>NC_138085.1:55802147-58458813 GCF_964212035.1 Myotis nattereri
TCTTATGCTGTTTTCCAGCCATGTAAGCTTGGGGCGGGGGGGGGTTCACTCAATTTATCTAAATATCAGTTGGCTCAATTATCAGATGAGGTTAATAAAAATGTTAAATTTATCAGTACCTAGAAGGCAAGGAATAGGCTGTAATAAATATTAGCAGTTATTTTTATAGTTTTAAAAAATATTTTCTTCCTTTTTTATTTATTTATTTTTTAATTGTTTTATTGCTTAAAGTATTACAAAGGGTATTACATATGTGTCCTTTTTTTCCCCCCGCCCTTGACAATCCCCTGGCCTCCCCTACCCCGCAGTGTCTTATGTCCATTGGTTATGCCTATATGCATGCATACAAGTCCTTCGGTTGATCTCTTACCCCCCCCCCTCCTGCCCCCCAACCCTCCCTGGCCTTCCTGCTGCAGTTTGACAATCAGTTTGAGGCAGCTCTGCCTCTGTATCTATTATTGTTCATAAGTTTATAATGGTCTCTATTATCCATGAATGAGTGAGATCATGTGGTATTTTTCCTTCATTGACTGGATTATTTCACTTAAAAATATATTTTTATTTTTAGAGAGAGATAAAAGTGGAGAGAGAGAGAAACATCAATGTGAGAGTGAAACATCAATGGCTGCCTCCTGCACACCCTCTACCTGGTATGGAGCCTGAAACCCGGGCCTGTCCTCTGCCTAGGAATCGAACCTGAAACCTTTAGGTGCAGGGGACAGCAGCCAACAAACTGAGCCACACCAGCCAGGACTTTATACATGTTTTGCTGAGTGATTGACTCAAGTTAATTTGCGCTAAAGTCAGTCATCATTTATAGTCTCTCATAATCCCCCTAATATACATTTTCCTTCCTAAGAATTTATCTAGTATCCCTAAAGGGCAAAAAGCAATTCCTATATAATATTTGTTCCTATGGGGGAAAAAAATAATATGAGGTAGATCAGGCCCAAACCTTTTCTAGATTGCTCATAAACTCAAATTAAAAACTTCAGTAAATAGTATACTTACTACCTGGAAATAGTAATTAAAAAGAACAAAATATCAAAGCAAGCATTTTTTCCCCAAGGAGCAAATGAGATATGTTGGTCAAAAGACCTAAAAAATAGAAGTACAGTAAGTCCTCACTGAAGTCTTTGATAGGTTCTGTGACTTTAAGTAAAATGACGTGTAAAGAAACCAGTTTTACCATATGTTAATTGTATAAACAACAGTTAAGATCTTACAGCATCTCATCAACATTATAAGAAAACTATGTTGATCAAAACCAGGATCTGTTATGTTTATAAATTCATAGAAGAGAATGTAGGAAGTTTATACATCAAATATTGGGGATCATGTCTGGAAACAAAATGGAGATTTGGGGTGGTAGTTAAACAATACTTTATTCTTACCAGTATGATTTATATTTTTAACATACATTTTTTTTATAATTAAAATTTTTAAAAAGGATGCATACATACATGCACCTTGGTTTTTTACTTTGCCTTTCTCAAAAGCAATTTGAAGTAGCTTATCAAATAATAACTGTTAAAACTTAAAGAGCAAAGAAATACAGAAATAGTCATAGTTAAGAGCTTCTCAACAAAGAAATGAAACAATTTTAATTTCATGAGTTCTATTTGTTGTATAAAAGAATGCTTACAAGTTCACTAAATATTGTCCTGACATAGATTATAGAGAGAATTTATAATGTAGGTTCTATGTTTCCTCATATATTATATTTTTCAACATAATCTCACAAAATCACAGATATTTTACAACCAGGAATATTGTGTTTAGTGATCCTCTGTAAAGCTGACAAATCGAATTAAAGATGGTATGAATAAAATTGTAGTCATTTATAGATACTGCTAGAGACATGGTGCACGAATTCATGCACAGGTGTGGTCTGGGAGGCCTGCCCCTGGTCAGGGCCAATCAGGGCCAGACCGGCCATGAGAAGGGGCTGTGGGAGTTTGGCCGCCAGCCCTCCCCTCAGTCGGGCTGGTTTGCTGGTGCAGTGTGCATCATAACGACCGGCTATTCTGGTCATTTCGGTCGCTTTGCTTTTATATATATAGATTATTACCTTAATTTTATACATGAAGAAACTGAGGTATACAGAATTTAACTAAGTTACCCAAAATCAAATAGCTAGTTATTCATGAAGCTGTAGAAATAACAAGGACCACACAAAGGAAAACAAATATCTAGGCTATTTATTCAGATCTTGCTTTATCAAGGAAATAAATTGATATCACTTGTGTTTAGAAAAGACTCAAATGCAAACAGGTGAGTGAGAAGACTTTATACTGACTTTTTTTTTTAATGAAAGGCTTTAAGGATGCTTTGAGTGGCGATTGCTACTTTGAGGAAGCTGGAAGTAGGCTAACTTTGAGGAAGCTGGAAGTAGAAACAAGACATCTTATGTGATTGGTTAAGGCAGTGGTCGGCAAACTGCGGCTCGGCAAACCGCGACTCACAAGCCACATGTGGCTCTTTGGCCCCTTCAGTGTGGCTCTTCCACAAAATACCGACTTCTGCACATGGGCCACGAAGTTTCAATCGCACTGTACGTGCGCGCCTGCATGTGGTATTTTGTGGAAGAGCCACACTGAAGAGGCCAAAGAGCTGCATGTGGCTCACAAGCCACGGTTTGCCGACAACGGGGTTAAGGGAACATATTTGGCTTTCTCTGTTGGTTGCTAGTTGGAAGTGGGGCCATAAAGAAGGAAGCTAACAGCCATTGAAGAAATCCTGATTACTTCAGAAGTTGTGCTCTGGCTTCCTGAACTGAAATTTTCTGCAATCGTATCATCCATTAAAAGAAGGAGAAGAAGGAAGAGGAGAAGAGGATGAGAATGGGGAGGGGAAAGAAGAGGAAAAGGAAAAAGAGTAAGCATTAAGGTTGTATAGCTCAAAATCATGCCACACAACTGAATCACAAAGGATTAACCCAATGAGTAGTTTTATACCTAGAGAAACCTGAGTAAAATTGATCAAAGTGGAAATTTTATATTGGCTCCATTATGCCCTGGATTTTACCTGATCCAAATGATTTCAATAAGAATATTAGCTTGATAATCACTGTCATTGCTCCCTTCAGAGAAACATATTTGTCCTTTATTGCCTCCCTTTAGTCTGGATGCAGATGATGAAATTAAATTGAAAATTTTTATTAACCCATTTCCTTTCTAACACATCCCACACTTTATTTCATGTTGGTGGTCTTGGACCATTTATTTACAGTCCTTCACAACTATTTCACTATTTGTCAAAAATGTACAATGGATGATTTAAATGCAAATCTATAAAAGCCTAAGCAACCATTATGACGGGACAACAGGAACAACTGGTTGACCAGTCACTATAATGTACCATGGCCACCAGGGGGCAGATGCTCAATGCATTAGCGCCCCCTTGTGGTCAGTGTGCTCCACATGGGGAGTGCTGCTCAGCTAGAAGCTGGGCTCATGGGTGGCCAGCACAGCTGCGGTGGCAGGAGCCTCTCCCAACTCTGCCACAGCACTACCAAGTGGCAGTGGTGTGGTACCCAGTCCAGCTCAGTCTCCTCCCTGGCCACCTGCCGCTTGGCACACTGCTACCTGCCTTGGGGGATGTCATAAACTGGCCAGATAGGGGATCAGGCCTAAACCAGCAGTCGGACATCGCCCGAGGGGTCCCGGATTGCGAGAAGGCACAGGCCAGTCTGAGGCCAGCCCCCTCCCATGCACGAATCCATGTACCGGGCCTCTAGTGTATATATATTGAAATGGAATAAAGTCTGGCAATTTAAGAGTTCTGAACAACTCACACAAACTATCATTATTGTATCAGACGCTTCAAATTGAACTAATAACACTTGGAGCCACTGTGACATGGAAATTGTCATGGATCTGAAATCCTTTTCCTATAAAAATAAATAGGGTTTTAAATCTAAGTCTCTAACTTTTTCCTAGAAATGAAAAAAACAAAACAAAACAACCAGATATTCGTAATGTGCTCTGAATAAAATGACATATTAAAACTCTTAGTTAATATCAAAATACCGAACAGAAAAGTTAAAATGTTTTGTTCTCAAGTGGGTGAAATGACTGGATCCATGTGGAAAATGTCTACTCAGCATCGTATGAGCTATAAATATGCTGAGATTTTCATTTCATGAATTCAAGGAAAAAAGATGACCATTGAAACATTTAATGTTTTTCTTAAAGCAGTCAATTTCAGTAAATGAATGCTGTCTCCACTGTTGAGTTTATATTTAATTAGCTATTAGTAAATTTGGATGATAGAATTGTACAGTTAAATTATGTAAGTTGTGCAATTGTAAATAATGACTACACTGTATAGTTAAATTATGTAAGTTGTGCAATTGTAAATAATGACTACACATCTGCATTTTTTAAAAAGTCAAACTCTGTGCCAATGTCCACACAAATGTATGCATGATTTTGTGGTGAATTTGGCCAAGGTGTATAATTTATATCTTCTACAATTCCAATTTTTATGATTAAGTTTGGAAAAAGAAATAGTTGTCTTTTAATAAATTTCAAATGACTTAAAAAGGTAATTTTCATTTTAAGTTTCTTCCAATTTTTGCCAGAATTTGAAAGAATTTATAGGGCATTTATTAAAGACAAAGTAAAACCAAATTATAAAATGGTCTGTAGATTAGTTTCAATTTGTCTGTAATCTTTTTATTTATCTGGACTAAATTTCCCTTGCAATGAATTTTACGTATAATAAATAGAATAAGACTATTTCCATTAAAGCTTAATTCCTCTGATATTACTACTTTATGTGCATTGTTACTGAAATTAACTTAAATATCAGGAAAAATTAATTACTTTCAACCTGGTGTAGGATATCCATATAAAATCAATGGCTCTTACTGACTGGCTATATATATATCACTTGAAAACTTTCTAAATATAATGACATTTTCTGGCCTTCAATCCAAGATACTGATTTTATTGTTTGAGGTAGTGTCCTGGTATTAGAACTTTAAAAATCTCCTATGTAATTCTAATATATAGTAAGGGTTGAGAACCACTGTTCTACTTAAGTGGGTCTCAGATTTGAGCATCCATCAGAATAACCTAGAGGTGAAAACAAAGGTTGCTGAACTCCATTCCCAGAGTTCTTGTGTCAATAATTCTTGAAAATTTGCGTTTCTAATAAGATGGCCAGTTGCTGGTCCAAGAAGCACACTTTAACGCTATAGATTAGGTATGTACATAGAGATAGTAGCATAAACCCAGGCTTCTCAAGTAATTTAAAGTATGATAAGTTTTCTAAATAAGGGTTTAGCAAGCTACAGTTCAACACTGGCAACCTGTTTTTAGGAGAAATGGACAGGTCTATGGGAAGGAGGATCATAGGTTTAGCATCGGACATGTTGAGATTTAGCTGTCTTTGAGACATCCATTGAGACATAGTCAAAAGGCATTTGGCCATGAAAGTCTGAAATTCAGACATATGGTATTATCTTAATGATTACTGTTTTTTTATTTTCTTATTGTGTTTTTTTGTTGTGTGTGCGGTGTTTTTTGTTTTGTTTTGTTTTTACTACTGCTGATTTACTGTGTAGGCTATTTGGTTTATATTATCTACTTCCTCTTACCAAAAGTCTTTGCACATGCTATTTCTTCTGCTTAAAATATTCCTCCTTATCCCTTTCATCTAACTAACTCCTACCTATTCTTAAAATATCAACTCAAATCTCACTTCCTCAGGGAAACTTTCTCTGATCTTGGTGATTATTACACCTCTACTGTTGAGTCACATAGTAATCTAGCTATAACACTTGCCATAACTAAACCTTTAGATTTGCTCAAATAGTTACTTACCTATTTGCTCCCCTCTAAAACTTCATTTTAATGAGAGCAGGACCTATTATGTTATTTTATTTTATATTATTTCCCAGCTTTGTGGCTCTAGTACCTTGCAGGTGCCTGACACATAGTATACGTTCATGACATTTTTTAATAAAAGTATGTATGCATTCACTTACAATTATAATCCTAAGACTCTTTTTTTAAGAAAACATATTCAGCTCCCTAAGACTTTTTGAACATAAGACAATACTTGTTAGGTTAAATGAATAAAGCAGAAAGCAAAATCTTTATTTGAAAAATGCAAAGTGTCTATAAATATGACCAGAAGGAAGTCAAACCAAATGCTAGCAGAAAGTCCATTTGGTCTGTTGCATTTAGTCTTCTACAACAGGGAAGAATGTTGTAACCGCTAAGTGAAATAAGCCAGTCACAAAATGAGAAATATTGTATGATTCCCTTTATATGAGATAACCAAGAAGAGTCAAGTTGATAGAGACAGGCTGTGTGGGGAGAATAAGGAGTTGAGTGATGGTTATAGAGCTTCAGTTTTGAAAGAGTTCCGGAGAGGGTTGCGCAACAATGTGAATGCAGTTATCACTACTGGATGGCACACCTAAAAGTGGTTAAGATGCTAAATTTTACTATGTGTATTTTATTACATTTTATTGCATTTTGACAATGGAATTAGTTTTATTCATTTTTAAATATAAAATCAGTTCATTTTCTGTTTAGTTTAAGAAAAAATATTTGCTATTAAAGTTTTTTTTTGAAAAGAACAAAGAGGCAAAAGCAGGGGGCACGTCTGAGATATATATGTATTCTTAATTACATGAAAGAGCTTTCGTAGTTGAAGGAGTACAATAGATATTTGATGACTAAGAAGAAATGTGGGTAGGTAATAAAGGGGTAATTATTACGTCTTTGGAAGTACAAGTGAAATTCCCTCCAGATGTATTCCTAGGGCTATCATTTAAGGGTATGTCATTGTAAGAATAAATTACTCTGACAAGGTATTTCCCAGATTTTGACAGTTATCCCTAGAGAAATGCCCTACAGGTACATAATCTTCTCTATTGATATTTTTTTTTCAAGATGGAGCTTTGGAAAAATATTGCCAGTCCTCGATTTCAAATTTCCAAATATCACTGTATCAGCTAAAGAATATATGTTTCAAATATAAAGCTCACAAAAAAGTCAAGTTGATTCAAGATCACTGAGGGATGAGATACACAAATCCAGGGAGAATATAGATGCTATTTCTTACATTGGTCAGGCTACCAGACCACAGCCCCCAGAATGTTACTAAATGTATCATTTTTGTGGTTTAGAAATTGGTCACTTGAAGAAACCCAGCTGAAAAACAATATTTAAATTCACCTCTATCAAAATTTCTTTGCTAGAAGGCTATCGTCCTTATAGTGCACAAGTACACGCAAACACCATAGAGGTAGTTAATTTTTGAAAAGGCAGATGTCTTTTAAAAGGGCATTTTTTTAAGCCTGAAAGAAGACAAAAGTTGTGTATGTGGCGGGGAGGGAGGTGGAGCAGCACTTAAGTCATAAAATGAATTCCCAGTTCATTGAGAAATGTGTGTTGTTGTTGTTTTTAATTTTCATTGAATTTATTGGGGTGACATTAGTCAATAAAGTTATATAGTTTTCAAGTGAACAATTTTATAATTCATCACCTGTATATTGTTTTGTGTGTTCCTCATCCAAAAGCAAGTCTCCTTCTATCATCATTTATCCCTTCTTTACCATACCTCTCCCTGAACTCTTTACCCCTCTATTTTGAAATTTAAATATTATATCCCTTAAATATATCCAAGTACATTTCAAAATATGAAGGCTTTGCAGTTCAATTAATGGAAATGGATGCTTACAGCATCACCTTTCCTTGCATGGGAAAATAGATATTAACTTGAGGCAAAAGTCCCAAAAATTACTTTTCCAAATGCAAGGGTAAAATAATCCTAATTCATTCCTAGAACAACTGAGCAATTACGTAAACTGAAGTATCAACTCATGAGCTGAATAAATTTGGAGACAATAATTAGTGGTGTGCTTTTTTTATTATTAATTAGAGCTAGGTAGGTATAAAATGTAAGAAAGTATTTTCACTCTGTATTATTCAGGGCAAATTTGGAGTAAGGGTGAGGATTTGCATGGCAAAAAATATTTAAACTTGATAATCTCTGTGAAGACTGCCTAACTTTTTGAAGCTTTATAAATCCTATATAATAAAAGAGAAACATGCAAATTAGCCATCCCTCCACTATGCTGAAGCCACGCCCACCAGCCAATCCGAGTGACTATGCAAATTATCTGACAAAGATGGCTGTTAATTTGCATACTCAGGTGTCAAGTACCCCAGGAGGTGACAGCAGCCATGGCCAAGGGCTCCCGGGACTTTTTCCATTCCCGGGAGGCAAGGCTGTAGCCACGCCCGTGGGCTCCTGGGACTTTAGTTAACCATCACTCCTCGACAAAGATGGCGGCACCCATAGTGGTCGGCAACACCCATAGTGTTGCCCCAGCAATGCGAGCCCAGCATCTGGCTCATCTGCATGGAGGGAGGGGAGGGGAGGGGCCTCCAGCCGGAGTCCACTTCAAGGAATGCCCAGCATCTGTGCCCTGGCCAGCAGAGGGAGGGGAGGGGACGGGTCTCAGGCTGGAGTGGGCCTCAGCCAGAGTCTGCACCCCAGCTGGGCAGAGGGAGAGGAGGGGAGGGGCCTCGGGCTGGAGTCTGCACCCCAGATGTGTGGAGGGAGGGGAGGGCAGGGGCCTTGGGCTGGAGTCCCTGGCTGGCGAGGGATGCTGGCATCATTGCAGGCCGGGCTGAGGGGCACCCCCCATGCACGAATTTTGTGCATCAGGCTACTAGTATAGAATAACTGATGAAGACAGGTATAATGATGTAAACAAGTATTTCAGGGGTTATTTTATTTTGTTATTTTTTAATATATTTTTATTTATTTCAGAAAGGAAGGGAAAGGGAGATAGAGATAGAAGCATCAATGATGAGAGAGAATCATTGATCGGCTGCCTCCTGCATGCAACCTACTGGGGATCAAGCCCACAACCTGGGCATGTGACCTTGACTGGAATCGAACCCAGGACCTTTCACTAGCAGACAGATGCTCTATCCACTGAGCCAAACCAGCTAGGGCTTAGGGGCTATTTTAAAGACTCCATTGGGAACTGAAGGATGGAAATATTTCTTTTCCCTTGGATGATATATCTTTTAAGGTAGTTGTCAGATATGTTTTTACCTCCCTCATTTGCTAAGAGAACTAGAGAATGACCTTCATCTTAGGCAACATCTTCATTAATTGAGTTTTTATACTATACTAAGCTCTAGGGCTATTAAGATAATCTCCAGGGAGAATACTGGCTAGAGCAGAAGGCAGATATAATAAATAACTAATTGCAATTTGATATTTATGAACACACACACACAAAAAGGAATTGGAAAAGACAGAACATTAGGAGGACATTTTTGAATAACCCCTTCTTTGTTAGATGATAAATTCATTTCTTTTGGTTTTGTTTCCAGATTTATTCCAAAGGCAGATTCATTTAAAGAGAGAAAGTGATTTAAATACTTACATTTCTTTCTCTCAAAAAAGTCCTATTGAAGGCTTTGTAACTCACTGTCTGTCACTGTTCTCCCTAGAATCATATCCTTAACAGAAACGTTGTTTCCTTTCCACTCTAAATATTCAGTAACTGCCTTGGCTGGGTGGCTCAGTTGGTTGGAGTGTTGTCCCATACACCAAAATGGTTGCTGGTTCTAATCCTCACTCAGGGCACATAGTTAGGTTGTGGGTTCAATCCCTGATCCGGGCAAGAGGCGACCGATCAATGAATCAATGTGTCTCTCTCACTTGTCTCTTCTCTCTCTCTCTCTCTCTCTCTCTCTCTCTCTCTCTCTCTCTCTCTCTCATTCTCTCTATTTTCCTCTCTCTCTCCTGGTAAAAATCATTAAAGATATCCTCAGGTGAGGATTAAAAAATTTTAAATATTCAGTTACCTAGCCATTTATGGTTTTTATACACAATATTTTTCTTCAATACCTGCTGTTATATCAAGTGAACTATTCTAGCATACACGTAATTAAACCCTGCCTTCTCTAATTTTTTATATTTACTACAGATTGATCTTCCTTAAGCACCACTTAAATTCTTTTTATAAGTTTCTACTTCTCCTGTCTTCTCCTATTTTAGGGTCTTTCAGAAACTGGCCCCAACTCAGGTTTCTAATGAACTATGTCTTAGTTAGGCATCATTGCCCACCTTCCCAGGACAACCACTGTCTTGACTTGCACAATTATAGATTAAGTGTGTCTACTCCTGAACTGTATATAAATATAATCATAAAAGTTTTTGGACTTGTTCCAAAGTGTATTTATGAGATTATCTATGTTGGTGTATAGCTATGCTTTGTTAATTTCTATTTTGTATTGTATTTCACTGCACAACACCATTTATTTACCCATATTTCTATTAATTGGTCTTTATTGTGCTATCTCTTTTTTTTGAAAAATTTGAATGAAGATGTATATTTTAGGGCAATTAATACAACCATAACATACTTGAGCATATCCATAATCTTAATTGATTATAACGTTATACTAGGAAAAGTCACTAAATTAGGCAGATAAGAACAATTAGAAAAAATGTAATATCAACACTTTGCATGGACAAGGCATTAGCATTTTAATAGAGAATATCAATCTTGTGTGTGTGTTTTTTTATTAGTGGAAATCCAGTCACCCTTAATTTATACAAAATCATTGGGTTCTACTTATCTCGATTTGTAGCTTCTTATTACTGTTCTTTGCTTTAAGTACTCCTGTTACACACATAATGATTACATGAGCAGGAATTAAGTTAATAGGACTTTTCTGGTGAAGAATGCAGTCCTTTTCTCAACTTAAGGTCAATGAGGGTTTAACATTATATGAAAAATACAGGCAGAGTTTTGAAAACACTTCAATTGAGCATATATTGAATAGCCTTGAAAACTCCTAAAACTCTTATGCTTATAACATTTAATTAAAGTGTTTTAAAATTGCTATAAAAATTCCTGAGATGTTAAATTGTTACATTTTACAAATTTGGGGTCCTGCTTGGATAGCCTTTCAGAGAATTGAGTGTGATATAAAGTAATTTAATTTCAGTTCAGGTTTCAATATGCCAAGTTTATGTCCAAAAAAAGGATTGCAATGTTAAATGAAACTACTTAATCAATCTTTCTTATGTAGACTGTTCATTGAAAGTATACATAGTTTGCTTAGTGCTCCTGGTATTACAAGTGGAACATAAATGCTCAATACGCACTTGTTGAGTTTAGGTAAAAGATGGTGAAATTTAAGTGGAGGGAGGTTTTCTTAGGGAAATGAGCAGTCAATATGGTTTATAGGTAAAAGAAACATTCCGAGACAGACTATTTTGTTAAGAAACAATGAGGTTGATCTAAATCTAGTGTCTTCTAACTAAAGAAGTTAGTAAAATAATAATGCTATGCTGCCAGTAATGCGAATAGTGCTAAGGAAATTGCTGCTAGTTCTGTCTAAGGAGACGTCCAACCCCTTCTTCCATAGGAGCCGTCTGGCAGGGACTTTTAAAAACATAATTAGATTTCCCTCCCTATGAACTTGGCTTACAAATGTCTAATTATTCTGTTTGACCATAATAATGTACCATGGAAGTTCACTGTGCGTGGTGCTAAGGATTATAATGAAACCTGTGTTTATTGGGAGGGAATGTGGAGGGAGTCCGCTTGTTTTTGAAAAGTGGAGTTTACATGGAAATCACAGTACAGCGATGCTGGTGACATGCCCACATCTTTTACTTATATTCTCTGTAATGTCAGACCAAAGAGAGCCTAGTTCCCTCTTTCATCCTAAATACTCCTTTTGCTTACTATGAAAATCTGGTGTCACACGCATTACAGTGCTGAGGCAGCACGATAAAAGAGGAGTGATGCGGAGCTCTTTATCATTTCTTTGAAATATGAACTAGCAGATGGCATTTTCTCTTTTCTACATTTCATAATTCATCAAAAAACAATTAAGATTAAATGAGTCTTAACAGATAGTTGGCATGCTCATTTCTGTGATAGTTATTTTTATAAGAATCAGAGCTTATTATAACATGTTTAAAAAATCTTTTTTGTTTGTTTTTTAATCCTCACCCAAGAACATACTTAGAGAGAGGAAGGGGGGAGAGAGAGGGGGAGGGGGAGAGAGAGAGAGAGAGAGAGAGAGAGAGAGAGAGAGAGAGAGAGACAGACAGACACGGACTTCATTGCCTTCGTAGGTGACCCAGCCAGTTGGGAATGGAACCCACAACCCAAGTATATGCCCTGACTGGGAACCAAACCACCAACCTTTTGGTGCACCGGACAGCACTCAGCCAACTGAGCCACTCTGCCACTCTGACTGGACTGCAGAAAACCTTTTACTAGTACTGTTCATTTGCCATTGTAGTTAAGTCTAGTGTTTTCATTTTGACAAAATTATGAAAATAGCCTCATATTGATCTTCAACTGGTTTAAAACTTAACCAATGTACAAAATATTGCCTTTTAGTTTAATACATACAGACTAAAATATAGGTTTATAAAATGTCTGTGACCAATTGCTATGCAATGAAGTTAATGAGACTTAAGCTTTAGGGTACCTCTTCTTACGGCCCTCATTCTCAGTTCTAGCAGGGACTTTAGTAATCTATTCACCTAGTTACATGTCTGGAAGCATGAGGCGCCAGATTCTCATTGCATAGGCCCCTCCACAGGGCTACCTGAATATCCTTATGGTTCAGCAGCTGGTTTAGCCCGGAGTACACAGCAAGGAGAAAGTTAAGTCACAGTGTCTTTATACCTCGTCTTCCAATCTCATTCGGATAACTTCATTTTATCCTAAGCATTAGAAGTGAATCGCTAAATGTGGCCCACATTCAAGGGAAAGGAAGTAGGCTCCATGTCTTGAATGGAAAGATTATCAAGAAATTTCTAGACTTTTTAAACTACCATGCTTTGTATTAAAGCTCTCTTTTTAAATGGTTATTGTATTAGTTTCCTTGGGCTACCATAAACAAATTACCACAAACTGAGTAGCTTAAAACTACAGAAATTTATTTTCTCACAGTTTTGGAGGCTAAACATTCAAAAGCAGGATTTCAGTAGTGTCATGCTCCTACTAAACATTCCATGAAAGAATCTTTTCTTGCCTCTTCCTGGCTTCACTTGGCTCCTAACATTCCTTGACTCAGAGTTGCATCACTCCAATTTCTGCCTCTGTCTTCACGTGACTTTCTTCCCTCTGAGCCTGTCTGTTGTGTGTCTCCCTCTCCTTGCCTCATAAAGAAACTGGGCATAGAATTTAGGGCCCACCCCAACCCCGCATGGAATCATCTAACTTGACTACATCTTCAAGATGTGATGTAAATAGTATCATATGTACAGGCACTTGGGGTTAGGACTTGAACATATTCTTTTTGAAAAGTTAATTCAATCTGGGGTGTTTTTTTCCTCCCCTCCTCCTCCTCTTACCCCTCCTCCTCCTCTTCTTCCTCCTTCTTCTTCTCCTTTTCCTCATTCTTAAAGAAGGCCCTTTAACATTTCTTGTAGTACTGAGTTGGTGATAACAAACTCCTTTAGCTTTGTGTTGTCTGAGAAGCTCTTTATTTCTCCTTCAATTTTAAACCATAGCCTTGTTAGGTAAAGTAGTCTTGGTTGTAGTTTCTTGCTTTTTATCACTTTGAATATTTCATGCCAATCCCTTCTGGCCTGAAAATAATTTTTATGCTGAAAAATTTGCATTTAGAAAAGAAAAACTATTTTGATCTTGAAAAAATGGGAAAATTGCATGGTGCATAATGAGATGGTACATTAATAGAGTGATTTCTAAGTGCAAGACACTATGCTAATGTTACTTATTATGTACGAATTCAATTACATTTCAGGATAAACCTTAAATATTGTTATAATCATTATAATTTTAAATATGTTAATTCAGAGTTAAGCAGATTTAATTATGTTTCCCCAATCATGTGGTCAATAGATGGGAGGCAGCATTATATCTAAACATTGTCTCCAGGAAAACTAAAGAACAATTTCCTAGGATTATGACCCAACAAGCAATGTATTAGCTTTATTAATATGAGTATGCCATTTAAACTTTCTAGCTCTAAATATTCTCACTTATATAATAGTGATAATAATTAATGTAAGCAATAGTGTGGTGAAGGCCTGGGAGGGACAGGTGCAAGGTGGAAGGGCTCACTGGGGGAAAAAAGGGATATCTGTGATATTTTCAACAATAAAGATAAATTTAAAAAAATAAAATTACAAAAAAACTTAGATTTCCAGAAAATCTAAAAAAGAATTTACAACTTACCAAGTCATTATATGCATTATTTTATTTAATATTAATGTCCTTTTACATGACGGTCAAAAAAGTTGCAAGTTGGCCCAGCTGGAAAATTGTGAAGCGCGGAGTCAAACCAAAACCTTCTTGCTCTGGAAACTAAGTCTGGATACTGCTCTCCTGCCTTCACTATGAACATTTGATCGGATGAAATAAGAGATGCAAAATTTTATGTAGTGCCTAAAATGCTATCTATATCTGACATTAGTTATGTTGAAACAAAGTGTGGGATGTTGAGTCTGAGTTCTTATCTCCAGGAAATCGAAGAATGAAGCCTGGGACACAAACAATTAGCAGGCGTCAAGTTTATTGAGAGCATTCATGCGAATTAACATGTAGAATCCCACATGGCCATAAGCCACGTGGGCACAGGGCATGTGCTTCCCCCCAGCAGGAATGTAAGCTGTTCATTGAGTGCTGAGCCAGGGGAGAGGAGGAAGCATGTGTGCGGCTCTTTTGTTAGTTCCTGATTGGTTATCTGCAGGCTGCCTGTCTTAGCATTATCTATACATTTTAAAGGTCATGCCTCTGGCAAGCCCCCTTCCTTCTCCGCCCAGCTGGGGTGCCTGAGTAACTCCACCGAGTTGGGCTTCTTCCTTTCCCATGGTCCCGCCCCTATCTACCTAGCTTCTTTCTGTCTCCTCAGTATCATCATAATCATTGTTATTATCATCATCAACTTTAACTAACATTGCTGTTCTGGAAGCCTATGTTTTTCTGAGCACCTATTCGTTGTATTAACAAATATAGTCATCATGATATGCATAGTGCCTGTTTAATGAAAAAAATCCAACTTTCTTTTTATTTCAAGAGAAACTATTTTACTCTCTCCCCCTACATTTCTGTTCTCTCTGCCAATGCAACTTCCAAGAAAGGACTCTAAATGCATTGACCTATTTCATTCTTTATGTTGGGAATCATTTGGTGTTTGAGAAAGCTATATGAGTGGATTATATAGAAAGGCTGTATTATAAGCACCTGTCCCCCCAAAATTCACAATCCTCCTAAATATATATTCTCCCTTCATGAAAAACAGTAATATAATGAACTCTATACTAAATAAATGCTATACACGCTTCTTAGAATATAGGATTTCCTGAGAACATTAACAAAAGCATAGACAACGCTTAAAGAAACATGGTAGAATAGCTCAAGTTTAGGAAAGGTGGAAGGGAAAACTTGAAGTAGATAGAGACTGTTCATAGCTGAAATTCTTGCCTGGGAAACCTTATCTGTGGTCAGGTACCTTGAGTGGAATTGACCGTAGAAGTCACAAAGCCAATTGGAATTTGAGTGCAGCGAAGCCTGTGACATGGAAGAGGCTGATGCTAATGCATCCCCAAATAGCCTGCTTACAACAGTTAAAGAATAATTTTTTTCCTATAGTACATTATTGACAGTTGAGGTGTGGGGCACAGCTATGCAGTCAGTAATTGCCTCTGAAATGAAAAGTGAATGTTTCAGCAAGATAAAGTATTTGCATTTAAATAAGAAAAAATCAAGTCAGCACTGTCTTTGGATTAGGCTTTCTGAACATTGCTTATATTCTATTTTTTTCTTTAAGTTTTGTTTTTTCATCTAGCTTCAGAGATTAGCATCAGAAAAACAAACTCAATGATGTGATCTTGTATCATCATATTTTAGAATAGTAGGTTTGGGGAATAGTGAAAGATAGTTGCAGGAAGGAAATAAGATAGTAATTTGCTAAGACTGACTGACAAAGAAATATTCTAGAATGATTATTATGCTAAAAAAATACAGTTATGGTGATCAATATGTCATATAGTTTTATGATACTTGTTCTCCCTTTCAAAAATCTCATGTGTCTTTCACTATTTCTATATGCATGAGTTCTTTCTATAAATGCAAATTCTGATTTCATTTGCATACTTGTAAAGGGAATACATTTACATTAAGTGACTAAAACCAAATGTGCAAGCTCGTGAAGACCATGAGCATTCATAACATATATATATATGTAAATTAAAATTATGAAATGCATTAAATCATCAAGCAAATGTTGGGTCATCATATGATTATATTAAATATGTAATGTATCAGGTTGGTAATAGATTTGTAAATTTATAACATTCAGAATATATAACTAGCCATGGCTCAGTTGGTTGAATGTGGTCCCATGTACTGAAAAGTTGCCAGTTTACTTTCCCGTCAGGGCACATGCCAGGTTGTGGGTTGAGTCCCCAGTTTCTCTCTCACATCGATATTTCTACCTCCCCTTCCCCTGCTCTCTCTCTAAAATCAATAAAAACATATATTTTTAAAAAGAATATATAACCATTCTTATTTATGTAAAATATATCAGTCCTAAGATAATATATACCTGGTATCAATGTAAATTTAAAGTGAAATATGCAAGTCTTTACATCTTAATGCCATAACATAGAGTATTAAAATGTAGAAAAATCCAAAATTATCAGATTATGTCAAAAAGTTTGTTTATATTGGTGCTTCATTTTTTAAAGAGGAAATTAGTTTTAAAATAAATACTTGTTTAATTGTTTTAAAGATGATGTATGAAACATGAATTTCCATCCCTTAGAAGACTGGAAAAAAATGTTGTAAGTAAAGTACAAAAAGATATTTTGAGAGCAAGAGAGAGAGACCATATTCACATAACTTTTATTATAGTATATTAGTATAATTATTTTATTAATTTTCAATCTCTTACTGTGCCTAATTTATAAATTAAACTATATTATAGGTTTGTATGTAGAGGAAAAAAAACAGAGTACATATAAGGTTTGGTACAACTATAGTTTCAGGCATCTGGTAGGGGTCTTGGACTGTACTACTTATGGATAAGGAGAAGTACTGTATTCATAATTTGGGGTGTTAATATAAATGGCAATGTGTTTTTTATTTTAAACTCTAGTTTTTCTTCTCTGGTATATAGGAAAGCTATTGACTTTTTAATAATCCTATATCATAAAAGGGTAATATGCAAATTGACCCTAAAGGTGGAAAGACCAGGAACAACCAGTTGCTATGACATGCACTGACCACCAGGGGGCAGATGTTCAATGCAGGAGCTGCCTCCTGGTGGTCAGTGCACTCCCACAGGGGGAGCTCCGCTCAGCCACTAGCCTGGCTGATGTCTGCAAGCACAGTGGCGGTGGCGGGAGATCCGACTAATGGCTTAGGCCCGCTCCCTGGAGTCGGACATCCCCCAAGGGCTCCCAGCCTGCTAGAGGGATGTCTGACTGCCAGCTTAGGCCTGATCCCCTGGGGAGGAGGCCTAAGCTGGCAGGTGGAAATCCCCCGAGGGCTCCCTGACTGTGAGAGGGCGCAGGCCAGGCTGAGGGATCCCCCAAGTGCACGAATTTTTGAGCACTGGGCCTCTAGTAATATTATATCCTTCAACATTGATATAATAATTTATTAGTTTGAGGAGTTTTTTGTTAAGTATTTCAGATTTTCTCCATAGCGACCATATCTTTTACAAACAAAGATCGTTTTATTTCTTTCTTCCTGACATGTATACTTTTTATTTTATTTTTATTTCGTTTTCTGGTTTTACTATATTAGCCAAGACTTCTGTGATGTTTAAAAACAGTGGTAATACAAATGGCCTTGATCATGATCTTAGCAAGACTCATCAAGTTTTTCACCATTAAGTATGACATTTGCTGTATGTATTTTGTAGTTATTGTTTATAAATTTGAGAATCCTTTGTTTTCTGAGAGTTTTACTGTTGGGTGATTAGACTTTGCAATTTTTTTTTTATTCTGCATATATTGATTTAATCATGTTCTTTGTCTTCATTAGCCTGTTAATGTGGTGGGTTACATATATTTATTTTCAAGTGCTGAATCAGCATTGCATACCTGGGATAAATCGTATTTGCTTGTGATCCACAATCCTATTTTCACAATGTTGAATTTGATGTTCTAATATTTTATTGAGGATTTTTGAATTTGTATTTTTGAGAAAATTAAATCTGTAGTTTCCCTTTTATATAGTGTCTTCATCTCAGTTAATTTTAGGATAATGCTGAAATCATAAAATGAATTAAGGAATCCCCTTCTTCTTTACTTTAAACTATATTGTAGAACATTATTATGATGTCTTCTTTAATATTTTGGTAGAATTTAGTAGTGACTACATCTGGGCCTGGTATTTTTTGTTTTGGAAAGTTATTCATTAATAATTCAGTATTTTATAAAAGATTTAGGCCCATACAATTGTCTATTTGTTCTGCAAGAGTTTTGATGGATTTTATCTTTCAAAGAATTGGTCCATTTCATTTATTTTAGAAAATATGTGCACATAGGTTACTTATAATCTTCTCTTATTATAATTTTAATATCTATTAGGCCTTAATGATTTCCCTCCTTCTGATATCAATAATTTGTGCCTTCTCTTTTTCTCATAGCCTGGCTAGAGGTTTATTGATTTTATTGAACTTTTCAAAAAATCATCATTGGTTTTATTGAATTTATCTCATAATTTCCTGCTTTCAATTTTATTAATGTCTGTTCTATTATTTTTAAATGCTATTAATGTTTAGATGCTATATATTTTTTAATTTTTTGAGAAACCTCTGTAATGTATCTACATATATTCCCACCAACAGTGCATAAGGTCCCTTTTGTCTTACATCCTGTCCAATACTTGTTATTTTTTATCTTTTCATAAAGCAATATACAGATTTTATAACATAGAAACCCACACCTGAAACTTATATGGTCAGATTAACCAATGCCACCCCAATAAATTTAATAAAAAAGAAAAAATAACCATTCTAGTAGGTATGACATGATATGACCTTGTAGTTTTCACTTATATTTCACTGATGATTAATGATATTGAGTACCTTTTTATGTATTTGGTATACATTTATATGTCTTCTTTGAAAAAATGTCTATTCAAAATGTCTGCCCATTTTTAATTAACTTGTATGAGTTTTTAAAATATATTTTCTATATTAATCATTTATCAGATATTTGATTTTTCAAATATTTTCTCCCATTCAGCAGGTTGCCTTTTTATTTGCGATGGTTTCCTTTGCTGTGCAAAAGCTTTTTAGTTTGATGTAGCCCCACTTGTTTATCTTTGCTTTTGGTATCAAATCCAAAAAACTATCATTCAAACCAATGTCAATGAGCTTATTGCCCATAATTTATTTTAGTTTTATAATTGAAGGTTTAAAATTTAGGGCTTAAATCTATTTTGAGTTAATTTTTTTGTATGATGCAAGATAGGATTTTTATTCTATGGAATATTGTGCAATCATTAAAAAGGAGGCAGATGTAAAGGTAATGATATGAATAGAGTTCCATATCCTTTATAATAAAGAGTTAATATGCTAATTAGACCAGATGCTGGAATGACCTTCCAGAATGACCTTTCTGGAATGACCTTCTGGAATGACCAGTGGGCGGGGGACAGGGCTGCGGGGTCACACTGCAGCCAGGGCCACGATGCAGCCAGGGCCATGAGGCAACCTGGGCTGCAAGGGCTGAGGCAACCTGGGCTGCGAGGGCCAAGCCCCTTGCACGAATTTTGTGCATCAGGCCTTTAGATTCTTATAATTATAATTAAAGTGAAAACAAAAAGATGAAAAGCATATATGAAGCATAACCCCATTAAAGGAAAATATTTATAAATGCATGTGTAAATGCACATGTATTGATATTAAAAGTAGAGATAGATAGGTAGGTAGGTAGGTAGATAGATAGATAGATAGATAGATAGATAGATAGATAGATATGTGTAAGTAAATATACACTGAATTATTCATAGTGGCCATATCTGGGAGGTACATGGAATTGATCAGAGTTCACTGAGGAACTTTTACTTTTTATAATTTAATTTTTTTTCAAACAGTTCTCCATTATGCATCTAATTTTATGCAAAAATAAATAAAATAATTGACTGACAAGATATGTATCATTTTTTCCAAAGCATGATCAATCAGGATAATAAACCCAATATGATTTAAAAGTATAGTTAATTATATATATTTGAGAAGTTACATTTTAAAATTCTTTATTACCTATGATAGAATTTGTCAACATTTAATTTATAACTTGAAGAAATTTCAGTTCATTAAAAAACTTATTTCTTGATTTATCAATAATTTTCCTCATTTCATAATTCAGTGTATTAATTAAAGTTAAAAATGCAGAATAAATATGATAGAATAAATATGATAAGATTATATACGAATATTCCCATGAACGAGAATTTTACTTAAACTATACATTAGCTCCCAATATTGGCGATCCAGGATGAGAAGTGAGCTGAGGTGATTCAGGATATATTCAGCCCATTTTAATATTAGCAAAGTTTTAACGATATCTCTATCTTATCCATTCATATCCCAACACTTTTGTGTCATAATGCTTTGACAGGTCTCATCTTTTCTTGCAAAAATAACTTCAGAGTCCCTTGACATTTATCGTCTAGATTTACATACACAGTCACTTTTCACAAAAGGAATAGAAAAGCGAAGCAGAGTTTATTTAAGAATTCTTAAATTTTTTTCTTGATTTGGTGTACAAGGTGTGGGTGAGATTAGCTGTCTGAATTTATAATACCTGAAGAAACTAGAAAAAGGTTAATGATCTCAATTAGTTTAATAACTTTTAGGAAATATGTAGAAAATTAACAATACATCCTTATCTGGGGGAAGATGTATATGTATATGTATATGTATATGTATATGTATATGTATATGTATATGTATACATATATATCATTTTAGTGAAGCAAAAATCTGCACCTGCATTTATTGATTTTTTAAAAAGAAATCTAGAATGAAACTTTAAAGCCATGTTCCCCTACAAATCATCAAAGTTCAATGAACTAAAATCTGCCTTTCAATTATATTTTTCTTTAAGTATCTCAAAATAGATATATCTCATGTCTAAAGACTACATTAATATACTTCCCCACTGGCCATTTGGATTTTTTCTGCAAATACTATTTTGGTCAAATCTGTTATGTTGATTTAAAAGCTGTCCTTTATAAACATTTCTTTACCTTTAAGAAAATTAATTACATCAGTAATAGAAATACTGTGACTACTTTGTGTTTGTATGTGGAATTGGAAGCTTGGATTCCACTATTGTCCCATAAATTATCTACCACGGCATTGTGGGATTAATTAAAACTATTACATGAATCCCAAGAGTGATTTTTTTCCTTTGGTACTGAGTAAATGTAACTACATTAGACACACAAATCATCATACTCTATAAAGCTAATCACTTCTTCTAAGGCAGTATAATAAAACCATCATGTACCCTAAGGATTTGAACTCCCATTCATGTTGTAGAAATATAAAGACCAGTAGGAGCTGTTTTATAGCTCTCCTATATTTTCATTAATATAATAAACCCACCAAATCAAGACAAAAGTTGAACCAAATGCCAATGAGTACTTTTGATAAATGTGTATTTGGTTAACTGTGTTTGGGTGGCTTCATATTCCTTCTTTCTAAGATTCATTAAAAGTCCTTTCATTTATTCTTTCTAATTTTGGATAAACCACAGTTCACAGAGTTTGAACTTCAGGTTAGCATGGCATTTATAGAAGTACCAGAGGCCTGGTGCACACATTCGTGCACTGGTGGGGTCCCATGTCCTGGTTTGCAGGGATCAGTGGACCTCCATGCTGCTGCAGCCCAGCCTTACCCACCAGCTCATCGGGCTCCAGCAATCTGTTCCCATCAAAATCCCACAGAGCATGAAGTAGTGCATGAAGCAGCAGGCAGCTGGGTAGGAGCCCAAGCCCAGGTTGGGCACCGCTCTGCTCCCACTCATCCTGGCCCCTCTGTGCCTGCCACCGCAGCTGCTTGGGTGCCCAGGGGGAGTGTCCCCAGGAGAAGCTCGCGCTGCCGCAGCTGTGCTCACCAGCCATCAGTGCAGTGTCTGGCGCCCATCTGTCAGCTGAGCAGCACTCTCCCTGTGGGAGCTCACTGACCACCAGGGGGCAGCTCGTGCATTGATGCCTGCCCCCTGGTGGTCAGTGCGCATCATAGCTACCGGCAGGTCATCCAGCCGTGCGGTCACTTAGGCTGTTATATACATAGATTTCCTCTTGGTTATTAAACAAGCAGCAATATTACAGTACACATACCATTTGTTAAAGAATAAAGATAAAGAACATCCTCTTATTAAATCTTTCAAAAGAAGCAAAGATACCTAGTCATTGTATACAACCTGTTCCCAGGACTTTTTGTAGCATACATTAACACTTCACCTTAGTACAACTCATTGCCAGAGAAACCTGACCTTTTGTTCAAGCTGAAACCTCTGCTGCAAAGGGCTGTTGTGAGTGCACACAACATAAGGAATATTTGATGAATAAGTTGAGGACCCTTATGTATTATAAAGTCAATAACTAGCATGACTTTTTAATAAATATGTTTGAAATAAAAAGTTATGAATTGAATTTGAAGCTTAAGGTTTTCAAATGCTTAATCTTTTGGGGTTGCTCATTATCATGAAAATTCCTATTTCATTATATACAAGGTTTCGTATTTTTAAATGTTATAAATTTTTAAAAACTCATCCCATTTCCAGATACTTTCCATTTCACCAATCCGGAAGATTTAGAGAGGACTAGCATGAATTTTTAAATTATTTTATTTCTTTATTATAAATACAACTTTTAACAAGAAATACCCACACTTATAATGATTGCTAGAAACATCTATAATTAAGCAAAATAATCCTATATAATAAAAGCCTAATATGCTAAGTGTCTTGTCCATTCAACCAATCAAAGTGTAATATGCTAATGATATGCTAAGGCTGCTCAGCTGCTCACTACGATGTGCACTGACCACCAGCGGATAGACGCTCTGACTGGTAGGTTAGCTCGCTGCTGAGGTCCGGCCAATTGGGACTAAGCAAGACAGACCAGACATGCCCTGGAGTCCTCCAGCAGTCCCTCCCCAGCTGGCCAACCTCCCACATTCCTCCCCAGCCCCAATCATGCACCGGTGGGATCCCTCGGCCTGGCCTGCACCCTCTTGCAATCCAGGACTCCTCAGGGGATGATAGAGAGCCAGTTTCGGCCCAATACTGCTCAACACAGGAGCTTCCCAGTCAGTGCACTACCACAGGGGGAGCACTGCTCAGCCAGAAGCCAGGCTCACAGCTGGTGAGCGCAGCAGCGGTGGCAGGAGCCTCCCCTGCCTCAGTGGCAGCACTAAAGATATCTGACTAACAGCTTAGGCCCACTCTAGGGAGCAGGTCTAAGCCATCAGTCAGACCTCCCTCAAGGGCTCCCGGACTGCGAGAGGGTGCAGGCTGGGCTGAGGGACCCCTCACGAGCGCATGAATTTCATGCACTGGGCCTCTAGTTCAAAATAAGGAAAGAGATATTGCAACAAAGCATCTTAAAATAGGAACACGAGATAGAGAAAATTAATGTGGACTTTACTTATATATAGTAATAATAGCCAGAAGAACTAATAAGTCTACTTACGTAGTATTCTTTTTTTCAGGCACTGTGTTAAGTTACATATATTTATGTACATAATATAACAAATTATGAGATAGTCCTTAAAGGGCCCAGTGCAGTGCCAGACAAATAATTATACGAAGAGACAAAAAATTTTAAGACTCAGTAAATTAAATCCAAATGTGTAGTTAAGTTTCTTCTGGTTCACTTTATAGAGATGAAAGAAAAACTGGGTCAGCCCAGCCAGTGTGGCTCAATGGTTGAGTGTAGACCTATGCACCAGGGAGTCATGGTTCAATTTCAGGTCGGGGTACATGCCTGGGTTGCTGGCTCGATCCCCAGTGGGGAGCGTGCAGGAGGCAGCTGATAAATGTTTCTCTCACCATTGATGTTTCTATCTCTCTCTCCCTCTCCCTTCCTCTCTGAAATCAATAAAAGTATATTTTAAAAAAAAGATAAGAAAAACTGGATCCAACACACTAAATATAAATCTTCAAGGCAGAAAAAAGTCAGGCATACCTTCTGGAGCCTTAAATCAGAGAAGTAACATTTACAAACAAAAACACTCCTCTAGGTTGCTAGGCAAAATTTCAACAGTTCTAGAGAAATTGAGAAAAGTTTAATCTTCTAGATTTCAGCAAACCTTTCATTGGGTACAGAGAATAGCAAAATCAGCTTTTAGGTACACTGTTTTTCAGTACGTTGTGATTTCTTTGATAATTCATTTCAGTTGGTAAAAGTTAATTTTCATATTTGATACTTGTTTTTAATTTTAACCTATTTGCACTTCTGCTTTTTTAGTTTTAATACATTCTTATAAAAGACAGTTAAAACTTTTTTTGGAAAAGAATACCAACTCTTTCATTCGTTCCTAAATTTAAATTTTGAATGGTAACTAATATAATTTCGTTTCTGACTTAATAAACCTTAATTTGTGAAATAAACAAAATATTTTTATACCAAAAATTTAAATTTATGAAAATTGTAAGACATTTTATTTTAGCTTCCTGACATTTCACTAAATGTAATTAAACAAAACTATTCATATCCTTATTGAGGTGCATTTAAGATCACTTCTGTAGAAACTATGATGGTGGTTTAAATAACTCAACTGTATGATATTAACAGAAACATCTGTTCAATTCATAAAATGTTCTATATTAGAATGCAGGCTCTGTAATGCAGAATATATTAAACTAAAACAGTAGAGCATAAAAGATAGATTTTATATCTCATAAATATAATAGATTCTGAGATGACAATTTATTTTAGACATGCAGACAATATCTTCTTGATTTAAAGAAAACTCAGTAGTCTGGGCTTCTCTTTATTGCTTTGTTTTGGATACTTTTGCTAAATACTTATTTTCAGGTAGAAAAAATATAAAATTACTTCTTTTTTATTCAATACTAGAGGCCCAGTGCCCAAAATTCATGCACGCGACAGGAAGGGGGTATCCTTCAGCCCGGCCTGCACCCTCTCCAATCTGGGACCCCTTGGGAGATGTCTGATTGCCGGTCGGACATCCCTCTCACAATCTGGAACTACTAGCTCCTAACCGCTCACCTGCCTGCCTACCTGATTGCCTCTAACCACTTGTGCCTGTCAGCCTGATCTCCCCCTAACTTCTCTCTGCTGGCCTGTTTGCCCCCAACTGCCCTCCCCTGCCGCCAGCCATCTTGTGGCGGCCATATTTTGACAACGTTGTGCGATACCACCTAGGCTTTTATTATATAGGATTCTTCTTTGTCTAGAATATATCTTATTCCATAAAATTACAAATTGGTTATCCTTGCTTACATTAAAAATAATACTGGCCAATTGAGGTCAATACAGAAGTTCTCAGTAATATTTTGCCCCAGAGATGCTTGTCTAACCTTGTTATGTCAGTAGACAATGGGATTGTATTAGAGTAAGAAGGTAATTGGTTGATGTCTGAACCTCCATCTTTTAAATTTAGCACCTGCTGTACTTCAGTAAATGGTACAGATTATAAGTCTGACAAGAGAACACTCCTTAATTGTTCCCAAAATGCCCTGGTTAGCAAATCATATTTGAATAATACCAACAGCAGATGTTTCAAACCTTCCAGATATCGTTTTTCTGTTTATTCCCATGGTCACCACTTTTTAGCTTTTTAAATCCTATGTTTTCCAGATGACTTGGTTCTGATGTTGTTCACATTGACTATCTGCAGCTGTCAAAACAACTAGACACAATCACCAATATTTAATGGTAGATTAAAAAATAACATTTCCAAAACATTGAAGTTGCACATTGGCTAAGTTTTTTAGCACAATTCAGAAGCATTTAATTTATTTGCAGTGTTAATCAAATTCTTTTCTAAGGTAACATCAAATGTCACATAATTTAATTTTTGATAGCATTGGTAAATATCTTATTTTAAGGAGGACCTCAGCAAAAAATTACATATTAACTATGAGTTTTATAAAATGCTTAATTAGTTTACCATCACAGGCATAAGCACATTTAAGGCAGTAATCCCAATGGCAATAAAAGACAAACTAAAAACAACTCACAGATTACTCTTTTAAAAATGTATATTATATAAAGAAAAATACAAACATTTCAAATAGATCCTGCGTACAATCTGTGACTCAGTCCCTCTCTTACCATAGGGAGTTTTAATTTAACTCATTCTAATTTTGAGAGGAATTATTTGATACTGTCTTTGAGCAATGAAGATTAATACCCAAATCCTGTTTTTAAACTTGCCAGTGTTTTTGTTTGTATATTTGCTTGTTTATTTAATATAAGTTAACTGTCTTTCTTAACATTGGGGTGTCTACATTTCTTTTAGATATATAGTTAGTGTGTGTGTGTGTGTGTGTGTGCGTGTACTTCTCTGAGTATTGTTCCCATATTATATGGACAGTGGCAGAAAGGGCAGACAATGAGAGTGATCAACACCCAGGTGAAACCATTGCATTTGTTTGTTGCTGGTAGCAAATCCAAAAGTAAGGACAATTGTTCAGGTACATTCCAATTACTAGGGAAATGGGTTAACTAAACTATAATGTATTGATATTATGGAAAACTATATGCACCACTTAAAATTGTTTAATTTTATGTCTGCTTCCGTGGAAAAAAATCTTTCAAGAATATTCCTGAATAAAAATGCCTTCATGTTACATAGAATGTTGCATTATATTAAATACACATGAGAAATGTAGTGACAGCCTCGGCCTGTGTGGCTCAGTTCCTGGTCGTTGTCCATCCACGCACCAAAAGGTTTCCAGCTGGATTCGCAGAGGAGTTGCCCTGGCCGCAGATTGATGTTTTGCTCTCATGTGGATGTTTCTGTCTCTCTTTCCCTCTCCCTTCCTCACTCTAAGAATAACAATAAAATATATTTTTTAGATATAATGAGAAATACACATAATTGTGTATATTTTTATTTTTTTTTCAGGTAAGTAAGGAAATGTAAGATCTTATCTGGAAAGATAACTATCAGGTTTAAAATAGCAGTTATCTCTGCCAGAACATTCATTTTGGACTATGTCTGGTGATTTTTTAAATAATAATGTATTCATTATGCATAACAACAACAACAGAGTGTTTTCATATTGTGAAACAACTCTTATAAAAAAATACAAGCTGAAACCGGTTTGGCTCAGTGGATAGAGCGTCGGCCTGCAGACTGAAGGGTCCCGGGTTCGATTCCGGTCTAGGGCATGTACTTGGGTTGCGGGCACATCCCCAGTAGGAGATGTGCAGGAGGCAGCTGATCGATGTTTCTCTCTCATCGATGTTTCTAACTCTCTATCTCTCTCCCTTCCTCTCTGTAAAAAATCAATAAAAATATATTTAAAAAATATATATTAGGTGACTTGCGTGTAATAAAACATTAAGCATCACTTGTAATTGGCACATATTTTGAAGGCAAAACAACTTGAAAACAGTTTCGTTTTCTTGGGAAAATATTATTTCTACAATTGTGTTTGTTATTTTCAATTTAGAAGATTACCATATCAAATATTAACTTTTGCTCTCCCCTAATTATAAATGAGAGCTTGCTGGATTATTTTGACATAAAACCCAGGTAAACTGAACTAACACTAAATTCCAAACAAATAAACCATATTGATTTTAGTTATCCTATTGATCAGTGAGATTTAGGTTATACGTGACAAAAGGTATAACAAAATAACGTCAAAGAGAAATAGGAAGATATATTAAAAATGTCTGAGGATTACTGGGGAAGAACTCTTGTCAAGTGTGGGTCATATGCCCTTTCCTACCTCATCAGTGTACAAATTAACCAGGAGACTGTGATTTTCAGGACCTGAGAATTGAAAATGCCGAAGTAGAAGTTCCACTAAAAACATGGCCGTTGGAATTTACAATGAACAATTCCCTCCCCCAAACAAGTAGAGAGTGAGGGGCAGTGCCTAGATGTCTAGTACATGTCACTGCAATGAGACTGTCAGGAGGTAGACAATGCAACGTGTGTTAACTGCTATTGCTTGCCAGCAGATTTTTTCCAGGTACAATGTTATGCTTCCATCTGGCATTCTGAGTTTGCTCTTTAATGTTGCTTGATGATTTTATATTTTCTTCATATGACACCTTTCCTTTCTCTGAAGCATGTTTTTTCACTTTTTAATCACATTCTCTAATTCTATTTTTGCATTCCCGTTCAGAAGACTACCTTGACTTTTCCAGAATTACTCTTAGTAACTTCATTATCCCATTAGTGCTATAGATCAGATTGGGAAATTGGACTTGGGAATATGCAATGCTAAATTTACTTAAAAATATATGTGTATGTGTGTATGAAAATTTTAAAATGGAGTATTTATAAAGGCTTAACACTGTTGTTACATAAGCATGTAAATAATTTGCACCTTAAGATAATAGAAACCTCAAAAGCAATTATTGGATTTTAGAGCACATAACTTGATCTATATAAACTGGATGGCAATTATTGACCTGCCTAAACTTAGTAGTAAATATCAAGAGAAGATTGATCCTTGGGTTTAAAACCTGTCATTTATTTCCCCCTGGCATTTATGTATATAAAAGCCTAAGTGACCATTATGACTGACCAACCAGAACAACTGGTTGACCAGTTGCTATGATGCACACTGACCACCAGGGGGCAGACACTCAATGCAGGAGCTGCCTCCTGGTGGTCAGTGCACTCCCACAGCCAACCTCCTGCATGCAGCATCTATTCCTTCTGCGCCTAGCCCAGCGACCATCGCCTCCTCTCTTGATCCTGCCAGGGCCTTCAGGTTCTGGGCTGGGATGGGGAACCGGTGGTGGGTTGCCAGGATTCTTGTCCCAGCATTAAGAAGGGTTCAGGAATCTGGAAAGGGCTGTGTGTAGATGACATAGGAATCCAGAGACTAATAAAGAATCCGGAGACGAGATATAATTTTGAAAGGCATTGGGGGTCAGAGGAGCTTCAGCTAAAGGAACTGAAGACTCCCTCCTTGTCTAGGACCCTTGCTTTTATCAACACAATTTGTCCTAAGGCAAGGTGGAGATAATACACTTCAAAGGGTAAGGTTTCAAAGGGTGCAGAAGCATTGTCAGTTTGGGGGAATTAGCCTACTGCTGTTCAGGTGTTTGGCCAGTAGGAGGCAATAACATGTAGATTAAGATGCCTGCTAGTTGTATGGCAGCCACAATCAGTTTCCTATTCAGGTTTGGGGAATGCCTTCAAGCCATTTCCAACAGGTGACTACATGTGGGACTCAACCCTGTTGAGTCCCCAAGTCTCATCAACCTTTTGATGAAACTCTTGAAATTATGACATGCTGGAATTGGTCTCTGGCAGTGGGTGGTGGCAGATGTGGCCCCTTTCCCAGGGGGGACTGAGGGCGAACTCCCTCCTTGGGACTGGTGGCCAACCTCCTGCACCCTGTCCCTCCCCCTGGCTGTCAGGCCCCAATTGGCCTGGCCCTGATTGGTCCTGATAGCTGGCCAGGCCTAGGGACCCCACCTATGCACGAATTTGTGCACCGGGCTTCTAGTATAACAATAAAAACAAAATAGTGTTTGTGAATCAGAACTGACTCACTGGTCTCCTACTGGATCCCTGGGCTAGAACATTGCAGAAAATATTCTCCTGCTGGTTTCGTGATCTCACTTAGTGGACTAGCAATTGTGGTAAGTTGATTTCCCAGTCTTCTGTTGCCATCAATGAGAAACTGATGAAACCTATTCTGAGGGAATAAAATAGGGTTCAATATATTTCTCCTTCCACAAACCATCTTATTCTTACCCTTCTTCACATATGACCTTTATATTTCTACTCTCAATTCTTGGCTTCTTTTCTCCTCTGAGAATTTACCCAATTACTCTTCCCATTTCTTTCTCCTGCTTTTATCTATTGCCAGTACAAAGGGTCAATAAAAACGTTCGATTCTTCTGTATCCTAAAAAAAAAGTTTCTTGACCTCATTTCTCCTTGATGTATCATACTTTTATCTTTAACGAAAAAAATTCTCAAAAATTAAATGTAACTTTTCTGATTCCAAGTTCTCATTTTCCACAAATTCCTCAAAGTACTATAATCTTATTCAGTGTCCATAAATTAATTCTAAATAGGAAATTAAAAACTTTTAAGTTGCCAGAATCGACCACAATCTATTCTTAGGCCTCATTCCTAAAAGATTCTGTTATTTGGCAACATCTTCTTGAGACTCAATTGATCTTTAATTTTATGACAATACTATATTCTGCTTCTATTCTTCTCTTTCTTGATATCTCCTCCCCAATATGCAAACATTCATTTTATGATATTTACTTAAAGCCTTTCCATGTTGGGGCTAGTATATTTATTGCCTTTTTTGTTTGTTTTTTTTACCTGACCTTAATTAAAGGCATTTATTATACTTTTTTAGTTAAACTATCCAGATTTATTTTTCCCAGCTTTATAAGATATAATTAACATATAAATTTTGCACATTTATGGTATACAATGTGATGATTTAATACACATACATACTATGAAATGGTTATCACAAAATGGTTAGTTAATACCTCCATCACCTCACATACTTTAGTCATTGGATTCATTTACCTCTGCTTTCTTTGCATGCCATCCATTCACAAAGCTTTGACTTTTATCTATATAACTACAACAGCCAAGACACTATTGCTACTTCTAGCATCTTCTAGACCTTATTTCCACATTCCTGTTGTACATGTTTATGAAGATCTCTCTCATTGATACTGCAAACCTACGAGGTTTATACATGGAATAATAGTATTATATCCCTGGCCTGCTCATCTTTTTCATTTCATATCTCAGGATATAACTACCAAATTAATCAAGTTATTGATTTTGACCATTGTCTCTCCCTTTGTCCCAACATAAAATCATTTTCAAGTCCAGGTTTCTATCTCCAGAGCATCTTCAGAAACTTTTTATTCCATTCCAAGAAAACTCATAAATCAGATTGCTTTTAATGCACTACTATTTTCTAATGTTTTTCGAAGTGTTTGCTGATACCCATCATTTCTTATTTTCCAACCATTTATTCGGTGAGACTTCTAAAATTTCATTACAAAAAATGTTGTTTCACTCTATTACTCAAATTTCTGCCTTACTTTAGATAATTTTTTCTATTATAAATCATTTAGAGCAGCGGTTCTCAACCTGTGGGTCGCGACCCCTTTAGCAGTCAAACGACCCTTTCACAGGGGTTGCCTAAGACCATCCTGCATATCAGATATTTACATTATGATTCATAATAGTAGCAACATTACAGTTATGAAGTAGCAATGAAAATAATTTTATGGTTGGGTTACAGCATGAGGAACTGTATTTAAAGGGCCAGAAGGTTGAAAACCACTGATTTAGAGTCTTCTCATTCATATGTGGTATTATCTTTTTCTAAAAAGTTTATCCCTTTTTGATAGACTCTTTCCCAACCTATAAGATTTATGTCAAATGACAAGCTTTTCCTAAGACTCTCACTGAGAAAAGTGTTTATCCACTTGAGTCTGTCACTCAAAGTTCTTACCAAATCAAAACATTTGGAATATAATCAATAACATTTCAATAACTATGTGCCAGTTGGGGCACTGGAAATATTGAGGGGAACACTATGTAAAATATATGATTGTCTAACCACTAAGCTGTATACCTGAAACCAATACAAAATAAAATTGAAAAAAAAGTAATATATTATAGAGTAAAACTTCTTAATGGCACAATCACAAGCACCAGTGAAGCTCTTAAAACACTTCCCTAAAATTTTGTTAAATTAGATGTTATTAAATCATCTCTGTATTGATTGTATGGCTAATTAATTAACCATACAATTGACCTACAGTTGACACCATTGGCCTACAAAGAGTTGGTTATAAGACCAATCCTGAGACTCAAATGATATTTAGAAAAGTTATTTTCATTTCTTTCCTCTCAAAGTTTGGAGGATTCTGTGCAAAAACCTCAGGGTGGCTTCACTGAATGGACTTGATTCTCAGAAACCAACCCTTTCCTACTCTTCTGATTTAGGTACAGGTTGTGTAATCTTCTTGTGTACTACCTGTACTCAACATATGGAGATAATTCCCAGCTAGATATATCCCCTTTGTTCTGTTTAGGGTGTGAGTCAATGTCCCCTCTCGGCATACTCCTAGCTTTCTGTATCTTACAGAAAGCTCTCATGGGGTGGAGGGGGGGAGTAGGGGAGGTTCTATATATTTTCAGTGCAACACAAATTGGCCTGGAACTTGCAGTTCCATTGTCTGTGTGGTCTGTGGAGTGGACCCAGGGTTAGGCCATGGAGGTCTATTGCATTACAAAGGGATAGAGCTTGTGCACTCTCCTTCTTCCCTTGCTGTGAGTAAAGGCTGTGCAACTTGAGATTGTTGTGCATATTGTTTGATCTTGGTGACCGTGAATCGTGCACTGGTCTCTCCCCGGGGTGGCGCTTATCTGTCTTTTTACCTTGGCTTTATAGTCTGGCCATAGAGAATGGAGAACATTCCTAATGGTTTCTGTAACACAACACATAGAAGACATTTAATACATCTTCGTTCAATTAATGCAGCAAGAATAAAGAAAATCTTAACCCCTGTCTAAACATATTAATTGATTCTATAATTAGGAAGAAATGAGGGATTATATGAACTTCAATCTATAATATGTTTGTGATTAACCCTCATGAAGAGTTATCTCAGTAGCAAACTTTATATAATTGATTTCATAATGTGCTTTTAATCATATTTAATTAATTATTTTTCATACAATTCTGGGAATAAGAAGCTCTCTAGTCATTTTTATAAATTACTAACCACACCTAAAATACCTCACATTTTTAGACTAGGAATATTGGTTAAAGAATAATTATTTTAGTAATGCTTCTTTAGCCAGGTTTATTTCTATATGAACATTTTACAAGCATATCTTCTTCCTACTTGCCTGGTCACTGCCATTAATTAGGACTTTAAAGAAATAATTAAGATAAATGATATATCATAAAAACAAAAGATAAAAAATAAAAATTATTACATCGTTGATTTCATGCTATGCCCAGAAAAGATAAAGACTTCATATTTATAAAAGCCAAACAAAACACACAAGCCAAACCAAAACAAAACAAAACAAAAAACCTAGAATATGTTTTTGAGTTAGAAGTGAGTAACCAAAGGAATATACAATAAAATCAGGAAAATAAGAATTAATTCCAAATACATTCTAAAAAAGATGAAAGCAGCACCAAATGTCAAGAAAAAAATTGGACTTTTCTGTTTGGTGTTGAGTTAGCAGCCAATGCCTTTGTCATGTTCATACCTCCTCACTCCAGTCCCATGTGGACTCTGCAGTAAATACTGTTTTAGCTTAGCATTCTATCATTTTCCCTCTTCAAGTCTCCATCTAGAAAGGTAAGATTTTGCCCCTGGCTTGCTGGACTATTGTCCTACATAAAGATAATTAGATTTCATAGAACAGAAGCTAATTTGTGGGTTTAATAGAGTGCTGCTTTTAAATAGTAATAAAATCCTTTTCTAAAACACTAAGTGCACATCAGAATTAACATAAATCAAACAGTTTCCAGCCTTACATTGGAAGGGTGTTTTTCATTATTTAGATCCCTAGAGATGTTACAGTATCTATGGCTACCTAATAGGTCTCTTGTAGTTTGAGATAATACTATTTTACACTTGAGTTGGAATCCAGAGGGTTTTCAGGGATTAGAAAATGTGGACTAACTTGATTGATTTGGTCTGAGCTTTTTACTTTAAAGTCTTAAGAGATGGAAGACTACTGAATCACTGTATTGCCAGTTAAATTTGCCGTATTAACCATAGACTTTATTTTTGTGAAATAAAGTCATGATTTTCCAAAGCAATTAAAATATTATATCTATACTATGTATTCATTTTTATCCAGTGTGTGGAAATCATCTTTCCCTAGGTACATTTTGATGATCTAGAAGAAGAAAAAAGTGTGAAGTCCCTAATCTATAATAATAAAAGGGTAATGTGCTAATTAGACCAGACATCTGAATGACATTCCAGATGAAGCCACTGAGGCGGGGGCCGAGGCAGAGGCAGTTAGAGGTGATCAAGCAGGCAGGCAGAGGCAGTTAGAAGCAATCAGATAGGCAGGCAAGTGGTTAGGGGTGATGAGGCAGGCAGGCAGGTAAGTGGTTAGGAGCCAGCAGTCCTGGATTGCGAGAGGGATGTCCGACTGCCGGGTTTAGGCCCAATCCTTCATGTGTTCTGTCATGTAAAGAACAGATGTGAATAGTTGCCTGATAAGGGCTTTTTTTTCTTAAGTTCATTATATTTTCTTATTATACTGCATAAATATATTTGGGTTGAATCACATATTTTGGAACCATAATCAGGATCATTTCCATTCTTCCTGAAATGGCACATTATTTTATAGCTCATCCACAGGAAAATTCAGCTTTCAGGTGGAGAGAACATTTGAAAATGATAAACCTGTTATAGGGCTGTAATCAGAGAAAATTGTTGCTGGAAGTGTAATAGCATCCATACAGTCATGCTGTACATCATGTTGGCACCTGATGCATTTACTTTAAAATGCTGTATCATTCCAACTTAACTGTTCTTAATCATCAAAGACCTGTTTTTGTTTGTGTGTTTTATCAGCATTGTATAACTGAATGCCATGAACTGAACATATTTAATGTTTTCTATTGGAAAACCTTTGAAACACTCTAATTGCAATCACAAACATGGACTTGTTCATCACTCTCACTTTTCCTTGGGCCATACTTGGTGATCCTGCCCTCTCTCCTTTCCCCTTCTCAATCTTTAGGCAGCACTGATTTCCATTCTTTCTCTAAATTTTCTAGAATTGCATATAAATTGAATCATGAAGTCACAACTTTCATAGGTCATTATTATTGTGTGAATATCAATAGTTTATCCTTACTCTTGGTGAGTGGTAATCCATTACTATATGAGTAGATCACAGTTTCCTTATCAGTTCACCTGTTAATGAAGTTTTGTTTTCCAGTTTGGGGCTATTACGAAGACACTATGAGTATTTGTGAGATTACATGATAATGTTGAACTTTTTAAAGAACTGCCTAGATGATTTTTCAAGTTAATTATACCATTATGAATTCCCACCGGAAGTGTCTGTCCAGTTCTTTATCCTCGTCGATACTTGGTCTGCTTGAAATTTTTAAACTTTACCCATTCTAATAGGGTTTAATTATATCTCATTTTGTTTTTTATTGTGTTTTTCCTAATGACTAATTAACTTGAGTATTTTCTCATGAGCATATTGGATAACTCAATATTTTCTTTGTTGAAGTTCTTGTTAAATCTTTTTAAATAATTTGTTGTTATGTTTTGAGAATGTTTTATGCAGTGTAGACACAAATATTTTATCAGATATATCATTTGATAATATTTTATTCTATTTCATTTCTCTTTATTTTCTTGTCTTTTATAGAATGGAAGCATTTGATTTTGATGAAGTCCAGTTTGTCTTTTTTTTTTCTTGTATGAGTATGCTTATGGTGTTTTATTTAAGAAATTTTGCCTAGCCCTAGCTGGTTTGGCTCAATAGATAGAGCGTCAGCCTGCGGACTGAAGGGTCCCAGGTTCGATTCAGGTCAAGGCACATGCCTGGGTTGTGGGCTCGATCCCCAGTAGCTGGTGTGCAGGAGGCAGCCAGTCAATGATTCTCTCTCATCATTGATGTTTCTATCTCTCTCTCCCTCTTCCTTCCTCTCTAAAAAATCAATAAAATATATATTTTTTAAAAAAGAAATTTTTGCCTAATCCAAGATGACAAAGGTTGTCTCCTCTATTTGCTTACTTTTCCAGAAGTTTTATATTTTAAGATCTCATGTCCATTAAAATTTCCTTTTTACATGGTACTAGAGATGGATGAAAATTCTTTTTTCTTAGGTTTGAATGTTCAATAGTCCTATTGCTATTGTTCAAAAGGCTGTAATTTCTCCAATGAATTCTTTTCACCTTTGCCAAAACTGTTGTCCATAAATCTCTGAATCTGTTTCTGAAATCTATCCTGTTCCATTTATCTATTTGTCTACCTTGGCCAAATTTCCACTCCTTTGATTATTGAAGGTTTATAATAAGTTTTTATACATCAAGTAGTGTTAATGCTCTAACTTCATTGTTTTTCAAAAACCTTTTGGACATTTTGAGTCTTTTGCATTTTCATATGAATTTTATAATCATTTGGTCAGTTTTTATAAAGACATCTAGGATTTTGATTGGGATTTTGTCAAACTATAAATCAATTAAAGCGGAATTGACATCTTACTACTGAGTCCTCTAATGTGATGCATCCCTTCCATTTATTTATACTTTAGTTTATCTCAATAAAGCTATGTGATTTTCAGTACATAGGTCTTTCATTAGGTTTTCCCTATGTGTCAATATTTTGATGCTATCATAACTAGCATTTCTAAAATTTCAAATTCTACATGTTTCTGTCTTTAGAAATAAAATGGACTTTTTATATTGATCTTACATCTAACAACCATGCTAAACTTACTTTATAGTTCTTGTAGTTTTTTGAGATTCCATCGGATATCTAAAATACCATTCATGTTATCTGAGAATAGACAATTTGGCCTCTTTTGTCTAATCAGAATGTCTTTTATTTTTTCTTGCTGAATAAACGTGTTAGAAACTGCAGTATAATTTTGGATGAAAGGGAGGAAAGCAGAAGTCCTTGTCTTTTCTCTATATTTGGGGAAAAGCATTCAGTCTTTCAACATTAAATATTATAGGAACTGTGGGTTTTCAATAAATGATCTTTATCAGAATGAGAAAATTTTTTTCTATTTGAAGTTTTCTGTCATGGCATTTTTAAAATAAAAAAAAAAAACCCAAATGTTATATATTATAAGTTAGTCATGCAATAAAATAGTACTCATCTATTGAAACTGGTGAAAAAAATATTTATTTTATTGACAATGAAAAATTTTTGTACATTTAATTTAAAAAGCAAGTTAGATAGCAACATTTTAAATGTAGATTAAAAGTAAACAATATATCAGTTTGATTTGAGTCTTATCTGAGATAAATAGCTGAAAATTTTTACAATAATTTGGAGATGGTATATCTGTGTATATAGTTATATACAAAGAAGTGCCTAGAATATATGTGGTATGCATCAACTTTTATTTTACTCTTAATGTCTTGTTTGTTGTTTGAGTTTTTTGTTGTTATTCATGTGTTTATATGAACGTGTATATGTGTTTGGCGAGGTATGTTTACAATAGCACATATAAATTATATCATGAGGGGAAAAAACAAACATTGAAGCTAGTTCCATTGTATAATTTAAAATTAAAACATTGGATGTAATGGAAACATTCAAGCTTAAAATTTAATGCATAAAGTTATTTAATCAAGCATTAGCAATACTGACACAAATGAATTTTAAAACCTACAAGAAATTTTGACTCTGTGTTAAACTATACTTATTTTATCTCTTCAATTCAGCCACATTTTACCTTCAATATTATAAACCTAAGAGTTCAGATGTTATAGGTTAATTTTCAATAGCACAGCTGAATATTTTGGGGCTCATCCAAGCTGAGCCTTTAGAGACTCATTGAGCTTTGGTGTGTGTTGACCCTGTGGCTCAATTTTCTTTCTTCTTCTCAGCAGCATTCAAAGCCAGACCCATGCAGGCAGAATACCAAATAAGAGTATCTCGCCGAGTTTTTATGTTTTTACATTCCCTTTTGTGTGCTTACTTTGTTTTTAAATAATACTATTTTTTATTTAAAAAGTCACATAAATGCAAGGAATGAGTTTAGAAAATAAATTGAGAAAATACAGAACATTATAAAGAAAATAAAAAATACTCATGTTTAAGATCAGAGATAACTGTTGTAAATATTATCTATTTCTCTTCCTTAGAAAAATTTAAACTAATTTTATTTTTATTTTTAATCTGCTTTGTTTGTTTAGTATCTTATGTTATATTTAGATATTCAACAAAAATGCAGTTTTAAGGACTGCTAGTATACCATTTAATAAATAAATTCCTCTTGTTAGAAAATTAAGTTGTCAGTATTTTATTATTACAAATAACATTCTGAAGATTAATTTGTGATTTTTAAAGAAATTATTATCATTTATTTTTAAGATTATATTTAGGACTAGGATTTCTCAACCAAATTTCATTAATATTTTCAATGCTATTACAAAATTACAATAACAATTTACATGTTCAGGAAGGTACTTTTTCTGCTTCCTGCTGGCTAATACATATTTTTACAAAAAAAAAAAACAAAAAACCTTGGTGTGATTGTGTATGTTTGTGAAGATATGAGTTTTCCCATCTTTTTTTAAGTATAGTTGTTATATAATCTTTTCTTTGTTATATTAGATTCAGGTGTACAATAAAGTAATTTGACATTTTTATGCCTTACAATGTGATCACCCACTAATTCTAATAATTATCTGTCACTGTGTGAACTTATCACGGTATTATTCACTATATTCCCTTTCCCCTTTTCACATATCCCCTTACCCCCTTACCCCTTCTCTTCTGGAATGCAACTCTTTGTCTTTGTTTCTACAATGATTTTTTTAAAAGTACATATATATATCTACACTAATAAAAGAGAAAAATGGTAATTGGCGTACGGCGATACCGTTTTCATTGGCTAATCAGGGCTATATGCAAATTAACTGCCAACAAGATGGCGGCTAATTTGCATATGTAGGCACAATGCAGGGAGGCGAAAGGGAAAGCAGGAAGAAGCCCCCTGCCACTGACAGTGATCTGAAACCCAGGGGGGAGCTAAGAGCTTGGGGACAGGGCAAAGGCGGCCCTGGGGCGGACGCCTAGGCCAGAGGCATTAGGCCTGGGCAGGGGCGGAGCCTGCAACCGCGGGGAGCTGGGGGTCCCCTGCCCAGGCCTGACACCTCTGCCGGAGGCCTCAGGCCTGGTCAAGGGGCCGATACGGTGATTGGTGACCGGAGGGTGATGAGGGTCAACTCCTCTGGCTGAGGCATCAGGCCTGGGTGGGGGGCGGAGCCGGGGATTGGGGGGATATGATGGTCCCCTTGCCCAGGCCTGAAGCCTGGGTCAGAGGCGTCAGGCTTGGGCGGGGGGTGGAGCAAGCAATCAGAGGGAGATGGGGGTCCCCTGCCCAGGCATGATTCCTGGGCCAGAGGCCTAAGGCCTGGGCGGGGGCCAGAGCCAGTGATCGGGGGGAGATGGGGGTCCCCTGTCCAAGCCTGACACCTCTGGTGGAGGCGTCAGGCCTGGGCAAGGGGCCGATCAGGCGATTGGAGGGTGATGGGGGTCAACGCCTGAGGGCTCCCAGTATGTGAGAGGGGGCAGGCTGGGCTGAGGGACACTCTACCCCCTGCCCCCACACCCAGTGCACGAATTCCGTGCACCGGGCCCCTATTATATATATATATATATATATATATATATATATATATATATATGTATATATATATACACTATATATATATTTATACTATATATGTATATATATATTTATACTATATATGTATATATACTATATAGACTATATATATATTTATACTATATATGTATATACTATATATGTATGTATTTGCTGTTTGTTTGTTAATCCTCACCAGAGGATATTTTCCCCATTGTTTTTTAGAGAGAATGGAAGTGAGGGAGGGAGAGGAAAAGAGAGAGAAACATCGATGTGAGAGAGACACAACAACTGGTTGCCTCCTGAACACACCCTGACCAGGGGCAAGGAGAAAACCTGTAACCCAGGTAATGCCCTTGACCTGGAATTGAACTCAGGGCCCTTCAATGTGTGGGTCATGCATTAATCGCTGAACAAAAGTGACCAGGGCTATATTCTATGTTTTTAAAGGTTAATTCAAATTAAACAGTTGAAGATTTTCCAGTGGACTTCCCTGCAATTTTCTGAATGTAATGTGAATTCCTATTTAAAAGATAATATCAGATCCTCTTAGGCTCTAACAAGGCTCTTTTCTCCCCTTAATATGTGAAAGGAAATGTCATGAGAATGAAAAATTCTCTTATTTGCCTGATTTTCCCATTTACTGTTTATGTAGAGGGAACACTGATATCTCCACAGAATATCATTCAGAATATTCTGCAAAACATAAAAATAGTTCTAATGTCAACAACTTTAATTTCTTTTCTGTTTCATTACAAATATTGATGAAAATGTCTCATTTCTGGAAGTATTTTTTGCCTGAGCAAAATGTTGAATTCAATAGCATTCTGATTGTGACTTACAACAGTTAATAGGAATTAATTCTATTTAGATGTTTAAGAGGCTTTTCTCATTTCCTTCATCAGGTTCAATCATAAATGGCTTAATCATTCAGAAGACATTACCTAATTAGATTGCATTAACTGCATAATAACAGAAAAGAAAGGGAAACATGGAAACAAACCAAAATGCTATTAGGAAGGAACTAAGTTCATTCCCTTTGATTCCTTTGTTGATTTGTAGAAATTGTTTGATGTGACCTCAATCAGTATTTTAGTTCGTTCTCTCTCTCTCTCTCTCTCTCTCTCTCTCTCTCTCTCTCTCTCTCTCTTTTTAGTATAGCAAAGGTGGAGATTTAATGAAGAACAAGTACAGACTCCCACGTGGGGAGAGGGAAAGGGTCCCCAGTATTTTAGTACTATTTTGTTCATCAGTTTCTCTTTACTTTAGGAAACATACCTTTATTTCTTTGATATATATCAAGGTTGTACATATGTTGAAATAGATATTTCAGACAACTGTGTAAGTTTAGAATTTAAGACAGGTTCATATTTTAATGAAAGGGACGAAAAAACATATATGAGGTTATATAGTTGATAGAAATTTTCTTCTTTGTCTTAATACCAGTCATGAATAGGAACATGTTATTCTACAGAAAAAGGGAGGAGTAATCAGTTGATAAACATTAATGACATCAAAAAGTAACATTCTTTAAGAATGGTTAAGGTTATACCAAAGTACCATAGCATTTATTTGAAATATTAGTTTTTGCAAAGTAGACAAATGCTAGACTGATTCATTTATGTTCAGAATTTTAAAATAGAAAAATGAACCTGAAAATCACCTGCTCAATTGCCCATTCTTTATCAATATGTCTGCAGTCCTGAGTAACTTAGTCAAAAATCACTGAGTTTGTTTCTAGTAGATTCAAACCCATAGGGCTTTTGGATTTTGATGGATTCAACATTCTTTCTTGGTAGATTTCTCTGCTGCTTCTAAAATGAATGCCTTACACTTGAATCAATCTTTGTCATATCTGAAGTTACTTTAACATCTATAATTTGATGCTCACAGGTAACACCATGGCCCTCATTTCCCTTAGCTTATTTCCCCATTATCTTATATTACTCCTCTTCTTCACTCCATTCTTCACCCTAGCTACATTCCTTTTGGTTCTTATATTCACCATATTCTTTCTCATCTCTTTTGTCTTCAGAAAAGGTCTTTATAAATGCTTCTGCTTGGGGCACTACTTTTCATTCCATTTTCCCATTAGCTTCTTAGATTTTACTATCCCTTTCAGTATCTTAAAATTATGGGAGTAGCATATGTCATAGTTCCAAATGCTTCATATTCTAGGGTTATAAAAATATGGAGTGTACATCTTTACTTGAGTGATTTGGTAGCTTTTCTCATAGACCTGCTCTTTCTTGTTACCTTTTCAAAATACTGTTCATGGGAAATCCCTCTAAAAATTAATCCTATCTAATAAAAGAGAAACATAGTAATTAGCTGTACATCCACTACCCTTCCCATTGGCTAATCAGGAAGATATGCAAATTAACTGCCAGCCAAGATGGCGGCCGGCAACCAGGCAGCTTGAAGCGAACATGAGGATTTCTTGCTTCAGTGACGGAGGACTCCAACGTTCCATGCCTGCCGCTGCCGGCCTCTAAGCTTGCAGTTTGAAACATTGTTGCAAATATAGAAGCTAAACAAAACCCCAGAAATCTGCTTTCAGCCAGCCGGGATCTCAGAGCTGGAGTTGAAACAGTGTTTCGATTATAGAACCCAAACAAACCAAATACCTGCTTTCAGCAGGCGAGGCCTAAGAGCTAGAGCCAAGCCTCAGAGCTAAAGGTGGCCCAGAATAAAAAGATAAAAAGAAAAAAAGGAGGGGTTGGGAGCTTCAGTCACCCGCCAGGCTGAAAACAGCCCTCAGCCCCTCACCCAGACTGGCCAGGCACCCCAGTGGGGACCCCCACCCTGAAGGGTGTGTGACCAGCTGCAAACAGCCATCAGCCCCTCATCCAGGCTGGCCAGGCACCCCAGTGGGGTCCCCCACCCTGATCCAGGACATCCTTCAGGGAAAACCAGCAGGCCCCCACCAGTGCACCAGGCCTCTATCCTATATAGTAAAAGGGTAATATGCCTCCCAGCACCAGGATTAGCGGATCAGCGAGGCCTCCCAGCACCGGGATCAGCAGAGCTGAGAGGCCTCCCGGCACCGGGATCAGTGTGACAGGGGGCAGCGCACAAACCCCCTGATTGGCCCTGCTCTGTGTGTGACAAGGGGCGGTGCCCCAACTCCCCTATTGGCCCTACTCTGTGAGTGACAAGGGGGAGCTCCCCAACCCCCTGATGGGCCCTGCTCTGTGCGTCACAGGGTATGGAGCCCCAACCCCCCTGATGGGCCCTGCTCTTTGAGTGACAGGTGGCAGCGCCCCAACCCCCTGTTTGGCCCTGCTCTGTGAGTGAAGGGGGTGGTGCCACAACCTCCCCATCGACCCTGCCTTGAGTGTGACAGGGGCAGCGCCCCAACCCCCCAATCAGCCCTACCCTGAGCGTGACGTGACTGAGGGTGGCATCGCAACCTCCCGATCCGCCCTGCTCTGTGCATGATAGGGGGCAGTGCCCCAACTCCCCAATCAGCCCTGCTCTGAGCCCGACCAGGGGCTGCACCTAGGGATTGGGCCTGCCCTCTGCCACCCGGGAGCAGGCCTAAGCCAGCACGTCATTATCTCCCGAGGGGTCCCAGACTGCGAGAGGGCACAGTCCGGGCTGAGGGCCGCCCCCCCCCTCCGAGTGCACAAATTTTTGTGCGCCAGGCCTCTAGTATAAGTATAAAGAATAGAAACAAATAAGATGATGACAATTGTGATAGGGACCATGCATGTAATTATCAAGGTGGCAGGTTAGAAGATACTGGGAAGTCACATTATAGAATAATCAAGGCATTGATAAGGATGTAATATTTGAGTTGAGACCTAAGACTTAAATTTTGAGGAGGATCCAGCAATGGGAAGTACTGAAGATAAAGCATTCCAGGCAAAGAAGTCTTTATATACTAGTATATAAATGGCTAATATGCTAAGTGTCCAACCATCTGATTGGTTACTATGATGTGCGCTGACCATCAGGCAACAGATGCTCAATGCAGGAGCTGCCAAGCTACAGTGACTTGGCAGCAGTGGTTGTCAGGTGATCCACCGGAAACCAGAGAGGAGGAAGCCCAATTCCTCGCAGGGCTGTGCAATCCCACCTTCAGCCGTGGGTTATGTTGTTGATGGGGCACTGTCATCCAGAATCTGGTTACGACACACCTTATTTACGTTCCACACCCTGTAGGACAGCAACTTTGTGGAGTGCCCTCTCTCACTCAGGGACCCCTTGGGGGATGTCAGAGAGCTGGTTTCAGCCCAATCCCGGCAGAGCAGGCCAAGGGACCTCACCTTCTCACTCTGCAGACACCAGGGAGGGACCACGGGAGGTAGTTCCAGGGCGTGTGCAGCCCCGTCTCTTCCAGTCCTGCCCTGCCTGCCACCTTTTAATTAATTTCCTTTCCATGTGCACAAATCCATGCACCGAGTCACTAGTAAATGTGTAAGCCCCCAGCAGCAAAAGGAATGGATACATTTAAAACACAGGAAGAAGCCCAGTAAGGCAATAGGACAGTGTATGGGAGAGGATTAGGAGATGGGTTTGGTAGATACCCAATCATTATAGGCAGGATGAAGAGCTATCATTTTCTTGTAAGTCCCAAAGAGTGTCAGGGCTGTGTTTTAAACTGTTGAAGAACTAGCTGGCTTATATTCTTTCCTTCTATTAAATATTTAGATTAGGAATGTACAGTTAATGGGGGTGAATAAAGCCCAAGGAGAAGAGTAAAATATGTAGTACATATTGCAAACTGACCAAGGTTACTCTGTCTAACAAATGTATAAAAGATAGCTGCTAGCCCAGATGGCGTGGCTCAGTGGTTGAGCGTCAACCTATGGGCCAGGAGGTCACAGTTTGATTCCCGGTCAGTGCACATGCCCAGGTTGCAGGCATGAACCCCACTATGGGGCGTGCAGATGTTTCTATCTCTCTCTCTCCCGCTCCCCTCCTCTCTGAAATCAATAAAAATATATTTAAAAAAAGATAACTACTAAGTCATAAAACTTTGAAATGGGAGAGATTGGAAAGGGAGGGTCAACTTCATATATAATGTCATTTTTACTTTATGATAAAATTGTTTAAATTTATCTACATAAAAAGCATATATTCATACAGAGGTATATATATATAATAACTGCATGTCATATCACTTTTTCTGTGTGGGTAAAGCAAAAATATGTCTGTCTTTCCTAATTGTTTTCTTATTAGAATGAAAAAAGATATCAGGCAATTTCAAGTTATAAATTCACACAGCCTATACTTTTCCAACCTGTTGATCTAAAATATCACAGGTCACAAGTAATAGGCAAGAGTAATCGTTTTGTATGACAGTGGGTGTCATTTTAGTATAGAAATTGGAAGTGGATAAAACATCTATTTACATCAGCTACATAAACATATAGATAGATGGAAGTGTTTAGGAAACTCTGGGAAACATAATATTGCCAGTATTATCTGTACCTTGCATTGCCAGAAACCAATTTTTAATTCATAACCTTGGTCCCTGAACTTAAATGTGTGTTGTTGTTTTTCTCTTCTCACTAGCTAATCAGAATGTGCACATAATATTCTTTTTTAAATTTTATTTTATTGTTTAAAGTATTACAAATAGTAGTACACATGTCTCCTTTTTTTCCCCATTGACCTCCCTCCTGGCCTCCCCTACCCCCGGGCACATGGGCACATAATATTCTTGTGGTAATGTCACGCATGGCAGGTAACAGTCATTGAAATGTCCATAATGCCTTATGTTTTAAAGAAGACAATCATACCTACTTGTCTTCTATTTTTGTTTTTTTCTTTGTATTATTTATTCATAGTTTCGGAGATTAGCTTGTCAATAAAAGACTATGAAAGAAGTATCCAGTTTCTGCTTAGAGAGATATCAGGGTCAGGGGTGTTATTAAGCCAATATGTAACAAGCCACATGTTTTGTTTTGGTTTTTACTTTATTTAGAAAGTAAAGGACTCATTCATTATTTTATATTTATAAAAATACTAGAGGCCTGGTGCATGAAATTTGTGCATGGGTAGGGCCCCTAAGCCTGGCCAGCCATCAGGGCCGATCAGGTTCTCTGCCTCGCAACCTCCTCCTTCCCTTGTTCCCTTAGCACCCCACCACTGGTCGCCCTCCATGTTCCACGCCGCCCCCTGGTGATCAGAGCATGTCACAGCGAGTGATCAAACTCCTGGTCATACTCCCAAGGGGACATTTTGCATATCAGCCTTTTATTATATAGTATATAGGTAAAATATAATTTTGTATATGCATTGATATAACAGTCAAAATGTTAAATAAAAGGCAACTTTCCATTGCATCATTTTGCCTCAATACATTTTGCAACATTTGCCTCAAGATATATCTTCTCTAGGAATCTTTTGCTAATTTAAACCACTAATGATCATTTCAAACCAAATCAATAGGAATTAGTTCAGCACTTTGTCTGCTTTTTGAATCAATGTATATAAAACTTAGGCTATATACTAATATATTACAAAGGTTATCTCATAATTGTCTCTTTTCCTATTTAATTCTACCAGAATGCTATAAGATTGCAAGTATACTCAAATACCACAGTACATTGCATTACACATAATAGGCTCTTTATTTTCTCCTTTTATTTACTCATTCCTCTTCCCATCCATTTTTCCATCCTTTTCTTTCATCTTAAATCTAAGCTGCTTGAGATAAAGGACTGTACCGTACTCTACAGCTCATAATATCTAGTATTGTGCAAAATATGGGAATTCAATAACTGTGTGTCCATGGCTTTGGTAATTATATATATATTTTTTTCCTCTATTCAACATAAAGCCTTACCTTCCAATTTCCCCACAGAGAAGCACAAAAGTGACATTTTCTGATTCTCTTTCTATACCTATTTAAAGTACTTCAGTCTATATACTCCAGGATCACTTCAATCCTAGTTACTCTGTGCTATGTCTGTACTATATACATTTAACCACTACTCCATTAAGCTTCTTCTCCTCTCATTCTCTCTTTCTCCTCTCTTTCTCTCCCTCCCTCCCACTTTCCTTCCTCCCCCACTATTAGCTCACAAGCTCCAAAAGCTTTTTAAAGTTGATAAAAATGCAAGAAAAACACTCTCCATTCTAGAAGTTTTTATTTGAACCTTCAAATTGTCATTACAATATGACAAATTTTTTAAAAATAGGAAATATTTGCCCTGGCCGGTGTGGCTTGGTTGGTTGAATGCCCTCCCATGCACTTAGAGGTCGCCTGTTGATTCCTGGTCAGGGCACATGCCTGGGTTTTGGTCAATCCCCAGTAGGGGGTTTGCTGGAGGCAGCCTATCTATGGTTCTCTCTCATCTGTATTTCTCTCTCTCTCTCTCTCTCTCTCTCTCTCTCTCTCTCTCTCTCTCTCTTCCTTTCTCTCTCTAAAATCAATAAAAACACATTTTTTAAAAATAGGAGCCATTTCTTCATTGACAGTAGGATTATTTTCTATTTACACACACATACTTGAAAGATCTCATAAAAAATTAACTGGTATGCAGAACTTTTTTAAAGTTACACATACACAAAAACAAGAGAAACTTTAAATACTAAAGTCTAAATTTTAATTAAAATCTTTTTAAATGCATCTTTTTTTAAATTTTAACAACTAAAGTCAACATGTTTTTATTCAGACATCTCTTATGTCTAACACTATTTCACATACCAACTGGATTCTGAAGGAGCATCATAAAAAAGGGCTTGACTAGATCATAGACACAATTATTTAATTCCCTCAGATAAAAGATAAAAAATTGATACTCAAGGAAGTTGTGTGACTTTCATCATTTAAAGACGTAGTATCAGCCTATAAGATTCTCAATACGTAAGTGGGGGGCAATAAGATATAAACACACATGCACAATGTTCAGATACCTTTAATACATAATGAAAGCTATATGATATTTATTTTTATAAATTATTGTAAGAACTCTTAACATGAGATGTACCCTCTTAACTTTAACACGTTTTTAAATTATGCAATTCAGTATTTTTAACTCTAGGCAAAATGCTGTACAGATTTCTAGAACTTAATCATCTTACATAACTGAAAACTCATACCCCTTAAATAGCAACTCCCCATTCCCTGCCCCTCACCTATCCCTTGTAACTACCATTCTCCTCTTTGCTTCCATGTGTTTAACTATTTTAGATGCTCATATAAGTAAATCATGTGATATTTGTCCTGCAACTGGACATCACTTAGCACAATGTCCTCAGAATTTATCTATGTGGTCAAATCAGGCAGAATTGTCTCATTTTTAAAGTTGAATAATATTCTGTTATAACATATACTGCATTTCCTTTATCCTTTCATCTGTCATTGCGCATTTAAGTTGTTTTCACCTCTTGTCTAGTATGAATGATGAATGCTACAATGAACATAAGATTGCTAATGCCTCTTCAAAATCCTGAATTCAATAATTTTGGATAAAAGGGGATTATTGAATCATATGCTATTTCAATTTTTAATGTTGTGAGGAAACTCTATATTGTTGTCCATAATGCTACTGACTTTCATTCTCTTTCTTCAACATTTTTATCAACACTTGTTTTCTGTTGTCTTTTTCATAAAAGCTATCATAACAGGTGAGAGGAGAAAGCTCATGGTTTTGATTTGAATTCCCATAATGATGATTATCTAATCTAATTAGGGATTAGTTGACTATCCTTTTATATATCTGCTGATTTTATTCTTTTTGATGCTATTGTAAATGGAATTGTTTTTTACTTTCCTTTTCCAATAATTCATTGTTGGTATATAGAAATACAATTGCTTTTTGTATGTTGATGTTTGTATTCTGCAACTTTATTTAATTTGTTTATTAGATTTTTGTTTGTTATTTTGTTTTGTTTTGTATGTGTTTTTGTTAATCCTCACTTGAGGATATTTTTTCCATTGCTTTTCAGAGACAGTGGAAGGGAGGGAGTGGGAGAGAGAGAGAGAGAAACATCCATGTGAGAGAGATACATCCACTGGTTATCTCCTGCACATACGTGCCCACACCTAGGCAAGAAGCAAATCTGCTACCCAGGTATGTGCCCTTGACCAGGAGTCAAACCAGAGACCCTTTGGTGCTTGGGTCAACACTCTGACCATTGAACAACACTGGCCAGGCCTGTTTATTATTTTTAACAAGGTTTTTTCCTGCAGTGTTAGAATTTTCTTCACCTATGATTATGTCCTCTGCAAACAGAGATAATTTTACTTCTTCCTATCTGACTTGGATGCCTTCTATTTATTTTTCTTACCCAATTCTCTAGTTAGGATTCCCAGGATGATGTTGAGAAGAAGTGGTGAGAATGAGTTGATAAGTTGTTAATGCATTTCATCTGTTGCGCATGTCAGCTTACCTCATTTTAATATTGAAATAATCCTCCAAAGTAAAAATAATTTTCCTTGGCATATTAGGCAACAAAGGTTTGAAGAATGTGAGGCATTTGTGGAAAGTCTCTGAAGTAAGAAGGAATGAAGCTACCTTCAAATCTAGTAAATAATGCCACTGGCTGAATCTCTTCGAAGTGCACACTTTTTCTATTATTTCAAACTATCTTTCTAAATAGATTATTTTTTAATGCTGAGAGTTAGAAAATGATCTATTTTAGAAGAAGATGTTAACTGTGTGGTTCGGAAATAAATTCATGAGAGAATTAAAGAGGGCTTGATGAATAAGTCTTGGATCATTAGGAGGACTTTTCCAAGAAATGTAATTTTGGAGCTGTACCTTAACTAGCTTTTTATTTCTTAATTTTCATTTTGGTGGACATAGTTGTCAGTTACAACTTCATTTCTCATATCTGGTGAACATCAGTTTTGGAAACATCTTAAAATGTCTCCCAAAAAAATACCACTTTTTAAAAATACCTCAAATATCTGTATTTTCATGATAAGTTACGTACTTTCTCACCTAGGTGGCACCAGTGAGTAATTCCTTTGGCATCCAAAGACTTTCCAGGGTTTGCCACTCATTGTGATTCAAGGCTTTATATCTGTTACACTTGGTTACGGTTCATTGTGATTCAGTATTTGAACCAAACAGTTTATGTCATTGTAGTGAGAAAAGATCTTCAAAGCAGTTCATACTTGTCATGATTCAATTCAACTTATAAGTTAATTACAATGTACCCTCAAGCTAAATTTGATATAAACTGCTTTCTGATATTCTTCAGCAATATGCATTCAAGAGAAAATGTTTAATTTCTTCAGGCTGATGAACCTTTATCTATATACTTAAAAATCTTTGATTTTCTGTTATTTGTTCTTTATTCTCTAGAGATTCAGCTAACCCCTTTTAGTTTATACTCTCAGTAGATCTTACTTAAACATTTGAAGTCATTCCCTAAATTATCTCTCTGCCTTCAATCTCCAACTTGTCTGATTTGCTCTTTCCTCAATAGCCAATGATAATTTTTCTAAAACACAGGAGTTATCTGCTCAGAAAACATACAGGCATTTCCAAGACCAATAACATAAAATTAAAAATGTAATTCCCAGGGCTCTACCAATATTTTGAACTAGGTACACAGGTAGACTATCTTTCTGTGAAAACAACTACAAAATCCAGGGGAAAATTATTTGAAATATCATTTTAAATGTGTCATTGAACTTAGAAGGTAAAGCATGCTCAGGCAAAAATTAAGTAAACAAACTCTGATAGGGCATGAAAGCCATAGGTACTATTGAAAACATTTGCTGAATTAGGTTAAGTGATTTTAAAGGACCCAGAGTGTAAGAGACAAAGTTCAGAGTCTGGCCAAAGTATAGTCTAGTAGGAGACCCCCACCCTAAAGGCTAGTGCTTTAAAGGTGAACCGTAAATAATCAGTCTACTCTTCTCCTTCTTCAAGGGGGTAGAGGATAATTGCTCATTTAAGATCCTGACACTGAGGAGAGGTTGGAGAGGATGATCTCCATAGGATTCTTTTGAGATCACAGCACCAACTGCCCGAATCTCAAACAAGTAGTTTTTCTCTCTAGCCCAATGGTTCTCAACCTTCCTCATGCCGCGACCCTTTAATACAGTTCCTCATGTTGTGGTGACCCCCAACCATAAAATTATTTTCGTTACTACTTCGTAACTGTAATTTTGCTACTGTTATGAATCGTAATGTAAATATCTGATATGCAGGATGTATTTTCATTGTTACAAATTGAACATAATTAAAGCATAGTGATTCATCACAAAACAATATGTAATTATATATGAGTTTTCCGATGGTCTTAGGCGACCCGTGTGAAAGGGTCGTTTGACCCCCAAAGGGGTCGTGACCCACAGGTTGAGAACCGCTGCTCTAGCCTCTTAAATTTCATCATGTTAGCTGATGTATTTTCTTTTTTTTTTTTAGTCAGAAGCAACAACATATTTTAACATTTAAGTTTAATAACTAGTCGCATAAATGAAGTAGTAGACATCTGTTGACCAGCTTGATCATCAATCAGTTTAATATTCTGGCCATGCCACTCCAGTTTTCCTTAGGAAATCACTTCTCTCCTGTGCTTAGCTTTTCTGTTTAGAGTGAGACTTCTTTCAGATACCCTCCCAACCCACTGCCATCCCACTGCAGTGCCAGATCGGGGCAATCAGAAAATTCCCACTCTCGAGAATGTTGCTTTATTGATGCACATTCCATCCAATTCTGGGACATAAGCTGTGATAATTTACAGGGTGATTTTGTCTTTTCCATGAAGTTTACTCAAGTGCTTACAACGTGTGCCTTCAAATTCAAAGACTAACAAATGAAGAAAAACTGCCCAAAGAGGAAAAACAAGACTGAATGGTAAAGACAGAAACAGTATACTAATGACATCCATTGGGGCTTTTTCAATCCAGCAACGTGTAAAGATAGGTTCACCTCTTGAACATTCTAGTTGCTGGCAACAATAGATTCCCATTTTTGTTCAAACTATTTTGAGTTTAGTAACTTGTAATAAAAGTAGGCAGTTGTGTCTTGTTTATGCTATATTTCCAACATGCAAAACGCTGTGTAGCACATAAATGTGTGTTAAATGAACAACTCAATGAGTGCCGAAGGCATCAGCCTGTCCAGAGTGCACTTATCATTTCTTAACAGGTGACAGCTACATCAGGAGGTCATCCTTACCAGTTCCACTGTAACTGAAGCTATACTACGTAATACTGAGTCACTGTTTCCAGCCCATTGATTGACGTTTTCTCTAAGTTACAGAAACCTTTTAGGACCCATGTTGAACTCTGGCAATAAAAATGATAGCTCATTAACCACCTTCAGAACAATGCAAATACGTGGTGGGCAAGAGTAGGTTTATGCTTGTGTATTGAAACCCAGAGTTTATTCTTGTATTATCATTTATTAATTATTGTAAACCTACTTTTGTCTACCCTGTATTTATGAACTTACTCATTTGTGTTTTGATTGGCTACTACATATAGGCATTATACTATATCCTCCTTTAGGCCACCTTTGATATCTTCCTTAACTGTTATAGTCCTTAGGGAAAAAAATACTTAGAATTTTTAATTTTTTTAAAAATAGCCAGTATACTAGTAAATAAATAATAGAATAATAGAAACAATACTAAAAGTGATTTATTCCTGCCCAAAAGTACTGGGCTAGCACAGCTTGTTTAGTAGTGAGTGTTAATTACTAGTACATATTCTTTTACAGAATAATTTTATGAATAAAGAAACTCTAAAATCACATAACAGTAAGAATTGGGGCAGAGGGTTCATGAATTTATGCAGCTTCTAAAGAATCAAATAAGCCTAAACCAGCTGAAGTTTTAACTGCTTCTGGGTTTGGTGGGGGTTTAATTTGTAATATTTTCATTTCAGAGTCTATCAAAATCAGCTGTCAATGGTTCTGTTCTGCAGCATAGAAATTACTTGCTTAAAAGTCAAGTTCATCTATTTTCTCTCTCTCTGAGTTTCACTGCTGAGAATGATTTCTCTTTTGATTAGCATCCAAGTCATCCAAGTTGTGATTGAGACTTCCAATGGGATTGGTTGTGAAGGCAGGCAGACAATTGCAGCAGATTGCCGTTTTAAATAACAATAGAACCCCTGGCTCCCAGATGTTCTGTGTACTTGTGGTAAAAAAGGAATCCCAGTGGGAAAATAAGAGCATAAGTTTGGATTCTGAGAAAATAATCAGTGACTTTCTTATTGGGCTAACCATAGACATCAGCCTAATTTATTCACGGGTTACTGGCAAACAGTTCATATGCCAAATATATGGTCCCACTATCCTAGAAAGAATGAAAATTATCCTTTAAAGTAGTAAATAAAAGAGATCTTATGAGAAAGGAATATAGGAAAATGCTTTCTCAGGGCAAGAGTCTTGTATGTTGTGATACTTCTGGTTGACAATTTGATTCAGAAAAGGGATATTGTGAAATATTTATTAAAATGCTGCTGATACTAATAATACTGATAATTGCCATTTTTTACCATTTTCCACATACCAAACAGTGTGCCAAATTCTTTATATTCATTAGCTCAGTAAACTAGGGATCAGAAAAACCTGAATTCCAAGGTAAGCTCTTCCATTTGCTTGTCAATGATAACAGTATCACCATCTTGTAAAATGGAGATAAACTTACTCTCTAGACTTCAGAGTGTTTCAATGGAGTTCAAATATATATGTAAAAAAACCCCACAGTAAATGTAAAAGCGTTATCAGAGAATTTCGTGGACTAACAAAAGCATGTTACAATAAAAAGAATCATCATTTCCATTATTATATTCTAATTATGTTTCAAGCAGTTTGGGATTAAAGTAAAAAAAAAAAATCCACATAAAAAATACTGTTCTCCTTATAAATTTTGGATGCTAACCTCTTATCAGATGTGTCATTGGGAATATGTTCTCCCATTTGGTGGGATATCTTTTCATTGTGCTGTTGGTTTTCTTTGCTGTGCCAAACCTTTTTAGTTTGATGTAGTTCCATTTATTTATTTTTTCTTTTGTTTCCCTTGCCCAAGGTGATATATCAGAGAAAAATATTGCTACTAGAGTATCTGATATTTTACTGCCTGTTTTCTTAGAGGATTTTTATAGTTTTGAGTCTAACAAGTCTTTAATACATTTTGAGTTTGTTCTTGTGTATGGTTTGAGAAGGTAGTCTAGTTTCATTTTTATGCATGTGTCTGTCCAATTTCCCCAACACTATTTATTGAATGGACTATCTGTACCCCAGTGTATGCTTTTGCCTCCTTTGTCAAATATAATGTGACTATAAAAGAACTCTCAGAAAACAAAATTTCTGGACAGAATGCTTCACAGGTGAATTTTAACAAACATTCAGAGAACAAACACATACCTGCTCAAACTATTCCAAAAAATTCAAGAGGAGGAAAGATCCCCAAGCTTATTTCTGAAGCCAGCATTATCAAGAAAGAAAGGAACGTTTTTATCATTCTATCTTCCACTATGAAAGCTGAAGGGGGGGGGGTGTATTTGCTATCTTCTAGGACCTTGGCACCGAAATTGTGGGCCTTTGACCTCATCTTACCCTGGGCAACCCCAAGCTGGGACTTGTACTCTACAGTGATTTATGCAAATAAGCAGGAGTCAGTCTGGAAACAGCGGCAGTGGTGTCAACATCTGCATCCTACCTGGAGGCAGCAGTGCCACTGGGGACCCTTTGGCCATAGCTGTTTCTGAAGCTTACTGTGGTCATGAAGGATGACAGGACAGCGGCAGTTGTTCTAGGTGCCCCATCTCTCTCAACCCATGGTAATTTTTTGGATCTGATTTCTTCAACATTACACCGATTGTCTGCAATTTGGGGTATGTGCAACTGTCCAGTTCTCTTCAAATTATCTAAAGTCAGTTTCTTTTGTTTGTAACCATAAGCATAACTAACAGAGATGACCAAAGCAGTGAGACCACAGTGGTTATGTGCCATGCCGCAGGTCTGTCACTGGAGTTGTGATGGCAAAACTCTGATTCTACTTCCTGTTATGCTGTCTGTAATTGTATGGGAGGTGGTTTGTCAGGTGAACCCCTTTATCTCCTTAGCCTTCCGGTTATTCATCTGGAAAATAACAGCAAAGGACAGGATTCATCGATCCCTGATGTTCTCAGAAGGTAAATCCGTGGTATTATCATAGGAGGAGTGTTACAGAAAGTGAAAGTGGGAGAAATCACTGTGAACTTAAATGGCCAAGAAAAAAATCCAAGATCAAGCTTTTCTAGCATATCCTATATAATAAAAGGCTAATATGCAAATCGATTGAATGGGAGAACAGCTGGTCGCTATGATGCGCACTGACCACCAGGGGGCAGAAACTCAATGCAGGAGTTGCCTCCTGGTGGTCAGTGTGCTCCCACAGGGGGAGCACCGTTCAACCAGAGCCGGGCTCATGGCTGGCGAGCGCCACAGTGGTGGCTGGAGCCTCTCCCTCCTCTGTGGCAGCACTAAGGACGTCCAACTGAGGGCTTAGGCCTGCTGGGACATCCCCCGAGGGCTCCCGGACTGCAAGATGGCACAGGCTGGGCTGAGGGACCCTCCAAAGTGCACGAATCTCATGCACCAGGCCTCTAGTACTTAAATATTTTATTAGATGTTCATTCAAGTATCTTTTCCGGATACATACAGAAATTTTTGAAAAACAAATAGACAAAAGAACATTATTTATAGATGACTTTTGCAGTGAACTATGTTAAGGAGGTAAAAGGAGAGACTGGAATTTAGAGCAGTTGCCTTGGCAATGGCAGTACAGGCTGCATTCTTGGTTCCGATGACTAATCAATCAACTTGTTATAAAGAGCCTGTCACCAGTAAGACATTATGTAATGGGTGAGACAGGAGATGTACAATGCCCTTCCACCCCTAAGAGATAAGTACATAATTATTAATGCTGCAAGTCCAATTTCTCTCTCTATAACTATGTGTATCTCTACCTCATATTCTTTGGGGCCCCAAACAGAGGAAGCCTGATTCGCTTCCTGCCTCCCCATATGCAATGATACAAAGATACAAGCTAAACACATGGCTTTGTGATTTCTGGCATGCAGACAAGAATTCAATTCTTGACCTCACTAATTCTTTAATTTTTGACTTTCATTAAGTCATTTACCTTCATGAAGCTTCAGTTTCCTTGCCTACCAAAAAGAAATGATAATCATATCTAGGATTGTTGTGAAAAACAAATAAGTAATGCATATAAAGCATAAAGTGCTTAGTATTCAGTGAATGGTTTAATATTTTAATTTTACATTATACATAAAATGTTAAGTCATTTTTATGACTCATTAGGTGGCATAAGCTGGGAGTGTCATAAAGCTAGAAATAAGCTCCTAAGGGCCTTTGGGAAAACTGGGACTCAGCAAATCCTGCTTGAAAATTTATTAATATAGATCCTGTGAGGAAGCAGGTGGTAAAAGGTAGTGGAGGATGAGAAGAAAATTTCTGATGCTGGAATTCACATATATTTTAGAACTTCCCCCCTTCCCCACCCCACCTCTAAGTATGAGCTGAAGGAAAGAGAAAATTTACAACTAAGTCTACATACACTGTTACCTAGGAAACCAAGTTATACAGCATATGTGACATATATCAGTTAAACAAAAAGTCTGCAGTGTGTTTCCCAAACCTGGAAGCAAAATTATACCGTTTAGACACACAGCTTATCTCATGTACTTCAAGGTAAAACAAAAATGTGAGGACTTATCTTTGCTTTATGAAAAAATATAAATTTTTACAAAGCTATGAAACTCATTGATGTGAAATTAATAAAAGAACTCCCAAATTTTGTTAATTGGCATTTACTTGAAGGTAAGTGAAGCCAAGAACTGGAAAGTGTAAGAAGACTAGCCAACTCTCTAGCCCTCCCCACCCCTTTTCTCTCTCTCTCTCTCTCTCTCTCTCTCTCTCTCTCTCTCTCTCTCTCTCTTCTCTTGATTTCCTGCTTTCACTGCACATCTATTCATTTGTCATTGACTGGCTTTCTCCACCTTTTTCATGTATAAAGCAGCTGCTCCCCACCTCCACCTATCAATTTCACATATCTTAAGTTTAAGCAAACACCTCAGTCTGAATTGGAATATTTCTCATTTCCAAGAGACGCTGGCGAGACTGGCTGAGGGAAGTTTCTGTCCCTGATTAGCCAGGGCCAGAAATCAGGGCTCAGTAGGACAACCATGGTTGAGCTGTTTCATTTTTCTGAAACATAGGAATAGTGGCAGTTTGGGTGGGTATATTCTCAGGGAAAAGGGTATTATTAGGACCTGGCAGGCATCGCAAATGATGCTTACTTATTGTAACTTGAGAAAAAGAATCACATTGTTAATCACGTCAGGATATCAGACAGAAATTCAACAAATGGTCAAATGCCAACAATTTTTGGCATGCAGGAATTCTAAATTTATGTGTGAAGATTAAGGACAGAATATGGGAGTAAATCAGGGTCTTCACAGTCAAAGCAGCAATAACCATTTAAGAGAAAAATATATATACTTAAATTTAGCAGGAGATACATACATAGCCTTCACTGTCTCATGCCTCCTTTACCCTTATAAGCAGTATGGTGCATGTGAGCTTTCTGCTAATCCAACACCATCTTCAAGTAGAAAATGAGGGGTTTATGTAAATCCTGTGGCTATTTTACAGCTTCTAGCCAGTGAAAATTGAATGATGAGGACTCAATCAAAAATTTAGTTAGTAGGTCTCCCTTGAGAATATAAGTAAAGATCCTCAAATCCAAGAGGATCACTTAAAAGTGAAAGGAAACTTGGGTTAAGTTTTATGGTGTATTTATTTTCATTAGACCACAAAATCTCAGGAAAAAGTAAAAACTCAATTTTGCAACAATATATTTCCTTTTTTAAAAAATATATGTAGATTTAATCCAGAAAGGCCTTTTCAGTTACAAATGCTATTCTTATACATGTTAAACACAGCCAATATAAATTTTGGCAAACATTTGCGTTATATGTGCTATATTTAGTTAGGAGAGCAATTAAAATAGAAAGTAAGCAAACTGGATAGCATCTTTCTGTGATTACATACAAGTGGATTTTTTCCCCATTTTGAGAAGAGGTTTAGAGAAGACATTTATGTAAAAAACTAGAAAAGCATTGAAGATCATTTCAAAGAACATTTATGTTTTCTTGAAATGATTTCTTAATAGGATTTTCAAAACTCTGACGCTGAAGATGATCTAAGGCCTAAGCTAGTAATGTAATCACAGAGCTACATGCACAGGCATTTGGTTACAAAGCAGGAGGCAGGATGTCTGCTCAGCGCTATCACTGGTAGGAAGATAATACGATTTCTGTGAAAGGCCCATTCGAACTATAGTTATTGTGTGTGGTTTCCTTTCATCACTTACTGATTGGTATTGTAAGACCCTTATTTCTTTATATGAATACATGAGAGCAAGAATTGTATGCTTAGCATTGTTTCCACTTACACTTACCAACTGGATTGAATGGACATTTAAATGGAACACACTGTGACAGCTTTCTTCATTGTTTAATTAATCATTAATAATATTTGACAGAGCTTCATGCATGTTTTAATGTCGAGCTTAAATTTTTGATGATGTGAACATTCACTTGAAGATCCAATAGTATGTCAAATAACAATTAACTAAGCATGGGAGAGCAGTATGTACAAAAGGAAATGCTAAATGCTATGCTATGCTGGCTTTGCACCGTGTTTTCAGTCTTCTTGATCTTTGTTAACTACACGATTCTAATTTAAAATAAATGAGCAGATAGTTCATTTTGGCAAGAAGGCAATAGCGGGAGCTATAATAGAGTTTGAGAAATTCCCAGGCAATAATTATTTTACTATGCTTTTATCTGTAGAAGAGATTTGTGCTAAGCTCCAATTGGAACTTGAACCTCCAATTCCCTCAGCTTTGTGGTATGTGGTGTTGTTATCCTAAGGAATTATTCAGCATAAATAAGTAATTTCATATCAATGAATACCTCCACGTAATGCATATTCAGAATTATAAGAGCATAGCAGAGATGACAGGACAACAAGACAATTGCCAGTAATGATTGAAGATAGTTAAAACATATCTTGTTTAAAAATATATTTAAGGTGAGCCATGGCCAGTGTGGCTCAGTTGGTTAAGCATTGTCCAGGGCACCAAAATGTTCTAGTTCAATTCCCTGTCAGGGCACATAGCCAGGCTGCGGGTTCAATCCCTGGTTGGGGTGAATGTGGCAGCCATGGATGTTTCTCTCTCATATCAATGTTTCTCTTTGCTCTCTCCCTACCTCTCTCTCTAAAAGCCCATAAAAACATTTACAAATAAAATATATATTCAAGATGCCATAGATATAAATAATGAACTAAAAAATGTCACTGGTAATATTCCAATTTTGTGAATTAAGTAGTTTCAGCAGGCCGCTGATGACCTTGTTCAGGCTACACTCATGGAACATGTTGCTATTCTCTTGGTGAGTTTCAAAGCAACACGTATGTTTTTTACACTGAGGTATGACATCTCCTGGCTTAGCATTTTCTGAAATAAAATGAAACCCCTTTTCACATAAAATACAAGTATGCTTAACAGAGACAATAAGATGAAATATTCAAAATAAAATGTATATTTAGTTTATGTCAATGTACTTATGGTAGCACACAATGAATGTACTTATGTGAGAGTTCATAACTTCAAGAAGAGGTTAGCCAAGCACTATGGAATTTGACTAAAATGGTGATTAGAATCTAAATGAGAATTCTGCAAGGGTTCTTAAACTGGAGTCCATGAAATCACAAGAGTTCTTCTGAAAGAGAGTTAAGGAGTTTATTACCTTGCGGAGGAAAATGTTTGCATCATTGTTTCCTGTATATGTTCATTTACTTGTAAATGTTTTGCACCCCGCCTATAACAGAATAAAGCCATGATGATTTGGGGGTTTATCTCATGGGGTTTGGGGACACTTTGTAAGTATTTAAAGAGTTTATCACAATTGTTATCACATAGTGAGAAGGAAACTATGTTTATTATTTATAAGAATGGTAAAACTATCTAGAAAGCATTTTTTGCAAATGCCATATTCAAAACATGTTTAGAGGTCTCCAATAGGCACCAGTTACCCATCACGCATTAAGGGATGAAAATACTATTCAGTGCATTAGGAAGAAAAATTATCATTGTTAATTGTTTACCTCATAACTCAGGGGATTGGGCCATGATTTCCTCTTAGAAATAAGTGCCATCACCACAGAAATAATTCATTTGCAGTTATATCATGGCTTATTCTACTTGCTAAGGCAGTCATATGAATGAGTGAATGAGTATGAAACCATTCCCAGAACAAATAGAGGTTAAAGTGATATCAGGATTAATCCATGGTGGTATGGACACATAGAGTTTAAATTGATCTATGGCCACAGTTATAGGAAATTTTATAGAACACTTTTATCCTTTTATTAGAAAACTGGTTATTGCCAACAAATCACCTGGATTAGTTTGAAATAAACTCTTAGCTGAAATAGTATCAGAGACATTTTCACATATATTTGAAAAATTAGGAGAATGTCCAATATTAATTAGTCTTTGACTTTCTTGATCTACAACCCTCTTTTCCACCAACAGGGAAAAAGTATCAGAACCTATGGTGTCTTGGAGCACTTGCAAGAAAGCTAAGAACATATTTTTTAAGTAAATATGCCTTTTATTTTTTATTTTATTTTTTAATATATTTTATTGATTTTTTACAGAGAGGAAGGGAGAGGAATAGAGAGTTAAAAACATCAATCAGCTGCCTCCTGCACACCCCCCACTGGGGATGTGCCCGCAACCAAGGTACATGCCCTTGACCGGAATCAAACCCGGGACTCTTCAGTCCGCAGGTCGACGTTCTATCCACTGAGCCAAACCGGTGCTGGCAGCCTTTTATTTTTGATATTTAATAAATAGAAATTAGAGTTTAAAAGTATTCCCTTTATCTAGCATCAAAATCAAGCTATCTATCTATCTATCTATCTATCTATCTATCTGAAAGACTATCCAACTTTACACACATTTAAAAGGCTTTGATACTGAATATAAGTGAAGTCCTTTCATGTAAACAGATTGCATGTTAACATATTTTATTAGAAATGATGAAAATTCTCCATGGCATTATTTTATGTATATAGCAACAATTTCAGGGAACATGAATGGAGACACAATTTGGTGGGAACATATCTATAATAATAAAAGTGTAACATGCTAATGAGACCGAACAGCCGAACGACCTTCTGGACATCATTCCAGACATCCTTCCAGAATAAGCCACAGCAGTGGGGGGCTGAGCCAGAGGTGGTTAGGGGCGATCTGGTAGGCAGGTGAGTGGTTAGGGGAGATCAGGCAGGCAGGCAAGTGGTTAGGGGCAATCAGGGAGGCAGGCAGAGTGGTTAGGGGCGATCAGGCAGGCAGAGAGTGGTTAGGTGTGATCAGCCAGGCAGGCGAGTGGTTAGAAGCAATCAGGCAGGCAGGCAGGAGAGCAGTTAGGAGCCAGCGGCCCCAGCTTGTGAGAGGGACCTAAATTGGCAGTCAGACATCCCCCGAGGGGTCCGGATTGTGAGAGGGTGCAGGCTGGGCTGAGGCACCCCACCCCACCATGTACAAATTTTATGCACTGGGCCTCTAGTGCCAATATAAGAGTCTTTGGCTATCAATCTTCCCCTTTTTATGATTTGCATTGGTTGTTAAATTTATTTCTTGTGTCTTCATGATAAACACCATACTCACAATTGATCATAAATCATGCATATAAAGTAGCCATCCTCAGATAACCTCAATATGAATTTATTTCTTAAAATTTCCATACAAATTGTTCCACAAAAATGGCTGCTGCTATATAAGTCATGGACAGAATGTTAATGCTGTTTTGGGTTTTCTAATAAAGTGATTTATCACGCTGGAGTTCTTTAGAGAAACTTATATGTTAACATGATTACTTTAACACTCTCTCTTTGAAAAGAAAGCATGTATTAAACAATTAATTTCTACTCTTACCATCCCAAACCCATTTGAAAAGTAGGCAGTCAATAAATTTAAGGATGCCAATGTATAATTAAATTCTAATTTTGTATTCTATTGTAACATTTCCATTTTCCTTTTTTGTTTATATATATCATATATATGTACATAGACACACACACACACACACACACATATATGCACTCTGAATCAATAAAACTGTATATTATTATAAAATGAATTTATTCCACATTTAATGTGTAAATAAATGTCTTTATCCTCCAAGATTAAATGCATAGTTGCTAAAGATCTTAATAGTAGCTATGATTTATTGAATAATTTTATGTTGAGTAGTGTAATGATTAATCCCAAAGATTTAGGTCCTTGACTTACTGGATGTTAATCCTTTCTGTTATTACGCTCTGTATGACCTCAAGAATATTACTTAATGCCTCAGATTTCTATATCTCTAGACTGGGAATAGTATTATTACCTACCTCGGGCAAGTCTTTAAAAATTAAGTATGTTCATACTTGTGAAGCACTTAAAACAGTTTTGGTTATCAGTAAGTGTTATATAAGTATTTGGTAAGCAAATAAATACAGTAACTCTCAATTCAAAGAACCATGATCTACAAATCAAAGCTATGCATTGAAGGAAGAGGTAATTCTCTTATTATATAAGAAAATAGTTGAAATTAATAGCAAATTGCTCGAATCAACAAAATGCCCAGGATGTCATTCCTTTGTTCTTGGAAGTAAGTAGAGGCCACAGGCAAGTTGATCATAAAAACTAATCTCTGAATTTTCTAAATTATTTTTTCAGTAAATTAATGTTAGTTTTAGGGAGGACTTACTGTTTATCTACTCTAGTCCATCTATATAGTCCACATTAAATGCACTCTAAAAGCTACTGAATGGCCACCCAGTCTACGAGTAAAAGCTCTAGTGTTGGGAGAGTCACTGAAACTCCAGGCTGTCTTTCCATTTTACCATAGCTCAGGGTTTCTCCCTGTGTAGTCAAACAGACTCCTCAAAGCAATGCATTAAAAGCCTTTGCACTTGATACCCTTTAATATATGAAAAAAAATATGAAAACTGTTAATAATCACTTTCCACTCCAAGCCTGTTTTTTTCTAGACACCCTCAATATTTTCAGTTGTTTTGCAAATCATTGTTTATAGTCAGTATATTTTATTACTAGACACAATGTGGAGGTGGAACATAAATGTCCCAAAACAGGGGAATTACATAAAATAATTAGCATTTAAAAGTAGTAATAGAGGAATTCTGGTAAAGATGGTACCATGAATTTCCATTTAATCATCCTCTTACCCCATGTCCTAATCCAAATGAATACTAATGAAAAATAATACTTGAAAATGGAAAAAGAAAGACAAAATTGAGCTCAAAAAAACAAGATAAATATTGATTTGAAGCAAGACTAGACAAAACACAGGTAGAGTTTAGATATGATGTTGTGGGCATGTTGGGCTTTGTGTCTGAAATCAGACAGTGTTGACCAGGAGTTAATTCCAATGGGAAAATGGCTATTTCTAATCAGGAAACCAAATGCAGACTCACTACTTAAAGCAATGTGGTAAGATAGGAATTTTGTAGAAAAAGCAAAGATATATTTTTCATATCGAAACATACAAACCAAAAAATTCTATTGGTTGAACTATTTCATTATATCATATAGAAAGTTATAGATAGAGGGAGAGAAGTAGGAGAGGAAAGACCCTACTTTTTTTTTTTCTTTTTACCAAAAAGTGAACCAAACAACTTACTGATCCAATGAATATCCATCATTATTGAACAAAATCCAGAAACACCATTAAAGATCTAGTTTGGGTTTGGGAGTTCCTAGGACAGTTAAAGGCTATCCAAAGCTGTTTGGTAGGGTTGGGTAAATGCAGAAATATGGACTAGAATTTATACTCCTCTCTATCTTGATCCAAAAAAATGAGAGTTAAAACAAAAGTACAAGGTATATGAACAAATCTTTCCTTTAAAAAAAGAAGAAATCATGTAACAGAAAAAAGCAGGAAACAATAAACAACAAATAAATGAAAAATGATGTAATTGAAGTTACTGAAAAGAGGATAGACTTTAGACAGGACAAGACTGAAGAGATCATTATAAAAATTATAGAGGCTTGGTGCATGAAATTCTTGCACGGGTAGGGTCCCTAGGCCTGGCCAGCGATCAGGGCCGATTTGTGGGTTGACCGGTGGGGCAATCTGGGGTGCCCCTCCTGACACCTACCTTGGCTGGCCCTGCCCCCCTACCGCTGCCGCCTCCCTCTGCGGGGTGACCAGCAGAGTGATTGGGGGTCCCCCACTGCCACCCGCCTTGACTGGCCTGGTACCTGTGGGCTGGGGGCAGCTCTTGCATTGAGTGTCTGCCTCCTGGTGGTCAGTGTGCATCATAGCTACCAGTCGTTCTACCAGTCATTCTGCCATTTGGTCAATTTGCATATTAGTCTTTTATTATATAGGATACACAGAAATAGGAAAGATAAAGGAACAATAAAAAAGCATGGTTTTAGCCCTGGCCGGTTTGGGTCAGTGGATAGAACATCAGCCTGTGGACTGATGGGTCCTGGGTTTGATTCCAGTCAAGGGCACATGCTTGGGTTGTGGGCTCGATCCCCAGTAGGAGGCGTACAAGGGGAAGCCAATCAATGATTCTCTCTCATCATTGATGTTTCTATCTCTCCCCTCCCTTCCTCTCTGAAATCAATAAAAATAAGAATATATATATATTTTTTAAAAGCATGGTTTTAGAAACAGTTGGTCAGAAAGTAAAGTTAGTTAATATTATTCCAAAGATTTTTCAGGAAAAGAAAGAATAAGATAAAAGCAATATTTGAAGATAAAATAGCCTTAATTTTCCGAAGAAGACAATATGCCTCAAATCAAAGTATATTCTGTACCAAAACAAAAAAAGGATTAAAAAACTCAAATCTCCAACTAGACACCTTGCAGTGCAGAATAGAAAAGGTTGGAGAAGTTGTAAAAGCCAACAGCCACAAAAGAGATTACCTACAAATGAGCAACAATTAGATTGACACAGACTTGTGGAAAACAGCGGAAGCCAAAGAGAATGGAATGATACCTTCACAGTATTGAGGTAAATTAACTGACAATCTGGAGCTTTTGCTGAGGTGAATTCTCATTTAAGAGTGATTTCAAAGTAAAGACATCTTCAGACTTATAAAGACTTTGAGGGTTTGCCAACATTTTGTATACATTTTCGCAAAAAGCAAAATGAACTTTAAAAAAAGACTAAAGACACAATAAAAAAATAAGACAGAAACTGGCAAAACCTAAGAAAATAGTCTTAAAAAGATCAAGTTAAATCTAGTTAATAATAATATTGGTTGTTTTTAAGTTAATTAAATTTGCTAAAACCTGTCATATTTAGAAAGAGATAAATTTTGAATCATTTTGTTTTGAGTACTCAAGAATATAGGGAGTTAATCAACACTTACCAAGTCATGGCTGTTCATAGCCATATGTCTGGACCATGGCCCTTCTTATTTATATTGTTGTTATTTTCCTCCATTTCAAAGCCCAACTTCTCTCTCACCCACCCAACCATGGCTACCTAAATAAGTTTTGTGTATATTCTTGTGTATATATTATGAAATTTAATAATTAATTGCTTGGGTTAACAAAATTTAAAAGTGCAGAAGAAATATAATTAATTTCATTTAACCCAACACAAGTATAAAAGACAAGGGAGGGAATTAAATATACACAGAGTATGATTCTAAATAGAAAACAAAAAATAATATTGAAGAAATAATCTCTATAAATATCAATACATATAAAAATGTAAATGAATTAAGTTCACATATAAAATGGCAGATACCAGACTGTATTTATAAAAGAAAATATATCTAGTTCTATGCTACTTTTAAATAATATCACACAGGAAAAGATGAAACTGATGATGATGCATGATATGCCAGGCTATGCAACGTAAAAATACAGTGTCAAATTAATATTAGAGAACTCTAATTCCAGGAAAAAATGTTAGTAGGAGAAACATATAGCAATTATAAATTTACATCCAGTCCATAAATTAGCCATATAATATTAATCAAGAATGATGAGCTAAAATTCTCTTTCGAGGTCATCTATTAACCAGTACTATACCCACCTGATTTTTCTTCTATGAAATTTAAAATTCTCTTTCTTAAACAGAATATATAAGATACTGATGGAAATTTTATTATATTGTAATCTATATTAACCTTATTTCTGATCTAGTAATCATACCAATCTGGAAAACTGATGGGAATTTAACCCACACTGACTCTCAGAAATTGTCCTCGGTTCACAGCACATCTATTTAATTAATCTTTTATAGGATTTTGTGTTATAATAAGAGATTGTTGTTAGTATTAATCTTGATTTATAAAACATACTGTGTTTGCTTTGCAAACTAATATATGGTCAATTGGTATTCCTTATGGCTTGGTGCCAATTTTAATATATTATCAGGATATGCACATTTTCACTTTTGTTAGTTTTTCTATTTTCTCACGAATTTTCCCTACTCCTATTTTATATTGAGAATGGTGTGTGAATGACTGCTGGGGCAGACCCTGAACAATGGCTAAACAGATTGCTCTAACACACGTTTCTGTGAAAAAGAGGGCTAAAGCACTACTTGGCTATAGCTGCCAAGTAGCCCTGTTTCCCTGCCTCCTTTGGCTTCTATTGTTATAACAGGTTGAACTAAAATTAACCTCTAGACACAATCAGCAGGGTAAGTATCCTTGAGAAAGTATATGCTTCTACAAGGTCGGATCTTTAAAGACTAAACATTGAGATTCTAGCAAAATACCCCAGGGGATCAGACTTGTTTGGAAAAGTTAAGATAGGGGCTGCTGCCTTCCGCAAGCTCCCCGCAGAGGCCCTCGACCTTTTGGAGAATCCGCCTTACAGACATTCCAACGAAGTCCCATGCTTCCCCACAAATGACTATTAAACTATGTACTTCCATTTATTTATCCTTTCATCTCCTATGGTTTATACTTTTGGGAGGAAGCATCTATGGGATTTTATGCATAAATGGCCTCATTCAGTAAGTTAGCCAGATAGATTTATATTTTTTTGTGTGTAGGCAAGAATTTCATCGTAAATCACAATCACAGTGGTCATTTTTTCTTTTGTCCATGTTTAGTGTTTTTGTCTTACTGGTATTGCCACAAGTAAGGGCCAGTGTGATATTACTTTTTTGTATTCTTTATAGAATCTGTATATATATATATATATATATATATATATATATATATATATATATATGTGTGTGTGTGTGTGTGTGTGTGTGTGTGTGTGTGTGTGTGTTATTCAGTCTGTGGTCTGATTATCCTCAAAACAATTTTGACAGAAGGGCATATGGTATCTGTCTGATAATGTCTACACTTAAAACAAGCTCCATATATTACAACTGGTCTAACCATCCAGATAAATCCAAACAATGAGTTTATTACATCAAAATGCATTGCAAATGTATGTACTCAGGACTCAAACGCCATGGAAACTCTGCCAGATTCATTCAGTGCAGAGATTAAATTGAATTTCTGATCTCACTCTTTGAAATATGAGCATTCTACTCTAATTATCATCAAAATCATGGTAATAGTCAGATTGACACTTCAAAAGAAATACCTCTAGCTTCTAAAACACTAGGCAACAAGTATTTTAAACATAGTGTTTAAATAGAAATCTTGATAGAATACATTCTCTGACTCTTATTTTTTAAAATTAGTTTTGAAAAACTCACTTTTTGGAAGAAACAGCCATCTGGCTTTTTTAGTGAAAGATACAGAGGCAAAAACAGATTCACCTCACTTTCACAGATAAAACAAAAACCCAGTAGAAACAACCTTAACAGATGTTCCCTTAAACATAGTATCAGGGGGAAAAAAAATCCAACATCACAAATAGAAAAGACTATATGTTAATTTGGTGTGTTTGTTTTCATACAACTAAGTTATTGTGTTAAAGTATTAGCACTTACATAACATATTTCACTGGAATAACAATATGTTTACTAAATTCTGCTGGTGTGTTTATGAGAAAGGTCTTAATTATTTGAGTTCATTCATTCATTCATTCGTGTCATTTAATTAGCAATCAGAATGTCAGGGTGAGCTCATTAAATCTACCACTTACATAATGATTTGCATTTCTCTAAATGTTTATGATAGAGTGCTGTCAAGCAATTTTGAAGATCCATTTACAATATTTACTTGTAAATAATCATATTTTTTCTCACTAAATATCTGTTAAAAATGAATTTTCCCCAGCCAGTGTTGCTCAGTGGTTGAGCATCAATCTATGAACTGGTTCAATTTCTGGTCAGGTCATATGCCCAGGTTGTGGACTTGATCCCCATTAGGAGGCCTGCAGGAGGCAGCCGATCAATAATGTTTCTCTCATTGGTGTCTCTATCTCCCTATCCCGCTCCCTTCCTCTTTCTCTAAAATGAATAAATAAATAAATAAATAAATAAATAAATAAATAAATAAATAAAATAATTTTAATGATTTTTCTTTCTCATATATAATTATTAATAACTTATGTTGTTATTTTTATTATTTGATTTATTACCTTTTTTCAATCCAACATTTTTTGAACAGGTTAAGTTTAACACCAATGAATTTTTCCTAAATGGTAAGAATGTAAATGTAATAAAGGCTGATGGTTTATCAGGTTATTGTTATAACAATGGCATTTCAAATAATTTGGAATATAAACTTTGAGCAATATATTAGATGGAATAAAGATTCATAAGGTAGCAAAAAAGGGTAGAGAATAATAAGAAGTTAAAGAATATTGAGGAATAAAGATAATAGTAAAAGCGAAAACATTTCATAAATTAAAAAATTGGGTAGATAAAAATCAATTAATCATTCACTAAGGTCAAATAAGTACTATGCAGTAGAAGAATAACAATGTCTTTATTTTTTTCATTCAAGGTATGTTATCATTATTATTTTTAAAAACTACTATATGCTTAGAACTACTGGAGACATAGGCACTGATGATACAATGATAAGTCTACCCAGGAATAAACATTGCATTTACAGAGCTTACAGTCTGGTTGAGAAGATAGATATTAATAAAACAGTCACACAAATAGATGTAAAAATGACAACAATGTTAAGAGAGGAAATCCCAGTGTGTATACTAGAGAAGGGTCTGGATTAGTCTGAGTGCACTCAGGATCAGAAAAGACTTCCCCAAGAGAATTTCAGTCGAGCTGAAATCTTCATTTTGGCAAGGTTGAGTGTTCCAGGTAGAAGGAATAGCATGTGCAAAGTTCCTCTGGTTAGAGAGAGCGGAACACAGAACACATTTGAGAAACTAAACAAAGTTGTTAATAGACAGTCTAGAACAGCAAGGTCAAAGGGGACAGACGAAGCAGAGACTTAAAATTCAAGTTAAGGAACTTTCCTCTGTCCATTGGTGGGCTAGCGTCAGTTCACACTGGCTCCCTGTAGTGGATTGTGCACATTCTTTTCCATCTCTGCACTCAGTGATGTCACATTGCTAGCTTGAAATTGAACACCATAGGAATAAACTATGGAAATGTGTCAAATGCCACAAATGAGGGTGTTTTATCCCCACAAATCTAAACCAACTGATTGTAAAACATTGAAAACCATAACACTGACTTCATTTTTATCACAATGAAAATCTTGAAATCTTTTCAAATGAAGGTGAGGCTAAGGATGTGGAATGTGATCAAATTTATATTTTGAAGAAAAGTGCTCTGGACACAGGATGGAGACTGGATTGAAATGAAGAAATGGAATCAGAGGAAAACAATATAAAGCTATTAGCATTCCAGGACAAAGAAATAATGGTAGTTGGACAGGATGATGGAGTTAAAGTTAAAAGAGATTTTCAACTTTGTCTTATTTTCAGATTAAATCAAGAACAGTTTCAAATGGTTGGTGATGGGTACAAGGAGTGATGATTTTGTGCTTTGAAGAGGTGAATTAAAATCATTTGGAATGAGTAGGCTAAGCATGTACGTGGTGATAGATGAGTCTTCAATTCAAGAGCTGATGTTAAATACCAAACTGACAGATGTTTGGATGGAGCTAAAGTAGGTTAAATAGGCTCTGAAGTTTCCGATAGAAATGGAAAAGAATTCTGAAGGATTATAGATTCAATACAGATAGTTGGCTAAATAAATGTTATATACTTCAAAATGGAAGAAATGGTTAAATAATGCTAAATAAGTAGATGCATGGGGGCGCGATATGCTGGTGTTCTCTTGACCCATAATTTGGGAGGTGTGACCCTGGAACAGTTGGGAAAGAAAATGTGCCCTTCCAAAGAACACGAAAACAGGAAAAAACCCAAAATAACAAAACGTTCCATTCAGACAAATGCTCATTGCAAGAAAAAAAAAAAAATCCAGGGTATCTCCATGGTAGTTAAGTCCCAGCCAAATTCTCCATTTTACTTAAAAGCGAAGCCTTTCAGAATTTGTCCAGTGCTTGGCACATTAAGGGCTGGGAAAAGGGACAGTCATTATTGAAAATTGGCTGGGATGATATGCAGGTGGAGAGAAGAGAGTCGGCAAATGGGCAGCTGAAAAACGCTAATGAAGTGTTTGTAATGAGGTAGTAGCTAAGGCTTAAGAATACTGTCTTACATTTCCCCAGATGGTGACTCTGAGAATGAAAAGTGATTACTTTTGCTTCCTTTACTGTAAGAGGCGCTTCTTGCCGGACATTCCTGCTACAAACATATTTAGCCTACAGTACTCTGTCAGTGGGAATTTTGATAGAAACGTACTTTCGCATTTGACTTAGCAGAGTAAGAGATGACACTTGTCATCAGTTAGTGGAGCATGCAGTGTCCTTGGTTAGCATTTGCAAGTTCCATGTCTGGCATTTCCCTGAAACTTGGCACACAAATCCCTCATACCCTGCTAAATGAAAACATTGTTTCCCTCATCTTATTATTTCGTGCTAATGTTTAGTAAAAAATGTCTCAGGCATTTTAAGATCAAATCATAGTACAAAGTTAATTTTGATTTAAAAAGTTGTATTTCTTAAGTATGACTACCAAAAGTCACAAAATACATAGTTAATATATATTTATAATGCTAAGTTTGCCTCACAAAATTGTCCAGAAATGCAATTTGCTATGAATAGACAATAGACATTCTTTCTTTATGAATATCATGTAAATATATACATATACAGATTTCTATATATGTAAAAGCCTAAGGAACCTCCAACCATTTGATCATCCAACTGGTAGCTATGATGTGCACTGACCACCAAGGGGCAGACGCTCCAACCTGTAGCTAGGACGTGCACTGGCCACCAGTGGGCAGACGCTCAATGCTGGAGCTGCTGAGCTGCGGTGACTTGGCAGCTGTGGTTCTCAGGTGACACACCCAGAACCAAAGAGGAGGGAGCCTGATTCCAGGGTGTGTTAGCCCAGAACCACTCTCTTGCAATCTGGGACCCCTCAGGGGATGTTGGAGAGCCAGTTTCCACCCAATTCCCGCAGGCCAGCCCAAGGGACCCCACCTGTGCATGAATCTTTTCACCAGGCCTCTAGTATATGTATAAATGTGAACATGTATATGTGTGAAAATGAGACCCTGAGTTTTTCACATTAGATTTTTCCATAATTGCCTTAAAAGAGGAGGAAACAACTGCAATAAATATTTAGGTATGGGTTATTCCAAAACATCAAGAAGAAGATTTATTAACAAGGCTTGTAGAATAATCTTTCTCAGTAGTTTGCAATAATTTGTGGAAAATTAAAGGTCTTTCATAACTTTTTTGTGTTTTGATTTTTATATTTTAATTTTCCTTTTTTCTCTATCACATTGCTCAGTTAATAAAGGGACATTGTGCAAGTTGGCTAAACTTGATTAATATAAACATTTCTATCTTCTAGGGAGGGCTGGAGTTTGGACAAGCCTATATATCTCTTCACAGACTTGGCCAACCCAATATAAAATGTCCAATCTTAATATAAAATTTCTAAAACTGCTTTTTTTTGGTGGAAGATGTATTTTTAGATACCAACAAACAGTTGATTTGGAAGAGAGGATTCTCTTGAATGTTAATTTATTGTGTTTAATATATTGAACATTATTTTTATTTTTAACAGAATTTTTCATATATATATATATACATATATATATATATATATATTTTACAGAAAGATTTTGCTAAACACAGATTATATCCACACATAATGGAGACTTTTCAGGAACATGTTCCTGAAGTGTTAAAATGTTATTATACAGTAAAATTAGTGGTGATTTATGTTTTACAGGATGGTCACATGGTTAATTTTTTTATTCTTTTTTTTGTTTAATTTTTTTTTCAATTTTACTGTAATTAGCATTTTCTACTTGTTTTGTGGACTTTATCATATCATAAAATAATTTAATAAATCAAATATGCCTCTTTAAATTTTGCATGTTGTTTTATAGAACCACACATAGTAAGTCTATAACTTCTTTCTCACAACTTTAATTTAAATAAATAAAATCAGCAATTATATTGTTTCTATGTTTTAGTATCATTTCTAGCATAAATATCCTCAGACTTTTTAATCCCAACATGCGCTAATGTTTTCCAGCCATTCTTAGTCAATGTATTAAAATATAAATTCTTGAGCTCTACCATATATCAGGAATTGGAATATCCAGGCAAAGGCCTGGCCATCCTTTAAAAATACATTCTTATAATCTTTATAATCAAATTTGAAAAGACAACCTTAAAAGATGCTCCAGCCCCCAAACCAATATCGTTCTTACTTGCTACCACCTGCAGTCATATTCTCTTAGCATCTCAGACCATTTTGTTCTCATATTTCTTGGCTTCTTGGGAATTCAAAAACTCATCCTGCCACTTTCTTATGAAGAAAGGATTGTGGGAGAAAAGGGAAGTAACATCAAGACAGCTGGTGTCCTAACCCCTGCAGCAGCAGGGGTGGAGGGGTGGGAGTACACATGGCCCGGTGAAGCGAAAGATTCTTACCAGGCCGCCAACCGTTCATTATCTGGGTTGCCTTACCTACTGATATGAGTTGCTCTCCCTCCCCCAGACTATAGTCAGATATAATGAACCTTTCTTCTATAAATCTTTATGTTTTGTCCTCTGATATTTTATCTCAATGTGATAATCAGATTTTGTTTTCTGATTCCTTTCTCTTCTTAATTGTTTGGGTTTGAAACACTAGGTCCTCAAAATCTCCTTGTAAAATGAATGCCCCATGGAATTTCTGCTGAAAGATTTAAGTTATCTATTCTGGACAGAGAGACAGTAACAACAGTGAATTGAGTAAGGCATGGAAACATCCTAATTGATCTAGATGTTTTTGTTGATCCGATCCATTGAATTATTGCACAGATACACAGCATCAGGCTATAATTAAGTACATTTAAACTAATTGTCACACATTAGGTAGACATAGCTCATTTTTAATTGTGTTAATTTATGGAAAATGAGACAGAGAATAACTTCTATTAATCAACTACCTAAACTACACACCCCAATTCCCATTAGGAGCTAGAAGTTATAGCACTGATAAATAAATTCTCCTTTAGTAGAATGTGTTTCAAGGGTAATACCCTGGCATGTTTACAGTATAGACACTGAATTTTCTACAGATACATATGTCTTTCTTGTGCTTTATTTCTTTTTTTTTAAGGTACATTTTCTTTACAGTTTGAACATCCTGAAAATACAAATAAAGGCATTTCAGTGTTAGAAAAATATTGCCTGTTTTTAAGTAACTTTTAAATAAAAAATAAAAATATGACCTGATCAAGGCCATTTAAATAATTTTCTGGACTTGCATCCTATGTCAAATTTATATATATACATATATGTAATTATATATTATATATATAATTATGAAAATACATATATATATATCTTCATAATTATCTGAGAAACTGTACTACTCTTAGAGAATGCAAGCAGTTTTCTCTTTTTAATATTCTTGTAAATTCATCATGCATGTAAAAGCCAAGCACAAGGAAATATAATCCAAACTAGCAGGAATCTAAATGTTATCTCTTTTTACATAGAAAGTCTTTCCTTTTTCCACCCTCTCAGAGAAATCGGCAGGTTGTGGTGAAAGGATCTAAATGTTTTTCACTGCAGTGAGATCACAGAGAATATGACTATTCTGCTGCCTCCTGTCTCCAGCCCACTTCCCTCACTACCTCACATACATACTCACGGTACTGAGTTGAGGCTGCAAAGCCCTGCCCTCAGCTGACCTGCACCCTTCCTGCATCACACAGTACGGTGCTGAGTTTGGACTCAATAAAGAAGTCACATATGTGGTCTGGAGGCCTCGCCCCATGGTTTGTCCTGAGGGTTGTCTGTCTCCTGGTACACCAAGAAAGTCCTGTGGCTCCTGCAGGTGCACCTGGTTCTGCTTTTGCCTCACCTCCTTAGGGCTGTAGGAGCTGAGAATTATTTTGATATCGGCCAGTACAGCTCTCACATCCGATGGTTCAGAAGGAGGAGTAAAGGTCTTCTTTCCAGTACTCTGTCTGGGCTTCTGCTTATGTTGGCCTGAGGATTTAAGATATTAAATGGGCACGTTTATATTAAACACACAATCTCAGCTTTTTTATGTTATCAACGATGTTTTCTTGAGTGGATCTGAGCATAAGAAGGTGCTCTATATTCTTTATGCAGGGCTCTGTATATCTCCAAATAGAACTTAATGTATTAATTTCTTTGGATCATGTGAGTTCAGTAATGAAACTGAAAACCCGTAGCCTCCCAGCCTCATTATGGAGACTGAGAATAAAGGCCCTATTTGTTCAAGGACATTTTTATCCAAGAAGATAAAGCTGTAAATCAGTAAGTACTTTATTGTTAGCTTCAGAAATTCCCCCAAATACCATGAATCCAAATAATAGATTGGTAAACTAGATTACTTCTCCAGAGAATAACTTGCACATCTAACTAGAGACCTTCTTGGGATAAAAGATGACTCTACTAAGATAACCTGCTTGCCTATCAAACAACTCTTTAACTCATCAAAACTATATATTCACTGTGTGCATCAATCTAAAGCTACTTATTGCAATACAGTGTTTGGCCAATGCCAATCAAATTCCGCATGCAAAGACCCAACTTCAACTATTCCAACTAGAAACTGTAAATGCTAGGATTACCCAGCCTTAACCTCCCCTCTGAGGAGTTACTATCTCTATCAAGGTGGAGTGAGTGTTCCCTTACTGTCATAATAAGCTGGACTGGGCTTGATCAACAGATTAGACTGGTGGTTTTGTGGGAGAAAATATGTTTCTTTTCTGGCTCATATAAATTTGCTAGCATAAACAACTTTTCTGAAGCTAATGATAAATAATGACATCTAGCAGATTTTTGACATTTTAAAAATGAAACCTAAAGTTTTAAGAGTAGAGGGAGAAAAAACAGAGATAACTCTACACAGAAGACCCTACTGCAGGTCATATCTCTCACAGCTTTATCTTATTTTTCAAGAGGATATAAGAAAATTTATGGAAATTAAGGCAAGATTTTATAAAAAAATGGTTTCTAAATATTATAATCTATGGAAATTACCTGGAACAGAATAAATTCAGGCAGAGTGTAAAACCAAAGCTTCTTTTTTTGCATGAAAGGAAATCTTGCCAAGAGAAGAAAAATGACCCTTGGAAATTCTTTCCTGATCTAGCTTTTTATATTTTGGTGTTTGTTTTTCCCTATGCAGATCATGGACACTGACCAGTCAATGAATTAATTGAATTAACAGCTCTGACCAATATGCTAAGTTTATCTCCATTACACCTAGAGGATAGTTTGACAGTCTGGAAGCTTATTATTTATTTGTATATTTGTGTCAGCCTGAGGTTCTTGACATAGTCTCTCATATTAGAAAGCAAATGCCACAGCAATACCAATTTCTCCCTTAATATCTCAGCTCACCAAGTGTTTTATTTCTTATACTGTCCTGGAGGCTTATTGTTTATTGTTTCCCTGGATAATAAAGATGCATTTTTACTCTGTGTGTGTGTGTGTGCGCGCACGCACACGCATGCACATGTGTGCATGCTCTAACAGGATAAAATCCTATGCTCTTCAAATGTAAAACATATGTCTGAAGGGTACCCTTGTGAATGGTAAGAAGCACCTTATTTGTTTGATTGATCTTGTTTAAATTTTCACTTGTGTTAAGTAAGCTGTATGTACCTCCTTGCTCTTTTCTGTCCTTAAAATATATGTGTGTGTGTATATTTGTTTTTACTTTGTATTTTTGAGTTATTTTCTTTGTCAGGGATAATTAAATTATTTTATTTCTCTTTTATCTTCTCTGGAAACTGAAATGATCTGAGGATGGAGACTCAAGCAAAATGTATTATTCACTTTGTCTAGATCACCACTGATTTAATTCTTTAATAAATTGCTAGAAATATTTGGGCTTCTTAATAAGTTATATATTGATCAGTTTATGTGAGTGATGTGTTTTGTTGTTTTGCTAGAATAATATTGTGGTCTCAAAGTCTGTTGCTAGGAATTCACAGTCTCTACCATCTGCTGCTGTCTTCTGCGTATAAAAACAAAATCAAGTCTGATTGTGTGTGTGTGTGTGTGTGTGTGTGTGTGTGTGTATACACATGACTGTATTTCTGTGTATGTGTGTCTGCATGTGTTTAGTTCTAGAGGGAGAGGGGAAGGTAAAGTTAAAAACATCTATTCTGAATATTTATAAGTCAATACCAAACCTAGGAAATGAAAAAAGCCCTAACATTTTATTAAACACATTCAGAAGTAATATTCAAAAGAAGAATAAACATTGAAATATCAGTTATTTTACCACTTATTAAATCTTGCAACTTTATCCCCTATATACAGTTGTATATTTATTCTAGGATCAGCCTTTTAAAAATCCAAATAAGTAAACCGCAATATTTATTGGGATGTCTACAGTGGTTTATTATGTTCCCCCCATTTCTAACTCATGTTATTCTCCACCTTTTTTCTTAGTTCGATTTGAGACCATGTCCTGGTATTTCGCCCAGCTCTGACAGGTTATCTTTAGAGAACTAAATTATTTCCCTTCTATGCTCTCTCCTGTATCTAGGGGCTAGAAGCCTAGTAATTCTTTACCCAAGAATCTCTGAGAGCAGAGTTCTCAGTTCAGTCTTAGCCGGGACAGACAGTCCTGAAAGTTCTAGCAAATAGAAGAGAGGCGGAAGCCACTGTGGCAAAAAGCAGCAGCAGGTGGTACAGGGACTTTGCAGGCCACAGACATGGGGTTTTACCAGCAGAGCCTATTTCCTGGGATCCGCTTTTTCTGGTCTTTACTCCCACAGCTATTCCAATTCCCCCATACGAACATTCTCCTCCATGCATTACTTAGAACTCTGAATAGTTTTAGTGTTTCTGAGGGACCCCAAATGCTACAAATGTTCCTACAGAGGCCAGTTTTGCCACTTGTAATGCTTTCACTATATAAACAATTGGCAGACCTTTGCCTTGATTTCTGCTGAGGACCCAAAAGCAAGATGTCAAGGTTAAGATATCAAATATTTTGCTGAATTAGGCAATTAAAAAAATTAACCAATAGATACCTAAGTAAACTTCTGCAGTATATATTTTTTTAAGTATAGAACTTTACCTATACATTTAAGTATTAATTCTTATGTTGTATTGAAACAAAATCTGGAGAACAGTTAACTCACTATGGATAGCGGAATATATAGGTTAGTCCTATGGTTGGCAAACTCATTAGTCAACAGGGCCAAATATCAACAGTACAACGATTGAAATTTCTTTTGAGAGCCAATTTTTTTAAACTTACACTATATAGGTAGGTACATTGTTATTAACTTAATTAGGGTACACCTAAGCTGGGCTTTGCTAAAAACGTCCTCAGTCTGATTGAGGTACGTTCGCTGAGGTCGACCCCTTCCAATTCTCCCATCCACACTCGTCTTGTATACTTGTTTCATCTATCTCCTTTCATTCATCCTCTCTATATGTCCAAACCATCTCAACATACCTTTCTCAATCCTCAACACTACATCTTTTTTCACTCCACAACATTCCCTAAAATTAACTTAATAAACTTTAAAGTTTTAAGTCAACTTCGCACTGTACGTGCACGCCCGCACATGATATTTTGTGGAAGAGCTACACTCAACGGGCCAAAGAGCTGCATGTGGCTCGCGAGCCGCGGTTTGCTGACCACTGTCCTAGGCTAAGTGATATAAACAACAGTTAGCTCCTACAGCATCTCATAACATTATAAAGAAATGACACTGAACAAAACAAGTTTGTATTTTGAGGACCTGCTGCATTTTTCTGCCTTATTGTTTTGCTTCTACCTTGAATAAGCTCCGCCCACCCTCGCCCCAGGTATGTTAGCACTTCAGGTGGTTCCACTCTAAAGGGTTTTTCTCAGTGGGATCACTCCTTTTCCATACAAAAGCCCCACATTGAATGAACACCTGTGGTGGATGAGCTAGATATTGTGCAGGGCACTTGACCAATTTCACCCACACAACTATTTATTATGAAAGTATAATAACCTTAGTGCTACAAATGCAAAAAGAAACTGAACAAAACAAAACAGGAACTCTGCCTGAAGCCGTTGACTCTAGTGGAGAGCCTTTTGGGGAAACGGACAATTGCAACACAACATGCCAATCAAGGGCTGGTGGGAGCATGGAGAAACCAGTCCCTGCGTGTTTGAGAGAACCATGGAAAGCTTAATGGAGCTAGAGTTTGCATGGAGACTTGAAGAATAAGTAGGAGTGTGCCTAGAAGAGAGAGAAGGAGGTGCCCAGAAGTTTTTAGACAAAGAGAAGGTCTGTAACAAAGGGGAAAAGAGAGCCCAGCATATCCCGGAGGCAGAAAATAGCCCAGCAATCAGGATGGAGGGAAGAATTCCAACTATGAAACCAGACAAGTGGTCAGGAACAATTCCTGGCAGGCCATAATGTGGAAACTTCCTGCAGGCAACAAGTGAGAGAGTCATTGCATCAAGGGCTGAGTGTATATCCTGCCCAAAGGACCCACAGGAGACCTTGAAGGGACAGCAAGGGCCCCTTCAAGGAGATAGTCACACCCCAACAATTGAATCAACACCAGGTTCCTCTGTTTCCCACCTATGTCCAAACCCCAAAATAGCTCCCATGGAACTTGTATCAGTCTGTTCAGGCTACTATAGCAAAATAGCACACACAGGGTCGCTCGTAAACAATAGGAATTTATTCTCACAGTTCTGGGGGCTGGGAAGTCCAAGGTCAAGCCACTGGCAGACCTAGTGTCTGTGAGGGCCTGCTTCCTCATAGACAGCCGTCTTCTCTGTGTCCTCACATGGCAGAAGGGACAAGGAGCTCTTTGGGGCCTCCTTTAGAAGGGCACTCATCCCATTCATAAGGGCTCCACTTTCATAATCTAATCACCTCCCCAGGGCTGCACCTCCTAAGATTATCATCTTGGGGATTAGGATTTCAACATAAGAACTTGGTGGGTGGGGAGGCACAAACATTCAGACCATAGCGATATTCAAGACTGATACTCAAGTGAATGGAGGCTAAGAAATTGATTTGTGCAGTGGTAAATATTTTGCACTGGATCATTTCTTCGTGGTCTGAGGTCTTTAATTCTTTACTGTGATAGTTTAGGTTGGAAAGGAAGAGGGCAAATGTACAATGACTTGGAAGAAGACACACTCTGTCACAGCCAAGCAAACTGTTACTGTGGCAACGTGACATGGAAAAAGCCAACGGATGTTTCTGTCATCCATTTATCAGGGTCTTTGGAGATGCTAATCGGCAGGATACAAATGACCAACTTGGAGGGTGATGTTTCTGGGGACCTCTCAGGCTATACCTCAGGAAGCACATGTTCCCTTCCTCTCCTCTCCTGCCAGTGCCCAACCTCTCCCATCTCCACCCTCCACCTCTCCACCTCTCACCTGTCAGAGAAGGGAGAAGTCTGCGATAGGTGTATTTCTTCGCTGACATCTTCATCCATGGGATTTTGGGGGAGAGTCAGCAGAGATAAAAAGAGAAGGAATTAATCTGTTCCCAAGAGAGGACCTGCCTCAGCTGGCTGACAGCTTAATCTCCCCTGGGTTCCTAAGCACTCCTTTATTTTAATGTGCTGTCGTTTTATGAAGTACTGTTGAAAAGAAACAGAATTTTGGATAATTGGGCAGTAGTAATAGCATTGTTTACAGCAAAACAGATACGGTCATTAAATGTATCTCTGATAAACACCATAGGGGACAATCCATTAATTTTTAGTAACAAGGGACATTTTGGCCCAATGTCCTCTACTTAACTAAATTTGCAATTCTAGATTCTTTTTTCATTGATTTTGATGTCAAAAAGAGAGGACTGCTCTGACATGCATACTGATTCTTCCATAGGTCATCTTTGGGGCCCCACAATCACCTAAATTTGGGGGGTTGTGTTGTAATTGGAGCCCCCACCCTCATTCCTGACATCATGCTTCATCACCTCTGCCCACAGCCCTCTCTCTTCTCAGAACATTTCAGTAGTGATTTTCCATGTCCCAGTCATTTAGCCTTCAATCCTGCATTTCTCCGCACCAGCCTGCATCTGTTGTCCCGCAAACTACAGATGTTTCCATGTTATCCAGCCAAATGTCTGATTCTCAGAAGGTTGTATTAGTTTCTTTTTTAAAGTATTTCTTAATTGATTTCAGAGAGGAAGAGAGAGAGAGAAACATCAATGATGAGAGAGTATCATTGATTGGCTGCCTCCTGCATGCCCCCTACTGGGGATTAAACCTGCAACCTGAGCATGTGCCCTTCCAGTCTGCAGTCCAATGCTCTATCCCTTGAGCCAAACCTGCGAGGGCAATTGTTGTGTTAGTTTCTATAACTGCATAACAAATGCCACAAACGTAGCCACTTAAAGCAGCATTCACTTATTAACTTACAGTTCTGTAGGTCAGGTTCAACTGGGTTCTCTGTACTGGGCATCACAGCATTGAAAAGAAGATGTTGGCAGGGCTGGGCTCTGGGGAAGAAGCCATTTTACTCAGGTTGTTCTCAAAATTCAACTCCATGCAGCTGTAAGACTTAGCCCCCATGACCTTGCTGGCAGTCAGCTGGTTACTCTCAGCTCCTAGGGGCTGTTCTTTGGTCCTTGTATGTGACCCCCACCATCTTCAAGCTAGCAAGGGTACCTCAAGTCCTTCTTATGCTTTCAGTCTCTCTGTATTCCCCTTTTGCTATCAGCTGGATAAAACTCTCTGTTCCTAATGGGCTCCTGTGATTTGATTAGACCCATGCAGATCATGTCCCTAAGTCAACTGATTAGTAACCTTAATGACATCTGCAAAATCCCTTTTGCCATGTAATGTAACACAATGAAGGCATGGAATCACCTCTCTCTCTCTCTCTCTCTCTCTCTCTCTCTCTCTCTCTCTCTCTTTCCCTCCTTCCCTCCCTCCTGAAACCGAACCAGGCACCCTTCACTCCACAGGCCAACGCTCTATCCACTGAGCCAAACCAATCTGCACTCTTCTCCTCTCTTTTTAGGGCATAAGGCAGAGGGTTTGGAAACCGTAGTAAAAGGAGGGATAAAGAACTCTACTTCTCTACTTGGACACACAGCAGTCTAAGTAAGACCCCCCAGAAGCTTGAAATACTGTACAAGTTGGGGAATTATGATGTGTTCCAACCATAAAGTGAAAGAAAGGATGGAAGGACATGAGGTTGGAGAAAGGGGTCCCAGGCTGTCCTCACATGGAAGTCATTACAAAGCCTTACTTTTCCACACTCCCTCCTCACTCTCTTTCTCCCTTTCACCAGATTCATCTATTTGCTTTCAAATAACCCCTCAATTGACAATTGAAAACAATTAAGGCCTTACTCAGGATTTTCACCTTTATCCTGAGAACAATAGGAAACCATTTGGCAGACTTAAATAAATGAGTGGTCAGAGCAGGTTTTTTTTTTTAAGTTTATTCTCGTTGCTGCATTGAGAGTGGTCTGAGAAGGAATGGACAAGAAAGATTTGGACAGAGCAGTCAGGTGGTGATAGGTAAGAGAGATCATGGTGAACTGAAGTGGTGGTAGCAATAACATAGAAGGAGGATTGGACAGGTGTGGAAAGTATTTCTAAGGTAGAATTGATAGGTCTTGCTGAGGAGTTGAATGATCTTTTACCCTCTCTGCATCCACCCCTATGGGCACTTAACTTTGAAGTGTCCTCTGCCTCTGTCTCTGGACTTGACCATGTGCCTGGCTTTGGGTAATAGAATGAAGCAGAAGTGCAAGTATGGTGCTTCTAAGTCTACAACTCGAGAGGCCTTGCTCTTTCTTGTGTTTCTGTCATCTCCATGAGGACATTCCTGAGGTAGCCTACTGGCATGGAACAGATACGTGGCAGAGACTTGAGGTGCCCAGTCAGCCCAGCTGACACCCTGAAGGCTGAGTGATTAAAAAGAGTGCAGTAGACAAGACACTTCTGCTGGGAAGTTCATACTCATCTTAGTCCTTCATCTGGGAGTCATTGTAGATTAGAACTCACTCTACACTGAGATTATAGAGGTGATATAAAAAAAATAGGTTTCCTGACCACTGTGGCTCAGATGGTTGGAGCATTTTCCTCTGCACCAGAAGGTCATAGGTTCAGTTCCAAGTCAGGGCACATACTTAAGTTGCAAGTTCAAAACCGGTGATGATGATGTATCTCTCTCTCATTGCTGTTTCTCTCTACCTGCTCCCCGAGTTTCCTCCCTCTTTAAAAAAAAAATAGGTTTGTGAGACAGAGCCTTTAACCAGGAAGAATTTCTGGAAGAATTTGTGGGATTGGGGTTGCAGGATGACAAGATGTTTTGTATCACTTTCCTTTGATGAGGAAAAAAATCCTAAATTGAGTTGACTGACTTAAAGAACATTAGCTCCTATAGTGAAAATGATGAGTGTTTTAACCAGGCATTTTGCTCAAAATACCGCAGGTCTTCTTGAGTTACCTCCTTATTATTTCAGGAGAGAGTCTTAAAAGCCAATGCAAAGATTAGTTTCAACTGGAAGCTGGTACTCAGCAATTGCCCTGGAGAAGCTGGCCTTTGCTCTGACTGGAACAAGCACATAAGTTTCATTGGCAATGCTGAGGATTTCTAGTTGGCCTTGATTATAAACCAGTGCTTTAGAGTCTAGTGTCAGATGGCTAACCCTGTTGCATCTACTCTGAAGATGACTGAAAATTATACTGATTGGCTAATTTCTCAACTGTTTTCATAGTGAGTTGCGGGAATTGAGGAATTCCTAAGAAGCAAGAGAGGCCTGCTAAAGTCTCACCTTTATGAAAGATGAATTTGTAGTTCACAATTGGGTTTCAGAGCCAAGCTAGGATCAAAAAGATTCTGTAGCAAGTTATTATATAGCATATATATATATATATATATACCAAGTTATTATATAGCAAGTTATATATATAGCATATATAATTAAACTAGTTATTCGTTAACAAATTTGGAACAATAGCAATCATAACATACCCTTGGCCTGCCTTTTCACCCGCTTTTCTTTACAGAGAGTGTTTCAATATTGGCTAGATTCACATAAAAAATGTAGACAGTGAAATGGATTGTAGAGATTACCGGAGTTTAAATCTTGAACATTATTTGCTAATCATCATCTTCCCACTAAAGACCAGGATGACGTTGAGTTTAGTCACAAACCATGTAGGCCTCAATTTTCTTATCAGTGAAATAATAAAATTGGTCTAGATGTTATAAAATCTCTGCTGGAACAAAATGTTATTGATGACTCAGGAGGAGAATGTATTATAACAGTAGACCTGGACACTAAGCTATTGCAACACTTCCCACAGCAGAAAGGATGATTCAGAGCTTAAATCCCGAGGTTTAATCCATTTTTTCTAACTCTCTTTGTAATGCTTTCAGTAGTCAAACTTTATGAAAAATAAATTGAAGTGAATTAGAAATATTTTCAACAATCCTGACTTTACATACCAGTGGAGTTTAGAGTAACACGGGAAGTTTGTTACAAATGCAGATTGATGCTTGAAGCCCATTCCTAGAGATTCTGATTTGGGAAGTATTTGGAGAGGCCAACATATCTGCCTTTTAACAATGATCCTCAGATATTCTGATCCAGGGAGTGCAATGGGCCACCACTTTGACAAACATTCTTCTAACCATCATTAGAGTGGTATCTATATAAATTCTTAATGAGAAGACACTGAATGATCATGGAACCATCACTAATATGAAATCTCTTATTTATTGTCTGGCTGAGTGCCAGTCTTTGCTTCACTTAAATCTGAACACTCTGATGCCTCACAATGAGTCCAGGGAAAGTAATTGTTAGCCATCAAAGCTGGACTCATCTCTCTGCCTCTGCCTAATATCTAGTGTCTGAGATGCATTCTTCTGATCTATGAATGCTAATTCTATTTCACCCAGTTTGTGACTCTGCCTATGTATTAGACAAACTCTGATTTTTTTTTAAATGTTGTGTGAGAAAAAAGAATCACGATTTTGGGAAAGAATCCCAGTTTCAGGCTAAGGAATATAAAAATATGTCTATAGAATATGTGTTGGGACTTGTCTGGATAAGATTGTCACACCCTTTTGGGTTTGGAAAATGGCATTCATCAATGACAAATGCAGGATAAATGCAAGGGACTTTCCTTACAGAAAAGTGTTAGACATGGTGAACAGCTTAAGCCACTGGATCAAGAGGAACATTCCAGAAGCTACTTGATTGAATATTCTAGCAATGGGAAACACTGAATGACCCTTGTGGAAGGCAGAATTCTACTCTAAGTTGATTCCATAAGATTTTCTCCCTTTGATCTATCATTACTGAATTATTCAATCAAACACTCATCCAGATGCTTCTAGGAAGAGATGTTGAAGGTATAATTAATTTCCCAAACTAACTGATCTTAAAATAGGGAGATTTTTGTGGACGAGTCTGAGCTACTCAGGGAGCCCTTTAAAAGGGAAGTGTGGGAGAGAATCAGCATTGACATGGAAGCAGCCACATAGCAAGGAATGCATGTGAGCTCCAGAAGCTAAGAGCATCCCTTGGCTGAGAGTCCACAGGGAATGGAGATGTTACTCATACAAATGAATAATGCCAACCACCTGACTGTACCTTAAAGTAGAGTCTTTCTTAGGCCTTCAGATGAGAAGCCAGTCACACCAAACCAAGATTTCTAACCCACAGAACTTTGAACCAATAAATTTGCATTGTCTTAAGCATCTAAATTTGTGTAATTTTGTTATAGAAGCAATAACAACTTAATACAAGTCCTTATCAATGTTCAATCACATTTTCCCTCAAGAATTGAAAATTCGTGATATTCTCCCAAGTCACAAGTTTGATATTTCAGTATACTTTTAGTAATGTCTTTCACCACCCTCTAACTTTTTGAAAATGTATGCAACTTCTCCAAAAATCTATATTAAATGCCTATTTAAATAATAGTTAATTAACTAAAATGGCCTATAATTTGACTATTGCTATTAATCCTGTCATTTTAGATATAAGTTCTTATTGAACGTAGCCCTATGAAAAAAGTATGATCCCAATATCTTTTGATAGACTTTTAAGACTCTCTGTACTTTTCCACATCGATGACACAACACAGCTATTTTAGACTTGGAATAGCAAATATATTTTATAAAGTTGTTTGAGAAGAAATGAAGAGCAATGTGTAAGGCTCTTTTCTATGTGCTTTGGAAATTTATGTAAAGAAGAAATTCTAAACTCAGTTTGTATTCACTGATAACCTTAGGGTTACAGCAGAAGTTTGCTAGCGAAACAAATTGTGAGGTTATTCTTTTGTACCTTATCACCTCATTCTGATTTTGTTTGTTGAACACACCTCCAACCCCCAGAAACATGCACACACACAGACACAACAGACCATCCTGGTTTTCTTGGCCTTTATTATTTCTAAAAATTATACTCGTTTGCTGCCCAACAGTGGATGAATACTCCATTCTCTCAGCACATCTCAACTAGTTTCTAGCAGAACCTCAAAGTGGTTAAGTATATGAACAATGTACAAAAATAACCAAGGTTTGAATCTGAAGCTTACTAGTTATAAAGACTTGGGTAAGTTACCTTCTCTGTAAAATGGAATGCTAATACATCTACTGGCTAAGGATATTCTGAGTATTAAGTGATTTAATACATGTTATACACATAGAAAATTGCCTTGTACACAATAAATTCTAGGTATATGGTAGCTAATGTTAGAATTAGTATTATCATTCTCTTTATTATTAGCAGGCTATTTGGAGAAATCTTAATTACTTATTTATATGTATTGTGTGCTAATTCTTTCATTACTCTTTGGAATTTGAAATAAATATCTTTTGAGGCAAAAATAATAATTCTATCATGCTGTCATTTTTGAAAAACCATTGAAAATTACCATAAAATGGAGATGCTCTCATTTCAGCCTCACATCACCTTATGAGGTAAATGTAAGTTTTACAGCTTTACTTAAATTACCATATTTATTATAATTCATACTTTGATTCACAATATTTTCATTTCTAACAAGTTTCTAGGTGATTGTAACACTCCAGTCCAGAGACCACTCTTTGAGAAGCACTGATTTAGACTGTCAACTCTCCATCTTCTGATGCTTGCACTAGCCTGCCAAGGACTCCATCTCCCTGCAGTAGTGTTTCTTCTCTAATCCACTCTCTCCACTTCCTTTAGCCTACTTTTTCTAAAACGCAATGTGGCAAAAGCACCCCATATTAACACTTTGATAACTCCTTCCATATCCTAAATGATTTGAAATTTCTTAACAAAATTCCTGCTTAACAATCTAGCATTGTTTATAACGATTTGTTCTCTTACCCTGTAGTGTTCCAGCCAAACTGAATTACCTTCAGCTCCCCAGCTGCAGGCTCTCTCTTCCCAGGCTTTCACCTGTGTCATTCCATCTCCCAGGTCCACTCACTCTCTACCTCCAGCCCCTGAGGTGACTAACATCTATTTGCTATTCATGACGCAGCTTAGATATTGCCTCTAATTGTTAGTCCATCTCAAAAAAATGGAAAACTCCTTGAGCCAAGGACTGGGCTGGCTTCTATTTTCCTCACTGGTGACTAGTGATGGACAAGCACATAGTAAATATTCAATAATCTTTCTTGAATGAATGAATCACTGAATAAGTGAATGGACAAATGAATATTTAAAAATGATCCGCCAACTCCATTTTTTTTTCTGGAAATCTAGAGATCTCCAACAACTCAGAATTCAGTTTTATCAGAGTAAATCTTTCATTCTCTTGTTTTCTTCAGTGTTACCTGTATCTAATATTTAGCTCTCCCAATCCCTTCAAGACTTTGTGAATGCTGGTAAAACTATGAGTAGAGAAAAATTGGGGATAATTAGGTAGGCAACTCAATTTTATGGTGTCAATGAAATGAGATCTTTTCCTAATGTAAGATGGATAGAACAACAAATTACTGAAGGTGAAAGAAATCATATATATACACACATGCAATCAGAGGAATATTCCAAATTTCTTCCAAATCCTAAGTCATGTGGCTTCATTGCTTCTATGGGGAGCTAAGTCACATTAAGGTCTCAGGGTATTTCCATGCCTAAAAGTTGCCCAACAAATTATTCTTTTTTGTTTGTTTTGACTAGTACTCCTGGATTCTGACATTTAATGAAAACAAAGGCGGTTCATTTTAGAACTAGAATCAAGGGTTAACTGCTCTGAATAAACATACTAAATGAGAAAAATTGGAGGTACAGTATGGTAACATGTTTTACCGGGCCTCATAACAGAGTCGGTGTGAGTGCACATTTAGAAAACAATCCTGCTCTGAGTCACAGGAGAAACAATCATGTGAGCTATTAATATGAAAGAGACATGTGCTGTTATTGAATTGAACTTTGTAAAAGACCAGTAATTCTCATACATATATGGCATAAAACGAAACTCACTGATTATTAAGAGAATCTTCATATGATTCTACTATCTGCCCCCATAGATTTTTACCAAATAATTTACAAAAAAATCAGTATAATCAAATTCTCTGAAGAAAAAAATGGGATTATATTACATATGTGAAACCTGAGTTCATATTATATACCTAAGGAAGAGGGGATATTTAAAATTTTCGAATGGAGTGTTATGGAATTAGAATTATGCCATGGCTGGGTGGCTTAATTGGTTGGAGTGTCATCCCTTACACACACACAAAAAAAAGGTTGTGGGTTTGATCCTGGGTCAGGGCGCATAGCACCTAGTTTGTGGGTTGGATTCCTGGTCAGGGCAGAGATGAGAGGCAACCAATCCACGTTTCTCTCTCACACATCAATGTTTGTTTTTCTCTCTCTCTCCTTGTCCTCTCTCTCTCTCTCTCTATCCCCTTCCTTTCTCTCTAAAAAAATTAATAAAAATGTATCCTCAGGTGAAGATTTAAAAAAAGAGAATTGCTATAGAATGCATGTTGTTCAAAGAGTCCTGCTAGCTCCGCCCTGCACACAAATTGCCTCTGAAATACGAAGCTGTGATATTACACCAGCTGACTTTTAATATTTTTTTTCTGGTATGAGTTGCCAGATCCCTGTTTACCAAACATCACAATCTGTTCACACTTTTTTTCTGTTATATTTCATGATATTAATCCTTCTGGTTTTATGGAACACAGCAAATATTAGATAGAAAAATAATTATCCTCTATATTATACCTTACAGGAAAGGAAGACAGATCTAAGCACTTTTTCGGTCATCTAGAAAAGTATCAGTATCCAATCTAATATTTGCTGAATTCTAAACTTTCAGTTTCCTGATTTCTAAAAGGTGTATTTATACATGTAATTCATCTGATTAACTTTATTTTAGAATACATTCTTGTCAACATTTTCTGGGTTTGAATTCAGTAGGTCATCTTGACTCAGCATTTCTTTCTGTCCTGAATCTTTTTCAGTGGGAGGAAAAAAAGTTTGGTAACAAAAGAAAAGAACAGAAAAAATAAGTCTTTTGATAGTGGAAGTTTTAAATTGGATTAAAAGGTTTTTACTGGAATCTCTATTCATTAGGTGCATTAGGGGAGGACACCAAAAAAAAAAAAAATCGATGTCTGACTTTTACTTTAACCTTAAAATGTCATTAAATCCCACACATGAAAAGGTTGATGCAAACACCCTTTTTAGTTAATTGACAACACTTCCATTCTCTGTAGCATTTGGTAAAAGAAAGGAGCCTATGTGAAAAGTGTAGAAAGGTCAAAATGCAACTTGAAATATTTGGTGTTTAGATGGGAGGCCTTAATGAGTGCAGATGGATTTAACAATAATTTCTCCACTTTTTCCATGTAACTCATCATTGTTGCCTTCAGGCCATTAAATAAATATTTTTATAGACTAAACTGCATAATTTGTATCTGGGCATTAAGACACTGTCCTGCCCTCCATAGTCACCCCGTAACCTTTTACCTGTTCTCACTATGCTGCCAACCAGGAAGGAGTGATGGTTTTATTGGTTATGCTTTCTCATTATAGTTGTTAATATTGCAGCAGAAAAGCTAGTTTATGGACAGAGCATTGACTAAATTAGTCACATTTCCATACTTAGAAAATGGTACCAGTAAATCCTTATAGTTGTGAAAAGTAAATCCTACTTTTGGCGGTTTCTACTAAAAAATAATTCAGTCCTCCATTTCCCATTGATGATGTGTGACTGCTGATCAGCAAATGGCCATTAAGTTCAAGTTTTATCTTCATATCATTCGTCCCTAAGGTAATTTTTACATTTCTAGAGGGCATTTTAAAAATCTAACTCAAATAGATTTTATTGGCAACATATTGTAAGGACACGTTTATAGGACAAAAATATACTTCACTCTGTTTGTTTGAATGTCAGAAGATAGACCACGCTGCTGAGTTCCCTTTCAGAGGTGCTAAAAAGCTAAATTTTGCCATTTACCAAATCTAGAAATATCCTGTGAAATTGTTTGGCATTTGTAACCGCAGTTTTCTGCTTGCCAAATTCGTGAACACGTCAGGCATTTTATACCATACAAGAATGCACAAATAAAATCAGACAAATTTCTACCAAGTCTGTGATATTTTCTGGGATTTGGGAAGACTTGAGATAGAAATTTGGTGGGGGTATCAAAGACAATCAGGCAGTTCTGGTTTCAAAACTCAGCTCCATTGTATCCTATTTTTGTAAATCTGCGAAGTTATTTAGTGTCTCTGAACCTTATTTTCTCACCCATACCACTATAAATGTCATCCTTAGCGACTCTGAGGCTTACAAAAAAGATTTGGTGAATGTTACAAAATGTAATATACACAACAAAACTTCAATTGGTAAATAGCAGATGCTTCACAAATGGTGGATTTTCATATATCCATTAATTATCACAAAATATGAAAAGCTGTATTATATTAAGATGATATACTGTTAGGCATGTGTATAGAATGAGGAAGTTTTTTGGTTTCAGTTATATATAAAATTTTATTGAGATTTATTTGACATATAACATATTAGTTTCAGATATACAGCATAATGATTCCACATTTGTATATATTGCAAAGTGATCCCCACAATAAGTCTAGTTAATATGCATCACCATATGCAGTACAGTATAATTAACTATAGTCACCATGCTGTACATTACTTCCTCATGACTTATTTATTTTATAACTGGAATTTTGTACCTTTTGACAGAACAGAAACTTCTTGATGGCAGGGGAGAAAGAGGTTACCAGGACCCTAGACAGCTCTGGGCTGGACAGCTTGAAGACGTCAGATATCTGCCAAGTCTCTGAAAAAAGTGAAGAATACCTGAAAGGTATGAAATATAGTCTGGCCATTTATTTTTTATTTTGCCTATTATAAGAGCAACAATGTCTACAAGCAAAAAATAAAAAGTATAAGACAAGGACTTATTTTTTTTGTTGGGTCATAGTAAAAGATAGAATCCCTATAGAGTATTTTTATGGAAAAATATGTTATGGAACGTTGGAGAAAGATAGCTGTGTATCTAGGAGAGAATTTATTAGGGCTCAAAATTTAGCCAATCACCTCGTGCAGAGAATGATAAGGTGAAGCTCTGCAGCAATGAAAACTATTAGCAGAGATTGAGTGTCTACTTGTTTTTTTCTTATGCTGCTGGATGGGACTTGCAAATGTGCACTCACCTCATAAATTGATCCTAAACTTCTCTTTCCTCTGACAATTCGCATTGGGAAAATATAGTGGAAGTGGGTTATAAATCAGTGTACTTCATTCTTTCAGGTGCTTCTCTAACCCAACATGCGTATTAGAAAATGGAGTTATTGTGAGCAATTCAATATCTGGCTATGTCACAGGCGTGTGCAGCACCACCCCTTGACCCAAGTTAATTGGAGTAAATTCCTGGAACACACTAGAGACTTAGAAAGCTAATTGTGGTAGGAAGCAGAAACAGAGAAAGGGGAAAAACCTTATTGAAATTCAGGGGTTGCCAACACATACTATAGGAGACGAACAAAAAAGGAGAAAGTAAAATAGCCTAGCTATTACGTTACATGACCTGGAACATAGAAATCAATTAAATATTTAAAAATCAGTAACCATCATATTCCTTTCACTGTATAATGTCAACTATCTTACTTTTCTAACTTGATTGTTCCATTTTAGTTAAACTGAAAGGTTTAGTCAAGTTGGAATTTGTCTTTATTTTATAGATTGCATTCATTCAAAATATAAAACCAATTCATTTATTTTGTAAATTACATAAATGCAAAAACAAGCAAATGAATACAGAAGCAATTTACTACATCCCACTGCCAAGAGAATGATAAGGAATGTCAGTATAGATTAAAAGCTATTTTAAAGACACAACAACCAATTTTTATTAATATTTTTTTTAAAAGAAGAAGAAGAGGAAAGGAAGGACATGGTAGAGACATAAGATATGAGAAAATATGGACACTTATTTGTATGAGGCTACTAAAGAATTTATTTTTATTTCTGAGTAGGATGATGGTATTGCATTTATATTTTTAAAATAGGATCCATGTCTTAGAAAAATGTATTGCATTTTATAGATGAGCATATGATGTTTAGAATTTACTTAAAAATAATCCCATCACAGCCCTGGCATAGTGGCTCAGTTGGTTGGAGCACTGTCCCATACACCAAAAGGTCATGGGTGCATGCCCAGATTGCTGGCTTACACCCTGTTTGGCACATACCGGAGGCAATTGATCAATGTTTCTCTCCTATGTGGATGTTTCTCTCTCTCCCTCTCTCTCTCTTAAAAAAATCAGTAAGACATATCACTGGGTGAGGATTAAAAAATAATAATAAATAACCACGTGGCAGAAAAAAATGAATAGATGTAGAAAAATAAAATTGGTAATAAATTAGTAATTGTGAAATTTGGGTAATGTTCCTGAATATCAGATTGCTTTACAGAAAAACTCTACTACGTTTACACCACCATCAGCTCTGTTCATTTCGGAAAGCATATCTTTACCAAAGACTGCATTCACATTTTTTCAGATCTTCTTGAAATTTTGTTGCATTTGACTTACCACTTTGCAGCTCATCCACTATAGTGACTAAACAAACAAAGTGCAAATTTGGAACTTTAAACTCAGGGTTGGGGAGGTAAGAGATGGGTGACAAAAGAAATAAAGTTGCCAAGTCTATATTATTGAGATCGGCTGGGGATTGGTTCATATTTATAAGTTTTGGGGCCAGTATTTAAAACTGTTATGTACAAGGTCTTCAACATGTATTTATAAAAATTGACAACTGCATGACCAGTTATGTTTCATTCTGGTATTTTGCAATTAGTGATTTATGAGGTGAGTAAGGGCAAAGTGATAACTGCATCTTTTATTTTCCAGGACATCCTCTTTCTATATTCAACAACTTATAATCAAATTCCTCACCACTTTCATATACTATTTGGTCTTGTCTGATGTTGGCAAGCTAGTAAATTGCATGATATCCTTAAAAATAATTACATTTCCTTGACAATAAGCACTCCCGTTTTATTAAATTTCTTGTAATGGAAAAAGTATTGGAAAGAAAACTTCTATTCATATATATATATAAGAGGCATTTTATCAACATCTGCAGAAGTATCTCTAAGTCCGAAAAGTAATTTAGATTTCTTTCCACATTTAGGGAATCTGTGTGTGAGAATGTGTGGTCTCATGAATATTTGTTATATCTTAAAGAAACTAATTAACATATAGGTGAAGTGACTTGAAGTAAAATATTTTATTTTATATCAAGAAAATACTTTTTAAGGTGACGTTACTTTTTATTCTGTGGCACATACCACTCTGATTGTAGTTACAAAATGGCAGATGTTCTTTATTCCACTCTCTAATGTAATGTCCCTCAAGAGATGGGGATGATCTGAATTAGATCAGTGGTAAAGCTGACAAAGAGAAGTGGACAGATTGGAGACAGGCTACACAATATGTTTCAAAGGATTGAATGTGAGGGGTTTGTGCAGAAATCTAGGATTATTCTTGGGAGCAAGCTTGAGCAACTGCATTGGTGGGAAGAGAAAGTCTGGCACAAAACTTAGGGATTTTGTCCAGCCATATGTTGGAAATACAGTTAGATACCCAAGTGAAAAAGGAAAATAGGCAATTGGTTATTGATGTTTGAAAGTGAAAGATATATATGTAGTAACTATGGACATGGAAGTGGATTAGTGAAACTATGCAAGGAGAGTATGAATATAAGAAGAAAACCAGATGGGTGGATTTTTGCTAAATCCAAAATAATACAGTTTTCCTAAGGAAAAAAAATGAACAACTGAATTAAGTATTGCTAAGGGGGGCAGTTAAGCTAACAATAGCAAAATAATCATTAGATTTAGGAGGCAGGAAGTTAAAGATGTCTTTGGTCATAAATTAATAGACTAGTGTGGATATAAGCCTGAAAGAATAGGTTAAAAGAGAAAATTCAGTGAGTTGATGTTGACAGTAACAAGAGATATCCTTTTCAAGAAATTTAGGTGTGAAGGTATATTCATTTTTATGCTGTTATAACAAATTACTACAATTTGAGCAGCATACGTGACACAGATGTATTACTCTATAGTTCTGCAGGTGAGAAATGCAGCCCAGGTGTCTTGGGCTAACATGAAGATGTAAGCAGTGCTGTGTTCCTTTGTGCAGGCTCTAGAGGAGACTTTCTTTCCTTGTCTTTTCCCAGCTTCTAATCTAGACGCTACCGCATCCTTTGGTTCAGCACCACATGAGCAAGCGACATTGAGCCTCTTCAAAACCAGCAGCACTGAATCTCTCCCTGACTTTCTCATCTTTCTCTCTAACCCAGCCAGAAAAGGTGCTCAGATGGTAGGAGCCCCTCTAATTAGACTGGGCCCACCTGAATGATCCAGGCTCCTCTTCCCAGCTCAAGGTCCATACACTTAATCACTTGTGCAAAGTCTTTGTTTCAAGTGCCTTTTTTTGCAGTGTATCATAACGTATTTATAGGTTCCAGAGATAAGAAGGTGTGCCTATTTGAAGTCCATTGTTATCCCTGCCACAGAAGGCAAGCAAGGAGAAAAAGATAGTTGGAGGAGGATTAGGGTCAAGGAAGTTCATTTAATTTTACATTAGAAAATTATAGTCAAGGAGAGGGCCTCTAGTATTCAGTAGATCGCAATGCAAAATTGTTTGAGCAAATAGTGTATATTGTTCAAAACCTCTCCTTTGCTTTCTCTTTGACAACAATTTTTCTTTCATCTTAACAAGTTAAATATTTATCAAAGTGCATTTTTGTAAAATGCATTCTTCTTGTCTAATGAAACAATTTAAAGACCAAAAAACATAGTTTCCCTGTCTCAGACCTCATCATCCTACTATAACATTAGTAAGAAGAAAGCTAGTAAAGGAAGAGGAAACTAATCGCAGAACATTATGTGATTTGGTAATAAATCATGTTTTTATATTCATTATAATGTAGAAAGTAAATGTTGATTTAATTTTAAAAAGCGGTTTATATTTTGAGAGAATAGCTAAAGCCAACAACGTCTAAAATATTCTTTGCAACATGGTTTGTACTGGTGGAAATTTTTAAATGATGTAAATATCAAAAAAAGAATGAATAAATACAATGTACATCATACAGCTTATAAAGCAGTAAAATAAAAATGAATATACCCCTACTGCATCAATATGAATAAAAGTAAAAATGTAATCTTAGGAGGGAAAATGTTGCAGGAGGTATAATAACATCTTTTACATTTAAAATATACAAAACCATATACAATAGCTTTATGTGTAGAAATGATAATTTTATAGTAATTACATTGTGGATAAGAAGGATATGAATTAGGAGTAGGATCATGTAAAGGTACACAGACTTCAATTAAATTTGATTTTATTTAAGCTAATTGGTAGGTACACAGGTGTTCATGATATGCTTTTACATGCCTGTAATATTTTAGAAAAATAATTTTCAAATAAAATCAAGCTACAATTAAACAAGCAAACAAATTCTAAGACAAAATGACCATGACAATACTTATATTGGAGGAAGGGCCATGAGGGACAAAAATAAGATACCACATGAAAAAGACTTGCATAATGCCTAGCACCTATTAGAAATGTAATAAATATTTTCTTTTTATGGAAAATTTTAAAGGCTTAAATGCAAAGAACAGCGAGGGAGGGATATAAAGATTAAGCTACTAAAAGAGGTAAATTTGACCTCATAAAAGAAGGGAGCTAAGAAAAGGTACTCTCTAACATGGCTATCTACTTGAACCTCATGTAACTATGACTTACGTAATTCCTGATTTGTGATGCCAACAGTCTTAAAAATCTAATAGTTTAAAATCCAGCCCCATTTTCCTTTCTTGAGAAAAGGTGGGAGAATTTTTCCAATTTGTATTTGAAAGCATGTGGATTTGCTGCCCAAAAGCAGCTGCGACATTTAAAATAATTAGTTTTTACTCTATTTTAATGCGCTTTATCTAATGATACAAATCTTTGGAAAGAAAAGAGCAATGGCACTTAAACAAAGAGGGTTAAAAGTCATAAAATTTAGTTATTCAGAAATTATGTTTTATCACATAACCGTATCTTAGAATTTAGGATGTTATTTGTTTTGTTTTTAGGCTATTTTATCTCTTTGAGACAGTCTGAAATATTTATTTTTGCTACAGAATATGATTTGTCTAACTTATTGTAAAATATTTCCTTTCTCACAGTGGCAACTATCATACATTTTGTTGGATCTATTTTCACACACCAAAATATTGAAATAGTCATTTTTTTTTTTTTTTGCAAATATCACCACTGTGGTGAATATCTTATTTTTAATACATATGTTAAGCTATTTTTCACCATTTATATGAAATAATTTAATATCATTATTCTAATCTTTCAAGTTCCCTTATTGCTATGTACTATGTTACAGCTGACATTTTGTGGTAAATGATTATGGCAGATTGTATTTTCCAAAGTCCTGTGAAACACCATCCCCTATCACTCACAGACGTCTTACTATGTGACATTACCAGTTCTCCATCTAGAAAAGCAGCTGATGTTCTTTTCTCTTGAATCTGGGTGGAATGTTGTTATTGTTGTTAGAGTAGAAGGAATATGTGATGGATGAGGGTAGGTCACAAGAGGCTGTCAGGCTTGCTTTGCTTGCTTCTTTCTATGGAAGCTGCTTTTGAACTCTAGTCATTACAATATGAGAATGCCTAGACCACGTTGGGAGAGAAGGCTGAGATTCCTGGCAAGAGTATCAACTGTCAGATAGGTAAGAAAGCCAGAGAGATAACTCCAGACCCTGCCGTTGTCTGGGTCCAACCTCATGGGAGACCTGTAAAAAGGACCACCTAGCTAAGCAGAGTCAGTTCCCAAAGCCATGAAAAATAATAATCAATGATTATCCTAGCCACACCTCCCTAACTCAGGGATGGTTTGTCATGCATCTGCGGTACCCAGAACAGGGAGATGATGCTGTAGTAAAACCTAAAGCATGTGGCTTTGCCTTTGGGAATGGATAGTGGGCGGAATCTGAAAATCTATGAGACCATCAGCAGAAGCCCAACAAAACCTGAGGAGAATGTCTGTGAAGGCTCAAAGGAAAGTGAGGAAAATGCAAATGAGTGATGGGAGATAAACACTCTTATATAATGGCAAAAAATTGAGCAGCACCATTACCTGTGAAACTATAGAAAATAAACCCAATAAATCCTATGATTTACTTAAGATTTCCAGGTATAATGTTGCATAACGTGCTTACCTTCTACAGCTACTGATATAAATAAATGAGAAGAAAAACAAAAGCTTGCAAGGAGTGCTGTCACCAAAATGGAGAGTTGGAGGCTCTGAAGTCCCTCCATTCACTGATGCACCAAATATACACCTATGCACAGATCAGTTCCGAGAGAAATCCAGAATTCAGTTAAGTGACTTCCCATATATAAGGCAATGGAGAGAATAAAGATTCAATGTAATCCTATCAAAATGCCAATGGTATTTCTCACAGAAAGAAAAAAAAAAGACAATCCTGAAATTTCATATGGAACCACAAAAGACCCCAAATAAGCATTCTGCTAAATGTATCACACTTCCTGATTTCAAACAATATTACAAAGCTTCAGTAATCAAAATGCATTGTTTTAGCATAAAAACAAACATAGATTAATGGAACAAGAACAAGAGCCCAGAAATAAACTCATGCTTTTATAGTGAATTGATTTTTGACAAAGTTGCCAAGAATATACAATGGGAAAGGAGACTCTCATGGATCCCTCTGTTACATCACATACAAAAATAAACTAAAAATGGATTAAAGACTTGAATGAAGACCTGAAACTATAAAATTTCCAGAAGAAAACATAGGGAGCAATATCTTCAAAAGTATCAGTGAAATGCCAATTAAAACCACAATGATATATTATCCCACACTAGTTAAGATGTCAAAAAAAAAATCACAAGAGATAAATGCTGGTGAGGATGTGGAGAAAAAGGAACTCCTGTACAGTGTTGGTGGAAATGGTACGTTCATTGTAAAAAAAAATATGAAGGTTTCTCATAAATTAAAAATAGAATTACCATATGATTCAACAATTCCACTTCTGGGTATATACCCAATATATTCATTATATTGAAAAGATATCTGCACTTCCTTGATTATTGGAGCATTATTCACAATAGCCATGGTTTGGAGGCAAACTATGTGTCCATTGATTGATGAATGAATAAAGAAGATGTGACTGTAGCCTGGCTGTGGTGGCTCAGTGGTTGAGTGTCGATCTATGAACCAGGAGATCATGGCTTGATTCCCAGTTGGTGTTTATGCCCAAGTTGCAGGCGTGATCCCCTATCCTGCAGGAGGCAGCCTATCAGTAACTCTCTCTCATCATTGATGTTTCTATTTCTCTCTCCCTCTCACTTTCTCTCTAAAATAAATAAAAATATATTTTTAAAAAAGATGTGACATATATACATACACACACTCACACATATATGCAATTAAATATTATTCAGCATTATAAAAAGGGAATCCCTACCATTTACAACAACATGTTTAGGCCATGAGGGAATTATTTTAAGTGAAAATAGCTAGACCAGCAAAGAGAAGTACTACATGGTATCACTAATATATAAAAATATATATGTTTAAAAGTTGAACTCGTATAAATAGAATAGAATGGCAGTTATCTAGGGCTTGGGAATGAAAGAAATGGGAGAAAAAGGGTACACACTTTCAGTTATAGGATGAATAAGGTTTGAGAATATAATGTGTAATAGTGATTATAGTTGATTATACACTTGGAATTTGCTAAGAGAATACACAAAAGAAGTAAATGTGTGAGGTGATAATAACTCAAATGTGTTAACTCAATTGTGGGAATTGAGTTATGTATGTCAAATCATCACTTTGTATACTTTAAATATATTATGATTGTATTTGTTAATTATACTGCACTAAAGCTGAAGAAAAATGAAAACAAACTAAAGAAAAAGTATTGATATATATATAATAAGCAAGGACCTGGTTGTTTGGAAATAAAACTCTTCCTCATGTTTAATCTCCCTGGAGGCCATAATATGCTAATTTAATAAGTCACTTCTGAGTAGATATTAAATCTAGGATGCTCTCGGAAAAAAAATAATGATTCAAAAAATGAAGCCAAGAATAAGACTGCAAAGAATCTTGTCAAGACCTCAGGAAAATATAAGGCAGGGCACTTTTTCAAATAGACAGAAGGTTCTTTTAGAATCTCAAAGATATGCCCCTCAAATTGGGTTTCAAAGACTTTTAAAGGTATTGTGTCACAGCAATTTCACAAGATGCTCCAAGTAGAGAAGGGCTTATATCAAAGAAAGGAGGGGTGTGCTTTTGTATAATGGGCTAAGCTTCAGTAAGACTCAGGGATCCCACACATTTTTAAGAAGATGAGAAAACACCGTCACTATGCACTGAGAAAGTATAGGCAGTACAAAATGTTAAGGTCTTTAGACCCTTGAACTCCTACTTTCTATAAGAAAGAAGCCATTTGTGAACACTACTCAGCTACAAACATCAGCCATTTCTTAGAGAAAAGAAATGATTTCTTAGAGGCCAGGCATGAGTCCAGCAGATGAAACCAAGAGCTGTACAGAGTAATTCCTAGAAAGCTGGACTGAGAACTAATCAAGAAATGAACTGCATGCTGCCAGTCTGTATTTCTGAATCACTGTGAACCTGTGGTTCCTTGTCCTTTATAAACATGAGTATCTATAGCTGTTATCCTGTGCCCGTCTCACTGTTGTTTGTTGGCTGTGTTGTTTAAGATAATTGGTCTATTTGACTTACTAGTGTTCAGATCATAAGGAACACAGTATCCCAAAAGCTGTATCCTTGGAGCCTCTTTTGTACTGGAACCTGCTTTGGATGAGATCATGAACTTTAATTTGATGCAATAATGAAATGACACTTGGATATGCCCAGGAAGGGATAAGTGCATTTTTCATGATGGAGGAATGTGAACTCTTGTGGTCAGAGGAAGGATTGTGGCGGGTTTTATTGTCCAAAGAGGTTGTAACAATATCTCCCAGCCCACATGCTCTACTTAAAATGTGACCTTGCCGTTGGAACAGTAGTGCCTTACCTGACTTAACCTTCAATTTAAATATAGTGCAAACTACTATTCCCGGATAGAAAGGAAACTTGAATAACCATCTGCAGACATTCGTTCTTCTTGCTCTCTGATCTTAAACAAATATTTTTACCACTCTAGACATAAATGTCTTCAAATGTGAAATTAAGGGCTTAAATTTGGTCAGGGAAATTTAAGCTAAGGCTTCTTGACTTGCATTGAACTCCATTGCCGTCACCCCAGGAGCCGAGTTCTGAGGCTTAGACCCATTTCAATCAGAGAGTCTCTCATTCTATCCGTTTTACATTTTGAACTTGTGCATAAATTATTTGAAGAAAGAATCACACAGCTTAGAAAAATGAAGCTTGAAGGCTGCTGTCTTTGATGATCCATATTGTAACTTTCAATGGTAAAATTTAGTATTTTTGTTTTGCCAAGTAGGTGATCTAATCCAAAGACTTTTTCAAAATTATGCTTTTTCCCCCCCTCCTAACCTATTAAGGGAGTTTAAAGAAGTCAATCAATCTGTTGCCTGAAAAGGAGTAATTAAAAGAATAAATGGGCCCGGCTGGTGTTGCTCAGTGTTTGAGCGTTGATCTATGGACCAGGAGTTCAAGGTTGGATCCCAGTCAGGGTACTTCCCTGGGTTGTGGGTTCAGCCTTCCCCAGATTGTGGATTTGGTCCCCAGTGGAGGGCATTCAGGAGGCAGCCAATCAATGATTGTCTCTCATCATTGATGTTTCTGTCTCTGTATCTCTCTCCCTTCCTCTCTGAAATCAATAAAAAATATATTTTAAAAAAAGAGAGTAAGTGGGTTATCCAAAGTTACTCTGATTTCACAGAACACAGATATGGGAAAAGCTATTTTAAAAAAAACTTCATGTAATTTTTAAGCAATGGGGTTTTACTGTAATATTTTACTTTATTTTAAACTTTATTTTTAATGTTTAAACAATTACAGATGTCCTCCTTTCTCTTCCTTTGCCCACCTCCACCCAGCCCTTGCCATCCTTCCCTCTGGCCAACACCATGCTGTTGTCTGTGTCTATGGGTGATGCATGTATGTTCTTTGGCTCATCCCTTCACCTCCTTTCATCCAGTCCCCTTCCACCCCTCCCTGTCAGACAGCTGTCACTCTGTCCCATGTATTCATGCCTCTGTTTCTATTTATTTCATCAGTTTATTTTGTCCATTAGATTACACATCTTTAAGTCATTTCTAAGCAATAGGATTATACTGTAATTTTATAAAAGGTATTTTTCCTTTCTATCAAATATTAGTCACATTTTAATGAACTTAATTTATCTTAATTATTCTTTGGACTGTATAAATATCAAAGGCCTCTTCACGCTTGAGAAAAATGGATAGACTCCCAGAAGATTGACTACTAAAAACAATGCCCAATGATATGTGTGGTGTCAGGGTTTTCAGGAGATTTGTTGTCAGGATGAAAAAGTAAGGGATGTCAGTGACCCAGTGAGAACAAATGAAAAATGATCTACAAGCAGTCAGCAACAGTGTTCACTTTCATGTAGACCCAGTCCATGGCAAACTCTCATCCTCAGTCGTTTTAGCTGTTTTGTCCTATGTATCGGTCACATATGTATTAAAATGAATGAATACAATAAATATTCCAATGCAAAGGCAGTTTGATGGCCTCCTCTACCATGTGTGTTCTTTGGTCAGTTTGACAACGGGGAGAAGCCTTCTTCTCTTGCTTTAAGTAATAATGGCCAATGAGAATAGCTAATTCTTATAATTCAAGGTGTAAGCTTTATATAGATATAGTTTTTTTGTTGTTGTTGTTGTTGTTTTGTTTTTGCATTTATCTCTTTGGTGCCAGGATACTACCTGACATTCAAAAGGTGCTTAATGAGTATTTATTGAGTTAATAATAGCAAACAATAACAATACTTAATTTAGCCCTAAGTGTGATATCCTAATTGACACACACACACACACACACACACACACACACACACAATCTAATCTTAGGTAGGCATCCTCCTTTAAATTTCTTTAATTTTGGATGAAGAGACAGAGAAATTAAATAATTTACCAGCATCACACAGACTAGGAAACAGCCACTTTTTTATCCAAGGAAATCTGTTCTTGACTGCTATAACACTATATTCTCTTATCTCTATGAGTGGAATAAAACCTTTTTGTGATAAAACGTATTCGGTTAAGGAACTGAGGAATACCAAATATAAAATACATAAGCATTGGGTTATGAGATGGGGGAAAATATTGACAACCAGACCCCCAAATTTTCAATATATACAGAGCTCAATACCATCAAGGTATTTGCCAAAGAAATAAACACTTTGAAGAAAATTAATAGTATAAGTTGGACACGTACAATCCTATAGGTAGAGTAACTCCTAAGGGGAACTGAAGAGTGGGTGAGATTTGCCTGTTCTCCTCCAGTGGCCCCCAGTCCTCAGTTACCTTTGAAAGCTTTTTCACCTGAGACAGACACCTAATAATCCCATCTATTCAGCCCCAAAGATAACCACAAAATCTACCTTCAATGGTTACATGAATAATTAGATTATTTCATATGCCTAAGAATATTTTAATTTAAAAAATAAGGACAAACAATCTAAGGCTAGAAAGCTAAAAAAAAGCTGTTGCATGCCAAAGTTTTATCAACATTGTTGCACTATCTTTGGGACGTACTTTTAGAGATTAGGGTCTCTGGAATACCCCTCACATCAGATCTTGCTGGAACTTATGAATTCTCCTTATTATTACAGAAGGCCTTCCTCTATGGTTCATAAGAAATCAATGATCAGTCATATTAATTTTTTGTAATACCAACATATTGCATGCAATTCAGTCTACTTTATTTGAACTTTCTGTTTATAGACAGTAATGAGGATTTATTAATGGTCTTTAAATACCATGTTTTATCTGAATCCTGACTAAAATCTATTTTCTCTAAAATAAGATTAGGCCAGACCACTTTCCAAATGCCACTTCAGACAATGGCAATTTATGTAAAAATTGAGATTCTTTATCGTATTGTCAGCAGATCCCTAGAAAGGAAAAATTAACAGCAATTTCTGATCTCTGCATACATATTGTTGCGTAATATTCAGAGACCCCAAGTAAAACAAAAGTAATTCGTAGACTAAACAAAACCTCAATAATAAGTGAAGTTGATAAAATAAAATACTATTTTTAAGTCGAGTCTAAAATATAGTGTATCATTAAAGAAATGTCATAAACAGTAGACAAGAAGGTAACATTTTTCTCTCTTTGCAATAAATTGGCTATGGTGAGTTAAATTCCTTTATTTCTCATAGAATTGGCCATTTGGCTTCATCTGAATAGAATATATAATTTCCACTTTTATCCTCAGTTCTTAGTTATTTACCTCACAAGGAGTGTTACTTAATACAACGCTTGATTTCTGCAAGGCCCTCTGAAAGCAGAGCAAGGCAGGATAATAGTAACTAATTAAATTACAACATACTACTCTGCAATAGAAGTTTTCATTAAGCAATCTCCAATCCTTCACTTACAATAACTGAGAAGAAGTATCAAATGCACTCTGAGATGCCTTGGTGGGAATTTCTGTCTGCTGCGCTTTAGAGGGAGGGAAGCAAGCGGCCGCCTGAGGCCATCCTGTGATGCAGTTGGGAAGATGTATTAAGAACCCAGGTAGTCCAGATCCCAAAACAATGGAGCAGGAGAAAAGCCTCAGGGAAAATGCCTAAAACTTACAGAAAAACATGTGAAAACTAGTAATTGAGGCACGTGCTGTTGTTCTTTGTAGATGGAGCCACGGTGCCATTTTTCATGTAGCATGCAGAGAAATTAAAATAAGACTTTATGTGTTTGTCGATTGGGTAATCCTTTTCGCTTTCACTTAGGCATAGTTTTATGGCACTCAGAGGGAGAATGACATACAGGCATATGGCTGGGGATATTCAGAAGGAGAATTTATTTTGCATGTATGCATTTATGCAGTGGCTATGAATTGTAGCTCACAATCTCAAGTGTGCAAGAAATGTTAGACTTATTTTCTTTAAATCAAATTAAATCCAAATATAAGCCTCTTTACTGCTAGAACAGAAGAAAATTAATTCTCAGGAATTCACTGGAGAATTTGTTTCTCTTTTAACATTTCCCCAAAACTAATGAGACCAAAGTAGTACTTACTTGACAAAAGGAAGAAGGGGCACCAGTTTTCTGTCATCACAGTTACCGCCGATCACCTCATTGTCTGAGCCATTTCAGGTAGCAGATATCCAATAGGGGGCGCTGCTTCTATTTCATGCTGATAATCAGACATCTTTGCTGAGCTTGAGAACATGGGTCTGCCTAGGGTTAAGCCATTTTCCTCTGAGCTACTGCCACCTCTCTGGGCTCCTGTAGGAAAGGGGACCCAGTGCCTTGGTCTCCTTCCCAGACTCACCGAGTTCCAATTCACCCTCTTGAAATTCAAGGGCTCACCTCGGCCCCATCACTTACAAAATTGGCAACATATCTCTAAATGTCTTCTATTTTTGACCCCTGTCCCATAGCTTTCCCCTGCATCAGGGATATCCAAACGTATGGCTGCCTGTGTTGACTTGAATGGAGGAAGGCTGAAAGGATACTATAGGCCAGTGGTTCTCAACCTGTGGGTTGCGACCCCTTTGGCGGTTGAACGACCCTTTCACAGGGGTCGCCTAAGACCATCCTGCATATCAGATATTTACATTACGATTCATAACAGTAGCAACATTACAGTTATGAAGTAGCAACGAAAATAATTTTATGGTTGGGTCACAACATGAGGAACTGTATTTAAAGGGCCAGAAGGTTGAGAACCACTGCTTATAGGCAGAAGACAAATTAATATTCCAATAATTGAATCTTTGAAATAGGCATGCATAATGCCTGTAACTTCTAAACATATGTAGTACTTGCATGTATATTTTATATTGGAGGGAGCATTATGCAAATGAATTATATTCCAAAGATTGCCCCACTTCACTCAGGTATGGAAAGAGTGTCAAATTATTCACATCAGCAGTGTGATACTATTGAATCACTAACAAAGGCTCATTAATAAGTCATTCAAAACTCTGGACAGGAGGGCATCTGATACCCTCTCCATTTTCAATGTCGTGAGGAATTAAGGCATTTCGTTGCTATGAAGTTTTGATGGTTTAACCTATAGAGCAAGAATAAAATACTTTTTAAACAGAGAAACTCAAAGACATCTTGATTTAATCACAGCCTCCCAATACAACATTAAAGTAAAGGGATTAAAGGATGTTGGCAAGCCCTCAATGGTTGCACTGTGATCATGACATTCCTCCAAAGTTTTTTCAAGTTTAGCTTCAGAAGTCTTGAATTGATGTTTGGAAACAAAGGGGTTTCAACAGACTTGCAGCTGTGAGATCTTTTCTGCTTCTGTTTCCGTATCAGTAAAATGGAGATAAAATAAGATGTAGATCAGGGGATTATTGTAAGGAAAGAAAGTATTATTACATAAAAAGTATTTAAAGTAGGCCTGGGACAAAATGGTATTCAATAAATCTGTGTTAATAGTATTGTTATAGTTATCATTAGTATTATGGTAAGTATTTTAAACATAGTGAGATTATTTTATATGTTGGTCATGCTAGTTGAGGAGGTGTGCAGTGCCTTGTATTAGATACTCAAGCCTGAAAAACCTAAGGAAGCATGTTCTATCATGAGGATAGTAAGTAGCAAAGAAGCATAATGATTTAGAACAGGAACTCAATTTATTTCTACATAGAATAACATCCATACAGAGTTCAAAATATCCAAGCACATGACCCAAGTGTAATTCAGTATATAATTCTTAGTTGAATTGAGAATTCTGGGTCTTAGATGAATAAATATGAACATTAACCAATACAAAATTGAGACTACTCTTTTAAGAGCAGAATCAGATTAAGCATGAAAGATGAACCTGAAGATTACCTCAAAGTTTTAAGATACTTAAGCAGGGATGATGAAAAATTGTCTTGCTCCATTTTATCTACCTGGCAGAATAAGAAATAGAACTTGATTTATGTGTTATACTTCATCCCTGTCCCCATGGTGCCTGTATTCTACACTCTACCTTCTAGCCCAGTGATTGACAAACTTCTTCATTAAAGGATCAGATAGTAAATATTTTCAGCTTTGCCAGTCAAACCATCTTTGTACTCAATTCTACCAAAGGAGCACAAAAGCAGCTATAGATGATATATATAAATAATTACATGTGGCTGTGGTACCATTAAACTCCATTTATGGACACTGACATTTGAATTTCTTATAATCGTCATGTGTCATAAATTTTATTTTCCTTTTGATTTATTGTAACCATTTAAAATGGTAGAAACAGCCTGGCCATTGTGGCTTAGGTGCTTGAGTGTACTCCCATGAACCTGGAGGTCATGGTTCCATTCCCAGCCAGGGCACATGCCTGGGTTGCAGGCCTCATCCCCAGTAGGGGGTGTGCAGGAGGCAGCCATTCCATGTTTCTCTCTCATCGATATTTCCATCTCTCCCACTCCCTTCCTCTCTCTGGATCATTAAAAACATAGTTTATAAATAAATAAATAAATAAATGGCAAAAACTATTTTAGCTCACAGATTGTGCAAAAACAGGTGAACAGGTGGCAGGCTGGATTAGACTAGTGGGCTGTAGTTTGCCAATCTCTACTTTGGACCATGGACTATATGACAAGAAACTTGGTTGTAATTTGTAAGCAATCAAAGTCTGTTATGTGGGAGAACCTATGAAAGTAAAGACTTCATATCTATGACAGGTGGCTAAGTCACTCCCAAAGAAAACAGAACTTTTCATTTCAGACACAGAAGTATGTATATGAGAACTTATCAATATGTAGGTTCTTATAGCTGAGAATATTTCCAGTGAAATGAACCTGATACATTTTGTGCTGACATTTTTTAGTCTACCCATTCAACTAAGGTTACCCATTTCTTATTCTCCACTTCCCACAAATCATACCAATTCATTTTATCCTACACATACTAAATATCAGATATGTACAAAGCAAGTTCTCAGTGAAATAGTTGTATTTGAAGTTTCCTCTTAGATCATTCTGCTCTCTTTAATTTGTGGAAAATTAGCATAAAGAAGCTCAATTGTTTAGCAGACTAAATCTATGGAGACACAAATATGTGTATTAAAAAAGTCAACTGCCTAATCAAGCGATTTTTCCACCTTGCTCTCATTAACTGGCCTTCTAAATTACAGGGTTTCCTACTCTGAGTGCTCATTTAACATCTGAAAATTGATTGCTCATTATTGTGATTAACGCATTATTATAAGTAAATGATGCATCAGTGTGTTGGCAATCTGAACAGTTTCTGAGCAGATGGAAGATAAATATAGGCAATGTATCTTTTATTTTCCTCAGTTTAAGCTTCTGACCTTACCTAATATATTTAAATTGACTGCCTTCCACATTGCAATTCACCTTGGGTATAGCCAATGTAAAATATTAACATTATAATACTTCAAATGGAATTGAAGAGGAATTCTAAAATAAAAGATAAAGGAAATATGTCCATTCAGATCAAGGATAATTTCTACAGCTCTTCTTTAGGAAGGCTTTTTCCCTGGCAGGCACATACATAAGTACTGTAATATACAACGTGGGCACTAATGTTATGCCATTCTATAAAAGGCCAAAAACATAGCCTATACCCGTGTGAAATGGTTAACATCTCAGTTCCTAACAATACATGATTTTAGTCATTATTCTTGAAAATGAGACCTATTATAGGAAAAACAAACAAACCAACCAACAAACAAAACACCTAAGAACAGAGGAAGTTGTACATAGGACTCGCTATACCTAAATACTATGATTTAATGAAGAATTTAAATTTTATGCTACACGGTAGTGGATACACATCTTTAATACCTGAATGTGGATATTGCAATAGTTGAACTTAATTCTACGTGTGAATAAATTCATTCTTTACCTTAAAAGTTTACTTATCTAAGAATTTAATAGACTCTCTTTCCAAAATATCAATCCCTGATAAAAAATAAAGTTGTCAACAATGTGTCTTGTCACCTCAGTTGTTATTAAGAAGAGTCAAGGTTTTATTTGGTTTCCTTTGTGCTCATGTAATTCTGTGCCTGTCAGATTATTTTCTGGTACTGCATTTGAGAAGGAAAGCAATGAGAATGTCTCCTCTTTGACAGATATGGAATGAACATTCTGCATTTTATTTTATTAAATCCTCACAACAATCATACAGGATAAGTACTCTTAGCCCTACTTTATATGTCAGAAAAAACTCACCCTGTGGCCCAGGAGCTTCAGTATCTTGCTAAAATTTACCCCATCTAGAAGCAGGGCTGGAATTCAATCTCAGGGCTCTTTGCCCTTTGATACTGTAAGTTCTATTAGGGCAGGGACCATGTCTCTCTATGTCTTGCTCTCTGCTCAGAGCAAATCACAGTAAATATTTGTTAAATGATGAATAAATACATGGTGGCACAATAGGTTTATACTACTGTGAGTATGAGAAACAAAGAGTTTATCCTTGTATTACTATTTATTAATTAATGTGTTGTGCTTTCTTAGTGACCCTGTGTCACAGGAAAGAAACCCTTAGATGTGTGTTGATTTCATTCATTGTATTGTTCTCTTCGTGTACCAGACCATGGAGCTGTTAAGTTAGTCTAGTTAGCACTGACTTCAGTGACATTTCATTTGACATCTACACCTGCTTTTTGATACACTGCCATTTATCATTATTTTTTATAGCACTTCCACCTGTTTATCATCCATGTGGTAGGACTCATAACAGAGCCAACTGAATTAATTTGGCAAGTAAAATAATGATCTCTGGCATTGTATGAAACATGCTAACATTCCAACATATCAGCACACTTCTGCTTCCCATAAATCAATTAGCAAGTAGGTAAAAAATCTCATCTATTTGGTTAATCTCTGCAAGATGTATATGCTCCCTAATATTGGTAGATAAGGTGAACTCTGGATATATGTACAGCTTCTTGGCTCCCATCATAAGGAAATATTGTATAAGCATGTTATCACTTTACAAAGAAATCAGAATTATCTATAGTGGAGGCTTTAAGAATCTTTATAAAATCAACAAGGAAAGGAAAGCAATAGAAAGATGGGAGGGAATAATACATGAGACCAGGAAAAATGGTAGGTAACATTGCACTTCTGTTTCTTTCTTATTGGCATTTTACAATCCTTACTCAACAGTCACTCTACTTTTGAATTGCCCTTCTTCACTGGAATAGCTCCACATGCTCTCCAATTCTTTGTTTTGATGTTAGCTCCTCTTCTGTTACTGATATGATCTAACTTTTATTTTAATAAATACGTGAGATCCTACTGTACTTCAGAGATTTGGAACTATTTCTTCTCTTGTTTGCATCATTAATCATTTACTTTCTACGGTACTCTATCTTTTCCTCTATTAGGTTTATTGCTAACCATCCTAAACAAGTACTTTCCAGAAAACATCAAACATACAAATATATATATATGCCTCTCACTCACCCTGTCTTCAGGCTCTTAAGTCCATTCCTTTCTGATGGGACTTACCTTACTAATCACTGTGCTAATTATGGTTAATTTATGAAGTTACATGGCCTTAATAATTATTATGGTCACACTCAACTGAATCCATAGGAATGTAGTTTAATATAAAAATGCAATTTGGTTAAGAAATTGAATTGAAATGAATCCCAACTGCATGGTGAATTAATTTTAGTTGCAAACTATATAGAACAACTTGATTAAAACAACACCAACAACGAAAAGCCCACAATTTTAAAGCTGAATTGATTTAACGGATTAAAACATAAAGCATAGTCTTGCCAGAACTGATAAGCTTCCACCATGAAAGTTAAGGATGTAGAACACTCTATATATTCCTGTTTAGAGGCAGCATTTCAAGCATTCTTACATATCATATTAAAATGGCAGATAAGCCCTTAAATGCCATTGCCCTCCAAGTGTTGTAAAGAATTGGCCAGGTTTAGGGACCAGTAGAAACATACCCGCATTTTCCCTTTCCTGACATTTTAAATGTGTGCTAGATCCTAATTATAGCACTTCTGTGATTATTAATTTTACCAACTCTGCTATTATTTTCCACCTATATTTTATGAAAAAATAGAAAGGTGGGGTTCTTATTTAATTATTATTTTGTTATGTTCTCAAAATGAGTGAGGGGAAAATGTGATTTTTGGTCAACTGTCATCTCTAGCAGATACATGCAGCCATGTAATCCTAAATAACCATTTAATGTTGAATGAGATGTTCATTATCCCATAGAGTGAAAAGAAAATATCACCATATAGTAGAGATGACCCACCTTTCACTAAATATTACTGACCGACTATGAGAAGCTGGGATGGTCTAAAAGTTCACGATGGTTTAATGTCTTTCAACAAGTGCTCACCACAAGACATGTACTAAGCAAACTATACTCTCTGGACTACCCCCTCTCAATATTTTTATGAAGATTAAATCAAGTTAAAAGAAATGTCACATATTATTTTGAAGGCTGTCTTAGTTTGGCTGCTTTAACAAAAATAGCATAGACTGAGTGTCTTAACAGAAGTTTGTTTCCCACAGTACAGGTGGCTGGGAAGTCCAACATTAGGGTGCCAGCATGGTCAGATTTTTGTGAGGACCCTTTATCTGGTTTACAGATGGCTATCTTCTTGCTGTGTCCTCACAAGGTAGAGGAAGAACAAGCTGTAGTCTCTTTCTCATCTGATAAAGACACTAACCCCATCATGGAGGTTCCACCCAGAGGACCTCATTTAAATTTAATGACCTTCCAAAGGCCCCTCCTCCTAAAATCATCCCATGTGGTCGGGGTTTCACCATGCATATGAGGTAGAGGTGACAGGAACAGGCAGTACAAAACAAAGAAAAGGCATCCCTAAAAATGAAGACTTAGGGGTCTGTAAAAGAGGGCAAGTCCAATCATCTGATTGTGATCATTCTCCTAGAGGACAGAGACCTGTGTGTCTTATGAATATGTGTAAAACTATTACATAAAGCATAAGTAAATAAATGAGTTAACAGGAGGCCAATGAAGGATATGATGTGATTGCTTGTTTATAATTTTTTCTTCATTTTACCAGCCGTCAATGGACTGAACTTATCTTCTAGCAGTAAATCAACCTACTTGCCCACTCACCTGCATATCTGCTGTGTTGTACATTCAATTCTTCTTAAATAGAGATGGGACTGAAAGGTGGGGTTTGGGGTAAAGACTTTTCTTTCCTTGGGTTCTTGTCCTCACGAAGTTTGAAGAATAAACTTGCAAATAGCAAGGCTTGTTTAATTAAAAATGCAGAAGTTTATTGGAAGCAGATACAAACTCCATCTGAGCCAGGGTGTCCTCAAAGGGGACCCATGGGGAGGGGTTCCCCAATAGGAAAAGCCTGCTCTCGCCGAGACCGGTTTGGCTCAGTGGATAGAGCGTCGGCCTGCGGACTGAGGGGTCCCGGGTTCGATTCCGGTCAAGGGCATGTACCTGGGTTGCGGGCGTATCCCCAGTGGGGGATGTGCAGGAGGCAGCTGGTCGATGTTTCTCTCTCATCGATGTTTCTAACTCTCTATCTCTCTCCCTTCCTCTCTGCAAAAAATCAATAAAATATATTTTAAAAAAATAGGAAAAGCCTGCTCTCTCTCTCTCTCTCTCTCTCTCTCTCTCTCTCTCTCTCTCTCTCTCTCTCTTTCTCTCTCTCTCTCTCAAGTAAAAAAGATCCCTCCTCATGTTCCTTTGTCTCCAGTTTATATATGCTGCAGTTCTTTGTCTGAACATGACCCTTTTTTTATTGGTCCCTTTCCTTAATTTAGGACCCCCATGTTTTCCTCATTGGTCATTCTGCTACATGGAAGTAGTTTTCAAAGTTCAAAGCCCACATGGTGTCCCCCTCTTTCTCTCTCCCTTATCTTGCTGGTTGGAGTTGCCTTTGATCTCCTGGCTGCTCAGGCCAAAGATATATCTGTCCTTGGTTTATGGCTGTTTTAATTGCTCAGGCCAGAAATGTTTCCATCTGCCTGGACCCTCTCTTCCTGTGACATTTCTCTGTCCTCTGTATAAGTAAGATAAGCACTTTGGCATCTTCAAGACTCCATCTATGTATTCCTCTCCCATGGATCCTCCCTATTCCCTAAACCTTCCTAATTAAGCAGCTAGCTAACCCTTTCAGGACCATCACTCCTGTAACTAGGAACATGAGCTTAAAAGATCCCCATAAGAAACATGCTTCTTGGAATTTTTGTGCCAGACTTCAGGTAACCCATGTGTGTTCATTGAGTATAAGTAGAATTTCTTCTGTTTCTGCCTGGGAGCATGATAGGTTAAAAATTCTCTCCAGTGACTGCTAACTATTCCTAAATAAGACTGAAGACCCCTACTATGAAGAATGATCTATAAGAAGAAAATAGAAACCGCTTTTTATTGAGTACATAATGCATGCCATGAATACACAAGGTGTCCTTATCTATCTATCTATCTATCTATCTATCTATCTATCTATCTATCATCTACCTATTATCTGTCTACTCTATCATCTACCTACCTACCTATCTACCTATCTGCAGTGCCTATCATGTGCTAAGAACTGGTGCTACAGCAATGAAAAAACATATAAATGCCTCTGCTTTATTCTCACTTAATTCTCATATTAAGTATGTACAATTTTATTATGTTTTCCCTATGTTACAGATGAGACAGTGTTTAATGACTTACCTATGTCTCAAAGCTAGCACAGCCAGGATTTGTTTGATTCTGGGTCTGCTTAAATCTGTTTATGGTAGTCTTATTACTATCTTTCTGCTAACTCCTCAAATGCTTTATTTTGAATGTCTAACTACCACTTTTTTCTATTTAAAATATTTTAGAAGTGAATTCTTATATTAAATTAAGAACCACATTATCTCTAATTGCCAAATCATGTTTGCTGCAAGATAATGTTCCACCCAGACTTATTATGAGAAAGATTTGATTTTGTAAAGAGAGGTGGACATTTGATTGCAAATAAATTAGACAATATTATTTGTTGAATGTAGAGGTTCAATGACAGTTTTTACACTGATACATACAACAAAACTAGATTTTTAGAAGTTGAAAAAATATGGAGGAATAAAAAGTAAAAATGTGGCAGTGAGATGAAAATAGTTACATTAGTACACAAAATACTAAGCATAAGGACACTTATACTAGTGGTAGGTACTGAGTTTGATTAAGAACTTCTTAGCAAAGCAAAGAGGGAACGCCTATTATGACTAAATTCACAATGCCTAGAGAATTTATTAAATGACTTATTCGGTGAAAGTTTTGCTCAATATCAGAGATCAGCAAACATTTTTTTTTTTCCTATAAAGGGCCAGGTAGTAAATAATATAGGTTTGCAAGCCATATAATCTCTGTAGCAACTACCAGATCTGCCACTGTAGGGTGGAAACAGCCATAGATAATACATAAATAAATGGGTATGGCAGTGTTACAATGAAATTTTATTTGCAAAAACAAGCAATGGGTTGGGTTGTACCCTTGTTTGTAGTTTGCTGATCCTTGCTCTGAATCATTACAAATAGGCCATTACATAGTGTAAGAGATTGCTTCCTCATGAATTTTCCTACAGGAAAAATACTATTTTCACACTTTTGTGTCTTTCTTAAAAAATATATATTTTATTGATTTTTTTATAGAGAGGAAAGGAGAGGAATAGAGAGTTAGAAACATCAATGAGAGAGAAACATCGATCAGCTGCCTCTTGCACACCCGCCACTGGGGATGTGCCCACAACCAAGGTATATGCCCTTGACCAGAATCAAACCTAGGACCCTTCAGTCCACAGGCTGACGCTCTATCCACTGAGCCAAACCAGTTAGGGCTACACTTTTGTGTCTTATTATTCTCTTCAATCTAGTCCAATGTTATAATTAATATAAACAATTCTGTGTTTAGAGGAATCCCCTCCAGGTATGTCCTTATTTGATGGCTTGACTTGATGCGCAAAATAGCTAGAATAAAAGGTGGATCTTAAAATTTTTAAATACTTTTAGAATTGTGTTTAAAATTAAAGCAAAAATTTTAATAATAATTAGATTGCTGCAGTCATGATTATATTTTTCATCAAATAGAACTGCTCTGTATATTCTATATTGTGGATCCTATGCTAAAAAAGAAAAGGTATGTAAATTTAATGGATGGTGATTCAAAAGGAAGGATGAGAGGCTGGAAATAGAGTGCTTCTTAGAGAGGTAGGGAAATCTTGTACTTTAGGCCTGCTATTTGCATATAGAAAGAATTTTGATCTGCGTATATGCAGCCAACAATGGCCAGCATCTACAGGTAAAATATTTTGCATTGCTCTCATATTTATAATTTGATACTGATTGATATCCTAATTCTGAACAAAACTAAGCAATAACATTTTCAAAAACCCTACAGTTTATAAGATTGTTTTATTTGTATCTTTGATATTTTTGCATTTGCATATTTAAATACTTAATATTTCTCGTACCTACTTAACCTAATGCTTGTGCATGTTTGCTTAATGATTTGCTAAAGATGTAAGGGCTTTTTGAGGTCTTAGACGAAAGCATGTGTAAATGGTTCATTCAAGAACTGAATTCATGACTGTTAAGCACATTCTAAGCAACATGAGCCATGTATATGAGCTAACAAACAAACATCCATAATAAATTGTGTAGCATAAATACTAATGCAATCTTGGAAGCAATTTCTGGACCAATATTTTAGTTTAGTAAATATTTAATTTAGAAAAAGGATGGAAAAAGGTTCTGAGAGAACTTTTAGTAATCTCCCCATCCCATTCCCTCCAGGGTCCACTGCTTAAACAGACACTTAAATTGTTTGTATTTTGTTAATAAGATTAATAAAGATTATGGTAGCTTTACCTTGAAAAGAACTATTACTAGTATTTTGATGAATGTATTTTTATAAAATGCATATCGCCCAATCATATGCCCCAAATTTAGTAGGGCGTTTTGTTTTGTTTTAATATTGTTTTTTATTTTTAATACTTTTTTATTGATTTTAGAGAGAGATAGAAACATCAATGATGAGAGAGAATCATTAATTGGCTGCCTCCTCTACAACCCCTACTGGGGATTGAGCCCCTAACCCAGGCATGTGCCCTGACCAGGAATAAAACCATGACCTCCTGGTTCATGGGTGAATGCTCAACCACTGAGCCAATCAGCCAGGCTAGTAGGGCCTTTTAAATAAAAGACAGCATTAAGAGCACCATGCAACAGCAAAATTGAATAGAAAATAAAGAAATGGAAAAAATAAATAGTACATCAAAGTATGAGTAATTTAACATTAAATTACACCAAATTTGAATAGTTATAGAATTCTAATTAATTCCATCTGATCAAAAATAATTTTGACAGTTTTTATATAAAATATAATGAGAGTTTATTTTGAAGATCTTTAGTAACACCAATTGAAAAAATAATGCACAATATTTTCAATGGTGATATTATTGAAGGAATTACTATAATAAAACTATTTATTTAATCCTTATTAAAGGTTAATATCATAATATTATTATTAAATTATAGGCTAACAAGCCCTGGCCAGATAGCTCAATTGGTTACACCATCATCCTGATATGGCAAGGTTGTGGGTTCAATCCCCAATCAGGGCACATATAAGAAACAACAAATTAATACATAAATAAGTAGAACAGCAAATTGATGTTTTTCGCTTTCTTTCTCACTTTCTCTCTCTCTCTCTCTCTCTCTTTCTCTCTCTCTCTCTCTCATCAATAAATAAAAAATTAAAAATTTATAAGCTAACAAAGACATTTCAGAAGAAATCAAAGCTAACAAGTTTAGGTTTGTAATGCTCTGATGGTATAATTTGATATGAAGAAAGACATCCAGCCCTAACCGGTTTGGCTCAGTGGATAGAGCGTCAGCCTGTGGACTGAAAGGTCCCAGCTGATCAGGAGGCAGCTGATCGATGTTTCTAACTCTCTATCCCTCTCCCTTCCTCTCTGTAAAAAATCAATAAAATATATATTTTTTTTAAAAAAAAGAAAGACATTCAGTAGATGGAATCAGATCCTGACTCTATCTTATATAACCTCAGTTAGCTCTCTGATGAACTTAGAAAATACTGGTTGATTTCTCAAGAAAGGTCCTGGTGTGTAGCTATTGTGTATTACTAATAATTAAGGAAAATGGAAATGGTGTGGATATCATTTATGATAGCAGAATAGTTGTTGTTCTCATTTGTGTGAAGGATCAACTCATATATAAACTGATATAAGCTCAAGAAATCTCTCTCAGAACCGTCATTTTCTCCATTTTGTAAATTTATCTGATTCTCAGGTGCTTTCCTTGAGTTAAGGAGAGCTGACCCCAAAATGGGGAAAAAAAATTAATGAAGTTAAAGCTTTGTTGGATAGATGTAAGATGTACTTTATTCATGAAGAGATGATCTTGCAAGGTTTTCTCTGACAGCCCAGCCATAGAGGCACAACTGCCATTTGGAACTTGTCTCCCTGTTATCAAGTCTAAGGGCTTAGAAAAAGTAAACCAACCTTATAAGACCTTTCATAACCCATCATTTCCAAAAGTAATTATAATATTCTCCCTTAAAAATCTACAGAAAATACATGTTCTACTATGGCTTCCTAAATTAACTCAATCCCAATGGTCTGGTTCCATGAAAATAATAAAATTAGACTCCCTATCCATTGTATCTCAGGTGGCTAATAGGGTCTGATGAAACAATTTGACAGCAAATTGCTTCATTACTCAATAAATGAAAATTGTACTCATTGAAGGTCAGTGTCTACTTCTTGATGAGTATTAGCTGAGGAAATATAGAAGTCATCATCCTTAGCTTTTCCAGAGATAGCTACCTTTCCTGCTGATAATTGAACCTACATCATCCCTAAGGAAATTATAATGAATGTTAACTCCCAGCTCTATCTGTTTCTGCATGAATAAGAGTTTCATGATTTGCAAATATTCTAGATTCTAAACTCCCAGAGCAAAGGGGAAGACTCAGTTCACCACCTGCAAGTGAAAATTGTCCAAATGAGAATCCCTATTACTTATTCAGCAATGTCTCTGGGCATATATCTCTGGGCATATACTCCAGATGGATTGAATCCCTATCCACAAACCTGTACCTTCTGGTGTTATACTTCAGCAATGCATTCTTGCCTTCCTAACTTGTCTGAATTAAATAATTCCCATTTCAAAAATGTTACATAGTCATTGAGACTCAGACCTTATTCACTTAAATAGGTCTATATATTCAGGTTTAGTAAACTTTCAAAAAAAGGTTATGTTACACCTTCTAATGGTCCCGACTGTTTCTCCAAATAATATCTCCCCAAATAGCTACAGAGTTCCATTCCTTAGAGCAGCGGTTCTCAACCTGTGGGTTGCGACCCCTTTGTGGTTGCCTAAGACCATCGGAAAACACATATATAATTGCATATTATTGTTGTGATTAATCACTATGCTTTAATTATGTTCAATTTGTAACAATGAAAATACATCCTGCATATCAGATATTTACATTATGATTCATAACAGTAGCAAAATTACAGTTATGAAGTAGCAATGAAAATAATTTTATGGTTGGGAGTCACCACAACAATGAGGAACTGTATTAAAGGGTCGCGGCATTAGGAAGGTTGAGAACCACTGCCTTAGAACTAAGAATTCCTCTTTTTCATGTCCTGAAAAGGGTGAACACTTTACATTTATATATACTTAGAGTGAATTAATTTAATCACTAGCGTTCTTTCACAAGAACCTAGAGCAGCAGGAAGGCAATTTTACACAAAGTCGACCCCTGCTGATGTGTCTAATCACATACATATTTGTGGATATTTAGTTATCAAGACAGCAAAGTAAAAGAATCTTCTGATATGGGAGAAAGAGCTGGGGCGAGATAATTTATTGGTACATTAATTTGTGTGTGTTATTTTTCTATTCCCTCAACTCTAAAATGCAAATAAATCCTAAATAGGTAGCTAGACACTTAGAGATTTCTTCCCTGGAAGATTTGTACGAGGAGGAAAACTCCAGTGTTAGGACGTACAAAGCAATATCATTATTAAGAACCATTTTCTAAGCTTCGTTGCCACAGGAGAACAAAGACCAGGAAGACTTGTGGGACAGGAAATGCTGGACACTGAGAATCAAACCGTATATGGAACTAAAACTGCCCAGATGCATCTGATCGCATATCTGCATTCTAAGCCCACCAACCAAGCCTTCCAAACCCACTGATGACAAAAGCTTCCCGCCAGTGGCCATATATAAGGACAAGACTCCAGCTCCTAGGGGGTGCCATCATTGACCCAATACCCCCTGGCTCAGTGCTGTGCAGCCCATCCCTTTGAATACCCCCATCCTCCTTCCCCTTTTCTTTAAATCAATTCAATTTTTCTTTACTCACCATCTGAGATGGCTAGTTGGCCTTCCCATGCACCACCAACTTTAACCTTTCAAGCTTTATATATTTGGTAAAGTTTAAATTTTTTTATTCCCATGTTCAAGGAGCTGGAATGGGGTCAGAGAAAAATGTAAAAGCAGAGATAGGAATGTGGTTGAAAGAGGGAGGAAAATAAGATTTTTTTCTCTCACATCATGAAGATAACAGAAATATGTAGGCCAAAAGTAGTAATTGAATTGTGGTCTTGAGCTACCTTTCTATGCTTTGGATACCAGCTCCTACAACTTACAAATGACATTAAGACTATGAATATTGTCACATGTAGGTAAAATATGATTTTTTAATATTTTAGATTTAAAAGCTCCTCCACATGTATTTCTCTTCTTTTTTATAATTTTTAATATATTTTATTAAATGTTTTTAAAGAGAGGAAGGGAGAGGGATAGAGAGTTAGAAACATCAATGAGAGAAAAACATTGATCAGCTGCCTCCTGCACACTCCCTACTGGGGATGTGCCCGCAACCAAGGTACATGCCCTTGACTGGAATCGAACCTGGGACCTTTCAGTCTGCAGGCTGATGCTCTATCCACTGAGCCAAACTGGTCAGATCTCTCTTCTTTTTAAAAAATATTTTATTAAATTTATCGGGGTGACATTGGTCAATAGATTCTATAGGTTTTAAGTGTACATTTCTATGATACAAGATCTGTATACTGAAGTATGCTCACCACCCAAAGTCAAACCACCTTCTGTTACCATATAATAGGCCCCTTCAACTCCAACCTCTCCACCCGCTCCCTCTGGTAACCACCACACTGCTCTGTCCATGAGTTTCAGGTTTGTATCCCATATATGAGTGAAATCATATGGTTCTTAACTTTTTCTGAATGTCTTATTTCACTTATCTTAATATTCTTAAGGTCCATCAATGTTGCAAATGGCACTCTTTCATCTATTCTTATGGCTGAGTAGTATTCCATTGTATACATGTACCACATCTTCATTTAACCCTCTAATCCTCTATCAAATGACATTCATTATTTAAAAATAAGTTGGTTGGCATTCTTTTTTTTTAATTAAATCTTTATTGTTCAGATTATTACATTTGTTCCTCTTTTTTCCCCCCCATAACTCCCCTCCTCCCAGTTCCCGCCCCACCCTCCGCCCTCACTCCCCACCCACTGTCCTCATCCATAGGTGCACGATTTTTGTCCAGTCTCTTCCCACATCTCCCACACCCCTTTCCCCCCCAAGAATAGTCAGTCCATTCCCTTTCTATGTCCCTGATTCTATTATAATCACCAGTTCATTCTGTTCATCAGATTATTTATTCACTTGATTCTTAGATTCACTTGTTGATAGATGCATATTTGTTGTTCATAATTTGTATCTTTACCTTTTTCTTCCTCTTCCTCTTCTTAAAGGATACCTTTCAGCATTTCATATAATCCTGGTTTGGTGGTGATGAACTCCTTTAGCTTTTCCTTATCTGTGAAGCTCTTTATCTAACCTTCAATTCTGAATGATAGCTTTGCTGGATAAAGTAATCTTGGTTGTAGGTTCTTGGTATTCATCACTTTGAATATTTCTTGCCACTCCCTTCTGGCCTGCAAAGTTTCTGTTGAGAAATCAGCTGACAGTCGTATGGGTATTCCCTTGTAGGTAACTGAGTTTCTTTCTCTTGCTGTTTTTAAGATTCTCTCTTTATCTTTTGCTCTTGGCATTTTAATGATGATGTGTCTTGGTGTGGTCCTCTTTGGATTCCTTTTGTTTGGAGTTCTCCGCGCTTCTTGGACCTGTAAGTCCATTTCTTTCACCAGGTGGGGGAAGTTTTCTGTCATTATTTCTTCAAATAGGTTTTCATTATCTTGCTCTCTCTCATCTTCTGGCACCCCTATAATTCTGATGTTGGTACGCTTGAAGCTATCCCAGAGGCTCCTTACACTATCCTCGCATTTTTGGATTCTTTTTTCATTCCACCCCTCCGGTTGGGTGTTTTTTGCTTCCTCGCATTTCAAATCATTGACTTGATTCTTGCGCTCCTCTGGTCTGCTGTCGGGAGTCTGTATAATATTCGTTATTTCAGTCCGTGTATGCTTAATTTCTAGTTGGTTCCCCAATATCACATCGAGGGTCTCATTAGTTCTCTTGTAGATCTCATTAAGTTTATCGGCGGCTTCTAAACAGTTCTTGAGAGACCTTAAAAGTGTGGTTCTGAACTCTATATCTTCCATTGACAATTTTGTCCTGTTCCTTTGTCTCCGAATTTTGTTATGCTTCCTTGGTGCACCCCCTAGTGGTCTTTGTGTGCAGTCTTATAGTTAAACCTTGATTGTTGTAGCTAATACCAGGGAGGGTTTGACCTCCAGGCCAAGTGGCTATGAGAATCAGCTGTGTCTGCAGTGAGAGAACTTCTGTCCTCTAGGGAGGTGCTAATCTAGCCTTTGCCTGAGGCTATCCGGCAAATGCCTCTGTGCAGGGCTTGGGCGGGGCAGGTCGCACAGGATCAACAGGGTGAGCTGGAGAGAGCAGTTATGGCAGCTCTCAGTCCTGTCCCCAGGGGCTCTGCCTCTCTGAGTCCCAGCATCCGCTGCACACCTCGGAGAGAAAGCTGCACTCGCTCTGACCGAAGCCAGACAGTTCCGCTTCTCCTGTTTGAGTCTGGGTCCCTAAAGACTCGCCCGTATCTGGAGCTCAGAGTCTGCGACTCCCTCCCGATTGAAAACGCTAACCGCGCCCTCCGCTGCCAGCCCGCTCCGCGCACTCCGCACCTCAGAATTTGACTTCAGCACTGCGCCTCCTCTGAGTGTCCGTATGCGTTTCTCTTTCCTCCTAGTTGTAGGACTTCCACTCAGCCAGCGTTCCTGTGGTTCTGGGTGATGTCCCTTCTGTTTTTTAGTTTCACTTTTGAAGTAGTTTTTCAAGGCAGCAAACTCCGGCGTTAACCTATGCCTCCATCTTGCTTCTCCCCTAACTCTTAATCAGCATTCTTAAGTAATGGATAAAAGTCTGATTTTAGAACTGGAACAGATAAAGTAAAAAGGTACTGTGTGAACATCTCATTTCACCAGAAAGAAAGAAAGTACTCAAAGAATGATGGGGATATAGAATGACAGGGATATAGCAAAAGGATAATTTGAATATCAGTTTATAAGATGATAGTAATGAATTACAACTTATTCAATAAAATAATAATTTGGGAGTCTGTAATAAAATAAAAAAATAGATAAGCATTCTTAAATTCTTTTATTTCTTGGAGTAGAAACAATAAAAAATGAATAACCAATGGGTATAAAATATATAGGGTAAAAAATGTTATGAAACTTAACATCACTGACAAACCAACACTATGTGCTTCCAAATAGTGTGAAGGGCACTATATCACTTGGTGAAATTGCTGCCAAAAATAATATTTAATCTATTTTTTATCACGAGGAACCATCAGACAAATGTAAATTAGGTGACTTCAACTAGCTTGTACTTCTAAAAAAATGATTTAGACACACACAAAAAATCTGACAAGCTCTTCTAGATTAAAAAGACTAATGAAATATGACAACAAAATAAAATGTGTAATTTTGTATTGAGTTTAGGAGTTAGAACCCAGAAAAAGATTTTATTAGGACTAATGTTGAAGTTGGAAATATGGATTACAGATTAGATAACAGTTGTCTCAATATTAACTTCTTCACATTAATAATAATATTATGGTTATATAGATAATGCCCTTTTTAAAGAGTTATAAATAAGTTAACATGATATATAGAGTTGTGATATCTTCAACTATCTCTCAACTCATTCTTATCAATGATAAAGCAAATGAGATAAAAGGTAATCAGGTAAGGAATATGTAAGAGTTAGTATACAATCCTTGCAAGTTTTCTCTAATTTGAAAGTTTACCAAAATTAAAAGTTATAAAAAACTAGAAACACCAGTCAGAAAGGATATATGCAGCCCTATGTTCATAGCAGCACAATTTACCATAGCTAAGATTTGGACACAGCCTAAGTGCCCATCAGCAGATGAGTGGATTAAAAACCTGTGGTACATCTACACAGTGGAATACTATGCTGCAGTAAAAAAGAAGGAATTCTTACCATTTGCAACAGCATGGATGGAACTGGAGAGCATTATGCTAAGTGAAATAAGCCAGTCAGTGAAAGATAAATATCACATGATCTCACTCATTTGTGGAATATAATGAACAACATAAACTGATGAACAAAAACAGATCCAGAGACAGAGATGCATGGATCAGATCGTCAAACCTCAGAGGGAAGGTAGGGGAGGGTGGGGGTAAAGGGGAGAGATCAACCAAAGAACTTGTATGCATGCATATAAGCAAAACCAGTGGACACACACACCAAGGCAGTAAGGGCATGATTGGGGGTGGGGGGCAATGGGGGGATAAGGACACATATGTAATATCTTAATCAATAAAAAAAATAATAAAAATTGGTGAGTTGGAGCTAATGGTTCTTAACTAACTAGCCTTCCTTCAAATTTAAATTTTTTCTCATATTTCTCCAGGAAATAATCATCCCTTTCTCTACATTTATACCCCTAATGACCTCATGTTCCATTTATTCATAGTTTCAATAATTCATTCATCAAGTATTTTTTGAATACATATCATAAGTTGAACTGAAGAAAGTACTGCAAATCTATTAATAAGCAACACAGAAATCCTGCACTTAGAGAATTCCAAAATCACTCACATATAAAAGTTTAATATTTATATGTCAACTGAAATGGCAATTTCATATATAGAATGCAACTTGTTTGTAACCCATTAACTCACATTTAAACCCATTCATTATAGAAATTAAGACTGTCATAAATTTATTTAACAGCTAAAAACAAAAATATTTTAAAATTTTCAGAGTCTGCATTTTAATATTATAAGAAAGAAGGTGTCATATGTTTGAAAGAAAAGAAAGGACACTAATTAGTATTTATTGAGAATGTACTATGTTCTAGAAATTGTGTTCAGCAGTATACATCAATTAGTTCACCTATACACCAATTCTATGAATTAGGTAATATTAATTCCTTTTTATAAACCCAGAAACTAAGTCTCAGTACATTTCAGAGTCTTATGTAGGTTCATTCACTTCGGGATGCAGATGTATTTTGAATCCAGGACTGTTCAACTTTAGATCATGCTACTATTATCTATGATTTTTCTGCCAGTCATTTCCTTATCTCTTTGGAGTTATGGGAGAAAAAGATGACATATGGAAGAAGAAGTCAAAGGAAAAATTATCTGTTCTGTTGGCCTTATAGGTTTTTATATGATTGGTTTTAATTATTCTTCATTCATTTACCTTTTGAATTTATTTCCTGAGGAAATCACGATTGCTTCAAAGATGTATGTTTGTCAAAGTATATTCACTGACTGGTTATCATGACCAAAATAAATTAGATAATATAGTGATGGTTTTGGAATAAAAAACAGAGACCTGAGGTGTCAAGAAAATCCATAAAAGCAGTAACTCTTATATTTGTTAACTCCCAAAATGTAAACAATTTTCAAGTGAGGTTTTCTATAGATTTCAAATTATTAAATCTATGTATTTTTCCTATAAGATGAGTACATTTTTACAGTGTTATTTCCTCACAACTTCTGGAGGAGTATTTTAAAATAGTGAATATCTTAACTCCTTGATGTATGAAGAATTCGCTATTAAAACTTAAAAGCAATGAGTGAGAATTAATAACTAAAACCAGAGAAAAGAGGAAAGAAGGGGTTCTATCTTTTGGAGGGGTAATCTAAATGAGCAGATGGTAAATTTCTCACTTTTCCCTGATCAGATGAACTTTCCATCACTGCAGGGAATGAGAAGGCAGTAGATGAGTAATGATGGCAAAGGAATTGCATGTAGAATCCCCTGATCTCCCTGTTCTTGATACGGCCAAAGCAAGTCTGGTTGTGAAGTAGACAGATAGTGTTGAATTTCTAAAATAAATTAAAAATGTAATTAAGATGTCTTTTAATTTATTTGAGGTAGATGTAGTTGTAGAGAAAATATTTTGCAACTTAAATTATAATCCTAAAAATATATAGATATGTATCTATCTTTTCATAAGTTTATATTTGATACAAAATGAAGAATAGTAGTAGAAATAGTAATGGTGAATGGAAAGAAAATGTGGAATCTGGTTTTTAGTGTTTAAAAAATAAATTAGTGATTTTGGGCAAGTCACTTGAAACTAGCTCACCCATACCATCTGAAAATTAGAAAAAATGAATATATAATTTATATGATTCCTTCAGTATTCAAAATTATTTGACTTTATTTAACCAAATTAATCCTTCTGCCTATTAGTGTGCTTATCCTTAGAAATAATGAAAAGATGTACAGAGCTTTTATGAATCAGATCAGAGAAAAACCAAGATAAAGCTAAGAATAATTTGGCACTGAAGTCGTATTTTCAAGGCGAATGCCAACAGTAAAAATTATCAGTTATTAAACCCTTTATATGCTTCAGGCATTGATCCATGAAGCTTGCATACATTTCCCATGTAATTTCCATAAAAAACATATAAGTATATAATTTTATCTCAATTTCTCATTAAAAAATTGAAGATTTGTAGAGGTAAAGTTCTTATGTCACCCCCAAAATAAGTGATAGAATCATTACTCAAATATTATTTTTAACAATAATTTTGAAATCCAGAAGGCTTTTTTAGGGCAAATAAACTTGGTAAGACTTTAAAGGATTGAAGTCAAAAGGAAGATAGGGAAGAAGTGAGACAGGAATTATTAGACTAATTTATATATTTTTACATTTGCTTTAGTCCAAGCTTTCATAAGAGCCTACATAAACACACAGACACATAACCACACACACAGAGAGTGGGGTAAAAGTAGCTTTACAGCTGTGAGTATGTGAAACACAGTTTATTCTTGTATTATTATTTATTAAGTATTATATTATGTTCCATATGTGGTATATTTACTAACAAATACTATACTGAGCTGGTGTTTCATTTTTAACAAAAGTGTGCCCACTAACTTTCCTTGAGGTCGCACATATGTTATCTTGGGTATTTGACTTTGCTTTGGAGTGTTTGCTGCCAATTATCAATTTGCCCAAGTAAATTTAGAACTACTCTTCCTATTCAATTTATGCAATGTGATATCATGACATGAGCAAATATATGATTATGGCATTACATGATTCTCAGATGAAGGTAGAGTTATTTGCCAATTATATGTTAAGCTTTGAAAGATTTTTGATAACAATTTTAAAAACCCTAAATTATACCTAGTATTTTCTGGGAAACAGAACATTGCATGTTTTGACCAAATTAATAAAGATTCATAAGTATGTATTCATATAAAAATATTTACATTTGGAGATGAACATTTGCTGATTCTATTGAGACTATTGGGAGCATTAGATTACTTCCAACTGAGTTGTTTTACAGCAATTTCACAAATTTTAGTGATATAAATTATTTCATTCGATGGCTACAAAACAGCAATGTACATTATTTCATATGGATTATGTGTTAGTGAGAAAGGATCACACATATATGTGCGTGCACACAGAAACAGACACACACACACAGTAAGATTAGTGTACATCCTATATAATAATCCTATATAATAAAAGGCTAATATGCAAATAGACCAAACATCGGAACAACTGGAACAACCAAGCAACCAGCTGCTATAAAGTGTGCTGACCACCAGGGGGCACGCATAGAACATGGTGGGTGTCAGCCATGGCAGGATGGCGGAGCAGGTGAGCAGGGGCGCAAGTCCAAGGCGGGGTACTGGTTGCTGTCATCGGGGCAAGCCTCTGGTGGTTACTGAAAATTCTTTGCTCCTGTGTGCCACAGTCCTGCCCAGTGCTCGCACCCACAGCCGGTGCCCGGCACCAGTCCTGACCGCTTGGTGCCGTCAGCAGGTGTGAGTAGCGGCTGCAGGCCCCGATTGCCCCTGAGGGCTTCTCCACCTCCCCCTGCTCCTGTGGGGCGATTGGGGCAGCAGACGCCGCTCGCACACACTGACGGTACCGGCCCTGCCCACTCCTACTGCTGGCGCCGGCCCCAATAGCTCTGCCCCATCAGCGGGTGCAAGTGGAACTGGTGCCATCAGCACGTGGGAGCAGTGGCAGTGGTGGGAGCGAGGCTGCTGGCAGACAGGAACAGGGGCCGCAGTGGAAGCGGCCAGCCAGGGGTGTGGAGGATGGGCCGAGACCTACCCCTGTGACCACTGCAGCCTCAAGGCCCACAGTTCCTTTCAAGGTGCACGAACTCGTGCCCTGGGACCCTAGTTCTTAATATAATTACTTATTGACCTAATGATATAAAACTATAGGGCATACAGAGCAGCACATCTTGGTACATTATTCTTTGATCCCCAGGGTCCTTCATAGGTGTGAAATGGCTGCCAATTATATTGTTAGAACAAGATAGGGTCTTGCCAGATCTGAAGTGAAATTCGTTTACAACACAGAGCTTACATAATTATTAAAGAAGGATGGGAAATGTTTATTATCTGAGGCCTGCCTTGTTCTTGAGCCAAATTCAGCATTAACAGGGTTGCAGTATATCTGGGGGAAAAATCAGTATCCACGCCCAGAAGTTCATGGACAAAGTCTCTACCTAGAGCTTTTCAGCAAACCAAAAGCCTGTAATCCCTGACTCTAATTTAATAGCCTTTGATTTGGATATTTTTGGTAATGAATTGGTTCAAGACTGTGACTATATATCTGTATTGCTGAAAATATCTATTGACTTAAATGTCTCTTGGTATTTATTAATATACTAGAGGCCCAGTGCATGATTAAAATCGCATGAGGAGGTGCCCCGCCTCTCGCCGTGCAAGGAGGCACCCCATGGGGGGCCGGGACACGCGCCTGACTCGTACAGTGCTGGCTGCTGTGGGAGTCAGGCTGGACCGGTGCCACGGGGGCCCGGATTCACGCCTGACTCACAACGTCTCCCGGCTCCGCTGACTGTGTCTGCTCCGGGGCCGCCAGAGCCGCCCCGCCAGCTCGGGCAGGCCCCCCTGTCTCTGTGTCCGTCTCCGCTATGGGCCTCACCTGTGCATGCGATCTCCTCCTCTCCGGTCATGACCTGTTATGGCATCCAGGCCTAATTTGCATATTACCTCTTTTTTATTTATAGATAGATAGATAGATTAATATTTTAAAATAAATAATAATATTAAAGTCAAGATTTATCAAGAGCTCAAATGTGGTTGAAGGTATTACATAGTTTCAGTTAGTATAAGGATATTGTGTTGTTTATGAAGTAGCTTCTATCATTTTATTGATGAGAAAAGTGAGACTTAGGGTTCTAGATAACATACTAGTAAGTGCTAAAGCAAAAAATGAAAAAAGTTATAATAATACCAAGTTTCCACTCAAATATTGCAGCCTACTGCCTCTCAGGAGCAGCATAAAAATCTGATTTTATCTAATCCCCTGGATCTTAATTTATTGCTTCTGAATTTTAAGCTTTTTGCTTGCTCCAATCCTCATATTCAATGTCCTTTTCTTAGTTTATGGTTTGCATAATACATGCTTATTCAAAAAGATCAAAATTTTCAAAACGATCAAAAGTTAGCATAAGAATTTTACCATCCTTAATGTAGAATGCTCAGTGTTTCAGGTAAGCTGGCCCTGATGGAAAATCACTGAGCTATACTACATTACATAAGCTGTTAAAACTGGCATTTTGACCAGCACACCAAGATAAGGTATGCAGTATGTGGAATTTCAAAGTGAGATCCCATATGCATAAATTACAAAGGATAATTATTGATAGTCAATTTCTCAACTATTGTGCCCCTGGGCCCATTTAAGGACAGAAAGGGCTATAAGAAGCTTATAAGGGGTTGCCATGAGTCTTACTCCCTTTCCCAATAAGAGTGTGGTGAAGTGACTTTCAGATGCACCACTACAGAAGCTTCAAGGTGCTTCTTAGAAAAATGGAAATCAGCCGAAACCAGTTTGGCTCAGTGGATAGAGCGTCGGCCTGCGGACTGAAAGGTCCCAGGTTTGATTCTGGTCAAGGGCATGTACCTGGGTTGCGGGCACATCCCCAGTGGGAGATGTGCAGGAGGCAGCTGATCGATGTTTCTCTCTCATCGATGTTTCTAACTCTCTATCCCTCTCCCTTCCTCTCTGTAAAAAATCAATAAAATATATTTTTAAAAAAAAAGAAAAATGGAAATCATACCCTGGTGCTTCACTCATACCTTGAGAAACTAAAGCAGCTCGTGGCAGCACAGAATATATGTGTGTACCGGGAGAGGCCAGAGCTCCCAAAATAATTTGGAGAATGGAATATGCAGAAATGTCCTTTGTACTAGGTGTGGGTCCTGAGAGAGGGAGGTAGCCGGGAGCTAACAGAAATCCTATCCAAAAGGACTTCTGCCAGAAAGCAGGAGCCTCAGTAGTATTTCAGTGGGGCAAACCGTCAGATAAACAAAAGTGGAAGGATAGCAAAAATAGCCTGCTAGGTAAAAATTTACGTTTGCCATAATACAAGGAGATTAGATGAACAATCTTTGAATTTCTGCCAGCTCCAGAAAACACAACTTACAATTGAACTGATTCAAGAAAGACATTTCTTTTTTTCTTTCTTAATTTTTCTGTTCCCTTCCACCTCCCCACCCACCCCCATCTCATTCTTCAGGGATTCAATACCGACTCTGATGCTAGAGAACAAAGTTTCTTTTAGTGCTAGGGAAACCAACAAAGCTGTGCCTTTTTGTACCCTGAAGCAGGACTGAGGTGGACTGGGGATGGGAGCTGGGGGGAAGGGAGAATACTTAACATAAATCCAATGCAAATGTTTTACTACCTTAGATTAGACATTCTAATTTTTAAATTAAGTTCATGTTTCAAAATCTAAAACAATGATAGGACTGCTTATTATATAAAAGTTATGGGCCCTACAGAATATTTCATCTAGGTGTAGGGGAGAAGATCCCAAACATAAATATGCTAATAAACCTAGTACTGGAACTCCTAGTCACCGCAATCAGACAAGAAGAAGAAGTAAAAGGCATCCAAATTGGAAAGAAAGAGAAAAACTGTCACTATTTGTCAATGGCATGACAGTGTATATTGGGAATCCTAAAGATTCCACTAAAAAACTACAACTGATAAATAAATTCAGTAAAGTAGCAGGATACAAATGAATATCCAGAAATCAGTTGTATTTTTGTACACCAATAATGAACTATGAAATAGGGAAAAATTTTAAAAATCCCATTCACAATTGCTTCAAAAAGAATAAAATACGTAGGAATAAATTTAACCAAAGATGTAAAAGACCTGTACTTGGGAGATTTAAGGTGGTCGAATATAGAATCAGTAAACTTGAATACAGATCAATAGAGATTATCAATTTAGCAGAGACAGAGGTAGTTTTACTATTTACATCCTAGAAATCCCTCATATATGTAATTGGTAATTCATTGGCCATCCTAATCATATCTCCACAGTTCAGCAATTTTATTTCTTCATTTCTAGTTTCGAACACTCACTACAAAATGTAATACTTTCGCCCAGCCAATAAGATCATATTTTGCTTGGCTGGATTAATCAGATGATTGATGTTTTTATTAGGGTTTTAATAAGTGAAACAATAAGTTATGTTCTCATTAAAATAAGTTATTTGCATAATAACATAAACAAAACTACCCGAGATGTTTGTCTTCTTCAGAAGGAATTTTATTTCACAACATAAAAAGAAGATCCCCCTCAGAAATAGCCAGTATTAATGCAGTTTAGTTCTTGCTGTTGCTGTTTGTTGTTTAGAGGTGGTGGGAAGGAAAAGAAAGACTTAAAAATCTAGGATGGTGATGATTACAATTTACCTTCAATTTTAAGAAAATATTTAAATCAATGTAATTATTTCATTTTCCTGTTTAATTGCATGTGTAAATTACAGAAAATGTATTAAGCATTTTCTGCTTCTGATAGGTACTTTGCTTATGTTGTTCTATTCTCTACAACCCTGTGTAATTGGTATTGTTATTCTTAACTTATAGGGAAAGCTACTGAAATTCAGAGGCGAAGAGCTGAAATATTAACAATATTAATATTTTATGCAAAGCCAAACAGCTTAGTACGTAGCAGACGCAAGATTGGAATCAGTGTGTGTCCTAAATCCCACAAACAAAAAATCCAGGGTTTATGCAGCGTAGCACTGTCCACCAAAAAATATATTTTATAGACATGTTTAAATGAATCACACCTTAAGACCATTTTGTTGTAAAATTGTACTGTTAAGGACTATGCTGTTATCAGAGATTTACCAATGTTGCAAATTAAATCATATTTTCTTTTTTAGTAATTTGAATTGCAAACATTTCTAACTATGACAGAAGGTGTTTTTTTCCCCATCACCGGCATGATAGCATGTTCTACCCTGTTTGATATGGGAAAACTAAGAAACAGTGAAATATTAGTAACCTTGCCCAAGGTGACAAAACAAGTGTGCCCTAGAGAAACGATTGGAACATATTCCCATTTTCCCAAAGATAGGACTATGTCCTTTCCCCCTAAAGATACAAAAATATAGCAATGGTGCTTTTGCTATGTCAGCTTTAATTTGGCAAGTCTTGATCTTTGGCCATTTATAATCTTTGTTACATTCTTTATTGCCTTGGATGTTTTAAGTTCCCCTTAATGTCTCAGAAGAGAACAACTCATAAAAAATTAAACAGCTTAATAACTCGTTCAAGTAAATGCTTATTTATTTGTTTGTAGCATACTATTTAAACAAATTTGCTGTTTTGTTTACTTGAGTGTGGTATTGTTAAAATATACAGCTGCATTTGCTTTGCTGTGGGATGCTGTTTAGATACACTGCCTGTCCAGGTATAGTTATATTCTTGTAGACTTGAAGCTTCACACCTCATGGCACATTTAACAGCCTATAGAAACAGCATCCTACTCATGTGAGGTGTCAGGTAATTAGCTCTTCCAGAGAGTGTAGTTCATGCTTATTTATTTCATATAACTTATTCATAATCTATTTAGCTCAGCCTTGTTAAAGAGGTCTCAGGCCTCTTGGAAACCAGTTTGCCATGAAAATATGGCATCTTCATATTTTCAGAATCTCTCAAATGGCATAGATACGGTTTGAGTGCATGCTCCTTAAAAACATAAATTATTTTATTTTCTGACTAAACACTTTTAAAGAAAAATGTCCCTCTCTAAAGGAACATATCAATTGAATTATTGTTCCCATCCACCCCTAAGGGGCGGGAAGAAGAAGAGGAAGGGTTAAGGTGAAAGTGGGATTTCTAGTGCGTACAAATCGGGGCTGTCAATGGGAAAGATTTCTCATCAAGAGCTATGGTCCCACTAGCATAACAACATAATTAGCTTTGGAGTTTTAGTAATTACCAACCAGATTCCCAAGGAAAACAATCGGGAAATTGCTGCTGTGTAATCACAAAGGAACTTGTAAAGTTTTCTGTTTAAATTTACTTCAGCTCATAAACAGAAATATTTGCCAAAGAGCTTCTGATAAAAGACTCAGCTTGAAAAAAACCCCTCCAATTTCAGGAATGTTTCAGAGGTTTTGCTGGAGAGAGCCAAGTCAACAACCCTACATCCCAGTCGCCTCTCGCCATTGGCAGCCACACTTGGAACACTGGTGCCATTAAGTTAAACAAACTCACTCCACTCAAACTTGTTCCTTCCCATGACTCATTTTGACACGTGCCTCTGGTCTGAGAGTCAATTTCCTGCCTCCTTTATCCTTGTTTTTCATAATTGCTACCTTAGGCTCAAACTTCAAGATACTTTATCCTGTACTCAGGAGTAGAGTATAAAAAAAATGCATATACACAGAGAGTTTGAACTTACTTATTAGCTCTTATTTATTTTGTGACTGACCATGGTTAAATAACTTAACCTATTTTGACCTGAGTTTGTTTTCACATTTGAAGGTTATACTCCCTGTTTTATAAAATGTATTCAATAAACCATGCTATATTGTTCATAATATTGATCAGTTCTAACTGTAATAAATTTACCCATGCTGTTTTCTCTCATAATACATATCTCTGACAAATGTATGCTTCTTCTAATGAAAAGGAAATCCATCATATCCCCAGTCATTTTTTTTAACCGTCTTCCTTGAACAGATCCTAGAATTCCTTGATAACACTATTTACTTCAAGTGGTTGCCTAAGAGCTCAAGGTCATAATTTGTACTGTGCTTCCAATTAACAGGATAAGGAGGAGAGCTTAGCACAGTCTTGTTCCTTTCTGAGACGGAAATGACAATTCTTAAGCATCTTCATCAGAAAACAATGAACTCTCTTCTCATCATTCCCTTTAGTTTCTTTTTATTATTATCAAAAAATGTAGTGCACATTATTTCAGTCCACCTACATTAATCTTAACACCTAAGCCACTCACTTATACAACTGCCCAGAATGTTAGCTGCTGGTGGCTCATGGCTGAGTTCCTTTCCAAGAGTGGCCAACATTTGAAAAAAGCTACCTCAATCAAGGTCACACGCCTTTGAAAAACCCCTGTGCAGTAAGTACTTGTGATGTGAGTACGAAGGCCTGGCCCCTTGACTTTACTCAGAAAGACTCTAAAGGAGCAACCCAGCTTCATTATTCTACATAGGATCAGTTGAGGTTACTTTTGCAACTACATCTTAGTTCAACTACTCCTTCTACCCAGTCCTTTACTTTGCATCTTTGACAGATGTTATTACTTAGATTATGCCCCCAAAACAGCCTCCCTCCCACACAAATACCGGAGTCTCTGAGTTTGTTTTCCAAGGAACCAGATCCATGGTAGTTGGTACCAGAAATGGTCCTCGGAAGTGAACTCTGAATGGGATCAGATCATTAGCTGGCTGGCCGGTAATGAGGAGGTCAACTCTGGTATTAGTTGGAGCACTAATTGCCCTTAGTATACATTTGTGATGCAGTGTTAGCAAGTTCACTAGTAAGTGAACTATGATGGGATACTAGAGGATGGAAATGCACTGACATGTTTATCAGAGTTGATAGAGAACTTTGAGGAAAATAATAGATATGCATAAAATGGAATCATTGATGCATTGGGAGGAAAAAAGCACTGAAAGGCTTGATGTAATTGCTCACCAATACATGGGTAGGTATAAAAAGTCATAAGGGCTCCTTTCAGCTTTTAAAAAGATTCTCTTGCAGCTGGAGTTGGGGGGTGGGGTACTGAAGATCAGTTCCACGACATAAAGAGTAGCAGAGCTCCTCAATTCTGAGCCCTGGCATGTTTGCTATGCTAAGGTAAGGTCCTAGATTGGGAAGAAGTTAGTCTTGAGACTTTGAATGGGGATGTCTGAGATAATGCAGCTGTACACCATGAATCATTAGATTCTCTTGGACCTCTGGGGATGTGTGTTTCATCCTCCCTGTAAAAGGCTAGAGCTTTCTCAACTTTCTTAAAAATAATTCAGCGGCCCCTGAATTGCAAGAATGCATGCCTCTTCCTCCCTCTTAAGGTCTACTGTCACTTCCCCTTCTGGCAATCAGACTAACAAAGAGGGTCAAGTCACAATCATCAGGCCAGGGAATTACTGAGTCTTCTAAAGGAGAAGGTTGCTGTATGCTGAAGAATCTGTAGAACCCAACCAACATGTACCAGCAGAAACCATCAGATAAACATGCAACTGGATCCTCAAGATGCTAGATAAAAATAATAGAGCCGAAATTTAAATATGGAATATTAAATCAATCTAGGAACACTCCTGAGATATAAAATTTAACATCCTGGAAAGGACTGTCATGCATCATCCTGGATGATACTAATGAATACATTGCTTTGTTGCTTCTTGCATATTCCAAAAAGACAATGACTTGCATTTAATGAGATAAAAATGCCAAAAATATTGTTACAACAATGAATAATCAAAATTCTTAAAGAACTGGGCATGATAGAATAAATATTCTAATTAATGGTCAAAATCTCACTAGGTAACTGTTTTTGCAATAGCACCATGAAGTTGCTACATTTATCAAAGCCATAAGGAAAGCTCTGATAACAGGAAACACTGGAATTTTTTTTAAAATGATGATTGTCTCTGTAAGGAAAGATTGAAGCACATGATATGGTTATAGACATAGCTTCCTAATAACAATGGAATGGTAGGATTTTAAAATACAAAAAGCCACTTGGTGGTGCTTAACTATTGGAAGCAAGATAGGTACAATTATTGTTTTGAGGAGTAGGTCAGAGCAGAAGTCAGAAGGGCTTCACCTACAGAGAGCTCTGGAAATATTTAATAGAACATTGCATTTCTAAAGGCAAGATAGATGAGCTCTCAACAAAGCTTATTGATCCATCTATAAAACCTGAATAAATAAATGATTGATAATCAGGAGGCTGAAGGCAGCTGCTCCGATAAAATCATGATCACTTGCCCAGTATCCAGACATGAACCAGCTCTCAGAATCCATTGATTGATGGGAAGGAAGGACCTGCATAAATATGGCAAGTGTATATAAAACAATTTTGCCCTTTTTCTTTGTATTATATGGACTTTTACTCAGATTCCTTACACTAAAGAAAGGGGTACAAAGACATTCTGAGGACTATTGGAACCAGGGTCTGAGCTGAGCTTCATACTTGGAAATATAAGATATTATCATAGCAACCTTGACAGAATGGAGGAATATGGAAGCCGAGGAATAAATGGAGTCTAGGCTGAAGTCCAACTCTCACTGGATTCAGTAGGTCCAGGAGTCACTTTCAAGGTACTTGAGCATATATTTACAGTGAACCAATTTGGGGGTTGGTTGAACCTTCACATTGGTTCTTTGGCCTATGGAGCAAAAACTATTATGGTGGGCAAGATGAATTAGAATCCCTTAAAACTGTTCTCCACTCCTGAACAAGATTTTAAAATTTTTTAAAAATGTCACTTCCCAGGAGTAGGATACAGAAGTAGTATTTATGTCCATCTAATTCACCAATCAGGCTTCTACAAAAATAAATTGGATCATGAAAAATGATATTAGTCTATTCAACCCCAAACAAATAATAGACCCAATCACAGCTGTTATGATGCCAGATATATTTACTAAATCATATTAAGACAACCTTAGGTGCCTGGTATATTGCTATTGATCTGATAAATATACTCTTTTTCATATATATCAAAATAGGGACCATAAGTAGTTCACATTTATATTGGAAATGCAAGAAATATATATTCTGTTCTGGCTCTTAGGCCCTTACACACTCTTAAAATGTAGTTCAAAAGGACTAAAATTATCTAGCTATTTTACAGAATAACATATTGGTCCACGGTATTGAAGACATTATATTAGCCAGTCCATATAATCAAAAAGGGGCAAGTACATTGGAGGTTTTGATAAGAAATGTGAGTTCCAGAAGGTGGTCTGCCATATCTGCAAATTTTTTAGGGGTCCAGTAATCTAGGATATCCCAGGATATCCAGTCCATAGTAAAAGACAAATTATTACAGCTCCCAATTCCCACTAGTAAGGAGAAAGCACATCATCTGTTAGACCTTTCAGTGTATATAGAGGCAACATATTCTACACTTGAGAATATTGCTCCAACACATTTACTGAAAGCCAAAGAAAGCTTCCAGTTTGGGGGTGGAAAGAGGAAATAATCTGGCAGTAGAGTTATGCTATGATACAAGCAGCTCTGTCACCTGGGTATACATTGTGATAGTGTTTTACAGGTATCTGTGTAATGTGGACCCAAAATAGAATTATAACTTAGAACTCTAGAATTCTGTAGCAAAATATTTATCTACCCTGCCCCAGGCAGGAATAGAACTCCTGGTCATGGAGCATTGAATGGTTATCCAGCCAGAGCTACTCATTTTCAGCCAAGTCATAAAAAAATGCCCAGAAGCAGTTCATTGTAAGATGGAAGTGGGGCATCAAGGATGAGACATGAGCAGAATCAGAAGTGTGCTGCACAAAAACGTAGCCCAAATCCCCATGTCACCCATTGATATTGCTAGAGTGCCTCTCTATTGGCTCATACTTTGCAGTCCCAACCTAACAGAGAAGGGAAAATACCAAGCTTGATTCATGGAAGAGTCAGCCTCATAGGTGTGTGTAAGCCTAACATCTACTCAGCTCCCACTCAGTGGTGGTCCTGAAAAACAGTGATGAGTGCAAGCCTCCCAATGGGCAGAATGTACTTGGTACACTAGCTCTTTAATTTGGATGGAAATAAAAGTGGTCGTTTGGGCAGTGTCAAATGACGTGGCTGGTTAGTCTGAGGCATAGAAGATGGAAGATTGAAGATGAGAAAATCTACTTCAATGACTCCCTCAGAAACAGCGTCAATTCAGGAAGCAATGGAGAAAATCTAATATCTAAAATCTACAGAAAATTAGTCAACAATAAGACCAACTTGAGAACTTCCTATTAAAGACAAAAAAAGGTAAAAGTATTTGAGATGAGGTTAATATAATCCTTCATTACATTACTTCATTGCAATACTAGAAGAATTTTACAATGACAAGGATCTTAGTTGGGGAAGCCATAAGGGCTATGACACTAAAATAATATATCTATGAATAAATAGTTTTCCCTATAAAGAAGAGGAAATAAACTAATGGGACTGGGGAGGAAGAAGGCAGAGTTCTGATAAATCAAGTATAAACCTGGATTAAATATTGAATTGATGGTTGCCTATTTTTGTCATAGATATTTCTTGTCAGAAAAGTGAGAAGTGACAGTGTTAAATAATTGATGCTTTGAGCACTTTATGTCTCTTATTGCAGGGGTATATTGAGAAAGAATTTAAATAACTATATTAGGGAAACCAAAACCCCAGAGCAAAGGATCTTAAATCTACATTTGGTGGAAGACAAACTGAAGTGTCCTAGAATTGAGTAAATTTCAAACCTCAGTTTGGAGTACTTGAAGGATATTTGGCACCAGATAGATATTGGAAAATACCATGTTTGCTTATGTGAAAAGAGTTACTATTTAGAGTCTTAGTTTAAGATTTTTTAAAAACTTGCACTTAATGGAAAAAACTATATCCATCTGTTACAGGCTGAAATAATATACCCCCAAAATTTATATGTTGAGGCCCCAACCCCCAAGTCCTTCAGAATGTGACTGTATTTGGAGATATGGCTTTTAAAGAGGTAAGGTTAAATGAAGTCAGTGGTTGATCCCTAATCCAGTCTGACTGGCATCCACATAAGAAGAAGAAACATGGGCAAACGAAGATATCAGGGATTCACACCCACAGGGAAAAGACTATGCAATGACACAGCAAGAGTGAGGCCACCTACATGCCAAGAATAGAGGGGTCATAAGATAAAGCATGCCAAGACATTGGGCTTGGATTTCTAGCCTCTAGAGCAGTGATGGCAAACCTATGACACGCGTGTCAGAGGTGACACGTGAACTCATTTTTTTGGTTGATTTTTCTTTGTTAAATGGCATTTAAATATATAAAATAAATATCAAAAATTTAAGTCTTTGTTTTACAATGGTTGCAAATATCAAAAAATTTCTAAATGTGACACGGCACCAGAGTTAAGTTAGGGTTTTCCAAAATGCTGACACGCCAAGCTCAAAAGGTTCGACATCACTGCTCTAGAGGCTAGAACTATGAGAAAATAAATTTTTGTTGTTGAAGGCACCAGTCTAATTTTCTATGACAGCCCTAGAAAATTAAAACAGAGTACTGGTCTATAGCTGCTGAAGGTGACTATACCAGTAATCTGAGTGAGATCCTTCTGACTGAGGTGAAGTCAATAAGAAATTGAGAGTGGACTCACCAACATGTGGAACTCAATTCCTCAGGACTTCAGCATTTGTGAGAAAAGAAATGTGGAGTATTCTTTCTTATATTAGATATGGAGATATTTGGTTCTCATTTGATTACATCTAGTGAACTGTTGAGTAACATGGGTAAGTTTAATTTGGGATGGGGACTAGAATTGCAGTTTCTCAAACTTCTCCACTGTAATTAAGTAACATGATTAAGGCCTATTTCAAATACTTCTGCTAAGTCCTGAACTACCCATATATCTGGGCACAGGAGTACACAAGAAAACCAATTACTATTATGAGACCAGCCTTCAGGTGTGGAAGAACTCTCATGATGTACTCTCATGTCTTCCCCAAAGGAAGGACTTGGTGCCTTAGGACATTGCGTTATGAATTTTAAGATAGGGGGATATTTGGAAGATAAAAACTTAACTATTTTCTGTTATAGATGAGTAATGTTAAATTCAGGGAGTAAATAATTTTACTACCTAGCCCTTAAGATATAAGATCACTGTTCAAATCCAGGTCTATATAACAGCACATTCTGTTATAATACATTATATTTTAACATTTATATCATAACATATATTATTTTGTACCATTTATATTACATTATACTTAATATAATATAACTAATATATAATATAATATAATATAATATAATATAATATAATATAACATAACATAACATAATATAATATAATATAATCCTATATAATAAAGAGGTAATATGCAAATGGTTGTTACGCCATGGCACATAACGACCCATCAGCAGGAGGGTGGGGCAGCGAGCTTTGAGCGGCAGAGAGCTATGAGGCACTCACACATGGATTTGTGCACAGGGCCACTAATATAATATAATATAATATAATATAATATAATATAATATGACATAGATCTGAAAAAATTATCTCCAAAAGGATAATAATAATTACCTTTGGGTAGGGGAATTAGTTTTCTTAATCATATCCCCCTGTATTATTAAATTTTTTATAGCCAACATATATTGTCTTAAATAAAAAAGACTATGAAATAAATGCATAAAGAATGCATGTATAAATTATAATAAACATTTACCATAAAGTGACTTTTCTGTCCCGTTTTGAACATGCTGTCAAAGGGATTCCTTCTAGTTCCAGATCTACCACTTAACTCTATAACTTTAACAAGTCATTGAACCTTTTAATTTGCTCATATGCAAAGTAGATATAATCTTACTTAGCTTTCTCCCTTCAAACCGTTGTCATAAAGATTTAATAAGGTATAATAAGGTAGCGGAGATTAAAGAGCTTGGGAAGTTTTCAAGCATGCTAAACTCTGCCAAAGTATTATATTTTATTTTCTTCATATTAAAACATATTTTAAATGCATAATGTAGTTTTAAAATTTTGAGTGTGTTGAACATCAGACTATAACTATGTCATTGTTTCCTAATCTAGATAATGAGATAATATTGACCTTATAAAGCATCATGTCAGTATGTTGATATAGCTCATATAAAGCATCTTCACCATAAATTCTGACACAAAGTAGGGCCCATATAGGGCTGTGTGTGTGTGTGTGTGTGTGTGTGTGTATGTGTGTGTTTTAAATTAAAAAGTCCTAGTGGAAAAGTAAGCTTCCCTCTGGAATTCTCTCCTAATATAAACTCACATTCTTGCTCAAAGGAACAATAACCGGAACAATAAATGTGCAATCTGGTTCCCTAAGGAAAAGGAAATCCACATTTAAGAGCTTTCATCACAGGCTCTCATACACTATCCAGTTTGTCAGAGGGAATATATTTATTAGCATAATAAAAGAGTACCAGGAAATTGCATAATAGTAACTAATTGCCCTTCCTTCTTTCTTGGAAATAAAAGTGTCACTAAAGTTCATGAACACACACGAGACCCTTTCCTCCTGTTTATGATTTTTTTCACTGTTCTCCTATTGGCAATCTATAAAGAAATGGTTGTGGAGAGGGAAGGAAGCTCACTGGTGGAGTGGGCTGGTTTTTTACTGTTCCTTTGATACTGAAGTGACCATGTAACCTGCTGAGTATCCTCCATCCCTTGTTTACATCTTTAGATTTTTAATCAAAAGTCTTCAGCTGGGAAAATAGGTTATGAAGTCTGATGAAAAACCCTAATAGTTATTTCCTGTAGAAATACTAGATATTTCTTCATTACAATCATCCTCATAAAAGAGCATCTATTATGCATTTACATGCTGAACTTGCGTGATAGAAAATGCTTCCTTATTTTTTTCTTTTTCTTGGACTTCCTGTGCCTTCACCAGTAACTGAGCTGCTGAGTGAGCACAGGACTAGGGAAAGCTATGAACAAGAGGGTTCCATACCATATCATTCTCTGAACATTTCTGACGCCCTTTTAGGTCATTCATATCTCCCTTTCCTGTGTCCCAGAGATCAGCTCTCTATGTCCTGAGAGATAATCTGATAAACTAAACTCTAATAGTGAACTAATGGCTTTAAAGGGTAATGTTACTCTTTCCAGGGAATTTATGTTCCATTTAACTAGGTCATTTGGAAACAAAATTTTAGTCTAAAAGAGTAATTATGATGCCAATTTCAAGTTCCCACAGCAGATCCGTAATGGGTTATGATTGAGGAATTGAGGGATAAAAGACTTAAAAGGAGGTAGGCTTCTTCTTTCCTCTCTACATATAACCATAACATTCTCAAGGATATGAACCAAACATTTATCTGAGGCAGTCGCCAATGAAAGGCAGTCTGGAAAACTGGAGGCACTAATAACTGCTTAGCAACAGATCAAACCTACCAAACAGTATAGGACATCAGGACGGTTAGCGACCAAATCAGAAAATATTGAGTCAACCATGATAGCCACAGGGCATGGATATGGGCGAAGTTCCCAGGTCTCCTTGTCTAGAAAAGTAGAGAATTCAGATGCATGGATGTAAGGAGGTATTTAAGTCACATGGGTAGTGATCTGGGAAGAAGCCCAGAGAAGATGAGGCAGAGATAATTTTAAGATGTGGGTATTGCCGAAGCCGGTTTGGCTCAGTGGATGGAGCGTCGGCCTGCGGACTGAAGGGTCCCGGGTTCGATTCCGGTCAAGGGCATGGACCAGGGTTGCGGGCACATCCCCAGTGGGAGATGTGCAGGAGGCAGCTGGTCGATGTTTCTCTCTCATCGATGTTTCTAACTCTCTATCTCTCTCCTTTCCTCACTGTAAAAACTCAATAAAATATATTTAAAAAAATAAAAGAAAAAGAATCAACTAATGATGCATAAACAAATGGAACAACAAATCAATGTTTCTCTTTCTCCTTCCCTTCCTCTCTCTCTCTTAAAAACCAATAAGTAAAAAAAGAGAGCTAATTTATAAAATAAGTGATATGTCCTGGGAGTTATTTTCTTTCTTAGCTGTGGATAGATTATGTTAAAAGTACTAAAGGAGCTATCTGCATAGACTAACAGACTGATATCCTTTTTTTTTAAAGTATGTTTTTATTGATTTTCAAAGAGAGGAAGGGAGAGGGAGAGAGATAGCAATATCCATGATGAGAGAGAATCATCAGTCAATCAGTGGCTTCCCGCACGCCCCTATGGGAATCGATTCTGAAACCTGGATATGTGCCCTGACCAGGAATCACACTGTGACCTCCTCATGCATAGGTCAACACTCAATCACTGAGCCACACTGGCGAGGTGTGACTGATATTCTTAACTAGTCAAAAGATTGAAAGGCAAGTCCTCAGAAATATTCTGAGGTTTAGAGGCCTGTGCAGATTTTTCAGAATTTATGTATTTACATTCTAATTTCTATTCTAACTTTTACCCAGTGGGACAAGTCTTAAATCTTCTTTTCTCTGATTGGTACCTTGGCAAGTTTATCTCTCTTTACAGTCCCTGAAAGTTGTAGAACTTGATTGATTTGATTTTTAAAAAGCACCCAGATGCATCATTATAGCGCGGATCCCTTTTCAGCATAAGGCATTGAAGCCCAAATTGCTTTCTTTAACTCTCCCTCCTGTGGATTAAAAAACAAAAACAAATGTTGTTATATCTCATTGATACCTTTCGTAACACCTGAGTCTGAGTTTCAACAAGTTAGTTCTAGCAAAAATAGGAAGGTTTTGTTCTGGTTCCCACCAACCATGGAAGATAAAACAACTGTGGGAGGAATATGTCATATGAATATGTTATGTTCCCAGAAGAAAAGGGGAATATTTAGTTTATGGAAAAGAACAGATCATTCCTTGTATTCTTAGGAAGCATGTCAAGTGGATAAGAAACTAGCAATCAATGGAAGAAACCATTAGGAGATAAATTTTAGTTCATTATAAAGACTAACTGTCTAAAATTATTGTCCCAGTTGTTCTAGATGGCATAAACTTCCTCAGAAAGTAGAAAGCTTTCTGTCGCTGGAATATTCCAATGACTGCAAATTAGCTTCAAACACCACATGGGGCTAGTGAAAGATGTGCAACCTACAAGTTTTGTCATTAATGGTTTTTTCCAATTTCTCTTCATGAATTTTTTGTCTTCTCCATTTAGTGTTTCTTTTCCTCCTAAACCTTATGTTGTCAATGTCATCATAATGTGATTTAGGAATGTATACTCCAAATAAGGAACCAGTGACAATATGCTACCTGTCTCAGAAATTTTTGCATTTCTAAAGAATATAGCAGGAAGAGGATAATGCTGAACTAAATGAAATGAGTTCCTAACAGTGAAAATTCCAAAGTAATGTAAACAAAGTAAGAAGAACTTTTTTTTTGTAAAAGATCCTTTCCCATGCCCCTCCACAGAAAATATAATTGTGATTATTTCTCTGTATAAATATGAAAAAAAATCTAACACAATTTTACTCTTTGTGAAGCATTTTGAAGTATTAATTTAAAATCAAATAAGTCAATTCTAGTTTAACAATATTAAAATAGATAAACCAAGATTATCAGGAAAATGGTCAGCAAGTCTGAGTGAAGTATGCTACTGGTGAGCAAGAGAAAAATGTGAACCAGATGCTGAAACAATCTAGCTCCTCATTCTGACTTTCACGTGAATGTTAACATGATACGAATCACTTAACTTCTCTGGAACACTGTTATCCAGCCTTTATACTGAGACAGTTGAAATACATAATTACTAAGACCCCTTTCAGCTCCAAATCACATGTTCTAAGAATACCAAAGCCAGCAGTTAAGAATGCTTCTCCTCCATGCCCTGGCTGGTTTGGCTCAGTGGATAGAGTGTCAGCATGCGGACTCAAGGGTCCCAGGTTCGATTCTGGTCAAGGGCATGTACCTTGGTTGTGGGCACATCCCCAGTGGGGAGTGTGCAGAAGGCAGCTGATTGATGTTTCTCTCTCATCGATGTTTCTAACTCTCTATCCCTCTCCCTTCCTCTCTGTAAAAAATCAATAAAATATATTTTAAAAAAAAGAATGCTTCTCCTCTTCTGAACTGTTAGCCAGTTGTGGCCACTAACAGAATTATCCTGCATTGTGGGAAATAGACTCACCCAGAACCAGGTCACACACTTGAATATTTATATAAGTGAAACCTGTTTCTAAGACATGATCACAAAAGGGTGGACAGAAATGATGTCCACTTGAAAGGTCTTAGTCCCTATATAATTATCTGTTCCTTGAAACTACCCCAAAGCTAATGGCCCAGCAAGCCAGTGGTATCCGCTCCCTGCCCTTTCTCCCCCCCCTCTCCCCCCACGCCTCTGCAGTCAGGGGTCTGTTGCAGTCTGCTAAGAGCTCTGCATCTGCTCACACAGAGGCATGTCATTAGCATTTTGATTCCTGCTTTGACAGCCTATCTTTTATTTGCCTTCATTTAAATCTTTTAAAACAAGACCTGCAACCCACTGAGTATGCTAACATGCCCTACCTATTTATATGGGTTTTAATCCTAAACTTATTAATGAATCACATGCTTCATGAAACAAAACAAATTATAAGCAACTACTGGAGGAGTATTACTGAACCAGTATGCTAAGCACAATGACTTGAAATGATTATAGATTCCCTCCTCTCTTCCCCATGGATTTATCATGCAATGGTAAAGTAATGAGAAAAGTTCCATGATGCACAACTTCTTATTTAAGTCAGAATATAACATCCATACACAATATGTGGGTGTGGCTATCTTCCAATAAAACTTTATTTACAAAAACAATCAGTGAGCCATATTTAATGCTTGGGCTGCAGTTTACTCACTCTTATAGTAGAGTGTACTTCATTAGGTGTATGTTATATTTTGGTAATGTTAGAGCAGAACAGCATTTGAGTTATAAAACCAGATATATAAGAATGATTGATTTTTCAAAGCCAGATTCCATAACACTGTAATTAGCAAGTCCATTGCTTGCAAACCACATCCAGAAATTAAGTGATGCCTAAAGCAAATTTATCAAGTCATGGAATCTAAAGAAAATATCTGTGAGTTCAGAAGAAAATAAAGGAAACATATTATCAACATAATCAAAAGATCTGTAGAATTTTGTATTTGACATTTCAATTTATACTAGTGGTCTGGTGCATAAAATTTGTGCATGGGGGGGTGGGGGGTGTCCATCAGCCCAGCCTGCACCCTCTCCAATCTGGGACTCCTCGAAGGATGTCCTACTGACGGTTTACAGGGATCGGGCCTAAACCAGCAGTCAGACATCCCTCTCGCAATCCGGGACTGCTGGTTCCTAACCACTCACCATCCTGCCTGCCTGCCTAATTGCCCCTAACCACTCTGCCTGCCGGCCTGCTCACCCTCATCTGCCCCCCGCCACCGGCCACTAGTATAAATTGAAATGTCAAATGCAAAATTCTACAGATTGTAAGGTCACCTTAGCCTCCATTTCTCTAATGCACAGTATACAATGTTAAAAAATGTACATATATGTTTGGTGCCCCAGAAAGCAAGGGTACATTCTAATAATAGGGTACATTCAGTGCATAGGGAACTCATGTGAACTGCCAGTCTATAGGAATGCAATGGCGGTGGTGTAAACAAAAGATAGACTGCTTCCGAGATGAACGCAATGGACCAATAGGGTGGGAAGAGAAAGAGGAGATTAAATTGAACAGTAAAAAGGGTACAAAAGAAGAAGGCACAGAGTAGGGTTCTATTGCAAGGTAACTTATATATTAAAGATGTCATGTTAAGATATCTTTTTTATTTTTAAGCAGATAAACATGCTCCAGGTGCCATATTTCTGGTGACAAAGAATTAGATATTTTGGGTTTACTATTTGGCTTCTCAGGATCTCGGCATTGTTTCTCCTTCTAGGGAAATTATTTTCTCAAGGTCTACCTCACAGAGACCTTGGGAGCAAGGTTAGTTTTCAAATAACAGTGAAATTTTCCAATATTAATATACTTCATATTGATAAGACTGTAATAATAAATGACCTAACCAGCAGTATTTCCTACTTAGTATGGTCTTGAAGGCTATCTTTGGGATTAAAATTCCTACTACTGAATGTTTTTGCAACTCTTTTCTCTCCTCTGTGACCTTTACTAATATAAGAGTGGTTCCCTGATGCTGGCTGCCTGCCAGGGTAATTAATGTGCCACTCCAGTTTCTCCAAATGCCTTGCTGATTCTGCCTCGTCCCTTAAAGCTTCACTTACTGAAGTGCTATCAACAACAACTCGAGGGAAGAGATATAGAGTAGATTGTTTGGTTACAGCTGCATAAAAACATGTTTAAATAAGCAGACTGAAATTCTACTCCTTTCTATGGACGCTGAGTGGAGAAATGTTTGAGCAAATCACTTAACCCTTTTGCATATTAGAGTTTTTCCCCTGTACAAGAAAAATTGCTTTGCCCACCTATGGCTTCAAAATAATAAATATAGCTTTTAAGTCCTTTGAAAAAGTACAACCTACACACACACACTCACATATATGTGCATATATATACTGAGTGTTGGTCATTTTGGTCAAAAAATAAAATATTATGCCCTGACTGAATAGCTCAGTTGGTTAGAGCATCATCCTGATGTGTGCTAAGGTTGGGGGTTCGATCCCTGGTCAGGACACATACAAGAATAAACCTCACTAAATGAAATATCTTTATTAAATCCTCTCTGCTGTTCTGCCTGACATGCATGGGCTCCATTTTCTTACTAAACTCTGGCTGATATAGTACTCCCTTGCCTCAGCAACACACTTAACAGTTAATATCACATTCTCCTTAGTAATGATGGCTAATTTAGCTGGTGAATTTCAGGTGAGTTTTAGTTTAAAATAGCAGGAGACTATATGCTCCTAGATATTACAGCAGGTTGTGTGTGTTGGTGGATGGGATGGAGATGTATATTTTTGAAGAAATGCTCAAGTGAATCTAATAACCTCTAGTTGGCACGTGACTTATTCTACAGAGCAACATTATTTGACTTTGATTGTTTGGTTACAGCTTTGATGATAGTTTACGTCTTAAGATATTTTATTCGGAATTGCCCAGAGAGGCTGTGCCATCTTGAAGGGGAGAGCTGCTGTGACTGGGAGCCCAGCCTCATCTCCATCCAGGGTGCCCTCGGACACCACCCAGGACCCTACAGCCACACCGGCCAGGGACCTGCTGCCTTGGCTGCGAACCCACGGACACTGAGACTCCAGCCTCCCTGGCCACGGGCTCCTAAAAAGTTTGTCTGGGGGAAGACAAAATAGCAGCCAAATAGGCGTGTGTGTCCTGCGCCTTCTCAGAGAGCAGATTGAACAAGCATGTCAAACTCATGGATGTGGCCAGCCGGTCAGGAGTTTGACATGCTTGAGATAGAAGAAACAACTAAATCGAATAACACCCACTCGGAATTGGCGAATTAAACATTAAACACAGCTGGTGAGACAATCCGTGGCCAGAAAGGACAGAGGATGCCTGGAGAATGGCAGGATCAAGGATTTGGGCTGGAGAGAGAGACACACGACTACTGGGACGAGAGGATCAGAAGGAAACTGCGCTGCACCAAGGCCCAGGGGACACACCTAGCACTGGACTGCGGAAGGGGGTCCGAAGGGCTGCCGGCAGCCGGGGAATCTAGATCTAAGCCCACAGCCATGGGAGGCTGCGCCCAGAAAGGCAGCCGGATATAATGGATCAACTAAATTTAATCTGATCGACTTGGTTTAATTGGGTCCACTAAATTGAATATGATTAATTTGGTTTAATTGGATCTGAAGGTCACAGTTTGATTCCCAGTTAGGGCACATGCCCAGGTTGTGGACTTGACCCCACAGTACAGGGTATGCAGGAGGCAGCCAAGCAATGATTCTCTCCCTCTCCCTATCTCATATATATGAGATCAGACAACCTCTTGACTGGGTAGTCAAGTCACATCATCCATGAGGGGCAGATAGATATCAGGTTCCTCCAGATGTGATACCTTGAGAGGAACACAGTGTTGCTTATATAGTATTCAAGCTGGAATGCAAAATCTAACCATGAAGAAATATCAGAAATTCCCCAAAATGAGGAACTTTCTATTAAACACAAAAACAGGATTGTACCTTCAACAGTGTCATAAATGACAAAGAAAGGCTGCAAAATGTTCCAGATGAAAGGAGACTATAGGGATGTGACAACTAAATGAAACACTTTAACCTATATGTGTTCCTGTACTGGAGGGAGAAAAATAAATGCTATAAAGAACATTATCAAGTCAATTGACAAAGTTGGAATATGCATGGTAGATTAGATAAAATATTGTATTGATGTTAAATTACTGAAGTTGGCATGTAAGAGAATATTCCTATTCTTAGCATTGAACTGTTTAAGATTAAAGGGTCATGATGTATGCAAAAAACCCGGTATTTTATTCTACACTCATAATGCCTCCTGCCTGTATGAGCATTCTCTAATTTTGACAAGCAATTATGATTCCAATTTTTTCCTGAGAAGAAGAAAAAAAAGCATAAGCAAGAAACACACACAGAGGAATGCAGTGCATCTCTGTGATAGGAAGGTTTGAATTATCTATTACTATTTTCAGATGCTTGCCACTGAGATGAGAAAACCCACCTGCTGACCGAGTGAAGAATCAATATAGTCCTGACTTAAGCTGAAAGGAGATAAACAGCTCGTGAAACTCTGCCGTGAAATTCAGTGCTGAAAAAAACCCTAGGGTTTGGCTTCGGGGTAGGCAGTGTGGGCAAAATCTGACTTGAGTAGCATTTCATCTATAGTTCAAAGAAGAAACCATTCCCTAGAGCAGCGGTTCTCAACCTGTGGGTCGCGACCCCTTTGGGGGTCGAACAACCCTTTCACAGGGGTCGCCTAAGACCGTCGGAAAACACATATATAATTACATATTGTTTTGTGATTAATCGCTATGCTTTAATTATGTTCAATTTGTAACAATGAAAATATATCCTGCATATCAGATATTTACATTACGATTCAAAACAGTAGCAAAATTACAGTTATGAAGTAACAACAAAAATAATGTATGGTTGGGGTCACCACAACATGAGGAACTGTGTTAAAGGGTCGCAGCATTAGGAAGGTTGAGAACCACTGCCCTAGAGAGTGAAACAAGGTTTCCATAACCCCAAAACATCTAGCGGAGGGGGGGGGGAGGGGGGAGGGGCAGAAATCACATGATGTTTGGGAATTAGACACACTAATAAAGCCTTGCAGAAAAATAATGGGCAAGATGGAAATGACTTTTTTTCCCCTTACCAAAATAAAAGTTAGAAGCAGACAAAGGCGATAAGGTTCTGGAGACTTCCTGTCTGTATTTAATTCTAAATTGTACTATTTCCTGGGCCTCACAACTGTAAAACATAGTAATAATAATAATAATAATAATAATAATAATAGTTTCCACTTAATGTTTTGAGATAATTCAATGAAATAGTCTATATGAATTAGCACATAGTGTGTGCTCAATGAGAGTTAATTGGAGGCATTATTTTTAGCATTAAGAAGTTTTTTTATAATCTCCCTGAATACAACAGAGAGGACATTTGGTGAAGGAATGCATTGCTTTGTTGCACTAGGTTTTTTGCCTTCTTGATTAGGATACACCCTTATGTAAGCAAGTCTCTCATTCTGAAAATGATTTCAGGGTCACCCTTTCTGTAAGTGGTATGTATCTGCTGGGTGGTAAAGTGGCTAAACTTTCAAAGGAATCAACCTTGTTTTATGTTGTGAACGGTTGTTTATTCTCCAGCTTCCATTTCCCCTTCGTCAGGCAATTGTCCCACATTTAGAAACAGGAGGGAAATTCACTTCTTCCACATTTTCAGGTCATGGGGTGTGAGTGAGTTTCCTTCAATGTCAGGAGCTTGTGAGACACAGACATAAGTCAATCAAAGCGTCAGATTCCCCTGAGCAGTTGTGAAGATAGTATAACTTTCCTGATCCATTCTCCCACTGGTGGGCAGTTACGTTGTTTCCAAATTTTTATAGTGGATCCTAGCATCCCTTCTCCCATAAGCTAGTTGTAAGAAATTAGATAAGATAAGTCTCCAGTTTTAGTCTTCGTGTTTCACCTATAATGTGAGAAGTTTGGCTTAAATGATCCCCACATTTCTATTCTATGCTGAAATTCTATGTTCCATATTCTGTGAATGCTGACATATCTCATTAAACAGGCAGTCCCTGTCAGTGTGTATCCCTTGGGCTGTCTCGTCTTCTTGGCCTCTGTGAGGAACCTGTGATCGGGGTGCTCAGAGAGGTGCTATGCGGAGCATCGCTTGGCTCCCCAGACTCCAATTGGCTCATAGTGTGGTCCATTTCCTCCAGCCATGTGTCTTCCCATTGCCCTGATACACCGCTACAGCAACATCTGTGCTGCCTGCTGCAGACTTCACCTTAGGGAAATCTTCACCACGACAGAAAGACAGGCGTTACCTTGCAGAGCAATTTGCCTATTTGGGAAATGAACATGTTCTTCCAAATAGGTTAGCAGAGCATTTTAGAATTGATTGCATGTTGGCTATTCTCCAGGAAATTTTGCAAAGAAGCTGCAAGAGAACAGGCTCAAAAATATCTGACTCCACTAACCTACCTATGTAATACTATACCATACTATACTATACTATACTATACTATACTATACTATACTATACTATACTTTACTATACTATACTATACTATACTATACTATACTATACTATACTATACTATACTGTATGCTTGTTCTAAGGTATATGTTCTTCCTCTTCCACAAGCCATGCATGTCAGCAAGGCCTTCTGACCTGATATCAAAACCTGTTAGAGAAAGAAGACAACTCGAAAAGAACAATACTATGTACTAGCACAGGCAGAACAAAAAGTTTTGAAAAATAAGTTACACTAAGGATCAGCAATCTTAAATGGTGATCTGAGACTCAGATTCAAAGACTATTTCTTGAACATGTATGTGGGCCAAATATTTTCCTAATTGTTTTTGCATGTGCTACAGCATCCTGACAGCAATCCTGTGGGGTAGATTTAAAGAGGTTTTGTAGCTTCGATGTGTCATGACCCTGAAAGTCACAGTCCACTCTTAATCTTGAACTTCTGGTTATGCTCACTATTTTGTCAATAATGAGGAGAGATTGATATTTATATAGGATATTTATATTGTCTAATGTAGACAATATTAGAACTGCACCTTCTCAGAAGATGTACACATCAATTAAGTGCCATGTAATAGTAATGAATATATCGTGAAAAAACTGAACTCTGAGTTTTTTCATACAATATTGCTGAAGTGGGTGAGTGATTGTCAATGTGTTTGGCCCTTTGCCTTCAGATATTTGTAAATCCCTTTTTCTTGGGCATTAGCGGACCTTTACCGGACAATGAGTCAGACGGGCTCTCCAAACCAGAGTGAGCTGCCTTTTTTCGTGAGTACTCGCTGACTGCCTGATTACTAATTGTTACTTCAATGCACTAAAAGATACTGTGTTGGATTGAAATAGTTAATGATTCTGCTAATTGCCTAATTTACTCCTGGGGAACACTCTTTACTGGAGGAGCTGGCTGAATACAAAATAGTACATGCCAGATGCTTTGCCTCTCTTCACTGGAAACAGCCAGGGAGCTGCCGAGGCGGGATCCCCGCCCCCTGTCCCCCACCCCTGTCCTCATTTACCCAAAGGGAATTAAAAGACACAGCAACACTCAGTCAGAGTCCCTGGATTTGAATCCACACAATACTGTTATTGTTTCTTTATCTGACTTTTGAAGGGAGAAAAGGAGCCATAGAAGAATACATACACTTAAAAACAATAGAAGGTTAAAAGCAGAGCCTCTTTTACTAGAAATTAATTGATAAAAATATTTTAAAAATGAATTGCAGATATTTTTGACTCATGAAAAATACAGCAGGAAATTTTCATCTTTATTAGATAAGTTAGGCTTATCATTTTAACACAAGACAAATATTGATGTATACAATTACCTCATCAGATGAATTCAGTATATAGGACCATTTCTTCAAATGTCTAATTGCTCAAGAATGAAAATAACCTTCTTGGTTCTGTCCATTCTCATCCCACCAACATGCCCTTGGCCAATTATAATGTGCTGTATACTCTATTCTTTTAAAGAAAACATATTTAGGAAAGGAAAATAAGAAATCAAGCATTAAGATAAGCTTTTCATAAATTTTATTTTGTTATGCAGGGAATGTGGGGACAAATAGACATTTGTGAAAAGTCAAGTTAAAAATTCTGACCCGAGTACTGGATTAGATGGTTACCAAAGCAACTAAAGGAGCATGGGACTTTACCACTGGGGCTACAGGGTCCCTATGAAATTGAAAGTCCTTCCTACACCAAAATAAAAACTTTGGGGCAACAATAGAAAATTACATATAGATAGCATCTAGCACACTGGGCAGATTTGTAACGCAATGTGCAACCTGGTCATAGTAAGAAAACTGAAGTAACTCATGGCCCAGCAGTTCAAGTGAGATTTGGACCAAGAACAAATAAATAATATTTTGAGAAATACCTTCTTTGCAATGTCGGAAAACGATGTACAAAAGTTTTATTGGTAATGTAGGAAGAAAATCTGGAAAAAAATATGTTATTGAGAAAACTTAGGAGAGGAGAAATAAGCAATAGGCAGACAGTCCACAGTGACAAGAACAGCTGGGTTGAAAACGGATGAGGAATACAGCAAGACCTTTGGTTTGATCATTGATAAATTAGGAGTAGGTTTTTAGAAAAGTGATAGACATAGAGCTAAATAGAAAATAATTATCTCCATTAATGGGGATAAATGGTGATAGAAAAAATTTAAAATAAAGAAAATAATTAGTACTAGATAATGAGGAAATAAATTAGAGAATATATGACTTCTTTCAACTGATCATTTTAGCTGTGTTTTCTCTTTTGGCTTCTACAATCAAATCAATGTTGAAAAATCACAAGGTAGCTCAGCCAGAGAGGCTCAGTGGTTGAGTGTCGACCTATGAACCAGGAGGTCATGGTTCAATTCCTGGTCAGGGCACATGCCTGGGTGGTGGTGGGAGGCAGCCGATCAATGATTCTCTGTCATCATTGATCTCTCTCTCTCTCTCTCTCTCTCTCTCTCTCTCTCTCTCTCCTCTCTCTCCCTCTCCCTTCCTCTCTGAAATCAATAAAAATATATTGTTTTAAATCACAAGTTAATAAATAACATGATATACACGTAGGGGTGAGAGTGGTGGGAATGTGTTTGAAGTGAAGAGGACTATAAAGTAGTCAAAGCACAGGGGAAATGTCACAGTTGATGTTTCTATCCCTCCCTCTCCCTTCTTCTCTCTCTAAAACCATACAAGTAAAAAATAAAATGGAAGTTGGAGAAATAATAACATACTTAGAGGGAAAATAACAATGTGCATCTGTGTGCTTCTGTTGTGCACTTAGCATTTTTGTAGACATGTTGGAAGATTCACAAGAAACATATGTCATGGCTCCTGCCTTCAAGGAGCAATTTTATCTACTGGGATGATTATAAAGAGGACTTGAATAGTACTTGTCTAAAAAATAGACTCTTATTCACTTGTTAGTGTTGGGAAGATAAATTTGGGTCGCACAACAATGCCTGACATATCATAGAAATTCAATAAATATTAGCTTTGAATATTTGGAAGGAATCCTAGGATCTGTGTGTAGTCCTTTTGCTCTGACCAATTGTTTAATTATGAGCAAGTCAGTTTTTTCAGTTTTTTTCTTTTGGACAGAGAATACAAAAGCCTACTTTCAGTGAGTTCCCAACTGTTTTATCTTAATATGGTTTCTACGTGTCTTTCTTTTTCATCCTCTGTAGTGCACACAGCTGTACTCGTCCCTTTGCTCTTCCATTATGTAACCTTACACCTAATTTATTAACTTCAGGTATTTTTTCAGTTGTCAGTGTTACTTATGTCAATATAACGAATACAGATTCCAGAACACACCTGACATGTAATATACTGTTAATAATTTTGTTATTGAATTGAATTATTTTCTAAGAGTGACGTTTCAAGGGATCAGAGGCTGTGTTGTTTAGATTTGTTTTAGCACTGGGCTGTAAATGCACAAATATTAACACATCACGATAATTATATTTAAAGTTTAACTTAATTTCACAGAAAGAACACCTATAAATCAAAGCATATGAGGAACTATTGAATATAAGTTATTACTTTATGTTTCATTGCACACTTTGTTATCAGCTTTATTGCCAGAGGTAAAAAAACCACACCGATATAACAATATATTTCAAGTGTTGAAAAAACGCCTTCACTTTACTCAGCTGATCCTTTCCTTTACATCACCTTCTGTTCTCCTGAAATGAAGAGAATGTAATCCCTCAAGTTTGGCCTGAATAGGGAAGACTCAGATGGAAGTGCTATTCTGGACACACCCTGGGAAGTATCTATCCTCTCACTCCCATGTGACCTTCAGGATTATAACCCTCTCATTACTGGGCTAGATCTACTGCTGTGAGCATTCTCCTCCTTATTCTTCTCAGCAGTGATTCACTAAGAATATGGGAATTCTTTTATATCTTTCCGATGCAAAATAGCATTTTAAAAGAAATTTGTTTCTTATAAGGTTTGCCAGTCAGTATATCATTCTTTCTGCCAAGAACTATATTAGTTAATACAATACAAAAATAATGCATTGAAAGAATTTATCCTTTAAAACCATGTGATAAACCTTTTATAAAGTAAAACTCTTAATGATAATCTCCATGTAGACATTTTGCTGTTCCCAGGTCCAGTTTGCATAAAGCAGAACCAACAGACACTGACTTTTGAACGTTTTACTCCCTTAGTGACCTTAGTATGATGGTAGTCAGGGCACGTGTGAGACTTTTGTGTTGTAAAAATATAGGTGCTTCTACCAGCTCCTCTTCATTAGAAGACTTTTTTTTTCTGTTGAACTTACTGATTCAGTGACTTCCAAACAAGATCTTCCTAATTCAAGTCTGAATAACTATGCTTATACTCAGATAATATATGCATGTTTATCAGCCGAACCATATTGAAAGCGCTACAGTATAACGGAGGATTTGGCTTAGAGAAACGAGGTATTTTTAGGGTGTCTCACTTCTACGGGGCTATTACTCATCTAACTTAGTTTCCCTGACTAACACTAAAAATTGTTCCGAGTCATGTTTGGTGTGGAAAAAAAAAAAGAAGTAATCAGGTATTAAAAGATGGATAAACAAATTAGCCCTATTCATTAGCATTGATACTACTTTTGTGTCATAAATAATAGTCATATCTCTTGAGGGGAAATGAACATTGTCTAAAAAATAGCATAACCGTGCTAATCTACTGCCATATTTTTTAATCTTCAGCCACTAAGCAGGCTTTGTTAGTGCTGTACACAAAGGTAATTAAAATACTTAACTAGAAAAAAATTCTCGATGTGAGTGGTTAGCCCAACTTAGTTAAAAAGTCAAGTTCATAGGGGTATGTACCTTAATAGAAAACAAAGCAATGTGCCATTCTAGTTACTGATGAAACAAAATGTTCCTTGAATAGTAACTATGTCTGTGCTGATAATCATGCCTTTGGATGTGTATTTTTTCTCAATAGATTAAGGCAATGAGTGTGAGCTAGAAAGTAAGAACATTTAAGCTGATCCTCCACATGACTTCAACAAGTAAAATGGATGCCCGGCATGGGTGGCTGAGGTGCTCACTATAAGTCTACACCTGGAATGCATGGCCTGAAAGAAATATAGATTGTAGATGTTGACTCCCAAAGAGATCACTCATGTCAGTTAGAGGAAACTAGGATTTAAATAGACAGTCATGTGAGATTCCCATCCAAAAGCATGTAAAAAAAGCATAAGCTCCACTCTCCAGACACTAGCCTGGACCCACAAAGCTAAAATGAAGACAGTACATGAAATCCCAGAAGCCTATTCTATAAGGGTAGATAGTGAAAAATGTATCATTCGTTCATTTACCAAAATTTTTTGGAATGTCTCTTATGACTCAGACACTGTGATAGAAGCTGGAGCTACAGAGAGTCTAATATGTATATCTTGTCCCCAGTCAGATCATAGGCTAAGAGACAATTAAAATAGATTATTATAAGACAATGAGGTAAGAGATACTATCTTTATAGAATACTGTGTGAGCGCAATAATAATTAAGACTTACTGAGCACTTACTATGTACTGGTCTTAATGCCTTGCATGAATTAACTAACTTAACCTTATAAGAATCCTATAAAGTAGATACCGTCATTATCATCCTAATTAAGAGATGAAGAAGCTGAGGTATACCCAGGTTTACATAGCAAATAATTGATATACTTTGGCCTTGAATGACCAAGGACAGCTCTAAGTCCTACCTGGATCACAGCACTCAACCACCTCGTACAAAATGGTTTACCCAAATCAGAAGTAAGAAGAAATTCAGTCAGGGTTGTCTTCTTGCTGGAGAAAATGTCTTCCTGATCCAAGCATTAAAAACACATTCAGTATTTACCGTTAACAGGTTAAAGGTGAGGGGAGTGCACAGGGTGAGCATGTCAGGCGAGGAGAAAGCATCGGCAAAGTTCAAAGAGAAGCATGGTGTATCCTGGAAACCAAAAGCATCCCAGTGTTCCTGAGCACAAAGACAGGGGCTAGGAAATAAGAAACAAGGCTGGTTTACAGCTGAAGAAGATTGGGCAGAAAAATGATATAAGTGGTTACATCACTACTTAACCTCCCAGTGGTGCTGGCATGCAGTCTAAAGAGCCTGAGTAACAAAAGAAGTCAGGAGATTATACAGAGGTGTTCTGTTGTTTTGTTTGTTTAGTTTGGGTTTTAGTTTTTGTATTGAGTTGAAGTTCTTAATTTATTTGGGATGATAACATTTTATTAAGTGCATCATTTGCAAATATTTTCTCCCATGCTTAGTTTGCTGTTTAACATTATTTAGTGCTTCCTTTGCTGAAACTTTTTAGTTTAATGTAATCCCATTTGTCTATTTTTGCTTTCGTTGCCTAGACTTTTGTTGTTATTTCTAAAAACTGTATTGCCAACGCCAGTGTCAAGCAATAAGGTATCTTCTTCTGGGAGTTTTACAGTTTCAGATATTATGTTTAACTCTTTCATGGGTCCAGTTTCAATCTTTTTCCTATGAGTATGTAGTTTCCCAACACCATTTATTGAAGAGACTGTCCTTTCCAATCTTTTTCCTATGAGTATCCAGTTTCCCAACATACATATATTGCATGTTCTTCGCATCCTTATTGAAAATCATTTGAATGTCCATGAATGGTTTTATTTCTGAACTCTCTAGTATGTTCCGTTGGTCTATCTGTCTGTCTTTATACCAGTACAATATTGTTTTGATTATGTAGCTTTGTAATATATTGAAATCAGAATATGGGATGCTTCCAGCTTTGTCTTTCTTGCTCAAAGAACCTCAATAAAGATGTCTCTAAGAAAGACGTACAGAAGCCCACCAGGTACTTGAAAAGGTGCTCAACATAAGTAATTATCAGGGAAATGCAAAGCAAAACCTAAATGAGATGTCACCTCACACCTGTTAAGAGGGCTAATATAGAAGAAAAGTACTAGCGAGGATGTGGGGCCAAAAGAACGCTTATGCACTCTTGGGGAAATGTAAACTGGTACGGCCTCTGTGGAAAATACTACAAGGGTTTATTTTAAAAATTAAAAACAGAACTTCCATATGGCCCAGCAATCCCTCTTCTGGGTTCATATCCCCCCAAAATTGCAATCTGGATCTCAAAGTCATAACTGCACTCCCATTCATTACAGCTCTTTACATTAGCCGAGATGAAAACAAACTGAACGTCTGTCAATGGATGAATGCTTAAAGAAGATGTAGTGCTCACATGCAATTGAAATTATCGTTAAGAAAGAAAAAAATCCTATCATTTGCAAAGCATCGATGAACCAGGAGGACACTGGTGAAATAAGCCAGACACAGAAGAACAAATTCTACATTATTGCAATTGTATGAAAAATTTGAAATAGTCTAATTCATAGAAACAGAGTAGAATGGTAGTTACCAGGGACTAAGGGTTGGGGATAGTGGAGTGGCAGTGGTCAAAGGTATAAAGTTTCAGTTATGCAAGTGAATAAGCCCTGTACAACACAGCACTTACAGCTAACAGTAATACCATAATGTCTTGATTATATATATATTTCAAAGAAGAGGGAGAGGAGAGAGAGATAGAAACATCAATGATGAGACAGAATCATTGATTGGCTGCCTCCTGCACACCCCCCACCAGGATCAAGCCTGCCATGGGCATGTGCTCTGACTGGGAATCGAACTGTGACCTCCTTGTTCACAGGGCGATGCTCAACCACTGAGCCATGCCAGCTGGGCTCTGGCTTTCATTTTTAACCACACAGCATACCTTTTCATAAATAATCTCTGAAGAATATGATGCAAACCTCCATTGTATGTTAAGGATAATTTTCACTTTATTTTCCCCTTTTCATGTACAACTTCATTTTAGGTTATAAATGAATTAAATCCTAGCCATTAAATGGTAATGGAGGCTGTGTGTGCATCTCTTCTCTGATGCTTTGTTAGCTTTGGGACACATTTCCTTCTGAAGAAAAAACTACCCTTTTAGAAAAGACAATTCAATTGCTGTAATAAAAAATGCATACCTTGAATAGTCTCTTTGTCCTGTTCAGACTTGAATTTGGCTTCAAACTTTCTCTGAGACTTGGATAACCTTCACTTGGTCACAGTTATAACTGAAACATAATTAAATGGGGCAATTTGAGCAAAAAGTAATATCGGTTTAGATAAGTCGTTGAAAGGTGATAGCTAAAATTCCTTTTGGTAGAAAAGTAAGCAACTCTATCCAAATATAACTCATCCTTTGAGGAAGAATGGCTGGCATGAATTGAACAAAAGCAATGAGCCAGGCACTGTGCTAGGCACTTTAATTTAATGCTCAAAAGAAAAGTGCAAAATAATTGCTATGAATTAATTTCTTTGCAGATCAGAAAATAAAAGCTATTGGGCCATAACTTCATCACGTGCCTAAATCTACTATAAAAGAGGGTGGAAATGTAATATGAGCACCAAGAAAGAAGAGAAGAACTTAGATGTTGGTAAGCTTGATAGACACTTACCAAATATCAAATCTTTGTTCAGCCAATTCCAAGTTGATATGAAAAGATAATGACACCCTGAAAAATGCCTTGCAGAATTCTGGTTCCAAGTCTGACATGTGAAAAAGCTTGGAAGTTGACATTCTCATCCTCACAACTAGAAAAAAAAGCTGAGTGAAATGAAAATCACCAGCTCCTCTTAATTCACCGGAGAATTTTGGTCACAGGGCCAGCTGCCTCCCAGGAAATTGCGAAGATGGACAAATAGACAGCTTACAAGGAGCAGAAGCCCAGTGCTAGAGTCATTAGATGGAGGAACATTTAAACTGTGGTTGACTAAATAATGGAGTTTCATCTGGATGAGTTTGAGAGTTACAATCTCTGGGGTCCCATTCTTAGCAAGGCCCCAGGTTTCACCTTCAGGAGCCCCCCAAGGTTCTCAGGTGAAGGCTGGAGAAAAAAAAAACAACTCTTGTTTCCAACAGCAGGAAGGAGACATTTGCTATTTTGAAATACAACCTGAGTATTCTATTCTCCTTTTTAAAAAGCCTGTCTTCTTAGGAAACTATTTTGCTAGAGCCCAACCAACTTTTATTTTACCAGACCCAACCCAACCAGGTAGGATGGCACATACCCAACTCCAGGCCCATCCAGTTTCCTCTCTCACGGAAGTATGATAGTTAGTGAAGCCCTTGTGAGGGCCACAGCCCAGAGGCACAGGCTCAGTAAAGCCTGAGATCTTATCATAGAACTACAGAATGCTTCCCCTCTCCCCAGATCTTACTACCACAGGGGATTACAGCCGAAAGAACTTCAAGCCTTATTCTCTATTTAAAAAAGGAGTGTCTAGGAAAAGGGAAAAACAATAGTGGACACCAAAGGAAATTTTAGCCCCTGACATCTAAAGTTACAGCAAATATTAAACATAGTGTGACTCCTACTCAAGTAAATATAAAACCTTACTTGTCTCAGTTCCTTTTACCTCAAATATTATGTCTGGCCATCAACAAAAATATATAAAGCATGCTAAAGGATAAATACAATCTAAAGAGAGAAGTTAGCCCCAGAACTAGACTCAGATGTGGTATCATCAGACTAGGAATTGGAAACAACTGTGATTCATAGTCTAGCAGTGGTTCTCAACCTTCCTAATGCCGTGACCCTTTAAGACAGTTCCTCATGTTGTGGTGACCCCCAACCATAAAATCATTTTCGTTGCTACTTCATAACTGTATTGTTGCTACTGTTATGAATCGTAATGTAAATATCTGCTATACAGGATGTATTTTCAGGGGTCGCGACTAAGAGCTCTAATGGAAAAAAGTGGACCACATGCAGGAACAAGTGCATAACATAAGCAGAGAGATGGGAACCCTAAAGAACTTGTATTCTAAAGATATTTAAAATATCTGTACTTTAAAAATCCAGGTATAGCTCAATGCATTAGGGCATCTTATGCATTGAGATTATTTATCAAGATTTTTTTCAGTCGCAGAACCACCTCCTTAGACTGTCCTTGATGCGGTCCCACATGGAAGAGACTTGCATGCCTCCCATGGGGGGATGTCTCTACGTCCACCTGCTGGTAGTGATGGCCCTGCCTAACTGATAGGATAGAAAACATCTGTTGGCAATGGGGAATGACATATTGGATCATGGGGATTGAGACAGACATGACCATGGCCGAGCTAATGTGTCATATTCAAGGTTTCTATGGACTAGAACCATATCTATTCTGTTTGCCCCTGAAAAGCCAAGGTAACTCCATACCAATCATCCCTTCGGTTAATCCACCATCCACTCAAAAGTGCTTTTATTTTCCCACAATACAATCAGAAAATTCCTCTTCTAGACTCCTCCTGACTCAAAAGAACAAACGGACTGTCTCTCATTTCCTGATTCAATGAAATGGAGTTCCTGCTCTGTGCCAAGCACCATCCAGGAGTGCCAGTATTAGAGGTAAAAATATGTGTCCCTGCATTCATTGAGATCACAGTCTAGAAAAACCTTGTGAATATTTGATGAGAAATAGTTAAGAAATTTTACTGTGAGCACTAGATAGTTGATAATGAGAAACTAGATCAAGTATGAGAGAACCAATAACCTATTAGATACTATCACCTCGGTGACAAGTGAGGTACTACTAGGGAATGATTTTTAAAGACCTTACTAGCGGTTCTCAACCTGTGGGTTGTGACCCCTTTGGTGGTTGAACAACCCTTTCACAGGGGTCACCTAAGACTATCCTGCATATCAGATATTTACATTACAATTCATAACAGTTGCAGCATTACAGTTTTGAAGTAGCAACAAAAATAATTTTATGGTTGGGTCACAACATGAGGAACTGTATTTAAAGGGCCAGAAGGTTGAGAACCACTGCCTTAGACACATGGGAAAAAGCATAAGATTCATAAACTGACTGCCTTAGCAATCTAACTACCCAGAGTATCTTATGATGTTTCTTCCAGTAAACCAGTGGTTCTCAACCTGTGGGTCGCGACCCCTTTGGGGGTCGAATGACCCTTTCACAGGGGTCGCCTAAGACCATCAGAAAACACATATATAATTACATATTGTTTTTGTGATTCATCACTATGCTTTAATTATGTTCAATTTGTAACAATGAATTGGGGGTCACCACAACATGAGGAACTGTATTAAAGGGTCACAGCATTAAGAAGGTTGAGAACCACTGCTTTAAACCCAATCTTTAACCCTCAGTTGATAAATCTTAACATTTTGGAGAGTGCCCAAAAATTCCTCTTGAATATAATTAAGGACTTCCAAGAGTTTTGCCATGTGTGCGTTTCCAGGGCCTGTGTCACACTAAGGAACAATAATATTTCTCTATGCTCTCAAAATGTTGTGGGTTTTTTTTTTGTGTGTGTGTGTTTTTGTTTTTGTTTTTTTTTGCACTATGCCAGCCATATGTGATTAACCATGCGAAACAAATTGCTGTTACGTTTGCTCAATGCCATTTTGTTTTTATAGCATTCAGCCATAAATTCTATCTGATTGGTAATGATCACATTTATTGAATGAAAGCAATGTGACTGGCACACTTTTAAACATTTTACATAAATTTATCTTATACAATCTCAATGATAATTCCATGAGGTAGGATTTTATTTTATATAAGGGGAAATGCAGTACAAAGAAGTTAAATAACTAGTGCAAAATTTACAATAGTCATATTGCTGAACTTCTAAGACTTTGCTCTTAATATTTGTACCATTATTAGATATTAAACATTTCTGTTAAAGTCACATAAATTGCAACTGATGAGTTATAGGTACTCTTATCGAAAACTGTAAAGAGTCTGACTTTACACTACTTTCAAGCTAGCAAAAGAGTCTGACACACTCTTATAGAGGCTGTTTGGATGACACAAAACTTTTGGATCAGAGACAAAGAACAGTTTATTACTCATACAATAGCAGGAGCCAGAGTATCATCATTTTTACACTGGTTCCCGCTACTCACTAGTTAGTTGATAATGAGAAACTAGATCAAGGACAGATGGTGCCTGTATGTGCAATGGGTTGCATGATAGGCCATAAACCCTGAGCACAGGAAACTTGACGCTTTTAAAAAGGGCAGGCTGAAAGCATGCCTGCCTGTCTATGCTGTTAAACAAGACACTGTATCTTCCAAGGCTGTCCACTATACACACATCTTTGAAAAGTTAGTCTGGAACAAAGGGAAGTCAGGGCCTCACTCACAAGTCCAGCAAAGATGCAAAACACCTAGGAAGAATTTCCTCCCAACAACTCCTATTCCTAAAACATGAACCTATTTCTTTTCTGTGATAACTCTATGTTCCCTGGAAGGAAATTCTGTGTGGAAGATAGTGCAATTTATCTCCTACTCCCCATTATTCCGTTCTCTGTCCTAAGAACAAAAGCCCTAGCTTTCAGAAGCTTCATGGATTTCAAAAATAAATACATTTTCAACTGCCTTGCAAGTAGATTTGACCATGTGACAAATACTAGCTCATTACATTTCAATAGACATATAATTCAAACTGTGTATATAATTTAAATTTTTCTCATAGCTGTATTTTTAAAAAGTTAAAAAATGTGAGAGTATACTTTATTCCAGTATATCCAAAATTTTATCAGTACAACATGCAATCAATATGAAAATAGTAATGACATATTCAGTATTGTTTTTTTCATTCTAAGTGTTCAAAGTCCATTGTATTTTAAACCTACAACACATCTCAGCTTGATATTGAGCTCTAGTTCATGTCCTCAATAGCCACATGTGGCTGGGTGCTATTGTATTGGACAGCACACATCTGGCCAATAAGATTTGAGAGAAATGATGTGTGCAATTCCTGGGTTCTATTCTTAAAGGGGAAAGAATGCCCTTTTCCTTGCCTCATTTATTCTGCTGCCTTGTTGTGGTAATGTGAAAAAACCATTAGAAGCATAGTGGAGTAGCAACATAGGAAATGGCTGGATTTCAGAAAAGTGTAGCATATAGGCTATGATCTGCTTATTCTATCTACAGTTTTCAGAGAGAAGAAGAAACTATATTGCTTAAGCCATTATTATGTTTTTATCACTTATAGCAATGAAAACTATATATTGTTTAATGTATGTATTTATTGATTTCAGAGAGGAAGGGAGAGGGAGATAGATGATAGATAGATAGATAGATAGATAGATAGATAGATAGATAGATAGATAGAAGAATCAATAATAAGAGATAATCAGTGATTGGCTACCTACTGCACTACCCCCACTGGAGATTAATCTTGCAACAATGAATGTGGCCTGACCAGGAATTGAACCATGACTTCCTTGTTCATAGACAGACACTCAACCACTGAACCACACCAACTGGTCAAAATATATTTTAAGTATAAATTTTCAGCTTAATCATTTATGTATTCTCATGACCAAATGCAATGTAACCCTGCAAATGTTTATTGAGGGAATATGTGAGGGTACATCAATGATTCAAATCACAAGGTCATCTTACAAATGAACATATAGTGGCTGAGATTCACACTCAGAAGTGGATCCTGGGCAGGATCCATTTCTCATTAACATTCTAGAAATGGAATTTCAGTAATTGCTGTATAAATGTAAGTGTATTTTTGAAGACAACAATGCTATTGACCCTTTCCTAGATGCACAATTAACCCAGGGGAGTGGTTTACCTCTTACTAGTCTACAAACATAAGCATTAATTATTTATATTAGTAAAATAAAATAATTGGGGCTAATATGGGTTAGAAAGATTTCTAGATGCATCAGGAATTCAGTTAGAGCCTGGATGACTGGTAAGATTTAGTTGAGTACATACATTCCATGATATATTTATCCTTACTTAGTGTGTGATATTTTCTCTTAGCCCTATATTTTTAATTGTGCATCAAAATAGAGCTTATTCTCTGTCTTAAAATAGCCCTAATCATTGGTTTCTACCACAAGATCTTTGCTTTACTTTATTATTACTCATGATGAAAGAAATGATGCATGAGCTATAAAAGTTATATATATATATGCCCATTATAGAAAACTCAGAACACATAAAATTTTATTTTTTAAAAAAAACATGAAAAAAATCAACTAGAGTCTCACCATTCTAAAAAAGAAAATCACTATTAATGTTTTGTCTATTGTTCTACTTGTAAAATTTAAATATATTTACATTCACTTTTATTGCTTTTAAACTTATTTTTTTATGTTTATGCAAACTATATTTGTCTAAATCTCTGACTCTCCTTGGGTTTTATTTCTAGGAAATTTACTCAATCAAATGTTCTCAAGGGTTTTGACACATATTGCTAAATATGTTGCCAGAAACACACATCTGTGTGTGTGTATGTGTGTGTGTGTGTGTGTGTGTGTATCTATATATATAAAAGCCTAAGCGACCATCACAACAGAATGGATTGACCAAACAGTCTGCATGGGATGACCAGGCTGGCAGTGGGGTTAGTGAGGGGCGACCAAATGCCCGAGCAGCAGGTTGTGTGGGGCGACCAGGCCCACAGAGGGGGCAGTGAAGGGCAACCAGGCCTGCGGGGGTGTGCAGTTGGGGGCAACCAGGCCAGAAGGGGGGTTAGTGAGGGGCGACCAAATGACCGAGCAGCAGGCTGCATGGGGCAACCAAGCCCACAGGGGGGCCAGTTGGGGGAAACCAGGCTGGCAGGAGGGGGCAGTGAGGTTCAACCAGGCTGGCAGAGGGGGACAGTGAGGGTTGACCAGGCTGGTGGGGGGCAGTTAGGGGTGACCAGGCTGGCAGGGTGGGGGGGAGTTGGGGGTGACCAAGCCAGCAGGGAAGGGCAGTTAGGGGTGAGCAGGCCTGCAGGGGAGGGTATAGGGGGCAATTAGGCAGGCAGGCTGGCGAGCAGTTGGGAGCCAGCGGTCCCTGATTGTGAGAGGGATGTCCAACTGCTGGTTTAAGACATCCCCTGAGGGGTCCCAAGTTCGAGAGGGTGCAGGCTGGGCTGAGGGTACCCCACACACACATGAATTTCATGCACCGGGCCTCTAGTATTAATATATATATATATATATATATATATATATATATATATATATATACTAGAGGTCTGGTGCACGACATTCGTGCACTGGAGGGGGGTGGGGGGTGGGAGTGGGGGGGATCCTCAGCCCTGCCTGTGCCCTTTCACAGTCTGGGAGCCCTTGAGGGGACATCCTTAGCGCTACCATGGAGGCAGGCTGCTGTGCTCACCAACCCTGAGCCCGGATTGTGTCTGAGCCATGATCACTCTGTGGGAGCACACTGACCAGCAGGGGGCAGCTTCTGCATTGAGGGTCTGCCCCCTGGTGGTTAGTTTGTGTCATAGCAACCGGTCATTCCGTCCTTCAGTCAATTCGCATATTACCCTTTTATTATATAGGATATATATATATATATATATATATATATATAGAGAGAGAGAGAGAGAGAGAGAGAGAGAGAGAGAGAGACACTCAATTCCTCTGCTCGTTCACCAATTCAGTATCATTCCCTTTTAAATTATTTGTCAGTTAATTTTTTATTACACAAGTAATATCATAGATGTGTGAAAAAGTACAATGAGAGATAAGATAAAATTCCACTATTTCTACCTCCAGAAATAATATAGTTAAAAAACACTACTACTTTCTATCTTGAAAGGTTATTGAACATAATGAACATATTTCCATGTGAAAAAAATCATTTGATTTTATTATGTAAGTACATAATATTTTATTTCATAGATGTCATAATTTATTTAATATATTTTGGAACATTTAATTCAAAATTTGTGCTATTGTATAAATGTGCACACTAGACATGCTTGTATGTGTGTTTTGTGCACACATTTAGTCTAAATTTAAATAGAATTATTAGATTGACAATTATAAGCCCCTTGAAATATTTTGATAAATATTGCTAAAGTGTCTTTCAGAAAGGCAATATCAATTTGTGCTTCAAACAGCAATGAATGGGATCTTTTTTTGCCCACACATATTTGGTAGGCAAAATAGCATTGCATTGATTATTCAAGTTTATTGCTTTGATTAGTTACAATATTGAATAAATTTATCTTATGTATTGCGTCTACATTTCATTATTTATAGAAGCTGAGTCTCAAGAATCTGAATTTTTCAAAAGTTTCTTAGACATTTCCTATGTACACAGAAGTTTAAAATATCTTCCCCAGAGAGTTTCAGGGCTCACGTCCATGCATTTTCACTTTATTTTCTATATTGACTACATCATCATCTCAACGGATCGGTGACTTCTGATATAATCCCTTACATTAACCATCACATTCAATGTTTGAATTATCATTTGAATTTAGAACATACAATAAAACATACTAATTTTTGTGGTTTATCATCAACTTCATGGTGTGTTTTTTTTTCCTGGTGATCTCCTGTGACTAGAAGACATTCTACAAGAAAACCTATAAAGGTGCTTGAAATTAAGCAAACCACTTATCATTTGTGAATTAGTAAAAGGCACTTTGAAGTGTGCTCAATTTTAAATAGTACTTTTATATAATGTCCTCATTGTACCTACAGAGATACTGGAGACTCAGACAGACTTATATCCTAGAGAAGTATGACACATAACATGAATCTGGGATTCTACAAAAGTTGGGGTAATTGCTTTTCTGATGGTTTCTCGCTACTTAGAAGTAAATTTTAAAGTACAGTTTCTGAATTGCTATGAAGTCAGGATCAGAGGCCGGCACCTGAAAAGCAATGAAAATTAGCAAAAGTGCAGTTTCATGCTGCTAAGTCAGGTGCAGGTGTGGTCCACCAGGGAGCCTGTAGCTTCAGAGGGAAATTTAATTATGTCCTGTCAGTGATTCTTCTTTTAACCTAATAGCTTTTATTCTCTCATACCATTTGTTACCATAAATGTCACATGGCAGTGAATTTGCACTGTAGAAATATCCCAAAAGATGTTGAAAGACGGGGGCTAAATTTCAGGGTGTTTTTTTTTTTAATACAGAATGAAGTGTTTGGACACTGTAACATGTGACAGATAGAGAGAGAGTTTACATTTGGCCCGAGTCCACGGGGAGTGAAAGGCATTAGAATCAAAGAGCTCTTGTTGCTGTTTGTGAAAAGAGTTAGTCATTTCAGGCCAATTCCTCATGAACAGATGTCTAGACAACTGTTGCTGTGGTTACTGTTAACAAACAGGTTTTTGGGAAGTGAATCAAATCTATATGCAATATATAATCACTACATTATAAATACTTGCACAGAATCATGAGCATAAACTTAGCAATGCTGTATAGCATTTTGAGATTATAAAGGTGATTCTTGGTGTATTTGGAACAATGGAAACAGCTATGGCATTACAAAATTTTTAGGAAGTCAAAGAAAGCTTTAATCTATTTTCAGGACCAATGCATTTTAGATCTCTGAGAAAGAGTGTATCTTATTTAAAAAATACACACACACATAAAATAGATTTGGCAACTTTCTTTGACAATGTGTTCCACAATATTAAAAATTGGGTTAAGAAAATATTTTTAAGTGTATTCAGGATTCTTTCTCTGTGGTGTAGGTTGTTTTTCTTTTCTTCTTATTATAGAGGAATTATTAGTTATAAATACAGTGTGTCTCAATGAAGTATATACACTACTTAACAACTGATAGCTCAATTTTGAAAATGAAATGTATTTTAATGAACACTGCCTTTATAATGATTCAAAGTGTGTGTATACATTTTTTGGACACCCTATATGTGTAGGCACTTTGAAGTAACCATTTTTTTCCGTAAAAATTCTATGTTTAGATAATTTTCTAGTTTTTTATTGGAGTGACACTGGTTTATAGGATCATAAAGGAGTCAAGTGTAACCTAAGTGCTCTGCCCCATTAACTAGAGATAGAAGAGGATAGCTGAAAACAAAACAGAACAAACTCAGGACTATGTAGTAGTCTTGTGGAATCTCAGAGCTTAGAAAGGGTACAGAAATTTCTCATTCAAGATAGATATGACAGTCAAAACCAAGACAGTGGGTAGAGCAAGGAACCAATAAGAAACCAAAATCCGCCCCCCCCCAAAAAAAAAAAAAAACTGAACTACAACCTCACAAGGTTTGCCAATGGGTGAAGCTAATACAACCTAGATGTAACCCAAGGTGCCAAGTGGTATTACCCGTGTATAAGTTATATTCATGCATGGAGATACAGTTCAATGGCTAGAAGTAATGGAAAGGCATCCCAGTTTTTTTTGTGTGTGTTTTTTTTAAATATATTTTATTGATTTTTTACAGAGAGGAAGGGAGAGGGATAGAGAGTTAGAAACATCAATGCGAGAGAAACATCGATCAGCTGCCTCTTGCACACCCCCTACTGGGGATGTGCCCGCAACCAAGGTACATGCCCTTGACTGGAATCGAACCTGGGACCCTTCAGTCCGCAGGCCGACGCTCTATCCACTGAGCCAAACCAGTCAGGGCGGCATCCCAGCTTTATAGTTAAAGGAGACCCAATGGAGAATTAACTTAATACTTTTCAAAATTACCTCTGCTCTCACCCCAAATTGTCTTTTGTCTCTGTAATGGTACAAAGATTTTCTATAAACTATACCCCCTGCCTTCTCTACAGCAAAAAAGACTATCTTTTTTCCTACTGCCTGTTTTATGATTATTTTATTATGTAACTTACACACTTTCCTGTTGCCATTCCTCTCATTTCTACCACCCATAGCTTTGCCAACAGAGCCAGCAATCTGATTGTTATATTTTGTTATCAATCTCTTTCCCACAATCTCTCCTCTGCCTCTACCAATGCATTTTATTCTGTGTTGTGAAAACCCCAAACTGAGTTCACATAGGAAATCCTTTCTTAAAGTACTGTGCAAGGTAAGAAGCTGAGTGAGCAGACCAAATTATTTTAGGGAAATGGGGTAGAAAAGAGGAAAAGAGGTCCCTTCAGTTAACAGAGTCCAACATTTCCAACTAGGGCAACAGACACATGCTAGAGAGGGACGAAGTGCATAGGGAAGGGTTTGCCCAGAAAGCAAATATTTCAGACAGTTTCTTTTATGAGCCAATTTGTGTTTGGGGAGGTAAAGCACAAGGTTGACTGACTCTAAAAAGTGAGAGGTAGGTAAAACGTACCACCTGCACAACACTGCAGAGCAACATATCCCGAAGTATATCCCCCAAACCATCAACACAATGAAACAGTATTGGGAGAAAGGCGGTTCGGTGGTCAGTTTTGAGAAACATATTTGTCTCTTGATTGCACAGAATTGCATATTAAATGCTCTCAGAATTTCGCTGACATAAGAAAACCTACTTAATTTTGTTTGAGTGTCTCTCAAGCTAATACACCAAGACTCTATCTTCTTGTAGGGTGCTTTTCTGTCAAACACCAAATTGGGTTGCTTTTCTAAAGGCAAGTAAGTGTATATGCAAATGGATACCTGACTTATTTGAAAACATATGCTGACATCTGAGCTTTTTTATGACCTATTGCAACTTTGAAAAAAAAAATGTTCATTTTTCCAGTTCATCCCCACTTGCTACCAAGTGATTTAATTATTGCAAATGAAATTGTAATTATTTTTTATGTCAGACCTTTAATGACTCTCCAAACAATAATGTTTGGCAAAGAGAAATGTTGTCAGTCAGTCAAGCAGAACCATAAACATCTGTGTTTGTTTAGAATAAAGTTCCCTAATTAATTAAATATATACAGGGTGTCTCCAAAAATGTGTACACGCTTTAACAGCTGATAGTTCACTTTTGAAAGTGAAATGCACTTTAATAAGCATTCCCTTTAGAATTATTCAGAGCATGTCTGTACATTTTTGGGGATACCCTGTAGATGTCCCAGGAAAACTCCATGCTTCTGGACATCCTCTGGAAGGAATGCCGAGTCTTTAAAAAACCATGTGTATCAGCTGAAAAAGCCAGTCTCTCACTCACTGTTAGAGGTTGATTTGTTGTTATTGTTGTTTTTGAAAATCCATGTTGTAACTTCTCACCTTCAGATTTTAGAATAATTAACACTATTTTTTTTATTGTCAATGGAGAAAGAAAATATATTTTAAATGTGTGGGAGCACATTTGGAATGATTTCAAGAGAAGACGCATGGATAAAGGGAGTCTTACTAAGGAGTAGAATGTCAAAATTTCTATGTTGTGCCAAACTCTGTCATCTTGAGTTTGTCTTGAAAAATACTTTTTTTGCCTCATTTTACAAGAACCTGATAAAACAATGGCAATGTAGTCTCTATTGTTCACTAGTCTAAAAACAGTACACCAGCATGAATATTAGACATGATTAGACACTGCAGCATAATTATTTTGTCCTAGTCCCTATAATAGCCATGTGTCTTCTCTTGAAATCATTCCAAAACATTTTTATTATATCTAAAAATTTAAAAACTGAAATATTGAAATATAAAATACTATACTAATATATCTATGATTATTTATGCAACTAGTTCTTTGAAAAAAGAACTGGGACTTTTCTAAATAATCTGTTACTTTATAAGACAATTACCCTTACATTATATTAATCTTTATAAGACAACAATCAATTCCAAAGAAAGGAGAAATGACCATGGTGTAGAAATATTGACTACAGGCTTCATAACTCTCTTTCCAATAATATTATCAAATAGTTAAAATATTATACAGTGGTAATAATTTAAACAGTTTTAATGGCCATCAAATGAGTAGGTTCTCTTAGATTGGAAAAATATATCCTTAATGTTAGGATATGTGTGTCTTTACAATTCAAGCTTATTTCACAGAAAGTAACTATGAAAGGTAATTCATAAGCAAAATCAGTATCCTCCTGATTGTACATATGCATTTATTGATTTGTATTATATTCCTAACTAATAGGAAAACCTTACTGAATATCAAATAGGTTTCTATTACTTTCATTTTTTCCTTCAAAACATGGCACTATGTTATAAAAATAAACTAAATTGGAAAAAATAAAAACATTTGACATAGGGTAGTGATTTTTAGTACGATTCCCCCCCCCCCCGTTTTCATTAAGAAAATATGCAGATGACAGCTCTTTGTTATGAATTAACTCTCATTTGATTGTATTAGTTAATCCCTCTAAAATGGGATGGAAAGTTGTGGCTCCACAGTGCAGGCAGCTCTCCATAGTGATTAGTTTTAATGAGGATGTGTCTCTTTTAGTCCTGGGGCATGTCACTGTCATGGACTTTTGACTGGCTTTACTGAATTTCTACCTGTGAAATTTGATTCAAAAATAATCATTAAACACAAGGTCACAGGAGGTAGAATATATATATTTTTATATCTCATTGTCCCTGTTCTCAGAGCTCATACTCACCGTTATGAAATATTTCAGAGAAGAACAGCTCAGAAAGACCCCAATCGTAGCATCAGAGGCCACTTCTATAGCAATTAAGCACTTCTATCTGCCAAAGATGGGCAATAAGCTGTAACAGTCGCTGAACAAATTAGCCCTCTACTACACTTATTCTGCTGCACTCAAATGACTCCATATTTCTTGTGTCTGGCAGCCCCAGCTGAGGCTACAGTCATAATCTTACTCGTTATCTGGGCTCAGAGTTTCTCCTCTTCACCTTATCCAGCAGCATGGCCACTCTTCACGTAAGTGCACCTGAGGTAACCTCACTTCTCTCGGTAGATTTTATTAGACCCTGACAAGTTCCAAATCCTCCTCTCAGCTGGGCCAGTTCTCAACATACACCTGTGGTTTAGGCCAAGTCCCATTGCCAGAACCAATAATAAATTCCAGAAGGGAAATTGAGTAATTTAAAGGACGCTGCACAAACACTCTTTACTGGCCCTATTTGTACTTCACTAAAAAATGGGCTTCTCCTTCATTTCTATCAGTGTTATTGTACATATCATAGCCTCCTTTCGGAAGCTAGACTTGAGACTTGTTCCCCTGTCATTCTCATTCTTGGTGTCACACTTATTGCTTTGATCCTACTTGGTATAAATCATTGTCTTGCTTTACTCACTCACCCCAAGCCCACACACTAAAGTGTTATTTTCACTGTTATATTCTGACAAACTGACCTGATGCTTGCTGAGTTGCCTGCCTGGATTTCAATTCAGCTGGTTAGCTTTTTTCTTTTAATCCTTACCCTTCATTGATTTTTACATGGGAAGAAGGAGGGAGGGAGAGAGAGAGAGAGAGAGAGAGAGAGAGAGAGAGAGAGAGAGAGAGAGAGAAAGAGAGAGGAACATGGATGTGAGAAACATCAAATGGCTGCCTCTGGCACACACGCCAACTAGGAATCAAATCCACAGCCTAGGTATATGCCCTGATGGGGAATTAAACCCAAAACCTTTTGGTGTACAGTACAGCTCTCCTGCCAACTGAGTCATATGGGCCAGGGTTCAGCTTGTTAGCTTTTTAAAAATATATTTTATTGATTTTTTTTACAGAGAGGAAGGGAGAGGAATAGAGAGTTAGAAACATCAATGAGAGAGAAACATCGATCAGCTGCCTCCTGCACACCTCCTACTGGGGATGTGCCCGCAACCAAGGTACATGCCCTTGACCGGAATCAAACCTGGGACCCTTCAGTCCTCAGGCAGACACTCTATCCACTGAGCCAAACCGGTTAAGGCTTATTAGCTTTTTATATCATCTTTGCTCTTGTGTTTTACATATGTGTTAGAATAGACTTTCTCCCTTGATCTTGGATTCCTCCTCCAAGATGTTATAATGACTATACCTGCTAGGCACTGTCTACTACTTGCTATATTTTGCTTCGGCCAAAATATGATTCTTTATACATATTCTCAGATCCTTCCTAACCCAGTCCATGCATAGAGTTCCAGATTTTGTTGATGTTGGCATTGAATGACTGAAGTCAGAACAAGAGCTCTATAACCTAATTCAAAGTGAAGCATATAAAATTTAGAATGGGTTAAATTAAAATCATCAAACCAGATTGCTTTCCTTCACATTTTACTACAATCAGCACAATTGGTGATTGAAGTTTCATTACACAACTACAAATACCAGCTGCTTTCCTGTCAGAAACCAACCAAATATGCCAAGACAAGATCGGAATTTGGGCTTTCCCATGACCACAGAATTATGTGATTGGAAAGGACCAAGTCCATTTGGCTATTGACCTGCACACTTGGAAATTGATTATGAAATCACTACATCCAATCTGCTTTTAATGTTTCCAACAACAGAAGTTCTACAAAGTTGGTAGCATGTTTGAGAGAAAGTAATTACTCTTAAAGTTAAAAATTCACCCTCATATAGCAATGGTCCCCTCATTTCTAAAATGTTTGCTGACTTAGTATTATATCACCTTTTGTAGGCATAACATATATCTTCCTGATCCTCGGTCTTGAATACTTAGTATCATTACTCTGATTCCTTCTCTTCTGGAGGATGTAAATTTGACATTTCCACTTAACCCCCCCCCCTTATTTTTAATATAAATACCATTTCCCCCTAAAATCCAACTTTGATATGAAAGAGTAAATGCACATGAGGGAATTGGGTACTCTGCTTCCCCATCCTACTCTGTGCAATAGCAAGAATCATGTCAAAATATAATAGGCCTTGTTTTCCTCCTACTATCTTCCAAGAAAAATAAGACAGTGAGAGAGTAAATGTGAACATATGCTTATTAAAGAGCTGATGCTATGATTTTGAAACTTAAAGAAATAAAAAAAATTGTTCAGGCTTGTTTAAGGGATGAATGCACAATAAATTCAGATGAAACAATAAATTGGAGATAAAGCAGTGATGTTTACCAAAGTCAGCTTATAAACAAGTGGCATTACTCAGAAATTGCAACCTACATTCTCCAAGCTATTGAAAACTTACCACCCAGTAGGAAGACTATGAAGGTATTTGGTTTTTAACATGTAATCCTGAAGAAAACATTTTGCTGTGGCAATTGTGGGGAGGGGGAACTGACTGGGGACATGTCAGAGATCTTATTCTTTGAACTGCTATTTGGAGATAGCGCTTGGAAACTAAAATAAATCATCACCACAATAAACTAATTTTCTTAATTGAGCATCCAACCAGACTTCTGAGGCAAAAGTCAGTCACTTGTATTATTGCTGTTGCCATCTGTTTCACTATTTCTCAAAGCTGGGATGATTGTTGATTAATGTGCACCATGCAAATTTATCCACTTTACAAGTAGTGACCTACAATTACTCATGCAGAAGTATCTGATGAAGCAATGAGGCAGTCGATCAATGCCAATAAAGCACCATTAATGATATTGGCCGGCCTGGTGTTATAGAATAGGTAATATTTTTTCAGCTACTGGGTTTATTAATCAAGCAGAGCTACTCAATTATAAATAGTTGAATGATGCTTCTTTAAAAACATTTTTTCTGATTTTTCATATAAGATTTCTGATGCAAGAAGGATGTATGACCTCTTTAGAAATTTATCCAAGTGATTTGCAATTACTAGATAAAATTTATATTTTCTGTTTCTGTTAACTCACTAAGTTTTCCCTTAAAGAATTTATAATTCTTTGTATATTTACTAGCTAAAATACAGACTTTGGAACTAAATTTTAAATTTTGGTTCTACGACATACTGGCTCTGTAACCTTAGGCAAGTTATTTATCCTCTATGCCTTGGTTATTGCATTTGCAAAATGAGAATGATAACTGCGTTCTCTATATCATGGGTTTTTTGTAAAAGTTAACTTACCCATAAGCAGCCCCCCAAAAAGTGTGTGAGTGTGGTTGTGCATATTTGTATAGAAAAAAAGAAAGTGAAAGAGCAAATGATAAATTAAGTGCAGTAATACAGAAACAATGGGCAAATCTGTGTACAAGGTATGAGTCTTCTTTGTACTACATTTTTTTTTTTTTGGAAATTGCCTAAAATTTGAAATTACTTTCATATAAAATCAGAAAAATATTTTTTAAAATTTACTGTTTTTTAAATCAAATTATTTAAATAATAATTTAAATGTTGCTATTAAATATTTGTTTTCTTCCTTTTTACTTAAATAATTATAAATATTTTCAAAGAAAAATGACTTCTCAAAAAGTATTTTTTAATATTTTAAAATTTAAGGTAATGTTTTTACTTTTTAAAATTATATTCAGCCCTAGCTAGTTTGGCTCAGTCGATAGAGTATCAGCCTGCAGATTGAAGGGTCCCCGGTTTAATTCAAATCAAGGGTATATACCTCAGTTGCAGGTTTGAACCTTGGCCCTGGTCAGAACACATAAGAGAGGAAACCAATCAATGTGTCTCTCTCACACCCATGTTTCCCTCTCTCTGTCGTGCCCTCTCCCTTCCATTCTCTCTAAAAATCAATGAAAAAATATCCTTGGGTGAGGATTAAAAAATAATAATAAATAATTATATTCACATTGTACACAATTCAAATGTACTCACAAACATTTAATCTTTCATATCATACAGTCAGGAGAACAAAAATCAATGAGAATCCTATATATTACTATATAAGTAGTGATTTGCTGAAATCAAGACAAAAAGAAAAATAAATTTTATGGGATAACTTTGTAATGATTTCTGAATTATGTATGTCTTTATTATATATCCAAATATCAGTAGCTATTCAGTAGAAGCACATATTTATGACATATAGAATCATAAGTATGATTCTATATACAGCTATATATATAGCTACTATAATTAAAGTTATGTGTATGTGCTCTCTCTCAATATTTGATCACACTGTATCCAACCTTTCACTTTAAAGGAAGCACTTTATGGTTGACCTTGGGCATATCTGAATTGCTAGCATTACTACTCTTGCTCTTTGAGGCCATTATTAAGTAAAACAAGGGTTACTTTGCCACAAGCACTACAGTACTGCTATGGTCAATGTGATAACCAGAAAAGCTACTAGGTGACTAATGGATGGGTATCAAATACAGCCTGGATACACTCACTGGATAAAGGGATGATTCACTTCCTGGGCCAGGATGGAGCAGAACCATGAGAGATTTCATTATGCTACTCAGAAATAATGTGCCAGCATCAATAGAATTTGTGGATTTTATGATGAATGTAAAAGAAGATATACCATTAAACTTTCACAGACTGCTTTAACTATGTACCAATAGCAGCCATGGTGAGTGAGAAAATATTTTGCTGTCATGAATATTTATCTCCAAATCTTCAATCTATGGAGCAGATTCAGTGGATTATGTGGCCAACTGATGTACCAGATCAAGGTCTTCTTTGGTCTGATCCCAATAAACATGTCTTTGGCTGGAGTGAAAATAACAGGAGTGTCCTTCACAGTTGGTGCAGAAGTGGTGGCAGAATTTCTCCATAATCATAATCATGATTTTGGGTCTTATGACTTGTTTTTTAAAACATATGAATTACTTATTTTTGGAATTTTCCATATAATCTTTTGGGACCACAGTTTACCATGGGTAAGTGAAGTTGTGGAAAGCAAAACCATGAATAAAAGGGGACTAATGTATTAGACTAAAGGCATATGCAAATTAATAACTGGCCACCAACTCTTAGATAACTTTCTAAGTAAATATTCCATTTATCCAGCTAATTGAGTTCTTGCCTATCTGCTTTGGGTTGACTTTGAAAAAGAGGGGAAAACTGTCTATCTCGTATGAGCAATAGCTCTATTTTAATCTGTTCTTTTTCACATTTTCTGTTTGAGTGTCATTTATTTTAAATGGTAATTAAAGAACGATTAGACATGTCATTACCCCCACCACCACTCCTTTCTTGGAGTATTGTCTTGGAAGCAGTGTAGGGCAGAAATCTGAGGTTTCCACATGAAAGCACTGATGAAGCTGACATTAATAGCAAACATGTGACTAATGTTTTGACAGTGGATTCTAAATTAATTAATAATGATAGACCACTTCAGAACATTTCTTGGTATGAGAGAAGACTTTTGTCTTTGCCTTTTTGAAAATACCTGTAAATCTTTAGAATCATTTTTTTTAGAAGATTTTATTTAAATTTCTTTAGCTCTTATTTGTGCTTTCTTTAAAAATAAGAACTTTTCTCTTAAACTTAAAAAAAATCCTTTATATAAATATATACTGTAATTTGTGATTATATTGTTTCTTCACTTTTTAATCTTTAATACATATTCTTCTCTATGCTATGTAAATTCCTCAAAAGATTTGCTTGAGCTGTAAAACATCTATTAGATTTCAGTAATCACCAATAAAATGCCAAAAGATATTACAGCTGTATTAGAGATTATTTTATTAGTCAGTTCTTGTCAAATAAGTTCTATATGGTCATATCTCAATATTTTAAACTTGTTGGACATTTATTCAATAGGATTAAATCTAAAATGAGAAAATAAATATATGCAAAGGCCATTCTTAGTTATCTAAAAAGCTGAGCGGTGACTTGTTACGCCTTTAAGGTAAATGACTTCCCAAGATCACAAATCTGATGCTTTGATGAAAGAGTTGCAAATCCCAAATTAGATTCTATATCTCACATGGGAACACTCTTGTGCGAAATATTTATATGCATCTTCCGTGATTCAATAAAGCAATCTTCCTATCTTTTTTTCCCCTTGGGATATTCTTCAACACATCTTATAATGGCTTCCATGAAATCATTTTCATTCATGGTGACATCATTCAGAGTTTGCTTTATTGAATTGAAGATAAGGAGATGATATTTTTTCTCTCTACCTCCTGAGAAAAGAGAATAAAATCATAAGTGAGTGATGACACTTTTCTCATCTCCTATTTATCTTATTGCATTATCTTTCTCCTTTTGTATGCTCTTATGTACTTTGACAATTGCTCATGAAATCAAGGAACAGACTTGTGTGGTCTGTGGGTAATTTTTTGTTCTCACCACTCCTTGTCCAACATTGCTTTTCAGGAGATAGATCATCCAAGTTTACAAATCTAATTACATAACCTATGGGGATGTCCTGTGAATTTATATATCCTATATAGAAAGATGTTTTTAACATTTTCTTGATCCAAAGCAAAAGAATGCTTATCTTGACAGCTAATGGCCCACTAAAAATTACTAAAGATTACAAGCCTTCGGAAAATTAAAAAAACATATAAATATTATGAACCTCAAAATATTAACTTACTAATTATTACAGGAAAGTTATAAATATCTAAAGGTGTACACTTACTTCTGTAATATGTAGATTAAAAATGCAGGCCTTTATGGTTCCTGCTTCCCTCTTAATTGCTTCCACTAATTACTTCCATTTAACCTCCCTAGGGAAAAGGTGTAGTCCATAGTGAATAAATCAGTTCATTTTATGGATTTGTCTTTATCCGTCAGTTTAACAGTTCATGGTTAGATAATTTTAGAACTACAGGGAAAAAAATCCTGACTAGTAGAGATTATCAGCCAGGAATTGTTAGATTTTTAATTAAACACAATCACTATCACCACTTCAATAAACCACTTTTTAACATTATTATGATCTTAAGATACTTGCATTGACCAAACATTTTTTCACTCGTTGAGTAAATATTTATTTCCCACTTACTCTGGGCCAGGAACTTAACTAGGAATGGGGCCACTGCAGTATATAGAAAAAGATAATGTCTCTGCCCTCATAGATTTTAATTTGTATTTTACTGGGGAAGATAAGTATTAAACAAATAAATATTAAATATGGCATTAATGGTAATGTGTTATGAGGATAACTAAAATAGTAAGGGGATTGAAAATGACAAGGACACTATGTGTAGTTAGGAAGGATTCTCCTCGGATTTAACATTTGAACAGAATCATGAAAGAGAAAAGGTTGAGTCAGGTGCTTATATAGCTGGGGAAAAGGGAAGAATGAATGCAAAAGCCTAGGAGCTAGGAGCATGCTGAGCATGTTCCGAGAACATCAAGGTGTACCTGGAGCCCAGTGAATGGGAGGGAGAGTTGGAGGCAGTGAACTAGGATAGGGACCCTGGGTTCATATCAGATAGGCTTTCACAGGCTTAAGCTTTATGCTGCACTGCCTTTGTAATAATACTAAATAAGAAAAGAAGCCAATGTATTAGAGCCTATTTATTTATGTGTATAGTTGTAATAGTTAAAATCTTTAAAATATATATCTAAAATTATTTTTATTAATCTAAATTTATGTCGACTCACAAAGAAATAATTCTATACAGACATTTATGAGATTAGTATAATAATATATCACTTCACAAAAGTAGTCTAGTAGATTTAGTATTTGCAAAGGTGAGAAAATAATCCACATTATCCTCTTTGAGATTATCTATAATAATAAAAGTGTAATATGCTAATTAAGCTGGACGTCCTTCTGGACGAAGCCAGGGCTGTGAGAGAAGCCCAGCTCCTGGGTGCCTGCCAGCAGCAGGAGGGAAGCTCGGGTCCCAGGTGCCTGCTGGTGGCCGGAGGGAAGCCTGGGTCCCGGGTGCCAGAGGGAAGCCCAAGTCCTGGGTGCCAGAGGGAAGCCAGTGCTGGCAGCCAAGGGAAGGAAGGCCTACTCTTGCACAAATTTTGTGCATTGGGCCTCTAGTATATTTATAGGACGAGCTGTCACTTTTATTTAGTACTAAGGATGACTATGTGATTAAAAAAAATAAAGCTGCCTGGCTGGTGTGGCTCAGTGGTTGAGCATTGACCCATGAACCAGGAGGTCACAGTTCTGATTCCCTCAATCAGAGCACATGCCCAAGTTGCAGATTTGATCCCCAGGAGGCAGCCCGTCAATGATTCTCTCTCATCATTGATGCTTCTCTTTCTCTCTCTCTCTCTTTTGTGAGTAATATATTTATTTTTATAATATTCATTGCAAATTGATTTTTCTTTATTGATTAAGGTATTACATATGTATCCTTATCCCCTCATAAACCCCGGCCTTCCCCCACTCATGCCCTCATCCCCTGGTGTCTGTGTCCATTGGTTAGGCTCATATGCATGCATACAAGTCCTTTGGTTGATCACTCCTGCTTATCCCCACCCTCCCCTACCTTCCCTCTGAGGTTTGATGGTCTGATCGATGCTTCTCTGCTCTGGATCTGTTTTTGTTCATCAGTTTATGTTGTTCATTATATTCCACAAATGAGTGAGATCATGTGATATTTATCTTTCTCTGACTGGCTTATTTCGTTTAGCATAATGCTCTCTGGTTCCATCTATGCTGTTGTAAATGGTAAGAATTCCCTTTTTTCACTGCAGCATAGTATTCCATTGTGTAGATGTACCACAGTTTTTAATCCACTCCTCTACTGATCGGCACCTATTCTGTTACCAAATCTTAGCTATGGTAAATTGTGCTGCTATGAACATAGAGGTCCATATATCCTTTCTGATGGGTGTTTCTGGTTTCTTGGGATATAGTCCTAGAAGTGGGATCACTGGGTCAAATGGGAGTTCCATTTTTAGTTTTTTGAGGAAACTCCATACTGTTCTCCACCGTGGCTGCACCAGTCTGCATTCCCACCAGCAGTGCAAAAGGGTTCCTTTTTCTACGCATCCTGGCCAGCATTTGTTGATTTGTTGATGATAGCCATTCTGACAGGTCTGAGATGGTACCACATTGTCATTTTGATTTGCTCTCCCTTTCCCTTCCTTCTGAAATCAATAAAAACATTTTAAAAAAGAAAATAAAGCCATTTTAACAATATTCTTGCTACCTGACTACTTCAAATGTATTTGTCCCCCTATTTTACTCCCTCCCCTTTTCTTTCTTTTATCATGAATTCTTTCTGGTTCATAGTGCCATCTCTCAGAATCGTGGGTACTCAACTTCTAAGTTCATTTCAGGGCCACTGTCTAGGATGGATAAGGCTTCTTTTAGACCACCCTTCAGAGACAGAGCTGTAAGGATATAGGAGTTTTCCATTTATCTACTTTGAAAATAGTTCTAAAAACATCCTTACGCCTCTCGCTTAAGAAAAGTTGTATTTTCTATGAAATGTATCGATGCATTAAACAGAAAGTTCCTAACTGTGGGAACATGACATTGTCCCCCTCTGTACAGAAGAGAATGGGGTTAATTCTGGCTGGCAGAATTACAGAATTTATGCAAGAATTCCAATATTAGAGAACCTAGGGAAATCTTTATATTACTTTTCTAATATTTTTTTATGAAAATACATTAACTGTAGAAAAGTTGAAAAAATTGTGCAGTGAACACATTCATTCTTTCATCCATCTCTCATTACCGCTCGTCAATCCATTTTATTATTTCATGCAGTTCAAAGTAAGTTGCAAACATGCACTTCTCTGTTAAGCATTCAGTAAGTGTATCATTAACTAGAGTTCGATATTTTCTTACTTTTTTATGTAAAATTACCAATGGTGAATTGTACACATTCAAAGTGTACCATTTGATGAGTTTCAACAAGTACATATACTAGTATAGCAAAAATGTCTACCACATATAGATCATTACCCACATGCTAGAAAATTTCCTGAGGTTCTTTTTCTTTTTAAGTTCACCATTCTGGTGTGTGTCAGTGGTATTTCACTGTGGCTTTAATTTGCATTTCCATAATAACTAATGATGTTGAGTACCTTTTATTGCTGAGTGCTCATTTTCCTTTGCAGAATATCTATTTATTTCATACTATCTTAAAGTAATACCTTTTCAATAAAACTTAGGACCTGAAGAAATATCCAAGTCATCTGAGAGCAATAATTACTTTATAGTACTTTTGCAAATAAGAGTTTCACAAAAGCTTGTAGTATAAAAATTAACAGAATTGTTTGTCTTCTTGAAAGATGAGCAAGTGATTACTTATTTATGTATTTGAATGATTTTCTCAAAAGCTGAGTTATTTTATCTCTCCTAGTAGGTTAAAGGTAGCTGGAAAATTCATGGGCTTCAGAGTTGCCCCTGGGTACCAGGATTCCAATTCTGTCTAGAAGAATTAATATGTGGGAACAAGCAAGACACTTGTTCTGTGAACTTCAAATTGTTTTTTCCTTTTGAAAAATGGGGGAAACAATACTTGTTATCTCAGAGAACATTCCAGGATTAAAAGTTAATACTTTTTAAAAATCTTCACACAGTGGCTAATCCATTGCATTCACCCAGTGCATGTGGATTATTGTCACATGAGCAAATGTTACCTAAAAGTATTGAAATATTGGCCACTAAAATTTTCACCAAAATCCCAATCAGCCTACACAGTTGTTTGTAACAGTTGAGCAATTGAAGCCATCCACTCTGAGTACAGGCAATTTTTTAGAACTAAGTCTAACAAAAGAATTTTTGGAGAATGAATACTTCATCACTGACATTGTTTAAAATTGCAGGTGCATGGTATTAATAAGAGCAAATTGACTTTTAGTAAGTTTTTTTTCATTGTCTGCATCTGGTGGGACTATTTTTACCACCCTGCCCTTAGAACACCATGACATAAATCTTAGATTCATTGGAAGTAGCTCAGGTATGTACCTTATTACCACTGTAGTGTGATAAAACTGAGGCACTGAGGAGTTAAGTATATTACTTAGATTTCATTAGTAAGTGCTGGGATTGGAACAAGGGTGACTTATATGTAGAGCCTGTGAGCTCTATACTATCTCACCTTTACAGAGGTACCATATGGGTTTAAAACAACAGCCACATATAAATTATCTGATATTTTATAATAGCAGTCTCTATATATTTTGGCATCGTGGCCCCTTTATATTCTAAAAATCATTGAAAACCTCATTGAGCTTTCGCTTTCATGGGTAAATATCTATCAATATTCAATGTATTTAAAACTAAAAATAATTACAAAGTTATTTAACAATTATTGAGAAAATAACATTAATAACATAATTCCATGTCTTATAAAAATAAGTATCTTTTCAAAGCAAACACATCTAGTGAAAGAAAGGAGTTGTTTTGCATTGTTGAAAAAAATCTCTTAATAGCTGTCTTTATAGAAAAATGAATTCTCATTTCTATTTCCTTTGTTTGTTTGTTTTGTTGATCCTCAACTAAGGTTATTTTTCCATTGATTTTCAGAGAGAGTGGAAGGGAGGGGGAGAGAAAGAGAAAAAGAGAGGGAAAAATCTATGTTAGAAAGACACATCAATTGGTTGCCTTCCACACGCGACCTGACTAGGGCCCGGATAGTCCTGCAACATGGGTATGTGCCCTTGTCCATAATAGAGCCTGTGGCTCTTCAGTGTGCAGGTCAACATTCTAACCACTGAGTTAAACTGACTAGGGCCTCATTTCTATTTCTGTGCTCAGTCTGTTATTTTGGTTGAAGTAAATGAAGAAATGCACATATACTTATATCTGTACATGCATATGCATATATATAAGGTGTCCCTAAAAAATGTAAACACATTTTGAATAATTATTCATTCCAATTGATTAATTCTGAGAAGAAAGAAACATCAATTGAGCTACTAGCTGTTAAATGTGTATACATATTTTTGGGAACACTTGATATATACACAAACTGTATATAATATTTATATACTCACACACATATAAACATCTTTAAAATAATTATTTTCTCAAAATATTCATCTGTATAGTCTATGATAAACTATTACTATTACCAAAGGAGTTTGTGAAATTTCTGCTTGTTTTATTGTTCAAAAAATCAAATAGTAAAGTGAAAAGATCCCTGGACTAACATTCAAAAGACTTGTTCTATGCAGCTTCACCATATATTTGCCTGTCTGTCCTAGAGAAGTAATTTGATTTTAATTCTCTAACTTTTCATTGTCTCATCTAAAAAATTGTGATACTAACTCATCCCAATAAACTCATAGTTACATGAGAATTAATAGAAACATGAGTATAAAAAAGATTTGTAAATTATTATGCAAATAAAGATATTATTATGACTCCCTTGTAATCCTTATAGTTTTATTAGAAATTGCTCCTTCTAAAAATATAAGCACCATTAATAATATTGTCCTATTTGGAATTCCTGAAAACAAGCAATGCAGAGTAAATTTCTCTACTGAGCACTTATATAAACACTCATGGTCCAGTGCACGAATTCTTGCACATTGGAAGGAAATTAATTAGAAGAAATATTTTAATATCACTCTTTGCCCTTTCTCTATAATAGAAGTGTCAACCAAATTTACAATTGACAATGACAGATCAAAACACAGATGTGTGATTGGCACCAGCGAGAGCTTTATATGTGTTGTACATGCATGAGTCAACTTGGCCTTTTATAGATATAGAATAAACTTGCTTAATTAGACCTGCTTTCTGATGTAGCTAAACTTTTTTTAGTCCAGTAAAGCACCCTAACTTCTCTTTCAGGTAATTGTCAGCAACACAGCAGTAAATATCAACACAAAGCAGATTATTATTATAGATCACGCAGGGAGAACAAAGGGTAAAATATTTAACTGCAGCAGCGTTTGATTATATTCTGCACAGTGAGAAAACCTAAAGTCATTTTCAAGATCCACCATTTCTTATTCTTTTCAGTTGGGTCAAGTTTCTAAACTTCCTAAATCTCCGTTTTCTGGCTAATGAAAAGAAAATAGGATTCTATCAAGTCTCCTATCTACCTACTCTAGGACTTCTGTTAGTATCAAATGAAATGAGCCACAGGAAAATGCTTCACAGCATTTGGTTAAAGTGTAAAATGTTTCCATCTGACTATAAAGCAAGTCATGTTCCTGGGTTGAAGAAACTCCAAGGTAGCTAGTTGCTAGGGAGAGGAAGTTGGGCGTTGCTATGTGAGGTGATTACCCGATGCCCAGAGTGAACGTTTGGGGGTTGTGCTGGGCTGTGGGCCCCATTTTGTGCCATGGTAGCGTCAGCTGCAATTTGGTGGGCTGTAGCTCCAGGGTGGTGGTGGGGCCTGTGTCCTACTTGGGGGAAGCCGAGTATTGCTTTGTGGGCAACAAGTCTGCAGTGCCATTTCTCTGTAAATGGCCAGTGCACATCACGGTGGCTCCTGCATTGAACGTCTGCCCCCTGGTGGTCAGTGCATAACATAGTAACTGGTCAGACAGGCAGAGGGACACTTAGCATATTAGTTTTTTACATATAGATAGATAGATAGATAGATAGATAGATAGATAGATAGATGATAGATAGATAGATAGATAGATAGATAGATAGATAGATAGATAGATCTATATAGGTATATATAGAGAGAGATATAGATATATAGATAGATACTCTGGGCAACACAAACCCCACATGGCTAAAACTGAACTTAGCATTTTCTCTTCCACATATTTTTCTTCTTCTTTATTCTTTAGGGTAATTAAGTCTTATCTCCTCATTTTCCCAGTAACACAGGCTTTGTCCCATCTTCAAATTCATCCTTCCCCTCTTATCACCTGTCTGTTTGCCAAAGTTTTAGAATCTGGAGTCTTACTATTTAATATATTCACCTCTTGCTTGTCATTTTGGCTGTAACCTCAATCAAGTCCTCAACAACTCTTCTTAGCATTTTTTTTTAAATTTTTCAATTAAGTCTTCAATAACTTACATAGACCATTTCCGTTGTCTCCATGCACTTGTTTCATTGTCTCCAACCAATCTTCAGGTGAGTGGGGTAAGACAGAGATTCAAATTCATTTTTTAAAAATGAACCCAAGCAGGATCACATCACTTTTCTAATTTAAAAAATTTGAATGTCGTCCCCTCTGCCTAGGGAATACTACCTAAACTCTCTGCAGGAGAGTCATAATTCTGTATGAATTTGCTTCAGCCTATCATTAAATCCTTATCTCCCGGTACATCTTGATCCCTAGCCCCAGGGACTATTTGCCATTCTTAAAATTAACCATTCATTTTTTAATACCTTCATCACTTGGCTTATGTCTAAAATGCCCTCACCAATTTTTCACCACTCCTCCTCAAAGTTCTCCAATGATCAATGTCATGCTCATTCAAACTCCCTTTAAATGTCCTGATCATCCAGGCTGCCCAAGGTAATTTGTTTCCACCTTTATTATTCGATGTATAAATACTTACATGACAATCTACAAAATACAAGGCAAATATTAGATGATGTGTAGCAGCAATTTTTAATGATTATACATGAAAATTATGCTCAAATATCTCACCAAAGAACATCTTTTTGCTTTATCTCGGATGTTCAATTTAGATTATAAGTACGTGATAGCATAGATTCGGACTGTTTTTTATTTTCCCTACAGTATTTGGCATAATGTCTTGAACAGATATCAATGAGTTCAAACAAATGATAATTTCGTTCGAATTTTGAAAGACTCAGGCAAAGGTTGAGGAATTGCACAAAGCCACTATGCTTTTGATATTTCCTTTGCTAATAAGAAACTTGTCATAAAGATCTATATATTTCCTGACAAGGCTTTTCAGCATCCCATTACTATTTCTTTTGCATTCTCTGAAAGATGATTCAGTATACAATATGTTTTTCTGTACTTTTCTTCTATATAAAAAGGAAAAGAAAATCCTGAAATGTGATAATATTATTATAAAAAACAGGATGCTTTTGCTTGACTTCTATTTTTCATGCTTTCATTACATTGTCAACTAAAATATCTAACCCAAGAAACAGGCATATATCTACTGTATATATTCAACTACCTATGAAAGTGGTAAGATTTTATATATGAGGGCATGATTTTAACCATTAGATATACTGTTTAATTATATTTATGATTATATATTACATGATTACATCTACACTAATAAAAGAGAAACATGGTAATTGGCGTACGACCAATACCCTTTTCATTGGCTAATCAGCGAGATATGCAAATTAACTGTCAGCCAAGATGGTGGCCGACAGCCAGGCAGCTTGAAACTAACATGAGGCTTGCTTGCTTCAGTGACTGAGGACTCCAACGTTCCCCGCCTGCGGCTGCAGGCCTCTGAGCCTGCATTTTAAGAAACTCTGTAACAAATACCACCGGACTTCAGCCAGCAGGATTGCAACATTGTAAGCAAAGGCCAGAAACCTACTTTCAGCCGTGGAGGCCTAAGAGCTGGAGCCAAGCCTCAAAGCTAAAGCTGGCCCAGAATAAAAAAAAAGAAAAAAGAAAAAAAGGAGCAGTTGGGAGCTTCAGTCACCCTCAGCCTGAAAACAGCCCTCAGCCCCTCACCCAGACTGGCCAGGCACCCCAGTGGGGACCCCCACCCTGAAAGATGTGTGACCAGCTGCAAACAGCCATCATCCCCTCACCCAGGCTGGCCAGGAACCCAAGTGGGGACCCCCACCCTGATCCAGGACACCCTTCAGGGCAAACCAGCCGGCCCCACCCATGCACCAGGCCTCTACCCTATATAGTAAAAGGGTAATATGCCTCCCAGCACCGGGATCAGCGTGACAAGGGGCAGCGCCCAAACCCCCTGATCGCCCTGTGGCTCTGTGTGTGACAGGGGGCGGAGCCATAACCTCCCTATCCACCCTGCTCTGTTTGTGATAGGGGCGAGCTCCCCAAACCCCTGATCAGCCCTGCTCTGTGCCTGATAGGGGGGAGCTCCCCAACCCCCCCCACGGGCCCTGCTCTGTGTGTGATGGGGTAGAGCCATAACCTCCCCATCGGCCCTGCCCTGAGTGTGAGAGTGGCGGTGCCCCAACCCCCTGATCGGCCCTGCTCTGTGGGTGATAGAGGGCGGTGCCCCACCCCCTGATGGCCCTGCTCTGTGTGTGACAGGGGGCAGTGCCCCAACCCCCTGATTGGCCCTATCTAAGATGACTATTAATACGGTTTGGTTTAAATATACCACCTATTATTTTCTACTAGGCTTACCTATTTTCCCTTATTTTCTGACTTTTTCTCTCCATTTATATTTTTTTATTATTTATCTCAGCTTTATTGAGGTATAATTGACATATAAAATTGTAAGAAATAGCCCCAGCTGGTTTGGCTCAGAGAAGAGAGCATCGGCCTGCGGACTGAAAGGTCCCAGGTTCGATTCCGGTCAAGGGCATGTATGTACCTTGGTTGCAGGCACTTCCCCAGTAGGGGGCGTGCAGGAGGCAGCTGATTGATGCTTCTCTCTCATAGATGTTTCTAACTCTCCCTCTCCCTTCCTCTCTGTGAAAAATCAATAAAATATATTTAAAAAAATTAAAAAAATAAAATTGTAAGAAATATATACTTATAAATTTAATATACTTATACCTTATAAAAGGCTTCTCCTCATCTTGTTATTTAAAACATCCATCACCTTTATCTTTTGTGTGTAAGACATTTAAGTGCTAATCTCAGCAAATTTAAATTATACAGTACAGTATCATCCACTGAAGTCACTATATTTTATATTAGATCTTTGAACCTTATTAATCTTATAGCTGAAAGCTTGTACCCTATTTTTATCTCCTTTATTGAATTACTTCTATATTTTTTTGTTTTGTTTTATTGTGGTTGATTTGGAGTTTATAGTATAGATCTTTAACTTACACCAGTTTACCTTCAGGTATTATTATACCCCTACACATATAAGAATCATAAAACACTATACTTCCTTTTCTTTTCTTCAGACTTGGCACTATTATCATGCCCTTTATTTCTTCACTAGAGGCCTAATGCACGAAATTCATGCAAGGGACTGGCCCCCACTGCTGCCGTGGCCAGGGGCCTCTGCCTCAGCCCTCTACCACCACCGCGGCTTCCTCCTGAAGGACATTCAGCCTAATTAGCATATTACACTTTTATTATTATAGATATGTTATATACCACACACTACAATGTTAACATTTTGCTTGAACAATCAAATATCCTTAAAGTATATTAAATAATAAGAAAAGAGGCTATCATTTACCAATATAGTTACCATTTTCATACCTTTGTGTAGATTCATATTTCCATCAGACAACATGTTTCTTTTGCCTGAAGAACTACTTTTAAAATTTTGTGTAGTGTGAGTCTGCTGGTGATGAATTTATTCAGCTTTAGATATTTGAAAGAAAAGTCCAAATTTTACTTTTTCTTAAGACATTTTGCTGAATATTTATTCTAGATTGACAGTCATTTTTCTTTCAACTTTAAAATTGTTGCTTTACGGTCTTCTCAATTGTTTGTTTTTTGTTTTTTGGGTTTTTTTTGCCAACAAGAAAGCTCCTGTTACCCTTATTTTTGGTTCTCTCTACATAACCTGTCTTTTTCTTAGATGCTTTTAAGTTTTCCTCTTTATCGGCAGTTTTGAGAAATTTGATTACAGTGTGTCTTAATGTAATTCTTGTCAAATATCTTGGGGTTCATTGAGTATTTTAGACCTGTGGGTTTATTTTGTTCATCACATTTGGGTAAATTTGGGCCAATATTTCTTCAATATCTTTTCTTCTCCTTGTCGCCCTACTTTGTGGGACACAAATTACGTATACATTCGGCCACTTGAATTCATCACACTGCATATAAAAGTGAAAGGCACAGAAGGGTATTTATATTCATTCTGGTAGAATAAAAAATATAGGACTTGTGACTTTGAAGCTGCAGGAATTTGAGTAGAGGCCAAAGATACACAGAAGTGGGCATCTTAATCATTACAGATGAGCTACTGCTTGTGGGCTCCCAAAGGTACTAAAAGAGAAGGGACGCTGGAAAGGAGGCTGAGAGCCCACAATAAGTTGGAAAGAACTATTGAGGTGCTGGATTTACATCTACATATTAAAATGAGCTAGTCTGTATTCAAAGACTGGCAAGGCCTGTGATATAATATACATTTAAAATGGAGCAGAGCTTCTTACTATATGAGAACATCAACTATCATTTCTAATATTTTGTAGCATTTTAATATAAAATGCATTTTATATTAAATATATTAAAATATATTTTAATATTTTATAGTGTCTTAAATTCAGTCAGTAACATTCTCTCTTCACTTACCAATATTTATAACACTAGAGGCCCAGTGCATGAAATTCATGCACTTGGAGGGGGGTGTGGTCTCTCAGCCCAGCCTGCGCCCTCTCACAGTCTAGGACCCTCACTCTTCACCATTCACCTGCTCATTGCTCCTTACCTCTCGGCTCACTGCTCCTTAGGGCTGCCCCAGAGGTGGGGAGGCTCCCGCAACCGCCGCCACACTCGTCAGCTGTGAGCCCAGCCTCTGGCTGAGCAGCGCTCCCCCTGTGGGAGCGCACTGACCACCAGGGGGCAGCTCCTGTGTTGAGCATCTGACCCCTGGTGGTCAGTGTGTGTCATAGTAACTGGTCATTCCGCTGTTCAGTCAATTTGCATATTAGGCTTTTATTATATAGGATTGTTTAATATTATGCAGTATTATAAGTTTCTGACTATATTCCCCTGTCTTCTATTTCTTTTCCAAATGGATTTCTGTGTGTGTGTGTGTGTGTGTGTGTGTGTGTGTATGTGTCCATATAAGAAACTACACCCAGTGAGTAGTTGCCTAATTAGTGCTTTTGGCTGCTTAACTAAATATAAACATAGAAAACAGGTTTTTATCCAGAGTTATACTATTAAAACATTACTCTGGAATAAGGTAGGATTCAAAATTATATAAACAGTTTGAGCTCAATTATGAAATATATATATACATTACATTTAGTTTAATGGAAGGATTTAGAGAAGGCAATATTATTTTTCTCTTTACAAAGTGTCTCTTAGCCCACTGATTGTTTCTGAAATTAGTCAGTTATAGGCCTGATTTTGAATCATATGTACAACATTAATTAGATGAGATAATCTTTAAAATTTAAGCTTTTAAAAAATTCAAAATATTGCATAGGCTGGTAGCTCTTCTGAAGAGAGACTTGAGTATGATGATTTTTTAAAAAATCAAACTTCCAATCTGAAAGCATACAATTAGTACCAATCATGTTTATGATGAAACTGTTACTTTTTACCAAACTGGAATTCTAAGAATATTATGACACTAGCATATATTTTTTAATCAAAACTTCTGGGAAGGTTTTCCCCAACATTGTTATTGATTTTTGAAGTTTGACTACATCTTTATACTTACCTCAGTGTAAAGAAATAAAGGAAATACTTCTATAAATATGCCACATATGTAACATAGCATTCATATTTCTTAGGGTTAAACAGCTCTGTTTTTTGAGTCAGGATAAACATCAGTAAGATAAGCAAAATGTTCTGATTGGCAGTAAGTAGATACAAAAAGAAAAAATATTTATTTCCCAAATCTTAAAACAAAAAGTAGGTAAACAAAATGTTTTTTAAAGGAAAAGTATTTCAGAGAAATGAAATCATACATCAAAGCCTTAATTTTCCAACCTAACCTAATAACTCAGATAGTTGTACATTTAACAATGTTCCTGTGAACAAAAATTATGTTGAACTGATCTGATTTTTTTGTCAGGGTGATGATCTAAGTACGAAGGCAAAATGAAGCAATGCCATATGTCCTAATTTACATAAGACTCCTGTCTCTTCCTCACATGACATGATGGTTTATGACCAACATGGAATATACACCATTTTGACAGGAGTGAACAACTGACAGATTAAGTTCCAAAAGAAATCATCAGAGATTGGGTGTAAGCTTAGATGGGCAGAGGTAGAACTGGGCTCTGTATGGAGAGAATTGATTTGACACAACTTCATGTCCTCTAAGCCCCTTTTATGTTCATAAAGCAACCAGTTTCATACAGACTTGGACAGCTTTGTGCAGCTGTTACCTCACCATACCTCACCCTGACCTGTCTCCACCCGCTTCTCTCCTGATTCCTTGAGGCTTCCCTGACAATTCACTGTGGCCTTTTTATGTTAGTGACTATCTGGTTGGAACTGTCTCATGAGCAACCTGAAGTGCAGAGGAGTTATGCCTATGGACCCAATCTTGGCCAATGGACACATGTTGCTTTTTCCTAGGCTTTAAACTACATTGCATAACACTTTCCAAATAATCTTGGGATGTGAACACTGTTTATTATAGCAATGACCAATATGATTAAGCATTATTGTACTGGCTTTTTCGCCTTTCCTGTTCACCCCTCCTCACCCCCAGATCTGTTCCTTGGCTCCTAATCACACATAGACTATTGGTATACAAGACTTTGTTCTTTTAAATATCTGATTTCAGGGAAATCTAGGCTACGAGTGTGGGAACAACAGTCAGAAATTCACAAAAATACAATTCAAAGCAATCCATGTTCCTTTATACATATAGAAACGCTGAAAAGAAATCAGAGGAAATTGAATAAAATATGTATGGTATTTTCTTAAGAAATTCAAGTGTCAACAGTCAAGCAAATGGACAAGATCTTTCCTGTCACAGAGTTTTCATTGACATGTGGGGGGTGAGAGTAAGTAAATCAATCAATAGGAAACATCAGGAAATTTCATAAGTGCTATGAAGAAATAAAAATATCTAGATATGTAGAAAGGAGCAGAGACCACTTTAAATTGGTGTTAAGGGAAGATCTGTTTTAAGATGTAACATTTAAGCTGATACATGAATGGCATGAAAGAACTGGACTTGATGTAAAAGCCAAGAAAAGTAATAACAACAATCATAACAATAGTTTCAACTACCACTTATCAAAACTTTAACATTTGCTCTTTTCTGTTTTACACATACTAATCCATTCTAAATCACCTGCCAAGTTGTGTCAAGAAGTGGGCTACAGAGCCAGGATAAAAACCAGAACCTTCTGACCCTAGAACCCATGCTCTTATCTACTACATTCTTTTCCCTTCAAAGGTCAAAAAGAGAATACCAGTGCAGGGTCCCAAAGGCAAGGTTGTACTTAATGCACTGAGAAAAGCAAGGCTAGATTAACTGAATTATCATGAACACCTTAACTCTATGGTAATGGGTTGAGGCCAGGGAAGTAAGAATGATCTATATGTCATGTAGGGCCTAGTCAGCCAGGATAAGGTATATGGCAATCTTTGTAAGTGAGATCAAAGATATAAGGTAAGGTGGGTTGAACAGAACAGAAAATCTGCTTCAGAATTTATATTTATGGGCATTTTGGTGAAAAGTGAAAATGTATTGAAAACCTGTGGGATGACTTAATGACTTTTAGTGATTAGAAGAAATTGGCTGCCTATTGTCATAAATCCTGGAAATAGAAGAGAGAAACAGACCTTCAGTAGAATATCTTAGAATAAACAATATATATTCTATTAGTGAGCTTGGCCTGTGTGGCACAGTGACTGAGTGTTGACCCATGAACCAAGAGGTCATTGGTTTGATTTCCAGTTAGGGCACAAACCTGGGTTGTGGGCTCCATCCCCAGTAGGGGGCTTGCAGGATGAAGCCAATTGATGTTTCAATATATATCTCCCATCCTCTCTCTATAAAATGAGTTAAAAAAATAAATTCCATTAATGACTTAATTATCATGACAAAATATATGCTTGCCACATTAGTTCCCCAAACTATTTTAGAATCATAATTCTATTTCACGAATGTCATTCATGGTTGACTCTAGGGAATATTGTGAAAATAAAGAAGTACCTTGCCCTTTGCTTCACATATTTCTTCCTTCTTTCTCTTACACATCATGAAGTTCCAAGTGGTTAGGAGTACCTAATGTGGTGCCTGAGCCTTCCTCTAATATTTCCACTCTTCTTCACTTCCTTTTATTTTTTAACTATTCACATTTTTTTTTCTGAACTTCAACAACACCTGAGGTTATTTACCTAAAATTTCTCTTAGCAAATATTGTGCTAATTTAGATGCGCATGCAAATTAGTTAATGATGTCCATGTATTTGTTACTTGCATTTTAAAGTGTTTTTTATTGTTACAATGTTTTATACTAAATAGGAAGCATAATAAGAATTCGCAGAGAGAAACCAAGATGGCGGCAGAGGTAAACACCTGAAATTGCTGCCTTGCACAACCACTTCAAAAATACAACTAAATGATAAAACGGACATCATCCAGAACCACAGGAAGGCTGGCTGAGTGGAAAATCTACAACTAGAAGGAAAGAGAAAAGCACACTGAGACCCAGAGGAGGTGCGGAAGTAAAGTGCAGAGGTACGAAGGAGGACGCAGAAAGGACTGGCAAGTGAGGACTAGGTTGTCTTTTTCAATCGGGAGGGAGACACAAGCTCTAGACTGCTCTGAACTCCAGTTCCTGGCGAGTCTCTGAGGACCCAGACTCATACGGGGAGAAACTGGACTGTCTGGCAGCGGGCAGAACTCGAGGGCAGCTTTCTCTCAGAGGTGCTTGCAGCGATTACTGCAGGACACTGAGACCCTGGGCCTCTTAGGGCAGGACTGAGGATCAGCCATAGCTGTTTGCTCCGCCCTGTTGATTCCCTGAGACCCCGCCCCACCCAAGCTGTGCACAGAGGCTTTTGCATATGAATGGCCTGGCCCTTTGCAACCTAAAATTACCTAACAAACTGCAGCTGGGTTAGAGAGACCCAGAACATCCAAAAGAAGGCCCAAGATCCCAAAGCAGCTTGCATTGCTTCACAGCTGGGCCTCATCTGGACACCTCCAAATCCGAAACTAAGAAGAGGAATCTGCAGATCTCTCCATAGCTCCTGTGGGGTAGCCTCAGGCAGAGGTGAAATTAGCACCTCCTTAGAGATCCAAGAGCCACTGTACCCAGTGGTCAGATTGGGACCATCCAGATTACAACTCCTCAGATCCATAAGGGATGCACTCAGGGCGCAGACTCAGTGAGCACCAAAGCCCCACTGAAGCATGTCTTGCCCCAGAAGGGTGTCTCCAGCACAGAAGTTCTCCCACCATAGACACAGCCAATTGGCTTGGAGGTCAATTCCTCCCAGTGATACCAACTACAATCAAGGCTTAACTACAACAAGACTGTGCACACAGCCCACAAAGGGGTGCACCAAGAGTGTCCACTTCAGGTAATTGGGGAGGCTGAGCCACTGGGCCCTATAGGACACCTAGCACAGAAAGCCACTCTATCAACATAGGAAAGCATAAAAAATGTGGAGACAAAGAAACTGGTCACAAATGACAGAAATGGAGGAAAGCAAAATACTAGATATAGAGTTCAAAACCACGGTTATAAGGTTTTTCAATAATTTTCTAGAAACCGCTGATAAGTTTAGTAAGACTCTCAGTAAGTCTAGTGAGACCCTCAAGGATATGAAAAAGGACAACTAGAAACTAAGCATACACTGACTTAAATAAAGAATATTATACAGAGATCCAATAGCAGACTAGAGAATTGCAAGAATCAAGTCAAAGATTTGAAATACGAAGAAGCAAAAAACACTCAACCGGAAAAACAACAACAACGAAAAGAATCCAAAAATATGAAGATAGTGTAAGGAGCCTCTGGGACAACTTCAAGCATACCAACATCCGAATTATGAGGGTGCCAGAAGAAGAGAGCAAGATATTGAAAACCTATTTGAAGAAATAATGACAGAAAACTTCCCCTACCTGGTGAAAGAAATAGACTTACAAGTCCAGGAAGTGCAGAGAAACCCAAACAAAAGGAATTCAAAGAGGACCATACCAAGACACATCATAATTAAAATGCCAAGAGCAAAAGACAAAGAGAGAATCTTAAAAGCAGCAAGAGAAAAACAATTAGTTACCTACAAGGGAGTACCCATATGACTGTCAGCTGATTTCTCAACAGAAACTATGCAGGCCAGAAGGGAGTGGCAAGAAATATTCAAAGTGATGAATAGCAAGAACCTACAACCAAGATTACTTTACCCAGCAAAGCTATCATTCAGAATTGAAGGTCAGATAAAGAGCTTCATAGATAAGAAAAAGCTAAAGGAGTCCATCACCACCAAACCAGTATTATATGAAATGCTGAAAGGTATAGAAGAAGAAGAAGAAGAAGAAGAAGAAGAAGAAGAAGAAGAAGAAGAAGAAGAGGAGGAGGAGGAGGAGGAGGAGGAGGAGGAGGAGGAGGAGAAGATAAAAATTATGAACAACAAATATATATCTATTAACAAGTGAATCTAAAAATCAAGTGAATAAATAATCTGATGAACAGAATAAACTGGTGAATATAATAGAATCAGGGGCATAGAAAGGGAGTGGACTGACAATTCTCGGGGGGAATGGGGTGTGGGGAGTGTGGTAAGAGCCTGGAAAAAAATTGTACACCTATGGATGAGGACAGTGGGGTCAGGGGCGGTAAGAGCAGAGGGTGGAGTGGGAACCGGTTGAAGGGGAGCTATGGGGGGAAAAAAAGAGAAACAACTGTAATAATGTGAACAATAAAAATTTAATTAAAAAAAAAGAATTCTCAGGCTCCATGTACAAAATATGTGAGATAAACAAATGGTCCTCAAACTGTGTCATAACTTTTTATTCCAAAACAAAATGTTCTTCTTATTTTTTTTTTTGAAGTCCCATTGGGAATCTGTTTTAACTACAGTTATTTTTAGCTTTAATTTTATGTTTATTGATTTTTAATTAAGTAATTGACAATGTATTATGCCTCTTTTGATAAGATATTATAAAACACACACATATAATCCCTAAATCTCACAACAATAATAGTTAATTTGGGCCAGGAAAAGTTCCAGAAGAAATCACAACTGTTTTGCAGCTTTTGAGACCTAACAGGGTATCTCACTCATAGTATTTCCTAACAAATCATTGAAATGCAATAATACACTTGTGCAAATCCTGGAGAGAAAGGTAGAGAAATCCAGGGGTTTTTCTCTGATATTCTGTAATCTGGGGCCACTTGCAAAGGTACTGCTTCGGCCTCTTAGCTAAGTCTTGCTAAGGAAAATGCATGGCTGAGAAGGAATACTAGATAAGAATTTGGACTGTGGGATTCTAATTACAGGACTTTGGACAAAAAGTGATTCTCTCTGGATATCTACTTTTACTTATCTATAAAATAAGGAGTGCACCATGCAGCTGTTCAACAAAGATCAATTTAATTGAAGTACTTGAGATAATTGCAAAGGTTCCTTTTAGATCAAACATTCTGTTCAAGAACCAGCTGTAATATCCTGGCATGACCGAAACCTGAGCTACTTAACCTCTTGGATCATCCTGCTTGGCTGGGAAAAGGTTGAAATGAGTTGATCTGTTTTGGGCCTCAGAAAATCCCATTGCACTTAGAATACTTTAAAATTCATACTGTAGACCCCCTTGGATACTGTAGAACTGAAGTTAATTGGAGAGAAATTAACAGTGCCAGACATTTCTTGAACTCCCTGCTGACCTTTAAGGCTTGATGGTCATTAGGAGGGAAACATCCAGGTTTCTTTGTATTAACGTATGATCTGCTCACTGAAGTTTTCTGACAAAAGAATAATTGTACATGCAGCTGAGTGATTTTAGATGCAATTGCCTCTGAGTGTTCAGCCAGTTAGGGCTGAAAGTTGCTGATGCAAACAATCACATGTGTGGAAATTAATAAAAATCATAGTAAAACCAGCATGGGAGGAGCCAGTTATGAAATTGGGCGATGGCAGACTTGTGCTTGGCTATTAAAACCAAAGGAATGATTAATCAAGGCTTACAATTTCATTAATGCTAACTGTTTATTTTTTCCCAGGGCCAGTGCAGATGTGCTAATGGATAATTGCTTTCTAGATTGCATTATGAAAGGGTCTATAAAATGTTGGATAATTCTATGCAATTCCCACACTTGAGTTCCTCCCACCCAGTGAGAGGACAACTTCTGTCACAAGATAGATAGTTATGAGCTGTTCCAAATGACACTTCTGTAAAATTGATGCCCCCTGGGTCCCAGCAAAGGCCAGTCAAAAATACTTAGCAAACATTACAAGGAGGAGTTTATACGTCAGTTACAGTACCTGGTTCACTTGTATAGATTATATAGTATACCTTGGAATCATATAAATTGATAGCCAAAAGCACTAGCAAAGCTTTTTTTCCCCATTGAAGTTAAGTTTAACATACTATAAGTTAATATATTACAACCATTTTTAACAATTTTTAAAAATAATTCACAATAGTGTGATTTACTAAGTGCTCATGGTACAATATATCAGCACAGAAAAGGTTACTGTTCACTGTGCATTTCTGAGCATACAAGTGATCATATTAATGGGAACATTGTGAGGCTGTATAAAATGATAAGCTTCATCTCGTAAGATTCACTAGAAAATTCAGATGCCACTGTCACTTTGTGGTTATGTCACCTTGTAACCACATACATTCTATTCCTTTTATTAAAACTGAGATGGATCCTTCAATACAGTGATGCTCAGTTGTTGACACTTATAATTCTTTTGAAATAATCAGTTCGCCAAACTTTTACAAAGACTCAAACTGGTGTTTAATTTTATTAAGCTAAGACTGGTTTCATTTTACTAACTTCTCCTTCAATTCATTTAGCAGATAGCAATCGGAGAACTGAAAACAAAAACATCCGGAGAAAAACAATGAAAAAATGGTGAGCATCTACCACCCAAACCTAATTTATCTCATGTTGATCATAGCAAGAAGCAGGAATTTAGTCTTTCCCCATAAAATGGGTAGTTGAGCTATTGAAAAATAAAGAGAACTAGTTAGTAGAATCAGCTACTGCTTATCTGAGGCCATTTAAATTAAGTCAAACTGGAGAGAAAGGATAGTTATTGCCTGGTCCCATGACTCACACCCCCGTGCAGTCAAAGGTTTGCTTCACATCCTCAGCCTGATCCAGACTGTGAAATTATGAAGTTGAAAATCTTTAGAGTTGAAGCAGATAACTAAATGGACTTGAACTCTAAGTTCTATATGGATGAGTTGACGGTTAAGGTTTTCCCAAACCAAAATTATATGATTCTAAGTAGAATCTATTGTGAATGATATATACCACCGACAATTAATTCAAAAATTATGGGATCACCTGCCATTTTTCAAAATGAATTGTTCAGTTGGGCTAGATTCATGCCGTCAACATAGTGTTATAAGCTGTGGGTACAGTGCCATTTTAAGATTCCGTATTTTGAGATTCTCTCTTTGTTTTTAGCCTTTGCCATTTTAATTATGATGTGTCTTGGTGTGGACCTCCTTGGGTTCTTGTTTGGGTCTCTCTTTACTTCCTGGACTTGTGTGTCTTATGGTTGCTTATTTTGAAGAAAAAATAGTGTTTAGCTAGATATGAATTTTGCAGGTCAGCTATTAAGGTGAGTTAACAAATGCAATTAGTTATAAATTATAAAAGAGAGCTTTAGAAGATACTATATAATAAATATAAGTACAAATAACTGATTTAGAGATAACTAAATGGAAGTTGTGTAGATATCAGAGTTACTTAAAGTATTGGAACTATTTTCATAGTTTTATTAAGGAATGGTTGACTCCCTAATTTCCTGATTTATATATATTTTCACTTGTGCTTAATTTTAATCTATTTATATTTATTACATATTTAGTGGATATTTATTATAGGAACTATAGTAGGAACTAGAGTACAGCCTTATCGTTGACTTACAATGGGGTTATATTGCGATAAACCCATCATAAGTTAAAAATATTGTATGTTGAAAATGCATTTAATATACCTAACCTACAAAATATCATAACTTAGCCTAGCCTACCCTAAACATGCTCAGAACACTTCACATTAGCCAACAGTTGGTTAATTATCTTGTTCCATCTCAAGAATAATTGCCTTCCTCTTATCATCAAAAGCAGGAGACACAGATGGGTGTTTTGTAGACATTATGGGATGCAAAACACAAAATACAATATCTGAAAATGCTGGCCTGCTATGGAATATCAGTTGTTTGCCCTTAGATTGTGCGGCTGGCTGGGAGCTTAGGCTCGCTGCCGCTGCCCAGCATCATAATACAGTATGGTACTTACCTCTTACCAGCCTGGGAAATGAGCAGAATTTAAAATCCAAAGTACAGTTTCTGCTGAATGCATATCACTTTTGCATCACTATAAAGTCAAAAATCACTATTCAGATCACTGCAAGTCACGGATCTTATGTAGTTAAAAATAAAATATTCAATTAGAGTCGAAAGAGCTATGTTAGTGTTAAACACAAAACGCCAGGAGTTGATATAGAGGAGCAGCTCCTAAACCAGCCTGGTGAGATCAAAGATAACTTCCGGGAAAAGATAGTGTGTGGGGAGTTTGGAAGAGACTATGGGAGTTAAATCAAAGAAGAGGAGAGAGGGAAGAAGATGTGGTAAGCCAGGAACAGTGTTATGGAAGCCCTGAGACTAAAAGAGGCTTGAGGTATTCGAGAATCTGAAAGTAATTAGATATGGTGGGAAAAGGATCAGTGAAGGGGCTGGTGGGATGAAACTGGAGAAGTCGATAGGGGCTGGAGGATTAAGGGCTTGTAGATCATGTGGAAGTCTGTGCAACTTCAACTACAAGTAATGCAGAGGGCACGACCTACAAATTTGAAAGTGATGTGGTACCCAGCACAAGGGACTAAATATTTAATTAACACTTTTTAATGTTAATGAGTGTTCTGAATTAGCAATCCTGAGCAATATTCACAAGGACTTCAAAGGAAGCAAGCTACCTCCACTTAAGCAGCAGGTTTTGCTCCATTTTTTTTTTGTTTCCTCTCTTTTTGCCCTAACCAAACCTAAGCTTCCTTGATTCTTCTATCCCTTAAATGACTTACAAATTCGTTTCATAAATAATTGAAGAGAATGGACTGGAACAATTCTAGCAACTATTGTTTAGTGACATGTCCATTTACTTTACTAAAAGAAATGTTTAATAAAGAAGATTACAGTACTAAATATAGACATTGAACCTAGAAATATGCAGTTGGGAATATGGATAACAGTGATAATTGAAGGGGTTCCTTAATTTAACATGCAGCTAGTCTTACGGCTGGGCTAGTCATTCATTTTCCACTGATGGAAACAGGCTGAGCCAGAATGAGCAAGATTTTCTGTACCTTAAAATGCTGCATATCGCTACACTTTTAATAAAATAGCACTGCTATAATTCCTTTAAATTTTTCTTTTCTGCAAGTTATTGGTAAATTCTTTTAAAAATGAATGTAGCCTTTATGTGAAGCCACGTTTTTATGAGCAATGATGACTTTTGCTAGGCAATAAAATATAATAAGTGGTCTTGGGTTTATGATTTTGTCTTAAAATTTTACATAATGCTGCTGGTTAATGTGTATATTTCTTTCTAGATATATTTATTCCCATTAAATTATCACTAATGTCTGTTCCCTATGGTGCATGACTATGGTCATAGGCTCTTAAAATTTAAAGAGAGAAATCTATATGCGTTGAAAATAATGCAAGTATTTTAAGCAGGAATGCCATCTACTTTATTGCCCCTTTACTCTCTCGTATTTCTTTCAAACTTTAAAAAAAGAACATTTTCTTTTTCTGGATTTTTTTTGATATATCAATTTCTTCAGGAATGCCCTAGATATTAATCAAATATTTGTATTTGCAAACTAAATTTAGGCAAGGTAATCACCTGTTTTTCTAACTGGTAGACTCTCCTATCCTAATAAAATTTTGTGGGATGCAGATTTTCTTTGCAGCTTTGATGGCTGTTTATACAGAACCAAAGTCCACTCTTCACTATTCTTTTTCACTCACATTTTATTTCATCTATTTTTATTTAATAGTCATCGGGTCACATAGAGTCCCCAAAAGTTCAAAAGGAGAATGGGTATTACTAGTGACTGCAAAGGTATATTTCTGGTCATTGGAGAGTTTATGATACTTGTATCATAATATTGCATCTGGTAAAAATTGCCCTCAAAATAAGTTTGTTATATACAGGGTGGGGTGAAAGTAGGTTTACAGTTGTGAGTACATTGAATACAGAGTTCTTGTATTATTGCTAATTAATTATTATATTATTTTTCATATGACGAACGGTAAACCTACTTTTGCCCCACACTGTATATGTGAAGAAGTATGTAATGTTTATAAGCCTGGCCAAGAAAATACATGACTAACAAGACTCTTTCTATGTTTCTTTTTTAAATCCTCTCCCAAGGACATGCTTGAGAGAGAAAGAGGGAAAATATTGTTGTGAGAGAGAAACATTGATCAGTTGCCTTCCTTTTATGTCCCCACCTGGGACTGAACCACAATCCAGGTGTATGCCCTGACCAGGAATCAAACCAGCATCCTTCTGGTTTGCAGAAGGATGCTCAACCAACTGAGCCACTCGGGCCAGACTCTCTGTGCTTTGATCTTTGCCCCTTTGGGTCTGTAAATTAGTATCTCAGAGGCTTTGGCCTTCACTCAGGAACTCAAACACCAGGCCCTCCACTTGCTTTTTCCTTCCCCCACCTTTTCTAGTTAACGTAGGTTCATCCTTCACATTTCAGCTTGAATGCATTCCTCAGGGTAATTTCCCTACTCCCTTCCATGAAGTGACTCTCTCTATATTATGCTCTTCCAGCTCATACATTTTCTTAAAAGCATGCACCACTCCTAATCATCATGAATTTATATTTATTTTATCCTTAGTAATAATATTTTTCATTGCAAGTGACAGAAATGGAACTCAAGTGGGATTACACAGTGTGAATACTACACAATATCTGGGCCTCTTAGAGATTCTACAGAGGCAATACAGAAATCATGTCACCTCTGGGGCTTTGGGTTCTGGAAATAAGGATAAAATTTGTAGGATTTAATTCCTCTCTATCCCATTTATATCTTTTATGCCTGTCTGTGTTTGGTTTTATCCTGTCTTTATTCACATGAACCTTATTCATCTGTTGGATATCACAGTGGCAAGAAGTTTCTGGACTCTTTCCTATTGTTTTCAGGTAGAAAAATCTAGTATGGTCCTCTGGGCTAGTTTGGGTCATGTGCCCAACCCTGGACCAATCATAGTGGCTAGAGAAATATGGGGTATTATGATTGGCCCAATCAGAGAGACATAGGCCCCTCCTCTAGAGGCTGGGGTCTTTTACCATACATAAAGTATATATGTGTGACAAGAACTCGTTCGAGAAGTATGCTGAACAGAAAAAAAAAAGGTTACCTCTGTGCCATATTTGTTTAATATCCATATTTCATAACAGGTAGGGAATGTTTCTATTTTCCTCACCATTTTTTTCTACTGCCTATCATAGTACCTAAAGCATCAAAAATACTTGATATTTGTTTACTTGCTTGAATAAATAGATGTATGCAGAGAAAATAGTTTTTATTGATTAAGAGGAAAGAAGTTAAATGATAAGGCAACAGATCTTGTCAAATAATGAAAATATAATAGTATAGCGAAAGGCATGGAAGTAATTCCAGCATTCTGTTTGTGCGTGTGCCCATTTAGGGGTTTACTTGCTTGAGAGTTTTAAGCTTTACTTCAAGCAATCAGGCAATGAGACTTGCATGGGGAGAAGAGCATTAGGTGAACAGATGTTATATTTTCAATGAGCTGTCCTGCTGAGATCTAATGAGTTATATAGTTCTGTAAGCCTAGCTGAGGAGAGGTTAGATAATTCTAAACCTAAATGTTCCCCAGGTCTTTGGAATGGAAACTTTACATTTCCCATTTAGAATAACCACAGTCACTGCCCCCAGGCAGGAAATGACCCTATATCTATCTATGTTTGCACCTAAATGGGGGTAGCATTGACACAGCCAGCAAGGAAACAAGGTCCTTCTGAGGATCTTTGCCTTCCTGCCAGCAAGTCATTCCTGCTGGATTGGTTTTAATGCATTCCTGGGAGCCTTCTGTTCATGAGAGTTTTAATTCCCATAATCCCATGTGAGGCTATTCTTGAGTCTTAATCACTTTCTCAAATTCAACCCTCCGGTCATGGTTGAATCTAACAATAATGTTCAAGATGCAACTGGGTCAAAAAATGCAAAAAAGGCAGCCAAGAGAAAATAGATGGCCTACAGAATTAAAAGCAATGACTTGAAAAATTCAAAGAACTAACACCATCCTTCTCAAACTATCCCAAAAAATTCAAGAAGAGAGAACATATCCAAGATAATTTTGCAAGGCCAGCATAATCTTAATTCCAAAATCAGATGAAGACAGTACAAACAGACAAAATTATAGGCCAATATCCCTGATGAACATAGATGCTAAAATCCTAAAAAGAATATTAGCAAACAGGACACAGGAATATCAATAAATCAATAAACATGATACACCACATAAAAAAATTAAGGATAAAACCATATGATCATATAAATAAATGCAGAGAAAGCACTTGATAAAATCCAGCACCCATTTATGAAAAAAACTCTTAGCAAAGTGGGAATAGAGGAAACACACCTCAACATAATAAATGCCAAATATGACAAACTCACAGACAACATTACACTCAATGGGCAAAAATAGAAGCATTTCTCTTAAGATCCGGTACAAGACAAGGATGCCCGCTTTCACCACTCTTATTCAATATAATACTGGAAATCCTAATCACAGATATCAGACAAGAAGAAGAAACAAAAGGCATCCACATTGGAAAGGAAGAAGTAAAACTCATTATTTTAAGAAAACATGATACATATATAGACAACCCTAAAGATTCCACACACACAATCCGCCAGAACTGATAAATAAATTCAGTAAAGTAGCAGGATACAAAATAAATATCAAGAAATCAGTTACATTTTTATAAACCAATAATGAACTATCAGAAAGGGCAACTAAGAAAATAATCCCACTTATAATTGCATCATAAAGATAACTTTAACCAAGGATATGAAAGATGCCTAATAGACATATGAAAAAATGCTCAACGTCACTAATCATCAGAGAAATGCAAATTAAAACCATAACGAGACATTGCCTCATGTCTCTCAGTATGGTTATCATCAATAAATCAACAAGTGTCAGCAAGGATGTGGAGAAAAGGGAACCCTTGTCCATTGTTGGTGGGAAAGCAGACTGGTGCAGCCACTATGGAAAGCATTATGGAGTTACCTCAAAAATTAAAAATAGAACTGTCTTATGACCCAGTGATTCTATTTCTTGGAATATATCTGAAGAAACCCAAAACACTAAATCAAAAAAATATAAGTACCCCTATGGTTCATTGCAGCATCTACACTAATTAAAGAGAAAAATGGTAATTGGCGTATGGCGATACCGTTTTCATTGGCTAATCAGGGCTATATGCAAATTAACTACCAACTAAGATTGGCAGTTAACTGCCAACTAAGATTGGCAGTTAACTGCCAACAAGATGGCAGCTAATTTGCATATGTAGGCACAATGCAGGGAGGCGAAAGGGAAAGCAGGAAGAAGCCCCCTGCCACTGACAGTGATCAGAAACCCAGGGGGGAGCTAAGAGCTGGGGGGCAGGGCAAAGGCGGCCCTGGGGCCGCCTTTGCCCTGCCCCCCAGCCGTGATCGGAGAATCAGGCACCTTTGCCGCCCTGGCCAGTGATAGCAGGAAGTAGGGGTGGAGCCAGCAATGGGAGCTGGGCAAGGTCGAAGCTGGCAGTCCCAGGAGCTAGGGGTCCCTTGCCTGGGCCTAAAGTGAAGCCCACGATCGCGGCGCCCCCCGCTGCCACTGCAGGTCCCCACTGCCTGGGCCGGACGCCTAGGCCAGAGGCGTTAGCCCTGGCCAGGGGCGGAGCCTGCAACCACAGGGAGCTGGGGGTCCCCTGCCCAGGCCTGACACCTCTGCCGGAGGCCTCAGGCCTGGTCAAGGGGCCGATCCGGTGATTGGTGATCAGAGGGTGATGAGGGTCAACTCCTCTGGCCGAGGCATCAGGCCTGGGTGGGGGGCGGAGCCGGGGATTGGGGGGATATGATGGTCCCCTTGCCCAGGCCTGAAGCCTGGGTCAGAGGCGTCAGGCTTGGGCAGGGGGTGGAGCAAGCGATCAGAGGGAGATGGGGGTCCCCTGCCCAGGCATGATTCCTGGGCCAGAGGCCTCAGGCCTGGGCGGGGGCCAGAGCCAGTGATTGGGGGGAGATGGGGGTCCCCTGTCCAAGCCTGACACCTCTGGCGGAGGCGTCAGGCTTGGGCAAGGGGCCGATCAGGCGATCGGAGGGTGATGGGGGGTCAATGCCTGAGGGCTCCCAGTATGTGAGAGGGTGCAGGCTGGGCTGAGGGACACTCTCCCCCGACACACACACCCAGTGCACGAATTTCATGCACCGGGCCCCTAGTTATTTATAATAGCCAAGATTTGGAAGAAGCCCAAGTCTACATCAGTAGCTGAGTGGATAAAAAAGCAATGGTACATTTACACAATGGAATAGTACTCAGCCATAAAAAAGGAAATATTACCTTTTTCTACAGCATGAATGGACCTGGAAAGTATTATGCTGAATGAAATAAGCCAATCAGAGAAAGACAAATATCATATGATTTCACTCATATGTAGAATCTAATGAACAGAATAAACTAACAAACAAAATAGAAAAAAAATTACAAAATAAAAACAATAACTTGACACTTTGCATCTACAGAGAAAAGAAAGAGATGAAGGTGGAAGGGAAAGAAAAGAGGGGGGATTGAGAGGTTAACTGCTACGAAGCACTTACCCATGTGCCAGTGTCATGCTCTACTAGATATTTTACATTTGAGGACTTTTCTAATCATCTCTTCAAGCCAGCTCTTACTCAGTGTGATAGATAAGAAAATGGAATCTGAGAGAGATAAATAATTTTCCCCAGTTTTCACTAGGTCCCGGGTTCCAGCTATGGCTACTTTATAGGGAATAAAATAAAGAAAAATAGTAAAAGTAAATGGATAAAAGAACCTGAAAAAAATAGCTAAGAATACACTAAAGACAGCTATATAGACAGTTATATTTCCAAATTAAACTTTTTTTCATTGGAATTCTCTAGTTGCACCATGAAGTACCCAAAAAAACATAATTATTTTGTGGAAATAATTTAACTTAATATAGGAAATGTATTAGAAAAGATCTAGTTATTTGTAAAAGTTATTACATGTGAAAGAGCTTTAATTTACTAGAGACATTTATGCTAGAGACATTTTTCTCTGTGGGGAAATCTGAATTATTTTTTAAAATCTTTATTGTTAAAAGTATTACCTAAGTTCCCCCTTTCCCCCCCCATTGACTTCTTTTAGCCTGCCTCCACCCCCCACCACAGGCCTTCACCACCCTATTGTCTGTGTCCATGGTTTTTGCATATATGCATACAAGTTCGTTGGTTGATCTCTTCACCCACCTCCTCTGCCTTCCCTCTGAGGTTCGATAGTCTGTTCCATGCCTCTATGTCTCTGGATCTACTGAGTCATGCAAACAAACTAGAAGGTCCTATCTTTACTCCCTTTGAGTATCTAAGTGGTATTTCGATCTCATGTGAAAGAGAATATTCATGCTCCTCTTACAGAGACTGCTAATCCCAAGTATGGCACAAAAAACTCTTGCATGAAATAGGCCCATTCTACAAAATATACCGATAGCCCCGTTGTTATAATGAGATGTTATTTTTCAATGAATCTAGTCTCTGCAGGTTCCCTTGTAACAAAGAAGTCTAATATTGTGCGTAATAATTACTGGGCCAACATTTGAATGCATGCTACTTATCTAGATATTTCTTTTCCTATTTTGAAAATTAAGTGTTAATATTGTCTTTATTCTAACTACTGATTCTCCAGGCCTTTTGTATGATCCCTTTCAAGCATCTCATTCATCACGCATCTCTTCCTTTTATCCTCTTTCCTTTCACCTCTGTCAGCTCTTTAGTACTTAAAAAGAAAAATCAATGTTTTGAAGTTTCATGCTGGTTAAATGACAAACTCATACTTACATTTAACTGGGTTAGGAAATATATCCAGAACATAGTTGGCTGAGATTCAGAGTTCAAACCTTGTCTCCTGCCAGAAAGAGGGAGCTGCAATCCTAGATCTAGATGTAATGCTGGGTGTGCCAGACACTGCTCGTTCCCTACCCAACAGCTACTATTCCCTTCTCCCTTGACTAAGGCACTCCGATTTTGTTCAAGAAGAGAATCTGCCCAGCTCAAATTCTCCATGTCCCAGCCTATCTCATCAGTAGAGATAGTAAAGCAGGAATGTAGAGCCTCAACCCATGTAGACTTTCTCAACAAGCCCCACTAGCCCTGAACTACATGTATCTTGTCATATAATAAACCATACTAAAACATTCTCTTGTTTGGTAAAGTTGGAGTTTGGGCAAATGGGGCCTGACAGAATGTTAATTTATTAATCCCTCATCTTAATGTTCTTAGCCACTGGGACCGAGACACTATTTCTTTCTGGGGTAAATCAAGCAAAGTGATATTTAAAAGCCCACTTGGGCAAGTAGCTGCCAATATATGTGGAAGATGTGTACTGAAATCAAAACATACACAACTCATACTACTGAATTTAGGAGTCTGTAGCCAGGACAACCATTCTTTGATGCTTTGAATATGCAGTTTCAACTTGACCTCAGGCCTGGGATCCTTAACTTTTTTCTAATGCTTTAAACGGGTGATAGCCACCAATCAGCCATCTGGATTGCTATCTGATGGTCATGCTCTTATTCCTATCCCACAACGGTGAACTATGTAGAAAAAAAGGGATTTTTTTAAATCTTCTATGTAGGATGGAAAGTTATGTAAATTAGTGAATGGTATGTGATTTTGTTGTTTTTATAGTCTCTTAAACCATTCATTTCTGTGACATTAAACCTTACTGTTCTCTAACCTTAGTCAAGTTGGTAGCACCATTGTGCTTGCTCAACTCACTCCCTTATCATGTTCTCTCAGAAGATATGTTATTGTTTATTTGCATGCAAATGGGAATGTAACTCAGTCAATCAAATTTTAATTGGGGGCATAGTAATTGTTGTATCCCGGGGAAATAAACAGTGAGCAAAAGAGACATGGTTCCTGCCTTCAAAGAACTTATATTTTGTAGAGGAAGGAAGACATTAGGAAACACTTTCGATTGACTTTTAAGTAATTATAATGCCTGGTGGCTATAGAAAAGGTGAGATAAAACACTTTCTTAAAGAAATGATATGTAAGCTGAAAAATAAAGCATTGACAGCAATTGCACGGGAATGATTTTTTTTTTTCAAGTGAACAAAATTGCATCTGGAAGACCTGAGAATAGGAAAGTTTGAGGAACAGAGAGCCTTCCAGCTTAGATGGATAGAGAGGAAAAAAAGAGAAAAGGTTCAACATGAAGCTGGAGCTGTAAGTAGGGACGGGACTACACAGTTCCATTTACCAAGATCAAGTGGATTTTAAGCTGTGCTTCAAATTGTCAAATAATGGGGCTTTCCTAGAGTAAAGGTCTTTCCAGCATCAGAGAGAAAATACAAAGAGTATTTTTGGAAATTGAGAATTTCTTTTGTCAGGTTGACCCTCTCAAGAAAAAGAGCCCATGTTTTTTCCAAGTCACATTAGAAACAACTGAAGTTGAGTTGCCCTTAGGGATGATTTAGGTAACTGATTCTCTGGTACATATTTTTCTTGAGGGAAACATATGATTCCACCACTAAATAATGAAATAGTGAAAACCCAATAGAGCTTCAATTTCCTTATTGTGCATATTGGGGCTAAATACTACCTGCTCCCAGGGTTGAAGAGTGATTATGTATTAATCAATTTAGTAGAAAACTTTGAAAATACAACCTATGCAGAAAATGGCAGGAGTTATATGAATGCTACATTTTTATATAACCTTTGGGTGAGATTAGCCCAAAGAACCCAGATAGTTGTAACCATAATAGCTTACATTTGCTAAGTCCTTATATGTATCCAGTCCAACCTGGTACTCTATTACTATTCCATTTTAGAGATGCAATGAGGCTTAGAGAATGGAATAAATTGCTCAAGATTTCATAGCAAATAAATAATGAAGCTGGCTTTAAATCAAGTAGTTGTTTCAAAAGTTGTATTTGACATGAGCCACTGTTCAGAAGTATAAAGTTTGTCCATAAGTACCTCTACACCATCTTCATATATTCTTTTCTTGTTCCATTCATCAAAACTCTATATCTGTAAATAACATAAAATACAATCACATTAAAGGTTATTATTTTTTGTGATTGAATCTTTCCCTTGTAGAGTCTAAGCATTTTTATAGGAATTGTTATCAGTGGAATTACAGGGGTTGTCAAGAGAGGCACAATGGCACCACTGTATCCTTTCTGGGCTTTCAAATAACCTCATACATGTGGTGTCTAGTTACTTACAAATGAAATCTCATACATACACTATTGGATGTTTCAGGATTTCTCTTTAAGCGAGTCTGGGAAAAAATTGTTCTTCCAATATAAAGCTCAGTGCATTCTAGGAAACAAAAGAATAGAGTGGAGGATTTACTGCAGTTTATTTTTCATCTGAAAAGTAAAAGGCTCTTCTTAGACAATTTTAAGGTCCCATTTGTTTCTTTCTTGAATCTATATAAATTATCGATCTGCCTTTCCTTTTACCTTTTAAAGCAGAATATAGGAGAGTGTTCATTTTCAGTTAAAATGGTAAAAATGGTGGTAAAGATGTACTGTTTCCTAGCTGAAACTAAAGGATACTCTAGACCAGGGATTGGCAAAGTAAGGTCCGTGGGCCAATCCTGCCCACGGGCTGGTTTTACAGTTTCATCAGATCACAGCCACACGCATTTGTTTTCATCTTGTCTACGGCTGCTTCTGCACATCTCTAGAGCTGAGTGTCTCCAAAGAGACTTTAGGGCCCACAAAGCCTAAAACATTTACTGTCTGCCCACCACCATGCTAGATAAAATGAGAACTAAGTAGATAGTACATGTATTACAGAAAGGCAGTTTGAGGGTCACTTTGAGAGTCAGGTTTGCCAAAAAAGCCAACCAGCCTAAGTGGGGCAAACAACAAGGCAGAGGGGATGTTGCTGACACAGTCAGAGAGCTGAGTGGAATAAAGAAACAGAGTACATTGACTGAGCAGAGCAGAGATAGGGAGCAGGGTGTGCACGGAGTAGGAGTAGCCAGGGACAGAGAAGTATAATGGGGCAGAGTGTAAACAAACAGCAGAATGCAGTCAGACAGCAGGAGCTGGTTGTAGTCAAGAGTTTGAACGTGGTCGTGAAGAAGGGTGTGAGTGTAGCCAGAGACTGTGGGTAGTCAGGGAGCATGGGATAGTCGCAGTGCAAGGAGGAGTTTTGAGCACAGTCACAGAGCAGAGAGTCATCATGCAGTGACCTGTACTCCAGGAGCAGAGTGTAGTCAGGTGGCAGGTTGTAGTCACAGCACAGAATAGTGCAATCAGACAACAGGCGTAGTCAGGGAGGAAAGTAAAGGCAGAGAGCTAAAGGTAGTCATGGAGCAGAGTGCAATCGGGGAGAAGGGTACAGGCAGGGGACAGAGTGTGGTTAGGAGCAGGGCGGAGGAAGGCAGCACAATCTGATAGCGAGTTGAATACAATCATAGAACACATTGGAGGTACAGAGCTCAGTGTTGCTGGGAGCAGAGTACAGCCAGGGAGCACAGTGTCATCAGGAAGCAGGGTGTAGGCAGGAAGGCAGGGATTTAGCTGGATGAGAGGGTGCTGTCGGGGAGGAGTGTACAGTTCCGTACCCGTCTGTATGGTCAGCAATGTGTGGCCAGCAAGCTGGGTGCAGTCCTAGCAGAAAGCAAGGGGTAGACAGGGAGTAGGGTAGGATGTAGCAGGTGATAAGGGGGCAGAGTGTGGGTAGGAAGCAGAATGTTGTAGGCAGAGAGCAAGTACAGTCCAGAAGCAGGATATAGTCAGGGGCCAGGTGTGGTAAGGGAGTGGATGTGGTCAGGGAGCTGTTGTAGCCAGGCAGTCAGGAAGCCAAGTGCTGAGCCTCAGAGAGTCAGCAGGCTGGTGTTCCTGAGACACCAACTTTGCGCTTTAATTCTAGGTCACAGTCTGTTTACCCTCTGGGCTCCCCACCTCAGCCCTACATAGAGAGGCATCAAGTGCCTATTTTGAGCCGGGCACTGTGCTGAGTGTTCTTCCACCTGCTGGCTGCACAATTGCCTAGAGCAAGGACAGGTGTTATTATTGCCTAAAGGAAATCTGAGAGCTGCAAGGATGGAAACTGGTTGGTGAGTGATGCCAAGGTACTGGCTCCAAGGGGCCATGCTTTGTGTTTATGCAAATAATCATAAGAATAATTATGCAACTCAATCCATGTGTACCTGCCAGCCGTAGTCATTGTGCTCAATGTTAGTTGGAACTCATTGTGTATCAATAAAAGAATAGCATTTTATGTCATGAAAAATGCTTTATTCAAAATGGTTTGTCAGCTTTAAAGAGTAGAATAATGTTGTACAATAAATGAAACCTTGAGTAGTTGGAGGGTTTTTCCCCATACTGCCAGCTGTTAATATAATTTGACAATATACCTAATCAAAATCACACAGCTTAATTGCCTTTGATGCATTCATAATTATATTTGCCGGGACTTTAATACACAGTGCACAACACACACGTGCACTTTGATACACAGCACACAGAATCCTCCTGCACATGAGGAATTAAAAAATAATCTAAATATTTGGTTATTAGAAGGCAAATGCTACAGTGAGGGTTTTTTAAAAAAACATTTTCATGTTATGTCTTGGGATAAATTTCTTTGTTTTTCCTATATATTGTACCTTAGCAATAAGCAGTTCATCTAAATATCTAAATGTGCTGAGTAAATCCAGCTAGCAGGAAACATTTATTGCCTCATAAAATGAAAACTGAATGAAGCTGTCAATCAGAAGAACAATTAAACCATTTGACTAAGTTGTTAGAAACAACAGAATTTTCTTGGAAACTAGATTTTCAGGAGAATGCAATTTCAGGGTAAGCATCCATGAATGCACAAATATCCTGCATGCTGCCAGTCAGCCCAGATGTCTGAGAAAAGACTGAGAGGAGAAGAAAGTGGTCCGTCTTCCCTGCTCTGGGAAGGGCCTCTGACCCTGCTTTTGGAGCAGCTTTTGTTTGTATCCAGAATCTGTAACACTAAAGCCCTCTCAGCAAGCAAAGGAAGCAGTGGAGTCAAAGCCACAATCAGCACAAACTTGTACAACTAGTGTTTAGTAATGAGGGACTCATTCAGAAAGCACCTCATTGACTTTCCTCATCTGTTATTAAGTCAACAATAGATTAATATGCTGGTTTCCTTCAGGAGAGACCACCTCTCTATATAGGTTTGTTTGGCAAGTTAATTTCTACAGCTTTCAAATGGCATTTATTTTATTTTTTAATAGTGCAGTTATTCATTCATTCTATAAATACCATTCTATTTATTTATTGTCATGCACAGCTTAACAATGAGGATATGTTCTGCAAAAGGTGTTGTTAGGTGATTTTTTAAAATATATTTTTATTGATTTTTTAGATAGAAGAAAGGAGAGGGATAGAGAGTTAGAAACATCGATGAGAGAGAAATATCAATTCAGCTGCCTCCTGCACACTCCCTACTGGGGATGTGCCTGCAACCAAGGTACATGCCCTTGACCGGAATCAAACCTGGGACCCTTCAGTCTGCAGGCCGATGCTCTATCCACTGAGCCAAACCAGTTAGGGCTTGTTAGGTGATTTTGTTGTTGTGCTAACATCACAGAATCCACTTACACAAACCTACATGGGATAGCCCACTACACATCTAGGCCATACGGTTTACCACCTTTGTATATGTGGTGCATTGTTGACCGAAATGTAGTTATGCCGTATTCACTTTAATTTGGTCTTCAGTTTTGTTTTCCATGAAAAGTGGAGTTGGTATTTTATGAGAACCAGTCAAACTATACATGAGTCAGTCTTTTGAATGTTTTTCTTAAAATTACAACCTATCCATCTGTTATCAGATTATTTAAAATAAACATTTTATTTAGTTGTCAGGCAAATTTCATAGTGTTTGCGTTTACTGGGACATGTTTGTTACCAGGAAGGACCCTGCTGTCCAGTATTACCTGCGCAGTGAGTGCCCAGGGTGGGGATCAAAATCTGGGTTGTTATTCAAGGGACCACCCTACATACTCTAAACTGCTCCCATATCCTTCATCCTCGTGGTTATCAAGTCCGTGCTGACTTGAGTGGAAACAGAATATGCCATTTAGGTGTTCTGCTATTTATTTGTCTAAGCCGTAATGAATTTTAAATCCTTGAATGCCTTGCTCTCCTTCACAGATCTACTACGATTCTACTCAAGCTGGTGTGGTCATTGGCCCACATGTACTTGCCTGATCTTACCTCTATGCGGTTTTTTTCCTAAAAAATATTTTCTCTTTTCACTCATTAAAATCATACTCATTCTTGAGGACCCAGCTAAATAAACATTGACCTGTTTGTAAAACTTTTCTGAATACCCAAGCCTCTGACTATTTGTGTCACTTCTTGTATGTGCCTTTGATGCAGCTGGTACCCCTAAGTTAGTCACATTCAAGTGGCCTATTTAAATCCTACATGACACAGGCATGTTTAGTAACATATGTGGTCACTCATTCTACATGTTTAAAGGCTATGGTCACAAAAGTTGCATCTTTGTGAACAGAGAATGGTATTAAGCAAACATGGTCTGCAGATATTTTCCCACTTGAGATATACATGGCTGGATTCCATACTTGGGGTAGAGGTTAGTCAGAAAAATAGCACTAGCTATCATGAGGTCAAGGGTCAATTTCATTGCAGCAGCCACAGCCTGGACCCTGAATACTCCCCCACCATTCCCACCTAGGTGAGTACATTTCTTTCTCACTGACTCACTTACCTAAGGTTGTTAGAGCAGAGCTGGGGATTTTTTTTTCTTTCATTGCCTTCTTCTCTCATCTATAATAAAAAAAGCGTAATGTACTAATTAGACTGGACATCCTTCCAGAGGAAGCCAGGGCTACAAGGGAAGCTCAGGTCCCGGGTGCCAGAGGGAAACCAGTGCTGGCAGCCAGGGGAAGGAGGGCCTACTCTTGCATGAATTTCATGCATCAGGCCTCTAGTTAGACTACAAAAAAAGATTAATTCGTATTGGTTCAATTTCTTTTTCTTATTCAGGGAAACAGAACTTGATAAACTTGAGAATCAAAATGTTCTTCTTTTCCTGTAGGACTTAACAGACCAAAATTATCTTTGAATTTCATATATATATTTCATATATATATATATACGTATATATATAATTTCATATATATATATATTATTGATTTTTTACAGAGAGTAAGGGAGAGGGATAGAGAGTTAGAAACATCAATGAGAGAGATACATCGATCAGCTGCCTCCTGCACACTCCCTACTGGGGATATACCTGCAACCAAGTATATGCCCTTGACTGGAATCGAACCTGGGACCCTTGAGTCCACAGGCCGATGCTCTATCCACTGAGCCAAACCAGTTAGGGCTGAATTTCTTATATTTTTAACAAAATCCCATGATCAAACCCTATCTCTTTGTCTCTGGTATATACACACTATAGTTCTCAGTCTGAACCTGACCCTTTCTAATTGGTTCCTTCCTTGATTTAGGACCTCTGTGCTTTCCTCATTGGCCATTCTGCTACATGGTATTCGTTTCAAATACCATGCCTCTCTCATTCTTTCCCCTTACCTTGCAACATTCCTTTATCCTTTGCACAAGTAAGATAAGCATGTTGGTGTCTCCAAGCCCCCATCTATGCATTCCTCTCCCATGGACCCTCTTCATCTCTAAGACTCCCTAAACCTGCCTGTTTTGTCCCTAGGATTCCTTTCACCAGTGGGCAAGAGGAGATCTGAGAACTGTGGTTTCAGGGTGAGCCGCTGCCGTGGAGAGTAGAGCAGGGAGCGGGTGTGGAATGGATCTGAAAGCAGTCAGTCTTAACAGAAGCCTTCTTCTGAAGATACTTTAGGTGAGAGTTGAGCAGGAATCCCTGTTTCCTTGTCAATGGAGAAGTTCCTGCCCAGAGCAGATGATTCATTGGCAGGAATATGGTAGCCGGATTTTATACTTCAGTGGTAAGGCTGAAAAACCTAAGTGTATTATATCTCCTAACACTGAAAGCTATGAAACAGAATGTATCAGATGAAGTGAGGAGAAGGAGGCTCAACCATAGTAATTTTTGGTCAAATAACAGGTTCTTCTTTGGAGAGGCTGCACTCTCGGTGGTATTATATTATCTGTTTGGTGGCATTCTGAACAAATGCGACAAAGGGGATGGCACCTACTCTCAAGGAGCTTGAAGACTATTCTTGGGGCTAACACTAAAGCATGAGATAATTAATAAATGAACAATGCAAAAGCATAAAAAAGTTAAGTGTTACATTTCTTGGTGCAAATTTAAAGCACATTAGATTTTCTTTTTTTTAATATTTTTTTTATTGATTTTTTACAGAGAGGAAGGGAGAGAGATAGAGAGTTAGAAACATCGATGAGAGAGAAACATCGATCAGCTGCCTCCTGCACATCTCCTACTGGGGATGTGCCCGCAACCCAGGTACATGCCCTTGACCGGAATCGAACCTGGGACCTTTCAGTCCGCAGGCCGACGCTCTATCCACTGAGCCAAACCGGTTTCGGCACACATTAGATTTTCTTAACTTAGCCACTGGCTCCAAAATATTTCAACTTTCAATTATGCTTCCAAGCAGGATGCAACATAAAGCAGTGTTTGAGAGAGAGGACTTATTACATACAACTTGGATCTGAATCCTGTCTCAACCAATTATCTGTCCTGCAGTTTTTAAGTCTTGCGTGAACTTTCTGTGCTTGAGTTTTTTCATTTATAAAATAGGAGATCAATATAGTAGGTGCTATTTAAATTAGGTAGTAGTTAATGCATAAGAAGTATTTAGATCAGCTTTTGCCACATACCAAGTGCTCAGCAAATATCAGCTGTTATTTCTCAGCATTTCAGTCCAGAGATGATTATAAACATACATATATAAACAAACATAATCACCCCAAGATACATGTCACACACACTCACACACATGCATATACCCACACATGCAATCTCTGAGCCTATGGACACAGGGTAATATGCATGAATGCCTGGTATTACCTGCTGTCTAAGTCCCTTAATGCACTTGATATCTTTCTTCTCATATCAAAAGAGGGGGGAATCACTAAGTCATTCATTACAGCAATCTGATGATTGCTCAGAAAATAAGAAGGGTGATGGGACACTCCATAAGAAAAATTATTAAAACAATAACATTTCTCACAATAATTTGTTTCCAATTTTACTTTCCCAAGTAATTTTTCACAAACTCATCTCTCACCCAATTTAGTGTTTATGATATTAATCTATAGGAAGAGTGTGTTTTGTGCAATATTTTTGCCTAAGCATTAAAGTATATCAACTTTCGTAGTGAAAATGAAGTGCTCCTACGAGTTCGCTGCTCCCATTGTTGACATTTCAGACATTTGAGAACATAGACACAGAAGTGTTTAGATATATATGCATGAAACATCAAAACATTATTCCAGATTTTTTTTGGGGGGTGGTTATGGATATTTATTAAATTTTAAGAAATGTATTGCTCTAAAAAGGGTATTTGACAATAATTTGGATACTGCAAGTGGAATTGTTTTCAACTTATGAAAATATTTCTTATTTTCCCTATAATGTCGATTTCAAGGTAGGCAAATATATGAAGGTAAAGAATTATTAGTCCATGGGGTTATGCATATTATTTCCTCGCATAATTATGTAAGCATACCTACTGGCAGCCATTATAAGGAAAGGAGACCATAGCTTTTGTCTCTGGCATCCCAAGACCATGGGAAACAGAGGTTAATAGCACTGCACATGCCCCAGAATTACAAATTAGGATGCTTTCTAAAAGCATCCTATTAAAGGAAGCGTTCTGTGGTACTGCAATGAGAATCACTAACTATAGGCCTGAAATAGAGTCTTTTGAGAATCTGCCTTCTGAGGAATTACACTAATATCCTACTGTTTTTCAAGCAATTAAAATGCAAATAAACATTTAAGGGTACTAGATTGGGAGCCCAGATTTGAAAAGGATATTACTCTATATTCACTGGAGCTGCTTGGTTTCTTTTAATTGAATGCTTCTTTGTAGATGTGCCTTCTGATTAATACTATTCACCTCAGACAGTCTCTTTATGGGCAGATAGAGCTGCTGTTTTTAAGCTTTTCAGACTAAAATCTGATTCTTCTTCTTTCTGTGGTGAGCATGAAGTGTTCATAAAAAAAATAAAAAAGTAAAATGTGCTGGGCATAAGCGTCTTCTCAGAGATGAAAATTCAGAATCCTAAGATTAGGTTTAAGAATCTCTCTAGGATGCATTGAAAAAAGGAGGCATTGATATTTGTTTGCAGATAAAAGAATAGTGGCAAGTTACTGTTGCATTGTTTTCATCAACTAACTCTTCACCCATGAATAAATGTATGATGAAGCACATTTAATCTGTGAAAAGGATTCCTTAACAAAGAGGTATCCAGATGGTGCTATGGCAATCTCAATGCTCCTAATGGAATTATGCGATGCTTCTGCAACTGATGTCAAGGTATTTTATCTCATCTTGTCTGCAAATAGGCTGGTATTATCTCCAACTATAATTATAAAAGCTATCATAATTGTTCAAGGAACTGGTAAAGATACAATTCCTTTCATGACTCTTAATATTGGTAAAGAAGAATTTGGGTTTCATCATATTTGTCAGAAAATGATATTGCAGATCAAGTGCAATTTGGAAATAGAGTTTCATTGCATCTTTATTTCCACATACAGTGTTACAGGAGCCACAGAAAGACATAGCACCCTACAGGATATTTTAAATGGAAATATCCGGTTTTTGTTTTTTATTCTCTTCTCATTACATGTGTATCCTCAGCAACTCACATATTCACCAACTGAAAGAAGTAGATATCTGATCATAGGTTTACCAATAGATATGGGAGGGGGGGTCAGAGGTGGTAGGTTGCAACTGCATCTCACAGGCAAAATTTCAGGAGACATGATGAGCCACTGGATCTGAGATTAGTTCTTCCATATTCATATCAGCAAAGGAGCACAGTTAGACACATATTAGCTAGTATAACAGATGTTCTGGAATAGGAGAAGGGATGGAAAACAGTTCATCTTCTGTTCAAATCATTGAATGGCTTTATTTACACATAGGACAAAGTTCAAGATCTATAAGTAGCCAAAACCGGTTTGGCTCAGTGGATAGAGCATCGGCCTGCGGACTGAAGGGTCCCGGGTTCGATTCCGGTCAAGGGCATGTACCTTGGTTGCGGGCACATGCCCAGTGGGGAGTGTGCAGGAGGCAGCTGGTCGATGTTTCTCTCTCATTGATGTTTCTAACTTTCTATCTCTCTCCTTTCCTCTCTGTAAAAACTCAATAAAAAAATATATATCTATATCTATATAAAAAAAAGATCTATAAGTAAGGAGGGATTCAAGGACATGGAGGGGATGAGGACATGCCACTTAAAATATACCCCTTTGGTATAAGGAATCTTGTGAGCTAAGGGCAGTTGAAAATCAGCAGATGCAGGAGGTTCTCTGTCCTCCCTTTAACTATCTAAAAGTGTAGCATAGCCCTAGCCCAGTGATTCCCAAAGTGGGCGCTACCGCCCCCTGGTGGGCGCTGCAGCAATGGGGGGGGGTGGTGATGGCTACAGGTGCATTTGTTTCAACTTTTTTTGTATTACTTTTCTATTATGAGTTCAATAAATAGTTTCATAATTTCAAACTTCAGTGTTTCTAATTTACACCTTTCTTTACTATATTTTACGAAAAAGGTAGAAACATTAATACATATATCTTTCTCTTTAATTGCTATTAAAATTTAAAAAAAATTAATTTCCAGGGGGCGCTGAGTAATATTTTTTCTGGAAAGGCGGCGGTAGGCCAAGTAAGTTTGGGAACCACTGCCCTAGCCGGTTTGGCTCAGTGAATAGAGCATCAGCCTGCAGATTGAAGGGTCCCAGGTTCTATTATGGTCAAGAGCTCACCTCAGTTGTAGACTCCATCCCCAGTAGGAGCCGTGCATGAGGCAGCCAATCGATGTTGCTTTCTCATTTATGTTTATCTCAATCCCTCTCCCTTCCTCTCTCTCTTTAAAAAGCCAATCTAAATAAAATTTATATAAAAGCCTAAGCAACTGTTACCACTGGTCAACTGAACGACCAGTCCATCAGTCACTATGATGTGCACTGACGCTCAATGCAGGAGCTGCCCCCTGGTGGTCAGTGCGCTCCCACAGCCAACCTCCCCTGGCCAGCTGGCTCCGATCAGTGAAACAGCCCTGATTGGCCCCAATTGCCGGCCAGGCTGAGGGACCCCACCCAGCATGAATTCGTGCACCGAGCCTCTAGTAAAAACATAAAAAAATAAAATAAAAGTGTAGCATAAATTTCCCTCTGTGAGGAGGACCCCACCTGTACCTGGAAGAGGAGAGAAAGACCACTCATCACCAGAGACAGAAGATTGACACCAAGGTGAGTATGCAGGAAGACCTCACTAAAGTAACCTGTACACTATTACTTCCACTAAGCAGTTCAGAGTCCCTTCCCTGTTACTTACTGACCCTTGAAGCCCAAACACTCCTTCCTTTGTTTAAATGGCACATGAGCCCTGAGTCAAACCATTTATTTGAGTTTCACTTCTCTTCTGTTAACTCCTGTGCATGTAAGATATTCCTAAAAATTTGTCTTCTATGAATCTGCTTTTTGTTGCTTTAATTCATATGGCCCTGGAACTTAATCTATGAGGGCAGAGGAAAAGTCCACCCTCCCTCCCCTCCCACAGCCGTTAACTATTTACTCATCTATGATGTCTTCATAGTCAACACACAAATCTCACCTCCCAATCCTCTGCTCCAGCTGCCACAGCCTGTGTTATCATTTGTGCCTTGCTAGGTTTTGCCTGAATCCTAAACAGAATATGAATTCTAACCCCTGCAGCCTTATTTATGCTTTTTCATTTGTCTGTCACGGACTTGGTCTGAATCATTTTATCTGTAATATAAGTTCAACTCCTTCATAAAGCTTTCCCGACTCCTCCAGACAGTGACTTGGTTCTCTGAATGCCAAGAGGAGATTTGGTCACTTCTACTCATTTACACATGGTGTGTCTCACCTAATAATACTGTCTTTTTCACTTACACTTCTTCATTGTATATATCTGGAGACCAACTTCCATGCTTCATGGTATTCAGTAAATATTCGGTAAGAGTGAGTAACAATTAATCTGCCATATTGAAGCCCATTGGGTTAAAAATTGTATGACCTTAACTTTTAAAAGTAAATCTTCAGAAACTGTTTTAAAAGGCAGACATTTTAGCATCATGGGAAGCCTATAAAGTTATACTGATAGAGCAGAATAGATCATGTTACCTAAACGGATAAATGATTTAGGATGGTTCTACAGGATAGAAAGTGTACCTTGTTCCTTTAGTCATCGGTTAATAAAATTAAAACGTATAAGATGTTTATAGTGTGGGAAACAGTACGATGAAATACTCAGATGGATTCCTTTCATTCATTTTTTCATTCTTTTATTTACTTAATAATCATTTAATTTATAAACTCTTTTCTGGGAACGTAAAGATATAATAGATTCTCTCTTTGCGATGCTCAGCCATTTCGCCCGTCTAGAGCCAAGCTAAACTTTTATTTTTAGTGATTCACTGCAAGTATGCTTAGAAATGATCTTGAGGTAGAGCCACAGGGAGATTTTTGTCTTTTAACAAAATGATAAATTAAAACTTACTTGACTGGCACAAGAAGGATTACCAGGATGCCACTAGAAAATCTAAAGGAGATGATTCTCCAAAACCAATTAATATAGTGGCTGCACATATTGGAAACAAGAGGAGATACATTCATTAATTCATGTTTATCGAATGCCTATTAGGAATAAGGCATTATATTAACTACTGGCTGGGAATGCAGCAGGTTCCTGTCTTGGTGGAATTAACATACTAGTGGTGAAAGCATAAAATATATACATAAGTACACTATTATTTAAAAACAGCTATGAAATAGATGTATCGGTAGTTATGCATTTGTGTAAAATGGGAATGTTGGTTGGCTCGGAGTTATAGCTGAGACCTGAAGGACTAAGATCGGGCTTAGGTATGCCAAGGTCAGAGGGAGGCGAAGTGTTCTGAGCCGTAGGAAGAGTATGTACTTGAGGCAGGAAGGAAACTGGCCCATTTTATGTTAATGGGATTTCTGCCACTTGTGCCAGCTCCATTTTTATTCTAGAGACCGCCAGATGGGTAAAAAGTTTGCTGAAGCAAATCACTCTGAGGTGTCTGTCTCATGAGGCCAATCCAGGGAATAGCATTTTTGAAATGAATAAAAATAAAAGCTGAACATAGGCATTTTCTTTATTGCCTTAATTCACAACCTGGCTGAGTCACACTTGCTTTGGGAACCATAATTTTGAATTTCTGGACTTGAATGCATCTTTAAAATTCTCTGTGCAAATGGAAGGTGGGAAAAAGAAAAGTGTTAGATGTACGAACCAGACACACAAATAGCTGCTCAAGAGGCAGTATGACAGCGTCACTAAGGGAACTAAACTGAGTGCTCAGTTCTCAAAATCATGCTTCAGATATCAGCTGTGACACAATGATAGGCTAACCCAGAAGAACAGTACTGGGTTCTAATCCTGGGACATATTTACAACCAAAGTTGTTGGGGTTTTTTGTTTGTGTTTTGCCACAATTCTTTATTGAGACTTACTCTTAGAGTTAGTAGAAAACTACCTGGGAATAGAAAACTGGAATACATTTCTCCTTAAAGCAATTTTAGTTTATAAATAAAAACTAAATTTGATCTAGCCTAAGTGAAAGGTAAATTGATGTGTGGGAACCTTCCATAATAACATTTGACTCCATATGATATTCATTCAAGTAATAAATCAACATAGAATCATTTGAACAGAAGTTAGCTCATAATATTGATAGCTTTTAATAAAATTGCCTAAAGAATTTTTTGGTACCACAACTAGAAAATATAATTAGTACTAATACTGTTAAAAAATGGTTTTACATTTTCTTATGTTGCATTAAGTACTAAAATTGTATAAATAATGGAATATAGTCCCATCAAATTATTAAGACCTCTTTCACTGTACCAATATACAAATTACATTTATTTAATTTTTTAAATTCCTCTTAAAATAATATCAGTTATTTGCAAAAATTTTACTTAAATTTTGTAATTCAGTAGATAGCTTTGTAGCATTGACACATGGCTAAGAATCTATTGATAATGTCAAGCTTTAATCCTAAAAATGAGCTTGATGGACAAAAAAACCTTTTGGCCATTTAATAGTAAAACAAAATATTTTTAAGAAAAAAACTTTAAAATATTATTTTGTAAATAAAAATACTTAGAGAACTAACAAAATGATTCATTCACTCAGTATTTTGACAGTGTTTACTCAGTGCTTACGCTGGGTCTATAGAAATGCAATGATCCATTTCATATCATCAAGGTGCCTCGATTCTTGTAGGAACGCAGATTGGTTTACTTAAAACCACTGAGATAATTGCCATGTTAATGTAACACAAAATATACTGGCAAAAGCAAATGCATTCTACATTTCCCTGGGAGTCAGGGAAGGCTTTATAATGTGAGAGATAGTGTTTTAGCTTTAAATGGAGGATTCAGACAAGGAGAATAAATTCAGGCAGAGTATGCAGGGGTGAATGTGGAGGATCTGGACTCTACAAAATCATGGAGAGTGAGAAAGTGTGGTAAACTCAAGAGACTAAATGTGTCGGCATATGTTGAAAAATTGAGGGAGAAGATGGGAGAGTTGGTAGAGGAGATAGAACGGGAATCCAGATGTTAAATCTCATGCTGTGTACTTTGCTTGACTCCCTCCAAAAATGGACTTAAGCAAAAGATGAAAGTGCAACTAGTCTATTTAGTAGGTGAGCTCCCAAAACATTAATAGGCAAGTAAAAATGGTAGGTAGGAAGGAAAGTAGATAACTATGGGTGTATTATGAAGCATGCTAACATTTAATCCCCTTAATTCCATTGGTAGACTCTAAAGCTAGCCTAAAATAGGAGCCTGCGAGTTATTCTGCTTGAGCAGGCACATGGGATTTCAGTATTTATACACTGACTCCCTGTGATCATTGGTTAATGGTAGATGCTAACTCACTACTACTTCCAACCTACCACCCTAGCAGCAAAGCTGACTCTAGAGACCAAAGAGGGCACTCAGGCACAGACATGCAAGAGGTGGGAGTCCATCTGTGTGCACTGAAGGGATAAGTACAAGGTGGTATGCATAGAGGGTACCAATTACTTCCTGCAATTAAATTTATATTTCAGTTTGTAGATCACAGGATGCTTATAAAAGGATCATATGAAAGAAGCTTACAGCAGTGGGGCAAAGTCATTCTATCTGAGTTTGAAACCTGACTCTGCCATTCATTGTTTGTATGAATTTGAGAAATTTGCTTAACTTCTCCATGCCTCCGTTTCTTCACCTGGACAATGAAGATAACTACCTCATAGGATGATGGTGAGGATTACTGGAATGAATTCATATAAGACAATGAGAATAGTGAAGCATATAGTAAAAGCCCAGGATATGTGAATTATTACTATAATGATCCAGAGATGTTAGCCAGGATCAGATTTTTGTCTTCAAGGGGTCACACTGCGAGTACAATGGTGACATTAGAGGGTTAAATGTAAGCCATGCCACTCTGAAGAAGAGAAAAAAGTAAATTACCAAGATTTTTTTTTTTGAAGAAAAAAATTTGGAGTTTTTTTGACATGGGCAAGAGGTTGGAGGGAACAGATGTGGGAAAAAGTTGGTAGGTTCAGGTTTGAACAGAGTTGATTCTGCACACCTCCAAAATAAATCATAAAATATTTGTCAACATGAAAATCTACAAAGGTATGTTAAAATTTCTAGACATATGAATATTGTTCAAAGCATTTTATGGGCAATTATATTGAAAGAGGAAAAATATACTATATATAAAGTCTATTTCTTCTATCAGGAGCCTGGAGATAAGCCCTTATTTCAAGTTATGGTGTAAAAACAAATTATTTAGAAAAAAAAGTGATGAAACTATAAAAATATGCAGTGTCAAAAGATATTACATGCTTAATTATGCATGTATTTCAAACATTTTATTTCTGTAGAATTTTGAAATATCTTCTGACAGGATATAGTCAATCATTCCTAGTTTGTTACATACAAAGGCTCCCAAAATTCTTTTTTATTTGTCTCTCTTAATAGTTTGTTACTTCACTTAATATTAATCTTCATTTTGTTTGTCTAAATTCATAGTTAATGAACTCAAGAGAATATTAAATGAAGAAATTACAAAGTTGGAATGCTACATGAATTTCTGAAAATTCCTAAGATAATTTGGAGCTAAACTTTGAAATTACAGTAAATGATAGCCTACCTTTGTTTGCTGCACTTATTGTTTATAGTTTGTTCATCCTATATAATAAAGAGCTAATATGCTAATTAGACCAGAGGGCAGAATGATATTCCAGAATGAACAGTGGGCAGGGGGCGGGGGGTGGGGCTGCGAGGCAGCCCAGGCTGCTTCGAGGGCCAAACCCTTTGCACAATTTCATGCACCGGGCCCCTAGTATGATATACTTAGTTAAGAAGACACTGCAATACAGATAGAGCATGGTAGTTGAAAGTTACCCTAGCATTATTTTCTTGGCAAGAGTATTCTACATAAAAATAAAATCACTATACTGGATAATTCCTTTTATTTTAAAAATATTGTATTATAAAGAGATTAAAAGATCTAATGAAAAAGAATGAGACAAATTGGAATTTGAACTTTGACTTCACTACTTTGATTTATTTACCTTATGACTGTAAACATTTTTTTCCTTGAAAGTTCAATGATGAACACACCTAAGGTTAACTAAATTTAAAATAAAGCAACTTGCTAAAATAATGAAACAAAGCTTCACAAGATATAATCAAGCTTTATAACATTGTCAAAATTTTGCTATACAATGAGTGTGAAAGGTAATTGTTTCCTTTGGCATTAAATTACTAGTTGAAAACAAAAGTAGTACTTGCCCCTTAAATAATACTAACACAAGGAACACTGAATAATCAACTTTATTTTTATAACTTTAATCTTTCTTGAAGTATTTGGAAGATGAACTTGAGGTTAGGAATTTAAAAAATATAAAGAAATTTAAGATATAAAAATATACACATATGATTCCGTTTCATTAAGTTAAATTATCCATATTGAACTATTGATGACCTGGACAACATATGTAAAAAGAATAAATGTAGAAATAGATCATTTTCTTCCACATTTAATGCATTATATTGTTCCCCATTACATAATTCACCCATTTATTCTTTTCAACTCCCTGAAATCACCAGTTTGATATGAAACTTTCAGACTTAATGTGACACATTTATTTGTTTATTTGCATATTTCTAGCTGTGATATTTTCCAAGAGAATAATTCTTTTTTTTTAATATTTTTATTGATTAAGATATTACATATGTGTACCCTCTACCCCCCCCCCCCCCCCGCTCATCCCCTCACCCCCCCGTTGTCCGTGTCCATTGGTTAGGCCTATATGCTTGCATATAAGTCCTTTGGTTGATCTTTCCCCCTTGCCCCCACCCTCCCCTACCTTCCCTCCAAGGCCCGACAGTCCAATCAATGCCTCTCCGTCTCTGGATCAGTCCTTGTTCATCAGTTTATGTTGTTCATTATATTCCACAAATAAGTGAGATCTTGTGGTATTTATCCGCTCTCCAGTTCCATCCATGCTGTGGCAAATGGTAAGAGTTCCTTTTTCTTCTTCCTCTTCTTAAAGAATACCTTTCAGCATTTCATATAATGCTGGTTTGGTGGTGATGAACTCCTTTAGCTTTTTCTTATCCGTGAAGCTCTTTATCTGACCTTCCATTCTGAATGATAGCTTTGCTGGATAAAGTAATCTTGGTTGCAGGTTCTTGCTATTCATCTCTTTGAATATTTCTTGCCACTCTCTTCTGGCCTGCATGGTTTCTGTTGAGAAATCAGCTGACAGTCGGATGGGTACTCCCTTGTAGGTAACTGACTGTCTTTCTCTTGCTGCTTTTAAGATTCTCTCTTTATCTTTTGCTCTTGGCATTTTAATTATGATGTGTCTTGGTGTGGTCCTCTTTGGATTCCTTTTGTTTGGGGTTCTCTGCGCTTCCTGGACTTGTAAGTCCATTTCTTTCACCAGGTGGGGGAAGTTTTCTGTCATTATTTCTTCAAAAAGGTTTTCAATATCTTGCCCTCTCTCTCCTTCTGGTACCCCTATAATTCTGATGTTGGCACGCTTGAAGTTGTCCCAGAGGTTCCTTACACTATCTTCATATTTTTTGAATCTCTTTTCTTTTTTCTTTTTCGGTTGGGTATTTTTTGTTTCTTTGCATTTCAAATCTTTGACTTGATTCTTGGGATCCTCTTGTCTGCTGTTGGATCTCTGTAAATTATTCTTTATTTCAGTCAGTGTATGCATAATTTCTAATTGGTCCTTTTTCATGACCTCCATGGTCTCACCATACTCCTTGAGGGATTCATTAAATTTATCGGCGGTTTCCATAAAATTCTTGACAAACCTTATAAAAGTGGCCTTGAACTCTATATCCAGTCGTCTGCTCTCCTCCGTTTCTGCCAATTGTGACCTGTTTCTCTGTCTCCGCATTTTGGCTGCTTCCCTGTGTTGATAGAGTGGCCCTGCGCGCCAGGTGTCCTGTAGGGCCCAGTGGCTCAGCCTCCCCAGTTACCTGGGGTGGACACTCTTGGTGCACTCTTGGTGCCTTGGTTGTTGTAGGATCACTGGGAGGAATTGACCTCCAGGCCAATTGGCTGTGGGAAGCAGCTGTGTCTGAAGTGGGAGAATGGACCCCCTCTGACCACTGGGTACAGTGGCTCCTGGATCTAAGGAGGTGCTAATTCAGTCCCTGCCTGAGGCCACACAGCAGGAACTACGAAGAGGCTCAGCTGTGAAGCAATGCAAGCCGCTGCGGGGCCTTGGGCCTTCTCTTGGAAGTTCCGGGTCTGGCTGGCCAGGCTGCAGTTAGGTAATTATCAGGTTGCAAAGTTCTGGGACATTCACATGCAAAAGCCTCTGCCGCAGCCCGGGTGGGGCGGGGTCTCAGGGAGTCAAAGGGCGTAGAAAGAAGCAATGGCTGATTCTCCGCGCCCGGAGTCGCGCGTCTCAGTGTCCTGGTAATGGCTGCAAGCACCTCTGAGGGAAAGCGGCCCTCAAGTTCGCCCGCTGCCGCCTGAGAGAGCCGCCTCTCCCCGTATGAGTCCTAAGTCCCCAGAGACTTCCCAGAACCGGAGATCAGAGCAGTCGGGAGCTTGTGATTCAAAAAGACAGCCGCGTCCTCAGGTGCCACCCCCTTTCCGCGCGCCCGAGCCGCCGCCGTACCTCTGCACTCAGCCTCCGCAGCTCCTCTGGCTCTCAGCGTGCTTTTCTTTTCTTCTAGTTGTAGAAATTACACTCAGCCAGCCTTCCTGTTGTTTTGGACGATGTTTGCTCCGTCCTTTGGGCTAATTTTCAATTGTTGTGGGAGGCGACTATTTCCCGGTGTTTATCTATGCCGCCATCTTAGTTTCTCTCCCCTCACCTTGTTGTTCAAGAGAATAATTCTTATCAATGTGTTATCAAGATAGCAGAGGAGCCTTGGCCAGTGTGGATCAGTTGGTTGGAGTGTTGTCCCATACACGGAAAGGATGAGGGTTCGATTCCCGGGATTCCTGGTAGGGCACAAGCCCAGGTTGCAGTAAAATCCCCAGTCAGGTTGTATACAGGATGCAACCAATCAATGTTTCTCTCACACAACGATGTTTTTCTCTCTCTTCACCAAGAAGACTTATATGCCTCCTTTTCCCATAATTGCTCTCTCCTTAAATATGTTCTGACTAGCATTGTCCTTTGGTTTATTTTCCATGCCCTTTGATTATTAGAATGTTAAAATCTAATTATAGGATTATATAATTATGTTATCTTATTTATCATTATCTAATTATGCTTAATTAAATTATTATATATCACTTGCTTTATTAATCATTAATTCAATAAAAATCAAATAATTAATTATATTATTCTTTAAACAAATACTTAGTTTCATTTTATGTTAGCTACCCAGCTAGACAAATAAGGAGCTGGAAATCTAGAATTACTTCATTGTTTCAATGTTAGCTAGCACACTTCTCATTTGTACTAGAAATAGAACAAACATTGTATTGATTATAAAATCAGGGTGCTTTTAATTATGGAAGGAGGTCCTATTTTTTACTATGTTTTATTGATTTTTAGAGAGGAAGGAAGAAGGAGAAACATTAATGTGAGAGAGAAATATCGATGAGCTGCCTCCTGCACCTCCCCTATTGGGGATCGAGCCCACAACCTGGGCATGTGCCTTGACAAGGAATTGAACCCATGACATTTTGGTTCATGGGATGATGCTTAATGACTGAGTCACAGCAACCAAGGCAGGAGGTCCTATTTTTAATTACACTGTTTACATGCAAATCAGGTAAACCAGGATGCATAGCCATTATGTTAGCTGTTTTCCCTAGAAAATAGATCTTTAGGCAAAGGCTCATGTGCTTATACTTTGCAAATGACTACATCCTAGGGACCAGGGGTGGGGAGAAGTTGGAGAAGGGGAAGAGAGACAAGTAGAATATACACTATCTTAGAATCAAGTATGACAGATTGCTCAATCCTATGTGGCCTTCTTCTGAAAGACAATAAACTCTTCTCATAACAGTTCTTCCTGTTCAGGAAGGGAGAAGTATTCCTGCTGCACTTTTAGGAAACAAATATGTGGACATGGAGTGGATTCCTGGCACCTCGGACCTATAAATAAGTAGAGAAGCCTCAGGACAGAGGTGAAAAAGTGGAGCAAGCAGGATGCCAGGCACTCTCCAGTTGTCCTGTGTGGAGTTGCCCATATAATTGATTAGTTAACATATAATTGGCCCTGGAAAAAGTTACCAAAAGCCCTAGGTCAGGAGGATGTGAAATACACATAGAAGGCACCTGATAGTCAATCTGATTGAACAGGTAAAATGGACAAAGAAGTCTTTGAGTCTTGGAATTAACTATCTCCAATATGACAGTGTTCAAAAATTTTGCTGAAGTGCGCACTGTATACTGAAAATTTATGGGTAGCTGTATATTTATATAATCAATATCATTGACCGATATGACTTTTATTCATATCAGAGCATTATACATACTTGCATTAAAAATATCAAAGTAAAATACATACGTGCATTAAAAAAAATATTTGGGTGTAAAGATAATCACCTTATACTCTGTTATTCATAATAGCAATAGCCTCAATAGGGCTTTAAAAAGTTTTATTCTAACACATAATATAAAAATATTAAGTGCAAATATTTATTGGCAGTTTTATAATGGAGGTAAAAAATTAAATAGGTATAATTACCATACAGCTCAAAATGTGTGGATATCATCTGGAAAAACTATCTACTGACCTACTTACGATTCACAGTTGACCCAATAATCAATGGTAGGCCTAGGCCCAATCACAATTTATGAACTACTATTTAATATTAAAGCTGTGATATTTTAGCTTAAGTTAGAAATGTAGATTATAGGGGCAATAAACACCTCTTAAAAAGCTGTGTTTATATTGCTAAATAGATACATATCAACAACACTTGGTATCCAAAAGCCCCAAATACCAAATAAGTAGATTACAATGAAACACCATTATCCTTCTATTGCTGTTAAAAGAATGTGTGCCTGCTTTAATAACTCAATTTATTTTGCTAGAGGGAATATTCTACTATTATTATTTAAAAATAAGCTTATCAAGAATAAGAAAGAGGCATTCAGAAACAAACACATTTATAAGGCAAAATTGGTCAATATTTGTTTTGACTTGGGTATTAACTAACTGGGCAACCTTAGGTAAGTCTCTTATCCTCTTTGAGCTTCAGGCTCCTCATTCATTAAATTCCAATAAAAACATCTTTTGATAGTCTCAATAACTATAATGCTATGAACAGAAGATATGCTCACTTGAAAAACAGCATTGTTGCATGGGTTCAAAAACTACTAGAAATTAAATAGCTTAATTACATGGCTCCCAGTGTTTGTCTTGTTCCCTAGGCATTTAATCAGCTGCTTTTGCAGTGGTCTGAAGCAAGTTCACATGACATCCATGTAGGCAAACTCCAACAGGATGAATCCCAAAGTTTCACTATGCCAGTGGTTCTCAACCTTCCTAATGCCATGACCCTTTAATACAGTTCCTCATGTTGTGGTGACCCCCAACCATAAAATTATTTTCGTTGTTACTTCATACCTGTAATTTTGCTACTGTTATGAATCATAATGTAAATATCTGATATGCAGGCTGTATTTTCATTGTTACAAATTGAACATAATTAAAGCATAGTGATTAATCACAAAAACAATCTGTAATTATATATGTGTTTTCCAACGGTCTTAGGCGACCCCTGTGAAAGGGTCGTTCGACCCCCAAAGGGGTCGTGACCCACCGGTTGAGAACTGCTGCACTATGCACATTCATTTTCCCATTAATTAAATGTGATATTTTTAATTTTACCACCCTTGATATATTTATTATTTTAATTCCAAGATGCATAGTATAGTTTTAATAAACCTATATTTCTAACAACATGGATAGCACAATATTGTTACCTTTGATTTCTAGGCCCTATATTTTATCGCTGAAATCAAGATGTGACTTATAATTGAAAATACCTGACAATTGTTATTAGCCTTTTCCAACATGTAAGCAATTCTAATATCAGGATGTATCTTATGGTTCTTATATTCAAGGAGATGTGGGAAAATATGGTTTGAAATTACACTTAACTATTTTCACCAGGAATAACACATTCTTCTAAAACACACACACACAAATAAATAAATAAAAATTCCAGCCCATCCGCCATATTATAAAAGATTTTGTCCACCAAACATTAAACCTATGAAGTAATAATTAACATTTTTAGGTAATTAAAAGGATGTATACAGCAAATCAAATCTTTGAATTAATATAAGATAACCAGTGTTACTATACTGAGTAGTTCAATTTCTGCCATTTTGGCATTTTGCTTTATTATAAATCTCTGATTTATATTCATCTTTTTAAAAAACTTAAAATAGCTCAGAAGCTTTCATTACTATTTCATGGCCCCTTAGGAGACTAGAGACACCATGTTGGGAATCACTGTAGTAGAAAAATATACATTTCTGAATGATAATAAGTTCTCATGTGCTTTCACAGGTTAATCAATTCTATGCAGACCCAGGACATAGGACTTCTTTATTTTCATGGAGGCTTTATTGTTATACTAATAAAAAAAATATGAATACTCTGTAAATAATTTCTATTTAGAAAGCATTTTATACTGTTTTAAGTGTGTAGGAGTCTAAAATTCTGAGAATTCATAGGACTTCAATACAAACAGTGAAAGCATATTATAAAGATTTGATTGGAGTTATATAATGTTCTATCATATGCTTAATTTAAAACCTCATTTTTGAAATTTATAATGCTTATGAGATAATAATAAAAACAGCCAACTCTGCATACAGTATATATCAATTTTTTTTAAAAAAAGGATATGTATGTCTGTATGTATATATATACATATACATATACATATATATATACACATATATATATATATACACTAGAGGCCCGGTGCACAGATCCATCCACTGTTGGGGTCCCTCAGCCTGGTCTGTGCCCTCTCATAATCCGGGACCCCTCAGGGGATGTTAGATTGCCAGTTTCAGCCTGATCCCCACAGGGGATCTCCTGAGGGATGTAGCAGTGCATGAAGCAGTAGGCCTCTGGGGAGGAGCCCGAGCCAGGGCCGGGCGCTGCGCTGCTCCCACTCATCCCAGCCCTGCTGTGCCCACTGCGCCTGCTGTGGGAGCGCACTGACCACTAGGGGGCAGCTCCTGAGTTGAGCATCTGCCACCTTCTGATCAGTGCACATCATAGCATATATTAGTTTTATATATCTATAATAATAAAAGCATAATATGCTAATTAGACCTGATAGCCGAACAACCTTCCAGACATCATTTCAGGCGTCCTTCCAGATGACCTTCCCGATGAAGCTGCAGTGGCAGGGGCTGAGGCAGAGGCAATTAGGGGAGATCAGGTAGGCAGGCAAGCCATTAAGGGCAACCAGTCAAGCAGTCGAATGGTCGTCACAGTCACTTAGGCTTTTACATAGATAGATAGATAGATAGATAGATAGATAGATAGATACAAATAGATATGTATATGCAAATATAAATGTACTAGAGGCCCGGTGCACGAAATCATGCACAGATAGGTCCCTTAGACTGGCCGGCAATTGGGCCAATGGGGGCCGTCTTGTCCAGTCCTGATCAGAGCCAATCAGGGCTAGCCAACTGGGGGGAGGGATCATGGGAGGTTGGCCAGCTGTGGAAGGTTGGCTGTGGGAGAGCACTGAGCACCAGGGAGAAGCTCCTGCATTGAGCGTCTGCCCCCTGGTGGTCAGTGAGCATCATAGCTACCAGCCAGTTGTCTGGTCATAACGGTTGCTTAGGCTTTTATATATATAGACTAGTGGCCCAGTGCACAAAAATTTGTGCACTCGGGAGGATCCCTCAGTCCGGCTTGTGCCCTCTTGCAGTCTGGGACCCCTCAGGGGATGTCCACCTTCTGGCCAGCACAAATGGGGACATAGCATCAAGTCCCCCTGTGCCAGAAGACCCAGAGTCAAGTCCCTACCCACTTGCGTGTGCCCCCTGGATGCAGCATTCAGCCTCATGGAGGGGCTCACAGGCCCGGACACTGTGGCGGCGACGGCAGCGGTGGCAGCAGCAGAGCGGTGAGGCTGCATTGGCCTGCCAGAGTGGCGGGTCATGCCTTCCTGCTCACCCCTGCAGCCCCCGGCCGGGTCCAAAGGCCTGGACACTGATGTGATCGGCCCTCCAGAGTGGTGACAGGCCTTGACACTTCGGCAGCGGGACTGAGGGGACTGGGCGCCACCATCTTGTGGCTATGGGCTCTGCCATCTTTGTGACGCGTGACGAAGTGATGGTTAATTTCCATACTACTCTTTTATTAGATGGATAATTGTTGGGAGAAAATACAACTAAACATTAAGTGATGAATTTACATACAAATGCTTATTATTTTCTTCTCTATACTTCTATTCACTTGACTATATATAAGAAGCATATATTAGTTTTATATATCTATAATAATAAAAGCATAATATGCTAATTAGACCTGATAGCGGAACAACCTTCCAGACATCATTCCGGGCATCCTTCCAGATGACCTTCCCGATGAAACTGCAGTGGCAGGGGCTGAGGCAGAGGTAATTAGGGGAGATCAGGTAGGCAGGCAAGGCATTAAGGGCAATCAGGCGGGCAGGCAAGCAGTTAGGAGCCAGTGATCCCAGATTGCGAGAGGGATGTGTGACTGCCGGTTTAGGCCTGATCCCACAGGGACTCCTGCAGGATTAGTCCTAAACCGCAGTCAGACATCCCCCAAGGGGTCCCGGATTGTGAGAGGGTGCAGGCCAGGCTGAGGGAACAGCCACCCCCACCCCCCAACCCCCATGTATGAATTTCATGCACTGGGCCTCTAGTATAATATAATAAATATCATTAAAAGATTAAGCTACACGCCAGAACTGGTTTGGCTCAGTGGATAGAGCGTCGGCCTGCGGACTGAAAGGTCCCAGGTTCGATTCTGGTCAAGGGCATGTACCTGGGTTGCGGGCACATCCCCAGTGGGAGATGTGCAAGAGGCAGCTGATTGATGTTTCTCTCTCATCGATGTTTCTAACTCTCTATCTCTCTCCCTTCCTCTCTGAAAAATCAATAAAATATATTAAAAAAAAAAAGATTAAGCTACAGAAAAATAATGGCCTATGTTTGCACTTTAACTCCCCATCAAGAAGTGCTAACCACTTCTTCCTTCCCAAATGACGTAATGTAACCTCTTTCTTAAGGAAGAACTTTCTTTTCTTCCTAAATGACTGTCCCCTCCCAAGGGCTGAAAGGTTTTTACTGTGGCTTGAAAGATTTACTTTCTGGTTCCCATTAATGTTCCCCAAATAAAATAGACATGCAGTATAACTGATGATGTACAATATGGTCTCACAGATTCATAAGTTCCTTGAAATAAAAATATATGGCTAATCAATCTCTGTACCCATGTGTGTTGCATATCATGGGTGCTCAAGACTAATATTTTTGAAACACCTGAAAAATGTTTGTTGTTATAATGCTGCCTCCATTCTCAAAAGTTGCAACATCATATGCTGTTTTATATTTATGAACTTCACCTCTTATTTTTAATTTGTTAATTTTATGAAACCCTTCATAAATTTAAGTAAAGATTCATAAACTTTTACTACCTTTTAAAATTCAAGGAAGTTCGGCATCTTTTAAAAATCTGTATAATTTAATTCCTTATAAACGGTCTTATAACTTATGAAGTCATCTCTATGAATTATCTTATAAAATCTTATATAATAAAATGGTATTATGCAAATTGACCCTAACAGCAGAATGACCAGAATGACCACTGGACTAGTCACTATGAGGTGCACTGACCACCTCTCGGTCCCTTTCCCTGGTTGGCAGGCTCCAATCGCCTGATGGTGAACAGGGAACTGGGGTTGGGTGGTGGGGAATGTGGGCTGATCCAGGCCAACGCCCCCACCATGCTGGTCAACCCCCACATAGAGGGCAACCCACGTCAGGAACAGGGCCAGCAGGTGGGAACAGTCGACCTCTTGGTCCCTTCCCCCAGCTGTCAAGCACCTATCACCCGATGGTGAACAGGGAACCAGGGGTGGGTAGCGGTGGGGGGTAGGGCCAGCTATGGGCAGTCAGGGAAGATGGCTCTGATCACAGGCCAGGCCTAGGGACCGTACCGCGCATGAATTTTTTGCACCAGGCCTCTGGTAACTATATAAAACTATCTACACTAATAAAAGAGAAAACTGGTAATTGGCGTACGGCGCTACCGTTTTCATTGGCTAATCAGGGCTATATGCAAATTAACCGCCAACTAAGATTGGCAGTTAACTGCCAACAAGATGGCAGCTAATTTGCATATGTAGGCACAATGCAGGGAGGCGAAAGGGAAAGCAGGAAGAAGCCCCCTGCCACTGACAGTGATCGGAAACCCAGGGGGGAGCTAAGAGCTGCCCCCCAGCCATGATCGGAGAATCAGGGGCCTTTGCTGCCCTGGCCAGTGATAGCAGGAAGTAGGGGTGGAGCCAGCGATGGGAGCTGGGCACGGTCAAAGATGGCAGTCCCGGGAGCTAGGGGTCCCTTGCCTGGGCCTAAAGCAAAGCCCAGGATCGTGGGGCCGCTGCAGCTGCGGGTCCCGCTGCCTGGGCCGGACACCTAGGCCAGAGGCGTTAGGCCTGGGCAGGGGCAGAGCAGGAGATCACGGTGCTGATGCCACTGCGGGTCCCCGCTGCCCGGGCTGGACCCTCGGCCAGAGGCGTTAGGCCTGGGCAGGGGCGGAGCCTGCAACCGCGGGGAGCTGGGGGTACCCTGCCCAGGCCTGACACCTCTGCCGGAGGCCTCAGGCCTGGTCAAGGGGCCGATCCGGTGATTGGTGATCGGAGGGTGATGAGGGTCAACTCCTCTGGTCGAGGCATCAGGCCTGGGTTGGGGGCAGAGCCGGGGATTGGGGGGATTTGATGGTCCCCTTGCCCAGGCCTGAAGCCTGGGTCAGAGGCGTCAGGCTTGGGCGGGGGGTGGAGCAAGCAATCAGAGGGAGATGGGGTCCCCTGCCCAGGCATGATTCCTGGGCCAGAGGCCTCAGGCCTGGGCAGGGGCCAGAGCCAGTGATGGGGGGGAGATGGGAGTCCCCTGTCCAAGCCTGACACCTCTGACGGAGGCGTCAGGCCTGGGCAAGGGGCCGATCAGGTGATCGGAGGGTGATGGGGGTCTATGCCTCTGGCCGAGGCATCAGGCATGGGAAAGGGCAGAGCCAGCAATTGAAGGGGTCTGGGGGCCCCCTGCCCAGGCCTGATACCTGGGCCAGAGGCATCAGGCCTGGGCTGGGGGCAGAACCAGTGATGGGGGTAAATGAGGGTCCCCTGCCCAGGCCTGGGCAAGGGGCCGATCCTGCGATTGAAGGGTGATGGGGGTCAATGCCTGAGGGCTCCCAATATGTGAGAGGGGGCAGGCTGGGCTGAGGGACACTCCCTTCCCACACACACCCAGTGCACGAGTTTCGTGCACCGGGCCCCTAGTCTATTTATAATAACATATTAAATAAATTATCATATATTTTAAAATCCAGGCCTCCTGAAAGTTGGCATGGAGTAGTGGTTAACTTAGAGGCCCTGGGGTTGGAACAATGAACTTGGTGCTCTGAGAATATGTCTTATAATTTTCCAACTACAAAGAGCCTTTCTGATAGCTTTACCAAAACTCCCTTAGGCTGCAAGGCACTCTAAGATTTTTCTGCCAACCTCCCTTCTCCTCATCCTTAACAAGGGATTCAGAATGCATTGCCCCTTGACAGATCTCTCTGCCTTCCCAAGCGTTATCTCTGTTTTTCCTTACAGGTGCTTTCCCTAATAAAACCTTTGTATGTTTAGTCCCATTTTAGTGTCTGCCTCTTGGAGAACCTGGACTTCCATAGCCTACTTGGAAAAATGTTTGAAACTAAACCCAAAGGTCAAGTACAGTACTTCCGTTATTCCAAAGTATAAGTCTAAAAGTAATGCACATTTCCACAAAAAGACCTGTACCAGAATGCCCATAGCATTTACATTGACAATAACCCCAGAGCGGAAGCAACCTGAAGTCCTTCAGTAGGAGAATGAGCAAATTTGATACATTTATGAAATGAAATGCTAGGTAGCAATAGAAAATGAACTGCAGGTATACTAAACAACATAATCGAACTTCAACATTATTTTGATGAGTGAAATAAGCCAGACACAAATGAATATGTACTGAGTAATTCTATTTATATAAAGTTCAATATATAATGATAAAAATAATAAAATGTCATACAAATATGTCTTTTCTGGTTGGTTGTAGCACAAATGAAGATTATGTTAAAAGTATGTGTAATGAGTATGGAACTGAACACAAGAGGTCACTTTGAGTACTTTGGTATAGATTTATTGCCCTGTATTAAAATAATTAAAATTAAAGTAATATAATATTTACTTTATGACCTATACAATATGTAGGTATGCAGATACATATGTACATTTAACTGGAATCTAGCTTTCTTGACTGCTAAATTCCTGTTTTTATAGGTAGTTTGCGACTAAAATAATTTTATTTTCTGAATTATTATCCATCCTTTAAAATTTTACTTTTCAATGTTGTTCATTCAAGTACACATGAAAGGAAACAGAATGAAGAAACTGCCTTGAGAAAAAGATTATGTGCCAGGAGATTCCCTAGAACTGCTGTGCTGAGCAGGAGAGCCCGTGATTAGTTCCAGGAGGCGGATCAAGTCAAGAGCTAATTCTGCCGTCACACTCATCGTTAGCTACAGGGAACTGTACCTCACGCAAGTAGGAAGCTTCGGTATGACGTAGAATGACAATTGTTGAAGAAATAGTGAATATGCCATTCTATCTTTCAGTTGCTATAATTGGGTAGCTATATTCTGGGGAAAATTTTCTTTAACTTCCTAGACATGTTTTCATGCTTGAAATGATTCTAGGATTTTTATTTTTTTTTTTTTTACTAGACATAGGAGTAATCTTTTTCCTTTGAGCACTGCTGCTGAAGAGAGGTTCTTAATTTTAAATAAGAATTTTATGCAATATTTATGCATGCCTCTTTATTAGTGTGAGCAATTTTCCCCCTTAATGCTGGTGAAAATGTGTGGAAGTGACAGTAGAAAATCATTTCTATGCGTGCACCTTCAGATAAAAAGATCTTTGTAGTTATTAAATAAACTTGCCACAAAGAGGCCTCTTTTTATTTGTATACAGAACATAAAATATTGTGTATAATTTATTGGTTTTATTTAAAAGATGCAGAACTTGGAATGACTATGCAATATTCCTTGTTTTTCGCCATCCCTCTGCCTTCAACATACTGTGTAAATCTTAAGTTTCTATAAATGGAGCCAGAACACCCATGAGAATATGGCCTCCCTATTCATGCCAAGTGTGTTACATTCCTAACAGTTATAGGAAAAGAAAAGATTTGTGATTGGAAAAGCCTTAAGATAAGACTCCCAAAATGTGATATGGAGTTTCTTCTTCATCACTGGGTATGCTATTTTAAAATTCCTGTTCCTGTCCCCCTGCCACCAAATTTATTGGCATAGAGCCTGAAATCCACATTTCATACTCTCTACCCAGAAGATTCTTAATACATTGTTTTCTATTTTTAAATCAAGAATGAGTGTGATGGTCACTCTCATAAAACTACAATTCATTATGAATATTAAATTTGCTTATGCTATCCCCATAGCACCAAGAAGGCAAGGCAAACAAACAACAAAAATGCAAAATCTGGTATAATATTTATTATTCAACAAGAGTTTACAATAATTCTGCGCACTTGTTAGTATTATACCACTCCAGTAAGTAGATATATTTTGTCCTCAGATGAGAACTTTGCCTTACTTTTATCATTTAGAGATATTTACAAAGGAGATCTCAGGTATATTACATAATTAAAAGTTAATTATGACATGACTACTGTCTTTTAGCATGAAAAACAATGATTTTAAAAATTACATAAAATGATCAAAAGAGCCAGGCTGCTATTTATTGCCCCTTAGTATTAATCTAAAATTATGCTAATGAGTAATAAAAGTAAAACTCTTCATTGAGGATTCATATGTTTGAAAAAGAACCAGTTGATAGACAAAAATCTGAGACTTTTAGCTTCTTTCCTACAGATGTGATTCAGTTTCATGCCTGAAATCTTGAAATTCTTAAAAGAGTAAGGACACATTTTTAAAGCCAACATAAATGTGAGAAATAAAGGCAAAACATTTTATTGTGGAATGATATTTCCTTTCGAGTTTGAAATGGGTTCAAGTGGAGCTGTTAAATTTTACCAATTTAAAATGTGAGAGACATGTTGTAGCGATACCAGCTCACCTTTCACAGGCTACTGGGGAGACAGCCGGTTTCCTTCTACTGACTGAGTGAAGAGAATCTAAAATGAAGTAGGGAACCCTTGTCTACCGTTCACAATTTAGTGTCCTTTCCATTTTGGGGTGTTGACTTGCTTATTTAATCTGGGCTATATTGATATTTGTACTTTAACTCAATGATGAAATGATAATAAATAGTTTAGCCAACTTACCTCCTAATATTAAAATGTAGTGCTGCTCTGATATAAACAAAAATTCAAGACAGTAAATAGCTAGATCTCTTTGTTATAATATTGCCAAAGTAATGAATTTTTAGTAATTTATTATCAATTCTTATTATCATAAGAGAAAAGAATGCATTGAGAAAAAGAGCTGCTACCCCTCTTCTTTCTACTGTCCAGATATAGGTATTAATGTCCTTCCTTCATTGGCAGAAAATATTATCAATTTTTCTCATGAATTTTTTTTTTCTGAGGTCTACTTCTTACAAGGAAAATTAATAAAATATGAAAATAAACTTTACAATTATTAAAAATAGTACTTTGGGATTATGAGATGAAGTAAAGATTGTCCTATTTAAAGAAGTTTACACTATTGTGTTCATATGAATTATAATAGATCCATGTGCATGAAGGCACTTGGCACTTACATAAGTACTATCTCTAAAATTATTTATAAAATCCTATATATTTTATATGTTTCTGAACTCAGGCATGAGTTCAGAAACATTATCCTATCTAATAAAGAGGAAATATGCTAATTGACCCTCACGCTGTTGCAAAGATGGCAGTGCCCACAGCCAATAAGGAGAGAATATGCTAATTGACTGCCTGCCCTCAAAGATGGCAGCGCCCACAGCCACAAGATGGCGGCACCCAGTCCCCTCAGCTCCACTGGAGTGGCAGGTGTGCAGCAAGGCTGGGCCTGCCCCCAGGCAAGACTGGCCACTCTGTGCACCTGCCTCTGGAGTCCCCCAGTCCCCTCAGCTGCCCAGGGCTGCCCAAGGCTCAGGTACCCAGGGTCAGCTAAGGCTTGTGCTGCCGGTAGTGGCAACCACAGAGGTGTGATGGGGTATCACCTTCCCCTGATCGCCAGGTCGCCTCCCGCCCCTAAGGGCTCCCAGACTGTGAGAGGAGGTAGGCCAGGCTGAGGGACCCCACCTCCAGTGCATGGATTTTCATGCACTGGACCTCTAGTATTAAATATATTCTGTTATAAAGTATTATGTTACATACATATGCAAATTATGAAGCTACAGCTCTGTATCTTTATATAGTTATCATAAGATAGATGCTCTCTTCTTTGAGAGAGGGTTGCCTTGCAGAGCCTGGTTCTAGCTCTGGAACCACCCGTACATCTCCATCATATACACCCAGAGCACTTCAGGTGCAGGGTCACCCATTGGAATTTCCAAAAAGTGCTCGGTCACCATTTTACTACAGTTATACTTGGAACTTCATAACTGGAAACAGGCAATCAGGCTTTCCCCCAGGAAACCAAACACAGGAAGGAAAACTTGAGGCTATGGGACAGCTCTACATTCCTGTCTTTCCCAAACCACATTTTTTCAGCGCTATAAAAATTTGTTATGACCCCAGCCACTTCAGGATGGACTTCTCCTCCAAGTGGGAATCAAATAAGTATTTGTAGCATTTCTCAATTTGGGCATTCAGTTGGTAATGCCTTCTTAATTTACCTTCTCTACTGATTTAAGGACTGAAGAAAGAGTAGGGACAACTTCATAAAATATGCACAGTGCAGCCCAAATGGAATGTTTGTGGCTAAGTGATATTTGATGCTACTTGCAAGGCTGGCAATTTTAGAGTGAATGCTGCAAATCAACCTGCTGTTTGAAAGGAAGGGACAGGTTGTTACCATATCATTGGTTACAGAGGTCTGTTCGAAAGAAAAACAGAGAATGTCTCCTTGACTTGGAAGACATGAAAAGAATCTTAGGCTTTGGAGCTAACTGCATAATTTTGTCAACAGATTGATGCAAGTCTGAGACCTGGCTCTCTCATTGGCAGTGAGTGGGCCTGGACAGTGACTTAGCCCCTCTCAGCGTCAGCATCTTCATCTGTAAAGTGAGAATAATCCATTTGAAATGTACTCAATCAACATGTACTCTGCTCAAGATTCGCCAAGCAGAGTAATAGTATCTACTTCGTAATACTGTTGCAAAGTCTAAACAAGATGGTGGAAGTTATGTTTTTAGGATAGATCTCATATAAATGAACTCAATAAATGCTCATTAAAATATTTTGTTGGCTCAATGGGTAAAGCGTCAGCCTGTGAACTGAAGGGTCCTGGGTTCAGCAGTACCTCGGTTGCAGGCTTGATCCCAGGCCCTGGTCAGGGTGTGTGGAAGAGGCAACAATCAATGTGTCTCTCTTACATCGATGGTTCTCTCTGTCTCTCCCCATCCCTTCCACTCTCTCTAAAAATCAAAGGAAAAATATCCTTGGCTGTTAATTTTTTTAAAAAAGCTTAATATAGCCAATTCCCTGTCTATGAGTCAGTTTCAGTTTTTCATTTCCATTTATTTTGTTTTTTAGATTCCGCATATAAGTGAGATCATATGGCATTTTTAAATAAGGTGTTGAGGTGATATTCCTATAACATAAAATTAACCATTTTAAAGTAAGCAATTCAATGACTACCACAATGTTGTGAAATCTGTCTAGTTTCAAACATCCATCACTGCAAAGCAAAGCCCTTTACCCATTAAGCAAATTCTCATCATTCTTCCTCCTCTAGCCCCTGGCCCTCACCAGTCTGCACTCTGCACTTCATTGTTTTTGATGGTTGCATATATTCTATCTATATGCCACAACTTGTTTATCCATTCACCTATTGATTGATATTTGGACTCTTCACATTTTGGCTATTGTGAACACTGCTATGAATACAAGTGTACTTTTGCTTGTTTGAGTACCTACTTTTAATTATACTGGGAGTGGAACTGTGGGGTCTTATGGTAATTCTTAAAGAATGCCAGTGGCTGCATGAATTTGCACTCTCACCAGCAATGTAAGAATACTTCAATTTCCCCACCTCCTCAACATCACTTTGCCATCTTTCTTTTTAAAAAAAATATTGTTATACACATTCTCCTGAGTGTAAGGGCAATTCACAGTGGATTTGCCCCAAAACCTAGTAAGCAGTTTTTCATGTATTTTTTGGCCATTTATATATCTTCTTTAGAGAAATATCTGTTCAAGGCTTTATGCATTTTCAAATTGGGTTCTTTGTATTTTTCTTGATGAGTCATAAGTTTTTTATGCAGTCTGATCCTTACTGGACATATGGATGAAAATATTTTCCCCCACTCTCTTGATTGTTTTTTCACTTTCTTGAAAATACATTTTGATCATGAGAGCTTTTAATTTTGATGATATCCAATTAAATTATTTTGTTGTTTGTTGCTTATGCTTTGGTCATATCTAAGAATCTATCACCAAAGTCAACATCATGAAGATTTATGTGTTTTTCTAAGAACTTATGGGTTTATATTTAGATTACTGGCCAATTTTGAAGTAACTTTTGCGTATGATGTGAGGTAAGGGGTCTAACTTGATCATTTTGCATGTGAATATCCAAGTGTCCTCCCACTACCATGTTTCCCATTGAATTATCTTAGCACTCTTGTCGTATAGAATTGGTCATAGGTGTAGGAGTTTATTTCTGGACTCTCAATTTTATGCCATTGGTCATATACTATCACCAATGTTTAGATTACTATATTTAGATTACTATTGCCTTGCAGTAAGTTTTGAAATCAGGAAACATGATTCCTTTAACCTTGTTTTGTTTGTGTGAGTGTTTTTTTCAAGATTGTTTTGACTACTTGGGACACTATGCTATTCCATATGAATTTAAGGTGCAGCTTTTCCATTTATGCCAAAAGGTGGGGGGGGGGGCTTGGAATTTAGGTAGGGATTGCATTGAATCTGTAGATCACTTTGTGTAGTATAGATAGGTTAGCAATATTGAGTTTTCCATTCCATGGACTTCAAATATCTTTTCATTTTTTAAAGCCTCTAATTTTTAATTTATGTTCATTGTATCAGTCTTCACCTCCTTGATTAAATTTATTCCTAGTTACTTTATTCTTTTGGACACTATTATAAGTGGGATTCTTTACTAATTTCTTTATTTTTAATTGTTCGTTGTGGATGTTTAGAAACACAACTGATTTGGGGATATCAATATTACACCCTCAAATTTTGCTGAATCCATTTCTTAGCTCTAGTAGCTTTTTTGGATTTGGGGAGATTTTCTACATATAGGATTGTATCATCTATAAATAGAGATAGTTTTACTTATTACTTTTCCAATTTAGATGCATTTTATTGATTGATTTTGGTGTCTAATTGCTCTGGCTAGTACAAAGTTTGATAGTGAAACCAGACAACCAATGGGTCCAGGCTTCCTGTCACTAATTGAGCCAATTAAGTAGAGACAGGGTTGAATTATATATGAGCATTTGTTCTAATAATGCCAGCAGCAGGTCATCTATGGAAATCTGTTCTACCCCTCCACCCCCACAAGCCAGCTGCATTGGCTAGGACAGTGGCTCCCAATCGGGCACATGCCCTACGGGGGGGCAATTTGATTTTTAAGGGGAGCATTTTAAGATGAGTTATTAACAGTGCATTTTTTGCATACCTTATGGTTCTAGGGACCTCACATACAGTATATAAATATGTATTGTGACATATTTATGCATTTCAGTTCTCTATTATATGATTTGAAACTTTATTTGCTATTTTTAATAGCAATTCATGTTATTATTTTTTAACAATTTCTTAGTGATTTCTTCCTCAGTCCTTCAATTCTCCTTTCATTCTTTTATTTTTCTTTTTCATGGATGTCATGCTCTTTGGAAGCATGTTTAGACCAAGTTAATGGCCTTTTAGGCTTCCTCCACGTGAATAGGAGTTCACTTTTTGATTAATCAGAATTATATGTCACAAGGGGGTATCAGAATTTTAGAGTAGCTTAGATGGGGCATGGCCAAAAAAAGGTTGGGAACCACTGGGCTAGAAGGACAAAGATAATATTGGAAAGTAGGAATTATTGGCATGGGGAAATAGGCAACATATAATGGTTACAGGTTATAGCAATGTGAGCTGTTAAAGATATGGTGAATATATTCATACATTATTTTGTAAAGGTCTCCAAAATATGTTGTTAAATGAACCACAAATTAACCATGGAGAGAAGTATAATATGTGCCCATTATTTTAAATGAAGGAAGTGGAAAAAACTATATAATAAAAATATGCATAATACTGATACATAAGTATATAGTTTTGAAAATGAAGAATAACAAAAAGTAAAATAAAATATAAAGGGACAAACAATAAAAGCTCTCATTTGAAAAAAATATATATAAAGCAAGAAATAAATCGAAAGAATCAAGAAAAAATCAGACTCCACAGAAAATACTTTCTTTCATACATTTTATTGATAACTATGTAAATGCTTTACATAATTATAAGGACAAAATCAAAATGCTTACAGCAGTTTCTAAGACCAAAGGAAAAATAAACAGAGTAATGATACCATTAATAACCTGATTATTATTAACAGGAAAGGAATAAAGGGAAGACTAGGTAATAGAGGCATGCCATTTATACAGCTTTGCCATTCTGTAGTTAACATTCTCCAAGTCTGTTCCCTGCAGATCGCCGGGGGAAGAGAGTGGACAAAAGGCTAATGACCAGTAAGGTCTGAGTGACATGGGAAGATGCTTTCCTGTCAGTCATACCTGGGTGCCAGTCAGTGGCCAAAATGGGTGTGGCCACTGCCCGGGCCCCAAATCTGAGATACTTAACCCTGGAACAAAGGGAGTTCTCCCTCTTGCCTCGTCTGTTTGCCTGTGCTCTGGGACTCCTGTTGCAGGGGGTACACTTCCCTGCAATCACCCACCCAATAGACTAATAGACTGAATCTAGCCTGATGTTACATCAGACTCAACTCCACCATGGAACACCAGCCCTACTTTGGGCTCTGCGGGAGCCCCAGCTGCAATTCTTTCATGACTGGGTTAAGGGGCATAGGACTTTACAGTCTGAGAAATATAATTCCATGCCAATAAAAACCATTCATTCTCCCATGCAAATCTTAGAAAATTCATTTTCTAAAGATATTGCAAGAGCCACCCCACTCCCACTAGCAATGGAGGAATCCCATCTATAGAATCCTCTGGCAACAGTAAGGCATCAAGCTAGTGCCTAAATTACTTAGTGAAAATTATAAATGACTGTTAAAGATAGTCATTTGATGGTTAATTCCTAGGGGAATATAGCATTTATAAAAAAACTACAAAATAAACTTCAAGGTATTTTCAGTAATCATGTTTTAGTACTAATAATATTAGCGTTCTGAAACCATATTATACATTTGTAAGAAAAAATATATAAATTAGAGACATTAAGTAAAACCTATAGCAAATTCTTACATTTTAACTGAAAATATTCATGTAAACTTATAGCATATTTTCTCTTAAAGCAAAAGAAAACCTCTAGCTCTGTCCACTGAATCAGCTTAGAAACTGATCAGCTTAGTACTAATGGTATCTCTAGCACAAAGATTATTGTTTAAGTAACATTTCACACTAAAAGGATACAGGGATTTTTGGAGGAATAGCTTACTTCAGGCCTGGGGCAGGAAGACAGGAAATGTACAAATGAACTTGGAAAATCTAGTTATAACAGAAAACAATAAAGTTATCAAAGAATATTAAATTCCATCAAACAGGTTTAGGAGCAATTTGAAGAGACTTCTACTAGATAAAAGTGAGACATTGGAGAATATTCTAATAATAAAACAAATGGATTGAAACATAGCAAACCTCTTAAGATTTATCAATCTGTAATAACATAACATTTTCATTGGTTACTATATCAGCCATTTATTACCAATAATCTTGTGAAATAAACCATCCCAAAACTCAGTGGCTTAAGCAAAAATCATGTGTCCATGTGTCTCCTGGAGGTCAGGTGTCTTCGTTGGGTTTGTCTGGGCTAGACTTCAAGCAGCAGATGGGTTCCAGTTCTCTCCTGCATTTCTGTCATCCTCCTGTGTCAGCAGTAGATACATTCTTCTCTTGGCAGAAGTCAAGAAAGAAAGCCAAACCACACAAGCTGTTTATTTCTTCATGGCTGCTAACATGCCTTTAGTCAGCATAAGTCTCATGACTGAGCCCAAAATAAAGAAAGGGAAGAACACTCTGCTTCTACTAAAAATGAACTAAAGAGTAACATAGCAAGGATATAGACACAGGTAGGATGAAGAATTAATTCCAATAATTTAACCTTTTTTCAGAGAACCAACAAATATTTTAAAATATGGGTAAATAAAAAGATATGCTTAAAAATATCTACTCTGTTTTTCCTGCACAAACTATATCAAGTTATTCAAAGAGTATTGGTTCATATAATAAATGAAGAAAGAATGATATAATTAAAATATTATCCTTCTTCATTCTCTAGGATTCAAATATCACTATTCCCTTCCGGTAATGAAATAATATATTGGCCCATTATCACCATAGCTTGATGGTGATATTATAGAAAAAGCTTGTGGAGCAAGGAAATGAACAAATAATACCAGTGTCCTCAGGAAGTAATTGAGAACCAACCTAAATAGACTCCCACTAGCCAAAGATAATAAAATTTGATCAATAAGCATAATAACAGCAGTGAACCAAAATCCATTAAAATATTTAAATGCATGAGTCATGAAGATATTGAACACAAACAAAATTCAAACAAGCAAAATAATAAATTGTTGACATTTGGATGATAAAAAGAAAACAAGTCATTATTTTAAACATATAAAAATAAAGGAAACAGGCCTTTGTCCAGCTTTTCCTTCCTATATGAGCTGTGACTCAGGGCAACCAAATAGTTGATAATAGAAATTTGATCTTTATGTAAGTATTTCAGTTAATAAATTAACAAGGATTAAATGAATTAGAATATTACTATTTTACAATCTCTAATCAAGCAATAGAATTAAGCAATGATTATCAGTTGCTAACATTACTCAAAGAAAGACAGGTATTACATATCTCTTGAATAAAATGCGTAACGCCATCAATAAAGTAGTATTCCCAAAACCTTCTAATTTCAATCTAATCAGGTCTCTAGATCTCACCTCTAATTTATATGAGATGTAGGGGAGATAGAAACATGTTACATTAAACCATGATATGCAATTTGTAAAACCCAGAGTGAAGGAAACTATAATGCAAAAACTCTCAGAACAAGTAAGATTGCCCATGAATTAACAACTGTTGAAGTTGAATGAAGGAACATGGAGGTCTTAATCCTATTTTTGGATATATCTGAATTCAAATAATATTTTTTTTCTCAGATAAAGTAAGCCACTGCACATTTTTTGAAAGCTATGTGTGGTTTAAATAGAGAGAACAAGTCTTATTTGGGGGGTAGAATCCAAATTACCCTTTAAATTGCCTGACTAGAGCATGAAAGTGAGAGAGGCTAGTGGGCCTTTTCTGAGTCACTAGCTTCCTTCTGAATACTATTCAAAGTACCACCTAATATTAGTGACATCCAAAAATTAAAGGCAACACTAAAATGGGTGCTACTTTCTACGATTCAGAAGTTAATCTCTCATCCTGAGCCATAACTAAAATTCCTGGAATAGAAGATTGCACAATAATTATTTTTAAATCACCCATGTGGCCATATCCATGCATTAGGCTTTCCTATATGTCTGCTGATCAAATATTCTGTGTCTTTATAAATAACTTATGCTGTGCCCTCGTAAACAATTGTATATTTCATCATAAGAAACTCTTGCTGAAGTGAGACAGTCAATGAATTGCCACCAATACTTAAATTAAGGAAGTGAGATGCGGACCTGGTGACTCTCCCCTGCTGTCATGTGTATTCCTTTATTATTCATGAAGGACCGTCATTAAGGACACATTTATTTTGTGCCACAAGACTCGTGAGTACTAGAGCTATCCTCTTCTTGCTTTTATGTTGTTAAGCCTCTTCAAGAGAGTAATCTAATAAGAATTTTAATAGTGCAAGGACAATGTGGGTCCAAACCAACCTGCAAAGACTACTATTAAGAAATATTTATCAGTGTTCTTGTTGCTTTAAGTACAGAGGCTTTCATTTGCAAATGGGACTTTGTGTGAGTGTAATATCTAGCCGATTTCTCTAGCCTTGGATTTCACAAGGAAAGACATTAGTTCCTGGATACATAACTTTAGATTAATAGTATGATTTTGATTATGCTTTCTAACCAAGGATAACATGAAGCTTTGGCATTAGAAAATATGCTAAATGTGTTGAATTGTATTTGTGAACTCAAGTAAGTAAATCATAAATCTTCAATTTGGAAGGGATAGGGATTGAGGAAACAAAGTTTAGGGAGATGGACAGAGAGAGAGAAAAAAAGAGGGAGAGAAACAGGAATTCAAAAATATGGAGGCAAAAACAGATAATACAGAGCATATGAATAGATATATAAATGTAAGTGCCCTGTCCATTGTCCATCGATGACACTGTGCTCATGGAACTTGTCTTGTGTTGGTTACATTGACCAAAATTTAAATACTTTAGTTGCAGGAAGGAAATTGACAAACAATTGATACCAGTACTACAAAAAATAAGAACATGTCCTTTCTGTACTTTCTGTTATATACAGCCACATAAATGGATTACTGGTTTGGCTTTGTATGTCAGCTCTCAGACCCATACAGGACACTTATGGCTATAAATCATAAAATCCCCAGGAAAAGCATCAGAGTAAAATCCAAAATACTGCTCTTGCTCAGCCATCCTTCTTGTTATTATTCATGCTATTTCCTTATTTTGCTATTTATGAAATAAGGAAAGTGGTCACATGATCACTTGCACTTGGTGACTAATTGAAAAATGGGCAGAGCTCCTTGGAAGGCTGGCTTTTTCCACCAAATTGCTCCATTAAAAACAAGATAGATAGATAGATAGATAGATAGATAGATAGATAGATAATCACAAACAGAAGAATTAATAATTAATACCCAATGGTACCCACAGTTCAGATACAGCAGAATTATATGGGGATGAAGATGAAAAATGTAGGCTTCTGGGCTCTCCTTTTAGAAAATTTCAATCCATTAGATATTGGAAGAGACCCAGGTGATTTCCATGTGTAGTTCCTAGAACATGATTATCACAGACACTAATAAGCGACTCAATATGAAAAGAGGTATAAGTTAAAAAACTTACATTTACTCTTCATGAGATTGTAAAACAATGTTGATGCTCATATTTTAAGAATTTGTAGGTATATTTATAAGCATACAGTTCTCCATTGTATAATCACATGCAATATTTTCTTACCCAGGTATTAATTTTTTAATGTAAAATAATTCAAATGATAAATTCCAAAGGTAAATAAAATTAAAGGCAGATCACCTAAGCAGCCCTAGCCCATTTGGTTCATCAGATAGAGCATCGGCCTGTGGACTGAAGGGTCCCAGGTTTGATTACAGTCAAGGGCACATTCCTAGGTTGTGAAATCTGTCCCCAGTTGGGGGAGTGCAGGGGGCAGCTGATCAAGGATTCTCTCTCATCATTGATGTTTCTATTTCTCGCTCCCTCTCCCTTTCTCTCTGAAATAAAAAATATATATTTTTTTAAAAAAAGATCACCTAAGCATAGCATTTACCAATTATTGTCATTTTCAGCATACCACATATATTTCAATTTAAATGTCCAAACTGCACATCCCAATAATTGTCACAAGGCTGTGAAAGCCCCATGGAAACTTAAAGAGACATAAAAATGTCAAGTCTTTTTCTATTTTTCTGGCATCATTTGAAATATAACCAGGCAGCCTCTGACCATTTTTTTTTTTTTTTTTACCACACAGTTACCCTTAAGAACAACTTCCTCTAACAGGACAGAGAAACACAGTAGTGAACAGCTGTTAGTCTTACAAGTGTTTCTTCAAGCATTGTCCTTGGGCAACCTGCAGCAGAATCACTTGGTATATGTCATAAAGTATAGATTCTTAGACCCTCTGTTATACATATTAAATCTAGTTGAAGGGCGGCACCAGGACAATTGTGGGTATCTATAAGCAATTTCCAGTTGTAGAGTTGAGATGCATAATGATGTGGTTAAATCATCTCATCTAATAAAAGACAAACATGCAAATTGACTGTACATTCGCTACACCTTAAGCCATGCTCACCGGCCAATCAGAGTAACTATATGCAAATTAACCCAACCAAGATGGCGGCCGGCAGCCACGGAGCTGGAGCGAGCAGAAGGCTCGGTTGCTCCAGTGATGGAGGAAGCCAAGCTTCCCACCTGCCACAGCCGCCTCTGAGCTCCACTGAAGGCAACAAAGTTTCAATTATAGAAGATAAATAAACCCCAGATACCAGTTTTCAGCCGGCCATGGCCACAGAGCTGGAGCGAGCAGGAGGCTTGGTTGCTTGCTGGCCAGGCACCCCAGTGGGGACCCCCACCCTAAAGGGGGTGTGACCAGCCTGAAAACACCCATCAGCCCCTCACCCAGGCTGGCCAGCCACCCCAGTGGGACCCCACCCTGATCTGGGACACCCTTCAGGGCAAACCAGCTGGCCCCCACCCATGCACCAGGCCTCTATCCTATATAATAAAAGGGTAATATGCAAACTGACCCTAACAGCAGAATGACTGGGAATGACTGGTCACTATGACACACACTGACCACCAGGGGGCAGACGCTCAATGCAGGAGCTGCCCCCTAGTGGTCAGTGCACTCCCACAGGCGGAGCTCTGCTCAGCCAGAAGCCAGGCTAATGGCTACCAGTACAGCAGTGGTTGTGGGAGCCTCTCCCACCTCCTCAGCAGCACTAAGGATGTCAGACTGCAGCTTAGGCCTGCTCCCCACTGCCAAGTGGACATCCCCCGAGGGCTCCCGGGATGAGAGAGGGATGTCTGATTGCCAGCTTAGGCCCAATCCCCCGGGGAGCAGTCCTAAGCCAGCAGGTTGTCATCCCCCAAGGGGTCCCAGAATGTGAGAGGGCACAGGCCCTAGTCTCTATTATAAAAACCCTGTGGCCATGACGCCGTGACACCATAACAACCAAACGCCAAAAGGCACCTGCTGAATATCATATGATTTCTTCATGGGAACAAGTGTTGCTCTGTTCAATTCTCATCTTCCAATGAAGATCAATTTAAGTGCTCCTGAGAAGGAAAGGTTAGGGCAGGAAACTGTTCTTATCTCCGACCACAACTGTCTACAAGGTGGGTGGGGCTGCTGCTTGTGCAGCAAGGCTCATGTGGGTGGGCGGGGCTACATGCTGGGGAGGTGCGTGCAGGTGGGCGGGGACTTGAAATTGGTTCCCTGGGCACTATGGGTCTGGGTCTCGGGCGATTTCGCATGGTGGACCTCTAGTCTCATATAATGCAATAGGTGGCTTGAATTTCCACTGTATTTTCTGAAACTTTTACTTCTTTCAGTGGCAACAAAGGAAAGCCTCCAATGCAGGTCCAGAACTAGGATATGATGAGTGAGGCACTTGCATATAGTGAGTGTAAAAATGAAGGGGTGATTTTAAAAGTAAAATAAGTAATACAAACAGGATACAATGCCTTGCCAAGCCATAGTGGAGCTAAAGTAAAATGCTACTTAAAAGAAATAAAATAAGTAGCACTGACCTGGTCTGTATTTAAAATTTTTATTTTTTGTTCCTCATGAATATTTTTGGTGTATTAAAATATTGCTTATCTTGATTATTGAGCTTTTCAGATCCCCCTTAATTTTTGCACTAGAGGCGAATGCCTCACTCTTGTTTTCAGCTCTACTCCTCTACACTGTGCAGAATGAAATTGCCCCAATTATTTCAAAGCATATGCACAACCAAATATGACAAGTTGTTCTCCTCCAATGGCATTTTCTTGGGTAAATATGTTTCTTCCTGCCTGTGGAACCAATCCTGCTCCCCAAAATTAATCAAATCCATTAAGCAATAAAGCCAAATGAACTTAGGTTTTTCTAGACTGAGTACCTTAAAATATATAATTTGGTTAATATTTTTTAATTAACAGCTGATGTACTAAATCTAAAACAAGGTGGGCAGGAGGATGCATAAAGAAAAAAAGTCTAATTTTGAACTGGAATGCCTGTATCCAGGTTTGGGTTTAAAGTAAAAAATACTGAGTTGATTAAATAATAGTTCTCCTCAGTAAGTAATATATCTACAGAGGCTTGTTTTGTTGTCATTATATTTTGTGTGGAAAAGTTTTTCTAAAGAAAATGCTTTTGAGGTCCCATGACCAAGAAGGAAAAACCCAAGCCAAGTAAGTATTTGATTGCCTACTAACTACTTGTTGTGACATATATTCAGAGAAGCAGATTTCGTCCTACTAGTTCTTTCACTGTTGCAGTTTCACTATTGTCTTCCTTGGACCAAACAGCTTGTTTAAAACCCACACATAGCAGAGCTCTTTTGAAAATTGTTTGCTCAAGCATGACAGATTAGCAGACTAAAAAATAATAAGAAATCTGAAACATAAACTTAAAGTTAGCCTTTTGAGCACAGTTAAAGGAGCCAGGGTTTGTTTAACTGCGGGAGTAGAAGCATGGACCCATGACGGCACGTTGTTGATAATTTCTTAAAAGCCTTAGAGCAAGTGTAGATGAAGACAATTAGCCATGGAGACTTGTTGATACAGAGAATCTCTAGAACCATGACCTGGGTGTTTTTAACTTGCTATAAAGTACTGCATCGTTTGACTTTTATATTATGAGATTGTTTTGCCTACATACAAAATATTATAATCGGTGTCACTTTCAAAAATATATTTATATCCTAATGATAGTGGGAAAGTTTTTCTTTGGGACTTAAAGGAAAATTCGTTTGCATTATAGAAATATAAGGCCCTGAGTTGCATCAATATTATATAGTAAAATTTTCAGAGACATTAAAAATGAAAATTGATACTTCATTAAAGTATTTATGTTATTGTCCTACACAATGGTGGAGAAATGAACAGAAAGACTTGTTCAAGCTTCACAATTCTATTATTTAAGATGCCTTTTCAAAAAAAATGAAGAAGAGTACTACAATAAGTTCTCAAGAATTTTTCCATTTCCATTAAATTATTGTATGAATGGGGTTTCCAGACCCCATTCCAACACAGGGGGAGATCCCCCCACACCAACAAATAATTCTTGGACAACTGTAGTATATATATATATATATATATATATATATATATATATATATATATATATGAATTCAATACAATTCTGACACTATATACCCAGAGATAGTATTATATTCCACACGTTAAGAGTTCAGTTGACAAGACTGCCCCCATTCCCACTACACACACACACACACACACACACACACACACACACATTAGACATCAGCCTGAAGCCCAGGCTCTGTGCTTATGACTGACTGGCCACAGACTGGAGGACCAAAGAGTTGTCCTCCTGGGTTTTTATGGAGCTTTTATTAAATATTCATGAGCTTTCATTAAATATTCATGATTAACTAAGTAATTCAATTGAACTTCATCTCTAGCCCCTCTCCCCTCCTTGGAGGTCAGTAGGTAGTGGGAACTGAAAGTTCCAAATGTCTATTCTCACTGTTGTTTCTCCTGACAAACAGCCTCTATTCTTGGTTGGGATCCAAAAGCTACCTTCATTAACAGAGAAAAGACACCTTGATCATTCTCAACACTTAGGGAATCCCAAGTCTTCACAGAGCTATGAGCCAGGAACTGTAGATGAAGAAGAGCAAATATATCGGCACATGGGTCCCTCACAGCAGTACAGTCATACAAGCCAGAAAATGTTGGCACATGACCAGAATCTCATTCAGTCATTAATAACTATTCAGTCCATCATCATGTCATATGATGATATCTCCCAGGGTGAAGACACTCAGGTTTTCAGTCCTCCATCTGAGCTTCTCAGATTCCAAAAAGCAGAAGTGGTCTCAGGAAAACATGGTTGCACCCCTTCAGGCATTTAGTATAATGGAGCTAAGAGACAATATCATCTCTTACTCTGAACCTCTTTCAAGGTGGAACATTGCATTGGATTTATCTTACAACACAACTCATTTATTCATTCTTTCACCCTCCACTACTATTTTTCCTTCTCTCTATGTATACCTCAACTTTTTCACCTTTGGAAGAGACATAAGGTTTGGCCACTGTGTTGGTCTAGGTCCATGGTCAGCAAACTGCGGCTCACGAGCCACATGTGGCTCTTTGGCCCCTTGAGTGTGGCTCTTCCTAAGCCTTAGGAGTACCCTAATTAAGTGAATAACAATGTCCCTACCTATATAGTTTAAGTTTAGAAAATTTGGCTCTCAAAAGAAGTTTCAATCGTTGTACTGTTGATATTTGGCTCTGTTGACTAATGAGTTTGCCGACCACTGGTCTAGCTGGCTGGCAGCAATACTATTTGGACAAGTGCCTCTCCCTCAGTCCATTTCTTATCAGATAATGTAAAGTTACATAGATAGAGGACTGATGGGCTATCTTTTTTTTTAAATATATTTTATTGCTTTTTTTACAGAGAGGAGGGGAGAGGGACAGGGAGTTGGAAACATTGATGAGAGAGAAACACCGATCAGCCGCCTCCTGCACATCTCCCACCAGGGATGTGCCCGCAACCAAGGTACATGCCCTTGACCGGAATCAAACTTGGGACCCTTCAATCCGCAGGCCTACGCTCCATCCATGGAGCCAAACCGGCCAGGGTTAATGGGCTATCTTTACTAACTGGCAATACAGCTGCTTTCACTGTTAACCCTAAACTTGCCAGAGGGGTGAAGACACATCCTGCCCCACCGGGCACTTAGAAATTCTGACATAAAGGTTAAAAAACATAGTTACAGTTTCTTGTTTTGGAATCATCCCTCCTTCCATCCCTTGCAGTTACAGCCCTGATCCCATGACTAATGCATCAAGTAGATGGGGGAGATAAAGTTGAGGTGATGAGAGGAAGAAAGGGCATTTGCCCTTACCCCAACCCCTCTTTCCCAGATCCCCCATAAAAATAAACAAGTCTGTCTAGTGGGAACATTTCTTTACCCCTACTCATGTTCATGTTTAGTGTGAGCACACACTTGTGGAAGCATGTAAAGCAGTTCTCCATGCCTTTGTCTCCCCGCAACACACTTAGATAACCAATGTTTTAATTGGCCATTCCAATTCTCTATCATAAATTATTACTCAGAGGAGTATATCTCTCTGACCATTGCTGAAAACTGTGGGTAGTAAAATGTGTTCCTTGGTCTGAAAATGATGCTAAGCTATCCTAATTTGTGCATTTTTCTGTTTCTTGTTCCATTTCTTTTACAGCACTGAGTATCGGCATCTACCTTTCTAGGTAGTTTTGAGGCTAATGGCTAAAGCTTGGGTGACCTAAATCTCGACTTGTTTCAGTAGAGATCCTATATAAAGAACTACCAAGAAAATTTAATAAGAGAGCAGTATACCAAGATCAAGTAGGGTATATGTCAGAAATTTAATATCGGTTAACATTTGAAAATTATTAATCAGATTAATAGAGATTAGAAAAAGTATTTGATTGTATCAAAGGATGTTGAAATAGCATTTGAGGGAATTCAACAATATTAGTAGATTGAGATTATCAAAGAATTTATTTTATCTGATAATATCTAGTAAAGAAAATTAAATAAGCATTACACATAACATCTATATATATAAAAACCCAGAGACTGGAGCAGTGGAATAACCAGAATAACCAGTGTCTATGATGTGAACTGCGGCAGCCCACCAGCCTGATCCAGGCCCTAATTGACACCCCCCTTCAGCTGGCCAGGTCCCCAATTGGCCCCCAACACCCCAATTGGGGGTGGAACCCACCGGCCAACCTCCCATGTCCCCTCCCCCCAGCCAGCCTGGCCCAGTCAGCCCCAATCAGGCAGGTCAGCTAGACCCCACCCATGCACAAATTCATGCACCAGGCCTCTAAGTCCTATATAATAAAAGGCTAATATGCAAATTGACCAAACAGCAGAATGACCAGTCGCTATGATGCATACTGACCACCACAGGGCAGACACTCAATGCAGGAGCTGCCCCCCAGGCTCACGGCTGGTGAGCGCAGCTGCAGTGGAGGGAGCCTCTCCTGCTTCCATGGCAGTTGGACATCACATGAGGGCTCACAGACTGTGAGAGGGCACAAGCTGGGCTGAGGGCCCCCTCTCCAAGTGCACACATTTCATGCACCAGGCCTCTAGTTGAATTAATAAAAGCTACCAGATAATATATTTCATTATAAAGGTTTATTAATTGATACAACAAAGGTAAATATAGGGTGTCACAAAAATGTTTACACACACTTTGAATAATTTAAAATTATTAAAATACATTTCATTTTCAAAATTGAGCTGTCTGTTACAGTATGTATGCATTTTTTGGGGGGGCACCTTATACATCAATGAAACAAAATAGATGGTGTATAAGACATACATTCACATACATTAACACACTTTTTGTTATTTTTGACAAAGAAGACACTGAAGAGCAAGGACAAAATTATTTTTCAGTATATGGTTTTGAGTTAACTAGATATTCTCAAGAAAAAAATGATATCTGATGTAATGTTGATCTAAATGAAAAAAAATTTTTTAAATATATTTTATTGATTTTTTACAGAGAGGAAGGGAGAGAGATAGAGAGTTAGAAACATCGATGAGAGAGAAACATCGATCAGCTGCCTCCTGCACATCTCCCACTGGGGATATGCCTGCAACCAAGGTACATGCCCCTGACCGGAATCGAACCTGGGACCCCTCAGTCCGCAGACCGACGCTCTATCCACTGAGCCAAACCAGTTTTGGCAATGAAAAATATTTTTAAGTGTGTACAAGGTAACATGAAAGTATGACTTAGGATAGACAATGTTTTTTTAAAATAAGACACACAAAGCAACCACAAAGGAAAACATTAGTAAATTTGACTACATTAATATTAAATTTTCTGTTTATGGAAAACAAACAATAAAGGAGAAAAAGGCACAAAGTTAACCAACACAAAAAAGGAAGATATTTTAATACAACGAAATGTAAAAGAAATCACATCCAGAATATATAAAAACTCCTACAGTTAATTTTAAAGATAAGTAATTAAATAGAAAAATGGCAAAATATACTTAAATAGGCTACTTTCCAAAAAAGGGTATCCAAATGTCATCATTAGTCATCTGGAAAAAAGAAAATAAAACCATAATGAGATATCAATCACATAAACTAAAAAGCTAAAATTAAAATGATAGATTAATATTTGTTAACCAGAAAGCGAAAAACTCATACACTGCTTTTCAGAGTATAAATTGTTACAACTTTGGAAATTTGCTTGGCAGCAACTATTGAAGATAACCCATGACCCAGCAATTCCGCACTTGGGCATGGACTCATTGGAATCGTGTACACATTTGCAACAAATAACAGTATAAGAATGTTTATAATATGCTATTTGTAAGTGTTAAATACTGAAAGCAATGCAAAGGTTTATCGACAATTGGGTAGGTAAATAAATATTAGTTATTTACAAAACTGAATCCAGTATTGAAAATGAACAAATTACTGCTGCCTGCAACAACATGGATAGATCTAAAAAACATAATCTTGACACAAAGGAGAACATGCTGATCTATGCCATTTATATAAATTGGAAAAATAGTTACCAAATTAATTTTGGAGCTTAGAAATAAAAATATTGATCACATTTATGGAGGAAGGGGTAGGCTTAAAGAAATACCAGTGTGATATTCTATTATCTTGATGAAAGTTACATGTTTGCATTTATTTTTGAAATTGATTAAGCTCTCCATTTATGTTTTCTATGATGTATTATGCCATACAATATAAATAAATTTGTTTTAAAACACCAATGACATCAATTCACTGGAAAAGTACAATATTTCTTTTTCTTATCCTAAAATCCTAGCCTAAACCTATGTATACCTAAAATGTATTGAGAGGTATCCATAAGGAAAAGGCATTCTTGCTATCTTTTTTTGTTTGTTTCTTTTTTGGTTAGTCCTCACCTGAGGGTATTTTCCTTTGATTTTTATGGAGAGTAGAAGGGAGAGGGGGAGAGAGAGTAGCATCAATGTGAGAGAGACACATCCATTGGTTGACTCCTGCAAGCACCCCCACCCACCAGGGCTGGGGATCATGCCTGCAATAAAGGTAAGTGCCCTTCACTGGAATCAAATCCAGGACCCTTTGGTCCTTGGGCCGAAGTTCCATCCACTGAGTCAAAGGGCCAGGGCTTGATTTATTTATTGTGTTTTCTTTTTCAATCTCTTAAAAATTAAAGAGGACTCGAGAATAATAATTTCATATTGCATTTTATCACTTTCTGCCTTTGAAAAGTAGTGTTAACAGAATGATACAGTGCACAAGAATATGGGCTTGAGACATAGATCTGGTCCTCACTCCATCAAGAAGCAATCCTTGAGTATGAGGGCAAGTTAATTAGCATCTCTAAGGCATATTTTATTGAGAAAGAGAGAGAGAGAGAGAGGGAGACAGAAAGTTATAGCAAGCAGCAGAAAGGTGAGCGTGAGAAAGTGAATGAGCAAGAGAAAGAGGGAATGAATGAACGAATGTCTACTTCTCAAGGTCCTTATATGGATTAAGGTAATATATATGTGAAACCATCTATCAAACTGCCTCATATACAAGTTTTCTCTATACCAATATTTTCCCAACCTCTCTATCATATATACTGTATTAGTTTCCTAGGCCTGTCATAACAAATCACAAACTTAGTAGTTTAAAACGACATAAATTTATTTTTGCACAATTCGGGAGGCAAGATGTCTGAAATCAAAATGTCAGCAGGGTTGGTCCTTTCTTGAAACTCTAAGAGAGAATCTGTTCCTGCCTCTCTCAGAGATTCTGCTGGTTGCCAGCACTCTTTGGTATGCCGTGGCTTATAGCTGCATCAGCCCCATTTCTTTGTCTTAACAGGGATGTCTTCGTTGTGTCTCCTCCGTCTTCAACTCTCTCTCTCATTATGAGGACAGGAGTCATTGGATTTAGGCTCACCCCAATCCAATATGACCTCATCCTAACTTGATTGCATCAGCAAAGACCTTTTTCCAAAAAGGTCACATTCATAGATACTGATGGTAAGAAATTCAACATCTTTTTTAGGGGGACACAATTCAACCCACAACATATATCAAGCAGACATTAAATTAGGAGAAGCTAAGAGATTGGCCTATGGTGCTAAACAAACTAATAACAAAGCCAGAACTAGAAAACATTTGTAACTCAGAATCCAGTTTTTTCTCTAAATATACTAAGCTACTTAAAAAAAAAACCCAACATTTTCATGATTCCAAAAATAAACCTTTAATCGTTATTGTGTCTATTCATCTATTTTATGTCCATGGTTGTATTTAGAACGTGTACATCAATCTTTCTGAAATGCTGAACTGGGAGGACAATCATACATGAGTGTGAGTTTATATGTATATGAGTGAGCACAAATATGAAGGTGACAAATTGGCAACCCCTGTGTCATTGTTAGCCAGCAAAGGTGTTTGTTTTGTACTGCACCGTATTGTGGTTGTGAAGGTTGTTATGAATTTTTAATGAGTTAATTTTAAAGTCGGAAGGTTTTACATAAAATTCCAGATTTCCAACTGCTCTTGAAAAATTATATGGTCTGGCAACACTGCACCCACATGACCACAAGCTGCTGGAGCTGAGGCGTGGATGCCCTCTAAGGGAATTAAGCAATTTTGAGTTGGCCACAGAGTCAACCAACCTTCATTGTTTCCCCAGTTCAGTTTACCTCACTCAGGTACATCACACACCGGACTGTCTTAGTCATTTCAGACTGTTTTCCTTGATCTAGAGCAGCGGTTCTCAACCTGTGGGTCGCGACCCCTTTGGGGGTCGAACGACCCTTTCACAGGGGTCGCCTAAGACCATCGGAAAACACATATATAATTACATATTGGTTTTGTGATTAATCACTATGCTTTAGTTATGTTCAATTTGTAACAATGAAATTGGGGGTCACCACCACGAGGAACTGTATTAAAGGGTCGCGGCATTAAGAAGGTTGAGAACCACTGGTTTAGAGAAATTTAAGTTGCCTACAACTGGACTATAGTCTCATTCAGTGTGATGCCTAGAGTCAGTGCACAAATGTAATTTAGGGTTTAATTCATTTCCATTTTATTGTTATTTTTCCTTCAGCAAAAGCATATATTTTATAAAAAGAAAACTTGTCAAAAGCCTAAAATAATTTTTTGTGTGTGGAAAAAAGTAGGTATGATTAATTTGTGAAGTTCCAAAGGAGTACATCTTGTGCCTACCATTTTGCTTATTGTTAACAAATACTGAGCTCTGTGAGTATGTGTACACATTTATATGATTACAGCATGTATTTAAATAATTTTATAATTAAATGAAAAACAGTATTAAGCAGATGCAGCCGGTGGTGGAAATGGATATAAAAGACAAACATGAAAACAGAAGGAGGAGAAAACCCTAAATAAATAAAAAAATGAGACTTGAAATTATGTACTAAAGTGGGGAGGGATGGTGTGAAAGTGATGGGAAAGGGAAACAAGCACCAAACAAAAACAAAAATGCAGGATGTGTTTAAAGAGCTAGCTAGAAAATATTTCAGTAGCCACCACAGAACATTGATTCCATGGGTTTCCAGGGACAGAAATTGGCTGAAATGAAGCAAAGATACACTAAGGTTGTGAATCTATCTCACTGGCATCTATAACTTTAGCACAACTCCCTCGCTCTTCTCTCAGAAGCCACCGTAAGGGAAATTGAGCAAGACTGGTTAAATTAAACAAATAACTGGCTGCAGGAACCCAATATAAATGTATAAAGCTGGTTTCTAATGAATGAGAAAACTCCTTCCCTGGAGTCTGGCAGTTGATAATGGAAGGGATTGACTTTAGGTGAAGGTTGGGGGAGGGACAGAAAGGAGACAAAGGTCAAGTATGAGAGGGGAAGTTCTTACCCAGGATAACAAAGACTGGGCAAATGAGAAACTAGTCGCCGGATGAGAGAAATCAATCTCCAGGCAGGGGCTCCTCACAAACTTAGTTTAGTGGCTGCTATTTTACTTCGCAAAGATTGTTTGACTTCGTGGAGGGAAAGGGGGTGGGACTAGGCAAGACAAAAAACGTACCCAGGTGTGAGTGCTGCCCTAGATTTAAAAACACTGCCCACCAAACTCGCCGCAGGGTTCCCACTCTGAAACGTACGTGGCAGGTGCATCCTTAGGAACTGACCCATTTCTCAAGTACCCATCCATGTGCTTTCTCTACTGTAGCTCGATACCTGAATAATTATCATTATTCTAATGATTGCAGCCACTTAAAAATCACTTTCTGTATTCTGGTCACTGAAAATGTATATACTCTTGTGAAAGTAGCCTAATTTTGCCATGCTAAAGGTTTTTTTAAGGCGTACCAGAGTATTGAACATACTAAGTTGGCTTATTCCTCCTGAAAGTAAAAAAAAAAAAAAAACAAAAAAAAAAAACAAAAAAAAAAAACAAAAAAAAAAAAACGAAAAAAAAAAAACTTCATGGGAAATATGTGGGCTTTTCCTGTATGTAAATTCAAATATAGACTGTTTATTCTAGTCTATAGCTGAGACCAAAGCCCTCAACCTAATACCATTCCTTTGCATTAAATAGTTTCTCTTACTGTTGTGTTGAAATAGAGACTTATATAGAAGCATATTCAATATCTAGTCATCAACTTTTTTGTTTATATAAATTCATATTTGTTTCTATAAATAAAAGGAAACTAGCTAGAAACATTTAATCACAAGCCAAATAATGAGTTATCTTTAGTATTAAAATGAATAAGTTGTGTCCCACCAGTGTGGCTCAGTGGCTGAGTATAGACCCATGAACCAAGAGGTCGCTGGTTCTATTCCCAGTCAGGGCACATATTTGAGTTGTTGGCTGGATCCCCAGTGGGGAGCATGAGGGAGGCAGCCCATTGATCAATGTTATTGATGTTTCTATCTCTCAATCCCTCTCTTTTCCTCTCCCTCTAAAAAATAAATACAAACATATTAAATATCCTAGAGCACTCAATATAGTGCCTAGCACTAAATAAATGTCCATAAATGTTTGTTGAATGGAATTAAGTCTTTAAAAAATAAATCAATAAGTGAGTTGTAAAATAAACAACATTCCAATTATGTAATAATGATACTGTAGTTGATTAGAGGAATTCACTATTAAGCTAAAATTTAGATGAGAATATCAAGTAATCTAATTTCTTTGGAGGGATACCATTATTGCAGTAGAAAAAGTTGCTCCATTTTTATCACCTGAATCACATCAAAAATAGAAAATTCCCTCAAAGGGATAAATCTTATTGCTCTTTTGTTTACTTTCTTTTAATGGAAAGGTATTGCATACATATCAGCTCATATTTTTCCTCATTTTTTTCTTAAATCACTTATATTAGTAAAGTAACCCCCCCACCTTGATATCAATTTTGGAATTCGTGGGTATCTCAAAGCCTCCACTTTGCGTTAAATGTTAATTGAGAAAGTAGGTGTTTACACTGATTTCCTAATGTTAGAGCACAAGCTATGATTGCAGCAATAAACCCAGACTCTCTCTATATTCATTTCTCCATCAAAAATATTACCACTTAGTTTCATTTATTTTTAGTGTGGAGTGAGTTTCAATGTTAGAATGCTCATTAATATTTAATACCTGATGGAAATATATTTGTTTATGGTGACCATGCACTTTTATTTTCATTGTTGCAAAATGTTTACCAGTTTATGGCATGAGGCAGTATTTATATTTCTGTTTGGGTTGTCAGAAATTCTCCCAATCAGACATAATCATAAACAACCATGTTGATTTCACAATTATCTCATTTGTTCTGAGTGGTAACCAGGGGCAGGAGTGAAAATCCTTCGGACATCACTGTAAGCCTAAACTTGGTAAATTCCCTAAAGAAATGTGAGAGGACTCCATCCTACTTTCCACCTTTCTGGGAAAAGCCTAGGTTCTTCTGAAGAATGATAAGTTGCCTCAAAGTCAGATCTGTAAGAATAACTTTTCACCTTACCCACAAACAAAAAATGACAGTAACATTAAAAACACCTCCCCTGTTTTCCTTAAGGTACTTCATATAGCATTTGTCATTAAAGAATGACATTACAGCATTCCAAAGTGGACTATTTAGTTTTCTGGATTCCTCTTGATGAAACTCTTAGAAAGAAAGAAGGAATTAACATTTATTAGCATCTGCATCGTGTCAAGCAGTGTGATGGGTGCCTTTGATCATTTGATGAGAGGCAGTGTAGGAAGGTGGTTAAGATCAGTGTTGCTTTGTACCTTTTCTTGTACTTATCCTTGCTAGTGTGACCTTGATTGCTTTCGTTAATTTCTCTATGCTTAACTTTTCTCTTTGGTGAAATGAGTAGAAGTCTACCTCATGGGGTTGTTGTGAGGGATAAACGAAGTTAATGTAAGTAAAGCACTGGGTACACTGGCATGCAGTAGGCACTCAATATTAGAAGCTGGTGTTCTTCGCTTCCAGTCTTACAAAGTGATACGCCATTATCTCCATTTTACTGATGAGGAAACTAGCATTTAGAGAGTTGAAGCAATTTATGTGGAAACAACACGGGAAGTCATACTTTAAGATAAAGTAAGAGCTTTTATCATTATGTTGAGATTTTCCCCATTTTTGGCACATATTGATAGCTTTACCTCTATATACTTAATTCAAGTGGCGGTGGGGTGGAGATCTGTGGCTGCCCATGTTCCTTAGAATAGATACTGTGGTTACTTTATATCTGATAACTGCAAAGGGGATTATTGCAACACAATAAAGTACCTCAGTTTAAGTAGCGTGTGTGTGTGTGTGTGTGTGTGTGTGTGTGTGTGTAAGGGTGGACACAGAGGACTTGTTTCAAAACTTATGCATGAAGAATAAGAATGTTAACTTGTCTTTGAAACAGAAAAACCACAGAAGAGAGCCCAAGGAGACCATGATCTAGAGCAGCGGTTCTCAACCTGTGGCTCGCGACCCCTTTGGGGGTCGAACGACCCTTTCACAGGGGTCGCCTAAGACCTTTGGAAAACACATATATAATTACATTGTTTTTGTGATTAATCACTATGCTTTGATTATGTTCAATTTGTAACAATGAAATTGGGGGTCACCACAACATGAGGAACTGTATTAAAGGGTCGCGGCATTAGGAAGGTTGAGAATCACTACCTTAAGGGCACCGTGGAACCCTGTTAATTTTTTTTCTTTTTTCTTTTTTCAATAGGCTGTCCATTTCTCTTACTTTCACAGTGAGCTTTCTCTCCATACCAGGCACATATAGGCATACCTTATGTGCGATTTGCTCTAGAACCCATTGGCAAATGATAGGAAAGTTGAGAAAGCCCCTGAAGTAAGTAGGCTGTTTTATTTGGTCCAAGTTTACTTAATGACTTCAAATCTTAACATAGGTTATTTTTTTTCTGAGACTTAGCTTTATGTTATTCAAAATTTTATTTAGGTTTTAAAAATCATGTTAACAGTTATTACTTCATTACATTCTCCAAGAAGTCCTGTGGAATAATTTGGCCATCGCTGGAACCCCAGTGATTTTTACTGGGTCAAATGAAACAGAGTGGGCTTGGAACTACTAAAAAAAAAAAGCTCCTAACACAATTCTAAATATTGTATGTCCATTTATTTTTTAATCACAACAACAAACAGATGAAGTGGCAGTTACCAATATATCCATTTTACAGATGGATATTTTGATTTTATTTTACCCAAGGTAAGAGCTAATAAATAGCAGAGTTGGATTTCAAGCCCAGACACACTGATTCTAGTTCCCACTCATTTAATCACTTGACCACACTGCCTTTCTGAATGCAATGAAAATAATGAAGTTTGTGGTTCCTGCCTTTAAGTTAGTTACAATCTGTTACAAAAGCAGTAAAAGCATAAAGAGGCTTAATATAGGAGTAAGTTCTGGTTTCTTTGGAAGGAAATGAATGTTGCATTGGGAATGTTTATTATTTCAGTACTCCTGAGTTTGTCTCGCTGTTACAGTCTTGCTTTATAGGGCCTGGAGGCAGAAAATAGTTTTACCTTATAGCATTTGAGGCTGAAGCTATTAGGTTTGTGGTGCTGAAATAAATATGTCTGCTGTTTCTGTTCTAAGACTCACCCAGGCCAGGAATATAATAGGGTTAGAAATTTAAATGTCCATAGGACTCAAACTATAATTTAAAGCCACACACTTTGGAGTTCTCCGCCGCCTATTCTGCAAGCTCCCTTAGCGTTAACTCCTTTGTCACCAAAGCCAGCAGTGCCCACTGGGCATGCCCAGTGATATGGTTGGAGCCTGCAAACAGTTTCACTGGCTCCAGGGTTTTACCAGCTGCCAAAGAAAGGAGGAGACAGAGGGAAGAGTTAAACAGGTACAGGACTTGGATCAGCTCAGGATGCCCATGGCCAAGGCAGAGCCCTGAGAGCTGGGGGGTGACGAGCTGCTGCCACGAGAAGCACCTGGTCAAACAGACGAGTCTGGTTGGTCTTCAAGTTGGTTGCTGCGTTAGCCTGGTCGGTCCCTCGCGCGTCTTGTTGGCACAGCCCAGGCAGATCGGAAAGGCGTGAAGGGAGCACTCAGGCCAGGGCGGGGTAAGATCCAGGAACGTTGGATCTGGGGAAATGCCAGCCACTGTGTCTTGCCTGTCCCTGCATTCCTCGAAAAGCTGCAGCTTTTCAGGGGTTTCAAGCAGAAGAGCAAAGTGCACGCGTAAGAGCAGAGCTCATCTTACATACTGACTCCTTGGCCCTTTCTTTTGGCTGCGGAGCCCTTCCCCGAACCCTCTTAAGGTACCCTCGCCCAATCACGAGTAAACCTTGGAGAAGTGAAATCTTCAATAGCTTTCCGTGGGTCTAGCAGGGGCCTGGGCATGCTCAGTAGGCTACTGGGTTCTCTCGTTCTCTCTCTCTCTCTCTCTCTCTCTCTCTCTCTCTCTCTCTCTCTCGGAGGGTGGGTGGTGACAAGTTAGAAGCGCTTGCGGCAGGTCCCCGCCCCCAGGATCGGCCTCCCGCTGCAAGGGGATGAAGCCCAGGTACGCAGCATCCTGACCGGGAGCTGGAGGGGCTGCGCCCGCCCGCGCGGCGACCCCCCCAGTGTCCCAGCTCGAGGACGGCCCGCCGCTCTCCACGGTACTGCGGAGAGCTCAGCTCCGCCCTTCTCTTTCAGAAGGACAGCACCCCGCGTCACGTAACCCAGCCTTCTCGGGCTCCACCGCCGCCGCCTCCTTCCCAGTCCTTTTCCTCTCCTCCTCCTCCTCCGGCTCCCCTCCGCTGCCTGTTCTTCCCACCCGCACTCCTGGAGCTAGACGCTCAAGCCTGGCGCCTCGGAAAAGGCAGCGGCAGTCGCCTGATCCACAGACCTCAGGAGATTCGCTTTGACCGATGCGTGCTTCAGGCTCAGGCTCGAGCTGAGGGGAATAACCTGGCAGGTAAAGAAGCTCAATTTGGGTGGGGGGAGGGGATGGGGCGAGGCCAGCCGGAGAGGGATATCTCTCTCCCGTTGTAACTGAGCCAGGATCTGCTACAAATGCACAGGGAAGGATGGGTGGTGGGAGGGTGGAGTAGAGATCCTGGTGGTTTTTGCATGCAGCCTTTTAAATAGACGGCAAGAAGAGGAGATAGTGGAACCGGGGTAGTAACTTAAAGGCTCAATGCAGTGATTTATTAGCCCAAGAAAGAAAATAGACAAGTTAGAAACCGAAGCAATATAATAGGTCCATTATCTACCTCTTTCTTTCTCTTCCTCATCCGCCGCATGCATGCTGTGTCTATCCTCAATTTCTGTAGTCCACTCCAGGCTCCGGGAAACTGCACTGGTATTAGAGATGGAGCTTAGAGACTGGGCGGGAAAGCCAGGCAGAATTTGGGGTGTGCATTGGTATTGATGGACTTGGCAAAAGCCAGGGGGGGAACGATAGGCACTTCTAAAATTTCCCCCCAAATTTCCAGGTTCTTTTTGATGGTCTGTATTGAAGGGTGCATAGAAAGGTGTGCATGCATGGGTGTGTGTGTGTGTGTGTGTGTGTTACCACAAACATATTAAAATAAATGCAACTGCAGCCGTTGAGCATACTGTATCGATCCTTCCCGTGGCTTGGGAATGAATATGATTCTAGAAATGAAAGAAAAGATTAATGAGGCTGTTCGTCGGCTTTTGAATTAGAGCGCTTCTTCCTTTGGCTGCAGTAAGGTTGTTTTTCAGATCCTTTTAGATCATCCTCTAATTCGTGAACTCCCAGGTTTTTCCGGCACCGAGAGAGAGAATCCTCTTTCTCCATATCAATACAGATACTCTCTCACACAATGAGCTTCCGCTAAGAACTGGGAGAGTCCTTTGACCTCCCCTGTGGTTAGGAATATATATGTGTGTTTTCCCCCCTTCTCCTCCATCCCTTAAAAAATAACAACAACAACAACAAACTGTCAAGGTTTGCATTTGGAGGAGGGCAGAAGAGAGAGTGAAGAAAGGTTTTGTGATCTATGTCATAGTGATGAATAAAATAATCGGACCCAACGGAGTCACACAGAAAAAGGATTTTCTAACCCATGAGCTTGGGGATGGTTACAAAGCACTATTTTTGATCTTGAAATTCCAGAATTATTTCATAAACGATGGAAGATTTGGCAGATTCCTGAGTCCGCTTAAAAAAATGAGAGTATGCTGAACAATACATTATCTTAGAATGATTTTTAAGAGCATCTTTCGTTGGGCTTGGCATGGGAGTAGATAAGCTATGGCTGGTGACTGCTGGTGGTGTGGGATAGAGCAGCCATAATAAATAAGCTACCGGGATTTTTGTTTCCTTTTGCTAGTGGGCAGTGTGTGTGTGTGTGTGTGTTTTGTGTATGTGTTCAAAGAGAGGGAACCAGTCATCAATTTCATCTGGGGAGGAACTTGAAGTGGGATCCCCTCGCTTGGTGGCTCTCAGCTGACACCTGTAGGGATTGCTCTGTACTGAAGAGAAATGCTCTCAGCTCCGTCCGTGGAGGAGCAGCAGCACAATGCGGTGCCGTAAATTACTGCTGGTTTCAGCGTGTAGAAGGGGAAAGTGTTAATTGGATAATGAGGTCTGTGTCCAGGCCATAACGTGTGTGTGTGCGGGCACGCGCTGTCTGGGGGGCGAGGGGTACATGTGTTTGCTCGACATAACCAGATTATACATTCATGAATTTTTGTCAAAATATGAGAGTAATATATATATATATATTTTTGGTTAAGAAATGAGTTTAAAACCACTATTTATGATTTCTGTTCCATTTCAAGAACCTGTCAGATTAGAGTTGAATAAAGACAGGTGATTTAATAACATTGTGAATAATTCAAAGAGACAGTTTTAAATTCTAGCATCTCAGAGTCATATCAGCTAAGGTAACACACATGGTTGTTCTGACCACGCACGTTCTGAGCTGACAGCCAGGTAAGTACTTGAGGAGGCGGTAAGTTCACTACGCAGTTAGGCAAAATACTGACTACACATCTGTAGAGGAGTTTGTAATATGGCAATTGAGTCATAAATGCTGCCAAAAATAGATATCTAACTCCAGTGGGATGTTTTCTCCTATACTATATTATTCCTTTATTAAAAAAAAAAAACACGACAGGAAAACACTTGTTTGAAATTTTTTAAAAGACTCTCAAGAAACCATCAACATTCCTTCTCTCTCTGAGAAAAAGAACATGATAGGAGTGTTATACGGATCGAAGGTAGCATTTTCCAGTGGGCAGCTTGATCTCCTTTGCCTATTGTAAAATCCGCTATTAACTGAGATATGAATAAGTTGTATTTTTATTGTTCACGTAACTACTACACAATATAAACAGAGTTCTTTAAAGGGCCCTTTCCCTCGCCTCCCTTCATGTATTTTAAAAAATTAAACTTTCTTAGGAAAAGGAAGAAATAACCATAACTGAGTCTCTATGACAACCTGGGAGGGTTACCTGTTAACAGTTACATAAACTACAGGGGTGTAATGGGTCATTGTGTGTGATATTAACTATTGGGACACATTATGTCTTGCTTGTAGATCAGGACAAATAAGCTCCTTCCAATAAGGTTAACTCTGGCGTACTAACAGCAATGGTTATATTCCTGACTTCTGAGCAGAATAATGCTTTATATGATGCTATGCATGACTTTAGAACTTCATTTTAATTCTCCGCAGATTTCCGGGTCCTTATTCAAAGGCAAAATAAAACCAAAATGCATCACCGACACGAAACCAATTGATAAGCTGGCATCTCAGCGTGGCCTTGCAGAGGTGGAGAGAAAAGAAGAGGGGCTGTTGTGATTTCCACATCTAACAGCTTCTGGCTACGTCACAGTCTGGCTTTGAAGACCTGCTGTTGGGGAGGGAAAAGGAGAAGTGAAATCCAGCCTGCGAGGAATTCTGCTTTGGCTACAGTGGTGCTGGCAGTCCCTGAGATGACGGCAGAGGCAGGCCTTTGAAACTACTCTGGTGGTGCTCTCAGGAGACCGGGAACCCCCTTCTCCCTCCTGGTTTGGGGCACTGCACCTGGAGAGGGCGCTCACAAGCACCCGAGGATTCTGGTTCACTGCTGGCCCCTTGTACTTCCCTGAGAAGCCTTTACTTCCCACCTGATTCTAACCGCCTCCCTTCTGCCTGGTACCTCTGAGGGTCCCTGGCAGATGATGATATTTAAGGAGTGAGTGAAGGAAGCCACTGCTGACACCACCGATGCCCTCGAACTAGTTCATCCGACTCAAATGGATGAGTGGTTTCCCCTGACCTTCTGTTGACGCCTTTTCCGGAACCTTGCCTCCAAAGTGTATCCCTCCTCTGGTCTGGACGTTTTGCGGCTGCCCGGTACCCCTGGGGTCCACCTCTTCCAGTTGGGCCGGGACTATAAGGAGAGAGGGCGGGGTTGCTGGAAGAAGAAGAAGAAAAAAAGAGCTCGGTAAAGAAGGGCGCACCCCGCCCACTCCTGCCCACACCCCGCCGACCCTCCCTCCTCCCGCCCGGGCCCTTCTTTCTGCACCACGGGGTCCAGGACGACCGTGACCCTGTCGGCCCCGGCACCGCCCCGCCGCACCCCCGCCCCGAGCATGGGGACGGCGCTGCTGCAGCGCGGGGGCTGCGTGCTGCTGTGCCTCTCGCTGCTGCTGCTGGGCTGCTGGGCGGAGCTGGGCAGCGGCCTGGAGTTCCCGGGCGCCGAGGGCCAGTGGACGCGCTTCCCCAAGTGGAACGCCTGCTGCGAGAGCGAGATGAGCTTCCAGCTGAAGACGCGCAGCGCGCGCGGCCTCGTGCTCTACTTCGACGACGAGGGCTTCTGCGACTTCCTGGAGCTCATCCTGACGCGCGGCGGCCGCCTGCAGCTCAGCTTCTCCATCTTCTGCGCCGAGCCCGCCACGCTGCTGGCCGACACGCCCGTCAACGACGGCGCCTGGCACCGCGTGCTCCTGCGCCGCCAGTTCCGCAACACCACGCTGGTCATCGACCAGGCGGAGGCCAAGTGGGTGGAGGTCAAGTCCAAGCGGCGGGACATGACGGTGTTCAGCGGCCTGTTCGTGGGCGGGCTGCCGCCGGAGCTGCGCGCCGCGGCGCTCAAGCTCACGCTGGCCGCCGTGCGCGAGCGCGCGCCCTTCCGGGGCTGGATCCGCGACGTGAGGGTCAACGCCACCCCGGCCCTGCCCGTGGACAGCGGCGAGGTGAGGCTGGACGACGAGCCGCCCAGCAGCGGCGGCGGCGGGAGCCCGTGCGAGGCGGGCGACGAGGGCGAGGGCGGGGTGTGCCTCAACGGGGGCGTGTGCTCCGTGGTGGACGACCAGGCCGTGTGCGACTGCTCGCGGACCGGCTTCCACGGGAAGGACTGCAGCCAAGGTAAGGCCCGCCCCTCCCCCGGGGCCTCGGCCTGGGCGGGGGCAGGGGGGCTGCCCGCTCGGGACAGCGGTTCCGTGGGTGTCCAGGCGAAGCCCGGTCCCCGGCCTGTGCGCCTCTGCACCTCCCACCGCTGCGCCCTTGGCATCCTCTTCAGGGCTGAGCAGCCTCGTGTGCAGGTTCCATTTCCTTCTGGGGAGCCCCTGTCCACCAGCCCTGCTTCCCACCTTGTGGCCGGGAGGATGCCCTGTGCCATCCGCTCCTTGGAGCCTTTGCCAGGGTGCTCCCCGTCTGCACCAGGCCAGGGCCCACCCGAGCCACCGCTGTGCTCGCCAATGTCACCTTGCATCCAGAGTGCACAGATTTCCCCCATGGGAGGCAGCTAGGCGTTAGCAGGTGGGGCACCCGTTTGGGGAGGAGTGCAGTGCAGGACAGGCTCAGCATGGCTGAGAGTCTCCACGTAGGGGCGCTTGGTGAGGGGCAGGGAGTCAGGACTCCTGGGCCCTGCTGCGCCTTTTACAGGTCGAGCGTGGAGTCCCGCCCCTGGTGGTGGAGAACCGGGGAGGAGCATGTGAAGATTTTCTATGGCTACGACCAAGTCCAGCATTGGTCGGTTTAAAAGTAAAACGATGTGACTTCTGTGGTTTCTAAAGTGGGAGACAGGCCAGCTCGTGTTTAGAAATGTTAGAGATTTAACAGCATTCTCAATCGGCAGATGCTTGGGGAAACTGAATAGGAGAGACATTTAGATGTTGCTGGGCTGGGAAGCAAAGAAACAGGGGCTGCATGTGAAGGATGGCAAGAGATTATCTGAGGATAATCAGCAAATGGCATTTATCTGAGTAGTGGAGGCTAAGTTGTCATTTCTGTTGTTCTTAGGGATTGAAACAGTCTGGCATTTAAAATAAAATCAGATCTAAGTTTTATTTTCTCCCCTTGGAAAATTCAGTCATTCGTGTGTTTCTCCCATGTCACTACATGACAGTGATCAAGGAACAGTATTGTTGTGTAAATACAGAAAAGCCTATGAACAGAAAGTGAGTGATATGAAACCAATGAAACATGGATATATCTGTGGCTGACCCGGAGAGAAGATGTCAGGGTCAAACCAAGGCAATCAACACATGGGCAAATGGTATTTACGGCTGAAATTTAAAGAGAAGTGAATTATTAAATCTGATTTTGAAAGCTGTAGGGACTAAGCTCTATGTATGGTTGTATATTACTGTATGTCTTCTGGGTTTTTATTTTTGCTGACACTGCTAAGGGGAACTAGCCCTTGTAAATCTTATTAGATTTGGCAGTTCTCTCTCACCTGACTTTAAGAAAAATGAAGGCTTGATACAATTTGTATTTGTTTAAACAGCAAAGGGAGATAGGAGGAAAAAAGCTGGTGATTAGGAGAGTTCCTGAGTTTATGAAAAAAAGTAAGAGGTTATTTTCTTGCTCTGTCTTCATGAGGGCTTTTGTTTTCATTATATTTTGGCTTAAGTCATTATAGAAGACTATTTCATGGCCTATACTGCACTTCAGTGTGGCCAGTAAATTTCCATGGATTTAGCATCAGGCTTTGTAGTTATATTTTACATGAATAAAACAATATATGTTTCCCTCTACCAAATCTAACTTAATTGTAAATCATGATTCAGATAACTACATGTGATGAGTTGCCATAATATAATTTGAAGTTGCATTCCTCTACACTGATTAATAGAAATGAATAAAAATGAACATTATTTTATTGCAAAAACTGCTGTAAGTATCCCAATGGCACTTTAAAATACAGAGCAGGCCATTTAATAAAGAACACATAAGGTATAACTTCCTTAAATTATGAAACAAATATGACCCAGCCTGTGCTCTGTGGGAAGGTGTTTGAAATGACAATTTTACTTTTTCCATGTATTTTTAACATGGGATCCAGGGGTCATGTATAATCAGGAGTAGCTCAGATTGGAGAAAGCATGGCGACAGTAATATGTTGATGAGAAGCAGAATTAGATGTCTCTGGAATGCATTTTATTTTGCAAGTGGAAAGCTCTTTTCATAAGGGGAAGAAGTTCAAATACCAAACTACATAACTGAACATTATAGTACCTGATGCATAAGGTAATTCTACCCAGAAAATAAAATCCACCAGGATTGTCCTGGAGCATTGATTCATTGTGGAAATTTGAGCCTGAACCAGGAGTGCAGAGATCACCACTAGTCATAGAAAGAAAACCAAAGGCTGGTTATCTCAGGAATGGGAGATGGAGTGATAAAGGCAGTCTTTCTCCCCAAAAGGATTGACTCCATTTTGATGATTTTCCCTGTTTTGTGTGTGTCAAGTGACTATTAATAATTAATTGAGAATTGATGCCTCTCTCAACACCAATCATCTACTGATGGCTAGGGATAGATCATTTCTATTCAGATGAAGTATAAACAAAGCCCTGCCTCAGGCAGCATTCACAGGGATTGCCACATTCTTTTAAAAAACTAATTCAAAAACAGATAAATCCACATCCATTAGAGAAAATTCAGAAAAAAAAATTAACAGCAAACATTAAATAAAATTTAAATAATGTCTGGTGTCAACTATAATTTTTTTAACTTAATAAAAATGTCTATTATTTTAGTTGTCTTCATATTCAAAATAACACAAAGTTACTAGAGAGACAGTGAGACTATTCTCTTTCTCCCTCCCTGGCCTAGAATGTCTTGAAACAATTCATGCATCTGTGAGTTTTTAGAATGTTTTTATTTAATGAGTTCACTTTTATCCTCACTCTATTTATTCTGGCCTAGCAAATTTTATTTATTTATTTATGTAGTAATGGAAAGAAAATTAAAAAAAAAAGTTATGTGTCATGAACAGGTTAGTGGCAGAGCCTGGGCACAAACACTGATTCTCTATCTCTGTATTATCATGTCTGCTGAATAAGATTTCTAGTTTATTAGGGTTGATATTTTTTCAGGTTCAGGCATCAATCAAGAGAAAAAATAAATAAATAAATATATATATATTTATCAGCTATATATATATATAGCTGATGGAATGGAGCTAGCTTATGCATCAGTTCCATTCTTTGACCCTTAAAGTCAGTCCCGGAATGGAACTATCTAAGAATGTCATCTTTTCTCAATGATGACTGCTTGTGGGGTACATAGCTTTTTTAGTGAATCATACTCATCGAAGTGCTTCAGGGACATTATTATTTAATAACTTTCCACTTAAGAGGACTAATAGTTTCCTAGCACCTTAAAAGAATTAGTGAATTCCATGGCTACTCACCTTAAAAATGAGAATAAAAGGCTGATCAATGACAAACTAAGTTAAACTTTTTATGATTTCCAGGTCCAGGTTTCATGTATTTCAGGATCATTTATATTAAAATTCCATACAAGACTCACTCTGCCTCTTTTGTTTACATCCCCGGTTTAAATAGCCATAAACACATATGGCTTGTGATGGTTGATTGCTTAATATTAACAAACATGGCCGTGTGATGAATGTCATTTAATAAAGCCTCTGCATTCTCTGACTTTACTAAGAGGACCAGATAGGCAACCCTAATTTACTCATTTATTTCTTAAATTGAGGGCTTTGTATGCGCCTGAGTACTAGACTCAGGCAATAAAATGGTGAACTCTCAGAAATAGTTACTTTCTTCACAGACCTTGCATTCCAGTGAGGAGGCACAATACTTAAAAATAAATAAACAGATGGGGGTTTTAAATGGTAGTATTTTGGAGGGCTGGTACACAGTATTGCGGTGGCTTAAAATCGTGTGAACTGAACTAATCAAAACAGGTTGTACTGAAGAGTGACCTCTAAACCACAACCCAAGAGATGAGAAGGCGTTCACTAGTTAAGGGCAGAGGAGAAATATTAGGTACAGAATCCTGGTGCAGGAGATGGCACGGCACATTCAAGCAGTTGAGACAAGTTCCTTGAGTAGGGAGCTCTTAGAGGGAGCAGGACCAGATCATGCAGGGCTTTCTAGACCTTGTCAGTGATTTTAGTCTTAATGTAGAAGTGGTAGAAAAGCACTGGAAGGAGTTTTGTGTGGAAGGTGAAGAGGAGGATGCCATTATTATATTTATATTTCAAAAATGTCACTCTGGCTGCAGTGTATAGAACAGATTGATAGGAAACCAGAGGAAACATTATTTTCTGTTTGTCAGTCAACAACATTTGTTAAGCACCCACTGTAAGCTGTGGACAGAACTAGGGCACATAGAGAAAAACAAGATTCTTTCTCTAAGGAAGTTAGAAACTTTGTCAGTTTACTTACGTGGAGAAATCTAAGGCTCTTCGTTGTTTGGAACACTTTGGTTCTACCTGTAAAAGCAAAGCATTCGTTGAACCTTTTTGTGACTTGTCATGTGGTTTCTGGCAGATATACCCATTGGCTCTTAAGGCTCTGGGGCCCATGGGCAATGTCATATTTTATTATACCCTCAAGTACCTTGCTAAATATGTCTTTCTTGTGACAGTATATATATTGGTTGATTGATTCTGGGCTTTCAATATTTTAAGCACTACAATAAATGAAAATATTATGTAGATACTTATAATCTTTGTGAGGGTAAAAAAAAAGCATTTACCATATAGGTAGGTACTAGACAAAAATGATTCAGAGATTTTACCAGAGTTTTGTTTGAAGTGTACCATTGTAGGGTAAGGTGCATCATCTGTGATGAGAAAGCTTGGAGTGCAATGGAGAAGTCCATCAATAATTTTGATATAGATAAAATATTCTGGGAAGCTCTTAAAGTGAAAGGCATCTATCAGGTCTACCAAAAAAAAGTTTATCTCAGCTATAAATTAATATCCAAAATTGAGTTATGACTCTAGAATGCCACAATTGAGGTGGAATGTATACTTTTGAGTTTTTAATTGTTTTGAGATGCAATTGTAGAGGTTAAATTATACAGACTCTGGGGCCACACTACCTTATTTGAGAGGTTATACACTCAAACTTATATTCCTCAGTTTTCTCATCTGAAATTGGACTAATAATCATATTTCATAGGGATTTTATCAAAGTGAAGCAGATGACTTTATGTCCAGTTTTGAGAACAGTTGCCTGATGCATAGCAAGCATTCTGAAGTGTCTACTTGGTATTTCTGTTCTAACTACCACCACCATCACTAGCACCACTACTTATCCTGATACCGTTTTTTTTAGGGGCACTTTCTAGCACAATTCAAATATGGATCGTTTTTTTCTCATTTAAAATAAATTGTCATGTCATAATAATCTTTGATTAGCCCAAAAGTTTCAACTTAAAAATAAAGGTAAATTATAAAGACAGTGTCCTCTGTTTTACACAGTTGTGCTCTAACATTACTTATGTCTAGTTATGATTCAAACTATTTTTAAAAATGTTATTCTGTTTGAGAATTTTTTCTATGATTAAGCAGCCTTTAATATAAAATCATTTGTAAAAACTATCACTTTCCACATAAACTAATACCTTTAACCATCCCAATCCTATACATAGTGATTTTCACTGCATTTATCCTAATGTATAGAGGAAGATATGTATCCTATTTATAATTTGTCTTTGAGGCTCTCCTAGAAGTTAGTTATTTACAAGTATGCTGCAGAGAAGCTAGGTAATATATTTGAGCTTTAAAAGTTCAAATAAGATATTCTTACAGTTATTATGAACAGATTATATTTTTATCATAAGAATATATATATATATATATATATATCTCCATTGAAATCATGTTCCAGTTTTGGATATCATTAAATGAATTGTAATAATTTAACTGATTATTTAAAAAAAACCCTCCTGATTGACTATAGAAAAGACTTTATAATATTTCCGTTATTCTTAACTGCATTGTGTGAATGAGGATCTTGAGCCATACTGGTTCCTGAAAACAGTTATTGACCCCATTCTATATCCCTTTCTCAGTGAGCATGTGGTGGCTACACTGGTTTTAGGTTTAACTATAAATGTGCATTGGAAATTAGGCTTTATCATAGATATTCAGGCTTTGTTTTAGTACGGAGATATAATAAACTTTCTAGTAGAAGTTGCTACGCAAACTGTACTTTCAAAAAGTACGCAAGTATTTTTTTGACTCAATTCAAAATAAGTCATTTTTACATTCTAAAAGTGTAGTTCATTATGCAAAACACGTATACTTTTTGTGTGTATTTCTCTGTAATTTTATTGCTGAGTCCCCTTTCTGTTACTTGGAAGTACAGGAATCAGTAACTTCACGATCTTTGCTGAATAGTACGTCTTGAAATGTTTCAATTAGGTTTTGAAAGAAAGGTTTTGTTTGTTGCTTTAGAACCTTTCAGAAATTGCAGGGCTTTTTGTTTTTCTCTCTTACACATGGATTCCATGTATGTTTACTTGAATATGAGAGTAGGTGCAATGCTGTCTCATTATTTTCCTGCCATGTTATTATTTACACAATATGTGTAAACAAAATATGGCATGGGATCTAAATTCAAGACACAACAGTGCCTCTAGACCACTGTTAAAAGTAGAGTAAGGCCACCAATGTTTATGCTTTATTTTCAATATTGTAAATGGAGAAACGCTTAATCAGACTACTAATATATTGTAAACTCCTGCTAACCTCCCTCAAGATATTTGTGAGTAGCTAATAGAAGTAAACTCTCAGAAAAACATCAAAATTTGAAAAAATAGTCCAATGGCAGCAGGGAAGATAAGCTCTAGGATGCTATGAATGTTAACACTGATAATGTTAAACATGATTCTGTAAATCTACTTTGGGGTCATTTTAGATAATTTATGCTCAATAGTATGCATAACATTTGGTAGAATTCTCTTATTACACATCGACACATAAATACAGACAAACTGATTGAAGAGAACATTGGTCCCCTTGTTCCTCATGTGTAAAACCCAATGGAAAAGTAATTTAAGGCAACAACTATATGAGTGCCTATTTTATGATTCTATTTTCATAAAGTTCAAAACAGACAACTAACCTATGGTGATAAAGGCCAGAATAGAGGTTACCTTGTAGTGGTATTGACTAGAAGAAAACACAGTCAAGCCTTTGACTTGATCTGGATGATGGTTACATGGGTATATATATTTGTAAAAATTCACTGAACTATACACTTAAAATTTATTTTCTTTACTGTATTGAATTATACAAAAATGCTGCTCAGTGAGTATCAGTGCCCTGAATACATTAAAAAATTTACTTACGCCCTAGCCGGATTGGCTCAGTGGATAGAGTGTTGGCCTGCGGACTGAAGGGTCTCAGGTTCGATTCCAATCAGGGGCACATGCCTGGGTTGCAGGCTCAATCCTCAGTAGGAGGCATGCAGGAGGCAGCTGATCAATGATTCTCTCTTATCATTGATGTTTCTATCTCTCTCTCTCTCTCTTCCTCCCTCTCTGAAATAAATAAAAATATATTTTAAAAAAATCTACTTACAAAGGAATTCATATTTTAAAATTTTAGGTAAGAGTCAAATATTTATAACAAACCCAAATACCATTTCAGAGAGCAAGTGTATTTATATTTGAATAAATCTAACAGGAACAAGTATTCTGTTTTAAACACCTGTACAACCTTTGATCTTGTTTCCAATTTCTGTGTCCTAATAATGGAGATTAGACATAGGTTCTTATTTTACATTTGCATCTATTGAGTGAAAGTCCTACCAACATATTCAAGCAATGTAAGTTTTCCAATTAGGAGGATTTAACTGCTGAAATTTTCAATAATTGAGTGATGAGGATGTTATAAGAGCTCAGTACATTTTTAAATTAGTGCTTGGATATTGGAGGAAACATTGCTAGTCTGACCATAAATTCCATAATACTGTCTAAGTCTAAAAATGTACATGATTTCTCCCCCAAAGTATTAGGAATCACATTATTTCAAAAAGTGTACTAGGTACCCTTCCTTTAATGGTGCTATAAGCACCTCTTGAATTCAAATACATTTAAAATCATTCTGTTTAGAATCACAGTAGCTATTGTAATTTAGTGCTTACTGAGTGAAAAGCACTGTACAATGTGTTTTCTCCATTTTATTTATTCATATGACATCCTACTTGAAAGGGTTTATAAAATTCCCATTTATAGATGAGAAAATTGTGGATTAGAAAGGCTAACTTGCCCAAAGTTCCATAGGCCATTGGCAGAGCCTAGGTGTGCCCATTGCCCCAGCAGGCAACTCTGTCCAGTATATTACATAGCATGTGCCTTTTACTTAACAAACAGCTAATGGATGCTGGGAATTTGTTCACTAATTGCCAATTTGGTGCTAATTTGAGTGGCTGACATATAATAAAGGTTTTAGCATTGGAGATTGTGGCAGACCCTTAAATTTCCTGCCATTTCCTAATGTCATCATACTAAAGAAATGGAATAGCTTGTAAGAATTCATCATACTTTGTTCCTGTAATTTGCTTATTTACTTCTTTAGTGGACTTACTCAAATTCTGCTTAATGTGTTGATTCTACTCTAATGTAAGAAGTAGTAAAGCCCCAGTATATTGTGTCTAAAGAACATTACAACTAATTCTTGGCCTTTTGAATAAAAATCCTTAGTTTTCACAAAACAAGCAACTCAAAATTTCTATTCATTTCAGAGGTTGGGAGATATAAAATTATTGACAACATCCGAGTCCATGGTGATTCAGCACAGATGTAAAGACCTAGCCCGGTCACATGTGTAGATAGTTCGTGAGAGTTGCTGAGTTAGAACATGGTTCTGCTGAAGATAGAGATGGTGGTACACAGGGCACTTAATTGAAAATACAGAATGAGAAGATAGTGTCTCTTTTTGGATAAGTGAATTTGGCTTTCCAATGCATTGCCTAAAATGGAACTCAGGAGCCTTGCTTGGAGTTTAGAAAGATATTCTCTGTGCTGTTTCTGGTATATATGAGAAACTATAATTGGAGCAGTAGGAGGAAAACAAGCCTGACCTGGCAGGCCAAAGTTGCTGACCCAGTCCCTTGTCTTGTTACTGGTGCTCAAAACTATCTGGCCTGTAATTAGAAATACACTGACAGCATAATAGCTGGCAAGTGCTACTTCAAATAGCCCTGTCTCAGGCTGGTTCCCAGCATGGATCCCTTGGTCCAAAAGTTAGAAGAGGAGCTGCCAAGAAGCAGTTGCTTCACTAGCATTCTGATGTCAGGAGGGGCTTTCTAGGTTTAATTTTAGACATAATGAATTCTGGGCGGATGGCAACCCATAATGGAAGCGGCTACTCTTGTTCGTGACCTAACAATACCTGGCCTTGTATGTGGAACTCGCTAAGCTTAAGTGTTCATCAGACATTGCTAGATTCAGCAGAATGAGCCACCCTGGTCCTGCAGTGGCAAGGAAATTAAAGACTCATGTTTTTCTTATAAGTAATGATGTCTTTCTATAATTAAGCATGCTGGGACTCTCCTTAGGGAAATTGCTGGCATGGCAGCATATAAGTATAACTGTTGTGTGGAAGATACTGCTGTTCAGTTTAAGCTCTTTATCTTGAATACAAAATTGTTTTGTTTTTTTATTAGCAAATAATGTAATTATTTACTTAAAATTATTACATGTGATGCCTAAGGTACTAAATGTTTAATTTGCCCAGTTAAAAATATTGTAAAGTAGGAAGTTATATATTGTATTTTATGACCCAAATGCAGAATTCAATGTGCAGGAGAATACAACTACAGATCCTTATTGGGCCTACTTTATGTGAAAGAAAAGTATTGAGGTATTTTAAAATAATGAGACATTGCCCCGGCTCGGTGGCTCAGTTGGTTGGAACATTGTCCTGTACACCTTAAAGGTTTCAGGTTAGATTTCAGGTCAGGGCACATACCTAGGTTGTGGGTTCTGTCCCTGGTCAGGGCGTATACTGGAGGTAACCAATCCATGTTTCTCTCTCACACTGATGTTTCTCTCTTTCTCTCAAAGCAATAAAAACATATCCTCAAGTGAGGTTTAAAAATAAATTTTAAAAAATAATGATATACTTACTTTTGATATATAAATGTGTATGTGTTTATATGTATATCAATGCAGATATATATATATATATAAATATAAATATGACATACACAAGAAAATCACATAATGTATGCAGATATGTTATTTTTAAAAAGTCTTGCAAATAAAATCCTCAAAAACATATATTGTTTAAACATGTCATTAAAATATAATGTCTTTAGGTCTCAATATATATATATATATATATATATATATTTTTTTTTCTACACAAGACCTTAGACACCGAAAATATCTATCCTTATTTTAAGACAAACGCTTTTGTGTGATCAGACATGGTGTTAAGAGATTTTGAGGTTTCTGCAAAGGAGCATTTTTATATCATCAACTAGAGGCCCAGTGTACGAATTCATGCACCAGTGAGGTCCCTTGGCCTAGCTTGCGGAATTGGGCTGAAACTGACTTGCCAACATCCCCTGAGGGGTCCTGGATTGCAAGAGGGCTCAGGCCAGGCCGACAGACCCCACCGGTACATGATCGGGGCCAGGGAGAGACGTGGGAGGTTGGCTAGCCGGGGAGGGACCGCGGGAGGGCTCCAGGGTGTTCCCAGCCCGTCTCACTCAGTCCTGATCGAACAGACCCCAGCAGCAAACTCACCTACCAGTTGGAGCGTCTTCCCCCTGGTGGTCAGTGCACATCATAGCAACTGGTTGAGCAGTCAACTGCCCCCTGGTGGTCAGTGCACATCATAGTGAGTAGTTGAGTGGCCTTAGCATATCATTAACATATTGCGCTTTTTTTTAAAATTAAATATTTATTGTTCAGATTATTACATTTGTTCCTCTTTTTTCCCCCCCATAACTCCCCTCCTCCCAGTTCCCACCCCACCCTCCGCCCTCACTCCCCACCCACTGTCCTCATCCATAGGTGCACGATTTTTGTCCAGTCTCTTCCCTTATCTCCCACACGCCTTTCCCCCCCCAAGAATAGCCAGTCCATTCCCTTTCTATGTCCCTGATTCTATTATAATCAACAGTTCATTCTGTTCATCGGATTATTTATTCACTTGATTCTTAGATTCACTTGTTGATAGATGCATATTTGTTGTTCATAATTTGCATCTTTACCTTTTTCTTCCTCTTCCTCTTCTTAAAGGATACCTTTCAGCATTTCATATAATCTTGGTTTGGTGGTGATGAACTCCTTTAGCTTTTCCTTATCTGTGAAGCTCTTTATCTAACCTTCAATTCTGAATGATAGCTTTGCTGGATAAAGTAATCTTGGTTGTAGGTTCTTGGTATTCATCACTTTGAATATTTCTTGCCACTCCCTTCTGGCCTGCAAAGTTTCTGTTGAGAAATCAGCTGACAGTCGTATGGGTATTCCCTTGTAGGTAACTGAGTTTCTATCTCTTGCTGTTTTTAAGATTCTCTCTTTATCTTTTGCTCTTGGCATTTTAATTATGATGTGTCTTGGTGTGGTCCTCTTTGTATTCCTTTTGTTTGGGGTTCTCCGCACTTCTTGGACCTGTAAGTCCATTTCTTTCACCAGGTGGGGGAAGTTTTCTGTCATTATTTCTTCAAATAGGTTTTCAATATCTTGCTCTCTTTCATCTTCTGGCACCCCTATAATTCTGATGTTGGTACGCTTGAAGCTGTCCCAGAGGCTCCTTACACTATCCTCGCATTTTTGGATTCTTTTTTTCATTTTGCTTTTCCGGTTGGGTGTTTTTTGCTTCCTCGCATTTCAAATCATTGACTTGATTCTTGCGCTCCTCTGGTCTGCTGTCGGGAGTCTGTATAATATTCATTATTTCAGTCCATGTATGCTTAATTTCTAGTTGGTTCCCCAATATAACATCGAGGGTCTCATTAGTTTTCTTGTAGATCTCATTAAGTTTATCGGCGGCTTCTAAACAGTTCTTGAGAGACCTTAAAAGTGTGGTTCTGAACTCTAGATCTTCCATTGACAATTTTGTCCTGTTTCTTTGTCTCCGCATTTTGTTATGCTTCCTTGGTGCACCCCCTAGTGGTCTTTGTTCGCAGTCTTATAGTTAAATCTTGATTGTTGTAGCTAATTCCAGGGAGGGTTTGACCTCCAGGCCAAGTGGCTATGAGAATCATCTGTGTCTGCAGAGAGAGAACTTCTGTCCTCTAGGGAGGTGCTAATCTAGCCTTTGCCTGAGGCTATCCGGCAAATGCCTCTGTGCAGGGCTTGGGCAGGGCGGGTCGCACAGGATCAACAGGGTGGGCCAGAGAGAGCAGTTATGGCGGCTCTCAGTCCTGTCCCCAGGGGCTCTGCCTCTCTGAGTCCCAGCATCCGCTGCAAAGCTCGGAGAGAAAGCTGCACTCGCTCTGACCGAAGCCAGACAGTCCCGCTTCTCCCGTTTGAGTCTGGGTCCCTAAAGACTCGCCCGTATCTGGAGCTCAGAGTCTGCGACTCCCTCCCGATTGAAAACGCCAACCGCGCCCTCCGCCACCAGCCCGCTCCGCGCACTCCGCACCTCAGAATTTGACTTCAGCACTGCGCCTCCTCTGAGTGTCCGTATGCATTTCTCTTTCCTCCTAGTTGTAGGACTTCCACTCAGCCAGCGTTCCTGTGGTACTGGGTGATGTCCCTTCCATCTTTTAGTTTCACTTTTGAAGTAGTTGGTCAAAGCAGCAAACTCCGGCGTTAACCTATGCCGCCATCTTGGTTCTCCCCCAACATATTGCGCTTTGATTGGTTGAATGGCCAACCTGACAACTGGACACTTGGCATATTAGGCTTTTATTATATAGGATTAACAGCTTTTCAACTGTTCCTGGGGGTTGTGTGAAAAAATGTTTTATGTCTTGCTCTAACATTGCTCTCACAGTTACCAAGAACAATTTACTTTGATGAAACTTCATTCTTATTAAATTATAGTTATTATTTAACTATTTATTAAAATGTGCCATAATTATGTCCCAGTAGGTGACAAAAGTTAAGTTAATATCAATAATGACTTCTATAAAACGTTCATACATAAGAAAACCAGGGGATTAAACTTATTTACTGAGCTCCCAGTGAGTTCAATACTATAACTCAAGACTACCACAGGAATATTTTGAAACAGCCATTTTTGAAAAGCCAGTGATAGCTCTGAAACCTCTTTTACCTGAGTAATTAGGAAATCTATAACAGTTTTCATTTTTAATGTTTAAATGTTATAAGTTTCAGAACATGTTTTATTGGTCAGTGTTAACATTATATGAAAATTTTGGGATACATATATAATTCTATCTTCCTGTGGCTGCTTAAACCTTTATTTCAATTAGAATAGTAGAGTTAAATTATTATGGCTTTCTTACTTCTATCACAGTTTATATTATTTGGCTTCAAATAACATTTAAAGTTTTTTTTTATTGTTTGCATTTAATCTATTGTTTTTTCTTCTACTCTCTACATTGACTTACTTTGTAAAAGTACAGGCAGAGGTAGAGCTTCAGGAATTAGAATTATTCTTCATCTGGGAACGGTGCTACCCTGTGACTGTTAGTTGAGAGCTGTGCACTTTCTCAGAGGTCATTGGAAATGAAGAGTGTTGGGTACCTCCCCTTCTCTCAGGCCTCAGATGTTTTTCATCCTGGACAAAATTCTTGTTTGTTTGACATGGGAAAAATATTGTGTCTCATCCTAAACAGAAACAATAAAGATTTGGGTTGGGGCCAAATATACTATATCCTGGAACATCTTCTGCTCACAAGAGACGGAGGGTGGAGGGATAGTGTGTCCTCAGGGACGCTATAAAACTTGTAATGTGTAATAATTGAGAAAATGAGACCAAAACTGAGAGAGAGTAATGGAACAAAGGATAAGAGAAGATGACTGGGGGTAAATGAGTGTTGAAGATGAAGAAGAAGAAGGAGGAGGAGGAGGGGGAGGGGGAGGAGGAGTGGGAGGGGGAGGAGGAGTGGGAGGGGGAGGGGGAGGGGAGGGGGAGGAGGAGTGGGAGGGGGAGGGGGAGGGGAGGGGAGGGGAGGGGAGGGATTGAGTTGCAGAGAATTGGAGGAAGAAAAGGATAAACACAATATTATCTACACTTCAGCCATAGGAGGTAAAATCATTCTATATCCAGGTTCTGGCATTGGGTCACTGGACTTTTTCTTACCGACTAATAATAACAACACTATTAGCAAAATCTTACATAACTCATACTCTAGGTTAGGCACGATTTGAAGCTCTTTGCACATTAATTATTTTAGGCATTGTCACACCCTGTAAGGTCGATGCTGTCTCCTCCACGTCACAGATGAGAAGACTGAGGTCCAAAGAGATACGTCTCTTAAGTTGCCCACGCTCACACACGAGTGTTTTGCAAAGCTGGCCTTTGAAACAAGGCTGCATGACTCCCGAGACCATGCCCTAAACTCCTAATTTCCTTTTTTAATAATAAAGTAATAACTGATTATATGTCCTCCACACTGTTTTACAGATGAGAATCCCCCCTGTGTTTAAAAGATGTCTGCATAACCTAATGCAATTTCATATATATGTAGATATTTTCATCTCTCAGTATTCCGTTTAAGTGTCTAGTAACTTTTCCTGGGCAGAATTTCTTCCTTAAATTTAATGAAAATCCTTTCTCTGCTGACATAAATTAATTTCTTCTTGTTATGCCCTCAGTGGAAATAAAATTTATGTTGTTAGTATCCCTTCAAATTATGTTTATCTGCCTAAGAGAAAGAGTGCTGTCCTCACTGAGCTAAACACGTTTCAGATTCCCCTTCTGTGGAACTGGTCGGAGTTCAGCCTCCTTCCCCCAGTAGCTGCCTGCTTTAATTATTTCACTCAGTATCACTTCGACTGGGTAATGCTCTCCCCAAGGTGCGCTCCGGAAACGTACTACTGTCCTCTGAATCTGTTCATCACAGGGGCACTACTTTCAGTGACCCCTTAACCTTTCTTCCTGCTTCTGTCTGACATGCTAATTTCCCACTGTACCGTAGAAAAGGCCAGGCAGGGACTTCATCAGATCCTTAGTAGGCTGTGTTGTTACCTGTTGGTTTGAAGAAAATGACTGTCACTAGTGTCAGAGACATCAGGCAGTCCAGAATTGTATACAGGGAAAAGTCTTGATAGCATTACATTTGTAAGCAGGAAAAGTGGGTCAGAAAAATATGAGCTGACCAACAGAAATAAAAGAATTTGGAGTAAGGAAAACTGGCAGTGGTGTTCTGGTCCACAGAGGACTAAACAGTGGAAATGGATTTGAACAAGAGCGTGTTCATTCTGGCATAAGGAAAGAGAAAACAGCATTTGCTGTGGTTCTCCTATAAATGCGAGGGCAGGCCAGCGGAAGGAATGGGAGAACGAATCCCTGTTCCTGGAGAGCCTTAACAGTAGCTTAGACAGCAACCATAGTCATAAATTGCTTAAGATTTCCCTCACTCTGGTCAGAGGTATGGATTAAATGACCTTTAAAATACGTTCTCAGCTCTGAGATATATAAATAATCATACTTTTTGGAATAACATATAAATCCCCCAAGTTTGAGATGAATGTAGCCTAAAACAACCCCCCTCCAAAGCCTACTTCCTCCCCCCACAGAAAAACTATTTCAAGAGTGTCTGAAGTTATAATTAACAGATGCATTTGAGTAAAATATGGCACCAACAGCTACAGAGCACTTGGCCTGTGAATGACTTCCCCAGTTGCCTTAACTTGCTGTCGCTGCACAGGAGTCCCGGGGATACACTGTGGGCAGGCTCTCTGACCACATGCTTGTGTTTGCCCTGAGCCAGCTGCCCCGTTGTCCTCGTTACAGGGTGGATTGCCCCAGTTTCATGTTTCCTTGAACGTGGTAGAGCTCAAGTTACAGCTGCTGCCTGCACCGCTCTTCATTCTGCCATCTCCAGGGTACATCCCAGTACTGAATCCGCCTCCAGCAGGTGTGACGCTCCTGCCCTGCCGCCCAGCTGCAGCACACCCAGCCGCGCTGCTCCCCTATCAGTCCTTTCATATCTGTGTCACTGCTCTTCCTCTGGGAAATAGTTCAGGATGGAAGGGGTGTGGGCACTGGTGTGAATTCCTCCTGGAGAAGGATGAGATAAGAGGACTGAACGATACTTTCTGAATTAAAAACAAAACAAAGAAAACCAAAGTAGGAGAACCAAGATGGCGGCATAGGTTAACGCCGGAGTTTGCTGCTTTGAACAACTACTTCAAAAGTGAAACTAAAAGACGGAACGGACATCACCCAAAACCACTGGAACGCTGGCTGAGTGGAAGTCCTACAACTAGGAGGAAAGAGAAACGCATACGGACACTCAGAGGAGGCGCAGTGCTGAAGTCAAATTCTGAGGTGCGGAGTGCGCGCGCGGAGCGGGCTGGCGGCGGAGGGCGCGGTTGGCGTTTTCAATCGGGAGGGAGTCGCAGACTCTGAGCTCCAGATCCGGGCGAGTCTTTAGGGACCCAGACTCAAACGGGAGAAGCGGGACTGCCTAGCTTCGGTCAGAGCGAGTGCAGCTTTCTCTCTGAGCTTTGCAGCGGGTGCTGGGACTCAGAGAGGCAGAGCCCCTGGGGACAGGACTGAGAGCCGCCATAACTGCTCTCTCTGGCCCACCCTGTTGATCCTGTGCGACCCACCCCGCCCAAGCCCTGCACACAGGCATTTGCCGGATAGCCTCAGGCAAAGGCTAGATTAGCACCTCCCCAGAGGACAGAAGTTCTCTCACTGCAGACTCAGCTGATTCTCATAGCCACTTGGCCTGGAGGTCAAACCCTCCCTAGTATTAGCTACAACAATCAAGGTTTATAAGACTGCGAACAAAGACCACTAGGGGGTGCACCAAGGAAGCATAACAAAATGCGGAGACAAAGAAACAGGACAAAATTGTCAATGGAAGATCTAGAGTTCAGAACCACACTTTTAAGGTCTCTCAAGAACTGTTTAGAAGCCGCCGATAAACTTAATGAGATCTACAAGAAAACTAATGAGACCCTCGATGTTATATTGGGGAACCAACTAGAAATTAAGCATACACTAACTGAAATAAAGAATATTATACAGACTCCCGACAGCAGACCAGAGGAGCGCAAGAATCAAGTCAATGATTTGAAATGCGAGGAAACAAAAAACACCCAACCGGAAAAGCAAAATGAAAAAAGAATCCAAAAATGCGAGGATAGTGTAAGGAGCCTCTGGGACAGCTTCAGGCGTACCAACATCAGAATTATAGGGGTGCCAGAAGATGAGAGAGAGCAAGATATTGAAAACCTATTTGAAGAAATAATGACAGAAAACTTCCCTCACCTGGTGAAAGAAATGGACTTACAGGTCCAAGAAGCGCGGAGAACCCCAAACAAAAGGAATCCAAAGAGGACCACACCAAGACACATCATAATTAAAATGCCAAGAGCAAAAGATAAAGAGAGAATCTTAAAAACAGCAAGAGAAAGAAACTCAGTTACCTACAAGGGAATACCCATACGACTGTCAGCTGATTTCTCAACAGAAACTTTGCAGGCCAGAAGGGAGTGGCAAGAAATATTCAAAGTGATGAATACCAAGAACCTACAACCAAGATTACTTTATCCAGCAAAGCTATCAATCAGAATTGAAGGTCAGATAAAGAGCTTCACAGATAAGGAAAAGCTAAAGGAGTTCATCACCACCAAACCAGGATTATATGAAATGCTGAAAGGTATCCTTTAAGAAGAGGAAGAGGAAGAAAAAGGTAAAGATACAAATTATGAACAACAAATATGCATCATTCAACAAGTGAATCTAAGAATCAAGTGAATAAATAATCCGATGAACAGAATGAACTGGTGATTATAATAGAATCAGGGACATAGAAAGGGAATGGACTGACTATTCTTGGGGGGGGAAAGGGGTGTGGGAGATGCCGGAAGAGACTGGACAAAAATCGTGCACCTATGGACGAGGACAGTGGGTGGGGAGTGAGGGCGGATGGTGGGGCGGGAACTGGGAGGAGGGGAGTTATGGGGGGAAAAAAGAGGAACAAATGTAATAATCTGAACAATAAAGATTTAATTAAAAAAAAATAAATAAATCACCACCTTTGCTATAAAAAAAAAAAAAAAAAAAAAAAAAAAAAGAAAACCAAAGTAACAACCACTCCAAACATTAAAACACTTATGGGTACCCTGTCCTTTTCATGGTCTTCCAGTACAACCAGTTACACAAACCAGAAATCTAGCCTCATCTTTGACCCACCCATTTTTTGCCCATTCATGAATCCATTCATAATTTCAAAACAACTTGCTAAAGAAGATATAATACACAAGATGAGATGTTGGTTCTTAGGCAGTTGTTCACCTTTGTGTTTTCAGAGCTCTTGAACCCTGAAAGTTTGGCAACACAAGTGAAGTAGTTGAAACCTAAATACAAGTATAAAAATTCAGGGATCAGAAATAGGAATAAAACTCACTTTTAACCGTACTATATGATGCTATAATAAAGCCCACATACGTGCTATTAGTGGTATTATTAATAATATCCTCAGCTGTGGTAAAAATGAGCTTTTTTGAAAAAAAAAATGCGGGCATGGCAGTGTGCCTCTGAAGAGTGAAAAACATATGGATCCTTTCAGAAATTACAGTTAATGTATTGTTTCACACTCTCTGAAGTTGAGATAATTTTAAATTACTCCTATCCCTAGATTCTTCCATATTTAAAGAACACAGTTTCTAGAAAGTCATTAGAAAGTTACAGAGATGGATAGAAAAAGCACTGGATTAATGAACACTGAGTGTGTCATACACTGTGAATATAAGGAGAGTCAGGAAACTTGTTTTAGTTTATATTTTGGGGAACACTATATTTTGATCAACCACTGGTCTCACTAAGAATTGAAAGGAGAAGTCACCTTCTAATAAAGTAGGCTGGTGGATACATATATGCATGATTTCAATACAATGCAATAAATGCTGCCACTGAGATGAATGTGTAGTGCTTCTAGAAGCCAGAAAATGAAAGGACCAATCATGTGCGCTCCGTCACCAAGTTTATTTGACTCTCTTGATATGCTATTTCAGGCTTTCATTCTCACCCATCAGGATTATTGCTGTAATCTCTTTACTATTTTTCTTAATCCCAGGCAGTAATTCTCATTCTGCCACTTAAAGCCATTTCTCTCTACTACTGGAGTGATCCTTTCCAAGTAATATTTCTTCTTTGACTTGTAATGTCAAACTAACAGCTCATTTCAGAAGATCAGACTCGTTATATGACTTTCCAAGGATATGTGCCATTCTAGGTTGACCATTCTGTTGTAGAAATAAAAACAGAATGTTCCTATTTTCAGAACAGAATGTGGCCCAAATGCTGCCGGACATATTCTGAAAGAATATACTAAAAGAGAGAACAATTGAATTTAAATATTCTATAATTCTGAGGATTATGTTTTTATTTGGATCCATTCCATGTGTCAGGTTGAACATTAATTTCCTGGTAACTAACAAAGGGATCCTAATGAGGTAAAAGGTCTGCACGCAGATACTATGTTTCTTGTCAGCTGAGTGATTTCTGTTAATTTTCCATATGCAGCATCTCCCCATCCTCACTCATCTCCAATCCCAAATTAGAGAATGCCCCAATAGGCCAGAGCTGTGTCTCAAATTTGTTTCATAGTCAGGTATTACCATTCTTGTAATGTCTCCTTCCTCTAAATGGAAGCCCTAGAAACATCTGAGAAGTTCCAAAAGAGTGGCAGGGCTTTCCTGCTTTACTTCATACACATGTATGTTATCAATAATTACTTAGTTGAGCCTTTAATTTGTCTAAATTTGTGCAGGCATAATGGAAACTGACAATGCAATTTTCTATTGAAAATTGCAAATGGATGACTAAGTTCAGCAATTCACCTCCTTCCCATTCCTTTTGTACAGATAGCTTATGCTACACAAGGATTCATACACTTTGAAAATAGCTCATCTATATTCATTCACCCATGCATACAAATTGATTTGCATGCTCATTTTGCAGTTTCCAAATATGCATTTGTTGCATAAAGTTTTTCATATTTAACCCAAAATGGCTCTTTCACCTCTTCTTCAAAAAAGTGCTTGCACATTTTCTATAGAAATTTCTAAAAGCCTGAAGAGGAAAGGTTTAGATCTTGCCATTGGTCAGAATTTCTAATTCAGATCTTGTTTTTATGGGTCAGCTCCTTGAAATTACTCAGGGCAAAATTGAAACTGGCAAGGATTTATTCAGACTACCCAGATTATTTATGAAGTCATTGTTTTTATGGGAAATAAGATATTCAGTAGAATAATTAATTGATGGGTTTTTTCCTACTTTTCCACCAACTAGCTATGTTATTGGACATAGGTTCCTTCACTGTTTATCTCCAATATTTCCCATTTAAGAAACAACAACCACAAACTAAAGTTAAAACAATCTTGTGACTTAATCCAGCAAATAATACTAATATTAAATTAAAGGCAGTCTTTTAAAAAGTATAAATATCTGAGTGTAAGTTGTTAAAAAATGTTTTGTGGTCATGACCGTTTATAGCAAGCTAAGTTTGGGAAATTACCATTATTTGTATGTCTTTTAGTATTTACTGAGAATCTTTTCTACATAATTAAAAATATATTATGTGATGTTAAATTATTAATGTATGTTTTTAAATGCCCTGAGTAGTAATGTTCAAAAGGAGGAAGGGATATTTACTGATTGTCTACAACATACTGGTATTATTAACTTTATCTGTGTTATCTTATTTAATTCTCACGACCACAGATACAATTTATTTATCTTCATTTTGCATTTGAGAAAACGAAACCTCAGAATCCAAGAAGCAAGGAGAGATTTTGCACATTGGCTTTATTTGCCTCTGCACGTCAGGTTTCCCTGTGTCTCCACTGTCACCCCTGGTAGGTCTATACAGACAATCAAGAACCAACCTTCTCTGTTTAGAGATTGTAATAGCATTTGAGCTATTCTCAACCTTTGAGAGTATTTCTTTGGTTTGGAGTCACACTTACTTTAAGTTAATTTGACTTTTGTATTTTTCTTTATACCTTATCTCTTTTATATGTAGGTGAATGAATTTACCAACCTAATGATAGATCACTAGTAATGACCAATAATTAACCATATTTATGGTTTCCAAAGACTTTTCAGGAAGATTGTGGACAAACCCCAACACTAGAAGGTCCCTGTTTTCTACTATTATTTTTTTATCTAACCATTAATGTGTTTCTGGTTTTATGTCTTCTACTCTTTCAAAGTCATTTTTCTTTCCATTGTTTCTTTCTCTCTTAGGACTATATCACCTTGTGATTTGATTTTATTTTTTTTTTACATTTTGGTTTATTTTTCATCATATAACATTTAAACAATATACCTACTAAGATGACAATTATTGAAAAGAAGGAAATATATCAGAGGATTCTTTCTTATCCTCCGCAGAACATCACTCTTGTCCACATTTTAGCTAATATGTTTTAAGATGATACTAGTATCTTACAATTTACCTAGTTTAAGAAATTAACATTCATATAAAAGTACATTCTATGAAAATGTTTTTAACCAATACTACTCTTTCCTCCTTTTCAAAAATGTATTGTCAGAATTTTGCAAACATCATTTAAAAAGAAATAAATAAAACACGAAGAAAATTATATAGGTAAATGTACATTTGTAAGTATATACTGGTTAATTACATATTATTTAGACTTTTCCTAAAACCTTAAACATTTCTAGGTACCTTAATTTAACATTGAAGTTGATTTTATAAATGACTCAAAGAAAATATACCCCTAGTTTTTCTGTTACAACACCAAAACGTTTGTAAATAATTCAGAAATTATAATGTAGTACACACATATTTGCCTCTTCTTAGATTTCAAAATCCCCAAATAGTATTACATCAGTTTTTCTTTGGGCAATATTTTTTTTCTCTGAATACTATCTGTGCATTTCAGATATAGTTCAGAAAATTCTAATCTTTACTGATCTTCGATAATGAGCTGAGAAACATGTTTAATTGCATATCAAAACAAAGGTAATCTGTTACAAAATTTAATTCTAAAGTAAAATTGGATCAGTAATTATAGCTTATTATAATATAGAAAGTGATAATTGATAAACTGGAGAGAATTTTTTAAACATTTATGATATTTTTAGTAATACTTAAAGGATCAGATGGGCCTGGTAACTACACTTGGGGAGTTTATAATCTACAGGTAAATACAGATACATACAAGGTAAAATACCATGGAGTGATCAACACTAATGTTAGAATACATGTAGCTCATATTTAGAAGGTAGAGAAGGCTTTTCAGAGGTTAAGGCAGCTAAGGTAAGACCTGAATGTGAATTGGAGCTAACTAAGGGAACAGAAGGGAAAAGAAAAATCACTTGCAGAAAGAGACTGTTCCTGAAAGTTTAGAATTTGGAATTTAGGGTTCACAGAGGAGAGATGGTGGAAGTGGCTATATGCAGACTGCAGGCTAAGCTTTATCAGTCTTGTGAGCTATGTTTTGGGGCATGGAACTTCTCCTTTGAGTATGTGTTGGAGCTTTAAGAACAGGAATTATTATAAAATTACATGTTTTCCCTCTGTGGTGGTTGGGAATCTGCCAATACAGAAGGCCGACTTAATTTACATGCAGATTTTGGACTACCTGGGTGGTTGAAATCCTTAACCCTCCACGTTGTTCAAAAGTCAACTGCATAATTTTACAAAGACATCTGTGACTACAATTGTAGATCTTGGGTGGAAGGAAAAATAGTCATGGAAGCATGCAACAGATGGAGGATCCTCAGAGGGAAGGGGAAAAGATCAGCCAAAGACCTTATATGCATATATGTATAACCCATGGACACAGACAGTAGTGGGGTGAAGTCCTGGGGAGGGGAGTGGGGAAGCAGGGAGCAGGTTAATGTAATACTTTGTAAGCAATAAAGATAAATTTAAAGAAAAATTGGAAATAGCTATGGATGGAATTTACACAAGGACTGAGGTTCTCCTAAGCAATGTCTGTGGCTGCCAATAGATGCATACATATTTTGATGATTGTTAGCTTTCACCATATCTAGAAACTCAACTAAATGTGTTGATTTGTTCTTGGGAAATGAGGGGAAGCATAAAACAGTGACTAGAATAAGAGTTAATGAATTGTCAAGTTGGGATGAAGAGGGTGAGGAATGAAAGTGAAGGATTTACCAGAGTGAAATCCAGAAGAAAATATAGGATGTAGATCCAGTTAACAGAGTAATCAATGCAAATGTCACAGTAAAAAGTTGACTATTTTTGTAAACAGCTGGATATAGGCTAACATGCACATTCTAGTGGCTATTCAATATGTTCTTCTTCTGTGAAGACAATATTTATTTATGAAATTGTACTTCGTCTGAAATTAATATCCCTCAGGACTTTGCCTTTCTTTAATTTGTTTCCATGCTTACCAAGTCTGCTCTCCATTCTTTTCTAAACGACCAGTTGCCATGGCATAAGAAAAGTGCCCTTCTAGATGGATGAAGAGGAGATTCTCCCAGTTCCCGAGACTCCTCTCATTTCAAAATAATACATTTACATTAAAATTAGTAGGTAAGGGGAAAAACAGCTAATATGCAAAGTGTCTCCTCAGGAGTTCGACCAGGAGACCTGGAGTTAAATTGCTCGCTATGACATGCACTGACCACCAGGGGGCGGTACAGAATGAAGAAAGGCCCTGGCTGGCAACGGGCAGCTGGGGAAGGGAGGCCCCAGCCATCACTGGAAGGCCCCAATTGTCCCTGATAGCTGGCCAGGCCTAGGGACCCTACCTATGCACAGATTTCATGCACTGGGCCTCTAGTTTACTCATAAAATCATATACTTTATAAAGTTAATTTCATGGCCCCAGCTGGTTTGGCTCAGAGTATTGGCCTGCTGAATGAAGGGTCCTGGGTTTGATTCTAGTCAAGGGCTCATACCTGGGTTGCGGGCTCCATCCCCAGTACGGGGAATGCAGGAGGCAGCCAATCAGTGATTCTCTCTCATCATTGATGTTTCTGTCTCTCCCTCTCCCTTTCTTCTCTGAAATCAATAAAATACATTTAAAAAAATAGTTGCTTTGATGAAGTTCCTATATATTGCCTTGTAATAAAATGTTAACTAGGTCTATGACATGCCCAAAGAAAATACAAAATACTGTTAAAAGGTAAAGAGAAAGGGACAAGGAACAACTGAAGACAGAAATAACCTGTATTGTAAGCAAACATTTATCTAGTGGCTGCTATGTTCTTTTCAGCTCTGCATATATCCTTGTTTTATTTGTGTGTGTTTTTTTCACCCAGAATCTGTTTATTTTTGCTGCCATTGTTTACCTACCTAAGGCTTTGCTCATGGCTGCTGTATGAGCAGCAGTTTGCCTGGTACCTGCTGGCCATCCATGAGAGAGTTAGCCACACCCAGAGCTGCTGCTTCCTTGTTCCAATTCCAGAAACCTTAATAAATGATGGAGTTTTCTTTAAAAACCAGGAAATGAAGGTTTATTCAGGATAATGGGCGAAGGCATGCTGGGAGGAAAGGGATTACTAAAATTGGTTTTTAGCAGGTTTGTGAAAAGAGAACTCAAATGAGTTTAAAAGATGATATTTGAAATGGTTTGCAGAGGGCAGTGAATAACAGCCACCACATTCACAAACTGAAACTTCAAACTAATGGTGTTTCCTCTTGTTTGGTAACAGAAAGACAATTACTCAACTTCCCTCCTTTTCTTTCTGTTTTCTTCCCTCTGATGGAATGATCCATTTCCTGTGCACCATGTACAGGGGAAGCTCAGAGATAATACCCTATTTAATTGCAATGCATTAGGTTATCTGATTATCTTTTGCATAGATGGTCTGTTTGTTTGTTTTTTTCTATTAGAATTTCTTCCATGTGTTGTATAGTCATCCACAATCCTATGTGGATGTAGACTATAAATAAGTCACATTGTAAATAGGATATTTTGGTGATTAAATGTGCTATTAATTTTTATAAAGGACATTTCAAGAAAATTTTAAGAGCCATCATAATCTCTAATCATTTTACTTTTCATTTTGAAATATTTAGTTATTAGCATCATATATAAAAATGACCCAAGACAATGCTCTCAATGGCATATGTTCTTTAGTTTAGTATTTAATTCAATGCAGGTTAGATAATAATGTAAATTAGTTAAACATAGATCTCACATTACTGCAGTGTGTATCCCAGCTGGCCCAGTAGATAATGACAAGGATTTTACTTTGGTAAATCACAGTTAATTCAGGAATTCATAGTTCCTTCAAGATCCTCTATACTTGTATGCTTTACTTTATGAGGGCTGCGTATAATAGCAGATGCTCAAGTGAGTAGAACTTTAGAATACTCCAGCATAGATATCAGTAAAACCACTTCTCTTTCTTTTCAAAGATCATTAAATTTACCAGTTCCTTCAGCTGGAGGAATCTGCATATTAATACTTTAATTCAGTACTAATTTTTGGTAAAATCAAGAAGAATTTGCTAAGAGATAAAAATATCTTTGAAAAAGATACAGAATCCATAGAATTTTGCAGTTACAAGAGGCCATGAAGGTTGTATCTGTTACAACCACTCTTTTTTAGCGTTGAACAAATTGAGGCAAAGACAAGTCAGAGAATTCTGACTTCATAGCCAGAACAAGAACAGAGGCCTAGCACAATTTCCACCATTCTATTTTCAGGGAGCAAAGAAAATAACACTTCAAATATTTGTATTTCATCTTCTTGTACAGATGATGTAATGTTTCCGTTGATGTGTCTTCTTTTGTTCTTTTTCGGTTACATTAATAGAGAATTCTTACCCTCTCTGGCCTGATTGGGAAACTTCCTTACTAGGTAAGAGGATTTTAGATTCATACCTAAGCTCTTTATATGCACTATAAAATAATTATGTTTTTCTTAGGGAAAGCTTTTTTTTTTTTTAGCACATCCATCATTATAGCAATCTCTTTGTATTATGGAACATAGGAGCAATGGTGGAATACAGCAAATAAATCAAAATCCTCACAATATGGAATAAGATTCTGTTTTCTTAGGAAGGTATGTCAGTTGAAGAAAATAGTACTTTCCTAGAAACACTACATTTTAATAGTGGCTTCTGATTGTGTTATAAAAGTTTTTAATGTATTCTGTCAGACAACATTTAAGAAATGCCATTAAATATAACATTTTACTTTTTCACATCAAGAATGAAATAAGACTGCTGCCCATATTAAACAATGGCATGAAGGGGGAAGAGTTTATTTTTTAATAGTGTTTCTTGTGCCTAAATTTTGATAAGATAAAGTTCAGGTGTTTCTGTCAGAGTATTATTTGAAAAGAAGAAAAAAAATCCGCCTAATTGATCTGTCTTTAGGGGAGCTCACTAAGTGGTGGGGGGGTTCAAAGCCTAAGTGATGCATTCATGACAATTTTAATAAATGGGTGGGTCTGTTTTTTATTTTGAGTCCACGATAGTGCAGTAATGAAATTAAGCTTGCAGATAAAAGACTTGCAGATGCCTTTTTATCAAATTGCTGTTTTGGAAAGACACCAACAAAATGATGTTCTAAGTTGATTCTTCCTCTCCCCTCTGGCTTCCATGTGAACTCTTGTTCTTAAAGTTCTAGCAACACAGTTTTCTTTTCTGGAAAAACAACTTAATATATGATTTTTTGGCTGTAAACTTTTGCACCCTTGCAAGTTCCAATTCCATTGTTCTGTGCTCTACTTTTAAATTATAAATTACCAGTGGCCTGGTGCACAAAATTTGTGCACATCAAAAGGGGATTAATTAGAGGAAATATTTTAATATTGCTATTTACCCTTTCTCTATAATAGAAGTGTCAAAGATGAAATAAAATTAGTAAATGTATATGAAAATCTTCCTCCTGTCAGAGTCTGGGGTGCACCACGGGACCCAGAGTCAAGTCCCCAACCACCCACGTGTGCCTCAAAATTGTGCAAGACCCAGACCTGGCTGGCCCCCCGCATTGGTCTAGATCCCGACCGGGATGGTCCCCCCCTTGTCAAGCCCCTCCGGGCAGAGGGCACAGCCTCAGGTCCCCTGGCCTGGTGCCATGAGGGGGCCGCAGCCTCAGGTCCCCTGTCAAGCCCCACTGGGCAGGGGCACGGCCTGAGGTCCCCTGTCAAGCCCCACGGTGGGGGGGAGCATCCTCAGGAAAACCCACCTCCATTGTGGGCACAGCCATCTTGTGTTATGGAAACAAACCCCCCTGACCACCACCCCCCTGCCTCCACTGTGGTCGCCGCCATCTTTGTGGCAGAGTGATGGTCAATTTGCATATTTCTGCTTTATTATGTAGGATGCTTGATTTATCTTGCATCAGGAACTAGACCTGTGTCTGATGGGGAAACAGAAAACTGCAGGAGTAATTAAGTAGTGGCCACTATATGTTTTCTATCATTTCTCATCTTTTGTAAATAATGACCATTGTTTTCAGTCTTGAATTTTCACTAAAAAGTAACAGAACAAATTGAGTTTGCCGAATTAAGGTACTTTTTTCCAACGTATTTATTTGTACTATTAAAATTAAAGAAATTGCCTAACCATTGTTGCTCAGTGTTTGAGCTTAGACTATGAACCAGGAGTCATGGTTTGATTCCCAGTCAGGGCATATGCCCCATTTGGGGGCTTGATCCCCAGTGAGATCATGCAGAAGGCAATTGATAGATATTTATCTCTCATTGCTATTTCTCTCTCTCTCTCTCTTAAATCAATAAACAATATATATTAAAAAATAAAATTAAAGAAAGTAGTAAATTAAAATATAAACAAAACCTCTACTTCCTTCCTCATTGTTTCAATCCTATATTAGGTTTTAGCCCAGTGGTTCTCAACCTTCTGGCCCTTTAAATACAGTAAAATTATTTTCGTGGCTACTTCATAACTGTAATGTTGCTACTGTTATGAATCATAATGTAAATATCTGATATGCAGGATGGTCTTAGGCGACCCCTGTGAAAGGGTCGTTCAACCACTAAAGGGGTCTCGACCCACAGGTTGAGAACCACTGTTATAGCCCCTAAGCACAAGCCCATTTCCTAGATCATTTTATCTGTTTTTAAAATGACTTCAACATCTCTGTGTACCTTACTGTTTTTATATATAAAATAGTAATATTAGCAACTTAAGAGAATATAAGGAATAAATGAAATAATTCACTATTTCAAAACATGTTTTTTCTTAGGTCTTGCTAATATGCTGAGTACTCTTGGAGATGCTGAGCCATGCAAAGACAAAACCTGCTCTGATGGATATGTGCAGGTGGTGAGGCAGATTGATAAAGCAATAAATCAATAGAGATGTTACAAAATGTAGCATTATATCTGAAAATGGCAAGGTTTTTGAAAAAAGCAAAGCAGAATAAGGGCATAGAGAATGGATAAAGGATTTATTATTTTAGGTAGGGTGATCACAAGAAGATGCCATTTGAGTGAGAATGCTCATAGGAGAGCATGGAGGCCAGAGTGATGAGCACACATTGAGAAATGTGAGGTCTGAGAGAGAGATTGGTGTGGAAACTGGGGACCAGATTACATAGACTTTGACAGACCACAAGAGGAATTTCAAGTTTTACTTTGAATTCAAGAAGACACCAATGAACTCTTTGAAAAAGGGAGTGATATTGTTCCTGTTTCAACCACTCTATAGAGAATAAATGGTCGGAACATGAGAGAGAGAGAGAATAAAAGGACTCTTGTATCAGCCAGATAAAGGAGGGACTGGAGTCATAGTGGAGGAGGTGGGAAGAACTAGTTCTCATTAGTAGGTATTTTCAAAGCAGAGCTGACAGAATGTGCTGATGGTTTATATAGTAGAGGCAGGGGACAGGGAGAGAATGAAAGTGAAAAATGAGAGATAAGTCCGAAATGATTGACCTAAGTATCTGAGTGACTGGAGGGGTCCTTTCCTGGGAGGAGGAGGAGGAGTGCTGAGCACTGTGCCTGTGACATAGGCCTTATGCAGTAAGCATCACTTCTTCTCCCTCTTACTCCACCTTAATTCTTCAGCCCCTTGTAAACATCCTCATTCCCAGTGAGCCTTCATTCTAAACTAAGCTGAGAGAAGGTAAGTGTCCTATCTGTCAAGCTTACTAGTACTCTTGAATATGTGTTTGGCACATAATAGGAACTCAAATATAAATATTCATTGAATAGATAAATGAGTAAGTGAGAGTGATTATGGTGGACCAAAATGAATAAGTGTGAGTGGTGATAGTGGACCAAAAAAAAATAAAGTAACATGGGTTAATCAATTACCTAGGTAATGTGGCGGTAGCCTTCCTACTTGACTCTTGACTCATGCCAGCAATGGCACAGAGGAGGGATATCAGTGATGACGATCTACAGGCTTGAAGAAAGTTTTAGTCTTTGGGTTAAAGCATTTGGAAGCATACTCTGCTACACAGCTAAGCTATCCCTGTAAACCTTTTTAACAGAATATTTTTATCAATAAGATATGGGGTATCTTAGTCCATTTTAGTTTTAATTTTCTGAGAAGAACTGGCTATCATTGCTAGTCTAAGCACATTTTGTATTCATTTATTGTCTACTAAATATGTTTTAAAAACTATAGTTTCTAATACTTGCTAACTGAATTCCATTCATTCATTTTTTTAAAAAATATATTTTATTGATTTTTTTACAGAGAGGAAGGGAGAGAGACAGAGAGTTAGAAACATCGATGAGAGAGAAACATCGATCAGCTGCCTCCTGCACATCTCCTACTGGAGATGTGCCCGCAACCCAGGTACATGCCCTTGACCGGAATCAAACCTGGGACCTTTCAGTCCGCAAGCCGACGCTCTATCCACTGAGCCAAACCGGTTTCGGCCATTTATTAATGCATTTTTGAAATATTTATTGAACTGATACTGTACTGTGTGTGCAAACCAAGATCATTGTTTGAAGGGGTGCACATTACTGTGGTAAGTTTAAGTATTGTACAAAGTCTGGAAAAAGTTGAAATACCACTAATTTACTTACAGGATATTAAAATATGTTTCTGTCATCAACACCACTTTACTGTAGATGTATTTTCTAATCATAACATTAATAGTTTCTAATGGAGCATTTAAGTATGCGCCAGGCATATTCTAAGCACTCTACATACATATCCTCCTGCAATTATATACTCAATAGCATTTACCTAAGTTGTGTCCAGCCAAAGTTCCTTTTTGGAAATCTGTTAGAATCAAACATAGTAAGAGGCAAATACAATCAATTATCTTTGACGTGTTAAAACAATATGATTTGTGAATAAATGAATGCAAATGCTTTTAGCACATCCATTAATGTAAAAGGCAATTTGAATGTGATTTTTCCTGAATGTTACATGGGATATGGCTCCTGTCCATTGCAGCATCCTGTTTGCAGTAACAATGTAGTTAGTATAGGAGGTCTTAGTTTTGTAATGAGAACACAGCTAAAATATATCTGACTGTAGCATTCTCTCTCTCTCTTCTCTCTCTCTCTCTCTCTCTCTCTCTCTCTCTCTCTCTCTCTCTTTCTATTGGTGAGTAATTTTTTATTACCTATCAATATTGTCTGTGTCTAATAAACTCATTGAGGTTTTGAACTGAATAACTGATTTAAAGTGTCCTTATTAGTTTCATGATTTTTGCATGTGGTTTTTGCAATTTTCCCCACCAGCATTTATTGAAGAGATTTTTCTCTTCTCCATTATGTGTTTTTGGCTCCTTTGTCAAAGATAATTTGCCCACAGACATGTGGGTTTACTGCTGGTCTCTCAATTCTGTTCCATTGGTCTGTTTGATCTGTCTGTTTTTCTGCTAATATCATACTATTTTTATTATAGTTGCTTTGTAGTATAATTTGAAGATTGATGCCTCTGAATTTTGTTCTTTTTTCTCAGGATTGCTTTGGATATTCGGGATCTTTTGTGGTTCCATACAAATCAGATAATTTTTTCTTCTTTTTCTTAAAAAAAATGCCTTTTGAATTTTAATGGTGATTGCATTAAATCTGTATATTGCTTTGGATAATGTGGCCATTTTAACGCTATGTTGATTCTTCCAATCCATGAGCACCTAATACCTTTCCATTTCTCTGTGTCTTCTTCAATTTGTTTTAATAGTTTCTATAGTTTCCAGTGTATAGGTCCTTCACATACTTTGTTAAGTTTATTCCTAGGTATTTTATTATTTTTGTTGCAATTGCAAAATAACATTTTTTTCCTGAAATTTCATTGTTAGTATACAGGAGTAAAGTAGATTTTTGTACATTGACTTTGTATCCTGCTACTTTGATGTATTTGTTTATTGTTTCTAATAGTTTGTTTGGTGGAATCTTTAGGGTTTTCTATATAAAGAATCATGTCATCTACAAAAAGTGACAATTTTACTTCTTCAGTTCTAATTAGATGCCTTTTATTTATTTCTCTTGCCTGATTGTGCTGCTATTTGACACCCTACATGAAAATTAACTGAAAGTGGGTCCAAGATATAAATATAAGACCCGAAACAATAAATTACATAGAAGAATACATAGGTACTAGACATAAGGACCTTGGTCTTAGAGAGGACTTTATGATTTTTACCTTAAAGGCAAAGGAAGGAAAAGCAAAAAGCAAATACATTGTCAACAACAAAAATCCAGCCAATGAAATCGGAGAAAATATTTGGAAACCAAACCTCTGATAAGGGGTTATTTAATAACCAAAATATATTTTTTAAAGAACTCATACAACTCAACAACACAGTCTAATTTAAAAAAATACCAAAAATACCAGAGGAACTGAATAGACACTTCTCCCAAGAAGGCATACAAATGGCCAAATGATATATGAAAAAATACTCAACTTCACTAGCTATTAGGGAGTTTTGCAGATCAAAACTATAATGAGATATCATTTCACATCTGTTAGAATGCCTATTTCAATAGGACAAGTAATAAGTATTGGAGAGGTTGTGGAGAAAAAAGAACCTTCATTCACTGCTTGTGGGAATGTAAACTGGTACAGTCACCATGGAAAAGAGTATGGAAGTTCCTCAAAACAATAAGAATAGAGTTACCATATGACCCAGCAACCTCCCTATTGGATATGTACCTGAAAAATTAAAGATATTTATTCATAAAGGTATGTGTACCCCTATTGTCATTACAGCATTATTCACAGTTGTCAAGACAAGGAAATCACCAAAGTTTCCTTCCATAATATGGCTGAATAAAGAAGATGTGGTACATATGTACAATAGAATACTACTCAGTCATAAGAAAAGTTGAAATACTTCCATTTGCAACATGTATGGATATTGAGACTATTATGCTAAGTTAATATGTCCGCAAAAGTCAAGAACTGTGTAATTTAATTCAACTGTGGTATATAACACTGAAAATAACACATAACAGGATAAACAAATGAAAACTTATAGACACAGACAACACTATGGTGGTTACCAGAAGGGAAGTGGGGTGGGGAGGAGGTAGTAAAGGATAAAGGGGCTCAGTATAATATACTAGGGGCCCAGTGCGCGAATTTGTGCACCTTGAAAGGAACTGTGGGCCACAAGGCTGTGATAGGCACAGGGGCAGGTATCTGCCCATTCTCCGTGACCCTGCCCAGCCCCACCCCCTGCAGGCCCTGGCCCCCTGTCTGCTGGCAGCTCTGCTCCCGCTGCCTCAGCTCCCACGTGCTGACAGTACCGGCCCCCTTGCACCCACTGACAGTGCAGAACAATTAAGGCCGGCATCAGTCGGTGGATGCGAGTGGCGGCTGCTGCCCTAATCGCCCCACAGGAGCAGGGGGAGGTGGAGAAGCCCTCAGGGAAATCAGGCTGGCAGCTGCTGCTCACACCTGCTGATGGCGCTGAATGATTGGGACTGGAACCGGGCACCAGCAGCAGGTGCAAGTGGGGCTGGCACCAGTAGCAGGTGCAAGCACTGGGCAGGACTGCGGCACGTGGGAGCAAAGGATTTTCAGTAACCACCAGAGGTTCTCCCTGATGATAGTGACCAGTGCCCTGCCCTGGTCTGGTGCCCCCACTCACCTGCTTCACCATTCTGCCATGGCCAACACCCTCCATGTTCTGCACACGCCCCCGGTGGTCAGTGCACATCATACCGACTGGTTTGGTTGTTCTGCCATTCAGTCTATTTGCATATTAGCCTTTTATTATATAGGATGGTGAGAGGGCACAGGCCAGGCTGGGGAACACCCCACCCTGAGTGCACGAATTTCATGCACTGGGCCTCTAGTATACATATAAGATTTAAGCAAGGGGCAATCAGCTCATCCTCTCTCAGCTCATCCCAGTTCACCAATTTCTCTCTAGGGTTTTCCTTGAAGAAGATGTGAAAGGATAGTTTCCTTCAAGGGAATATTTTTTAGGCAACGTACATAAACGTTTGTAGCATTGTGCCACAAAAATATGGGTTAAAAAATTATCACCACTCTCCTCCCGCAAACTACCCTTTTATTATTTTCCCAGAGAAGTGAATGTTTTATTTATTTTTTTGGTCTTTATTTTAGTAATAAGTACTGAGTATTTCAAAGATAACTCCTTGTTGAACCTACTCACTATTCATGATCACAATCATATATATTTCACGTGCCCAAGATTCTCCCCCTCTATAATAACCGTATTTACCAATGTATCAACTTTGAAGAACATAGCCTATATAAATGCTTATCTACTAAAATCATCTGAATTTTTTACAATGCTAGAAGTTGTTACCTCTAAGGTCCCTTCCTACTGTGAGAGAGTGGACCAGGATGACAGCATGGAGATTAAAGAATACAGGGCTTTAAGGCAGCCGAGGCCTCTGCTCAGTCACACGAGAATTATTGCTGTGAATCTCTGAGCTGCCTACTCCTTAGTAAGTCAGGACTTGTCTGCGGTTGCATTTACCTTTGTCCGAAAGATAAACTACTAGATGAGATGCAGCATTTATTTAAAATCCAGTGACACCTCCTAAGATTCTCCCATATCCAAATGTGTATAGGCCACACTGAGCTTTTATCTTTTCTCTGCCACTAATTCATGGTGTGACACTGAGGAAGTAATTCTTCCTCCCCATGTCTCAGTGTCCTCATTTACAGGGCGGGACTAAATGACCTCGAAGATCTCTTTCAGCTTGACAATTCATTATTTCCCTATTTAGGCCCTTTTGTCAGCCCTTATAGCAATGCAGCTGTCCCCCAAACAGATAATAAGTGACATATTGATTGATGGTTTAGCCCTCAGTGTAAATGCTTCCATCGATGTATTTCTTTTCTAAAATTATCATTTATATTCAAGATTATTACTGTATATTTCTCTTGAACTGAATGCGAACACGTTTCTTCAAGCTTGAGTGACTTTAATATTTAAAACGGAAAATCACATTGAGAATGAATTTTGAAGAAAAGAATAAAATGCCCAATATAACCGCATCATTGTTCACATTTGATTACTGAGTAAGGTTCAGGTAATTTGGTATCCTGTGCTTGCTATAGCTTTCTCAGAATTAATTTTGCAGTTGTTGTTCCTGTATATAATTTAAAACCCTTATTTTGAATTTATGCTTTTTAGAAACTCAGATGTGTGTCTTACATGTGTAACTTATCTATAACGTTGGTAAGTATCTGTTAATATTCCTTGAGTAGTTCCTGAATGCATGACATAGAGCTAATGCAATCTCTAGCAGTCAACTGGATCTGAATTAGTAATTCTCCTTATGCAAGACACAGTTTAAAACTCATTTCTCTGAATATGATGAGGTTTGTTGTAGAAGAGATGTAAGCTTAGGTCTTTGGTTGACATTCTTTCTGCTGTGCCTGAATAGCTGTATACCTCTCATGGGAGAGGAAAATCTTGACAAACTCTGTTGATGTAGGGAGCTGCGCATACCTGAATGCTTTTGACTACTCGGTGGTCCAATATAGTTGGGAAACTTGAGTGTAGGTTTTCTTCATATTTAAGTCTATGTTTTTTATTCCCAATGAGTGTATTCCTTAAAGAACAGAAGGTGAAGTGCAACTGATCTTTAGTCTCAGTGTGGTTTATTAAATGCAGCATATGTATGTGCATGTTTGTTAGTGAAACTTAGTACTTAAGAGTGCAGGCTTTAAAGTCAGACTGCCTGGGTGTAAGTCTATGACAATGACCAGGTAGGTTAACCTTTCTAACTCTTAGTCTTCTCATCTGTGTACAGAGACAGTGACAATCCCTGTCTTGAAAAGAGCCAATAAATGAGGAACATGAAATGCTTAGAACTGTGTCTGGCACAAAGAACATGGTAAACAAAACCTAAAACTTTTTAGAAACGTTTTGTTGGTGTATATTTTGGGAATCAAAATAGGTGTTCTAGAAAGATGATTTAAAGTAGTGAGGGTAGGAAAACAGGAAGGCACCGAAGGTTAAAATCTATACCAGTTAAATATAAAAAAAATGTGCAAGGTGCTGGTGGTTCCCCTTGTAATGTGCTCATAAACCCTTCCTCTTGCCCGTGAATGGCGTGGATAGAGACCAAAGATGGATGTCCCATATATAATTATCATTGTGAAGAATCCTTTGTAAATAGTGTGTTGAGGAGCTTACTGTGGATTGTAAGGTGGTATAAGGAGCAAATTTTATTATGTGAAATCTAAAATTGACCTCACATTTCACTTACTTAGCATTTTATCAGGAATGAAAAATATTTTAGCACAAGCTATGGGTGTGCTGGTGACTTTTACAGTGGGGCTGACAAATAGTTCAGATAGTCTGAGAATTCAAAAGAGTCATGAAACATTGGAGAAATAAGTCATAATTAATAAATTAAAGTTAGATTGAAACAAAGATTCAGCCACTGATAATGAGGGAAAGGTATGAAGGGCTGACTGAATGGAAATATAAAATAAACAAATCTACAGATCAAAGAAAACCTCAAATAAAAGATAAAGAAGCAAGTTAGTGCTATATTTTTATGTGGTAAAAAAATCTTGGGGGCAGTGAGTGTGGTGGGAAAAGCCAGCACTAACCATATAAATGTGCATAAAACATACATTATTTGGTTCTCATTCTCATTTAGTAAAATAAAAGCATCAGGCTACTCTTTCTTTATGGTGACTTCCAATCTAAACATTCTGTGATCCACTCTCTTTGTAAATGACTAATATATAACTGTTTTCCTCCATAACCACCATTTACCTTCCCCAACATAAAGACAGTTGTTTCTAATATATGTATATTTCAGATACTTTCTTGTTTGTTGATGTATTTTTTTTTCCTGCTCTTCAGATGTCTTCTATAGTTGAATTTCCTGTATGTATTATTTTAGGTCTTTAGAGAAGGCTTAGTTTGTGTAGCTTTTGGTCATAAGAAAATTTAGTCTGAAAAATCAAGCACTTGATAAATTCTATTTCATATTGCTCTACGTATAGGCTGGTCAGAACTTCCAAATATATTTAGTTGTATTTCGCCCATATGTTATATTGATCCATCTTCTTTTATTAATACTCTGTCCTTTTTATAATCATTCCCATAAACTATTCTGGTCCTATGTGTCTAAAGAAACGCAAGTACTTTCTAGGCTATGTGAAAGGGAAAAGCTATCGGAAGAAAACAGACCGAGTTGTTCCCAGATGAGTACCACCAAACACACAAAAATATTTGAAGGCGAGGTGAAGTATATTGAATTTATTTCTCATTAAACCAGCCTCCTGATTTTCATTATACCTTCTTGTTAACCCTCATGGGGCCCTCCCTGATTTCATTCGAGTCTAGCCAACAGCTTATTTTCATAATAAGTAGCATTCTGGCTACAGGATGCTGTACTTTTATAAGCACTGAGCCGATGTTGGTGCCCTCAGATTCACTGATGTACCAGTTGCCATTCTCTATTATATGTCTACTGGGTTCTAGGTAAAGAGGGAAGTAGTTTTTTAAAGTCCTATTGTGTACAGCTAAACACATCTTTGAGGGCAGAATGCTTGCATTTCCATCTTTTCCATCTCTGGCTGGCTGTGTGACCTTGGACAAGGTTATTTATCTCCTGTAAACCTCAGTTTGTCTTCTGTAAATAGCCGATAGTGTTCACATCTACTTCACTACCTAGTGAGGTATAAAGGAGATCACATATAATTTCAGCATTCAATAAACTCATTGTATGCATTTATAAAACAAAACAATCATATTGATTGGTATTTGCATCTGCCATGGGTATCTGCTCACATTGGGTACTCCGTGGTCATTATTTGGTTGAAGGATTGAATTCAGATGTTGATGAATTCATGTTTGTAAGTATATAGAATAAAAGCTGCCCACCCTGTAATGGATACTTTTGTGAGTATAAATAGCAGTCAGGTTGCTTTATTCTCTCTTCTCACTGTCTCACCCCCACCCCTCGGTTGATCTGTTTTTAGATCCTCATAAAAATGGAGGGAAACTAGATAACTTCTGAAATTTTATCCTAAAGTTTTTGGATTTAGTCTTAGGTTTTAAGATGGAAAGATCCACATATGCATGCTCTTGATTCCGACTTTTTTTTTTTAGCCATATGATATAAATATAAGTAGTTAAAATGTATGGAAAATCACAGCAGAAATTCCAGAGCAGCCACCAGATGGGAGACACTTCTAATGGGATCTTTTATTGAAAATGAAGTTATGAGAATGGAATTAACAGTGACAAGCTTGTGTTGTGTTGGTGTATTTCAGTACTTTTGTTGTGAAAGCTGTTTTTATCTGAGAAGAATGTGCCCCATGAATGACATTCCGAAGACATTAGAGGATCCATTTTCTGGAAACTTAGCATGTAGTTAATGTCAGACTATTTTTCTGGTTCTGTTTTCCAAGTCTTTCTCCTTGGAGGGTAAAGACTTCATGGACATGTGCCAGGCCCGCTTACAAGGGGATGTATGGATGAATGAGAACTGGAGAGAACAGGCACAACACTAGTATAGGGAAGATACTTGAAAGGCAGCCTGCCCTGCTGGACGTTTATTCAAGAAGTATTACAATAATACCAAATTTAGAATAGATTATGAATAATATAGTGCAGAAAGCCAGTTTACTTGGGCTTCCTGTTAGCATCCGTTCTCCATTCTCATAAGCACGCATGTCAGTGAGATGCTACAAATGGAGTTTTCATCCTTAGAGATGTCTTAAGGGGCTGCCTTTTCTGGAAGTGGGGAAGGGAAGGTCAAAAATAGTATCTCATTCACCTCATTGCTTAAAAATACAGATATTTGTGTGTGTTTTGGTATCTGTCACTTAACTATTACATTCAGTAAACACAGCAAAGCTTATAGTTTATTCAGAATAATAAATAACCTGATCTCTTAAAGTAAAAATCTGTTTCGTTCACTATTGTATTTCCAGTTTCTAGTATGGTGCACACAGCAGATGGTCAAGAAATAATTTGCTGAATGAATGAGTGAGTGAATAGATACATATATACATACATATATGAAGGAGAGAGTAAAAAAACCAAATGAATGATGATAGAGATCCAGAACACAGACCCAGTTCTATTGGATTCCCCATAGTGCATCTTTTCCCTACTATTTTCTGTTACCTCCACTTTAACCCAGAGAGAAAGCAAGGATTTGGAAATGTTAAGGTGTCAACCAGGGAAAGCTTTTTATTTATGACACTCTCAGCACCTTGACCAGCATGTGAGCACGTGATCTGGGAAAGAACTGGTGGGAGAAAAAAAAAGTTAGCAAGATACTGGCTTATTGAGTTGGGAGAGCAGAAATCACATTATTAAATAGAATCCAGAAATGAATGTGGATCCACATCTAAATGGGAAAAGTATTAAGAGTGGAGAGGAGAGGTAAGAGAAGTTGAAGTTTCTACAGGCATACCTTGGAGATATTGCAAGTTTAGTCCAAGACCACAGCAATAAAGCAAGTCATAAACTTTTTGCTTCTGGAGGGTCTTGCCTTCGACTTATGAAAAACACAACATCTGTAAAATGTAATAAAGTGAAATGCAATAAAACAAGGTGTGCCTGCATCTCTATTTGATGACAGAATAAAACATGTAAGTATCCAGACCCCCTCTGTGCTACAGAGAGCAACCAACATTTACGTACTTTTCCTTAGAGAGTAAGGTAAGGGGCAGAGAATTCAAAAGAGTAAACTGTTCACTGTGCATATTTTTTGAAACAAGATTTAAGAAGAATTTGTAAGAGGAGATAAATGCACATGGCCATGAATTTTCATGGGCATTTATATAGGGGAAATTATTTTGAAGAAATAATTTAAATAAACTTAAATAATTTAAATAAAGTTTTTACCATACTAAAATTAATTTCTAGCAGTAGACTTCAAAGGACATAATTTAAAAAAATAATAATAATAAAAATAGTAGTGCCATGCAGTGTTGCTCAGTGTTTAGAACATCAGCCTGTATACCATAGGGTCATGGTTTTGATTCCTGATCAAGGGCATGGACCTTAGTTGCTGGTTCCCACCCTATCCCCAGTTGATGTGTCCCTCTCATATCGATGTTTCTCTCTCTCTCTCTCTCTCTCTCTCTCTCTCTCTCTCTCTCTCTCTCTCTCTCCTCCCCTTTCCTCTTCTACCAATCCCTTTCTCCCTTCTACTCTCTCTGAAAAGAAATGGAAAAAAAATATACTCAGGTAAAGATTAACGAAAAAAAAGTCAAAAAGTAGAAAAGATATTTCTCTGATAATTGCTTGTATGCTGAATACATAAGGAACTCCTACAACTCAATAATAATAGGACAAAGAACACAATACAAAAGTAATCAAAGTATTTGAGCAAATAATTCTCTGAAGAAGATAGATGAATGATAAATAAGCACATGGAAAAAATGCTCAACACCATTAGTAATTAGTAAATGTAAATTAGAAACGAAATACAACATTTTTATTATTAACATTAAAAAAACAAACACCTGCCGAAACCGGTTTGGCTCAGTGGATAGAGCGTCGGCCTGCGGACTGAGGGGTCCCAGGTTCGATTCCCGTCAAGGGCATGTACCTGGGCTGCGGGCACATCCCCAGTGGGAGATGTGCAGGGGGTGGCTGATCGATGTTTCTCTCCCATCGATGTTTCTGGCTCTCTATCTCTCTCCCTTCCTCTCTGTAAAAAATCAATAAAATATATTTAAAAAAACAAACAAACAAACAAACAAAAACAAATACCTGACAATGTCAAGTTCTGACAAGGATGTGAAGCAACTGAAACTTTCATGCTTTGCTGGTAGGAATGAGGGATGATAATGATACTGTGGAAAACACATTAGCGGTTTCTAATAAAGTTAAACATGCTACCAAGCATCCCTGCTCCTAGATACTTAGTGAAGACAAATGAATACACTTGCCGCTCTCCCACCTCTGCTTCAAAAATTAAAATCTGTACTAGATGTTTATAGTGGCTTTGTTATCACTAAAATCTAGAAACAACTCACATACCAATTGATGAATGGATAAACTAACTGAGGTACAGCCATACATTGTATACATTCAACAGTAAAAGGGACAAAATAATCCAAGCAGCAGCATGGATGGCTCTGATTAGCTTAATGGGAGGTGAAAGCAGCCAACTCAGAATCCCCATACTGTACTATTCTATTGACATGGTATGCTGGACAAGACAAAACTGTAGGGCAGAAAATAATTGCTGGTTGCCAGGTGCTTGGCTGGGGAGCAGGGATGGAAATGATATCTTGATCGCATTGATAGTTACACTATTGTAAGCATTTGTCAAGATTCATGGAACTGTATACCTGAATTGGGTGATTTAGCTATGTGTAAATTATAGCTCAAAAATACCTTTTAGCAATAGCATTCAAATACTCAAATATTTAATGTATTCAGAATAATGAGGTGCATGCATATAATGCATGCTTATCTAGGAATAAAATATGTTTCCTGTGTCAGCATACTAAACTGAAACTTCATAAATTACAAAATATTTTAGTACTAAGAGGCTTAATTCTTACTACCATTTTTTTCACTTTGGAGAAATTAGCATATTTTTTATAATATCTTAAAAACACTGAATCAAAAACGAAAAAGAAGAAGGAGAATCCTTCTAGAAGTCTGTTTCTGAGTCTTGAAAAAAAAAAGAAATAGGGGAAAGTGAAAGGAGAGAAAAGGCAGAATCATGAGATAGATTTCAGACATGGAGAAGGACAGATGTGAAACGGGGGCAACAGAAATACTAAGGAAAAGAACATGTCTGTGTTGAGTGCTTACTGTGCACCAGCCACTGTGTTAAGAATTTATTTGGATAATCTAATTTAACCCCCATAATAACCTAATGGAGCCGATACTGTTGTTATTCTTGTTTTGCAGAAGGGAGAGTGGGTTGTAGGCAGGGTACCTAGTTAAGGCCACTTCACAGCGCTGACAAATAGGGCTGAGGCCATGTGCAGTTCAGGGGCAGCTGTTGCTGAAGCCTGTGTTCTGATTCCCTGCATAGAACTTAATGGTAAACCCTCACTGCTCAGTGAACCGTCACAGTAACCCCAGTGAACTGCATGCCAGTCAGTACAAGGCATGGCTGCATAGGTTTCCATAGCATAGAATAACGCATTAAACAGGGGAGGGGATGTGGAGCCGTGGACTTCTTAGGTTGATCTAAAGCTAGTGTGTCCTGACACTCATTTTCCAAAGGATCCTCTCTGCTTGGTGAGAACCTTTTGATGCAGCATTTTTTGTTTGACTTTCCAGTTTGTCATAGTAAAAGCTGTGAAACTACAAATGTTAAACTCATCAAGTGTTCCTTTGGGGAGAAAATGAATAGAAATAGTTTCTGTCAAAAGACACCCATATTCTTTCAAGTTGGGTACTTTACCAGATGGATTATTAAATGGGGACCAATGACGTTAAAAAAGAGATGATCAGGAATTAGGATGCTTTTTGCATACTTCGGGAATATTCCTCAATGTTGCAGGGTACAGCAAGGAATATATGACACTCAAGTGCCAAAGTAGGACTGGTTTATTTTGATTAACAGAATATTAGCACTGACCCCCATGGAAGAATCCATATTCTGAGAAGCACTGTTGCATCAGAACTATCCCTGTCCCCGGATAGACCTGAGTAGTGTAGAAAGATTTCAATAGCAGGAATCCAGATTTAGACTTATGGATTTCCTGAATTGAATAGAATATAGTGAGCTTGGCCTCTGAAATCAATCCATTTTGATTGCTTGTAACAAAGATACTTGCTAAGGAAACATTCCAGTGAAGTCTGGAAACGTAAGTCTGTATTTTGTAGTGCTGCTTTTCTGCAGCTGCCACCACTGGACAGGGACCAATTGGGGTTAATGGTCTTTGGCTTGAATAGCTCTACTTAGCTATCCATTAATCCCCAAAGAAATGCCCAGGTCCTAAATTATTATTGATTCATTGACCAACTCTTCCAACCAAACAAACTGCATTTGTTCGAAAATAACTCAGGGCATATGCATCCACTCTCAGAAGCTGCCTGAAGTGTATTCATATAAACGGAAAGTAGAGTGGAGAGGTACTTCAGTCATCATGAAGACTGGACTTTGGGCCCTTCCCGTGGTAAGATTCTTGTTTCCTGAAATAAATGTAACACACGCTCAAATGAGATAATCCATTTATTCATTATTTTGTTCTAAGTTTGTAAATTCCAGTTCTTCAGTATGGGGCAAAGAGTATATTTCACAAATTACATAATCAGATGTGGATTCCATGTAATCGGGGAGAGAATATTTAGAAGAAAATGAGGGCCATGACTTAAAAATCACCCAAATTTGTGGGGTGCAATTTTACTCTATTTTTATTACTTTTTATTTAATACTGTATGATAGTACTAACTCAAATAGAAAATCCTTAATGTTTGATAGTAAATTGTTGATTGGATAACAATCAATATATGAAGAACTGTTAAGCCTCAAATTATGACAAAATGTGAAGGTTAATATCAACAAGATGAAAATTTTTATTTCTTAAATAGTTCTCTCCCTCTGTCATAATTTAATCTGCTAACCTTGATGCTTTTTTTAACTGCACAAGTCATATAAGTACATTGGGAAAACTTAATAACTTATAGAAATATATTGTTAAAATGAAGAGATTTCCAACACTCCTGTCTCTATCTCATTACTAGCATTATGATGATTTTGGAGTATAGTTTTTAATTTTTTTTTCTGTATATTTACTTATATATTCATCTATCTATATAAATTTGCTTTTGTTTAAAACAAATAGGATTACTTTACAGACATTTCTGTGTGTTGCTTTTCCCCATTTCTTATGTTTTGGAAATATGGTGGCTCCATCTTAACTTAAAAAACAAACCTGTATATTAGTGTTTCCTTGTATGGAACATGATTTATGACTACTTTATCATTGGCTAAGATTTAGCTTATTTCAGTGTTTTTTCTTTATTCCTTTTTTTACTATCAAAAACTGTGTTGTCATGAGCATCCTGTACTTATTTGTCCATATTTCACTCACACATGTCTGCATATCTTATCTAATAAAAGAGAAACATGGTAATTGGCGTATGACCGCTACCCTTCCCAGTGGCTAATCAGGGCGATATGCAAATTAACTGCCAGCCTATATGGCGGCCGGCAGCCAGGCAGCTTGAAACTAACATGAGGCTTGCTTGCTTCAGTGACGGAGGACTCCAATGTTCCCCGCCTGCCGCTGCAGGCCTCTGAGCTGGCAGTTTGAAACATAGTTACAAAAATAGAAGCTAAACAAAACCCCAGAAACCAGCTTTCAGCCAGCCGGGATCTCAGACCTGGAGTTGATACAGAGTTTCGATTGTAGAACCTAAACAAACCAGATACCTGCTTTCAGGAGCGGAGGCCTAAGAGCTGGAGCCTCAGAGCTAAAGCTGGCTCAGAATAAATAAGAAAAAAAAAGAAAAAAAGGAGCACTTGGGAGCTTCATTCCCAGCATGAAAACAGCCCTCAGCCCCTCACCCAGACTGGCCAGGCACCCCAGTGGCGAACCCCACCCTGAAGGGTGTGTGACCAGCTGCAAACAGCCATCATCCCCTCATCCAGGCTGGCCAGGCAACCCAGTGGGGACCCTCACCCTGATCCGGGACACCCTTCAGGGCAAACCAGCCAGCCCCCACCCATGCACCAGGCCTCTATCCTATATAGTAAAAGGGTAATATGCCTCCCAGCACCGGGATCAGCAGAGCTGCGAGGTCTCCCGGCACCGGGATCAGCGTGACAGGGGTCAGCGCCCAAACCCTCTGATAGCCCTGCGGCTCTGTGTGTGACAGGGGGCGGGACCACAACCTCCCTTTCGGCCCTGCTCTGTTCCTGACAGGGGAAGGCGCCCCAACCCCCTGATTGACCCTGCTCTGTGCCTGATAGGGGGGAGCTCCCCAACCTCCTGATCACCCTGCGGGTCTGTGTGTGACAGGGTGCGGCGCCCCAACCCCTGCACCCCACGGCCCTGCTGTGTGTGTGACAGGGTAGAGCCATAACCTCCCCATCGGCCCTGCCCTGAGTTTGAGAGTGGCGGCACCTCAACCCCCTGACCGGCCCTGTTCTGTGGGTGATAGAGGATGGCGCCCCAACCCCCCCACCCCACGGGCCCTGCTCTGTGTGTGATGGGGTAGAGCCATAACTCCCCATTGGCCCTGCCCTGAGTGTGACAGTGGCAGCACCCCAACCCCCTGATGGGCCCTGCTCTGTGTATGACGGGGGAGCTCCCCAACCCCCTGATGGGCCCTGCTCTGTGCGTGACAGGGGGGAGCTCCCCAACCCCCTGATCGGCCCTGCTCTGTGTGTGACAGGGGGCAGCACTCCAACCCCCTGATTGGCCCTGCTCTGTGCGTGACGGGGTGGCACCGCAACCTCCCCATCAACCCTGCCTTGAGTGTGACAGGGGGCGGTGCCCCAACCCCCCTATCGGCCCTACCCTGAGTGTGACTGAGGGTGGCATCTCAACCTCCCAATCCGCCCTGCTCTGTGCATGACAGGGGGCGGCGCCCCAATTCCCCAATCGGCCCTGCTCTGAGCCCGACCAGGGGCTGCACCTAGGGATTAGGCCTGCCCTCTGCCACCCGGGAGCAGGCCTAAGCCAGCAGGTCGTTATCTCCTGAGGGGTCCCAGACTGTGAGAGGGCACAGGCTAGGCTGAGGGACCCCCCTCACTCCCGAGTGCACAAATTTTTGTTCACTGGGCCTCTAGTCTATACTAATAAAAGGGTAATATGCTAATTAGACTGGAAAGACCAGATGTCTTCTGGATGTCCTTCTGGACACAGCCATAGTGACGGGGGCCGAGGCAGAGGAGGTTAGGGGTGATCAGGCAGGCAGGGGAAAGCGGTTAGGGGCAGTCGGACTTCCCCCAAGAGGTTCCAGATTGGAGAGGATGCAGGCCGGGCTTAGGGATCCCTCCCACCCCCTTGCATGAATTTCGTGCATCAGGCCTCTAGTATATTTATATGTGAATAAAAATTGTGATAGATTTGAAATAATGAAATTGATAAGAACTACTAACTAGTACCAGATTACTGGAGAAGAGACTCTCCTAATTTTTACTTACATTATCAGTGCATTATGTTTTTGTTTTAAGCACCCCACCAGGACAGATCATCATCCTTGTCCCAATGTGAATAAAATTATGTTGCTGTTTTGATCTTTATTTCCCTGTTGGCTAGTGAGATTAGAGCATCTTCTCACATATTTATTGACTCTTTTTGCCTCTGTAATTTTCCTCTTTTTTTGCTTATTTTTTTGAAGTTGGAAAATATTTCATATGCTCTAGGTATTGATATTTTGTCAGTTATGCAGGGAGCAAATATGTTCACCAGCTTTTATATTGACTTTTAAAGGTTTGTTTACATTGCCTCTCCACCATTAGAAATTTTAAATTTTTGTTTATTTTTTTGCTGTAATCGGTTTGGCTCAGTGGATGGAGCGTCAGCCTGCGGACTGAAAGGTCCTAGGTTCGATTCCGGTCAAGGGCATGTACCTTGGTTGCGGGCACATTCCCAGTAGGAGGTGTGCAGGAGGCGGCTGGTCGATGTTTCTCTCTCATCGATGTTTCTGACTCTCTATCCCTCTCCCTTCCTCTCTGTAAAAAAATCAAAATATATTAACAAAAATTATTTTATTTTTTATATGCACAAATATTTTTCTTTATGACTTTGGATTATGTTTCTTACTTGGCACAGCCTCCCATATCTCAGTTCTTCTATATTTTCTGCTAGCATGTTCTATTTGCTTTTTCAACTTTAGCTCCTTCCTTTTCGTGAACTGATAACTTACACTCCATATTTTCTTTGAATCCTTCATATTTCATTACTGGTGTGCAAGAAGCTCACTTAATTATTTGAGTGGTTTTGTTGACATTAGACTTTCTCTGTGCTTGCGGGATTTTAAAAAAGTTGTATTTTACATCCTGCTTGAATGTTGGATTACTTGGGCATAAGATTCAAGATTGAAAATCAGATATTTAATTCCATCTCTCCATGGTCTTCTATTATTCACTGTTGAAGATGAGAAGTCTGATACCAGTCTTATTTTTTCCCTAATGTAGGAAATTTTTATTCCCCTCTTTCTGGATACTTTTTGGATTTTCATCAGAAAGCTTCAAAATTATTTCACATTTAAATCATACTCTGTTAATCTTTCTAAATGTTCTAAAATTTTAATCAAAATATTGGAGTCTGAGCTCAACCTTCCACTATATTAATTTGAATTGTAGCTGTGCTCAAACTATTATGCTTGTTTTTAAAATATATATATTTTTATTGATTTCAGAGAGGAAGGGAGGGGGAGAGAGAGCGAGGGAGAGAAACATCAGTGATGAGAGAGAATCATTGATCGGCCATCTCCTGCATGCCCCTCCTCTGGGGATCAAGTCCACAACCCAAGCATCTGCCCTTGACTGGAATAGAACCTGGAACCCTTCAGTCTGCAGATTGATGCTCTATCCACTGAGCAAAACCAGCCAGGGCTATGCTAGAGTTTTTATTTCAGAAGTGTTATACAGGTATCCCCCACCTTTTGAATGTTGGCGTCATGCCACTTCACTTTTACCAAAGATCTACATTAGTACCTGTTTTCGCTAACTGAAAGACATCGGAGAGGATTTTTGCTTTTGCAAGAAAAGAAGAAAAGTGAAAGCAGGGTTCTGCACTTGTTCTGCAGTGAAGAGTTATAGAGGCATTGCACACCCCAAGCAGAGCAAGTGGCCCTGCCCGGTTCCTGCCTCAGAAACTTCACTTAGCATATTTCAGCATCATGTCCTATTGCTTTTTTAAAAAAGTTGTCATCTGGATTTTATTAAAATCTTTGTTTTTTGTGTGTTTACATTACTATAGATGTCCCCCATTTTCCCGTCTTTGCTCACCTCCACCCAGCCTCCCCCACCCCAGCCTTTACCACATTGTTGTCTGTGTCCATGGGCTATACCTAAGTGTACTTCTTTGATCTTTGTCTGTGAACATCTGTGTTTTATCTCAATTTATTTTGTTCATCCGTTGGCAAGGTGTGTCCTAAGCTTTTAGAAAAGACTAAGAGCGTTTGTAGGGTGTTATACTTAGCATACAACTGAACCTGGCGAAGCTTATTTGATACGATTTGGTAGGTTATTTTTTGGATCTGGGAATGCTCAAACATTTTTCCATATAAAGTAATGGGAATTGATTCTTTGCTTTATGTCATTTGGCTCATGGAAGGTTTCATAAGAATGCTAAGCTTGCAGATTGTGGGGGAAACCTGTAATTATTTTTTAAATATTTTAAGTTGTTTTCCTTTTCAGTGGTAGTAAGACCTCTTTAGTTTCTTCAAATTAGTATATATATATATATATATATATATATATATATATATATATATATATATTACTTTTTGCCTTTTCCAATGTGATTTCCTCTTTCAGTTGAAATTGGTACCCTCTTTCATGTTGATCTTCTTCTAATGAATAATGATTTTAAATTTTCTGCTTAACCTGTGTTTGAAAAATCTCTGTATGGATGTTGGTGATATTGACTGTTAGTCTATATGTTGAGAATTTAGAAAAACAACTTGTTTCGGTGGTTAAGTAAATGGGATTTGGAGCCTGACAGACCTACACTTGAATTCACCTCCACAACCTAAGCTATCTATAACCTTTGGGAAGTGATGCAACTCCTCCATGTCTCAGTTTTTTTGATGTATGGCATGGAGTTAGTAATGATATATACCTTATGGCGTTACAGATCCAATAGTAAGAGAATAGACATAAAAATGGCTTAGTAGTCACCTAAAATGTGGCAAGTTCAATAGGTATCATTCATGATAATGATGTTAATGACAATGATGACAGAGATGGTGGTAGTTGTAGAGGAGAGGGTAGAGGAGTTGCAGGACCAGGTGTGGCAATAGTTTATCTTCAGAACCAGGCAGCCCTATGTCCACATCTTCAACCCACATTTAATGCTTTCCCTGGAAATAATTGTCATTGCTGTGCAGTTCTCTCTCCTCTGCAACAGAGAAGGCAGTCAGGCAGTGGGCAGTGGCTGACTGACCCCTCAGTCTGAATGCATTTCCTGGTTGGAGCTTTCTTCACTCTCAATTTGACAGCATTTTGCCCCAGATGTATTTTAGTCTGTGTTAAAATCTGAATTTACTTCACTCGAGGTTTACTTCTGTTTGTTTTCTATTCTGAAGGTAGCTTTTAAAATCTGTTAGCTGTTGCTGCCACTCTTTTATTTTCTAGTACTCTTTAGGATCTTTTCAAAGTATATTTGGAGCATAAATGAATATTGAATGGTATTGAATGAACCTTCAATCTCAATCTAATCTCCCAAAAACGTTATGAGCAAATTTAACTCACAATATTATATAACTAAAACTTCCTTAAATCTATCCATAAAGTATTTATAGAAGGAGTAAATTTTGTTTAGCTCTAAATAAAATTTGGGGTACAGTACAAGCTAATAACTCCTTAAAATGTTTATCTTTTAAATTACCCCTATGCCAGTTAGTTGATTTGGTGGTATTTCCTAAAGAAGCCTTCCTTTGCATAACAACATTTTGGCTAAAATAAGAGCACGATTTTGGTGCCTTTATGGATTTTAAAGATACAGGCCAATATACTTTTCATTTAGAACACAGACTGGTTCATATTTGATGAGAATTTTCTTTTTTTAATATTTCTAACCTTTCCTATCCAAGATAGAACCTTCTGCCTATGACTCAGCAGAAAAAAAAATCAAGATTTTTTTCCTCTTTATATGCCTCTCTTTTAGGAATCTAGGCCCTTTTTATAATAGGTGATACATTAGGCAAAGTATATAGGGATTGGAACATTTTTTTTTTCTTTATTCAGGTTGTGAATATTTTTGGCATTGCTGGCCACATACATTCTCTGTTAGATATTCATCTTTGTTTTGTTGAATTGTGAATACATACAGATAAATGTGGAACCTTTCCCTAGGAGTACCATCAATCATTAACAATTTGTTAATTGTCCTTTGAGGAGTTCCTCAGAAAATAATGAAATAGTGATACAGTGGTTTCTTATTCTAGGCAAAGGTTAAGACAGGTGCCACTGGGTGGGGACTTCCAGTATTTTTTATCAGGCATGCACAGAAAATGTTGATTCAGGCATCCCTTGAAACAGGGAAGAAATAGTTTCTGAGCTGGAGAAGCACCACATTAGAGGCCCTGGAAAAGGAAAGAAATTGTATCCAGGAGAAAATGAGAAGGACTCCTCACACCTTGAATGCAAAGAGTAGCTTTCATCCCCTCTCATTGGGAAGGTAATCTTAGAGACATAAATTTAAGAACATTTAATTGTATTTTCTTATGTGGCAAATGCAGAAGTCAAGGTATCTATGCTATATTTGGATTAATAATCAGTAAATGTTCATTTTTGTCATTATGCTTTTCTTTCTTGTTCTTAATTTATTGAGGCGACATTGCTCAACATGAACATATAGGTTTCTGGTTAAACGATCTGTATATTGCACTGTGTGTCCACAGATCTTTATTTTTAAAATAGAAAGAATGACTGAGTGAGTAAATAACTGAATAAACTGGAAAAGAATGCAAAGGGTTGATGGCTCTCAGAAAGCTTCAAGAAGTTATAATTATGTGTTTACAAACAATAAAAGACCAATTTAATTAAGCAGAATGGAATAAAAAGAATTTTAAATTTGTAGTATTTATTAGTGGGTGGTTTAAAATAAGATTATGTATATGTTAAAATGATCAAGTATATATAAAAATATGGACACATTTCCTTTTTTAAAAAAATATGTTTCTAGTTTCACAGCTTTCTAGCCATGAAGCAAGTTTTATAATTAAGTGTGAAAGGAAAAAAAAAATTAGATTAGATGTGGAATGGCCTTTGGCCTTGTTGTTTCTGGAAGGTGAAGTTCAGATAAATTTTAATTATTATTCATTAACTGCTATCTTTGAAGCACCTCCTTTATGTAATGCACTGTGTTAATAATAATATTAAAGGTCTTTTTGTCTGGCAGGTTGGAATCATTTCTTAGACTGCCTAGACTCCGGGCAGATATCCAGTGAATATTCTACAGTTAACTATTGATGAAGCACAAAACAGAATGGTTTCAGTGCATGACTTGCTTGTTTAAAATAGGCTTTTCATTAATGAAATGAAGAGAAGCGGAGTTGCATAAAGTAATTTATTCCTTGAGCCTAATAGACTTGATTTGTCCTTTAGAAATTCTTTTGCAATTAAATAAAGATCACTATAGAGAAATGGTTTTTAGCTAATCGTTGTAAAAAATCACTCAAACAATGGAGTTGGCAGGGTAAATTATAAGATAAATCTGTGTGCTTTTCCTTCATTGCCTTTTGCCTTTTTGTTATTTATTTGTTTTTTGTTTTTTTTGTTATTGTTATTCATTTTAAGTTTTATATAGTTTACTTCTCCATCCAGGTTGAAATTGAAGTTTACTATAAATAACCAAAATGAACAATGGAAGCTCAAATGTTTTTTGGGATTCAAATATTAAAAGAGTTTATGCCCATTATATTCAGGGACACTGTTCTTCTATTTTAAAGATATATATATGGATTTATTTCTGTTACTACCAGTGAAACATTGTTAAAAATGTTTGATCCTCTATCTGTGTAGACTACACACACACACACACACACACACACACACACACCTTTTATCCAAAAAATTATTAGGCTTTGGGCTTGCAAAAATGCCTGTCATCAGGAAAGAAATCTATGCTCACATCTGGAATCCCTTTGTTTGTGGTTGCCATGCCCTTTCCTAATTTCTGAGCCAAAGCTAGAAAGGCCATTGTAACTCAAAGCATTTATTTTGTGGACCGTTCCTGTTATTAAGAACTTCTGAATTAATTTATGACTAATGGATAAATGACAAAAATAGGAACTATATCTTAAAAAACATACTATTAACAGACAATACAAATGACTGATGAGACTGTTTTTCACAGTGAATAAAATGTGTAGAATTTTTATAATTTTAGGAAATAAACATTCTATTTCGGAACCCGGTTTGCCTTTCTGGTGTTTCCTGCCTCTAGAAAAAGCTTACATCTTACATTCCAGATGATCTCAGAAAAGATTTCTATAGTAATTCTTTATTTGGTGCTAGATATATGTATTTTAATGCCACTGTAGGTCTCTGTACCTAGAAGAAGTAACAATGGTTGAGGGCAATTTGTTAAACAGGAGGAAAGGATATATTGAGATTTAGACATTCTTCTACCACAAATAATCTTTCTGGATACAAACCTGCGGAGCAAATGTGCAGGAAATGTGGTCTCAGTTAAAATAAATATATTTATAGCGAAATGCAGAAAATCTCCCTGGGACATCGGATTTAATTAATGCCTTTTTCTCCTATAGAAATTTTAGTGCACAGTAACATTGTGATAATTATCATATTACACGAGTTCTGTAGATCTTCTTGACTGAAAAAAGAGAATCCACTCTTGCATGCAGTTATTGATTCCCATCTTCTAAATCTGCTTCATGATAAAAGTTGGTTTTATTCAAGTGATTAACATTTTTACAATGATGCTCATTACCATAATAATTACCACATTATTCCTCATCAATTAATATTTATAACTTACTCAAAAGATAAAAAGGACAGAACAAAGCTTTTTACAGATTATAGAAAGCAGTATTTCAGATTTTTTTCAAAGAGGGATTATACTTTTTTATAAATCCTCACCCCAAAATATGTTTTCATTGACTTTTTGAGGGGGGGGGGGGTGGGTGGGCAGGGAGAGAAACATCCATCTGTTGCCTCTCATACTCACCCAGACCGTGGATCAAACCTGAAACCTTTTGATGTGCTGGACTACACTCCAACCAACTGAGTCATACCAACTAAGGTAGCATTTCATAATTTTAACCATACTCTCCCTAACTTGAAGAATTTTAACTCTAGTAAAACCATACCAACAATAGAAAATTAAGAGACTAATATGCAAAACTAGCTTAAAGTAGATTTTTGGCTTATTTTTGCTGTTGGCTACCTCTCACTTATCCTGTTACATTTAGCAGTTTCACTGTGTTATTTACAGAGAACAAACAAGATATCGCACAAAATATTTGGCTCCTAATCATGGGACAACTTCTGTTCAAATGAGGACAAACGGATGTTTGAAACCATTTTTATGCTTCATCCCCTCACCCCTTTTACAGGAAAATGGAAAATTAATGCTGGCAAAGAAGTTACAGGAAAATGTTACTGAATTTATTCAAGTCTGGGATGGTATTGGTTGTATACTAAATAGCCTCTCATTGCTTAAATAGAATCCCTTCTTTGTGAGCCTCTCATTGCCTAAATAGAATCTCTTCCTGTGCAATGTACTCAGTGAGAATCCATGGGGTTCTACAGGTTGAATAAGGTTCAATAATTTATAATTTGCAATATAAATTACATTCCACACTATCATGATAAAGTAATAAACAGAAAAATTCTTATTCTTATGTGTTGCACATCTGCCCTTCTGTCCTGGTTTCATTGTGAATTTCTGGCCACTATCCAAAGATGAGCATACCTGAAACGGGCAAGTTTCCAAGTCGTTTGTTAAACAGGAAGAATACTGCACTGAGAACAGGGTTGGAATTGCTGTCAACTCGTCTGCTGTGAGAACTTCTGTCTTCCTTCCAACTGGTGTAAATATTGCTTCTATTTCTCTCAGCAAGAGCATGAGCCACATGTTCTTTTCTCATGATAGAGAGGAAATCTGGTGTTATTTCTTTTTTATTTAATCCCCAAATAACATACTGATGGCCATATAAGATTATGCCTTTTTAGCTTTATAAAGCTTTTTAATATTCCCCATAGTGATACTCAGTAGATACTTATTAAATCAAATTTAGAAAACTCGAGAAAAGAATGTGGAACTTATGAATTGGGCTGAAAAAATTTTATTCCCATGTAACTCTAAATACTTTATGTAGGAAAATAATGGAAAATTACAGTGTGAGATTGATATTTGCAATGTTTTTAAAAAACAGTAATCTCGTGTTCCTACTTTATCCGAGCATCAGCTGGGTCGATTATCTAACAGACTTGATCAGAACATCAGCTGGTAGATTATCTCACAGAGTATTACTGATCGCCCCACAAGGTCACAATATTCAGGGAGCACCCAGGGGTGAAAGACATTTAACAATTAAGCATGTGTTTTCCTTATCACAATTCAAAGGGAAAAGCACAACAGTGTTTGAAATGATGACTCAAAATCAGACTCTCAAATACACAAAAATTGGTATTTTTGAGACCCACACTTATTACTTTATTCATTTATCCAGTCATTCATGCAGTAAAAATATATGGACAACATGCATCAGCCACATATTATATTCAAAACACTTAGAAGGATGTGCAGATTATAGTAATCAGATATTCATCCCAGAATTGTTTACAGTATCATAAGTTAGAAGGAAAGAGACTGATTACCCAATGAAAGATTTTTAGCTGAATTATGATATAGTCATTAACAGCATATTGTGAAAAAAGATTGATATACGCTGGCCAGGTAACTCAGTTGGTTAGAGCATCATCCCAAAATATCAGGATTGCAGGTTTAATCTTTGGTCAGGGCACATACAAGAATCAACCAATTAATGCATAAACAAGTGGAACAAGTTGATGTTTCTCTCTCTCCCTTCCTTCTTCTCACTAAAGCTCAATAATAAAAAAAAAAGCACATTGATACAGATTATGTAAATGTGTATAGTTGAGGTGAAAATATAGTTATTATTGTTTACTAAGTGAATAAAATAGGTTATGGAATAATATTAAAATGTCTGTTCATTTAAAAATAAGTCTATCTATAATATGCATATATTATATACATTTGTATGCTCCATTCTCTAGCATGTTATATACCAAAATGTTAATGCTGTTTTCTTTGGGGCAGTGGAATTACAGGTAATATCTTTTCATATCTTCTTATCACCTACTTTGTTTAAAATGGACATCATATAATTCTGGAACATTGAAAAAAAACACACCACACATCCACTTAAACATGTAGAGATCATTATAGTACCAGTAGAAAGATATAGTGCCTTCTGATAGCCAATTTTAGTACAGAAAATGACCTGGTTAGTTTAGCAAAATCATCAAGGTGTTGCAAGATATAGTGGAGGAAAGAGATTTTCTTTCTTAGAATTTTTAAATCTGGAATTATTAACATTTTGAAAATAGAAGGATAGAAAGATTGCCTTATTTTTTTTAAATCCTCACTTGATATGTTTTTATTGATTTTAGAGAGGGGAAGGGGAGAGGGAGAGGGAGAGGGAGAAATAGAGGAAGAGAGAGATAGGGAGAAAGCGGGGCGGGGGGGGGAGAGAGAGAGAGAAACATCAGTGTGAGAGAGAAACATTAATTGGTTGACTCCCGTACATACCCCAACTGAAGATCAAACTGGAAACCTATGTATGTTCCCTGACTGGGAATTGAACCCACAACCTTTTGATGTATGGGACGCTCCAGCCAACTGAACCATTCTGCCAGGATAGGAATACCTCATTTTTAATGATTAAGCAATTTTTTGAATAAGGCAAATTTGACATGACCTTTTTTTACAGGAAGCAGATTTATAAAGTGAATTGAGTTAAGGTAGCATAATAAATGCACAACACCTTTGGTTCATAGATAGATAATAGGGCTGAAGTGACTTAGGTAAAATCTGCATTCTATAGTCTGACTTAGATTCTGGAAAATAGGTGAAAGGAGAGTAGGCCACCAACTGGCCCCCTTGCTGGTCTGCTTAACCCCACTTAATGGTGTGGACAGGCTATGCTACTTTTTAATTGTGTAATATTTTGGATGAATAAATAAATTGTTTTGCATCAACTTAATTTCTCTGAAACCTGTAGTATTCCCTGAATAAAAATTTAAATAATGGAGATTATATTTCTTTTTATTGGGCCACATGTGGTCTTTGTACACATGAATATATTTTTAAAAGGCAATTTAAGTGATTCACAAAAACATACATATAATACTAACCTTATATATAACATGTAAAATTATCTATACTAATAAAAGGGTAATATGCTAATTAGACTGGGAGATCTTCCAGGAGACCTTTCGGACATTCTTCTGGACAAAGCCGTGGTGGCAGGGCCGAGGTAGAGGTGGTTAGAGGCCAAGCGGGGAGGGCAGTTGTGGGTGATCAGGCTGGTGGGGGTCGGGGCTGTTAGGGTTAAGCAGACCAGCAAGGGGGCCAGTTGGTGGCAAGCAGGCCATCAGTGGGAGTCAGTTGGAGGTGATCAGGACAGCGGGGGGTGCAGTTTGGAGTGAGCAGGCCAGCAGGGGGGCAGTTGTGGGTGAGCAGGCCAGTGGGGAGGGATAGTGGGGCGAGCAGGCCAACAGGAGGGGCAGTTGGGGGTGGGGTGATCAGGCTGGCAGGAGGGCATTTGGGGGCAAGCAGGCCAGCAGCGGGGGAAAGTTGGGGCGAGCAGGCTAGCAGGCAGAGTGGTTAGGGGCAATCAGGCAGGCAGGCAGGCAGGTGAACGGTTAGGAGCCAGCAGTCCCGGATTGAGAGAGGGATGTCTGACTGCCGGTTTAGGCCTGATCCCTGTAAACCGTCAGAAGGACATTCCTCGAGGGGTCCCAGATTAGAGAGGGTGCAGGCTGCTTCCCAGTGGGGAGCAGGCCTAGCTGCAGTCGGACATCGTTAGTGCTGCTGAGGAGGTGGGAGAGGCTCCCACCACCACCGCTGTACTGGCAGCCATCAGCCTGGATTGTGGCTGAGCAGAGCTCCCCCTGTGGGAGTGCACTGACCACAAGGGGGCAGCTCCTGCATTGAGCGTCTGCCCCCTGGTGGTCAGTGTGTGTCATAGTGACCAGTGATTCCCAGTTGTTCTGCTGTTAGGGTCAATTTGCATATTACCCTTTTATTATATAGGATAGAGGCCTGGTGCATGGGTGGGGGCCAGCTGGTTTGCCCTGAAGGGTGTCCCGGATCAGGGTGGTGGTCCCGCTTGGGTGCCTGGCCAGCCTGGGTGAGGGGCTGATGGGTGTTTGCAGGCTGGTCACAACCCCTTCAGAGAGGGGCCCTCACTGGGGTGCCTGGCCAGCCTGAGTGAGGAGCCGATGGCCGTTTTCAGACTAGCCACACCCCCTTCAGGGTGGGGGTCCCTGCTGGAGTGCCTGGCCAGCCTGGGTGAGGGGCTGAGGGCCATTTTCATGCTGGCCACACCCCTTTTAGGGAGGGGGGTCCTGCTGGAGTGCCTGGCCAGCCTTGGTGAGTGGCTGATGGCTGCAGGCTGGCTATAGCCCCTTCAGGTTGAGGGTCCCTACTGGGGTGCCTGGCCAGCCTGGGTGAGGGGCTGATGGCTGTTTACAGGCTGGCCAAGCCCTCCAGTGAGGACCCTCACCCCATTAGGGTGTGGCCAGCCTGGGTGAGGAGCTGAGGGCTGTTTGCAGGCTGGCCACATATCCCTTCAGGGTAGAGGTCCCAGCTGGGGTGCCTGACCAGCCTGGATGAGGGGCTGCGGGCCGTTTCCACGCTGGCCATACCCCCTTCAGGGTGGAGGGTCCTGTTGGGGTCCCTGGCCAGTCTGGGTGAGGGGCTGATGGCTGTTTGCAGGCTGGCCACGCCCTCCAGCAGGGACCCTCACCCCATGAGAATGTGGCCATCCTGGGTGAGGGGCTGATGGCTGTTTGCAGTCTGACCACAGCCCCCAGCCCCCAGCTCCCAGTGGTGGCTTGCTGGAAGCAGGTATCTGGGATTTATTTAGCTTCTATAATTGAAACTTTGTTGCCTTTTGCAGAGGCCACAGCCGACCAGGGCAGGTGGGAAGTTTGGCGTCCTCCATCACCGGGGCAACCAAGGCTCCTGCTTACTCCAGCTCTGTGGCTGTCGTCTGCCATCTTGGTTGGGTTAATTTGCATATAGTCGCTCTATTGGCTGGTGGGCATGGCTTAGGTGTAGCGAAAGTGTGATCAATTAGCATCTTCGTCTTTTATTTGTGTAGATAAGCCAAGGTGATATAAAAAACATGCTTTAAGTGTTTTATCTTTCCCTTTTTCTATTTTATTATTAAATGTGGTATTTTAAAAGGATAATGAGGTATCCTATCATGATTGATGAACCAAGAGATAGTAAGCTTCATGAAGTCCTGTTTATGTCATATTAACAAAAGTTTTTTTTTTCCACCCTTGTAATTCTGTTATGCTATTTGGTTAATTGAAAAGTGCTAATTTTAAGAATATGAAGTTATGCCTTAAAAATTTCCATTGACCTGTTGAACCATTAAATTCAACATGAGAAGGCATGTGATTAACATCCTTTTTAATTCTGCAAGGAGGTAATGGAAGCATTGAATGCTTTTAGTCTGTGTCTTAATTGTGAATCTCAAGCATGCATAGCGAAGCCCGCTCACTTAGGACATCCGGGATGTGATGTACGAGTATTGATTACTCTTTGTGTTGTATTCAGTCTTCATCTTACAGAAATTCACACAGGGTCACGTTTCGCAATTACTGTGATCTTCTGACAGTACTGAGATGGATTTTCAGTGTTTTCTCTATTATGAATATCAATTGCTCCTTTAGATTTTATGTTTCCATTTAAATAGTATGAATGTTATCTTAGTATAACATGTATAAGTTGTATGCCTTCTCAAAAGGATTATAAAGTGATACATTTTGGGAGAGAAAAGGATAACATTTTCTCTCCAAAATGTAAATGAAGAAAAACTGCATGACACAGCAATCCAAGAAAATGTGAAAAGAAAATGTTAAGATGGTCAAATGTTAAGATGACCATCAAATGTTAAGATGATCGATTGGTGTCATTCTCAAAGAAAACAAAAATTTAAAGTGAATGGATTCCAAAATATATATTAATAATTAGAGTCTTCCTAGTTATAGAAGAGACAAAAAAATACCACTTAGACTCAGAAGCATAATCAATTCCTCTGTGTGCTTATTGATTTTGCAAGAAAAAAGACAGACATAAAACTAATTGCAGAGTAATATATATATATATATATATATATATATATATATATATATATGTATATATATATACACACACACATATATATGTATAATATATATATGTATAATATATATATATGTATATATGTGTGTATATATATATATATATATATATATATATATATATGATGCATCTAATAAGAGATGGACAGGCATTAGGAGACAATATGGGTCTTCATCAGAGCATAACGGTAACATGCATTATTGTGAGCAGTGCCATACAAGGGATCAAGATTGTTAGGTACACAGAGATCTCTAGTCAAGGGAGGACTCATATATTTTTAAAATATCTGTGAGTGGGGTTCTTACTACAGTGGCCCTAAGCCATTGCTTAATCAGTCTTGTTTTCTCATTACTTTTCTAATAGTGAGCAATCTCAAAGGAAAGAGCACGATTCCTTCTTCCCCTGTCATTGACATTGCTCCCTGCAGACCTTTCTGGTTGGCCCTTCTTGCATATTATGCACATGGAAGTACCAGTCATGCCAGGGAGATGGTGGGCTCTGATTGACTACTGTGGCTTCCCCAGATCGGTGGAAAGTTATGGCCACATGAACCCAAAGAGTCCTGAAGGGTCAGTTGTTTAAAAAATGTGCATTAAGCAGAGCCAATTGCAGATGTCCACACAGGTAGGATTTGTCTTGTCAGAAAGTAGGCTAAAGGATATTTCAGGAACAGAATATGAAGTAAAAATCAAAGGCAGTAGCAAACAAGGCATGTGTCGGGGACTTAGAATAGAGTTCCTTTTTAAGAGCAGAGAGTTTGTTTTTAAGGGACAGTAGAATTATTGAAGTCATTTGGTGTCAGGTTGCATTTGTTTTGCAGGCAATAGACAGTTATAGAAAGAGATTTGTGTGTGTATATGTGTGATTCCGTTTAAGACAGTGTTTTTCAAAATGTAGCTTGCTTTTTAGATCAGTAGGTTCTCAGATTTTTGGTCTCATGATCCCTTTATATTCTTCAAATTTATTGCAAAGCCCAAAGGCATTTTGTTTATGTGATTGTATTTATTGGTATTTGTTGAATTATAAATTAAAACTGAGAAAAAAATAAGCATATCTTCTATTAGCTGTCAGAGTGATGACATCATTATATCATGTAGCTTCTGTAAAATTCTAAAAAAAGAATGGGAGAGAATAAGGCAAATGATGTTTAGCATGGTTTTGAAAAAAAAAATTGACTTTGCGGATTTCACGAAATTATCTTGGGCACACCAAAGGGTACCTGGACTGCATATTAGAAACCATTCATCATGAAATATATTCAGTGGCTTATGATAAGTGTTTGTGGAGTGAAAATTAATTTGTGTGTCTCTGTGATCACATGTATGTTTTGTCATAATACAAAATATATTTCTTATTTTATTCGTTTCACTTTGAAAAAATTGAATATTATTTTTGAATGTTACATTTAGGAAAGATTTATTCAGTGTTTGGATGAGGTTAGATTTCAGGTGGACAAAAACAGAGGAATGTGGGGGGGAGCAGTTACACAGGCATGATGTGGAGGTACAGAATAAGAAAATGCCATACACATGAATAGCTAACTTATTCAAAAAAGAAAAAAGAGCTCTTGGATATGTGATGAGAATAAAAGACGGAGTGTTTAGAGTGAAGCAAAAGCTCCACTATCAGACAAGAAGATGGTCCGCAATTTTAGGTCAACTTTTCCTTAAATATAACTGTGTCTCATATTCTGACAAATACGTTATTCTTTGCAGTTCCATTAGCACAAATCCTGACCTCTTTTCTTCATATCCTGCTGCGTAAGCTTGAAAAGCACAGTCCCCAGGTATTGGTCTCTTTTTTGCTTTTCAAGCCTAAAGATCTCAGTCATATGTCCTATAGATGTGAGTGAATCATAGTCAAAATGACAACATTTGGATTAGAAGCTCATTTCCTTTCCCTTGTCTGGCATTTTGTACAAAAAGTCCTTTTTAATCATCACAACTTTTATTGAAATAGTCAAATTGTACTGCATCATAAGAAAAAAAAATGGCAATTTGAATAATTGAGTTCACTTTAGTTAGTGATGATTTGTTTGATATGAAAAACTAGAGAGCCTCCATAACCATGCTGCCATGTTGTTTTCTTTGAAATTCATTATTAATGAATGGGATAAGTGACAAAAAATATGAAGCTAACGTTATAAAATTAATTTCTATGGTGAAAGAGATTTGATTAAACCAAAAATGTTTATTCAGAGATGACTAAAGATAGTTGTTTCTTATGTTGCCCCTAGGAGACTTGGAGAACTTTGAAAGCCTTACAAATCACCATAGCTTTGCTACAGGTTCTTCTATACAGTCGTCCTATATCCACAGGGAGTATTTTCAGGACCCCCAGCACATGCCTGAAACGGGACAGCACCAAATTCTAACGAATTTTTTAAACTTTTAAACTGTTGGAAGTGTAGTAGCAGTTTCTCCATTGGAGACTCAACCACTTCAGTAACTTGTATAATTTTTTATCCAAACCTATTCCTGAATCTGTAATGACCCTGTATTTGCAGTAAATGGCTTGGTGTCATTTGTTTTAGGGGGTCCCTCACTGAAATCTTGTATAGCCTCAGCGCTCTCTGAGGCCACTCATCACTGTCAATCAGAACACGTTTTCTATCCATGTCTTTCACCCACACTTCCCGTGCCTTTTCCGACTTAACTAAGCACTTACTGTATGCTGTGGCCGTAACTTTTGCAGTTTGAAGTACAACAGCAGAACTGTCCCTAATTTCTTTTTCCTTCTTCACAATTTCATGGATAAAAGAATGTTTTTACAGTAGACCTTAACCTCAGCATAAATTTTTTCCCTTCCTTATTAAGTTGAGAACTTCCATCTTTTCGCTTAAAGGAAGCACTTTGTGTTTTTTCTTGTCATATTCAAATTGGTACCATCAATATTCTTGCATTTTGGGGCCAGTATTAAGTAAAATAAAAGTTATTTGCTAGCTGGCAGGTAGTATATTTGATCCAGGTATAATTATTGAATAAATAGGTTAAAAAGTTGCTTGAGTAGTCCAAAAGTTAGATATATGTACAGATTTGAAAATTCTTTTCTGCTTCTTAAGTGTTTTCTAACGACTCCTTTTGGTGCAAATAGTTTGGTGAGATCCAAATTATACTGTGTTTTCTGCTCAAACCTGTTTATTACTAGTAAAATTGTTTCCTGAATGATACTAAAATCTGCTAAAACTACTGATAAACTACTATCATAAAATAATAGCTAGGATAAATGCATGAAGAAAAATTTAAATATCTAAAGTCAACCAACAACATTTATTAATCATTTACTATATGTATGATATTTGGGATACAAAGATGAGAAAGTTAATTAAATATATTTTTTGACTATCGGCTATGTACCAGGCATGCTTTAGTTTGGAGATGCAGAAGCAAAAAAAACAAAAAAAAAACAAGATAAGTACAATTTCTTTTTTTATGGGTGTCATATCATTGGGAAAGAAAAGTCAATATAGTTTTAAAACATTAATTCATTAATATTTTAATTAAAGTATTTCTGCATTGCACATGGCTGGGTGGTTTGGCAAGATTTCCATGAGGACATGATAACTGAAAGGCCAGTTGGAGTCAGCCAGGTGCAGGTAGGTCAAGGAGAGGAGCATTTCAGCAGCGAGACATGCAGGGCAAGGGGACTGAGGTGGCAAAGGTCTTGGCGTGTTCCTGGGACTGAACTGGAGTAGGAGATGAGGGCGAGAGTAAGAAAAAAAGTACAATAGAAGTAGAATTATAGACAGGGCAAGGCATTTGAATATTATTCTAACTGGTATACCAATTATTTGGCCCGTTCTAAGCAGAAGAGTGATCTAATACAGCATGGGATAAAGAAATGACCAGTGGAGTTGGCAAAATGAAGGTTATTTGAAACTTTTAAAAGAAAGATTAGTGGAATAATGGAGACAAAGCCCAACTGGAGCCGATTGAGAGATTAAGAAGGAGCAAGTAGAGACAGTGACTCCCCAAAATTTTCTCTGAAGGATAGCAAAGAAATGAGCGGTCATAGGGGAGTTGGGGTTCAAATTAGTTTTCTTCCTCTTTTTAATAAGAAAATATACTACAACTTTTATGAATGTTGATGTCTAATAAAAAAGGGAGAATTTGTGATTCAGGGGAATGGTTCCTTCTTCTCAGAAACAAAATCTTTGAGTCAGAGAATAGATGGGGCCCATGTCTTCCCCAGAGGAGTTGACCTTGACCTCTGATGGATAAAATGTAAATTTACCTAACATAACGGGGGAATGCCGAGAGCATGTTGTACAAATGTGGCTGTGCTGGTAGGATTAGTGGTCAGAAAATGCTTACATTCCATTTCCTCAGTGGGTGGACTGGGTATAAGAGGTTTGAAAAGAGTAGAAAAGATGAGTAAAAAGATTTCAGTAATGTCACCAAAATATCAATGAATAATGAATTGCCACAGGCATTATAGAAAACTTTGAAATGTGGATCATATTCTCTTGACTGGATCACATACGGAAATGAAGATGCACAGAGGCCTTTGTGTAGGAGAAGATAAAAGAATGGACAGGGCCAAGCTTTTTGAGACGTTTTGCCACCATTCTTTACAGAGCTCTTTGTCCATTTATTCAGACAGATTTATTAATAGTACTTTCAGTCACCTAAACTCTCCTTTTAAAACTACTCCGTTTCCTAAGGTAGAAAGTTGTCCCCTAGTGAGTTCCTTAATTATTTCACTGAGAGGTGTAATTACTAATCGTGAGCTCCATGCATTGCTATTATCGCCATGCTAAGTTTAGCCTTTGATATTTTCATTCCATAATTTTAGCCTACTGTGAGATAAATGAGCAGAAAAACCAACGCAATAATATGGACTCATAGAAAAGACATAAACAATGCAAGTCGTCGTCTTTTGCCTAGAGAGCGAAGTGACTTACCCAACATCAGCCCCTTTAATTGCAATGCTAGAAGGATAAGGGGGCTTCTCTATTCCAGCCCTTGACACTCGTTTCATTTAGCTGTTGGTTTAGAGTAAATAATATTTTCCTTTGAAATCATGACAGCTCAATTAATGCACATTTCTTTTTTTCTGCATTTGGGGTTTTTCATGATTAGTGGACCTCTTCCAGTTTTACAGAACTTTAGCAGCAGACACGTCCCTTTAAAAAAAACTCTGCCAATCCCAACTTTTTAAGTAAATATTATATTGTGGATTTACCTCACTGTGTGGGGGATGGACTAAGTATTTAAAAGTGACCATAGTGTTCAGATGAGATGATAGATTTAACTAGATTTCCTCCTAAGGAAAATGTTAGAGGATATCTAATCACTATGCTATACACCTGAAACTGACACAAAATAACATGTAATGTAAACTGTAATTGAAAAATAAAAAGTATTTTAGAGGAAACCCATAAAGATTATAAATCATTTTGAATGTGTTTTTTAGATAAATATAGTTAAATATCAAGATTCCATAGACTAGTAAGCCTACATTGTCTTTTAATTCAAGTATAAGTGCCTTGTTTCGCCCTTTAATTTTCAGAGACTTTAGTATCTGAATTACCACTCACAAAAGGTCAGCACCTAATGTGGGATTAAAATAAGGAGGAGAAATTTTAAAAATAGATATTGAAAGAAACTGATTTATCAATTTAAAAGAAATGTATTTAAAACTATAAATTGGAGCATGACTTTTCAATAGCTTTCTTTTATTAGTTGTTGACAGTTTGATCTAATGTATTGCTAAGCATCATAAAAGTTGATTACCAAAGTAAAACATATAGTTTAAATATATTCAATAGAGCAATAGCTAATGCAGTTATGTGATTTGGGATGAGGCGTTATCTTGTTAAATCAAAATATCATATTGTTCAATTTTTAAATAATCGAAAAAATTTGATTAATGCACATAGCAGTTGCAATACATTTTCCAAGGAAATTGAAGTAGATTTCCCCGATCCATTAATTTCCATTACCGCCCATTCAGTTATTCAGTTCTGCCCACTGGCAGCCAGTCTCCGCATGCAGCATTTGCCTCACATGTTCTATTAGCCGATGTTTAGTGAATCTCACTCTCAATCTTATCAAATGGCAAGCTCTAAATTTTTGGAAATTATATTAAAATAGCGTTTCTAATTGTGAAGAAGTAACATAATAGGTAGCACAGGGATGCCTCTCTAATGTAATGCCCGTTAAGGAGCCCAAATGGGAAGAGAGTGGAAAACTGAGCTCTTTTCAGAGATGTGACCTTTCCTTCCTTCATCATGCCCAATAGAAGCCCAGGGGACACAGAATAATAAGGCCTCTGGTATTGTCAGGGGGAACCTACGGGAATGAGCTAGACCTACAGGCTGCAGGAATGCTATGAATTGTAGATGCTATTGGATTTTTTTTTTTTAATCTGTTGGGATTGGGGCAAAATCTGAGGTGGCATCATGTAGAAGATTTAATTGGCCTATAGGCAACTCTGTTAAGAATTCCCAGTGCCTGACATTCTTAATAGCAAAGGATTTTACATATATGTCATTCTCTCTTTCCTGTTTTCCTTTTTTTAAAAAGTTTCTTTATTGATTAAGTTATTACATATGTGTCCTTATCCCCACATTACCCCCCCATCATTCTCTCTTATATAAATAAGATTCATAAGTGCTTTAGAGATTCATGAATTTGAAATGTAGTCTTAATTTTCAAAAGAAAATATTGGATAGGAATTGTTCAAACTGGGCTAATTAAAGAAAATTAAAAAAACACACACACAAGTGACAGTGTTACTTCATTGTGATTAAGAAATAGCATATACAAAAGCTGATGATGCTATTGTAGTTTATAGTAGAAGATGCAACTATAAAAATTAAATGACAAAATTCTGGGGGGAGAGAAGACAACCTGATATGGAAAGTAGTGGTAGTCCTTCTCTGGTCTCATATTAAAAAGTCCATATAAATACAGAAAAATGAAACTTTGTAAGTTTATGTAAAAAGACTGAAACTAGCATGAATACTGAGTTACAATTAACTAGAAAATCAAGTTCTAAAATAAAATTTTAAGGTTTTTATTTAAAAATTATAATCTTTTATTTCTTTTCTTTGGGCATAGTAATACAGTCATTCATGCATACAATTTATTAAGAGCTCTTAATTAGTTGTCAGCATTGAAATCCATGGGTTTTACCTAGCCAATTATTTGATATGGCATGAAATAGATCCATAAATGATTTTACAAGTTCTATAAATTCAGAGCAAAAGCCAAAATTTTAAAACTATTAAAGTGAAAGTAAATGCAATTTGGCCTTGAGATAATCATTTAAGCCACTTTTGTAATATTGGCATTTTAATAATGTAAGTCCATTAAAAAATATCAGTTTGGAATTTATCATCATAAAAAAATAATTGAATGATTATTATGCATAAATCTCTCCAAGAATATGGTCGGCCAAATTTGAAAGCAGAGACCTGTACACATGATTGGTAAACAAGACAATCTCTATTTTATGACAATGCATTTATTACTTTTCTACATATTCATATAGCCCAAAGAGCACTCCTGTTTTTCAGTGAAATAAAAGTTTGTGTTCAAGGACTTGAAATCCAAAAAAAAGAATTTGAAATCCCTTTAAGATAAAAATGATTTCAATCAGATAGTTACATATTACATATATAATATAGGTAACATACATACACACATGCATGACACACATCTATATTCATATATGGATGCATGTCTGTGTGTATATAATAAATTATGGTGCTATATAAAAATTTTATGATTTTTGAACAAATAGAAATGGAAGTTAAAGTCATATAGTTCTTCCTTAACTGACTTCACAAAGGATTCTTTTCTCAATTGTTTCATGAGAATTATATCTAAGAAATGGTACTCAGCTCTTAAAAATAAAATTTAAAACTGGAACGTATATGTTTATTATTTTTTCTTAACTTTAAATATGGCACCTGGACTCAAAAAAGACTCCAGAATATATTGCATATTTTCCATTATTAACTCCCTTAAGTTAAAAAATAAATATTGAGCTCTCAGAAACATCAATAGGAAGTATTCTCTTAACTCACTTAATGGAAGTTGGAACCTGGCCAGTGTGTGTGTGTGTGTGTGTGTGTGTGTGTGTGTGTGTGTTTATGCAATTATTACATAACATTATAATATGTAACTATCATAATTATAGAACAATATCAATAATATTTCATACAACAATATTCTTATGTGAGAATGCACCTTAATTTGAAAATATACCAGATATAAAACTTTATGAATATCTGACACATGATAATTTATAAAAAAAATTGGATCTAAATGAAAATTTGTCAGTCAACTTTGTGTAAAGTGAATGATAACTGGGTTTTTAAACATAAATTATGTGACTTCTTTCACAAAATGCAAAACCCTTTTGGAGATAACATGATTGATCACAATTATTTGATACATTTGGATATTTGTAAAATAAGTTTTTGTAGATAAAGATACACTTAAGGGAAAAGAAAATGTGTATCTTATAAGTGTAAAATCAGACTAATTTTTGTGTCTCCATCTTTGAGAGAAGGGATAGATTCTCCATGCTGCAGCATACTGACAAAAACATGGGGGATTCTTTTATTGATTGAGTTGTCACCTGACACATAGGGATTCATTTTAAAGGTGGTCACAACTTTCCCATTGCTTAAAATAAAATACTGCTTGACTCCATTCTAAACATGGGAATTGAAGTGGCAGAAAATTTGAGGTGATTAATCACAAAGTTTTTTTTTTGCTGTTGTTTGCTTTGCATGGTCTGAACATTAGACACTTTCAAATGTATCAATAGTTCAGATAACAAGAATTTTGTACCTATTCCTGACTAAGTCACATAAAAGGATCTTAATATCCTCATTCCTCATTCTTCTGCATGGTAGGCAAAAAGTGAAATGCTGATTAGCATATTGCTCAATTTTTCATCAAGCAGAAGGCACTATTTGGTTTAGTATTATTTGAGTTCAAATTAAACTGGAATGATGCCTGGTGCAGGGATACCATAATTCATTAAACAAATATTTATTGTTAGCTATTTGCAAGGCATTGGGTATTGTGAATAGGAGGCCCTTGATTTCAAAGATATTCAACAAATAGAAGAAAGCCATGTATTCAAACACAAACTTTCCTTGGGAAGATATAATTATTTATTAACAGACTAGAGGTGTCTCTTAAAGAAGCCCCCTATTCATCAGTCTCTTTGCTATTTTTATATTTGGGGGAGAAGTTACCAAATCTTGCCTTTTTAAGCATTCAGGCAGATAGGCAGCGTCTCCTTTAATAGTGATCACTGAAGAATTTCCTGTGCCATGTTTGTAAGCACATATTTCAAACCTCTATACTTGTGAGATAAGTTCATCAATTAGGAAAAATTATAAATAAAGATGTTGGATAAAAGATAATAAGGGGAAGCACTTTGTGATACAGATGCATTAGAGGAATTACAGTATATCTTTTTTTTTAAATTGATGTCAGAGAGGAGGAGAGAGAGAGAAAGAGATAGAAACATCAATGATGAGGGAGAATCATTGATTGGCTGCCTCCTGCATGCTCCCTACGGGGGGTTGAGCCCACAACCCAGGGCATGTGCCCTGGAGTGGAATCAAACCGGGGATCCTTCAGTCCCCAGGCTGACATGCTATCCACTGAGTCAAACCAGCTAGGGCTATATTCTTATTTTTAATTTCACTACTGTAGTATGTTACTATAGTATGTACAGTTAAGGTGACACTCTTATCTGCCCTTAATGTGAAGGGTATGGAATCTCTTTTCATTGGGGAGAGATCTGCTATGAAATAATTATTCATGTAAACCATTTTAAAGAAACCTTCTACACTTCAAGGTAACAGGATGAAACCAGCTTTGTACCTTTCTGGTAATCTTGGTTCTGTTTTCCCTCTCATGCCTCTGTAGGGCTGAGTCTACGGAACACATTCAGTGCTTGCTGGTTGACTGATAATAAAAACACCTGAAGAAAGGTTCCCCTGCAGTTTGGAAAATCTGAGATCATTTGGGGTCAAAAGCTGAACATACTAACTGGTACCCTTGATTTCTTCCCCCCCCCCGCCCCCTCTGTATTGATTAAGGTATTACATATGTGTCCTTATCCCCTCATTGGTACCATTGATTTCTCAATAAGGCTTACGTTGTTTTTATAATCAGCATTCATGAAAACTTGACAAGGAAAATAAGCACAGCATCTACAATAGAAATAGAATTTCTGAGGCAAAAACTGATGGTCAAGTCACCACCAGCACACGAGCGCATACAAGGATGGCGGTGAAATCTGGCAGAGGTTGTGAAGCTTGCAGAGTGGGTCCCGAAGCCTTAAAGGCAGTTACTTTAGAAAATAAAAGAAGGCAAACACTAAGCTTTCTTAGTTTTGTGGATAGAGAGAGAATATAGACTTAGGAGCGGTGATGTGTGGAAACCACATTTAACTTTCCATAGTTCACACTAGATGAAGGTTCTCTATCATTGTGTTATTCTGGTGTTTTAAGTATAGAGTTCACCTAGCAACTACTAGTACTAAAACACACACACACACACACACACACACACACACACACACACACACACACACCAACAACAACAACAACAACAACAACTCAGTGACATCAGGGGAGACTCAGGAAGATAACCAGGAGTTTAATTGGAGAGCAGATATGAAAACCAGTGATAAGAGGGAGTTACAAGCTGAAGGGAAATGGACCTTTTGTTAATATTAACTGTAGGAAGATCTCAGTTGTGAAGCTGAACAGAGGTGCAGGATACATCCCTGTGCCATTTGTTATTTTATGTAAGTATGAGAAATGGAAAATAGTAGCAGTTTCAGAATCACTCCATATATTAAAAAGTTACTTTAGGGTAAATGCCAGTCTGTTCTACAGATGCTTTGGATTTCTTACATTGCCTTAGTTTTTCTTTTTCCTCCTCCTATTGGTCAAGTTTTCATTCCTCTCTACTGTAGAAATTGTCTTTAGCTGTAATTAATAGCTAATAAAAAATCTTGCATATTCTCAAATTTAACAGATGATATATACATGATTAAGCCCTGTTTTCTCGAAGATATATTTGTCTCTATGTGCATATGATTATCTTTTTCTTCTTTAGAAAATAATTAATAAAATCCCCCCTTTGTTGACCTTTATTCAACACCAGAAATCCCTGGAGTATGAATGACCATTCTGAGCCATTCTTACCTAGATACCAACCTCAGTGACTGAATCATGTGCTAAGATGCGTGGTTTGATTGAGTATATCACAAAGATTTTCTCCAAATGGTATAGATGAATCCAAATGGATTATATTATTCACTTTCTTTTTCACCTATCTTTTTAGAACTTAAATATCCCTCATATCTGTGTATATTGTTTAGGGTTTCTTTTGTCAAAAGAAGCATTCTTTTTAAAGGAACATACAATTTTGTTATTGCAAATTAGAAAAGTATTCATTCTAATCTTGATTAATGCAATGACAATAAAACCTATTTAGGTTTTAGAAACCTATACAAGATTTTTTATCCCAGCAGAGGAAGTAAGAATATGGTTCCAGAAATGATACCTTGCCAGGAAGGATTGTATCCTGGAAAACAAGGAAGGGACCAAAATTTTTTTTTTTAAATCTGTGCTTGATTTATTATCCTATCTAATAAAGAGGAATTATGCTAATTGACTGCCCCACCCTCAAAGCTGGCAGCGCCCACAGCCACAAGATGGCTGGCAGGGGAGGGCAGTTAGGGGCGACCGGGCTGGCAGGGGAAGGTAGTTAGGAGCGACTAGGCCAGCAGGGGAGGGCATTTGGGGGTGACCGGGCTGGCAAGGGAGGGCAGTTGGGGGCAATCAGGCCAACAGGGGAGCAGTTAGGTGTCCAACCAGCAGTTGGACATCCCCTGAGGGGTCCCAGATTGGAGAGGGTGCAAGCTGGGCTGAGGTACACCCCCCTCCCCCAATGCACGAATTTCGTGCACCAGGCCTCTAGTGTTATTATAAAAAGAAAGGGACTAAATGAAGAAACACTGTAATAATGCCCAAATGACATTTGTTGTCATTGAAAAAGAACCATGTCCTTGAAAAGCAGTCCTTTTATCAAATTGTTGTGATTTGCTGTCATCTAATCACATTTCTACTCTAATTTAACTTTACAGAATGTTGGAAAGATGTCTAGAGAGCCAGTATAGAGAAAAGGTAATTTTATTTAAGGTCAAACATTTTGAAACCAACATATAATGGTGGTTTTATCTTAAGAATGCTTAAGTAACATTCTCAGTTGCTCACACTTGTTTGCATTTCTGTCATGGTGTCTACAGGAAACTTGGAATCTAAACCTGAATTCTGATCTTTAGTGAATAATTCTTTAAAGAGTTAGTTATCTCATCTGTAGAAGGGCCTCTGTAATATATGCTTTAGCTACTGTCATTATAGTTTTGTCAATGGATATATCATCGCTAAAGGTCATATCACTATATCTGTACATAGTGAGCAGTCAACAGATGCATGTTATCTATCCCAAATATATATGTTATTTAATTTTACAAAAAAACTTAATTTAGTTATGTACTAATCATCTGAAAATGATAGCAATAGGACCAATTTAAGGATTTAAAAACACATAATTAGCCCAGCTGGTGTGGCTCAGTGGTAGAGCATCGGACTATGAACCAGGAAGTCACAGTTCTATTCCTGGTCAGGGCATATGCCTGGGTTGTGGGCTCAGTGCCCAGTAGGGGGCATGCAGAAGGCATCCATTCAATTATTCTCTTTCATCGACATTTCTCTCTCTGTTCCTCTCCCTTTCTCTCTGAAATCAATAAAAATATATTTTTAAAAAAGACATAATTATATTATTTTTATATTTGATTTCTAGGTCACAAGTTAGTTTGTACAAACTCAGAAAAGAATAATAATTTTCTTGGAAGTATATGCTTGTGGTTTGGTTTGTGTGTGCTGCTTTTTTTTTTTCTTTTTCTTTTTTCTTTTTTCTTTTCTTGGTTAAACATCTAAATCTAGGCTGCCAGCATCCTAGAATTTCTATTACATTTGCAAGAAATAGAATCTATTTCATGTTCTTAAAATGTTTAAGCATAAATTATTCTATTTTTGGTGAAAGTAATCTTTACAAGATTATTTCCAAATATATGTTTTGGTAATCTCCAAAAACATTTGGCTATATATTTAAGTGCATAATCATTATTAGAATGTGGCAGTTGGGAATAAGAGCTGATTCACTCCAAAAATCTTACATTTGCACAGCTGTGTCTGGATTGCAGGCGTAAGAAACAAACAAGAAACCCTATCTTGTGAATCAGCTTGAAATATTTAGGAAGTATGTTTCTATGATTCTTCTTAATGATTATAGACATATTATATAAAATTACTTCACTAGTTTATTATTTTTTTCTGTTTATCTTTAAATGCAAGTAGATACTCTCCCTATTTAATTAAGTGTAGCAAATCAAATTCACAGAGAATCTTCAAACCGCGATCTGAGACTGGCTAACTGGGCAGCCCGTTCAATTCAGGTTTTTTATTTGAGCCACTACATGGGTTATGTTTGTGACCAACAGGATTTTAAGGGCCTGTTTCTCTTCAGAACCAGCCAGTGTGAGTCACATTAAGGCAGGACTATAATTCCTTGGCCTGCATGCAACTTCAGCACTTCCAGAATAGAAATAAAATACTGCAATTGTTTCTACTTATATCAGAGCTAAAAGGAGAAAAGAAAGTTAGATGAATTTCTGAGACTATTATGGAATCTTCCAAATATAATTATCAAAACAAGCATCCTTCTCTCAGTTTAAGAGACTAAAAGAACGTTAGCTCTGATTCGTTTAAGCACCTGATGCAAGAAGCAAAACAAAGTTACCAGTGTGTCCCTGTGGAGAGTAAATAGTCAATTTTTTTTTTTTGTTTTTAGAAACTGTTTTAAATGTACACTAGGTAGAAAAGCCCAGCAATCTCTGTAATGGGCTTAGATGCAAAATAGGAATATCCTGAGGCCTCTCTGCTGGGGCATTGGGATCCTCGAGTTCAGGTCACAGAAGCCACTGGTTAATCCTACAAGTGAGCAAAGTCTAGAAATTTGGAAAGTTATCTAGTTTTTCCCTGGATGCCATGTATGCTTCCTTCATTCCAGATTTTAATATTCGTGCCTTTTTGTGCATGGACTTTACTAGCTTGAGGCTCTTCCCAGTACTTATTTTCCGTAATTATTCTTTTTTAAGTTTTTGTTAAAAACAAGACTGTCAATTTTCAATTATTTAAATGCTGAGTACATTCCCATTGTATTTTTCCCAAGAAGAGATGACTACTTTAGAAAAGTCGGATTGCTAAAAAGAAAAGAGGGGAGGGAAGGAGGGAGGGAGGGAGAGAAGGAGGGAGGGAGGGAAGGAGGGAAGGAGGGAAGGAGGGAGGGAGGGAGATTGGAACAAAACATTCTTAAGTCCTTTAAAGAACTTCTGTCTCCATCTGATATGAAAAGATAGTGCCTTGTGGAGAGCAGAACTGATGTTCTCTTTCAGGCTAGTCTTTTTATGGAAACGAATAACTGATGCTTACTGTTGTAAGATAAGGGGCACAGCATTGATTGTATCCACTTAGGATTTTTCAATGTCACTTTCTGAGAGTGATCATAGATTTGGTAATGTTTTCAATACTAACATCTACCACAGAGGATATTTGTTACAACATAAGAAAAAAAACCAACCTAACATGAATAAAATTGGGTTTTATTTTTTTGTACTTTTTTATGTTTTTTTACTTTGTTTTTGTTTCATGCTTTTAAACGCTGGAGAATATTCCTGTGTAAGAAAAGGGAAGGAGCTCAGACCATAAGTAATTTTTTGTTTGTTTTTATTTTCTATGTAGCTAGCTATGTGATTTGGGGTAAGTTATTTAATTTATCCATGTCTCAAGTTTTCATTTGCTATAACAAGATGTTTGCATGAACTATAAAGTTAAGCTATTTTCAGTTTTAAATTCTATGCTGCTTGAAAATAATCAAGTGATATATGTGATAAAATCAGCAGTGTGTGTATGCCTGTATGTGTATATGTGGGCACACATACCAGTATATGGTTTTTAAATTGATATATGATTTACATACCATAAAATTCCCTTTTAAAGTGAACAGTTCAGTGGATTTTAGTGTATCTCAAGATGGTGCACCATCACTACCTCCTAATTCCAGAGCATTTTTATCACTCAGAAAGAAACTCCATACCAATTAGCACTCACATTCATTCTTCCCTCTCCTAGCCCTGGTAAACATTAATTTACTTTTTGACTGCATGGATTTTTCTATTCTGGACCACTGATATAATGAAATCATACAATATGTGGCCTTTCTATATATTTTCATTCACTTAACATGTTTTAATGTTGTAGATCTATTATTGCTTTATTCATTTTTGTAGCTGAATAATATTCAACTGTATGATCACATTTTGTTTGTCTGTTCTTCAGCTGATGGATATTTTATTTTGTTTCTGAATTTTGGCTGTTATTAATAAAACTCTAATCATTCATTTACAAGTTTTTGTAAAAATGTTTACAGTTATGTTGAGTCCGTACCTAAGAGTGATAGTGCTGAGTCATGTGGTAACTATTTAACATTTCGAGAACCCACAAGACTGTTTTCCAAAACAGCTGCACCATTTTACATTTCAACAATATATGAGTTCAGTTTCTCCAAATATTCACCAATATTTGTTATTGTCTGTCTTTTTTCATTATACTGATATTAAAGCTAGACAAAGTAATTTAAATAAATGAAAACTACAAATCAGTATCTCTCATACATATAGATGTAAAAATTCTATATAACATTTTTACAAATATAACTCAACAATATATACAAATAATACTACATCATAACTAGTATTTAGAACGCAATGTTGGTTTAACATTTGAAAATAAATCACCAATTTACCATACTTGAAAATTAAAAGGAAAAATACACAAGAAACTATATAAGCATTTCATACCTGCTCCCCCAAAAAGAGAAAACTAAACCAAAAATCTCATGGCAAACTAGGTATACTAGTAAAAAGGAACTTCAACAGGGTAAGCAGCATTTATGGAAAACCCACAACTGAGAGCTTATGTAATGATGAATAACGAATGGTCTTCCCCTAAGATCAGGAACAAGACAAGGATGCCCCCTTTTCTGTCCGCTTTACTGAAGTGTAATTGACAAATAAAGTTGTAATATAGCTATTTAAAATGTACATTGTGATGCTTCGACATATGTATACATAGTGAAAGGATTCCCACTATAGAGTTAGTTAATACATCCATCATTTCTCATATTTACCTTTTTTTTGTGTGTGTATAAGGACAATTAAGATCTAGTATCTTAGCATTTTCAATTATATAATACAATATTATCATCATCAGCTATATTCACCATGGTATACATTGACTCTAAAACGTATTCATCTTATAACTGAAGGTTTGTGCCATTTTACCTAACCCCTATCCATTTCTCCCTCTCCTCACCCCCCAAGCCCTTGACAACCACCATTCTTTTATATATATATATATATTTTATATATATATATATATATTTTATATATATATATATAATATATATATATATATATATATATTTTATATATATTTTATTTTTTTGCAGAGAGGAAGGGAGAGGGATAGAGAGTTAGAAACATCGATCAGCTGCCTCCTGCACGCCCCCCACTGGGGCTGTGCCCGCAACCAAGGTACATGCCCTTGACCGGAATCGAACCTGGGACCCTTGAGTCCGCAGGCCGACGCTCTGTCCACTGAGCCAAACCGGTCAGGGCTCACCATTCTTTATATCACTGTTTCTGAGAGTTCAGCTTTTTTTTTTTTAAAGATTTCACATGTGATATCGTGCAATGTTTTTCATTCTCTACCTAGATTATTTCACTTAGCATAATGGCCTCTAGGTTCATCCATGTTGTCATAAATGGCAAGATGATCTTTTTTATTAAGGCCAGATAATATGTGAGATATACAGATTATATGTATACTAGAGGCTTGGTGCATGAAATTCGTGCATGGGGAGGGGAGGTTCCCCTCAGCCCAGCCTGCACTCTCTCCAATCCGGGACCCCTTGGGGGATGTCCGACTGCCAGTTTAGACCCCGGGGATTGGGCCTAAACCAGCAGTTGGGCATCCCTCTCACAATGTTGGACCACTGGCTCCTAATTGCTCACCTGCCTGCCTGCCTGGTCACCCCTAACTGCCTCCCCTGCCAGCCAGATTGCCTCCAACTGCCCCCTCCCTGCTGACCTGGTCACCCCCAACTGCCCCCCCTGTTGGCCTGGTCATCCTCACAGCACCCCTTCCGGCCTGGTTGCCCCATGCAACCTGCTTGTTCAGTCATTTGGTCGTTTCTCATTAAGCCTCCTACCAGCCTGGTCATAGGCAGCCATCTTGTGAGGATGTCAGGGTTAATTTGCATATTACCTCTTTATTATATAGGATGTATCACACTTTCTTTATTTTTATTTTTATTTTTTAAATTTTTTTAAAAAAATACTTTATTTTAAAAAAATATATTTTATTGTTTTTTTTACAGAGAGGAAGGGAGAGGGATAGAGAGTTAGAAACATCAATGAGAGAGAAACATCAATCAGCTGCTTCCTGCACACTCCCTACTGGGGATGTGCCCGCAACCAAGGTACATGCCCTTGATCAGAATCGAACCTGGGACCCTTGAGTCCGCAGGCCAACACTCTGTCCACTGAGCCAAACCGGTTAGGGCTATCACACTTTTCTTTAAAGTGTCCACTCTTGGCCCTGGCATTCAATGTTGTACTAGAGCCGTGGTCGGCAAACTGCGGTTCGCGAGCCACATGTGGCTCTTTGGCCCCTTGAGTGTGGCTCTTCCTAAGCCTTAGGAGTACCCTAATTAAGTTAATAACAATGTACCTACCTATATAGTTTAAGTTTAAAAAATTTGGCTCTGAAAAAAATTTCAATCATTGTACTGTTGATATTTGGCTCTGTTGACTGAGTTTGCCGACCACTGTACTAGACGGTCTATCTAGGAAAATTAGATTTTAAAAAAGTAATAAAAGGCATTAAAATTGGAGATGAAAAAAACAACTATCTGTACTTGTAGATTGTATTATCTTGTATATGGAGAATACTAAGGAAACCACACACACACACACACACACACACACACGATACACAACTATTAGTGAATCTGGCAATGTTGCAAGATCAACATACAAAAAATCAGTTGTCTTTCTATAAAAAAGCAACAAACACTCCAAAAATGAACTTAAAAAACAAGCCTGCTACATAGCATTCATCAATGATAGGTTTTTTCAGGGTGTGTTTCTAGCAGAAAGCGTAAAGAAAGAATGCAAGCTATCAATTTGGAAATAGTACTTATGTAAACTTTGGAGAGTGGAAATGAAGGCTTAGAGGTTGTACTTGACCACAGCCGCTGCTGTTCGAATCCCTGTATTTACACATACATGTAGCACCGTGCTGGGTCCAAGTAAACTTGTTATTGTTGAACTGTGAAGCACAGGGTTACTCTGAAGCTGTCCGTTGTGTTGAATAGGAGAGCCTCCTGTTCCCTTGGCCATGTTTCCTGATTGGCATATTTTCATTTCTTTTAGGACAACAGTCCAATTTCCAGGACTGATCCTTTTAGAAAAAAATTATATAAATATAATATAAAATATATACTCAGATACTCAGAGCAATTAATTGAGGCAAGTAAATAGAGGATGCTAATCTCTAGTTTTTTTCTTAAAGAAATGTCACAACTTATTTCCAAAGTGGGGAGAGAGTAGTGGAAGGGTCCCATTATGAAAACAAACCTTTGAATACGTTTTTTATTTAATTTCTAAAGTTTCCCACTGTTCCCAATGGTTATTGTAAATCAGTAGCAAGCCACCAAGACTTCAGAGCCAGAATGATAATAAAGTTACCAGTTGTTTTAAATGTCATTTAACAATTTGTCTTATTCAATGGGAGAAAGAATCAGAAAACATAATTCATAAAAGACTCAATATTTATATAATTTGAATTCACTTTTCTCTCCTGGATTAAAGAAAGAATAAAAACCTTTTAGTCTTTAAAACTTTGGCATAAATTATTCCACAAATTTTGTACATATGATAAAGCAACAGTAAAAGGCTATCTTATTGATTGTTAATATTACACCAGGCATATTGCTAATGTACATTTGACTAGGGTTTCTCAACTTATTGGCTTTACTGATATTTTGAGTTGGATAATTTTTGCTGTGGGGGCTTGTCTATGCATTTTAGGGTGTTTAGCAGGATCCTTGGCCTCAAACAAGTAGATACCAGTAACATCTGCTCCAAATCATGAAAATAAAAAAATGGCCTATGGGGCATAATCATTCTTGACTGAGAACTTTATAACCTCACCACAACTTTAAGGTGGTATAATTGTGATTCCTTTTTTATATCCACAGAAGTGAAGTGGGAGGAGGTTAACTTCCTCTAGGATAGATACCTACTAAGTGCTAGAGTCAAAAGTTGAAGCTAGACTTCATCTTGATGCTTCCATGCCCCATCCTGACCACCAGATTCTCTTACTGAATTCTTATTTGTTCATATAATAGGGTGTATACAGGGCACAGCTATTAAGAAAGGAATATTGCACTAAGAAGCCATGACAATAAGAGTCTCATGCTCTACCGACTGAACTAGCCGGGCACTTCCAAAGACATGACAATAAATACTCTAATATTTCAGTATTAGATAACATTTTATCTAACCTATTTGAACCCCACATACCCCCAATTGCTTTCTTTTATTGATTATTTTAAGTGTAACTGTAACTAAGTGGGAATAGTTCTAGATGCTCATTGTTTCTGTAATATTATAAATCCAATCAATATTTTATTACATTTAATGAGGTGACATTGCTTAATAAGATTATATAGGTTTCATGTGTACATTTCTATGATACATGATCTGTAAATTGCATTGTGTGCAATTTACACCCAAAGTCAAATCATCCTCTGTCACGATTTTACCCTTTACTACCTCTCACACCCTTTCCTCTGGTAACCAACCATTCTGTTGTCTATGTCTATGAGTTTCAGTTTTATGGCCCTCATATGAATTGCATGTTTTATGTCCTTCTCACTTCATTTTAAGGGACAGTAAGGTCTGATGGCAAAAGTGTGGATCTGGTGTCAGATTGCCTGTGATTGAATATAGTCTCTGCTTTTTATTAGTTGTGTGATTTGCGGGGAAGAGACCTGGTCTTTCTGTACCCAAGTGTCCCCACGTATACACATGGGCTGATGGTAGTATCTCCACATCGAGTTTGTGCTTAGGATGAGATGAAACACAAGTTCTGTAAATGTTAAATCTTAGTTTTGAAATCTTACTTGTTTTAAGCCCATCACTTTAATAAAATAAAGTACCGGAAGTATATATTATCCTTGCTTTGCTGAAAGAACTAACGGAACACTTTCTCTGCTAAACCCTGAAGAGAATCTGAGTTTCTGGGGCAGACACAGCCACTGTTTCTCCAACACTGTCTTCTGAGATGTGTGTTTCATGTTTTTACTAACCCAGCTCTTGCCAGGCAGGTCTCTATGAAAACTTTGGGTCCTACCCTACACTGCTGCTACATAACTGACTGGGAAAGCTACAGAGTTCATTCATTTCTTTATTCAGTCATTCGCCCCTTAAATAACTATCACTTTCTATTTTCCAGATTATGTTGTAAGTGCTGGATGATAAAGAAGTGTTGCTTTTTCTATAAAAATGTTTGTGGGAATTGTAAAATATAGGCCCTGACATATTTCAAATCTGAGCTCAACCATTATCTTCTTATTTGGCTCCAACCAGTTTGCTTAACCTCTTTGTGCGATTTCCTCATATATTAAAGTGCTGCCGTAATGGTTCCTGCCTCACGGGATTGTTAGATTAGAAGATATGTGCAAACCACACAGCATCTCTCTAGCCTGTAGCATACATGTGCTCCAAAAGGTAAATTATATTCTTGGCTCCTATATGATAGTTCTGAAATAATAGTAATAAAAAGAAAACTGCGAAAATGTCCAGCCCATTTGGAAGAATGACCAGAGTACCCATAGGATTTCACAATGGCCAAAGCTCGTGTACTGGTGCATCTAAAGATGTACTCCGACCGCCAAAGAGTGCTGTTCATTCTTGCTACTCTTTTATGTGGTAGAAAACAATCTGGGTTCAAGGGAGGGACATGCCCTCATCCTCTCTTTTGGAAGCTTTTCCTTTGATGCTCACCTCACTGATGTCTTTCATCCTCGATACCTTTGACACTTACTCCTAGACTTTATAAAATTTATGCTTTATAAATCAGTTATTCTTAATGTTTTACCTCCCTAATTAGATTCTAAATTTGCAGGTGGGACACATACCTTTCTCCTTTTCTAGTTTTTTTTAGTAGTTTTATATAGTGGTATTAGATTAACACATGTTAATTCAATAGTCAAAAACAGCAATGTGGAAAATCAGTGGATTTTGCTTAAAAAGGTTGAGAGATGCTGACCTAGTCTTCCTTCAGTTGCCCATGTCCTACAGACAACAGTTATATTTATTTATGTTCCTCTGACAGAGCTTTAGAGAACATTTGAGAAGCTTTTATATATTGTTTATTAATAAAATTTACTTTTAAACTGGCATATTTGCAACCTCAGTTTTAAAAAAAAAACCTACTTAAAAACGGTTCTCTTCATGAAGGAATTTGATGGCTAAGTAGATGATCACATTAAATGCTGTGGAACGGCCACTCACAGAGTTTAAGTCCCTTCTCTGCAGTTACTCTTAGGAATGCCCGAAGACCTGCAGCTGGACACTGCTGGAGGCTGTCAGGCCAAGCCTTGCCTCTCCAGGGTTTTATTTACTAGCATTTCGTGAACTATGATTTTCATCCTGTTCATAACATCTCTGGTATATAATTTCTTTCAGCCTTCACTTCATATTTTTTATGGAATGAGTAGTGACAGGTCAGCTGTGGGTGGATTTAAATGCTACTTCCCTAACCAGACCATGGTATATAAGTGTGTGTGTGTGTGCGAGTGTGCGCGTGTGCGTGTGGGTGTGTGCGTGTGCGTGTGTGTGTGTGTGTGTGTGTGTATCAGAGTGAGCGAGCATATAAATGGGAATGCAGGCAATATAGCCTGGGGCCTGCTCCTTCCCTTTGTGCTCCTTCTCCAGCTGTCTTTCCCCACATGTGAGTACTTGAGTCAGTCTTCATGGCTCAGTCTGTTTATCTCTGATCTGAAAGTGCTGCTCACTGCACCCTCAGGTCCTGGGACCATCCGGACCCAGTCAAAGGACATCATCAGCCTCACATTTTACTGTGACAGTGAATCCCAGTTTTAGAAACGAAGGACATTTCTTGTGAACAAGTTCCTGCTGAGTGCCCAGTTTACAGAAACTCCATCTCTGTCTTGGTTCCCAGCTTATGAATAACAAATTCCACCTCGGATCCCAAGCCTTATGACTAAAGCTCTTGCCCCTGGTCTTCCCTGCCTCCTTCTCTGTTCTCCTGGAAGTCTGCCACTGTGTACCAGTAGATCTCCTACGTCACCTCCTCTCCCATCCACGTTTCCTCCCCAGCACTGCTGAACCTGCCGTGGGTAATTATTTCAGTCAAGTGCACCCGTCAGAGCCTCGGTTCTGGGAAGTCCCCGGTCTGCTCTGCGTGCCGCTGAGTCAGCCCTGAATCACACTCTCTGTGGGTAGCATTTGAATCAACTACAGTCGGCCGTGCAAGCTCAGGGCCGGCGATGCAGACCGAGTGCTGGCAGCACCACGGAGGCAGCCAGCGTGGGAACGGAAGTCTCTGGAAGGTGGCCCATTAACCCCGTCTCTTCCAAAGGATTGACTGAGTAGCTCTAAAATCATTATGGTGGATTGGGATTGAATAGTGTTATGCGGTGGCCTTTGACTTTCATTTGGAAAAAGAAAATATAATATAAACATGATATAGTGAGCATAAGGAGGGGGATTTCATGGCATAAAATTTTTACATATGGTATATATCATTTCTCCCAGGAGGAGGAAGAAAGGATTAACTTCATTAAAATGAATGAATACTGTAGGCCTCCGGGTACCATTAACTAAAAGTATTGCTTCTGTGTGCCTGTATGTAAGGGAGTGTGGGCTAAATGGAATACATAGAAAGTTCCTAAATAGAGTACATTGAGAGTATTAATCCAGAAATTAAAATTGTTTGTAATTCATTAATCTCTATATTTTTCCCCCATGGTAGGACTTTTTTACCTTAGAAAAACACACATTTTATTTTTAACCTACACACACTACCCTATGTAATGACAATTGGTGTGACTTTAATTTGTTGGTTAACTACAGAAATATTATAAGACTTACTTGTATTATTGTAACAACTTTTCTATTTCAATTTTTAAAATTATTTTTAAATTGAATTTATTGGGGTGACATTGATTAAGAAAACAATATAGGTTTCAAGTGCGCAGCTATATAACACATCATCTTCATATTGAATCCTGTATCTTTTTGCCACCATTTATCACCCTTTTGCCCTCTTCAACCTCTCTGACCCCCTTTCCCTCCGGCAAGCACCATGCTATTATCGGTGACTCTTTGTTTTGTTTTTCCTTAACCCTTTCACCTTTTTTATCCAGCTCCCACTCCCCCCCCCCTCCTTTCTGACAGCTCTCAGTCTGTTCTGAGCATCTATGATTCCGTTTCTATTTTGTTTGCTAGTTAATTTTTTTCATTAGACTCCACATATAAGTGAAACCATATGGTACTTGTCTCTCTCTGACTGGCTTATTTCACTTAGCATGATACTCTCCAGGTCCATCTACGCTGTTGCAAAAGGTAAGATTTCCCTTCATTTTTTATGGCCGATATAGTATTGCGTTGTGTAAATGTACCACAGATTTTTTTTATCCACTCATCTACTGATGGGCATTTGGGCTGCTTCCAAATCTTGGCTATTGTAAATAATGCTGCAGTGAACATAGGAGTGCTGTGTGCTTTTGAATTAGGTTACTTCGGATATATACCCAGAAGTAGAATCGGATCTGTTTCAATTTTTTGAGTCCTCATGATATGTAAGTACTATGGCCCAAACCCATGTAAAATACTTAGACAATTTTCTTTTCATTTCCTAAACCAGGAAGTGGAAATGAGCGGCACTTGACCAGTTAACTGTATTTTTTAACAATTTGCTAAGTAATTCTGAAACATTATACTGCAGCAATGTCATAAGGATTTCATTGCTCTCAGTTAGGAAACTAAGACTCAAAGACATTTAGGTATTTGCCTAAGGTTATAATAATAAATGGCTGAGTCAGAATTTGAATTCTGTTCAATGGATCTGGTGTCCACCATGGGTCCATGCCTACCCTATTCTACATTCCATCAGGCAGTGAAAATGAATTATTAAAAGGAAGTTAAAGTTTGTCTCTAAAATCTCCCATTTGCCAGCCCTCTGAACACTGTTCTTGCCAAGATAACAGTGTTCATCTCTCGAAGTATTTTACCCTCATACTCATTGACCATTTAGTGATAACCTCTGTGTAATGCCCTCTTCTGGGCACATTGTGAAGCACAAAAAAGTATATGAGATTGTTCTCTCGTAGCAGCTTGCTTTTCTGGTTGACAGATGAAAATTATGCCACTATAAAAAAGTAATAAAAATGTTAAAGTATGTCAAATGGGAGAGTGGAGGGAACACTCCCTGCGATCTAGAACAGGTGAGTGAAGGTGAAAGCTAACTTAGCGTAGAGAAAACAGGAGCTACTTTGAAGAAGTGATTTGGGACCAGTCTGGTCAGCCTGGAGTAATGCTGATCTAGTTTCTTTCACAATAATCATTTTGAAAAGCACTCCTGCACACTTATCAGAGTCACTTTCCTTTTCAAACATGTTAATCATTTTAGTAGTTTAATAGTTTAAAATTGCACAAAATTTAAATTTAAACTAAGATTGGGTGGTGGGCACACAAGCAATATACAGAGGATGTCTGATAGGATTGTGCAGGAAACCTATATAATATTATCAACCAATGTCACCCCCATAAATTTAATCTAGAAAAAAGATTAAGTTTTTAAGTTAATTTCCATCTTCCACTTCTTAAATATGAAGCCCATAACAGTGTCAATCATTTCTGATTTGATTACTTCTATATCTCTAACACCTACAACTGTTTCTAGCAGGTAGAAATTTCTTAATAAAGTTTTGGTGAAAGAGTTAGGCATGACATACAAAAACATTCTTCATTCCGCTTTCTAATTACCAAAGCAGCTCATATTAAAGAGTTTTACATTGTTGACTGCTCTTCTTAATAAATTATCTGGCCACTGATACAAACCATGGGTATTTATTTGTTTTATCATTTTGTTGTAGCATTGCTATATGGGAGGAAAGATGGATCTTTTACCAGGGTCTCAGTTCAATACATTTTTTTTAATAACACAGGCCCCACTTTAGTATCCTAAATTGAAATTCATAAATAAGATAATCTAATAAGATAAGGTAAATTACATAGGCTATGTAACATATAATTTTAAAAATCAGCATAATTCCATATTGTTATTATAAAGTGGAAATATGAGGAAAGCTATTTTTATAAATGTCTATGTATCTCATATGCAAACACTTAGGCATATAAATAATAAAAGCATCAAAGGTAGTCAGCTGTACCTAAAAGTAGAAGCTGCATGAATCTGAAGCTTCATTTGCACACTGGTGGAGGTGTGTTATATTGGTGATTCATACTATGACAGGTGTTGCAGTTGGTGACTTTTTTTTTTTGAAATGGTGACAACTCTTGGTAAATTTCCAAACCAAATAAGTTTTATGCACTTCCAGGTTTACATAATGATTGCATTTTGGAAAAGAAAACAAAAAACAACAATAACAGTGAACTATAACGGTGTGCAGAAAATACTTGTAATTCATTCGCTTAAAATTAGTTCTAGGCTCAGATCATTATAAACAAGTTATTCTCAAAGGTGGGGGAAGTCTGGCACACGGGCCATAATAAGGCCCTTGAAATCATCTGGTCTGGCCCACGCTTCAATGTTTGGCCAACTATTGCAAGCTCATTTTAAATTGACAATTTTGTATGGCCCATGAATGATGTTATAAATTTCCAATGGCCCTTGGCAGAAAAAAACTTCCCTGCCTCTGAGGATGGATATCTAATGGGGCATTTGGAAGCTGCATGGAGCATACTCTGCATTGTAGGACATATGGTACCCACCAAATGTCAGATCAAACCCTATCCTTGCCTCCCCCACTTGTATAATCTACATATGTATATATCATCACAAATTTAAAAGATTTGTGCCTCCGGGTAGGACTATCTATCCCCTTTGGAACCATTGCAATTGACAAATGGAGAGAGCTAGGCAACATTTAATTTATTAATCTCCAGCCTTCAGTTGAGGTACTAATTTCTCCCTTCAATCAAATCTGCTATTACTGACGCTGGTTGCCTTCAGTCAGTATTTCATCCCTTCCTTTTTCAGTGCTCATGCTGTCCTCAAGGCTCATCTTCCTGGAAATATCCTGGGCTTTAAGCCTAGTCTTTGCCAAACTTACTGTCATTCAGCAACTTAATAAAATCTGATAAATTAACTCACACTATACTGCTGCTGATATAAAGGGACTTCAAGTGTTACTGCCTATTTTTTTCTTCCTTAGATCAGGTCTAAGCCATACATTTAAAATCCAGACCTCTGCCATATATCTCTGAAAGAAGTGTTCAGTTATGTTGGCTTGCCAAAGCCATTATATAATTTTATTCAACATCTATTATAGACCAGAATCTGTCAGATTATTTAATATGGAGACTCAGATTTTTCTTTTATGAAATAGAAATGATAATTAGAACTAAAGTTATTGTGTCTGTGACTGTTACCAGATATCCCTTGTGTGAAACTGATACCATAAACCCAAGTACACAGGTAATGTTAGGGCTCATCGTCACCAAAAAGCCTTTGCCTTTCAGCTTACTGTAAATCTGTGGTTCTCAATTAAGGGCGATGTTGGTGGAGGTGTGAGGGTTATAACTGGCATTTATTGGCAAGGTTAGAGGGATGCTACTCATCATCCTAAATGTCAGTAGCAACACATGAGAAGAAACCTGCTATAGGTATATGTAATATGTGCTCTTTAATTCATTAAATTTGCTTTTCATCTGCTTTCTTTTATTCTTTTTCTTAAATATATTTTTATTGATTTCTGAGAGGAAGGGAGAGGGGGAGAGAGAAATATGAATGATGAGAGAGAATCATTGATTTGCTGCCTCTGGCATGCCCAACAGTGAGGATCAGGCCACATCCCTGGGCATGTGCCCTCACAAGGAATCAAACTATGACCTCCAGGTTCATAGATCAATGCTAAACCACTAAGCCACACCAGCTGGGCTTTCTTTTATTCTTGAAGAGAAGAAACTGATGAAGTTAACTCAGATTCATTGAGTTAACTTATTTCTCCAATTAAAGCCAGCCTGAATTGTCAAATATATATTCTGAGAATCAAATGTGAGAACAAGATATACAATTTCACACACTTATAAATACATACGCTTTAATTTTTGTTGCTATCTTAAGGCAGGTCCATTTTAATTTTCCCTTCTGTATAGCTTTCCCATTTTTAGTATTTATGAAGCTATTATCTTGACACATGCTTTAGAAGACTTTTACACTCTAGAAAAGAAGGATAAATCCAGCTGCTTTCTCTTACTACCTGGTTAAAAGAAACCATTGAGTGGGAAAGTGTTGGGAGCATTTATATATTGCTCTACGCATTGGGCCCAGAGATGGTTCTAATATTGTTACTCTGTTTAGCACATAAGTAGCTAGTACTCTCCTGCACATTCTGGTTTTGATTAATCTCTGCTGCCTTCACATTTTTATAAGGAGCAAGATACCCCAGGCATGGTGTAAACATACACAAATGCATACACTTTGAAGAGAAATAGGTGAAACAGACTTAAATGAGATCAAGAAAAGCCTGTTTGTGGCACTGGGGCCCCTCATCTGTGGGGCTTTCTGACCTGTGAAATGCAAGCTCAGCAAATGTTAGTGCATGGCAAGTGCTGGCCGTGCAAGTGAAAGCTCTCCAGGGAAGTTTTTATCTCAAGCTCCAATTTTTTCAAGATGTCAGAAAAGCCTTTCCTTGCAAAAACAATGTGAAGCTCTTAGGAGAATGAAGGCCCGAGTAGGAATGAACCCCCATCATGTGTCCTGCTCAGAAACATGCTCCTATTGGAAAACATTGCAGCATGTCTGGATTGAACCAGAAAGGACAGAAAGAATGCCTTTTTCATTCTGGATGGAATTATCAAATCAGAACTGTGTTCTTCACTATTCCCTGTGTTCCCCAGTTTGATATTTTTAATGTGGAACTAAATGTGGGACTGTATTAATCATGATTTTTAAAGGATGCGTTTCAGTATGAGTGTGTGCAAACTGTTCAGCCAAGTCCATTTCTTGATGTCATTTTCCGACCCTTGGAAACCTCAGAATTGAACTGAGAGGTAAGTGACTAAGTTAGACATGGGTAAAACCACCCACACTGTCTTCTTGTTTGTTAAACTAAGCGCCTATGTCAGTTCGGTATTGCATGCTTAAATGGTGAATTATTTCCCTTTTCTTTTGAACCCATGTGTTTATTTTGGAAATGAGAATGTATAATAAAGCCTATTTATATAATTTTAATAAAATGGATAAAATAGTGATAATAGTCAAGTATTAACAGGTTCCCCTCCCTCAGTTCCTACAAGCACATTCCTGGGCAGAAATATAGTTTTTAACAAATGCTGGATCAATTATGTGGATGTATTCCCTTGGGTGTATGAAACAAGATCTAAGCTATTTTATTTTTATTTTTTTTTGCTTTGTTTGCTTTATTTGCTACCTGGTTGTCAACTTCTGTAGCAAGTTTTTGGAGTATCACAACAGCAGCAAAGTTTTTAAAATTGGCGGCTAAACCATTTTAAATTCATGGGAACAACTATTCAATAAACTCTGTTCTGGGAACTCTTCAGGTGGAAGTGTCTTTTTCATTGTCCCTAATTGTAAATTATCGACTTGTTCTTATAAAAATAGAGCTCCAAATCTGCTATAATTCAGTTTGGTGTCTTAACTAGGAAGCAACACAGAAAGTGTCTGGCTCAGTCAGCGACTGCCTGAAAGAAAGTTGTCTGTCGTGTGGCTGCTCTGAGGTTCAGAAAGGGTTGTTAATTCTTATTATTACATTACAAGCCTGGGAGGTGATATGTATCACGTGTTCCCTCCGTTGTCAGAATTCTTCATGTGAGTGAGTTCAACCAGTGAGATCAGAGCAACCAACGAGCCTCAAGGAGCAAGTGCAATTTGGAAAATAGTAACCTGAACACCAATATTTGTAATTTTGATTCCATTATTTTATTTCCTGATATTGCTGTTCATTCAGTTGTACAAAATTTTTAGTCATCTATTGGGTTTTATTCTTGTAATTGAAGAAAGAGCACATATTACATTTTTAAAATACTTTTGATTGTAATTGTGTTCTTTACATAATTTGGTTGACGTGGTTTTTTTTGTGTCCAATTTGTCTTATGGCTTTTTCACTTATCAAGGTATCTAGACATTAGCAATAATTTGTGCATATAAATATGTAGAAACAATATTTGACTTACTGTTGTGAAATATTGGATATCTTTAAATTGCCATGGAAGTGTTTATTAATTCTTTAATCGTAGATGAAGCTCATGATTGCTTTTAAAAAATGTCAATTATACACTGTTAAGAGGAGCATGTATTAAAAAATAAAAGAAAACAACAATCATCCCAGGAAATCTTTCACAGCATACTTAGAAATAAAATACTTTTATTTTTTCAGGGATGGAAAATGTGGTATCTGTAGCATATGCATTATAAGCATGTTCTGGGAAGTGTGATAATTTAACAGCATTACATGGAAAGGATTTTTAGCTTGTTTTGAGATAAGTGAAAGTTTCATAAATGGGAAAGTAATGTGGTAAGAAACATGTTTTCTGTCTGAATAAATGAAACCAATATTTTGCCTATTGCACAGACCTATCAGATTGATACAGAGTGATGAAAAAACATTTTTTTTAAACTTTTCCCTAACATGAAAAAATATTTTAGGGACTGAATTTTAAAGTAGATATTATAATTGTGGATTTCACTAGAAATGAGTGAAATAAGTTTTATGTCAGTGGCGCTTTTTGGATGTATATTTTTTCATAAACATTTGATAGAGGATTGTTGCATTGCTTTGTAAGGAAATTTTATGACATTGATTTTGTACTGATAGTTTTTTATTCCCTCAATGTACTAAGATAGACACTGCAATATAATCTAAGCATTATAATAAAAAGTTTATTCTGCTTAGTATCTGTGTATCATGGACGAGTTTATTATATTTGTCTACCATAAATAGGTCTCTATTACTGTGCATGGGCAAATAATGGTTATGAATGATGTTGAAATAAGTAATTGTAATAACAGATTATCATTTTGCTTGTTTTAGTTCTTTTGAATTTTAGGATTTTCTGTCATAGAAAATACTGCTAAATTATTCAAAAATGTATTTCTAAATATTAGTAATTCTACATATGAGCTAAAGTTATTGACTGATTCATCACTTCATTTACTCATTCACCAAATATTTATTGAATGCCTGCTAGATACTAGAATAAGATATCTTGTTTATTTTCTCTAACTATAAGTTGCTTTTGGTTAATTTATATGTTTAATTCTGAAAGTCAGCTCCAACTTCTAGTATTCAAATTGGTGTTAGACAAAAAAAATGTGTGTTTTTGCTGTGGAAGGAAGTTTTGGTTGCAAAGGAAAAAAAGAGAATTGGGAAATTAAATACCCACCATTAGTCAGATAATAACTGCACTAGAAGAACAGGACTGCCTTTTTAAAATGAACTAGTATTCCAAAGAACTTAACTGTATAACCAACCCATAGACACTGACATCAGTAAGTTGATGTCAGAGGAAAGAGGGGTCAGGGGCTGGGTGGAGATGGGCAAAGGGGGAGAACATGGGGACACTTGTAATAGTGTCAACAATAAAAATAACGTCAACAAATTTTAAGTAGTATGTTAAAAAGCCTCCAGAAGAAATCCTGTGAGTAGAAAGCCCTATATAGGAACCTGATGAACTATGCAATTCTTTTCCAACCTCCTTTCCTGCTGGACAGTTTAAGCAACATTCAGCAAAAGCCAGAATAATTTGGATTTTAATGGATTTCATTGCCTTCAGCACAAAGCTTTTTAAGTCTCTATCACCTGATATTATCTCCAGGGGATATGCTTGTTGTTATTTTTTCAAAAATCAAGTCAGAGATATTCGATATTTGAAATACATTTTTCTGTTCCCTATTTAAAGTATATTGAGGCAAATGTAATTTTCATACTGCTCAAGTCATCTTACAAATTTGGTTGGTTTTTGTTTCCACATGACTGTTTATAAGAAAAATCCCAATATAATGACACACTGATGGAATGTCAGTAAATAGCTGAATGTCCCTGTTCTCATACCATCAAATATGGGAACAGTGGGACATTTTCCCCACATTCAGGGTGGGATGGGGAAACTTCCTCTCTTTATCCTCTTAAGTTTTCTGCCTGGCCTAAGAAATACATTGACGGGAGTCAGACTAGCAAGAGAAAATAATCAAATTTATTACATATGTACATGTGGGGGTTCTATAAGAATATGGGATCCAAGAACATACCAGGCAGTTGAGATTCATTTGGGGTTTTGAGCGAAGGAGAAAAGAGGGTGATGGTTTGAACTTTAGAGGGGAAGAAGGCAGTTCCCATGGAGATATGGAAAATGTTTGATAAATAAATGTTTCCTGGGCCATCGACGATGGGGGAAGAGAGGACTTTGGTCACAGGGGCCTCGCTTTGTCCTCCCTGTCAATCACATCTAGTTCATATTAAATTATAGTTATCTATGATGATAGCTCCCTTCCTGGAGAAGTTACTCCATCTAAACTCTTTTAAGGAGTTGGGGGAAGGTCAAAGGTTTTTCTTAAGTCTTTTGTTTCTTAAAAATAACCAACTTAAAATAATCTATCCCCCAAAAGGCACATTGGGGTGGCAAAGTCTGCTCCCCTCCATAGCTTTTCTCAGCCTGTGTTCTAGGGAACTGTATTAATGGGCTTCACCCACAAAATAATCTGTACAGAAGTAAATTTGGGAACTATGGGGTTGAACAGAGTTATACTGTTTATTAATTTCAGAACATTTCAGCATCTTCAGTTGTAATTATGCACTGTGAATCTCTGAAAGAGGGGTATATATGTTCCAAACCTATTCGTCAGTTGACAAGTATTTTTTTTTTATTACTAATGCTCATAGTGTAATAATATACTCATGTTTATAATGTCAAATGCACTGTTTTCAAAAGGATTGACCACGAACATCTTGAAAAACATCTGCCATGACTACTATATGATGGGGCTGACTTGAGGAAGTGCAGTCTTAATCCTATCTGCTCTTAAATTTTAGAGTTACTTCATAAACTTTGAGTGAGTTTTATGCAGTTTGCACCCCCAGAATATATGTGACTTCTAGGGGTCTTAAATTTAGAGGTGAAGAGAACAGCAAATTACTAATTATAGTAACAACAACACTAATACTTTACAAGTAAGTCTATAGCATTTTTATAAGTGCTTTCAAATATTGTCACCTGATTTTTACAGCAAACTTATGGTAAATTCAGTTTGTCATGTTTTTTTCTAACATATTTGAGGAGGCAGAATAATTTAGAAAGGTGAAGAAACTTGTCAAGTTTTCACAACAGGTTTATACTCTGTTGCTCTTACCTGTTGTATAAATAATGATATTGAAGATCATTTCGTACATTGTACTATCTGAGAATTGGGACCTAGGTCAGGGTTTGTCAAACTATGACTTATAATCATATAGACAATTGGGCTAAATCTGGGCCCAATGCCTGTTTTATTTGTTTAAATAAAGTTTTATTGGAGCATGACCATACACATTTGTGTATGTATTGTTTGTGACTGATTTCACACCACAATGACAGAGTTGAGTAGTTGCAACAGAGATCAGATGGATTGACAATCCTAAAATATTCACTATCTGGCCCTTTACAGAAAAGTTATCCAACTCCTCATCTAGATCATCACCAGAACTAGAGGCTATTTGTAGATGCTAGAATGCTGTTTATAGGGCACTGCATTCACAATATGTAGTGGTTAGCAGAAAACATGGAGGTAGTTCCCCAAAGGAAAAAACCTACATTTGTACTGTTAGTGTAAATGAGACTCATTTGTTAATGTACACACATCCCTCTGCATAAATTATGGGTTTTAGCACACCTCAGTGCTGGCTGAGCCTGCATCCTTCAAGCACAGCGTTATTTAATTATTGCTGCTAGAGGCTTTAATCAAGTCCTTATAGAAAACAAACAAACCATTAGCCTTTACATTGCAGACATAAACAGGAATTTGAATCATGAATTTCCTAATTATACTGCACCATTTTGGAAATCAGTTCACATTCAAATTCTTGATGTTGCTCCTTATACAACTTCCTTTGGCAAAATAGAAGTATAGGATTAAAAATGTTGTTAAATATGTTAAAATTAAAGTTAGGTTTAATTTAAAATTTTTCCCTATGTGCTTATACTGATTGTTTAAACGGAAGTAGGGAAGTAATTGGGTGCCTATTATATATAAGCTGCATGCTATACATTTTTTATAACACTTACTAATTTATTCTCCCAATAATACTATGAAGTAGATTTCATTATGTTTTTAAAAATATATTTTTATTGATTTCAGAGAGGAAGGGAGAGGGAAAGAGAGATAGAAACATCAATGATGAGAGAGAATCATTGATTGGCTGCCGCCCGCATACCCCACAGGATCGAGCCAGTAACCCAGGTATGTGCCCTGACCTCCTGGTTCTTTGGTCGATGCTCAGCCACTGAGCCATGCTAGCCGGGCCCATTCTATCTAATAAAAGAGAAACATGGTAATTAGCCGTAACTCTGCTACCCTTCCCATTGGCTAATCAGGACGATATGCAAATTAACTGCCAGCCAAGATGGCAGCCGGCAGCCAGGCAGCTTGAAGCGAACATGAGGCTTGCTTGCTTCAGTGACAGAGGACTCCAACATTCCCCGCCTGCCGCTGCCGGCCTCTGAGCTTGCAGTTTGAAACATTGTTACAAATATAGAAGCTAAACAAAACCCCAGAAACCTGCTTTCAGCCAGCCGGGATCTCAGAGCTGGAGTTGAAACAGTGTTTCGATTATAGAACCCAAACAAACCAGATACCTACTTTCAGCAGCAGAGGCCTCAGAGCTGGAGCCAGAGCTAAAGCTGGCCCAGAATTAAAAAAAGAAAAAAGAAAAAAAGGAGCAGTTGGGAGCTTCAGTCACCGGCCAGCCTGAAAACAGCCCTCAGCCCCTCACCCAGACTGGCCAGGCACCCCAGTGGGGACCCCCACCCTGAAGGGTGTGTGACCAGATGCAAACAGCCATCATCCCCTCATCCAGGCTGGCCAGGCACCCCAGTGGGGACCCCCACCCTGATCCAGGACACCCTTCAGGGCAAACCAGCCAGCCCCCACCAGTGCACCAGGCCTCTATCCTATATAGTAAAAGGATAATATGCCTCCCAGCACTAGGATCAGCAGAGCCGCGAGGCCTCCCAGCACTGGGATCAGCGTGGCAGGGGGCAGCGCCCAAACCCCCTGATCACCCTGCGGCTCTGTGTGTGACAGGGGGATGGGCCACAACCTCCCTATCCGCCTTGCTCTGTTCGTGACAGGGGAAGGCACCCCAAACCCCTGATCAGCCCTGCTCTGTGCCTGATAGGGGGAGCTCCCCAATCCCCTGATCGCCCTGCGGCTCTGTGTGTGACAGGGTGCAGCGCCCCAACCCCCTGATAGGCCCTGCTCTGTGTGTGACAGGATGTGGCGCCCCAACTGCCCCCTATGGGCCCTGCTCTGTGTGTGACGGGGTAGAGCCATAACTCCCCATCAGCCCTGCCCTGAGTGTGACAGGGTACAATGCCCCAACCCCCTGATCGGCCCTGCTCTGTGTGTGACAGGGGGCAGTGCCCCAACTTCCCTATTGGCCCTACTCTGTGAGTGACAGGGGGGAGCTTCTTAACCCCCTGATAGGCCCTGCTCTGTGCATGACAGGGAGGAGCTCCCCAACCCCCTGATGGGCCCTGCTCTATGAGTGACAGGGGGCAGCACCCCAACCCCCTGATCGACCCTGCTCTGTGCGTGACATGGGGTGGCGCCGCAACCTCCCCATCGACCCTGCCTTGAGTGTGACAGGGGGCGGTGCCCCAACCCCCCAATCGGCCCTACCCTGAGCGTGACTGAGGGTGGCATCTCAACCTCCCGATCCGCCCTGCTCTGTGCATGACAGGGGGCGGTGCCCCAACTCCCCAATCAGCCCTGCTCTGACCCCGACCAGGGGCTGCAACTTAGGGATGGGCCTGCCCTCTGCCACCCGGGAGCAGGCCTAAGCCAGCAGGTCGTTATCTCCTGAGGGGTCCCAGACTGCGAGAGGGCACAGGCCAGGCTGAGGGACCCCCCTCCCCCCTGAGTGCACAAATTTTTGTGCACCGGGCCTCTAGTCTATAATAAAAGCGTAATATGCTGATTAGAACGGACAGCTGAACAACCTTCCCAATGAAGCCGGGGCTGGGAAGGCCGAGGCAAGCCACCTTGGGTGCAATGGCTGAGCCCCTTGCATGAATTTCATTCATCGGGCCTCTAGTTTTAAATATTAGAAAATTGAGGCTCAGGCTGTGAAATGACCATCTCAACGTCACATTAGAAAGTAGTATATGATGGAGCTCAAAGGGCGTCCTAATCTCAGGGCATAGCTGTGGGTCCCTTCCATCAAGACTTGTTGCCTCAGCCACAAGGCCAAGGCTGTTCTCCATTTCTGTGACCAGTGCCTCAAAGTTTTTCTCCAAGATGTGCTTTTAGTTTCATGTAACAATTGATGAGTTGAATGCACAGCCTGGTTATATAGCACTAGATTATTTTACTTAGTGTTTTAGTCATGTGAAAAATAAATTCTGAAATAAGATCTACCAGGTGGTGTGTTTTTTTTGTTTGTTTTGTTTTTTAATTCTGTCTAAACAAAGACAACCAAGCTCTGCATATTTTGAGTGTTGAAGCCAACTTTATCAGAAATACAAAGTGATTCTTAATTTCTCCTCCCCAGTAATCACTTGTTAGTAATCGAATGCCAAGGTCTTCCACAAATAACTTTTGCTTCCTAAGTAATTGTCCTGAAGGAGTTCCTTGGAAGAAATAAAAAGATACATATAAGAAATTATTTTCTCTACTATTTCTGACATGTTTTGGTGTCTCTGCAGAATACATTATTTTTCTGAGAGTTACTTCACATGGTATTTTTCTTTACGTTTTTGTGGAAGACTGATCTGGACCAGCTCATGAGCCTTCTTTTATTTTCCCAGAGCTTCATAGAAAACCTCACAGACAGGAGTTCTTATTGAGACGATTCCTTCTCATTCAGATCTTTACAAGGCCTGTGAAGTATTTCCAAATACAGTATTCTTGATGAGTAGGTTTGTCTTGGTTAGGGTCATAATCCAGGTCTAGTTCTTGTAAAACATTTCCATTTTTCGTTTAGGTTCTGTTGGACAGCAGTGATCTAGAAAGAAGTGTAGGAGTGCTCTTAGTATATCTGGTTGCTTATCACACCTCTGTAGTAATCTCTTAACCGCCCTGGGCCCCACTTTTTCATCAGTAGAATGAAAATAATATTATATGTGAATTCCATCCTTATTTGTCACCAGCAAATTTTAAATGTTTTACTAGCAAAGGCTGAAATTGGTGGTATCAGATACCCTGTAGGGAGGGGGCATTAGTTACTTTTTTTATCTTTAAAAAAAAAATCTCCAACACAGGAATCTGTTAGCAAGAGAATTAGAATTTTAATGTCTTATTTGGAATTCACATGAAAAGAATTTTTACCCAAGTTTGGATGATTACCCTTTGTTAAGGAGTATGCAGCTTTGTTCTGGTTTGTTAAAGTCTGCTTTTCAAGCGACTTTGGTTGTTACTGATATTCTTCCTTTCAGAGTCTTATTCAAAGTTGTGACCCAGAGACCAATTAAACAAGGTTTTATCATGCATATGGAAGTGGGTCTTTGTTTTATTTAGATAGTTGTTAAATGATTCTTCATCTTACAATACAAATATCTACATTTTGTATGACTATGCATATATGAAAGTCTAAAGAAAATAAAACAAACTTCATGCTCTGTTAAAAAAAAAGTGGGCCTTTGATTTGATTTTTTAATTTGTTAAACAAAATATTCATTTCACTTTTAAAATTCTAAAGCTATAAATTTCTGAATACCATTCCACTTTAAGATTATTGTTTGTGAAAAGATAAATTCAGTCAGAATTTCAGGAGCCATAAATAGGAATGAACAACAAATAGGAAATAATTTTATTTCATAGGGTGTAATTTAAAACTAGGCCATGTATGGTAATGCCTTCATAGGACAGTCACTTAAAAACACTACATATTTCTATGCAATGAATGATTCGGTTATTTCTGCTGAGTTAACTACAGTGTGGAAAAGTATTTTCGTCAACATACAATCCATTGGAACCAGAAGATGTTTATCATGTTTACAAGATTAGTATCCCTAAAGGTAGTGTTTAGAAATGGCTAAAAAAATCCTATCTAATAAAAGAGTAATATGCAAATTGACCAGCACTCCAACACACAAGATGGCCACCCCATGTGGTCAAAGATGGCCACCACAAGATGGCCTGCAGGGGAAGGCAGTTGTGGGCAATCAGGCCAGCAGGGGAGGGCAGTTGGGAGGGACCAGGCCTGAAAGAGAGGGCAGTTGGGGGTAATCTGGCCTACAGGGCAGGGCAATTAGGGGTGACTGGGCCAGCAGAGGAGGACAGTTGGGGGTGACCAGGCCTGCAGGGGAGGGCAGTTGGGGGGGCCAGCTCTGAAGGGGAGGGCAGTTGGGGGGGACCAGGCCAGCAGGGGAGAGCAGTTGGGGGTGACCAGGCTAGCAGGGGAGGGCAGTTAGGGGTGACCGAGCCAGCAGGGCAGGGCTGTTAGGGGCAACCAGGCCTGCAGGGGAGAGCAGTTGGGGGAAACCAGGCTTGCAGGGGAGGGCAGTTAGGGGCAATCAGGCCGGCAGGGGAACAGTTAGGCATCGATCAGGCTGGCAGGGGAGTGGTTAGGGGGTGATCAGGCTGGCAGGCAGAAGCAGTTAGGGGCAATCAGGCAGGCAGACAGGCGAATGGTTGTGAGCCAGCAGTCCTGGATTGGAGAGGGTGCAGGCTGTACTGAAGGGGACACACACACACACACACACACACCCATGCATGAATTTCGTTCACCAGACTTCTAGTTAATTATATATTTCTTATATACATAATTGATATGCTTTCTTTTAATTGTTTTAATTGAATGGAACATTTTAATTTAGTAACTACACATCAGGTACCTTAATGACCAATTTGAGTGAAACCTGAGATTAATTATTTGGGCTAAAATGCAGAGAATGCCATTTTTAATACTTTTCTGATTTTTAAAGTTTATCAGTACAAAATTGGCAGAGGGACTAAAATTTTATTTGAGATATATTTAAAATGTCATCTATATAATTGTGTTAAAAATTCACGTCCCATCCAAAAGAAATGTGTGAGTTTGACACATCTCACTATAATTAATAAATCATAAAATATGTTAAAATTATGAAATACAAGTTCGGTTGTTATTATTTTGTTAAAATCACTTAATTTACTAAAATATTTGTTTCTATTGATATCTTTCCATAAATATGCCATGGAATATATTAGATTAATTTCAGGAAGCAATGCTAGTATTTCAAAGAGATGATTTTTGAAAAAGAAACTCCATAGGAAGCCATTATTTTAGTTGGAGTTATCTGAATTCCCGTTTTCTTTTAACTTAAAATAATTTGCTTCCTACAAATATGCTGATAAGTCCCTAGAATACATGTGATGAATTGGAAATTTGCAAAATCTCCGTAGAATTCTGGGTCAGAGACCTGTTTTCTACCATGTAGTCATTTATTTTTTAAATCTATTTCCTTTTATTTATTGAGTTTTTAGTATGTGCCAGAACTGTGTATAAAGTGGTGAACAAAGCATATTTTCACACCAGATTGTATTTTAAGTTACTTTTTTCTTAAGTAATCTTGGCCTCATTATTATGATAATTAAATAGATCACAGAAATGAGTTTGTGAATTTAAGAGATGGTTGCATTCTGCTGCATTACTATCTCCTCCTCCTCCTCCTCCTCCTCCTCCTCCTCCTCCTCCTCCTCCTCCTCCTTCTTCTTCTTCTTCTTCTTCTTCATCATCATCAGATCTACTTGAGAAACAACAGTCCATGTAGAAGAGAGTTTGGAAATGCTCAATTAATGAATTTTAAATTGCCTCAGAATGATATTTCAATAGAAACTAATACTAAAATTCTTCAATTATCTTTGCCCAAATAAAAATGTTTTCAGTTGTTAAAGTTTGTTGCTTCTGATGTGAGAATATAACTAAAGTCAGCTTACTGCGGGAAGTAAATTCTGCCTATGAAAACAAATTTACTTATACTCATTCCCTATTTCTGGTTTCATAGGATCAATACAGGAAGTTAAGATAGGAAATGAATTACTCATTAAAACACATGTATTAAGCAATTTCTATATGTACACACCATGCCAGTAGCTCACATACAGTTTTTATAAGGAAGCATTACTTATAAATACATAGCTAACATCATTAAACAGGTGTGATCTATACATAAAATGCTTTACGATCTGTCATTATCTAATGAGTGGTTTTAAGGTCTTTAACTGCTGTGAGCCACAGACTCTCTGTGGAAGAAGTTAAACATTTAGCAAATGAAATAATGAAAGAAATATTTAAAACAGTGTATCTAATTCCCAAACCTAATTTGTGGTAGCAGAGCCTACAAGGATCCCAACTCCAGGCTCATTGCCCTTTCCAATTCCTTCTTCTGGGCCAATGAGATGAAATACTCAAGTATTGCGTATTATTGGGAAATGATGAGATTCTCTAAGAATTTCTAGTTTCTGAGAGGTTCATTGTGTTTGTGGACCTTGACAATTCATTGAAATCATTTTTCCTCTTTCTGAATATTTTAATACATATTTACAAACTTCAAAGTGATTAAAGTTTATATTAGTAGGTCATTTTAAAATGATCAAATCTATATTCTTATCAACCTCCATCCAGAACAGTTTCCATACTACTATAAGAGAAACATATTAATTAAAAAGAAAAATGATGAAATTGCCTATTAGGTATTTCAAAAAAATAGTAAATTTTCTACTCTTTTTCCATCATATTTTCCCTGTGGGTTGAATATTACTTCCCACATAGCACATTTTGAACATAATTTACTTCAGACAGCGATATGATACACATTTTCTAGGCCACCAGGTACTGCCACGAGCTACATTTATTAGGAGGTATTAGCCATTCCCATTGTGTTTGTTAGCTATTGTACAACCAGTTTGTTTTTTTTCTCATTATTGTAATAATTTCAGAAATCTGTTAAGTTTTTGTGGTATATTTGTGTTATGTACGATGAGTTTTACCTTGTAATACATCTAAAATAGTACCGTGTTAGTTCAGGCTGCTATAGCAAAGTACCGTAAAATGGGTGGCTCATGAAAACCAGATACGTATTTTATTTCTCACAGTCCTAGAGATGGAAGGCTGTCAAAAGCCCTCTTCCAGGTTGAGGACGGCAGGCTCCTTGTTGAGAGGAGAAGCAAGCTCTCTTATGACTCTTACAAGGGCCCTAATAAGAGGGTTCCATTCTTACTACCTCTTCTAATCCTAATTACTTCTCAAAGGCCCCATTTCCTAAATTCTAATCATATTGGGAAGTAGTCTTTCAAGGTATGAATTGAGGGAGACACAAACATTCAATCCATAACAGGCACTGAGTCAGGATGCTGATTCTAGTTTGGCAGCATATAATTTCTTCTTTGGAAATAAGTATCCAGTTATGTTGTATAATTTCTTTCACAGAATTTTAATGTTGGGAACTGGGCTAAGATATCCAATGACCTCAGTACCCTTTGAAAATCATCTGTCCTTTTCAATACTTAATTTACTTACCAATCAACAGCTCATTGGGATATCTAGAGTAACTGTTATTCGTTATGGTATTGAGGCTATAGATCTAAATATGTTTTTATTTCCATTCTTATATTGCCTCATTTTCATTACTGTTTAAAAGTGGAGATTGGATGTCACTAACCAATCATAAAAAGGGCACTTTTCTGTAATAAAGGAATAATGTTTAATTTTAGGAGCAGCCCTACATTCTTTAAGCACTAAAAATAGACTTAGCACGTCAACTCTAAATTTTTATTGTGAACCTTATTTATTCGTTATGTGAAAATTTTTAGTTCATTATTTCATCTCCTAGGTGTATTTATCACTTTTTCTTTCCTTTTTCTAGTTCATTAATGCTTCCATATTCAGTTTATTTTCCCCACTCACAGTTATTATTTGCCTACCAATGGTGCACTTGTTATCATGCACTAGTAGTCTATTAACAGGATCTTGGACTTTCATAGAATTAACCACATGTTTGAGCTGACATATTTATCCTGCTGCTGTATGTCAGTATTGCAAAATGTTAATCCTTTTACTTGCTCATGTGGTTTATTTTCCTACAGTGTATTAATAGGAGGTCTATTTTATAGGAAAGGAAATCTTTGACTTATAATTTATTGTATGAGATTGTAGGATAGAGGTACTTTTTACACTCTTAAAACTGCTGTTGTTATTAAACTATTGTATAAAAATTGTCATACACTTACAGATGACAGAATATTAAATTAGATCTATGACAAAGATTAATGGAGAATATTGAGAAAAGTGGAGGGGAAATCAAGAAGAATTATATTACATTGCTTATTTAATTTACTTAAGAACCAAAACATATTTAACATTTTCTCATCATTATTGGTGAGGTTTAAAGGACAGGACATATGGTGAAAAGAGTAATAATTAACCAGAGTTTGAATTATTCAAAGACATTTTAATATGAAAAAAACAAAAACTTTATTAGGGCTCTGTCCCAATTTTTGTTTTTATTTTAAAGTTAAAATGGAAATATCACACAGTCCTCCATACCACACAAATGCCAAACCAAATCTAATCTAAACTTAGGTTTTCTTTTTAAAATATCATGATGAATTTTAATTATTTCGTTTTATGAATAAAAGTAACAAGGAATATACACATCAGAGGAACTGCTTTATAGTAAAAGAGATAGCCAGAGAAGTGATTACTAGTTTAAAGAGTACTGCCCAATAGGACTTTCTGGGATGATGGAAATGGTTGTAATTGGTGATGTGCAATCTGGTAGCCAGTGGCCATGTGTGGCTATTCAGAATGTGGAATTTGGAAAGTGCAACTGAGGAAATACTTTTTAAATTTTATTCTCTTGTAATTGATTTTGACATTTCATATGTGTCTTTTGGCAAATATTTTAGTGCAGTTAAAAAATGCTTCTTTTCTAATTAGGACATACAATTAAATTAATGAGAAAGGGAAAGATAAAGAGAAGTTTATGATTTTCTCAATACTTACTATCACTAGATAAATATTTATGAAGGAAAATATTACAGTTGACCCTTGAACAAAGTGGGGGTTGGGGCACCATCCCACCATTCAGTCAAAAACCAGGTATAACATAAACAATTAACGTATTGTGTAATTTATATGTATCATATACTGTATTTTTATAATAAACTAGAAAAATATGCTATTTAGAAAATTCTAAAATAAAATAAATTTACAGTACTTATTAAAAAACATTATATTCAAACCCTTGTTGTTCCAAAGGTCAACTGTAGTTATGTTCCTGTTGATTACATTATCAAAGAATTTGTTGTAAATAGTTTTCCTATTCTATCATGTTAATTTTAGAGAAGAAAATACTTTATATTGAGAAAAATACCTAAGTTTAAGTTTGTTCATGAAAGTAAGTACTGAATGGCTGAGTGTGTGTGTGTGTGTGTGTGTGTGTGTGTATGTGAAAGATATGACACACATGCTTGTGTTGATGTTTGGGATGGAGTTCATGAATTGATGTGGCCACAGTATCTTTGTATAGGCATGATTCTAAAGCGCGTAATGAATTTTAACTGGATGAGATTATTTTGAAGTTTAAATCTTTAGCGTGACAGTTGTTTGGGGTGAAAAGAATGCATACTTTTTGTAATCAGAAACCAGTTTACACAAATGTCAAGCGATAGTTACATCATAGTCATGTTATTCAATTTTTAAAATAAAATGAATTGCTTTAAATGATGGCCTTAACATTTCAGTATGCTTTTTAAGGGTCCAAGAAAGAAATTTCTCTTTATCTTTCAGTATGTTTTCCTACCATTTCAGGAAAAATAAGATGGGGAATTATAAGGCTACCTTAAAAGTTTGTTTTGTGGTTATTTGATTTTATGGATTAGTAAATTGGAACGGATAAAGGAGAGATTATTCAAGCTCATGGCTCCCTCCTTAACATGGGTTTGCATTTCTATGGGCCTAATTAAGTACTAGTCATTAGCCCAAACATTTACACATAGGAAATCTTCAAAGATATAGAATTTCTTGTACCTATGAACAAACTATTTTTTTCTTAGCCTATAACATAAAACTTTTAAAAAAGAAAATGAGTTAAATGTATTTAGTTTTTCTTCCTACTTATTTATTTGTTCAGATTTTAGAAGATTAGAACTTGTTGCTTAGTTTCCAGGAGATTCACTATACAGCAAGTATGTAAAAAGAATAAAAGTAATGTTTTCATCAGATTTTCATTTTATAACTAAAATAAAAGGCAAATACACTTTATGTGACAAATTCATGTTATATTGCCTAACCTTTCAAATATTTGACTTGTAATGAAAGTGCCTTTTTGTTTCAGATATTTTAAATGGGAAACAAAATGTAATGTGCTGTGAATGAAACGAATACTTTCCTTTAAATTTTAAAGAGCAATAAATTTGCAGAATAATTCTCTCTTTTATTTCTAGTGGTTAGAATGCCCATTGGAAAATGCATTTACTAACCTGAACATGCTTTTATACTGTTAAAGTAGGACAAAGATTTTATAAACTTTTTTTCTTTGGAAGTAATTTATTCTAATGCTACAGGGAAGAAGAGTGTTGAGGTATTTTTTTTTCAATAAAAGAAACTATTATGTTTTCTTTGACTTTATAGAATCAACATATACATGCAATTGAAAGATTTCTGCCTTCTTGCAACAGAATCAAGAATCAAATATAGAGTCTTCTTATTCTTACTCTTTTACTAGGTTACCTTTTAAAAAGTAATAGTAGACACATTTTAACAGTAGTTGCAGAAGCATAACACAGCCTTAGTAGTCACTCCAGCATTACCCTATATTTTCCAAATCTTTCATGTTAATTTTCTTTTTAAAACAATCTTTGAAAGCTACACAGACTTGGATAGAAGCCTTAGAAATACTTTTTGTACACTCTTCTAGTTTCTATCTGGGTCAAGTCACCCAGTCACAGTGAGTTAACAGATAAGATAACAAAGATTATATAAGATAGCCCTGCCTGGTGTGGTTCAGGGCATAGAGCGTCAGCCCATGCACTGAAGGTTCCCAGGTTCCATTCCTGGTCAAGGGCATGGCATGTACCTGGGTTGCAGATTCGATCCTTCACCCTAGACAGGGCAGGAGCAGGAGGCAAACAGTCCCTGTCCCTCTCTCTCATCGATGTTTCTTTCTCTTTCTGTGTCCCTGCCTCCATTCCACTCTTTCTAAAAATCAATGGAAAAATATCCTTGGATGAGGATTAAAAAAAAAAAAAAGAAAGAAACTATATGACACTCATGAAAGTAAATTTTTTTAAAAATATATTTTTATTTATTAGGGAGAGGGAGAGATAGAAGCATTAATGATGAGAGAGAACCATTGATTGGCTGCCTCCTTCATGCCCCCGCCTGCCCCACTGGAGATCAAGCCCACAACCCCGGGCATGTGCCCTGATTGGGAATCAAACCATGACCTCCTAGTAGTTCATAGGTCAACACTTAACCATTGAGCCATGCTGGTTGGGCATGAAAGTATATTTTAAGTGGTGAGACTACCCAAGTCTTAGTATTTTTTTAAAATTATAATTTCTCTTGAACATGTGCAATAAGTTACTTTAGATCATTGTAACATTTTATAAAACATATTGTGAAAATTTCATCCACTCTGATTATATTTTGCTTTCCAATGATTGATTCTAAAGAATGAAATAAAACTTTGGAATAACTTGATACCACTGCATTGTATTTAGGTGGCAAAAATTAGCACAGTTTCTAGGAAAACCACCAACTCACAATATTAAATTTAACCATATTAAATTATTAATACTTAAACAGTTTTTATCTGCAAATAGTAATTTCATATGTTTCAACCTCAGGTGGTATTAGAATAAAAGATTTCAGTCTTTGGAGAAACCAATGAATTATTTCTGACAATCTTTCTCATATTGAAATATCCTGCACTGTAAAAGATTACTAGTTGGTTCATTAGGGTGACATTTTAGTCAACCCTGAGAGCTTTCTGGAAAATTTTAACATACTATCTAATTTACTAAGAAAAATAAAACCTCAAAAAACTTACAAGACAAAACCTGTGCATTTCCTTCAAAATGTTAGTGACTTCTTAAATCTTTACATTAAATTAACTATATGTATAAAAGCCTAAGTGACCTGCTGACTGGCCAGTAGCTATGATGTGCACTGACCACCAGGGGGCAGATGCTCAATGCAGGAGCTGCCAAGTTACAGCAACTTTGCAGAGTGCCCTCTCGCACTCCAGGACCCCGCAGGGGATGTCAGACTGCCAGTTTCAGCCGATCCACACAGGCCAGGCCGAGGGACTCCACCAGTGCACTGGGCCTCTAGTATATATATAATTGGCAGGTCAATTTTTTACATTTTATGAACCATTTTCTGTTCAGTAATACAAATCTAATTTGTTAGGCTCTAAATTTAGTTCTTCTTTTTACAATATGGTTTACTTAGTCATATTTTTATGCAATGTTCCCTAATTTAATGACAAAATGTTTTTTTATTTTTATTTTTTTCAGAACAAATCAATAAGTTCGTTTTGGACTGATTTGAGATTCTAAGTATAGATTACTAAATTCAGAAGTATTTGAAAGTCAAAAAAAAAAAAATCTCTGGCACAGCTAGTGTCTCAGTGATTAAGCATCAGCCTATTGAACAGTGGTTCAATTCCAGGTCACGGCACATGCCCAGATTGCTGGCTTGTTCACTAGTAGGGACCATGCAGGAGATAGCTGATCAATGATTCTCTCTCATCATTGATGTTTCTGCCTCTCTCTCTCCCTCTCCCTTCCTCTCTGAAATCAATAAAAATATATATTTAAAAAAATCTCTGCTCTACATCTTAATGTTGGAGAACCTAGGATACATTGTGTAATATTCTCTCTTGGTAAAACACAGAAAAGAATGGGTCCTATTCATTTTTCTCATAAGGAAAGTCACATCCACGTAAACTTTAGAACAGGTAATAGGTTGAGTAGACAGGGTGTATTTAAATTTATTCTCCTCACTGCAATCAAAGAGCTTTCCTGATCTACTTTCTAATACAGTGATGGTGAACCTTTTGAGCTCAGTGTGTCAGCATTTCGAAAAACCCTAACTTAACTCTGGTGCCATGTCATATATAGAAATTTTTTGATATTTGCAGCCATAGTAAAACAAAGACTTATATTTTTGATATTTATTTTATATATTTAAATGCCACTTAACAAAGAAAAATCAACCAAAAAAATGAGTTCGCGTGTCACCTCTGACACGTGTGTCATAGGTTCGCCATCACTGTTCTAATATATGATGACTTCAAACGCTTAGAAAGGAAGCTTTACTCTACTGAATTGGTTTTCTTTGGCGAGTTATGTAGTAGAGATTGAACATGGGTGGGAAGTACATGTTAACATCCTGCTTGATGGTTTTTGTCAATTTCATGTCAGGAAATGTTTATTTCTCACTAAGCAATTAAAATAGTAGCAGAAAGTGACATGAGCACTGGCCAGTGTGTCCTTGTTGGTTGGGCATCATCCCATGAAATGAAAGGTTGCTGGTTCGATTCCCATTCAGGGCATATGCCGGGGCTTCAGACTCAATCCGCAAAAGGGGAAGTGCAGGAGGCAGCCAAGTGATGTTTTGCTCTCACATGGATGTTTCTCACTTCCTCTCTCTCTAAAATTCAATTGGGGGAAAAAAAAAACTTTAAAAGAAATGTGACATGAGCACACACAGTGTGGGCTGTGATTGCCACAATTTTTATGTCAATGTTAAGTGGAGGGGTCCTAAGTCCAGCCATTGAAATGAATATGTAAATGTTACCTCTCAAATTAGATGTAAGGAACAATGGAGGCTATAAAAGCCAAGCAAACATCCTCGTAATAGCCCCTCATGAAAAGAAAGTTTGAAATTGTATACAATATAGTTTATGCGAGCCACTTAATATACTAATATATTTAATATGTTGGTCGGTAACTATAAAATGCCATCAGGTCCACTGAACAGCTAAAACCCTGTGAGAATCGGCCATGTAATTAGCCCACCTGCCCTTCTCTCTCTCTCCCTCCTTTTCTCTATTAACAAGATAGAGCATTTTGAATCGAATACCATAAACTTCTTTGTAACAAAACTGGCTCCTGTGTGAAGCAGAAAAACAGGCAGTCTCCAACTTATGAAAGTGCTATTTATTCCAAAAGCTCTTTGAATTCATAAATTGAAATCCTTATTATAGTTTCCCATGGAAACAACACTCTGAGGCAAGGTAAACTTTTTAAACCACTTCACAAAGGACTCATGTATAATAATAAAAGCATATTATGCTAATTAGACCAGAGGTCCTTCAAGACGACCTTCCAGACGAAGCTGGAGGGAAGCCCAGGTCCTGGGTGCCAGAGGGAAGCCAGTGCCGGCAGCCGGGGGAAGGAAGGCCGCCTCTTGCACGACCTTCGTGCATCTGGCCTCTAGCTAATTCTATAATATACTTGCTTCAGTATTGTACCAAAAGTATAGTCAGGCATTGCCCCTGATGTACCTAGGGAAGTGTTTTTTAGTTCCCACTGTGGTGTCAGGAATATCTCTTCTGCCGCAAGCTGATTTAGAGATACCACTCCTTTCACTCCGGAGCAGTAAAGAGAGAGGGAAAAAGTAGCTCCTTCTTTCCTGAGATCTCTGTGATGCACCTTTATGCTTCTTTTTCTGTGGAACCTTCTCCTGGTTCTAGCCAGCATTTCTCTTCCTCCCCCTGACTGCTGTACAAATCCACAGCCTCAATGATTCCTCCACATCCCCGTCCTTGAAGCCTTCCTAGACCATTGAGGTTTTCTAAAGGCTTTCACTGCTGACACCAAAAGAAAAAGAACATAAAACAAAGCTCCATCCTGTGCTACCAGGGGAACCAGACTCTGCCACACTGGCATTTAATCTCCAAAATAAAGGCTGGCTAATGTCTTGAAACGTAATGTGAGGGGCTAGAAAGGCAGAGATAGAAGCTGGCCAGCCCAATGCATGGAAGAAGGAAATAACATCTTATTCTGCATCCCTTCTGCTGCTGGCTAGCACCGCCATCAGTTTTGCTATAGTATGTACTTTACTGTGACTGGCATGGATCTGGGAGGGAAGCCACCTGCTGTAGTGGCATTTTTTGTTGGAGGAAAAGGAGAGCCAAAGAAAATGAAGGCAACTAGCTGAGAAGGAAGGAAACCAAAGAAGAGAAGGAAAGCCCAAGAGGGGGCAAACTTCTTTTGGCCATTTTTAAAATGTAAAATATAGCACATAAGTTGACTACTGCTTGTACATTTAGATGAACTTCTTTATATAGCTAAACCTAAACACTGAATATACAAAAAAAAGAGTGATGTGGGATATTGTACTCAAATTTTTAATTTAGCCACTGTTCATGATTGCATTTTTACTTTCTTTGTATTGAAACAAGCACATTTGTTTTCCTATTCATTTCTCTTTTCTATATATGTAATTAAGATTATGTCCAAAGAACGCTGACATGATAAATTAAAGAACTGCCCTTGCATTCTTATAGGCTGGGGGCGAAAGGAAACATTTTTATGGAGATGCTCTTTTGAAGTAATTTAAAAGCATACAATTTAACAGTCTGCAGCTTCCCCTCATGTCAGCACACCACCATCATTCATAACATGATTGATGTGCCTAATTCCCATTTGTGAAGGAAGAATGTCTTATCTGAAAGAAAAATAAAACTTAAGGTATCTTTTTCCTGGTTTTGTATTCTTTTTTTTTTCTTCACAATCAAAAGAAAGAAAAGAGTGTGATCTTTTTAGCAACATTGATTATTAAAAGACTCACTTCTTGCACACAGCAGCATTAGGTGAGCAGAATTAAGAAGCCAGGGTTTTCTGCAAACCTGAGCTTTTCCCTACAGGTAAGGCCGGATGGACTGCTTTCTATGTTACCCTAAATTATCTTTACATCGTGGCATGCCAATTTCATCACCTCTGTGTTGCTGCAAAAAAACCAAAATAGTATTTGATTGCATAAGGATACACAGAGAAAGCAAAAGTTGAAGTGATAAGAAAAACGATTCTTTTAAAATAGATATTCTTTGTTTAGTCCAAAAGCCAAATAGGAAAAAGGAAAGGGAAAAATACCTGGAGAATGATTATAAACACGAAGCGCTACCACCATTTATCACTATTTCCAAATTCTGAAATAATATGGGATCATATTTAGCTTAACAGACAAATGAACTACTAGTAAAACCAACAAATGGATACTAAAGGCATAGAATAGCATGAACCAGGTAAAAATAAGGTGGTGTTTGTTTTGTTTTTATCCTATGACTGAATCTGGAAATATATGGAGACTCAGGGCAAGCCTGTCCCCAGCCAGTTTTACTTTTTTTTTTTTTTTGGGGGGAAGTTAACATTTCACCCTTCCTTTTACTCTAGTACTTTGATTTTTTTTTTTTTTAATTCAAGTCTTCTGACATAGAACATTTTTCTGAACTTGGTCAGGTCAGGATTTGTTTACACATTGGGCATGACTTGGATTTGCATAGGAAGAGTCCCATTGGTCAGCCTTGTTTTCCTTATGAATAAGATCTCAGAAAAATGCTTGAAGGTGGGGTGGGTTTAGTGGCACCAGCTGTGGTCCTGGGCCTTCGTTAACAGTGAAATGACTTTACTTTCTGGGAGCAAATCGGTGACCTTTATTTTGTTAGCAGAACTTCTTTCCCTGGTATCCTATTCAGCACATTTTACAAATTGGTGTCAAGCCTGGGCCTGTTTTATTTACTTGTTTATTTTATTTTCCTATTAGATTTTCATGCAGCACTTAACCAAAATCTCTTTCTGGGATTGTACTACTCACAGCCATATTTGCCAACTTTTTGTTTACAGAAATTATAAATAGTGCTGTAGTAATTGCTAGACCTTCCTAGCACTTGGCTCTTTTAAGCTCCCTGATTTTGTTATTACTCTACATATTAAAGTCTTATTAAAATAATCACCTTAAATGTGGAATAGAATTTCAAGGGCAGTTAGTATAAAATCAAAATGTATCTTAAATATCAAAAGAATCTACGTCTTTGTATGATTTCACATTGGAATCAATAAAATAAAACTTTAATATTTGTGTTCATGTCATGTCTGAGTTGCCATTGAAAAGTAACAAACTCAGTCTAATTTCTTATTTGGTAGATTGGAAACTAAACCCTCCCAGTGTATGACTATCACATATACAGTATTGCTTTCATTTTTAAAATGGCTTTCAAAAATCAACTATGGCAAAGCACATATTTTGTATAGATGTTATTGTCCACATTTCTCCACTAGCTATTTCTACTATATAGTAAGACCATATGAGTAAATGTGCCTCTGTTGACATTTCAGTTTTCAGCTAATACAATTTAAACAAAATTGGTGATTTTTAAATCATTAATAACTTTAACCATTAAAATGTTATTTGCTGAAACTTATGAAATGATTCACTTTTAGTTGTATTCTCTCATTTTTACACTTGCTATTGTTTTGTTTATAAAACACTTTTGATCAAATGAGCACTTTAAAAAAAGTATAGCTAATTAAATGAAATTTAAGAATGAGCCTAGGAATTTCAACATGGACATACTTTATTATTGGAGAAATTTTGATGGCTATTGAAACCTTTTTCTCTCCCTAGTCCCATAAGACAGTTTTCCCTTACATTTCCTACCTGGATGCCAAGGCCTGTGTCTCAAATAGTTGGTAAATTCTCCAGTGCATACTAACAATAGTGTAAATCCTATTCACTTGTATTGATTAATTGTAGAAATACATATACAAATTTGATTATCCATATGTGGAAATTTATTTAAGTAAATATATGAAATATGTAATTATTATATAGATATATGGAAACATAAGGAAAAGTTTATCAAATATTATCTTTATCTTAACTCTGTTCACATTCACACCCTAAACAGAAATACAAAGTAAATAAATCTTGATAAACTTTGCCTAATGGACATTGCCAAATGGACTTCTCTTGCAATGATTACTTTTTCCACTTAACATTTAAAAGCATTTTCATAGTTACAATAAACTATCATCATTTGCAATAAAATATGAACACGAAAAATAAGTCAAATAAATTGTAGTCTTTAGTTGAGTATTTATGTTGTGTTTCTTTAAGGAAAAAAAGTGAAGTATTAGAAATACTTAAAGGCCTTGATAGAAAATTGATTATATATTTAGTAGAACTGGAATATCTTTAAATGAGACTTCATGTTTATTTTTCTTTCATCGAAGTCTAAATGAGAATTTAGAAATAGAATCTTTAAGGATGGTATAAAAAAAGCTTTAAAAGTTATTGCCTAGGAAAACGGTGCCAGCAACATGTAAGAATGTTTGCTTTACACAAGGCAGTGAAAGACTTTAAAACTCCTTGTTCAGGAAATACCAGTATTACTGAAATTTGGTCATATTTTTTAAATGCTGCCAGTGGGAGAGAACCTGCTTCCCATGGTTTTGTTTTCCCCTTTGGACGGTAGCCATGGAGCACTGCATGTTGTGTTGGTGCCTTGCATGAGGAAGACATGCAAAGGCAAGGTCCAGTCTGCATGCTGCTTAATGAATGTTTTTCCTTTTTTTCTCCCTCCTTGTCATGTGCTTTCAGAAGACAACAATGTGGAAGGTGGGTGCTTTTCACTCTTTTTTCAACTCTCATTTGCCTTTTATTTCTTAGCATTAACAGAGTACATCTCAAATTTAGACGGTAAGTTGAACATCCTTTTGAGCATTTGTTGATTTGTGGATTGTGCATCACTTTTCATATAGAACACTCATACCCTGTACCCCGGGCACCCCGCGTATATGAAACGCCTTCACCCTTGATGCCAATCCTTGATGGATTTCAGCAGTCCATATTAGAATACGTAATTGCAGTGTTCTGTATGGAAAAATAATGCAATCCATTTTAAAAAAATATTAAATGAGAAAGTATTTATTTGCAGTTTCAGAACATAGTGCATGATCCTTTCTCCATTTTTTTCTTGATCAAAATGATTTTTTTTTCTTTTGGAATTGTTTAGCATCACATCATCTCAAGCCCATTGGTTTAGTTTTAAATGAAATGATTAATAAAAACACACAATAAAGTACTGACTGTAAGTAAGAGGCATATATTTAGATTAAAAAATAAGCCTTTGGCCAATGGCAATGAGAGCATACAGCACCCCACCATGATTAATGGTAAGTATGTTTGTAATATTCTGTGTCTGTTAAGTAAAATTACAATATTTATTCAAGTTTTTAAAACATTATCTCTCAAGAAATTTTGACAAAGGTATATGTATTTTTCTATTGAATCCAATAAATTCAGCATATTTCAGCATTCTACTTTCAAAGAACTTAAACGCGTTTGTCAGTGTGCTGTCAAACAAATCTCTTCATTATAAAAATTCAAAAAAAACTAGGTAGAGCTTAGAATTCCATAAGGAAAGATGGTATTCTATCAAATTATATAATTATAGTATTAAAAGTTTTTGCATAAACAATTAACCAATATCTACACGTCAGAGGCAAACATTTAGCATATTTCATTTTGCTGCAATATTTCGAAATAAAATCATTCTGTAAAAATAATAAATATTTGTTTTAGAAAGAAAGTCCTCATCAAATGTTATAGATAAATAATAAAGTTACTAAGATTTGATGTTTCAAATAAAGAACAATTCATGGTAATATGAAGTTGATCAGTAGCAAGTTACAGCATATTGTTTGTGATTCGTTCATGTAAAGTACAGTTGCTTGGTTGCTGAACATGTCTATTTTATTGTTTAAGAGATTAAAACTTCAAAAGAAATCCTCAATGATGATTTTCCCAAGTGCTGGCTCTGCATAAGGCTCCCGTTTTTCTCTACTATAATTGTAATAGCATGTGAGCATGCACTTGATAGGCCTGATATTTTTCAAAAACCAGTCTCATTTATATTGTGCATGTTAATTAAGATGGAAAGTTTTTCTCAGTATCTTTTTAAACTTCTTTTGCATTTCCTTAATCATCCTGTAAAGTTTCATGTTTTCGTTCTTTTTCCCCTAAATCCAATTGCATTCCAATGGGCTTTAAAACCAGCTGAATAAGCATGAATGCCTCTCTCTTCACACACAATCATCCCATGAACATTTTTGACAAAATTTTCAGAATGTCGGTCCATCACTATTATAATAAGTTTACTTAATCATAATTTTAACCTACCTATTTATAAATTAACTTTGGTAATATAGTGGAGTTCCCTTAGAAGTAGGAAATCTAGCATGAGGAATGTGAATGCTTTAGAAATCTATTTTCATCCTTACTAGGGTCGTATTAAAAACCATTAGAGCTGTCTAATATATTTTGTAAAAGTTACATCTGATACAGGGATAATTCCCTGATTTAGTCTACCCAATGTTATAAGCTGTTATTAGTAAATATGTATAGTAGTTTTAAAAGTGAAATTAAATGAAACAATTACATCACTTGAACAGATAAGCCACTATTTCTAGGCATATGAAATAATCACGAATCACCAACTGATCATAAACTTTTTAATCTGTCTGTATGATTATATTTTCTTTTTAAAATCATTTAGAAAATGCAAAAAGAGGCTGGATTACAGAAACCTTAAACTATGTTTAATAATTTTCATATAATTATATGATGATTTTAATTGTGTGTGCCCGAAGGAATTTTTAATATCCACAAAATTTTAAGGAAATAACAGATTATTTTAATAATGATGCAAGTAATGCATAATGTTATGTATCTCAAGTAAAGTCTCAAATATATTTAAAATAACACAAGGAAAGGGAATATAAATGTTATAGAAATTGTATGCATACTATAATGTAACATTTCCCCGTGTTTTTTAATATACATGGATTGAAGAGTAGCTTTACTCCTGAATTTAGAACAAAAACTAGTAATTATGCCATTCCTTAAAAAGTGTCTACTTGGGTAGTAAAATATATTTTTAAAAGAATATTAGTAATATTCTTTAGAAAAGAAGATCTTCACTCTGAAGTTAATTGTCAAGTAATAGATAATAAATAATTTAAATGAAGGGAATTCAGTACTCTTTCAGAAAACATCCTTAATGAAATTGTTTCTTATATGTATTTGTATATCACTTACATTAACTCATAGTTTAGTATGTAAGTTATGTTTAAGTAAAATGATAAATAATTTGTTCTCCATGGAAAGCTAATTGAGCCTATTTAAACCTAATGCATTGTTTCTTAATAGTAAATTCTAACTTTGCAATTGCATGTCTAATGATCTTTGTATTTGAACAAGCTTAGTTAGTCGCCACATGTGTCAGACAAGGAGACATTTCTGCATTATCATTTCAGTGTGACTAAGATTTTTTTTCTTTTCATTTAATTATGAAACTTCTCATTTACTGATGAGGGGAAAAAGATCAGACCCAGCCCATATTTCAGGTATTCCTTTGGGTTTTTACAAATATAACTGCATCACCGAAGTCTGACAAGCCCTGTGGAGGCTGTGTTCAAAACAGTCTCATCGCGGGGCGTAAAGGGGAGATTCAATACGTAAGGGATTGGTTGGATTTTAAGTCATGCTGTTATGCTCTTCATTGTTCCAACTGATACATAGAAGAAATACACAGTGCAGCATATGCCAGTGTTTAAACTACAGTTCTGTAACTCTTTGCCCCAAAGCATTCCAACCAGGGGTTGAAAGAATGCTTTTTGATTTGCTTCTGTGATACAGACATGTCTCATAGGAAACAAGATGTCTGTCACTGAACATTTTTGTCCCTGTGACAACCCCGCCTTCCCATGCTCCCTTGTTTATTGCTGACTGTGCTCTTGTTTCCCTTCAAGGTCTGGCGCACCTGATGATGGGCGACCAAGGTATGGGCTCTGCTCCTTTTCCACTCTGCTTCCCGTGTTTCCTTGTTTCGTAGCTGCTTTCACACCATCCCTGCAAAGGATGGGCAAATGCTTGCAAATTGTCTGGCTGCAAATTAAATACATACTTTTGTTCACATTTTTTTTTCATGTGTTATTCTCTTTATATGTTGGTTTGATTTGTGGTTTGCTCCTTTGACTTCTTTGACTTTTTTTGTTTTTGTTCATTCTTTGCACTGTAATATCTGAAAATAAATGAGACATAAGGACTTGTGATTGAAAGATTCCATACACTTATCAGCATATGCAATTTTAAGGGTAGTTATAGTAAAGAAAAAACAAGAACCGTCACAAATTAATATTTGAAAGGGGATATTCAGTTTAACCTCGTGTACCAAAAAGAGTCCATTTTTCACCCAGTGCATGGCAGTTTGGGAACATGCAGACATCTTTGGCTTCTGGCTTCTAGAATGCTGAGTCTAGTGCTCCACAGAATCAATACTTCTTTTACTTGCAGTTGTTATGTATCTCCTCTTTGTGTAATATTTTAAAGTAAGCATGGGCTTTCCAATTTCCTTGCATGTACTGCCTTTTAAAAAAAGGCAGGATTGTCAACGTATACTGATTGTATTTCCATTTGTTTTTAAACCCTTACTTATGCTTTCTTGATTAATTTTCAAAGAGTAGTGCATTTGCATATATTCATAATTCTTATTGTTATTTCTCTCCTCTTTATTCTCTTTGTATGGAAACCCTTTCTTCATGGAACCATTTCATCAAATCAATAGGTAAAAGTAAAGGTATTACACTCTTTTATTTCTACTTAATATCGCCTGTATGAATTACAGTGTGTCTAAGTTATGCAAATGTATTTGCACCTTTTGGTATTAGTAATGGGCACTGGGAGGTAGGTATGAGTGTTAATGAATATTTTATGAACTTAAGGTAAGAGAAAATCCATCAAAATGTTTCACTCTTTGTTTCTCTTGCTCTTTAGTGTGATTTTTTTTTTGTCAGCTGCTTATATAATTAGTGTATTTAAAAATTAGCTACAGGTTTCGGCATCAGTCTTTGCAGTGTCATTCAATGGCAATTAAATGCTGTGTGTAGTCACCATAAATATACCATCCTCAAACTTTTAACTCTGGAGCCCACCTACCCCTGCCATTCTGCCTTGGGATGTAAGTCTGAGCATGCGCAGCATTGAAATGGCCCCGCTCATCACCATGCTGTCTGCTAGAGGTCATATGTGCACATTAACTTCATGATATCCCGGGGAAAAGCAGTGCTCTGAAAGAGAGAAAGAAAGGAGCAAGATAAGCCTGTTCTTTTTCTGTGCATACTAACTCTGTTTGAGAACGTTGTCCACCAGGCTCCCATCCCTGCATCACTTGGTAAGTCAGGCATGTGTACTCTTTGACAGCATTGGTGCCAAATTGAAAAGCATGTGTAACTCACCATTTAGAACCATCCACACTGTGTTTAGTGTTTTCATTGAAAGGAGGCCCATGGTAGGCAGCTGTGACAGATATGTATCATCACCTTTAAACTAAACACTTTAAACAATGGATCAGTGAATGCACCCTTGGTCTCCAGTTTTGTGTGTGTGTGGGGGGGGACACTTACATTTTGTTTTGTTTTGTTTGCATTTGTGTGTTTTTCCCTGGTTATTTTCAGCACAGGAATGTATCTTATCCTTGAATTCTCTGTGTCTTTCTTATGCTCTGAATCCTAATCCGGTGAATTGGGACCAAAGCCCCCAGTTCTGCAGCTTCACGTTTGTGTCATCTAGCAGGGACACTTTTCTGCCTAAACAAGCACCTGAACATGAGCTGAGCAATAAGGAGGAAATGGTATCGATGTGTTAAATGTGTAAAGTAGAGCTTTAGAAACACATGTTGTTTGGATACTCTGAGTTTATAAAAAAACAACATATGCTTATTGCAGTTTGTGTTTTGGTCAACCGGTTTTTTAATAATATAATTTGATCTCATTTTAACCTTCCAGCAACATGCAAATGACAGTATGTATTGATTCTTTTCGTATGCCATTGGTATTTTGTGTACCATTTGGGGTGCTTTTTAAACTTGTTTTTGAGGACAAATCGCCACCCACTTTTCTTTCTTAAGTGGGCATGTCCCACCTCTTCCTTAGTGTAAGATTCAGAATGGCATAGAGTGAACTGTATTTATATTTTCCTTTACTGGCTGAGTGAAGTATATCTATGTGTGTTTGTGTATATGTTCCTGTGTATATTGGTATGAGTACATACGCATAGACAAACTTTCTAAATATGCACACATGTATTCATTATGATGTGAAAAAGTAACCTTTAAAAACAATTCTCTAATTATATAATCTATTAACACTACATAAAGGATAATTCATGTTTATATTAAGCTGGTATTTGTGTTGGTGTAATTAATGTTCAGTGTCACTTCGTTCCGTGTTCCTATGCCTGACCTACGTGTTTTCTGTATGTGTGTCAAGCATATTTTTGCTAAAGTTTTCATCAAGTGGGATTCATCAGTCTGCACAAAACTACAGAGGCCAGGACTTTGGTGAATGGGACCAGGATGCTTTTCGATATTAAATGGGAGAAAGAAGATGGAATTGAGTATTTTGCAAATAACACGCAACCTTTGCATGTTGTTTAATTCGGTGTCTAGAAATGAGAAATGTGATTTGTAAGTTTTCTTTAATTGCAAGTTAATTCAACAAATCTGTATTCTAGATCAAAAATCCAATCTTGACGATGCCATGCATCCACACCCAAGGAGTGTCATTTATAATAGGGAAATGAAAACGTGAGCAAGGGAGTCACATGACAGAGTGGAAGTGCTGTGCGGGTGGGAAAAGGCAGTTAGAAACATAACATGAATCGGGGTTGCTCATGTCCTTGCCTGTTGGAGAAGTTGCAAATCGTCTAGTAACTTTACATTTTAACTTCCTCTATAGGTTAGATCCTAGTTGTACATAAAATGCCCAGTCTAAAATAATAGATATGGATTGTAAATTCATGCCTCCAAATATTTCTGTCACAATATAATCTTGGGGAATTTTTCTTGGCACTACTTGTCTCTTTAGGAGAAGTGATTTCAGGGTCTCTGGAATAATTCTCTCTGGATTAATGTCTTTTTATTGTTTTCGTTAATCCAGAAGCAAAATTGGATTCAGGAGCTTTATTATTATTATTATTATTTATTACTATTTTTTTCTGTATGGATTCTTAAATATTTTCTAAAAAGTTAAATGCCCAGTGATAAATGAATACATTTCATTAAAAAAAGAGCAAAAGGAAATAAAGTAACTCATCTAAAGAGAACATTTCCTTGTGATAACCTTCTTCATCTTCCTCCCCAGTCCTCTCCGTAGAGGCAAGCACTGGGATCATTGTGCTGTATCCTTACAGAGTTGGTGTGGATCCTTCCATACTCCCTAATTAATTTTTTAGGGTTTGGAAACTGACCATTTATACATCACAAAAACAGCTAAGTCAACTAGAGACACTGTTATGTGCTCACAGAATCAAAATGAATGAAATGGAAGCTTTCTCCTTTTTCCCATAGGACATTGTGTCTCATATTTATATTCATTTTTTGTTAATCCTCACCCAAGGATATTTTTCCATTAATTTTTAGGGAGAGTGGAAGAGAAAGGGAAAGACAGAGAGAAACATTGATGTGAAAGAAACACATGGATTGGTTGCCTCCTGGATGAGCCCTAACTAGGGCCAGGGCCCAGGAAGGAGCCTGCAACCAAGGTAGGCAACCTTGACCCATGACCCTTTGGTCAGCAGGCCGAGGCTCTATCCACTGAACCAAACTGGTAAAGCCGTGCCTCATATTTTTAATTGGTCATTCTGTTTCAAACTCTGGATTCAGTTATTTGGAATAGATTTCATGTTTTATAAGCAAGAATATGTCACCTTTAACTAGATACAGTTAGGAATAAACACTCTTTCAGTGATTTATAGCTTTTTTAGGTATAGCTGAAGAGATATTCTCTAGAAGAAACGTGCTTGTGACTAGATGGATCCAAATCATTGTGAAATTGTGGTTGCTTTCTTTTTAGATCTGTAATTTGTCATTGGTATCATTGGGGCCATTGATAGTGCTAATAACTTCATTCCCCATTTTATTTTACATATAGGTTTATCTATTTACCTGGGAATTTACTTTTTTGTTTTGTTTTTCCATGTATGTTTAACTGGTCCTTTCATTCCAACAATGATTAAATTATATTTTACTATTTAATTATATTTCAATGGTTGTATGAAAGTAATAAGTGAATATTTATATGAGAACATGTTAAAGTAACTCCACTGCAGATCCAGCCAGCATGGCTAGTTAATATGGAGGCCGGATTTTTTCTTCATAGCCATCATCATAATTGTAATTACATATTTATATGAGATTATAAATCTAATGTCAGCTGTTCCTAATAGAATGTAAGCTCCATGAGGGCAGGAAGGTTGCCTTTCTTTTTGGCCATGTGCTTCCAGAGCATTTTTCTAACTATCTTGACTATGTCATTTTCATGACTTAAGTATGTGAATGGGCAGGGAGCATGTTGGAAGAGGAATATGTGAAGAAGGACATGGAGGATTTGGTGTGGGCAAAGTTGGGGGTGGAAATGAGAAACTTACTCAAATAGGTAGAAAGGATAATAGCAACAGATTGCATGGAATCCTCTCAGCCTCCATCTCTAAAGTTTCTTTTGCTTCCAATCATTCGTATCCTTTTGCAAAGTTGCAGTGTATCTTTCCAGTAAGGCACCAATCTGCGGTCAATTTAATATGCCTTAGCATATGCACAGCAATGGGTCTGTAAGGAAATGAAATCAATCAATTTTTATGTTTTAGGTTTTCAAAAATTGTCATGTTATTCACTGTCACAGTGGCAAATAATCAAATTTTGTTTTCTAACTTGCACTATTTGTGCAAAAGCAGGCACAGAAATGTTACTGCAATTCAGATCTGATGTTCTCTTTTGTGGTTCACATGAGTTCTTTTTTCACTCATACTGTGTCAATTGTGATATACTATACCATAAAACCAGTGTATAAATGGGGTTTGGATTGTAAACTTTCAAAAAAGCCAAAATTTGAGCCTTATCTTATGATATGAGAATATTTACTTTTCATTGCATTCATAAATCCTACAGCATATTTGCAAAATAAATGTTCATTTGACTCTTTCAAATGAACATTCATTGTTTGCTTATCCTGGTTTCTCATAGAAGGCCAAGGTGTTACAAGTGTCAAGCATATGATCACACATTTTATAAGTGCCAAAATTGTAATGTATTAGTGAAAATTAAGTTCTTCAAATAATTTATGAAGAAAATAAAATTAGATTTTTCTCAAAACTAATTGTGTTAATACCTAGGTATAATTGATCACTACAGCTAATTAACAAGCAACATTAAAATTATGTTTTAAAACTTTATCTGTAATTTCATGCCATGTGAATATTCTATAATATCTTCTCTCAGATAGATTTGAGATTTTTAATATTTAGAGAAGAATAAAGCATTTAGTATGTTTTATACATTCTGTTTCCAAGATTTTTGTTATCATCTTTCAACTATAGTGTTGGTATATAGCTAAGTTGTCTGTGAAGTACCCAGCTCCCAGTCACCAATATCATGATGCTTATTTGCTTTACAACTTTTAAATACATTTGCTATGGTTTCTGATGTAGAACTAATTTTGAAAATATCATTTGTCTCTTCTTCTGTGTGACGTATTAAATCAAATTTCCTCATTTATCTTCATAATATAAAGGTCTTTTTAGAAGCATTTGTGCCATGGGTAAAATCTTACTGTATTTAAATGCCTATGTTTGGTGCATATGGAAATTAAGAAAGAAATTAATTTGAATTGTCTGTTATGATTTCTACTGTTGCAGTACTGGATGCTCTTCATTTGCAGCCACAGCACATGGAAAGACCAGACTACCACTATGTAAAATCAGATATTAAGTGTCTACTTCATCAGTAGGATGTACAGAGAAGGCTATGTGACTATTAGAAATGGTATTAATTTTGCAGTTCTCCTTTAGCCTACATGCCCATCAGTTCTTGATATAATCAACAAAATTTACTTGGAGAGTAAATATGTATTATCTCTTGTGGCAATTTAATCAATTTTGTCATTACATTTATTACAAATAAAAGTCCCAGCTCCTTTGTATCTCTGCTCATTTGGCTCTGTGATGAGAAGTTTTCCATGTACTTATACACTCTATAAAAATGATGACATTGAATGACTGATAAATTTAACAAAGATTCATTAGACTCGAAGGGATTAATTTATCCTCAGAAAAGAGCACAGAAAGAACTCAACAGCATAACAGTTTAGAGACTGAGGTGGTATAAATGTAAATTTAGATGCTTTATTGAAATAGTAAATAGCAAAACACTTAAATTATGACATACTGGATTTTAAATGATGATTTAAAATGATGATTCCTTTTCCAAAGGAAATGATTTTTTTTTAAGATTTTAATCTTATTTACATTTTTAAAATGTATTTTGTGAGTTTAGTATTTTTTTAAAAAAAACCAGCATCACCACAATTAGGCTGGTAAGAGGGTGTTTCTTAAATTATGCTGGCCAGTGGTTTTAGAGAACAGTGTAATTTCCCAGAGTGCTTAGCTCATATGCTAAAGAAATTTGAACCTTTAATTATAATTGTAGAATTGTAGGGCAGGAAAGAACATTACTAATTATCTTAAAAAATAAACCTACTGTTGACACTTTTTGAAATATAAGACATGATAGGGAATATTGCTTATATAATAGCAATATGATAGATACTTTGATTTAAAATAACTGATATATAATAACCAATCTTAGAGAGATTTTAAAGACTCTGTCCACTTACACACCAGTAATCATAAAACAGAGTTTCATCCTCTTATTCTTACAAAATTAATTTAGAGGTGTTTTTAAGGAAACCAACCATAGGGTATTATATAGGATACTTTTGCTTCTCATTTTTAAGGTTTCCATTTTAAGGGAGTAAGATTGCACTTTTTAACAGGGAAACAGTATAGTATATTTGCAAATACTACGATGAACATTGGTACAATAAAACATTAAAGGTTGATTCTACTCAACCAAAATTACTTAGTTATTTCTGTAACTTCACACTTTCACATTCTTTTACATACAATGATGACACTGAAATGGACTTGGCCCCCTATTGAACAGACTTAGGAGGTCATTGGCTATGAGCTGCTTTTTAGATTCAAGTTTACAGTATGAAGCATACAGGGAGGTAAATATCTTCTCATGGACCAGAAATACCATCCAGAGACAACTTTTTCATCAATTAATGTTTTGTTTTTTTCACTAAGGACTTAGAGTGATATCTGAGTTGAGCTCATATTAACCACTTAGTCACCCGAAGACCAGATTTTCACGGAAAAGCTAATTAGAGAGTTCTCTTTTTAGATATCTATCTTTCCTGGAAAAGTAACAACATATAATTACCTTGAGATACTTAATCATTAGCTAATCTTCTCACATCCTTCAAGGTTTTTCTCAAATGGTACCTTCTCAAGAGATTTGTCTTTACCATTTTATGTAAATTATAATTTTCCTCTCCTGAAACTGAACAATCTAGTTTCTCTTCTGTAACAATTATTATCTTTTAACATACTTGAAATTTTTAGTTCATTTTGTTGACTGTTTATTGTCTGTCTTTCTCCCACTGGAAAATGAGAAGGCAGAGATCTCTGCCCTGCCTTCATGTATCTCGAGGGCTCCTGGAACAAGGGCTGGCACAGTAGGTAATCAGTAATTCTTGAGTAATAACTGACTGATTGGCTAAACAAGTTATAAAATTTCTCTTTAAAGTTTAATTTGGATGTTATTTCTTTCTCATCAAATGCTAATTTGCACATTTCTCTTTTTGTGTCAAGGTAAATCTTATGAAAGACAAAGCAAATAAAATCAAACTAAATTTTTCTCCTTGGACTGGGATTGAGGAGGATTCTGACCAGACTCTCTTGATCTTTCTTATTTTCTGTCCTATTTCGGTGGTCTCAGAGAATTTGAAAGGGACTTGAAAACCACTCCAACCGCTGATGGTCAAATCTTTCCTTTAAAATTTCTCTAATATTCAGTCTTAAAGGGATATTTCTTTAAGGGGACAGTAATTCATCTTTACATGTCTCTCTGTATATAACAGGTAACTGGAAGAGGCTCCTGGAAGTTCGGCTTCTAAATAACATGTGGCTTTTAGGAAGTACCTTTTGGCACTTTGTGACATTGAGAAAGCTTCAGAGAATGAACTGGATCTCTGCTCCTTTACGTTCATGTGACTTACCCTGTGCTTCTAACATTAAAAGAAACAGATTCAGTCCTCTCAGGCCCTCAAATAGCTACCTACACTCAAAGGGCCTCTGAAATTTTTCCAATCCAAGGAAAAATGATCATGTGTTCGACTGCATAATTAGCGAGTGGTACAGGTCCCCCGCCTGCTGTCCTAAGTGTGGAACCTGTGCTGAACAGCCACATGGTAGGAAATCTCTCAATTAAAAGGCAACAAAACTGCAGGCCTAAGGCCACATTTCCTTCATATGAGAGTCGTATCCCTTGTCCTTTTTAGTAGAGGCAGGAAACACAGAGACAGTGTCCGAATGGTTTCATTCGATCTTAGTCACTATTCCTGGAATCGCCAATCCTTATGTAAGACTGCTACACATGGTGTAAAGCCACAGCTATTTAGAATAGATGTTTTTAAGATTTTTGACATTAAATGTAAACAAGAGGATAATAATAGTTACCGTTTTTCAGGACATGTCTTCACACATTCAAATTATATCTACTTATTCCAAACATGTGTTCCCCTAAATGCAGGTTTTCCTTTTCTGCTTGGCTTCTTTGCCTAGGAATTACCATGTGGCTATGACTACACGATAACTCATTTAGAATAGGGGAAACACCAGTAAATTGTTAGTATTTACTTTTATTATGTAGCCCTGATATAGACCACAAAAGTACACTACTGAGATAGTGAATAATTCAGGAAATAAAAATGACTTCCATGTTATACGAAGTTTCTAAGCAATATATATTTTATTTCTTTGGCCTCAATTACCTGGTCAGCCAGCCCAGTATTTTTTTTTAAGTATTTTATTGATTTTTTACAGAGAGGAAAGGAGAGGAAGAGGGATACAGAGTTAGAAACATCGATGAGAGAGAAACATCGATTCAGCTGCCTCTTGCACGCCCCCTACTGGGGATGTGCCCGCAACCCAGGTACATGCCCTTGACCAGAATCGAACCCGGGACCCTTCAGTCCGCAGGCCGAGGCTCTATCTGCTGAGCCAGACCGGTTAGGGCCCGCCCAGTTTTTTCATTTTGTTTCCTGGACTTAGCATTATAAAGGCCGTAGACATTTGGAGAAAATTAAATTACTCCCTTCGAGGAAACAATTACATTTAGATTGGGCTTAAGTGCTGCCAGAAGGATGGAAATCCCTAAATTGGCCAGTGGTGATTTCAGTTCACAGGGAAACCCTCCTCCACAGGCTAACTGTAGGTTTCTGCAAATTGCTAGTGGCATAATGGGCCAGAAATCTGCTAAACTTAGTAAACAGATATTGTTGATGCTATGCTGACTTGAAAGAATGATGTGATGGCTTGTTATGACTTTCTTTCTAATGATTACTGGTTTAAATGGAAGAATGCGTTATCTGACTATCAGCAAGGTATATACATTTTAAATTACTTCCCTATCAGTGAGGTTGGATTTGCACTAACTCATCTCTACTTGCTGTGACCCGTGGCCTTCTTTGTGAGCAGGCAGTGAAATTATGAGTCATTTAATGCGATGGAAAGAGAAAAGCTGATTGGCCCACAAGAAAGCCAAAATTGCACTGAGAATGTGAGCACAATTTTGTTTTGCGTGTGCCCTCTCATTATTTGTAAGGAGTAATGTCATGACCTATTAAGCTGTCTTTTTTCTGCAACTACTTCAAATATGTCATTCCCTACTTAGTAGAATGTCCTGTATAAAGGAGGTCTGTTGCTGTGTAGGCAAGGCTGGTCAAGTGGCTGACTTCCTGTTAGAACATCTGCTCGATCTCTCAAGCACTTACAACACCTGACTTCCTACCACTGTTCTGACCCACTGGTACTCAGGTTGGCTGTCCAGCCCTTCTCCACAGCCAGTCACCTGAGGCACATTATAAAACTCAAATTTAACTTAGCAAATAATTTTATACAGTAGGTCTATGGTGAATTCCAATCCTATATGGACAAAAAATAAATAAAACAAACAAAATCCTCAACTTCCCCATAAGCTTTCAGAGCACAGCTATTTTGTGTAAAGTGTTACCAAATCGTCAGATTGGATTTTGCCCTCTAAGAGTTGATGATTCTTCTCTTCATAGTGATAAAGGATTTTTTTTTTTTTGCAGGGATATGGATAGCTTATTATTTCAATCCACATTTCTGTGCTGAAAGACTTATTCTTGTTAATACAAATAATTATTATTTTGCTTTAAGAGAAGTTGGTCCATTGGGAAAGATTATATAGTTATTCAGCTAGGTCTACCCTTTATCTTTGAAGCTAATCAGTTGATTTTCACACAAGTAAAGATGTCATTGGGATCTTTCAAACCTTTTAGGAAAGGTCATTAAAACTTTCATTGTATAGAATTGAGAGATGTTATATATAAAAAGAGAACAAAATCCAACTGAATATGTGACAACATTTAAAATTATTATGTGTTGCCCACCGTTGGATACTTTGTAGGGTCATTATCCATAATAGACCATGGTAAAGAGAGCCAGACAAAGGGAAAGCTGAATAGCAAATGCTGAGCTCATGTAAAAAAAAAATACTACAAATACATCTCTCTGTACAATGAAAAATTTATTATTGGAACTTATGGTGAGAGGGGCATTTAATAAAACAGGAATCTTATTTCTACAAAGAATATGCTGCAGGGGATAGAAATTTGGTCCCTATAGCCTATTAAAAAAAGAAGAGCTCATATACTTACGAGACATTTTAGAAATGACAGTTATTTGGTGATATATTAGCAGACGTTTTTTAATCTACAAAAGGAAGTGGTTAGAAAGATGATGTGGGTACAAGTATAAGCAGGGAGAGGAGTGCTGAAGGTGAGAAAGCCAAGTGGTAGGGAAAGGGGAGATAGTCATGTGGTTACTGTGACAGCAAGATTATTTTCCTGGGTAGGAAAGATGTGCAAGAAGAATGATAGCAACCTGAGAGGGTGACGGCAGGAGCTAGTAAAGGAAATGGTTACTCAGTTCATGTGACGTGGGGGGACACTAGAAATTACCCCTTGCCAAAGATGAATCTCTCAGTAGCCCTGCTCTGTTGCAAAAATAATGTTTTAATGTACAGTCTTTGTAAATGCCACACGAAAATCAGAATTCCTTCCTGTCCTTGAATTCCTTTTTTGGATAGGTTTTGGAGAGTTAGAAATCACCTGAAACTTATGTGAGAGTGATAATTATGAGAGCATACGTAAAACTTGGTATGGGGCAGAGGGAATGTATTCATGTGACTTGGTAGGTCTGTTAACGCTTTGGATCCAGAGATAATATTTAAATTAAAAGTACGTTACTGGATTCAGAAAGTATGTGGTAATATGTCTTAAAGAAGATAACTGTGAAATTCACTGAAATCAGAGAATCACAGTAATTGCTTTAAAATGGAAAAGGAATTTACAAATGGAATCATACCTTTGAGTAGAGCTCTTTAGATGTCGCCTACTCCAAATGCCGACTCAACCAACTCTCCTGGTAGTTCTGCGATGGTTCTGTGATGTGTGATGACACAAACTGTTTACATGTCCATAAGGAGGGTGTACTTGGTACCTCACAAAGTAACAGTCTTTTTAAGAAGAGTTTAATTATTAAAGAGCTTTCTATTTATTTGAATATCAATCTGCCTGCTGAAGCTATCATCAGTGGGCCATCTGCATGTTGTTATTGTTGCTTCTTAAGATATTTATTGAGTTTCTCCAGTGTGCTGTGCTCTGGTATTTTCAATATATCTGGAGTTAAATACAGTCTAATTCCTCATCCATATCTAAAAAATAATTTATATGAATACATTACCCACCATTATATCCAAATCCAAATTTTTCTTTTCCTAATTTTATATTTTCAGTTTCTAAAACCATCCTTCACAGTGTTGTAATCCTTCCCATATGTTTCCTGGCCATCTTCCCCTTCCAGTTTGAACATACTCTAATTGTCAGGAAATCTCTTAACATCATTAAGCCCAAAATTAATTACGGTATCCTAAATGAGCAGGGCAAAGTATAATGGAAGCATTTTCTGTTTCTGGAAATAATGACACATTCAAAGGTGTGTGTGTGTGTGTGTGTGTGTGTGTGTGTGTGTGTGTGTTGATGCTGTTGTTTTATGTTTTGGGTCAGTTTGCTGTTTGTTAAATTTCTAAAATGTTCCACATAAACTGCTATTAAGTCAGCCTTCCCATTCTCTACTGAACAATTACTACTGTGAGCCTACTTGAAACATGAAACATACTTCTATTCAATTTTTCATTTGAAATTAATAAAATAATAAATATCTACTCAGTGTCCTGTGCAGTATGCTAGGAGTATAAAAATAAATAAGATGTGCTATAAGGCAAGGTGTCTGTCTCAGATTTATGGCTCAGTAGTAGGTAAAGACATTTTTACATGGAAGTTCCATGAACAGCTAAAACATGATAGAAGTCATTTACAAGGACCAACATTCTTCATTAGCTGAGTGTTAAGAAGTGGTTGGGTGTTGAGTAGATGCCATGGTTGGGTAGTATTACTTGTCTTCTCTCTCAGTGCAATAACAAGTTCCATAAATTTAACATATTAACACAATCTTCCTGTCTTACAGTTATATACGTCAAGAGTTTATCATGAATCTCTCTGGGCTAAAGTCAAGGTGTCAGCAGAGCGGATGTTCCTTTTTGGAGGGTTTAGGAGAGAATCGGCTTCCTTTTCCAGCTTTTTGAAGCTGGAAAAAAGCTACAGTTGTGACCCCTTTCCTCTAACTTCAAAGCCAGCAACCTTGAATGTCTTTGACCATTCTTTGGTGATCCCATTTCTCTTAAACTCCCTTCTGTTTTTCTTTTCTCCTTATAAGGAGTTTGTAATTACACTTGGCCCACCTGGATGATTCGGGATGCTGTCCCTATCCTAAGGTCACCTGATTAACAGATTTAATTATATAAGTAACTTTGATTGCCTTTACCATGTAACCTGATATATTCACAAATCCTGGGATTGAATTCTGGGAATTCTGGGCCTCTTTAGGATACCATTATTTTTGTAAACCACAAGAAGAAACATTAAAGCAAAAGAAACGTGGAAGCTGAGTCATGGAGCTATGTTAGAGAAGTGCTGATTCTAAGAATTGGAAGCAACTGAACATAAATGGAACAAGGGAGCCTAAAAGATCAAACTGGAGAAACAGATAAGGGTCAAGATGATGAAAAGCCTCAAGGAACAAAATAAAAGTTGCTTTTTAGAAAGATTACTCCGGCAAAAGAACAGATATGTAGAATGCAAAACTAAAGATAAGAAAACAGCAAAGTAATTCTGATTTAGTCAAGAAGGACATCAAGGGCTTATGCTTTTGTATAGCATCAGAGATGGAGAAGAGTGAAGAGATTTGCTACATCCTAAGAAGTTGGGCTCCACAGGACTTGATGAATTATGCAGGAGTGAAGGCAAGACTGGAGTCATGATTGACTCCCAGGTGTCCATCAGAAGTCTCTGGGTGAATGGTGGTATCATTCACCAAGAGAGTATGAATCAATGAAGACACTAGTGCAAGTAGAAAGAAATGGAGGGAGAAATATCCTGAGTTTTATTTTAATTCATGGATACAATCAGTCAGCTATTCTGAATCTTTACCTATATTTCCATCCTTGTGCCATCAACAAATATGATTTACATCCATTTGGTGTTTTTTAAAAATAGATAAAAATATGGTAGAAAAAAGTATCATCAGAATACTACTGGGGCCCTAACCAGTTTGGCTCAGTGGATAGAGAGTCAGCCTGTGGACTCAGGGGTCCCAGGTTTGATTCCGGTCAAGGGCATGTACCTTGGTTGCAGACACATACCCAGTGGGGAGTGTGCAGGAGGCAGCTGATTGATGTTTCTCTCTCATCCATGTTTCTAACTCTCTATCCCTCTCCCTTCCTCTCTGTAAAGAATCAATAAAATATATATATTTTTAAAAAAGAATACTACTGAGGATCACACTTCAATAGCCACTGTTACCTCGACCTGAATAATATACAATCAGTTTTGACTGTACTATTAGCAAGATCATATTTCTCCATATAGTTCAAAATACATGTTTAAATTTTTTTCAAATGTCTTCCTCAGATGTTTGATATACTCTGTTGAAGTCATGAATCGATATTTGGAAAGGTATTTGTATTTAGTAGAGATAAATATTTAAGTAATTAATTCATTAGATTTTCCATTCCACTAAATACACTGATCTGGTACAGTCTGTGTATAAGGTTTTCTATAAAGTCCTTTGTGGAGGATGAAAACTTATGCCATGTTTTCACTAAAATATAGGGACCACATAGGAGGACACAGGTTACTTCTTATTTGAAGAACAAAAGTAAGTTCCTGGAAGAAGTAGTAATTTAGTTGGAATAAGTGAGAAGTGAGGATAGACTTACCAGGGAAGTGAGCACCTATGGAAGAAGGGCATGATCAAAAACATTGAAATAGCATCATTCCAAATGTGTCATGTTTTGGTTGAAATATTGTTTTAACTAGAAGGGAGGCATAGAATCAAGGAACAGTAACATTCTGGTTCATAGTTGTCGTTATTTTTCATTGAATTCGAATGTCTTAGGGCACAGTATGCACTCTCCATATTTCCATAGTCTTGACAATTCCCTATTGTGTGCCCTACCCAGATAGTCACATTCATATCTCTTACCTGGTGCTTTAGAAACCTGGTTTATGACCCTAGATTTAGAAACTTATGTATAGTCAATTTACTGTCAATTAGTGTATGTGTGTGGAAGATGGGGTGAGAGCCATTATCAGAAACCTACTTTAAAAATACATTTTAATGATAGAGTGGATTGCAAATTGTAGTACTGAAGAAGTATGGGATCAATACAGAAAGGTAAATGAGTTAGGAGGTTGTAAAAACAATTCGTGTAAAATGCAGTGGACCCTGTAGCATTATGATAATAACTAGAAAGAAAAGGAGTGATCAAATGTGAAAAATTAGATTCAAAATTTCTTCAGGGTCTTGTTCTTCCTATGGTGCCTAATATGGTGCAAAACACTAACTAGATACTCAAATAAATGAATGAAGACATTGGAGGAATTGAATTGGATGTGAAAGGTGAAAGGAAATAACTGAAGATGACTTTAAAAGCCTGAATATAAATAATAGAAGTGTCATGCTTCTGAAAGAATCTGTAGGAGAGTAAATTTCATCTTACAGTACAGAAAAAGTATCCAGGGAGACACATTCAGCACACAGATGCAAAGATGAATATGGCCCTCAGGGTAGAGATTATAATTACAAAAGAGTATAAAAAAATTTAACTTGGAGGTGATGGTTTATTTTAACTCACCCAGCAAAAACATATGTATCAAGATAAACTGCAGATTAGTAACTGATAAGAGAAAAGTCAGATCATTTATAGCAGACGCATTGTGTTATGGATGAAGAAATTGAGAGACGAAATGTTTGGCTATTCAACAAGTAAATGTAAGACTCAAACCTACAAGGTAAAATGATGTTCTTTGAATCATTTCAACACATAACTTCAATGCCTCCTACTTCCTACCAAAAATTTCTACTTAGAAGACAGTCATTTTAACCTATTTTATGTTGCCAACTCTAAAGTTTGATCCACTTGGAAAATTTGGGTATAGACTGTTTAATACTTAGGGACTTAAAGATAATTTTTACTCTATTTCAAGACCTAGTATAAAGAGAGTAGTGCTGTCTAGGCTGAAAGTGACCAGTTTAATTTTATTTGCCTTTTTATTGAATTTATTGAGGTGACATTGGTCAACAAAATTATACAGGGTTCAAGTGTACAATTCTACAACACATCGTCTGTACACTGTATTGTGTGCTCGCCACCCAAGTCAGGTCTCCTTCCATCACCATTTATCCCCCCTATCCTCTCCTCCACCTCCCCTCCACTATAGCCTGGCCACCCTGATGTCTCATTTTTCTAGTGAAATTGCTGTAATGAAACAAATTGTATCCCTTCAGTTCTACTTTTCACAGAGTAGATTTCAAGTGGTGTTGGATGGAACCTGAGGGTTTTGTGTAGGTATCTTAAGACCACCACTGAGGGCACAGAGAGGAGAGGATTTTTTAGTCCCTGTCCTGGTTCAAAACCATTGGGATAGCCTTTCATCTGTGTTAATATTAAGCCTTCTTCAGGATAATAAGAGGGTCTCTTATTTTAAAACATGAAAACTACTAGAGGGCATTAATCTCAGGGCTTTGGCTAGAATTTCATAGTTTTTCCTTTTGAGTGTATGAATTATATTAAAACGTTCCAAATCCTGCTGCTTCAAATGAGTAAATCATACAAATTCAATGTTACCATGTAAGTACCGTGGAACCATTTAGCTCTGTGATAAGCAACATCTGCCTTTGCCAACAGGGCTTCCTTAGTCTAGGCTAGGGCCATATTGAGAGGAAAGGGTTTCAGGTTTTCACAAATAAATATGAGGATTTCCACTGAGAGGATACAAGTTTTCATGTATCTGTCACCATTTCTATTTGTTTCCATTGCTACTTGGAAGCCAAGTTTTATTTTATGTTGTAATTTACAGAATGGTTATTTAAAAGACCCATAGGGTATATTAGGAGGCACTATTTTGCCTTTTGTCAGTCCAATGGAAACAGTTATTATTCAAAGCTTTGAACCAGATTAACACATTCCTGTCATTTTATTGAATTCAGTGTTAATATGATTTAGGTTAAATAGCTGTCATTTTGGTCAACAGCATTAAGTGAGAGGTAGCTACAGTTTAGGTTGGGGTAATCTGGGTGGTGAATTCCTAGAGAGTAGAGGACATAAACGAGATTTAGAAGGGTCCCCAAACTAATTTCAGTATCTTATTTTAGTTTATTTTTTTTAAGTTCTAGCCTGGTGTAAATAAAAATAGCTTTATCCTTTCTATGTACCTTAGTTCTGTAAAATAATAAATTTGTATGGAATGGAAATATATGCTCAAAACCTTCTGTATAAAGCATTTTCATGGTACTTTTCCATTCTCAACAGCTCCATCTGTTATTCATAAATACTTGTTTATGATTTGTAAAGGTAGTTTTCCAACTTCACTTATCTTCCATTTCCCTATCCTCTTTAAATAATACCAGCACTAGTTCTCATTGAGGTAAAGTTATAGATTAATGCATTAAATTAATCTATGAATGTAATTTCAACTTTTAAAACATTTCCTTATCTAGTATCTTGTAATAACTCTCTGAGATAAAGGGGCAATGATATTTGACTCCCGTTTGGCAGGTAAGAAAACATAACCAAGATGCAACTTTCCCAAGTCATACAGTGATGGCCAAGTTCTTAAAGGATGCATTCCCAGATAGTGACTCTTCCTTTTTAGAATGGGGGCATAATACTGTGTGGTGTTCGTTATATAGTGAGGGCTGGGGATTTAATCATGATGGGGATAAAATCAAGACCCATCATGCGTTTACAAATCCAGCATTGTCCAACTTGTTATTGTAGACACTACTCTCTTAGGCTGGTCCCTGTCACTCACGGAGAAACTGAGGTTCAGAAATATTGAGTTTCTTTTCATGGCCACGGAGATGTATTTGCTTTATTTGCATTGCTCTTTCTTCCCTCCCTTATAACATGCATGTTACTTTAGATCAAGCATGTCAAACTCAAAGTTTATGTGGGCTACAAAAAAAACTAAAACCCCAAAGCTTCAATTTTTATAGAAGCGTAGGTTCATTTCGACAGAGACATGCTGACCACAAAGGGCTGAAATAAATGAGTAATCGTTAACATAAAATAATAGAACAGTTTAATAAAAATTAATATTTTTTTCTTGAACATTAACTTGTCAGACACTGAATAACTGCACATATTAATAAACATAATGCAAATAAACCTATTTTCTTGTTCTTCAAAAGCAAAATATTTCCTCTTGTGCACACCAAACAAGTCAGTCCAAGACTAATGAAGTAGCAATCAGCTGCTAAAATATTTGCTGCTAGTATTAGTGGAGAGAAATGGTGTGCCCGCACATAAGGCGCATAAGGGGAATCAACGCAACATGATTAAATCAGTCATTAATGAATGTTGTTCATTATTAATTATGTCTAACAGGACATTGTAAAAATTAGGTTACAAAATTTTTATTAAAATGTTTCTTACATACCATTATATTGGCTGCGCTGCAAAAATATTCGCTGCGGGCCACATGTGACCCGCGAGCTGCAAGTTTGACATGTTTGCTCTAGATTGTCTAATTTTCTGATTATTTCATGATTCGAGTGTTTGATTTACACCAAAAATGCCCTATTCGTAGCTTCATGTCTTATTCCTTCCAGTCATTATATATTTTTAAAATACCGTCTTTGTACCTGATATCATAACAGCATCCATATCTCCCAGGACACCTAGTACACTGCTATAGTTGCTGTTCAAAAGCCCTTGCTGATTGCTTTGATGTCGAAGCCATTTGAAAGCTGGCTTTTATGCTGCTTAAACGCCATTTCATATATTTGACTTAATTCTGCCAGATATGAAAGGTTCTATAACATCACCTACATGAGGTTATGTCAAGCAAAAATGCTGTAAACAAGAACATAAAAGTGATTTGTGTGGTTTCCTGTCAGTTTTTTTTTTATAGCCTTTCCACAGATTTCTTTTATACACCCAGGAAAATGTGAGAAAAAAATAAGCTCAGGATCTCTTCAAAGAGATCTTTGATATTATTTTTACCTTTTTCTCTTTTTAAAGGTTGTGTGTGTGTGTGTGTGTGTGTGTGTGTTTGTATTGGTTTTACTTTTTATACACACACATATGTAATTTTCATTTCACAGGGATGCCCTTATGCAGAAATATAAACTCATTGGAAGAAGCACCACATTGGCAAGGGGAGAATTGAAAGCAAAGCCCAAGATGAGGCAGAGGGGACCCTAGAATTTAATAAACACAGTGTAGTGCAAGGACCCTCCTTTGAAGACTCATCGCACCTCATTTTATCATTGTAAAATCATTTAATGTGGTAGACCCTCGGGGACCAGTTGCATCTCAGGAATATTTTCCATTTTACTGCATTGGAGACTCCAGCAATGAGAACCTCAGAAATGAGAATGAAATTCTGCTCAGTCAGATTATTGATGTGGAGATTTTCTGTAGATGCTTGAATTCTGTGGATTTGGAAGTATGTGAAAATCAGGATTAAAAGTCTACCTATTGCTTCAGTTTATGGTTCATTTATCTTGGTGACTGTAGTTTAATTTTAATTATTTCTCCTCTGAATAGTTCTTTGGCAAATGTTCCATAGGAAATACATCATCTTCCTTTTCAAGCTGTGTCGGCAGTCAGAAGTCTTAACTCTCTGTTTGACAGGTATCTCTTTGAGTCATCTATATTAGGAAGTAATTTTCAGTCTACAAGAATTCGGAATTTGCTTTCCAAAATTGGTACTGTATTTGAAATTTAGTAGGACTCCTTAGGCATTCAGAATGCTGTACAGAAAGCTTTCATAGGGATTTCTTTTTCCTGGTAAAAGACAAACAGTTTATTCTTTAGACTATATTTTACTGTTAATATCTTCCATCAGTAATATAAAATATATTTTAGGTCTATTTAATCTTTCAAAGCATTAATTTCTGGAAATAGCTAATTTTTGTGGGTTTTTTTTCTATTAAGCAATTAGGTTTTGAAACAATTTTTTTATAATCCCATAGAATATTACCAAAATTGAATCATAGGAAGAACATAATATCTCTTTCTGGTGTTTTTTTCCCCCTCACTCCCCAGGAACATATAAATATGCTTTATCTGCCATTTCATAAAAATGTGTTATAATTTTGGAAACCAATTATAGTATAAGATCACTTAAAAAATATTTTGAAAAGTCTGTCTTTAGAATTAGAATGCATTATTTCAGAGGCTTCCAGATAGAAGCTATAAAATTGCCTGTATTTAAAAATGAAACTGTAATTAAAGTCTTTGTGAGTTGCATTGAAAGCAACAAGAAAATGCTGTAAATCTCTGTAAGAAGCAGTTCTAAGAGGAAATGAACTAGTATAAAAAGAAAACAGAATAGGCTTAAAGTGAAGAGATCATTCAATGAGACAGAAAGAATGACATAAATACTGAAACATTGATGGGATGAAACCCAAACTAGTCAACTTAATAGAACTTTACCATCAAGCTCAATAAATTTCTAGACCTAATACAAACTAAGTAATACTTGGAAATTGCATGACCTTTCAAATCTGAACTAAGCTCGTCCAATAATTTTCCAGTAAAAACTGATAAATTATAATCTTGCTTCCCCATCCAATCCATTGTTATCAATATTATTATTATTTGTGCTTTTGCTGCAATCAGTTTTATGAAGAAACAGTTTACAATAAGTAACACATTTAAGAAGTACAATTTGATGAATTTTGACAGTTGTGCACACTTGTGAAACCACACCATCACCAAGATACAGAGCATTTCCATTAAGTGGAACCTCAGTTCTGGAACTTAATTCATTCTGGAAGGCTGTTCAAAAACCGAAGCATTTTTTTCCTGTTAGAAATAATGTAAATTGAATTAACCCATTCCCCCAAATGATTCAATTTTTAACCTTTCTTATATACAGCACATGTCTAATGTACCATTTAATCTATAAATATACACTTTAAAAACAAAAAGGACAAGTGTAAATGAAAATTTAACAAAAAGGAAATGAAATGCTGAGTAAGAAATGAAAATTTAATAATAAGCAATAAGTGCAAAAACCGTGAAAATATTCACAGCGCCATATTCTGAGATGTTAACAGTGGTAAACTAACTCATACTCGCACATTCTCGCCTTTGTGGCCTGAGAGATGTGTGACTGTCAGGTTGGAAGCAAATTGTTCAAGATGGGAGACATTTGAGAACCGAAGTTTGACCACTTCCAAAACATTATTTGTGCTCCTTTGTATATTGCATTTCTTTATCTGCCCCTGGACACAGGAAACTACTTACCTGCATATTACCACTATAGATTTATTTTCATTCTATGTAGATGGAATCACACAGTAGGTGTTCTGTGTGTGTGTGCATGTGTGCATGTGTGTGTATGTGTTTTTTTACTCTGCAAAATGTAAGATTAATCCATGTATTTATTCATATCAATAGTTTTTTTTTTTATTTCTGAGCATTATATAATGATCTTGTTTTTATACATAGGTCTGCATTTTAAATTCTGTGTATACCCATAGTACCTAGAATAATCCCCTACACATAGTTCAGATTGCTTGGTTGATTGATTCATCTATCCGAAGATAGATGCTGGAAGAGTTTTAGCATGATTCTGGTATCAGTGGTACTCATTTTTTGAGAAAAAATTTGTTTTAGAAGTAGCAAAGTAAGAGATAGTTTATTGAGTAGTTACAATATGTCAGTTACAGAACAAAGTTTTCCTGATGCATTAACTTGATATTCTTCTTATACTCATTTGATAGATGAAACACAGGGATGAAGGAACTTGACATTGATTACACAAGTTGATAAGCTGATAAGCAGGAGAGCTACTAGACTACAAAGCTGTTACTCTTAACCATTTACTTTATTTCATCAGAAAAGAAGAAAAGTTGTTTCATGTTCTTTCTCTTCTCAAGACACTGCAATTTCTCTCCATTTCTTTTAAACTTAAAATGAAAGTCCACACTGTAGGTACAAGACACAATGTTATTTGTTTCCAAGTGACCTCTCAGAGCTCGTCCTCTCTCCCTGACTCACATTGAACTTGCTCTTTCTCAGACACATGACATATGCTGCCATCTAAGGGCCTTGGCTGCAGGATCCCTTTCACGTTTCAATAGGCTGGCTTGGGCGCACTCAGGTCTTTGAAGTCGGCTCAGATTTTACCTCACTGAGGTCTATCCTCAACCTTTCTATTAAATACTGCAACCATCCACCTCTGCCCTCCCAATTCCTTCTTCTCTTATATGTTTTCCCTCTTTTTTTCTCCATAACATATTACTTTCTAATATTTATATACTAGAGGTCTGGTGCACGGATTGTGCACCAGTGGGTTTCCTCAGCCTGGCCTGCACCCTCTCGCAATCCAGGACCCCTCGGGGGATGTTGCACTGCTGGTTTTGGCCTGATTCCCGCAGGCCATGCTGAGGGAGCCAACCGGTGCACGAATCTGTGCACCAGGCTGTTTTCAGCCTGATCCCTGCAGGTCAGGCCTCTAGTATGCATATAAGATCTTTGGTTAATCTCTTCCCACCCTCCTCCCTCCCCACTTCCCTCTGAGATTCATCAGTCTGTTCCATGTTTCCATGCCTGTGCCTTGAGCATCTGCCCCCTGGTGGTCAGTGCACGTCATAGCTAACGGTTGAACGTCGCTTAGGTATATATATATATATATATATATATATATATATATATATATATTTATTTATTTATTTTAGAGGCCTGTTGCATGAAGAGATTTGTGCAATAGGCCTTCCCTTCCCCTGGCTGCCAGCACCGGTTTTTCTCCAGCACCTGGGACCCAGGCCTTCACTCTGGATGGAGCCTTCAGTCTTCAATCTGCCACTTTGCCCCTATGTATGCAAATTAACCGCCATCTTTGTTGGGCTAATTTGCATTCTCCCCTGATTGGCTGGTGAGCATAGAGGAGGGATGGTTAATTTACATGTTTGTCTATTATTAGGTAAGATATATATATATATATATATATATATATTACTCATTTTATTTGGTGTAATGATTGTTGCCTCTCTCCGCAAAATATAATTCCTTCAAGAGCAGTTATCTTTGCCAGTGTTGTCACTTGGTTGATCTCAAATATCTGGGACAGTATCTTCTTAGTTAGAGCAGCTATAACAATTTCTATAGTCTGGGTGGCTTAAACGACAACATCTTTCTCACAGTTCTAAAGATGAGGAAGTCCAAGATCAAGGTTCTGACAGATTCAGTGTCTTCTTGGTGTGTAGTTGGCTGCCTTCACATTGTATTCTCAAACACAGAGTGGAATAAGCTGTTTTGTCTCTTATGAGGCTACTAATATCTTTCATGAGGGTTACATCATCATAACCTAATTTCCTCCCAAAGCCCCACTTCCTAATACTATTTTTGGGGTTAGCATTTTGACATGAATTTTAAGGGGGACAAAAACATTCAGTCAATAACAAGTGCCTTACACTTAATAGGTTCCCATTAAACATGTTGAGGATATGAGGGGGGATAATTTGGGTCTTCTTTTCCTATCAACTAATTATTCTTTTCAGAAAAAAAATGGCACTAAATAATATTTGGATGGCTTATGGATATTAATATCCAGCTCTATAACAGGAGTCTGTAAAGGATAAGATATAGTTTCCTAATTTAATCTCTTCTTTGATCTTGTTTCTCTTTTATTTTATTAGATCACAATACCAGTGATTTCCTAGATTGCTTCTTAGAGTTGGGGGAACCTGAGAGACTCTTCAGATAAGTACGTCCCGAAAACCCACCTTTGGGGTTTCACACGGGTTTGAATTTGCCTTTAGATGAAATTTCTTGTCAAAGCAGTCTTTTGTCTTAATCCACCCTGACCTCCTCATGGTAGTGTCTGACCCTGAAACGTAGTTAACTAGACTGCCTCTAATAAAACTTCTTTATTGTAGGGAAGAGAAAATAGACAAATGGGGAAGCAAGTTGTCTACCATAAATGATAACTTAGTGCCATTTCCTGGGAGGAAATGAGGGGGGATAGACTATCCAATATTGTGGGAGCGTTTGCAATCAATTAGAGCAAAGATTAATTAGAAAATATTACCATTTCTGCCTTTTTAAATCACCTTTTTATTGAATTCTGTCGTTAACACCCATAAAATGGCTCATTGTTTGCGGTCGTTTAGGTGCAAATACGGTGTGCTTTCTTTCAGCATCATAAATTACTTTTAACTGATCTGGGATGTACAGAAGCTTCCATTAAACTTGGTGAAGGGAAAAGTGAATGGATCGTTTGTTATTTACTCTTGCGGTGATTCATTTGTGGTGGGAAGCCCAGTCGAAGTCAATATATTTTATTTACTGGCTTTTCGTGTTACTTTCTTGAAAAGCAGTAGTGATCACATTTGATGAAAGAGTGGAGTGAGGAGTAACATGGAGGAATAATACCAGTATCATTTCACATTTCTAGGAAGAATTTAATCTTGGGGGAAGGCCAGGAAACTTTTGTTTCCTCGTCAGAAAAGTATTAGATTTCTATTTTGAACTATGTTAACATAGTTTATGTTTTTAAACAAAACTTCTCTTGCCAAAATTTTAAAATTAGTTTTAAAATGTAAAACAGCACCTTTCCAGTGTCATTGTCTTCTAGTGAGTAATAAAAAATATCCCTTTTGGTAAATATACATTTTTTATTGCTGAGGTAGTTTCTATAGGTTGTATAGCCATGTAGAGAGCCCACCATGTTATTAGCAGTAATTTTTACATTGATCTTTACGGACTTTGGTGGTGAATATTTTTCATGCTAAGTTAGCCATAAACACTATAAAATAAATGTACACAGTAAAGCGCTGACCATTTTATTCCAACTGTTTCTGTGGGTACAGAAAATATCAATTAAATGTTTCTGCTTCTGTGAAAAGCATATGTGGAAATAGGAAGTTCTACATGAATAATCAGGATAAAATCTTCAACTGTTCTTCCAATTGACTTAAATTCTCTTTTCTGAAAATAATGAACAATTACTGGCAAATTTACCTTAATAAATTAAGGATGGGGAAATCCTGAAGGATGCATATAGCACCAATGAAATATTCATTAAAAAATTACAGTATTTTTGTTTACCAAAATCACTCTATATTTATGAATGTATACTCTGATTTATATTTGTGATATTGTTATCACAATGCTTTCCTAATACAATCAAAGATGATGCTATCAATTCAATAAAATAAGGCTCACACTGTAAAGATTTGTCCCACACTAAAATTTTATTTATATGACATGGGGATATTACAGATGTGAAAACAGCTTCTAAGAAGCATCTTCTGGGCTTTTAAACAATTTAGATGAAACAAACCAAACATTATCAGACTCTATTAAAAATATTTTAGTAAGACTGCCTTTTATATTAAAGTTCTCATAAAGAATTCTATGCAAATGCCTAATGTTTTATGGTGAGGAAACCCCTAGTAGTATTCAGAATACTTAGTAGAATAGATTTACAAAATGTTTGTGTCTTTTTTTTGGCGTTAGTCAAATTGGCAGGAAATTCAAAGAGTTTAATAATGCATTGATCTACTCAGGATTAATGAGTACTTAGATACACATCTATAAACATATGTATGTCACCTGGGTCCTTCAGGGAACAGAGGCTGCGATGTAGTTAGGGATATAAAAAACTGTTGAGGGGTAATAATTGTTGAAAGGTAAAAGAGGGAAAAAGCAGTATGAGGGGTGGGGGATACACCTCCAACCACAGTACAGATCTGATCATCTCTCAGCCAACTCTGTGGATTGCTCTGAGCAACGGTTGCTCATCAGTGGATTTCCTGGGTGGGTGAAAATGGCCAGGCCCCAATATCCCCCTGCCCTCCCAGTGCCTAGTTCAGCTGTGGGCAAACTACGGCCCGTGGGCCGGATCCGGCCCCTTTGAAATGAATAAAACTAAAAAAAAAAAAAAAAAAAAAAAAGACCGTACCCTTTTATGTAATGATGTTTCCTTTGAAATTATATTAGTTCGCACAAACACTCCATCCATGCTTTTGTTCCGGCCCTCCGGTCCAGTTGAAGAACCCATTGTGGCCCTCGAGTCAAAAAGTTTGCCCACCCCTGGCCTAGTTACTGGCTATGGGCTACTCAGGAGAGCAGGGCCTCAGCAGATCCTGAAAATGCTAATTGTTGTCAGTTGTCAGCTAACTGTATTCCTTGCAGCTGAATAGTATGTTGTTGAAAGGAACACTGAGTGACATTAGGCAAGTGACACTTCTTCATGGCTGCTCCCATATGTAATACGTCTTTATAGGCATATGTTTATGAGTAAAAATATACCTGTGTACAATAATTTATGATAACTCCATTTATGTCCAGTAGGAAGTGAAGAAAGGGCAGACAGATGTGGTCTTGGCCACTGACCTGCTGTCTTGTGCTTTATGGTCAGTCTGGTAATCCTGTGGCATCCCATCAATAAGGCTAAAACGAGTATTGATTTCAACTTGCCACTCTTCTATTTCTTCTGCCTCTGCAGCTGCTATATAGGAGATACGCTTTCTCCATGTCATCATATCAGGGTTCACTTGGCCTACTTCTTCATTTACCATTGAAAGCTACAAGTATAGGTCTTTCAATAAATCACTAATATTTTCCCTAAACAATCAATAGTTACTGATAGACTGTCTCCCTGGCTGAAAGTTTTGACCTCAAAGAAGCTATAGAATATCCTTTTGCTAGAACAAGAAATCTAAGTCCATAATGAGTAAAATATTGACCGTATACAAATATATATGTTTGTGCTAAACTGGGATTAAAATATGTAAAGTTTGCAATATTTCTTTTTTTAAAAAATATATTTTATTGATTTTCAAAGAGAGGAAGGGAGAAGGATAGAGAGTTAGAAACATTGATGAGAGAGAAACATCAATCAGCTGCCTCCCACACACCCTCCACTGGGGATGTGCTCACAACCAAGTTACATGCCCTTGACCAGAATCGAACCTGGGACCCTTCAGTCCGCAGGCTGACGCTCTATCCACTGAGCCAAACCGGTTAGGGCAAGTTTGCAATATTTCATTGAAGCTTTACAGATCCACTCTCTCATGATATTCCTTATATTGAAGTAAAACTTAAGTGATAATCATAATGAAATCTAATTACTAGCAGTTTGTGTTTTGTGCATAACTAAGACAGAAATCAAGTATCATTCTGTCTCACTTAGGTAGTGATATTTAGACATCTCATTTTAGAATGGAGCCATTATGAGCTGGTAAGGTGATAATTAAATTAATTTTTCAGTGCAGGATTCTGTTCATATTTTTTATTTTAATATTCAATGAAAATTGAAAACTCGTTTTCCCTATAGATACTCCTTGAGGAAGAACCAGAAGTTCTGATACATTTATTCAGTGCTTGGGTCATAAAGGGACAGATAATGTCCTTTCCAAGTTCTGTGAGGCATGAGATTTTTAAGGCTAGAGATCCACTCATTTCACTAAATTTTTAATTTATGTTATTATGATATTGCTGGCCTACACACCTCTCTAAGTAACCAAAACAGATTACAAAAGCACTCTTTTAACTGAGATGACTCCTAAGATAAGGAAGCATTATATTTACTAGTTCAGAACCCTGCCCAGTACATACATTTGTGTTTGAGTTAAAAATAAACAATCTCTGTATTAATGGGAAATCTTAAAGTTTTAATATGGGCATATGAATATTAAGAAGTTATTAGCATGCAAAATTGTAAAGATCTTTTCAATACTGATAAATTGGACTTATTCCAAAAATAATACATGCTTAGAGAAAGTGTCTTTATATTAATTATTGGGAAACAGCTGATAGAAAAGACTTAAATGTTTCACAAGGAACAATCTGATATGACATCCTAAATGCCATATTTTCCTGAATGTATATTACATAGTGTATCCAGTTATGTTTATGATTATTTTTAAATGTATAAGTATAAATTTTCCTAATTTTTCTATTTTCCAAAATTTGATAAAATGTAATATTAGAACATAAATCAATGCAATGCAATCCAAGTTTTAATGTATAGTTAAGTGAAAAGTTCTTTGTATCTGAACTGAAAAGAATGTACTAGTTGTATTGCAGAGTTTTCTTATTTTGAATTTGAGTTTAAAAAATTAAATTGGAAAGGAGGCTAGTATCAGAATTGTTTTTCATTTGTTGTGATGGAAGACAGTTTACTTTTAATTAATTTGAACTTAAGGAATGTTTATTGGGCACTTGTTATGTGTGTAAAAGTCAATGATAGGTGGCGTTGGTGAAGAAAAGGGAGTTGGTGAAAAAAGGAGAAAACAGTTACTATCTTTAAGTAACAAAACATAATTAAAAAGGAACAATGTGCTTTGGATGTTCTGAAGAGCTCACAGAACATGCAGTCTGTAGGCCAGTTCAAAAGACTTGATTAAAAAGGGCACATCTAATATGAATCAGTTTGAAATCTAGCTGGGATTTTCAATGCATTAAAGAGTAGTTCATGAGCCTTATAGTTCAGGACATTAAAATTCTTTCATCAGTCTCCATATGTCGAGAGGGATCCACTTTACTGACAGAGTGAAAGATGATCAAATTATAAATAAATATAATAAAATCTTAGATGCTGGGGTAAGATTGGACTTTATATTTATGCTGTGGTAGTCTGGTTTGTTAAGTAGAATACCAATTGCATATATTATAATCTGATATTTCCAAACAATAAGGATTCTTTTCCATGTTGTGACAATCATAAAAAGATAATAAAACAGGCAAGCAAATTCTTACAGCAGGTAGTTATCAAATTCATCAGGTCAAGAGAAGCCTTTTCTTGATGAGAGATAGTATGTAAATAGTGTTTGTGCTAATTATCATATGAAATTAAACAAGACTTAAGCCACAGAATTGAAATAGAGTACCTGTTTTATTCTGATTTTATGTGATTATTGAGACAACATTGTTAAGGCAATTAGGAATCTGCTGTTGTCAAAACACAATTTAGTATAAAAGGCAAGGAACATTATACTTTTTTTCCCTGAAGCTAATATGAATGATAATTATGCTTAAAGATTATCTGCAACAAGAGAGAAAGAGGAAGGAGGAGGATAGGATGGTAGAGAGGAAAGAGAATAGAGTGAAGAAAGAAAGGAATGAGTGGAGAGAGAAAGGAAGTAATGAAAAATTGTCCAGTCTGTTTTACATCTCCCAATTACTTGGTTAATTTTAGAGTTCCCCCTTCCACTTAACTTTTCCTTCTATTTTAATCCTTCCCAGACCAGCCTCCCCCCCCCCGTCACCCCCCCTCCGCCTTTCTTTAAACCTTTGATTACCATTGATTATGGCATGTGACCTCTGACAAGGTAAATCCGAAGAAATACTGAAATTCAGCTTCCTTTGACCTAATCTTATGACTTCGTTTCCTTACAGTCTGTATACTTTGTGTTTTGACCATCCTCTGCCCCTTAATCCCATTTACAATTTTTAAAGTTTTTTAATATTTTGGGTTTCTATTCATACCATATTTTTCTAGAATTTCTATAATTTAATATAAAATTTGGTTACTTTTAACTGTTGCATAGAGTAAAGAAATCAAGAAGAGTATAAGATACTATTTCAATCCCTCTCAGGTTACATTATAACAAATGTTGGTTTTTTTAAATTTTTATTTTTAATTATAGTTGACATACAATATTATAGTAGTCTCAGAAGTACAACACGGGCATTTAACATTTATATACCTTAGAAAGCAATCACCTGAATAAGTCTGGTAACCATTTGTTACTATGTATAGTTATAATATATTGAGTATATTTCCTATCCCAATGACTTGATTGGTGAAACTCAATGGATAAATTAAATATATGGCATTTATTAAGTGTATTATGCCAAATCAGAAGTTCATTTATATACCTCTGAACAGATTTGAATAAAATGAGGCTAGCCTTGATTCTTAGATAATTTTATAAGTACCAATTTAAAAACCCATTTTCTATCATAGTCCTCACCCAGTTTTAGGCATATTCTGAAAATTTTTGGAGTTCAACTAACTTACTTTTTTTCTTGAAGAAAGACACACAAATACATAAGGTCAATCATGTCGATATTATAGGGACACATATTTGTGAATTGATGATGGAGGAATTAACTATAATGTATTTCTAGGTTCTCCACATAACATTGTAGCTATTGTTAGAGACAACAAATAAATAAAGAATAAAATAAAAATTGGCCCTAGCCAGTTTTGCTCAATGGTTGGAGCATTGGCCCTCCCTCTGACTGAAGGGTTGTGGGTTCAATTCTGGTCAAAGACACATGTATCGATTGAAGGCTTGATCCCAGGCCCTGGCCGGGGTGTGTGCAGGAGGCAGCCAATTGATGTGTCTCTCTCACATCGATGTTTCTCTCTCTCTCTCTGTGTCTTTCTCCCTCCCTTCCACTCTCTCTAAAAATCAATGGAAAAATATCCTCTGGTGAAGATTAAAAAAAAAAATTGTTCCTCAAAGGATATTTAAAACTTGCCAGGCAGAATCTGAGCAAATGTCTCATAAGTGTTCAGTGGGCTTACTGTTTCTAAGATGGACATACTGTCTGCTTCACACAAACACTCCTACCCAACCACCCAGGTAACTTGATGGAGCACGGACTTCAATAATCTCTTTCCAAGCAGCAAAGAACTTCCCTCAGGCCCTCAAATATTCATAATTCTCCTTTGTTCTTAATTTTCAATATCTCAAATGTTATGAGATTTTTCTCTGATGTATTCCCTGGATAATTGTGTGCCAAAATGAAATAAAATAAAAATCTTTTTAAAATTAGCCGAATTTATTTTAATAGAAACTAGGGTATTATGGAAAAAATAATAAAACATTTGGGCCTCAGAATTTTCCAGAGCTTTTTTCAAACCATTATCTTATTGCCTTCCACAAGAATCCACAAGACAAAAATTTTGACAATATATGTTTGAGGATTTAAAGTAAATTTCTACCTTTATTTTCCATCACTGAGCTCCCTTTCATTCTTCTTATTTCTGTATGCGTCCCCTTTTATTTTTAGTACCAGTTACCTAGCTATTCATAAATATGTTTGGGTGAATACCTTTCTATGTGGTTTCACATCAATTAACTCAGCAGTGCATGTTTGTTATACTCCCCAGTAGAATATTTAAAAGGAAACACAGAGGTGTTCTTCATAGTTCCTAAAATGATCAAATAAAAATCTCTGTATTAGTTAAAACCAACATCAGAAGCATATTCCAAACAAAATTACAGAGTTCTTTCTACTTAATCTGTGAATTGAATTCTCTTAGGTATTTCATTTATTGTCTTATTGTTCCCTTTAAGAAGTTATTTGAGGAAGATGATTATCTAAAATATCCTTATAACTTCAGTCACTTTGGACTAAATTAAATTGTGTAGACAAAAGATTAATTTATATTTTATATACACATTTCATCAATATACAGAAACATTTACAGTTTACACATTCTGGGCAAAATGACATTCATACATTTTCCTAAGAGTTCCTGATACAGATTATTTTTCAATATCATCATCAAACATATTTAAATGGAATGAAATCTATTTTCTTTCAAGTTGAGCCCATCATGGGGATTGTTCATGAAGCCCACCGCTGCTTTCAGCAGGTCTGTTCTTCAAATCTCTCGGGACAACTTCATTTTCATATTTTCACTCAATAGTGTCAGAGTTTCGTGTGCTTTGGGATCAAAGGGATTTTACTGTGGAAGTTTTTACTGTGGGATCATCATAGCACTTTGATTAGTTTCCCTTATCCTATCATAAAAGAGTTGTTGGAAATAAACCTATAAATAGGTGTTGATATTTTAATTATGTTTAAAGTAAGAATATCAGCAAAGTTGGCATCACTTGTATTTTCATTTTTGATAATTTATGGTGAGCGAGCCTAACAGTTTAAACACCTCATTTTAATTTTAAAAGTTTATTTAACACATAACTTTCTTGACTGGCAATAAATGAGACATCAGTTATAGTTAATGATGCCTATGTATTTGGGTGTCACAGCAGACCACAAAGGACAGTACATACTGTCACATCCAGTATGATAGATTTTATAAAACTGTGTTGCATAAAGATGAGCCCTTTTGTATTACCTTGCAAGGTTGCTATAGTTACAGAGCATTGCTTTTGGGGAATTTCACTTTTCTTCGTAATATTAAATACTGAACCTAAAGTCTCATTTTATATTGTTTTTAAATCTCCTCTTTGAAAGCAATCTCCTTTATAAAAGGTTTGAATTATTTTTATGATCTATCTTTTTCCTTTTTCCACAAATAAATTATTTTGAATAAACAGAGAATGAAAACATTGAGTATATGTTTATCTTCCAGACACTGAATATTACACAGAATTTTTGCTCCGCCCACCAATTGCTGCTCTTCACTTTGTAGAAGAAAACTAGTATTATATTTTTAAAGGAGCAATGTTCTCAGCTGGTAAACTACATTTAATAAATGCTTTTTTAAAGCACCTGGGTTTCTAGCTATTATTCCAACTTCAAGGCAGGATTCTATGTTCCTGTTTCAAACTGTCATAGAGTTTTCATGAGAAGTTACTTCATTAAAAAATAATTTGGTCCTGGGCAGTTCCTATTCACTTCCTACAAGGCTACCGTGTCAAATAGTGGGGCTCCAAAGCATGAGCGCATGTTCTCCATCAAGAACCAGTCTGGTTTCCAATCTTGAAACACGAGGAACTAGGAAAGGTGCTCCCCACATGCAAGGTATTTGTAATTCTTTGAGAGGAGAAGAATAAACATTTGTCTTCTCAGGTTACTAACCAAATGGTTCTAGTAACTGTATCAGAATAGTCATCTGCTCTACATAGTGTAATAGCCTCACTGTGTTATCTACAATCCAGTAAACTTCTTTCTGGTAGAATTATGTTTACATTATCTTCATATTTTTTTCATTAAAGTCTGGTCAGGTCCTTAGGTCCCTTACATTTAAAATGTATTCAAAAGAACGTAAGCAAATAATGGAAAATCCTACACATGACAAATGTTATTGTTAAGATTGCTATTAGTGTCCTAGCCTGTGGTTGGCAAACTGCGGCTCGCGAGCCACATGCGGCTCTTTGGCCCCTTGGATGTGGCTCTTCCTAAGCCTTAGGAGTACCCTAATTAAGTTAATAACAATGTACCTACCTATATAGTTTAAGTTTAAAAAATTTGGCTCTCAAAAGAAATTTCAATGGTTGTACTGTTGATAATTGGCTCTGTTGACTAATGAGTTTGCCAACCACTGCCCTCCCGGTTTGGCTAAGTGGATAAAGCATTGGACCAAAGGGTCCAGGGTTTGATTCCACTCAAGGGCACTACCTTGGTTGCAGGCTCCTCCCTGGCCCAGGCCCTGGTCAGGGCATGTGCAGAGGCAACCAATTGATGTGTTTCTCTCACATTAATATTTCTTTCTGTCTTTCCCTCTCCCATCTAAAAATCAATGGAAAAATATCCTCAGGTGAGGAAGAAAAACAAAAGATCAGCTAATATATTTTGAGTGAAACACTTTATATGCATTATCTCATCAAAGTATTTGATCCTTATTCTATGGAATAGATTCTATGCTATAAGTATGTGCATTTTACAAATGAGGACTCTGAGTCTAAGAAGTAAAATAATTTGTTCAGAATCAAAATTATTATATTTAAATATTTAAAATAATTATTGGACTAGATTGACTAAACAAGACTTTGACCTATTACCTCATAAAGAGTAGAATAAGATAGCCTATGTAAAATAATAATTATGATAACAAATGTGATCAAGTAAAAGTAAAATAAGGGAGTGACATCAGTAAAATGGTAGAGGTTAGCTTCAAGCTCTCTTCTCCCACAAAATGTCAAAGCAAAATAAATTGTTAACCTAATTTTTAAGAACTATGGAAACATTAAAGATTTATAGCAACCAAGTGAATGCTCAGTTATGAATACAAGGGTGGTCAGCATAAGAACATCAATCAACATAATGCACATTAATAAAACAAAGCGGGGAACTGGAAAAGGGGAGCTTCAACATGAGAAACGGTATTTATGCAAAAACACAGCTAACATTACATTCAGTGGTGAAGCTAAAAATGTTCCACTTACGTTCAGGAAAAGACAGGATGGCCAGTTTCAGCACTGGTAGACATTTTGCACCAAAAGCTCTAACCAGAGAAAATGAGAGTGAAAAGATAAAAATACATACAAACTGGAAAGAAGAAGTAAAATGCTGTCTATTCACAGTAAAACATTGCAGAAAGGATGAAATAAATGGAAAGCCATCTGTATTCTTGTGTAGGAAGACTTAGAGATTCAATGGAATTCCCATCATAATTCTAATGCCGCCGCCCCACCCCCCCATTTTTGACAGATATGGAAAATCTTGTTCTCAAATTCTGTGGAATTGCAAAGGACCCCAAACAACCAAAAGAAGAGAAGAACAAAGCCAGAGAACTCACGTTTTCCAATTTCAGCTCTTATTACAAAGCTAATAATTAAAACAATTTGGTGTTGGCCTAAGGATATACCTTTAGACTCATGGGATAGAATTAAAATCCCATACATCTCTGGTCAATTGATTTTTTGACAAGATTATTCATTGGGGAAAATACCAACAGTTTCTTCAACAAATGGCACAGAGATTACTGGATTCCCATGTGCAATATTTGGCACTGCATGCAAATATATACAAAAATTAATTCAAAATGAGTCAATGTAGTAAATAAAAGAGCTAAAACCATAAAACAGAAGAAAACATAGAGGTTAATTTCCATGACCTTGAGTTTGGCAACAGATTCATGTGTAACACCAAAAGCCCTAGGAAAAATAGGTAAACTAGACTTAATCATCAATACTAAAACTTTTTTGCATAAAAGGACCTTATGGAGAATGGGATAAGGGCTGGGGATTGGACAAAATGGGTACAGATGATTAAAAGGTACAAATTTTCGCCCTGACTGGTTTGGCTCAGTTGATAGAGCATTGGCCTGTGGATTGACTGAAGGGTCCCAGGTTCCATTCCGGTCAAGGGCATGTACCATGGTTGCGGGCACATTCCCAGTAAGGGGTGTGCAGGAGGCAGCTGATTGATGTTTCTCTCTCATAGATGTTTCTAACTCTCTATCCCTCTCCCTTCCTTTCTGTAAAAAATCAATAAAATATATTTAAAAAATAAATTAATAAAAGGTACAAATTTTCAGTTATAAGTTTTGGGGATATAATATATATTGTGGTGACTATAATTATCAATGCTGTATTGTGTATTTGAAAGTTGTTAATGGAGTAAATCTTAAAAGCTCTTATCACACACAAAAATTTACTGTGACTTGATGGATGTTAATTAAACTTGTGATAATTTTATAACTGCATATATCAAACCATGTTTTATACCAAATATGTTATAGGTCAACTATATTTCAATTAAAAGAGAAAAAGAAAAGAAAAATGCCAAACTGCAAAAAGATAAAAATATTTGCAAATCATACATATGAGTTTAATATCCAGAATATATAAAAAACTCCTAAAACGCAACAAAATTAGAATTCATAGTCATGTTATTAACTATTCAAATTTATGTTACTAGTACATAGTCTAAGATGCCTGAAGCTCCCCAAATAAGAACTTATTAAATATTTCTTACATTGATGTTTACTGTATTGTAACAGAATCAAATCCATTTAGAAGAATTCATTTTCAATGGCATGGTATCTTGCGTCAGGTAATCTGTGAAAACCAGTGTGCATTGCATATTAACCTATGCCAGTAGAAGTCCAAGAAATCAAATAATACTATAAGTAGTATGAAATGAATATATACACTTGAGGAAATAGATACTTAATAAATACTTACAACAGGTTACAGGGTGTTAGATGAGCTAACAGTTGTAGAATGCCAGGTGGATATTAATTTTAAACCTAAAAATTAATTTTCATTTTTTCATGATTACTTACAGCAGAAAACAAGTTGTCTATATAACAAAAGGGGTGTGGTTGTGGAACTACAGAACAGAGTTTGTGTAATTTGCTTTTTTAGACCATTGTATTAGGATCAACAGTAGATTTTTTATTTTAAAAACCTGGAGATAATTTATGTGAATTTTACTTATTTTGTAACTTTATTCTAAGAGAGGGAGAGAAACCAATTATTAGTAGCTTGGTAATCAAACTATATTTCTTCAAAAATATGTAATGACTTATTTTTAATAGAAGGTGCAGCTGAAGTTTCTTTGCTCACAAAATGAAAACTTTGAATAACAGATTTATTTGGAAGATCATTCCTTAAGTTCTTTTTAAGTCCTCATTTAGCTACTGTTGTTTTTAACATTTTTATTTATTTCAGAGAGGAAAGGGGGGGGGAGAGAGAGAGAGAGAGAGAGAGAGAGAGAGAGAGAGAGAGAGAGAGAGAGAGAAAGAAAGAGAGAGAGAGAGAGAGAGAGAGAGAGAAAGAAAGAAAGAAAGAAAGAAAGAGAGAGAGAGAGAGAGAGAGAAGGAAGGAAGGAAGGGAGGGAGGGAGGGAGGAAGGAAGGAAGGAAGGGAGGGAGGGAGGAAGGAAGGAAGGAAGGAAGGAAGGAAGGAAGGAAGGAAGGAAGATCAATGATGAGAGGGAATCATTGATCGGCTGCCTCCTGCATGTCCCCTTTTGGAGATTGAGCCCATAACCCAGGCTTGTACCCTTGACCGAAATTGAACCTGGGACCCTTCAGTCCACAAGCCGATGCTCTATCCATTGAGCCAAACCAGCTAGGGCATTCTGTTGTTGTTTTTAAAATTTATTTACTTACTGTCAAGTAGGTGTTGGCATGTGAAATTTTGGATTGTTAGAAATCACTACTGACTTAAGATCAATTAGAATGCAATTAATGTAGCTTTGATTGATGCATTGTGGAGAAAATAACATTTACCTTAGACTATGTTTATATTTATTGCATAAAATAGGGGTCTACTATTTTTCTTAGTGAGTTTCTTTTATTTAGTTTTTTAAAAAACGCTGACTTCTAAATTCTGGCCTAGTGCAGGAGGAGGTAGAAGTCTTTTTTAATATGCTTTGAAATAGTATATTTTTGTGTTTTGTATTTACCTTTTTATTTAGACTTTTTATTGAGGTGTAATATGCATGCAGAAGGTGAACCTATCATAGCTATTCAGTATATTATTTTTAACTACTCTAGGTCCTTTGGATTCCCCTTTGAATATGAGCTTATTAATATGTCTAAGTGTTTGGCTGGGATTACATTGAATCTATAAAAGAATTTGAGGAAAATTCACATCTTTAGACTACCGAGTCTTCTAGTACATGAACGTGGTGTATCATCCAACTTTTAAAACTTTAACCAGAAATCATTTTAGAAGTTTGTGCAAATGTCCTGTGTATCTTTTGAAAATTTAGCTCTAAGTTTTTTATATTTTTTATGTTGTTGCAAATGATACTTTTGACCTTCATTTTCTATTCATTGCCTGTTTATAGTGTCAAATAAAAATTGTACCTGACAAAATAAAATGGGTGAGGAAGACTCTTCAAAGCCATGCAATACACAAAAGAGGCCAGAACGCAATCTAAGCAGTCTAAATCCATTTCCGCTGAGTTGTATGGGAGAGTTTTTAATAACGGGGATGGAGGGATAGTCACCTATCTGTTTTTTTTTTTTTTATTTGGCCTACCAAAAAACTTTTATAACAGGAGTTATATTTACAACTTGGAAGAAGGTGCCCACCAAAGTTAGGCTCCTACTGTCACATGAAGATTGGGAGTTGAAATAGAGGCAATATTTTACTTGATGGTTACATTTCAAAGAGTTGGCTTCCCCATCCTTGAAAAGTCCTGGGTTGTAAATCTGGCAAAACAATATTTACATCTCAAAAAGGCAAAGAAATAACTTACAATGACAAGTTTTCTAAAATAAATGCTCTAAGAAAAGGGAATGGAGAGACTTCTGTGGTTAGACCATCTGGATTCTATAAAGGCAGAGATGAGAAGGAGGTCAAGGGCATTGAGGCAGAAAGAAGTCAAGCTCAGGAAATTGTTAAGACTGTCTCAGTCTGTAGAAACATGATTGGTTTTGCTCTATTGACATTATATCCATCAACTTAGCCAAATTCATTTATTCCTTTTAATAGTTTGTAAATTTCATTTGGATTGTTAAATTTACAGAGGTCGGCAAAAGTAGGTTTACAATTCATATGAAAAAAGTGGCAGGTTATGATTATTACAATAGCTTTGGAACTCAAACAAATGTCACAGTGGCACAGTATACTTAGGTACAATCTGGGAAATGCTCAAATTGCTGGCCTTCATTATTTACACGTTCTTGTCATCTACTTGCTATAGAGAAGCACACTTCGGCACATAATTCTTATCTACTTGTGCCCACCCCTGTAAAATCAGTTTGTGTGTGAATAATGGTGGGTTTTTTGTTTGTTTGGTTTTTACTACCATTGTAATCCTTAGGCTTTTTCATTTCCTTTTCTTAGTTTATTATACTAGCTGGGACCTTGAGTAACATAACGAATTAAAGTGGTGATAGAAGACAATAATTTCCTTACTTTTAATAGTTCACCATGGAGTATGATTGTAGAGGTTTTTGGTTAATATTTTAAAAGTCATATTAAGGAAGATTCTCTTTAAGAATCATATTTTTAACTTTCTAAAACAACAGGAATAACATTAGATACCTCTCAACCATAAACTAAGTCTAATAAAAAATGTCCCTAAAGTTTGTAAACTAAATGTAAATTGAGTTCTCTCACGGAAAGTTTACTTCTCTATCATTTAGGGCATGCTGATTGTTGTACACCAGCTATTATAGCCAAAAACTCCAAATCTCAGAAAGTGTTGTTTCTCACTTATGTGGTAATCCAGTGAAGGTAGGGAGGATATAATTGTACTAGGAACAGACTCATTTAGTCCATAATTCAGAGATGTAGATTCATTTCATCTGATGGCCACTAGAATCCTCTTCTGGACAATATGCATCTGATTGGCAAGAGAGAGTGGGAGTCAGAGGAATATGAGGGGGAGGAAAAGAGAGAAAAGGCATAATTGCTCTTAACTGCTTCATCCCAGGGATGACACACATCACTTTCACTCATATTCCAATGGCAAAAACGAGCCTCATATAGGTTCAACCTATATTCAAGGTCAGAAACATGTAGTCCAGGTGAGTGCCAGGAAAGGGTAGACAAACATTGATGAGCATCATCCATCTTTACCATAATCTTCCAACCAACATAACGAGCATCCAGGACCTAAAATAAAACACATGCTTGTCTAGTTAGTTTCAATATCATCTCTTTGCTCCATGTGAAAGTACAGAATAATACTTTTTTATCCTAAACAAAAACAAAAATTTAACTGACATTTTATGTATCAGCGAAAACAGCATACCAACCTAATTACATTCAATTTTAATGTTTTGCAAAAAAAATCATTGTAAAATTATACATTTATTGTAATATGTCCTTAGTATTTTATAATACTAATGAAAACTTTTGCCACTCTTCCTTGAAATTCCTCATTTTTGAGGGACAGCAATTTATTTTTTTTAACTCTTGGCTTATTTTTTCTTGAAAGATTGGATAGACAGATAGATGTGGATTTGTTTTTAAAGATGGTGTGTAAGCAACATCTTTTGGGAGAATTCCCTGAGGCCTACTGAAATCGACCTCCAGAAGAGGACAGAGTCAAGGGACCAAAGAAAGAGGCTGACAACGGCAGAATTAAACAATGGGTTAATTCAGGGCACTTATGGACAGAAGCAGGGTTTCCAGGAGCAGGAAGCAGGGAAATCTCAGAACCCAAAAGAGGATGGGGCTTAATATATACAGCCTCCAGGAACCAGATGGCACATGCTTAAGAGCTGGATATTCCAAAGCAACTTAATGAATCTACCTGTCTAAGTAAGAACATTCCTTTTGGTGAAATGGACCATCCCTCCAGGGTTGAATTATTGGTCACTGAGAGGAATTTGCTTCTTAAGATGTCCTAGTTGCCCTAGCCGGTTTGGCGGGGCTCCATTCCTGTCAAGCACATGTACAAATATCCTCGGGTGAGGAGAGAGAGAGAGAGAGAGAGAGAGAGAGAGAGAGAGAGAGAGAGAGAGAGAGAGAGAGAATATGTCCTAGTTCAGATAGGTAACTCTAAGCACCAGAAACCATTTTGCCTAAAACACATCTTACAATTTTTCTCAAGTCTCAGTAAGATACAAAATAAAAGATAGTGTGTCTGAGGCCCCTGTTTTTATGAGGGAATTCCTTCCTAGCTTTTCTAATCTTATATTCCACACATAAAACCAAAATCATTTAAGGAGCAAGAATAACCAGAGAAAGTATTCGAATTCTCCTTTGACACTTAGAGATAAGTAGTCAGTGTAGAGATGTTACCAGTTCAAAGTAACCCACTGATGCCAAGTTGAAAGCAAGATCAGGAAATGCTGGCAGATGGAGTAGAGGTTAAGGTGAACTTCATGAGGAACTGGACAAGAGCACATAGAGAAGTGGCCACTTCATGCAGTGATCAGTCCCTCTTGCCTGCAAATGTTGCCATGTTTTGAGGGACAGTGATTCTTGGCTTATTTTAAAGGTATGTTTAGGGCCCCATCTGCTGCTAACAGTGAGTCATGATTGCAAATAAAGTAGCAAACTATTTGTATGTATAGTACTTTATACAAATCCTATGAATGATACTCCAAGAAAGAAAAAGGTTTGGAAGCAAAGTATGTTGTTAAATTGGCAATTTCTACATTTGATTCTGTGTAGTGTTGTTCAACTTGCTGGGAGAACCCAATTTCATGTTATTTGAATATACAATGCTACTCATTAGTGTTCACTAGTGTTTTCCAGTGTTTGAATATTTGCTGTAACTCTTTGTAATATTTTTAAATGAAAGGAGAAGGTAAGAATGTTCTTGTGGAAGACTTTAATATAAAATCTGAAAATAATTTAAAACCTGAATTAGCAAAAGCAATGTTGATTTCAGTGGCAAAACCAAATGCAGAGTAAGCCTATAAACTATTGTGTTCAAAGAGGAAATGAAGCAATATATTACCAAACACCCAACTTAATAATTATTTTGGATTCAGCCTTAATAATTATACCAATGTCAGTGTAAAAAAAATGTCTGAAATATTTGTCACAAAACAAAGGATAAGGCTATCAGAGCAATTAGTTTGGGTGCTTCATAATTTCATTTTTAAAATGATGACTTTTTAAGTATTAAATAGCTGTTTTATTATCATACAATTAAAAAAATTTTATGGGCTTGTGTTTTGTGTTAATGTTCCCTTATTTTAAAGTTTTTAAATATTAAATATTAGGTAAATATTTGTTATGTCTTTGAAATATATAATCTTTTTACAATATGTTTGTTCATAATCATAAAAAAAGCCTGTGCATGTAATTGTCTTTTTAAAAAAATATATTTTATTGATTTTTTTACAGAGAGGAAGAGAGAGAGATAGAGAGTTAGAAACATCGATGAGAGAGAAACATCGATTCAGCTGCCTCCTGCATACCTCCTACTGGGGATGTGCCCGCAACCAAGGTATACGCCCTCGACCGGAATCGAACCTGGATACCCTTCAGTCCGCAGGCCGACGCTCTATCCACTGAGCCAAACTGGTTACGGCAATTGTCTTTTTTTTTTTTACAGAAAACCTTTGAAACTTCTATAATTCTATCAGAGAAATATGATTCACTGGTTATTATATATATATATATTTTTAAATTTTTGAATATTATATATTCAAGGTGTTATTAAAAATACATATTAACTTGTGATTGTTAAGGAATTCCATGATGTCTTGTGAATTCCAATTTCTTTTTTCAAAATCCCAAAGATTATTACTTTTCAGGATTTTATAATATTACTCAAGGTTATAATAAAAATGCTGTGGGTATATGTGGGCTCTTTAACTCTGTGGTGGGCTGTCTCTGTGTATAAGACCCAGTAGATGTAAAGCCTTTTATGGTTGTCTGTTTCTCTCTGGGTAGCATGGGGGGAAATTGCAGTGGAGCCTGAAAAAAACATGGTTTAATCTGTAGCTTTGTCACTTAACAGCTATGTCACCTTGGCTCTCCTTCTAAAATACTAAAAGTAGTTTTTTAAGCAAGAGATAATACATACAAAGTGCCTGACAAATAGTAGGAACATCCTAACTGAAGTTTTTATGTCCTTTTCAAATTTACCAGAGCAACAGGATAAAAACAAACATAATGATGATGTTAGTGAGAAAAATATCACCAAAGAAGTGTAAAATATATCCTTACATGTTAGGATATTATTCTTTGATATGCTAGACAGTCTAACCTAATTCAGAGTCTAGAAATTCATAAATTCTGCTTTAAGTTTTTAAGTCATTGCTCATGGAAATAGTGTTTGCTTTGAATGATGTATGCTTTTGGTGGATGTTTTATGGAAAGGGGGTGTATTACTCAAGAATTTGTTGTAGGATTTGTATCATAAATTTCTATTGAAAATCATTACCCTTCTATGCAAATTTTATGTATTTTTAATTCCACAAGTGTTCGCAGACATTATTATTTGGCTTATTAGTACATAAATGTAAACTATCCCCAGCTTAAATCAGATTGTCACACTCTCCCAATCTTATTTGAGCTGTCCATTAATCACCTCCAATAATTTAGAAGTTTTGTTGGATAGGAAAGAAAACCCCATATATCCTTTTCTACAGAATTAGTGGTATTTCACTAACTTTTCTCAGTTCTATTTTCATAAGCATCATGAAAATAAAGACATTTTAATGTTGAATTACTTATATTGCATAGAAAAAGTAGAAATGGCCAATAAAATAAATGAAAATGTTATATTTAGGAAAATTTGTAGCTGAATATAATTTACCTTGCTGGAAACATTTCTATTTCTTTAAGAAACAGAGATAATGGAAGGAAGATATGTGTCTTGCAATAGAATGATTAGAGGGAAATAATTTTTGCTTCTATAGGCAAAAGGGAGAATAGATTGCTAAAAATGAGAAAAAGAACAAAAAGGAAACACTTCCAGAAAATTCTTGAGATTAGATAATGTATACCTATCAGTTAGATATTTTGATGAATTATGCTTTTAAGCAGAGAGGACACACAAATTGCAAATCTTTGTTTTAGAAAAGCATGTCCCTTTGGCTTATTCTCTGAGACACCTATATAAGTTCATCTAAATCAAGGATTGAATTTGACTTAATGAGTTTATTTGATTTAGTTGATAACAGGCTATTACTTAATTACTTCAGATCTGTTCTATACCTCTTGACTAACATGTTTCCTGGCACTGTCATACCTTGCTCAGATGTTTTTCTTCTCTAGTCATAATTGTTCCCCAGAACTTAGTACAGGCATTGTTTAAAGCTTGTTATCAGTAGCAGCTAACTTTTGGTTGGGTCAAGTTAGTAAAGCTCCACATTGATGTTTCTTGTGATTTATCTCATTCACTTTGTGTGATCCTTATTTATTTATTTATTTATATTTAAATATGTTGTATGTTTTTTTTTAATTTCAGAAAGAGGGAGAGGGAGAAAGAGATAGAAACATCAATGATGAGAGAGAATCATCGATCAGCTGCCTCCTGCATGCTCCCTACAGGGGATTGAGTCCCCAACTCAGACATGTACCCTGACCAGGAATACAACTGTGACCTCCTGGTTCATAGGTCGACACTCAACCACTGAGCCATACAGGCCGGGCTTTGCAGCATTATTGTAAAAGTTTGATTCAATAGCTCTAAGTTCCAAATTTGGTGGTCACTGTTGAATTCTAATTCTTTCTAAAATAGAAGCCCTGCTGTTATTCTATAAACAGAACAAAACAGAATGCCTGATGCTGTGCAACCTAAGGTAAGTTATTGACCATTGGAGCCAAACCGTCTTATTTGAAATATGAAGAACCTCAGACACTGTACAGGATTAAATTAGAGCATCATTTCAAGTACTCTCTTGTTATGTGGCGCATATTAGTGAGTGCCTCACATGTCCTCTTCATCGTTCTGTGTGTGGGAGATGCAGTGGTTAAAGGAGCTTGTATTCTAATGCTTAGGAATTGTGAGATTTTATAAATATATCATCACTAATCTAGCCAGTTATAAGATATCTTTATTTTTCTTGAAAGTGAGTGAAAGTGTAAGGAATTGGTTCACACAATTGTGGAGACTGTTCAGTTTAAAATCCCTTGTGTAAGTGAACAGATGAGAGATTCCTCTAAGAATAGATACAGTCTCCAGTTTGAAGGCTGGGATCTCTGGCAGAATTTCTCTATTTCACTCTGGACGTAGAATACCTTCTTTGTAGGGAAACCCCAATCTTTGCTTTTACGGCCTATCTTCAACTGACTGGTTGAGGCCCATCCACATTATGGAGTGTAATTCACTTTACTTAAAGTCAAATGAACGCAAATGTTAATCACATCAACAAATACCTTTATAGCAACAAACTGTCTGGTGTTTGACCAAACAACCAGTCATCATAGTCTAGTCAAATTAACCATGGAAGTGCTTAAAATACAGGCACAAACAAATAGTTCTTACCCATTTTATAAAAATGTTGTATTCATAGCATTGTTAAAATGTTTCTTTGTACATAAAAATTTGGGGGGTTGAGGACCTATCAATGATTTTACACATTTGGCACTGTGATGCTCAAGAGAGCTTTTCCCCCCAAGTATAGCTGATGAAAGATTCTCAGGGAGCCTCCCTGTTTATTGGGTTCTGTGCTTGGAATAAAGGGAGACATGTACAAATGAGTGCACCCTGTTTTATTTATCCTTAATTAATCCTTATTGCTCTGTCACTTTAAAGAGCTATTAGTCTCTCTGATCCCTGGAGTTCTAAACACACAGTTTATAAAAAGCCATTACATCAAGCCCATGTGTATTTCTTTTAAGGAAAAAGAAAACGTAAACAAAAATAAATCAGGAACTGGTGGCTAGAGTTCAGATGGTCTAGAGTTGTAAGGCAGAGGGGGAGGAGGTGTAGCTTCCTTGTGTTAGACTCAGCAAATGATAAAAACAAAACAAAACAAAAAAAACTGCTTGACAAAAGCCAAACCCACTGAGCCTTCTCTAAAACGCCCAAAGCTTCTTTGCTCACAGGAGAAATTCAAAATGGCCCTCAGCCCCAGGTGGTCTCTTGGGAAGACCTGGTGAAAATATGAAGCAACTAAAAGTGGGCTCTGGTAATGTAAGAGTGAACAAAGCCGGCATCAGTGTCTCCTGTTTCCAGTTCTTATTTGCAATAACTTTGTGAGTCCTCTTGTTTTCAGGCACTGACTAAATTACTTCTCTCAGATTTGTGTAGAACAGTGTTTCTTCTCGCACGAGCAATGCCTCCTACCTTGAAAAACAGATTTCAGAGAATCAGGGAAGGCAAACCTTGAACACACATTGACAGTCCTCTGGAACCTAATATTGGAGGTGGAGGTGTGGCAGCTGGTTGGATACAAATTCTTGGAAGTAAAATATGTTGATCACAATCAATTAGCATTTATAGAATGCCTATATGGCTCCATCTCAGTAGAGTTATTGCGAAGAAAAATAATTCTTCGAAGTTCTTGCTTTTTGCATTCTTCCTGCAGAGAATGGCTTTTAAACTCCTCTCGCTTGTTGCTAACCCTGCAAGAAGTTTTACTCATGGCTTTATGCAAATGACATTAAAGTGAAGTAGTCATTTACTAAAACTCTACATGCTTATTATATGCAGATGCTCTAAAATTTATAATCGTCACGTTGTTTAAAAGGAAGTTATAGACTAAGCTGGAGGGCAAAATGTGAATTCAGAAAACAATCCTATCTAATAAAAGACAAAAAGGGTAATTGACCATACCTTCGCTACGCTTCCCATTGGCTAATCAGGGTGATATGCAAATTAACCACCAACAAATATGGCAGTTAATTTGCATACTAGGCTCCAAGCGGTGGAGTGAAGCCAAATGTACCCGAAGCCTGCCGAGCAGCAAGGCCTCAAGGCCCTGGGATCAGCAGAACCACAAGGCCTCACGCCCCCGGGATCAGCGGAGCAGTGAAGCCTGACGGCTGGTGGGGGGGCGGGCTCTGGCCGGAGCCCAGCCAGAGCGAAGGCCTGGGTCCCGGGTGCCAGAGGAAAACCGGTGCCAGCAGCCAAGGGAAGGGAAGGCCTATTGCATGAATCTCTTCGTGCAACAGGCCTCTAGTCACATATTTATATATATATATATGTATATAATTATTATATATATGTACAGTATATATGCTTAAGCACTTATATAATTATACTAGAGGCCTGGTGCACAAATTTCATGCATGGGTAGGGTCCCTAGGCCGGGCCAGTGATCAGGGCCATCTTCCCCAGATGCTGGCAGCTGGCCCCGCCCCCTCGCTGCCACCACCGGTCATCCTCTGTGTGTGGGGTGACCAGAGCAGCAATTGGGGACCTGCTCATACCCACCTTAGCCTGGCGCCGCCCGCGTCCGCTGCCATCCATTCCTGGTTCCCCATTTCCCATCAGTCGATCAGAACCTGCCTGCCTGAGGGAGAGGCTGAGAGGTTGGCAGGCAGGCCTGGATCAGGCGATTGGGGCCTGCGGGCTGGAGGCAGCTCCTGCATTGAGCGTCTGCCTCCTGGTGGTCAATGTGCGATATAGTGACTGGTTGTTCTGCCATCTGCTTGATTTGCATATTACGCTTTTATATATATAGATGTGTGTGTGTGTGTGTGTGTGTGTGTGTGTGTGTGTATAAAACATCTTCTAAGTTGGCAAAGACTGCCAGCATATAGAGTTCAAACAAAGACAGAATCCCCATAACACAGTTGGCCAGAGCTGATAGAACTTGATCTAGGTGTGGACAGAAGTTCAGTATTTGAGCAGGTGGAGAAAATAGTTCCGCTACTAAGGTAGAATTTTCTACTCTTTCTGCCATCCTTTAACTAGCCTGCTAAGCACTGAGCCCACTGTAGAAAAGTGTCTTGGTATGTCCACAGTGTAATGTGTAACTTTGGTCTAGCTTGTTTAGAAGAACCACTAGAGACAACTCACAACACAGTGTGTGTGTGTGTGTGTGTGTGTGTTTGGGGGGGAGGGGGCGGGTCTTGAGTGGTAGGGTTACACCAAGCAAGTCAATATTCAACAAGGACACCAATCTACAGATGAGTGTCCTTATGTTCTAGTGGGGAAAAAGAGACAGAAACGGCCCTAGCTGGTTTGGCTCAGTAGATAGACCATCAGCCTGAAGATTGAAGGGTCCCAGGTTTGATTCTGGTCAAGGGCACTTGCCTAGGTTGTGGGCTTGATCCCCAGTAGGGGATGTGCAGGAGGCAGCTAATCAATGATTCTCTCTCATCATTGATCTTTCTATCTTTTCCTCTCTTAAATCAATAAAGATATATTTTTAAAAAGAGAGAGACAGAAACGAATTAGAATAAAATGTAGAAACTTCAATAGCAATGAAATGTAAAAATTACTACTGTGGATGTGTGGAGAGGAAAAAGGGGGAAGTAATTTACTCTATCAAAGTATAAAAGGATTTGAACCAAGAACAAACACACTTTCCTTGGCCAATAAAAGAATCACATTTGTTTTAAATTAGTCTCACATATGTTCATTGGGACTCATTCACCACACTAATATCTTAGTATAATTGGGAATAAACATAATTGTTGCCTCATAAGAACATTAAAAATCAATGTCTGTCTCTTCTACCATGTTACTATTGGAAAATATGAAAGCTGAACAGTAGGCAAATGTTGAGATAGCTGGCAATTTTCGATATAGATCAGTTGCAGTGATAAACTGGCATGTTCCATCTCATTACAATTGTAGATGCTTACTATAACAAGTATGTGAAAAGAAGATTGTGAAAGAAATGAAGAACTCATGAGCAAATACTGGTTTTGTAATATGCATCATAATATGTATCCAAAGAAAGCCTAAAATGCGAATAACCTCATTTTACATCACTGAGTTTTATCATCTTTCATTTTCCTCATGTTTGCTACAGTGCTTGATAAATAGCAGAGATTCATAAAGCATTTGTTGGATTTAATTGCATTTTAGTTGTAAAGCATTTAGTTGTAAAGCATATATTGAATATTTGATATAGTCCCCATCACTAGACCACAATATTTTTTGTGACTTCCTGAGTGGAATTTTATATTATGACAGTAGTGTCACAGACTTTTGGAAATCAAAACAAAACAAGAAAGACCGTGCCAAATTTTCATTAGAGGAAAAAAAAAAATGAAGTTTTCAGTTTCTTTTAGTCTATGCTAGGTTTCATACTCAAGAAGAAGATGTATCTCTGCATTTCAACAGTTTTAACTCTGGGATTTTTGAGATCATGCCTTCCAATCTAGTAATTGCAACTATTTGTTAGGTTTGGGATAGGGGAACAGGATAGTTAGAATCACTGGTTCTGCTCTGCTACTTAGCCAGGCTTATGTCAGCCAGTCTGATAAACAACACACAATTATAGTATCCCTTCCACTTGCAAAGCCTTCTGTTTAGAATTTTAATCCTTAGAGGCACTTGGTTAGGCTGGGTCTAGTTGCTGTATCTGTTGTTAGATTTGGTGGAACAGAGCTTTGTCAACTTTGGACTGCAAATGAATAGTTCATGCTATGAACATGAGATAAAGTTTGATTGGAGTGAAAATATTAACGGCAGCATTATTTGCCTCTGCCAACCAATAGATTATATTGACCATCTGTGCCGGGAGCTGGTCCATCCTTGCTGTTTCAAAGGACCTGGCATATATGGCATACTGTTCTTAATATGTTTGCTCACCTTCTTGGCACTATGTGTTTTAACCAAGGTCTCCTCTCTGAGAAAGGTTTTCCCCAGGTAGGGATTTTCCCCTGAAGTTAGGAAGGGAATAAAACCCCTCAACTAAGTGCCAGGCAGGTAATTAATCACTTTAACTATGAACAATCATGCTTAAGCTACATAATCTTTACTCCCTGGAATGGAGATAAGAAACGCCTTAACTTTTGTAATAGAGATTGATAGGATTGGAATCAACTGGTATAAATACAGATGTAACAAGACAACAGGACTCAGAACCTAGAGAGAGAAGCTAGAGACAGAACCTAGCGAGAGAACATGGCAAAAGATCCTGGACAGAACCTGGCTACAGAACTTGGCTGGAGAAACTAGACAGAACCTGGTTGAAGAACCTGGCCACAGAACCTGGCAACTGAACCTGGCTGGAGAACCTGGCTGGAGAACCTGGCTGGAGAACTTAGCGAGAGAACATGGCTACAGAACCTGGCTGGAGATCCTAGACAGAACTTGGCTGGAGATCCTGGCTAGAGGAACCTGGCTATGATGATCAGCCGAAGGCTGCCTCTGTGTCATTCCTTCTTCGCCGACTCCGTCCACACCTTTGGGGACCCCTGGACCTGCTGGGGTTGGACCCCAGCACATCTGCTAATTCTTCGTCATAATTCCTGGGGCGTTTATGCCACGTGACGTGAAAAAAATAATCACATTTGAGCAACTTGGCTTTTAAGACCAAATGTAATTGATAGGCAATGAGGTAGGAGTCTTATCTTGTTTTCCAAAAGCAAACTTGCAAAAAAAATCAAAAGGAAAGCATTGGAGGAAGGATGCTGGGTTTCAGCATAGGGATTTGATTATGCAGACATAACAACAACAATTGTCAACATTCATTGAGGAGCTAGCGTATGTCCAACATGACAGCACTTCATAGGAATTATCTCAATTTTAGAGCGACTATATTAATAGATCCTTAGTATCTCCATAATTAGTATACTAAGGTTTGTGGACAACTTAGTTTTATTTAGTTAAAATTTTAGTATAGCCATGCTGAGAAAATCTACTATATTTAACAAGAAATTCATTGTAAAATGTTTTTCTACTCTTAACAAAAGAAATTATGAGTTGGTTTCAGGGAAGGGCTTGCTATTAATAGAGGATTTCCTCATTAAGTGAAACAAAACTGCTGGATACAGAATGTACTGGTATAAAAAACATTTGTACACATTCATCTAAAATACATCTTTTTTTGGTATGGACAGCTGATAGGGCTTTTTAATATATTTTTATTTGTGGCCCTAGTAGTTTTAATCTCTAAATCCACCCATTTGTTAATTTTCTTATAGATATATGCATTTCTGTGGTGCATTTGTCAGGACATCTCAGTGCACACAAATTTCCACTTCTCAACATAGTATTGGCAAATGTGAAGGGTTTTTATGCTGCTTACTGGACAGAATCAAAATCATAACAATGTGTGGCCATTCCTAGGAAGAAAAGATCCCCCTGGAAGTGACTGACATTCAACTTCTTCCTATTCTTGGTGTTAAGGATTTTTTGCTTTGCTCTCATTCTTTTGTGGAAGACCATCTCTTGCTAGAAAAAAATAAGAGGAGATAAAATGCTTTATTGATTTTATGACCACTTTATATGGAGAAGGATGTATAACATTTCTTTCAGGATCCGATCATACCACAATTTACCAAAAAATGTCTTCAAAGCAAAATACTAAACAGTAATAAGATTTCAAAGCTAATGTAGAAGAACAGAATCCTAAAGAGTCCACTTTCTCCCTGTGTTGCCTATGACCACTGTACCCTCTTCTGTTAAACAGAAATGGAAAATACCCATTTAGCGGAGTGGTGGTGAGAATTAAATTTAATGTGTACAAAGCATGTGACATGGAATTGATATTACGTTATGTGTGTATTTTGGCATTCAATTTAATAGAGCTATTTAAGGCTCTAGCCTAGAAAAAACTAACTAGAATGAACTGTTTCTTAGAAATTTCTTAGAAATGTTGGGTCAGTGAAAGTCAGAAATAAGGATGACATCTGAACTAACACAGGAGAGTCATTCTTTGTAAAACATTTGATGCCCAGTATGAAACAGCCTTTGTTGATAGTGTCTATTTTAAACTAGTATAGCATATACTCGTTAAACATGTGTCAAAATACTGTGTTGGGCTCTAAGAAACTATGTAAGAGGCAGATTGTTTGTCTTCTCAAAGCTTTATTATAAATTGAATTAGGGAATTAAAAAATTAAGTCAAAAACCAATGGGAAGAGTTGGAGTCAATGCTGGGTGCCATAATTAATAGCAATTTATTTCACTCAGTGGAATTTGAAGCCATTCTTACTGGTGGCACTTGCTAGGTCAGCATTGTTTTCCACAGAGCATCATACATCTTTAATGACTAGTCTTTGGCTATAAATACAGAAAAATTCTGTGTGTGGGGTTTCTTTTGCATACAATATGAAAATTTTGAGATAATTAATAATGATCTAACAATTGCAGCCTGGGTGTTTTGAAAAAATCTTTTGGAGTTTATTAAGAAATTTGCATATAATGCTAAAATATTCTGGAATAAAATATTGCTGAGCATTTCTGGAAGTTCTCTAAAATGGGGCTTATGGTAATTCAGAGCATAAATCCCCCTCCCCCCCCAATTTCAAAGCTAATTAAGAGCTTGTGTATTCTGCTGTCCCCAAACTGCCAAAATGATCAGACCTGGAATGGGTTCATTTATAATCAGCTTGGGTGCTTTATCCTTTTAATTCATGCATTTTGAAAGTTTTATGAGATTATGAAGCTGTTTAGAAATAATATATAATGAATTAGCAATTAACACAAAGTGCATGGATTCTGTTCTGTGGCAGGGATTTTGGGTTTTGGGTACAGGGTCGCTTTTTATTTGTTACGTTATTGTTGTTTTTTCTGATACTCTGTGGATATTGATTTTCTATAATGACAATTCAGATAGTGTTGCTAAGTGCCAGTCATCATTCTCAGTGCTCTACAAATGTTATCACATTTGATTCTTATAACAACCTTAAGCATTAGATATTACTGTTATCCTTATTATAAAGGTAAAGAAATTGAGACACAGATAGGGCGATTTGCCCAAGACCACATAGCTAATAAGTGGTAGAGCTCGAATTCTAAGCCAGTTAAGCTAGCTCCAGAGTCTATGACCCTAATGACATGACCCCTTAGCACTGGAACGTAACACTCTTGAGGTTACACAGGAGATAAAACATTGATCATTTCTGAAGTTTTTAAAGCTTCTGATATTATATTCACTAGCCTTATGGCAACTGGGGCTTAAAATAGAGATTGGCAGGGTGAGTGAAAGATTTTCAAGGGTATCAATGAGAGTGTATTCCTTTTATCTTTTGTCCATTGTAATTTTTCTTGAACACTGGTCTAGAGGAAAGCTTCAGCTACTTAGCATGACATAACTCCAACACGCTCCGCTTTGTCTTTTATGCTCCAACAGTACGCCATATTCTACTGCCAGTTTTACAGTATCTCAAAGGTATCCCTTAGGCCCCAATTGCCTAGTACCACTATTTCCTTTCCCACCTCCAGAGTCTATCAGAAAGCTCTTGGAAACTGCTTCACATGCTTCAGTCCTCAGCTCAAGCACTTATATATAAGTATATAAAAATAATGTCAGCCCTAACCGGTTTGGCTCAGTGCATAGAGCATCGGCCTACGGACTCAAGGGTCCCAGGTTTGATTCCGGCCAAGGGCATGTACCTTGGTTGCAGGCACATCCCCAGTCGGGGGTATGCAAGAGGCAGCTGATTGATGTTTCTCTCTCATTGATGTTTCTAACTCTCTATCCCTTTCCCTTCCTCTCTGTAAAGAATCAATAAAATATATTTTAAAAAAAAAAGATTCTCTTTAAAAAATAAAAAAATTAAAAAATAAAAATAAAATAAAAATAATGTCAGAGAATAGGAGAACATCCCTTTTTAGAATTGAACTGAGCATATATACCTGAGATAAGCTCAGTAGGCTTGTCTTATATTGTTTCAGAATAATTAGAAAATGAAAAATGTAATCAGTAGACTTTTCTAATTAATAGGGTTTTATCCTATATACTACAGATAAATGTTTAATATTAAATAATTATATTTTTCAATAAAATGATTAAGCAACACTATATTTACAATGCCTGTATGTTCAGAATGTGCTTTAAAATTTTACGGTGTCTCAAAAAATTAACACATCACTCAACAAACTAGATAGATTTTATTCACAACCGTGTCCTCATTTCTGGCAATGACACAGAGAGGTCCCAGACATAGGTCTTACCCACAGAGAGCTTATGATAATAGTGACTAAATGAAATATGCTAAGTACAGATTACATGTGGCCCTGCAGAAGATGTGATGAGTGAAAAATAGAATGGGGCGGAGCTTCTCTTTGCAGGTCAGAGAAAGGAGAAATTATCTTTAAAGTCCAATTTGGATCCCATCATTGGAGGGAAGGGAGGAGGATGATAGGTCTGAAGATGGCTTCCATGGCCAAAAGTGTGGTGATAGGAAATTGATTTTGGAGACAGAGACAAGAAAAGCCCAGACTGGGAAATAAATGCAAAAGAATAGTAAGTTGTAAGTGCAGACCTGTAATTAGGATATAAAACCATGTGAATGTCTGCATAAAAAAATCAGTCTCCATGGTTGAATGAATTCTACCCAGTGTGGAAGCTGTGGTAGAGTAGGGAAGCCAAGGCTGACTCCACAATTTCAAGTTTGGGTCAGTGAAACTTAAAAGACAAAACCTGCGCTGTTATTTGTATTCAGTTCAGCTGAAGATTCATCCTACTAGGCAATTTTGGAATTTGGAGAGTAATGACTATACTTATTTTTTTCTATATTACTTGCCCAAAAATTTCACACAGATTTGATATACTAGTATATATTTCCCTGAGTAGAAAATGTTACTGACCTATTAGTAAAATTGAATGTAACATTAAAGAATCCAATTACAGCATCATTTTAAGTGCCTAGAGTTATGTAGAAATGACAGTTTCCACTAAGTTGTTCTAAAAGCCAAAGAGATTTTAAATGTCTGTTTCACTTTTGTATTCCCCAGACTTATCGCAGTACCTATCCCAGGGCATGTGTTCAGCAACTTTTTATTAAACCAATGAAATCCTGCTGGTGTGGCTCACTGGTTGAACACTGACCTATGAACCAGGAGGTCAGAGTTCAATTCCCAGTCAGGGTATATGCCTGGGCTGTGAGCGCAAACCCCAGTGTGGGGCATGCAGGAGGCAGCTAGCTGACCAATGATTCTGTCTCATTATTGATGTTTCTATCTCTCCCTTCCTCTCCAAAATCAATAAAAATGTATTAGAAAATAAACTAATGAAAAATATATTCAATTGATTAAAGTGAGTCCATCTTTAACATTATAAGTTGTGAATTAACTAGAAACTTAAAATCAATTCACATCTGTTGAGTTCCTAAAAGGGCTAAAAATGTGGTGGTATTTTTTTTTTTAATTTTTGAGTTTATTTGAGCCAAACTGATGAAATTGCCAAGAAGCAAGATCTCAAGTGCTCCTGAAAATGTGTATGGTTTTGATGTATAAGGGGGTATAATGCATTGCATCTGATTTAATGGGATTCAAAATCTAGCAACATAACTACCTTTTAATTAGTTAAATTAACTAATTAATTAAGTAAACTTTCATTATGATTCATTAATAAAGAACCTCCAGGCTGTGTGTCATTAGTAGCTATGTAAGTAATTACATCACTAATTAGGCCTCAGAAACTGGTCAGAATTCCATATCAAGATCTTTTAAATTTTTACTTAACTTGTATGTTTAACTTGAGAATTAGTTATTAAATTTGGTATATCCCTTCCCTTCTCCTCAAAGTAATTAAAGCTTTAATACATATTAAGATTTTTTATTTCTTTTGTTGTACTTTTAAATCAGGTTACTTTATCTATAGCATGTTCTCCCATTGTATTTAATTTTTTTTAATTATGATGGTGGTGGTAGCAATTCTGTCATCAAAAAGATATTGCCTATTAATCCCTCATCCTTTTATTACATAAATAGTAAATTTCAGCCCTTTAATTTTGAAGAAGATAATTATAATAAATTTTCATAAAAGAAAGGACTGACTTAATAGTCATCTACCTTGTTAAAAGAAATTATTGTTTTATTGTTGAGCTTTAAGAATTCTTTTCATCACATGTCAGCAAGAAAAGCACAATATCATGTCAATTTAAGAAGGAGAGACAATATGATGAGGGATTTAAAGAAGACTGAGCTACAAATATGAAGACATTTCTACATTGTAAGATATTTATTTTATATTTTTGGATTATGTTGTTTTGCCTTAAAATGCAGTAAAACCCCCACATTGGTATTTACAGTAGGAAGTGTTTTCCCTCCAAAATGATGTTAGTTTATTGTTCTTAGTTCTTTTTCTTTCTCTTATGCTCATAGTTTGACATTAAGGCACTCTTTAGGCCAGCGGTTCTCAACCTGTGGGTCGCGACCCCTTTGGTGGTTGAACAACCCTTTCACAGGGGTCGCCTAAGACCATCCTGCATATCAGATATTTACATTACGATTCATAACAGTAGCAACATTATAGTTATGAAGTAGCAACAAAAATAATTTTATGGTTGGGTCACAACATGAGGAACTGTATTTAAAGGGCCAGAAGGTTGAGAACCACTGCTTAGGCAAAAGTGTATACTTTTAGGAGGGGATGAACCAATGTTTCAACTGACCATCAGGGAAGAACTGATGCCAAATGGAGAGAAAAAATGTTGTTAGTGAGTCTCTCCTAATTTTTAACCTGCGTTTACATTAAGTAAGAAAAAAGAGCACAGATATTATCATTGGTCTACTCTACAGCATTGTAAGTTCTAAACAATGAATTCTGATTATATTCCTTTAAATAGAACTTTTAAGACTGTTTCTGTAATTCTTGTTCTACCTGCACAATAAGTGCACATTATCTATGGTTTGGGGAAAATGCAATTAAACTACCTTGTTAAAAGAAATTATAAATAAGCAGTTTAATTATATTTCTTCTGCACTTCAGATCATTCTAAATGTTAGTAGAAGAATTTATCTTTAAAAAGTACATCTGATTATGTAATGTAAATATTTTCTTGTGAGTTCAGAAATAAATTGTTTCTTGTAAAATTAATTACTGTCAAAATATTTCAGAAAATTATTCTTTTTTATTTTACCCATTTTTATGAATCTTTCCCAGAGTAATAACTCTCATTTATATTGGCATGTTTAGTCTTAAAAATGTAGCCAAAGTACTTTTCAAAATACTCTGGAGACATTTGAATTGTATAGTTCACAGGTTCTGCCATACCTATATATTATTAACTTTACATTGCAGTTACCTAATAGATAATTGCCATTAAAATAATCATATAAAGGCATATCTCTACAATGGACCAGAAACAAAACAAAACAAAACAAAACATACAAACAAACAAACAAACAAAAAAACAAAACTGTTTAAAGTCATTCTGGACCATTGAATTTGGAAGCTTGAGAATACTTTTAAGCAGATCTACCCAAATAAATATGCACCCTGGAAAGCAGAATAGCTTTTTATTTTTAATCCATTAAACATCCTTTAATTTCTTCACAGTTCTCCATCTCTCCCCTCTCAGCCATTTTCCTTCAGTGAAGGAACGTTTGTACAATGCCAGTGAGAAAGTAAAAATCCCCAGCTGATTTCAGTGAGCTGTCTAAGCAGGTGTTTAAAATAAAGCCCCAGGAGCTCCCACATACGGGTCTTATGAGGAACAGTGCATCTTGGACTCAGTGCATTCCCCCCATCAGAACCCTGTTGGGACCTGGGAGACAGGAAGAGGACTCTTGGACACATGTGTTTAGGTAAGAGTGCACTTTGTATCCCCAAGGGTCGTATGCTGAGGAGATGCCAAAACAGAGTTTAACCTGCCTCTGAAACTCACTGCTCGGGGCAGAATTCCTCGGAAAGCTCGATAAGCAAATTTTGGTACTGAAATGAAAAATGTTAAGGGCAGTTCCTTTCAGTTATCCTTAAAAGAGGGATACAGACAATTAGCTTGAGAGAGTATTGGAGAACAGGCAGTGCTCTGTGCCACACCAGCCTCCTAGGGATTGTGCTGAGAGAAATTCCTTCTGCGCATTCCTTTGGATTTCAAGAAGTCAAAGAAGTATAACCAAGTTATTTTTTTCGGGATAGATCGTGCATTTGTAGCTGATAGGCATTTTCCAGAGTAACATGAATTGGCCTCATCCTCAGAGTTCCATAAATTCTAAACTGACCCAATTTTGTTTTGTTTTAACTCTAACCATTCCTTGTTAACCAATGTTATTTTCCCCCTTATTCTGACCAGTCCTGGCATTGTATTTGGCCTTCAAGAGACATATGAACTGTAAATATATTACTCAGGCTGTTTAGTGAGGTTAAGGGAAGGTAAATATCTGAACAGTTGAATATCTAGTGTAATGATATATCTGAACAGTTGAATATCTAGTGTAAGGATAACCATGGATACTGCAAGAAAGTGACCTTTAGCGTGAAACAATTCACCTGCGTCAGAGTAGATTGCTCATGGTTTTCTTAGGAAACTTAAAACTCCATTGCCTGCTCAGTTATCTCAAGTAAATTACTTTCATTGGATAATAACATTTAATTAATCAATTTAACTGCAAAAAAAGGCTGTCATTAGAAAGTACACAATTCATAATAATTTATTCAGGTTCATTTCATTTTGAGAGGGGGGAAAAACTAAGGATACATTTTATTTCACATTAACTGAAACTCTAATGCAGATATAAATCATCCCTTATTCAGCCATTAGCCACGGTTTCAATGTGGTGGAATTCTTCCTATCTTTCTATAATAATTGATATTCAACAGTGGAAATCTTTATGTTCTTGATTATTTCATTTACATATTAAATTTGATTCTGAGGACCTGATTCTATAGAAACTTAATTAGAAAGAAGGAACGAGAGCCAGACCACTTTGGAGAAATGGTGGCAGGTGACTAGTATTAGGAAGGAAGGAAAGGAAGGAAGGAAGGAAGGGAGGGAGGGAGGGAGGAAGGAAGGGAAAAAGCTAAAGATGCTAGCTCTGAGATAGAATTGATTTGGAGTTTTTGGTTGTTTTTTGTTTGTTTTTTGACACTTCTGCAATGTCTGACAAGTTATTTAATCCTCAATTTCCATATTTATATATTTTGGATTATATGAAACCCCCTTCTCAGGATTGTTTTAAAGGTTAAATGAGTTAACATAAATATACCAGTACCTGGCATGTAGAAAGTACCATGTAATCCTTGAAAAAAATATTTGAGGCCACATAGAGTGTGCAGGAGTAGAATAATACAGTGGATAAATACATGGTCTCTGGAGCTGACAGACCTTGATTGAGTTCAGGCTCTTTGCTTCCTTGCTTTGTGAACATGGCAGTGCTGCATAACCTCTCTGAGTTTCAGTTTCCTTGATTATAAAACCCAGATAATCTCTACTAATCTTAGAATTTTCCAGATTTGGGGCTGACTTCCCTTCTCTGGATAAGATTGTAGTTTTATTTTTTAGTTTAGCAATGGAATATAAATTATAGGATACTAAGAGACTAAGAGTAGCCGAGGTCTTCCTTGCCCCTTATTCCTGGCACTGCTTCTGGCTGTTTTTGTGTGGTTTCCCCTGCCCTTGAGCCCTGGAACTGCAATTGCTCCCTCTGGGGTAGAGGTGAACCACAATGAGCTGTGCCTGCAGGTTTCAGCCAGGCTCTCCAACACAAGCCAGAGACAATGATATGGAAGATAATTGTTGCTACTCCTTTTCTTTTTCTTTCAGGGATGAAATTAAATAGCCTTAATATTTTATCACTATTCTCTCTCTCTCTCTCTCTCTCTCTAATTTGGAAAAGCACAGGACCAGATTTCCCTTAAACATTCATTTTCATCCCTCCTCTCTTCTCATTTGAAAAACAAACAAACATGAATACATTCTTGGGGAGAGCCTTTCTCCAGAAGTGGTTCTCAAAGCCAGTCATCAGACCAAGCAGCAGCGTCCTCACCTGTGAACTTGTCAGAAATATAAATTTCTGGCCTCACCTGGGTCTTGCTGGATCAGAAATTACAGAGACATGGCCCTGGATGTATTGTAACAACCCCTCCTTCTGATGCTCTCTAAAATTTTGAGATCCACAGCTTCTGACGCAGTCCATTCATCAAAAACCAGCATTCAAAGGTCTTTGAGATTTTGTGCATTTCTCCCCATTGACATAGGTAGGCTTGGAAGAGACCAAAGATCTTGGCTTATTTTCCTTAAGATCAATAGATACAGTCTGTTAGTTTCATCAGTTTTCCCTGAAAAGTGAGTCTTGTTACATGGCAGTGTTAGGGGATATGCAGATTCCATGTAGATCAGCGGTTCTCAACCTTTGGGTCGCGACCCCTTTGGCGGTCGAATGACCCTTTCACAGGGGTCGCCCAAGACCATCCTGCATATCAGATATTTACCTTATGATTCATAACAGTAGCAACATTACAGTTATGAAGTAGCAACGAAAATAATTTTATGGTTGGGTCGCAACATGAGGAACTATTTAAAGGGCCAGAAGGTTGAGAATCACTGATTGTAGATTGTTCTTAGTGTCTCATTTTATTTCAAAGGATTATTTTAAGCAATCAGTACTTGGCATATAGTTTACTTCTGATTAGTTATCATAACTAATCTTATACACTTAAGTACTTCCCTTTCCTTTATATATTTTAAGTCTCATTATAAGTTACTCAGCTAGTCTACTGGGAAATGAAAATATTAATAAGACATCTCCCTAGTACAGAGACCTTGAAATCAGGCTGAAAGTTCATGCTTTTCTTTGGCCCACACGTTTCTAAAATTTCATGACAGCCATAAACATAGCAATTTTTGTTCACCATTGTTTTATTCACCTAGCACACTGCCTGGATCTTAGTTGGTGTTTTTTTTGTTGTTGTTGTTTTGTGTTTTTTTTTAACATATTTTATTGATTTTCCACAGAGAGGAAGGGAGAGAGATAGAGAGCTAGAAACATCGATGAGAGAGAAACATCGATCAGCTGCCCCCTGCACATCTCCAACTGGGGATATGCCCGCAACCCAGGCACATGCCCCTGACCGGAATCGAACCCGGGACCCCTCAGTCCGCAGGCCGATGCTCTATCCACTGAGCCAAACCAGTTTCGTCTTAGTTGGTGTTTAATATATATTTCTTTAATAATGAATGAATACTTGAATCCAAAAACCAAGTGAAAGGAAAATGTGTATTAGCCCCTTGTCTATCTCACCTTCAAAAGAAATTGTGGCTGTTTTGTATAAATTGAGTCAGCCAGGTTGGGCACTTCCTCACAGCAGAAACCCAGAAATGCTAATGCTTCTGTTTACACACTGTTAAGACTTTTCTCGGTGCCCTGCATACCAGCTGCACATAGAATCTCAGGCTTGACATTTCAACCTGAGGTGGTGCCACATTTTTAAAGCCTGTTTCCAAGGAGACAAAAATCTCTCATCTCATAGGCTCACCATGGTCTAGCAGATTTTTATTGCACATAGACCTTATGTCTCAAAAGGAATTGATAAATCAGTGGAATTCTACTGTGTGTGTGTGTGTGTGTGTGTGTGTGTGTGTGTTTAAAGTCTATCTAGTGTTTCTGTGATAAATTAGTCCATTATACTAGTAGAGCCAGTTAAGCCATCAATCCAGTGGCTGTTTATTCACTGGGGAAGCACGATATGGAGGGGAGGGCTGAGCTAAGAGAAGCTGTAGTTCTATTTCAGCTTCAAGAAAACATCAAATTTTTCCCCAGATATTTTTAGGAAAAATGTTTTGTCAAAAGCTTTTGTGTTAAAGTCTCAAAAAGTGTGGCTATTTAGAGCTTAGTATTCACAGAGTAGCACATTAACACACAGTGAAGCTACTGGGTGTGAGAGAGGACAACCTGCCATTGTCCTTCATTCTACTAAACTCTGTCAAGCTGTGGTTTTGTTCTCCCAGCTGAGTCTGAAGCCATTGGCTCTGAAATTCAATATAGTTCAAAAACCACTCCGCTGATTCACTGATTTGGAAGTGTTTTGAAGACCCTTATTCAGGGTTACATTCAGGAAGCAGCCTAGACCTAAAATTGCTGCACTGGTGTAATTATTTATCCTAGACATTATTACAAAGACTGGAGATATTTTTGATAATCGTTTAAGAAAGGTCATCTGAAAAACCAGATTATTCTCCTTAAAGTTAGCTCAGTGCTCTTTCTTTGAATATCTTTGAAGGGAAAATATTGATACTCCGATGCTGTTATAAAACTATAAACATAATATGTTTATACACTATCTTACTACATATAATATCTAGTGATATTGAAGATCAGATCCTCCTTGATGAAGAATGTTTCTTCTTTCTTCTTCATATTGAGTTTGCAGACACTTGATATAAATGAGATCCCAGATCTATCTCTGTAGTCTTAGACTCTAATCCATGTTGCCTGAGGTCTTGCCTGTCTATCTCACTCTGGGCCTATCACAGAGTAAAAACCCAGCAAGTGGTCATGAAGGTGATATGAAGAAAGAATTTATGCATCAAATCTAAACTCTTCTGTCTGGCTTTCTAGACTGACTGTCTCAGCCAGACTTGCCTTGCAGCTGCCACCTGATTCCATTCTACTGGGGCAGGTGCATGCCCCACACAAATTCCAGGTTTGAGCCTTTGCAGGTGCTTCTTTCTTGGGCAGAAATGACCTTTTACATCTCATCTTTTCACCAAAGTCTTCCCACCCTTAAAGGATCTCTTCAGACCCCCACCTGAAGCCACAAAATATTTTTCTGATCCCTCCTTCTCTAAATCCTACTCTCTGATTTTCATAAAGAGAATTATGAATTAGGCCACAATTGTTGCAGAGGGTTCCGAAAAACCAAGCAAATAGACAACCATAAAGATATGAGATTTAACTCAAAGTTTGGTTTTGCTTTTTTCTGCTATGGAAATCTTGTTTTTGTCAGGGACAGTGTTTGTGATTCTCTTATCATCAAAGCAACTAACACAATGCTGTTCATGTTGTAGATAACCATTAAATAATCATTGACTGAATGAGACTTATAATTGTAGGTTTTCTTACATAATTTTCATTAAAAAATAAAACTGTGATATGAGGACAATTTCCTATACTAAACTGGATCCCAAAAGTGAAAAGACAACTATATTAATGTCCATAGTTTATAAGAGGATATATACTTATTCATAAATATTTTGCTATAACTATTTAATTGATAAATATTTATTCAATACAATAGAAGCATTTACATAAATGAAAGATTTTTAGAAATAAATGACATTCTGGGTATTACAAATGTGTGTGTGTGTGTATATATATATATATATATATATATATATATATATATATACAGTTTCTCCTCGGGTTCAAGTTATTAGTTGAAAGAGAGCCATGCTTACCTTATGCTTTGCATCTTGCCCACATTATTACTGATAAGCGTTTTGATAACATCTTCCCCCACAGCACCCTTCCAATTTGTTCATCTGTCATTAAAAAAATAAATGCATAACAAACCTATATTATATTTCTGTATAAGACTCTTTCCTCCAAAAAGACTTGAGGAGTTTCTCTTTTTCCTTGCACCCCTTCTGTTTCTTTGAATAATAATTGTGTTCCTTTGAAACTCATCTGATTTTTGTCTTACGTATTTTCTTCACTTGCCATGTAGATGCTAACACTGTCTTACGTAATTCCCCACTGCCCCTAGAAATAATTCTTTTTTGAACTGAGTAAAATGATGCAATATGTTGTGGCATTCAGTGGCCACTTAGATATTTTCCTTTCCTCTCTTACCAAATCTACCTTCTCTACTCTACGTTGCACCCCACCACTGCCAAGGCATGGTGGCTTGGAGACTGAAGGGGTCTGGTGGGTAGTTGGAAAACACAGAATGAATGTATTCTGTCTGTGGAGATCTAGGGCTTCACTGAACCCAGAGCCAAGTAACTGCAGATGATAAGTGAGCCTTAAGGAGAGAAAGGAAGGGGCAAATTGCACCCTTCCTTCTCTTCACTTTTTAAATATTCTTAGGCCATTAGGTGGAAGACTCATAATAGGATGGATGCTGAGGGCCTCCGCAGAATGGAAGAAAAATGGCATTTGCTTTAAGATCTCAGAGGAGGTAATATTTACAGGCAAGCCTGTTAATGAATTCATCAAGTTTCTCTTTGCCTGAGTCAGACTTCCTATCAAGGAGGGAGTGTACTTCTCTCAATATTTTCATCCCAGAAAAATTGGATCTCTACTCATAGCCACTTTCTGGGCCCCCAAATAAATCATTATTGCTTTGAGACTTCGCCAGGTGTGTTGTACTTTAGATAATATGGTGCAATTTTATATTGAAAGTCTTTAAAGCAACTATCATATTTACAAGCCTAATTTCAACAGTCATGATTTCTAAAACCTGAAATTTTCAGATGTCAAATGGCTTGAGCTTAAGTAATCTGCATAGTACATCTGAAATTATAATAAAATGATTTGCAAATACATGCATGCTTCCATTCCCTTAGAAAAGGACTCCTTTTTTGTTGTTGTAAGGTAGTCTTTGGATATGCAGTATTTTTCTTCAAGACTTCTTTATTTCCAAGTCAATCATTGCTATTAATCTCACACTATAAAATAAATTGCATCTTGTGTTTGAGTGGGAAAGCTGTTCCTCAAGTTAAATGGAAATCTCAAAATTCAGATTTATTTCCCAACAAAAAGAGTCTGGGTTTGATTCAGATAGCAGCCATCCAAGCTTGAAAAGGAGTCAGCACAGATGTCCTTGAAAATGATTGCTCCCAAACACTGGGACAATGGTGCTGCTTCTTACATTGGCGTTTGTTCATCAAAATCACATAGAAGTTTTCTGAAGACACTGAGTGTTTAAAAATATTAATTTTCTTTATTTGTGTCTCTATTGGCAATGCATATTTATGAATATGTAGAGGTTTGTTCAACCAGCCTGTTGAGATCTAACCACAACAATAAAGCATTTGGCTCCAAAGTTTGTCTTAATCCATTCTGGGAAAAAAAACACAAAACAATATATGAGGATAAAACATGCTGAGCTTCCCACCTGCTAATTGTAGGTGTTGGGAAAGTAAAACATTTACCTGCCATTAAAATGATAATAGCAGATTCTGAAACCAAAGTGCATGTAAAGATATCATAGGAAAAGGTCCTTGCATCAGGTTGCATCATGTTACCCAGGTGGTTTAAGACCTCATGCTGGGTGGATGGATAATATGGTTACTATGCTTTGGTCTGAATTTCATTCTGTTGTCCATTTCCATCTATTTATATTAAGTCTGTATGAGATAATAGTTTTACATGCTAAATAAAATGGCATGGGAGGTAAGAATCATATAGGTTCAAAAGGGAGGAAGATCCCTTGGAGTGGAGCTGAGGGTGGTAATCCCAATCAACATCCTTGACCTAGACCTTTAAGAATTGCAGGCTGCCGAAATCGGTTTGGCTCAGTGGATAGAGCGTCGGCCTGCGGACTGAAAGGTCCCGGGTTCGATTCCGGTCAAGGGCATGTACCTGGGTTGCGGGCACATCCCCAGTGGGAGATGTGCAGGAGGTGGCTGATCGATGTTTCTCTCCCATCGATGTTTCTAACTATCTCTCTCTCCCTTCCTCTCTGTAAAAAATCAATAAAATATATTAAAAAAAAAAAGAATTGCAGGCTCATGGGCAATGGTGAACCACTCTCTCAGGAAATTGATGTCTTCTTGTAACTTTGTTCAAAGATGTTGGGCTCTGAGTATATATTTCTAAAACCCAGATGCTAACCGCCTCTTCATTTTTCTCCTTAAGCTCTCCAAGCAGAGTCCACTTCCACAAAAGAATTAGTGAACCAAAAAGAATTCACCAGCAATCATCCTTTAGAAGAGAAAGGAGGCCCATTTTCCAAATGGGCTCATCAGAAATCCTCGTAGACATATCTATTCCCCACAGTTTTTTCTCACCCATGCAACTGCCAGGGCTTTTTCACTGACCTCTGCCCTCAGCCAAGTTCCTTCCTCTCTCCTGAACTTATTCTGGCAACGCAACATTTCCTTTCTTAACATTGACTCAGGGGGACACAGGCTCAGCTCTGACTCTGAAGTGTATTTATCAAAGTAATCTGTCAACAGAGTACCCAGGTGATCAATTTATTATCCATACCATTCAATATATAAAGGGAAAGTAGTATTTTAAAAGTCAGTGTTAGCACCAAGATTGCTACAAGAGTTTTGCCAACTTGATCTAAATGTAATTGTAGAAGACTGGTCCATGATAGCAGGGAAAAAGGGCATTGGCCCCTGTGGTATCTGGTGCACTGCATCTGGCAATTATTGGGAGAATTGGAGGGGCCACAGCTAGTTCTCAGAGAATTATCCATGAACTGAAACCTCTCTAATACCTAGACTAGTCATACCCATAGGAATTCCTGCAAGGGAACGTGACAGTGCAGTGAAAGATAACTTGTAAGTTACTGTTCTGAAAAACCAGAGAATACTAGTACCAACACATTTGGAGAAAAAAGTAAATGAATTAAAACACAAAAGTAATTGATTTAATTATCACAAATATTCTTCCAGTTAAGGCACTTGTCTAAGATAATATATTTTTAGACAATTACAAATAAATACTACCTCTCTTTATACACTTTTGTCTTGGAGGGACATGTTGATAATACATCTATTTTCCCTGAATTATAAATGTTAGAAATGTTATATTTTTTCACTGAGTAGATTACTTCTTATCTCAGCTTTTTCTCTTGGAAAAGCTTTTCTCTTGTAGTTTTTCTAATAGAATACACTGAATAAGGAAAACAAGTAAGAAGCGATCTGCAGGTTGAAAGAGAAATCTGTTTTCTGAAGTTGTTTTAAAAGTGCTACCCATAAATTTATAGGGCTGCACGCAGCCTCAGCGGCCAATTAGTCTTTCTCTTACCTCCTGGCTAGGAGGGTGTGCATGAATAACACTAGTCCAGTGAGAAGCTTCCTGTTTTTGTTAAGGTGATAAGTTCCTCTAGGCCCTCTTCTATTGTTGAATCTAAAAGCATTTGGTATCAGACTGTTCTTTTTGGTACTTCTAATGATTACTTCCCAATAAATCTAAATGTCAGCTATGTGGTTGAGCTTATTATCTCTCATTCTGTCCTCAGGGAAAATTGACAACAACCACCTGTCCTCTGTATAATTGCAAGGCCCCTACGAAATGCATTCTTAGAGACTGTGGCTTCCTGCAAGGTGAAAAAAAATGACTGCTCCTGCTCTGTTGCTTTCACAATGTTGCTTTATTTCCATTGAAGCTCTGCTTGAAATTATGATGTTTACATGCAGAGTAAGTGAGAAAGGGAATATAGGTATCATATTAGGGACATTGAAAGAGCAAAACATTCAATAACAAATTCTTTGTGAACATATGTTCAGCTCACGTAAATACGTGGTCTCCTTTCTTCTGCTGACTTGATGATGAAAATAGAAAATGCACATAAAATGAAATAGTAGAAAGGTACAAAATTTTGGAATAAGAATAGCTAAGACACACACACACACGCGCACACACACACACACACACACACACAATTCCAATTATAGATGATTGACCTTCTGGTAATCTCCTAATCCCTACTCCAGTGTGTTCAGAGAAGGTACTTGAACTGGAATTGGGCAGCCAATATAAAAATCATTTGAAGAGATTTTCCAAGCAGGTTTCCTGGACCAAAAAAAAAAACCAAACCTACAAAATTCTGCCACAGTTCAGATCTCTGGAGGGAGACCCTGTACTCTATCTTTTAAGTAGCTTTCTGGTGCTCCTCAAATTCGAAAAAACAAAAACAAAACCTGCCCTGATCCAATGCTCTTTTCTACTCCTGTACTTCATTCACATTGCTTAGTTCTTGGAAAGGCAAATAAAAATACTTTTATGGCTGTAATATTATATTTTCAAATCCCTGGTGCCTGCATTAGCTGTAGAGTAGAACCCGCAGTGGGAGAACACTGCAGGCATCCCACACTTACACAAGCCTCTTCAAGTTGTTAGGGAGGATGTCTGTGAAGTTGGACCACGAAAGATCTGAGTAGCAGTCGGAAAAGCAAAAGGCCTTTGGCTATGTCGCTATGGCACCAAATCTCATTTTCCTCGAACTATAGTAAGTTTTCAGTGAGATATTGGAAATAACCATTCTGTTCTTTCAAATGAAGTGTGGTTTGCAATATGTAAGACAACATAGCTTAAAGTCAGGCTATTGCTATTAAGAATGGACTCTACTGAATATACTCGACTGCAGTGCAAAGATGAATACACTGTGTTTTCCATTGGATTTTAGTATTTATTTGTTTCCTTGCACTGTTCGTGGATTAGCATTTGGATATGCTTAGATATGAGAACAGGTTTTACATGAAGATGCATTAATATAGAAGAAAGGTTACATTTTGTATTGTTAGTCAGTTACATGAAATATGATTTTAACTTCTGATAGGAAAAAATTGTGTGTATGTGGGTTGTTTTTATGCTCGTCCATTTTTTTCTTTTGGAAGCCTAATATAATGCTGTATTAAATGAAAATATTGAAATGTGAGATGAAGTGATAATTTTCGTAGCTATTCACAAAGAATAAGCTCCTGACTCTATAAGTTTAAAAGAAACAGAAATATCTATTGCTGTGTCTGCCATGCTAATCACACAATTTCCTGAAAATGGAAGTGATTTCAATCTTCCCTTTTGCCCATGAGAATTTTGCAGATGTTTTATACTCAAGGTGTAGTCATCATTTAAAGTAAGAAAATTGCACTTGATGGGAAAATTTCATTAAAAACATTATTTTGGAAAAACAGTCTGAATAAAATGTAGAAATTAGAAAAAATCTATAGAGTGTGTGTTATGAAATTAACAGTTTATGTTGACAGGAAGTTCCTATACTCTCTTCTCTTCAGTTATGAAAAGATTTTCTCATTGTGCAACTCTGTTTGAAGCTTGCTATAATTGACTTACATGTTAAAGAAAATAACAGTGAAAAATACAGATTAGGGTGCCTATGTTTATGGATAACAATTTGAATAGAGAACCTCTTTGAGTAACTTATCCAGTAAGGGATATGCTTGGTTGTAGGGAAAATTAAACATCTGAGTGTATCACAGGTATAAAAGAGATTTCTTTCTTAATCTCAGCATCCTAATCATATGAACACATTATGTGGCTTCTAGCTCTATTCTTCTCTGGTTCTGTTTCTTGCACGAAGCTGAGTCATGAATAAAGATACGTTACTACAAGAGGCATCTCATATGTAACTTTCAATACCATCTCCTCTATAAGGCACACTCCACATTGCAAGGTCACAAGTAAAACACGCAGCCTAAATGGAATGTGTGCCACTGGTACAGAGAAATTGAAGTGACCTCTTGCATTGCCAATAATAATAGAGGGAGCCACTGGATAACCTGCGTGTGAAGGATTCTTTCTTTGTAGCAGCGATAGCGTGCTATTCCAGGGCTTTCATGCAGACTTCCATGATAAAATCCTCACTGGTATCCTATTGTGAGTGTTTTGTTCAGTAAGAGGTTGAAGAAATGTGAGCAGATGGAATGTTTGAAAGTTCCTTTGTGCAAGTAGACAACACATACAGATAGTCCTAAAAGGGTAGAGAATGAGGTCACTACAAAGCATTTATTCTGTAAAGAATCACTACTCTTATATGTGTCAGCAGCATCTTTCCAGTTTAGGTTGTTTACAGTCCTGAGTTCTGCTAGTGAATCTAGGAGGGTTTACTAGAACAAACCAAATTAGGGGATTTCCGTTTGGGGGGAAAAGTGATTGGCAGCAGGGCATTTCACAAAGCCTTTTATGATACCCTTGTTGGGTGGCAAGAGGGAAGGACAATAGGTCAGCTAAGAGTGAAAACGTGTATGCCAGTTATTTTAGGTGGTGTTCAGATGAATATTTTTTTAATGGGTATTTTCTATTTGTGACATATGCTACCACTTTTTAATTCATGTTAATGATACTAATTTTATTTTAAAATACTATTAAAAGGTAAAAGTTAGTCTATTTAAATAAAAAATGGTCCAATACTATCACAGGTAGTATGCATATATGAATGAGGAATGATATTTGATAGCCTCTAAGATTTCTTCCAACCATGAAATTGTGTGCAAGGCAAATATAACCATCCCTCTCCTTAAGCTAAGATACGGAATTCAAAAGAATTAAGCTGCTAAAGGTCTCAGGCTTTAACTGAGCATTAACTGAGGCTTTTTGACAATCAAGATGTGGCAGAAATATGGCTCTTTGTTGGGGTCTGAGCAAACAGGGAGACATATATTTTAATCATAAAATTTATATTTTAATTCTCTATTTTGATGTAACAACAGTGACAATAACAACAACAAAATAACTGAGAAGCACATCAAAAGGTCCTCAAAGTTCAATTGGCCAGTGAAAATAAAGAATCATTCCTGTTATTGTTGAGTTGCTTCCCTCTGGCCTTCTTTGTTGTCAGGGGACAATGGAGAGGAGGTGTTCCTTTTGTGTATAATAATCTAGAGTCCATTTAGGAAGGCATTGCAAATGTCATATAGTAAAGCTACCATATGGGAGAACCGGTCCTTTTGCCTGGGCAAATCCCGTGGGGCCAGTTGTCTCTCCTGGCCAACATTCTATTCACCTTCAATCTCCATATCCCGTGGGTTCTAAGGACTTGGCCCATTTTCTTCCCTTCTGGCTACAGCCATCTGCCCTTCCACCTGGATTCCTTGCCTTTCAGACCACCACAAAAACAGATTACCAGTGTCTCTTACCGTTTTTTATTGTCAAAAAGACCTTTAGACCCTTTTTCTGTTGTTACTGAAAATAAAGACACAAGCACAGGAGTGTCTTTAGTGTCCCTTTTTAATTAAGGAAAATAATTGAAGCCACCTTTAGCAAAATTTTGAATTATGAGAACAGAGTTGTAGCTCACAGAATCCAGTGGTCCTTACAGGGCCTGGAAGAAGGCAATAGAAAGCAGATGAGCACCCTGGCTATCCCTGTTCTGACTCTTTGTGTCTCTCTGTCTCCTTGTGGCCCCTCCTGTATGCTCTGTCTGCCTGTTTCATCTGGAAGATTTCTCATTGCTCAGCAATTATCTCACATTATTTTATGCTAAACACATTCAATTTCAAAGTCCCTGAAAATCATATTTTTCATCTGTGTCAAGGGTGTACCCCCATGTACAAAGGTGACTGAGGCTGGGTCTCAGGATAAAAACATAGTAACAGAGTGAGTCCATTGTGGGGATGGGAGCAATTTTTAGGGAAAGAAGGTCATTGTATCTTGACAACTGCCAGTGTAGGTATTACTAAATAGTAAAGCAATGGAGAATATTGAAGAATATAAAGAATCTAGCAGGTTTACAACATTAAGTAACATATTTTTTGTTTACCTAAATCTTTTTATTTTCTTTTGAGAGTTTTTTGAGAGATTACTAGTATAATCTCCTCATCTCACTTTTTCTCTTAGTAATTGATCCAACTAGAAACCGACTTTGAAACCAATCTTGCCCCCCCCTTCCCCTTTTTAAAGTAATAAGTAGCTACACCTCTTAATCCTTGTAAGGCAGGAAACAGAGATACCAGTGGCTACATGGTGGACTCCTGTCTCTCAGTTCTTCAGTTCTTTTATTTTTATCTTGTATGTTTATCCCTGTTTTATAAAGTTAATTTGCTAGAGTGGTTTCTTTTTTGTACGAAAGAACGACACTACTAGAAAGGATACCATTCTACCACTGCCCCACTCCCCCAAAATAACAATGACCACTTTAGAAGAAAAGCAGTGGAAATTTTCCAGGCAATCACAGTCTGGAGGCTTCCTTTTCCAAGGAAGATATTCTGACTGGAAAAGCTCTTCTCACTCAAGAAAAGAAAACCTGTTGTTTTTATAGCATTTTTTTTGTTGGTCTGTTTCATTTTAGATGCCCTCTGCTAGTGATTTTCACAACTCAAATGTGTGTGTTGGGGATGGGGGAGTTTACTTTATTCCTTGATATTGATTTTTTAAGAATTTGAAATAGTTTACTCATTAATGGTCCTTTAAGCACAGAGGTGATGAACCTTGTCAAAACACAGAGTTAGAAATCAAATATTCTTTACATTAAAAGGACTTCTTTTAATCTAGGAAGGGTAAGTAGGTTTCAATATGTGTGCGGCATCAGATTGAACAGAACTAGCTGCCTCGAATGTGGTGGTGGAAGGGATTCTGCTCCCACTCTGACTGAAGCAGAAAAGAGAATCCAAATGTCGTGAGGGGTCATAATGATGGGCATATTTCTCTCGCATTTTTCATCTATAATGTGTTTTCTGAGATCCAGAGAAGGGAAATCACATGATCATCAAGGAAACTGGTCTTTATTGACTGCTTCATAATTTCTGCTAAAAGCATAGGACAGGAAGGTTTAAATGTGAATTTTTTCAAAAAATTTATTTCAGACATATAATGTAGAAGAAGGTGTGTGTGTGTGTGTGTGTGCATGTGTGTGTACTGGAGAAGGTAGAGGTGATAGAGGAAGAGATGGAATATTTTAACCCAGAACTTTTCAGAAAGACCAAGACCATTTAATTAAAGTAGTTCCAGGATGTTGCATTCTAGTTCAACATTATTGCACAAGAAGCAATTGTTAACTTTGTAAGACAGTTTGTCAAAAAGAAGTTGCGCCAGATAAGTTAACCAGGTAAGGAAGACTTTATTCAAGGTTATTGCAATAACAGTCAAGACCATTGCAGCAAGAGAGAGGGATCAAACTCAACAATGAACAAAAGGCAGGAGCGTTTTTGATAGCTGGGTGAGCTAGTGGAATGCACTGGAGGACATTTGCTAGGGGAGGTGGGTCAATGGGATTATTTTCTAATTGGTGCTTAATAAAGTTGGGTCCCTGCCATCCCATAGAGACTGGGGTTCAAGTCCCTATCTTTCTTAATGACTATATGTCAATAAGATGGCTCCCAGGTCCTTGAGAAAGACATTCCTGGGTTGTAAAACTGGCAAGAGTCTGGAGGAAGACATACATCTCAAAAGAGCAGAAAAGTAATTCATAATTGCAAGTTTTCTAAAGTAAATGCTCTAAGGAAAGAGAGGTCAGGAACCTCCCTTCAGACAGGAAGAAACCTGCCTAAAGTTTAGTTAAGTTGAGGGGAATGTTTAGGCCAAATGTCAAAATAAATTCTGAGTTACCTAGTTCCGGATACAGGTGCAGTAGCACTTCAGAGGGGCTCGAGATCAGAGAGGGATCAACAGTGTTTGCTGGAGGTGGAAGGACCTGAGTTGCTCTTTGAAGAATCTTGTAACTGGAAGGAAAGGAAGACATGTCCATCGTGAGCAGCACAGTGAACGACGACAGGGAGAACACAGTAAGTGCTGGATGTGGGGCATCACCTGGGACTGACTTCTGTTAAGACAGGTCTCTTCTCAGTTTTTAGATCAACTTGAACAGTCTCCTTTTCTCCCTTCCTCTAAGTCCCAGGGAGACACTTGTTTTGTCCTCCTTAATGCTGCCAGTTCATGCACCTAACCACCCCCTCCAACAGGCAGTGGGACATAGGCTGCATGTCACTTATGTGGCCTGCAAAGACAGGCCTGGGTAGATTTGTTCTATTAGGTATTTCCTTCTAATTGCTCTCAGGTCTGAGAAGCATAACAGATAACGAAGAAATTTGAAACAAAATCTTATAAAGCATTTCAATCCTCCTTTCTCAATCCTTTCTAGGATGATCAATGGAAACCACTCAGGGTTTTACTTTCAGGCTTTTATTTCAAAGCTCAATCACCCCCAGCTTTCCTTCAAACTTTCTCCCACCTTTAAAATTGTAGGTGAAGAGCAAGCCACGCACTTGCCCACCAAGCCCAAGCATAGCATTGGGGGCCAGCTCTTCTCACACATGTAATTAGCATATTTGAAGACCCATACACACGTAATTATCATATTTGATGAGCCCTAGGAGAATGCCTTCAAAGGGAATTTGAGTGCTGGGAGTACAAAGGGCGGAGTGCCAGCAGAGTGCAGCCTTGACCTGGCGTCAGACCTGGCTTTCAACCCTAATTCTTTCAGCTGCTTACCCTGTGACCTTAATAGATTACACATTTTTCCTAAATGCCAGTTTCCTAGGTTAGTAATTAAAGTGAGGGAGCCATAAATGAAATTATATTTTTGTCTTGAATTGTTGCTTTCATAGGAAAAACCATGTAGAGAATTTAATGGCAGGACTGATACTGGAAAATTATTTTTAAAAATTATTTTTAAAAATTATTTTTAACCTATGCTATTTCTTTAGGGTGTAATACCTATCCTCAACATATTTCTGAAAATTATATGTTTTTTAAAGGGTACAGAGATTTCTTAGACATATTAAGACAAATACAGTAGCATAAGCCAAATATACCAAAGGATTCACATATTAAAAGCAAGCAAAAAAGAATTTCCTGCTTTTGTAGACCAGGCTAGTGCAGTAGATTGATTTGAGTGAGGAGCGGTCCTTCTTTTCGGGCCTCACGCCTGACATTTTGAGAATGCCAGTTCAAGACAGATCTGTGACAGCTTCCATGGCTGAGAATTCAGTAAGAACATGCATGTTTTACTGATGCTCAGCAAGACAAGAAACAACCTGGTGGTTATATGTGGAGGTCACCTGTGGTTCTGAAAAAAAAACAAGTGTGGAATTACTGGCTAAATCAATGGAAATTTTTATTTAAGACATCTCTGCAGACCTCATCTATCTCCCATCCCCCACTGCTAGATGCTAGAAAAGAAATTTTAATGTGAAAAACAACACTGAAATGACAATCTCTAAAAACCATTCAGCAACTTTGAAATGCTATTAGCATTGATTGTAAGCTAACAAATTCATGGGCTGTGTTATTGCTAAAGAGTCATCACTTTTGTTACTCAGTCAAAGTGAGGTTTCACATGAATTCTTTTTCATTTTTTTCTCTCAAAATACAAAAAGTCTTTATTTTCCTTTCTGTCAGAGCAGATATTTTATACTGGGCATGCCCATGAAGGAGAGAGAGAGGTGTGCATATCAAAATTATATAAGGCAAATTTTCAAACTCATATTTTTGCACTCATCCCTTTGTTAACTGCTACTAATTTATTTAATATTTATTGACCATCCACTATGTCCTAGGGATCATGCAGGTAAATAGATAGCAAGGTTCCTAATCTCCTGAAGTTTAAATGTATATGATGGGGAGACAGAGAGTTAACAAGTCAACAATAAAATGAACATGATAATTCTAGATGGTGAAAAATACCAGGAAGAAAGTAAACCAGCATTTTTCAATAGAGGGTGACTGGGAAGGAGGGATTGTTATTTGGGTGTTCAAGGAAGTTTCATTAATCTATCTGAATTACTTTCTCCTTTGGAAAATGATGATTTTAATATCTACCATGTAAAACTGATGTGAAGATTAAAAGCAATAATATATTTTAATTGCCTGGCTCATAATAGCAATAAATAGTAAGTATTCAATAAACGGTAGTTATTATTATAGGCCCGGTGCACAGATTCATGCACCAGTGGAGTCCCTTGGCGTGGCCTGCGGGGATCGGGCTGAAACCAGCATGCAACATCCCCCAAGGGATGTAGTAGGGCATGAAGTGGCAGGCGGCTGGGGAGGAGATGCTCCTGCTCATCCCGGCCCCCGCTCATCCCAGTCAGCTGGGTCTCTGCCCCGTCTTCCACCGCTGCTCCTTGCATCTCCTGGTCTGCTGCACCCAACTATGGAGAAATGGGTCCCTAGGGTGGAGCTTCCGTGGCCTCGCTAAGGGTGCAGCCTGGGGCTCGGAGAAGTGGGATGAAAGCCTGAGGGGTTCCTGGGGTGGACCAGGGAGTCGCAGTAGCTGCACAGCGAGGCCGCCCACTTCATGCGTCGTCCTGCAAGTTCTGGGGTGGCTTTAGTCTGATAGGAGGAGACGGGCACTAGGAACGGAGTTTGTGATCTCTTTTTTTCCTCCCTCTGTCCCTAGTCCCGGATGCCCGGGAGGACGCAGCTGGAGGGGTTGAAGGAGGTCGGGGGCCCCTGTCTCTGGAGCGGTGCCTGGGGAGCAGCGAATTTGGGCCGATGGCCCAGCCTCCCAGTGGAAACTGCAGCTCAGCCCCACCTTCTTGCGACCTTTCATAGACCCAGTCGCCTGTTTCTCTTTTCATCTGTCCAAGTTGACTGCCCTCTGGTGGTCAGTGTGCATCATAGTGACTGGTCAACTGGTTGACCAGTTGCTTAGGCTTTTATATATAAATATATAGATTGGTACTGTGGCTTGTTTCCTCCAGGGACCTAGATCCATCCAAACTATAGGACTCTCTCCTTTTCTTCTCAGAGGCAATTGTAATTCAGGGCTTATTGAGGATAACTAAACCATGCTATTCAATGTATAAGTTTACTAGGAAGTTCTTATATCTGTCGCCTTCCCATAGCACTTCCTTGGGCTCTGGTCTGTCAGCTCACTTCTCCCACTAATCAGTGCATGCTTCTCTATTTCAAAAGAAATCATTGCCAAGGCTAGTTGGCTCAGTTGGGTTGAGCATTGCCCAGGACACCGAAAGGTCGTCATTTCAATTTACAAGTCAGGGCACATGCCCAGGTTGTGGGTTTGATCTGCTGTCGGGGTGTGTGCAGGAGGCAACTGATCAATGTTTCCCTCTCCCATAAATGTTTCTCTCTTCCTCTCTATTCCTCTCTCTCTCTAAAATCAATAAAAACGTATTATTAGAAATTTAAAAAAGAAAAATGGTTGATGTCAAATGCCTGCTCCTTAGATACCAAACACACATCTGTTGATAAAACAAAGCTGAGTACATCACATACTGTGGTAAGAGAGAGCACCTATACAGGGCCATGGCAAGGTCTCAGAGGAATAAAGACAAGGTCAGGTCAGAATAAATTGAGCATTAGAAGTTTAGTTTAAGGTGGGTCTTTAATGTAGGGCCTTGTTTAAAAATTGGTAAAAATCATAATATAATAGTTTTGAATTAGAAGAGATTCAGAAGAGTTTGGGGGCATTAGTTGTGTGTTGATACTTCCTATGGAAGACTGGATGAGTCTTTAGGGAATTTCCTGTAATTCACAATCAATGTATTTGCTGGGGCATGCATCTCCTAGAACAGTTATGTTAATGAGGACAGTGGAATAAATAAAGTAAGGTCAATGTAAATAGTAAATTGGGTAGGGGATAGGTAGTTTCAGGTATCAATGGGAGTTTACACTGCATGGGCTTCTAATCCTTATTAATGAAATGCAATTAAATAGCAAGGGGGTAGTTTCACAATAGGCATGTTAAGGGTGCACATTATGCTACTAGAGAAAACATCTAAAGTCCTTCTTAAGAAGTGCAGTCCCTCCATCTTTAATTCAAAACTGAACCATCCTTTCCCTAAATTACTTTCTCATGTTTTGTGATCCAGTTGTTTTCTTCTGTGAGGTAGGAAAACTTAAACACCAGGAGCAGGCAATTAATATATTGAAAAATACTGTAGCTTATACTTAGGTTTCCATTTACATGATATTGTAAACATTTTTGATAAGCCTCCATTAGGGGAAACATGTTTTAATGAAAGGAATTAACGTTTTTTAGAAGAATCACGGTGATACTCTTTCCAGGGACACAAATGCTTGAATGATGTGGTCTCCTGGTCATGGGTTCAAGGCCCCAGCATGGAGGTTATGTCCGAGCTAGTCATTGCCCTGCTCAGAACTCTCAGCCTTTGTCATGTTGATCTGTTCTTTTTTTCTTTAGGGATGATGAGTGCTGTACACATAGACTTCACCATTACTACTTCCAGACTTGTGTAAACTTGATGTCTCTCTAATAAATGCCAATGGGACAAGGATCAACATAAAATCCTTCTAACATAAACTACTTGTATAGTCCTAAGCACTGAACAATCACAGCTTCCAAACACCTGCTCTGCTAGCAGAGGTAGGAAAGTAATATTTACCGTGAATGTTTGTAGTGAAGAAATCAGTCTTGTTTCATAAAAGCAATGTGAGCCTTGAAGGGGTTCAATAGAGAGTCATTCCTTGAACATTTAGAGATCGACCACGTTGGGGGTCATCTTCATAAATTACTTTTTAAATTAGTCATTGGTTACCAATCACTCACTCACGGACACTTTGCCAAAGCTATAGGTTAGTTTCCAGGGTAGAACAAATCAATATTTAGAGATTAAAGCAGATGTTCCTAATGGTGACCCCTGGGGCCCTATTGTATTTATTCTCTGCCTTTTAATTTTGACTGAGATCCCCATATGTTTTTTGGTGCTAGCTTATTTATGGAGTCAGATTCAGTGATTCTAAAACATACAACGTGTTACTTATTTAGACTTGTCCTATATTCTATCAAGTTTTAATCAAATTGCCTGAGAGTTAGACATCCTTCTAAATGATTATCACCCCCCATTAATTGTTAGAATGTTTCCCCTTGGGCCCCTCACTGTTCTCAGATAGTAATATTAACATATATCTATGGCCTCATTCAGACTGTAAATAGTAACAGAAAACCATGAGAAGGGGGTATGGTAGGGCTAAATGTTGTGTGATGGTTTAGTGAAGGGTCAATTGGTGGGCAGTTGTACTAGTGACAGGTAGCCTATCTACTCACAGACTAGGTGTCCAGAAAGAAGAAAAGCAATAGATCCAAATGGCTTCTGTAGATGGGGGGAGGTGCACACTTGGGGGCTAAAATACCTGTGAAAAAGTCAGCCAAGTTAGTGATTTGATCCTATGTGGTCAAAATGAGATTCTTTGCATATACTTGTGTTTTTTGGTTAATGTAAACCAATTTTGGTCATTAAGACTTAGGTATGTCTCCACATAAGAGACTTTGTTTCTTTGACAAATCATCCTCCTAATTGGATTATTTGTCATTAAGCTAAATATTGAATATGTGCATTCTAGAGTTAATAAATAGCTATGCCACACAACGACAACGAATGGGTGCCAAGAATATGAAGACCTTATGAAATAAACAGTGCCAATTTCTCCAGAAACCCTTTGAGTTATGAGAATTACTGGATTTTTTTCCAAAGAATTAACAAAAATGTTAGATGTGCTTATTTTATAACTGCTAGCTAAACAATAAACAGTGCTTAGTTTTCAAAAACTGTTGGCATTTGTCTTGCCAGAAAGCAAGCATTCTAAATAACTAATATTAAATTGAGGTAAATGTCCTGTGACTAACGTAGATTGTTTACATAACAGAAATAGAGGGATTTTAGCAATGCACATATACACACACATTGTCACTTTAGACTGTGACTTCTCGCTTGGCTTGATTCCAATAAAGGAGTGGAAAAGCTTAACCAAAATTAATTAAATGGAGGCAAGTATAGCCATGAATGTGGCAATTAATTTGATTTTTACAAGTAGCTTGCTAATAAATGGAGATAGGAAAATCTAGTTATAGCTTGAAATTTCAAAATCCTTCAACAATAAAACTGTGTCATATTCAAGACACATACTGATGTATGGAGATAAATTGCCTGTCACTTAGTGTGGAAGATACTGCTTAGATTGTGCATTAGATGCATATTAAGTTGTGTAGAAACCCACATTTAGGCTGTCTGTTTCCTCTAGGTAATGTAGCTCATTCATAATGTCATTTTCTTGGATGTGCTGAAGTGGCTAAATGAGCATAGAAGTTATTTATACATTAGCGTGGCATGCAGACCGTCGCTGTTTTCCACTTTGCATAGGGGCACAGGCAGAGTTGATGGGGCTGAATTTATGCAGACTCTAAAAAGTGACTCCAGTTCTAATCAACATTTCTTCCTGAATCTAGAATTGGGGGGTGGGGGGGGGGGTGGCGAATTACACATCTGAGGGGAAGTCCCCATCTTCTTCTGACAGCATACTTATCCAAATTGGTTGGGCCAGCCTGACGAACACGGAATGCTTCAATGTTTTCTCTTCTACCAGAGAGCCATAAAGTCTTTTCTAAGAAACACACAGGTAATTAACATGGGATTTCTGTACAGGTAATCATTTTTGGTGAATACCCCACTTCTAAAATGGATGTGATGCAGCTTACTTGTGGGAGGAAGAATTTTAATTGTCCTCGACACCCCTCTGTAAGGTACAACTACTGATTCACTCACATATTCTCTAGCATTGCACAAAGCAAGGTACTGAGCGAGCGCCCCATCTGATAAGGACCCAGTAAGGATGTAATTGAAATTGGTCTTTCAGGCAAGCCATGATTTGCTCTTCCTTTAGGCCCTCAGCGTGAGCTAACTTTCATTGTCATAATCTCCCTGCACCATCTGGACCTCTATAAAGATGTTGGTCTCAGCGGTGAAATGAAAGACAAGGAGGATACTAAATAAAACTTACATAGTGAGAGAAAATTGTTATTGTCGATGTTAATCATAAGTATATCTCTTTTGAGCTTTTCACCTAAGGATATTAAAAGATTCTCTGAGCATCAATCTTGCTCTCAAAGTTTGGTGATTGATGGCAATATTGCTGCACAAGGAGGTTACATGGTTTGACAAATAAAAATGATGTGAGAGGGAGATATACTATTTTTTACTCATCAATTTAAACATTGGTATGTACTATGTAGAGATGATGATCTAAGTAGTGTGACTATATAATTTATCATGTAATCTGGGACACCAGTAAGAAGTAAAGGGGGAGCTACAAATAGTTATATACTAGAATAAGAGGCATGTGAACTGGGGCCATTCTAGGCAAAGTCAGAAACTGTCGTCTTACTTATTTGTAATGAATGAAAAGATGCAATTAGGTCTTAAAGCTTATTGCACACCTCAAACATGCATTTCTTAAGTTTTTGCTCTGTCAGATATCAAGATAAAAACCTGCAGCCCTTCCTTACTACACCAATAAAAATGACACAAACCTCCGTAGTCCCTACTCCTTGCTCTCTGCTTTGTGTTTTCTCCTTAGTACGTACCGCCTTTCAGTATACCATATAATTGATCTTCTTCTCTATCTCTCTTCATTGAACACTCAGCTCAGTGACAGCAGGGATTTTTGTATGTTTTCTTCATTGCTCTATTCTCAGTGTAGAGAATAATGCCAGAACATAGTGACTGCTAAGTAAATATCTGCTGAGTGGATGTCCTTATTCATTAGGAGCACCACTTTTGTGTTGAACATGGTGTTGGATGTTAGAGGTACAAACAGGCATAAAAATATTTCTCTGCCTCCGTGAGGCTTCCAAATCAGTTGGAATAAATGATTGTTCTTCTAAGTGAAATACAAAAGAGACATTTCATGATGTCTGCAGGTGTTTGGAAGATTGGGACCTTAGAAGGTTACATAGTTCAAATATTACAAAATTATATATATGTATGTGTGTGTGTGTGTGTGTGTGTGTGTGTGTGTGTGTGTATATATATATATATATATATATATATATATATATATATATATAACTGGTAGTCTTTCATGACACCTTTATTTTTCCTTAATTTTGTTGTAAAATTTTTAAAATAATTTTTAAATAGGATCATTTGATAAAAATAAGTATCAAATGGGTTCATATGAAGTCTCATATTTATCTTGAAGATTAAAAACATAACTCTAGACATTGGAGCATGGCTACTTAGAGACGAAAGGGAAACAGTACTAAAATTTATTTTTAGTTTTAACAAAAGTCTCTAAATAAGATAGCTTAAAGAAACAAACTTTGATGAAATTTAAATTTGAGAATTGTCAATCTGTCATTCTCCAAAGGGGAAGAGGTGGCCCTAAATTTGTAGTCAGGAGAACCAGGCTTTTGTTTCTAGAGTTCTGCTTGCAGTAGCTGGGACTTTGGGCAGCAAGACACGTCATTATTTTCCTACAGAAGCTTTTTGGCTTATGGGCTCATAAGGTTCTTGTATGTTTCCTAATACCGCAGTGTCACAGTACCAAAACCTGGGTGTCCTAAAGCAAAGGAAGTGGACTCACAGTTCTGGCAGCTAGAACTCTGAAGTCAGGGTGTCCACAGGGCCCTGCTCTCCTGGACAGCTCCGGAGGAGAATCATGCTATGCCTCCTCCAGCTTCCGGTGTTTGCTGCCAACGCTTGGCATTCATTGGCTTGTGGATGTGTCACTCCAGTCACATGGCTGTGTTTCCCCTGTGTGTCTTCTCATTGTCTTTCCTAGGTGCGTCTGTCTCTGTCTCCAGTTTTCCCTTTTCTTGAAGGGACACCAGTCATAGTAAACTAAGGATTGCTCTATTGATTTTCAAATAAAAACAATTATTATTTTTAAATAATAACTACTACATTTTCATAGATGTCAAACACATTTGAACCACAAGTCTGTTAAAATGTCTTCTGTCTCTTTCCTTGCTTTATGCAAAAAATATTATTGCATGCAAGTATTTAATTTGTGTTTTTTTCTCATCATTTTAATAATTTTCAAATATCAGTCAAATCAAATTTGATTTCATTTCATACCTTCAGAAAACATGTGGTCAACAGAGTTGTGCTAATCCATTAGCATCTTGGACATCTCCACCGAGGTTGAGAAAGCTGTTAATAGAAGCTGCTGTCTGAAGCCTCCACTCAGTATAGCTAACATGTTTTGCTCTGAAAGGCCTGCTCATCTCTGATGTATGATGAAATATGTTCTTAATAGAAGAATGATCCTGAAATCTGTTAGCATAGATTCTAACACATGACTGACTGACTTAATTCACATATCTTTCCCTTTCAGGAGAAAGGTATGTATTTGGAAGATGTATGCATCCTAATAAAAGATCATTCCACCATTTTTCCTTCTAAAATAGTTTAAGCACATGTTTATTTTTTGTTTTATTTTTGTCATCGTATTGTTCTTATTTGACACTTCAAAGAGTTGCATACCTAGAACCAGTTATTTCATCCTGTGGGTTCAATATATCGTGTCCATGTTAAGAATCTTTCTGATTCGCTGAAATTTTAGGTCTTTAGAGTAAGAAGAGTGGCAATGAGAAGGGAAAGGAAAAGGATGTGAAGTTGAAAATCATGTGAGACATGATAATGAGAGATCTTCCTGACATTCCTCTATCTCAACTGCCCATCACTGTGAATCAGTTATAAAGTCATAGTCTATAAAATATATAATTCAACAAGCAATTTTTAAAGACATAAGATAGTTTTCTTTCATCAACATGCTGTTTTCTTTTTCAGTGCTATTGAAATGCATCTCAGATTGATCAATAAACTATTCAAAACATATTTATAGAATATCCTACCATATGCCTGGTCCATGACCAGGAAATTGATAAATTTGCATTAAGTATAGAAATGGTGCTGTGTTTCTGGTGCTTGTCATCATTTCCCCTTAAATCTTGTTTATTTTATAACACAGACTCAGGTGTGACAGAGAAGGAAGCGGAATGCTTGTTTCTTAGTGGAGAGCGAGGTATTGAGGGGTCACAATGAAGTGAAACCCATACTTAAACCAGCCTCCTGCTAGACTAAATGTGCATGTGTGAGTAATGCAAAAAAGCAGAAAGCAAGTTCCTGACATTCCTAGCATGCAACTTATTTGATGAGAAGGGGAAACACCCCATATAATGCATGAAATAATATTCAAAGCAGGCAACACTAGGAGTACAGGAATGAAGGAGAAAATAGTATAAGTATGCCTTTTTACCCTTAAAGATCTCATTGTATGGTTACAGAGATAAAATCAGCGTAAACACAGCCTTCCATAATATGTAGTATGATAGTGATGAGAAGTCAAAGGAGGGACAGATTGCTTGGGCAGAAATTCTTCAAGTGTCATAGAGGAGGTGGGGCTTGAGTTTCTTTGATAGTGAGTGAAGTTTGCATGCTCTAAGGATAAGGATATATTGTTAACCTTGGTGCTTGCAATAAAACATAATGCAAGAAGGAATTACAAAGCAAACTGACTTCTTTATGTCTTAATAAATATCTATAAGGTAAAGAAAAATAATTATCTTGTTTCTTATCTATCGAATTGACATTAACCAGTTGGGGAAAGCTTTGAATTATGTAAATGGTGATTTTTAATGGATGTAATAGCTATTATAGCAGTTGTTTATTAAGCAGTTACTATGTGCTAGCCACCATACTAAATGTTTTATAAAATTTTTGACATTTAAATCTTTTAGTAGCACCATAAGTTAAAAATCACTTAAAATTATTTTCCCAGTTTTGTAAGTAAAGAAAAGGAATCTCGACAAGATAAAATTAGTTGCCCAAGTTAACAATGTTTGTAGAGAGGACAGTCTTCCTTGCCTATTTTTATCTGACTCAAAAATTATTCCTGCCCTAAACCATTTTGTTATACTGCCTCAACCAAATACAAAAAAAGATACTCAATTTTAAAAAAAAGACTGATCTCACTCATATTTTATTCAATTTATTTAAAAAAATAGTTGTATTGCTTTCAGAGAGAAAGGGAGAAGGGAAAAGAGATAGAAACATCAGTGATGAGAGAGAATCATTGATCGGCTGTCTCCTGCCTGCCCCATCCTGAGGATCAAGCCTGCAACCCAGGCATGTGCCCTGACAGGGAATCAGACTGTGACCTCCTGGTTCATAGGTTGATGCTCAGCAACTGAACCACACCAGCTGGGCTCACTCATATTTTAAAGGGTAATGCTGAAACTCGGAAACTAAGAACCATGTGGTTTTTTTCTGGGCAGCATGCAAAGGTGATTTCCTTCCCGGTTCTTGTCCAGGTGGATTCGAAGAATGAAGCCATGGACAAAAGGTGGTATATGAAAAGGTGGAAAGTTATTGGAAACGAGTACAGGCTCCCATGTGGGGAGGGGGTCCCAAAAGGGGTAGCCCCCTGAGCCCCTTTTTCCTAAGGTTTATAAAGGCTGCAGTTCTTTGTCTTTTGATGCTCCCTTCTTATTGGTCACTATAGCAGCTTCAAAGCTCAAACCCCATGTGGGATTTCCCTCTTTTTCTCCCTCCTTCAGTGATAGAATTCTCTATCCCCGTGGTTCTCAACCTCCTGGCCCTTTAAATACAGTTCCTCATGTTGTGACCCAACCATACAATTATTTTCGTTGCTACTTCATAACTGTAATGTTGCTACGGTTATGAATCGTAATGTAAATATCTGATATGCAGGATGGTCTTAGGCGACCCCTGTGAAAGGGTCATTTGACCGCCAAAGGGGTCGCGGCCCACAGGTTGAGAACTGCTGTTCTATCCCCTGTGAAAATCTGTTTTCCTCTTTCTCCTTTTTGTTTCTCTACTCCCTGTGGCTTTCCCCTTATCTTCTCTGAATGGGTGTCCCTTATTCTGTGCTGCCTTCTCTTCTTTGTGAACATATGCCTTTGCCAGTTCCAAGTTCCCAACCAACTATGCCTCCCTCCCCCTAATTCCTAAAACTCCCTACACCTGCATATTTTACCCCTAAAAACTCCTTTCAATGGTATTTTTATGCTATTCTCCAGATTATTCAATTGGATTCTCACTTGAGTAAGAGTATATAACAGCAAGGTTACACAGTTCTGTTGTTTCCTGAGAACTATTATATAGTACCCACTCCCTTATTGGCAGTTTCAGGTACCCACTGATCAGCTACAGTCTGAAAATAGTAAGTGGGAAATTTCAGAAATAAACAATTCATAAGGCCTGAGTAGCACGATGAAATCTCATGCTGTCCCGCGCCATCCCATCCAGGATGTGAATTATCCCTTTGTCCAGTGTATCCACATGTATGCGCTCCCCTACCATTAATTAGGTAGTAGTTGTCTTGCTTATCAGATCAACTGTAGAGGTGTCGTAGTGCTTGTGTTCAAGTAACCCTTATTTTACTTAAGATTGGCTCCAAAACACAAGAATAGTGATGCTGGCAATTCATATATACCAATGAGAAGCTATAAAGTGTTTGTATGTATAGGAAAAAATATAGTATATATTGAGTTCCGTACTTTTCCTGCTTTCACTAGTCTTGCATACACTGGGGGTGTTGGAACTTATCCCCCAGAGATAAGGGGAGGACTACTGTACATTATTCATTGGTTCATCCATTGATTACAGGAGATTAACACCTATTACAGAGTGGGTATTATGTTTTGCCCTGAGAATACAATGGCAACTAGGGTGGGTTTCTTTTTATAGAGCAAAATCGAGGTAAGGGTTGAGGTTATGCTTGGTATCTTCAGGATTTGTGTTTTTAACATTGAAAACCCAGACATAACCATGGGCTCAGGATTTTCATTTTGAATTATTGTTCCAAGTGACTTATTTCAGTTATATCTATTTTTTTTCAAATTTAAATAAACCAGTTGGTGTCTATAGATATTGCCACAGTCAATATCTGTTTCAAAAAATGTCTTACAATCATGAGCGTTTAGTGATAAGCATTTCTCATATACCAAGAATATAGGAATGAAAGGATCCTCAAATTTGTAATTTAGATCAAGGTTATAGAAGATCACAGAAGGAAAACAAAACAAAAACATGTTTTCAATAAAAAATAAAACCTGCTTTTGGGAACAGCTGAAACAAAATTGTTCCTCTTTTTCTCATTAATTTCTAAAACTAGAACTAGACAATTCATGTTAGAGCTTACAGTGACTGATAGTATATTTTCACATTTAGCAGATGTGAAGAGAGTATTAAAGTTTTCAAGCACCACAATTTACATATTGAACATTAGAATTAAAAGAGGCCTCTACCCTCATTTAATATGAGGACTTAACACAGAGATTTGATGATGTGCCCAAAGTTGTCCCTATATATAAATGATGGAAATGGGGCGCAGTAAGCTTAAATTACTTGCTCAAAACAACCTTGTTTGTAAGGAAAAGAGCCGATTGTAACCTACTAGCCTCATCTGATTTTGCCTTCTGCTTCAGGGTCCTCCCACACAGTATGTATACTTAGGTACGATAAATAAATTTGATCATGTTGATATTTCTAGCATTTAAAGATTATTTTTTATTTCTAGAGATTAATCATCCACTTAGGATTAATACAATTAATTATCTCAAATTTTAATTTTGAAAGTTTATACCCATATTTTCTCAGAGAACTTTAATATTCTCAAAGCAAATGTCATCTGCTGGTGGGTCAGTTGGAAACATTTGCATTTTTAAAGTCACAGGGTAAGATTAATCTACTAGAATTTACTTTATAATTCAAATAAAATGGAAACCTTTTTTAGACCCAAAGTAGAATTCCCTTAACAAAATATGAAAATATTTCTAAATGTATTTTTTTAATTACTGAAAAACAACAGGTTAGAATTACATTTTAAATTGAAAGTAAAGGTCAAACTTAATTTTCTGTGATATGCCTTTTAGTTTGCGTAAATACAATCTTATTTTAAGGATATCATTAGATTTGTATTTATATTATTTTATCTTGCACTTAGGAGTTTAAATCTCTTTGAGGAAATTATCTAAAAGGTGATTCCTTTAAGATCAATTGTGGTTTATGAAGCCTACTTGAATTAAAAAAAATTATAGGGAAGGTTAGCCTACAGGGTAGGAGATATCACATCTGACAGCAGTTTTGAAAAGTAAGATCTCCCTGGACTGTCTGAGGTCATCTGTACTATTCACAGAAAGTACAGGTCTCAGGGAAACCTTAGTAATTTCTTTGCCTTTCTGATATGAAAGAGGACAAGTCTGGTCTGCGCTGCTAAAAAGCTGGGAAGACCATGAGGACACTGACTGAATCCTAGAGAACTAGAACTGCAAGTGGGAGGGACCCTAGACCCTTGTTTCTCAAAGTGTGATCTGAGGACTGCTGGCTTCACCTTCTGAGGGCTCCTTTTTACCAAGGTAGACCCTTGAGCCCTAACTCAGACTTGGTGTTTGTTCCTTCCTAGGAATCTAAGATACACACAGAGAGAGACAATATAGTAAAGGTTAGAACTACATATCTAATCCAAGGACTTCATTTTACAAATGAGTAAACTGAGGCTCAATGAGATGGAATAATTTACCTGAGATTATCTAGTTTGTTATCCTTCAAACCCAGGTTTTCTGACTTCCTATGCCAATGATTCACATACTTAAAATAGATATATAAATAGATATACATCTCTCTCTCTCTCTCTCTCTCTCTCTCTCTCTCTCTCTCTCTCTCGTTGATATTTCTAGGGAGAGGAAGGGAGGAATGGAGAGGGAGAGAAAGATAGAAACATCAATGATGAGAAAGAATCATTGATAGGCTGCCTCCTGCATGCCACTGGGGAACCAGCCTGCAACCTGGGCATGTGCCCTGACCAGGAATCGAACCATGACCTCCTGGTTCATAGGTAGGCACTCAACCACTGAGCCCTACCAGCCACACATGGTTCCCATCTTAATTCAACACTATGATGACACTTGAAACTGGTCTGATCCTTTCCAGTGGTTGGCAAACTGCGGCTCGGCAAACCGTGGCTTGCGAGCCACATGTGGCTCTTATGTCCCTTCAGTGTGGCTCTCCCACAAAATACTGGCTCTTCCACAAAATACTGACTTCTGTGCATGGGTTACGAAGTTTCAATCGCACTGTACATGGGCCCCCGCACGTGGTATTTTGTGGAAGAGCCACACTGAAGGGGCCAAAGAGCCGCATGTGGCTCGCGAGCCACGGTTTGCCGACCATGGATTTAGGCTAACTTTTTGAAAAGGTCGGTTTGATCAAAAGGCCACTATGGCCCTAGCTGATTTGGCTCAGTTGATAGTGTCAGCCTGCGAACTGAAGGGCACATGACTGGTTGCAGTCTCGATCCCCAAAAGGGGGGCTTGTAGGAGGCAGCCAATTAATAATCCTCTCTCATCATTGATGTTTCTATGGCTCGCTCCCTCTCCCTTGCTCTCTGAAATCAATAAAAAAAATATTCTTTAAAAAAAAAGGCCACTATGGATTTTGTTGTGGTTTCAGGCTATCAAACTTATTCTGACTTCCAAGAAAACTAGGTCACTTTATTAAGAGGATATTGGGGTAGTTTATAACCAAAACTTTTGAGTTTTATGTTATTTCTTCGTAGAGAATTTTATGTATATGATTCATTTTCAAGGGCTCCCAATTCGTTCATTCAGATTTCTAATTTCTGGAAGAAAAGAATCTGATTAATCTAGCCTGCCTCCGTAGTATCTCCCTTGTATAAAACTGCTATTGCCAGGAAGATCCCCAAGCCCTGTAATGGGGGTATTTCCTGCTGGATCAAAAGTTGTTTTCAACAAAGAAAAGATAATCAAGCGGGGATCAAGCTCCTCACTCCTTAGTAGAGTTCAGCATTTGTTGTAAATAATTTATTTAGCAGAATTAAATATGAGGATCTGATTGTTTCTGGAGGCCTACAGAGCCTTGAACATGCCTAAGAAAGACCATGAGACAAGAGCACTAGGTGAGGGCTGGGGGACCCTGTGAAACATAAATTAGGTGAGGTCTTGGGGGATACAGGGCCTGCTATCAATAATTTGCTCTTCGTCTTCACAGTAGTGAAAATTATCCAACTATTCTACTCAAGCCTGGTAATTTTGGATAAGGTCTCAATGACTTCCCATAAGAAGAATACACGTTTTCGCTCCTGTGAAATGTCCAACAGGATTTAGCTGGGGCTTCCTTCCATGTTGTCTTCATCTGGGGATATAGTCTTGAGGTAGAGGAAAAAAATGTGATGGCGAACCCTATACCAGCTCCTAAAACTTCAGCTCAGAAGGAATGCTGGATTCTACTCACATTTCTTTGATGAGATCAAGCCACATAGTCAAGCCTATTGTCAGGGGCAGGAGGGGTGGGAGGGAGATAATGTTGATGAACAGAAACTCTGTCTACTACAGCAGGTATCCAGCTATCTCTCTTCCCGCTCAATCTACATCCACATAAACGTCAGGTTTTGAACATTGTTATGGCCCTGGCTGGTGTGGCTCAGCAATTAGAGCTTTTGCCCCATGCACTGAAGGGTTGAGGGTTTGATTCCCTGTCAAGGGCACATACTTGGATTGCAGGTATTCCTGGCCATGGTTGGGGCACATGCAAGAGGTAACCAGTTGATATGTCTCTCTCATGTCGATGTTTCTCTCTCTCTCTCTCTCTCTCTCTCTCTCTCTCTCTTCCCTCTCTTCTCCTCCCTCCCTCCCTCCCTCCCCTTCATTCACTCTAAAAAAAAGTCAGTATCCTCAGGTGAGGATTAACAGCAACAACAAAAATTGTTATTGAACTGTAATATCGATTAAAAATATTTTCAAATGAATTTGACAAACTGGATACATTTGTGTCACCAGCACCTGGATGAACCCAAGCACAGTAGTAGTATTTTAGATGCCCCTCAGGCCCCCTTCACTCACTAGCCCTCGCTCTACCCCTCTCCCACTAAGAGTAACTACTACTCAGCTTTCTAGTAACCCAGTTTAATACTTGGGACTGTTTATTTGTGACAGTTTACTCATGCACATTAGCCAAATTTTCCAGTTATCTTACTCAAACCTGGTGTATTAGTCAAGATAAGGGATTAGTAGTTTATATAATGAAAATATTCACTGTAGTTTCTGTTATCTGACATCTTTTGTTCAGCCATCTGTTCTCGAGATTTCTCCATATTGTTGCATGAGGTTTTAGATTGTACACGCTCATGGTACTACACTTTCCAAGGTGTGATAATTTTATTCATACTACTCCTAGTTTGCGTACATTTAGGTAGTGTCCAGTTTTGTGCTATTACGAAGAGTGTTGCTGTCACACTGTTTATGGCAGTGCATGTCATCTGGTCTCTATTTAGATATGAAGAGTCTAGGTCAGGGAGTATACGTATGTTGAGCTTTAGTGAAGTCCATCAGCTTTTTTAAGTCACTTCATTTCTTTAAATTTTAAGAGAAACTAAATGAGACATAGGGATCTAATGTGGGAGGAAATGAATTATAACTGTAAATGGACTAAGCAGTTAAAATTAGGCAGAAGAGGCAACGCATGTCATGAAGTCCCGACAAAGCAGGGAACAATGGTTGCCGCAGAGGATGGTGACCCTGACCCAGGAACAGGCAGCTCCGATCTAAATGAAAGTCTTATGAGACTAAGGAAGAGCTGGGCCTTATTTTATTTACGGTAGATAGTATATAATGCAGCTTTTGATCTTTTGTTTGTTTGTTTTCATTTAAAGGTACCCGCCTAAGGTTTCAAGTGCTTTTAAATTAGCTTAGTCTTGAATAGGTACTAATAAAACTACCGTGTGTGACAATGGATAATAAAATCCCTGTGTTGTGCCGGCATGTGGATGAGTGTTTTTATTATTCAAAAGAGAACATGAGGCTTTATTCATTTTCCAAGGTGGTTTGGGCCTCCCTCCCTCTTCCTGCCAAGCTACTGAATTGTTTCAAATTTGAATTCCTTTTACTTGCCTAGATGATGTTTCATAATCCAAACCTGTAGGTATTGGTAACTCAATCTATTGGAGAGCACACATAAAAATGAGCTGCATTTACCAGTGAAGAAGTGCAAGCCCAGACAATGGCCTGGTGCCAATTACAAGAATGTGTAAACGAATGCTATGGTCCATGTGGCCACAGCCGGAGACTTCTAAGGAAACGAGCTCATTTTTTTTTTCCCCAGCAGGCAGTATTCTCTGGGTTCCTGTGTGGCTTCCCCTGATAGCAAGTAGAACAGAACTCACATTGTGAGCCTTGCTAAGGGCAGACTTAGAAGACACACAGAGCACACTTAATTGGGTTCATTCAAACTGTAGAATTTTTTAAAATAAAATGGTCTGTTAAAGCAAAGTTCTATATTATGTTACTGAGAGTTAAAAGTACTTCATAAATAAAAAAACATTAATTTTAGATGTGGAAGTCAATAATTTATTGCTATGGTGACATTTGAAAATAAGTCTCTAAAAGAGTTTACTTTGTTTTTTCTTTTATTTTTTTTAAGTATTATAGCTAGAGGGTCATATTTATTTCTTATAAGAGTGGTGCCATTTGGAACACTAAGCATTAAGGTATATTTCTCTAAAGCATTTTATAAACATACAAATTATTTGCTGTTAATTATTTTGGGTTCTCACAACATCAAAAAATTAACCCCTATAAAATAATAAATTATAACAAAATCTTACAGAGTGATATTTATGAAGTCAGGCATAAGTTGCAGTGTGAGTAAAAATAATAGCATTTCTGTGTTAAGCATTCTGCTGCGTTTTAATAAGAGTTTTTAAGTTCGTCCTGTTATTTTCAATATCCTGTATATACTGGTGAATCCCAGACATAAATCTTTAATGCCGATCTCTGTAATCAGTTCCTAATTTATGTAACTGATCACCTACTTGACATTTCCACTAGTATGTCTAAGAGGCATCTCAAATTCATCAGGTCCAAAACAGAGCTATGTATTTCACCCTTTCATGCTGTTATTTCTGCATAAATCCCTTCTTAATAAGTACTATTACCACATGCCTACCTCTTCAATCCAAGTACCTAGAAGTCATCCTTGATTCATTACTGACTCTCTAAAACACATACATGTACACACACGTGCACACATATGTACATACACGTTCCAATTGAAAGATCATGTGAATATGCTCCTAAAACATATCCCAAATGTATAGTGTGTTTTTTTTTCCATTTCCACAGCTAACACCCCAATCAAGCCACCGTCACCCTGTAGAAGAGCCTCTGACCCGATTTTCTTTAAAACAAACCCTTATTCTAGAAGTTGTGACTTGGCACCCTCCCCTATCTGTGACCCAGACTGCCTCATACCTCACTCTCCTTCACTCATTTTGTTCCAATCTTACTGACTTTACCCCCATTTATTATATACTCCAAGCTTGTTTTTACCGCAGGGCATTTTTTTGCCAAATAAATTAAACAGTGGGTACATTGGGAATATCCAGGGCCAAATGGTGGTAGCAGATTATTCAAAGGCAGCCCAATTGATTCACTAACTTACTGATTTTTTCTCACCTTTCCCTCTGGTCTGTCACTTGCATGAAGTCAGTTCACGTATACAAGAGGAGTCTAGTGTCCAAGCTTCAAAGTGTTATAATAAATGTTGGATGCCTTCAGCTATTCTTTATTTTTCAGTTAGCTCGGTGCATCAGAAACAAGCATTTTCTGTGGTTATTCATCTTATAATCAGAAGGTCCCTCTCCAAGTACTGACCCTGGGGTTCTGGCTCTTTTTGCTTGTCCGCTTGCTTTTTATCTGACTCCAAGGCCGCCCTATTTCAGTCTGTTATTTCCCTAGAAAAGTGGCTCTTTTCCTGTCTAAACCCCAGGTTTGCAGAGAGGCTTCTGGTGGAGATACTTGGAAGCCTGATCCTTTGATGGTGCCCCTAGCCTCAGCATACTTATTTGTTTAGCCTTTAGGTCAAGCCTCTATTTGCCTTTTCTGGGTCCTAGAATATTCTAATCTCAGGGAGTCACACAGCTAAAACACATATTCATGTTTTAAAAGCAGCTACTTCTATACTCAGAACTGTAAAATCATATAATTTTAGGAAGGGTAATTTTTTTAGGTATCGCCTGCCCATGTATCTATATATTTAAAATTGTGTGAAATTGATCCAAAGTATAGTAGTCATGCCGTTAAAATAGTTAAGATGGTAAAATGTCATATTTGATAGTTTTGTATATCCAACTGTTTTTCACACACACACACACACATACACTCACAGTGGGCTTGGATTAAAGCAGTAATAATATAATATCACACTCAAGTCATGTTTTCTGTTTATTCAGATAATTTTTTATATATTGGATGTAAATAGTGATTTAATAAATATTGTTTCTCTTCCCCATCCAGCTCATAATTTCACAATTTCGCCTCCTCCCTTTTTTTTTTTTTTTTTTGCATTAAAAGATATAGTTAGGTGATCCTGTAGGAATAGTGTGGCTCTTTGTCTCTTCCTTCTTTCCCTATCCTCCTCTCCATCACATACTGCTCTATAATCACGGGATTGTCTCTGTCATAGACAGTCTGGCTACATAATTTATCATTCCGCATTCATAGATTAAGTGAGTTGGTGTGGGGTGGGAGGGACAGAGCTCACCGCAGGTGTCCCATGGTGTTGCCCTGCACAGAGAGGAGAGTCCGTTCATCAGCCACAGAAACATTTGATGTAGATGTGAAGGACTTAACAATTTAAATTCTCCTCTAGGAGGGTAACCATCCCTCATTGATCTCGCCCATCAATCCCTGTTTGAGTCTTTAACAGAAGTCCTTCATTTTGTGGGCTTACTTGAGAGTCAAGCAATAAATGACCAGTTACTGAGTATTTATTGTGGGTTAGCACTATTCTGGGTGCTCTTGGGGATCTGACATTCAACATGGGTCTCCTAGGAGCATAGAGAACGGTTTGGCAAACTTAATTAGCATATGGATGAAACATTTGTGATGTTGAAACAAGATTTCTTTTCATTTGTTCTGCAGTTTGAGTTGAGAAAACAAAACTAATCCACAGAAAAAGCAGTGCTATGTGAATCAGGAATGTGGCTCTTGATTTTGCCTGTTCCACTAATTATGGTAACAAAGGTTAGCTAATATTTATTGTCTACTCTGTGATTTTACTTAGAAAGTAAAGCCTTTATTTTACTGTGGCTATATGATGGTAAATGTAGTTACTTTCCATTGTATCCGTTGTTCTTCCCAGAAAACATTTCAATTTTTCCAAATCTTCAGCACTTCCAACGTACATGGGTAGCTTAGGACTGTAGCTAGATACCTCAGTCTTTCTTCCCATTCTTACAGGTTTGGGATAGACTTTAAATCATCTCTTTAGTTTTCAACATTGCATGACAACTAAAATATATTTGACAATACTGTGCTGCATGACTTCTGAAAGGAGATGTTTGGCCTACCATTTGAAGCATTGACTGCCTGCAGAGATCTTAATATGCAAATAATGAAAGTGACAAACTTAAAGCAGTCTTGAAGCCTTTCAGGTTGAGTGGTGCCCAGGTTTCCACAGTGCAAGTGAACACTGACAATTGACTGTAACAGTTTATTTTTCTAATGAAGTTGAGTGATTGAGTGCTGGAACCACAACTGTTTGCCCTTTGCATTGCTCACAAGTTATGGTCAGTAACCCATAATAAGTCAGAGATTCAATTAAATTAATCCATTAGAATGTATAAACAGTAACTGTAAGTATTTGTAATTAAATTAGAAGACTGGCCGAAACCGGTTTGGCTCAGTGGATGGAGTGTCGGCCTGCGGACTGAAAGGTCCCAGGTTCGATTCCGGTCAAGGGCATGTACCTGGGTTGCGGGCATATCCCCAGTAGGAGATGTGCAGGAGGCAGCTGATCGATGTTTCTCTCTCATCGATGTTTCTAACTCTCTATCTCTCTCCCTTCCTCTCTGTAAAAAATCAATAAAATATATTTTAAAAAATAAATAAATAAATAAATTAGAAGACTGGGTCTGAATTCCAGGTAAGGGCTTAAGCTGTACTGGCAGACAGATCCTTAACTACCTTATTATTTTTATAACTTTGCTAACTAGTTGCTAAAGCATATTAAATTTGGTAAGAAAGAAGAATGATGACAAGGATTTAATACCTGAAGGACTACATTAATAAGGTTGCTAATTAGCTTATGATGTTTAAGGTACATTTTCCCCTCTTACTTGTTTCTCAAAATTAAATCTTGGATAAAATAGATTTGTTTGTATTCTGTTGTTTATCTGAGCTTGATTAGATTTGGCTGCCATGCCTTTAAAGGGCAGCAGTTCTCAACCTGTGGGTCGCAACCCCTTTGGCGGTTGAACGACCCTTTCACAGGGGTCGCCTAAGACCATCCTGGATATCAGATATTTACATTAGATTCATAACAGTAGCAACATTACAGTTATGAAATAGCAACAAAAATAATTTTATGGTTTGGTCACAACATGAGGAACTGTATTTAAAGGGCCAGAAAGTTGAGAACCACTGCTCTACAGGCTTACTTCATCCAGGCGCATCTTATGCAAAAGGCGGGAACACCCGAAGATGTATTTGTACATTTATTTCTTGTAGGAAAAAATATTTATTTTTAAGGATTTCCTGTTATTTGTTCAGTCACTTAAACAAAATTAATCTGAAAATTGTAGGTCAATGTACTTGTGAGCTGTACTATCCATTTTCTCTTCAATAATAGTATGAATTATTACTTTGAAGCATAACACTTTTGGTAATAGTTTTCAGATAAACTCATTTCATGATAGAATTTAAAGGGAAATTTATAAGTTTATTAAGTAAGAAGCAAACTTTTACTAAACTTTAAACTTTTTTATATTTCTAACATCCATGTGAACAGAAGAGTAATAACTCATTTATATTTATTTTATTTTTTTGCTAATACTCCTAAATCAAATGCACTAGACTAGTGGTTGGCAAACACATTAGTCAACAGAGCCAAATAACAGTACAATGACTGAAATTTCTTTTGAGAGCCAATTTTTTAAAACTTAAACTATATAGGTAGGTACATTGTTATTAACTTAATTAGGGTACTGGCTCACTCAACTCGTGCATGGATCACGTGCGCCTCCCCCGCGCTGCTGCATATCCTGAGGCCCGCCTGCGCTGCATCTCCCGTCGCCCAGTGACACCCCCACTTCTTCTAACGCCACTTCTTCAAACTAGACTCGCGCAGGCTGAAAACCGACTTCTGCGCATGGGCCACGAAGTTTCAATTGCACTGTATGTGCGCCCCCGCACACGGTATTTTGTGGAAGAGCCACACTAAAGGGGCCACAGAGCCACATGTGGCTCGTGAGCCTCGGTTTGCCGACCACTGCACTAGACAATCAAGTAAAACAAAGAGTAGAATTTATTCAGTTCTGATTTAAAGTTAAGCTAGTGTTTAAAATGTTTTTCTACTCAGACATTTAGGTTTTACTTCTGAGTATTCTTACTTCCCAGTCCAAATTTTTTCTGGAAAAAAAAAGTAAAAAAATAAAAATGAAAGGAAATATTTCCTACTAAAGCAGATTTGGAGTCTCTTAAGACCCTGGCTCAGTGGTACTTATAAAAACCTGCTTCTTTGCCCACCTTCTTGATTTTCTATTTCCTTATTTATGAGTTAACACCCAATGCAAGTATCTCCTTCATCCACTGTAATTTTTTTAGATTTTTTTTCACTTGAATACTGTGCCATTACCTTTTTATGAATTTGATATTCCTTTAATTGCTTGTAATGAATAATTCAATACCTAATTTGATCAGCCAATAACCTTTTCTGTGTCATATAGTTATTTCATATTCCACAAGTCACTTAACCTATCAAGATACTGGCTTGTACTTCTTTAGTGCTTATTCCATGTCAGACATCCTTCTTAGCCACTAACATATTAATCCATGTAATAATCATTGCACTCTTATGCAAGAGATATTCTTATTATGCCCATTTTACAGAAAGGAATGTTAAACATGAAGAGCTTAGGTAGTTTGCCCAATGTCATACAACTGCTAAATGATAGAGTTAGGATTTCAACTGAGTCCAGCTGGGTCTAGATTCCATGTTCTTAACAAATCCTGCTGCTTCTCTGACTGTAAGTTTTTTTCATTAGTGTAATGAGTAGATTGGTATTGATGCAACCTAAAGTTCTGCCAAGCCCTAAGAAATTAAGTATGTTGGTAGGGATAAATGTATATTGGAAATCTCACTGGCTTAATTAGAAAATACTCTTCTATTGACATTTTTATTTGATATATGATGATTTTCCACATGTTTTTAAATTAATGACTTCAAATGTTCTTTTATTCTTATTCTCTCTGTAATCCATAACACAATGTTAGCCTTCATGTGTGCTCAGTAAGAATCTGATCGGTTGTCTTGGTGGTTGATTAATTGACTTTTGAGAAATCAGCTCTGCATATGGTTCTGACTGCTGACTGACAGGCCACACCTAGAAACCAAAGCCTGAAACCACTCCAGGCATTCCTCCTTTATTGCTACTGAAAACAGAATATGTTCTACTTTAGAGATAGCCGGGAAACCTTAGACATTGCTGTCTACTTCTCAGGATCACCTAGAGAAAAGGATTGGGAGGAGGTCGAAGGGCAGAAGGAAGACAAGGGGGGAGGGAGACTGTGTAATACTTCTTTGTACTTTTTGAGCTTTGTGAATATATCATTTATTCAACAAATGAAATAAATGGTTGAAAAAGTTCCTGTGGTGTCAGAAGTGCTCCTTAGCAGTAGAGCTGAGTCACACTGAGGTCAAGGTTCTTCTCTACACTGTCAAAAGGCCACTCCACTGAATTGCAAAAAAAGTCATGCAAGTTCAATTATTTGGAATCACTCAAGCAGTAAGACCATGGGAGATACAGTCCTGTACAGGAAGTAGTGTGAGAAAGTAAAAAAAACAAAGCCAGATAATCTAATAGGAAACAGACACTATTGGAAAGCAATTCTGCACTGAACCACATAGAATAAGTAATAAATTCAATAAGAATTTAAAGAGGAGAGAAATCAGGATGCACCAGAGCAATTTTCTGTATCACTTAATGGCTCTCTCTTTCACATTCCCATTCCTGAGGGAAGAGAGTAACAACATGGGCTATGAAAGACATACTAAGGAAAGAGAATGAGCCCTAGTTAATCCATCTTTGCTGACCAACCATTTCAATATTTACGATTCTGCTGTATTCATGTTTTGAAGGAAAGGTTGTAATTAAATTTAAGGGCAACGTCACCTGTGATCAACATGTACAGGTGGACAACATGTCTATTAACAAGTAAGCAGGGTGGTGCTGGTGCATCCAAGGACACGTCAGTGCACTATAATAGAAATGGAAATGGCAAACAAAGGGATTTTCATGAGCAAAATCGGCTCAGTTCAGTGTCAACTGGCAAATACGATGAGTCAGGTGTTATAATCATTATTCTATGGATGAATGAGCAACCAAGTCCTTTTTTATGTGTGTGTGTGAGGGTGACCCTGACCATGGTGGTAATTCAAGCAGAGAATCTCTGCCTTCAAAGTCACTAAGATCCTTTTTCTTCTTAATTTATTTTTATTTTCTTATTTTTATTATAATACAAAAAATAATATGTAACATGAGACCTGTTCTCTAAACAAATTTTCAAATATACAATACAGTACTGTTAATACTTGCATGTTGTTGTATGACAGGTCTATAGAGCTCTGGAAATGGTTCATCTTGGGTGACTTAAACTCTGTACCCCATACATGTTCTGATTACATGATAAAGTTATAAGAATTCCTTATGCACCTTCTGTTTCTACAGTATATAGAACCGGAAAGTGCAATAACATATCCTTTTTCAAATGTTTTGGAACATTCTCCCCTTTGAGGTAAATAATTGAATCAAACCAATGGTGTCCATGTGCTGTCCGGTTTAGCTTGGTGTTTAGAGCATTGGCCTGCACATGTAAGGGTCTCAGGTTCAATTCCCAGTCAAGGACATGTACTTGGGTTGCAGGTTCGATCCCTGGCCCAGGACTGTGTGTGTGTGGGAGGAAACCAATTGATATGTCTCTCTTAATTTGATGTCTGTCTCCCTTTCTCTCTCTGTCTCTCTCTGTCTCCCCCCTCTCCCCCCTGTCCCCCCTCTCCCTCTCATCCTTCCAATCTCTCTAAAAGTCAATGGAAAAATATCCATTGGTAAGTTCTCAGAGGTTAATATTAAGTTGAGTTGATTTTTTTCTTGAAATATTCAGTATATAATAAGTGCATCCATTATGTTTGTTAAACATGCTTTCTGTTAACATATTGAACACTGACAAAGAACAAAATTTCTTAAGATTAAAATCAGAATTTTTCTATGCCTTTGCATAATGCTCTTTTTCTATAATTTTTGGATGTATTCCTAATGCTCTGGGTTTTTGTTTTTGTTGTTGTTGTGTTGTTTTTTTTTTACCTCTTGACCTTATAAGGGAAATAGTTTGGTCTGATTTGAGTGGGTATTGTATAACCACATATATATGATTTTTGTACAATTAAATATTCAATTCACCATTATGTTGGCAAGCACATGCTGCTAAATGTCAGTCATTGTGTTACATCTATATAATCTTCTATTTAAAACTCACAGAAGTGACCGGTGACTTGGTATTTAGATGGTTCCATATAATAATATAATTTAAATATGTACTGCATGAAACTAAGTGTTTAAAATAACAATATATGACTGAGTTCTTTGAAAAGTATAATTAAAGTTCTGTTTTAAAATGAATTCTCCAGGTACACATGCAGAAGTAGAACTCTTAACATTTGGATAAAAGTAGAATCATTACTCATCTAGTCCAGATAATCACAAGTTTTCATACTTCTATGTATGTTGAAATTTTTTAATGACTTCTGAATTTTTCTACCCAAATCTCATATAATGTAAAGTCACATTTCTACTTTAAGTTGACACCACCAACAGAATATGAAAAGAAAAATAAAGTATGCTATTTTTTAAATTGATGAAATGCTTTTTATTTGAGTAGGAAATAGCTCATTCATTGGACATAGTTATCTTTCATATTTGACTTTCGAAAGCTGTCCTTTAGATTATTATCTTTATTATTCAGTTACATAAAAATTTATACAAAGACTTCCAAGGTACTGCAATTCCTTTAAATCTATGAGCTCAGATAATACATTTTATTATTGCTTTTTTCCCTTATAAAAGAATATTGGTGCTCTTGACAGTGGTTTAGCAGAATATTGAGAGTAGCACTAGAATACTGGTTGTAGCTATATATGTTTAGAGTAAAAATTGTAGATATTTAGCACTATTTTATAATATAAATGTGCTGTAAACATTCTTAATGGTAAAGGCAAGTCTGCATCTTTATGATTTTTTTTTAATTTGACATCATTTAATATGCATTTAGAAAATTGCCATGCATTTTTATGGTCTAGGACAGATATGTTCCTATACTGGTTGCCGGCAATAGTGGTAAAAATTTAGGAAAGACAGAAGTATTTAAGTGTGTGAACAACTGAGAGATGTTAAGTTAGTAAGATCCAATCTCCAAAAGTTCTTTACAATTGCAAATTTAAGTCAAAGTGATTTTTAAATGAAATTATTAGTTTACTTTAGCAGGTCTGTGTTTAATCAAAAAAAGGCCCAAATTCTGTACTTTTTCTGCAAGCCAACTATGCCCCTTTCCAGCTTTATTGAGACATAATTGCATATTTTAACTTTTTAAATGAGATCATTATTTATGGGAAATGGGAAACTCCCTCCCCTCATAATTCTTATCTCTGACCCACTTACAAAGGTATGCCTTTCTTTATTAATGTTCTCAGAGTAAGATGAAAACACTTTTATTAAGGTATTAGCTTACTTAGTATGTTGATTAATTTCTGTGCTGTGTCAGGCAAAATAGAAATTTTAGAGGAAAGTGAATATAGTATATTTGGAACTCAGCCAGCAATTTCTACTAATACTGCCACTTACTATGCTTGTTTACGTTATAAGATGAATTTCTGGGTGCAAAGTGTGTATTGGAGAGATTAACACTTTTGAAGTACCAGGTGTTGACTCTTCAAAAAGACACAACTCAGTAATAAACATCCTTTGGTTCACTCTTAAATTTCAAAATGCTGCAAAATATTATTACTTAATTCAGAAACTTTCTTCCTGTGTGTTTGTGTGCATGTACACATATATGTGTTTTAGACAGCTTAAAACACCAAAGTCTTTTGAAAAGAATAAAATTATTCAATGCTAGGTGTCATCCATTGGCCTCAAAGCAGCATCTTTCCTATATGAACACATTCTTAGAATTAGCTAGGCCTCAGATTTTCTGTACTCTAAGACCAGCAAAAAGATTGTTTTATAATGTTATGGAGCTAAATTAATCAATAACATATAACAGGAGGAAAATGAGATTATCTGCAATGTATATTCCTCTCTCAAATGATGCATGTTTATTTAAATGCGCATATATTTGAGCCCTGACCAGTTTGGATCAGTGGCTAGAGCGCCGGCCTGTGGACTGAAAAGACCCAGGTTCGATTCCGGTCAAGGGCATGTACCTTGGTTGCGGTCACATCCCCAGTAGGGAGTGTGGAGGAGGCAGCTGATCGATGTTTCTCTCTCATCGATGTTTCTAACTCTCTATCCCTCTCCCTTCCTCTCTGTAAAAAAAAATCAATAAAATATATTTAAAAAATAAAAATAAATGTGCATATATTTGAATGTGAATATACTAGTATTTTCAGTGAAGAAATTGAATTTGAAGAGCTGAAACCTCATTCAAATGAATAAACTCAACAGAGTATTTCTATATAAGCCATTGACAGGTATGCTTTTGTTTCCACCAATGAAAGAACAAAATGTAATGGATGATTTCGTCTTCAGAGAGCCATGCATCTGATAGTTGTTTGGCATTAATTGTTCAGCATGTCCGTGACCATGATCTGTCTCTCTAAAACATGTATATTACAATAAGCTGTCATCCTTTCCTTTAACCCAGGAAGGTTCAAGCTGATCCACAGAAGTAGTTTACCAGTAGTTTTTCTAGTTTAGTATTTACATTCTTCTTATGTTTCATGGAGCCTGAAGCTATAAAGCAAAAAAAAACAAGTTTTATTTACCTTTAAAATTTTAATAGCCTTAAAAACATTAAACCTTGTGTCTGTGTAAACGGAAAGACATTTAAACTAAAGGAATTTGACATTTTCACACTTAGTTTCTAGAATGAAATGTAAATTGTGTTGGATTGTTTTCTCTGTGTATGAAAGCACCTCCCCAGCTTTTCCCTTTTATTCATATGACACAGAATCTTTAATGGATACTATTCATTCCTACATTAGAGGGCTTGGGAATATAATGATCTAAAAATATTTGGGCATATAGTGTTGAGGGAGCTCATAATAGAGATCATCATGTATCTTGATTTGTGCTTGGTAGAAGTTTTTATGGTCATGCTTGCATTTCCTTTGAGGATTTTTATTGTCAGCAAACTAGACTTGTTTTATTCAAAAATATCTGATTATTAATGAATTTTAAATTCTCATTCATAAAGGACCTGCTTAAACTGTTCCCTAATCTATAAACTCTATCTGTACAATGCTTGTAATGTTTTAATAAAGCTATTTAAAAAACATGCACAAGTTGGAAGTACTATGTATTTTTCAAAGCATTCTTTTAGAAATGGCCTTTTCCAGAAACGTCTTCATATATTCTTAAGGAAATAACATGTGTGAATATTATAGTGTTAGCCTGGAAAGGTTGACAAAATTGTGATGGTTTGTTTTCTCATTCAGAAGGTCCTTAAAGTTTTTAGATACTCAGAGTGTTGAAGGTCAGTAGGTTAGGTGGTGCACTGAGCCAATTATTTTTGATATATAAAATATGATAGCCAGTTATTTTAGGTAGCTGAATAAAGCTGAATAAATTGATCTGAAAGTTTTTACTTAGTAATACTAAAATGTAGTTTAAATGTCAGTACACTTCACCCAAATGAAATTTTTAGAAAGACTAGCTGAGCATTTTTCCAGTGCTATGAGAACCTGAGAACACTGTATTTAGAATGTGAAGGTCCTCATAGTTTTTTGTTAGGTTGCGTTTTATTTATTTCATACAGACATCTTTATTTTTTTCATGCTGTTCTTGGTACTTGTAGACATATAAGTTTTCTATACCTGACATAATGCCTATTTTAAATCAGATAGGATAGGGTTTCACTTATGATAACATGTTGATGTTAAGAATCATTAAAGGCAGTAAAACAAGGTCAGGAGAAGTGGTCCATGTTAGGTCAAATTTCTATTAGTAGAGCAATAGAACAGGAGCAAGGAAATACATTCAGCACCATGGAGAGCTCCTTTTGCAAGTCCATGCTCTGACAGATTTTATTAAAGAGTAATTTGTATTTACTCCCTCTGCCGGGGGATCTCTCTGTCACCAGAACCTACCATCCCTTCATGTACTTTCATTATTCATACCAGTTGGTATTGTTATAACACTCTTTTTTTGGACTGGGCTTAAAACTCTTAAAGTTCATCGAAGGGATACAAACCCTATTGTTTTTGACATCAATTAGTCAATTCAGGTAACTATACTCAGCTATCTATACTAAGTCCCAAACCTCTCACTGACTTTATCCCTGATCATTAGCCTCCATGTTGTAGTTAAGATTTCTCCAATGCAGAGGTGAGCAAATTTTCTTATAGCATTATATCTTCTTCCTTATACCTGAAAGTAAAGTAAAAGTAGTGCAAAAAAAGAATAAAATATTTCAACCTGAGTCAAAGACTTCAAGAGGTTCAAGTGCTTAATCTATTGATTATTTTTAGAACATTCAAAGATACTGAATTTTATATAAATTTCAAGGCCTTTCAGAATGTATATTATCTCCATAATTCCACCCACAAAGCAAAATAAATTAATCAAATTACATTTTTAAAATCAATCATATTTTTCACACTGGACTAAATATCATATCACATAAATTAGACATGCAACGTAAAGTACCTGACTTCAAGAACCAGGTACTTAACAAACAGGATAATACTTTTCAACAATTAGGTAAAAATACAAGACATACTCATGTCTGAAGTCATATATTTCTGAGAACAGGTAGAATAGAAGGCATATATCCCATTAGGCTTGAATATTTGGAGTGGCTTGATAAGAGAGACAAGAAGGATGGAAGGCAACCCATCTAACTTTTACTTGAGGGGGGACAGCAATCCATCATGAATGCACATGTTGATATACTAAATTTTTTATTTTATTTACTTAGCTTGCTAATTGTGGAAATATTCTTAATGAAAGAATTGCTGAGCAAGGCACTCAGCTAAGTCATACATCCATCATTTTTACAGTTATATGTGTTCTTTCCAGCCATATGCTCCATAAACAGAGAGGGAAGTTGGGGGTTATATAAAAATTAAAACATAGAAATGGACGTGAGTAAAATAACAATAGCGGAGCAACATACAAATCATGCGTCATAGAAATGTACACTTGAAACTGATATAGTCTTATTAATGAATGTCACTTCCATACTTTATTAAAAATAGAGAAAAAATAACAATGACAAAATTTTATTGTAAATATGTTTTGTGATTTTATTATTTTTAGTAATTGATTGACTTTAGAGAGAGAGAGAGAGAGAGGAAGGGAGAGAGAGAAACATTGATTTGTTGTTGCACTTATTTATGCAGTCCTTGGTTGATTCTTGTATGTGCCCTGACTTGGGATCATACCCACAATCTTGGCATATGGGGACAATACTCTGACCAATTGAGCTACCCTGCCAGGTCTGTTCTATCATTTTTTATTAAATAATAGAGTTAAAGTATATGTTATTAGGTTTCCTACCAAAATAATTAAATACAAGCTTATGTGTCTTAAGTTGTCAGGCATTGGTTTATAGAACATGAAAGCCATCATTACTTGACAAAACATTTTCTTTACTGTAATCTTACCAACTCAAGCTGATACTCAGTAAATGTTTCCCTCTGCTAGTAATAAGGTTGACCATCATTACTCTAGGCATTATTTGAAGCCCTGCCTATAGCAAAGTGAAAAAAACTATGCCTGCTATTACATTCAAAAGGGACACTTTTATAGAGATTTCAGATTATTTATAGCTAGCAGAGTAGATTTTAAAGTACAATGCAATGAATTCTGTCCTTCACTCAAACACATTTGTATATTGTTCATCATTGGAAATATTATAAAAGTCAATTTTATGTATTAAAATGATGAATATGGCTGAAAAATAATTCACCCTGAAAGACAGAGAAGTTGTTGGTAGCTACAGCCTCTCAATGAAAAGGAGGTATATCCATGGAACTCTTTTTTTTTTTAATAATTTTTATTGATTTTAGACAGGAGGGGAGAGGGAGAGAGAGAGAGAGAAATATCAATGATGAGAGAGAACCATTGGTCAGCTGCCTCCTGCATGCCCCCTACTGGGGATTGAGCCTGCAACCCGGATATATGCCCTTGACTGGAATCGAACCCGCAACCCTTCACTCCACAGGCCAATGCTCTACCTATTGAGCTAAACTAGCTAGGGCCCATGTGACTGTTAAAAGTCTGGGCACTATGAAAGAGAGTAGAATGATCCCATAAAATTAGCCAATAAAGTAGACCATGCCAGGTATCAATCAGGATTAAAAGGCACAAAAGTCAGAATATGATGAAATTTGAAGAATAAATATTTGTTTCTGTACTTTCTACTAAACACATTTGAAAGTTTATTTTAATTGTCCTCTTTTTTCTAATCCTCCATTCAAGAGCATTAATTCATAATGAAAGTATGGTAATTAATGGAAAATATTTTAATGTTAAATATAAGTGTCTTAAATTGCTTGTCATGTTTTTATTTTATTTCTTGTATGTCTAAAGTCTTCATGTGACATGACTTTAGAGATGTAAAATAAGATACCGTCAACAACTCTTTCATACTTCTGGTTGGTATTTTATGTTTTATGCAATTTCTTTAGTAGAAGATATATTTTTGTTAATATTTTAATTGATGAGAGCTATATTTGGATAATATATCTAATCCATATAATACTATGTGTCAGGAATTAGTCTAAGCACTTCTCATATATTATCTCATTTAATTCCCACACTAAGACTTACAAATGATAAAACTGAGGCATACACTGACTTAGCAAGTGGCACAGCTAAAGAGAGGCAGAACAGAGATTCAAATCCCAATATTTTCTTCAAAGCCTGCCCTCTTTATTATATTGCATGGCTGCTTTTTACATGTAGGTACTGGCCCCAAAAGAAAGAAAAGGGCTTAAATTCACTAATGCACAGTCACTGGGTAAACATCTGCTAATGTAAATGTTTTTACTTGGGAGGGGGGCCTGTAGGAGAGAGAGAGAAGCAGTTTTGATAGGTAAATAGGAAAAGGTCATACAAGCTCCTCCAGATGTCTGCAGGTAGAAATATAAATGTTCATGTAAAAATCAGGATGACATATTTGAGAAAGATCCAGACTTTGAATTCTGAGAGACTAAATTTCAGATGGTGCTGCTCACATTTATTTCCAATACAGAACTGAGGATTACAACCCTCATATGTGAAATTGGAAAAATAATAATACTTCATTGGTTTATTAAGAGGGTTAAGCTAGTCCAGCCTGTGTGGTTCAGTAGTTGAGCATTGACCTATGAACCAGGAGGCCAGGGTTCAATTCCCGGTCAGGGAACATGCCTGGATTGCAGGTTCAATCCTCAGAAGGGGGCATGCAGGAGGCAGCTGATCAATGATTCTCATCATTGATGTTTCCATCTCTCTATCCCTCTCTATCTCTCTACCTTCCTCTCCAAAATCAATTTAAAAAATTAAAAAAGAGGATTAAGCTAAGCAAAGTAATGTTTGCAGAGCATTGGATAACTTTTTACTCATAAAAATGTGAGTAACTGGCAGCTCTTGTTATTATAAGCTCATATTTGCTTATTCATGTACTTAGACCCCATGGCTCACCTAATGCAAGTGTAAGCAACATAATTGTAATGATGCTAACTGTTGATCTAGTTTTTTTAAAAACATACACCTCAATCTTTTTAAATTGGTAATCATATTTATTACACGTATTTCATTTATAGGACTGATTTATTGTTTGAAAGGGGAAAATAATCACAGAGATATGTACTCATCTCCTCCATTTCTCACTGTGGATATTGGTTGGAAGCACTTGGTGAATGGATTACCCTCTAAATGTCAACCCAGAGAGAATTTAAAGGAAAGCCTTTGAGGTTTGTCAGCGTGGTATGAGTATGTTCATGTGTCAAAGGCCCAGTCCAAAGCCCAAGGAACAACAAAAATATCAAAGCCGTGGGTTGTCATCAAGAGAATAAGAAGTATTTTAAAAGTGCATGCTTCACTCAAAAGCAGTGTCTGAGATGTGGAATAGAAAGTGCTTAGCTAGGTTAAAGGGGGGGATGAGGACACATTTGTAATACCTTAACTAATAATAAATATATATATATATATATATGAAAAAAAAAAGAAAGAAAGTGCTTAGCTATACCAACATTCTACTTACGGTCTTCTATGCGAATATCCCTCATGACTTTATATAGCTAATGGTGCAGGGAGTAGCATTCTCCAGTGCTGACCTCAACAACATGCTCTAGTAAGCTCACCCTTCCCATTTGCAAGGATAGTATTTTGAAAATCTTCCAAAAATTCATTTTGTCTGCCATGGACAGAACTCCAGAGAACTCTTGAGCACAGAAACTCTCTTAGAAAATATTGCACAATGAGTATCTCCACAAATTATACATTGAAAATGCAAAGGAAGGAAAATTATTATTCTCTACTCTTTAAATGGATTAATAAATGGAAGAATTGCCCTAACCGGTTTGGCTCAGTGGATAGAGCATTGGCCTGCGGACTCAAGGGTCCCAGGTTCGATTCCGGTCAAGGGCATGTACCTTGGTTGCGGGCACATCCCCCGTAGGGAGTGTGCAGGAGGCAGCTGATCAATGTTTCTCTCTCATCGATGTTTCTAACTCTCTATCCCTCTCCCTTCGTCTCTGTAAAAAATCAATAAAATATATTTTTTAAAAATAAATGGAAGAATTTACAGAAAGGATAGACATCTATGAACTCTTCCCTATCGTGGTGAGGATTTATTACTCAACTGATTATTTATGGGGTTTGAATGAGTATCTCCCCCTAGTTTCCACTGTGATACCAGAACAGAAAGATAAATAAATATATCAATGAAGTTTTCCAATAAAAAGACTTGTCAAATCATCATTGAGAATCTCTTTATTAAGTGTGTTATTCCTGTACTTGAAACGTTTATTAGTAGTTCTTTAATTAAAATTGTATGTAAATGTAATCAAATCAGAGGAAATGAGTCCTGGCAGATTTTTCAAGAAGAATTAGCAGAAAAATAGCCTTTTTATTATTGTTGTTATTAGAATTTTGCCACAGGAAAATACTGGAAATGTGGTGTGTTTCTTGGGGCTGCTACATGTATCAAAGACCCAAAAACTGGGTGGCTTAAAACAATAACACCATTTATTATCTCACAATTCTGGAGATCGGAAATTCAAAATCATTGTGTTTCCAGGGCCATCATGTTAAAAATTGGCTTTTTAAAAATGTGGTCCTCAGACTAGTAGCGTCAGCATCACTTGAGACCTTGTTAGAATTGCTAATGAGGGGGCCTCCACACCTACTTAAACAAGATCTTTCAGTGATTCTGAGGTTGGCTCTAGTTTGGGAACCACTGACCAACAGTGTAGGATGAATTTGAATGAAAAGGCTAGAGCCCTGGCTGGAAGGACACTGGGCTGAGTTAGTCTCCTAAACTAACCTACATTCAAACTAAACAAGTCCTTAATAAAATTCTGATGATAATGATGATAATGAATAGAGATAGTGTTAGAAATGTAAAAAAAAAATGTGGATTTGTGAGGTTTTGGAAGAAATTGCTTTTTAAGGTTTATTTGACACCTATGTGGGTCATTCATAATACTGATTTGATGGGGTTGATGAGAAAATGGTTGCCTAATTATATTTTCACTGCAAGAGTCTGAAAAAGGTTTTCAGGCATTATATTGAATATAATTTGTTTTTCAAAAAGGAAAACTACACTTCTGCTACTAAATCATATTATGCATCCATAAAGTTGATGCAGATGAAAGATTATGTGTAGGTAATATATTGCACATTTGGCGGTGTTTCCTTTGCATGTCTTTTAAAAATATGCATACTTAATTTAAATATACCGACAAAGATGAGATCGTTCTTCACATTTTTGTGCTGCTGTTCTGGGAAAGTAAATTATGCTGTGATAAAAAATAAGTAATTGCTTCTTGTGTTTAATTGATTTTTTGTAGAATTTACAATGCAGATTTGATTAAAGGAAGATAGCACATTACCTAGAGTTGGTTCATAAGACACATAATGGTATGAAAGAGTACCACCCGGCACAGAAATTATGCCGTCATTGTGCCTGAATGTGTTGAGTGGGAGATATTTAGGATTCTTTATGACTTATAAGCACTGTAGAATGTTTCTTTTCCCATCTACAGCAGGGTGATCAGGAGACCTGTTGCGCAGCCATAACATGTTCTGACTGTTAAACTGTAGAAGCCTTTTGGGGGAGAAGGAACTAATGGTTGATTTTAAATAAGAAAAAGGATTGCGAGTGTGATGCTGACAAATGATGCACCTTGTAACAAGGTCACTCCTAAAATGTGCTATTTAGGCCTCATTTAAGTTCGATGTGTCCAAGAAATCTGAAAAGTGCCTACAAAAGCGATTAGATTCTAATTCTTGCTCTTCTAAGCTTCACAGCCTTGGCACTACTATTGAGATTTTGGGCCAATTAATTCTTTCTTGTAGGGCTGCCCTGTGCATCATGGGATGCTGCTTAACCAGATACAGAAAGCACTGTCACATACACATGTCTCCATCGTCAATTGTCCCTAAGTGAAAGCCATTGCTATATTTCATTGAAATATAAGCTGAAGAATTTTGCTGATTTAAAAATAAAACAAACCTATTGCATGTAAATCATCTAGGATAGTTCTGCTGTTCTGGCTGGGGACTTTCTGGGGCTCCAGGTTCTTTCTCTCTTGTCCAGAAGTGCCAGGAATTTAGTGGTTACCCTTATTCAACAGGTCCTTTTAAGTTGTGGCCTTTTGGGGGGGGGGGCTGTTGTTGTTGTTTTATCTTACTTTCTGTTTAGCTTCCCCAAACCTAGTGTGAAACAGGAAAGTCTCTTCAGCAGCCTCTTACTTTATGTCCTTGAAAGAACAGACTCCCTTTGTATTTGAAGTTGTTTTTTTTTTTTTTTTCTAATTCCCATGGTAATAAAATCAGGGATAAACAAGGGGATGGTAGAAAGGTTTCAGAATCCTTTGGAGATTTTATGGAGTTGGTTCTTAATGAATGAAAGTCCTACTAACTTTGAACCTCTGTTTGCAGATTGAGGGGTTAGCTCATAAAACTCAGCTCTCCTCCTTACCTTTAGCAAAGGCTAAGTGGAATCTAACATCAAAGAAGGCCCTGCTGCCTCATTAAACATGAAGGTGTTAAAGAAGATGAATAGTGGTCTTAACTCAGTGGACATTATTAATATATCATTGATGACCACACAACTGAGGAATTCTGTAAGTCTACTGTCTTAATTCAGTCATGACTTCTTTCTCTGGACATTTCCATACTATTGATAATCATTCACTTTCTTTTACTCATATCAGTAACTATTATGAGTTTTCATCAAGCATTAATCTTGAGGAGTTTATTTTTGTTGTTTTTTCTATAGTGCCTTTATTACAAACTAGAGGCCGGATGCATGAAATTTGTGCACTTGGGAGTGGGGGGTCCCTCAGCCCAGCCTGTGCCCTCTTGGAGTCCAGGAGCCCTCAGGGGATGTCCGAATGAGGGGCCTAAGCCGGCAGATGGACATCCTTAGCACTGCCATGGAGGCGGGAGAGGCTCCCACCACTGCTGCTGCGCTCGCCAGCCAGGAGCCTGGCTTTTGGCTGAGTGGCACTCTCCCTGTGGGAGTGCACTGAGCACCAGGGGGGCAGCTCCTGCATTGAGTGTCTGCCCCTGGTGGTTAGTGTGCATAATAGCAACCAGTTGTTCCGCCATTTGGTTGATTTGCATATTGGCCTTTTATTATATAGGAATGGGTGCTACACCTCCAGAAAAAAACAAACAAAACTTTGATTTTTCTTTCAGATAAAAATTATAGCAACCTCTAAAAATATATTTTTATCTTATTATTTACACTGTTGGAAGGAAACATCTATTATTAATCAAAGCCAAAGTTTAATTTGCCTTCCTATCCAAGCTATGCTCAGTTCAACATCTGGTAGTTGATAGATTCTCAATTAATGTAAGATGTATACTAGAAAGAGGGCCAACATTAGAACCATGGGTAGCAGGTCTCAAATCCCACTTTTCCTGCTTACAGCTTACATTACTTTGGATAATTCACTTAAATTCCTTATATTTTAATTTTTCTTGTGTAAAAGTGAGTATAGTAGCTATCATAGAGAATTGTTAAGAAATTTAAATTAACTCATATTCATTAAATGAATTTTTATAATATTTTATTATTTCATTTGATCTTAACCATTGACCCATTTTGGGGGGGTATATAAGCTTTCACTGTGAGTATAATTGAAGAGTTCATACCTGCTTTTCCACTAATAATATTTCAAGAAATTTATTTCTTTTGCAAGGTTTAATTAGCCTTTTCTTTTTACATATTCAACTATCACCAATGTCATTTCTTTTCATTTTTTTAAAATATATTTTATTGATATTTTACAGAGAGGAAGGGAGAGGGATAGAGAGTTAGAAACATCGATGAGAGAGAAACATCGATCAGCTGCCTCCTGCACACTCCCTGCTGGGGATGTGCCTGCAACCAAGGTACATGCCCTTGACTGGAATCGAACCTGGGACCCTTGAGTCCGCAGGCCAATGCTCTATCCACTGAGCCAAACCGGTTTGGTCCATTTATTTTCATTTTTATGTTAGAGAGGATGCAAATGCATCTATTATATTAGCATCAAACTGAAAGACAAGACCATCATGATACTATAATACCAGTAATATAGTTCAAACTCATTTAGTCTTCCTTCCAGTGCTATGTCTATATCATACTAGACCTAGAGGATAAAATGATGATCAAGATAGACACAATTCCTGCCTCATGGACTTAGAATCTTGTTGAGAAGGTAGAAAATTAAACAATATTAAGAATGCAGTTTTTATTATTTTTTCTTTTGTCACTCAATCATCATGGTCAAGATTTATGTCCAACATCTTTACTTTGTAATTACTTTCCATCCTTCTAAACTTCAGTTTTCTTACACATAATTCTAATTTTACATAAATCTCTAGAGAGATTATGCCTCACTCAGAGTCATTCAGCTAATTAGTTGTAGAGACCCTGACTGATGATCTTCCAAAATACTGCATCTCAAATGGGATTGGAACTTACGTATTCTTTAAGAAATTCTTCTCTTTCTTTAGATTGTATTGCTTTCTGCACCCCCATATCTCAGCTGTGCCAGCACTGTGTTTTCAAAGCACCATGTTTTTGTTCCCATGTGAACTGAAAAACCACAAAAATGTTTGTTCCTAGAGGTTTCTTTGTGGTGCTTGAGACACATGAGCACCAGGCCCTTCTGTTTCAATGTACACAACAGATAAAGACACAGGGAGATTGCAATTTGGTAGAAAGGTCTTGATTTTGAAATAACTTTTGAGTTACCAGCCTGATTGTTACAATCGGAGCTGTGCATATTGAGTATACTGCAGAGAGACTGTTTTCTTAAAGGTAATCTTCTGAATAGATAAGAGCTTAAGTCGTTAATAAGTTATTCTTTAGTAAAAAGTCTTCAGTGGCCTCCAGCAGGCATTTGGCAAACGTAGGCATACACGCCACGGACCAAAGGGAAGGGAAAAGCCCCAAAGCGAGAGGGGAATCTGGGCAAGAAGATGAATCCATGTGTGACCTGTGGAAGCCAGATGAGCAGATGGTGCTGCTGATGCCGGTTATGAGTTGAGAAGCCTCACCGTTATTCTCCCTGGGGTGGAAGGCCACATCTTCCCTGCATGGAGACGATCCACAGATCTCCTTACGGGCAAAGCTGGGATTTTCTTTTTTCATAGCAAGCCCTTTAGAATCTGCTTTACTCTTTTGACTGTTTCTATCCTTTCCATCCCACAAAGGAATTTCTCTGATTTCCATTTCCACAGTTAGGATTTACATTCACATTTAGCTGCGAACTGCAGAGCCTAGCTCTCCAGCGCTTTGGCTCTGTTACGTGCCTCACCTTTGAGAGTTTTTGTTTTTGTTTGAGCCGATTTTAGTTGCATGTACTGCTGAGGCAATGCCAGCATAAATGTAGGTTCAGTTGCTATCTTTCTCTTATCTGTTGAGATCTAATTTTTTAAAAAATGATGAAAAATAAAAAAATAAAAGTTCAAAAATCAGGTGTGAAGTATATGTAATTTATATTGAGTTTGCTCCCAAAGAACAAGCCATTGGGTTTTCTTTGTGGATAATATAGTAACTTCGTGAGATAACATTTCTCTAATGTTTTTTGTTGTATTTTTATTTATGTACAAGAGAATGGGTGCTTGGGAACTGGGATGTTTGGGGGATCCAAAATCTAGAGAGGAAATGCCTAAGGGGAAGGAAAGGTCAAGTGACATAAGACTTGATCATCTCTATTGAGTTATTAAAGCAGCTGCTAATTCCAAATACTGCTAGGTCTCTTTAGGTGAAGATTGGGTTCTCAGGAGAGAATGAACTGAATGGATGAAAGAAAGGAGCTGCATGAACTGCATGGGGATTGTTTGGTAATTAGGAGGAAGCCATGGGACAGTAGACCTGGTTTCTTTCTGGAAATGATGAGGGGTGAATAAGATTAAAGGCAGGTTATCTGACTATGTTAGAGCCTTCTAGGCCAGCACTGCAGGAAAAACCGAAGGACCAGATAGCTGTATATGAGGCCAGTATGTCATCACCAGTAGCACCAGCACAGACAGGTAACAATGGGCAGAAAAAGAGGAGATCCTGACTTGCCTTGCAAAGCTACCCATCTGAGAGCAGGGAGAATTGAATGTTCTAAAATGATCCTTCTCCATTTCACCATGTATGCTAAGGCCTGATTTTGAGTACCTTAACTTTTCTGTGATTGGGTATCTTAGGTCAGCGATTTTCAACCTTTTTCATCTCATGGCACACAAACTAATTACTAAAATTCTGCTGCACACCCAAAATTATATTTTTTGTTGATCTGACGAAAACTAGGTATAATTTTGATTCATTCACACCAGACAGCTATTGTTGTGTTGGCTGTCAACTTTTTTCTTATATAATCTAAGGGAAAAGAGGTCAGTGCCCCTGACTAAATAGTCAGGTATTGCATGCTTTAAAAATTCTTGCAGTACACTGGTTGAAAATTGCTGTCTTAGATGAATGGCAACTATCTTCCATACTCTCCCCATGTATCCATTCTTTGAGGAAATATTATTTTTTAACGAAATTGGTTAGTTGTTGCTTTGATTCTGAACTATCTACTGTCCATAGTTGGATTTAATCTTCTTTCCACATTCCTTCAAAATCAGTGTTTGTTTATTCTATTTGTATGCAAAGCTTCCATTCATTAACATTGCCACCCACTGTCTCAGAAAGGCACTGCTGTTATTTTCAGTTTTATTTCAACTTTAGGATTACTTATTTTAAAACATTCTTTCCTACTGTAGCTTGAAGCAATATTTTAATTTCATTGTCAAAAGATGAACAACGTAGGAGTTAGTTACAGTTGTGATTGCTCTGTAGCTGAAATTGAATGGAGCTGGAACCTATTTAAACTTGCATTGTGCTTCAGAGATGAGACCTTAATAAATGTTTGTTAAACCCTATCACTTCATGTTGCATTTATAGAAAGAAGCCCTTTTGGATGTCACAAACATGTTGTATTTTCCCTTTCTCTTGTTGCCTGAACGTGGAGGAGTTGGCAGTCATGAATCAGGTTTTGGGTCCAAGCAGAAGGTATATAAAGATGTATCCGTCTCTGTTTATATAGGGACATATGAAAATGTATAATTTGTAATATTATACATTAAACCTTCAGTTATTTTTGGATATGTAAATTTCTTAAAATGCTTCTTTTAACATTTATTTTTTTAAAAGACTATTGATATTTTAGAGAGAGAGGAAAGGAGAGGGAGAGAGAGTAAAATATCCATGTGAGAGCAAACATCAATTGCTGCCTCCTGCATGCCCCCACTGGGGATCCAGCCCACAACCTCGGCATGTGCCTGGACTGGGAATCAAACCAGCCAACCTTTGGTGCATGGGACAATGCCCAACCAATTGAGCCACACCAGCCAGGGCAATGGTTTTCTTTTTAAACCTGCAGGCTTTACATGAAGCTATCCCCTTGCCTGAAATGTTCTTCATTTTCTCCTCCAACTCATTACCCACCCTTGAATTCTTACTACCCATTCCCCACACATTTCCATATCCCTGTGATCCATTAAGGAATTAGTCTATGTAACACCTTTATTGAGAAACTTCCCATGACCACTCAAGCCTTTAGTTCTCCTTAACTGCTGAGTTTACTTGTCTAATTTACCTATCTACTTTGCAATCTGCTTATGGATAGGATGCTTATTAGGCACACAATGGCTGGCAGCCATGCTTGCCATCACTGTTTGAGTTAAATTTGTATCTCTTTCGCAGGAATACTCCTTATTTCTGATATGAGGAGCAGTTCTCAAGAGTTGGTGCTGTCTCTCACATCACCAGCAGTAGATATCTTGGAAACAGGAGCCTGTGATGTTGTGGAAGTTACCGAAAACTGATGACCTTATCCTTATCCGCTAGCATCGCACTCGTATAAATAAGTTTTGTGTGCAGCTGTTATATGACACTGATGCACTCCAAACAGAAAGCTCTTGGCAAATAGTGCTGAAAAAGAGTGAGGAAGGCAGTGATGCAGATAAGATAAAACACCTCAATGAAAAAGCAGTATTTACTTCCTCATATTTTGGAGCACAAAACATTTGGGATCTTTATCTCTACAAACTCACAGTGGATCAGTACGCAGAAATCTTCAAGGCACTTTCATTTGCCTCGTGTCACTTAATCCCGAAGTGGCGAGAACTCCACTTTTAAACAGAAGCCCGGCTCACAGCCTGACAGTGCTTCAGGCCAGGTCACCGGTGCCAAAGGCGTTTAGTTCTCTCTCCTCTGCTTCACAGATGCCCTGACTCAGGAAAAACGACTAAATCACCATGGCCTCAGGGAGAAAATTCTTTTACTTTAAATGACATGGTAAATAAAGGTTAGAGGTTTTTCTGTTTTCTTATTTTGTTTGTGTTTTTTTAAAGAAGTGTGCCCGGGAGATCCATAGGAGAGATGCTTGGGTCCCCTGGGAGGTATTTCAGAGGATTAGTAGAATCTCTGGTCAAAGTGATTAGAGTACCCAATCGTTTTCTTCATGAGGCTCCCCAGAGAGGAAGACAGCACCGTGTCTTTGAACATCTCTTTTCAGTGTTATTAAGGTAACGCCCCTCTCTTCTTATTCCACACAGCTGGGTTCCCACCAGTTGGATAATCATGTTAAAACGGCAACACTACCTGCAGCCGTAACTGCGTCCCTCTTTACGTAGCACGCTGCCTGCCTGCACTGGTGGCGAAGGCCCCACTGTCACCTTTAATTAAAAGCGCACAGACAAAAACAAATGAAGACATTTCCATCGCTTATGTGGTTTTAGCCTTGTGTCCTATTTCATTGTCTGCCTCGAAGCAGATTTATCTACCTAGTTTTGGGGAAGTTTGGTTTACCATTTGTAATTCTTAACGCAGACATTAGTCAGTATAATTAAAATATGATAACATCTGGATGTTAAAAGCACAGGTGGAATGCATTGGTGTGGAAGACAAGGAGGAAAATCGCCATGCAAACCTCCTATCACTAGGACACACAGACACACACACACACACATGCGCGCGCACGCACACACGTGGGCGCAGGCACACACAGAGGTATGCCTCAGGTGGAAAGTGAGACTACTTTTAAGCAGGAAGGAGGATAATCTGCTTGCCACTTCTCCACAAGGACTGTCTAAATCCTATCATCTCACTTGTCTTCAACTTGATGGGGCTATAATGGCCTACAGGTAAAGGAAAGATCATTATTCTTCATTCGTTCCATTTATGAAATTCCCGCTGAAGACCCAGGCGCCATGTTGCCAGGTGCTGAAAAACGTGCACTCAGAGCTCTCTTTCATTTCTTTTCTTAAAATTGGTAGGTCTGGAGAGTGCGGCTGAAGCCTTTTATAGCCTGGCATTTAAACTGAGCCAATTTGTTATAGAGGTGAATAAAAACAGACTTTGTGGTGTCATTTTTAAAGAGCCCCTTTGCATTTGGAGACAGACTCACACCACACTTTCCGTGTTATGTAGATGGCTCTTCTTATGTGCATAAGTGGTTTCCTGATGTTATAAATTGGGTTGCTGAAATGGGAAGTTTACATTTTTTTTAAAACAAAATCTTCTTGGATTGCTAACATCACATTCCAATATTTCTCGAATCTGTAGTTATTTTTGTTTTTCTCCTCTGACATCTCCTCTTCCTCCCACTCCTCGTGTCTGGCGGTTTCAGTGTGTAAGTGCAAAGGTCTGTTGGAGTCGATGCTTTTGCCCTGCGATGGGAAGAAAGGCATACAAGAAACACACCTGGCTGCGAGCCGGACTCCAGGAATGAAAATAGATTTCAGGATGTAGTAGTAGTTGGACAATAGTGTGGCTGGTCCAGTCAGAAATTAGAGTAGTCTCCTCAGTAACAGGTGCCCGTCAGTCCTTGCTCTCGAGCTCCTTTGTACAAGGAACTCGCGTGTGAATTCTGCCCTCCTAGGAAGCCCCCAACTGACAGCGTCCTTTACTCGCCTCTCTCCCTCTGAGCTTCTGCTTACTCAGGACCCCGTTTACCTCGTTGCTTTTTCTTCCTGTCATCTGTGTGTGTGTGTGTCCTGGGCTTCACATCTCTCAACAAAACCCACTGCGCTAGTCTGCTCAGGATGCTATTAAAAATACCACAGACGGGATGCCTTAAACAACAGAATTTAGTTTTTCACCGTTCTGGAGGCTGGAAGTCCAAGGTCAGGGTTGGTTTCTGTTGAGGCCTCTCTCACTGACTTAAAGGCAGCCACCCTCTAGCTATCTTCTGATAAGGCCTGTCCTCTGTGTGTATGTGTGTGTGTGTGGGGGGGGGGGGGAGGAGAAGATATGCTCTAGTGCAGCGGTTCTCAACCTGTGGGTCGCGACCCCTTTGGCGGTCGAACGACCCTTTCACAGGGGTTACCTAAGACCATCCTGCATATCAGATATTTACATTATGATTCATAACAGTAGCAACATTACAGTGATGAAGTAGCAACGAAAATAATTTTATGGTTGGGTCACAACATGAGAAACTGTGTTTAAAGGGCCAGAAGGTTGAGAATCACTGCAGTCTAGTGTCTCTTCATCTTCTTTTAAAAACACCAGCCCTTTCTGGTTAGGGCCATTATGACTCGAGTAAGGAGTATTGCCTGTATGCCATTTTCCAGAATATTTTCAGGTTTGGGATCTCAGCAGCAGATGTACTTGACCTGATTCTATGCAGCTTTGAATGTTTGTTATGTCTTTGGGGAAAGTGACAGATTTTTTTTTTTTTTTAAATATGGGGCAAGGCAAAGGTTGGATCATGCAATCTTAGGAATAAAGAACAGACCAGGTTTACTACCTGCTTTCTTGCCTGGGTGAGTATATAAAATGATCACACATACATCAGCCTCAAATAATAGCTACTTTAATCTAATAATTTCTGTTACAGGATAAGCCAGGAAAGGGATATGAATATTTCTGTGGGGGACTGGTGGTTCATCATGTGTTACTTCTACCTTTGGAAAAGGAAGCAGCATGGTTATGTGTTAAGAGCAATAAACTACTATGTGAATCACCAGGTGATTTATGTAGCTGGCGTATTAGAGAGAAAAATGCTCTAACGATTCACTGTGAATAGTGGTTATAATGTGGAAAAGAAGGTAGAGAATGCTATTCAAATGAATCTGTGTCATCCCTTTCCCCCCGAGGTTTGTTGCTGCGCCTGTAATTTACCTGGAGGATTCAGAAAATGAGAGTGTCCAAGACAAAATAAAAAGAACAGCCTGATCTGTGATTTTTGTTTCATTCTCCTAGAATTTGGGCTTAGCCAGGAGTACAGCTTAATAGTCTAAAAGGTCATAAACCAAGAGTCTAAGAAAACTCCAGTAGGTTCCACAGTTAACAGAAGGATCCCCATGTGACCAAAAGCATCAGCTGTACCCCAATGTAACAAAATCCCTGTGCTGGCTGAGAACCAGGAGATGAGGCTGTTCTTTATCCCACAGTGGGCTGGCTGAGAGCCGTGGCAGTAGTTTGTGATATAGGCTTAGGGGAATAAGCACTTGGCTGGGATTCGGGGTCAGCAGAGACAATCAATAGAATGAACATTGGCCTCTTATTACCAGGATTCAAGTCCTGAATCCATTGTTTACTACCTGCATGATCTCAAACAAATCACATATGTTCTCCAACATTCAAATCACTCATCTATAAAATGAGCATAATAATAATAATAATAATCATAGAATGGGGTGGTGGTGAAAGGGAAACAGCCATTCCTCCCACAGCCTGTAAATGCAAGTCTCAGAAACATAACAGAACTTACAAAAATGTGTAAATTAATTTGTGCAAATGTCTGGTGTTTCCCTCTGATAATTGTCCGGTGACTTTGCCTTTTTAGTGGGCACTCTTTATTAGTTGGCCTCCTTTTTGGTTCACTGCATTTTCTTCAACTCTGACCTTTTGCCTCTGGTTCCGAATATCTGGGAAAGAATAGTTCCACTAGCATCAGATTTAAGAGAACCAACTATAATGCAGGGAAAATAATAATTAAATGCTGGAGAGGAAGGCCAGGCAGCCCTCTATCCCCCACTATTCGGGGTGATATGTATAAGTAAATAAATAGTATGTTACAGAGCTGTATACACTGTACATTATTTTTTGTGGCTCTTTGTTAGCACAGTGTGTAAAAGCATAAAAATAAAAGAAGTTCTAGACAGAACAACCAAACTTTAGGAGCTCACTCTCCCTTAATATTTAATCTTCTCCGAATTTTAAAAATAACATAATTTGAGTGGAACCATAATCCATTTCTCAGTGGAATTAGATTTTTGTAAAGCTTCTTTCATCCAGCATTACCGTCTAAATCAGGGGATGGGGAACGTTTTTTCTGCCAAGGGCCATTTGGATATAACAACATTTGCGGGCCATACAAAATTATCAACTTAAAAATTAGCCTGCTCTATTTGGTCAAGCATTTAATTAACTCACCCCTAATGCCTTGACAGCCCAGACCACATGATTTTGAGGGCCTTACACAGCCCGAGGGCTGGACATTCCCCACCCCTGCTCTAAATCAAGAAAAGAAGTTGTTTTTTAGTTAAATGTACACAGAGGGAAAAAAGAGCAGAAGAGAATTATCCACTTAATGACCTCATTGTATGTGATAATAATAAAACAGTAATGACCAACATTTATTCAGAACATTCTATGAGTCAGACACTTCCAGAAGCACTCTATATATTTTAATTCAATCAAACCTTTCACCAGCTCTATTCCTATTTTACAGCAGAAGAAACTTAACCAACTTACTTAACCAAGTACACCGAGCCAGTTTTGAACTGAGGCCATTTGGTGCTGAGCACACCCTCATAACTAATATGCTAAAAAGAAGAGTATAAAAATTTTACATTAATTTATGTTCTAATCATAGTAGAAGAACTTGGTATTTGAAGAATTCTGTAGGTAATTGTTTACGAAGTGAAAATTCTCTACTTAGCCTTTGGTGTTTACCTCTTGTCTCACCAAGGTTCTACCTGGACATAGAATTAGTTGTTTGCCATTATTATGCTCTTATATTGTTAAATAACCTGTTCCTTGAAGTTAGATGGCACTCTTATGTTATAATCTGGAGCACCTAGCACAGTAGCGGACTATTAAAAAACAATGACTAAATTATAAGTGAATTCTCCTGCTATATATTAAAGGGGAAAAGTCTATCCTAGTTGATCTCTTTTTCCTTTCTACTTTAAAACGCTGGGCTTGGTGAGTTTCATCTTTTCCTTTTGTCCTTTGAATGAAGAGAGGCAGATGCACCTGTAATGACTCATTGTTTTTACACCCTCAGTCCCCCAGGAATCAGACATGATTGTCAGCGGCAGCTGCTTCTGATGCTGCTAAATGTGTCTGAGGAGTTTGGTGACTGATTGTATTTCAGAAACTCATCAAGTGTAAAAAAAATAAATAAAAAAGGAAGTGTCTAAAAACTACTGCCTCCTTCCCAGTTGTGTTATTAATAACATAGTACATGGGTTGTGCTCAGAGATCTGCCACAGGACTGTCAGGAAGAATGAAAATGACAGTACTGTTTAATATTTATATTAAACTAGAGGCCCGGTGCACAAAATTTGTGCACTGGGGGTGGCGGGGGGGGGGGGTTCCTCTGCCCAACCTGCCTCCCTCACAGTCCGGTAGCCCTCAGGGAATGTCCTACTTAGGCCCACAGGGAGCGGGCCTAAGCCTCAGTCTGGCTGCAGAGGCTTGGAGCAGGTGCTGTGTGTGTGTGTGTGTGTGTGTGTGTGTGTCTGCTGGGGGCCTGCCCCCAGCCACGCCATGAAGGCATGAAACAGGCACCGTGTGTGTGTGTGTGTGTGTGTGTGTGTGTGTCCGCTGAAAGCCTGCCCCCAGCCACACAGGCTCGGAGCAGGCACTGTGTATGTGTGTGTGTGTGTTTGTGTGTGTGTGTGTGTGTGTGTGTGTGTGTCCACTGGGGACCTGCCTCCAGCCACACCGCGGAAGCTTGGAGCAGACGCCCCTCTGTGTTGATCTCTCAGGCTTAGGGCCCTGGCCGTGACAGTTATGGAGTCCCAACCTCATTTGCATATTACTTCTTTTTATAGATAGATAGATAGATAGATAGATGATAGATAGATAGATAGATAGATAGATAGATAGTCTGCATTCCTACATTCAATCTTCAAGCTTTTATTCTTTTTTTTTTATATATATTTTATTGATTTTTTACAGAGAGGAAGGGAGAGAGATAGAGAGTTAGAAACATCGATGGGAGAGAAACATCGATCAGCCGCCTCCTGCACATCTCCCACTGGGGATGTGCCCACAACCCAGGTACATGCCCTTGACCGGAATCGAACCTGGGACCCCTCAGTCCGCAGGCCGACGCCCTATCCACTGAGCCAAACCGGTTTCGGCCAAGCTTTTATTCTTATGGGAATCCAAAGATGTCAGCAATGCCAGCATTACTATTATATTTTAACAACTGGAGAAACTAGATTCAGAATGTATTTCAATTGCCCCAGACCTAATTCTCAGCTCAGTATTCCTTTTTTATTTCATCACAATGCTTATCTGCCTCTTGTGGATTTATATTAGTTAGAACTTAACCATTTAAGATATTTAGATGGTGTGCAATACTTTCTTTTATATTTTCCTTCACAGGATGTCAGTTTGTTTTTCTTTAAGATGTCCTTCTGTTGCGTGTGTAATGTCAGACAATCTGATACAGAAGAGGATGCCTTTGTTCTGCAGTACTTGGTTTCCATAATGGTGACAAAAGCTTGGCAGAAGCTAAGTAGCCAGTGCTGGCCAAGGAAGACAGGACCCCAAAGCATGTTAAACGTTATCAGGAGCTTGTCCTTCCAAGTTTAAGCCATTCTACAAATCAACTCTCTATTGTACAAAGCTTCCCTTGCTTGGTCTGGTATGTTCATATACGAACCACAAAATTTTAGGCATTTAACCATGGACAGCTTTATACCATAAATATTTTTACTTGATTTTATTTAACCCACTTAAACCTCATACCCCATTTGCTAAGAGAAATTAAAGGCAGTATTACAAAAAAAGGCAATTTATCTTTTGGAGGCTTTTCTTGGCAGTTAATTTAAGCAATACGCAAAATCCAATAAGAATAATTGGATCTCTACTCTCCGTACTTAAAAAGCAAATATTCACCACAAGAGAATATACATCATTTGGAATTGTTACCTTTGTCTGCAAGCATGCAAATGACCTCCTACCTTTGAGAGCCAATTCTAATGGAAGAAAATTGGTCAGCAAAGGATATTCTCGGGCAGATACAAGATGAAATAAATGGTCACTTAAACTTTGGATTGCAGTGTGTAGTTATGTGCTTTCAGACCTGGCATTAAATTGTATTTCGTTTTCTTGAATGGGGCTAGGGTTGGGGGGCATTGACCCTTGAAGCTCTGGAATATTACATTGGAAATATTGGATTCTGATGCTATATTGTGGCAGGAGTATAATCTCAGAAGAAAGTTTCTCCCAGAGTAATAACTACAGGTGGCCTGGGGGCTTGTGGGTGTGTGGCTCCACAAACACAAAATATAAACTTCATTTGGATTTTCAGATTATGTAAAGGAAATGTCTGTTGACATGATGGTGTGTGTGTGTGTGTGTGTGTGTGTGTGTGTGTGTGTGTGTGTGTTGTAGCTTTGGTCAAAGTCATTTTGGTCCAATTTTTGATATGCAGGGATGCTTAGTCAGTGAAGTTACCACTAGTGGCTCAAAAGCTTGAGGCAGAATTTTTAAAATCATGAATGCTTGAAAATAATGGACCAGAGATTACTGTAACAGGTTTCTGTACTAAAGGTGGACCTCCCTAACAAATCCTGAACCCATGTCAATTTTCCATACAAATGATAACATATTTAAATCCAGCAGGAAAAAAAATGTTATTTGAAATGTGTGAGCCAGATAATTTATAAAGTAAACCATTCTCTAAAATATGTTTGTAAATCTTGATATTTTACATCTGAATTTTATTTCAAGTTTTTGTTTATAAGTTTTCCTTGGAATTGTTCAAACTTGTGCCTAATGATCCAACAGAAGCTGCAATGTGAAGAGACATATGTTGTTCTCAGTACTGTCAAAATGACAGTCAATTTGCTTGTGGTATTATTTTAAATGGCCCATTATGCACTGAGTTCGCAGTAATATTTTGGAAATTTACTTCATCTTAGATTTTAAGCATCTAGAGGTCAGAGACTGTGAAGTTTCCTTATTATGGTGCCAGCAACTGTACCACACCCAATTAAGCAACACCTAAATGCATGCTTAGAGATAATGATCCCCTTTCCTATGGAAGAGAATCACCCGGAGTGAACTCGGGGACGTTTTTGTGGAAGTTTTACCTTTTAAAAGAGAATAAAAAGACACCAAAATGTTCGAGTTGAGACAAAAGTACATATAAATGCTGTGGCAATGATTTTTTTGGTGGATAACAACCATTTGATCTTCCTTCCAATTTATTCATTAAATTTTTAGTTGGAAGTAAAGGCTTCTCTGTAATTGATAGCAACTACCTGAACAGAATTCTGAGAGCTTCCAACAATCTATCAGCCCTGTGTCTTTAAAGGCAAAGCTTAAAAAATAGTCTTTATAGTTTTCATTAGTTATCTGTAAAGTCATAAATATGGGGATATAGGAATTCTTAAAACATGTGTTAGTGGAATGATGACAACTGTACCATTTGATTACTAACAATGAAGTGGTTCTTTTTCAGATCATAATAGAACAATAGGAGTGCAAGGAAATCTCTACAGAATCTAAATTCATCAGGCGGTCGAGAAATACAAATCTAAAGAAAAGATGAGATTATCTCAGGGGAAGAAATTTTCAGGATGGCACAGAAGCAAAGAAAAGCCAGCGTGGCCAAGATTTTGGCTGTGCTCTGAGGGCTCACATGATAAAGGAAGAACAATTCTCTCTGTCATTTTCTAAGGATCATATTTATCTGGGCACCCTGTATATTAACTGATAGGCTATATTATTAGGTGGCTTAGATGGAGATTGAAATGCAGGAAAAGAAACATTCTTACCACACAGGAAATCAGACTGTCTTGGAGCTATGATGAGGCAAATTATATTGTCTATTTAAATTCTATTTAATTTGTGGTTAGGGCAGGCTTTTACTTGCTTGTTTAAGGGAAGATAAAAATGTTTTTAGAAATGTCATGAGTGATTAAGAATGGGGAGAAAAAGATATCTATGCTGTACAATGATACTCTTCATAACAAGAATTTCTTAAGTGGTGAGAAATGGTGGAAGAGAAGCAGGTGATGCATCCACATTGTCCAGACACTTTCAGAAGGAACTGGGACTCTGGTAATTAGAGTTCCAAAGGAGTTTAAGGGACTGCTTTTTTAAGCACAATTCTCATAAAAGCTGGAATTCTGTTATACAATACATATAAAGTGCATAACTTTAATCAGTTGATTATTTATATACCAGTTGAAATAACTTACAATTCCCTTCATAGTATTGACTTTTTGTATAATAAATGCTATACATTTAGTAAAAATTGAACAAACATAATTTTATACAAATACATTCAAGGGGTACAGATAGCAAAAATACATCCTCAAAAATAAACATATACATTTTTAATGTGTCATGGCTATTGTCTAGAGCTACTTCAGATAATTCTATAAGGTTAAAGAAACTGAAGTAAGATGGCAGGGATATTATTCAGATATATTAATGCCCTCACATTAACCCATCTAAAAGGTGTTTGATTTTATGTTCAGTGCAGATATTTGAGGCTTTTAATAAGCTTGATCTCTCTCTCTCTCTCTCTCTCTCTCTCTCTCTCTCTCTCTTTAAAAAAAGGCATGCTTCTTTGAGGATGGTGATGAAATTTTAATATGCAAATGAGTACTTTCCTGTAAGGCAACAATAGCATTAAAGGGAACAAGCATGATGTGATTCCTCACATTCTCTACTGAGTCTCATATTGTTTACATTCATTTTGGTCTTTATTGTATTTTAATTGAATATGTTAACTGTGTAGTCATAGGGAAAAAGACAAAAGCTGATGTGAAGGTTAATTTAGCAGCCAGGTTATATGGGGGTTACCTTACCAGGTAGCCTGGATAATGAGAATGGCCAGTGGCACTTGGCCTGTCTTTGGCAGCGCTCTCCCAGGCTTTGTGTGGCTTGTGGGTGAGTGAAAGACATTTGTGTTGAGCAAAGTGTGACTCCAGCTGAGTGACCCAGCTCAGGGCCATGGAAACTTGACCTTGTCTTTCCCTTTGCCAAAGTACCCGAGTGAGAACAAATGGCCTGGAAATCTTTCCTCATTTTGTCTGCTACCCCCAATCTTGTTCCACCTGGATTTTGAGGTCAAAAAACAGGCCAATTTATGTAGTGAGCGCGTCCCCCTGAGCGAAGGTGAAGGGATTTGCACTTACAGCTTCTGAGAACACAGGATTAGCTTGGGAGCTCACTGAGCTTAGCTACTACACTGCACCAGTGTTTCAGCTTCAGCTTTTATTGATTCTCTTTTATGAAACATTCTAGAAGAAGAGGTGGAATTCATCTATGGGTGGTGCAGGTCATTCATTTCAAGCCTTCCATCTGGCAGCTTTTCTTTCTATCCCTTTTCTGCCCTTTCAAAGGGAGAGGAATATAGGTTGGCCTGTGAAAACATTTAACTCCTTATACACTTTCTGTCTCATTGGAAAATAATAATAAATGTCAAGAGCTACAAATGAAGAACCGAAACAAGATATAAGGTCTGAAGAGAGACTTTTGGGCAAAATCAATGAAGTTGAATACAATGAATTAATAAGAAGGAGAAAAGGCTTTTGTATAGCGTAGAGTAGATTTGAGGATGGTGTGCTAATAATGGAGATGAGAAGGATTGAAATATTGTAGAGTTCAAATTGCTATAATATAGAAATAAAAAATGTTCTCATGGGTAAAGGAGGCGAAGTAGTTGTACCCCAGCCTATCATTGGGATTTAATAGTTCCTTTCACGAATACATTTTTGGCAAGAACAGACAAAAGTGCAAAAGGAAAGCATTGTCCTTGTTGTCAAGGAAATGCACCACTGTTTATCTGACAATAGGAGGGCAAGGCTCCCTTTTGTCCCTGTCTGTGGGGCATTGCGTTTAGCCTCCCTGTACTGTGCCTAACAGAGCATCTGCAGCCTCTGGACATTAATTGAGAGAGCCATAATACAGGCACTTCCTACCTCACACTGCTCTTTCCCACATGGGCCAGTGAGCTTTGTACTTGGGACATTTTCACTGCGTAGGCATCAGCGTATGTTTGAGGAATGTCATTTGCGATGTGGGAAATCCAACCAATGACCAGGAATAGGTCAGGACAAGTTAGCCATTATAATTGGCAAAACATATTCCTATGTCTTACTCTGATAGGATCTGAAGAACTCAATGAGTCACAACAGCATAAGCATTTAGACAAGTGGCCCCCCCTTTTATTTTTCAAGTTTCGCATATCGCAGGAACTCCGGAACTCCTTTGTCAGTTTTTTTATAAAGCCAACTTTATTCTCATGTCCTTGCTCTCATGATCTTTTTCTGACTTTAAGTATGTTTTCATGTTTGATTTTTTTTAAATAGGAAAGTCAATATCATGAACCTATTTTTTTTAGTCTTTATAACACCTACCACCACTTGTACTTTTCTCTATTCTTGCCAAAAATGTTATTAGTGAAAGGTTCTATTATATCCCAATGTGTTAGGCACATTACCTAACAAATATTTAATGATTGCTTCTTGCTCATTATCAGCTGTTTGCCCTGGACAAGGTGGAATGAATGTCGACAACCCACTTTGTATCCTGGTGGAGCCTATTCCAGAAATCCTCACCTTTTAGATTGAGTTAGGTTTGGGTCAGGCATTAGGCAGGAACATGAAGGAATTCTGATTTATTGTCTATAAGTCTGATTTGGAGAAAAATTTTATCTTAGTGACCCCAGAATTCAGTTATCAGGTAGTACTTCAGTCAGCTAGTATTTCTGTATTGTCTATTGTCAATTATATACCCATATCTGTGCTAAATATTTTGGGGGTGGTAAAAATTTCATATTTTAAAATACATGCCCTCATTCTTAAACACCCTTCCCTTTAGCAGTTATCACTGCCTAGTCATTTTATTATTTACTTATCTACTTTGTTACCATCTGTGCCCTCCTTCTACCCATATCAGTTTTACTAGGCAAGGATTCTCTGTGTACTGCTTTTCCTCCAGTGGCTAGGACATAACCAGTAATAGATGCTTAAAAGATACTTAATGAATGAATGATTGTCTCTGGTTCTATTCCAAATGCTTCCTAATTCACAAATAGCCTTTTACTGAGCATTCCTAGACACTCATAGCATTCCCTTTAATAGAGGTCTATATACTTTATTTTACTGCACTTTATGGAGATTGCATTTTTTTACACATTGAAGGTTTGTGGCAACCCTGCCTCGAGCAAGTCTATTGATGCCATTTTTTTCCAATAGCATTTGCTCACATTTGTGTCTCTGTGTCACATTTTGTTAATTCTCACAATATTTCAAACCAGTTTATTATTATTAGATTTGTTATGGTGATCTATAATCAGTGATCTCTGGTGTTACTGTTATCATTGTTTTGGGGGCACCATGAACTGTGTCAATATGAAATTACAAACTTAATAAAAGTTGTGTGTGTGCCTACAGCTCCACTGGCCAGCCATTCCCTGTCTCTCTCCCTCTCCCCAGGCCTCCCTATTCCCTGAGACACAACAATATTGAAATTAGGTCAATTAATGACTCTATCATGGCCTCTAAGTGTTCAAGAGAAATGATGAGTCATGCATCTCTCAATTTAAAGCAAAATCTAGAAATGATTAAGCTTAGTGAGGAAGGTATGCCAAAAGACAAAATAGGTCAAAAGCTAGGCCTCTTGAGCCAAAGAGACAGCCAAGTTGTGAATGCAAAGGGAAAGTTCTTCCAGGAAATTACCTCGGTGAACGAGCGATAAGAAAGTGAGACAACCTTATTGATGATGTGGAGAAAATTTTAGTGGTCTGGGTAGAAGATCAAACCAGCCACCACAGTCCCTTAAGCCAAAGCCTAATCTAGAGCAAGGCACAAACTTTCTTCAATTCCGTGAAGGCAGATAGAGGTGAGGAAGCTGCAGAAGAAAAGTTTGAAGCCAACAGAGGTCGGTTCATGAGGTTTAAGGAAAGAAACTGTCTCCACAACAGCAAAAAAATGAAGCAGCTAGTGCTGATGCAGAAGCTCCAGCAAAGTATTCTGAAGATCTAGCTAAAATAATTAATGAAGGTGGCTGCACTGAACAACAGATGTTCAATGTAAACAAAGCAGTTTTATATCGGAAGACGATGCCATCTGGAATTTTTATAGCCAGAGAGGCATAGTCAGTGCCTGGCTTCAAAGCTTCAGAGGACAGGCTGGCTCCCTTCATAGGGGCTACACTGCTGGTGACTTTCCATTGAAGCCAGTGGTCATTTACCTTTTTGAAAATCCTGGGGCTCTTAAGAATTATCCCAGACTTACTCTCCCTGTGCTCTATAAATGGAATAAAAAAAAGCCTGGATGACAGCACATATGTTTTGCAAAATGGCTTACTAAATATTTTAAGCCTGCTATTGAGACCTACTGCTCAGAAAAAAAGATTCCTTTCAGAATATTACTGCTCATTGACAATGCCCCCAGTAACCCAAGAACTCTGATGGAAATGTACAAAGAGAATAATGTTGCTTCCATGCCTGTTCACACAACCTCCATTTTGCTGCTCCTTTATTCATTTAAATAAAACCTGGTTCAAATCCCTTATTCTTGTGTCGGCTGCTACTGACAGCTCAGCTCACAGTGATCTTTTCTTTCAACTCATGTTAAACACACACAACACTTCATTGGTGATTTCCATCTAGGCAACCAAATTGGGTCTTGAGGACAAAGTTTATCTTATTAATTCATTTATTCATTCATTATTTTATTGTATGTTCTTAAGCAGTTGCGTAGTATTTGGATTTGGGAGTTTTGGAGTGTAATTCTGACAATAATATTTGGGGTGAATTATATGGGGGGTGGAGATGGAAACTGAAGACCACCATTAAGTTTCTTTTGGTGACTTCCTTTGTTTTCCCATGTAATCTTCCACTGTCATCTTTCCAGCATGATGGAACATCATCCTTTCATCTCTTTAGAGCTGTTTGTAGCCTCTTTTTCTTTCCATGACCATCTCAGTCGGCTCTAAAATTGTTGTCAATTATTTTGATGATGTTTGTGCCTGGTTCAGTTCAGCAGAGATTTAATGAATGTCCACTGTGTGCTAGGACTGAGATAAGTACCAAGGCTTCAAAAGTAATTAAGCCCTAGCTGGTTTGGCTCAGTGGATAGAGTGTCGGCCTGTGGACTGAAGGGTCCCAGGTTCAATTCTGGTCAAGGGCACGTGCCCAGATTGCGGGCTCAATCCCCAGTAGGAGGCGTGCAAGAGGCAACCAATCAATGATTCCCTCTCATCATTGATGTTTCTATCTCTCTTTCCCTCTCCCTTCCTCTCTGAAATCAATAAAAATATATTTTAAAAAAGAAACTAAGACATTTTCCCATAATCTAGGGTAGGGGGCCTTCACTTTATCCTGGAGCCATATTTGAGATTACTGTGGATGTGCATGGAATATCTGAAGGACTGAGAAATAGTTGTTTCGAAGTAAAAATGGTTTACTTCCATTAATGCCTATAGCTAAATTTAAGATAGAAACTCCTCCCTCTACAGTATCTGCTGATCTGGAGTATTGAGCATTTACCTACAGTTAAAGAATGGACTGAATTATTTTTCCAAAATTGAGATAAAAACATTTAATTCAAAATGATGATTGTTGAGTTTCACTGAAACATGCATCCCTATACTCTCCAGCCAGAGTGTGATGGATGTGTCTAGAAATTAATTATAGCTTTAAGCAATGGGAAAGCCCATTTTAAGATGGGTCCCAGGCACATCTGAAGTGCCCTGTGAGATGCACTGTCGTCTGATGTAACTATGAGTGGATCAATAGCAAGTAAAATATTTTGGTGGAGCCAGGACTCACTGTTGCAGCCTTATCCTCCTGCTATGCTTGAAAGAAAAGAAAGATGTATCTATCCATCCATCCATCTAGAATTATATGTATTTGCATATATATATGCAAATATGCATATATATATATATATATATATATATATATATATATTAGTCGTGTAACTAAATTTTTTCTAGAAAATAAAAATATAGGTCCCATTTTCTGAGACTGATCATTAATGATTTTTAAAAATTGTACAGACGTTCTTAGATTTTACTAAACTTCTGCCATGTTCTTAGAATGTTATTGCCCTGACAAATCTTGTCCACCTGTCAGGGCACAACAAAACCTACTGGTGTTAGTTTCAAAGCAGCTGTTAATGGCAGCAGCTGACTGAGAGTTGTGCAGGGGGCGTACAAGGAAGTCAAGTGAAGCAGCACTGCTGCAACATACAAAGGCTCCTCATTAGTGGCTTTCTGGCTGCCGTGGCTTCTGACTCCCATGGCAGACAGAACAATTCCCGGGCATTATTTGTTCAGCATTGAATTTGGATCTTTGATTTCTGAAGTCTGTGCATGGTGCCGAACTCATTTCTCTTTATTTTGTCTAGGCTGTCAGTATTTGACACTGGATGGTCATGTTAATTTCCCATTTCTTCCCCAAAGCAGGTGCCCAGGTTTTTTCAGATTCATGGCAATAATATTTGAATGCTTGACGGAAGTATAAATTTTCTTTATCATCATAATAAGGCTTGACAAATGGTCCTAAAGGATCAGGTAGAATTTCCTTGTAGCTGAGTGAGTTGCTTGTAATCAGGCTGTTTCCAGGCAACGGGTCCCTTGGTTACTGGTTTCTTAATGTCTCTAAAGCTAGAATCTCATTCTGCAAAGGAGGGAGAAGCCTTGGGAAAATAATACAGAGAAAGTGATTTCTCGCCCCATCTCTTTAAATGGTTTTTGACTGGGAAGTTTATCCTACATTTGCATTTCCCAAAATGTATACTGTTTCTGTGAATAAGACAGGCAGAGAAATCAGACCTTGCCCAGGGGGAATGACGTTAGCGCATTAGAGAGACAGCAGGCTTCCTTGCTGGAGATGAGGGGAATGTCTGTGATTGAGTTGATAACCCATCTGTGATCCTATAGGCTTGCTTTGGACTGCTTAGCTGCAGATTTTAAGGACTGCCCTCTAGAGTTGGAAGAGATTCCTTCAGCACCGTAACCTGTACTAGTAGACACCTAGCTGTGGTGAGGAAAAAGGGGTGTCTCTTATGCAGAACCCAGAATCATAGGTGTATTTCCCAGCACTGTCAAAGCCTCATCAATTGATTTTCAAAGAACAGTTCACTTTTTTTGTGTGTGAGTACTTGCTTTTAGGAAAACATGAGGTGTTAACATCTGCCATCTGCTTTATTTTCCAGGAAGCTGAGTAGCTGAGGCCCTGTTCTGAAAATCTTCAAAACAAGCTGTGGTCTCAAGTTCAGGCTATTTGTGGGTGTGTGTTGTTGTTTGTGGTGGTTGTAGCTTTCGTAGCTGCTATTCCGAAACCCAAATGTCGCTTTGATGAGGGAGTGGCTCCAGGGTGTGAGGATGATGGAGCTCTAAGCTCTCAATATGGGAGAGAGTCTCCCTGGGGGTGAGAACTTCCCATATGGAGGTTGTCAGTGACTAGGCTGCAACAAGCCATTTCTGCCACATAAAATCTCCTCTGAGGAGACTCACCGTTCATCCTAGAGACTTAGAGCTGGGAGCGACATTAGAAACCTGCTAGCCAAATGCTTTCCTGTTATAAGAAAAAGAAAAAGTCCAAATAAGATCAATTCTTTGTTTGAAGTTATAAATTGTTTATTACAAATTTCCATGAAGCTTTGTATTTCCTTATCTCTGAGTCCAATGCCCTTTCCATTTAGAACCTTCCACATACTTCTTCAACTTGGTTAAAAATATATGGCTGAGAATTCCAATAGTCTCAGCAATTTTCCCCTTGTGTTGCTTCATCCTGACGTGGAAAAGAACCGTATCCGATTCATGAGAAATGGAGTTGGGTGCATATTTGTAAAAATGCATAGTCACTAAGCTTTTGCAGAAATTCCGGGCATAAATCCTGTTTAGAATTAAAAATACAGTTAGTGTTTTTGTAATTTGTCTTTATATCAACAAATGGAAAGTATGATAAATTACAAGCCAGGTTTATACTGCCTGATAAATTTTAACACTCCCGATTGTAAATCAGAATTATTCTAAAGTTTCTTTAGTAGGCAACTATATATTTGGGCATGTTTATAATAAAACAAACATCAATTATGTGTCCTTTTTTATATTACTTGTATGGCCCAGAGTTAAAATGCATTAGTAATATGTATTACATTGCATAGGAAAGTTCAAACAAACTTGACATATGAAAATCTGAATACATTGTTCAGGGAATTAGTCATGTTAAAGGAATTCTTGTTTAGCAAAGATAATTATTGTAGAATTGTAATGCCTTCAGATATTTTCTCCTCTACTAGACTATATATGACCTTCTCAAGGGCAAAAACTATTTTCTATTCATTGCCTCCCCCGTGCCTTGACACAGTGACAGAAATCTAGTAGTCACTACATTAATGTTTATTGAATTGTCTGATAAAAATTCTCTCTGCAGAATAAACATTTAGAAGGACAGATTGATTTGGTAAGCATTTATGGAAAATTTGTACAACACATAAATACTGGGCACTTTAGATTTCAAATTATTGAATCCATTCTACAGTCAAGTTTTCAGTCTTGTGGGGGGAGAAGTTGTAAAGATGACTGATTACAATACAAGGTGCTAAGGGCAGTAATAAAGATTTGTTATTGTGTAAAACCAGTCAAACCAGTACATTAAAACCAGCATCTAAAACTGCACAACCTAAGGCATTTTTAATGTTAGTATTTAAGGCATATGCTCCCATAATGTTCAAGTCCACGGCTATGATAGCTGTGCCATCTCTCAACTTGGACTAGGAGGGACCTAGACCAGTTTTCTGGGCAACTGCCTTCAGCTTGTAGGACTCCTTGAAATGGGCTTATTTTTCCAAATCCTCATGATAGTCACGATCAGGAATCCTTCACCTAGTCAGTGTATTCAAGGTCGTGCATTAATTTTAATTTGATTCAAAATGTTTTTAAATAATTTTACAAACTTTGAAATGTCTTAGTATGGACAGAGGCACTGGTTCACTCCTTCTGATGAATCTATTGTTTGTTTTATTCAGGGATGACTTTCAGTAATTAGTATATTGCTTAGTGTTTAGTAATGCTGGACTTTCTATCCTGCCTGATAGGACTGTCCTTATAATGTATGTGTCTGAACTAGAGAAACAGTGTAATCCTGGTAATTGACTGTCTGGTGAACAGCCTTTGTGGAGTTTATATACCTGTGAGAGTTTATCCTAAAAAGACTATCCTTAAAACTTTCAGAAGGAGGTTGGGTAGCAACAAACCATGTTAATTGATGTCATCCATTCTAGAACAGATTAATCCTAACATACTCCATTAGCAATACCAGAAGTATTGTGGAACTTTGTTCAATCCTGAAACCTTGTTCAACATCTAAGGAAGCCTGTAAACCTATTTTGGCCAAACACCCACTCACTCTCCACATACATTTTCCTGCCCTCTGTTGTTGCTTCACTCAGTGATACTGTCAATCCCTACAGAGGGAGTTTGTTAAAAATGAACATTTAGGTCCTGGCTAGTGTGGCTCAGTTAGGTGGATTATCATCCCATACACTAAACTAAAAGGTCTCAGGTTCCATCCTGATTGGGGCACGTGCAGGAGGCAACCAATATATGTTTCATTCTCTCATCTCTCTCTCTCTCCCTCCCTCCCTCCCTCCCTCCCTCCCTCCCTCCCTCCCTCTCCCTTCCTCTTTCTCTAAAAAATAAATCAATTAAATTTTATTTTAAAGGGAAACTTAGGGGGCTTTTTTCTGAGACTTAGCATTTTAGTATTCATCAAAGAATATGCATTTTTGTAAATAATTCAGGTGCTTTTGATATAGGTGGTTCAACTTCAGTTCCCTCACCCCACCCCATTCCATCCATGTAAGCAACACCTGAGCTCATAAATCATGGGTGGAATGCTTCACTAAGCATATCAAAACCCATTCTTGCTCCTTCTGATAGATAGAACCTTCTCGTTTCTGGTTTTCTCTGATTGCTCTAGTTTTTGAAAGAAATGTGAAAGCAATGCATTCTATACAAATCCTTATTTCAGCTTATGAATCGTCTTTAAAATGAGCATGTCTGTTATTCATGATGGTTGAGAGCTTTGTTGTAGCACGTGAGCTCTAACTGTCTAATTATCTGCCTGGATGCAAAGGACCAGGTCATTCAAAATCTCCTTCTCCTAGGTATAAAAACCATTCAGTCACTGAGACTGTTAACTTTGCAAGTGATCAATGGCAAGGAATTGATTTAAGATATTGCTGGTGTACATCAATTTGTCTGCAGGTACCTTTCCACTCCTGTCTCACAGTAGCTGCTGCTCTATTGGGCTTCTGAAAGCTTTAAAAAATTGCTGGCTCATTGTTTTCACCTGCTTCACCTACCTCCACTCTGACATTCAGATTTTTATGAGATACACTAAAGGCCTGGTGCGTGGATTCATGCACCGGTGGGGTTCCTTGGCCTGGCCTGCGGGGATCAGGCCAAAACTGTCTTTCTGACATCCCCCAAGGGGTCCCGGGTTGCGAGAGGGTGGTTCTTGGTGAAGCACCCAAAATCAGGCTCCCTCCTCTCTGGTTCCGGGTGCGTCACCTGAGAACCGCAGCTGCCAAGTCACCGCAGCTCAGCAGCTCCTGCATTGAGCGTCTGGCCCCTGGTGGTCATTGCACATCATAGCTACCGGTCGGATGGTCAGATGGTCACTTAGGCTTTTATATATAGAGATACTTATAACAAGGTGCATGGCTGAAATACTGTGCAAGTGCCTTGCTGTTCCGGATGTGTTTATCTCAAATTGGCTCTGTTGATGATGTAGAAGCCTTGATTATAACTGCATTTGGTGTCCATTAGTGCATCTCTACAAGTCTCCTGTCCCTCCAGCATGCACACACCTCACCAGCCTTCAACTGCATTGTTTGTCAGGAATAATTCTTTCCTCTTCTCTTTCCAACAGTGGTGATGACAAGGGAGAAATGAGAAAAGATATAGAAGCACTTAAGAGGTGATATTTTGTCATCTTTATGTTTGAGAGGTGTTTCTTTCCTCCTCTCCCTCTCTCTCTCTCTCTCTCTCTCTCTCTCTCTCTCTCTCTCTCTCCCCCCCCCCCCCAAATTTCCTAATGGTTAGCTCAGTTAGAGGTGTGTTACATACCAGAAAGTTTTTAGGTATTTTCAATGACCAATTGGGGTTATGGACAAAGGAAAACTTGGCTAAGTCTACTAGAATGGGAGAAGGAGAGAAAGCATTTTTTTTTCTCTCTCTCAAATTAAATATTGTGCTTCAAAATCCTGCAAGATAAATTACTTTCATGGAAAGAATTTATCTCTTCTTTGTTCTAAGTAGTTTTTATAGGAGCTGGTCTGATTTTTGGTGTTTTTTCTACAAATCTCAACCCAAGGCAAGATAAAGTGAGTAGTACCAGGTGTTCTCATTGTTTTAAACAACAATAACAGTAGCAACTTCTAGACAGTTGAACTTTGAAGGAAGTTTCTCTGTGAATTCCATAAATATAGGATTAATATCTTTAGCAGGAACTCTTGCAAGTGTTCTCTTTTTGGGAGATGAGGGACTTATTTTCATTACTTAGTAGAAAAATGAACGAAATAGCATATCAAGCTCATGAGCATTTTGGCAATTCAGTGATGCTGAATTGTGTTGATGTGATTTAGTTTTCAAATTCATGACACTCGCTTATTCACTTCTTTAATGTGTTTTTCTGTCACCTTTGAAGATAATGTGCCATAGTTTCTATGTCTGTGCACATGTGCTCTACAGCCGGGATGCATGGCTTCAAGGCCAGCTACTCACTGGCTTTCGGCAAATTGCTTTACTGCTCTGAGTCTGTTTCCTCATCTGTAAAATGGGTATAATGATAAGCACATTACCACATATGAATTTTTGGGGATGTGTGACAGGACAGTCAAATGAGAAGACTCGGAAAGGACAGAGCAGAGTATCTGATGCATAGTAAATGCTCAATATGTGTTACTCTTTGTCACCTTCTCTCACTGCAGCTGGAGTTGAGATGATCAGATGCTAAAGGATTGCCAGCCTCCAAAAATAACATTTATTATTAAACTAAGCTTTAGATAGCATGTGTTATTGGTGCATTGAAAGTATGACTTGGTTGTCATTTGTTCAACTTGGAATATTTTAATAACACATTTGCTTTATATCACGTCTCTCTATAATTCAATAGGAGCCGGGATTTGTCTACTCAGCACTGCTCAGTGGCTGGCACATAGTAGATATTCAATAAGTATATGTATGAAAGGGAGAGAAGCGGGCGTCGGGGGGTGGGGGGGAAGGGAGGGAGATCATTGGTATCTCTGTTGCTTTCCCTGGGCTTGTGCCTGTAAACCTTTTCCCCACCAGTGGAATGAAAAGATCCTTAGAACAGAGGGCATAGACTGAGGAGATAAGGGAAAGTGATTTTTCTTCGTAAGCACAAGGAAGTGCTGATGGATATGGCACAGTCTTAACCTTCTCTTTAGTTCTAATGATTCCCTGGGATGTGTCACATGTCATCTCAGTGGGAGAGTCATTGGAGGGGAAAGTAGGACACTCCTAAGTTCCAAGAGGAATAAGTGAGTTGAAATTTTGTCATAATTCAATAAAAGATGTCCCCTTTATTTTTTTTATGGCAAAATTATTCTGTGGAGGAAACAGCAGGGAAAGCAGGTCACTAACTGTTATAGGCTTTTTCATTGCTCTGTGTAGGAAATCTTATAACTGGCTTCATAGGATGCAATACCTCCTTTAATGGCAGAGTTACAAGACAAAGTGGAGAACTCTGACATGTGCTGGAAGAACACTCATCTTTTGGTGATGAGCCCTTTCCCTTTCTCCCTCTACTGGTTGGCCTGGAAGCAAAATTGGAAATTTGGTTCCTGGATATAAAAAAATTTTAACTAATTAATTTTAATGCATCAAGTATTTATTAGCTGTCTGGAATAATAATAACCATAGTAATTTAAAGGAGGAATAATAATGGTTAATTAAGCTCTCATTAACACTAGGCAATAATGAAGCTATATACCTTCTATGTGTTATCCCACTTAGCCACAAAAACCAATGGTATAGTTATCATTATTTCACAGATGGAAAATTTTAGTCCAGAGAAATTAAATAAGAGGTAATTAGTGGGAAAATAAGGTAGACCTGATCCCAACTCTCTCTGACCCTAAAGTTGAAAACTCATAATCCAGAGAGTGTTTTAGGAAAGTCAGGAAATTAAGTAACAAGTTGGAATTAATTAGTAGTAATGTCATTTAATTATAGAAGCTAGTCTATTCTGACAGAAACTTGAAGAAGTAGAGAGAGAATGCTATTATTCATCTTAACATAAAATGGGAGGCTGGCCCTAAAGCACTGGAGTTCGTTTTACTTTTTGAAAAAAAATTTTTTTAATATCTTCTTATTCATCCATTCATTTATTCAGTCAGTCATTCACTGGTACTAAACAAATACCAGACATTGAGGGCATAAAACAAACAAACAAACAAATATTTTAAACAGGAAAAGGAATAAGGAAAAAAAGGTAAAAAATAAGATCTGTTCCTTGTCTTACAGATCTGAGATTCTAGTGAGATGGTGACAGAAACTAAGAAGGTAGTGTGTGTGTGCTAGGTTGTGATAAGGACCATGATAAGGTTAATGCTAAAGGGAGGCTTCTAAGAAACCTTCAGAGGTCAAAGGAGGCCCAGGGAGAAAGTGATTAGGAAGAGGGTTTACAAGAAGGAAGCTTCCTAACTGACTTCCATCATACCATGAAAGTCCCACCCACCCTAGCTACCACATCCATCTTGGAGATTTGATGTCCCCATATCCCCTTGGCACACACTTATGTGCACACAATTGAAAATCACTATCATGGCTGTAAGTTTGTTGTTGTTTTTGGAAGTGTTGAGGTTTGAGATATATTTAGGAATTTTCAGAAATGTTTTTTTTAAAATATATTTTATTGATTTTTTTACAGAGAGGAAGGGAGAGGAATAGAGAGTTAGAAACATCGATGAGAAACATCGATCAGCTGCCTCCTGCACACTCCCTACTGGGTATGTGCCTGCAACCAAGGTACATGCCCTTGACTAGAATCGAACCTGGGACCCTTGAGTCTGCAGGCCGATGCTCTATCCACCAAGTCAAACTGGTCAGGGCCAGAAATGTTTTTAAAGACTGGATGTGGAGGTGGGAGAAGGTATGGTTAGAGTGCATGGTAGCCTGACAAGAAAGGAGCTGCAGAAAGAGAGGGGGTTTGAGGGGTAGAGGTGCTTCACAGGAGCCTAAAAATCCACTGGAGAGGAGCCCTCATTAGAAAAATCTTCATAAAGGATGTGAAATTCTGAGTCTGGGGGAATAGGTAAGATTTGACTGATAGGGTGAAGGTAACCAAGAAAAGACAGGGCCTATAGTTGCAACAAGTAATGAGTGACGAACATCTTTCCGTGTGCAGTAAAATACAAGGCCCCTTCTTTGAATTTACAGAGGCTGGGTGCTTTGGACTCTCGCATTGATGAAAAGATGTGCTAAAACTTGCGTAATAACTCAGTGAAGGGACAGGATTCATTTTCCAAGCTCCCAGTGGAATATTCAACACCAACTTGAGGCCTTTGAAGAATAATGGATCACAGGAACTGATGTGTTTGAGTAGTAGAGGATCAGGTTGTGTGCAGTGAGATTTTAAAAAATGACCTATGTGCAGTCACCACTAAATAGAGTTTCTTGAAGCGTAAACTGAGTCTATGATCTGCTTGTGCAGAAGCTGTAATTCTCCTGGAGGCAGCTTCCTGAGACTTGATAAGTGGAGGAGAACACTTTTCCTCCAAATAACTGGTGGTGCTACATAAACTAGAGGAGCGATATTCACTCTGATCATCTTTATCAGTTGTTGGGTAACTAGATGAGTTAGATAGATTGATAGTGCTGCGCTGCACACTGGTCAGGAAAGGTTCCAGATTAACTAGCAAAACTGTTGCCCACAGTGGTTCCCATCTCTGCTCTCCACAGAATGAAAGAGCATAAGCATAGTTACCCTCATTTCCTAAATTGAAACAAAAGTAGCCCACGAGGGTTTATTCTGAAGCTTATTTATGTTCCTGACACATCTGCTCTTCCATAACTTTTATCATGCACTTTCACAACATGTATAATTTTCAATGGACTTTCTTATGCACTGCCTCATTGCATTCTCCCCAACGATGTGCTTATCTGATTGATCCAGTTAGGGGAAATGCAGAGTCATTACTTTTTCCCTGATTACTATATGCTAAGATGGTATAAAATTGGTGCCTGATTCCTTAACTAATACTCTTGTTTTACGGCAGTGTTCTTGATATGTGTAAGTTACCTAAAACTTAGGCTGAGAAGACATAGTCCTTATGTAGAACACACCATATAGGTGTAACCTCAGAGCTTTGGAAGTCTCTGAGCTCATGCTCCCGTCAGTGTGACTGCTCAGCAGGACGTTGCACCCAATGCACTGTGAGATTTACCAGTTCTACTCTGAAACACACAGAAAAGGACTTGTGCATGTGTTATTTATTCTTATCTTGAAATATGCATAGGCTACTTGATTTACTTCAAACATTTTACTACTAGAGGCGCAGTGCACGAAATTCATGCACTGGGTGGGGGGTGTCCCTCAGCCCGGCCTGCTCCCTCTTCGCAGTTCAGAACCCCTCGGGGATGTCTGCCTGCCGGTTGGGGCCCGATCCCCAGCATCAGATATCCCTCTCGCAGTCCGGCTCTCACAGTCTGGGACCCCTCGCTCCTTACCGCCTACAGCAGAGGCAGGAGAGGCTCCCACCACCGTTGCTGTGCTCTCCAGCTGTGAGCCTGGCTTCTGGCTAAGTGGCGCTCCCCCTGTGGAAGTGCACTGACCACCAGGGGGCAGCCCCTGCATTGAGTGTCTGTACCCTAATGGTCAGTGCACATCATAGTGACCAGTCATTTTACTGGTGGTTCCACCATTTGGTCAATTTGCATATTAGGCTTTTATTGTAGAGGATTAGAGATGATTTATTATGAGTATTATTGAAAAGTGTTTACTGGTTTAGAAGTCACCTGTGCATATCGTTACTCTCATATTTATGTGTTTGCCAAGAATCAATAATAGTTTCTTTTTTTTATTTTTGGCCTAAAGATAATACTCATGTTAGTTAATAATGCTAATAAACCCTCGTGAGTAGTTTTCTGACATTTTTGCTTGGGCCATGGTCATTTTATGTGATGAAAACTTAAGTCACCAACCAGCCAAATAAATTTTCTCCCAACTGCCGTGTAGAAGATCCTCATGATGAAATAGATCACACTCCTGTTACTAGTCATCTTAGAAGCATGGCTTTATGATTAGTTTGGCGAGAACAGGTGAATGAGAGCTTTCAAAAGTGGTTTTCCTTTTAGGTTTTGTGTGTGTTTTTTTCACCTGACATGACATTTCATGACTGCATGACCTGTGTGGACAAAAACAAAACAAAACAAAACAAAAAACATGTTACTCTGGAATGAAGAACAAAGAAGCAGCAAAGGATGCCACCAATCTTGGGAGTGGGGGTGGGGGGCAAAATAATGATTATTTAAAAATAGCTCATAAGAATGATGACTTGATTCTTGCTCTTTGATGAATGAAATTCCATTTCATTAAATGATAGATAAGCCTTTACCTTTTATTAGCATCTAGATTTGGTCTTTCAACGAATTAATCTTGGTCACTAGAGAGTCAGCCATTAAGTAAAAGTCCGCAGTTCTAAGCACCCTAATTGCACTTTTGCCATAAAATGGCATGAGGCATAAGGAACAGAGAACCCAACAGGCTTGAGTCTAGGAAAGGGGTGTTTGCATCCAAGTGTTGGTGCTGTTCTCTGACTGAGTTTGTTAAACTATTTCTGCTTCATATTTTAGTTTTAGAGAAACTTACAATTCTCAGATGGATAAGGACCTCACTCACTCCAACTGCAGACTTCACTCACTTCTGAAATAAAGCAAGGCAAAAGAGCTGTATATGACCTTCCAAAAGTACATAAATTCCATCAAGTTAGACAGTGAAAATAGTGCCATTCTCTTTGCTGCCCATCTCCCTTTAAGCATGTCAGGAGGTTATATGGGTAACATTGGAATTAGCTTCCAGTTCTTGGCAATAGAGAGGCCTCAGATGTTACCTCCCCTGCCACTAGTCTTGTGCCCTTCAATTTTTCTTTGGGCATGCCGAGTGGAAGGCCATCCATGCTTGGGCACCATTCTAGTAACAAGATAATTAGTAGGTTTCCCTGGTATTATTGTCCTATATTCAAATATCACTCAGGTATTGCTATACTAAACAATATTTAATTAAGTGCTTTCTTAGGAACTTTTTTAAAAAAAGGATATAGTGTATGTGTAATGAAAAATATGAAACTTCTATATTTCTTTAGTTATTGCTTGGGGAGGGTTTGTCTGGTTACAAAATCATTAATTTGCTCTCCATTTCCTACTGCCCTCTTTCTTCCCATATTCTTTCTTTTTTCTCTATCATAGACCTCACCTTCTATTTGTTGGTTTGTGTACATGACAAAGTTTTCTGGGATTTTTTTTGTTTATTTTGTTTTGGGTGGGGTTTTTTAAATTAAATTTTACTTGAGTGTCATTGGTCAACATGGACATGTGTGGGGGTTTTTTATTGATGGTATAACCATTTCTTCTTAATTCGGGTACCTGAACCTGGATGAAGGGTTTCATGATTTCTGTGGAATCTTGTAAAAGGATAATGAATAGGTGCTTCATTCACTATTCATTTGAGATTTTTTAAATTATAAAAATGAAAAGAGCCTGTTCCCTTTAAAAGTCAAAGAAAATTTCATTAGTGCTTTGGTAATTGGGCCTGTTTTGAGGATCATTGATCTTCTGATTAGATATTGATCTCACTTTTAAGTGATTTTACTGTTACTTTAAGATGATCCTTGTTCATCTTACATATATATATATATATATATATATATATATATATATATATTCTCTTATTTATAAACAAATAAATTTATAGTTGATAATATTGTGTTGCACAGTTCAAAACCTATTTGGCTCCATTTACTAAGACTTGAATACAGAAATCCTATCTTTCAGGAGGAAAAAGATTAACTTCAAAGTGTCACCAAGAAAACCATCCCATTTAAAAGCAAAACAAGGTTTCTCACATCAGTATGCCATGCTTCTTCCTTTTTAAAAGCATTCTTTAGCTACAGCCGCACAGTCATTTTTCAAAGACTGCCAGTTAGAGATCAGGCTTTCCATTTTAACACATAAGTACCCAGCACAGGTGGATTATATTTACCATACATTTATTGATATTTATTGACTTTATTAGGATTATACAAAAAGTGCTCTAAGGAGGAAAGTAAAAAAAAAAAATCTGTAATTTCAACATTGCTAAATCGTGATTTTATGTCTAATCTTTTCATTTGTATAATGTTAGCAAAAATTTTTTGAAAACACATGGATCTTGATATATCAGAGTATTTTTCTATTCCCCTAACAGTTTTTAAATTAACTGCCTATTCTCTATGCAAATATATTAATATACTTGTACGTTTACTATTGTTGGTTATTTGAGTTGTTTTCAAAGCTTTGCCTTTCTAAATAATTCAGCAATGAACATCTTTGCGTGAAAGACACTGCTTTTCTTTAGGATAGATTTCCTGATGTGAATGGATAGGACAAAGGGTATGAATATTTTTAGGCTGTTGATAAATATCCTTAATAGAATGTTGGAAGTGACTATGTTTATTTACCTGATGGAGTCTTAGTGGTTTTCCTGTGATTCTGTGTGAGTTCTTTCTACATAAATGCTGCTTAATATACATGATGATAATTTCCATTTGAACGCAAATGCACTTTGCTTTACTCTGTCTGGGCTTTACTGCCATAAATGTATTTGTGAGCTGGGAAGTTCAATGCTTATAATTTCATTTGGGGTGAAGCCATATCTAGAGAATAGGGGAGACAGACTCATGATGGATGACTTGGCCAGCCTCCAGTTTCTCATTGTTGAGGAAATAGACAAGACTAGGGAAAGATCCCTGCAGGAGGGGATGAGATTGTAGCAAAAGGAAGTGTAAAGAAGGGCCTGAGGGTTTTATACAGATACTCAGCTCACAATTCTGCTAAGTCTCTTATAAACATTGAGCAAGGTAACTAGGTAGGCCTGCTCTTCCTTATCCCACCCCTACTTCATTTCCTCTCAAAACATTTTTGTCACTTCTTTCACTTTAAAAGTGAACTTGATTGCATTTTATCCTAATTTTACTACATAAAAATATAGTATATTAGAGGAAAAGTGTCCTCGTAGCATAATTCATCTCTCCTCCAGGATTGGCACTCATTTTAGGAAAGTCCCCCACATTTTCAGAGAGTCATTTGGCCCAGGATTTAAGAACAATTGGATTCCTAAAGGTTATTATTTCTATTGTTGTTATTGTTGGTTTAAATATACAGTGTGGCCCAGTTTGAGTATATCTGCTATTCCTCATTCTCCTCAGAGAAAGCAAGAGTGGCTTGCTCTTCTCCAAGTTTAAAACCCACCGTTTTGTGAATTTTCATTAGACCTAGAAGCAAATGATAAACGTATTTACAATAAGTAATAACGATGAATCCTATTGTTCTTGGGTGGCAGCATTCTTAGAACCAGTGAGTTTTACCATCTGAGGAGAAAGAAGAACAGTTCCTTAGGAAGGAGTTCGGTGCTTCAAAATGAAACTCTGGTTTTTGTGCTTGATTTGTGGTACATGGGTTACATAATGTTTGAACATGGGTTACAGAATTTCCTGCCACAAACCAGATTGGAAAAGCTGGGCCAGATGTAATCACCCATGTTTCATACGTGCAGACTGAGGTTCCACAGGTTATGTGTCGTATTGAGGATCAATAAGGGGCGGAGGTGAGATTTCTGAAGGTTATAGTTATCTAAAATATGGCTGTAAGGGGGGGCGGAGGTAGGGACTGGCTGGGAGACAGGAAAATTAACCGATTGATCAAGGAGAAGATGAATATGGGTCTGAAGAAACAGGGAGATTTTCCACTGAAATGAGACTATAAGTCACTTCCAAAAAGGTAATGGTTTATCTGCATCAATGAGAGATACTAGTGAAAGTTAGCTGGTGCTTCAGACAATCATGCGGCAACTTGAACCCTCACAGTCAAGAAAGAGACACAGTTTTCAAAGTGACTTGAGAAACCAGATGAATGTTTTAAAAATGTCTTGTGTTCAATAAATATCTGACTTTTCCACAGAAAATAAATTCCAGTTTCTATATAAAAACAACTTGACATTTTTCAGTAATACTTTTTAATGAGCATTGCTCTGAGCTATAACATAATGAAATTTGCTTAAAAGTAGAACAGGCTGGTAATGCTTGGCAGAACAAAGAGGCATATGGCAAAACAGTTGTGATTTATTGGCGGAGGCTTTCAGTTTTTGGAAAGCTAGAGGCTTTGGGCACAGTGGACTGCATCTTGATTTTCCTTCCTGAAAAGGAACCACAGCAGAACAATATGCTTAGATTACGCTAGCCTGATATATAGTTAAAGCATTTCCCTCCTTGAATCTGTGGTTACAAATACAGGCTGTGTTCATATTACGAAGTGAAATAGATAATTGAGGACATTTTCTTGGTAATGCCCCTTCTATGCTATTTCATATGACGTACAGAAAATTGTGGCATTTTTGAGGAAAAGGAGTTGATTGGGAAAACAGCAGTTATTTCTCTGTCTTACTTTGTGTTAATAAGTGTGAAATGTTGAATTTAATCTCCTACAAATTTACTTTAAGATTTTATTTTATTTTATTGTCCTAAGTACATTTAACATGAACTCTACCCCTTTAATAGGTTTTTAACTGTGCAACACAATATTATTAACTATAAACTTATTTGTTTATAAATAAGAGAATGCATATATATATATATATATATATATGATGAACAAGGATCATCTTAAAGTAACAGTAAAATCACTTAAAAGTGAGATCAATATCTAATCAGAAGATCAATGATCTCCAAAACAGGCCTAATTACCAAAGCACAAATGAAATTTTCTTTGACATTTAAAGGGAACAGGCTCTTTTCATTTTTATAGTTTAAGAAATCTCAAATGAATAGTAAATGAAGCACCTATTCATTATCCTTTTACGGGATATTAACTTAATATTTTTATAGAGCCATTTTTTCTGTAATACTATTATTTTATTCTTCAATTAAACAAGCAGTTTAATGCCTTTAGGAATTTCCACTAAACCCAACTTGTCATAAGTATTTTATTGAAATGCAGAAAATGGTAAATAAGGAGCTGCCGAATGGCTTCATTTTGGTTTCACTAATTTATGTGTGTGGTCTGTTAGTCACAGTTTACACACAACTAGAGATTTGCCGCTGAAAAAAGATCAGCCACTTAGGGATTACTTTATCAGACTGCATGGAACATGATGTAATCATTGCATTCTTTTCTCCCCCTACCTAAACAATCTTATTAAAATTTCCCTGAAAACATGCAGTTTTTCCTGAGTTAGCCTTTTTGGGGCACTTATTTCCTTCCCTTTTCAGGTCATCTCTTTTTGTAATGGGAGAGCGACGAGAAGAGGAACGATAACTGGGAAAGGCTATAATAATGCTGCTAATACTGATAGTGCACCAGGTGCAGCTGGCCTGTGAGTGGCTGACAGAGTCCCGGAGGTTTCGCCGCCAGGCTCCACTGAAAATCGAGAGTGCACAGGAGTGATTAGTTATTTGTCGGCTGCCACGCTGCTGTCATTCTCTGTCCTCCTCCTGCGCTGGCCGTAATGGAGCGGCAGTGCAGCACGGCATCTGTCTTTGCTGGGAGCCTTCCCTGTTCTACATGCTCAATACGTCTACCTCCCACTTGTGACTTCCTCAAAACCTATTTCATATATATCTATAATAATAAAAGTGTAATATGCTAATTAGACTGGATGAACTTCCAGGCGACCTTCCAGAGACCTTCCCGACAACCACACTATGACACCCACTGGTGCTAGGCCAGCCAAGGCGGGTGCAATGTGATTGGTTGGGGACCCCGCCATCGCCCCATGATTGCCCTGCAGAGGGAGGCCTACTCTTGCACGGATGTGTGTGTGTGTGTGTGTGTGTGTGTGTGTATAATGTAAAATCATGAGGATTATGCCATTTCAGCCTTATTTTATTTTAGTTTTGTTCTACAATCATAGCTATCTTGAAAACCTTAATAAAGTACACCTTTTCCCCAGATATTAAAGGTATAAGGAAGAAACGTTACATATATTTCACAAAGTTCAAATTAAACCTTTAAACTTAGTAAGCATACAAGTAATTGAACAGCAAATTTAAAGAATACAGCTTTTGCCATATGTACATTTTTCCTCAGATGAAGTGTAATAAATAAACCATGTAAGTTATAATAGGATTCAGTTGAATAGTATTTCTGTGATGAATATACCCAGTAAAGATGGTTTTTAAATTAGAACTAAATGCATCTAATCATCAACTATTGCATTTCTTAATTTAGGGGCAGTTTGAAGGAACATAGACTCATTTGTCTCACATGTTTTAAACAAATTGCAGAGGATTAGAAATCACTAAATTGTTACCAATTCTTTCTAGTCTTCAAAACATTCTAAGCATTGCAGCAATCCCTGAATTTCCAATGCCTCTGGATTCTGGAATAAAATAAAATAGATGCCTTGGGAAAACCCGCTATTTGTTCACTTCTATCATGGTGTTGTGTTTAACAGGTCTTTAGTTGAGTACACATAATGGGGAGAAATCTGTTCTGAGATTTAAATTAATGAAAGCTTTCCGGAGTGGCTTCCAAATAAAAAAAAAAAAAATGTAGGCTTCTTTTCAGAGCCTGGGTAAGGATGGGAATTCTGATTAGCCACACAATGTGAAGGGATTGGAGACTCATCTCTATAAATCAGCAGTTTGAAACCCTATAGTTAGCGTTGGGTGCTCTCCAGTAAGATTTTATGAACATCAGCTTGGTATTTGGCAGAAATACAACGTCAGTTGTCCAGACATCATTTTTCCTCAACGAGCACATGTTTATACGTTAAATGATCACAGGACTGAATCAATTACAGTTTTATTTCTGTTGGCAGACCCGCATACCCTGTGAGGTATATTTACATCATCAGAAGGCCAAGCACTGTGAACCTTGCAGGAAAGGAATAACTGTGTAAACGATCGGCAGGCCAAAGGATTGCTTCTCCAGGATTTGGAGGTTCTTTGACCTATTGTTAATTTATCTGAGATTATTTCCCAGGCTGACTTTGAAAAAATAATTCAGTTGGATTAAAACTAACAGTGCTGAAGGGGCCGTTTGAATCTGAATCACAACACTTGTAACAGCCTGTATGTAAACTAGCACTTTAAGAGATTCTGCGCTCAGGGTAACTGTTCTCAAGTGGGCAGAGCGACTTTATTTTCAATGCAGGAACCGTTTCCTTGTTCTCACTATTTGCGGGGCACCCTGCGTGGTGACATACAGTGTGGGAGGCTTTCGCTCTCACTTCTCCAGAGCAGGTCTGATGGGCTTTCCCCTTAAGCCTCCCGGAGAAGTGACACCTGCAGGAAGTTCCACTTAAGTGAGTCATGTCCTACGTTCATCTTTAGTCTGGAAAAAAAAAGCTGATTTAATACGGGGTTCCCCCCCCCCCCCCCCGTCCTTCCTGGCCAAGATCAAGTAGGCTGTTAGGGAGCTGAACAGAGATGCTATGCTCTCACTGTCTGATCCTGGAACCCTCATAAGAGCTGGGATCATGCTCATCTTCCCACGCTTTTTTGCACAAGGAAGGAGCAGGAGCATGCACTGTCCCAAGCCCTGTACCTACAAAGGTGGTATGTGGGGTGGAGCCTGTTTCCGCTCTGAGAACTGCAGCTTCCCACATGCTTGCTGGTGAGCTTCTGTTAATTCCCATGCAAGGCAGTTTAGCTTCCACAGACAGCTGGGTTCTGCTGCCATCGCTGGAAGTTTAATTTCCCTGGTGTCTGTACAAGCCCTACTGTGGGGGAAGATGGAATCAAGCCCCAGAGAATAATCTTTCTCTTTAAGAGACAGAGTTTTGCTAACTCAGTCCTACCTTCAAGGAAAGTACAAATGTAAGTGATCACAATCTCAAATGTATGCGATAGTATTCAGGTAGTAAGTTCTTATACACTCAAAGCTATGAAAACAGTTCTATAAATGCAATTAAAGACATTAAATCCAAAACGTGTATGCATTGCAGGCCCAGCTTTGTACATGTCATCCACCTCCCAGATCCTTCAGGCAGAGCTCAGCTGTCACCTGCGCCCCTTCCAGCTCTCCCCTTCTCCCCTTCTCCCCCTTCTTCTTAAATCAGAATCTCTTCTTTTGTCTTATTTTCTCACAATTTGTTCTTACTGTGTAGTGAGGTGTTAAGAAAGAGCAAATACAACAGAGAAAGGACTGACCCTTATCCTTCAGGGAATATGTTATCCTAGCGTTATCCTTCAGGGAATATGTATCTCAGTAATGCATGCTATGTATTTTGCTTTAAAAAGTACAGTTGTTGAGTATTTTTTATTCCCTTTGAAACTAGAAAGGTGAAGATTGTTTTCAATTTCAAGGAAATCTACACTTAGGCTAGCTAATTAGAGCTTGTAGGGGTCCTTGGGTGGTGGTGCTAGACTAGGAAACATTCAGTGAGAGTCAGGAACTAGACATCACTGAGCCAGGCAGGGAACAGATGCTTTGGTTTCCTGTCTTCCTTTCTCTTCTCTCCTCTTTCCCCTTTTCTCTATTTGTCAGCATTTTGTGAACTACCTATAAGAGCAGTCAGGTTTTATGTGAAATTTTATCATTTTTAACCAATGGTAGCTAATTCAAACAAAAAACATTTTTTAAAAAAATGACTGAAGGTCAGATAATATTGTGTGATAAGTTCTGCTTTAAAATAAAATAGGCTCCTGCCCTGGCCAGTGTGGCTCAGTAGTAGAGTGTTGGTCTGCGCACAGCAGGTCACAGGTTCTATTCCCAGTCAAGACACCTGGGTTGCAGGTTTGTTCCCTGCCCCAGGAGGCACATGCGGGAGGCAACCAATGGATATCTCTCTCTCTCTCCCACTCCCTCCCTTCAACTCTATCTAAAAATCAATGGAAAAAATATCTTCAGGTGAGGATTAACAACAAAAACAAAATACATATAGGCTCCTGTCATTATCCTCTATTATTATTTTGATTATTGTTTCTAGAGGCACAGTGCACAAAAATTCATGCACTAGGGCAGTGGTCGGCAAACTGCAGCTCGCGAGCCACATGCGGCTCTTTGGCCCCTTGAGTGTGGGCATGAAGTTTCAAACACACTGTACGTGCGCGCCCGCATGTGGTATTTTGTGGAAAAGCCACACTCAAGGGGCCGCAGTTTGCCGACCACTGCACTAGGGGGAGGGGTCCCTCAGCCTGGCCTGCCCCCTCTCACAGTCTGGGAGCCCTCAGGGGATGTCCTACTAATGGCTTAGGCCTGCTCCCTCAGGGAGTGGGCATTAACTACATTCTGGCCTCCCTCTGCAGGAGGCAACAGGTTAATCAGGGGAAGGCACTGCCCCTATCAGGGAAGGTGCTGCCCCCATCACCCCGCCACTGTTGCTGCTGCTGCTGCTGGCCTTGGCCCTCGCAGCTGCTGCGGCTTTGTCCGGAAGGACGTATGGCTATCCGGTTTAATTAGCATATTATGCTTTTATTATTATAGATTTTAGTTTGTGCAGAATTTTCTGACATGAGAATATGAACTTTAGTAGCTGGTAAGATCCTATATCCCAATATGTGACATTTTAGGTCACAATGCTAGTGTGACCTAATGCAAAAATTTTAGTTTTACCTATTAATAGTATGGAGAATCCATGCTAACAATGACTATACATTTAATAGTGCCTATTATCATCTCTCTAATAAACTTTTAAAATTGAACTAATCATTCAGTTTGAGAGTGGTGGCAGATAGTATTGATGGTTAAGAACCTAATCATCAATAACCTTGTACAAGTTATTACTCTTTCTGAATCTCAGCTCTATCATTTGTAAAATGGAAGGTTGGCTTCTGATAACCTTTAAGGTTATTTTCATATCTTGAATATTATAATTTTACAAACTAATTCATGTAAATGGCAAGTTAAATTGATTTCCACTGACAATTATTTATCTGAAGAAACCAATTTATGAATGCAGTTTAAAATGGTCACAGTGTGCCTTTTTTCAATCCTTTAAAGATGACCACATTCTCTGTTATAGTTGATGCAATGATAGGCATTTTATTTATTCTGAGCCTTTTTCTGCTCTCAAATTGTTTCTGAGGCCAGGTAACTGTTGAGGGTTACACACTAATTCCTGGGAAATCATTCAGAACAGGAATGGAATTGGGAAAGGATATGGGGTGCCAAGAGAGAGTGAGTTCTGACCCACTTCTTAAGTGGCAAACAGAACAGGATTCCTTGACCTCTAGACTCTAACATAGATCAGGGCCTCAGAAGCCAACTAGGCCAGTTTCCAATGATGCAGAATGGATTACCAGGCTGCATCTGGAATGGACCACTTCTGCTGCAGCTTGTTGCATCTTTGGACAACTATAGCAGTAGTTTTTTCAGGTAAAATATGTAAATATAACCATTTAAAAAATCCAACATATATCAATGTAGATGATTGATAAAGATGTGAAAGAAAATCTGAAGATGGATTGGGAGATTTTAAATAACAAGATTCAGAGGGCAGTTTTTCCTAAAGCATCAATTCCTAATGTTACTTTCAGTCTGCCCGTTTATCCTGCCTATATATGAGATTGAGCCAACAGGAATCATTCTTTGTTGATCTCTCAAGATTAGACATCCTTGCTGTATTCAGCATCTGCAAAACTGAAACTAGACACTCCCAGACAATAGGTGTTATCTGAAGCAGTATATTGTTCAGAGAATTGAAAAGTTGCATATCTGATTTGCGGGGGCGGGGTGGCTCTTGACCCAGCAGTTAATTACTTTTATTGCCCTACAGGAATTTGTAGTTGTCAGTGGCAGTTGGAACTCCAATTTTAAGCATTTGCTTACTTAGGCACATTAGTGAATGGGTGATTCTGGGTGAGGAGCTATCAATTACCACATGCTCTTCCAGCCCCCAAACTAGTTGTGTCCAAACCAAGGAAGATGAAGGAGCCTTGAGAACTACCTAAGGGATTTGGGGATTACTTGTAATTTACCATGGAGTCTTTGTTGTATTGATTATAACTTTGTGTGTTTATGGGGATTAATTAATAGGACTAAATATGAAAGGCTGCACACTAATGATATTAACAGGAGTCATAATTACAGAACATAAATGCCAATAATTCTTCAGTGGTTATTTGGCAATCAGATTCTTTTGAGGTTAAATGGAAATCATCTAGATGTTTTGTTCATAAAGGTATCAGCAATGCCATGATGCAGAATCACACTTGCCATTTCAATCATTGATGTTGAACAGAATGCTCAGAAAAAACTGTGTGTTTCCAGGAGTAGGGGGTGGACTCTTTCTAGAGGGCCAGGATGGGATGCCTTTGGAATCGGAGACATGGTTCCAGTCTTGGTTGTGTTACTTACTAGATATGTGATCTCTGCCAATCCACCAATCCCTACCAAACTGTTGTTTCTTCATTTATCAATGGGACAATGCCTAGCTGATTTTGTTGTTTTGAGAATTAAGAGAAATGATAGTTAAGAAATAGTTAATAACCTATCTTATGTATAGTAGGTACAGCTGAAAAGGGAGGCTGTTGGTGGTAATTGCAGAGTTGCTGTCACTCAGCCGCAGTCAGGACATGTTGACAACATGGATAAGACAGACGCTTTGGGCTGACATCCCGTAGACATCTCCTTGTGGCTTTAAGTCTCAGACAAGTTCTCAACCCCCAGTGCTTTAGTTTCCGCATCTATAAAGTGGTGCTAGTAATTTATTTACCTGGTAGGGTTGTTCATAAGATTGAATGAAATAGTATGTGTAAAGGGATTAGCATATAGAAGTATTTGTAATTATTGGTATAGTTATTATTATCCATGTAGAAAATTATCAAAGGATGTAGAATCTTGACCCAAGTCAAGAAAAGTTGTTAAAAGTCTGTCAGAAGAAGATGAGAAGATGTTGTTGGCTGAGCCCTCACTGGCTTTGATGTCTAGCTCAAACTTGGAATACCACCATCTAGACTGGCTTGGGATGAGATAAAATAAGATGAAAAGACCAAAGAAGGAGATAGAACCTTCAAGAATCCAGCAGACATGGTTGATTATGCTTTACCAGAAAATAATAAAATTAAACAAACATTTTTAAATGGAGAGGTCTGTTTCCATCACACATCCACACAGAAACCTGTAGGAATCGGGAACATCCCTCCAGATGTGAATAATCTCTGCTCTCTTCCTTCCCTTCCTACTGCCAAGAATATACCAAGTACACTCTGAATGGAGAGGGAAAGTTCCTAAAAAAGACAAGCTAGAGGTCAGGGGCCTGAGCACAAAGCCACTTCTGAGCTGTGGTGATCATTGTCTGATTCTTGTGCAATCTAAATGACCTCCTGCATGAGAGTATGTATTGAAACTACACCCTCTAATGCCTATCTCTGGCTTAACTTAATACTCTCTTCTGAAACACAGAGCATCCAAGAAGAGTCTGTTTGATGGGTTCAATATACTTGAATGCTTCCTGGAGCAGTCTCCAGCCACCCCGAATGGGTTAAGGAAGCTAACTGGAGTATTCAGCTGTTCCCCGTATCCGCTTTTTTTTTTTTCTTTTTTAATTCTGCTTTCAGACCACTGCCTTCATCTATCTTCCACAACCGGATATCGATCAGCTGTTGTAATGGTCTTTCTCATTTCTCTCCCTGCAGATACTGTAGGAGTGGAAGAGAATATGGTTCTGCCCATGAGATGTATCCTAATTTCAGAGCTGAGCATTAAAAGCTTCTGATAAGGGAGACAACATGTAACAAACCTGTAGTGGCCAGTGAGGGCTCAGCCAACAGCAAGAAAAGGAAACTCAGCCCCCAGTCTTTGAGTGGATTGTGTTTCCAAAGAGCCTTTGTGAACTGGTTGCTTGGAACTCAGACATCATTTTTTTTATTGATACAGCAGCATACTATGTTTTTTGTTCCTCAGGCCAGTTATCTCTTAGAAGCCTCCTTAACCTTTAATGTCCCTGATGCAGGTACAACAACCCTAGAACTTTGTCACCTCGCATACCAATTTATCTATGGCAGAGTTGTTTTAGAAATATCACCTTGCATACCAGGAAACCATGTTGTAGCTCAGAAATTGGAATGGGGCACCCCTAGTTTTAAGTTGCTGCTAGATGGTCCAGACATCTGAGCAGGGAGGTGGCTGTGCCCAGGGGATCCATTGGCAGTGAGAAGGAGGGGTCCTATTGTTTGGTTTCTTAATTAGCAGCATATTTCCCACCACCATCTGTGAACCTGTCTAAATCAAGACATGATGGTCTAGGGTCCATGGTCGGCAAACTGTGGCTCGCGAGCCACATTCGGCTCTTTGGCCCCTTCAGTGTGGCTCTTCCTAAGCCTTAGGAGTAGCCTAATTAAGTTAATAACAATGTATCTACCTATATAGTTTAAGTTTAAAAAATTGGCTCTCAAAAGAAATTTCAATCGTTGTACTGTTGATATTTGGCTCCGTTGACTAATGAGTTTGCCGACCACTGGCTCTAGGCCAAGACAGAAAGAAGAAGGCTGTATTCAAGTAAGACTTGACTTCCGTAATTGGAAGAGAAAAATGAAGGAAGGGAAAGGAAAGGAAAGGAAAGGAAAGGAAAGGAAAGGAAAGGAAAGGAAAGGAAAGGAAAGGAAAGGAAAGGAAAGGAAAGGAAAGGAAAGGGAGGGGAGGGGAGGGGAGGGGAGGGGAGGGGAGGGGAGGGGAGGGGAGGGGAGGGGAGGGGAAGGGAAGGGAAGGGAAGGGAAGGGAAGGGAAGGGAAAAGAAAGGTGGGCTCTTATTAACAGTGGCACCTGTGGAGGAAAAAGTTAAGTGGCTCCTTTGAAAACCAATGGGGCAGTCATAAATGTAAAAGCATCTTTGATTTACTGAGTTCATACCATGGCCCACAAATTGTGCTGGGCCTTCACTTGCATTACCTTAGTTAATCCTAGCAATCAAAGTTTCATGTAGATACCATTATCAACTTCATTTCATGGATGAGTAACAGAGATTGAAAGGGATTAAGTATCTTGCCCAAAGTTGCATAGGTAGTGATTGATGAAGCTAAGATTCCACCATGTTAGTTGGATTCTGAAACCTATGTAATTAACCATGATGGTGTAAGCCCTCCAGCCACATATTCGATTGCAGAATGCCTGCCTATAGTTGCTTTTCATTGAGAGGACAGAATGTGATGCATGGAGTAACGAAGAGAGAAATGTCAAGTGATTCAGTCAAAAAAATTATGATTCAGTTAAACCCCTTTTAATTGATGAAAACTCCTTTGTATACATTTACTGCTATATTTTGATAGCAAAATAATTTGATCCTTGCACTATTCCATGCTGCCTTTAACATTCTGTGTTAAGCCTACATTTATTTCGTAAGAAAATAATAACTATAATTATATTATAAATACGTATTGGTAATCTAAATCTCAGTGCATGGCAGTTAATTAAATAGATAACACCTCTTTGCTTCTGTTTGTTTTAGGGAAGTCACTTAACTAGTCTGGATCTGAATTTGCTGATCTATAAAATGGGGAAAACAGGTTTACAGAGGTTCATAGAAATGTATAGAAAGTGCTGAACATAATGCTTCAGATACAGTAGATTTTCAACAAATAGTAGCTGTGATATTAATAATGTTGATAACTAGTATTATTATTGTTGTTGTTGTTATTATTAGAAATAAAATATTTCCTGATACCACATACCGGTTATTCTTATATGGGGAGATGAGCACCTGTGAGAAAGGTCCCCTCTGCTCTTACATACTGTTCATTCTTTTCTCTTTCTAGATTGGAGCTTTCCTGTTTTTACAAATGTTCTCTTCCTAGATTCATTATTAAAATACTGTTTTGTTTTAATCAAAGCACTGGAAACTATGATAGCTTTTATATTACAGTTGCTTTTTTATAGTGCAAAGCTGTTCTAATAGTTCTGAGTACAAACACATAGCTTATATTTTAGAAGTAATATCTCTTAAATTATATTGGTCAGGTCTTGCTGGTACATAAATGTTGTCAAAAGGCATGAATACAGAAATAACATATAGAAGAAATGGCTCCGCGTGGGTGAGAATTCCAACCCCTCACAGTTACGTGGTGTCTGTAATGACCAGTTTTGTGTTGGCTCTGGTTTCAGGGTAATCTTGAAATTAGGTCCAAGACTAGTGAGTATATGGTGATTCTGTAAATAGGAAATGACTTGTTTTGATTACTCTAAGTTCTATCACAAAGGTGTAATTCCCTGGAAATTTGCTATAAATGTCTTTGCTGTTGAGTAAAATTCAGTATAAAGTAATTATTTTTCACCCTTGTCCAAGGTATATTGGTATTAAACACCAAAAAGAATTTTAGGGTTATCTTATCAAAAGGAAGCAATGCAAAAGAAAGAATTACAGTGAGCTTTCTGAAGACCATGTGTCTTATACTTGGACATGGTTCAATTTATTTGTTTGTTTATTTATTTATTTATTTATTTATTTATTTATTTATTTTTATTGTCTAAAGTTTTGCATATGTCTCCTTTTCCCCCCCGCAATTGACTCCCCGCCCCCCCCCGCCCACCAAGCCATTCCCACCCCTTTGAAAACCAAAGCAAGCCCCACCGCCCCAGTGTCTGTGGTTCAATTTTTAAAAATGTCTTTGTCATTTTTTAATTTAACTGATATTCAAGTTATATATTTTCATCTGAAAACTGCCTTTCTCACTGGGCTTCTGGAAAAACTAATTGATATGGAAAGTGCTTGGCATTAAATGTACTATGTATTTAATGCTCAATAAATATTTCCCTCCTTCACACATTCATTCCCCCAAGTCCCCTTCACCCTTTCTCAGCTAACATTAACTACTCAACCAAAACATTGTGTTATTTGAAATATTTCCTGACAAAGAGTGCTGACCAATCCCCTAGATTTAATTTGCCTTCCTCCATTAGCAACTCTTTATTAATTCTGTTAATAGAGTATGCATTTTTAAAATTTTAGTGATTTCAAGTACATAGCTCACTAATTCCTAGAAGGAAACCAGGGCATTTATATCTACATTGGGTAAACTGATAGCAGCAAAAGCATGTAGTAGAGACCCATTTTAACTCAGTTCAAGTAGCAAATAATTTCACTAATTCAAATGTAAAAACAAGTTCTGACATAGTAGACAAAACATACCATTTTCAAGAATACTTGAATGTTCTAATTGTATTTTCTGTCCTTTCCTAAATGAAAATATCAGTATTACTTTGGAAATATTTAAACTGTACTTAATTTTTCTATACCTTGAGTATAAATTATTTAAAAAGACCAAATAAGTGATAAAATTACCTACACTTTAAGATGTTTGATCAATATTTATAAACCACTTATATATCTTTCTTTTTTGCTTTTTGTTTTTAGTGGTGTGACATCCATTTGCATGTGAACACCAGCTTGTTAAAACTAGAATCATTTGAATGATTTTTAAGTTGATAAAAATATCACATCACTTAGGGTCCCATGTTTCAATGCATAACAGGGAGCAGGGCCAGGCCCATGAAAGGACAGAGCAGACATACTCCAACCCTGTGTTTTCTCTTCCTTGTGGTCAGTGTGTTGGACATGATTAGGGGTTAGGATTCCAGACTTATAACTTTAATGATGGTTACATTTTCTGGGCTTGTTGCCATTTTCTTCATTGAGAGCACCCCGTGGAAAGATATGTAGCATGACGAACATGGAGAAATAATGGAAAAGAAAAAGAGGTATGGGACTTTACGAACTTGAGGCACACCCTGCAGAAACACCAGGTGAACATCATGCTTCATCACTTTTACACTAAAATAACTGTGTAAGAGCATAATTAAATAAAGATATATGAGTTTTTAAGATAAAATAGAGATGTCAAATACATTTTATACTTCCTTTAGGGCACAATGATTCCAAACTTCTGCAAGACATTTTTTATTCTTATATTAGAAGTATTGGGGATGGGTTGGCCTAGGGTGAAAGGACCTAGAGATTACAGATGTGTGATCAGAAAAATTTTAAATATGGCCATGTCTTAAATAGTCAAGATGAAACTTACAGTTAGACATCAGCTCCTTTTTTGAGGTTGCATTATAAATAACTGTTCTTAGAAAATCAGGTACTTAGACCCAACCAGGTAAGAAACATTTAGTATTATTTGGAAATGGAAATTGGGTAACTCCAGACTCTGTTGTGTGCCTTTCATAAACGGTAACCACATTTTGGAGAGACAGCTAAATAAGATAATGAGGACAGTTTTGATCTTTTTTTTTAATTAATAATGATTTTTATGTGTCAGTTTTATACAGCCAGGGAGGCACAATTATGCTCTAAATGCATTAAATCATACCCTTCACAGATTTTGACAGAGAGAAGGAGTATGTTTAGTGGTAGGAGTTAATTTGGACTGGCATTAATGCATGAAAAGGTTGGTGATGATGTCTAATTGTTTCCTGTGTTACTACTTCAACTAAAAATAAGGTTCATGAACCAAGCTGTGGGACGTTATTGACTGTGACAGTTTCTCCAAAAGTGAATTGCTTAAAATCACTGTTCTTACTAATCAATTTCTTATTCTAAAATGAACTTCTAGTCCATGTTTTCTCTTCCCTTTTCTCACTCACTCTTCTAAATACTGGAACATGTATGAAAAGTGGAGAAATTTATAAGCTACTTTCATTCTTTTCAGAAAGAAATGCTAGGAAAGAATTCATTAAAAAATTCAGCATTAACTTGCTTATTGACTACTTTATATGAATATAGACACACACATTCACACAAACGCAGACATATGTGTCATTCTCATTAAATTGATACTATGCATATACTCAATTTTGTTGGAAGTGTCAATAATCAGTTACACTGAGTTAGTAAAAGCTTAGCTTCATCATATTGAGATGACCTTAAAAAATTGTATTTTCATTCATAAACTCAGTCATAATGTCTGAATGCTTACTTTACAATCTACAACATATGTACTATTCTTTACTAGAGTCTTGAAAAGTAAGATTGACAGAAAATGTTAAGGGTTCATTTTTATCTGTGTCAGGGTATTTTCCTCTGCAAGGAATAAAATATGCAAGTTTATTGTGTCATGTGACCAAAATGCAGAGATCAGATCATTTGACACTCCGGATTCTTTTGAATCTGTCCATCTTCACTCTGCCATTTTCAGCATATTTGCTTTTGTCCATAGGTATGTCCAGTTGTGATCATAAGATGGGTGCAGTAGTTTTATGCATCATATATGTGTATAACCATATCCTTATATTGACTAGGGCTCTGTGTGTGTGTGTGTGTGTGTGTGTGTGCCTTTCCCACAAGTTCTCTACTAGTTTCCCTCCAGCCTCATTGACCCTTTGCTAAACCAATCACAGGCTAATATGATTAGAAGGGAATTGTCAGGAATGTCTTAACTAATCAAGATTCATGTCCTGGGGATTGAGCAAAGGTCATGAAGGTCAAATCTCCTTAGGAACATGTTGTCACTGAATGCCTAATAAAAGTATGGGGGGAGGAGGGGATGGATGGCACAGGTTTACATGATACTTAGAGGTAAATACAAACATTCAAAACCCCCAAACTTTGCCTGAGAAATATATAAAGCATCATGCATTGTATGTATGGGTAAAAAGTGATATGGTAAAGGCTAAGGGACTTAGAGAAATCAACATATACTGACAGCTATGTTTGCACTGTCAGCTGATTTTTAAATCATGGATAATTTTTCAGGATTTGAAGTGACAATAAATGTAACCAAATTCTACCATGTGTCAGTGACAATAAAAGATACATGTCTGAATCACTTCACATATTTCTCTGTGTACATACAAGTTTTGATATCTCACTATTAAATAATGAAGGCAATGTTAAAATCCCCTCCTGTTGTGAGCATTTATAAAAATGCTCATATAACTAAGTGTTGATTAAAACTTTGCTATTATGTAATAGGGAAAGACCAATGAAATTGACTGAGTAGCCCATAAAAGAGAACTTCATTTAATAAGGCTTCTAATAATGCAGGTAACCATATCGATTATTGAATTTACCTAACATTTTAAGTAGACTTATACACACATGTAGGTATACATATATACATATAGACAGGCATAAGTAGCAATTGTGCAGGTTACAACCTTATAAAATTGCTAGTTTGTTCAGGAAAAAGAAGATTAATATCAGAAATTTCATATGGCTCAATCAAAGATTTTTAAGCAGGTGGGATGCAGAGGAGGTATTTGGAGGCAGTAAAGCTGTGTTTTACTTTGTGACTAGTATACTGTGTGTTCAGTCCCACTGCATACTGAGGATCTCTTAAAAACAATATTAGCCCGACTGGCATGGCTCAGTGGTTGAGCCTCCACCTATGAACCAGGAGGTCACAAGTTCAATTCCTGGTCAGGACACATGCCCAGGTTGTGGGCTCGATCCCCAGTGTGGGGCGTGCAGGAAGCATCCGATCAGTGATTCTCATCATTGATGTTTCTCTCTCTCTCTCCCTCTCCTTTCCTCTCTGAAATCAATAAAAATATATTTTAAAAAAACAATATTAATATGCTCTTTTAATTATAGAATGTCTCCTTAATACCCATATTCAATAAATCCAATGCCCTTGGTCTATTTTTACTAGGACACCAAAAAATCTACAATAATAAGAATTTTAAAAGATTTTTGCCACCTATAGATTTACAACATACAATGTTACAGAAAATGTCAACGTAGCAAATTAGAACTCAGAAACTGAGAGTCTAGTTCTAGCTTAGGTTGCAGGTAATAGTCCTACGGACAATTTAGAAATCCTGGTATTTTAAATTTGGTGTTAGAGAGCACTGATTCAAACCATATACCAAAGGTGAAGATGGTGAGGCTCGGAGACATTTAGTGACATATCCAAGACAGACCTGGTGACAGTTCTATCTGTCCCTCCAGAGCTCTTCTCTGATACCAACTATGCAGTCAGGATGCCACCCTCTACCCTCTGGGGTTCTGCTCACCTTTTACCTTCACAATTGTGAGAATTTTTTTTTTAATGTTTCAATTTTGTTATTCTTGGAAGCTGTAAACATGTTCCTTAGTTCTTAATATATCTGAGAGTCATTGGGCTTTCCTTGAATTATGTTTGATGCATGATTATTGAGGCAATTTCTCCTCCCTGCCTCAAATTTAAAGCTTTTATTGGATTGCCAATAATTTTTTTTAATTGTGTGAGATTTCAGAAAAGTTGCCAGTATCTGCTGGTTTCCACAAAGGAACTCACATGCTCTGTGTGAACTCTCTAATGACTGAGAGTATTGCAATATTTTGTTATTATTGCTCAGAAATAACTGCAATTTCCATACCTTATTTTTTTAATCCTCACCCACAGATATGTTTTTTCATAGATTTTAGGGAGGGAGGGAAAGAGAGAGAGAGGAGAGAGAGAGAGAGAGAGAGAGAGAGAGAGAGAGAGAGAAAAGAGACAGGCAGGGAGAGAAAGATCGATGTGAGAGAGAAACATTGATCAGTTGCCAATGGTATGCACCCTGAATGGGAATCATACCTACCACCCAGGTATGTGCCCTGAATGGGAATCCAACCTGCCACCTTTCTTTGTACAGATGTACAGGATAACACTCTAGGCAACTGGAGCCACTCGGGCTGTAGTTTCCATACCTTTATAGTACAAAAAAAGTGGAGCTTTTGTGTGACATTCTGTTAGTTCTGAATAAGTTAGACACTGGATGGCTATGTATTGTTTAAAGGCAGGCAGAGAGCAGGCATTTGATCCAGAGAATTGCTTTTATCATTTGGGATACACACAATTCCTACTTCCATCAACCTAGGGAGGTCATTGGCAAACAGGTCAGAGTCAGTGGAATATTAATTTATGTGAAAATTTACCAAGTGCATCAGCAATATTGAATTTTTTAAAAAAATCAGCCCCAATGGGTTTTTCCTAAAACAAGTAATTTCACTGAATTCAGCAAGAGTTATTAATTTTTTTAAAAAAATGAACATGATCTAAAACTCGATTCTTAGAAAGGTCATACTCTGTGGTTGGTACTCTGAAAGCCAAATGCAACTCTATCTTCAGTTTTTGTTTGTTTTTTTTTTTTTCATTTATGCCATTGTAAACCAGAAGTTGCCCTCAGAAATAGCATTTAGTCTAAAAAGTAATTCTGTAATTACATATTTTGCAGCAGGCACATTTTCTAAGCAATTTATAATACCTATTTGTAGTCATTCTCTTTAGAATTTACATGTTTGTAGAAATGTGCTTTCCATACATCTTCCTGGATAAGCCTTTGCAACTCAGATATGTTGATACTCTAGTGTTTTCTTACAAAATTCTAGCACCCTTGATTTAAAAGCAAATTTTTTAAAAAATAAAGATCTTTAAGAGAAAGACTATCTTCACCATGGGATCCTTATTATAATGTCTTTGGGTACAGTCAGTAAGCTTCTTTATAATGAACTCTTTTGGCCATTTGAGTAACTGAACTTTCCTTGAATAACCACATCTTATAGGCAATAGTGTGACTGAAAAATTGCAAAATATCACCCTTGTATATTTATTTGCATGGAGGATAGAACAAGGCTCTTCTATATAGAAAGTTATCCTCCAAAATTATTAAGTGGTTGAGAATTATTCACATTTGAAAGTCAGTCATGGCCTCCTCCCACAAAGAGTCTCCTGAATTCAAAAGTTACTAATATTACATAAGCATAAAAGTTAAGATCATTAACTTCAGAATTACTACAACCTTGCTTCAAATTCCAGCTCTAATGTTTGTATTTTGCAACCCCCTTTTAAGCTTTTTAAGTTCAGTTTTCTCATATTTAAAATGGGAATAATATCATATGTCTCAGAGAGCAATGGGGATAGTCAAATAAAATAATGTGTCTGAATGGTGCAGTTAGAGTTCCATAAGTGAGAGTTTGTTGTTGGTCTCAAGCGATTATGTCTTTCTTTTAATAATTTTCAAGCACTGGCCTTTTATCCCATTGTCAGAATTATGTGTCAGAAATTAGGACCAACATCTCAACTAGTTAATTGTTATGATTTTTAATTTAAGATATTATTGCAAGGTCCATTTATGTATTTGACAAATATTGGTCATGCACTGCTGTAAGGCCTGAGGGTGTAGCAATGAGCAAAAGCACACATGGTTCCTGTCCTCCAATATTCTTAAGGAATAAAGACACTAGGGAGTTTTACAAATAAATCTAAGATTGGCAGCTAGTTCGGAGAGAAACACAGAGCTGTAGGAATCTCTCCTCCACTGATTTGGCCTAGTCAAAGGCCCTGAGAAAGTATTTCCAAAGAAATGGTGTTTCTGATGGAATTGGAAGGATGAATGGGAATCAAACAGGGGAAGAGAGAAAAGTAGTTCCATGTGGAGAAAATCAGTTGTTCAAAGGACCTGTGGTAGGATGGAGAAGGGAGAATGCAAGTGAAAGGTTATCATCGCTGGAACATAAGGAGCAGGGGGACCGTGGTTTGAAATCAGACTGGATTTTATTTCTGGAACAAGCCAATCCAGTGCTTCAAGGTTATATTAAAGAGTTTTACTTTTATTCTAAAACTAGAGGCCCGGTGCACAAAAATTTGTGCACTCGAGGGGAGGGGGTCCCTCAGCCCGGCCTGTGCCCTCTCGCAGTCTGGGACAATCTCGGGAGATAACGACCTGCTGGCTTAGGCCTGCTCCCGGGTGGCAGAGGGCAGGCCTAATCCCTAGGTGCAGCCCCTGGTCGGGCTCAGAGCAGGGCTGATTGGGGAATTGGGGCGCCACCCCCCTGTCATGCACAGAGCAGGGCGGATTGGGAGGTTGAGATGCACCCTCAGTCACACTCAGGGTAGGGCCGATAGGGGGGTTGGGACACCGCCCCCTGTCACATTCAAGGCAGGGTCAATGTGGAGGTTGCGGTGCCACCCCCTCTCATGCACAGACCAGGGCCAATCAGGGGGTTGGGGCACTGCCCCCTGTCACCCACAGAGCAGGGCCGATCAGGGGGTTCGGGTGCCACCACTCTCACACTCAGGGCAGGATTGATGGGAGGTTATGGCTCTACCCCATCACGCACAGAGCAGGGCCCATGGGGTGGGGGGTTGGGGCGCACCACCCTGTCACACACAGAGCCACAGGGCGATCAGGGGGTTGGGGAGCTCCCCCTATCAGGCACAGAGCAGGGCTGATCAGGGGGTTGGGGCGCCTTCCCTGTCAGGAACAGAGCAGGGCCGATAGGAAGGTTGTGGCCCCGCCCCCTGTCACACACAGAGCCGCAGCGCGATCAGGGGGTTTGGGCGCTGCCCCCTGTCACGCTGATCCCGGTGCTGGGAGGCATATTACCCTTTTACTATATAGAATAGAGGCCTGGTGCATGGGTGGGGACCGGCTGGTTTGCCCTGAAGGGTGTCCTGGATCAGGGTGGGGGTCCCCACTGGGGTGCCTGGCCAGCCTGGATGAGGGGATGATGGCTGTTTGCATCTGGTCACACACCCTTCAGGGTGGGGGTCCCCAGTGGGGTGCCGGGCCAATCTGAGTGAGGGGCTGAGGGCTGTTTTCAGGCTGGCCGGTGACTGAAGCTCCCAACTGCTCCTTTTTTTTCTGTTTTCTTTTTTTTTTTTTTTATTCTGGGCCAGCTTTAGCTCTGGCTCCAGCTCTGAGGCCTCAGCTGCTGAACGCAGGTATCTGGTTTGTTTCGGTTCTATAATCGAAACTCTGTATCAACTCCAGCTATGAGATCCCGGCTGGCTGAAAGCAGGTTTCTGGGGTTTTGTTTAGCTTCTATCTTTGTTACAATGTTTCAAACTGCAGGCTTCAAGGCCGGCAAGGCAGGCGGGGAACGTTGGTTTCCTCCGTCACTGAAGCAAGCAAGCCTCATGTTAGTTTCAAGCTGCCTGGCTGCCGGCTGCCATCTTGGCTGGCAGTTAATTTGCATATCTCGCTGATTAGCCAATGGGAAGGGTAGCGGTCGTACGCTAATTACCATGTTTCTCTTTTATTAAATAGGATAATAAAGGTTTTGTGATGAGCTAATATGATCAGATTTGCTTTCACAGATTAGGGGTGTTTGCAATGAATGTGTGAGGACCCATTAGGAAGACATTGTAATAGTTCCTATTATAATGCCTTGGACCTGGATGGAGACAGTGAAGATGGAACGTTGGCCTACATCTGATGTGTATATTATAGGATGAAACAGAGAGTGGTATCATGAATAACAAAGAGAAGATGCCAAATAGGCAGTTTGACCTGAGAAAAGAGATCTGTGCTTGGATTAAGTATTTGTGAGTTATCTGGGTCTAGGCACTAATAGAGGGGAGTTGGCATAGAAAAGGCAAAGGAAATTACTGAGCTATAACAAAATTAATGTTTGTTTTTTTAAAACAAGGCAATGAAAAGATAGAGGCAAGAGTTTTACTAAAATGAGTTTTAGTGCAATTTCTCAGATGGACATTGGATATACTGAGCTCATAGTTAATTGTCATTTATTGGGATCTAAGCTAGTGCTTGCAAATTTTTCAGTGACTTGTAGAGGTGTTTGTGGTACAAGGAGAGATACTATGTGTGGAAGGTAGTCTAATGGAATCAAATGTCCTTTGAGAATCCCTCAAGAAAACAACCTATTCTCTCTCCCACCCTCCTCCTACCTTTTCTTCCTCTTTCTGCTCTCCTTGCCCCTATCCATCTCCCTCTCTCGGCTTCAGCAAGAATCAAATATATAAGCCATCTCTGAAGTCTTTAGGATATATGTCATGTGCTCTTCACTCCTGTTTCCATCTCATTGTTCTTATTTTTCCTATATGCTTGGTTGATTTTATTACATTTTTAAATTTATTTTTTGCTATTTTGTGTCCGTCTTTCTTAGCCATAAAGTGGCTTATAAAATATATATTCTTGAAATATGTTAGAGTTAGAGTATTGGTTTGGTGAAGTTTTCCCTAAATATTTCACAAACGTATCTAGCAGGCAAATGTGTCTTGGCATCTTTCTCCTTGTGAATTTGTATTTAAGATTGACAATAAAAGAAAGGGGTATTATCTCTTCAGAGTTCAAAATTCTGCCTTTTTATTTAAGCTTTTACATTCAATATGGATAGGCTAACGCCACTTCACTCCAAAGGCCACGTAGAAAAATTTGAAGAAGTAGAATATCTTCCAGCACATCCTTCACCTTGAAGTGGATTTTTTTTAAAAGACTGTTTGTACATAGGTATGTTGTAGCCAAAGAGTTGGTCTTGATACATATCTAAAGGCTGGTTTTTCAACTGGTTACCATTTGTTGACATTGGACAGGTTGGAGTCCTGTGTCTTTCTTTTTCTTTCTTTCCTTCCTTCCTTTCTTTCTTTCTTTCTTTCTTTCTTTCTTTCTTTCTTTCTTTCTTTCTTTCTTTCTTCTTTCTTTCTTTCTTTTCTTCCTTCCTTCCTTCCTTCCTTCCTTCCTTCCTTCCTTCCTTCCTTCCTTCCTTCCTTCCTTCTTTTTCCTTCCTTCCTTCCTTCCTTCCTTCCTTCCTTCCTTCCTTCCTTCCTTTCCTTGGATTTATGTGCTTGAAGTAATTCAGTTGTGAAATATATTACCTGTATACCTTGGAATGTGTCTGCTCTGTCTTTTTTGCCAACAGAAGAGAGAGAAGGAGTTTTGTTGGTATGTGTATGTGTTTTCTGTTGAAAATGTTTTAAGTTTTAGGTACACTGTTAGAGAAGCGTTTCTCTACAGCTCATTTATTTGATAGAGACTGCCAGAGTGGGTTGAGGACCTTTGGTGAGCTGGCAGTGGGCCTTTGAGCCAGGTACGTGTTCTCACTTGTGCTCACTTCCTTATGATGATATTTGATGGTTCATTAGAATTCTGTCTTCACACCTAGGGAAAAAGAAAGAAAGCATAAGTAGGGTGTTTATTGTCAAGATAAAGAAAAAAACAGGTAAAACACTTAAGGCTATTGAAGTTTTATCTTATTACAGAAGACCAAAGAAATACCAAGCACGCTTCCTAGAGAAAGGGAGGGACCCCCATTTATTAACACTAGCGGACTCCCGGAATCATTTCCAAACCAGAGTGAAGAAACATGCAGAGAGCCCGCCTATACATATCCCGCTGGGGTCTTTGCCTTGCAGATATGCCCCCTTCCCCTTCCGTGGCCCTGCAGGAAGGCCCCCAGGGGTCAGGCCACATCCAATGGTCCCTCCTGGCACCGGCATAGCAACCCTCCCCCCGCAGGGCAGTGCATTGTTCACAGTTCCATGGCCTCTGCATTTAGATAATAAGTTCTGCAAGACCAGTTTCCTCCTCAATCTTAGTCACTTTATCTTGGAATGGTGACTTGCCCTGGTTTTATTCTGGATCCACATTGACTAGGATCAGTGCAGTACTGAGGAAGACAGGGTCTGCCTGGAAGCAACATCTTATGTGCCACTGAAAAGTGCTTCTTTTTGAACTAAGAATTTACTAGAGATTAGGGTCAACAATCAAGGTTTAGGGCAAGGTTTCTGCAGTTTGGTATTGTAGACATTTTGGTATAGATAATTCGTTGCCATGAGTGCCTATTCTGTATATTGTAGGACATTTAGCTGCATACTGTGCCTCTACTCACTATATACCAGCACCCTCTCCCCTACCACACACACACTTAGTTGTGACAACTAAAAATGTCTCTAGACATTGCCACATGTCGGGGGAGGGGGGGGGGTCAAATTAACCCCTAATTTATAATTCTAGCTTCAGGTAATTTAAGAATAACTTTTAATAGTTAAGGCAAATTAAAATCTGTGATCATGAACATTTCAGACCTATACCCCACTCACACATACATGCAAACATAAAAATAAAAAAAATAGAACTCTTAGGTAGTTAAAGCCTTTTAAAAATATACATTACTCTAAAATAAGAATGAAAACAACATCTTTGTGTGTTCAATCTAATTTTATTTTTAGAAATATCCTAATAAACCATTGACTAAACCTGCAGAAAATTGGTTTTCTTTAATCTCATTTTCAATGGTTGATCATTATCAAAACTGTATTATAGAGCGTTAATCCTCTCTAAAGATTAGCAACGCTGGAAGATCATGCCAATTCTCATTACATGTTGGTGTCTTTATCCAACAGTTGATTCTGGTAGTCTGATAAAAATAAGTCATGACTATATTTACTTTTTCATTAAGTGCAATTGTATTATCTGTCTAAAGGAATGAAACATTACAGAGAAAAGAATAGTCTGCAGAGATAAGTAACAGTCATTTATCATGATTGGCCATTATTCACTTAATGCTCATTTTTCATCCCAAATAAGTAATTGTTAGGAAAGTTGGCCTTTTTTGTAGTATATTTTGTTATTGTTGTTTTCTTTCATTTGTCATAATATAAAATAAACATAAATTATAGAAGTTGAGAAAATTGTTGGCTCAGTCTATGATGTGGGCAATAAAAATAAATTACTTTCTAATTTTTACTTCTCTTATTTTGGGTTGTTTTCATCAGTTAATTTATCCAATTAAATTTGATTTTTCTATAAGTGTACCACACCTTACAAAGTGCTGGTCCAGTCATCAGTAAAATTAGGTTTTGGTCTACACAAATGTTTCCCTATTGCATCATTTAAACCTCTGAAATGTTAAATGTTTATTTATAGTATAATTAAAAAGGCTTTCCCCTCATTCAGTATTTCACTCAGTGAATGACAGGGCAGTTATATGAATAATTATAAAGTTGGAGTAGCTCACTGTATTTTTAGTTAAGAATAACAAACTTGAGTTTGGTTTTGAGGGCACTAGCTCCACTGGAATCTGTGCTACTTGATGTAATAGCATATAAATATTTGGTTGTAAATCAGAAAACAGAATCCTGTGTACTAGAAGAACATTTACTGAGATCAAGCTTTCTTTTATTGTTCTTAGTTCAGTGCTTCTGATTTTTAGTTCAATTTGGGAATATCCTGGGTCAGAAGAGCAATGGATCCTGCAGGTATAAGAAGTGGACATAAGTTGTCCAGCCAGCATGGCTCAATGGTTAAGTGTTGACCTATGAACCAGGCCAGTTCGATTCCAGGTCAGGGCACATGCCTGGGTTTACTGACTTGATCCCCAGTAAGGGGATCATGAGGTAGCCAATCAATGATTCTCTCTCAGCATCAATCAATGATGTTTCTATCGCTCTCTCCCTAGCCCTCTGAAATCAATAAAAATATATTTTAAAAAATAATTGTACATAAGAGTGTTCTGTACATGGAAGCAGTAGATAGAGGCAAGGAACAAAGGTTTACTAAAATATGTGTTTCACCAACATAGATAATCCTTACTTGATTCATTTTTCTATAATTTCTTGAGAGGCAGATTTAAAAGAAAATTCAAGTCATACAAGTTTTACTGTATTTTACTTTAAATCTGGGAGGATTTCTGACTAAAAAGCTTTCCTTAAAATATTCCTATGGTAATCTCGTAAGTACATATATATCTGCAATTCTAAGCAAGTATAAAATTTTTTAAAAAAGATGTGATTTACATATTCTAGGCTCACTGAAAGTTCAGATGGTATTGCTTGCCTTTTTTACTACTGAAACTCTGGTAAAGGATCGCTCCTCCTCCTCTGAGCAGCTGATCACCGACCTCAGGCCTTGCCCGAAGTTTTCCTGTTCTAGTAGCAATGATGATGCTCAATTGTTGGCTGAGAATACTGAGTTGGGCCCAGTACATTCCCAAAAATGTCTTTTCTCTCCTTTGGTTCCCTTGAGTGTTTTCTTTTCACTTTCCTTATTTTTCTCTCTTCATTCTAGGCATATTTTCATGTCTATATGCAGGAATATAAGAAATATTATACTTTTAAATATTCACTTTTCTACTTTATTAGAGATTTGAGGAAGTACATGTGGTTGTATATCTAGCCTGAAAGGCGGTATATAAACCCATTGGTCACATACATATATGCATGATACTGAGATAGTTATCTGAGAATGTGAAATACTTAAAGGTCATGCCTAACTTTATGATCCGGATAGAGGCAGAAATTTCCGCTGAGACTCAAATTAGCCTTTTCTCTGGCAGTAACAGCACAGACACCAGATATAAAGATCTTGGCCCATCAGGTCATCTGCCAAATGAAAACAAGGCACAATCAAGGGATTGGTTTAATTCCAGACAGTACAGAATTTGTGAAAGAACAGAAGAACACACTTTGGCAGAATTCTGGGCCGGGTTTATTTTGACCTCACAGCTAAGGTTGAAATGGCAGAGTGAGATGAATTAAAGAGATGTGCCAGGGCATGATTATCATCATCATTATTATTATCATTTTACAAAAGTTTACTCCTAAGTGTACAACAGACTCCAAGAAAACACTTCATTCGCGCTGTAGGTGGCAAGAGATGTTATGGCAGGGAATCCAGGTATTAAAACAGGAATGGAATTAAGGATCACCATTGCCCCAGGCACAAGGAACAGCTCACTTTTTACCAGATTTCTTAATTCCACCCGTGGCCAAGGGAGCCCTTCCCTGTGGCCTCCACTTTTAGTCCTCAAGTTTCTTCTGTTCCTCTTTTTTGCTTCTGCTTGAACCCCTTATCGTCTTCATCCACCTCCTTAGCCTGCTTCTTGGGCTGCTTCAGCAGATTCCTTTTGCCACTTTCGTAGCCGGACATGGTGCCTGTGACCCCTTCACCTGGATAGAAGAATTCTTAATGCACAAGAAGTAAAGGACCTTGGTTTACACCTTTTATTTTAGTTTTCATAAGGTTCTGTATTGATTATCTATACATTGATAGCTATGAAAAGTGTCTCTAATTCAGTTGCAGAGTCCCAGGGGTTTTGTGCAATGCAGATTTTTGGGTTCCACTCCCAGAAATTCTGACACAGTAGGTCAAAGGTAGGTTTTGGGAATGTGCCCCTAACAGATAACTATGGTGATGCTGATGCAAATGACCCCTGTTACTCCTTAACTGCACTTTGTGAGCCACTGCCCACTTCTCTAGGCCATTGGTGATTTTGGCCTTGTCAAGATCCAATTAGGTAGCTCAACCCCTCCCCTATTGTTACTGGACTAAAGGGGTTCATTTGTCTTTGTGTATCAAAGCTCAATCAGGTGCACGCAGGAGTTTGCAGCAAAGAAAGTAAAAGTTCTTTTAAGGAACTGGCACCAAGCCCAGAGATACAGATAAGCTAATGCTCTATGACCTGGCTCTCCGATGGCTCCTAGGGGATAGATCATATAGGAGGGAAAAATCATTAGACCTGGTGGTTATGGGAGTTGGGGTACTGGCCTCCGCTGATTGGTAGGGCCTAGGGTAAGGGGTAGTTGGTCGTTGCTCCAGGTCCTGATGCCAGCCATGGCATGGTCCTGTCTGGTTTCATGAGGATGTGGTTGGTATAGTCATTCTGCTTCATGAGTCTGGGGTTAAACATAACTGAGGTCACGATGCTATCTTCAGCATTTAGTTTGACTGACATTCTATTTCCATGGTCAATAGACCTAAAACCTTATTCTTAAGACAACTGATGCTAACCAAAACCTAATTTCCCAAGGACTTAATGATTAAGGAAGTGGATGTACAGTTTGTGCAAGGGTGGTGAAAGGATTTAGTTGAAAGGATTTAGTTGAAAGTGAGTCATAGTGCTATTAGACTGGACAAAGTTGGCTTGAATGAAGACAAAAGTCATGATAAAGGAATAAAGTTCTTATGTGGCTCCATGATCGCTCTGTTTCTCCATCTCCTTGAGAAGAGCTGCTCTGACTGTGTTTTAGAATCTCCATTTGCCAGGACTATTTCCCTGAATTTGATAGTTTATATAAATATTTTTTTTAAATATATTTTATTGATTTTTTTACAGAGAGGAAGGGAGAGAGATAGAGAGTTAGAAACATCGATGAGAGAGAAACATCGATCAGCTGCCTCCTGCACATCTCCTACTGGGGATATGCCCGCAACCAGGTACATGCCCTTGACCGGAATCGAACCTGGGACCTTTCAGTCCGCAGGCCGACGCTCTATCCACTGAGCCAAACCGGTTTCGGCTATATAAATATTTTTAAAACTCTAAGCAACTAACCTATAAAAGAATAATCAGAATACCACTTGTTTTTTACTTGGGCATGCCCTATTCAATTTTTGTAGCAAATTCAGTAATTCTGCCTATTTTAAAAAGCTTCCCCCATTCTTATTCATTATTCCCTGTGTTTCAGTTCAATATCTTGTCATTTTTATTTGAGTTGATGTGTGCCCATTCTTATGTTGGAAGGAAAATATGTATTCTGTGAAAGGAATAACCACAATTTCATTTCCTTGCTTTTTGTCCAAAATTAAAATTAACTATTGTGTGGCTATAGCAAAGATTGAGGAACAAGGGTTGAGAAATCAGGATCAGAGGATTAATGGAGGCTATCATGAGTAATTTGAGTTTCAGTCAAGGAGGACTCTGGAGGTTTCGCATTGAAGGAAGTCACAGTAAGAGAGATAAGGGACATTTTTTAAGGAAAAGTAGAAGAAAAACCAAAACCAAGTTATAATCATACACAATACACCCCAATAAATTGCATAGCATCTGAGAGATGCAGGAAGTCTCCTTCGGTTCTCTTTCAATGCTACACTGGTCAATAGGAAGATGAGAGGAGGTGGGGCACAGCTCTGATCTTCCCACTGTCTAGACACATTAAAAATAGCTTCTTTTAGGCAAAGGCACACGGTCTGAGAAATCTTATTAAAGTTATGTTTGATTATTTTGTACTGTAATAAATAGTTTCTATAGACATCATATTTTATTGTGGCTCTAATGACTGTTGGTTGAATCTGACAATATTGATGTCACTTCATAGTGCCAGTCAGACTGACAATAGGAGAATTTTTTAAAAGAGCAGGACATAGAATCTTCCAAAAGTGATACATAAAAACCCCTTCTCTCAGTTGAGAAAAAGGAGCTCGGTTCAGGAGAACCCTGGCAAGATCATCTTCTTGGAGAGTTATGCTATAAAATGTGAACAAACTTTTCTTCAATGTCATTCTTGGGATTCCAGCCTGCGTTTCTATTGATAATATGGAAATGTTATGGAAATAGAACATGCGGTGTGTCTCATCTGTCTCACAGAGTGGTTGCAAGATGACAAAGGTAAAGGGAAGAACGGCTTTAGTTGAGAAGGTAAAGACAGGGTGAAATCTCACTAGGCAGCAGCCTGTGGATAATGAACTTGGGCATCTCTGTCCTGTGAAAGGAGGTATTGTGTGAATGTGAGGGATTGACAGGCTCAGACAAGAACAGAAGTTTTGAGCCTTGCTTTCCAAACCAAGCCTTATGAGAATTTTGAGTCTGAAGCAGACCCAGGGGCTGATGAATAGAGTTGTCAGGGAGAATGCAGAGCAAGGTGTGAATTTTGGTCCCAGAGGGATGCTGGTCTTTATGCTGATGAGAGGGTGAGAAGTGCTGATAGATCAAAGAGAGGCCTAAAGACAAGTGAAACAAATCATTGAGGACTACTGGGAAGCATTTATTCATTATTTTCCATAGCGTTCGGAATTGCCATATCACTTTCCCTCAGAAGATCACACAGAGCAGCTTCTTTGCAGTAGTCCAGCATTGTTTAGCCTTGTAGTTAAAACTGCAGGTTTGGAATTAGGGTCTCCGGGTTCAAATCCTGGCTCTATAGCAGGGGTGGGCAACCCGTGGCACGCATACCAAACATGGCACGCCATTAACTTTTGCTGGCACATGAAACCCTCTCTTATAATCTTCCATTTACAGTTTTTTTCTTAATATCGACTTTTTTATTTTTCAGATAAATTCAGTGCAGATGCATCTTAGATAAATAAATAATTTTACATAACAAGTTATCTTAAAGATCATAGACATGGTTTGACGAGAGAGGGGAAGAGCAATTTCTATGCCTCTGCCTTAACTCTCCCTGCCTTCCTAGATCCGACCAGTGTTTTGGTTTCATCCACATACGCTTGTGAAGCTTTGTTATCAGTGATGAATTTTGTTAAGTCTCGTAATAGGAGTAGCCTGGCGGATGAAAGTAGTAGCTCGTGCATATCTCTGAAGGTCACGAAATATAAACCTGATGTAAAATCTCTGTCATCAGTGATGCAGCAGCAAAAGTCCCACTGATAATATCAAACGGAGTCATAAAGTTTTCTGTCGGACTATTAGTGTACATGTATACATTAAAAAATAAATGAATTTTTCATCATCATATACTGTGTTTTTGTCGCTCAAATGAATTTTATTATTTCTTCAAAGTTCTTCACATATGTACACCTTAAGAGATATCAAGTAGGCATAACATGTTCTCAAAACATTAGGGTTGGCATGCAGAAGAATTTTGAGTGAGAGATTTTGCTGGTTTTGGCACGCACTCACAAAAAGGTTGCCCACCCCTGCTCTATAGAATGTGATGCATTCCTCACTTTTGGAAAAATTGCACAACTTAAATCATGTTTATCTTTATTATTTTATCTATAGAATAGGAATAAGTACTTTATCCAAATTACAATGTCATTTGGGTCAAATGAGACAGGTTTTGTAAAGTGTGAAGAGTATGAAAGAGCACAATAGAACCCTAAATAAACATATGCTATCAAACTTAATTTCTGGTCTAAAATTTCAATTACAGAGCCCTTCCAGATCCCAGAGAATTTATAATAAAGAGAAAGAGTCCATACCAATTAAGATATAATTATTGACAAAAAGAAATTTAAAAAATTACTGGAATATAAGCATGCAATTTTAAAAAAATCATTTGAGAGCAAAACTAGTTGAAAATTGGTATAGATTAGAGTAAGCATCATGCTCTATCCAGTTGGGAAATGTATCACATGATTAGCATTAAAATAATGTTATTCTATGGAGGTAAAAATAATTTTAAAGAACATGTTTTACAGTAGTATAGTAGACCCTTCTAAAAATCATAGATAATAACTGCGTCTAGCGTAAGCTTTCCCAGCGTGTTCAGTAAACTCTTATAAACCATGCACTCATACTTCTTTGACTCAGAGCAAAGGAAAATTTAGTAAATATACTAGCTTGGTAGTTTTGAGCACTCTTTTCTAAAACACGCTAGCCTTTATTTTAATAAAACACTGTTCCTTTATTTGGTATGTGGAAGTTGTACTAGTGGATCCAGAAATGCAACAGATAATCAGTGTTCCTTTCCAGAGCAAAGTTGCAGGTGCTCAACTGATACTTTGCTTTATCAGCTCTGTATTTAGCAGGCAGCCATTTTCTTAACCTTTTAGGTACTAGGTGATATCTGGAGTTTCCAAGAACAAATATATCCAACAGAGACATTCAATATTAGTAAAAGATACTAGAGCCAAAAAAGGTATTAATATATTAAGATGCGTTGATGCCAAAAAAATGTCAAGGGAATGTGGAAAGTAAAAAAAAAAAAAAAAAGCCATAATTTCATTTACGTACACATATACACAAGTATATACCTTGTTGATGATCATTTTTCATCTGTAGTGAAGACACATTTTTCAGTGTGAAATTCTAACTCGGGCCAGTTTTAAAATTTTGTGATCCTCAGAAATGGACTACCTTATACATAAGTAAAGCAGATCACTACCTTATTATTAGTAGACATATTAGGATAAGTGGAAATGTTGATAAGACTGGGACTTGGTTTCCTGAAATGTCATCTGTAGGCAAAATTTTCAGGCTCTTTCATAGCAGTGAAAGGACAATGTGGGATGAACACATGTGTATATGGCAAGGTAAAGAATTCTCTGTCCGGGAACGTGAGAATCAGGCCTGCGACAGCTGGTTATAGAAGGCACTATGTCATCCTATCTAACAGGGTCCAATTCACATTATGGATATTGCTGATTTGTATGCATACTACACCAATTGTTAGGAAGATAATGGCACAGAATGTGGTTCCCACACAGTAAGTATGTTATGACAGTTTTCCTACAGATGGAAATAATGAGTCTTGATAAAGGGTAACCTCTTTCTAATTTGTAAAAACAGACCCTATGGATAAGCAATAACCCTGACAGAGCTTTTTCAACGGGATGGGGATTTCAGCTCAACTCAATATTCTTCCCCTCTCACTCCCACCCACCTTTTTCTATTCAAAGCCTCTTTTTTCTCTCCTGATACATGGAATGGTAGCTTTATTAAATCTGACATTGGTGCCAATATCTTCTTCTCCTATGTTGCTTTGGTAATAGATTTAATTAAAAATATAAATCTTCTGAGTAGATTGAAGTCTTTAGAGCCCTTTCTACATGCTTTCATTTTCTCATTATGCTAATCATTATTTTTACTATTGTATTTGGAAATCACTAGCTATTAGGTTTTTTTACACATTTATTTTATTTAAATAAAAAATTATCTTTAGGGGATCATCATGATCAATTTTTGTTAGTGGGCATGTGGTAGAAGAAAAACAAACAAGTAAGATATATTTTTAGTTATGAGGAAGGGTGTGTGTATGTGTGTGTGTGTGTGCGTGTAATACACACTATTACCATTGGTAGAGTAGCAAGAGTTGGTTTCCAAATTTCATAAGTAAGCAACTGTTGGGTCCTCTATGGCTCAGGCATTCATATTATAGCATTAAGATACTGACTCTTTATATTGTGATCAGAATCTTGCTTACAATAAAATATGAATTGTTTAACACGTGACTTCAGAAGTGACAGTTTTCTTTCAGAAAAAAAACTATTTAAATGTCATTTAATAGGGATTATTTTCCTTCAAGCATAAGGGATTTTTGATAAAAGAACTATTTTAAAGTTATCTTTGATAATTATTGCATCATAAGTTTAAAAAACTATGTGTGTATGTGTTTTTTGCATGTGAAATACAGACCCTCTACATGCTAACTCTTTTCATAACCCCTCCCAAGTCTGTGAGCTCCAGAATTCATTTAATAACACTTAGCATGCTTCTTATTCATTTAGTCATCTTGCATAACTCTTTCTAGCCATATTTTAACTTCTAAATTTGTCAAATTATATTTATGATCATGATGTGTTATGATATTGATGAATTAAGATTCAGTCTTACTTGTGTATTTTCCTTTAAGTACAGGATCTAAGTGAGTGATTTAGAATTGATAGACTTTATATTGTATAATTTATATCACTTCTCTTTCAAATAAAGATTGGAAATGAATCCAGTGGAGTCCTGTTGAAACCATGAGTCAATATAAAACTATGTTTATTGACAAAAGGAAGTAACATGATTCCAGATATAATTCTAAGTAACTTACATAGTGGGTCTGTCACTTTCTGTGTAACCTCAAATAAATTACTTTTGCCTTTCTGTGACTCAGTTTTCTCCACTTTAAAAGGGACATAATAATAATAAGACTTATTTAATAGGGTTACTATGAGAATTAAATAAGTTAACTGATGTAGCATAATTAGAATAGTATTTAGCATATAATAAATAATAAAAAGTCATTATTTTCATTGTTATCTTATTTATCCTTACAAAACCTTATGATGAAGTATTTTTCTTGTTCCCATATTGCAAATGTGGAAACCGAGGCTCACAGTGGTTCCTTCCTTATTTATCTCTAAGATTTGTTTGAGATTTAAGCAGCATCAACGAGAGGAAAGCACTTTTGAAAGCATAAATCGCAGTGCAAGTGAAAGGAGCTAAGGGATTGTTAGAGATAAAGGAAGAATAATTACATTAACAGGTACTTGCTAGATGGACAACCAGTGAAGTGTAAAAGAAGTGGTTTCTCCATATGGTCTACATTTTATGAAGAATATGATTCCCCAGGACTCTGGAATAGTAAACTGCGCCCAGGACATCCCATGGTAAAGCTTCTGTAATACTGAGAGTTAAAGCTTTTTATTCTGCCATTGGTTTATTTAAAGCATAAGCAATTAGAAAGAAACAAATGTCATTTTGTGGTCACTCCATGCTTTGTTGTTCTTTAATGAAAATACTGGATAAGCCAAACATAATTAATTCAAAGTTTATTTTATGGATATTATCTTTAATATTAATGAGGTTTGTCCATGTCTGAATTAGTCACGATTTCTGAGAATTCTTCTTTTGTTCCCTACTCCACAAGGAAAGCTGAATAAAGGAAGACTTAGCTAAAAGGTCTATCAGTATACACCGATAATTTTGTACTAACATATAATGTGTGTTAGTGTGTGATTTTTTTTTTTTTTTGCTTATTTTATCTAATGGTAAAACCTCAGATTAGCTATTGTAAGAACTGCATTTTCAATGTGTATCATCCGACTGATTATGTTTTTTAAAAAATGCATTTGCCCTTTGTGCTGGAAAAATTACCCAGTTAACACCATGATAATAGCAGTGATTTTCAGGAGTTGATTTGTGGGTCCTTCTCTCTGTAATTTGCTTGCTAGTTCTGACAACCCTTCACAATGGCTATAATCAGTGCGGTGATTTTTCTCATGAACTTTGCTTGGAGCTGCCCATCACTGCTTCACCTACATATTTTTAAGTGCTGTGATACTTATACTTTCTCAGTTTGCTCTTGATTGCAATTAGTCAGAGTTATTTTTTATAGCTGTTAAGAACTTTGCACTTATAAAAAGTATAAACATGAGTCAAGACATTTTTCTCTCAGTAGGAAACACAAAATTATTGAATTTTATAACTTAAATTGATGTTAGAGATCATCTAGTAGTAGCAATCAACACATTTAAAAGATGAAAAAAAGGGGGGTTTTCAGAGTTTAAGTGTGAAGGCCAAGGTCCTACAGAGATTACTCTCCTGGCTCCCATGGCTCTATAATTTATACATAAAGTGGATTAACAGTGAACTAAATCTAAATGTGCAGATACAAATAGAGATAATTACTGCTTGTCCCGATAATCATAGAGAAAGACCCAAGAGAGCAGACACTTCGATGCTTTTGTCCATTATTGTATTCCTAGTATGTAGAATAGTGCATGTCCTATAGCAGATACTCAATAAATATTTTTGTATAAAAAATTAATGGTTATTTGAATAATACCCCATCACATACACACTTTTTAAAAAATATGTTTTTATTGATTTTTAGAAAGAGAGGAAGGGAAAGGGAGAGAGAGATAGAAACTTCAATGATGAGAGAGAATCATCGATTGGCTGACTTCTGCATGCCCCCTAATGGAGATCAAGTCTGCAACCCGGACATGTTCCCTGACCAGGAATCAAACCGGTAACCTGTTGGTTCATGGGTTGACACTCAACCACTGAGCCACATGAGCCAGGCTTTTTTTTGTTTTGTTTTTTTTTTGTTTTACCTATTAATACCTGGCTTTTCAACTATGTTAATTGCGTTTTATTTATATCTTCAGCTGTCCAGATAATTTGTTTTACTTTTTTTTTGTTTATTATCAGCTAAATACTTGTATACCATATGTAATCTCACTGTCACATTAATGGTGTAATATTCAGCCAGTCAGCCAGTGTTTTACCATATGAAGTCATACAAATGTGATTTTTTTTCCTCCAGTTTAATTGATTAAATGCATTCATTCATTTGTTATTATGTGTTGAGCAGTTTAATTTTTGTGATGTAAAAAGCCAACAACTGAAAATAATTATTACAATTATAAATCATGGGTTAAAATTCTCTAATATTAAATCTAACTTGATGGTGTTGCAAGTGTCAATGAAAAAAACACACAAAGGTTTAGAAACATTTGCCAAAAGAGTAAAACTAATTCTGAAGTCTCCCCCAATCACAGCCTTCGTTGCATGTGAAAGTTTCCAGGGAGTGTTTCATCATCTTCTTTCCCTTATTCAAGAGGATCTAGGCACCTTATATAGGCCCTGCTGCTAACATTGTGTGATATTTTTTTTTTGTCTCAGCTCAGATACTAATAAACCCAGAAGATAGCTTAGCTTAAAATATAAATTCTTGGTAGCTTAATTTTAGTGAGTGTCACCCTAAAGAATCTTATGATTAACCACAAGTAGGGGTTTCAGTCTAACAAAAGTAATAAAGATCATCACAATGAATTCTGTATTTGAGCAAGCACCTAAAATTGTGTGCATGTCTGTTCATCTATAACAAAACAACAACAACAAAAAAAACACACCAACACAACCCAAAACCTAGAGAAAGAGAACAGCGGATAAAAGATGTAAGAACCTGTATTCCTGTCATCTCTTTGCTTTAGTGTTAAATTAACAAGCTGGTGATATATGAGCCTGTATAAATTAGGCTGTTTTTCAGTGCACATTGGAAAAAACACACACACACACACACACAAAAGCACTGGTTAGTACAGAACAGATCATCCCCACTGCTCTCCGGAAGCAATTTCCTTTTTCCCTGAGTCTGCTGTTGGAATGCTGGCCACGTGGTGTCTGCTGCCCAGGCTGCATCAGGGGCAGCCAGCAGCCACCCACGCTGTAAACGATCTGAGCTGGCGATCTGTGCTCAGCCACTGGGAGAAACCCGTTCTTCTCTAGACTGTGGGTAACATTGTGAGTGCAAACTTGTCTCCAATTTTTGAATTCAGACAGAGGTTCAAAGACATTGAGAGAGTCCAGCTTTTCACATAGATTTGTTGGTTGTTAAAAATTCTGACTTACCCAATAATAATAATTCACATTACTCTTTCTTTTTTCCCAGTGACACAGTTCAAGATGCATGAGTAAGGTCACTAATCATCAAAACACAGGAATTTGAAGAGAAACACGTCAGAACTTTTTGGCTATAAATAGAAAACTTTGGGTAATAATTCTCCAAGCCGTAGAAGACACATTGCATCCTTGATCAGTTCTTCAGGCTTTCCATTTGCAAGCTATGGTCAAGCACTTCTGCACCCTTCCATAAGCAGGCTGACGCTCCAACTGTTGAGCCACACTGAGCAGGGCATAATGACCTCTTTTTAAAAGAATGTATATTTTTTTTATTGATTTCAGATAGAAGAAGGGAGAGAAAAATAGAAGCATCAATGATGAGAATGATTGATTGGCTGTCTCCTGCATGCCCCCTACTGAGAATTGAGCCTGTATCCCAGCATGTGCTCTGCCTAGGAATCGAACCAGTGACCTCTTGGTTCATGGGTTGATGCTCAAAAAATGAGCTGCACTGGCCAGGCTTATCCTTATGACTGTTCACCTCATGTTTCTTTCCTGGGTTCTGTCCGGTTGTAGATTGTGGTGAGTTCTTGCTCGTCTTCTCCTTGAGCGCTTTCGGGAGTTGCAGCATGGCAGAGAGAGAATCGAAGTCCTGCATATCTTGGTAGGAGATGTGTGTTAACTGGGTTAAAGAAGTAACCAGCACTTTTACCAACAGGATGATAATACACAACAAAATGATCTGCTCATTTCCAAAAGTTGCCAAGCAGAAGAGATCCTCTAGTTTAGTACTGCAAATATGAAAGACCTTTAAGATCGTGGTGGAGGATTTAGACAAAGGCAAGATACCACATTTGGCATGATTCCAAAATATTGACGAGAAATTCAAGGCAGTAAGATTAATCAGAGTGAGGCATTTTGGAGCGCAAGAGGCCCTCTGTGAAAATAACTGTTAATTATTTTAGGAATTTTATTTTTCCTTAATTTGGAGAAATTTCAAATAGATTTTTTTTGTTAAGTCATTGCTAACACTTTATTTGAATTTTTTTAAAAAAGCATTGTATTTTTTTTCTGATTACAAAAGACAAACATATTCACTGTAGAAAATTCAAAAATATTTAAAAAAGCAATAAACAGAAGAGATAATGATTCTGACCTTTATATAACCATTAATAACACTTGCTGAAATGTTCTCTCCATATATATACTTTTAAATGGAATTATATTGCTTATATGTTACAGCCTGGTTGTCCACTTAACAATACATATCAAATATATTCCAAAGTCATTAGGTATTCTGCTACAATGGCTGTCTAGTTTTCTATTATATGAATATATGATAATTTACCTGGCCAATATCTTCTTGCTCATTTAGGTTGTTTTTAATTTGCCACTGTTATTACTTCTTCCTTTATGATCTCTTAGGATTATGCTCATACTTATAAAGCACTAGATTACATTATATTATGGTCAATTGTACCCCCTTTTCCTATGAACACCTTTAGCTTAGAGATTTGGTTTTGTTTGCTTTTGTGTGTGTGTTTTTTTAATCACTTGCTACCAGCATCTAGTCCAGAATCAATGCAGGAATTGGTAGGTGTATACTCAAAATATACATACAATCCAAGAATTAGGTTTGCAATGCACATAGATTCAATAAGGTTTTTCATATAGTAAATACTAGAAAAAATATTATAGTGTCTAATGTGGAAGACTAGATTTGTATGGAGATACAGATCTTACATTACAGTCATCACCCTTTCAAAAAGCAATGGAGGGTCCAGAGCCCTCTGCAGATAAGAGTTCCTGATACCTGTCTCTTTTCAGAGGTTTTTTAAATCAGGAACGGGCATTTCCTGAGAACTCTAATTGCAAAAATCATAGTTTGACTCAGTTAAATAAATTCTGGCATATAGACTTTTAAGAAATATATATATATTTTATTGCTTTTTTACAGAGAGGAAGGGAGAGGGATAGAGAGTTAGAAACATCGATGAGAGAGAAGCATCGATCAGCTGCCTCCCGCACACCCCCTACTGGGGATGTGCCTGCAACCAAGGTACATGCCCTTGACTGGAATCGAACCTGGGACACTTCAGTCCGCAAGCCGACGCTCCATCCACTGAGTCAAACCGGCTAGGGCTGGCATATAGACTTTTTAAAAAAATATATTTTCATTGATTTCAGAGAGGAAGGGAGAGGAAGAGAGAGAGAGAAATATCAGTGATGAGAGAGAATCATTGATTGGCTCCTTCCTGTATGCCCCACACTGGGGATCCAGCCTGCAACCAGGGCATGTGCCCTGACTGGTATCATACTGTGACCACCTGGCTGGCTAGATTGGGTTTTTAATTCCAGCTGTGTAACTCACTGGCTATATACCTTTGGGTAAGTTATTTAACCTCTTTGCTAATTGCTTTTTCCTATCTATAAAAATGTGAGTAAAAATATCCACTCCAAAGGTTTATGAGGAAAAATTAATTAAGTTTTTAAATGACATTAAAAAAATACCATGTTTCTTGCACGTACCAAATAATGAATAAGTATGACTCCTTAAACCGCTTTTATTTTTCCTTTCTTTAAATCCTCTTGACACTTACAACTAATTCCACTTCAAATAGTCAACGACTTGGTTTCCTGAGGATCGATGCTTCACATAGTCCTCATCTGTTTGGCAGAGGCCGGGGCGAGGGAGTGCACTGTGTCCAAGAGAAATGAGGCATCCCTTGCTTTCTTATTTTCCCTTCTTTTAATAGCTATAAATACAGAAACAGTTCTTGCACGTCAGGGGAGCCTGAGTGCTATGCATGTGTAGTTCGTGCAGGGCAAGGCATGCGACCCCAGAATGCATGCCTCAGGATCCTGCTCTACCTTCTAGAGTCCATCTCAGAGGAGAGCCGATTTTATAACAGGATAGACACAGGAAGGAACATTGTAGATTAGCCAAACTGCTAAGGTAGAAGTCTGTGGTTGGACGCCCCAGGGAAATTGATGGTTCCTTGGACATCTGGCTCTGTGATTGAGAGAGCAGATGTGTGAGCTGCCCTCAGCAGCTGAAAAGTTCACTCCTGCTGCGTTATCTAGTGGCTAGACTCGGGCCCCAGTCTCCAGGGCCACATCCATTCTTATAGAACTAAACCTTCCGCGTGCTTGAAGATTACAAAGATGGACAAGGAGAGTCGTGTGAGCCCCAGGAACTGGGTGAGTCTTTGCCATTGGATTCTTGGCTGGAATTGAACTGTCAGTCTAACAGCCACAGTGACATGCGGGCATTGGGCTGCATCTAGCAGTGACTATCAGGCTGTTCATCTAATTGGCTGGTTCAGGTTTCAGTGATGGCTTCCAGGGGAAGGGGCCGGAAGGAAGGATCGCTAAGTGGCGTCTGGGAGTTCTCCTGGTGTTCTTCTAGTGTTTCTCTGAACCGTAATTAGTTTCATGTATTCAAAGACTTACTAGCAGGAATGGAGAATCTCTTTGGTGCAGTGCCTAATCTATATTTGTGTCTGTCTTTGGACATGCAGGAGATCCCGGAGAAACTGCAATTAGTGGTTTACAAATGCAAACTAGCACATCGTGGCAGGGCATGGATCCTTTGCCCTCCTGAAAGCTGTAAGTTCCATGACGGAAACATGCAGCTCTTTACTGTCCGTAGCAGTGCAGGTACCTGTTTCAGCCACTGCTTCCTGTCCCTTCCCTTCATACCAACAATACTGTGTAACAGAAGGAGCTCGCACCAGCAGAGCCTCTGAGGACGCAGAGCTGTTTTGTTGGCTTACGGATGGGTAGAAACAGGCAAAGAGTTCAAATTCACTGGACGATGCAGCTCTACTTTTTAAAATGTGTCTGATGTGTAGCTTAGATTGTAGGAAAGGAGGCAAGCTGGAGGAGACATGTTGGAACCAATTTTACATACATTCTGCTCTATTTTATTTATGGGAATTTCTTGAACTAAAAACAAATAAACAAAAATTTAGAGGAACAAGGTATGTACATTTGTGTTAGTTATACAAAAACTGCCTTTTCTAATCCAGAAATCAAATCACATGCTACACAGATTTGCAGCAAAGGGCATGAGCCAAACTAGACATCCTATGCAGACTGATAATTTGACATCCTAAGGAGATTTATGATTTAATGCTTTTGTTACTTGTTCTTTAAACATGTGCCCGTATTTATTTATTTGTCAGTCTGAGGGCTACTTTGGGCTTATCTAGTGACTTCATTCAGCCTCACCCCTTCTCCTGTTCCATTCACTTCATTTGAGATGAGGAGGAGAACTCAGGAAGCCACTGAATGTAAGTAGGGTTTTGGAAAGAGAGAAAGAATTTAAATTAGTAAAGTTGGCCTAAGGAAGGCTTTCAAGGTTAGGGAAGTAAAGACCCAGAAGTTTCTGTTATATGCAATCTCTATGAAACCTCCATGCCAATAGCCACAACTAAGAAGAACCCAAATAGTTTTTATTTTAAATAATACATTTCTTTTAGAATGAAATCATTTACTTGTTTCAATGTCCTTTTTTGCTTTTAATATGCTGATTATATAGAACAAGCAGTATTGCCCCCCAAATGCAATCCATGATAAGGGTTCATAATCTGGAGTTATGCCAATAGCTTTAATGAACAGAACATAATACAAACAAGCATGAGGGATTAAGATGAAGATTTTCCCACCTTACCCTGGTGAGTCTCCAAGTCTTCAATTTTTAAAATATCCTTCAGGGCATTCATAGTGGTGAAAGCTATAGGATTTTTTAATTTATAACATCTTTGAAACACATCCAAAGCTGTGGTTAGAAATGTTTTGTTTAATCAATTTAGTGATAAAAGAAAGAAAAGAAGGGAGGATGGAGGGAAGGAGGAAAAGAAGGGCATTGAGTGTCCATGGCTTTTGTTAGGTTTCTGTGTTCTCTATTTTCCACAGTTCCCTCGTGTATATATCACACATGTGTGCACATACACATGCATGTACACACATATACACTTTCATACTCATACCCAACACTTGCACCTTAAAAGCTTTGAGCTTGAAACCTCTGCTAAATGGTCCTTATTTTCCTGATACTGCAATTAATGGTGGCCTTTTGTTAGTTGTCCAGCTTTGGATTCATGTCACATTCTGAATGCAGTGGTTGTGTGAAATGTGCATATCACCTACAGTTTCTGACCCTGGTTTCCTAATGTGTAACACAAACAGAATACAGATTAATAACTATATTGTGTTGGTATCTAATACATCAACATAAACAGTTTGTCTGGATTTTGAGAGCAGAATAACTTTATCTTTCATTAATCTGCAAACATGTTATCCTCTTCCCACTGCCTTACACTAGCCATGGTGTTGCCTGTGTGTCTAAGTCAATCTACAGTCAATTTTATGAATGATCAAGTGGCTAAGCCAATTTCGGGGGGTTTCATACTCAGATACATAGGCAAAAAAAATTGTATAATACACATATACTTTATTATCTGGCCCTGGAAAAGTTGAAAGATAAATTTTTCTGAAAAGAGATAAGATTTCTACAAAGATCTTTTCATTTTTCTTTGACTCACAAACAAAGATGTGTCATTTGATGAACACTTATTGTATGACAGGCTCAGTATTAATGTTTATATGCATTTTTATAAAATAGCTTTCACAAGAATCCTAAGAAAAGGAAACTATTTTATCTAAAGACATGTCTTTAAAAACGCATGCATGTAACCACTACGCTATGCTGCCTTTCAATGCATAGCAAAGAAAATGTCAGGTAATAACTGAAGATATGGAGACCAGAGATAAAAAAAAAATACTGCCCTAGCTTCTTGCTGCCTGAGAAACATGCACAGGACGAGTGAACTCTTCTATCTTATATATAAATAAGAATTCCTATTTTCAAATGCAAAAATCTAACAAAATAATTAAAGGGATAGTCTTAATAGTCTTGACTAAGGTGATATCTATTAAGAAAATGACATCCTGTTACTGAGAATCTTAGCAAAAATCTGCACTAAAAGCTAAACTTGTCATTATTTTAACAGAAATCTGACCTAGGAACTTGTATGAATGATTGTGTTTCAATAGAGGTGGGAAGGGTAGAGGTGGGTTACGTGGAGAGTGGGGAATGCCAACTTATTAGACCTTCCTTTGTGTCTTTACCTCTAATTAAGATGGGATGTAGTGTTAGTCTTAGAATAAACATTTAATAATTTTAAGTTATTAAATAAATATTATTTAAAATAATAATGACATCTAAACATTTTAAAACAAACTAACACATATCTTATTGAATGCCAATTTTGTGTTAAGTACCTATCATGTTGCATACTGCAGAGGATGCAAAGAAGCAAAATTAAGGAACTAGCTACCCAAGAAGATAATAATCTAGTTTGGGTGCACATATGTAAAAAGAATGGAGGAAAACCAACATGAGGGCTCTATTAGGTAATGGACTTTGTCTTATCTGGTAATCTATGTCCAGAGCTAAATATGATACCTGGTATCTAGTAGTTACTTAATAAATATTTAACCAGAATAGATTATTGGAAGGATAAGAGAAATAGAAGTTCTCATAAATAATAAAAGAGATATCACTAAATAGTACAGGATGAATGGTCAAGTTAATGATAAAGTAAGTAAGTAGTTAATGAGTTCAAAAGATGACTGTTGAGAAATTATTTTTGTGCAGGTGCCCTTTATGGTGTCTGGTATTACCTAAATCCTAGCAATTGTTGGTGGTTAGCTCCTGGAATCTAATATAGTATTTGAGTAAACCATGTGTTTTTTGTACCCAGAGATGGGCATCTATGGATTGAGATATATAAGATCATTTAGGTCAGCTGGAATGAAATAAATTCTTTTTTTTTTTATGATAGCTAATGGATTGACAGACAGGTGATCACTTGCTTATCTAACTAAATTTATTTTCTTTGTTCTTATTTTATAATTTTTATCTGGAATGCAGACTGTAATTATCTTTCACCCATATTCTGTTATTTTGTTTTCCATTATTACCTAGCCAATTGCTTAGGTCGACTCTTTTTCGTCAGTGATTTGTGTTTTAATTTGGTCAATATTGGATGGATCCTGTCCAAATGTACTATGGATTGTAGCTTCTTAAGTGCTTCTCCCTCATGGAAAGTGTCGAATTAGACTCCCTCCACGTTCTGCGTGGAGTAGGGTTCAGTATCTGAAAGAGGAGCCGCACAACAAATGAGAGAAAAAGACACGAGATAATTTTGCAATATTGGGGGACCAGGCGGGCAAGTCCCGAAGGACTTCCTCCACTGCTCAGGCCGCTCCAATCTTTTATTGATCTAGAGTAGCCCTTAGGGTAAGGAGGTTTCAATGACACACAGATCAGCAAACAATTTCCAGGAATAGCCAAAGTATCTGATTAGCTCATCAATAGATTTCCGGGAGTAGGCCGAGTGTCTGATTAACAATAATCAACAAGGATCTACATGAGTATCTAAGGAATTAAGGGAACTAAGGTGGGGATGCTTCAGCTATTATTACCTAAATTAACTGGGTGGTTCCTAGATTAACTGGGTGGTGCACAGTTCTGACTTTTGCTAGGACTTCAAAGGTTACTAGCTTTTGGGGGTCTCTGTCTAAACTCAGCTAGTGAGGACAATGAATGGACTCTGGCAGACAGAAATCAGTTTGGTTTTAATTGGTGGTGGCCTTCTAACTCTGAGATGGGTTGTTTTATATCAGGCTTTCTTCTGGCAATTCTGTTTGACATATGTACACTGAAATGTCACACTATGCCAGTTGCAAATGGAAAATCATTTTGGAGTGTATTTTTAAAAAATATTTTTTTAAATATATTTTTTTGATTTTTTACAGAGAGGAAGGGAGAGAGATAGTCAGAAACATCGATGAGAGAGAAACATCGATCAGCCGCCTCCTGCACATCTTCTACTGGGGATGTGCCCACAACCAATGTACATGCCCCTGACCAGAATCGAACCCGGGACCCCTCAGTCCGCAGGCCGACGCTCTATCCACTGAGCCAAACCGGTTTCAGCTAAAAAAAATATTTATTGTCAAATATGTTCTCCCGTACAGTGGACTTCCTTTTCATTTGGTTTCTTTGGGTATGCAAAAGTTTATTTTTACTTTGATGTACTCCCATTTGTTTATTTTCTCCTTAGTTTCCCTTGTTCTAAGACAGTGGTTCTCAACCTATAGGTTGCGACCCCTTTGGGGGTCGAACGACCCTTTCACAGGGGTCACCTAAGACCATTGGAAAACACATATATAATTGCATATTGTTTTGTGATTAATCACTATGCTTTAATTATGTTCAATTTGTAACAATGAAATTGGGGGTCATCACAACATGAGGAACTGTATTAAAGGGTCGTGGCATTAGGAAGGTTGAGAACCACTGTTCTAAGAGCTGTATTGGCAAACATGTTGCTATGGCTCCCATGGCTCTGTAATTCATACATAAAGTGGATTAACAGTGAACTAAATCTAAATGTGCAGGTCCAAATAAAGATAATTATTGCTTGTCCCAATAATCATAGAGAAAGTCCCAAGAGAGCAGATACTTTGATGCTTTTATCCCTTTTGAGTTTATTCTTGTATAAGGTGTAAGTTGGTGGTCTAGTTTCATTTTTTTGCATGTACCTGTCCAATTTTCCCAGCACTATTTATTGAAGAGACTGTCCATTACTCCATTGTATACTATTGCCTCCTTTGTTAAATATTGAGTGTACTTGGGTCAATTTCTGGGTTCACTGTCTGTTCTGTTGGTCTCTATGCTTGATATTGTGCCAGTACCAGGCTGTTTTGACTCCAGTGGCTTTGTAGTATAACGATATCCAGTATTGTGATCCCTCTAACTTTTGTCTTTTTTCTCAAGATTGCTGGGTTACTTGGGGTCTTTTCTTTGTTCCATATAAATTTTTGAAGAATTTGTTCTAGATCTGTGAAATATTGGTATTTTAATGGGGATTGCATTAAATCTGTAGATTGCTTTGGGTAGTATGGCCATTTCAATGATGTTAATTCTACCAATACATCAGCACAGTATTTTCTTTCACTTGTTTGTATCTTCTACCTCTGAGCTCCAAGCTTTTCCCTATTGTTTTTTGTGCTATAAAATGAACTAGTTAACATTCATCTATTTTTAGCTCATGCACCCATACACTATGACTCTTCCCTTGGCTAAGGATTGAAGGAGGGATGAAATATCTTTCACTTCCAGGATGAGCTGTGTAGCAGAAAATTGGCCATGACCCTGATGTTGGACATGCACCAACCTAGCTGTTCAGTGCTAGAGACAAGAAAGGGTTTTTTTCCTAAGCAGTGACACTAACCAGTTTCCCATAATATATTACAGTGAATTCTGAATTATGGTTTTCTTCTCTCCTCCCTCTGGCCAAATGTGAAAGATTTCATTTGGCCTCTTGTAATTTCCACAAGGATTAAAGTACAAATCATATAGCCAAGGGACCCATTCATGCCAATAGAATAGAGTTAGTTAACCTTCACTAAAGTTAATTTTGCTACTGGAAATGGTAACAGGCAAGGGTGTGGAAGACAGAGATGCCAGCTAACACTATGCATTATTGCATATTTTACCACTTCTGTAATGTTTCAACAATTTTAAAGCTAAAAAGTTATGCCTTATTCACTAATAGATATTAGTGTGTAGCTTGCACATCTCTCTTTACCTTTGGTATTTATATTATCATTGCCCAGATGTGATAGTATGGTTCAAATTCAGCAACACTTGAATTTGCTAAACATTAGGGTGGTAATAAAAATATCAAAAGCACATCACATTTCTTTTCTATTACACTTTTCCAAGGAAGACAAGGATCGTGCAACATTTTATATTGGCCTAGGAATAATCTAATATAGTTCAGGTTATTCCTCAATAGACCAAACGGAGGTATATATGGGATGTTATATGTTTTGGCAAATACCACTGTTAATTACTTGACTCTCTCTTTCTCTTTATTGGTTTTTTTTGTTTTAAGTATATTTTATTGATTTTTTACAGAGAGGAAGGGAAGGAGATAGAGAGCTAGAAACATCGATGAGAGAGAAACATCCATCAGCTGCCTCCTGCACACCCCCTACTGGGGATATGCCTGCAACCAAGGTACATGCCCTTGACCGGAATCGAACCTGGGACCTTTCCATCTGCAGGCCAACGCTCTATCCACTGAGCCAAACCGGTTACGGCTAAGTGCATTTAGATACACACACAATGCTCCTAACCAGTTTCTCCTCACACATTTGTAAATTGGAAGTAGAAGAGAAATTACAATGTGCATTTGAAAGGGGCAGGATGATTTTGTGTTTTCTCTTCCTCTGACCTGACTTCAACACGCCAGCCATCAAGCCAATCACTCCCGGTGCGACTGTAATGGCCCAAGTGCAGAGCCTCTGCCAGCCTAGTACTTGCCAGATCTCTGATCTACTGGTTCCATGAAATGTTGCTGTGGAAAGGCTTATGGTGAGATTCTGTTGTCACGTGAGAAAACATTGCATTAGAATAAGATTGTTTCCAAATGGTCACCAGGTTCAATCAGCCACTGTAAATGTAATATTTTAAATTTAATACAACTATCAGATATATAAGCACAGAGGATAGGAAGCCACAATTTGAAACTGAGAAATAAAAAAAGTAAGTAAAATATATCTTCTTCATCAAATGAAATGCTTAAGTTTGAATAACTGGAGAACAGTTTTTATGCAATTACATATTTTTCCAGGGAAAAATAAATCAAGGCATTCATCCAGATCCCCCTATTCATTTCATCCTTGGTTGGGTGGGTTGGGCCCCTTGGACAGAGGCTGCAGTCCCAAGGTTATACAGGGACACAATGCCACCAGGCAGGAGAACAGCTCCAATAAATTCTGCTTATTAAAGTGCTGAGATGATGATGCTTCTAAATTAAGGAGCAGAGTGAGAACCCTGTTGTGACTTTTGGTATTAAGAGAGAGAGAGATGTCATCTATTGTGTGTGATCTATTAGTGTTGTTAGAAAAATCAGATGAGATAATGTATCCACAATCTCTTTGGAAAGTGTCTAAAGCTACAGAAGGACACAGGGAGCCTGGCTGACCCACATTATACTAAGATCTTTGATTAGCTGAGCAGTTGACCAAATGCTAACAAAGAGCCTGGACTACCATCGAATTCTGATAAAGAAGAGCTTGTTGAAAGGATGGTTTTGTGTATGTATTAAATGTGATAGACCTGAACATTTTTCTTAAAGTTTAAATTCTTGTGGTTGATAGGTTTTTGGGGTAAAGAGTAATTCATTTTATTGTTTAAGTATATAGAGTTGCAGCATTAGAAAGAAAAAGTTTTGAAATCTGACTTTTTTATAGTTTATTTTTTAAGTTAATATTTAATTTAAGTATAGTTGGTATACACTATTACATTAGTTATATTTGTTTCAGATGTATAATATAGTGAGTTGACATTTTTATATCTTACAATGTGATTACCCCACTAATTCTAATCATCATCCGTCACTCTACAAACATCCCATATTATTTTTTTTTAAATATATTTTATTGATTTTTCACAGAGCGGAAGGGAGAGAGATAGAGTTAGAAACATCGATGAGAGAGAAACATCGTTCAGCTGCCTCCTGCACGTCCCCCACTGGGGATGTGCCCGCAACCCAGGTACATGCCCTTCACCGGAATCGAACCGGGGACCTCTCAGTCCGCAGGCCGACGCTCCATCCACTGAGCCAAACCGGTTTTGGCAGCATCCCATATTATTGACTAATATTCCCCTTCACCGTTTTCACCCATCTCTTTCTCCCTTTCCCTTCTGGTAACCATCACTTTGGTCTCTGAATTTGTTTTGATTTGTTGTTTGGTTGGTTGTAACTTTTCTTTCTGGGACCTGATTCCCATAATAATGTGTGATTTCAGTCAGGTTAATTAAGCTCTCTGAATCTGTGCAATAGGGTTAATAATATTTAACACATGATATCTTTGTGTAGATCAAATGATTTCACATAACATATAATGCTTAATGTGTGTCTACCAGTTAGTAAGCCTGAAGAAAACCTTAATTCCCTTCCCTAACATTAATAATGTAGGTGAGTGTTGCAAAAAGTGCAGTATTTGAACCAGTTTTCTCTCATGACAACAGAGTCTCACCATAAGCCTTTCAACTAGAGAGTCCTGAGGCCTGCTCTGGACCTTCTACAGTTGGTCCTTGGAATGGATTTTTAAATAAACATTTTAATTAATTCTTAAACTTACCACAGTTGCACTTACTGATTTAGATAGAGCCCTGTGGTAAAGGCTAGTACGTGCTAAGCAGGGTTGTTGAATTTGAGAATACAGGAGCTGAATTTGAAGTTGGACTGACCCAGTAGCTGCTTGGAAGTTTCAACTTTATACTATTTATTTCCTCTTTGTGTCATTTGCTTCTTCATCCCAACGTCCAGAAAAGTCATTAAATTTTATTTGAGGGGTCTTAGTAGGTAAAGGTTTTTCTGCTTTTACTGCATCTGCTTGCAATTTAATATTAGATACAGTTGCAAACAGAAAAGAACTTAATGAGAAAAAAAGGAATATTGAATTCGACATATCAATAAATGAGTGTAAAATCAATAACCAAGTTAACTGTGGTCGAATAAAGATTTGTCCTTTCCTTGCCAAAATGTCAAAGAGGCAAACAAAAATATTCTAGCTCAGTCACCAGCAAAGAATTGGGCATACATTTTTAACATGTATAAGCTAACTGTTGAGTCTATGTATTCTTGACACTTTTTAATATTTATTCCTAATCCTTTAAAATGGGTAAAATACATTTAGGCCAGTGGTCGGCAAACTCATTAGTCAACAGAGTCAATTATCAACAGTACAACGATTGAAATTTCTTTTGAGAGCCAAAATTTTTAAACTTAAACTATATAGGTAGTTACGTTGTTATTAACTTAATTAGGGTACTCCTAAAGCTTAGGAAGAGCCACACTCAAGGGGCCAGAGAGCCGCATGTGGCTCGCGAGCCGCAGTTTGCGGACCATGGGTTTAGGCTAAAAAAAAATGTCAATTTGACATTAATTAAATGCCTGAACCTTATCCAATGAATAAACTATTGAAATCACAGAGAATATTAATGACATTTAATAGCCTGTTCAGAAGCTATTAAAACTCAAAAGCAGAGAAAGCAAGAATAGTATTCATAAGGATCTGTCTGTGGAGAGGAGGTGTGTGTGTGGGGAGGGGAGGGTTGGAGGGACAGGGTGCCTCGTGAATGAAAAACAGGCATATATTTATAGCAGCAGGAATTGAAATGTTCTCTGTAGAGGTCTGGAGTTAATGCATTATATGAGCAAGATGTGAGTTTCTAAATTTCTTCTCTTCTACAGCTTGCTGAAGTTTCAAGGCCCTTTGACAGTTATCAGGAATACCTATTTTCTGTTCAAGAGGTTCTTTCCTGGCATGTAGTCAGCAGTAGAATTACCTTCAATGGTAATAGAAGTCTACAGCTCCTTTGAAAGCTCTCTGTTCACCCATAATGGAAAGCTGCAAGTAGATGACTTTACCTGCTCTCCCCGTTTTCACCAGTCTTTCTTTTTATGAGAGCCTTGTTTATCCACATGTACTGGTGGATGCTTTCTAGCCAGTAATCCAGATATCCGTAGATCTTTTCTCACTCATTGATCGATAAGAGTATAGTCTTAGAGATATTAGCTCACATACAGATTGCTGTGGAATTGGATCACCAGAGTGCCTCTCTTTCAGCAGAGTTCTTGATATTCTTGTGATTTTAGAAGAATCTCTTGATTTGGCAGGTGGTGGCCTCCTTCTAGGAATGTACAAATAATTTAGGATAAGCAAAAGTTCTAACAATTTGGCATTAAACCAACGGATAGTTCATTCCTTAAGCATAAAACATCAGTTCTTACCCAACGTGCCAAGAAGTCTGCCAGGATCAATTTAAAAAAAAAAAAAAGGTCCCAGGTCAGAGAACAAGATGTTGGGTATTTCCAGATTTCTCTCAGTCTTTCTGATTTCTTCCTTCAGGGATAGTTAGGGTTACCAAATTTCTAGCTGTGCCTTTTATCCTGTGAAGTTTGTTAATGATGCCCCTTCTCTAAAATGACTACATATCTAAAGTGCTCCAGTTTGGATGATAAATTACCAATTATATGGCCACTGTTATCACGCCTTACAAGTTATCCTTTGGCAAGCCTTTCTTGACCCTCTAGGGTGGACTAGTTTCTCCTGTCGTACTCTCTCATAGCATTATGCATTTCTACTTCCTTGCTTTTATCATAATTATAAGTAATTTGGGATAAGTATATACTTAATATATTTTTCCCTGATAGAATATAAGATCAGAATCTGCATGATCCAGGGTGACATACAGATGTTTAGCAAGCATACAACAGGTGTTCAGAAATTAACTATTGACCCTCGCCGATGTGGCTCAGTAGTTGAGCGTGGACCTATGATCCAGGAGGTCACAGTTTGATTTCCGATGAAGGCACATGCCTGGGGTTGCCGGTTGGATCCCCAATAAGAGGCGTGCAGGAGGTAGCTGATCAATGTTCCTCTCCCATAGATGTTTCTATGCCTCTCGCTTCCTCTCTTTCTAAAAATCAATAAAATAAAATATTAAAAATGGTTTGTTGAACAAATGCATGCATATACCGCATGCCCTTTCCCAAGGCCAAGCCTGCTTCTCAACAAATGAGCCTACATGGTCATCTATGAAAAAGTTAATGCCATCGGCTGGTGCTGTGAGGGGCCGGCACTGTCCTTAACCCTTCTGGGTGGCTCCCCTAAAGGTGGGCTCTTAGGAGGCCAAGAGCAGAGGAAAAGCCCCTTTAAAAACTACTAGAGAATCTGATGTCCATGTTCTTAGTGAAGGCCAGAGGTCACGGCACAAAGAGGCCTGCTGTTGAATCTAAGGAGACTGCCTGGCTTGGAGCTAAGACTGAAGGCTCACTTAGTGGTCTTGACTCTGGTGTTAGAAGCCTTGAACTTCTCCCACCTCACTAACCACCTACCCAGGCTCCCTACTTGAGTAGTCTCAAAAGAAAGGCAGTGGGGCTGGCATGAGGGATGAAGAGAAACAGAATAGATCCCATTGGTACCTAACACCATAGATTTTATTTTTTCCTTCTCTGTGACCTCATGCTTCTCAACCACTTTATGCAGCTGTTGTGGGCAGGGATATCATGGCCCATGGGGAAGTAAGTCTTTTCTTGGGTAACTTAGGTACCCTCCCATTAATGAGGACCACCTCCCAAGGTTATGAAACTCCTCTTAAACTGTGAAGCTTGCCTTTTCCCAGGTCATGTTCAACTGCAGTGAACTTGAAATCCTTTATCCTGGCAGTGAGGATGTGGCAAGTAAACCACAGCCCTGTTCCCAGTAATGAGAACGAAGAATCTTATCACAACTAAAATTAATTGGATGATAAGAATAGATGCCAAGCTATGCCACACCAAGCTGATATAATTCCAACCAAACACTGATAAAATTGACATTTTAGTTCACATGTGCAGCCCTTTCTGTTACAATTGCTATAATAATTTTGGAAATATTGAAAACAGTCCACAAAGCACCTGCTTATCCATTTCCCGAGTACCGAGGAACCTAGACTAACTAGGATTCTTACACAAGATCATCTTTTACTTACAGTTCCTTGGCTCTCAGCCTCATTCATATCAGTTCTAATTTCCAGAGTGTTGGCCAGCCTAGAAACACCTGACTTTGCGGTAATTTTCTTAGGTTAGTCCTAAAATACTAATGAATGTTCTATTTCTGTATAAATCAAAAATTAGTAGGCTGCTTCCACACAATGCTTGCAATCTTTATGAAATATGGAATGTTCAGTTAGCAGTCTGCATCTTTAGGAATAGGGTATTGTAGTGATGATGGGCAATTCTAATATTGTTGACTGGAGATTGTGCAAGTATAACTGATAACAGATTTAAATGCAAAGCACCATTAATGCAATACAGGGAAATCTATAAGATTTACCAGAGTCTAAAACCCAAATGGTGGTGAGCTTTATCTCTAGGCAAAGAATGAAGAGGGAAACATTTTTCAGCTAGATGGGATATTCTCTTCTGTACAAGTCCCCAGAGTTCATTGCCACCGGCTTCTTCTGGATCGATCACATTGTTCTAAATGAATGATGCTGTCAGGGCTTTGAAGGATGACACGGAGTTCTGCGGTCAGGTCTGGATATAATGAAAGTGCCCCGGCAGCTTCCTTGGCTTTAGGGCAGCGGGATTACTTTTGAGCTAGAATTTTGAAATGATCAAAAGCTCCTTGACTGCATTTTCAATATGTTTATCCGAAAAAAAAGCTGAAAGTGCAAGATAACTTCGGCAAGAAATTTGGAAGTTGAATGGGTATCCAAACCCTCCGAAAGGAATCCGCTGCAGTCGAACATGACTCACGTTTCTCCCGCCAAGAAGCAGCCCTGCACTTTTCTTCCAGAATTATTTTTAACTAGCTTGGAAGTCATCCAGGTTTGAATCTCCCAAAAGCAATTTTGTAAATGTGAAAGGGGCTAACTGGGTTCTGAGTCAAAAGACAGGTGCACCTGGATGTCTTTTGTACAGCTGTGAAAATCCACGGGATGGTCATCGCTTATTCCACAGTGGAACAGCTTACGTGTGAAATGCGGTTTCTTCCAAAGGTGATGAAAGCCCAGCAAGACAGATCAAAGTGAAGCCAAGTAAATACATGCGCCCATTTTCCTTTTCTTCTTCCTCAGAAAATATCCAGACAATAACGTGAAAGGTTTATGACCAGAAACGTGAGGGACAGCTGTATATCCCCAACAGAAGTTACAGTTACCACTTAAACCTATCTAAAGGATGTGTAGGTTCACTTGAAATCTGTCATGAGATAAGATAAACTGGCTACTACTACCATATCGTGGTGGTTCAAATTTTATATAAAACAAGGAAAAGTAGGAGGCTTTATGTTCAACAATGAAGGAAAAATAGGCAGGATCTATAATGACAAGTATTTTGAATGACCCTTCTTAGTAAAAAAAAGAGAGAGAGAGAGAGAGAGAGAGAGAGAGAGAGAGAGAGAGAGAGAGAAGAAAAGAAATTATGCCTTTTCAGTCATAACACTGGAGTTGTCTTCTGTTATCACTTTGAGATTAAAGATGTCCCAGACATTGAAAGCATTTGTTTTATGTAAAAAATAAGTTTCGTGTAAAATTTACACATATGCTTAAATATCGTCAATATATATTATTGAGGGAATTTAAATATTTAATAATCTTCTCAATTTGTCATAAACTACAACTAGTATATACAGTTGTCTGTGAAAATTTCTTTTGAAACCCACGTTCGTCTTGAACAGTTTTCAGGAGAGTTGGTTATCAATTGGAGAGTCTCTAATTGCTTTCAAGATTGTTTTTATCAGTTAGCTAAGATCATTGGTAATGTGAGTCTCCCTGCCATTAACAGAAATTTTTGCTAGCCCTTTTGGATAAAAAAATACCAGAAGGGGAACCATGCACCATGTGATTTTTGCCTTAAAGGTTTTCTCAAAGTCAAAACAGGAAATGAATAAATAACTCAGCAGGTAGATACATTAAAAAAAAAACAAAAAAAAAAACCTGCAGTTAGGAGACTATGTTGTTAGTTAGAAAAAGAGGACACTCATGTTATTTAAACAATGGAATTGCATTTTAAAGATTGACAAAGAAATGGAGTAGATAGCAATGTACTTGCATAGGCTTCAAAAAACAAGCAAACCAAACAAGAACCTCAGGGTAGTGGAGTCTATAGAGACCAAGATGGACTTCAGCAGTTGGAAGACTGACTGGGACCAGACAGAATGCTGGGTCACTGATCTAGTACTCTACCACTAAATGATTTAATGGTTCAGTTCAGTTTGTCTGTCTTTTCTGTGATTTTTCTGCTTTTCCTTTGACTAATTGACTTTTATATCTCTAGTTTGAATTTGTAGGAGAGATATCATTAGATTTAGTTGTTTATCTGTTTAAGCATCTTTCTGTCTGTAGATCTTTGATAAGTGGGCACATTAGAGCTTCAAAGGCCAGCCTGTATAGGAACATTCTTTGTCTTTTTTTTTTTTTAATCTTATTGTGAAAGTATTCCCCCCCTTTTTTTGTCCCCAATGACCCCTTCTTGCCCACACCCCCGCTGTCCCCCACCCCAGGCCTTCATCACACTATTGTCAGTGTCCATGGGTTATGCATATATGCATACAAGTTCTTTGGTTGATCTCTTTCCACCCCTCCACCCACCCCCGCCTTCCCTCTGACATTCAGCAATCTGTTCCATACTTCTATGTCTCTGGACCTATATTGTTCATCAATTTATTTTGTTCATGAGATTCCACATATGAGTGAGATCATGTGATACTTGTCTTTCTCTGACTGGCTTATTTTGCTTAGCATGATACTCTCCAGGTCCCTCCAGCTGTCTCAAAGGGTAAGAGATCTTTTTTTTTTTTTTTACTGCTGCATAGTATTCTATGGCATAAGTGAACCACAGCTTTTTTTATCCTTGGATCAGGTGACCCACAGTTTGATCAACTGTGGCCAGGGGGTATGGCAACTAGCAGCCCACTCATGTAGATGGAAGCACCATGAAGTAAATGTTGTAATGAGGAGGAGTGACAAACATTCTGAGGCTTAACTTATCTTCCCCCCACCCCCCAAATGATTTAAAAAAAACATTATATGTGGAAAGTTAAAAATAATTCAGTTCCATAGTTTAGAAGATTTTAAGTAATTTTAAATAATGAAGGTTATGATATACTTTCTGGTTTTGTACAAAGAAAACATTGTTACTGTCGTATTTATTGGGCACTTACCAGGTACCAGACACTTTGCTGAGTATTTTCACACATTATCACTAAAGTCCTGACCATAAAGCATTCAAATGCTTTGAAAGGTTTAATATAACTATTGATACTATCATTCTGATTAAATTTAATCCATAATACGCAATGGAATCAGATTTATTACTTTAAATAAAATTGACAAAACATGGACCAGTTAAGGAGTTAGAAGTTTAGACCATTAGAGCTATGATTCAAATAAGTCTGATAAAACATAAATGTTTGTCTTTTTAATTAATTTGTTTATATTAATTAATATATTGTCAAAAAAGCAGTTTGATATCAACTTAGATAATTATTTACTCAATTATGAGTTGCAGTAGATGTATGCTAAATTTAGCAATTGCTTGGGAGAGTTATGCTTATATATATATATATACACACACACATATATATATATGTATATATAAATTTTAAAATATATTTGTTATTGTTGATAGTATTACAGATATCTCCTATTTTCTCTCACTTTTCCCCTCTCCTCCCAGCCTCTACCTGCCTCCCCAGGTCTTCACCACCCTGTTGCCCATGTCCATGGGCTATGAATATGAGTATATAAGTTCTTTGGTTTATCCATTATTCAGCTGCATCACTTTAGGCAACTAATTTTACCACTTGGAAACTAATTTCTTTAGCTGTAAAAATAATTAATTTCTATCTTCATAACTCACAGTTTTTGGTGAAAACAGATGAAAAAATATAATTACAAAGTTCTATAAATTGTAATATTATACCTATTAATAAGCCCCATTAATTTTGATAGGAAACCAGTTTTTGTTATTCTTCTTATTAGTATTTACCTTGGGATTAACAAGTTTTGAAACATTATAATTGATTATGAATAATAATGAGAAAGAAGTAAAGGAAATGAAATAGTAGAAACTTAAAATATCAATATAAGGCAAATGCTCTCATTTAAACATATAAATTAGCCCCCAAATCTTAAAGATTTAGAATGATGAAAACAATAAGCTTATGTTATTTGATATGATTTTCTAATATAATACTTTAAGATTTTTTCAAAGTAAAATCATGATTTATCAATTCAATTTTCAATTGTTTAACTTCTAAATTAAAGCCTTAAAAATCTTTATTTTAAATATTTTTACAAGTGCTCTGTAGTATCCAGATCTAATAATCTTCTCCATGTTCATTTTTTCTTTTTTTTAAGGTGACACATTCCTTCTCCCTTAGAAATAAGAATTTTTACAAAGGAAACTTGCCAAAAGATGAAATATATATATGAAAAAAATCAGACTTGACCCAATTTGAACCATAAAAAGGATACTTTGGAAACAGTTCAAAGGGACTATATTTGGATTAGCAGAAGTCTTTTATAATCCACTTTATGTCCACAGTAGTATACTAGTAAGAGAGTGTATACCATTCTATAGGTAGGAGATAAAAGAGCGAATGATCACCAACTCTCTTCTAGAATCTGATCCAGTTTACACATTTCTACAACCATGAAATTTCCCATTTATAAGTTACTATAGCACAGCCAAGCTTGTCAACATTGAAATCCATCAGAACCACAAGAATTTATATAAACTACATATATACAACTCAAAGTTTGCTCCCGTAGATACCTCTTAGTCTACTCACTTTTGCTTTATTTTATTTTATATGATGCTAAAGCTTAAAATTTAGAGCTCTGGGTTTGATTCCCGAGTTTGCCACCTAGCAGCTATATGACCTTGGGCAAGTTTCTTATTTATTCTGTTTCTATTTTCTTATTGCCCAAAATGGGTTACTATATCTTGCAGTTCCATCTATAGGATTCAAGTGGGTATTCTATAATCTATGTTAAATTCTTAACATGAAGCCTGACATAGTGAACCTCACCTATACTTAGCCATCCTCATTGTTGCATAGCTCTGATCTGAATTAAATTGCCATTTAACTTTCTTTACTAGTGAGTATTCTTTTAGGTGGATTCTTACAGTAATGTCCTTCATGTCACTCCATGGGTTTCTCTACCTACACAAGGGCCTATTTCAGCAACCGATTGATCATCAAAACAGATCTGATTGAAACATGCTCAAACAGACTATAACACATAAACAAGTTCTATAGAAAGTGACATTAGCACCCAGCTTGTGTGCTCCAGTGGCTGAATGTTGAGCTATAAACCAGGAGGTCACTGGGTTGTGGGCTATATCCCAGGTGTGGGGCATGTAGGAGGCAGCCAATCAATGAATCTCTCTCATCATTGATGTTTCTATCTCTCTCTCCCTCTCCCTTCCTCTCTGAAATCAATAAAAATATATTTTTAAAAAAGACAGTGACATTGACATCTCTCTCTCTCTCTCTCTCTCTCTCTCTCTCTCTCTCTCTCTCTCACACACACACACACACACACACACACGCACATACACACACACACACCTTTTTTTTTTTTGTACCTGAAATAAAACTTTTAGGATAAGATTGTTCCCTTCTCTTAATTGTCATCCTGATATTAGAATCACATAGTGCAGAAATCACTTACATTTATGCCTAGCAGCAGCCATCAAGAAAACAATTACCTGGTTTCATTAAACATATTCCAACTTCATGACAGGTACATGTATGTCTTGGTCCCCTCCCCAACCCCACCTCTTTCTATTAAAAATTGTATTTGCTTTTTCTCAGTTGACTTCCCCAAGCTATAGACATTCTTAGAACTGTTTGTCCTTGGGAAGATTTAGCCCTGTCATTATATTGCTTTGCTATAAATTCTGCCTTATTTACAATTTAAATGAAATAAGCAATCTTAACAGTAATAGAGTGCTTTACCAAAACATAAGCTCTTTTTTTTTATTTTTTTGTAGGTTTGAGTTTTTCCTCCCACTGGAGATTTAGCTATTATCTCTTGTTCATACCTTGTTATTAAGGAGTATGGAAAGAGTAATACAAAAAAGGACATTTTTATAGTCTTTCAGTCAGAAATAATAGAGAATTCTGAAAATATATCTGTGTGTGATTGTTTTTAACATTAGGGAAACAATGATGACACTGACAATGAGCAAATATTATTTTTCTGTTATATGTTGCTGTAAAAGACTGTCCAATTAAGAAAGCAAAATATATTGGCCACTTTTATTTTTTAACTTTCATGAATGCATCAGAGGAGTTAGTTAAAAAACAAATAATCATACAATATAAATACAGCAATGCGTGATCTCTTGGCTAAGAGAAATTTTAAACTATCAAGGCCATATGATAGAATATTGTTTTAAATTTTTCAGTCTGAGTTATGGAGGCCAAAGCATTATAAATTCAAGAAAAGTTATGTATACAATTGCATGCATAAAGAAAATTTTCCCTAGTATTGAGTTATATTGAGATGAGCTATGTAGCTTTGTGAAGCTTGTAAAAGAGAACTGAGCTATTTATGTCATTCTTCTTTCTTTAAATATATAGATATCTATATCTATACCTATATCTATATCTATATCTATCTATATATATATATACATATATTTCAGAGAGGAAGGGAGAAGAAGAGAGATATAGAAATACCAAGGATGGGAGAGAATCATTGATCAGCTGCCTCCTGCAGGCCCCACACTGGGGATCAAGTCTGCAACCCAGGCATGTGCTCTGACTGGGAACTGAACCGTGACCTCCTGGTTCATAGGTCGACATTCAAACACTGAGCCATGCTGGTGGGGCCATGTCATTTTTTGAGCTATGCCTTTTCCTCTGTGTTTTATTCATTTTGAATACTATTTACTATTTTTCACTGCAATGTTCTTTAAGAAAAACATTTTATAACATTCTTACCCACAGTATGGTTCATGAAAATGATCTAAAGGATGTTTATGTATGTTATTTGGAAAAGGGATTCCATGTGCAGATATGTTTAGGAAACACTGGTTTAAACAAAATTATACTCACTTCTTAGAGCTTTTTAGATAATAAGGGACATGGTGAATTTCTAAGAATATGTAATGTTTCTAGAATTCACTTGATCATGTAATGCCTTTTCTTCAAAATACCTTTAGTTCTTATTTCCAATGAAATTATATTTTCAGAAATCAAGTTGAAGAAGTCAGGCTTTATATGATCATTTTCAGTCATTGGTATATAGTTAAAGATAAACAAAATATTAACATAATGCATGTTTCATAGTGAATATTTATCAAATAGATGAAAAATCAACTATGACCAAGCACTGGGATCCTTCCAGAGACTCAGTATGAATGATTCTTATAATCACTATAGTAATTCCGGTTGGGAAGACATGTAAGTATATTTCCAAGCATAACTGGAAAAGTGGCAGAAGAGAGAAAAGAGTAGGGGAAAATGTTTTCCACCCTTAAGGTTGTTTATTTGTTTATTTGTTTTACCTGTTAGAGGCATCCAGGCCTTGAGGAGACATGGATGATATCATGTGCTACAAACATTGAATGGATAGATGGAGATGAGCCCTAAGAACCTTTCAGTCTAACAATTTGTCTGCATAAAACTGACATAGAATATTGCATGACTGTAGGCAATCAAGTGCTAGGAAAGGAAACAAGGCATAGGAGAAATAGAATATGATTCGGAGAAACACAGACTCCAAGTTGTCAGTATAAAGCCAGGCAACAGATTTAACTTTCCCGAGCCTCAGCATCCTAATCTGTAAAATAGTCCTAAGAACTGCATTCCTCTATGGCAGTTAAAGGAGGTAAATGATGTGCTGGGGCAGCATGATATATATTCATGACTTTCAGATCATCCTGGAGGCATATACTCCAAGGGTTATAGGAATTTCATGCTGAACTATTCTGAAAGATTATATATGTTATGTTTAAAATTACTCATGGGGTGGAATAGTCTGTAAAGTTTGTTCCCACATGCCTTAAAAAGACAATTCATGTTTGTTTTTTGTTTGTATATGCCTGGAGCAATCCTGGAAAAATCAAAATAATGACAACACAGCAACAACCATTACCTTGGAAGGTGGTGACGGTTTGGAAGGGAACTGGACAAATAAGAGACAAATGGGAAAAAGACTTTTCTTTCTATATTTTAATTTTGTAGATGATGAAAATATCTATTAAGAATAGAGAAGTTATGATGAATAACTGTTAACTTCTAAAGACAGGGTTCTAGGGAGGACTAAAGTTTACTTCTCTGTTCAGGTGCCATAAATGCCAGGGTCTTTCTCAGCATCTACTAGGGTTCAGGAATCTGGAAAAGGGGCTGTACATAAATGAATGAAGAGACTAGAGAAGAAATATGAATTTGGAAGGCATGGGGAAAGCCAGACGGAAACTCGGTTCTAGTGACTAAGCTCTCCGAATGTCCTGACCCCTAGCTTTTTATTTACACACTATAGGCCTGGTGCACAAAAATTTGTGCACTCAGGGGGGCCCCTCAGCCTGGCCTGTGCTCTCTCACAGTCTGGGACCCCTTGGGGGATGACCACCTGCTGGCTTAGGCCTGCTCTCTGGGGAATTGGGCCTAAGCTGGCAGTCAAACATCCCTCTGGCAGCCCAGGAGCCCTCAGGGGATGTCCACTTGCCAACAGGGAGCAGGCCTAAGCTGCAGTTGGACATCCTTAGTGCTACTGAGGAGGTGGGAGAGGCTCCCACCACCACCACTGTACTGACAGCTGTCAGCCTGGCTTGTGGCTGAGCAGAGCTCCCCCTGTGGGAGCGTACTGACCACCAGGGGGCAGCTCCTGCATTGAGCGTCTGCCCCCTGGTGGTCAGTGTGTGTCATAGTGACCAGTGATTCCCAGTCTTTCTGCTGTTAGGGTCACTTTGCATATTACCCTTTTATTATATAGGATAGAGGCCTGGTGCACAGGTGGGGGCCGGCTGGTTTGCCCTGAAGGGTGTCCCGGATCAGGGTGGGGGTCCTGCTGGGGTGCCTGGCCAGCCTGGGTGAGGGGCTGATGGCTGTTTTCAGCCTGGCCACACCCCCTTTAGGGTGCGGGGGTCCCTACTGGGGTGCCTGGCCAGTCTGGGTGAGGGGCTGAGGGCCATTTTCAGCCTGGCCAAGCCCCCCCTGGTGACGGAAGCTCCCAACCTCTCCTTTTTTTCCTTCTTTTTTTTTTTAATTCTGGGATTTATTTACCTTCTATAATCGTAACTTTGTTGCCTTTAGTGGAGCTCAGAGCCGGCTCCTGCTCGCTCCAGCTCTGTGGCCACAGCCGGCTGAAAGCAGGTATCTGGGGTTTATTTATCTTCTATAATTGAAACTTTGTTGCCTTCAGTGGAGCTCAGAGCCGGTGGGAAGCTTGGCTTCCTCCATCCTTGGAGCAACCAAGCCTCCTGCTCACTTCACCTCTGTGGCTGCGGCCGCCATCTTGATTGGGTTAATTTGCATATAGTCGCTCTGATTAGCTGGTGGGCATGGCTTAAGGTGTAACGAAGGTATGGTCAATTTGCATGTTTGTCTTTTATTAGATTAGATTTTGCCCTAAAGCAAAGCAGATATACATATCAAAGGTAAGGTTTGGTAAATAGTAAAAGATTATCAGGTTGGGGGAACTGCCCTCAGCTGTGTGGCAGCAGGCAATAATATGTAGATCTTCAGCCCTGCTGAAGTCCCAAGGTTTATCAACCTTTTGATGAACTTCTTGATTTTATGACCTGCTGGAATTAGCCTCCAGCACTGTGGTATGCTGGGAAGACCACCTCTTGGACAATTAAGGAAATTTAAAACACATCCTGAGTTCTTTCTCCTTGCTCTTTAGACCTCTCTTGGTCTAGGTATCAAAATAAAAACGTATCCTCACATTTTTCTCTGAAGAATTTCAGAGAAATTCTTATTCAGTCAATAAATACAATCAATAAATACAGTCAATAAATACAATCTTTATTTCTTTACTCCAAAATGACATAGTCAGAACAAAATCCATTTTATTAGCACTTAGTTAATGGTCTGTCCTGTAGAAGGATCCCAAGGACTTTCACCTTGATGCTATTATTACTGGTCCAACAAGGTCACAGAAACTGAGTTTAATGGCATCAAAGTGATGGTTTAAATTTAGGACACCTGGAGAGCATATCATCTTTTATCTTATTTTTTTTTATTTCCCTTCAACTTTTCTTCTTTGTTTTGGCCTCACCATTTGCAGAGTGTCTTGTCCAGAAAAATTACCATTGGCCTGACAAAGGATACAGGCAAGTCGATACTGATTTCATATAAATTAAATGGAAGAGTTGTGCTCCATCACTTTGACAACTAAATTACATGAAACTCAGCTGGAGATAGGTGCTGCTTGCTTTTTTAAGTGGAGCTGCTGGTGAAACAGTTCCAGTTGACATTATTAACAATTCAGATGGCTTCAGATTTGAACATCCTTTTGGGCACACTTTTAATTTTATTTACCCAAAAGTTTAAGCATAAAGTTTCATACAATAACCTGGCAAACAGGCCCTTATCATAGGACAAGCATACATTTAGAACAAATAAGGGGAACAAAACATTAAAAGTGACTATTCATTACTGTTTTTACTCAGTCTTTAATCATACAAACATGTCTACTGTGTGCATAACTTGTATGGTAAGGAGGCAGCAGGGTGGGCGAAAAGAATGAGGTATATGGAGTTTAAAGGACATTGCTTGTGTTTTGTGTGTGCTATAAGAATATTTTGCATTTAATGTACCATAGATGCTGTATTAGTTTCCTGTCATTGCTATAGAAATCTCAACAGATGGCTTAAAACACCACAAACTTATTACTTTACACTTCTTTAGGTCAGAAGTCTAGATACAGTTTGTTTAGTCTGAGTCTTCTGCTTAGGCCAAAATGAAGGCATAGGGAGGGCTGCATTCCTTTTTGGATGCTTTAAGGATAATCTGCTTCCAAGCCAATTCAAGGTTTTTGGTTGAATTCAGTACCTTGGATCTGAAGGACTGAAGTCCAGTTTCCTTTCTAGCTGTCAGCAATGGGGTGGGTTTTGCCCTCTTTCTCTCTCATGGTGCCTTTCCCCCTGTTCCCATAGGAATATCAAGTCCTATTGATGGTTCAATGCTCTCTGACTCCCCTTCTGGACATCTCTCCTGCTTGCAGGCAAAGTTCTCTGCTTTTAAGGACTCATGTAATTAGATTGGGTCGCCTCAGATAGTTCAGGATCAAATCCCTATTTTAAGATCTATAATCTTAATTACAAAATCCCATTAGCCATGTAAAGAAATATTGATATTACCCAGGGATTAGGGTGTGGATATCTTTGGTGGAAGTGGTGGTGAGAATTCTGCCTACTAGAGGTAGTAAATCTCCAAAGATACAAGTTGTAAATAGTATATTGCAATTCTGTAATTTGGGGTGGAGAGGTAATTTAGTGTTGTTCCAATTTAATCTTTATTGTCCCATGCTCTAGGTTTTAAGATAAGAGAGTTTACTGAGGGTAAGGTTCTATTTTCCTTTTGTGTTGTCTGCATGGTACACACTGGCTTCACTATTATTATCTATGAAAGATCACTAGTTCCTACCCACAAAAAGGTTTATAGGAAATTTGGGAAGCTAAATAACAATACAAGTCATCCTATATAATTAAGAGGTGATATGCAAATTGACCATCACACCATTGCACAAGATGGCTGCCCCCATGTTGTCAAAAGATGGCCCTCACAAGATGGCCAGCAGGGGAGGGTAGTTGTGAGTGATCAGGCCAGCAGGGGAAAGCAGTTAGGGGCGACCAGGCCAGCAGGGGAAGGCAGTTGGGGGCAACCAGGTCGGCAGGGAAGGTCAGTTGGGGCTATCAGGCCAGCATGGGAGCAGTTAGGCGTTGACCAGGCTGGCAGGGGAGTAGTTAGGGGGTTATCAGGCTGGCAGGCAGAAGCAGTTGGGGGCAATCAGGCAGGCAGGTAGGCAAGCAGTTGGGAGCCAGCAGTCCCGGATTGTGAGAGGGATGTCCGACTGCTGGTTTAGGCCTGATCCCACCTAAACCGGCAGCCGGACATCCCCCGAGGAGTCCCAGATTGGAAAGGGTACAGGCTGGGCTGAGGAACACCCCCCCCCCAAGTGCATGAATTTCGTGCACCAGGCCTCTAGTTGAATGATAAAGGTATATATACAGAGAACTTTTGGTGCTAGAGCTGTGGGTCAGATTTCATGGAAGAAGGAGTATTTTAGACAGTTTCCTCTGTCTGCTTTACCCCTCTGCCTTTGCTTTCCTTGTCTTCCATATACCTAAACATTGCCTTCTTTACCAAATTATGATTTAGCTGAGTGTAGAGGCATGTTTAAAAGGTTTTATAGACCCAGTTTCCCATTTCTAACTCTCCATCAAAATAGTGCTTACTTTGGGCACTGCTTTTTACTTATGCATAAGAAAGGAGATTTATAAAACTATTGGTCATTCGGGTGAAGTAAGGGGTTGAGTACAGTTTATTTCTCATTTTTATCTCATATGTATAGAACATTTTATGGTCTTCAAAGCTTTACCTTTTATACTGTCTTTTAAAATCTCCATTCACTCTGGTTAGGCTTATCTCACTCTGACTTTTTTGAACATTAGGAAAACTGAAACTCGGGAAATCAATGCACAAAGTCATATGGCCAAAAAGTGATGTCTAGATCTAATTGTCTTCAACTTTTCCCACTATATCATTTTGACTTTTATTACTGTGTCCTAGTAATAGGGCATAATGGTTAATAAATTTTATTATTTCAAATTCTGTTTCTGTTTGTAGTGTGTTCTTTTGTTTTGTTTTTTAACCATCACCCAAGGATTTTTTTAAATTGTTTTTAGACAGAAAGGTAGGGAGGGATGGAGGGAGGGAGAAAGAGAGAGAGAGAGAGAGAGAGAGAGAGAGAGAGAGAGAGAGAGAAGCATTGATGTGTGAGAGAAACATCAATTGGTTGCCTGCCATATGGGGATTGAACCTGCAACCCAGCCATTGCCCTGACTGGGAATCGAACCCACAACCCTTTTGGTTTATTGGATGAGGTTCAACTAGCTGAGTCAGCTGCTGAGCTCTGTTTCTTTTATTGTACAATTGTTTGCCTTAATTATATTCTAACATAATTATGTAATTAAATTATTACTTGGAGGGAGGAATTCAATCATTTGGCCAGTCTTCCCAGAGAAAAGCAAAGGGGAGCTGGTCTAATCTCCTTGTCAACTAGATCTTTGGGTAAATAGACTAATGATATTTACTCAAAGGAAGATGTTTATGTCTACCCTTTGCAGGATGTCCCTGGTTAAAGATTTTCTATACTAGTGACTAGAATACAGGATCTGTGAGGCAGGGCTGCCTTGGGCATTTCCCATTCACGATGGGGTACAAAATGCTTCATCTGACCTCCTCAATTGCTTATCTCTGTGAAATTGCTCAGCAAAGCTTGATACTGGGTAAGATCTTTAATTCACATGAGTCTGATTTAACATTCTGAATTTGGCATTTGTCAGTGATAGTACAGTAATTTATTCTGAAGGAATCTCAAGTAAAACCTCTGAGCTAAGAAGCCATTTTGTTTCCTTTGCCCTTATCTAAACTGAAATGTATGTTGGTAAGTAGCCTCCCCATTGAATTGGTGAAATCAAAGTGACCCTTTTAGGCAGTGAAAATGCTTGACTTGATTTCAGTAGTTATAAATCAAAATTAAGCCTAGGAAACTGGACCCAAAAATAGCTGTAGACAACCCAGCTGCTGTTGTTCTAAAGACACTGTCAGACTAATTTGCATGGAGGTGATGTGGCTGTGAAATAAGGGAATTCTCTTTCTGACCAGTTAGGAGCAGTCACCAGGATTTAACATACCCAAAGGGGAGAGAAACCAGCAATTAATTTTTTAAAAGTCAAGAAAGGTTATAATGCTAAAATGACAAATAAAATATTTACTTTTGTAGTGGTCGTTTTTGTTTCACAGAACATTTTCTTCTGGATTATATAAGATGATTGAAGATAAAGGGAATATCTGATTTCACCTCAAAATCAATAAGATTAAGAATGTAACCCCTCTTAATCAAATTAATTGGTTTGTCCTTTGGTAGAATTTTTTCCCTCTACCTTGAATTTAGCCAAATAAAAGGATGCTTCTTAGATTTTTGACTTTGTAAAGAAAAGACAAATCAGTCATCTTGAGTTTTCAATTTTAAATAGACAATCCTCAGGCTTAGAAATAATAACTGCAATAAACAAATAAAGAATGTGATGGCCCAGCTGGTGTAGCTCAGTGGTTGAGTGTCCACACAGCAACCAAGAAATCTCCTTTCCATTCCTAGTCAGGACACATGCTCTGGTGGGGGGCTGCATCCCCAGTAGGGGGTATGCAGGAGACAGGTGATTTATGATGTTTCTTTTTTGTTGATGTTTCTATCTCTCTCCTTTCCTCTCTAAAATCAATAAAAATATTTCTAAAAAGAATGTTATGGAAGGATACAATGAGAGACACATTTCAAGGTTTTTTGTTACTTATATCAGTTGTTCATTTGTAATATATAGCTTAGAAGTTGACTCAGGTTATGGTTTAATATATTTGTTCTCTGTCCTTTGAATTTTTGCCTTTAAAACGTGCGTTCTTCTGTGATATGAAAACCATTGCCCCATCAACAGCTAGTTCAGCGTTGGCCTTCAGCACAACCAGCAGGGCCAGTTTGGGGGAAGGGAGCTTGGCAAACAGTAAGTTCCTCGACTTAGCGTGGAATAGGTTTTTTTCTGTTCCACCCATGAATGATGGTGGCCCTGCCACTGATCATTTGGCACAATCCATTTACAAGAATTCACTACAAGTTTTGTGTCTTTCCCAGAGTGAACTTTTTACGTTAAACAGGGAACTCCTAGCTCGTCACAGATTAGGACTCAGGGCCAGTATTCACAAAACGAACATTTTGACTGGCAGGTGAAGGAATGGTCTTATGTGTTATGCTAACATGAGAAAGCTGACAAGGACAGTGGTGTGAGTAATTGTTTAAATGCAGCACTGACAGTGACTCATACTACCCCAAAGAGGGGGAGTGGGAAGAGGAAAAAAGAAAACCCTCTCCTTAATTTTTAGTCCTTGGTCATCTTTACTGGCAAGTCTAATGAGATTGATTACAAAAATAGCCGTATGTTTATGGGTCATGAAGTAAACAGTGACAAAATCACGGTGAATGAGTGATTTTAGATTCTCTGGGTTATATATTTGAGTGAGGCCCTTTACACTCTGATTAGAATTTTAAACATGTCTGGGAATTAAGAAGAAATAGAAGCGATGAAAACAAGATCTCCACAGAGTAGCTTCTTAGGCAGACTGGAGAATGCTTTGACCTTGAAAAGACATATCCAGAACAAGCTAAAAACAGCACATAATATTACTGCTAGCATACTATGCATAGCATGCTGTTGTATCACAAAGGAACAATAAAAAGAAACATCCGGAAAATAAATTTATTTTTAAAATAGGATGATATAATGATGCACTCTTTAATACTATTCAAAGGCACTTTTATTCCATTTATGAACTAGAGTCTGCTTTTCTTATGGAGGATCATTTAGATAAACATGTTGCAAAATAAATTTTCTATAAATATTTTGTTGTTAACTAAACTTACTTGGAAAATTAAAGAGGAAGGGGGAATTAGTAAAGATTAGATAGACTCTCTCTCTTACTGATCTTAAGTCATTAGAATTTGTTATATTTTTTTTTTTTGTTTCACACCAAGATATATCCCCCCAAATCAACCTGAATTACTACAGGATATAAATGAAAGTCTTTTCTGATGAGTGTAGGTAGCTTTCCTTTAGATAGCTTCAAATGTATATAGAAGTAAAACTAAATACATTTTAGAAGATTATGCAAAGGAATAGTCTATCTTCTTCATAGGGGACAGGAGCTGTGGGCTATTGTTATAGTTCAGAGAGAGAAACCAAAGGGAGGGCTTTCTATGGAAGTAGCCCTGAGTGGTACATGGGGTTTTATGGCCACAAGAAGATTAACTGACACCAAGGAGGGCTATTAATGTGTGACGGGGTGAGTCCTAAAAGGAAGTGGGTGGTTGGTTTTTCAGTGTTTTTATTTTCTTTCTTCTTTGGTTCCATCTGTCAGTTCTATAAAATGCGGTATTACTCTGCAGTGTGGAAGCAGCAACCCTGATTGTAAAAATAAAAAAAAAAATAAACAAAAGCATTACAAATCTTTACAATGGCGTTTCAGAACAAAACTGGTCATGTGTATTGTTTCCACATAAGAAAATAAGACAGCTTTATCCTTCCTAATGAAATAAGAGGAGCATTTAAAGAGATTAAGTTTTTGTTCAGCTTCTTCGATATTTAAAAAAAAAACAAAACCCTCATTTATTTGCATTGCTTTCAAAATATCTTATGAGATAACAAGATCACTCTGAGCTGGTTAGCTCAAAGGGAAGCCTATAAAAACAATTCTGAGAACATGCACTTCCGTTTCCATGTAATATAGTTACTCAAGTACCATACAGACGGCCAGGCCCAGTCCTGTCTTCCTGAGATTCCCTTTCTGCACGTCAGACCGTTTATTCATTTTTTGTTTACTTTTATGCTAAGAAATTTCACTTCTGAAAATCGCATGGTGTATGAAACCAACTACGCATGACTCTCCTCATATCTTTAAAGCCTCTCTATATTTGCCTACAAAGGCGGTGTGGCCATTAGAGATTTCTGTCATGCCTCCATCTAAAATGTAATCATTGACTTTTGAAGTATTGAAAGAAAACGTCTTTAGAAAAATGTCACCCCAATGCAGTGAGTGACTGCACCAGCATCCTAAGTGACACATGAGCTTAATACAGCATTGCATCTACTGTGCTTGACAAGGGCCAGATATTTCACATGGATAAGGCGGGGAACCTAGTTAAGTAATTCTCATGGCTAAAGGAAAAGAATGAGGAGGGCAGTGATTAATGTAATATTTGTGTGTGTTTGTGAAAGAGAGAATCAGGAAACGTACTTACATATTTATCTCCTTTGGTTTGTGCCACTTAGACCAAAGAAATGGTAGGTTTCAAGCCCAGAGTTTGATCAGATCTGTGCTGCAAGATGGCATTTAGGATGAGTGCTTCAGCACAGATATGTACTGTATTTCTACACAAATACATGTCTTCGAGGCCACTTGGTGACTGTGATATTGCGATAGGAAATTATAGATAATGGTCTTCTTCCCTAGGTCCTTGCACAGTTCCTGAACCCCTTGGGATTTCCTGAGTGATAAGTGTGAGAAGAATGACTCTGTTGTTAATAAAAAGCCCTTTTCAGCCCTAGCTGGTTTGGTTCAGGGAATAGAGCATCAGCCTGTGGACTAAAGGGCACCGAGTTTGATTCTGGTCAAGGGCACATGCCCGGGTTGTGGGCTTGATCCCCAGTAGGGGGCGTGCAGGAAGCAGCCAACAGTGATGCTCTTTCATCATTGATGTTTCTCTCTCTTTCTCCCTCTCCCTTCCTCTCTGAAATCAATAAAAGTGTGTATTTTTTTTTAAAAAAGTCCCTTTCAGCCTTACTGTTTTTATGCTAATGATATGACTCTAGGACAGTGATGGCGAACCTATGTCACACGTGTCAGAGATGACACGCAAACTCATTTTTTTGGTTGATTTTTCTTTGTTAAATGGCATTTAAATATATAAAATAAATATCAAAAATATAAGTCTTTGTTTTACTATGGTTGCAAATATCAAAAAATTTCTATATGTGACACGGCACCAGAGTTAAGTTAGGGTTTTTCAAAATGCTGACACACCGAGCTCAAAAGGTTCGCCGTCACTGCTGTAGGAAGATGGGATCTGGTTACCAGGGGAACCGACTGTGTAAATTACATGATTGGAACTTGTAGCATCACCTGCTGACCCTCCGAGTTCAGTCGCCACTGGCCAATAATTTCATCTATCATCGCTTCACAGCAAAGCCTCCCTAACAGCCCTAACCGACGGGGTTCAGAGAGGTTCCAGGTTAGTGAACGCATCACAGTGTTTGGAGGGTGGCGCATCTGGAGGGAGAGACCTGGGAGCTCCATGCCCCTTTCCATATACCTTGTCTCTTCCATTTGGCTGTCCTCAGTTATGTTCTTTATAATGGATGGGTAATAGTAAGTAAAGTTCTTTTCTGAGTTCTGTGAGCTGTCCTACCAAATTACCAAACTTGAGAAGGGGCTTATGGGACACAGAAGTCCAGGTAACACAAGTACAGTTGACAACCTGGGACTAACAGTTGGCATCTGAAGTGGGGAGCAGTCTTGTGGGACTGACCCCTTAGCCTGTGGGGTTAGGTCTAACTCCTGGTAGGTTGTGTCAGAATTGTAGGTCACCCTGTTTGTGTCCAAAAAGTTGCAGAATTGGTTGGTGTAGGAACCCTTCCCTCCAATTTTGTGTTAGAAGTGTTGGGAGTCAAGGAAACTGGCAGTTCTTTTGGGGGGGGTTGGGGGTATGACACATGATAATTTACTCTTGTCACACTCACTTTCATACCCAGGAATGTAATTGTGTGTGGCATCTCTTAGTAAGGAGCCAGAGAAATCCAGAGACTTGCAAATGCTTCCCTATTCCTCCCAAGTCTCACATGCAAGACTCCGAGGCTTCATGGGCTGATGCACGAGAGAATTCATCCATTCTGTTGCTTCTAAATGGTTTTTATTCTATACATAAAAAGCGCCATCAGAATTTCATCGGTCTGTGTGCTGAATCATTCATAGAATAGACCATTGAATACATATTTATGAATGCTTGGAATATTCTGGTCTATAACACCAGGCTTTTCATTGTGCTTTGCATTTCAGGTTATGCACAATTATCGACTAGCCTAGCAGCAAATTGTATCAGTTGGAAAGTTGAGTTTGACCTAAAATTTTATGTAAAAATGCAACGTTAATATCACAGCATTCTGTTTGCAGTTGTTATTCAAAGTACAAACTGATGTGAAACCACAAATGGCTTTATAAAGTTATTAGCCTTTGTTTCTTCATTTCAAAACAACTGTTTTTGTAGACAGTGCAATGGATAACAGTCTTGAATGTAATTCCACCACGACATTGCACTCTTTTCTATGTACTTCTGGAGAATATAGAGAGCTTATTACTTACTAGGGAAGAGATCATATGGTGAACATTGCCACAACCACAGTGTGAAACCCAAGCAACCCTTCTATACTTAGAGACAAGATATAAACCGAGGACTTCTGGCTGGGGAATCTGGATAGCTTATTAGAGGATGTGATGTTGAGCTGGGCTTTGCTATGCAGAGAATTTAAACAATGGAGCCCATTGTTTATATAGGCACAACACTTAAAACATAATTGTCTTGGTCTATCCAAGTGATCATCCATACTTACATGAAGTTGTACTGATTGAAATCTGTGAAGCTGATGGAAATGTTAAACTGGTTTTGTTTGTAAGTCTATTGTTTTTGTCAAGCTTCTAACATTTTTGGAAGAAGGGATAAAATGAGGGCTACAGAGATTATACACCTTTATTTATATACAGTGATATTTTATTTTACTTTTATTTTGATGTAAAAGTCTATATATAATAAACCTAATTGCTTGTTGATTCAAAAGGTTTTGATATGGATTTCAATGCAATGTCTTAGGATAAATTGATTACCTGGAGTCATGTTCATATAACTTAGATCCAATTGCAGAAAATCCAACTATTAATAGTCAAGGGATATTCCTATTTATTTTTAAGTCTCAGAATGGAAAAGATTCTATTGCAATGTTGGGAGGATGCAGGCATAGCTTCATGTAGTGCAAAGGAACTGAAATACAACCTGTCACTAAGAGAAAACCCCTGTGATTACTAGCAGCAAGCCCATGGTGTTTCCCTGTGGCCTTTGAGCTATGGGACTAATTGTATAATCAATGTTCTACTGGATTTTACATTAATTTTACTGTTGAGAGTGTTGGGACATGGAGGGTGCTGTTTAGCACATAGGTTGTCATTAAATAAAAACAAAAACACATCCATTGTAATGCTGCAAAGAAGGTAGTCTCTGAGAAGGCAGGAATGCTATTTTCCTTTGCTTTTATCTTTGACTCTGGGAAATCTTTACTGATTAAAAGTAAAGACCTTACAGCAACTGGGCCCTGGGGTACAGGGACAGGCAAAGAAAATCCATTTCTACTTCCCACCCAGCCAAACACCACCCCATCTGTTTAAGAGAGGTGGAATCCCTTTACAATGGCAAAGATTTAAAGAACACAACACGGAGTGCACATGCATAACTGACTTAAGATCTGTATAGTGGAATCTGAAGGGCGGGTTTTTGGTGCTAAGCCATCAAGATGAGGTCCTTCACAAACACATATGAGAATGGGTAAGTCTATGTTTGAGCACAGGCCACAGGCATTTGGGGGAACCCATGGCTATCCTCAGGGGCAGCATTAGACACAAAGACAGAGAGACCTGGGGCAGGGGTCCCTTGGGCATTATCCTAAAAGAGATGGAAGTGAAGCGGATAGTTTACTATATGTGAAAACACAGCTACTTCTGGGCTTTCCCTTTCCTAGATGACCTCCATCTCACCAGGCCAACACTCTTTTATCAGGGCTAATGATGCAATTCCAAGATTCCAACAGGAAACTATACATTTTACCTATTATTCTTTGATTTTAATTATTCTGTAGATTGCCCACAATCTCCATATGAAGAAGAATGGGACATCTTCTAGTGGCCCAGGGGATCTTTTGGGCTTCACAGTTTCCTGAAGGTTCAGATGAGGCTCCCACCCAATCCCTTTGCTTCCAGAGGGTCTCCTCAGCGTATCTTGCCTGAATCATGTCAAAAGTGCCTCTGTCTGTAGAGAAATCTTTTGACACTAAATGCAGACATATTCTACCAATTCAGATAACAACTTCACCCTGGGGGTTGCTTGAATCTGAAATTAAGTGGAAGAGCTTCTGCATATCCATGATAGTTTTCACAAAAACTCCACCTTAGGGACGTGCAGTTTATCTCTTAGCGCCTCACTCTGAGCCTTATTGACTTTTATTCAGCATGTCATTCTTAATGAGCCTGGTTTTTGGGTTTCCCAACCCACAACGGATTAGAAACAGCAAAGGAGAGGCTGGGAAGAGGCACAGAGACAGCCAAGGTGAAAGCTTGGCATTGAGGGAGGAGAGAGGAAAATGATACAGTAGACATACAGGTAGCTGTATAACCAACCATATGGCATAATCATGAATGCTCACCAAGACGACCCCTGAGTCATCAAAGATATAAAAAGGATAATATTATGTTTAGAGATAGCTATGTGGGAAGGCAGGGAGCCAGTGGATAATATATTTTATAAAGATTGCCATCTAAAATCTGGGCCTTAAATGGGCAGAAGCTTTAGCTCCATGGAAAATTCAGTCTCCAGAACTGCCCTTTCCCAGGATATACCCAGGTAAATGAGGTGTTACTAATCTCATCTTAAAATACCCCACTGATTTTCTCCTACAATTTGGCCATAAATGGCCTCACTGTTCACTGGTTCTCAGCAGTTACCTGAAATATAAACCTAACGCCGTTCTAATGAAAGCTGTTTTCTGTTTCCACTCAATGCTAGGCATTTTGAATTCTGAGTTGAAGCAATTGATAAGTCACATACCAACTAGTTAATTACGGAAATATTAAGCGCCTCGCATCCTCCTCCCAACACAGACTTCAGAGAATTGAATTGAGGGTTAAGTATAGGGTTTCTTTTTTACCACACTCAACAAAAGAGCTGCTGGCACACTGTGGACATTCATTTCCATTCACATGCATAATACAAAGGATGCCTGACCTAATCAGCCCATCAGCGCGTTCTGATGCATCTCTGGAGAGAGAGCCCTCCTCTCATTGACTTGGCAGCAGTCCCTCCCAGTGACCTTTAATGCTCTTATACTCTGCCTAGGGCGGGAATGGGCATGTGGTGGACATAGCAGAATCAGGCCTTTCTAAGAAGTTGGATTTGAAAGCAGGATTTGGTTGGATGTTGCTTTTTACTTGTATTTTAATGTGGTTTTATGTAGCATTTTATGGAATGAGGTGTGGTTTTTGTTGTTGTTGTTGGTTTTTTTTTTTTTATTTTCAGCTTTCATTTATCAAGTAAGACCAGCAGCAGTATTTTCACAGGTGGTCAGAGGACCTGGAGCAAGTGGGCTAATTATTTTTTTCTAAGCCAGGCTAGCATAGTTATATAGTGGCATGATTCCCTTTCATCTGTATAAAATAATGTTATTTTTCTCCAAGGGAGCTCCTTTTAAAGGCCCAAGAAATGGGAAAGGGAATTTGCTGTAATTTTCAGTTGCAGCCTCAACTAGTTACATATACAATGGCAACAGTGGACTTTGGGCAATGAAACGTGACAGCACCGCCGGGAAGCCGAAGTGGACAGGAATGCATTGCTTCAGTTCAGATTGGAATCTAAAACTGTCCTAACCCGGGCTGGTGTCATTTAAGCTCTGGATTATGGGATCGCCTGTCCCTTTCTTAGTACTCTTTCTATCTCCAGACCAGTAACTATCTAAGCTCTTTCCTAACATAATTTGGAAACAGATATTTTTCTTAAAATGTTATATTGCTGGCATAGTTTGAATTTAAATTGGAGTTTAGAAACTGGCTCGCAGAGTGTTTGATTTTGCTAACTTTGTGCAAAAAACACACAAAACAAAACACACAAAAAACAAAAAAAAACAAAGTAGTTGCCTCAGTTTATAAATGTTAAGTTTCAAATAAAATGATTTCATTTGTATAGTGGCATGATTCCCTTTTATCTGTATAAAATAATGTTATTTTTCTCCAAGGGAGCTCCTTTTAGAAAGGCCCAAGAAATGGGAAAGGGAATTTGGTGTAATTTTCAGTTGCAGCCTCAACTGGTTACATATACGATGGCAACAGTGAACTTTGTCCAATGAAACATCACAGCACCTCCGGGAAGCCGAAGTGGACAGGAGCTCCCTTGGAGAAAAATAACATTATTTTATACAGATGAAAGGGTACCATGCCACTATACAACTATGCTAGCCTGGCTTATTTCAGAGAGGAAGGGAAAAGGAGAGAGAGATAAAAACATCAATGATCAGAATCATTGATCGGCTGCCTCCTGCACACCCCCTACTGAGGATCAAGGCCACAACCCAGGCATCTGCCCTGACTGGGACTCAAACCATGACCTCCTGGGTCACAGGTTGATGCTTAACCACTGAGCCCGGCCGGCCAGGCGGCATAGTCCTTATAGTAGAGAGAAGCAAGCAGGGCCAACACCTCACAAAAGAGTGATATGGGTCATATTTGCCCGTTATCTCAAGGCAGTCTGTTCTAGGTACTCACGCCCCACCCCCAATCTTTTTTTTTCCTTTTCCATAAATATCAGCCAACTCACACTCCATTTGGATTCTATTAAACCCCGCCCTGAAGAAACTAGCTCAAATGCTGTTCTTTATAAGATGTAAGTGGCCAGCGATATAAAGAAGAGGGTATCAGAATCCAGTGCCCGGCAGGTGATATAGACGAGTGAAGCTAGCTCGTTGTAAAGTGACTTGAAGGTACTGTCTGTGAGTTGGAGAATCAAACTCAGGATTGAAATCCCCCTTATTTTATTATGCAGGAAAGAAGACTTGACAAGGCTACATATTTTGATTTTTTGAGAAAAATGGAAATCTTAATTTTATTTGAAACTTAACATTTATAAACTTGGGCAACTACTTCATTTTTTTGTTTGTTTTTTGTATGTTTTGTTTTGTTTTTTTTGCACAAAGTTGGCAAAATCAAACACTCTGCAAGTCAGTTCCTAAACTCCAATTTAAATTCAAGCTATCTTCTGGCATTATTTTGTCCCTAGGAGATGTGGAAGGTTATGAAGATTCAGCTTTAAGCCTGAAAGAATATATTTTCAGTTGTGCAACTATGGGCATCAGAAAGAGAGGGGGAAGGAATTTGGGAGGGAGAAGGAGGAAATAGCTCTAAGCCCCAGAAATGAAACTTTACAGAAACCTGTCTACTGTTATGACTGTTTTAAGAAGCAATATTTGTATCTTGAGCTTGGACAAGCTTGAGTGTAGGAGGAAAGAACACAGCAGAGCAGATGCTAGGTTTGAAGCCCCTGGTGGTGGCATTGGAAATAGAGAGATGTTAAAACAAATCTGCTATGATTTTTCAAATGCAAAAGAAACATTGGGATTTAATGAGACAAAGGACGTAAGTTTATTCTTTCCACCTCTGCTTTTAGGTCAGAAATAAGAAAATGGAACAAGTTGTTCAATTACTATTGTAAATATGATACAGTCAGGATAAAACCAAGTTAGGAATATTCATTGTAAAATGGATTTGAAGAGAAAAGAGACTGGACTCTGCTATGGTAATTCAGGCCTGAACTTAAGAGGTCCTATGCCAGTTGGATGAGGTTAGAAATGGAGGAAAAGCACTGGAAACGAGAAATATTCCAAAAGGAAGTGACAAGACTTAGTGTCCAAATGAATATAAAGGATGAAAGGAATCGGATGACTCAAGAGTTGTGAGGCCGTACCAATAGAGACAGTACTGGTGTCCAGAAACAAGTTTGTGTGACAGAAAATGATTAGAATGTGGGTCCTATCAAGTTGTAAAGGGTATGGTCTCCAGATAGAAATGCCCGAAAGACCATGCAAAGAAGATAGTAAGATGCAAGGGTATTGGGCAGTCCTCAGAGTGTGAGGTAAGCCCCAGAGATACTTTAACTTTAGAAATAAAGGTGAAGGCTAAGGGTTAGATTTTGATTGCGGCAGCATTTACAGGACAAAGAATGAAAAATGATATCAAGGAGCACAACCAATCTAGTAAAGGTGCAAGGATACTAATTAAAACAATAGCAACAACAATAATAATAACAATAATAAATCTTCCTTGAGTGAAATGTTCGATTTCTGGAACATATAAAAACTGGTTTCATTCATCTTTGAGACAGAAAAGAAAAATTAAATCAACTTATAAAAATTTGTAATTGATACTAATTCTTAGAACTCATACTTTGAAAAACAGTTGTCTTTTCCCATCTTTGTTGCTTTTATTAGTTAGTGGTCCAGTTCTCATGTAAAACCCAAAGTACAAGTTCTCTTATTCATCTTTTGTGCTTATTTGTCAACAGGGATGGGGGAAAACTTCCCAACATAAGAAAAATGTAATATATAAACCAAAAATTATATAATCTTGTGAAAACTAAACATGCTAATCCACTCTTATCCAAAATGAAGTGTAGCACATTTGAAACAGAAAGTGGGATTTCCCATATTTTCCTTAATAATTGAATATACAGGTAAGCTGGGGATCTGGGCAAAGGCCAGGTCTGAGTGTATCATAACCTGCATATTGACATATATTAAATAACCCACAAAGTTGCCGAGGGCCTGTCATTATGTCTCAATTCCTGGCTGCCTTGAAGGCATATAGAGATACTTGGGAAACAACTCAATGTTAGTAAAACAGAAACCCCCCAGTACTATGCATTTCCTGGTTCAATTTTTCTGAGTTTTCAAGAATGTATTTGTATGGAGTTATTTAAATTTGTCACACATTTAAGAGTTAAAGTAAAATTATAAATGAGAGTTCAGCCCTCATTGTGAATTCCGTTTACTAATTAGCATACTATATTATAGTTGGTGAGATTTGCTATAGCAGTAGTAGTGGGTAACCTAGATAAACGAAAAGAACAGGAAATTGCAGGAAATGAGATACTTAGATGGATAGATGAGTCCATATCTGATTCCATTAGAGAAGATTGTTTTCCAAAATGAGCTTTCCAGATAACTAATACTTTCCATTTTATGCAACAAAACTTCTCTTTTTCATTTCGCCATCTTGAAAATAATACACACTTTCTACCTTGTTCAGTCGGACCTACTAACATAAGTTAACCTTTTTGAGAACTCAAGGTCATCATTATGAGCATGAATCACTGTACTGAGCTAAAATACAGTAATTCCTGGGGGTTGCTGAGGTGTGTAAAGCTGTTTGCTCTCATGCTAAGCTGCTATGCTTTCTAAGTTCCTGTATCTATCTTTTGTAATTCAGTTTTTTAAATCCTCCTCTCTTATTAAGAGAGCAATTGCTTGTTGTTATCAGCAGTGCGCCTGCTTATTGAAGCCACTTCCATGCTAGCGCAACTGTTTGCTTCTGATCTGCTAGGCTGGAATGCCAAATAGCACAAAATTTTAAATTGTGTCAAAGATAAAGCTAATACATTACAAAGGAGCTGCTAAAGAGCACTTCCATGGGCAAGGTGAATAGAGTTCTGTGAAGGAACTTAATCATGGTTATTTTAGCTTCTAGATACTTTATTTGCTTCCTGATTCTTATGTATATTCCAGAGCTAGGTTTCAGAATAATCACCTTCAGGATAAATTCAATCTGTGTTCAAAGCAACCCAAACTGGCCTCCTCTGTATTATCAAAGCATACCACACTTAGGTCCTCCATAGCTGATGACTAAGTATATGTTTACTTATATAACTGTATCTGTATGTAGACAAATATGCACATATATTTAAAACTTGTGCATAAGTGTGTTACTATATATGAGGCTACATTATAAAGTATTGAGATCACTCCCCCAAAAGTCTCATAAATAATATAGCTATTTAGGTCAATAAAAATGTGTATAGGAGCTCTATCTTTTTTAAAAATCTTGTTGAAAGTATTACATATGTCCCCTTTTTTCTCCTATTGACCCGTTAAAGCCTGCCCCTGCCTCCGCCTCAGGCCTCCACCACCCTATTGTCTGTGCCCATGGATTATGCACATATGCATACAAGTTCTTTGGTTGATCTCTTCCCACCCACACTTTCCCTCCGAGATTTAACATTTGAACTCTATCTTTTAAAATTACTTCTGTATTACTGATATTGTGTAATTCCTTTCCTAGGCCTTAGAACATGGTATATACTTTTTTGAGGGGTATTTTATTTTGTTTTGTCCATCACCATTTATTTCCTCTGTGCCCTCTTCCACCTCCCGCACTTCCTCCACATCTCCTACCCTCCCGCATCATGCTGTTGTCCATGTCCATGAGTTCTCTTTCTCTTTTTTTTTTTCCCCAATATACTTTTGCATTTTGTCTTGCTGGACCCTTGGAAATATTAGCTACTGGAAATGGAATTCTATGTCAGCCTGTTGGAATGGGATGTAGTTATCTACTGAAAATTAAAACAATTTTGCATGTCACCATGACTTTTGTTTTACCCTTTCTGCCTCTGGACTGACACCAAGCTATAACACTGTTAAATGCTAAAAACTAGTATTGCTCTGTCTTTAGTGCTCTTACACCACTAAATGCATGACGTCCTAATACATTTTTTCCTTCCTTATTTAGTCTCAATAAGCCAAGGAAATTTGCCACCAGAATTGTGATACTGTTACCATCATTCTGTGTTGAAAGTCAATTCTCACCTTCTTTTAAAAGGTAAAAAGAGATTGGGGAGATTAGATGGCATAAGTGAACAAGAACATTTTAAAGATGAGTTGATTGTATATTATACTAAACTAAGGGCCCAGTGCACAAATTTGTGCACCTTGAAAGGAACTTTGGACTGTGAGGCTGCGGTGGGCACAGGGGTTGATCTTGGCCCATCCTCCATGCTCCTGTCCAGCCCCTCCCACACAGAGCAATTGGGGCTGGTGCCATCAGCAGGTGCGAGTGGCGGCTGCTGCCCCGATAGCCCCTCAGGAGTCAGGGGTGTGGAGAAGCCGACAGGAGTGATTGGGGCCAACAGCCACCGCCTGCACCCACTGACAGCTCTGAACAGTCAGGGCTGGTTCTGGGTGACGGCAGGAGGTGCAAGCAGCAGCTTTGGCACTGGCAGCAGGTGCAAGTGCCAGGTGGTACCGTGGTGCGGGAACAAAGAATTTTTAGTAACCATCAGAGGCTTGCCCAGATGACAGCAACCAGTGCCCTGCCTTGGTCTGGTGTCCCCACTCACCTCCACCATCCCACCGCAGCCAACGCCCGCCATGTTCTGCACTCTACTGCCTGCTGCCGATGCCTGCCATGTTCCCTGCGTGCCCCTGGTGGTCAGCACATGTCATAGCGACCGGTTGTTTGGTTGTTCCGCCGTTTGGTCTATTTGCATATTAGCCTTTTGTTATATAGGATGGGCTAAAGGTTTATGGAGCTTTTCTTGGGAAAAACTATATATTTTTTGTAGTAGAAAGATAAAGTCATTGTCTTCAGTTTAGGTAATTTGCTGAGGGCATACCCATGGTCTCACAGGGGTCACAGGTAGTGGTACAGTATTAAGCCATTTTAGGACACGGGAAAGGGGAATTAACTAATCTAGGTGGAAATATAAATCTGTAACTTTGGCACTGTGTCCTAAACCTATAAGTTGATAGGCCTCGTATTTATTTAATGCCTAACAGCTGCCATTTATTGCCTTTCATCCTGTGTCAGGAACTGTGCCTTCTGCTTTATATACCATTTCATTTAATACTCACAAAAGCTCTATAAATTGATATTCTCAGTTCCTATTTATAAATGAGGCAACTTGACATGAAGAACAATCAAGTGTCATGCCCAGAATCACACAGCTAATATGTCAGAACACAGTTTTAATTACTCTGCTGATTTTCAGCCATAATGTAAATGTGACCACATCCAATAAGTCAAATTTACATAAATACCATTTACTTAACATCAAACCATTTGCTTTGATTAGTCATAAACATGGCATGGCTGCCAAGTACCAATATTTATCACCATCAAATAGTTCAACAAAGCAAAATTTCTGCTTCCCTTTTGTCTCCCAAGTCCTATGGTTTGGTGGGTTCCAGGGGAGATGTCATACTAGATTACACCTAGATTAATATTAGCTAATTTGTACTTAATAAGTTTTTCTTATCACTGTCTACAAGAATACACGTTAATTAGTATTCACTGGAATGTCTGTAACATAAAATCTGCTGATGTGCTTGTTAATTCACATGTGCCTACGTACAGTCAAAGTCCTAGGCAGCTTCTGTATGTTCTTTCATGCCCACCTAAACTGCTGTTCAGCCCAATGCCTGGCCTGACACACAAAAATAGGAGAATAAGACACAGACTACAAATTCTTTGTCCTTTTTCAGATTCAGTTCTCTCTTAAAAAAAAAAAAAGAGGTCAAGGTCATTCCATTTCCACTTGGGCTAGTCTTCTGAGCAAGTAATCTATGCTTCAGAGACACTGGAAAAATAAGTAGTGATTTAAAAAAAAAAAGTGGAGAGCAGCACAGTTTTTGCACATTGTTTTTTGTTTGTTTGTTTGTTTTTATTGTTGGTGGTGGTGGTTTCATGCACTTAAATTTTGCAGATAATGTAAAGACCAATTGCTCTGAGAGACCCACTTCACTGTTTTGGCTGATGATGAAGCCCTTGGATTTGCAATAGGCAGTGATAAAGATGCAGAGATATACACAAAGATAGATATTGGGATTATTTAATTTAAAAAACTAATCTGTTGTTATTATGATATTAGAAAATTTAGTGCTTAAAGATGTAGTAGCCAGCATCCTAAGGCAGGTCTCAATGTTCTTAGTGGGAGACGACTGAGTGTTCTTTTGCTCCTCTGTGTGGCCCATAGTCTCACACATTCCTTTGGAATCACTTTAAACACTATGTCTTGAGGAGCTAACACCACTAAAATGGACCTCATTAATGCCAATTAACTCTCCTCAATCTCTGTTCTTCCACCTCTGCCTCTTGCGTCTTTCTCTCTTTTTCTAATCATCATCATCATCATCATTCCAGGCATATCATATAGTACTGAGTTGGAACAGTAGAAGAGAAGAGAATATTCCCTCCACTAGTAACAAGCAGTAAAAAAATGTCTCAATTAGAGAAGAGTACCATATATATGATTTTAAAAGATTCTCTGGGAATAGGGCTCTAGGGTTAACTAGTCATCAAAGGTCCACATTAAAAAGATACTAGAAACTTAAAAACAAGATTTGTCAGTGCTGGTCAGTGAAAAGTTGAAGACAGATTCTAGTTAATTCTAGTTTATTTTAATGAAAACATGTACAATATCTGTAGTCTCACTCAGAAAGGAGTTACCTTTCCATAATTTCTGCACTTTCCATGATAGCTGCATTGCATTTTTACAAGCATGCCATTTAGATCAATCGGATATTTTCTAAAGATTTTCAATAACAAACCATGAAATTCATCTAAATTCTATGGAGAACATTTTTTTCTTTTGCATTGGAAATATGATTTAAATTGTAATGCAGGCTTGCATCTTCATGTTATGTTAATCCAAACAATGCTTGCTCATAATGTGTTGGTGAACTTGCCACACAAATCTGTCCTACTAAACAAAACACCAGATGCAATGCTTAGAATGGTGACTTGATAAAATTAGATTCATTGGGCAGAAAATGCAGTGTTCTAAATAAATGTCATTAGCAATTGTGAGGATGGAAGAAAATTGCTCTGATAATTTCTCAGACCTTACCCAATTGACATTTTTTTAAAAAAATGTATTTTGAGTACTAGAGAGGATGATAGAATTTTAAAAGAAAACATGGGAAGGAAAATTTAATATCATGAAGATGCCTTGTAGAATATATCTTCCTGTTATTCACAATTCAAAATGATTTCTGAGGTGGCATTTCAAAGTAAAAGGTGATTTGTACAAATACCAGAAGCAACATCAATAATGTTGTATGTAATAAACTTCTTGTGTTATATATACTCCATGTGCATGAAGCCAGGGTGGGCTTGACAATGGAAAGCTAGAAGAGGGAAATTGTTTTTCCAGATATTGACCTGAGAAGGGGAATATCTATTTAAAATGTTGTCTTTTCCTGGGCTTTTTTTAATGCAGATTTTCATGGCCTAGATATCGAAATTTAACAATAAAACAATTGTCCTTTGTATATACTCAGAGAATACATTTCCTGAAGTCCGGTCTAGTCATTCAGACAGTTGAGAAAAAAAAAAAAATCAATCAATTCAGTGAAAAGTTCTTCAAACCAATTGAATTAACTAAATTGGTTGGCTGGGTGACTGAATTAGGCCAGTAAATTTAGTCAAAACCTTAGCCTTTGCAACTGGGTGCTCACACAAAAACCTTGAGTAGGCAAAAGAGGTTGAAATACAGTAGAGTTTCTTAGAAAGAGTCAGGAAGTAGGAAGGCCAACTTAAGACTTGTATCCTTAAGTTACAATTCAACTAACCTATTTCAGTCTTTCAATAGCCTGCACATAGACATTGCCAAAGTTAAATTCTGGAAGAGTATAGATTCTATGTTGACTGTTGAAAACTCTGAAATTCTGACCATGACAGAACAAAAAGTATGGGAATGTCCCAAACAAGCAGTTTCCTATGCTTTTTTCTGCCTGGAATGCACTGTTTCTAAAGATGCAGAGAGGGGGAGAGAGAGAGAGAAACATCAATGATGAGAGAGAATCATTGATCGTCTGCCTCCTGCATGCCCCCACACTGGGGATCAAACCCACAACCCAGGCCTGTGTCCCAGGCCTGTGGGAATTGATTTCCTGATTGATGGATCGATGCTCAACCACCAAGCCACGTAGGCCAGGCAGATTTTTCACAGGAGTGTTTCAAAAAGAAAAGACTGAAGGAGATACATAAGCGAGCATGCCCCTTTGTGGCTTTTTATACAGCTGTTTACTGGGTAGCAAAGGCCTGCTGCAATGAAAATAATGGTGTATATCTATCTTTTGCTCTTTGAGACAAACCCTTATTTTAGTTTCTCTTGCCACCTTATGGTCTTTAACACCTGGTGTCAAATAATGGCTCAATGTTTTTACATCTATATATATAAAAGCCTAAGCAGCTGTTACGACCAGACAGCCCGCCAGTAGCTATGACATGCACAGGTGCTTAATGCAGGAGCTGCCCCCTGGTGGTCAGTGCACTCCCACAGCCAACCTCCCATGGCCTGCCAACCTTCTGCGGTCCCTTCCCCGGCTGGCCAGCCCCAATCGCTGGCCAGGCCGAGGGACCCCACCTGTGCATGAATTAATGCACCAGGCCTCTAGTGTAATTTAAAAATTAATTAATTCTGAATGAATGAATGAATGATCATGGATTTATAAAGGCTTTTTGTTTCCTCACTACTTCACAAGCTTACCGTATTTTTAAAACCTCAATACGTAGTCTTTATGCTCTAGGCCCAATTGAACTTTCACTTTTTTGAAACCCTTTAGCATTTGCATATTTCAGCAATCCTATATAATAAAAGGCTAATATGCAAATAGACTGAACAGTGCTGCTAATTGCACTGCTTATTTATACAGACAAGTCAAATCTAGTTGATTTTCTCATAGAGCCTAAATTTAAATTATGTTTTACAAAAGCAGTTGTAGTCTAACACAACAAATTAAGTCATTCTTGAAATCTGTTTATATTTCTATTATTGACTGAACAGTGGAATGACTGTTCCACTGGTTGCTATGATGGTCACTGACCACCAGGGGGCAGACGCTCAATGCAGGAGCTGCCCCCTGGTGGTCAGTGGGCTCCCACAGGGGGAGTGCTGCTCAGCCAGAAGCTGGGCTCAAGGCTGGCGAGTGCAGCGGTGGTGGCAGAAGCCTCTCCCCTCTCCACGACATCCCCCGAGGGCTCCTGGACTACAAGAGGGCGCAGGCTAGGCTGAAGGACTGCCCTCAAGTGCACAAATTTCATGCACCAGGCCTCTAGTAAGTTATAAATTGGTATAAAAATAGTCATTGCTATTATTATTAGAGCTAACACTTACTGGATGGTTAACATGTGCATGGCACTGCCCTAAGCACATTGTATGTATTATTATTTTTTTTATTCTCATAACAACTAGTGAAATAGACACAAATATTACCACATTGTCTAGATGAGAAAATAGGCTCAGTGAAGGTGAGTAACTTGCACAATAATACATAGCTAGCAACCAGTATAACCAAGAATCAAACCCAAAGAGTCTATATGAAGACTTAACTCTTTATTCTACATAGTGCCCTTGGTAGAGCTAACTACAATACAAGTCACTAACACAAACTTGGTTTATTAATTATGTATATTTTTAGCTAATATAATTTTCATTTTTATTATTGGTCTGATGATAGTTCATACAATTCAGATTTCTAAAGAATGGTATGACTGAGTTTGACAACTGTAGTGTATATTTTTACCAGGTTGATTTTAAATTGGAGTAACTATAATGCCAAAAGTGATTTATGGTTTAGTTGGTGAATTTTTGAGATTATGTATAAATATATTTTATTTACATCATGTTGAAATAGATTGAGTTAACATATTTCACTGTTATTCCAAAAGGAATCTTCTAGTTTATCATCACTTCGCCAGCCAAATGCAAATGCTTATTTTTTCCTAATTGTGCTGCTTATTTATACAGACAAGTCAAATCTAGTTGATTTTCTCATAGAGCCTAAATTTAAATTATGTTTTACAAAAGCAGTGGTAGTCTACCACAACAAATTAAGTCATTCTTGAAATCTGTTTATGTTTCTATTATTGACTACCAGCCCAAAATAAATGAGCAGCCTGTTAGAAGCAAATAGTATTGCCAATCAATTAAAAATCTATTGATTCCCCAAATAGCATTTGTGATTTATAGGATTGCTGGGCTATTTTCTTTGTTTTCTTTCTTCTTTCTTTCTCTATTTCTTTCATAGCAAGTCTTTTTCATTTTAAATTCAACACATCTAAAATTAAACTCATTATCCTGGCTCCAAATCACATCCCTCTTTCTTTATTTTCTCCTTGTGTTAACTAGGCCACCATTCATTCAAGCCAAAAACCTGGGAGTCATTTTCAACTTTTACCTCTCTCTCATCTCTATGGATAAGTGATCACGAAATTCTGCTCTCAATTTCTTCCCACTTCTCCATGTCACTGCTGTGGCTACACGTATCATTTCCCACCACAGCTATTGTAATAGCCTCCCAACTGACCTCCGTGACTCCTGTTTTGTCTCCCTTCCATTCGCCATGCTTAGTAAAAATGAAATGTGATGATGTTTCTCCCAGTTAAAAAATCACTTCACATGTCCCCATGGCCTAAGAATAAATGCCAAACTTTATGGCAGAGCAGAAATGGCCTCCTGGATTTAGCCTTGGCCTAAGCCATCTGCTGTGCCTTCCTTTACTGCTCCCACCTCCGCCCCATCCTTCAGCCAGCGATTACCTGGCAGTTCTTGACACAGCCTTCCTGTTTGGGGCCTTGGTGCTTTCCTTCAGGCTTTGATCTCTAAAGCAATTGCCCTTCCCTTTTTTCTCTTTTCCTTCCCGACCAGATCTCCCAGTGTTCCTTGCCCTTCCCTAAGTGCCCTATACTTTGTACACATCTTTCTGAAGGTTTTATTATATGTCATTATAATTACTTACCTGTTTCTCTTTTCTGTTAGTGGATAGCTTTTGAAGATGGTGGTCTGTATCTTCTTTATCATTGTTTACCCCTATCTAAAATAAAGCCTGGGCCCTGGCTAAGTAATTCGGTGGGTTGGAACGTATTCTCATATTCCAGGTTTGTGAGATCAGTCCCCATCAGGGCACATACAAGAAGCAACCAATGACTGAATAAATAAGTGGAACTATAAATTGATCTCTCTCTCTCTCTTTCTCTCTCTCTCTCCCTCTCTCCCTCTCCCTCCCTCCCTCCCTCTCTCCCTCCCTTCTTCCCTCTCTCCCTCACTCCCTCCTTCCCTTCCTCCTTCCCTCCCTCTCTCCTTCCAAGGAGAGGCATTTTGTTCGATCAGCAATGACATAAAAATTTGAATTTTTTTTTCTGTGAAAATTTTTATGTACATAATGACAGAGATGATAGTAAACTTTGTGAATGGGACATAACCAACTTCAGAATTTGGTTTGAGAACTCTGGGAACTTTTAATGCAATGAATAGATAAAATATACAGAGGTGCAATAATAGGTAGGAATATAAGGGTATGTAGGGATAACATAGAGACATATAAGTGGTAAAGATAAGAAGGAATACTATGTTTTAAATAAAGAAAATATCATTTTTAGCCAGAAGTAATAAGAACATGTTTCCCAGAGAAGTTAAAGTTTGAGCTGAACATTGCAGGATGGATATGAAGGGGAAATTCAGAGCTCAAATCAGATGTAGCTGTATCTCAGTGAACTTCTTTTGCTCATTAAGATGATGTTCTGTCCTCGTTCTCACACATTAGCAAAATAACCACTAGCCCTATTAATGTATCAGTATGTACAGATGCTATTTGTTTCACAGCAATTGTAATATTGAAATAAACTAAAAATATCTTTCTAATTCTCTGAACACGTATAACCAATATTATGCCCTTCTCATTTGAAGCCCTTCATTCACCCAGTGCCATCTGTGACACTTTACTAAATGTTCACAAAAGCAGTCCTCTGTTATTTCACTTCTCTGAAGACAGCAATTATGATATTATCCCTGATGAATAGGAAACCATGCTGATAACATGCAATTAAGATCCCTCATCAAAATTTACTTGACAGAATTAAATTTTTAAAAAGTGAAGGACTCGTTTTAATTCTTCCTGATTTCTCTATATTTCTCATTTATAGTTTTTGTCTTTAGAATAAAACATAGTTCATAAATGATTAAAACATCCCAATTGCTTTTGAAAAACAAAGGGATATTATGTAAAAAAAAAAAACAACAACAACAACTCAAATCACATTAAGGTAGAACAAATACAACATAGCTTTTCCTTGGCTATTTAAAAGCAAAATGAAGTAATTTCTCAGCTACATAGCCTTCTCTTTTATATATCCTCACCATGCCACCCACATGTTCTCTAAATCTAGACTACATAAGTTTGTTAAAAAGTCTTCACAAAAAAGAAAAAAATATGTATATTGTATTATGCTCTGGAACTTGAATATTGTTTATCTTGTTTGACCTAGGTTGCTGGGTCAATAGTTCTAAAATATCTCAACAACTATTACCACAAATACTTAAAGCAATTCTAACTATCTTTTAGTTGCATAATCTATTCTGAATGTCACAGCTTTCTATCTTTTTATCTGTACTGTGCTACTTCTTGTTGCTATCAGGTATGCTTTTTAAATTTAGTTATTTATCTATGAAATGTTTTGGAAATCACAGATGTGCTTCAAATTTTGTTTTTCTAAATAAATAAGCTTAGCTCTAATTTGTTCAAGGCATATATTTCCTGATTAGAAATAATGCAAAGAGAAAAAATGAAGTATCAGTTTTTGACATGCAAAACAGAATGACAGGAAAAGTACCAGCCTCCTAACAATCCCAGTGTTCTCAAGTCTTCCCAGGAAGCAGATAAGGCACTTGTGATCATGCTCATACCAAGTGTGAGCAAGGCAATGGAAGGTCTAGAACTCTCCTGCACTGCTGGTGGGAATGTAACATGGTACAACCTCTTTGGAAAGTAGTTTGACAAATTCTTAAAAAGTTAAACATCTGTATAATCTAGCAATTCTACTCCCCGGTATTTGCTCAAGAGAAACGAAAGCCTTGCTTTACTACAATGATGTATATTCAAATGTTTAGGCTACTTTAATTGTAAGAGATAAAAACTGGAAGCAGTCAAAATGTCTAATAAGTGGATGGATAAATAAATATAGCATATCCATACAATAAAGCAATAAAAAGGCATTAATTTTCATTACAGATGATCTTAAAATAATTATACCAAATAACAGCGGTAGTCAGGATTATCCAGAAAAAAAGAACCAATAGGAGAGATAGGAAGGTAGGTAGGTAAATTAGATTTATGGGAATTGGCTCACAGAATTATGAGAGCTAAAATATGCCAGTATCTGCCATACACAAGTTAAAAAAAACCTGGAAAGCTGCTAGTAGGACTCAATCTGAATCCGAAGACCCAAGAACCAGGAGCTCCAATGTCTGAAGGCAGAAGATGGAAACCCCAGCTCAGGAAGAGAGTGTGGATTCATGCTTTCCCTGCCTTTTTGTTGTGTTGGAGCCTTCAAAGGATAGGTGCCCACCCACATTGGTGAGGGTGGATCTCCTTTACTCAGTGTACCACTTTAAATGCTAATCTCCCTGGAAAAGCCCTCATAGAAACTCCCAGAAATAATATTTTACCAGCTGTCTGGGCATCCTTAGTAGACATAAAATTAACCATCCCAGTAACTGAAGCCCGACCAAAAAAGCCTATATACATTATTGCAATATTGGTTGGAGACCACACAAAATCTGCATTTCTGACTTTAAGTGGTAGGTATATTGTTTGATTAATTTGTTCTAGCCTATTTGATCAGTTGCAGTTGCCAATAGATCAGTGATTAGACTTGATGGAGTATTTAACGAGCAGGAAAATTTCGTAATAAAATATAGACGGTTGAGATGTAGCTCTGCACTATGTAAGTTAATTCCATCTGAGATTAATCAAAAGATTCAAGATCAATAACAATATAGAAAAATCCCTTCTACTGGTCTTCACTTCTATTCCAACGTAGTATCTTTAGATATAAAAGGGTTGGGTTCTCTCCTTATATCCCAGACAATGCCTTAAAGTATATTTATTAACTAGTAGGAACATAGAGAATCTAGTGCATGAAATTAGCGTAATAATTAAGGTCTGACCTTACTGTAGGTCAAAAAATTGTTTAATCTCTTTATTCATCTGTTCATACTGAGAAACAAAAAGTCCTGTGGAGACACTCCTAAGCTGGGATCTATCAAAGAAATCATGTTATGTTAAAAGAACAAAGTTAATTATACTTTTGGTTTATCACTTTTTCTTTATGCTGTAAAGGTTAACATGATTTATATTTTTTGCTTCAAAAAGCTTACATGTTAAAGAACCAAAAATTACATGAAAGCTATTTGAAAGATAAACATCTCTGCTTTTTATTAAGACTCATTGTTCTGTACAAAAGGTAATAGCATTAAGCTCCTTTTATTGCAAAACAAGACTGAAATCTATCCCATAACTTTATATATTAACTTATTTTATGAATATCAGCCCTGTTTCCTATTTTCTGAACCTAAAGTTTTATCTCTACTTCAGAATGAATGCCCAAGTATGTGATTTGGTTTATATATAAACTCAAGACAGTTTCTGGTTGAGATGAGATGGCCAGCTTCTGTATGCCCAGGCAGTGAAGGTCATTGTACAAATCAACATAAATCACAGACACTTTCCTGCTAAGTCTTCCAAAAGTGCTTCAATCAAGTGCTTTGCCTCTAGTTCCACATGGTAATTCTGGGGCCAAAACTGGAGAAATATATTTTACTAAAAATGCAAAAAAAAAAAAAAATAGCCCAGTGCCTACCCTTCTCTCCCCTCCTCCTTGTTATAGACTGTCTTAAGTTTCGAATTGTCAAGAGTTCATTTCTAAGCTTGAGATTTGGGATGACTATTTTCTGCTAGATGGCTTTTGCAAGTTTCTCTGAAGCGGGAAGCATGCCATTCTTCAGTTTGTATTAAAATTATTTTCTTTTTGAAGAGAGAGAAAAGCATGCATGCTGATTTGCAAATGTAAAATAAAGATTTTTTTTTTTTAGTTTCAAGATCCCCTTACTATTTAAAAGTTATTTAAATAACTTCTTTGTGTGACTAGCTGTTTGCCGTCTCTCTGCCATATTAGTTTGTAAGTTCCAAGAACGTTTGTTTCTTCGCATTGTATTCCTAGCCTCTAAGCACAGTACCTGACTCATAGTAGGGGACCCTTAAATACTTTTTTATTAAAGACAGAATTAATGAAATCAATGAGCAAAATACAGTCTCAGATTTAAATAGCAGTTTTCCCAGAGATCAATGCGGTTGAAGCTTTCAGATGTATATATCCAGAAAGCAGGATTTTGGCTGTTGGGAGACAGGTGCTAGATAATTCCATAGAGTTAATGAAAGTATTCTTAAATACATTAAACTCAGAATTATATTTTGGGATACAGAAAACTTCAGTACCAGAAGAAGTAGCCCATATTATTATATGTATAGATTGTGAATTTTGATGTGTGCATATGCAAATCATGTGTCTGCTTTTGAAAATTCTAGGTTTATTTTCTCCTGGAACCCAGAGTGAGTTGGGATCACCTGTATGGCGCCAATTGGCATATGTTCTAAATGAATGCAAGGAATTGTGAAATTAGCAAAACCGAATTAGAAAGGCAATTCTAAGTCAAGATAATGTGTTTTTCGTTTTCTCTCATATTTTATTTGTCTGAACTTTACTGTTTAAGTTAAATTCTGTCACCTTGTAATATAAAGGCCCCATAGAGTCAGCTTTGGAATAGACCTTTATTTTTATTTTTTTATTTTTTATTTTTTTACCAGATATCATGGATAGGAGGTCAATGCACTAAAAACAGTAGATGGAGCTGAGCTAATAATTGAACAACAACAATAACAATTTCTAAGAAGCAGAAAAGAAAACCAGACAATCATTCACCTGACTGAACCAGAAATCTTCTGGAAACCCAGAAATTTAAAAGACAGATGTGAGAACAAGCAGCAAAGTTCAGCAGGATCAAGTAGTTTTCTAGAAAAAAAAATTCTTTTGGAGATAATGAAAAGATGGTGTCTGGATGGCATTTCAGTGATCAAGAATATAGGATGCGCAGTTTAAGTCAAAAGAGCATGTTAGCAAGCCTAGCCCTAGGGGACATTGTGAAGCAGATTAAGGTATCTTAGACCTGACTTCTCCTCCTGGCCTCCATTCTCTGTATCTGGTCGACTATCCCTAAGCATCATTTCTCAAGGAGTGGTTCATGGACCACTAGCATTAGTTAAATAATGAGGCTTCCCAGATGCCACCCCCAGTCTTTCAAATGAGAACAACTGGGGATGAGGTCCAAGAATCAATATAATCTCTAGAAGACATATCCTCTCTCAAGTTGAGAAGTCTTGGATCTAAACCTTCCATGCTGGTGTCCTCATCTTGCTCCATCAGCTAAAATTAAGTTGACCCTCTTCTGCTACCTAGAAATTTCTTGATCCAAATTTTCATTGTTTCAAAAACAACCAAAATTTGATATTTCATTCCCTAAAGCCTAATATATTAACTGGAGAAGTAGTAGGCTTTTTTTTATAGGAAATATAACTATGGACAATCCCTCACTCTCGTAATAGTTTAACCATTCATATTTCTCTTGGCCAGAATTTAAAGACTGGAAAGTGGAGCACTGAGTACCTAGTGGGGATATGTTTGTAACAAGATGATTATTTCTGTACGTTTCCAAACACCCTGTGTAGGTGGCCACTAACTCTGCCTGTGCAAAGATCTAGCCCTGAATATAGCAGGGCAGGCCTAGTGTTCCAAATACTGAAGGCAAAATAGGACCAGCAGCTCTTCCTTGCAAACGATATACTTTTCTAACTTGTACAAGCTGTGGCAAGGACAGCCTGTTTAGTTCATTGCATTTCAGTGCCTGTGGGAGGAATTGAAATAGACTTTATACATGGCACCGTCAGACTCTGGAAAAATATATGCTGTGTACATTGTAATAATAAAACTGTCACAGAGTCTGTAGGGAGTGAAAGCCCTAAGGAATCATACAAATAACAATTAGGAGGAATAGCAGTGATGGACAGACCAAAAAATTCCTTTCCTTGTCTCTGCAAGTCTAAGGAGCCTTTAGGAAGCATGTCATGAATATAGTAACGGGACTGACTGCCTGGGGTGGGCAGCTCCTGCACTGTTTGCACGTCAAGCATTCCACTGTTTAATTAATATATAAAAGTATCTGAGATAGTCTTCAGACGATGCATCAGCAGAAGGGATGAAGCTGTTTGGGTCTTAAAAGCCATGAAAAATGTAAAATTATTTCTGAAGTAAGGGGAAGCCCTTCCTTTTATGAAGGCATACTGGGGCTGTCACTCATGATACTGTACCACAGAATTTTCCGAATGTAGCAAATAGGAGACCAAACCAGCCTCTAGGCTGTGTGTCTAAACAGCTGATGGGTAATTATTGGGAACCTTTAAGGCGCAAGCTGGGAAAAGTGCAGGCTGTTAAGAATAAGTTGTAGTTGGTCATTGTGATAGAGCCAAGCCCTATTTGCATTTGCTAAACGAAATGAAAAAAGATTCTGTAACAGGAAAGAGAAATTCATCCACATAATCTGTTTTTAGACTCAGGCAGTCCATGCTCAACTGAGGCTGGGATGAGGGAGCAATCTGGGCAAAAATGCAAATTGAAAATGGGGTTGAAGATGTATTTTATTGTCAAGGTCTCCTGTGAACCCCTTTCAGAACCTGCTTTTCCCTGATGGGTTAGGCTTTGTAGACAGACACGTAGGCTTGGATCTTATCTCTGCAATTTATTGGCTTTGTTAATTTTAGAAAATACAATGTCTTAATGCCTCTCTTTCCTCATCTGTGAAATAGAGGCAGTAACAGCTACAACAAAGCATGTTTGTGCTGGTGAAGGGGATGATGTATGCAAATCACGTAGCCTCATTCCTAGCAGAGGAAGAGCTCCTGACCTTCCACCTCTCCGAGGGGTGAAGTGCAGTGGTGAGGAGGCATTCATTGAGCTGCTGTACTGGTTGAGAAGCCCTGTCTAAGGGGACTGTTCTCCTAGTAGAAGCTGGGATATCACTGAACAACACAGACAAAAAGTCTAAGCATGGTGACGCAACTTTAATGGTGCTTCTATTCTTCAATGTAAAGTAAAAGGGTACTTCATAGCTTCCATTGCATCTTCAAAACCTCCAATCATATTAAAATAGAAACTTAATTTAGGGTGAAATCAAAGAAAATTTAAGTGTAAATAGTGGGTCTAACTAATTGTAAAATGTTAATCAAGGTATTGATTAACTTTCACAGGGACAGGTTATGTTCACATTTTTCAACTTGTAGATTCAGAAAAACAAAAGAAAAAATATGAAAGCCATAATTTATATTGATTAAAGAATAAATTGATAATTTTTTCTTCAGGAAACTAAAAATAATTGTATGATTCTTAATATACATACATACATATATCCTAAAATAAGTTTGGCATTTATAGAGTTGTCTTTGGTTTGAAATTTCAAGAGATTTATGTCTTTTTAAAATTATGAAATAATGAATAATTTATGTCATGAAATGGTTTTTAAATAGGATATGTTCATTTATCAAGCTTATCAATGTGCTGCATTCTCCCAAAAGAGTAATTTTTAAACTTCTTGGATCAAAAGTACCTCACTTTTTTTCTTGAAAGACATTTATTATCCTCTGAATTCAAATAAAATGGGTCAGGTCATAAGCCTATCAAATCAAACATGCTTTCTGTGCAGGAGAAACTACACATATTAAATGTAATGAAGCCCTTTGTAATGGGTAAATGTTGTAAAAAGTGCCCAGCAAAATGAAAAATAGGTTACTAAATCAAAAAGCATGCATTGGCCAAAGAACAATTGCTTATAAATCCATTTGCAGCGCAATGGAACCTTAAAGCAATGTGTTATTGATGCGTTTAGCATTTGCCCTTCTTGATGGAAACAGACAGCCATAGCTCATGCCATCTTGTGTGCGTGTGACAGATAAATGGTGAGCAAAATGAAGGACTGGGAGATAGCTAAGAGGGCTCAAGTTGAGTGGTGAAGGGAGGCCAGTAGGTGCTTCCTGCCACCACCCTCTCTAATAATCCACCTGAGGCTGTCTTTTGAGCTGATGGTTCATTCTTCAACTATCTGTTGCTTGCCCACAGTTTAAAAGGCTCTATTATAAGTGCTCTGCTGCGATGCATTCAGTCTGGATAGTTTGGTATTTTGTAGCCCGTTCTCAGGACACTTACACAATTCCAAAAAGGAGGGAGTGGGCAGCATATGATTAGTGAGGGGATGGCAGGAAGCACTTTTACTCGTGCGACCAAAGACGGGGATGTTGTTTCTGACCTGGAATCTGGCAAAATTCCACAGAGCTACTAAAGATGGCAGAGAGGTAGCAGCAGTGGCCAAGGCTGAGGAACAGGAAGCCGAAATCAGAAGGAACTCCAAAGAGTCAATGTCTGTGAATAATGCTGGCAGAATAAATGCCAGGAAATGGACGTGCAAAAGTAACATTTCTAGAAGACATTTGTAGTAAAAATAATTTAGATAAATTTCTCCTTAATAGTAATTGTACCTCCCCACAAAGTAAACCAAAGCAGCGAATGCATTTCCAGTAGGAGCTTTGGGTTCGGACGTAAAAGATCTGTGTTTGTACCTTGGTTCTGAGGCTGACCAGTTAGGCTGCACTGGGCAGGTCATTCCTTCTTCTGAAGTGAAGATGCACCCACCTGTCCTCACCTCAACTAGGGTTGTTTTGAGGTTGAATCAAATAAATCAGATGTGAATGCTTTCTAGACCCTGGTATGGGCTGTATGAATGTAGTGTGTGTGCAATAGGATGCAATTAAGTAAAAGAAGATTCAGGCTAAGCACCTGTACACTGAACTTAACAAAAGGCAACAAATAGCTGAAATGAAGGAAAGGCTAAGCCTTGCTGAAAGCATAGCAATAAAATAGCCATTCTCGCCTCTTTATTCAACAGCTAATTCACAGGCTAAAAGCCTCCCTTGATGATGGAGAACGAGACTCCTGTCTGCTTGCTAATTCACTGTCCTCTGATGTGTGGCCATAGTTTATTGTGACCATATAGACGAGGAAATGTGATAACGGGTTTACTACTCCTGGTTCTGCCACTTAGGGCCTCAATAAGCCCTACAGCCTCTTTCTTTCTCTGTCAGTTGGGGATGATAGTAGCTCAGAGCTTTGTTAAGGGTCAGCCGATTTCCTTGTGGTTTAAAGGAAGATGGGAATTTCAAGTGTAAAAGAGTTAAAAAGACATTTAGGTTTTTTCTGTTCTCTTTTTGAGGGCAGAACCAGAAGTCTTGTCTCATGTCTACCCTCTAGTACAAACTGAGCCCTAATAGGTTTTAAATAAAAGGGCTTTAGGACTCTGTGTCTGCCCTTGTTTTTGTTTGTTCGAAATATATTTTTATTGATTTCAGAGAAGGGAGAGGGAGAGGGAGAGGGAGAGGGAGAGGGAGAGAGAGAGAGAGAGAGAGAAAGAGAGAGAGAGAGAGAGAGAGAGAGAGAGAGAGAGAGAGAGAGAGAGAATCATTGATTTGCTGCCTCCTGCACACCCCCCAACTGGGGATTGAGCCCAAAACCCGGACATGTGCCCTGACTGGGAATTGAACCATGGCCTCCTGATTCATAGGTCAACGTGCAAACACTGAGCCACACTGGCCAGGCCATGTCTTCCCTTGTAACACAAGGAACAACCATCATTTAAAACCTATTAGGAGAGTATCATCAGTCTAGGCCTTGGGGAAGCTACTGAACAGACAAAAAACACAGATCGTTGTCCTATGTCAATTGCTTTCTATTGTGGTAGATGAACAAGTATTAGCATAAGTAATTACATACTATATTAGAAAGTATGTAAGTTCTGTGGAGGAAAATAAAGCAGGGCAAGAGGAAGGCAAAGTGTGAGTGATATTGGAACAAAGATTTTAAGGAGGTGAGGGAGCAAGACATGCAGATACCTGGGAAAAGAATATACCAGGCAGAGGAAAGTCGGTGTAAGTAGTGACCTATGGGACTGTCTGGCTTGTTAAAGAAACAACCAAAGGGTTGGTGGATGTGGCTGGAGCACAAGTGGGGGGTGGGAGGTTGGAATGGTATTGAAGGTGAGCTCACAGCAAGGGCCAGGCCCGATTTAGTTGAGTTATAAATCATGCTAAGGACTTTGGCTCTTATTCTGTGAGAGATAGGAAGCCAAGAAAGGGATTATTGTTATATTTTATGCTTCTGAAGAGTTTTTAAAGAGGAAGGAAAATGCGTATGTCATGTTCAGTGGGTAAAGCATGTACAAAACAAACATAAAATATTAATAGTGTTTATTTCTGGATGGTTATTAGTAAATTCTCTTCCATTTAATTTCTTTATTTTCCAAAGCATAAAAAAGAAAAAATGCTCTAAAATAGCCTTATTATTTTTTAACCAATGAAGTTATTTCAGTTTAAATGATGGCATATCTTGTTATGAAGAGATTTTATCTCATGTGTGAGATTCTATTCTAGCAGTGAGATCTGCTTTATGTTTTTTTATTTTTTCTTTGTAGGCTGCTACTTTGCTTGAGTAGCCCTTGAGATGGGTAGAATGGTGGGGACTTGAGGACTGTGGGGTAGGTTGTCCATCATTCATGGTGACAGAACACTTGTCATGTGGATTATGAACAGCCAAGAGACGCAGGCAAGGCTACTAGATATAGTTGTGTAACCATGCTTTTCTATGCAAAACAAATTTACTTTGATGATAAATTAATTTCATTTTCCACTTATAAACCTTAGTACAGATGTTTAAATGGAGTAAAACCATATACATTGGAGATACTTTATAAATGACTGTTTCTCTAAATAGTTAATTATTTATCTTGTCTTTACCTTTTGACTTTATCAAATCATCTTCATGACTTCTGGCTGCAGCTACTAGTATTCTAGGACAGATTGAGCTGCTCTTTAGAATATAAGTGTTACTAATTTTTATTAAGTTATTTTTATCTAGAGACCTAGTGCATGACATTCATGCACTGGGGGGTGTGGGGGTCCTTCAGCCCGACCTGTACCCTCTCCAATCTGGGAGCCCTCAGGGGAGCCCTCTCCAATCTGGGAGTTTCTGTCTGTCTTTGCAATCATATGAGCGAATTGTCTGAGACCCCAACTCAGTTTGGTTTGTTGCTCACAGAATAATAGAGACATTTTTTTCTCTTTGCTTCATTGGTGGAGATTTCCTGGAAGTTTTAGGATATCTTCCCTTAAATTTTTCCTAGACACTCTGATTTTACTTATGTCCCTCACCTTTGCTTTCCCTCCATCCCCCACTGCAACAGCAACTTGCTCCAGGCTCACTTTGCTCTAGTGTCTAAGAGATCCATCTGCCACCAGGGCTATGATTCCCAGCATTCCTGGTGCTCCCCGTGCTCTTGGTTTTCCCTTCCTGCTCTGTCTCTGTCCCATGGCCTCCCACTCTGCCAAGTCCTCCAGGCCGCCAGCTCTCCCTCTCTGCTCTCCGTCTGGCGGCTTGGGGAGCCAAGTTCCCCAAGCTGATCCACTCTCCGCCGGCTCTCCCGCTCTGCTCTCTGCCCAGCGCCTGTCTATGCAAATTAACCCGCCATCTTTTGGGGGTTAATTTGCATACTCCTGATTGGCTGGTGAGCGTAGCGGAGGGATGGTCAATTTACATGTTTCTCTTTTATTATATAGGATTATAGTTGACATGCAATATTATATTAGTCCCATATATACAATATAGTGATTAGACATTTATATGCCTCATCACAGTAATTATAGTATGCCTCTGGCATGATACATAATTGTTACAATATTACTGGCTATTTCCCCTATGATGTACTTTACATCCCTGTGAATATTTTCACAACTGGTGATTTAATTGACAACTCTTTTGTTTCTAAACCAAAAGGCTACTTAATTTCTCATTTGGGTGGGGTGGGGTGGGGTGGGATGGAGTGACATGATAGGACTTGCTTTCTTGGGGGTGGGAGAGTGAGGGAAGGGTGGACTCAGTGACACCAGCTTGGAGGTAATTACAAAAGTCCAAGGGAGATGTTGGTGGCTCAAATGAGGGTGGCAACAGAGGAAATAATGAGAAGTGGTTAAAATCTAGATTTATTTTGATGGTAGACTGACAGATTTGTAATGATTTTACCCAAGCTTTCTGAAGCCTAGTGGTCAATATCTTAACATTTCTTTGTATTGGTGATTAGATTGAAAAGTAGTTTGAGTATAATTTTACCACATTTATATGTCAATTTATTCTTAAATAGGTCTAAGAATTCCTTTCCTTCTTTTTCCTTCCTTATTTCCCTCTCTTGAGAATTATTTTCTTGTATAGACTTGTAATATCAAATATAAGTGTTAATTTACACTACTACAAAGCTAAAATAATATATATAAGCTATATTTATGTGATGGGAGATTATGTCCTAGCTTTCAACATTGCCAAGTTCTAGCTCTCTCCTATCCTCTCTCTTTCCCCTGCCCTCCTAAAACAAAAACAAACACCAAGCAAACAACAGCAAATATCCCCCATTCACAAATACTTTGTTCCCAATAAGATGACATGTTGCAGCTCTTAAACTAGGTCATACCGGTGGAGCTTTTTAGCAATTAGCAAATATTGTTTAGGTTTAATTTAAATGTAATTTTAAACATTCAAATACACACTACAAACATGTCAGGCTAGTCTGTCTCAGGTTTTATTCATTTTTTTGAACACATCCTGATAGGAAAGCATATATTTTCATCCCTAACTTGTTGGCTAGAATAAATCTGGGCTCCACAAGCAATGGCCTTGAAACACGGGAAATGTTGTTTGGAAGGTAAATTAAAATGCATCAAATGAAGTCCTTCTTGAGTCTTTACTAAAACCTGGGGAAAAAAAGTTTATTTGTTTTTTTCTGGAAGGAAACATAAGGAGGGAATAGAGACTATACCTTTTCCCAATGCTTGTGACTTTCCAGAAGAAAAATGTAGACTGATCAGTCCAATATGCCACTTAATTATACTCAGTTTATTGATCTTCTTAAATTAGCCAAGCCACCATGAGTTGAACAATTCAAGTTTTCCAAACTTTTCATTTTACATCAAAATCTGCCATGTTTTGACCAGGTGGCAAAAGATATAATTTGACTTTTCTTGATCTTCTGTTCCCTGTTTTGTTCTGTTTTCTCCATGTTTGCTTGGTTCCACAGTGTGAAATGGATGATAACTTTTGGTTAAACATCATTTGAACCTTTGTGTGGAGTCATCCTTTTGGCTACTGATTAGATAGGGCAGTGGTCGGCAAACTGCGGCTCGTGAGCCACATGCGGCTCTTTGGCCCCTTGAATGTGGCTGTTCCACAAAATACTGACTTCTGCACATGGGCCACGAAGTTTCAATCGCACTATACATGCGCACCTGCACGTGGTATTTTGTGGAAGAGCCACACTCAAAGGGCCAAAGAGCAGCATGTGGCTCGCGAGCCACAGTTTGCTGACCACTGAGATAGGGAGATGAACAATCCAGAAGGGAAGAAAAGAAGGAGGAGACAGTATGGTTCTACTTCTGGGCCTCAGGTGCAGCCATCATGTCACAACAGAAAAAAAAGAAAAGAAAAGAAACGAGGGAGCTGGAGAAGATAGCGATGAGAGCTGTGTTTTAAACTGACAGCATTTTCAGCTAAGTAAATCCCATAACTATGAGGCAGTAGGAGAACAGGAAAGTCTGACCATGTGGTTAACATATTTACTTAGCATCCAACTGATTTTACTGTACTACTACTTTGAATTATTACATGCTAAATCAAGGTAAAGTTGAACTTCTGTATATTATTTATGTGTAAATTTAAAACTCCACTTCCTTGCCTCTTTTCTAAATAAAAATGTGACATCAGGAATTTCATGGAGAGAGACTGAGAATCAGCCATAAGCTTCAGGTATTTAATACAGGAGTTAATTACATATAAGTGGGAGTCAACATAGGCCATGTAGATAAGGAAACAAGTATAAGGGGGGAAAGGGAACATAACAAAAATCAAAGAACTTTAAAAGAAGAGAAATAAAAGAGAAAAACAGACACAAAGGAGAGATGATCAACATAATAACCCAGGAGGCAGCCCATCAATGTTTTGCTCTCACATTGATGTTTCCCTCTCTCCCACTCGCATCCTCTCTCTCTAAAAATCCTATATAATAACACCCTAATATGTAAATTGACCAAATGGCAGAATGACTGGGCACTATGACACACACTGACCACCAGGGGGGAAAGACTAAACGCTGCAGCTGCCCTCTGGTGGTCAGTGTGCTCCCACAGAGGGAGCACCACTCAGCCAGAAGCCAGGCTCATGGCCTCTGAGCGCAGAGGGGGTGGCAAGAGCCTTTCCTGCCTCCCTGGCACTGCTAAAGACCCCTCAGGGGTCCTGGACTGCGAGAGGGTGCAGGCCAGGCTGAGGCACCCCCCCCCCCACCCACCCCAGTGCAGAAATGTGCACCAAACCTCTAGTATCAATAAAAAATCTTTTTAAAAAAATCACCGAACAACATTAAGCTAAGTGAAAGAAGTCAGACAGAAAAGACTACATATCATATGATTCCAAATTAACTGTTCATAAAAGGCAACTTTATAGGGACAGAAAGATTAGTGGTTGCCTGGGTTGTCCTGGGAATGGGAATGAAGAATTACTGCTAATGGGCATAATGTTTCTTTTGGGTGCAGTGGAAATGTAGAATTATACTGTGATGATAATTGCACAATATTGTAAATTTACTGAAACTCGTTGAATTGTACACTTTAAATGAGTGAATTTAAGATGTGGAAAATGTACCTCAAAGAAATCTGATAAATATTTTTTAAAGATACGAATGAGGCAAAGCCATAAATATAGAGAACTTAAGGTCAAAGAAGGCAATGCTTCTCTGAAGGGTGGGAATGATCAATGGTGTCAATTTCGGGAGAGAGATATAAAAAAATAAAATAGAAAGGTATTAAACCATTGTCTCTCTGATTTTATAAGGAAGCCATTCTGCTGGTAGCCCAGCCTGCAACTGTCTGCAGGAAAACCCTCAATCACTCCAGGCTACCATTCCTGCCCTGTTGCCATGGAGCAGCTCAGAAAGACAATCTGCTCATTTACTGAATAGGGCTCATTATGAATAGAATGTTAGAGTTTGTTTCTGTTTTTATTTTTCCCAATTCAATTCTGGGAAGGCTATTGTTGTGCAGTGCTTATTTTTTTTTAAACAAGTTTGTATTGATTTTAGAGAGAGAGGGAGAGAGAGAGAGAAACATGGATGAGAGAAACATAGCTGACTGCCTTCTGTACCTCCCCCGACTAGGGATTGAGCTGGAAAGGCCAGCATGTGCCTGGACCAGGAATCAAACAGGCCACGCATGCAGTGCTTATTTTAGCAGGAGTTAATTAGGACCAGAAAATTGTCCTTGTTTATTATATTCTAAAGCCCCAGTACAAGCTGTACTAATCCTATAATTGTGAGTGATGGGGGGGGGGCGGGGGGGAAGAGGAGGTAGGGTTGGGGAGGAGGAGAATTAAAAAGAACATGTTCTGTCCGCAAGTTCACATTCTTTACTTCATAGAGATAATTTTTCTTTAGAAAAGCTCCTAAGAATAAAGTCCACTTTTACTTTTCAAAATGATCAGAGAGATTCTATGCAAAATAAAATTACTATACACAGGCACAACACATAGACCACTCATTTCTAATGAATTAAAAATAAAATAAAACAAGCCTCGTAATAAAATTACTAAGAATTACTTATTTTCCCCTACAATCTAATTCTCAGGACTCCACAATGTGTTGATGTCATTATTATGGATATCACTTAGTTTCTTACCGGTTATTGAAGGAAAGTATTGCTGAAAGAATATTCTGAGTGGCAGGTGATATATTTTGCTATAATCAAATTTGCTAGCTACCAGAAACCATAGAAAAATGGGTTCTTATTCTGTAGTTTTCTACCACTTAAAATTGATTTCAAAGTGTTGGGCTAAAATGAGTTGCCTACCATTTATTTTTTTATCTTTTTTTTTTTCATCTTCAAATACTCAGAATCATAAAACTTAAAGGTAGATGGTGCTAAAGATAACTTTGTACTTCTCTGCTGACATTTGTAGCTTATAAGTCAGCAGTTAATTAAGAACACAGTGAGGGGTTTTTAAAGTAGACTATGAGAGACCGGTTTCCGTTTGTTGCTTTGTTTTAATAGCTTGTATTAGCAAGTGTTTTATCACCCAAATTACAGTGAGGCACAAAGAAAAATCCTAGGTTTTATTGTCTGGCCTTTGGAAAGGCGCCAGTTTTTCTGCTTGCTTGCGCACGCACATAACGAGCTCGCAGGGTGTTTGTTTTCCTGACCTCTGGAATAAAAAGCAACCTGACATTAAAGACAAGGGTAACATACAAGGCTGCTGCCGATAGGCCTGCTGGTGTGTTTGCTGCCACACTAATTGCTTGGAAGCATTTTTAGTCGATGTTGAAGTTTCAGAGCAGGTTCTCAGAGGATCCAGGGGAAGAGAGCCTAGAACCGGAGAGTGGATCATCCTCTGAGAACTGGGTTGACATCTCCACAGAAACAATGTGCGGTGTTACCACAGGGTGCCAGGAGCCCTGCACTGCCTGCTCTGGCCGAAATCCTATTTTATCACACGTGTAAAGGCCATGACAAGGAGGCCTGGCGTCACGAAGCGGGGGGCCTCACCCTGGGATCTGTTTTTGGTATTGGAGCCACTTTTCTAACTACCTTACAATAGCTTAAATAAAGTTCCGTAAGTTATCATCTCAGTAGACGTTTATGTTATATCCAAACACCCAGAGGACAGTGCGCCATTGAGGCAGTTCTTCCAATTCCTCGGGAACGAGAGGATTTCTGATTGGAGTTGGTGAAATTGTCAGAGAGAAACTGCTGGGAAATAAATGCCAGCCGTGCCCACTTAAATTTAATCTGGATTTAGACCACTCGTGTCTGTCGGAGCAAATGCAGATGACCAGAGCGGCCCCATTTTTCTCCATTTTAGAGACAGAGCAAGGGCGGGGATGGCATCTAAGATTCATGTCCATCCATCACACCTATCAGTCCCTAATCGGGGAAATCTGTATCGTGTGCCAGGAAGAGTGCCCTGAAGGAGTCATCTTCTAGCGTGAGAATGTTCAGACAGTGAAATATAAATCTGTTTCACTGTGATTGCACTTAATCTTCTCGGGAAGCAAGCAGTGCAATCTGTATTACCAGTGCCATTTGACATGATTTCACAGTGAAACAACTTAGCCAAAAGCCACAGTGTCATTGGCAGAGAGGGACCCTGACAGCCCCCAAGCGAAGGAAGGCCGACACACAATAAAAAGCAAAATCCATCTATCGGTAAATAAATGAGCACATTTCTGTAAACAGAAGTTTCTATTGGATTCTCTCTCTCCGGACCCCTCACGTGCTGTGCCTTCAGTGATGTCTTTTAGGAGCTGTAGAGTGTTTCTCTGCCAGGAGAGGAAGCCAGATGGGAATCTGGAAGCATTTCCGTGTTCATGTTCCAGTAAATACCTAACGCACTCTCAGAAAAAAGGCAACTGGCACGTCCACAGATTAGTGGTGATTTCTTCGTGTGTGTGCGGGAACCTAATTTTGTTTTGTTTTTTCCTTGAAAGAGGACTCCCCGCCCCCACCAAGAAAAAAAAATACACAACTCAGACTATCTAAAATGTGAATTAAAAAATCTAACTGTGTCCATCAGCCCTGTAGGCTGATAAAGAAAAACTAAGGCGTTTCAGACTGAGTGGGTGTTCAGTTATGCCGAATCCCCTGTTGGGCAAAGCCAGGAAAGCCTGACCCAGCACAGCCGTGTGGGGACTGGCGGGAGAGAACCCCAGGTGAACCAACCAGGAAAACACAGAGGCATGGGTTTTGAGGGTTCACGTGGATAGATCTGTAGAGAAGAGGGAGCAGAAGGTGGTCACAGGCACCAAAGGCGAAGGTGGACTCTGAGGGTGAGGACAAGTCCTTGGCTTCTCAGTCCAGCAGGCAGGGTGACAGTGGAGTAGAAATAAAGACAGGCTGCAGCCATGTCCATTCGGGGTTTCTATGAACTTTGTTGATCCACTAAGCCCGTTGGCTAGGTACAGCTAGCACACTTGAATCACAGACCACAAAAAGTTGCAAATTGTCATCAAGCTACTTTTCTGGTATTTCTGGTCAATTTTAGGAGAAGTGATTGCTCAGGTAGCATCTTTTTAGGCTCTCGCCACTTGCTATCTGTGCGGTCTCTCACACCCTCCAAATACAGGGTCATGTGTGTGGTGGACAAGCCCAGAACAAATGGCCTTTGTCAGTGCGAGGGCCAAAGTGAATTCCATTTGATAAAGAAAGACGCTCATAAATACTAGTCCATGCTTTATGTACTCTGCTTTAAATTTTGTCAGCCTGGATAAAAGGGTAAGTCAGAAATAGATCTCCTAAGGGCTTTTCCTTGAAAAGGCACGATGGAAAATACTTTCTACTAATGTTCTCATCTGTAGCTTCTCAGTATTTCCAACTGTTAAACATTGCTGAAAAAGATTACAGTGCTGTGTGAAAAAGAAGAGGGTCCCTGTGGGAGGTTTTCCATTATGTCATTGTTGGCAATTGAGTCTCTTTAGAACCCAATATGGTTTGGCATCTCTGGCTGGTAACAGGGAGCTATTTATGTAGGATAATTCATGAGCATGGCAAAATGAGTCTCAATTAATCCCTTAATGTTATTAACATTTTCTGGTTATAAAAAATGCTTATAGAAAATTTGGAAGATACAAAAAGATTTAAAGAGAGAGACACACATACATTTTTTACATAACAGAGATGGTAACATTTGATGTCTTTCCTTGCAGAAATGTGTTTATATGTGTATGTGTGTATGACATATATATGTACATATATATTTGTAGTCAGCTTATAATACAGTGTGTATGTCCAAGCTTTATTTTGTTTAGCTTTATGCAGTAGGTAATTTTTCCCCCTCAGTGTTAGAATGGGAAACATGATTTTTAGTGACAGCAAATTATTCCTTTTTAATGTTGCTTCATAAATTATTTAACAACTTCCCAGTAATTGAATATTTTCATTATTTATAATTTTCCTGAATTTTAGGGCTGTATTGTATATCTTGCTATACAAATTTGTTTTTCATGTTTCTGAGTTTTTTCCCATAGCTGTGTTATTTGGGAGTAGAATTATTAGAATAGGGGCAGAAGTGTTCTTTGAGTGTTTAAAAAACTGCCAATTTATATTTCCCATACTTGGTACCACTTTGTACTTCTGCGGGTTAAGATATGAAGTGTTTGTCTTATTACATGCCACTAGTGTTGAATATTGTAAGCGAAACACAAAGACATTTCTATTTTGTTTTCCCATCCATTTATTTGAATGCCTGTAAAGTTGTACAATTTTTCATGGATTTACATATCATTAGTTTTTAATTCCAGGATTTATTATTCATATTCTTTGCCTATTTTTCTGTTGGAGGGCCAAGGCATTTTTCTGAATTGAATTCAATGATCTAGAAGATTTTACACCTTCCATGTATATCCTAAGCACCTAAAACAATAAATATGAGGTATTGAAACTGGCTGAAAAATGAAAAACATTGTAATTTCCCTTGGCCTACAAGTTTCTACTCTTTCTTCTTTAGGACAGTCTCTACAGAATGACCTAAACAAACATGTTTAAAATTGAGATGTTTGATAGCTGTGATTTATTTGGCAAGTAATCATTTGAGAGGACCCCATTTTGCATAGATATCCTATAGAAAAGTATTAGCAGAATGGTCAGATTGAAAAAATGTTCTCCCAAAGAATATACTGTTTGACCTTGAATTGGCCTTTTAATCTTCATTAGAAATGTTCTTTTTAGAAAAATACATTCACATGTGTAGTCTTTCTCCTTCTTATCTCTCTCCTGCCTCTTTTCCCCCTTCTCCTCAGGAATCATATATAATTGAGGGAGGAACTGTGTAATAAAGGGTATAAAATATTGGACAAGGTTGCAGGAGGGAGGCATCAAATACTAGGGGTAGAGAAGGATCTTTGCGATGGGACTTGAGTTGATTCTGGAAATATGTGCCCAATGGAACAGGTTAGAGAAAAACGTGGAAAGAACGTAGGTAGGAACAATTATGGATTTGAGGAATCATAAGAAAAGTGAGTTTTCCATAGCTGACTAAGTAAAACTAATGTGTGTCACTAGCATTAAGATAGATTGATGAGGTTTGGCTCCCTTTTGTCCTCCCATAGAAAGAGCTCAGATCCACAGCCAATGAGCTGATTCTCCTCAGCCTGCTCTCTCATGCAGAGGTTGCTTATGAAACTTGGAAAGCTATCTAAGGAATTTTCAACTTTCTGAATACAAAATGCCTTTTTCCCACCAGCAAGGAGTCACTGTCACTCAACAAATCAGCCTGTTTTGGAGTCTCTCCTGTTTCCACTTGTTACTAATGCCGCATCTGGCTGGGACCAGAAGGTTCTGAGGAGTTCCAAGGCCTCCAGCTGGCTGGCTTGGTGTGAGAAGAGTCTGCCAGCGGAATAGCTGCCTTCCCTCTGCTTTGTCCTGATTCTTTGCTCGTGCGGCTCAGTTCTCCTCGCTTCTAGAATTTGCCAAGATCTTTCTGGCCTCACAACTTTATAGATATCTGTGTAGACATCTAGAATGTCCCTTGCTTTCCCACCTGCCTTATCTCTTCCTCTTTCTTTCCGTCCCTGAGAATGAAACATTTCTTTACAGGGAAGCCCTTCCCAGTGCCACTTGAGCATCTGTCCTAACGATGCATTTCAGTTTTTCTTCTTTGGTGGGACTTTGACAAATGTAATTGAATGGTTTGTTAGTGTGTCATCAATATCTGTTTTCCCTCCTTAGACTGGGAGTCATGGAAATAAAAATTATTCCTGGAGTCGCCATTCAGGCAGTAGCTTTTCTTTAGCGCTCTAATCAAATGTGATTTTTACTTTAAAGGACAGTAAAGCTTTAAAGGTTTCACAGGTTAATGACAGAAAGTTCCATGTATATTTTGAAATGATTTATTTAGTTGATCTGTAGTTCTTATGCACATTTAAAATGAATTATTTATGAATAGTCCAAAAAGTTAATAGTTACTGAGTGCCCCCTAGGTGCTAGTCACTGCTCAAGTTCCTGGCACATAGTGGAACACAATCACCATGCCAATGACAAAAACAAAACTCCACATCCACGTGGAGCTCACGGGTTAGTGGGTGATGTAGAGATAAATGCAGATTGCATAATTTAGGTAAGGATAAATGCTATACGGAAAAAAAATATGAAGCCCAGTAAAGAGATAGATTCAGGTTTTATTTTTTATTTATTCTTATATTGCTTATTTTCTTTTAGAAATGAAAATTAGGGACACCTTTGTATGTATAGAAAAGTGTACTTTATAGAAAAATACTGATTTCTGAGATGTGGCTTTGAATGTTTTTTTTGGGTTACGTTTGGACCTGTAATTGACATGTTCTTTCAATATCAAGAAATTTATGTATCTGTGCTTTTACAAAGAAAAATTATATGTAATAAACCTGTAGATGCTCCCCAGCATCTAGAATTGGCTTAAATTGCAGCACTACCCCCCCCCCCCGGGTTAATGTGTTAAGTGCTGGACCTCATTAGTACAATTGCAGGCGGAAGGTGGCTGTTTGACTTTCAATGTAATTTTCTGTCCCTCGTGGTTGTTATTGGGCAGTAATAGTGAATAGTTATTTTTCTTCAACCTGGAGGACAGACTACATGAAGAGATTAAACTAGGAGAAAAGAATGACCTCCATTGAGGAAGAGAGTTCCATCCCATCCTATAAAAGCATGAGATTAAACTTGAAAACCATCTCTCAGGATGGTGTAGTCCTAACTTTCTGACTGTAGTTCATGGTGATTAGACATGTTGGGGCTGCTTCTTTATTTTTTAGTTAAATGATGTGTTTTCTTATTGTTTTTATGCTTTTGATAGTTTCTTCTGAAATACATAGGAGTTGTTTCTTGCCATAGATATAATATTAAATAGTATAGCTTGATACCTCCCAAGATTCATATGTAAGTCTGATGAAAAAAAAAGCTATTCTTTTTAGATCCAAAAAATATAATATAAAGAATAAACATTTTTCTTATGAATTCAGTTACTTAACATAATCAGGATAGAAGACTAAAATGGAAAGACAAAAATACTGATGGAATTTTCTTTCAAATCATTAGGCATATTAAATGAATGTAAGTGTTTAAGTAGTTGGGATTTTTTACCTCATTAAGATTTTTAGGAATATGAAAAGCTTACCCAAACATTAAAAATACTGGCCTTGTACAATATTTACATAAAGAAAATAAAACTTTACTGCAAGATATAAAACAGGACTCAAATACATGAAAATAAACCATATGTCCCTGCTTAGGATGATCCAAGCTTGAAATTAAATTATACATTTAGGGCAATTTAACTCATAATCTCATTTTGAGAAGACAGGTTGGGAACTTGACAAACTTATTAAAAAATTAATAGGCAAGCATATATTTGCATATTTTTTTGAGCACCATAGTAATTTGGGTAAGTTTCCAACATGATATTAAAGGATACTATGAAATGCCTATTATTAAAACAGCCTGGTTCTGGCACAGAAACAAACCTGTGTGTGGGAAAAAATGGAATCTCAAAATGGATCAAGTACATTTAGAGTTTATGATGTTATAAATGTGGTGTTTAAAAACTGTAAGGAGCCGGACCTATATGGCTCCATGGTTGAGCATAGACCTATGAACAAGGAGTTCACAGTTTGATTCTGGGTTGAGGCACATGCCTGGGGTGCAGGCTCCAACACCAGTGTGGGGCATGAGGAGGCAGCCGATCAATGATTCTTTATCATTGATCTTTATCTCTTTCTCCCTAAAATCAATAAAAATATATTTTTTTAAAATTGTAAGGAAAAAATGTAGTACTTAATAGATAGTATTGGAAGAACTGATTATACATGTAGAAAAGTAAAATTAGGTTCATCTCACATAGCATTCATATGAGTAATCAATAAAGGGATTGTGATAACATAGAAATAAAAAAAAAGAGAAAACAATCTTTATAATTTTGGGGATAGGTAATATTTTCTTAATCAAGGTATGAAAGCAGCTCACCATGAAATAAAACTGATGGAATTGACTTTATAATATTTAAAAATCAAATGAACTAACACTGTGTACTGGAGAACTGGATGACATTTGTGGCCAGATTCTACATTGATAATTTTACTAGAGGCCCAGTGGATTCATTCCTGGCGGGGTGTGTGTGTGTGTGTGGGGGGGGGGGGGGAGTAGGAGTTCCTCAGCCCCCTCGTGGTCAGTGCGCATCATAGCAACCGGTCATTCTGCAGTTCGGTCGATTTGCATATTACACTTTTATTATATAGGATAAGCATCAACTCATTAAGCTCTGGGTAAACTTGCCCCTCGTCACAAAACTGATAAGTGATGGAGTGATTTTTCTCCTATGATTCTGGAGCCTGGGCTGTTTCCCTCAACACCAGGAACCAAGTCAAAGACAATGTATTCAGGCCCTGTGTTCATTTGCCCTTAAATTTATCCTATAAGAAAAGTTGGCTTTCACATAGGACATTTTAAAAGAGTACTTTGCCCTATTATTTATTGTATGTTCAATATGGTAGTTTTTAGAGCTCTAAAGGCTTTTTATTATATTCTTTAATCATATTTAATGCAACTTACTAGAAAATATCTCACAGTTAAATAGAATATAACTTAGTTTTACTTTCTCAAATCCTTAGAGCAAAATCCTCCTTGGCAGATAATGCAAAGTAATCCCTTTTCACATGAAGTCTTTTTCCTTATAAATGTTTGTCTATTTGATAGGGAATAAGAATAAAAATATCTTTTGATGGACCATCCATCTGTTCTTTCCCCCTCTGAGCTAAATCTGAATAGTGCTTTCCAAATGCTTAACTCTCCTTATTTTTACATGGAAATTATTACCTCTATTTCAGGTAGACAACAATGTCCAAAACTATTATACTCATGACAAAAAAATGTCGTGCATTGTCCCGCAATTTATGCCAATCAATAATTCATCTTTTACTCTCAGGTGGATATTCCTGATAAAAATATCTGGAATGTCTCCTCCCTTTATAAAGGTATTTACAATTCAGCCTGTGACAAACACCCTCACTTCATTTGCAGTTCTTCTCCTTCATGCCACCTTAGTTCTAGTCAAATTTCATTAATTGTTTGGTTTTCACCTCAAAACTTTTACTCATATCCATCACCTCACCTGGAATGGCTTTTCCCTGAATCCCCTAAATTCCAAATATGTCATCCTTCAAGTTGTTATCTAAGTTTACCTTCTGTATGAAATGTATCTCAACACTTTGGAAGTAATCTCTTCTTTTTCATTTTCATGGCCTTTTCTATGCCTTATACGTCTTTGCATTGTGAACCTCTTGTAACATATATCTCTGTCTTATTCATCTTTGTTTTCCTCAAAGCAATTAACAGCGAGCCTCACACATAGTAGGTGTTTAGTATGCTTTTTAATTAATGGTTCAATTAATTCCTCAGGGATTCCATAGCTTCTTTTGCAAAGAACACACGCATTCTAAAATGTTAAGTAAGACTTTGAAATGCATCAATTAAAAAAATATATATTCCCCCTGGAAAAGTAATGATTTAGTCATATCTATATGACTTGATTCATGGAAGTATTTCTTTGAAAGTCTATGGGGTTTTATACATACACTTAAGTATAAAGGGAATGTGGTTGTCAGAGAGCAGAGCAGGCAGCGCCAAGAAGGTGACATGGAAATACAAGAACTCAGTGGCTGTCAGGGAGGTCTCCACAGACAACACCTGCAGCAGCATCCGAAACTGTTTTGACGGCTTGGAGTGGCCATTCTGCTGAATAACTGAATATCCACAGAGCCAAGGTCCATGACCTTGAGTTCAGCAGATCTTTTTTGCTGAGTATGATCTTATTCCGACAGAAGTCAAATTATTCTTCCTGGTCGCCAAGAAAACCTCAAAGCTTTCAAACCACTTTGCTCTAAGAGATGCCTCAAATCTGCTCAGGCAGCCCACAGGATTCAAGAACCACAGAATGTACTTGAATTGCTTGGGAGCATCAGGCTTTCCATTTTGTACAGAATTCTGATGTGTCTAGGTTGTATGCCAAGTATAAAAAGGACTGTGACCTGAAGTAGGAAAGGCTGAAGGGCTGCTTCTGTGCCTTCCTTGAATCTGAGCTAGAAGAAGAAGAATAAAGGATTTGTTTTGGGGCAAGAGAATCATGAGGCCTGCCAGAGCCAAGGACATTCCATCTTGACCCGTCTGCCTACTCTTCCCTTTTCTCTCCTTTCAGCATTCACATAGTCTGCTTTTTAATTAGCCAGGCAAGCAACAGCCAGTTGGGGGAGTGGGGAAGAAACTCTTTGTTTTCAACCTGCAAGACATGTAAAGAAAACACAAGCAGAAACTTACTAAAGGCTTTTGTGAGGAGGCTTTTAGTCAGCATTTGCCTTCGTTAAAATCCTGAGCCGATTGTTTATCAAGGCACAGCAGCAAGAAAAGCAAAAATCAGCCCTTTGTGCATTTGTCTATTAGAATGAGGAAGAAGGACTTAGACATTTAAAATGTCAGCCTGCAGTGTACAGAGACGTGCCAGTGTGTGAAAGAAAGATGGGCCTGTCAAGGCGGCATTGTTGATGAATGGGTGTCAGCTCCTCTTGTTAACTGTATCAGGACTAGCTCTTGTTCTGCATCTTTCTCTATATACTAGAGGCCCGATGCACGAAATTCGTGCATGGGTAGGGTCCTTAGGCCTGGCCAGCAATCAGGGCCGGCAGGGCGATTGGGGGACCCCCACTGGCACCCACCTTGGCCATCCTGGTACCACCTCTCACTAGCCCCGCCACCTGATTGTCTCGCTGCCACCACCAGTTGCCTCCCTCTGCGGGAGGCAACCAGCAGGGCAATCGGGGGGTGGGGGAGACAGCACCCACTCACGGGCCAGCCCCACCCCCCACTGCCAGTTACTTTCCTTTGCAGGGCAACCAGCAGGGCAATGGGGGGGCCCCTGCTGGAACCCGCCTTGACTGGCCTGGGGTCTGTGTGCTGGGGGCAGCTCCTGCATTGAGCATCTGCCCCCTAGTGGTCAGTGCACATCATAGCAATCGTTCTGCCGGTTGTTCTGCTGTTCAGTCAATTTGTAGATTAGGCTTTTGTTATATAGGATTATCTATTTTCCCCCAGGACTTCCTTCTGTGACTTTCTTTTCAGAGTAGAATATCCTTCTTCTTTTTTTTTTTTTTCTATCCATAGTGGGATATATATATATTCAGCTTCAGGTTTAATTCTAACCAGCAAATAAAAAGCACAAGTTTTTAAGGATTTGGAACATTTTTCTTCTTTGAACATTTGCATTAGGTTTTTCAGGAAATACTTGTACCTTACATATTTGTATAAGTAAGTTTTGGGGACTGGCTTCATTTTTTTCTTTTTTGAGTTTAAAAAAAATGAAAACAGTTGAATTCAGCTCAGTAGGGATTGCTATACATTTGGCTAATGGGATAAGTGTTTGCAAGATATGTATGTCAGATCAGCACAGGGGTTAGCTTTTCATACTATGCAAAGGGGTTGAGTACTCATTGATGTGATGTTACATAGAGATTAACTGTGAACAAAAGGTCTAAAGTCAGTCAGATGATGCATTCTTGAAGGAGAGGAAATGCACTTGTGTTCCCAATTTATAAGATAAAGTATTCCAACTGCTCATTAATTAATCAAGCAATATGCACATGTAAAGCAGTACTATATATGGGCATAGATAAAGTGTAAATTATACCTCAATGAGCCATATAACTTTGATACATTATTATAATTAAATTAGTACACTTATAGATGCACAATTATTACACAATAAGTAATTGCCTAAGTCATAGCTCTCTAAACACTTGATTCTCTCCATGTCTGCATGATATCAGCATGTTAGAATCACCTGGGAAACATCTGAAAATCTCAGTGCCCAAACCATACTCTGGACCAATTAAATGAGAATATTGAGGTGTGTGTTGGGAGGGGACCTAGGCATCAATATATTTCTAGGCTCTTTAGGTGATACCATTGTAATGCCAAGTTGAGAATCACTATGAATATTAAGCATTTTGTTATATCACCTCAGCCAGACATACCTAATTAGTCAGTAATTAGCATATTGTCAACATAGTTATATGTATTCAGTTTCTTTTTATTTTTATTGTAAAATGATGTAGCTTTTTTCACATGAGCAATACTGTAGACTTAAAATTCATTGTCTGTTTTGGAGGAATATCTGAACATTTGAGTCATATGCTTTCATTATAATGCTATATATTTTTTAAAAAACTACAAAATTCAAATTTTATGATGAGAAAGTTAACAGAATTATTGCAAATATAGTGAGGGAGTCGAAATAATTATTTCACTTTGAGATTATAGCTGAGAAAAATAATATTAATATTTTTGATCATATGAAAACTATAAAGCTAAAATCTTATATATTATCTCTCAGAATAATAAAAATGAGATATCTGAGAAGGAGATTAAATTAGGGTTGAATGCCGTGTTTGAAAAAAACCTGACTGTTCTATATTCTTCAAAATGAATATATTCTTCCCTTTGTAACTTCAAAGGTGTTCATTCAAACCCATGCAAAACAGTATTAGAAATGCCAGAGAAGGTAGAAAAGGCATGGAATTCAGACACAGAGATCCATATTCTAGTCTGAGGCGTTTGCAATCTAAGTGGTTTTTGTGAAATTTCATACATTCTCTGGGTCATGGTTTTCTTATCACTAAAATGAAGTTAATTTAAAACAATTTCTATTCTTATAAAATATAAAATGAATGCATTGCAAATAGAAAGCTGATGTATTGTGTAACGTGGGTAACTGGGAAAAAATGTTTGAAAGCCCTTGAATTAGATTGCTTTACCTTTTATAGTTTTATGAATTGTTCATGGAAAAGGCATGTAGTTGGGGAATGGAGGTGGAGGCTACTTATTGTTAGCATGGAATATAAAACATTTCATATATTCTTGTCATATGGTGTCAAGGCAAATGATCTTTAGAAAGAAAAGACTTGTTTCAAAAGAGCATTTGGTTTGCTTGCAATAAGTAGGGGAGGGGGAAGCATTTTCAGCCTGTGAATGTGGATATGTATCCTCTCCTTGAGACCAGAGAATTCTCACTGTGAGGAGTGAATGGATGTATTGTTAAGTATAGCTGCTGATTCAAGAGGTGGTATTATTCAGTTTGGCCAGAATGTTCTCTCGCCCAATCAGGTTACTTTCAAAACTAACAAGTGAGAATGCACTTTGCTTTTTGATTGCTTAGTTTTATTTTATCACACTTTTTGTGCTCACTGTGTGTTGGGAAATGGGTTCTTTCTAGGGAAAGTAAGTTGAGGGAAGTCCTACTATTTTACAGAAAACATTGAGTTTCAAGCTAAGCTGGTTATTGGAAGAAGTTAGGAATTAAAAAAAAAAAAGAAGGAAGTATCAATAATACCACCCCATGCTTATAAAATTTTGACTTAAGACAATGGGTGTTACAAATATGCTTTTTTAAAGGTTTTTTTGAGATGACTCTGCTGGCTAGCCCTATTTGGGATCAACTGGTCTAGAAATTCAGTTTCTCATGCCAACTTTACGTATGCCCTATAGATACCAGAGAAGATCTCATAACCTTTATAGGTCTCCCTCTTCCAACTCTAAAGTTTATATTTTGTGATTTACTGTGATGTTTTGATAAAGTTCCACAATTCAAATAAAATTAGTCTCAAATGATCTAATGTCTTTTTTTTTTTTTTTTTTACAATGGGCCCTAAGACCTAAGTTTATAACATAGGTAAATCTAAAAAGGAAATTGTAACAATTCTTTACATCCTAGAAAGGATGCTCTTTTAGTATTATGTCCTAACATTAACTTGTTGGCAATGTCAGGAGTTAGTGAATGAGTAGGCTGTCCTGTCTCAATGCTCCCCCCACGTCTGGGATTTATTATCCTGCCATCCCCCTCTCGCCCACCACGCCAATCATAACAGCCTGATCTGAGAGTAAAGACCTCTAACTAACACAAGCTGAGCTAATCAAATTGCTGTCAAGTTATATGAGTGGTGCAACCCCAGAGGAGACCAGGAACTCTACTGTGAGGAGCTGAGACATTCCACATGTTTATTCCTTTCCAAGACTGGTTGGTTCAGTGATTCCTCTATTCTGTGAGCTATTTCCAAAATCTTTCTGATAAAATCTGTGTGTTTACACTGAGGCTTGACCTTTACTTGTGTTGGGAAAGAAACAAAGCTGCACGGAGTACATTTTACATCATGAATTAACTTCTTTCCTGTGTATCTAAAAAGTGCTAGCTTTGTACCATCCAGGGAGAATTAGGAAAATGGTATTTAAATCAGATGAGGGACCTGGGATGAGAAATGCTGAGCTGGACAATGTTGATTTACAATGTTTTCAACACAACTGTGATAGATGGGATGAGGGGATGTTATGGAAGGATCAGTATGTAATTCATAACAATTCCATAAGCTTTATGTTATAGATCCTCGTGTTTAAAAAATATGAGAGTGTGGCGTAACAGGCCGAATGTAACCATTGTAGAAGGACACTGTGCCACAGTCACTTACCTGTGGTCGTATAGCACCAACCATAAAGTGGGGGACTAATTAATGGCTTCTAATTAATTCCAAGTTAAGCACACTATCCATAGAAAACCGCTATTCAGTATTGACTGATGCTTCTATACTTCTACTGGAGAAATGTGTATGATCCCAAATTAATTAATATAAACTTAAAGTAAGTAATATTCGCTTTCTCTTAAAACATTATATTATTCTAGGAATTACATTTACGTGGATAAATACCTTAAATTTGGTAGAAATAAACGTTAAACATATTCTTTTAACACGCTGGCATACATAGAAAATCTGCCAGAGGTATTGTGGGGCAGCTAAGGAAGAAAGGCGATCAGAACAGAAAGTTTCTTTCTTACAGAGTATGACCGAAACATCTTTCCATGTCCCTTTGTTTCTCTCAGTTTTTAAGTCCTTACAGGTTAAGAGGAGAACTAGCTGTGGAAGCCCAAAGAGACAGAGGTTGCTATAAAAATCTCCTTTTAAAAGCAGCAGCCTTCAGAAATCTTGAAAGACATTTTAACTCTAGTATGTTGCCTGATTTTGACAGCAGGAAAACAATAGAGCTTGGCACAGAGTTGAGCCTCAGTAAATGTTTATTGAATGAATCAGTAAAGCAGTGGCTCAATAAATCAGGAATGTTATAGAACCATCGAATTTTAGAATTAAGCACTGGAGACCACTTAGCCCAGCTATGTGACTTTTCTAGGGAGGAAAATGAGACCCAGTGGGGCTAAGTCGGGTGGCCACGGCCAGAGAACTGAAAAGTGGCTACGGAGAAGCCAGTGTTCAATTCTGCTCATTCTTAGCTCAAGGTTTTTTTCCTGAGAAAATGAAAAATAAAATTAAAAAAGCACAAAATTCTCATGAAATCATTTTGCAAATCATCTAGGTACAAACCTGATTAAAAGAATGAACTATTCACAGAGACGTATTTTCCTCTCTTTGTGCTATTTATAACACTTCCATTTCTTTATTACTCCATGAACCTTAATTAACCAAAATTTTCCCGAAAATTAGGGTGTTGAGCATAATGATATAATAGTTAATAAATCATTTTGCTAAAAAGCTGATTAAAAAAAACCTGCTGGATAATCCTTTAAAATGTAGTATTTACTTTAATAATGCTTATAATAACTGATCATGGATTGCCCACTATGTGCCCAGTATGAATTTAAGTACATAATGGCACATTCAGAGAAATTTTCCTCATAGAAATATTGACTAGAGTCCCCTGAAACAAAAGAATTTAAGTAACCTCCACTTTATAAAGAGAATCTCTAAAAACTGACCAAGTTTCACCTCATCACTTAGTAGAAGACGGCAACACTGACCCTTCGACCATTCCTAACATGCTGTCCTTCTCCCCACCTCCCACCTTCTACCTCAGCATTAAGGGACAGGGAGTAGGGGGAAAAGTCATTGGGTCATAGGCCCTGTAAAAATGCACTGTTCAAGGAGAAGTGTGCTTCCTTTGCCCAGCCTAATTGGGGAAAGACACGGCTGTAGAATGGCGTGTAGAGCCTGCATCCGTATACCTGCAGAAAAAGAAGGCCGGCAATCTATGTTCTGGCCCATGGAAGTGCATGTGTCAGGCCTGCTGACGTGCCCTGTGCCTTTCTGGGGAGGGCAGAAGGGAACTGGCAGGGCGGAAAGAGGCAACAGGGATATAGCCTACACTCTCAACATTTGGCGTAGCCAGGATAACTACAATCCTAGGGGCCAAGCAGACACTCTGCTTAGACTGGGGCTTGAGCCATCTGGCCAGTATTACTCACAAGAAGGCCACTTGCTGGGCCAGAGGATTACAGTAGCCAGATGCTCTGGGATAGTATGTGAAGACTGGCGCTGAAGGATGAAGCAGGTTGAGGCACATGAATCTCTCTCCCTCTTCTCTATCTCTCTCTCAATGCAAGAAGGGCTAAAACTTAAGGCAGGTATTAAGAAGATATCTAGATGCTTACCACATCCTTCCCCTCCTCTTCGACTCTGACAATGAGATGAGGGATAAGATTTATATCAGTTGTTACTTTAAAGTTATAAATTAGCCAAAAGTGGCCAGAAATTTAGTGATTCTACATAAGACATTGCACACTGGTTAATGCCGGACAATTAGTGAATTATTTTCCCCTGGTATCTTATGATCTGTGCAGAACTGACTGGTCATGAGCCCAGACAGGCATAGAGGGGCCTATTTGGTTCATAGCACTTGTAGTTACTTAAACAAATGCAAATCATTTGCACAAAATAATTGGAAAATTGTACTAAAGTTTTGGACCATATCCCAGGTTACTTTTTGGAAAAATATGTTCAAGTTTAAGCTGAATTTAGTTTTGGTCATGAATTAGAGGTTCATTTGTGAAATAAGGAAGAGCATGAAATTGGAATCAAGAGGGCAAGGCTATATGTTGATTCTACTACAATTAGTTATGTGACCATAATTTTACCTGTTGGGCCCTCAGTATCTTCATCTAATAAATGAAGGCAGTAGACTAAGCAATATCTAAGTCTTCTTTAGCTTTCATATTTAATCACTTCAAGGATACCATCAAAAGTATGCCTATTTTGTGGAGTTATCTGATGGATATTTGGCAACTTATTTCCAGATTGGTTGCCTTGAGATGTACCTAAATTGAAACGAACCCTTGAAGAAGTAATATTTTCTAAAGCTTGATTTCTTTATAGTAATATATGGATTGTTTTAATTTATAAATTACATCACATTGTGGCAAGCAAAGCAATGCTATTTTCTATTACACTTCTTAGGGACTGAGGATTTAACCTGATGTGATTTTCAATAGGCAGATTTTCCTTTTGTTTTCCTAAACATGCTTTATCTTTACAGTTAGAGACAGCCAGGCCTTATTATTTATTTAATAATGTAAACTTCCACTGTGTACCTTTGTCTAGTTAAGAATGTTTTGGCAAAATAGTCTTGTGTATTTGACTTCTAGAGTAGGAAAACAAATGAAGCAAGCCGCTGCCTCAAATGTCTGTTTTTGTTTTGTTTCACATGTTGATCTTAGTTTCTGGCTTGTGTTTGAACACAACCTTAGAATCACATGAATATAGTAAAACCTTACAAAACTGTGTGATTTGAGTTTAATATATGAAAAGCAAGAACAATAATGTAGGCCTATTTCTTGGTATAGGAAAACGGCCTGAAATTCTTCATGTATATAGGGACAGAGGGACGTCTATCTAGCCTCCATCCATTGGTGAAGAAGTTCTGTCAACTTAAAAGTTGTGTCAACAGTCAAATTAATGAGATTTTACCCGATGCATGATAGGAAGGGGCATTGTTCTGAGAATTAATTTCTATGTGAATTCAGAAGTCGCTTAACCTCTCTTTGTCTAATATTCCCTTTATAAAATAGAAATCAGTGGTGTTTTTTCTTGAAAAGGATCCATTTGTTCAATCTACCATCCAAGATTGAGCACCTTCTATCACATCCCACTAAGTAGTTCAGTTACATAAGGTTAAGTCCTTTAAATGATGAGAAATTTGTTTTCTATCAAATGGAATGCTCTATGTATGGGTAACTCTGATGGAAAGTATTCCTCATAATGAGAGATATTTTTCATAGCTTTTATGCTTTGATTCTATTTATACCCCTGCTTCCATGCAGAATGGAATTATTCTTCTAAAGGACATATTTCCTGATATTTGGAGATGCTGTCATTTTTACCCTAAGTCTTTTCTTCAGAGAGTTCTTTACCTTACATAATCTAGAAGCCTTTTATCATCTTGGCAGACGTCCACATATATCCCAGCTTGTCAAGTAGAAGTATTTCAACAGTCATTAGCTGACCAGCACTAAGATACTGGACCATCCCATCCCTCTTCTAATATTGTGACGAATGTAACCCATGCTTATTACATGGACTTTTTCAGTGCCTTGATCATTTGATGGTTCATATTCTAAATCCTCCAAAGACTTTGCTTTATTTCTTTTTCTAAAATAAAATACTTTTTTTATTAATTTCAGAGAGGAAGGGAGAGGGAGAGAGAGATAGAAACATCAATGATGATGTTTCTACTGGGATTGAGCCCCCAACTCCTGGAAATGTGCCCTGACTGGGAATCAAACCATGACCTCCTGGCTCTTGGGTCAATCCTCTACCACTGAGCCACACCGGCTGGGCAATTTTGCTTTACCAGTATTTCTGTTGTGTCTAGGGACTCGTGTTTCCTGTATAGTAGTACTATTACTTATTCAGTTGAGTGGTTTTTGGACCAAAGATTAGAACTCATATTTATTCCCATCAGATTTAACTTTGTTAAAGTCAGCTCATCCAGTCAACATTAAAAGAAATTATAGAATTCCAATTTCTCCATTGAACTTTCCCTCAGAAAATTAGAAAAAATACAAACTATGCAATTTATCTAAGCTATTGGAGGGATGGAAATTGAATAGAATAAAAATACAAGATCACCCTATTAGATTTCTTCCTCCAATTTACAGGAACATAAAATAAATTAATATAGATTATTAAATAAATGCTCCAAGTTTTTGAAGTTTATTTTTTAATGTTTCTCTAATTCTACCATAGCATTGCTATGATTAATAATAGAGATTCCCTTCATCTTAACATTGATCCATTGATCAATACATTTAGAGTATGGTCCTTCAAACAATTATAACTATATCCATGCAGCCTAATATATTTCCTCTAAATTTTATGAGGGTATTTTGAAGAACAAATTATATTAATGGATATTACTATTCATTGGAAAATTTTTTTAAAAAGCAACATCATCTATATTATTACTATTACTATTATTTTAGTTATTAAATATATTTTTATTTATTTCAGAGTGGAAGGGAAAAGGAGAGATAAAAACATCAATGATGAGGGAGAATCATTGATCGGCTGCCTCCTGCACTGGGAATTGAAACCACAACTCAGGCCTGTGCCCTGACCTGAAATTGAATCATGACCTCCTGGTCCATAGAGTGATGGTCAACCACTGAGCCATACCAGCTGGGCTATATTTTTAGTTTTTATTAATAAATGCAGCATTGATGGGAGTAGTATCTTGCTCATCACCCTATTAATCAGGAAGAAAATATTTTATCAAATTAACTTGTTTTATTCTCAATTATCCAAATTACTTAAACTTTTTATTGAAATATAATACTAGGAAGTGCACATATCATAAGTTTAGAGCAAAATGTGTTTTTTTTCAAATTGAACACATCCATCACCAACACCCAGATTAAGAACAGAATTTTACTAGAACCCCAAAAGTTCTCACTAGGACTCCCTCCTTTTCTACCAAGGCTAGCCATTATTTTGACTTACAGTAGTACAGATTAGTTTTGTTTAGTTTTAAAATTTTTATATACACAAAATCATAAATATGTTCTCTTTTGTGTCTGGCTTTCTTCCTCAACAGTATTATTGTGAGATTTACCCATGTATCTGACATGTAGTAGTTGTAGAGCATATATTCTCATTGCTGATTAATATTCCTACTGTGACTACTCCCCAATTTATTTATCCAATCTACTATTGATTGTATTTCAGTATTGTTTATTTTGATATTATATATAGCGCTACTGAAAACATTCTGATGATCTTTGTGTACATTTTTGTCAGATGTATACTTAAAAGCAGAATTTCTGGGTCATAGGGGAACATATATTCAGCTTTAGAAGATATTGCCAAACGATTTCAAAAATTAGTTCCCACCAGTAATTTAAGAGAGTTCTAGTTGCTCTACATTCTCACAAACATTTGATACTTTTTGTCTTCTTCATTTTATTATTTTTAGTGAAATATATTGATATTTTATTGTGGTTTTATTTTTATTTCCCTGAAGACTAATTAATAAAGGTGAGCATCTTTTCATATGTATGCCCTTTTATCATGGAGGGTCTGTTCAAGTATTTTGTCTATTTTTCCTGTTAATTTGCCGAGTCCATTTTTTCTTTTATAAATTCTTAATGTATCATAGATATAAGTATTTGTTGATTCTATATTGCTTTGTATCAAATGTGTCTTTGATGTTTATTGTTTTAGCATATATTAGATGTGAACTAGATATCTGGATATTTGGGCTATTTTCCAATTGACATAGACGCATTCTTTAAGTGTAACAGTAAAGCAGATATAACTCTTTATTGTGCTGCTATTTGCATATGACATAGCACAAAACTTACAGTAACAGACAAAGAATTGGAGAAAACATATATTATATCGTGGAAAGTAGAATGATTTATGTAAAACTAAAATAATAGCAATAGTAATAATATAAATAATGTTGCATGAAAAACTTTTCAATGATTATATCGTACATCTTCTTTCATGAAAAAGAACATTATGTCTCATTTATTATATTCTAAGGCAATGGCATATTCTACAGAGTGAATATTTCCAAAATTGTGTGGGTGCATTTAATGCAGATCTGAATTACCCAAATTCGAAATGAAACAATACAAAAGGAGTGATACTATATTTTCATTTTTAAGTAAAAGGAATATCATCGTGTTAAAATATCTTAAAAACTTGCCATCTAATGAACTGCAAACTCTGTTTAACATCGTTCCCTTTGCTTCTGCCATATTATCTAGCAAGCAAATCTTTTGTCAAGATTCATCCCAACTTATGCTGATTCGGAATGACAGGAGGTCACGTGGATAAAATGCTACAGCCTTCACTTAGACCAAATCTCTTCAAGTCCCCAAACTTTGTTTTTCATTACTTAAGGGTAGTCCGAGGCTGAGGTCTAGCCCTGCTTCGGTTACGGGCACACTTTCTGAATTTGGCAAGTCATTTAGATTTCACGGCCTCACTTTCTTCATAATGTAAATTAAAGATTTGAGGTGGACCTCTGAAACTCCCCATGGCTCAGAGACCTGTTCTGAATACTCCCTGGGGATGGAAATTTTATAAATATCATCTTCAGATAAGAGGACCACGATATATCATGTATGTACATGTATATGAACCCAAATTCACTTGACTACCCGTCATCTAATGATCAAAACTATGAGCAGAGAGTAGTGCATTGAAAGAACTAGGGAATGTTATTTTTATTGATCATGGTAACCATTTCCTAGGGACTGAGACCTTTAGAAGATGTAAAATTCCCACAGTATTGCATGGTGCCAAATAGCATTTATTATAGTCGGTCAGTTTTCATCTCATCAGCAGTCTCATCGGCAGAAGACAAGAATTACTGTTTATTCACAGCTTTTCCAAAACCTGGAATTGCCCGGTTTTTAAGATTGTTTTTGTCAATGTTATGGCTCTGAAATTATATCTTAATATAGTTTGATTTGTGCCTTTTCCTGGAGACTCATAGGATTGAGGATCTTTTCATTTATTGATAGGATATCTATCTATTTATAGCTATATATCGCCACCATTAGAGTGAGACTTCTTTTGGCATATGAACCCTCCGGTGGGCACAGTAGAGATGCTATATTACCAGTGAAATGGGTTAAGGTTCTTCAGTACCACTCGGAGTTTCATGTTCGCAGTTTAGCGACACTGATTCCAGACCATCTCCGTTTTCTTGGCACAATGCCGTCATTGCCCAGGATGTTGAGGGAGCTTTTGGCGCACACTCTTCCTTTGGTTAAACTCATTTCATCTGTGGGACAAGACAGTTCTTTCCAAATAGCCACATTTCTGTTTGATCTGTATAGCATCTTGTGGGATTCACACTGTTATTCCTACATATGGTAAAGTCTGAATATATAGAAAATTTTGAGACTTCGTTTATATGCTATCCCCATAATGGTGTGCTGGAAATTCCTACCAGTCTCATAAAAGCCAGCCCTATCATCTGTTTGATGAGATTGGGGAATGAATCAACAATCCAGCTGACTCCATTAAGTTTTCCATCACTGCTCCCTTTATCCAGGGAGAAAAAAAAAATGCACATAATCTGTAGGAAATCTATTTACTCCCAGACCAAATTCTGTTTCTTTGCTTTGCTTTCCTCTCACCTGATACTTTGTAATGGTTTCTCAGTGATGAATACATTTGGCTCTTCACTGAGAAGATCTTTGAATATAAACATCTTACTGAAAATTAAAATAATGCCTCAGATGGATGGAGAGAATGTTGCAATGCGTTGGAAACCATTGTTGCCAGCAGAGTAGAACCATCCCATATGCATTTATGGTACCTGATTCATGCCCTGGAGATATCGCAGACCTACTTCTTTCTGAGCAGAGCTCTTGCAGTGATACTTAAAAATTAATTGAATTTTCAAGAATGTCAGATTTAGCTACCGTAGTTAATGGCCCAATGGCTGAGGAGGTTGATTGGGTGGTATATACTGCCACCTACAGTACTTTTTGACTTCCTTTGACAGGGCGGGCATCAGTCAGAAATGTTTATAAGCCAAAGAGTTAATTTGCAGACTGATTATTTTTTTTTTCTGTTGTGATCTGCTGATTTACATAGTCTATTGCTTTACTTATGCACGTATGTATCTGTTTCCCTCTAGGAAAAGAAGAATATATTGCCACTTTCAAGGGATCTGAATACTTCTGCTACGACTTGTCTCAAAACCCCATTCAAAGCAGCAGCGATGAAATAACTCTGTCCTTTAAAACCCTTCAAAGGAATGGACTGATGCTTCACACTGGGAAATCCGCTGATTATGTCAATCTTGCCCTGAAAAATGGAGCTGTCTCTCTGGTCATTAATTTGGGATCAGGGGCCTTTGAAGCGCTAGTGGAGCCCGTGAACGGAAAGTTTAATGATAATGCCTGGCATGATGTGAAAGTCACCAGGAATCTGCGTCAGGTAACAGCGCAGTGGATAAGAGAGTAACTGGCTTTGTTTCTCGCTACAGCCGTGTGTGTGGCACTTGGAAACCCTAACAACATGATCCAGGGGTCCTCAGAGTCGCTTACAAATTAGCTGGTTTTTTTGTTGTTGTTTTGTTTTGTTTTTCTTTTGAGATGAATCTTCCTGCCATACTTGAGCAGGGGCATATCTAGAAAGTTCTGGGGGCCCAAAAGCTATTTTGATACAGCGACATAGGACAGTTTCCCAGAGGGCTGCAAGGATAGCTCTGTGACCTGCCCTTCCTGTGATGTGTGTGGTTTTGTTGTGTTTTTTGATTTTTATTTGTTTGATTTTAAATTATAGTTTTCATGGTGATCATTTGGAAGCATGCACATTGGGGTCATTAAATCACAGTTCCTTTTTTGTAGTTAATAAACATGTGTTTGTGATCGGGGATTGTATCAATCCCTGCCCCCTTCCCACCCCCCACCTTTGAAATGGGGACAAGAAAAATCCCTGTGGGGGGTGGGGGGAAGTGACTTTAAGAGTTTACATATCTCCTGAAGAGTCTGTTTACGAAGTTATCTATTTTTTTATTTTATTTTTAGAACAGACACTTTTAGTTTAACCCAAATGACTCCAGAGAGGCCAGTTCACATTCTAGGTGTCCATTTCTATTTAATTGTATTTTTTTTAAAAAATCTTGCAGAAGTCTATATACAAGATAATGGTCCATTCTGTAGTTAATCTATGGGTCCACATATACTGTATGTTTTTAACTGAGACATATTATTACAGTATATATAAATATATATATATACCCAGATGAAAGTGAGTAGATTATGCTTATATATTGAACATGATAAGTTTTGGTTATCATTTGAAATTCATGAAATTATAGTATGTCGTTTTGTGAAGTGTTGACAGTGACTAATTTTCTGCAGTCCATACTGATCTCCAACTAATATCCTTAACATATTTGTTGTTTCTCTGAACAGTTGCAGAGTGATCGATTGTCTCGGGTTTTCCTTTCCTAAAACAGCCCTCTCTTTCTGAGCTGTTAACTGTCTAACCTTTTCTTTCCCACTTCGGAGAGGCTTAGACTAGCCAAGGGAGAGAAGGCAAGGGGGATTGTAGGATAGCAGCAGTAGCCGAGCTAAGGCAGACAAGTGAAACTGAAGGATTCCCGAGACCTCCCCGAGCACCTGTCAGGCCTGATTGGCATGCAGGGGGCCCTGCAGGCATCACACCGGCCTTGGGAGGCGGTCACCCACCCTCAGTACAGCTGTAGAACCCGGACTTCCGATAAGTCTGTCTCTTCGGTTTTCCTTTCTTTATTCCTTCTCTCAGATACTCACCAAGAGACCGGAGGCTCCTCTGAGAGAAGCACAGAAGGAAGGGTGGGGCTTGAGGAGCCCACTTTCTAGATTTGCCTTTGCTCAGGTTCCAGAGCAAACTCTGAATTGGTAGCTCAAAGGACACCGTAGCCGTTCAGCCGGGGTGCATGTGTGGCAGGACAGATTAAACACAAACCCATTCTACTCATTTTATGTGTCAGGATCTTTGCTTTGTTTCATTGCAGTAATCTGTGACCCTAAAGTCCATCAATATGACCGAAGGAAGTTTTGGAGTTGAGGAGGAGTCCTTGTATGCTGTAAAATTGAGTAGCAGGGCAATGTCAACCGATTCCTATGAATTTGCTGGGGCTGGGGAGGGCCAGGGCGGGGGAGGTGGGGTCACTTATGGGCATAGGGTGGCAGTGGTCAGCTGATGAGCTTCAGGCCTTTGAATCCCTTCTAAGCTTTTTAAAATGTCTGTCAGATGTACTCAGGGAGACAAAGGGAATGTTGCCATATGTCTGTTTCTGTCTGGTAGCAAGTTATGAACAAAACTGGCAGGAAAAAATATTTACCTCTGTGGGAGGCCTATTTGTTAGTCTGCTTTTTCCTTGTAAAATTTTTTTGCCCTTTTTCTATGTTACTAACATGCTTAATAACTAACATGTCATTCATGGAATGTTTCATTCTACTAACCGTTACCTGAATCAAAAAAAAAAAAATGTACTAACATGGTAGAGACCATCATATTTTTTAAGTAACGATCGTTATTCTGTTCACAGTTTTTAATTTCCTTTCTCCCCCCTTCTCCACAAAGCACTCAGGCATTGGACACGCTATGGTAAACAAACTACATTGTTCGGTAGATATCATTCTAATTGTTTCTTATTTTGGGTTTGCCGTGTGTTTTCTTTCTTTCTTTTAACTGTAGACATCATTAACAAAAGAGGAACTGCGGTTGGTACTCTTCTGCTTACTTTGACCTCCTCCTTTTCATCCGTTGTGGACCTTCTTATTTTTTACCTGTTCCTGTCAACTTCTGTTTTCCAACTCACCTGTAGGGGGCATCGTTAACGTTTCGAACGTTTTGCATCCAGCTGTGGTTAACACGGGATCAGACAAATGGTGGCTGGCCGGAGTGACCGCAGGCTCAGCCAGTCTCTAACCATTCATGACGCATGGCATGCACACTTGATTTGGGAATGTTGGAGATGCCACACCCACTCATCTTTACGTCATCACAAAGCAGTTTTTTGTTTGTTGGTTTGTTTTCCCTTTGGTTCCCCCCCGTTTTCTTTCCTTCCCTCGGAACCGTACTGTACCCCCTGCATGTGCGCATCGGGCGTGCCGCTTCCACGGGTTGTTTTGCCTCCCCTCCCCTTCGGCATGGGCGCAGGCACTTGCATGACAACCGCCGCTCAGTAGTGCCAAGAGTGACGTTGCTGGAAATAGCTTGTGCCTTTTATGTTCACAAGGTGCACGTTGTGATTAGTTAATAACGGACGACTAAACTTTACTAATATGTACACCAGCAAAACTAACCTAGGAAGCATTTTACTAACACCATTTTTGTGTCTGCTCAATAACTTTTGAGTTGCAGTAGGGACGATGCTGACACAGTAGTTCAATAATCAGTTAACTCTCTAACTAGCTTAGCTCTCTTAGGGCTAGTTGAATAGAATCCAAGATAAACCTCAAACAGACATGAAAATGGGTTCCGCTATAGGTCGAAAAACAAAAGACAAAAACAAAAACAGAAAAAAAAAATAAGAACAAAAAAAAAAAAAAGCAAAATGAAAAAAATAAAACAAAACACAAACAGGCATATCCCAGGATTACAGCATCCAGGTCTGAGTATAGCGTGTCCTTTCCCTGTGCTTTGTTATCTAGGTGACAATCTCAGTGGATGGGATTCTTACCACAACGGGCTACACGCAAGAAGATTACACCATGCTGGGTTCTGATGACTTTTTCTATGTCGGAGGCAGTCCCAGCACAGCAGACCTGCCAGGGTCTCCAGTCAGTAACAACTTTATGGGCTGTCTCAAAGAGGTAAATATCCCCGCCACCAGAATCACTTCCTAATTCATGACCTCATCATTTCAGATCTGGATGGAAAGCACGTTTGCTGAAGACCTGATGTTTGAGGAGTCCATTGACACAACCTTAAGTTCAGTATTCTACTGCTGTTTATGTAGGATCGGGGGAGGTGGGCCGCTCATAGGACATTATGAAGGAATTAAGTTCCTCTTCTGAAGTAGACTGTAATTCACCATTAAGATCTGCATGGACAGCTGCATAATAGCTATAAAAGAAAGTCAAACGCAAAGAAATACAGTGTCTGGAGTTCAGGTAACTGCTTTGCTCATTTTTACTTAAATGCCTTGGGCGTTATGTATACTGTACAGTCATGTTTGAGCATTCCTGGAAAAAAGTTAGGCTACAAGAGAGAGACTATAAAAAATGAGTCTATATGATGAAACAGTTTTGTTATGACATATTCAATATGTTCTGAAGGAAGTAAAGCTGTTTCATTTGTGACCTGATGAGCTTACTTGATGTTTACTTGACCAACTCTCTCAGGATAAAAGATATCAGTCACTTCATCCTCATCCTTCTCTGTCATGAAGTGCTGTAACTTTTGATGGGATTGGCACTTGTTGAGGTTTGAGCAGAGATAGATCACAGAGTTCTTGAATTTCAATTTGTGTGAATATTTTCCCATAAGAACTGCCTGTTTTTATTTAGCTTAACCCAGTTTCTTGTGGCTTCTGCAGCCAGAGGTTCCTCTTGCTTCATTGAGCTGAAGTTTGATGGTGTAGACCAAGCATGGCAAACTTAAAGGCTAACATGGGCCAAATAAATGAGGCATGCAGCCCATGGGCCAAGACATGCTTGGTATAGACCTCTAAAATGGAAAGTTCAATAACTGAATTTATTACGGGTTAGCTGTGGGTGTTGTTGATAAGCAGTGACATACTTTGAATAATTTTAAAAGAAATATTCTAATCATATAAACTTGATTTGGGCAAGCATCAGTGAAAAACAGTCACTGCTGAGGTCATCCTCACTTGTTTTCCATTTATGTGAACTCACTGGGCGTGGCACTGCCCAGCAAGTAGTAGATAGAAGAGTCCTAAGTGGGAATTAGAAATGCTATAGTTTTAACAAATGCAAGGAGATGTAATTCTGACAGGCTGAATCTAACCATACTTTGTGGTGGGAGGGATCCATCCTTTCCCAGGGAATAACTTCTACTCTTTAAAAATATATAGTATGAGTCGGGATTGTGTTAATCTCTGTGGACATAATAAAATGATGATAATTATTATAATTATTATAATAATGTTATTGACATTTTTTGAGCTCTTATTTTGTTCCTGATACTATCCTAAGAGTTTTACAGGGATCTCCACAATATAGGTGGTAATTTTATTATCTGCATTTTCAGATAAGGAAACTGAGGTTCAGAGTAGGTAAGTTTCTTGAACAAGATCTCATGTAAGAAGTATTGAGGCCTAGGGCTTAATCAGGGAAGTAGGATATCAGAGTCTTTTTGTGTTCTTAGCCCATAGTATACAGCGTCCCAACAAAAATGTATGTTAGGGTTCTTGCTGTAGAAAAGTGTACAAACCCTTAAGTTTGCTACAAACTGAGAACTGTTTTTTAGAAATGTGCAGTAGACTGTGAGGAATGGGGTCTTAAATTGTGTGGCCCAGTTACACCCAGTGGAGTTCCAAAAGAGTGAAATGAGAGAGACATCTGGTAGACAAGGATGATACACAGAAGAGTAAGAATATGAAAGTCTTGAAGGATAATTGTGGTTTGGATAGGCAAAAGATAAAATATTTCTAGTTGGGAACATGGTAAGAAACATAATTTCAAAACATCAGATGTTTGAAACCCCCTCTGGTGATGGGAATTGGGGTTGGAGAAAGAAGCAAGCCACACCCACACTATTTCCTCACTTTCACTCACAGCAGGCCAGCCTACCATCAGCCCCTATGTCCTGCTTATCTATAGGAAGTTAGTCCCCACATGGACTGGAAAAAAGAAGGGGAATCCATGGAACTCTAGCTAAAGAGTCCTTTTAGGTATCCTGTAAGAACATGAGTATTTCTGCAGTCAACGCCTGAGTTTAGGTGAACCTCACTGTCTGTGGGCGGGGCAATTTTGTGTGTGTATGAAGCTACAGTGAATTGCCTTAAGCTAAAATTGCAGTTTCAGATTAATGTCTTTCATGTTTAAATGATAATGAGTAGTCCGCACACTTTAGAATTAATCTTTTTTCAATTGGTCTTTCAACCGCACACATAAAAAACACGACAGCAAAAAACAAGTCAGGTGGCCTCTCCGATGGCACTTAATTGGTAGCTACTGAATCCATGCAGTGAGGATTCACTCATACTATTGTCTTTTTATAGGTTTGGGATAGCTATCACTCCTCTTTAGTGATTGGGCACATCCCTCATCTCTCTTCCACAGCCTGGGGCATGTGTTTAGAGCAAGTGCTGCAGTCATTTTGATGTGTAATCTCTTGCACTTTATTTCCTCCCAACACACTAGAGGGTGGAAGGATGCAGGCACAATCAGCCTATAAATCAAAACAGACCTCACTCAAAGGTCTTTCAGATGGTTCATAGCTTCCATCCGTGTCTGAATGACTATTTAGAATGCCCTGCTCTTCCTAACTCTGAAATGAAATTGTGACAAAGTATCATAGATTTTGAGTTAAATCACCTTGTTTCATATAGCCGAGCTTTGTGTTATTACTGAAAAGACAGGAACATGCCCATGTTCATTCTCACCACATCTCTCTTAACACTCAGCCCGTGGAAACCTTCCTGAACTCTGTTGGGCTTTCTGCCCTGTATCACATTGCATGTATAAAACCTTAATGGTGGTTTCATTTATGGCTCATAACATTTTTTTTTTCAATCTAGTACATAATCCCTCTTAGGATGACCAATCCTGGGGGGGGCACTCATAGCACCTGTCTGAAGTCAGAGAAGAAATTTTGGAGTGTTGAATAGAAAGGATCCTGTAAATCATTCTTCCAATTCAACCTCCTTATTTTGGAAATAGGGAAACTGAGCTAGAGAAGTTACAGACCCATCAAGAGCAATGAGGGGGTAACAGGATTAGAACACAGAATCCTGTCAGATAAAATATAATATTTGAATGGCTGGCTCTCTTTCATTGTAAAGAGTGGCACTCAAGGTACAGACTTAACAATGTCTTACTACTATCATGTATTCACGTCTTCACTCTTAAAAGATTAAAGTTAAAGAAGAAATCATTCTACATAGTGAAACAATTAGGGCTTTATATGTATGGCATTTGGTAATGCCTATTTGAAATAAGACTTGGTTTGCATATAGAGCAACCAACCCTTATTAAGAATATTATTGGGGGGGGGTTAAATTTCAAAATAAAGTAAAATTAGTTCAACAAAATCTAACCTGAACTTTATACATTATACTTTGTTCAAAATGAGAGGGAAATTTGAATGGCCACGAATTTATAATATAGGATCAAAGCAGTTTTTTAAAACTTATATTTTTATTATAAGTACATGAAAAAAATCTTTGCAGAAATGTTTGAGCTACTGAAAATTACTTTCAAAGGCTATAAATTCAAGAAAAAATGGGAAATTTTTAAATAATAAATTATCATTATATACAACCCGCATCTATGAAATTTTTAGAGAATAATGCACCTTTAAAAATTATGCTATTTCAATCTGTTGTTTACAAAAGCAATACCAATGCTCTGGCAAGAAGCATTTGTTTATATTTTAATTGCATTTTTATAACATTGAGTAAAAGCTATAATATATGTTCCTTAAGAGTTATTCATCATTTTGAATTTAATTTTCCCAACAAGCAGTTTTAAGTGACTATTATACCACAAGAGGGAATTGGTTGGCCCTGCAAAAAGATAAATGGCATCTAAGTGGGATGCTTGGAATCTATTTGAAGACATCTACAGACCTGTCCATTCACCTTAGACTACTTGGAATACCTTGTTCTATATAAAAGTATCAGAGATGATTTCTAAGATGCTCATTATAGAGATTTTTAAAAAATCCTCAGAGATGGAGGAACATTTCCCTAATATGTATGTCTTTCTGAATATTTTGGCCATGAGGACTTGGTGCTGTTAGAAAATGACTTACAAGTAAGGGTCATGCTGCTCTCTCATTAATCTTGCCTTAGAATCTCTTGCTATATGCATTTCTTTGTGCTTCCAAAATGCTTTGAAGCATCTATTTCCCATTTGCAGAGTGAAGTTTATTTAACACCAGAGGCCTGGTACAGGGATTCATGCACCCGTGGGATTCCTCAGCTTGGCCTGCACCCTCTCACAATCTGGGACCCCTGGGGGGATGTCAGAGAGCTGGTTTTGGCCTGATGGCTGCAGGCCAGGCCGAAGGACCCCACTGGTGCATGAAACCATGCACCTGGCCTCTAGTATGCATATAAGATCTTTGGTTAATCTCTTCCCACCCTTCCCCCTTCCCTCTGAGATTCATTAGTCTGTTTCATGTCTCCATGCATGTGCGTTGAGCATCTGCCCCCTGGTGATCAGTGTGCATCATAGCTACTGACCAGTCAGATGGTCGGGCAGTCGCTTAGGTTTTTATATATATGGATCATTTATTAGGAGGAAAAATAAAATTGAAGAGGCAGGAAAGGATGGCACTCAATAAAACAACATAGAATTTTGTATTTGAAGTTTGCTTTTTAGCCATATATACCTGCTCTCATCCTTTGAGTGGAGACACTGCCTGTGTGAGGCAATTTAGAATCCTGTCACTAAATGTTGCTTGGGATGAGCCTAAGAAAGGATTCTAGGAAAAAAAAAAAAAGCAAGTGAAGTGCTAGGGAGAATTAAATCCCTACTGAAAATTTCATCAAACTAATTAGATCAGCTCCGCCTTTAATTACTCTGAGAAACTTTAAGCACTAAAAATTTGGAAGATGCTATGAGGTGGATGAGGTTCAGAAAACATGCTCTTATGTAAGCATTTTCCCCGACTGTGAAAAAATAATTGCTCATTGTATGCTATTAGTGTGGTCTCCTTTGCCTTATGCAGCGGTAATACTTTGATTCCCACAGCGTACCAGTATTAGCACTGGGAAAGAGGTGCCATATTTACTTTGTGCAAGTACTCCTTAATCCCTGTTTTTCTTCTTTTGGACAAAAGAGAACTTTAGGAAATTGTGAAGGCTTCTCAATTTACCCCTTCTATGGTGGAACTAGCTCCTCAAATGTGAGTCCTCAGGTGTCCTTCTGTTCGCTTATTTCCCTTATTGCTCAAACAGGAGTAGAATCCTGTAATTTACATGTAAGAACAAAAATCCAGTGCAGAATTTGCATATTACATTACTTTTCCTGGAACTTTGGGAGGTAAGGAGATGTTCACTGGTGTCTATAAATCATGAAGCATGGGGGGAAGGAGAACTTTTTTAGTTGGGGGGACCTCTTGACATAGGCTCCAAGGTCAAGACTAAGCACATTTCTCCCGAGCTTTTCATTTCCTCCAGGCTCTTCCTTCTTGGGGTTCCTGATACCTAGTGATACTTTCCCCCTTTCTTCTTGTTTTGTTGCCATGGTTTATATGTTGGTAGGTAGCATGTTACAGTTTATTTACATTGATCTTTCCACAGGCTTCATTCATTCTTAGGGAAAGAGCATTGCTTTATGCATTCCCAGCTCACTTCTTCCTAGACATTTCATACAGGTCCACATATTTTTGCTCACCATTTTGTTATATAACTAGGGATAATATTATCGTAATTATGTTTGATAAAATATCTCACTTGAACTGTTTTAAGATAGTTTTTGTTAATGGCCCACGAAATGAATGGATTGCAAACCAAACCAACAAAACCATAAGGGAATTCCCCTAATACAGGGACTCATGCAATGGCTCTGGGCTGCCTTTCTAGAGGCAGGGTCTTGGCTTAGTAACTCATAATAAAGGAGAGCCTGGTTTAGCCCAGCTGGACTGGGGAGGAGAGAAATTGGCCTATAGTGTTTTGAGCAGTTCACAATAAATAAATTTTCTCCATCTGATTTAAAACACAGAAGATGGCAGTTTGCTTTTAAAACTAACCAGAAAGCAAACTGGAGTTTGTGGGCATGTCAAAGAATTTGACAAATTCTTAGGTGCCACTAACCTGATTAATTATAGGTCCTGCCTGCCTCCGTTTGGATCTTGAACGTACTGAAATGCGTTTCCAGTCTCCTGCTGTAATAAAGTGCCAGCACCAAAATGCAAGCTGAGCTCAATTACCTTTGCCGTCTTTCCTTTGCAGGACAGCAGACCACAGCTATTGTAAAGTCAGAAAGCCTCCTTTCATTTTAAGGGTGTCTCCCCAAGAACCCCTGTGATGTAATAATAATAATAATAATAATAATAATAATAATATCCTCATGTGTGAACTGAGGACCCTGAGATCTCAGCAGAGCACCTGCCTCTCTCTGAGTGGTGGGATTGGACTTTCACCTGGGTTTTCTATCTGAGTGGAGTAGTCCTGCTAGTTGAGCACAGATCATCCAAATAAACTCCAGTAACATAAACTCTATGTTACTAATTATGCCTATGGTCACACCAGGCACCACACAAAGGGATGCTAAAAGTCAGAGCTATTGCTGAAGGAGTAAGGGAGTTGGTATATTCCAGAGTAGCAATAATAATATATTAAATATTTTCTATTTCTCGTAATATCTACAACATCTAGTGTGTTACCTAATAAGCATGTGCCTAAGGTCATCAGCAACACAGCAAAATTAACAATTTACTTGGAAAAAAAATGGATTAATGGAACTGTGTGAAATAATTTGATATCTTGTATTTCAAACATAGCAGCAAGGGAGTCAGAGAAGAAAAGAAAATTTTTTTTGCATGTGGACTTGTAGCATTTTAGTTTTATTAATACTTTACATAGACGGGTACACTATAGCTTTTTCAGTGCTTTGTATACTCAAAGGTAACACTCCAAGTGCGGTAATAGTTATACATTACTACTATCCCTATTTAACATGTGAGGATGTGGAGATAGGAGGTAATGGACTAACTAGGTAACTGACCTAAGGGCAAATAATTACTAAGTAACAGAGCCAAGATCTGAACCTGAGTAACTTGACCTTCAACTGATAACTGAAAACTAATAATTCTTGCCTTTAACTGCTACTCTATTTTGATTTTTCTACTCATAGTGTAATCTCATTTCTTTTTCCTAATTCTCAATATTTTCATAAAGGTAAATGGACTTTATAGGAACCTATGAGGGGAAAGAAATAACAAAAATGCAGCCTAGGTTGCTAGGATGTTGGAGAAGAGAAGGACTAATTGGGGGCGGGGGGGGTGGGGGGCCGTGGGGGAGAAAGAAGGAGGAGGAGCTATTTCTATTAGCAGAAGCTATTAGGTGCCCAGTTATACATGAGCTTCTTGAGGTATTTTTTTTTTCCTTCTAGTGTTCTAGGTAGTACCAAGACGTGACCTCTTATAGTTCCGTTCTCCACTCTAGTAGTCCACACACCCTGCTTTTTTAAGTGCATAAATAAGATGATAATGCTTGTCATAAAAGCCTGTACGCTGTCGCCAACCGCACGAACAGGATGCACACAAAACACACTGGGAAGAAGCACTTTCCAGGTTTCTATAGTGTTAGCTTCATACATTGCTAAGAGTAAGTATGCTTCTGTGAATTGTAGCCTTAGGGACAAGGGAAATAAGAAATTGGGGCAGAAACTAGGCATTTTGCCATACACACTTCTCTTGGAGATTGGGTTCAGGGAGTCCCATCTGCTCAGGTCCCCCAGGAGGTGAAACTCAGCTCTATAGTCCACAGAGCATCTGGCGAATCCTTGTCTGAAATTCAGCTCTTTGAACATAGCAACCTCCCTTCCAGGGGACCCACACATTTTTATTTCCCATCAATTTCAACAGATGCCTCATTGCCTGGAACTGTAACAGCAGTTGCCATAATGCATTGTCGTGCTGTCAGATATCGAACTAGCCTAGCATGTTTTGGTAGGGGGTTCAATGGCATTTTAATTTTGAGGACTTGATACACTGTATAGTAAATGACATTTTCTAGCCCAGCAGAGAGCAGTAATGAATAATGTCTAAACCTGAACATTTCCTCTTCATTTCAGTACTCACTAGAGTATCTTGTTTTAATGCCTCCGTTTGCTTTTGCATTAAGCCTTGCATGTACACATTCAATAAACCAACATTAATCTGTACCTATGATGTGCTGGGCTCTGTACTAAATACTGGGGACACATACATAAGAAAGAGAATGCACATAGGAATCTGGAAGGATTGCCCGACAAAGAAACAGAAAATTACAAGACAGGTTCCTGAAGTAAGATATAAAAAAATTGCTCTAGAAACACAGCAGAAGTACAATAATTCTACCCGAGAAAATTAGTAACACTTCCAAAGGTGAAAAGGTAATCTGAGTTATCCTCTCTGTCTTTGCTCAGCTCTTTACTGGGCATGATATTATATGGGAATGCAGCACAATGAATTAGTTCCACTCATAATGGGGAAAGAATAGGAAAGACAAATAGCATGAAGGATTAGGACACACATTACAAAGAATGAAAGTAAAAAATCTCCATATAAATACAGCTTGTGCTTAACCAAGTTCGAGCCATATTTAAAAATCTGAACTCCATCCAAAACAAAGTAAATATTTTGAATTTCCTCTTAATTTCTATTATGAGATGATATATTCTTGTCTTTAGTTCTTTGGATCAAGTGCTATGTTTGGAGAAAATTATTCCTGTGCATGGTAATTGGTCTTTTTTCAGGAGAATAATCACTATTAAAACACATTTAAAACAAATTAATTACTTTAAAATGAAAATAATACTGTTGTCATTCAAAAGCATGTGATTTAAATAATAGGAAATGAGATTTTTATCATTGTTGAGTAAATATTCTGTGCACAGAGAAATTGGTGACTCTTGAGTGTTTAGTTTAGTTCTAAGTGTGTTACATGTCTATGTCCTATGTACCAGCCTCTGTGCAAAGTGCCAGGATATAAGATAATTAGGTTAACATAGGTCATCTAATCAAGGTCATGATAAGTGAATTGTCCTTCAAATATATATAAACATATATATTTTTTTCTTAGCCTAAGTTTCTAAATATGAATGAAATGGGAGTGACAGTAACTACTTATAGATTGATATTACATTAAATTGGATAAAATAAATGACTTTGGAATCACAGACCGCCATTCAAATCCTGGCTTTCTAGTCTTGGTAGTTATTTAATATTTCTATGCTTTAATTTTCATCCCTGTAAAGGATTAAGTCAAAATATGTAATCAGTATAGTACCTGATATATTGTAATATTTTAATATGGTGACTTAAGCTACAATTATAATGCACATAGGGTTTGCTTCATGGGCAGACCCTACAACGGACCCTAAAAAGCCTGATGATTGTCTTGATTGCAGATGAGTTTGAGACATTGCACACATTATATTATTTAAAAGTTATTTTATTTAACTTTTCTAAGATTTTTGTGAGGAAAGTGGGTTAATTTGGGGATCACAAATTATTTGTAACATAATCAAATCCATATCACTAATGTGTAAAGAACGCAGAAGAATCCTCTGGGAACTCTAAGCGCAGTGTGCTTTCCTTGCTCATTCTCCTAAATTATAGTATCCACTTGCCAATGCATCAAAAATTTGTAAAGATGATTGAGAAACATGAAACTTTTAGAAAAGCTTGGGTATCTTTTAAGGAACCAAATTCGGAACAGTCACTCAATTTTTATAGTTCAAATACAAGTAATTTTTTGCTGTTTAAGGATGTTATTATCATCTGATTCTGATTAACATTAGTTTTCAAAAACAATGGCTGTATTCCCTGCCTGTATTCACCACATGTTGGACCAAGTAGAGTTTTCATATGTGAGGCTTAACTGTTTGTTTGAAAGAGTAAATTCACTTTATTCATTAACATTTTCTTACCTAAGGTCCCTAGGCTAAAGGTGTGGTAACCAATGATTGAGATCAATCCTTCCTTAGCGTTACTGTTACTTATTATTTAATAACTAGTGACCTGGTGCACAGATTTGTGCACATTGAAAGGAAATTAATTAGAAGGTGGCCAGTGGGGCAGGACTGGGTGAGACAGGGTGGACATGCCCTGGAGCCAACCTTCCTCGGTCCCTTCTCAGTGTCTGCAGAGTGAGTGGCGTCCCTCTGGGCAGGTGGGTCCCTTGGCTTGGTCTGTGAGGATCAGTGCAAAACCAGCTCTCCGACATCCCCCGAGGGGTCCCGGAGTACGAGAGGGCACTCTGCAAAGTTGTTGTCATACAGGGTGTGGAACACAAATGCAAGTGTGTAGTAAACCAGATTTGGGTCCGACAGTGCCCCAGCAACAACCCATGGTTAAAGGTGGAATCACGTGGCCCCGTGAAGAATCAGGCTCCCTCCTCTCTGGTTTTGGGGTGCGTAACCCAAGAACCGCTGCTGCCAACTCACTGCAGTTTGGCAGCTCCTGCATTGAGTGTCTGCCCTCTGGTGGTCAGTGTGTGTCATAGCAACTTGTCAGATGGTTGGACACTTAGCATATTAGCCATATATATATATAGATTATTTCCTTTATTATGTGTTAGCCAACACAATTTTTAAGGTTACTTAGAATTTATATTAGAAGAATTTCTAATCAATGGCATGAAACTGCAAGTTGTAGGTTTTAGGTAGTTTAAAAGGAAAGAGAGCCCATCAACAACTTGAGCCCACTTAGGGATTTACTAATCAAGGTGTGGCCTGCAAACCAGTAGCATCAACATTATCTGGGTGCTTGTTAGATCCAAAGACCCAAGCCCCTCCCTAGGTCTACTAACTCTCACAATGCAGTAGGTCCTTGGGTTACGTTGGAGATTCGTTCCTACGGCAAGTGATTTTCACTGTAAGTGGGAACCCACCTACATAAGCACCTACCTCACTCACGTGGTAGTGAGCACATACATAGCAGTAATGAAGTGAAACCAGAAAAAAAAAATTTAAAAGAAAGATAACAATTCCTGACCTTTACTCCTGATAAATAATAAAAAACATAAAGCACATATGTACATACATCAAAAATGATGGAACTTTTTTTTTTTTTATAAATAAGTGGGAGATGGCAACGTAACCACAAAACGACATATGTGGAGTCCGACATAACCCAAGTACTGCCTGTATACGTTTTAATAAGATCCCCTGGTGATTTCATATGCAAATTAAATTGGAAAATCACTGAGCTACAGCACCTCAACCCCATTTATTGATATCATTGACTATAAGATGCACAATTATGTTATGAATCACTAAACACTGCCAATTAACTTAGGCTGGAATGGACCTCAGTTGCAACTCAGATCTAGATTTTAGAAATACTAAAATATAAAACAACGTGCAACTTCATAGCTCAGTCGTGACTCTGAGGCTTACAATAAGAACCTCAGCATCTAAAATCTCCAAAGACCCTTGCCTGGCTTGCCGGACAGAATGACTCGGTTGAGCATTGTCCTGTACAGCAAAAGGTTGCTGGCTCAATTCCTGGTGAGGGCACATATCTGGGTTGTGGGTTCAATCCCTGGTTTGGGGCATGTGTGGAAGGTGACTGATCAATATTTCTCTCTCACATTGGTAGTTCTTTCTCTCTCTCCCCTTCCTCTCTCTCCAAGCTCAATAAAATGTAAAAAAAAAAAAAAAAGTTCCAAAGACCCACTGAAACTCTCCCAGGCTCAGTTTCCTCTGCCGCTGGATGGGCTCATCCTTCTGTCCAGAGATGAGCATCAGAATCTTCTGGACTGAGTGAGGGCAGATTAACCACCAGGACAGGATACAGGCACGGCCAGTCCCCTAAACATCCACATCTAGGGCAGCTACAGTCTTGGGGTGACATGTACTTATTATCCAAGCCGTAATCATTCGCTTCTGATGTATTTGAAACTGAGCCCAGGACCATTAAAGTAAAATGCCTGTGTGTTTTAATAACAATTTTAAAATAGGTCTCTTAACCTTTATTTGATTTTTAGAGTAGTGCTTTCATAGCACAATTCTTTCCCTTGCCAAAATGCTGAAACTCACTATGTGAAGGTTTCTTAGGCTTAATTATCATTTCTGCATGGTCGTATTCTTATGCTGAATTCCATATATACTCTCTATTTTTTTTTTTTTTTTTTTTAGGCCTTGGTTTATATGGGATTATTTTACTGATAACTTACTTCTATGTATTTATTTTAATTTTTATAACTTTGTAATATGAGGGGTTATGCCCTGAAGGAAGTAAACTCTTCCTTGGGTATAAATTAGACAGTTGGGGAATTGAGGCATTAAGAAACCATTAGGGGAAGTGCATGCTTTTGCTACATGAATTTTAATAAAGCGCCCCCTAGAGGCAGCTAAGAAGAATGGCACCTCTCTAAACTGAAGCACACTCAGACTGAAGTTTTCTTGGTGAGTAAAGGAGCGAAGAAATGTCTTTAACTGGCATAAATAAAACCATGAATCTCAGGAAAAGTGTGAAGTGTGCACTATGTAATGTTTATAAAAAGATAACTGTTTGAAGCAAGGTGGCTGCAGACTGCAATAGGCTGTATCCTAGAACCCCTCACAATCTCTTTAGGACACCAACATTTTAATGGAATTTTTATATATTCCCCACTATCTTCCTCTAAACTCAAGTTGTAATTAGAAGCTATTCTTGAAAATATATTCAAGCTAAATTTCTTTGTCTTTATTACATTAGAATAACACTGAAAATGACACCACTTACCTCCATACTCCCACCCCAAGAAATGCAACCTTTTTTTTCACTTTATTCTACTTTACTGGCACTTTTAATAAGCTCTTTCATTTCACCTTTGAAATACACATAACACCGAAAGTAATTACATTTGAAGTGAGGCACCCAGAAGTGTGGTTTAAATTATAGGAAAGATTTATCACATTCACATTAGTTTTTCTTTAAGTAGCACTTAGGATCCTTGAGTAACAACATTTCTAAATTTGTTCATTTATTCACTAAGTCCTCACTGAGTGACAACTGTGTCTCAAGCTCTGAGTAGATGCTGGATTCACTAATACAGATGAGTTGCATTGCCTTGACCAGATTCTGAAAACAAAAATCATAGAAATGAATTCAAATGTTTTAATTAAACAACAACAAAATGTATTCCATGGCCACCATGAATTGGGTCTGTACTGAATGCTGAGTGAGGACAGAAAAGGAATAGGAAAAAGTGCAGGGGAAACAAACATGTAAGCAATCAGTCTCCTTACTCTGCTTTCCCACCTCACTTTGGACTTATCTCTGTCAGAGCACTCATTGCTTCTATAATGAAAGTGTACTAGCGTTTGATGAACGGGACTTTCTCAAGAAGAGTAAACCCTAATGCCCTAAGACATCTGTGTGTGACAGTGCTAGTTGCATATCATCCTTGGGAAACTGAGAAAATAGTTACTCCAATACGTTCCTGTGCTTTGTGGCTCAGATGGGGATGCTGGCTAAAGCTGGATTATGATTCTCTTGAGAGCAGGGACTGTGATTTGTATTTCTTTAGTGCTAGAACCTGGGACTTAGTTGGTCCCAGGTTCTAGCACTGAGTTGCTCAATAACTCTTGAAAAGATTCATTATAATTACAATCAAGTGAGATAAGTTCTATAATAGCAATTATGTGCCACATTATAAGGCAAACCAGTGTATGGAGATCAGTCAAAAATATCCAAAAAGGCTTTCCTGGGGAGGTATACTTGAGCTTGGGGAGGTATACTTGAGAAAAGCAGCATGTCTCCAAAAGAACAAGGGTGTGAGATACAAAGTTGAGACAGAGGAAAAGTAGGAGGAAGGGCTTGGTTGTTAAAGAATGCTCAGCGTGTTTGGGAGACGTCTGGGGCCAGTCGGATGCTTTGGGGAGAGGTGAACAATGATGCGGAATCAAAAATTGGAGGAAGTGATATTGAATATGGACGAAATGATGACAGGATATGACTGCAGCCATGCTTAGAAGCTTTATGTATAAGAATTACCTGAGAGTTTATTAATCTGCAGATTCCTGTCCCCACAGTTTCTGGTTTAGCAGTGGACCTGCATTGCTGTTGTTTTTCATCCTCACCCAAGGTTATGTTTCTATCGATATTTCCTTTTAAGAGAGAGAGAGGAAGGAAGACACACACAGAGAAACAGAAATGTGAAAAAGAAACATCCATCGTTGCCTCCAGTATGCCCTCTGACCAGGGATTGAACCTGCAGCTTAGGTGTGTGCCCTGACTGGGAATTGAACCCACAGCCCTTTGGTGTAAGGAAGGTGCTCCAGCCTACTGAGCCACTCACCCAGGGCCGGACCTGCATTTTAAACAAATATTTGAGGTGATACAGATACAAATGACGCAAAGACTTCAACAGAGGCTGCTATTGGTTGAAGGGTGCCATACACTTCTAGAAAGGTCTGTGATTAGGGACATGATTTACTAGGAATAAAGGATCAAGTCAGCCTAAACCTCCAGGTCAAAAAAACCTAAACAGATCAGGGAGAGATGTTAAGGGCAGAGGAAGAATGGAGGATACCGAACAGCCTAGAGCAGTGATGGCGAACCTTTTGAGCTCGGCGTGTCAGCATTTTGAAAAGCCCTAACTTAACTCTGGTGCCGTGTCACATATAGAAATTTTCTGATATTTGCAACCATAGTAAAACAAAGATTTATATTTTTTATATTTATTTTATATATTTAAATGCCATTTAACAAAGAAAAATCAACCAAAAAAATGAGTTCACGTGTCACCTCTGACATGCGTGTCATAGGTTCGCCATCACTGGTCTAGAGATACTTCAAAGAGAGAATCCAGATGACTTGGTGAATTTTGAAAGAATAAAAAATAACACAAGAAAAATGTACATATTTCTATGCAAGCAAAGCAGTCACATCAGTTGTTAATCTTCAAATTAGAGTTAAAAGGAATAGGGACCGAAAGTGGCGGGAAGCACAAAGGAAGTGAGGAAAGCGAATTTCTGAAATGCAGTGTTGATCATTTGGACTGCAGGACTCTGAAAGTTGACCAGAACACTTGAGTGTAACCCAGTGAATTTTACTTAACAGCTATGAGCTCCAAGTTTCTCATCTGTCAAGTGAAGGGATTAAGCTTTGTATACCTTAAAGTCTCTTCCTATAATAAGATTTAAGTTCTGAGTTGAAACCCTTACTGTGGCAGTGGTTGCAAACACAGATAAATAGTTTTTATATAAAGCTATCCTAAAGACCTTTTGCAAAAGTCACCCAGCCAAAGAGGTTCTAGCATATCACTCTAAGTAACCTTAATTATCCTCAAAAGATAAGAATTTTCCAGAGCCACCACCACCTTCCTGATAAAAAACAAAACAAAACAATAAACAAAATTCTCCTACAATCTAAGACAAAATGTGGGTTGAAAGAGATTCCCACCTGCCTGCTGAGTGCCTTTTTCTTCTCCTCCTTTCCCCCCTGAAGGAAAGTTGGGGAAAGCATCTGGAGTCAGATTATCAAGAAGCAGCACAGATGTTAGAGTCTTTCTTTGTCCAGGTCCTTGAAGCCTTTCTGAGGCAACCGGCTGGTTTGATGCAGGGAGCCCAGCATTCTCATTAAGTTTGACAGGTTTCTATCAAACAAGCTTCATTGCTTTAAACCTGTATCTGGTCCCACAGTCTAGTTATAGGGCAGAAGATCAAAACACTGGCGTGTTTTTTAAAATTCAAAGAACTGGATATGCTTCTACTGCCATAGCCTTCCCTGCATTCTAGCGAGATAGATGGATGAGCTCTTCATGTAATTCCCTTGCAGTCCATTTTTGAGTAACGATTTGGGCCTGGCCAGCTTGGCTCAGTGGTTGAGAGTCAACCTATGAACCACGAGGTCACCATTCGATTTCCAGTCAGGGCACATGCCCAGGTTGTGTGCTTGATCCACAGTGTGGGGCCTGCAGGGGCAGCCCATTGATGATTCTCTCTCATCATTGATGTTTCTATCTCTCTCCCTCTCCCTTCCTCTCTGAAGTCAATAAAAATATAACTTAAAAAATAATAACTTAAGGAAAGTATTTGACTGGATTCTTGGCATAGGTCTGGGAGATATCAGAGGCCACGTATTTCTTTTGATTCATGAAGGAAACATTTTCATACCAATCTCTTCTTCCTGGCTTTAGGGCTGGACTCCTTAAAGAACAGAAATCGAAAAGCCATTGCTGCTATTGATCTTAGGATCACACTTGCCACACAGAGTGTATGTGTGGGAGGAGCTGAGAGCAGTGAAAGAGATGGATGAGGTTCAGTATGTGCTTCCTCTTACTCTGGGTCATTATAGTCTGTTTCCTTCTTTGCCAGATTCCAAGGTTTCTTTTATTCTGTTAAAAAATAGAAAATATGTCCTTGGGTGGGGATTGCCTCATCATCAGTAGAGCTGGGAAGAGAAATATGTCTTATGATTCTTTTTTTGTTTTGTTTTGTTAATCCTCACCGGAGGGTATTTTTCCATTGATTTGTTTGTTTGTTTTAGAGAGAATGGAAGGAAGAGGGAGAGACAGAGAGAGACACATCAATTGGTTGCCTCCCACCCTGCTCCTACTGGGGGCCAGGGATCCAGCCTACAACCAAGGTACATGCCCTTGACTGGAATCAAACCTGGGACCCTTCAGTCCAAGGGCCATGCTCTAGCCATTGAGCCAAACTGACTAGGGTAGATCCTTGCTCCAGAGTTATTGCAATATAACTCCCTTCATTAGTTCCCATATTGTTAGTGACTCTTCCCTAGCTCCTTGGAACCAGTGAACAATGCAGATATCAAAGATGCCATGTCATAGTTCTGTTTGATAAAACCTGGTTTATGTTTGACTAACAAATGTGATTGAATTGCCTCAGAGTAAAGAAGGAGCTAAGCCCATCTTATTCAACAGCACATTTCCATGGTATTTAAATACACTCAAATCTATAATGTGCATGGCAGACATGTCAAACACTGACTAAATTCAAGTGGTTTTTAAATCCTCTAGGTCAGCACTCTACAAACTTAACATAAGTCCAGTTAAAACAGGTGTTAGTGCACAGTAAAATTATCATGAGCATTTTGAAAATTATGGGATTAATTTCAAATTTCTGACGCTTCTCACCTCTCTTTCATGAATATTTTGGACCTTCTTGAACATATGACTTTCTTAGAATTATATTGCAGAAGTCAAGGTCATAATTTCTGAGAGTTAATTTCATAATCATTTGAGTTGACACAAGCCTTTGACATACTTCATTTGACAACATTCATGAGAATTTGTGTTGTTCTAGTAGCATCCTAAAAACTTTCTCTAGCATGCATGTCAAACCGAATACCATACTATTTGAAGGACAGATCTAAGAGTTAAATTTTCCAATGCCTAAGCTTATGGTATCTTTGTAGCACTTTGATTTAATTTACTTATAACTTCTTTCTTAGGTTGTCATGTTATTCCATGGCATAAAATATTAACATTAGAAGAAAATATAGTAGTCATATAATAGTGGATAGGAAAGAAAAACACCCTCTATTTGCCAAAGTAAGGAAACTGAGGCACAGCAAGAGTAAGTGACCTCCCCCTTGTGGTTTTTTCTGCGAAGATTTCTCTAAGTAAGTTGAGTATTCTTGATGCGTTCAATGAAGTCTTCAGTTTGAACAGAATAATAATCATGTTGGTAAAAGCATCCATAACAGTACCCAATATTTCCTCTAGTTTTTCATTCTCAGATAAATTTAGAATGTAAAAAGCATTTTTCCATTGCCAGTTTTTTAATATCAGAATCTTTTGTGTCATTTTTCTCTTTTTTTTATTCTTATCAGAACTTTAATGAACACATGATTCTACAAGCATCTCTCAAATTAATCTTGATTTTCTTGTCTGTCATCATCCAAAAAAAAGCTTATTCAGTGGTGATGGAGAAAGGTCACACTGTCATTATTCCTCTAGACCCGTGGTCAGCAAACCATGGCTCGCAAGCCACATGCGGCTCTTTGGCCCCTTGAGTGTGGCTCTTACACAAAATACCACGTGCGGACGCACACGTACAGTGCGACTGAAACTTCGTGGCCCATGTGCAGAAGTCGGTATTTTGTGGAAGAGCCACACTCAAGGGGCCAAAGAGCCGCATGTGGCTCATGAGCCGCGGTTTGCAGAACCGCAGTTTGCCGACCACTGCTCTAGACATTTTACTTCTAAGTAAAGTTGTGAGCTTTTGCAGGACCCATAAAATGCACTTTTCACATTTAGTGCCATTCCTTAGCATAGAAAGCAAGTCTTAGTATTTCTACTTAGAAGTTCCCATTCCCCCAATTTTCGGTCTCCAATCATAGCCAGATCCTGCAGGTTATACTGTATCTATTACTCAAAGAATGTAACTATGATTAAGCAATAGAACTCTAGTTAAGCAATTACATTATGTGTGTTCTTACCATTTTCAGAAGACAATAAATAGTTCAGGTGTTTTTTTTGTTTTTGTGTTTTTTTTTAAATATATTTTTTTATTGATTTCACAGAGGAAAGGGAAGGGAAGGGAGAGAGATACAGAAACATCAATGATGAGAGAGGATCATTGATTGGCTGCCTCCTGCATGCCTCACATTGAGGATCAAGTCTTTAATCCAGGTATGTGCCCCGACTAGGAATTGAACTGTGACCTCCTGGTTCATAGGTTGACGGTCCACCACTGAGCCACGCAGACCAGGCTTATGTTTTTTTTTTTTAAGCTTTCAGCAACATTCTGCAATTGAAAAACTCTTCCTGTCCTAACCGGTTTGGCTCAGTGGATAGAGCATCGGCCTGCGGACTGAAAGGTCCCAGGCTCGGTTCCAGTCAAAGGCATGTACCTTGGTTGTGGGCACATCCCCAGTAGGAGGTGTGCAGGAGGCAGCTGATCAATATTTCTCTCTTATCGATATTTCTAACTCTCTATCCCTCTCCCTTCCTCTCTGTAAAAAAATCAATAAATTATATTTTTTAAAAAACACCTCTTCCTGCTTTTGAAGTCTGGCTCATCTCTTCTAAATTATTATTTTTGTTTCTCATTTAGTCTAAAACAGTCTAGGTAATTTGCAATATTAATTTCTTATATAAGCAACCAGTCTGCTTCCCTCCGTTTGGTTTTGTATCCCCCATTTTCTGCTGTTTCTCTGCTTTCCTTCCGTTAGTTTTCCAGTTATTTAGTTGACTGACATCTACCCCACTGACTGACAAAACAATTATTCACCCTTTTCACCCTGTTTAAGATGCATTGCTACCATCCACAACTGGAATCATAATGCATTTCCTAGCTTCTTATAGAAAACATCAGAACATTTCTGATGATTTCCTTTTCATCAATTGCAACTGCTTCAACCTCAATTAGCAGGACAAATTTTCCAATCATGCATTCTCTGTTCTGGTGAAGAAATTATTACTTGGTTTTAGGGATGTTGACTCATACAACTTTCAATGAAGCATGTTTGCTCTGAATTATTTCTTTCTTATTTCTCCTTGTCTTAAAATTCCTCTTTCGTGCAACACCCCTGGAGTCTTTGGAAAAGCATTGACAAGTATATTTTCTTTACTATGTCATATTTTCATGTCAAGAACACTTATTGAGTTTAGTGCACTTAGCATTGTGGGAGATATTCACAAACTTCCCCCTGAGTTAGATTACCATAAAACTGGGAGATCAGACTTCCAAAGGTAAGCCATTTTCTAAAGGCTCGTTTTATTTGGAGCCGTATGGTTTATCAATTTTCGTAAGGCCTAAATCCTACTTCTTAGTGAGCTTCCAGACTAAGAGTGGGGTGGTTTATCATCTGGAGTAATTCTACCTAGGTTTGATTTTAGTGAGACCTTGGACAATTAAGTCACGCTCTCTGTTCTTCTGTTTCCTCATCATCTCACCTGTAAAGTAGAAATATACAAGTACCCATCTCACCAGGTATTTTTGAGATAGTTAATGTACCTTTAAAGGAAATAGGAGAGTTGGGAATTCCAGCTGACAAGCAAGTATATGGCTGGCACAAACGCATTCGTGGTCATTATCGTGTGTGTGTGTGTGTGTGTGTGTGTGTGTGTGTGTGTGTGTGTTCCAAGGAGATGGCTAGGAAAGCTAAATAATTTCCCTAAGTCTTCATCCTGTCAATAGATTGGATAAAGATTCAAACAAATTCAGTATGATTTTAAAATATTTCAGGGCACTGACAGGGAGAGTATTGGATAAAGACGGAAAAAATGAATTTTGTTTTACATCATCCATTTATTTGTTCAACAAACTCACATGGAGGAGGTATTGAAGCTTTGGAAATGGACATGCCCATCTGGGAAGGTGATGAGGAGAGAGAGGAGAATGGAACCGCCAGAACCTCGAGAAGGTTCCACATTAGCAAATACAAGCAGGGAGAAAAGACAGGGAAGAGAAAAGGTCAGAGGGAGAGAATGTATCCCAGTGCCTGTGGCAGTAGCTTAATGACAGTTAAGACCACGGGGCAGGCGGGGGGGGGGGGATGGGGAGGAGTGAGGGGGGTTGGAGGCAGTTTGAGAGGGCCTTATGGCTGGGGAGGAAGAGGTATGTCCTTGCAACTTGATTCCCAGGCTGCTGCAGCAGATCAAAAAGATCATGGACCTGCTGACATTTCTACCAAAAGTGAAGGGTTTGTGCTATGGCCAGAGGGCTATTCTCTTCCAAGGTAGCCAGGACAGCGACCTGGATCCATCCTAGGATTGCCCGTGGTCCTCCCAAGGCAGGCCCCTCCATATGACTCTGCTCATTAAAATCCATGTCCCAGGATATTCCGCACAGGCCTCGCAAAGACCCAAGGAACGGCCCAACAGGCTTTTTCCTCCAGACAGACTAGGGAAATCCCTACTGCGCTGTCCTGTGTTGGGCAGGGCCCCTGAAGTCTGCCAAGCCAGATGGGCAGATGGGTCCCTCCTCCCAGCGAGAACCAGGGAAGCTCGCCATCTGTCCTGCCGGACACAAAGCTTTTGCTTCACGGTTTTGACCTCTCCAAGCCCTTTTTTCTAGTAGTTGTGGTGAAATTGTTTCAAACGCCACAGTATCCCAGGCACAATGGAAGAGAGGAGAGAGCTAAGGATCTCGAATTAGGCACGTGTGCATTCCAGTCCCGAGTCCAGCATTACTGATAAGTTGCACAACCTCTGGATGTGAGTGAGTGTTCTGAGTAATGGGAGAGGTTAACAAGAGGTTATTTTGATAATTTTAAATGCTGTACATCAACATAGAAGCACATAGAGGACGCACCAAGAAGCAGTAGCATTTTTTGGGATAATGGCATATATCATGCATGTCAGTAACTACTATTATGAATGACAAGGATGACTGAGAAAGAGCAAAGCTCTGAGTAAAGGTGATGAAGGCAACTCCGAAAGAACAATTGTCATAAGGACTGAGATGTGAGAGGTTAAAGAAAAAGGAAACAGTGAAGAGATGGAGGCAGTATTTTTTTTTTTTTTTGTAAGAAAGTTGGCAGTGAGTAAAGGAGAGAGAGAGAGAGAGACCATTGCCGGAAGAAACTGAATGCTGAAGGGAGGTTTCTAACTCCTAATCGTAACTGCTAAAGCTAAACAAATGGGAAAAATCAGTTTTAATCTAGCCAGGCATAAATATACTTTTGAAAAATTAGTTTTCTTACAGAAAATCACTGCAAAACATTTTAGGGAACCATTAACAGAGAGAAATTGAGCCCTGACCAGGTGGCTCGGTTGTTGGGAGTGTCAGCCTGTACAGCAAAAGGTGGCAGGTTCGGTTCCGGGTTAGGGCACAAACCTGGGCTGCGTTTGGAGCTCCCGTTTCTCCTCCCAGGCTCTCTCGGCGCATGTACTTGCCACGTAAGAGCATGAAGAAGCGCGACCCGCGATCCTCCTTCTCCTGGGATGGGAGGACCGCACCCGGTGTCAGTTTCTGTGCCAGAGCCACAGCTTTCATCACTGCGCAGCCTGCTTCTATGTTTCTGGTGTTATTTGCTCTTGCCGGGTGCACACTGGAAGCTGACTACTGGGGTTGCAAATGTGGCATTAATACTCAGTACCGTGTAAGTTTATTTTATCTGTAAAATAGAGGTAGTAAGAGGAAGTGCAGTAGCTAGCAGGCACGGCTGATGGTGAGGATTAAAGGCGACGCTGCATTCAGAGCGTGCAGCATAGTGATTGGCACAGAGTGAGCGATCCCTGGGCTGGAGGTGTTTCTCCCATCCCCGCCCTTCTTATGTGTTCTTGGCGCTGCACTGCTGCCAGGGGCAGGGTTGGAAAGGTCCAAATGTGGATCCAGCACAAGAACTGTCTGAGGTCCACACAAAGAGTTTCAGAAACTCAGGCCTAGTGATTCTGTGGGAATGAAGCTTCATGGCCAAGGGAAGGAAGCCAAGGCTGAGGGCGCCTGACTCGGGTTTGACAGGCAGATGGAGGTGTGTTTCCCGCACCTGCTGAGGGGTGAGGAGGATGCGCTCTGCCAGCCAGCAGACACCCTCCTTCCCCACGCAGCACGGAGACCTCGCCCACATCAGCCCCCTTAGGAAGAGCCCTTGAATGCAGGGAAGAATCCTCATAGCAGGGAAAGGAACGGGCATAAGAGTCAGGGAAACATCAAGGGGCCAGGAGACTATAGGCGTCGTGACCATTGAAATCAGATAACCCAGAACTGCCCCGGACCTACATTTCTTACGTCACCACCATCTATGCCCTACTTTCTCCTTTCTGTACATTGTCGTCTCTTCCTCCTTAAAAGCCTAGCTCAAAGGTACACCTGGTAGAGCCTTCCTTGCCTGTCCTATTTATGAAAAAAGATGGCTCCAGACCCTTTATGCTAAATAGCCTTTCCTACCTTTATCCACTCATCAGACATTTATTATGCACTCTCTATATGCAAGAAATCAAGTTCAGAGCTGGGAATGAAATGTGGGACTTCAGTTCCTGACCTCAAAGAGCTGGCTCTATGTCTGATCTCCCTACCAGATTGTTAGCCGAACCCTTGAAACATGGTGGACACTTTCTTTGCTTCTTTCAGCACATTGATCACTAGCATTTGTACTTATTTCGTTAAGCCATTATGTCAAAACTGTAAACCTAAATAAAGCAGTGGAGGGAGCATGCTCAGTCCCGGGCACTCTCATTCGAGACAGGAGTTAGAGTATTTAGATACAGTGAGCCAATCGCTGTGAGTATGTGATTTGCTGAGCTCATGCTGCTTGTCCAGGGAAATGCCCTGTCATCTCCCATCCTCTCGTTGGTTAGGAATAAAAGTGTTCAGATCATGGGTATAGCCGTGCATCCTCACAGAATACTCTGGATTGTTTCATAGTTATAGTGATGTTACAGATAATAGTTTATAGGCACAATTATATAGAACCAGCACCTCACGGAGCTCCGTGAAACAGCGCATGTTTTGTACAAGCACATTTCATATCCACAGCAGTGTAAGATTCCACTTTTAAACAGCAAATGCAATCTTGATAAAATCTCCAGTTGAGAACTTATCTAATAGGTCCAATTTAAACCTGCATGTAAGTAATTGATTTAAAAAAGCTAACTAAAAGTATCTGAATGTCATACATTATACTTTATTCAAAATGAGAGGGAAATTTAAATGGCCAAGAATGAGTAATTTTCAGTGAGCACAAACATATCTCCAAAGGTTTTTTCATTTATTTATAATAAAAATAATTAGTTTTAAAAACTACTTTGATCCTCCATTTTACATATATACATATATTATTTTTATTAAGTATATACCTATACCTCTAAATTCCAAAATTGTCTTTAACAAATGTTGGGGCATTAGCTTCTATGTGCCGTAACCCCTTCCAATTAGGGAAATGGTAGTAAAACAGATATAAGAACTCTCACTTCCACTGAAGTGGGAAGGAGCTTGAGGTTAATGCAGAATGATTTTCAGTAGGGGCATGCAGCGGGCTAAATAATATTTCTTAGATATTTCCTTTGGGAGGAGAACTCTTTCATTTAGGCCATTATTGATTCTTTGTATTGAATAAGACTTTGACCATATATTTATTCATAAAATATCAAATATGTGCATACTGTGAACCACACACTATTCTAAGTTTCAATACAGAAGTGAACAAAAGGGGGAAAATGATGAAACTTATACTGGGAGTCTGTGCTGTGAGATTCTTTCCTCTTCCCCATGTGGGAGTCTGTGCTGTGAGATTCTTTCCTCTTCCCCACGTGGGAGTCTGTACTTGTTCTTCAATAAACTTCCATCTTTGCTATAGCAACTACCATCCGTGGATTCATTCTTCAACTCCAACAGACAAAGAATCCAGGGAACAATCCTTCCCAGGGGAACACCACATATTCCAGTCCAAAAATCACGTATCACAACCAGGAATCAAACTGTGAGTTCCTGGTTCATAGGTTGATGCTCAACCCCCAGCCAGGCTAAAGTCCTTCTCAAACTGACCTTTACCCTTACCTCTTAGGTCTTTTCTCACTTACTTTGCTGCAGCCACACTGTCCTTTTTGCTCTTTCTGGAGCACCCCCGAACTGCTCATCCCTCAGAGAGTTTGTACTTCTTTCTGCTGAGAATGCTCTTCCTAAATGCAGCCACAAGAATCACTCTCTCAACTTCTTCAGTTGCTCCCATGTCACATTCTCAGTATAGAAATCTGTGACGAGGCACTAAACAAATTTTAAAAACATATGATTCATCTGTATATATGTTTTTGAGAAAAATCAAGTAGGACATCCCTAGGCCAGGAGAGGAGGGTGGCAATCTACATATATATAAGGCTAATATGCAAAGTGTCCCCGCAGGAGTTCAACTAGGAGTTCTATCACTTGCTATGACATGTGCTGACCACCAGGGGGTGGCGTGGAATGAAGGAAGGCCCTGGCTGGCAACCAGCAGCTGGGGAAGAGAGGCCCTGCCTGGTAGCCAGCAGCCGGGAAAGGGATGCCCTGGCCAGCGGCCGGGGAAGGGAGCCTCTGGGTGGCAGCTGGAAGGCCCCGATCGGCCCTGATCACCAGCCAGGCCTAGGGACCCTACCCGTGCACAGATTTTGTGCACCAGGCCTCTAGTTTCTTATGATGGTCACAGATTCCATCGGAAAGAATCTCACAGCACAGACTCCCACGTGGGGAGGGGGAAAGAGTCTCGCTGACTTTGTTTCCACAGTTTATAAAGGCTGCAGTTCTTGTGTCCTAATATCCCTTCTGATTGGTCAATATTCCCTTTTGAATTGGTTACTATAGTAACTTCTGAGCTCAAAGATCAAACATCACATGGGACATATGATGTCCTCCTTCTTCATTGTTCTATTCCTTTCTTCCTCCTTCTTTATTTTGTAAATATAGACCTTTTGGCTACTCCCAGTTCCCTTGTCTTATATAAATGTGACTGTTGCTGCTCCCGTGTGTATAGAAATGTACCTTCTCCTAGCTTTCTTGTCTTATGGAAATGTAACTTCTCCCAGTCTGTAGCCCTGTGTTTTTTTTCATGAACCCCCAATTCTAAAAATTCCCTAAACCTGCCTATATCCCCGTAAAATTCCTATTTCAATTGGGGCACATGCTGGTTGCAGGCTTGGTCCCCTGTAGGGGGCGTGCAGGAGGCAGCCAGTTAATGATACTCTCTCATCATTGATGTTTCTATCTTTCCTTCCCCTTCCCCTCTGAAATCAATAAAATATGTTTAAAAAAATGTTTTTAAAGTTAGAAAAAGACTTTGACTTTCTGTCTTCAAATAACACATGTCACCAGCCCGTTTTCTCCAGCAGAAAGAAAATCTGTGTGGCTCTGCTCTTGGTAGGTGTTTGGAAATTGTCATCACCTACCAGAATGCCTGGAGAAATGCTTCCAAATATAACTGAATGACGCATCTTAGGAGACTGACACTTCCCCGTTACCACTTACCCCTTTACTGAAAGTCGAGTCATAGTAATCCGTCAGCATGAATGAATCATCTGCATGAGTACAATGATTCACTTGACTGACGCTTCATCAACAGCCATCACAGTGACTGAGGAAGAAAATCCTTCATTAAATCATTAGAATTTTCTGTGTGCTAGAGACTTTTGATAATTTTGATTATCATTGAAACAAGAATAGCTCCTATTCGTAAAGAACACTGAATATGCCAATTATTGAGGAAGTAATACACACACACACACACACACACACACACACACACACACACACACACTAGACGCCCAGCGCGCGATTGAAATCGCACGAGGAGGCACCCCGCGGGGGGCCAGGACCGGTGCCTGACCCATGTAGCACCGGCCACCCGCGTTGTGTCCACTGGGGTGGGGGCAGACGCTCCTGTGTGTTGTGTCTCCACTCGGGCCGCCCCCAGCCCCAGCCTCCCCACAGCCTCTGGGGTGGGGGCGGCACGCCATGCCTTCCTGCTCATCTGTGCACGCAGCTCATCCTGAGTGGTCCTGATGCAGCCTCCTCCTGAGCGGTCGGGATGCTCAGCTAATTAGCATATTCCCTATTTAGATAGATAGATACTTAAATTTGAACTTCACTATAATTCTATTAGGCAGTTGTTTTTTTATAAATTGTGGTTATAAAATAACAAAAATTTACCATCTTAACCACTTTTTAAGTGTACAGTTCAGTAATGTATAGTCACGTTGTTGTGCAACAAATTTCCTTAAATTTTTCACTGTGCAAAACTGAAAGTCTATGCCTATTAAGCAACTCAAGATCTCTCCCTCCCCTGCCCCTGGTAGCCATTATTCTGCTTTTGTTTCTGAGTTTGACTACTTTGGAGACACGTATAAGGGAAATCATACATTATCTGTCTTTTTGTGACTGACTTATTTCACTTAGGGACATTTTTTTATTTGTTTGTTTCCGCTTTGTTTTTATTCTAGTGAAGCAGGAATTTTGGGGGAGGGGTGAAAAAGACAGGTTTTAGGAAATTTTAGAAATTAAAGGGACCATGGAAGAAACACAGGCTGCAGAGCAGCAGATGGTATATTTCCATAGAATAGAGGAGCTGAAAAGCTGCAAGGGTAAGGGTACGTTTCCATTCAATGAGGGAGCTGGGAACAGCAAAAAGTCTATATTTACAAAATAAAGGGAAAGAAGCCCTTCATCCAGAAGAAGAAGAAAGCCCAAAGGGAATAGGAAAACAATAAGGAAAGCGGGGGGGGGGGGGGGGGGGGGGGGGGCGGACCTCACATGTGCCATGTGAGGTTGACCTTTGAGCTCAGGAGTTACTATAGTAACCAGTCTAAGGGAATAATGACCAATCAGAGGGGATATCAAGGCACCAAGATCTGTCTGCAGCCTTTATAAGCCGTAGGGAAAAGGAACTCAGTAGGACCCTTTCCCCCTCACCACGAGTGAGTCCATTCTGTGGGACTCTTTCCCTCTCCCCACGTGGGAGTCTATACTTGTTCTTCAATAATTCTCCACCTTTGCTATACTACCCTCTGTCCGTGGATTCATTCTTTGACTCTGGCGGACAAAGAATCCGGGTTCCGGTCCAAAAATCCCATAGCACTAGTTTTACACATGAAGAAATGGGTTTAAAGAGTTTAACTTGCTTAAAGCTATTTAGTTACTAAATGACCCTAAGAACTTGAATCTGTATTTGATACTAGAACTCATATGCTTAACTACCACTCCACTCTTTCTCAACCAGAATGCTCAGGATCTGTGGGAAGAGGGTGAGCAATATAGGTTTATTCTTGGGGATCTTTGAAATTTTCTTTTCCATTACAAGTTTGCACACACTATTCACATTTGATAAACACATGGCCAAACTGAAGGGACTGAGTCTGTAACTTCATGCTAGACTCCACACTCAGCAACATCTCAGACTTCCTCACCTATTACTTTTGTTTGACATATTGACTTTTTGTATCTGCTCGGGGCTTGGCTTCATAACTCTCCTGCACATTTCTGTAAGATTCATGTGAGTATGCTGTGATTGAAGCATTTGACGCAAACACACCAAGCTATAGTGGCAGTATTGACACTGGCCAACTACTTAGCAAGTCCAGATGGCCCATTCATTCTGGTTTCTCAACCACAGGTCAAAGAAAACCCTTTATCTAACAGAGGGAAACTTTTTTTTCCTTGCTTCACCACTGGCACATTTTTAAGTCGTTTGATGTCAAAATAAGAACAATTCGTCATATTCATCTTCTCTGCCAACAGGTGCCCATTTGTTCCTTACTTTTTGCAGAAAGGGAGTTAATTTTAAAATTGTTAAATATAAAAGGGAAACTTTGTATGGTAGGTCAGAAATAAATAGAACCTTTAGAGTGACTACATTTTCCAAACCAACAAAGCCAGGATAGACGGGCTAACGAGTCCAAGTGTATTTATGGGGCTCACGGAAAAGACTGTTTGATCAAGACTGACCTAGAAATACAGGAATACATGTCACCCAAATAACGTGGTGTTTTTTGTGTGTGTGTTTTTCCTTTTTAGCATAGCAAGTTTAAAGGGTCAATGTTGGCTTGCCTTGAATAAAAGTAAAATAATTTCCTTAGGGCAATAGATCTTTGAAGCCATTGACTTCAGGGATTAAAATGCGCTGTGCTGACTCCAACACATACTTTCTTATTCTCCCAAAGCATTCTCTGGCTAAAACTTGAAACCTGACATTTTCAAAATGGGGAACGGAGAATTGGAATAGGCCACGGATTTGATTCAACAAACACACACTGTGTTCCAGTTGTTTAGCTCATCATTAGTTACCTGGTGTCAAGATGAGGAGCAGGAATCAGAAATGTAAAGCACACAAAATACAGTAGGGGAGACACTCAGATGGTTTTAATGTCATATTTTGAATTTCATTATCTTAATTTTTACATATGCCAGAGGAGTGACTGACTGAAACTTGACAGTTGGAGGATTGTGAGGGCTGGAACATCTGTTCTGATTCTTAAAAATCTAAATAAAATTTTACCTTGTGGAGAAGGAATTTCTAGATTCTATGCACCTTTAGTACAATCTCAGTAGAATGATACTTGATATGTAGAAAGTGCTCAATAAATTTTGGCTATTTACTCAGCCTTTGACATTTGATGAGTACCATTATATACCAGGTGTTGGACTAGTCACTAAGATACAAGATTTAACATGAGTTATTCTATAACTTAAGCAAACCTGCAGTCACTATGGAAACAGGCAGATAAGAAGGCAACTGCAAGAATCCACTGTAAATCCTCTGATAGAGGTGATGGGAAATATAAGACTTTTTTTAAGGGGGGGACGGGGAACGCTAGCAATCTGAATCTGGGCCAGTAACATGCCTTCTGACACACACTCTTGCTAGCTGATAACTAACTCCATTGATTCCTGTCTTGTCTTGCAGAACCTGTTTCCCAGAATACTCCCATTTTACAAAGGGGCCATAAACAAAGAATGTAACAGCTTAGCTAGAGGGGAGGTCATTGATACCACCCAGACCAGGCATTTAGATACAAATCTGGCTTCCCCATTCTAACTGATCAGGAGGGGCTGTGTAAGCACACCACAAAAGCAGGGTAGAGAGGAAACAGATAGAACACAAAGAAACTGAAGGGTATAGAGGGGAAGCTTCCTCCTTATTCACTCACTCGGATTTGGAGAACTGACCCCCTGAGTCACTGTCCTAGTACATGTGACAATGAATGGGTTTACCCTGGATCTCCGAGCACTCCCTGTGTGTTTTCGGTCACCTGGTGACCTCTGAAACAGAGGTAAACCCTTGGTGTTACAGGAGACCCAGAGAGGGGTGTCGGGGAAGGCTTCTCAGCCCTGACATAGTAAGTTTTGTAAGGTGAGTAGGTTAGTCGAGTTAAAAGGTTGAGGAAAATGAGAAATGAAAAACACTGAATGAATAAACACTGGTGTCAGAGAGAAAGGAGAAAAGAAAGAAATGGGTGTAAGGACAGAATCTACACAAAGGCATGCATTCTTGGGAAACTAGCCAAAGTTGTGATTATACCTTAAGGTTTTTGACAGTGAGTGACATTCTGTGAAGTTAGTGAGGTACATGTGTTGTTATGATGGCCATTGTGAGGGCTGACAGGCAACTTAAACCCACGTGAAGCATGTTGGGAAACTGGAAGTCAATGCAGGTGTTTCTGAGGAAGTACTTATATAAGTATTATAGACAGAAACACCACCATAAAGTTGTAAGATACTTTCGTGTTGTTTTTTTCTTGGAAGATCCATAAGTATGGTTACCAAAGGACTAAGAAGCTATTCTGACTACATTTGTGTGTTAGTTTTACGGGTGGTCTTCCCTCTCTCTGTTCTTATTCCCTACCTTTGTTTTATCATATTTTATCTTTTATTCCATTTGCTAATTAATTATTTTTATGACCTATATTTAGGGTCACAATTTTGTTAGCCATATTTAAAACCAAAATTTAAAACCAAATCTGTAATTTATATTGAGGGATCCTTTAGCCCTGCAGCTAAGAAGACTGAAGATCAAACAAAACTTCCTGGATATTTAACAATATTGACTTATTGTGAACAGGTGATTTGAATGTTCTCAAGCAGAGTCTTATTAATTTATAGCCATTTTTTTTTACCAGAAAAACCATAACATCTCCATGATGGTATACTGGAGAGAAATTTCACAATGCATATGTCCCCCCACCCCTTTAAGATTTATTTTTATTTTTTTTAATATATTTTATTGATTTTTTACAGAGAGGAAGGGAGAGGGATAGAGAGCCAGAAACATCGATGAGAGAGAAACATCAATCAGCTGCCTCCTGCAGGCCCCTCACTGGGGATGTGCCCGCAACCAAGGTACATGCCCTTGACCGGAATCGAACCCGGGACCCTTGAGTCCGCAGGCCGACGCTCTATCCACTGAGCCAAACTGGTTCTGGCAAGATTTATTATCCACATGGCATAGCCCCTGTTTCAAAGTGCACCTACTGTATAGTACCTGGTTCATAGTCTTGGGTCTGCAGCTAAATAATGGTATATTCTTGATAAATCAGTATCCTATCCCAGCTCTTAAATATAACCCAGTTTGGCTCTACCATTCCAAGTTATGTGTCTCATTGCCCAAGACAGTCAGCTGCCCACTCTGCCCTTGGCACTCTCAAGAGACCTCCAAAGGCTCCTGCTGGTCCCTACCCTCATAATCATGGCCTCCTCACTTGTGATTCCTCCAAATCCTCCTGCTTAATGCTAAATGCATTTCTTCTTTTGCACCTTCAAAGATGGTCACAGAAAACTATTGTTTCAGGACCCAATACATATATATCAATTTAAAATAGTCATTAAATTCAACCCCTTTGTTTTCTTTCTGGGATGCAAGTCTTTTAGATTACCTACTAGGGGTCCAGTGCACGGATTCGTGCATATTGAAAGGAAATTAATTAGAAGGTGGCTGGCAGGGCTGGGCGGGACTGGGCGAGTCGGGCCAGACACGCCCTGGAGCCAGCCTCCCGCGGTCTCTCCCCAGCCAGCTGCACGTGGGGTGGCACAGGGGCTCGAAGGGCATCTGTGGAGTGAGCTGGGTCACTCTGACAGGTGGGGTCCCTCAACCTGGCCTGTGGGGATTGGGCCAAAACCAGCAGTCTGATATCCCCTGAGGGGTCCCGGAGAGTGAGAGAGCACTCTGCAAAGTTGTTGTCGCTTGGCAGCTCCTGCATTGAGCATCTGACCCCTGGTGGTCAGTGCATGTCATACCTACCGGCTGGTTGGTCGGCCAGCCAGTCGCTTAGCCTTTTATATGTATAGATGTATCTGACGGGAAGGTGAAATACAGCCAAATGTAGTTTTAATTGATTTTTAATTATTTGAGCAGACATGAATAAGCTATCCATTAAAGTGAGAGGAGTAATATAAGTAGTAATTATTATTTAGATTAGTCATTATCAAGCCTTTGACAAGCATAGATAAAAGATACTGCCACACAAAACTAAAACGTTGAGGCAAAGTAAGAATATTTCCATTAGCCAAACATTTTTCTTTTAAATCAGTAATCCATTTAGGAAATATTTTTGAGCGCCTACTGTCAAATGTTTTTGAGTGCCCAGCAGTGTTCAAGGCATAAGAATTACCGCGGTTTATGAAACAGACAACAGTCACTGTCCTCATAGAACTCCTATCTAGTCTTCAATTATTATGTTGCTTTTTTAGATGTCAAAAGTATATGGGAAAGCTAAATCTCAAGTGCAAAATTATAATTCTGTTTATTTGTCACAACATAGAATGTTCTCCCTCCAAAAGAAATTCCTATTTTAAATGAAGGAATTGTTATACTTTTAAGGTTATATAACCTTTAATTAAGGTACGTTAGTTATGTGTGTAGCCATATCCTCAAAGTTCTTTAGGGACTCTAGCATTTTCATTTAATTCTTTGTGCTATTCTCCTGTTAATTTCCCCTTCATACTGCATGCACATTTGTGGAAGAGCTGGGTCATAGTAGTGCAACCTGGGTGAATCTTGTATTCATCATATATTGAGCTGCTAGCTCATTTCTCCACCTTCATACTCCAAAAGCAATCAGGGCTCTTTGTGACTTTGTGGTCTCTTTAGGAGCCTAATATAGGCGCTCTCTATTTAGCCATGCTACCTCTAGCAGCAGAAAGCACAAAATGAAATCAACCCCATTCCCTACTTCTCAGTCTCTGAAGACAGTAACTGAAAATCAGTTTTCCTCCCAGCTTCATAAATCGAATGGCAAGTGGCCTATATTAGAAGCTTCTCATTTCATTCTCCCCACAGTTTGCTGAATAGGTTTTATGTTGTTAGGGTTAGGATCATTTGGCTTCAATACAGTGTTAATTTCTTGAGTGATCTCTGTACAGAGCATGTCAAAATGAGAAATGTAGCTTAAGGGAAAGGGAATCTGAAAATGAAACATGTGGTTGAGGTAAAGAAGTGATGGTTCTGTGATATCTAATCCCCGGCAAAAGCCAGATGCCCTCCCTATTGAGTGTGAGTCAGGGAAGGTGTCTAGTGGGAGATTTAGCCCTTTTAAGTTACCATCAATGCCTCTCTAGTGACTCCAAGTTAAAATCATAATAGTATAATTCCTTGATAGGAGTGTTTTACATCTCAGCAGTATCTAGAGTGTAAATAAAAAGTTTTTAGCATATTTTGCTATCTATATATATAAAAGGCTAATATACAAAGTGTCCCTTTGGGAGTTTGACTGGGAGACCAGGAGTTAGATCACTCGCTATGATGTGTGCTGACCACCAGGGGCAACGCAGAATGAAGGAAGGCCCCTATTGGCTCTGATCACTGGCCAGGCCTAGGGACCTACCCATGCATGGATTTCATGCACTAAGCCTCTAGTTTTTATATACTGTAATATTCCAACGATAAAAAGTTATGGGATTGTGGTAATGAATACATGAACCTACACAAGTGATAACATTGTATAGAACTAAGTACACCCCCCCCTCCCCCGCACCTCCTCCATGATACACACTTACAAAGAGTACAAATGTGGGGAAATCTGAGTAAGACAGGTATATTATGTCAGTGTCAATATCCTGCCTGTGATAACTGTACCAAGATTTTTTTCAAGATGTTACCATTAGGGGAAAGTTGAATGACAGGCATATGGATCTCTCAACACATTTTTACATGTGAAGCTGTAATTATTTCCAAACAAAATGTTGAAAAATTTATAGGCTGGCAGCAGCTTTAAAACAAGCCTCCTGAGCACCCCCTTCAAACACTGTGGAGCATTCTGGGACTGACCCTGCTCTGAGCCCTAGACACTGGTCTTTTTCAGTGAACAAATAAAGAGTGAGGTATGAGAAATATGAAATTTGTTCAGTTTTGCTCAAGTCCTCTAAAAGTGAAAAGACCAAGAAAAGACCTAGAGAATATTATGCTAAGCGAAATAAGCCAGTCAGAGTGATACAAGTATCACATGATCTCACTCATATGTGGAATCTAATGACCAAAATAAACTGATACACAAAATAGACCCAGAGACATAGAAGCATGGAACAGACTGTCAAATCTCAGAGGGAGGTGAAGAGGGAGGGAGTGTGGATGGGGAGAGATTAACCAAAGATCTTATTTGTATACTAGAGGCCTGGTGCACAGATTCATGCACTGGTGTGGGGCGTGGCCTGTGGGGATCAGCCCGCTGTGGGAGCACTACTCATCCGGCTCTCCCAGTCAGCTGAACGGCTGTGGACTCACCCTCTGAGTGGCCGCTGAATGAGGAAATTAGTCTGAGCTGATATTTCAGGGTAATATCTTGGGTAAAGATGTGTTCTGTGTCCTGGAGGAACCCCGTGTAGAGCTTTGCACCCCAAAGCCACTTGGCAAATGTGCTTGATGTGTGATGCCAGGTCAGTGACACCATCAGGGATGTTGAGGGCAGCCGTGCTCCAGGATCCTCAGCCATGAGGACAGCCTCCCTGGGGGGTCCAGAGTCATGTCCCCTTTTGCCATCTGCCTATGCCAGCTCCCGTGCTCTTTCTAGAACACACCTTAGAGGGCCTGCATCAGCTGGTAGGGTCAGGCCAGAGTCTAGATCAGGGGTGGGCAAACTTTTTTACTTGAGGGCCACAATGGGTTCTTAAACTGGACCGGAGGGCCGGAACAAAAGCATGGATGGAGTGTTTGTGTGAACTAATATAAATTCAAAGTAAACATCATTACATAAAAGGGTATGGTCTTTTTTTTCAATAGTTTTATTCATTTCAAATGGGCCGGATCTGGCCCGCGGGCCGTAGTTTGCCCACGGCTGGTCTAGATTGTCTCAGGTATTTGATAGGTGCAGAGACTCAGCTTCACCCTGAGCCTGCTAGCGGCTGCTCCTGCTGCAGGATCAGCTGCTCATCCAGGTCAACTGAGCAGCGCTCCCACTGTGGGAGTGCACTGACCAACAGGGGGCAGCTCCTGAATTGAGCATTTGCCCCCTGGTGGTCAGTGTGCATCATAGTGACTGGTCAACTGGTCGTTCTGCTGTTGGATCGCTGGGCTTTTATATATACTAGTATAGATATGCCTAACCCATAGACACAGGCAATAGTGTGAAGGCCTGGGGCAGAGGGGCATGGGTGCAGGGTAGAGGGGGTCAATGGAGGAAAAAAAAAAAGGAGACATACGTAATACTTTCAGCAATAAAGAAAAATAAAATAAATAAATACAATAATAACAAAAATTCAATATTGGAACTGGAGATGTTCAGAGCCCTTGTGTTCCTCCTAATATTGTTCATAAATTTGTCATGGGTGGGTGGCACCACATTTTTGCCCTTAATAGTTTTATAAAATGAAGAAAAGAAGAAATAATTCTTTGCTTAATTTAGATTTCAATTTTCCTGCTTTTAAGCTACATTTAAATATGATTCAGGGAACTCAGGCCAGACCTTATAATACCTAATATGCTTAAATGCCCAAATAAAAAGCTAACTAGATCATAGTATTACATACTTTAGATAAGCTTATTGGTTAACACCTCTTTTAAAAATCTCTTGTATCTCTTAAAAATTCAGGCTTTAAAATAAGATGTAAATTCTGTATTGCTGTGATGTCAATTTAGTTTTAATTCCTTCAGAAAGATATACCATCATGTGTGTGTCAGAGACCTATTACCAGGACTATCTGTGCTGTGGCAGAGTTGTCTCTATATTTGTTCCAAGTCTTCAATCATAAGTATAATAATCTACATATTATAATTAGTTGGTATTTTTATATAATGATCAGCTTAAGATTGTAAAATAATTTGTTAATGTTCTTATGCTAAATATTTAATTACAAAAGTAAAGCTGGAACTCCTTGCATTATGAGATCTTAGGAACTAAAATATGGAATGCTGTTGGGTGCTGATGTGAAGGTAAAATTTGTCTTAAGCATCTACTTAGATTTACATAGTTTTTATCAGTTACATCTTTTCACATAAATCTTCAGCTAGCATATATGCAGTTCATAATTATTATACTGGAGAGACTTATTTAATGTTCACAGATATCAGCATGATTTTATTTGGGATTTCAAATCTGTTACTTATGCTAATAGCAGGGAGAAGAATAAACTCATTTGAATTCCACATTTCATTTCTCCACACCATTCTCAGACTTGTCCGTCAGCTGGCATTATTTATTCATTGATTTCTGTATGTGCAGCATCACACTGAGAATGATTTGGAAGTGAAAAAATGCTGAGACTAGGAAATACAATAATGGTCTGGAATATTCACAACCAGTAGGTAGTACTTTATCACTTGCTATGATGGAAATATAGATCCAAGTTCTGGGTGAGAATAAGACTGCTGACCACAAGGAGCAAGTTACTAAAATGGCAGACAGGATTAGCAAGAGTGCAATAAATTCTATTTTACAGGACAGTATTTATAGGTTAGAGTTCCCAAGAAAGGCTGCTTAACTATAGAGGGAATAGGGGGGAAAGGTAAGAAGGAAGCAGGTCAGAGGGATGAGAATGAGAATAAAAAAGAGCATCAGGAAAGCCTTCTTTTAAGAAGACACTAGAGACCCAGTGCATGAATTCGTACATGGGTGGGGTCCAGCTGGCCTGCCCCAATTGGGGCCAATCAGGCCTGGCCAGCCAGGGGGAGGGGCTATGGGCGGTTGGCCAGCCAGACCTGCCCCCTGATCAAACTCCTAGTTGAGGGGACAATTTGCATATTAGCCTTTTATTATATAGGATGTTGGCTAAGCTGTCAAAAGAGAGCTACCATTATTTTATGCCTTGGACTAGCCAGATGTGAACCAATTCAGTGTTTACAATGAAGGCCCTGCAACTATTTACATAGAGTATATAAAGGAAATTTGGAGGCATTTTGAAGGTGTGTGAATGTGTTTGTGTGTCTAGTAATTAAGGAAAGTGAGGCTATTAAATTTAAATTTACAAGTAACTTTTTTTCCTTCAGGTAACTTAAAATCAGATCTCTTTGGGAGACCTGTGATGTCCACATAATGAGAGAAAAATAGAGCAAAAACTTGATTCGACTGGAAGGCAGTCAGGAAGGAACTGGGTTTAATTTGAAATGCAAATATAAAAATTACTTTTAGGTGTTTTTGTGTTTGTTTTTTTGTATTGGATCCTAGAATATGTAGCACTGTCAAAAAATAGACAGTAATATCTGTGATTGAGAATGAAATATACTAGAATTTTTTCACTGAAGTAACTAAAAGCTACAATACACAAAATGTGATTATAAAGTAATAACACTAAATATGTAATATGTAGATAAGTTTTTCTTGTATATTTATAGTCACCCCTACAGTATAAACTCCATGTAGGTGGATGCCTCTTTAGAAAATAAAGCGTTTTCTGAAAATATGTGTATTGAAAAACACTAAGTTCTATTAATGCTCAATTTATTCTCTCTCTCTCCCTCTCTCTCTCTCTCTCTCTCTCTCTTTCTCTTTCTCTCTCATTCTCTCATTCTCTCATTCTCTCCCTCTCTGTTATTCATATGTTTTACTTATAAATAGTTCTCTTCCTAGGTTGGCTTTAAGCAAGCTCTGCAGGTTAGAACCATTTCTTTAAAAAAGAACTGTCAGTATTTACCACTATGAGAGGGGGCAATTACATTAGAAGGAAGTCCTGTTTTGCATCTGAAGTAATAATTTGCTGATGAAATCGTTCTACTGTTAAAGAGAAGCATGACCATTAATGCATTGAATAAATACTTATTGAACACTCTCTACGGGCCAAGAATGGATACAGGGGAAAATGAGAAGCAAAATAAATGTGGGCTCTGCCCTCTTGGAATGTGCATCTACTTACATTCTGGATAATCCCCTTCCCCCAAAAAATGATAAGAAAGTCTAATATCTATTTTTAGAATTTGCAAATTGCTAGATTTCTAAAAGTTACTCCATCCTTTCATCCAATAAAATTAGACAGTGAAGAGAGAGATTGAAATTATTTGGTCCATTCAACTGTAGCCATGCAGAACCTGCCATTAATGAGAGGACGAGGTTGGAACACTGGAGGTCGGTGTAGGCATAAGGAAGCATCTCCATGTTTCCTGCCCAGGGCCCACCACTAGCCCGTATGGTCCTGCCTGGAGAACCAGGGCTAATGCTGCGGACTGGAATTCAGAGCTGACTGCACAGCCATGCACACCGATGTCATCCCTCACTTAGTGTCACACTCAGGTGAAGCTCAGTTACTGAACATGCCTATTACACATGATGTGCCATTAGTCATGCTTTTCCTGATGGAGAATAGCCCTGAATCCCAAAGATCAGCCATAACAGACTCTCAAAATAAATCTTCAACAACACCCAAAATGTGATAGAGACATCATTTAACGCAAAACATTAGAAATTAAGTCTTAAAACATGCCTCTGGCCACCAGTTCTGCCCCACATGGCAATCCACCGTCTGAGCTAGGGCATTTTGTTGATATGTTGCTATCACGCATCCCAGCGAGGGTGCTCCGGGAGCGTATGAGTGCAGAGCATCGTCGCTGGGCGGGGAGGGCTGTGTGGTGGACACGTAGCGGTCCATACCCCAGAAGGTACAGGGCATCACTTCAGCTCCTCCAGCCAAAGCTCAGGGATCCCCTGATTCAATGGCTGTGCAATTTGTGGGCTCGGGGAGGAGTTTGGGGCCCTGTTGGCCTTCAGCAAATGTCAATAAGTACAAGTCCAGAGAATGATGGGGTCAGCAAACCCTGACAGTGGCAACCCCGACGGTGCAGTGGGACCCGTCTCTGTGCCATTCCCTTTCTGGAAACCACGCTTCTCGTTAGATTTTGCAGAATCATATGAGGTGAAGTTAATATTTGGATTTCTCTCCTGGGGAGATATTAGAAGGCCTTAGAGAGCTGGAACGTGATGATGTTACAGTTAGATACTTCCTTTATGTATGCATCTAACCTCTTCTGTTTGAAGTTAATTTGATTTTGCCTGCATTGAAAAGAAGTCCTGGGAGATGAATTTTTATTAGAGAAATGCTGAACCATTGCATTCCAAAGTTGTACACCGGAGGAAATTGAAAAGTCCTTAGACTGAGGCTTCTGGTGCATACCCAAACTTCACTTCACGTGGCTTTTCTTGACAAAATACCTCCAACAGTTTCGAGGGACGTTGCCTTACAGTCACTTGGCAGTTTAAGCGAACGTGTCAGATGTCTACCACTTCATTCTATTTCTGTTGGGGAGATGGCATTTCTGACTGCTTCCTCTTATTGACATTTTCCACACAGAGGGTTTCTAATCTCCACGTTAGTGTTCATTTATTGACATACGAGAAGGAGAGAATAAAGGTGGACTATTCTTTAGGGTAAACACAAATCTTCTTTCAGTAGATTATAGCTTTATGAAAACCCAATGTCATGTACACATGCTAGGAAAAACTATTAGAGGATGATTTTGATTATGCAACACAAATAACATTTCAAATGGAATTAAATGTTATACGATATTATGAGGCTATTACCTATATATAAATAAAAATTTTCAGGGTAGATTACAACAGAAATCACTGAATTTTTACATCATCACTTATTGTCATTAAAAACTCTGATGACAGTTATTCGTTCATTAAAGATGTGTTGCCCCAAATAGAATCTTTCCTACTGGGTGGAACATATTAAATTCCATGTAAGTCGGTGAAAGGCCATTTGTTGCTAGATTCACTACAGCCGTGGCTGTTATTTTCTTCCCCCCCAGGAAGTCCTGGAAGAGTTTATTAGGGAAGTTAATCCTTGTGCTTGGTCTGTGGCTTAATGACCAGCCATCTTTTATGTGTAGAGTTGCAGAGTGGTACAGCCGGGAAAAATTATCCTGCTTTTTCTTCCCTGTAATTTCAAAAGCAGCTTTTATATCAATGTGCACTCACTTTTTTTTTTTTCCTTTGTAGTTCACAGATGGTCCCAGCCTAGGGGACAACGTGGTATGTAGTGGTGAGGAACTAGGAGTAAGAGTGGTGGAGCCACATTGCCTGGGTTCTAATCTCCCAGTTACTAGCTCTGTGACTGTGGCTGGGTTGGGCTAAGCCACCATAGCTTTCTCATACTCAGCTTCTTTATCTGTGAAATGGGGGTGATGTTAGCAGTCACCACGTGCAGCTATCAGAATTAGAATGAAATGAGAATATCCCTACAGAGTTCTTTGTGCAATTCCTGGTACACAGAACCTATCCAATAAATGGTAGCTATCATGCAGGTAAGTAACTCAGTTATGAAGAAAACCTAAATTCCCCATGATAGTTTTTGAAACTACTTAGTTTAAATCCTTTTGGGGCTCCATTTATAATGAGCATCTGTTTCATTCCTAATCTTTACTGGCTGGTCATATGGACTAAAATATTGTCATATTGTGAGCCTCTAAATCAGGGGTCCTCAAACTACGGCCTGCGGGCCACATGCAAATACAAATATTGTATTTGTTCCTGTTTTGTTTTTTTACTTCAAAATAAGATATGTGCAGTGTGCATAGGAATTTGTTCATAGTTTTTTTTTAAACTATAGTCCGGCCCTCCAACGGTCTGAGGGACAGTGAACTGGCCTCCTGTTTAAAAAGTTTGAGGACCCCTGCTCTAAATGTAAAACATACCTTCTAGGGCAGTGGTCGGCAAACTCATTAGTCAACAGAGCCAAATATCAACATTACTTCTTCAACATAGACTCGCCCAGGCTGAAAACCAACTTCTTTGCATGGGCCACGAAGTTTCAATCGCACTGTACGCGCGCCCACACGTGGTATTTTGTACAAGAGCCACACTCAAGGGGCCAAAGAGCCGCATGTGGCTCGCAAGCCACAGTTTGCCGACCACAGTTCTAGGGTGTTCCTATTTCTCACAAACCAATTTAAAAATCACCACCACCACACAACTGTGGGAGAGACATTTCCTTCCAGGCCTTGTTTCCGAGGCCTAAGAAGCAGAGATCCACATGCTTCACTTTCGATTTGCAACATTATTTTTGTTTTTGTCTGTTTCACTCTTGTTACTGCTGTCAGCTACTATGTTCCCAACTCCCTCCATCAATCTGGAGCTCCTCCAGGCCAGGGACTGGATCTTTATTTATCACTAGAGGCCCGATGCACGAAATTTGTGCAAGGGGCTCGGCCCTCGCAGCCCCAGCTGCCTCGGCCCCCGCAGCCCTGGCTTCGTCCAGAAGGTCATCTGGACAGTTGTTCTGCTGTTTGGTCAAATTAGCATATTAGCTCTTTATTATATAGGATTATGTCTTTAGTCCCTGACCCAGCCCCTGACACGAAGTCCACATGTTGAAATTTTCTCCCCAGTCATCCTCAGAGCTGATATAAATTTTAGATATGAATATACTACTACATTTTTGATTCACCATAAAAATACTTTTGAATATCATTCAACTCTATATCAACTAACCCAAGGCTAGAAATACTCTTAATATTGAGAGGGAAAGAAGACAGTTTTTATTCCCATTGATCAGATGAGAAAACTGAAAACCCAAATTTGCACAATTGGATAAAATATCATTCTAATGTTCAGTAAGTTCCATCTATTGAAAAAAATGAATACTTCTGGAGATGAATGTTAGATAGGGAAAAAGGAAGTTAGCTCTCACTGACCTCTCTGTACCTCAGAAATTGTCAGCGTCCATTCATTTATTAGAAATCATTTATTGGGATTTACTGTAATATAATAGAATGAGCTTTTATTAGCTGTGTGACTTTAGGAAAGTTACTTATACTATCTGAGCTTTGACTGCCATACTGAAAATACGGCACAAAAAAACCTACCTTGGTGAATTGATATAATAATTAATGACACTTCCTGCTGTGTACATGGACTACACAGACTGGACATTGACCAGTGGCAGCCATTATTGTTATCATTAACTATGAGATTACTAATGTCACCCTCATAAGAGATGGGCTAAATAAGCCTATTTTTTTAAACAACACTCCACGAGATAGGTTTGCAAAAGCAGAAAAAGTCAGATCAGCCAAGACCCTTACATTTAAAAAAGAAAATAGTATAATTCTGTACTTTTTGCCCAGCATGTGTTGGAATTTCTGGCAGCAGAATTTGGGCAAGCATCATATTTATCATTTGCTTGGTGTCCACCACGTATTTTAAGCATCAGGAAGCTTTCATTATATAGGCTGTCTTCCTATTGTATCAGGATGGGAGTAGGAAGGATAGAAAAAATATGCAATCTAAAGAAGATATGCAAAAAAGGATGTAAATTATTTATTTCTCCTGGTAGTAATCTTGTTCTTAATTTCCCATTCCTGCTAATGGTGGTTTGAGGGCAGGTGATATAGAAACTTCAATTTTAGACCATTCATTTTCTTCTTGTTTAAAAAGCGTTTGTTTCAAGTAAATATTCAGTCAACTCAAATTTCAGATTCTTGGTCAGAGTTTTTTTCCTCTTTAGGAGGAATTTCTCTTTTCTCCATCCCAGCATCTGGGGGAGGGATTTCTGGTCTGAAGACTCTCCTTGGGATTCTCTCTGACCTCCCTGTGATGTCCCTCATCCAGCCTGCCCTCTAGCCCTCCTTTAGGTACTGAGACATAGTTATGGTTTGGGCACTGTGTGAGCATGTGCCCTTCAGGTTGTGGGATTCATGGTTACCTTTCAGTCCAAGATTCCAGAAAGCTCATTGTCTGGACTCCAGATCACTTCTGGTTCCTCCTACTGTTTCTAGGTCCACCTGTGGACCCCAAGAACTCCTCTGCAGCTTCCTGGAGTCTTTGAGGCTTCCTGAGATGTGCCCCTCTGCCATTACTGCCTCAACTCCAGGCCTCGATGGATAGAGCATCTTTCACAAAGTAGGGCCCCTCTGAGAGGCTCGCGGGTTCCCCAGGAGAGTGTGGGACCAGCACCAGTAGTTTGTGATTTCTCCAGTCACATCAGGGTGTTCAATCTTCTTCAGGTTCAGCTCTGCTGAGAACGAGGGCCACTCCTTCTGCCTCCTTTCCCTTTGTTTCCCCCCTTGTTCTAAGCTCTCCCCCCAAGCGTTTGGGTGGTTTTCTCCTTCATGTGTGGCAGGAACTTCCCCCGTTATTTGCTGCTCTGTGGTTTGTTCTCTGGCTCATGAGCACCTCCCAACCCATGCTGAAATGTTCAAGTGTACAAATCCTTTCAGATATTCCCTTTTCCTCTAGAAAAAATGTGGCTTTAAAAAAAATATTCTCCTTTAGAGGTCTTCCTAGTGTCAACTAGACTCTTTAAGAAACGGGTTCTTCGCTTTATAGCTAAAGCTATGACCAAGAAATGCTTATTTTCAACTCCAGTGTAGGCATTCTGATTGGGGGTTTAAGCTTAGGCCCGCTTCTCAAAGAGAGCCTTCATTTGCTAAGTGACCTCTTGTGACCTGGTCAAAAAGAGCTGAACACTGTGATGAAGTGACCGAGTCTTATCCCCACCTCTCTCACTCCCCTTTCCCTTGCTGGTACGTATTAGAATAAAAAGCATCACTATGATGTCCTCATTTAGAAGAATGGCCAGGAAAAACACATTATCGTTCATGAGAGAACACATTTTTTCATTAATATTTATTTAACACAGAAAGATTTATAATTGCGTGTCATGAAATATAGTGCTAGAGTACATACCTCTCCCAGATCCAATAAAAAAGTGGCCAAATTACAGACAATGCTTTAATTTCAAAATATAATCACGTACCTTACCATGAGGAGGAAGGAGCAGAGATTATTGGATATACCGCCATTTATAAAAAAATAATTTTAAATTGAGTTATAAATCTCAATTAACACTGTATTATTAATAGCACTGACCTACTTACCGATATTATGGAAATGCCAAACTTTTTGTGTAGAATAAAGGTATTTTATAATCTACTTCTAGGTTTTTCTGCCTTTGACTCTTCTCCTCAATACTCAGCTGCCAGCCCAAATCCTAACCCTCCTTCCTCTCGGAAAGAATATTTTCCCAAGACCCAGCCTTGCTCCCTCTATCTTGCTCCTCAAAGATATTCCCATGTTGATATTACTGTATTATAGTCCTGAAAAAAAAACATCAATAGTAAATACTCTACAGGGCCATTGAAGTTTTTGTTTGTTTTCTTTTAAACTTAGTAGTAAACTAGATATTCAGCAATTCACATGTATGAATAGCGTGAACTGGTCACAGTGATTTCTTGAAAGAGTCCATGTATTAGATATGATCTATAGGCTTTATTCTGAATCCTTATTATCTTGTTTATAATTCTTTACAGTGCTCTAGCTTCATCATATAATTATAGTGTTGGTCATACTAGCTGATTGATGCAAGAATACTAGTTACAAGCCTGTAGAAGTTAGTCTAACAACACTGTCAGAGGCTAGGGGGTTCTATTGTCCTTTTAGTGCCTATGAGCTGTTGAATTCATTTTTTATTTATTCATCAGTATTTTGTAAAATTATCTTAAGTGCATAGTCCAGTTTATGCATTTGACCTATAGATTAATTGGTGAATGTCAGAGATCTTTTGAAGTTCTTAAATTCAATATGATTGCCTCTCAAGGTGATTTCAATGGAAAGTCACTGAAATATATATATGCACACACACACACACACACACACCCACACACACCTTGCAGCTTTGGCTAGTTTCTGTAAAAGTTTATGTCAAGATTTTTATTCTTGGCATAATTATTATTAAAGTTACAGCACTGTAGGGTTAACTAGGGTAGCAGATTGAGGTAGGAAAAAAGCTATATTACTTCATCTTTGAGGGGCTTTCTGCACTTCTAAATATTAAGAGAAAGGACCTTGGATCCACACTGTGTTTGAAACTTGGTTCTGCCACTTACTATGTGAACTTGGGGATTCTGATTCTACCGGAGTCACCATATTGCACAGCTGCACAGACATTGTGGTCTGATGAATGCACACTGGGAGCTCCATGAGCCTGTTCTTCTATCTCAGCAGGTTGTCCTCAAGATTAAATGAGTAAAGTGCTTAAACCAGCATCTGTAAGTGTTAGTATTATTATCCTTTGGGTCAAAGTGGTTGTATTAATGACTAGTGCTTCTTAAAATTAATAGTGGTTTCATTTTAATGCTATCTAATGATTTTCCCCCAAAATAACTACTTCTGGTTACTGTCACTTGTTCTAATAAATAGGTTTCCAATAAATTAAATTGGTCTCTTTAAACCTAGAAAAATACTGTAATGCAATGCCATACTGGAATGTATTGGGGCATGAAGCAAAGGGAACAAGCAGTAATTCCGATCTTATCTTTACTTACATTTTTAATATTCTATTCATAATGTACTTTTTTTGCATTAACTTAAAAAATATTGCATTGAAATATTATTTGTCTTGATTACTCAGTTTTTAGCATTTTTTTTCCTCCACCTTATTTATTTTATTATTTTTTTTTTGCATCCGAGGTGAGTGCCTCACTCACCCCACTCATTCTCCCTAGTTCTGGCCCTGCTGTACTGAGCTTGTTACAATGAGAAAAAAGTCCCAATATATGCTGTTGTTGCATCACTACTCCCTTGCTGACTCAATAAGGCTGTAGGAACCAAATCTAAATCTAGTCCCTAGAAGCTGACCCTTAGAAATTCATTCCTACTAATGCTAAATCCATATTTTATTTTCTAGTTACACGGTAAATTATAAAATCTTAGCTTAAGGGATTCCTAAAAATTCAAAACAAGTTTTGTACTCCCTTGAAAACATGGTCAGGTAATTTGGTCCTAAGAGTGAAATGAGCACAGCATAAGCTGAGTACCAGCTCAGAGTACCATGAGATGGGCATGAGAACAATCATCCTGAAATCAAGGGAGAAAGAGAATGGGATGGCACCTAAGGGAAACTTTTACCAGTCGTGTTACGAAAACCACAACTAATCAAATGACCGCTTGGCTGAGGAAGAGAAAAGGCATAAGGTGTCCCTTTGCTTGCGCGGGTGAGATGAGATTGGGAAAATGTGTCCAGGACCAGTGCTGACAAAGTAAACAGGAGTCAGCCAATATCCCAGGGGATGATGGGGAGCATAAAAACCCATCTATGAGCCTAGAATCATATACATGTTGAATTGGATTCCTGCTTGGTCATCTATTAGTTACGCAATTTGCACAAGATAATTAAATTCTCTGAGCCTTCCTATGGGGATAAAAATGCCTGCATCATCAGATTGCCATGAGAAATAAGAGAGTTTATGTAGTGTAGCTGAAAAAGCACCTAGAAGGTGCTTAATGGATGGTTATTGGTGCTATTATGACTCACATTAATATTATGGCAAGCAACATATCAGCTAATCCAAGGCAATTAAGAGCAAGTGGGTATAAATGGCCAATCTGTGGACAATCTGCCGGGAGGTAGAGGGGTGGTTTAGTACTGAGCTGGGATAGAAGACAGCCAAGTGATTAGGCCTGGAGAGAACACGTGTCCATTTAGCCACCTAAGAGGTGGTGATCCTCCCCTCAGATCAGCATCTATGTGCTGATGAGCCCTTCCCTCTTAATTTCTGAATAAAGAAAGAAAATGACACCAGACAGACAGGAACCCAGGGAGCCATCCAAGGCCTCTGGTGGCCCAAGAATGCAAGGAGCCTTCAGTAAACAAGTCTAAACCTTCAGTAGGAAAAAGAGAGAGAGAGCAAGGCTGACTAAGAAAATTGTCCTTACAGCAAGGAAAAAGGTTTGGGATACAGGCGAGCAGAATGCAATGACCCAAAGGAAGGCGTTGACTTGATGCCTGCAACAGGCGCTGATTCCACACATGACTGGGTATTCTTATCTGTTGCCAAGTAGGCTGGTGTGATTCATCTTGAATTACTGAAAATACATTCTCATAGTTATTTACTCAAACTAGTGTTTAATTTTTTTTTTTTAAATCTCCAATCCCCTCCTCATTCTATAGTTCTACTGAGTAAAATACATATAGTTTAGTGGATTTGGGACCTTTCTGAGCCTAGATGATAATGCAGCACATTATCCTGTTCCCAGTTCTCACAGAAAGCCTATTTGGCAGCCAGTCCTTATACAATGTCTAGATACCTGGCCAAATCATTTTAGAAATGTAGCCATCTGAATATTTAGTCTAGGATGCTCAGTAACTGTTGTTACCACTTAAAAGTAATCATTATTCATGACTTCTTAATTGAAATGCATAAACATTATCCCTTTCAATCACTTATAAACAGAGGTCTAGACTGGTCTCCATAAGGAAGGAACACAGGAAATTAGCATCGTAAGACTTTTACTTTTTCTTTTCTTTTCTTTCTTTCTTTCTTTCTTTCTTTCTTTCTTTCTTTCTTTCTTTCTTTCTTTCTTTCTTTCTTTCTTTTTTCCTTAGCAGCTAATTGAATTTTCCAAGCAATCCAGAGATATAAGCATATTGTCCTCCTTCAAATCAAGGAGATACCCATTTCTGTTCCTCCCCCGAAACTCCGAAGCATTTCCACCCTCCCTTTCACGGACTACCTGAGCTACCTGGCGCCAGCATTCACTTAATCCCGCACGCCAGTCAGTTAGCCTTGGATTGTGTGAGTGTTTGGTCTTTGTATTTTTTATTTTCGTGAGTTTTTCTTGGCAGAGGCCCTGCTCCTGCCTGGGAGCTGATTGAGCTTCCGCAGAGCCAATATGTTTCTCAGTTCTCCAATCTAAATGCTGCCAAGAACTTCCTATCGTGTACCATGAGAGATTCAACAGCACACGAAACCCCATTCATTAAATACACAGTTAACGAAGCAACCCTTGGCAAAAGGCACAACCCAGCTGACATTTGAAGCACTCGGGACTTTCCAAAGGAAATAATTAAAGAACGCATTAAGAAGAAATACCCCAGTGCTTAGCAGTCATAATTAAAAAATAACAGTTCCCAATCTGGAGCTCTCATAATTTTAGGGTCCTTGACATTAGAAATGAAGAACAGTTATTTATGCTCAGTTTTTCAGCAAACCTAGAAAAGGCAACATCCTTGCCCACTCTTATTAGCAAAAGTGAAATAAAACAACTATATGCACCAGGCTGTAAATCTGTCAACTTAGTGTGAGTACACAAGCTACCTTATTTTGTCATTTAGATGCTTTAATAAATTTAAAATGATCCAACTAAGTATCCCTTAGTAAATACTATTTGTTTAGTCGATGGAATCTTTCAAAATGTACAGTTCATGGGAGACAACAAACAGGTATGAAAGTTAGGAAGTATTCACCTAAGCATTAGGATTTGACAGTGATTACTTCACAGAATGCTTCTTTGCTTTTTCAGAGACCTAATCACTTCTTTACTTAAATGACAAGCATTCCCCTCTCAAACATTTAGGATCTCACACATTAAACCATAAAAGTAACAATGGCTCCTCGTCACTCAATGCTCAAGACCAAGAACTCAGTACTGTACTGGTATGTATTTAAATCATCCTACAAAATAAGTAGTTACAATCTCATTTGACAAAGAGGGAAGCTACTTCAGAAAAACTGAGGAACTTGCCCAAGGCAGTGTAACTAGTTAAGTAGCTGAGCAGGAATTCGAACCTAGGCCTGTTTGAATCTATATCCACACTCATAGCCATATTCATAACCATATCCCTATCCATATATACCTATTGATTATGCAATGCATTGCCTTCATAAAATAATATTAACATCACGGAACAGATTTTGACACACAGCTTCTCGGGAACAAGTCTACTTTGTAAAGTCTTTTCATTCAAGATGCTAAAAGCCACAGTGTTGGCTGCCTTACGTGTCCACTTCCCTGTTTCCATTGAGGGTTCTCAGGTGGTGGTGTGATCGAAAAGGCTGTATATATATGCATAACCCACGGATACAGACAATAGTGTGGTGAAGGCCTGGGGGGAGTGTGGGCTAGAGGGGGTCAATGGGAAAAAAGGGGGAATCTGTAATACTTTTAACAATAAGGATTTTTTTTTTTTTTTAAGCCAAGGCCAGCAGCTATGGCAAGAAAGGGGATTCATACAACTTGAGTACAGTAACCACAGGTCAGATAACCAGCTCTTGAAATCTCAGGTTCAGGAGGCTTATTAGAGGCCTATAGTTTTTATTGCTGAAGGGAACTTAACTGCCATAAAAAGAGTCCCATGGAAAGAAAACCAAAAGAGCTATAGTCTATCCCTGGCTTTGGAGACAGGCATCCACATTCTGTCCACTCCTTCCCCATTCTGCCCTGCTAGCTGAGTGTTTGGAGCAAGCGGCTTGCCTCTGAAGAGAGCCACACTGCAGTGCAGTCAGAGGCTCTTTGCTGTCTCCCGCACTGAGCCATTCGCCAGGGCATCCAAATCTCTTCCATTGACGGACCCATTCCTGCTATTTTACTGCAAGAAGCTCTACTGGGGCCTCGTGATTATTGAAAAATAGTAATTGGCGTGCTAATTCACTTTTTTTTCTGATTTTGTTTTTTTCTCTAGTTGTACATTTGTCCTCCAAATAATAAATGATACAATTTTCTGGCATGAGGCCAGATTCACTGATGTGTTAAAGCCAAAATGATTGTAATCATTTATGAATTATAACTTTACAAATAATTATAATGACAGGACTGTAATTTTACACAAGAGATCATTTCTTTTGCTACATAAAGCTTTCTTTAAGTGAGTGTGAATGAATAATAGCCACCAGCTTTGGCTTGCTACAGCTTGGAAAGCTAGATTAGAGCAACTTCAATAGTTCTGTCACCTATGTTTAACTTATCCGTGCAGAAAACAAAAACCTCTATGATACAATGTATAAACATTATTAGGATAATTAATGTAAATGTCTTGGTATGGGGGGGGTGACTAACATATATTAGAACATATTATTAAGCTATGATAATTAAATCAAGTAGAATTAGATCAAGGGGAAAAGAAACAACGGAATGTACAAGAACAGAACCTGTACATATAAGCATTTAATGTTATATCTGGATTTATAAGAATAGCCCTTGTAAGCCTAGATATAACATTTGGTGCCACTATTTTGTCATCAGTTTAAAGGCATCATTCTTGGTTCATTGGAAAATATGTTCCCTTAAAAAAAATAATTGTGGCTACTCTTTTCTCATTGAACCTGGGAGACAATTCTAACATTTTGGATAAAGTAAGCATGCACTGCCCTTAGTAGCAGCATCTGCCTGCTTGGAATAGACACTTTAACTTTAATTTATGAGGTGTTACCTTCTGCAAGATCATGAAAGACTGATGCGGAAAATATCTTCATCACTTCATTGCAAAATAACAGTCAACATTGCAAGTTTGTTTCTAGTTAACTTTTTCAGTGTCTTTCTAAATATCATTAGGGGGGGAAAGTAACTTGAAGATTTTTTACCCTCAGGACTTCTATTTTTATATTTGCCCTTTAGCTTATTGTGAAGCGAACACAGCTTTAAAATTAGGATTGCGTTTAAGTTAGTTACTTCCTTTTCTGCCTTGTTGCATAAGAGAGGGCTGCTCCTTTGTAATTGTTCTCCTCATTCTGCTTCTGTGGTAGAGATGGTTCACTGGCCTGCTCATTTCTTTTAATAACCTTGAAAGAGCACTGGACACTGAAGTCTCTGATACTTGTTCATGATCTGAGCTTGATGCCAACTGGGACAGTCCCTTAGTTTATCTGAGCCTCCGCGTCTTCATCTAAAAAAAAAGATTGATCTTAATTTTCAACTTGTTTTTTTTTTTTTTTTTAAATGGACACCTCAAATCTCACATTACTGACAATAGTGGTTTTGTTCTTTCATTTTCCCCCATAGGATTACTGAATTAATCTTTTTTAAAAAATATTGATTTCAGAGAGGAAGGGAGAGGGAGAGAAAGATAGAAACACCAATGATGAGAGAGAATTATTGATCAGCTGCCTCCTGCACGCCCCCTCCTGGGGATGTAGCCCTCAACCTGGGCATGTGCCCTCCTTGACTGGAATTGAACCCGGGAACTTTAAGTCCACAGGCCAATGCTCTATCTATCCACTGAGTCAAACCAGCTAGGGCTGATTACTGAATCATTAACGTGAGAAAAATAGACATTCTTATTTAATGGAACTTGAGTTCTTTTGTCACATGTATATGCCACTGAAAGCTTCATTAAATAGAACTGTTACAGGGACAGCACAGTCCTTTAGCTCCCATGGCTAACTTGTACAGATGGTGTCCAATGTTGTCTAAATAACTTTAGGCAGTTCACTGATGATGGAATGAGGAAAGGGAAAAAGCCAGAAAGTTTCTCTTTTCCTTTTGCATTTACTTCTTTTTATGAATAGGATGTATTGAGCATATTTAATTGGAATTAAGCAAAAATATTTATTTTTCTACATGGCTTAGACAAAATATTTTTTTCCTTTCCAAATTTCAACTAATTTTTGTTTTCAAATTAAATTACAGTTATCTTTACTGAGAAATGATGTTATGGTGGTCTGTTTTTACATTCCAGAATTAATTTTACTTTTTGTTATGGGGAAAGTTTTAATTTAGGTAAAAATTTTATCTGCACAGACTCTCTAAGTAGGATTAAAATGGGAAAAGATTACCCCTAAAACACCCTCTTATCTTTCAAAATGCCTTATGTAACTCTCTTACATAGACTTTCCACAATGCTACGTTTTGTTTTTGAAGATGTATTGCGATACTTTATACTGGGCTCGTACATTTCCTACACTTTCCTTCCTATCTGCACCCCTTCTTCATTCACCCCAAATGTAAGTCGTACAACTAGACGCACATTGGCCTCAAGTGGACATATTCGAATTACAGGTGCTAATGTCTATGCTGTGACTAAAATCCTATTAATCCCTTGGTCAGTTAAATTCAACATTTTACTATAGGCAAATATAGTAAATATATGCTAGGCTTTTTGTGTAAGAAAATGAATTTGCATAAGAAACTTGATCTTGGATAGAAGATAGGACAATATTGAGTGCAGTGGTTTAAAAAAAGTGGCCACCTTGCTTCAACTCTGCTTTTAGATTTATCTCTTCTAAGGAGCTTTAAGGAAGATTTGTTTAATTTTCTACTTTTTAAAATTATAAAATAATCTTTTTCTGGCTAAAGTCTTTGCTTTGTAGTATGCCAAGTCTATACGTGCTAAAATTTGTTTTTTGGCCCAGACATTTTTATTCCAAATTAGTCAGACCATCTGTGTGTCTTAACTATAAGAACTCTCTAATTTCATACATGTGATTTTTTTTCTGGGCATAATGATAGCAGGTTTGGCACCCTACATATAAAGATATGTACATTGGATAGTATATAAATTGTGTGTGTTTATGAGTACATTGGATAGTATATAAATTGTGTGTGTTTATGAGTGTCCACACATAGTTTACACATTACCAATATACATGGCCATAGCAAGTATTTAAGAACAATTAAACTGGTTTATTTTCCTTGAACCATGTTCTTCTATTGTACTGGGCATATACCCAGGGGAGTAATTAAAATGGTATTTTCTCCAGTACCTCACCTGATAAGTACTTATCTGGTTAAAATGAAGGTGTGAGATTGAAAATGAATTATAAAATAATAAATAAGTTAATGCCGGGGATGAAAGTTGTAACACATTTTATTTCCTTTTTTGAGCTGTTCCTTATCTAGGTCATGACAAAACAAATGCAATTTTCTTCCCACTTGCTGGGGTGGTCCTTGTACTGTTCACTTACTGGGTAACCCTTGGTTGTATTTTGAAATGAGCACATTGCTATGAATAGATGATGCTTGAACAGATCACAGAGAGGAGAAAATAAGAATTAAATTCGGGCATTTCAAATATCCTCACTTTTTCTTAATAGAGTAAAAGAATCAAATGCATTTACAACAAACAAAAAGTACAACTAAAACAACAGTCCCCTTAGGTAATTCTTAAGCCGCATGGGATTTTAGAATGTATACATCATGAGTGAAATACCTGTTGAAAAACTACATTATAGTCCTGCAAACAGAGTAATAGGCCCCTTGGCTTAAATCAAACTTGAAGAGACATTTTAATTAAGAGGCACATGAAAAATTCCATGAATATTTGATTCATTTAAAAATATTTAATTGAGGAGAAATGAAAGGGAAAATCCTCGTCTTTTGGAATAACCCATGTATCTTATAACAAGGTCATCCATTTGCATGGTGGCAAATAGCTATTTGATTGTGAATCTTCTACTTACTAAGCAAGTGCAATCATAAATAAATAAATAAATAAATAAATAAATAAATAAACAAACAAACACCTGAGATTTCATGCTGAGGTACTAAGACAAAGTTTGAAGTTAACGTCATGAGATATTCAGACAGTATTAGACAGGGTCATGATATAAGACTTTCATTGAGCTCTGTGGCCCCACATATTTGTTGATAAAATAGGGTACCATTATCTATGTCCTAAGATGCTTGTGAGAAGTAAACACATAATTCATATAAATCTTTTGTAACGGAGCCTGGCAGAGAGTAAACACTCATCAATCTGAACTGATATGGTTGTTGTTGTAGTGGTCGTTTTCGTTGTTACATGCACAGAAGCCCTCTTCTGAGTGAAAGAAAAACTCCTACAATTGCTACTTCCTATTTGCTGGCTAAGAAACCGCATCTACAGAGAAAGTCTGCTGTATACTTTAAACTACAATGTGAATGAATATCAGGATGTGCAAGGATTCCCCCCAGTTTGCTGTGATCACTTTGACCCTGCTGCTCTATTAATTACTTTAAAACCCTGACCATCTACCAAGTGCCACGTTAGCTGTTACTCTTGTTACAACATTTATATTGTACAACATTAATTCATTTAGAGTGATAAGCCTACCACACAAGCATATCACTCCTCTTCTTCCACATTTAAGTGTGAGGGGCATTTTAAAAATTCTAACAAATGTTGGAGGAAAGGAAAAAGATCATCATATCAGTGTGTGGAAATTATATGGCAGTGAAAACGAAGCAACCCACTAAAACAGCAAATAACAAATCAATGACAGAAATCCTACTTTACACTATGACTATCTTTTGGAGACAAATGATATAAGCTTATGAAGTAGGAAGTGAAATTTAACATTTTTAATTACTCTTGAAAAAGTCAATATTCCAAAAAAAAATATGGATTCCACAACAGATCCAAATTAGTGTACAATAATATATCATCATTGATTATTAAGATGCTAAGTATATAGAGATTTGTTGAAAGTCGAAACTATTAAATAAATTGCAACTTGTTAGAAATAAGAAAAGAGATATCTGAATAATGGTAAATTACTGAGAAACATAATAGAAAAAAGCAAAAAAGAGCTTACATGAGAATTTTTACAAGATGGAGTGCTTACTGGCTACTCCTTGTTATTATAATTGATCTATGTTCAGGCCATTTTAAGATACGTCTAACTTTAGAAAAATACGGTGATTGTGAAATCTGGGTCACATGAAGTAATAGTGTAGAGCTGAGAGCTATCTGCCTGCCCATCCAAAATTGCTTTTCTAGCTTATAGTGTTGCCTTTCAAAGAATACAAAATGAGAAGGGGGAAAAAACACATTGTGCTTTCCCTCAAGACACTTCTTCTAGGAAAATGATTCTACCTCTGGGGAATTTAAACTTGGGTGTTTTTCACTGTAAAAGTAATTTACACCCTCCAAAATGAGGTTTGAAAGTGAAGTTTTCTAATACATAGGCCTGCTTTCCATTTATATGCACAGGAGTTTCTCCATTTTCCTAGAGAAATAGGCTGAAAATAGTAGCTAGGTTATGGTATTAGTCCACAGTACCACAGTCTGTATTGACTTTAGAAAGGAAGGGTAAGGGATATAGAGAGAGAAACATCAATGAGAGAGAAACATCAGTCGGCTGCCTCTTGCATGCCCCTCACTGGGGATCGAGCCCACAATCCTGGCATGTGCCCTGACCAGGAATTGAACCAATGAACTGTTGGTTCATGCTCAATCGCTGAGCCATGCCAGCGCGACATTCTATTGTATTTTACTTATATTTGTAAATATTGTTATTAATAGTACTCTGTAATCTGGGATTGAGGTTTTTATAAAAAGTAAAGGAAGGATTTTATTCAACTTGCACCAAATATTTTGTGTGTCTACGCTGTGCCAGGTGCACTGATCTTAGTGCTGGGCTGTAGTGAGCAGGGTCCCTACCTACATAAAGCACGGGATCTGGTGAATATTGATTTTCTTTGTTGGGGTGTGGGGTGGAGGGACAGTACAAGGCTAACACTAAGTAGTATGATCAAGGGAATCCCTATTTTTCTTCTCCATGAACTTAAACCTCCCTGTCACCAGGACACCCAATTCGCTGATGGCATTACAAGTCTCTCACTGAAACCGCCCCCCCCCCCCCCGAGATTTGCCCAGTCCCCACATCCTTCATCTTTCAGGTAGCTGATGAGACTCGTGTGGCAATATACCCACCCTTGTACCCACTTGCTCATGTCAGAAACACCCAATTCCATTGCTGTGGTTTATTGCAAAGGAAATGTGTGAGCATTGTTCAGCATGATCATCCTTATCACTTGGGTCAGAAAATATTCGTTCCTAATCAATATCCATGTCAAAAGAATTCCCAGATATTAAAATACAAATCACAAGTGAAAATGGAAAATGATTTGAGGTGGCTTGCACATTATGGCGAGAGGTTATAAAAGTGGAAAATCATCTGTGCACAGCGTTTTCTCCACTTCTAACGATGCTGAAAAACGGCAATTCTAAAGTAGCCTTCCCAAGGCTTAAGAGCGCTTCCTGTTTTCCAGGAAGTATACTTAAGATTTAATCTAATTCCTTTCTGCTATTGCTTACGTTCATTTTCTCTTCTTTTGTTGTTAATAGAAGCTTGTTAAACCATTATACATATTTGTTCAAAGAGCAGGGAATATGATATTCTTTAGCATAATCTTTCCTCAACATAAAGGTAAATTAAAACATTAGGACTAGCATTTGAAATATATGACTTATTTAGTTGGCACAAATCAAGTATAAAATACCATTTATATGAGTGTGCATAATTTGTAAATGTTTCCTTATAATGAATTTATTTAGAATGAATATCGCTGTGTCTACTTAGTAAAGAGAGGATGATATTTGTAATCATGCAGTTTGAAGTAGTTGATAATCTTACCATGTACCTGGCATTGGATTGATTGCCTTTATGTGGATTTTCTCACTTATATGAATTTACTTCTTTAATCATTGTAACCATCCTATAAGGTATTATCTCCTTATGAGGGACAAAAAGAAGGTAATGTTTGAACTTAGGGAATCCAGTGCCAGACCATGCACTCTTTTTTTTTTTTAAATATATTTTATTGATTTTTTACAGAGAGGAAGGAAGAGAGATAGAGAGTTAGAAACATCGATGGGAGAGAAACATCGATCAGCTGCCTCCTGCACATCTCCCACTGGGGATGTGCCCGCAACCCAGGTACATGCCCTTGACTGGAATCGAACCCGGGACCCCTCAGTCCGCAGGCCGACGCTCTATCCACTGAGCCAAACCGGTTTCGGCCAGACCATGCACTCTTAATCACTCTGAAAAATAAAGTATCCATTAACTCCTCATTTCGGGAAACTCATCAGCCACACTAACTCTTGGCTCAGCTGGCCTTGGGTTTGGAAGAATTAACTGCTGTGTTGACCTGGTTAAAGACAGGCTTTCTTACTTTTTCTGTTATATAAATGCAATTTTACACATGGACAAATGAGTTTAGAATCTGACAGTGTTGGCTGCTGTGAAATTTTGAGTGCCCTCTTAAAAGATTTGAGACAGTTGTCTGGACATAGATAACTGATGCACCCTTATGTCGGTATGACCTACATTTTGGGGGAATGTAATTATCCATGATATGCATTTTGTGGAGAAAGGGTATGGATCTCTCTTTATTCTTATGTCACAATCGCTCTACATTTATTAAGGTGATGTGATGGCAGATGCGTGATATTGTGAGACCTGCCAGTGGATTTGTCCAGGGTGCTATCTGGATTCCAAAACAACCCCAGAACCAGTGATCAGCACCACCCACCACTTTACATGAAGTGCCTTAGGAAATGACAGTACAGGACACACTTTGCTCCACATCTGTTACATTCAAAGTGAAATGGAGCACCAGTGATCCAGGTTGAATGGATCCAGAGTAAACACCGTGTTCCAGAATTACGTAACATTATTCAGACAGTTACTAATGTAGGGCAGGGCAAGAGCGAGCTTCTGCACCTTAGTTGTATTTTATGATTTTTCTGTGAAAATGTAGGATTTTTTTCCCCTCAACTTGTGATTATCTTATAAATGACATATACGGAGTGGGACGATATAGGTTTACAGCTGTTCATATGGAAAATAATACAATGATTAATAAACAATAATTAAAGAATAAACTGTGTTTCATGTACTCACCATTGTAAACCTACTTTTGTACCATCCTGTATATCACCATGGATATATAGACACGAGCAGAGATTCTGTAGTGTAAGGGACTGTTATGCAAAAGTATTTAATTTCAGATAGTTTAGACATGAGAAGACTGAAAAACCTCAATACTTGTATTTAATAAACAACGTATAATAGTCAACTAATGAAAGCAAATGGCTTTTATAAGCCCAAGTCTACACATACTTGAAATGCAAGCTCTCGGCAGATTTATTCAAATTATTTGAGTTAACTACAGGCAGCTTCCGTGTGTGTGTGCAGGCACGTTATATGAATGACATTATTTTGGAATGGTTACTGTTCAATGAGTTGATACTTGAATTTTACTTGGCTGAAAAACATGGCATTATACATCAAAAGGCATTGAACATTGTGTACCTTTTCTTGATCTACTCGCCAGTTACATGAGCTGATGACAACACATTCTAAATATTAAACTATGAGCTGGTCTCTCACTGTTATCTTTTGCCTACAGGTTGTATATAAAAATAATGATGTAAGGCTGGAATTATCTCGACTTGCCAAGCAAGGAGACCCTAAGATGAAGATCCATGGAGTAGTGGCATTTAAATGTGAGAATGTTGCAACTTTGGACCCAATCACCTTTGAAACCCCGGAGTCTTTCATCTCTTTGCCTAAATGGAATGCAAAGAAAACAGGCTCCATATCATTTGATTTCCGCACAACAGAGCCAAATGGCCTCATCTTATTTAGCCATGGCAAGCCACGACACCAAAAAGATGCCAAGCACCCACAGATGATCAAGGTTGACTTCTTTGCTATTGAGATGCTGGATGGCCACCTCTACCTCCTCCTAGACATGGGGTCAGGTACAATAAAAATCAAAGCCCTGCAGAAGAAGGTGAATGATGGAGAATGGTATCATGTGGACTTCCAGAGAGATGGACGGTCAGGTAATTTATCTGTTTCCCATGCTGTTTATCTGCTGGAATATCCCATCCACCCCTTTCCTTTCCTAAGGAATTAAAACCAAGACATATTAAAGATTTTCTGCATTTCTGTCTTTAGGGTAAAGGAAATTATCTGTTGCTATTTCTGTTTCACATCATAGAAAGAGATAATTAATCATCATAGTTGGGCATCAAACTCCAAATGCTCAAATGGCTTCTTAAGTGAATACTTATTGGATAATCACGTGTCCAATCTTGCAAGAAATTTTATCTTGAATTTACAAATGACAAAATTGAGTGTTCTGGCATTACCGATGAACATTTACATAACTGGGTGTTTGGAGGTGCCTGAAATGGCAAATCTAAATTATGAAAAAAAAATGATTATCCATACAGAGAATCCTTGGTGTAATACAGCACACTTTTTATTCGAGTTAGGACTAGGTAGCAAAAAACACTTTAATATAGTTGTATTTCAAGGACACTGGCAAAACTACTGGCTTCCAAGTCGCTTTCCTTGCTGGTGAAAGATGTTTGGAATTCCACCAATAGGGATTCATTCCACCTGGGTTTGGTTTTGTTTTGTTTTGTTTTGTTTTGTTTTGTTTTGTTTTGCTATACCTTTTCTCCTGAAGCTGTGTGCTTGTGTGGCAGGGAAAGAAAGGGACTTGTAGGGAAGGCCTAAAAGAAAATAATTTCTTTACTCTGAAGTGTTTTGGAGTGGGGTAGGGAGCATAGCAAGGCTGGGGAACGTCCGACCCACAGACCTTATTAGGCCCATGAAATAATTTAGTCTGGCCCTGCCAAACTAAATTAGGGGTGAGGTAATTAAATGTTTGACCAAATATAGCAGGGTAATTTTTAAGTTGATAACTTTGTATGGCCTGCCAATGAGGTTATAAATATCCAAATGGCCCTTGACAGAAAAAAAGTTCCCCACTGCTGGGGCATAGGAAGATGAGTAGCATGGTGGGAGGTGGAACAGTGAGTTGCTAAGAATCATATAGGCAGAGATCATAGCATTTGTGAAAGATGAGGGGGCGGGGGCAAACAATTTTTTTTATATATACAACTATATATTCCTTCTTACTTCTTTTACCATCTTCACTCTGTGCTTCCATAATCTGATTCTCTCATTTACAAATCAAATTATGTTCTTCTAATAAAAGACAACTGAATTTAGACCTAGCCACTCTCCTCTCCCTCCCCAACTCTCTCATTTGCACATGTACTATACCACCCGCTCTGGATTTTCCACTGGATACCAGTAGAAACTCGGCCAAGGCATTTTGGGGGGGGGGGGGGGCTTGAATTGCTTGCTGTGTAAAACATATTGGGAGGACCAATTTCATTTCAGATCCCAGACCCAGTGAAGTGGGATCGACAGCGATGGGACCTAAGATTCTATATTTTTGCAGAGCTTTCCAGCAGACTTAATGATCAGCCAAATTTGAGAGCCACAGACCAGATGATACTTAGTGCTTCTTTCAGATCCAATAGTCTGTGATTACCATCCTATTTGAGAGGGGTCAGAGACTCATTTATCACTTGCTACTTCTCTGCAATGGAACAGTTTCTGATTTCACTATTATTTATACCTTGTTTTCCTGTTTACAAATCAAGAAGATTGTGTTTCCCTTCCTAGAAATATCTCTTTTTTTGCACAATAAAATAAATATATGGAATGTGTGAAAATTAGGAGGGAGTTGGCGGTGAGGGAGAAGAATTGAAGAAAGCTCAGAACCCCAGGTATCTCAGATACTCTGTTTCTGATTCCTCACTCTCTGGGAACGTGGTCTCTCTATGTTGTCATTCTTTCATTTCTCTACGGAACTCCACTAGGACAATGGTTACAGTTCATGCCATGTCATTTTTTCCCCGAGTGTCTTAGATAATTGACAGTAGACAGCAAAATATTTTTCTTGACTGCTCTACTATACAGATTCCATTAGAAATTCGATTCCTCTATGTTTTTCTGATTTAAGCTGAGAAGAGTACATTGGTGTGAATACAGTGATGTTGCAATAGAGCGAGTGCTCCCTTTGGCTTCCCTCAGCCTATTTCTAGAGTTAGCAGTTAAGTTGCTACTTAAGAACTTTTAAACAGAAGATGTAGAGGAGGATAGGCACATGGACTAATCTTCTGTTTTAGAATACTAACTGGTGGATATCATAGTTGGACTTAAAGCACATTTAGAATAAAATTTTGAAATTAATTTATGAGAATATGTAGGTTTTTAGACTTTATTACAACCTAACACATAACTGATCAAATTAAGTGGACAACATTCGGAAGATCAGAGAGATAAATAATACCACACTTCAGATCAGTTGTATTTCATTCCCGTACGAATGAGGTATTTTCTAATTATCCGAAGAAATACGTGGTTGATGTCAAAATTTTAGGAAATGCAAAAGAATGTAAAAAGGAAAATAAGCCACCCATTATTTATTTGATAATGATGACTTATACCTGGATATTTTTTTCCTGTCTTTTCTAAAACTTATTTTAATTATAGTTCATATACAATATTTTATTAGTTTCAGGTGTACAAATGGTGACTTAAATTTAAATATCTTATGCAGTTGTCACCATGTTAAGTCTGGTAACTATCTGACTCTTTCCAGACATAAGTGGTGATACAATCTAAATAGTTTCCCCAAGTTCTCTGGGTGACCTAGTACAATAACGATCAGATAGATACTTTAATCCGCAAGCATAATAAAATCTACGTTGTCTATTTAAAGTTCTTTAATTCATTCAAATTACCAAAAATTTATTAACTGTCCTTTTTATACCCTCATTGGAAAAGCTCAAAGCTAGATGGAAAGAAGAAAGAGATGTCTTCAAAGAGGGCTAAGAAAGAAAACAAATAAAACATGAGATTTTTGTTGGGATCCAATGGAAAATTTAAGTTACTATGTTTGGTGTTGTTTTCACGGCAAAGTACTTTTATGATTATATGATTAAAATTATATGATTATAATTTTAGATTAGTGAACTGGAACAAACAATATAAAAACCAATACTTATTCACTAAACCAAGTTCTGCCCTTTACTAAATTGAAAAAAAAAAAAAAGGAAGAAAGAAAGCTCATATTATGTTGGCCAAGCTCAAGGGAGTTTAATGTAATTTTAATAACTGTAGTTGTTAATATTTTATATATAGTATTTTAATTAAATTCTATATTTACACACTAAATTGGTTTGATGTAAAGCAGACTTTAAAAGATTGAGTGAATCGCTATACTAGCTTTTATTTTTGAGTTAAGCTGGTGAGATGTGAACATTTGTAGCTCAGTTAAAACTAGGAAACATATCATTTCAAGGAGTAATTTATTTTACTCATTTTTCACATCAGCTATATTCAGAAGCTGTATGAAAATTACTCTTGATATAATGCGGGGAAATGGTGCTGCCAAGACAAAAGGCAGTGTGGGATGTCTTCTAATTCATGAACAATGAAGGTCTTATCTATTGATTTGTCTGGGATACTCCTTAGTACTATATTTCAAAACATTTAATGAACTATATTTTTTTTCTGTTACTAACGTAGAGGGAGCCCAGACCTAAGAATTATTCCTCTTGCTATTGACCATGCAAAAATAAGTAGGAATAAGAGTCATGGCCATTCATTTGATGCTAATAACTTTTGGTTATCTTGGTTGGAGATAGGGTTAAAACTGTATTTGGTGGATAGACTTATTTTTTAAATATTCTGCAAACATTTTATAATGGAAACCCATGTGTGAGAGGCAGATTCTTATTTATGTTTATACCCACAGGTCCCAGTACTTCTTGTATAATAGCAGTGGCTCAATAAGTATTTGTTATAAGAGAAAATAAAGAATAAAAACATGTGAATGGCTCAGTAGCAACCCACCTCTAATGTTTTAAAATAGTAACATTATCCTTACATTTGAAGAGGAATAGCACCCTTTTAGTTGTAAATGTAACTTTTTATTTTTTTAGTTAATCTTCACCCAGGGATATTTTTCCATTGATTTATAGGGAGAGTGGTAGAGAGAGGGAATGACAGAGAGAAACATTGATGTGAGCGAAACACATTGATTGGTTGCCTCCTGCATGAGCCCTGACCAGGGCCCGGGGCCAGGGAGGAGCCTGCAAACAAGGTATGTGCCCTTGACTGGAATTGAACCGACGACCCTTTGGTCTGCAGGCCAATGCTCTATCCACTGAATCAAACCAGCCATGGTTTAAGTGTAACTTTTTAAAGGAATTACACCTCTGTCTGAAAGCAGTTTACACATTACACTATAGGATAACAGGTCTTGTCCCTCTTTTAAGGATACAATATTATTCTCCAAACCCAGGGAATGGTGATAAGCCAGGCACAAAAATGACAAGCTTTTATGAGAATAGGACTGCTACCCCTGCTAGTCATTAGGTCCCCATGCCTTTTAGCAAACATGTGGGTAGAAGGAAAATCAATCATGAGGGGAGGTGTTCACTCCTTTTGGGCGACTGGGATATACAGCTACAGTTAGCATGCTAGTGACAAGGAAGATAGTCACAAGGCTATCCATTTTCTGGTGATATGCTTTTCAGTCCTTTGTTCAATAAGAGATTGGTATATGAACCCCTTATTTGATGAGAAATACTGCCTTCATCTGAATACTTTACTAGGACTCAATATCAAAACAATGAATTGCATTGGGTTATATGTCCCTGTTTTCAATCTCTGACATGGGAAGGAGAGAAGCACTTTAATTCCCACACTTTGGTTAATATTGTTTGGGCACAGCTGTTCTCTCTGTATAATGTAGCTTCTTTCATGCTTAGTCGGTTACCAATGACATAGGAGGCCAAGTAGGCTGAGCCATGGATGGCATTTTCAGATCCTACACGACACTGGTAGAGGAAGGACCATGCAAAGTCCAGCCATGATTTTTGTGGATCAGAGTGTATGACTTGAGTGCCTCCCAAAGTGGATGTCCCCCATGGGTAGCTTAGCAACTTGACCGAGCAAAAGTCCTAACTTGCTGAGTTAATGCATGTGGTTGAAGAGGCTCTTTACCCTGCAAACTTTGCGGGACTTACATTTCCTTACCAGTCCCTCCTCCCTTTCCAGAGTTACTCTTTCCCTCTTTTATGCTCCCAAATTCAATAGAAAATAACTGCAAGGGTATTTAGCTGAAGTGTGAATTGTGTTAAAATTAGGATGAGATTAATGACTGTTTTTGTTTGTTTTTTAAATTGCACATGCTTTTTATTTTTTTTTATTAGAGGCCCAGTGCATGAAATTCATGCACTCGGGGGGGGGGGGTCCCTCAGCCCAGCCTGCGCCCTCTTGCGGTCTGGGAGCCCTCAGGGGATGTCCGACTGATGGCTTAGCACTGCCACGGAGGCAGAAGAGGCTCCCGCCACTGCTACTGAGCTTGCCAGCCATGAGCCCAGCTTCTGGCTGAGCTGCGCACCCCTTGTGGGAGCACACTGACCACCAGGGGGCAGATCCTATGTTGAGCATCTGCCCCCTGGTGGTCAGTGCACATCATAGTGACCGGTCATTCTGCCATTCAGTCGATTTGTATATTAGCCTTTTGTTATATAGGATTTTTATTTTTTAAATATATTTTTATTGACTTCAGAGTGGATGGGAGAGGCAGTGAGAGGTAAGAACATCAATGATGAGAGAAAATCATTGATTGACTGCCTCCTGCACACTCCCTACTGGAGATTGAATGCTTAGCTCTTGACTGGAATTGAACCTGGGACCCTTCAGTCCACAGGCCGAAGCTCTATCCACTGAGCCAAACCCGTAGGGCAGGTTAATGACTGTTTTCTGGGGGCATGAATATTATTTAAATTTGTGTTAAGCTCTTTGGCTCAGTCAAGGGTATCCTCTCAAGTATTTTCATAGCCAACTGCCAGTCTTTTTTTTTTTTTTGCAAACCATCATTACACATTGAAATAAAAAAGAAAACTCATTATTCTTGTCAAAATCTGTGTGTGTATATACAGCGGGGTACAGTGGTTATTCATGGGTAAGCCTACATTTAACAGCTAAGAAGCCATTGAGATTTGAATTGAAGTCACAGAGTTCCAGTTTAAGAACTAGAAATTACAGTGGGAAAGGCACAAGGCTCTCTCTAGAGCACATAATTAGAGGTTTATAGTAATCACTGTTTGATGTGAATAGCACTTTTTAGCGATCTATTACCAGCACTGATTTCTGCATATAGCATTCAGGAATCACCACTCTTAGACATTTCTACTTGAACAACCATTAGACATTTTCTCTGTTTAGATCTTGATTTGAACTTGCCCTCTGACTATAAACATTCCTCCCATGCCTTCCCAGTAGCCTGTTGCATATATTAAAATAGTTTTCAGTAAATTTATAAAACTTCAATTTGTATTCATGTCCATAAACCACTCACCATCAAGGGAGCCCTGAGATATTTTCTAAATAATGTATCAATTATTCTGATGACTAGATGGTTGTTATATTAAATTTTATTAAATCAATGCTTGTGCTTATGTATTTATTCTGAACATATTTAAAAGGAAAAAGTCATCAGTCTTCCCTGCTCAAAACATTTTAAATTTGGCACATTGTTTCCAATCTTTGTTAATATGTACATGTATTTTATATAGTTGAGATTACAGTATAAACATAATTCATCAGGCTATTTGTTTAAATTATGTCATAAACTCTTTTTTTTGCAACAACATTTATTCTCTGGGAGTTATGAAAATAGCATCTGAGAATCAAAGCTGAGCTTGGCAGAGGGACCTTAACGAGGCTCCCAGGCTTGTAGGACTCAGTGTATTAACTTGTTTATAGAAAAGAAAATCACAGTGACAAATATTGACCCTACTCATCTGAGAACTGCTCAGGGGCCTTGACTACTTTATCCCAACTGTAGAGACCGGAGACAGGTCATCTTAAATAAGATATAGAAGAATCTCAGAACATCATAGGCTAATATTACTACACTAGAGGCCCAGGGCATGAAATTCCTGCATGGGTGGGGTCCCTAGCCAGTGATCAGGGCCTATTGGGGCCATCTTGCCAAGTCCCGATTGGGACTGGGCTGGCTAGGGCCTACTGGCCTGATGGCTGGGGCCTGGGGGCCTGCTGGCAGGGGCCTGGAGGCCTGCCGCCCACTGGATGGGGCCTGCCAGACAGGGGGAGGGACAGCGGGAGGTTGGCTGGCCATGGGAGGTTGGCTGTGGGAGCACACTGACCACCAGGGGGCAGCTCCTGTGTTGATCATCTGGACCACGGTGGTCAGTATGTGTCAGCGACTCGTTGACTGATCGTTCCAGTCGTTCCGGTTGTTCAGCCTTACCAGTTGCTTAGGCTTTTATATATATAGATATTGCCTTACTGTGTACTCTTCCTGTTCAGAAGGCATGTTCCCCACTCTTTTGGTTAAGTTTTAGCTCTCATTGTAAGTCTGTTTGGAGTTGAGGGACAAAATAGACCAGCTATATAGAGATGAGTATTCAGGTTCCTGTAACAAATTTTCCTTCATAAATGCATAAATAAGCATAAATTGGCATATCATATTGGCAGATCTACATAGGAGGCATTCCATATCCCATGGAAGTTATTTTCTCATAGAGACTTAATATCTTGGTATTCTCAATTTATACGTAGGTTTTATGGGCCTGATGAATATCAGTTGAGCCCTGAAAGATGGAACCTTGCTCTCTAAGTCTACCAAATCTTCTTTCTGGACCTACCAGGCTAAGGGGCAGACCCTGGGCTGCTGTGTCAATGCACTCTCCGGAAACAGGCTGTTATCTGACCACGCCCAGCCACACTGATCCTCTCTGTTCAGTGCTGAGTGGAAATCTGTGGACCTTCGGCAAAATAATATTTTAATTGCTACAAAATATGTCACTTGATTGATATTTACTATTTCTGACCATTGTATATGATCATTTTACTAACATGTTTTCTGTGCATTTATTTTTTTCCAGCGAAATCTATTTTTTAATGCATATGTTGCTGTGAGTATGTATGTGCTCATGGGCTTACCACATGGCATGTATATAACATAAAAATATGTGCTGTTGGTGAAAATGTTCAGGCAATTCAAAAGTACATAAGTAGCCCTAGGTGGTTTGGCTCAGTGGATAGAGCATCAGCCTGCAGACTGAAGGGTCCTGGGTTTTGTTCTGGTCAAGAGCACATGCCTAGGTTGCAGGCTCGATCCCCAGTAGGGGGTGTGCAAGAGGCAGCCAATCGATGATTCTCTCGCATTATTGATGTTTCTATCTCTCTCTCCCTCTCCCTTCCTCTCTGAAATCAATAATATATATATACACACACACACATACATACATATACATATATGTATGTATATATTTTAAAAGTACATAAGTAAAACGTTTTCATTTGCCACACACTTCCCTCATCAATTCACTACCTCCTTCATGGTAACCATTAACATAATTTGGTATTAAGAAATTCCCAAGTATTTTTCTATGCATCAATATAACTATAAATAGATTTATGCATATGAAATAAATTTAGAGCTTATTTTTTCCATAAACAAGATCATTTTTCAACAATTATTGTGTGACTTAAAAACCTACTGAGAATATTTTCTATGCCATTTTTTGTAGTGACACCTTATATCCCTTCATTTGAACATAATACGTATTTACTTGTTCTTTCTCTATTGATGGACATTTAACTTTTAGCTTTTTAAAAACTTTCACTGTTTTAAACTAATTTATAAAGGAAGTCGATATTATGTTTTTATGTGTAACATTCAGAATTTTTGTAGCATAGATTCTGATAACTGTAATTGCTGGGTTAATTGCATTTTAATGTTTAAGATAATGACAGGTTTTTTTTTACTTATCAACTGTTTGAATTTACACCCTTATCTATAGTGTATGAGCTGCCCTTTTCCTGTCAGTCTTGCCTCTCACAGATATTTTCAAACGTTTATATTTTGTTCCAAGATTTATTTCTTCATATATTGCTTTAATTCCTGAAATCCGTGGGCTTATGAGTGACGTGACTCCAAGTAAGCAGAAAACATATAGTAGTAAGTCGAAAACAATATACTATATTTTTGTTTTAAAATAAAGTTTATTTTAGTGCATAATGCAGAACAGGAGGAGTTCTGTTAAACCTAACACATGACATTTTTTTAAAAGACACAGAAAATTAAGATGGCAGAAAGGAATTATCCACTCATAGCCCCAAGACTCCAAAACTTCCATTGTTAATATCATGGTCTTTTTGTCCCCACTATCTATATATTATGAGAATTCTATATTTTGCTTTATACAATATAATTAATACTCCATTATGCTTTTATCACTTATACTAGAGGCCCGATGCATGAAATTCATGCAAGGGGCCTGGCCCTCGCAGCCCCTTGCAGTCCTGGCTTCCTCTGGGAGGTCCTCCAGACCTTTGTTCTGCTATTCGGTCTAATTAGCATATTAGCTTGATAAAAAAGGATTACCTCTTTTCACTGATTTTGGTTTTGTTAATAGACTATGAATTTGCCAAGTACATTTTTAAGTTTGTAGGTTTTGATTCTCTTCTGCAATGAGAGGTGTATCAGAATTATTGGTTGATAAAATTGATATTTCGCTAAAAATTATTTTAAGCAGTAACTTCAAAAATTTTATTCAAAAAGGAACCCTAGTGACCCTCCAGTCAATTCCTTTATTTTTGCACAAGAGCCACACTGGAGCCTAATGAATCCATTATTTGTCTAAACCTGCCAGCTAGTTAGTTGCAAAGCAGGAGCATGAAAATTGGTTTCCTGTGGCCAGGCAAAAGCTGTTCCCATTACAGCCCACCATTTCCTACCCACTTACTTCCCAGTCACTTATACTTTTACAGTAATTTAAAACTTGAAACCAAATAGACTTATTCTAAATCTCACCTTCACTTCATGTTTCTTCACACCTTGTAAGCTAATCTTTTGAAGTGGAGTAGCCAAGAAAAATTGGATGGAAAAAAAAAGTGAAAAGGAACAGGTTATAAATAGCAGATCAAATTGTAAAGTTGATTTCGACTTTTATAACTAAGAACTGTCTTCAATAGTTTGTCCCCTTTTACATACACTTTCACATAAAATGTGAATTTATTATTTATGATCAGAAATGTTCTTAAATACAGGGTGGGGATGATATCTGACCCTTGCATATGCTGGATGTGACTCCTTACATTGAACCCAGGCCTAAATTAAAGCTTGAGTTCCCCTTGGATTATATTTGGGTTGAAAGTTGGATTATATTCCTTTCGCTTTCTTTCTTGTCGTTCATTGTTGCTTCTTCCCATGAGAATTCTAAAATTGTCTCTCAAAGGGATACTATGGAACTATGGGAAGAACATCCTTATCATTATGATAATAACCTCTCAATCCGTGTCTTTACAACCTGGGGTTAAAGTGAATTTGGAGAGTTATGTCTAGCATTTGTATTAATAAAATTATATACTAGAAAGAAAATACCAGATTGCCTCAGTGGTAGTAGTGTTCAATATTTTTCTATTAAACTTTTGTTCCAGTGTGTGTGTGTGTGCGCGCGTGTGTGTGTGTGTGTAAGCATGTTTGCATGTGTGCACTGGGCTATATGTGAAGAAACCTGTGGATTAACTTTAGGTGTGTGGTCAAAAAACTCTGATCACAAAGTTAGAGTTTGGCCACAACAAGTATGTTCATGAAAACGTCTCTGAACTCTCTTACAATGCTTTGTTCAAAACAGACCCTAAGACACTATAAGTAAAGTCCAGAGCCTAGTCACACATTCTCACTGTCTAACAGTTCAGAGGTGATTATCAGAAGTACCTGGCAGCAGTGTTGCCCCTGAGAGTGTGGGCACATTGAATATGGAAACTGCATGGTGCACCCAGCTCTGGAACTATGTGGGAGTCAAAGAGAGTGGGTGTTATGCAAACCACTGAATTCCCTCATCTCAGGGATCCTTCAAGCATCCTCTTAGCGTCAGACTTAAAACATCATGAATAAGGACAATACAGTTTTTCCAAGTGTTTCCTTTTCTTCCCTGAACTAAAACAAGTTTGTTCCATGAATAAAAAAGCATGTGGGAAAAGTTACATATTTTTAAGAACATATTTCCACTCTTGTAAAACTTTTTTATTGTTCACTTGCTCTGTGTCTCTCTCTCTCTGAATATTATATATTCACTAGAGGCCCGATGCACGAAATTCGTGCAAGAGTAAGCCTTCCTTCCCCCGACTGCTGACACCGGCTTCCCTCTGGCACCCGGGACCTGGGCTTCCCTCCAGCCGTCAGCAGGCACTGGGGACCCGGGCTTCCCTCACAGCCCCAGAAGGTCATCTGGTCTAATTAGCATATTATGCTTTTTTTATTATTATAGATTTCCAGTTGGCCTTCTTGAACTAATTTGAAGAAGGGGTGTTACCCTTTTATCTTAAAAACACAAATCACTGTGTTCATTGCACCCAATCCTTTGCCACACAACTCTTTGCTTTTCTCATATAGTATTTTTTTTTAATTTTATTTATTGATTTGAGAGAGAGAGAGAGATTGATTTTTTTCCAGTTATTTTTTCACTCATTGGGTGGTTCTTGTATGTGGCCCGACTGGGGATGGAACCTACAACTTTGGTGTATCTGGATGATGTTCTGATCAACTCAACTACCAGACCAGGGCAGAACATTTCTTTTTAACGTCCACCTTTTCTTTTGTCATTAGCACTCCCTGTCTCATCATTTTCTAACTTAACATTAGCTGCTGTGTGGGAGAGGAGATCATCTGTTAACCTGCTTCCTGTTGGGCATGTTGGACAGTTAAAAATATATGTAATGAAATTCTATTTAGAGAAGTGTCACCATTCACTCTCTCAAAATTATACCTCTCATTTCCACAGATTGCTATGCTTTATATTTTTCTCAGTAGGATCTCATGCTACCTCTTGTCCCTAAATGAGTTTTCCTCTAGATGCTTGCACAGATGTGAACAGTAAAAATGAGTACTTTGTCGCTTTCCCTTTTGCCGTCTCCTTCTGAAATGATGGTTACACGCTCCTCGTTGGAAGGCCGGAATAGCAATACCTTTGAGTGTTTCTCCCCTAGGAGCTTTCTTCATTTCTTTCTGTGGAAGTCTAGAGAGACAGATGTCCTCTAATGACCTGGCCACCTGCCCCTTCTCTGCTGGCGGCTCCCACGCCCTCCTCCCTCACACAGAGCCCGTTACACTGCCCGTGCTGCGGAGCGCCCCTCTGCTGGGGTCTGGAATGCCCCTGGTACCATACAGAGGCAGCAGCCATGCCCTCAGTTAGATGCACGTCTCACATTCATCACAGGCTGTATTTTCATGTGGAGCTAGTCTCAGGTATCCCATGAAACAACTGAAATGCATCTTCCCACCCACAGTACGCTTTCCCTGCCTGTCCCTACTTCTGTCCCCATCCTCTGTCTTTCGGCCTCTCCTGCGTGTCCGCCCCCTAAGTCCCCGAGGCTCTATGTCAGTGGCGGGCATGGCACCAGATGTTTTCTAATCCACTTTCTCTCTTCAGACTCCTCCTGTTAGGCTTTAAGCCCTAGACCTGAGAGGAATCTGGGATAACCCAGTAATGGGTCAGTGTGGTGGTCTTTTCCGGTATCATATTTGCACTTTTACGAAGATCGTTCTGGAGATAGAATATTGGTGGGAATTTGAGTAGTCTGGTGGTACAGGAAGGAGGTTTTGATTGTATCTGTCTTCCATCTTTCTTTATTTCCCCCTTCTTTCTTCTTTTAATGGATTCCACAAGTATTTTTCTGTGATCCTCAAGGAATCCCATGTGAATGTCTACTCTTCCTCCTATGCTTAGGGCCAGGGTCCTGTGTATTTATAAACTAATAGAATTATTTTCTTCTTATATTTGGAGTGAGCAGGGAAAATTTGTCAATTTAGATAAGTAACTAGTTTGATTTTTAAAAAGTAAACAGCAGCCCTGGCTGGTGTGGCTCAGTTGGTTGAAGTGTCATCCGTACACCAAAAGGTGGGGGCATCAATTCCTGTTCAGGGCACATACCCAGGTTGTGGGTTCAGTCCCTGGTCGAGGTACATGTGGAAAGCAACTGATCAATGTTTCTCTCTCTCTCTCTCCTTTCCTCTTTTTAAAATTAATTTTTAAAAAGGTAAAAAAAATAAACAGCAAATTTAACTTGGTTCTTGTGATTAATCATGACACAGCATTTATTTAGATACTTTACTAGTATTATTTACTTAATACTCAGAACAACCATGTGAGGTAGGTCATATTATTATGCCCATATATGGAATGAGTAAACCAAGGGCTTAGCAGTTAATTGCTTGATTCATGTGGCTAAGAATGATTAAGTCAGGTGTTGACATAGATAATCACTCAAACTATTATATTCAGTAAAATCAATCAAGTCAGTTTAAGATGGATGCACACGATCTTTCCTTAGTTCACAGGTGTGTACCAGCTTTAAAAACGAGTGCTAACCAGGGAGAGTCTGCCTTTATTCCTGAGTGGTACAGAATGTCGATTCCTCCTTTCTCTGTCTCTTTCTTTCTTGACTATTAGTGATATGGAATGCCAATTTCTCTTGCCTTCTTCACTTCCTTCCTTTCTTCCTTTCCTGGCTAAACTATGAGAGGCTGACAAACACTCTGTGTTGGCTGTGCACTTTGGATTTTATTCCCAAAGTCAAATACAGGCATACCTCAGAGATATTGTGGGTTTGGTTCCAGACCACCACAATAAAGCGAGTCATCCTTTTGCTAGCAGAGGGTCTTGCCTTTATTTTATAAAAAGTGTAACAGCTGTGATGTGCAATAAAGCCACCTGTGATAAAATGAGGCATGCCTGTAGAATCATTTTACTTACAGCCTGCCTTAATTCCACAAGTCTCTGTTAGTTTCACTGAGAAGTACAAATACACTAGGAATAGAAAGAAACCTGTGAAACTGTGCCCTCTAGGAGATCACCCGGAGGCCCATGAGAGAAGGAAAGGGTCGTATGTAGGGCACGGTGCACGCTGTAAAGATCTGTGTGTCTCCTGTCTTTGCCACAGGTACCATTTCTGTCAACACTCTGCGCACACCCTACACTGCCCCCGGGGAGAGTGAGATTCTGGACCTGGATGATGAGTTGTACCTGGGGGGCCTCCCAGAAAACAAAGCCGGCCTCGTCTTCCCCACCGAGGTGTGGACTGCTCTGCTCAACTATGGCTACGTGGGCTGCATCAGGGATCTGTTCATCGACGGCCAGAGCAAAGACATCCGGCAAATGGCTGAAGTGCAAAGCACCGCTGGAGTGAAGCCCTCCTGCTCCAGGGAAACAGCGAAACCGTGCCTTAGCAACCCTTGCAAAAACAACGGCATGTGCCGGGATGGGTGGAACCGATACGTCTGCGATTGTTCCGGAACAGGCTACCTGGGCAGGTCCTGCGAGAGAGGTAGGAGTCCCAAAACCAAGCCGCTGAACTCCCGTGAGATAAAAGCTTCTTGCACACTGACCTTAAACTCTAGATTGACCGTGGACACCTAACGTGTGCCCTGCTGAAGTGAGCTCCCTGCAAGCTGGGCAGTGACTCCTGACAGGTTCTTGATGCGTCCTTAATGATCTTCAAAGGACCCGATTCGGGTAGACACAGCTTTTTAAGGATATTTCAGGAATACATACTAGTATGTGGGTATTTTGTATCCTAGGGTATGAGCCTAAGCAGTATGGTAGACAATAACTGCTTTCTCTTTTGCCCAGTTTTTAAATTTTAGGACACTAGAAAGTAAAGGCATGAATTAGACACATTTATGGAATCCAGGGCTACTATCTATCCCCTCAAATATACTAGTAGCATTAGAAGCAGGCTAAGCAGGAAGTTGCAACTTCCCTGACACTATTGCGGGAGAATCAGGTTAGCCTGCTCATTTCACTTCAGTCACCTTACCCAGGTTTGACATTTGAAAAGTAAGCTGACTTTGCATCACCCCAGTTACACCAGCATTTGCAGAAGTGCGCCCCAGTTTCAAAGGCACTTGCTTACCTTTGCCCCAGACCTAACTGGTCACGGAAGATTCATTGCCTATTCGATATGAAATGAAGGCATTGTGTGTCTGCAGAAGCTCTAAGCAGGCACCTCCATTTCCTTCTCTCTTAAGAGACTGAGCTACATTCCTTCTTCCTTTCCTCTCGATTTAGAAGGAGAAGAATAAGGGTTAAAGGGAGGGTGAAGGGTAAAGGCTGTCACAGTTCATCTGCAGACTGGGCTAAAGGGAGAAATAGCAGAACCAGTAGGTCTCAGCATGTACCTCTATCGATCTAAGAGTTTCAGATAAATGCTTTAGTCGCTACTCCCATTGCCACTCATTTTCAACAATGGAACACAAAAAATCAATATGAAGAAATATTGATGAGTTTTTCCATTGTGCTCTCACACTCTACATAACATCGCTGTTAGCCATTAACCTCAAAGTAACCGGCATCTATTTTTTCAGCTATGAATATTTAGTCTTTTTCTTCCCTCATTTCTACAACAGTTTAATACAACATTAAGGTAACACTTTCTAGAGACAAAGTGGTGATTTTCTAGAATCCCAAGTTGAAATGTGACTTTAGTTCTTGATCTGAATAAGGAGGTTTGTCATTTCATCAGCTCTATTATTAACATGAATCAATATGAAAAATAATAAGAATAAATCAAATACTCACCTTAAATTACCTAACAAAATACTATCTCTGTTCTGTTATACAATTAGATGGGTCAATAGATGGGTAAAAATTTTAATAACATTGATGCATTCATTTTCCTAATTGCAATGGCTGTGAATTGTCATTAGGGGTTAGGTATTTCTGTGCAGTTTTCATTTGCAAGGTGCATGTGGTCTCTGTAAGTTTTCTCATTTTCCCTTCTAATCTCGTTTGTTTGTGTAGTTTGGTGTTTAGAAATTGCCAAAGGGACCAACAGTAACACCAAAGAGACAAAGCTCATGAGATGTGTTACAATTAGTCATAACGTGAGATGAGCAGACCTGTATGATTGAAGATTTTGTTTTTATTTTAATCACCCAGAGAGCTATCTGATTTCTGATGCCTCCAGCTTAAGTGAAACTAGAACAGGATATAGCTGCACCCTCACAGGAGTTGCAGAAGCCTTCAGTTAAATATGCATGGTGCACCACCCTGTGGCAGTGCCCTGCTACTACACATGGCAGAAATAAAAATAGAAATTGTAGAGCTTCCTGAGCCAGAATGAGGGAAAGGGAATATTTATATATTGCGATAATTAGAAGGAGGGTGGCAAGCATATGCAGATTTGCAAATGAGAATTTAATAGCAAGCTTCATCACTGGGATTCGACATACATTTTTATCTGACAGATGGCTGGAAATTTCCACAGATTTCTTTGTCTCTGGGTTGGTTGTGTGTGGAGGAGGAAATGGTCGTCTTGTGTGTATTTTTTGTTTCTGGACTACCCGGCATATTGTGAGTAGTCTTTGATTTTCAGAGTTAATTTTCTTGTTCATATTCCGGCATCTCCTGCGAGCAGGGAGATGTGGGTGGGGTGCTGTCATGCTCAATACCACAACGTCTGGCTTCTGCCCAGTGCCCAGCTTTGCCCTAGTTCAGTCAACACAAGATCATGCCCAACCCTCGGGGTTTCCTATTCAAAATAAAGGGATTTTTCTCTTTATACTCTAATCACATATGATTGTTGAGCACATAAGAGTTGATTGACAACTCTTGAAGTGAATAAAAATAAAGGCACTTAAAAAGTTTCCATTTTACTATTATTGAGCAATAGTTACTAACATATCAAGATAATTATTCAAAGTAATTAAAAAGCATGTTCAAGTCCATGGATAATTCAGCATGGGGAGTGGAGCTGTAATCCCATTATAGGAAATCTTCATTCTGCATTAAGTAAGCAAAGGTGTTTATAAGGAAGAACAGAATATTTGCTGACGTAGGAAAATAGTATTTTGTCTATGTATATTGATCCCATAAGGAGGAGTAATATAGAAATAATGTTCAGTAGAATATGAATTAAATGCAGCACCTGCCCTCCCGCTTTATTTATTTTTTTAAATAAAACTGGGAATTTGTAGAGATTCGCTCATATAGAAGTTATTTTGGGTCATATGTATATGGTATAATCAGAGGTCTACTTTATACTTGTTTGTTAAAATTCTAACAGATGGAGGGACAGATGTCAGAGCAATATAATTTGGCTCCCTGTCTGATTTTCATAGTTGATCACAATATGTGACTGCCTCTCGGCAAAACTGAGCGCAGGTGTACACTTCAGACGGCAAGCGAGAAGGAATACACAGAAGAGCAAATTTATCAAACTTAAGGACAAAGGAAAAGGAGATCTAAGAGACAAGGTGGAAACTTTTCTGCCCCCACCGGGAATTATTGCCTTGGAATTGGCCATTTAAAGGACTCTTTTGTATTCTAAGTGATAAAATAATTTTACTGATGTTAAAAGATGCTGCCAAATAGCATAACCTTCAAATGTCAGAATGTTGTTTACCATTTATTTGGCAACTCTAGGCTACAACCTTGTGCATTTTTTATTTCTTGTCTAATTAAAAATTAATTCCAATTATGAGAAATCACTTCGGCATTCATTTGTCGTTTATCAACAGGTTATTTTCACGTTGAGAATGGTTTAAAATGACAATCAGGGGCTCTCAAGTTTTTTTATTTTACTCTGTTATTTCATTCCTGCTGCTTTTTGGAGAATGGTAAAGGCTAATGATCCTAATTATTTTTCCTACTTTGGGTTGGATTTCAGTCTGTATTTATGATCCACTGCCAGACCTCTATATTTCTAAAAGGATGTTTCTCTACTTAGCTTTTAATCAAATTAAGCTACATGGCTGTGAATTGTCATCAGGGGTTAGATATTGCTGCACAGTTCTCACTTGAGATCATTTAAAATATGAGTATTGAATAATAGAGACTGATTTACAGACTGAATAACCAAGCGAAAACTAAAAATATTTTTGTATTTTTATCTGTATGATACCACAGTAACTGAACAATTGATAATGGCTTTTAAACTTGTATTCACATATTGTTTTATAGACATATACACTAATTGTCTGTAGTTCAGGATAAGAAATAGTAAAGATCAAATTTCTCTAAGGATTATACTAGAAGCACTTTTTCTGTTGTTGTTTTATAGAGTTCACTGAAACTTTGCAATCATGTTTTAATTATTTTTAGAGCTAGTTCTCCTAGATTTTTCGGCACTGAACTCTGTGTTTTGCAATATTGCATCTGGGAAACTTCTTCTCTAATTGGAAAATGATCTGATATAGAACCACTATATTTTAAAGGATTGTATTATTTTCTCAGTGCTTAGGTCAGGGCCTAGCCATGGGACCCCTACTTTGGACAATAGACCCCTTTCCTAATCTATCTTTTGCAGCACAATTATAAACTTCAAAGTAGACTTTAGTATTTTGTTCATATTTATTACCAAAATTAGACTCCACTTATAATAGGCAGAATAAATATTTTTTTTAGTGAGCATATATGTAAGCTTGGTAACCAGACTGAAGGACGTTCTTTCATGTACCCTCAGTATTGAGTGCAATCATTCATTCAGTACGTGCTCGTTGAGCCTCTGCTGTGTGCCTAGCACTCTGGGGCTCTGAGCTGCTGATGGAATAATGAATAGGAGCATCCAACCTCTGTCCTCACCACACTTCAGCACTTAGATTTTATAGGGCAAGGACAGCTAATGCTATATAAACAAAAAAGAAAGGGTAATTAAAAACTCCAGCGGTAAGTAGATATAGAATAACTGGGGGGAAGATTAAAGGAGTGCTTGCAGCATATCTCTCTGAAGTGACATTTGACCAGAGACAGGGATGCTGAAGGAACCAGCCATATAAAGTCTGGGGTGAAGCCTGCTAGGACAGAGTGCAAACACTTCAAATACTTGAGAGATGAAATCAGTGTGTCTGGGTTTTACTAAACTAATGTGTGTGTGTGTGTGTATGTGTGTGTGTGTGTTGGGGATGGGGGGGGGGGTGATGCTAAAAAATGAGGCCAGAGAGACAGACTGGGCCCAGATCACAGAAAAGGGTTAGAAAAATCCAGGTAGTTTTTCTTTTATTAGATGATAGTCTTGAGTTTTGAGAACCAATGAAGGAGCAGTATGACTCACACTTGTTTTGCAATATTCCACCACCACATACAGTGTTTAACACTCAGGGGTGCTGACGATTTCTTAAAGCAGTCAGTTTGTGACCCACGGTTTTTGCTGTTTGCTTTTTTTATGTGTTTCACACTGTATGAAGCAGCTTCCCTCAGAAAGCACTCCACTTTCGGTTTAGTAGCACTCACCCACACAGGCTCTTCAATCCCACCTGCCATCTCTAGGAAGTACATCGTCGTTGACGTTTTAGTGATAGCTTCATATTTTCAGGATACCAAGGTTGTGGCCACAGGTAGTTTTAAGTTCTAATTCAGTGCCCTTAGAATCATGATCTTTTAAGGAGAACAAAGGCCTTACAGATCCTGTTCCAGCAAATGAGATCCTCTCAGAGCCTAGGCGGGCTTTACAGAGCTGGTGGTTGGCCGAGCCCCGTATAAACATTCATTAAATAGTTGCCCGAGCTTCCAACCAGGCTCACACTGCTGATACACAGCAGAATCGATCTCTGCTCTTGGAAAGAGAGACACATACGAAAACATGTATGATCCAACACGATCAATGCTATAGGTGGACAGTGCTATGGGAATGAAAAGGAACGTGCAGCCATGTTTCCTCCTGGGTTTTAGCAGGTACTTCACGGGGAACGTCCTCCCTACTGTGACCCCTCTGTTCAGCTTAACGAAGAATTGCTCATTTCTGAAGCAGACGAGCTGAGCTTGTAGTCTTGTGTTCTCTCTGAAAGACTTTAGTAGGTCGCTCCTTTCCTTTTCCAAGTCTGAATGCCCGAATGGACCAAGAATGTTTACATTCATTTCTCACCTACAGAGGCAACGGTTCTGAGCTACGATGGGAGTATGTTTATGAAGATCCAGCTCCCCGTGGTCATGCACACAGAGGCTGAGGATGTGTCCTTACGGTTTCGATCCCAGCGTGCATATGGCATTCTCATGGCAACCACCTCCAGGGACTCGGCAGACACCCTCCGCCTGGAGCTGGACGCAGGGCGTGTGAAACTGACGGTCAACCTAGGTAACAACTCACCTTCCCCATTGAACTAACACCTTCCACTTTTTGTTCCGTTCTGCCTGCCAACATTGATCGAGTAGCCTGTGTGCCATGGAAAGTTAAAACACTTAATGGCCTCATTTCCATCATTTAATTTGATTTAGGTTTTGGGGGCATCTTTTTATTGTTTTTGTTGTGGTTGTTATTGTTGTTGTTTGTTTACCATAATTTACTGTCTTGTGACTCCTACCACTGAGGGTTCTTGAAAGGAAGCCATCCATATCAATGAGGTTAATTGAAAATGTGAATCATTAGGCTTGCAGAGGCCTCAAATCGAATTTCCTATTACGATATTTACTGGCATTCTGATTGGCTATAGATGATATCCTTTCAGATATATCTACTGAGATAACATATGCACCAAATACCAAATTTCCACTCTGTGATCTAGGTCAACAGTCGTTTTTCTTCTATTCCATGGCCTTCTCCTTTCAGTAGTCACCTGTGTGGTAGCTCATCTTTTCTGTTTGGAAATTCTGTGTGGTGATATTCTGCTATCAAACAGCAATCCACAACCCTTCAATGCCCAAAGTCTGCGGCCCTCGGCAAACAGCCACGAGAACACTGAAAACACAGGCTCTTCTTCAGAAAAATAATGCTTTCCTGCTTCATTATAGAGTTAGGCAAGAGTCGCTACAGTAAAACCTCAACAGCCCAGATGAAACATGGGGGAAGGCCAGGCCGAATTAAGAAAACCTCTGAATTGTAGAATTAGCAAAAATTAAACAGTTTGATTTTCAATTGCATTCAAAACACAAATTAATAGCTGGAAAAAAAAATCCTGTTAAGGAAAGGTGTTACTAGGCTGGCTTTGATGGATGGATAAGAATTATCCATAATTAGCACATTGTTTCATGCAGGTTGGGCCATCAATACATAGTAAAGTAGTTGAAATCAGCTTTCTCCCTAAACTTGACCTTTCCCAATTTGTTTGTTTAATTCTTTTCAGGTTGTCTATAGTCAGACTGAATGAAGAATTATAAATAATCTGCCCAATAATTTTCAATATTATCATTAACTCCAAGAGGAGCACACATTAATGAGGTTTTACTGTATTACCTGGAAGCAGCAATAAACACCCATAAAACTTAATAAACAGAGAAAATAAATAAGCAGAGAAACTATGTAGATTTTTAAAAAAAGGAGGCAATGTGAGGAAGTAAGGCATTTATAGAAACCCCACCTACATTTTCTAATTGTGCTCGGCAGAGTGATAGCTCATAAAATGTATAATTTTTTCATTATATTCAATTAGTATTAGTTAAATTAAGTTAGATAATAAGGGTGTTTTTCAACGATCACTGAAGAATACACAGGACTCATTTTCTGTTCTGTTAGAGTTCCCTCTAGTGACCATGATAGGTTACTACAGCCAATCAAAATAAATGGACTAATTGCAGTAAAGGGGCTGCTAGCCAAAGTGGAAACACTCCTGGACATTTTCCAACAGCAAAGCATTCTGTGGAAAGAGCGGTGTAGATGCTGGTCCTTGGCTGTTTGCAACCACTTTTCTGATGCGGTTGACGACACATGACAAACTCAGCTACATGGAAACAGAATCTAGGTTTATCTTTTTCCTGTTCCCCAAAGGCATTAAATTCTACAACCAAAATCAACAAATATTTATCTATACATGAAATAAGCATAAAACACCCCACACAGTCTTTAAAGATAACCCTTGTAACCACAGCCTGTGTTATTCAGATCAGACATCCTGTCCTTAAAGAACCTGCTCTTCCATAAGAAGCAAGTAGCAGAAAGGGAAAATCAATAGCAGCATCAGCCATGACACTTATTGCATAGAGATGACACTGTTAGCTCCTAAGAGAGGCATAGGCTGAGGAATGTTCTGAGCAGTGACACTACTGCTTAGCCACTAGAGTTTCTAAAAGAAATATAGCGTTTCTTTCCTCCTCTGATTGATACAAGACGTGGGATCCAGCCAACTTCGGGCTGTGACCTCTTTGTCCAAGCAAAACCAAAATAAGACATTAGGGTGAGGTGAGAATAATTTCCACTTGCTCTCCATTGACCACCCCGATCCTGAAGGAATCCGATGGCCTTTGTGGGATACTAGCTTTTGGAGGTCCAAGATGTCTGAGCTTTGCTGAGCTTGCACCTGCACCCCGTTGTGACGGAGCACTTTTTAATTACGCTGAAAACAAGGATCTGTTCTTTCACAGATGGGGAGGAAGTCGCAGCCAGTCCAAGTCAAGCATCTTTGACAGTTAACAATTCTTTATTCCACTTAGATTTGTCACCATGTAGCTTTGTTTGAATTGGCCATTTTTCAAACCTTCCGATGTTGTTTCCAATGGCGAAGTTTTATAACGATGAATCTGGGTTCTAGAAATATGTAAAGTTATGGAGTGGCCATATTTGCATGTGTCTGTCCCCGGAAGGGTGGACTGTGATTTTATTGGATGTCTGCAGCTATTACCTTGAAGGATAAATTTTCATTTTTCATCTATTCTTCCCCATCTAGATTGTATCAGGATTAACTGTAATTCCAGTAAGTGCCTATTCAAAATTCTTAAAATGTTATTCCTCCATTATGATGTAAGCTAGTCAAGAAAAAAAAGAGCAAGAGAAAGGCATTTATAAAACTCATGAATTCACTTTTGACGTATATCAGTCCATCATCTGGGTTGTAAAAATTCATTTTGAAATCTGTCCAGTTGAAGACTTAACAGCTGTAGTCCCTACCGCTAAGTGGCAAAAGAGGCGGCAAGTGTTTCTTGGCATGAGGTACAAACGCCTCTATAGACCTTTGGATAGGGCGAGTAGAATTTGTATTTTGCCAGATCTAGGACTCTAGTATCTCTCTTCTTCATGACCAAATTTGGAGAAAATACTATGGATCCTATTTCCTTCACATATTGTTTTTATCTCTTAACACAAATATAGAAAAACATGTAATTCCTTTCATTTTGAGAGTTAGTATTAAATCTTTCTAAATTCAACCATTTACATAGGAAAATGTGTTTTTCCAAGTTATAAATATACAGAAAATTACTTGTCTAAAGAAGTTTCTCTTGTTTCTAATGAGTATTTACATGATGAATTTTTACATCCTGATCATATATCTGCAAAAATAACTAAATCTGTGGTATGCATGCCAAATGATTAGTCAGAAAAGATGCATGGACTGAGTTTTATTTGATTGTGGACTAGAGAACCTGAAAGGATATAAGGACTGTGATTTTATTTTGAGTTGTAGTCTTATCTAAAGAGTACATTTATTTCCTTTCTTTACATAAATATTTAGATTTTTCTTTTCCAGGTTTTGCTGACCACATTAAAGAATCTCCTCCAATGTTAACAGAATTGTTAGCTATTTAAATAAATGGTTCTCACAAGCTTCTAATCTCTCATGGTAATAATCAGTAAAAAAAAAAATTGCCTCTATCCTTATAAAGCGCTGAATGTGAGTTGATGGAGTCTAAACCCCAAACCACGGGCTGTGTTTCCAAGTGGCAACAAGCTATCCTCTGAGGAACAAATAAATGGTGGTCTCAATGCTGACAAAACGAGATGCTTTATGTAATGGAATTTTTACAACTTCCAACACTGTGCTTCTTATCATTCATATTTGCTTCACATACGTTCAGATTCATTTTAAAATAGCAAAAAAGACGGTCTCTGATCATAGCAAGAAAAAGGTCATGGAATCATGACTTCAGAAAAATTACATTCATAAACTACCATCTCAAACAGAATAGCTCCTGAAATAATCTGTCAAAACTCTGCAAGTGGAATTTTCAGGTACACCCCATCTCCTCTCAAACCCCGTCTCTTCTCTGTCATACTCCTGAGCAGGTGCACAGACTTGCAGCTCGAATCCCGTGGTCCAGTTTGCCTTCAACTCTGGGGCACAGATGCAGGCCAAGTGGCAACTCACACAGATCTGTGCCTTAAGGCAGCTGGAGATATTTAGATTCTTCCCGAATCTTAGGAAATCCATGTGAGAAAACATGTTTCGTTTTAGACTTCTGCTTTATGTGCTCTTACAATAAAACATGGGTTTTACAATTTATAAATGTAACCACGTAAATGCTAGTGTTTGATGGAAATTAATCCAATGAAATGAACTGTGTTCTTCAGCTACATAAATTAATTTTCAAAACATGCTTCTAGTCTAACTACTACATTCATGCATTACCTTCATTTGGCTTATAGGAGTCTGATATTAAGTATAGTCATTTTTTTCTCTGGATATTACTGAGCATATCATCTTTAAGGATAAAAAACTTTGCTGGTGGGTGGCATTTTCCCCCTTTTAAGAGGTGCTACATTTAAATTACTTGAATTAAATGAATGACTGTGACACACCTTTCGGTGCACACCTTGTACAGGACTGCAAATGCCTTAACTTGGCAGCAGTCCCAGGAAAGAGCATTCAATGATCAGGTAACGTTTCATTTCCTTTTCCTTTGTTTTATTTGTGGAACCTTGGGCAGGTTTAACAAGAAGCCCAAGTTCTATCAAGAATTTGTGTTATTACTCAACTTTGAGGAGAGGGAGGACATTTTATGTCTAATAATGAAAATCTAACTCACAGTGATTAAATAAGCAGAGATTTCCACCGGGAGTGCATTTCCTACCCCATAAAAAATAAAAATATCTGCATTGCAGTATAACTTGAAGGTCAATGAAAGTTCATGTATGACATTTATGACCTTTGAGTCATAAGTTTGTATGAAACTGAGATGAATGTACGTTGATTAAATCCCAGCCATATACCACCACCGTCTCTAAAATTTATACCAAACGTAAGAAGATATCAGCTGTATTATGAAATTAATAGGAAATACCTTAATTGATCTATTTTAAGAATATTTCTGCTGGAAATATATAAACTATAACATAAAAGATTACCTTGCGTTGAGAGTTAATACCAAACTTTAAATGATTAAGTTTTAATGAAAACCTCCCCAAATTTCTCTATACTCAGAATTGCTCTATTTCCTATAGTGGCGCCATCCTTCCTCATCTCCATCCCACCCCACCAACCCCAGTTTACAGCAGATGTTCCTTGATATGCAAAAGAAGTGAGGCATAGTACCAGACTGGCCAATCTTTGCTATTGAAGAATAGGCAGTAGGTGAGGGGGGAGAACATCTGGCTGGCGGTATTCAGACCTGTGTGAGGGTAAGAGTTGGCAGATATGTTTCCTTTTCAGCCCTTCCAGTGTCAGTAGTTTAGATACAACAACAGACTCTTTCATGGACAGGCTTTGGCTAAGGTTCTTTTGGGAAAGGGCAGATTTGAATTCCAAAGACCATCTCTGTCAGATTCTTTGTGGCCAATATTTCTCCCGTAATAGAAGCTGTCAAGAAACGTTACATGTTTTTATTTAAAACTCAGAAGCTTATTTTTATGTGTGGAGAGGGTACGTTTGAAAAAAGAACCTTCTCTATGAATAGTGATCATTTCACTGTCAAAACACATGCTTTGTTGTTTCAGATTACAAACCGAATATCTCTGCAGATATTCCCAGACCAATCTCAGCTCTTTGATGTCCATTAGCTTATGTCATTCCTAAAATATATGTGACATATACAACTTGGAATTAGATTAAGGTCATTGTTTGCAGATTTGTGGACTGGGAGGGGACCAGCGAGGTGTGTTACCTACGGGTTCTCCATTCTCCTTTGTCCAGGATAAGAATAAAGGCGCAGCCAGATTGCTCTTGCCTCCTTAATCAACTCCAATAGTGAGAACAACAATCTACCATCATAAAGTAAATGCATATGGAAGTTGTTAAAAGAACTGCCATCTTTTAATGTAGATATTTTCTTCCCTGAGCAGTGAAGGGTGCTACTATAAAGAGAGATGGGAAAGGACTGTAAGTAAAGTGACATTCTTTTAACAGAAAGAGGAAAAATTATTTGAATTAACAAAAACAGATATGTTGTAGAGTGTTTTACATAAAATCATTTCTGCAGAAATGTATACTACGACAAACTATTCCTTAATAAATTATTACCAAGGAAATCCAAGTCAGAGTGAATAGTGAATAGTCCTTTTATGACTAACACATGAATTATTTGCATGAAAAGGTGAGTGTTTGATAGTCTCTTGCCTACTCCATAATATTAATTGCCTTAAGAAGTCTTTTAAAGATATAAAGAATGCAAAAAAATCAAATGCATTAATAATAGGGTCATATTCTGCATTTTTTTTATGTCTGCCAAAGTACATAATGTGATGTCTTGGTCATGCTATCTCAGAGTGACCAAGGCAGTCTTCCTCAAACCTCCCAACAATAAATCCAAAGTCATTAGGCTATGTGTTTATATTGTTTTCCCCAAATTTGGCCTTTACAGTGGCACGTTGCATGCTTCAATAGTTTCTCTCTCTCTCTCTTCTCTCTCTCTCTCTCTCTCTCTCTCTCTCTCTCTCTCTCTCTCTCTCTCTCTCTTTCTTCTTCTTCTTCTTCTTCTTCTTCTTCTTCTTCTTCTTCTTCTTGTAACTTTTAAAGTTGTTAATACTATATATACTCTTTGAAGGTTTAAATACATTGAAAATTTGAAAACTAACGTGCTCCTATCAACTATAAGTGGGTCATAATTGTCATATAAATAACTTCTTTAAATATGTAGTGGATGCAAGGTTTGGTTTTGTCAGTATTTTCTTTTTTATTTTTATTTTCAAATCAATGACATAATTTACAGAATCTGTTTATTGCCCACAGGAAGGCTTGAAGCCACCTCTCATCCATATAAAAAATGGATTTTAATAAACTCATAATCTCTAATGCTTGTTTGCATTATTTTTGGTTTCTTTATGCCTTTACACGTGCCCAGCTCTTTCTTCCTACCAAGATTTACTCTTCCCACTTCTCCATTTCCAATGTTGTTTTCTCTGGTTCTCTTTTCTCTTATTTTCTTACAATAATAAACACTCTCTGGAGTTGAAAACAAAATGTTTTATTTGTCTGACCTTCCAACTGTTTTGGGCTTCTTACAGAAAATGGCTTATCTAAGATGCAGAGACAACAAACTTGCAGATGATATTAATATGGGATATTAATAAGGGTTGAAGTTCAACTCCTTTTATTTTCAGCTCAATGTCTAAGTATTGGAGGGAAAAGGAATCTAAGGCCAAGTACTTAACCTCACTTTTGACTTGGATATAATGAAAAAAACGCCCTGAGTAGTACGTTTTGGAAAATGTACTATGATGGATGTCTGGAGTGGATAATAAGATCTTCTTATTATCATTTTATTACCAGAATGAAAAGATCAACTGTATATTAGTTATCACCAATTTCTTATGTAGATCAAAGTGGAAAGCAATAAAAGATTGCAGAGTGTCAACTAGTGGCACTTAAGCCATGCTAGATTGCCTTCATCAGGCCGCCACTTGGCAGCTACTTAAAAAGATATGAGGACATTTCTGGGGGCTGGTCCTTGTTAACATGAAACAAATGTTCAGTTTGGAGCAGCTGCCTGGTACCTAAGAGCAAAGAAGTGCAAAAGGGAGTCTCCTGCCTTGGCTGCCACACAGCAATCCATCACTTGGCTTGTAGGACTCCATCACTCATTGCCTCTCAGTGACTGCTGCAATTTATCTGCCTAGGATATGAGCTGTTCTCTTTTGTTTCTTTGTTGTTTTCTTTTTTCTTTTTTTTAAGCTGCAAGTATATATTAAGAAAAGGAATAGACAGTTTATAAATGATTACTTTTAGCAAAAATCTAAGAGAAATTACATATAAAATATAGAGACCATCGATTTCTGGTGAAAAACAAATGGCTTAAAACAGGCAAAGAGAGCTGGCACATAACAAGTCTTTAGAAAAATATCAAAATTGAAATAAAATTTAAGGGAAGCCCATTTTGATTGTCCACATTTTAAATTTTTGAGAATTATAAAGAAAAGTGCACTTTTTCTTTGCACATTTAAGTGGCTACATAGATTGGGAAAATTTTAATGTGAAGGCTTGGTAAGTAGAAGATGGGAGTCTATTTCGGTGAATAATTAATCTGCCCACTGCCTATATGCAAATATAAAATGCTGCAGTGTTTTAGCAAATTACTCTTTTGTGTGGGATAAGAATTCATCTTGAAATCGGGCTCAATTATTAATTTTTCACTAAGGCACTTCCTTATTGCTATTGCTGAATGCTGTGCTCACAGTAATGCAAAATTTCAGACTCCTGGTGACCTGGTTCATCCAATTCTCCATTGTCCAATGTTGGCATTGTAACAATGGACTAGGTAGATATTGTTGTACAAACCTAGAAAGTTTCAGAAAAAAGTGTTCTGAACTTGATATTACCTTGGGTTCTGTGAAAAGGAATGTTTCTTTTATACAACCAAATGTCATCAAAGACCACAGCCTGTTGGTCAGATATTTTTGTTTGTTTTACTAGAAAAAGCTGGTCTCTAAACATCCACTATTTCCTTCATAGTCTTGAGTTTCTTCCTTTGTTTGTGTTTATTTACTACAGGCCCGATGCACAAAATTCGTGCAAGATTAGGCCTTCCTTCTCCCAGCTGCCAGCATCAGTTTCCCTCTGGCACCTGGGCCCGGGGCTTCCCTTGCAGCCCTGGCTTTGTCTGGAAGGACATCCGATCTAATTAGCATATTACGCTTTTATTATTATAGATTGGTAGTGTTGTGGGTTCACTCAGCGAGATAGACCACCGACTCAGAATTTAAAATTTAGGGGCCTTTATTAAGCTGGCCAGCTGACTACAGTTACAGCACCCTGCCGAGGCAGAGGCTGAACTGCAGTGCTGACTGCAAGAGTTACATTTTATTATTAAATTCTGTGGGGGCCCAGAGAAAAATGTGTCTTTCAAATTCCGGGCCCCCATTATGGAGGAAACTCTCTTTATTTATACTTTCTCCAGTCTTTTGTCTCCCAAATTTGGAATGAGACTTCCGGGCCTTCTGAGAAAGAAGGCCTGCGTGCTGGGAAGGGGCCATGAGGCCATATCTCAAGGCCTGGCCTGATGTCAGTACCTTCCTATCGATGTGTTTTAGGAACAGACAGCACAGCGCGCCCCGTCTGGCCGAAGTGCCAGATATGCAGCCCAGTACAGTAGGGAGGTAACACTGGTTATAGCTTCTTCTTTTTCATGTCTTCTGCTTACTCCTGGTGTCTCCTGCTTCATGATTTCTGTTCACTGCTTTGTCCTGTGCATATCTCTTGGCTTTTTGCCATTCCTGTACTAACTATTGACACTGCATATGTTCTGTATGCAGACTCCCCTAGACAGAGGATCTAGTGGATTCATTACTTATTCTTGTTCTATTGAACAGAGATTTCAGATCATGTCGCCTCATAAGCCATTGATCAGATTTTAGCTTTGGGGGCTGATGACACCAGTGACCCAAGCAGCTGTAATTAGAGTGGGGTGGGGGTGGGGCACACCACATACTTACCTCAAGGGGATGTAGGAGCAGCAAGCTTTCCACACAACCATCTTTTCTCTAGGTTGTCCGATTAAAACTGTTTTTACTGTCGCTGTAAAATACTCATGTGGATTGCAGTTTGTTCACATAATAATGACTAACATATGGTGTATAAGCCAAGTGAGCAAGTCTCTTTAAATCAGGGAGGAAATGCAAGGGGATGTCAAAGAATTTGGAAACTGAAACGTTCAGTGTACTCAGAGCTCTTATCCAGTCTTCCACTTGTTACCAATGGGAGCACAGAGCAAGATGGGTAAGAAGTGCATTATGAAAACGGTTTTCCCCAAAGGTAAAGTAAGAAATTCTAAGAGTATTTAAATCACTGTTATTTTTATTGTACTTGGACTATTTGTTCTTTGAATGAATCATTCATATAATTGTGAGAATGCTTCACCCTTCACAGATTATCAGTCTGAATATAGACTTGAAATATTTATGCATAGTACTATTAAAATAAATTTCAAAGTCGATTATTCTTTTTAAAATAGATGATTATTAGCATTAAAATTGCTTTGGAAATGTAGGCTTTAAGGTAAAGATTACCAATTCTATTTTAAAATTTGCATTTGAAGAATGTACATAGCCCTTGAAATTTACTCATTAAATTGTCAGATACAGAGAAGAGTTAGCCAATTTTGGAAATCAGTAAATTTCCAGTGTAAATAAATGTGTACTAATAGGCAATCTGAAGAATTCTGAAATGTTTACATTTTCCTAGGTGCAAAGGAGAGGTTTATGCATGTGAAAACTAAACCCAAAATATTATAGAACTAACACATTATAATGGCACCACAAAATTCCTGGCATAGATTTTTCATGCATTATGAAAGTGCCCAGTAAAACAAAATGAAAAAAGAAAGTATTTAAAAAGTTGTGCAAATATTCCCTTAGAATATACATATATTCACCTACTAACATTGAAATAGGCAGACAAAAATGGAGTTAGGACATGATAATGGTTCAATAATGTGAAAATAAAAATAGCAATAATAATCACATATAGGAATTCTGAACGTGACATTGTAGATTATGAGATTCCTGATGTGTTTTAATCAATCATTCATAAATTTAATTATTTTATCTGAAGATTTAGTTCAGTAAGTCAGCTGAGGTGCTTTACCTTGTCAAAAATGATATTTTGGTAACTGATCAATTATTTAAACTCCTCCATTAAGTAAAATTACTTTAGCAAATAGGCAGTTAAAAATAATCAATATTTTCTATTTTTGTTATCAATTATGAAATTGACAAGGAGTTGCAGTAGCAAAATTGTTTTTCTACAATGTTTCTTTAAAATGTTTATAGAACCTGATGATGAGATTCTGGGTAACTTTAAATTTCTTTTCTTTTGTTAATCATATATATGTTTTAAATTTTCTTCAATAACTTTTTCCTCTACTCAACAATTTAAAATAAGCAACCAAAAGTAGTCCTCCCTGGCGGTCTAGTGGTTAAGATTCGGCGCTCTCAAAAGTGAATAAAGTCAAATGCTCTGTTAAGATCTAGTTGAAAGCAAGCCCACCATTATTTAGGGCAATCTAGGCCTCCACTGCAATATCTGTTTGTATCATGGTATGTATATTTTAAATGTACATTTAAATTGGGGGCTAATTTTCCCACTAATTTTGACCTACAAAATAGTTAGAAGTAGACTTTTTTAAAGCAACATTTGGTTCCTAATTAGAATAGTATTTGTTATTTAGAAGCTAGAGGAAGCAAAATATACAAAAGTAGCTACCGTTTCAGTCCTTGGAAAACATTATTAATATCTTAAATGCTGGTATAACACATCATCCTTTGCATATTACATATTATACCTTGTGTAATATGTATTTCTTTAAAAATACAGGGTCATGGTTTGCAAATATTTTGCACTATGTACTTTTATTTTAGCAACATATTGTAAGCATATGTCAAGCACGTGACTATAACATGTAGTATTTTTAAAATCTAATCTCTTGTTTACCTCAGATTTTATGCCAAAATGTTATCAAGTAGGTTTTCATCATTGAGCCAGTTGAATAAATCTATATGTACAAAAGTAAGTTCTAACATGATTCATCAATGATCTCAGAACACTCAAATGGGCACTGTTTGGAAGCATCTGTAAGCAAGATGGAATACTTGTAAGAGAGAAGATACTTCTAGGTATGTTGGTGAAAGTTATTATCACTGACTATAAGCTACTAAGTGGAAGTTTCACTAACATAATTTTACCATAGGGAGATCAATTAGGAACAAGCACACAGACATAATTTATTAAGTACAGTAGTTGGTAGACCACCTCCAAGAAACCTCCAAGCAATAGCTCCTCAGATTAACCAAGTTAATTTGGCATAATATTTAATTGCTAATAGCCATTGACATAGCGGGGAAATCACCTTTGTAGAATAATTCCTGGATAGTAAAGCAAGCCATTCCTTTCAGGAGACTTTGATTCAAAAACAACTTCAAACAAAGACGTGATCCCAATATTTTTCCAACTATTAAATGATCAGAAAGAATAGCATTCAAGTTCATAGCTAACAGCCTGATAAATAAACTAATGATAAAAGAAACCAATTTAGTTTTCACTAGCTCTTATTACAGTATTAAAATTCAAAATAAAGAAGGATTTCATTGCTTGGAAAAAAATTTTCATCATTCTAATTTTTACATGATGAATGAATAAATTATCATGCATTATTTGTTCATAGCCTTCACTAATGAAAGAAAGAAAAAAGATCAAAACAGATCAGACACTACAGTTCAATGATTCTAAAGATAAAATATTCCTTATCCTATCTCTTAGAATGCATTTTCTTAAAAAAATAGGTTTATAATGTTTACAACAAAAACTGAGAAATAGATATTTAAGCATTATAATGATTTCTTAGATTGTGTGTGGGTGGGAGGAGGGAGGAAGGAAACAAACAGACTTAACAAAACCAGAAACTTAGATTTATTTATTTTTCTAATATGATTGTTTTTGGAGAAGGTTTCATAAGAATACCTGCAAAATACTGAGGGACAGCTGAATTTTGCAAATTTAGTCCTACATTTAATTATATTCAGATGCACTTCCATTGACAAAGATATGGAAAATAAAACACAGGTAAAAGCCATTGTTTCTTGAATTATGCAAAAATATAAATTCTTGACTTTTCATAAAATAAATTCTGTAACAATTATAGTAGTATGTTCAGATAATAAATGATATATTTAATTAAATAATCATTGCATTTGTGACTACAATCATAGCTATGTTTTTGGAATATCAGGTAGAATATTTGTAAGTTTCCTAATGCTCAGTATCTGTATGCTTTTACTTTCTTTTTTTCTTCATTCAGATACCTTGGCATTGTGTATTGCATAAGATATGCTTAAATAAGTAGCAGCATAAATCAAAGTAATTTTTTTCTTTTCAAGTTACATTAACATTGAATACGTTTTCAGCTTATGATGCTTACTTAAAAGCGCATCAACTGTTTAGTCCTTCATTTTATACCTGCAAGCTATCCTTTTATGTGATAAGCATTTCTTGGAAATGAACTTTTTTTTTTCTTAAAATAAAGTCACAGTCCAAATTTTTCCTTTCATTATATTAGGTTTATTTTATTCTGCTTCTTCCTGAACTTGCCAGTTGAGCTAGAATAGATATAGAAAGAGCTGTTTTAAAACATTCTTGTAGCAATGTATTTAAATAATTTGTGTTCATTTTTACTGTGTTGTAAATGTAATTATATTCTTAAAAGGTAATTTATATTTCTTAAAATGTGTGTGTTTCACATTTAAAATTTTTTACATCGGATATATTTATCCTGGTCTGTCATAAATGGGTACAATCAATGTCAAAGCTATAGAGGCTAAATGTTTCTTAGTAAAAGACTGAAACATCATTTATTTGCATGATATTTACCCAGCTATGGAGCAGGAGGTGAGGCAGCTACAGATACAGACGTTTATGTTGTGGATAATAGAATAGGGTTGGTGTGAGTTGGGAAAATGGCAGAGGAATCTCCATGGTTTGTTTTTTTTTTTTAATTGTTTTGAAACCAGAAACTAAGGGCGGCCTGCAGGTGTCAATTACAACCTGGGAAGCTCTTCCTCTTGTCATTCAGAGGTAGAAAGTGCTGCTGCCAGGAGCCCTGACTCAGGCATCAAGCCGAGTGGCTTTTGCTTCTGTTTCCCTGACTTTTCTCTCTTCCCATTATTGTCACAAGGACAGGTTTATTTCCAGCTTCTCAGGGGAAGCTATTGTCCTCAAAATCAACTGTCAAGTAAAACTTGGTAGGACCTGGAAAAGTTGATACAGATAAACCTGATTTTACACACACACACACACACACACACACACACACACACACACAGACACACACACACACACACACGGACATGCACAGATAGCCATTTTAATAAAGGCCGTGATTCAGAATTTGCAATTGCCTTATGCCATTTAAAACTGTCTTACATTGCTTTTAGTTTCTGTTGCTGTTGTCATTATAGTTTTTCACTGATAAGAAAATAGGCTAAGTCCAGAAAAAAAAAATTAGACTAATTTAGCACCATTACAGATATGCTAGATTTAATGGCAACACTGAATCTAAAACCCAGGTCTCCTGACTCTTCAGTTCTTGAATACTTTTCCATTACTTATTTCTTTATACTCAGTGTAAAACTTTATGAGAAAGGGAAACTTAAATTGTCGATTTATTTATGTGTATCTTACAGGGGCCTAAAAACCAGCCCACAGGTTTCAATAAGTAGTTTTATTGAAACAAACACACACCCTTTGTTTACATATAGTCTATGACTGCGGGAACGTTTAGCTCAACTACTGGATGCTATTGGCAGTTTAATGACCTAAAAAAGTTGAACAGCCATGTATAAATATAGAATTAATTTATATGTATAAGACAATGCTAGGTCTTTTAAACACTGTATAGCATGACGAAGGAAACTTTAGGATTCATGTCCACGTGATGCTCATCTTTAGCCCAGCTAACTGTGTTTGAAAAGACCCAACCTGTTCTTAACAAAATGGAGCTAGTAGACGGATCATTTCCAGAAGGCAAACTAAATGGACCCGACCTGCTTCCCATCCATGCGTTAGGGTGGCTACGGCTTTGCAGAAGCTCCCATCAGAATCCTCACGCTCAAGCAATGGTTTAATTCAGAGAAAGAGATTAACCACTCACATAACTCTATGGAGTTATAAAGTAGAAATTGCTTACATTTGATGTTTAAGGCAGTGAAGAAGTTCAGAACCAATCCTTTTGAACAGTACTAAGAGATAAGGTACTTGATACAGATGGTCCATTTGCGTATTTAGCATCTTTAAAATATAACGGTAGAGGGAGATGCTTCCTAAAGGGTATGCAATGAGTTTGAGCTTTGTGACTCAAAATCAAAAGGTAATCTTATAGATTTGATTATTCTTAAACCACATCCACCTTTCTGCTCCAGAAACAGCTGTCAATTTAGTCTGGTAGACACCTTTGATCACATTGCTTCATAGATTTCTTAGCTTTATTTATTTCTTTTCTATTCCTCTTTACTATTTTTTCCCCCACTGTGAAAAGCCAGTACAGGTAGGTCACAGGACATTTGCACACAGGTTTTCTTCCAAAAGAAACCAAATATAAATAAAATTGGTTCCAAAATTTGAAAATAAATTTAAAGTAGACTTGCAAACAAACCTGAAATTGGTGAATAAAGGCTTGTGTAATCTTGTTGGAGATATAGAAGTCACCTAACCTCCCATGAAGTTTTCAGTAAAATGAGTTTGATTATTTGTACATTCCTTGGAAGATACTGTTTTCTTCATTAAATATATTCACTATTAATTTATGCTCAATACTTTTAAATAGAATTTAAAGTGATTAACAAAAACAGTTTTAAATAATTGGGGAGGAAAGCCTATGTGCAAAAAAATTTTTTTTAAAGGAAAGAAAAGAATGAAGTTGCTAAATTTATATGCACACTCTAAATCTCGGTTTCCTGGTAGATAGAAATAAGGCAAGGTAGTCTGTTCCATAACTCACATGACTTCAGAGGAAGTGACCTACAAAATCTTCAGAAAGAGTCTATGAATTTGGACCATGTAATTAAGGGTGTGTCAAGAATGCAGGCTAGAGGGCTGATAGTGCAGACTGACCAATAATGACAGCATTGAATACCTCTAGACAGTGTTATACATAATAAGTGATGTTCTGGTAAAATAGTTCTTAATTCATAAACTACCAAAAAAATGTGTATTTTTTAAACAAATCCAACTTTAAAGCAAAGGGTTACTTGCAAACAATATTTTAAAAAGCCTTTGCTGCAGTTTTCTGATGAAGAAAAACATCCTTTATCCAAAGAGAGAAATCAGCCCCCCTGAGGAGTTGGTGGAGCCTGGGTTTCCGGGTGATGCCTGCTTCTTTAACTGTGGGGCAGCTCCCCCTTTATATGGTTTTCTAGTCCTTACGCATGATTACAGGGAAGGGAGGTTCCTCTGCTTTAAAAAGAATTATAAAACCACTGCCCTCCTTTAGCTCCTGGATTTTCACATTGCACAGCAGTAATTGTTCTGAGTAAGGGAAACTTAGAGAGATACTGGGTCAGAGACTCCAGTACTGCCTAGCCTGACCTGCTTATTTGAACAGGGGAGAGAATAATTTACCGCAGCCAAGAGAAAGGGTTCCTTAAAAGTGACTTCCTTATTTCACCACACAACCGTCTAATTATTTTTGTTTTCTAAGTGAACTTGCCTGTAAAGCAGGGCCATGTCCTGGCCCACAGAATGGTGCATTTACCGCTCCTGTCTGATCCTTGTATTGATCATTTGATGCTATCTATGATCTATGAGGAATTCCAAGAGGACAAAAACAGAGTTCTTCCCCTTAAAATTTGACTACGAAATTAATAGACACATTTTTTAGGATATTTCAATCTTGTCCCACTGGTTTCATTTGAGTTGAGTAATATGTCTAGAATAACTATCCTTAAAGTTCTCTCTGCCTACCCAGGTCAAAACAAAAATGAAATTAAGAATAGTAGAAATAATAATATTGAACATTTTATAAACGTAGAGAACCCCACATTAGAACTGCAGTCTTTCATGTAGCCACAAGGTGGGCAAATAGTACAGATCAGTTCTGGTTCTTCCAAGAATGACAGCATTTAAAGTTTGCTACTGGAGAGTATATGTCTTTATCAGGTGTCCTTTTTTTACAGATAAAAATATAAGAAAGAAAGAAGGCAAGTGATTTACTTAAGGTGACACAATTAGTTGATGTCAGTGGCAAAATCCAATTTCCACCACCTCCCATAGTGAAAATGGAGATGAAAAGTAATTAGCAAGTGTGGTTATTAACCTAGCCAAAAACAGCTACCATCTTTTAAGTGTATCTCTTAATGGTTAAATCAATACTCTGTAAGAGCAGTAGATTTCAAAGAACTTGCTTAGCTAGCTGTGAATCTCCCATTTCCTGCTGCTCATTAAATTGGGGTTATCTCCAATCCTCTTAGCAGCAAAGTCTTAGCACCACCTGGAATTCATAAGTAGGTACGTATTAACTGAAATTTGTAATATTCTCAATCTTTCTAAATCTGATTTTTTTTAACTAAAAATTGAAAAATAATATTTCTGTGGCTTTAATAATGATTATAGTAAGAATCAAGTGTAAAATTACATACAAGTTAAAACTCCCTACAAAACACAAGGAGTGATTGTCTTTAAAATAGAAACAATGCTATGAACTTTTTAAAAAATCTTTAAAATGTCACTCACTATTTTACTCTGCTTGGGCTGCTATAACCAAATACCATTGACTGGGTCGCTTAGTCCACAGATGTTTATTGGCCATAGTTTTGGAAACTGACAAGTCCAAGATCAGATTTCTGTCAGGTTTGGTTTTGGGTGAGGGCTCTCATCCTGGCTTGCAGATAGCTGGCTTCTTTTTGTATCCTCACATGGTGGAGAGAAAGAACTCCAATGTCTCTTTCTCTTCTTATAGGGGCACTAATTCCATCATGGGGGCTCCAGCCTCATGACCTCATTTAATCCTATTTACCTCACAAAGGGCCCACTCCCTCATGCCATCACATTAGGGGTTAGCACTTCAACATATGAACAGTTGGTCCATAACACTCACATTAATGCTGGGAGAAAAATATTACTACCAATGAGACATGTTTTGATATCCCCAAAGAAAGAAGAAATCTGAAAAGGAATTCAGATTACTAATGGCTTGAGTGACTATAATTTTGCCATTGAAATCTACCCAAGAGGACAAATGATTCTCAAGCTCAAAATGTCAGTAGTGAAGCACCTTTTTTAAAAGTACCAATTCCATGTGTTTGTAAATGTCTGAGAATATGAGATCTCAAAGGTACTGTAAAGATTAGCTAAAGATTGAGACCACCAGAAGATGAATCTTTTAGCAGAATCCTGATTATGAGTGGATCATGCCCCAAATTAATGGTCCTTCCTCTGTATCAGTATTCCTAGGTAGAGGTACAGTGTTTGATAGGGTCGTTCTTCTGCCATGACTTATACAGAGGGTATGCAACATTTCCCATCATTCTGATCAATCTGCAAGTCATGACAAGGAGCAGATTTTCTACCCCCTTTATTCAGACGTGGGGATGCTAAAATTTTTAATTGCTAGCTGAAGGTCACGTAGCTGGGAGCCAGGATAATGCAAGGGAAAGTATGCAGGCATAGGGTAGGTTAATCTGGGATGGAACACTTCTCTATCACATTTTAACTCTATGACATTGGGACAAGTAGTTTTGGTTTTCTGGGCCTTCAGTTCCACATTTGTAAAATGATAATACTGTAAAGATGAAGTAAATTAACAGATAAAGTGCCTGGAACATAACAAGCATTTCCCAGCCCCCGGCTTCTTTCTTAGTAGCACATCAAGGATGAGCGACCACAATTCTTAGCTCCCCACCCGGTCCAGTGCACTCTTTATTACACTTCATGTTGCATAGATAGTGTTGTTTTGAACTGAGAATATTAAGTGCATTTTTAAAAGCCTTGTCTTCCAAAATCAATCTCTTCACATTTTTAATAATGCAAGAAAGGAGCTTGAAGTTGGCCCACAGAGATTTTTACGAACCAAAGGGTTATTTTTAATTGGATTTTGTGCCTGTTGTTATGGAAATCGTTGTTTCATAGATTAAGCATTATGACTTTACTGCAAGATCAAGCCCAGAATGGGGTATAATGATGATATCACCCGTATCCTTCTTTTTCTTGACAAAACACCTTTAAAATTAAGAGAAGGGGAGTGAAGCTGCTTCAAAAGCACATAGTTCTAAAGGGGGGAAAAAAAGATCTCCCTGTAAAAATAGCTTTAAAATGATGTATTCTCTTTTCAAAGATCAAAACTAAGAATGACCCTCGCTGCCAGTAGGATGCTAAGATTCTGCAGAGTTATTGAACATTCCTTTTTTCACCATTAAAACTAAAAAGAGTTCCTTTAATGCTGGAACTTGCTTTCAACATTTGGTCTCAAAGCATTTTTGCAGTTGCTGAGCTAACAGGCTTCCTTTAGCTATTTCGTGATAAATCTCCCTAACACTCTTCTATCTAGACAAGCTTTTATTCATGTATCCGGATGAATTTAACTTTTCTAAAGAAACAACAAGAGATTGTTTCTAATCTTCACGATGGCCCTGTGTAGACATGAGGCAGTTTGTCATGCGAAATTTAGCTTAGAAAACTGGCTCATTTTAAGCTCCAGTGAAATCTAACCAAGGAATACAGAACTTGTATCATCAGTGACATCCTAAGAGAGAAATCAGGGAACTGGGTGGATTGTCTGCAGTACTAAAAGCAAACAATGAATGATCTCTTGTCGGACTGACTACTGAGGTTTCTTCTTGGTGGTTCCCTTATTTATTTTTTTCCTCTTTTGTTCTCCTTTTCATTGGCATTTTAGTATGTCTTCCTGTGCTCCTTGGACATTAATTGGTTTTGTGGATAGAATTTAGTTGAAGAAATAGTGAAGCGAGTCCTGATCGTGAATTGGATGAAAGTCATTAAACTCAATGACGTCATGCACTGCATTATTGAAATGTACTAGAAAATTTCATGACTTTTAAAACACTGAAATCCATCACCAAATAGTGTGGATCTTTAAAAACTTTTCATTATTTTTCTCAGTGAATCGTAATGTCAGATTGGTAGAAATGCTTATTTTCTTATGAAATTTTTCTAGTTATACTAAAAGCTATTTTCCCTTGATTTGTGTGTGTGGAAGAGGGATATTTGTCTAACTTTGTCATTTCAATAATTTCCGTAAAACAACTTTCTGAGATAATCTGTTTGTTCTTAGCCTATTTAAATTCCATTTATCTATGGAATTTTCACTTCTATAGATTCACTGGCAGTTACTTCCTTGGTTACACTTGTCCTCTTTCTTTTAGTTTTTACCTGGGAATCCCTGTCCTCTACTGCTGTATAATATCACTTTTTATTCCTTCCCACTCAATATGTGGCCATTTTTGGGGGGTTGTGACTTCTGTTTTCTTCATTTTTCTAAGAGGCAATACTTTTACCTACACTCATCTTCTGTGCCTCCACTAGTTTAATTTTTAGACACAATACATTTAAGAACTTGGTGAACATAGGAAGTACATGTGGTCAGAATAAAGAGAGCCCTCACTCAGTATAGTACCCAGAGCAATCTCCTCTAATCCAGCCAGTGGCCACTCCCTGAAAATGCTTAGCTAATGACCTATGGCCAGGTCTCTCCCCGAGGTCAGAGGTTACATGACTGCTGGCTACTACATTAGCAAGAAAGTGATAACTGCAGAAATCAGAGAACTCCTTTGAAAAGTAAAGGTGTGTGTACATGTGGGAGGCTTCCCAGAGCCGTATTGACTGTGCCCATTTATGACAACAGGTTCATTCGCTTGTCTTAGATCAATGCATAGTGTGTTGAAGATTCTTCTTAAAGTGTCACACCAGAATGTCTGCTAACTTGTCATTTTCCTTGCTTGCTATGACTCTAATGGGCTTGAGAATTGATCCAGCCAGTCTCTTCTCTCTTGCTCTCTCTCCTTTCTCTCCTATCTCTCGCATTTCTTTTTCTCTTCTCCCTCCTCCCTCTCCCTCGCTTTCCCCTTTCTTTGTCTCTTTCTCTCACTCTCTGTGAGGTTCATTTGTTTGACTGATGCTGAGTGTCCATAATGACTGTTTGGCATATTCTACAGGCAAAGGTCCCGAGACCCTTTTTGCCGGCTATAACCTCAATGATAACGAATGGCACACAGTGCGTGTGGTTCGTCGAGGAAAAAGTTTAAAGTTAACGGTGGATGACCAACAGGCCATGACAGGTAAACCCCACTGTCCCCATCACCCTCTCTTTTACTGAAGCTTTAGACTTTCCCATTTCTTGCAGGTGACTTTGAAAACCAGGTGCACAACTTGAAGCTGATACACATAGTTCAATTGTGTGTGTGTGGTTTGTCTTTGGTTTTCTTTCTGTTTTAAAAAATTATTATATGTATTGGGGTGAAATTGATTAATAAGATTATATAGGTGCCAAGTATACATTTCTATGATACATAATCTATATATTGCACTGTGCGCCCACCAGCCCAAATCAAATCATCTTCCGTCACCATATGTTTGACCCCTTTTACCTCTTACTACCCTCCCCGCCCCCCCACCCCCCATCCCTCTGGTAACCACCATACTGTTGTTTGTATCTGAGTTTTTGCTTGTTTGTTGATTTGTTGCTTTCTGTTTTATATCCCACTCATGTGGTTCTTAGCTTTTTTACTGACTGACTTATTTCTTGTAGCATGGCTTTCTCGTTTTAATCCTTCAAATTTAAGTTAAATATCAACTCAGGTATTTCCCCCCATTTCATATTTACCAACACAGCAGCCTGTGCAACAAATTCCTAACATTTCTCTGAGTGCTGTCATTATATATTTAATTATCTCCTCACCTCGTTTTGCCTGCTTTCTTCCGAAAGACTGTGAGTTTTATGAAAATGGGACCCATGTCTGCTCCTCCTACCGCTCTCTTTTTCATCACCTGACACATGCACGTACCACACACGCAGTCACTGTAAGTGAACCTACAAGTTCAGTGTCAGGCTGGCGGGTTGTTTTGCTCTGCAGCAGAAATTAGCCCAGCTCTGAGCAAGGCTAAATCTCAAGAAGCTGATCTTGCTATCAGTTTAGGTACAAAAGATTTTATTTAGATATTGAGATTTTTATGTAAGCACACCATCCGGTTGGGTGTTTTTTTCTATAGGAAATTGTCATCCATTTGCTATACCCAGGCACTTTGATCAGAGGCATTCTGCTCATTTTAAATTCCTCTTCCCACTAACTCTCTGGAAAAGACTGGATTTTTAAATGGTTGGAGCCTTAAAAATTTTTCTCCTTTAATGTCCTTAATTTTTTTTCTTAATATATGTGTGTAAGAGTAGAGGTGGCTACATTATGTATAGATGATTAAACACTGAAATAAATTCTGAGGAAAAATAGAGTTTTTAAAAGGCAGCCGTTAATGTTTTCTTAGTCAGTGGATAATGGCTTTGAGGAGCTAATTCTCTCCCTGGAGCAGGCGTAGCCACCATTACTGTCAATGCAATTTATATCTGCTTATTAAACAAAGAATAGGCTCTTGAACAAGGGCCATAATGATTTTCCTTGTAATTGGGCCATGGTGGCTCCACCACTGTTTTTGTTATTTATGCTCTGCATACATATCCTATTCCTTTGAAAAGAAAACAGACATTAGGTGCTATTTTTATCACTGAACTTCTCAGTCATCCTAAACAAAATGTGTTTCACTATTTCAGAGCTGCCAAGAACTTGACAATTTGGGGATAATATTTAATTTCAAGCATTAGGGATATTTTTTCTGGATATTTCTTTCCTATCATTTGGCTTGTTAATGGAATTTTTAAGAATAACTATGACAATTTTAGGATTGGGGAGGATTCACTGATTTAAAACTCAGATTTTAATATCATGAAAAATATAAAAATCAGTACAAGCCCAAGTGATTTTAAAGCTTTTTATGTTTTTCATTCTGTATGGCTTGTTAATTCAATGTTACTGGTATCTCTAGAGCTTTATATTTGACAATTATTAAAGGCTCATTTGATTTGCCACCAAAGAGAGAGTTTCCCATAGAGCAGTGTGGAGGTCATTGAACAAGAAGAACTGAAGAAGGAGAGAGAAATGATATCCTACAAGAAACCAGAATTGCTAAGAATTTAATCATGTTTTTGCATCAGATAAACAAGGAGGAGACATAGTGGGGAGGAAGGAGGAGGACTGACAACTATATACAGTGGCATTTTCAGCTTTAAAAAAAAGTTTGCAGAGAGGGGATTTGAACAAACCAATGACTGATAAGAAGACACACCCAGGGTGACAGGACAATTGTTACCAGGATCAAGGACTAGTAATCAGGTGTAAAAATTAAGTAGAGTCAAGTTCAGATTAGGGGCAATATTTTTACACCAATAAGTTTATAAGCATCAATTAAGTATGTAGACAAGTTTTCTTGCACAACAAAGAGAAGGCCTTTTATATTTTACTTACAGGCATTTCCTTAAAATGCCACCTAATATTTTACTGTCCTGACTAAGGACATGGAAATCTGTCCAGCTGGTTGAAGGAGACCCACATAGGTGGTTATTCAATCTTTATTACACCTGGGGGAAGGTCCAGTGAATTTTCTCAGGGTTTGATACTGGGATTGGCTCTAATTAATTATTTTATTAATATCATGGATGATGGGATAGTGTAAGCTTAATAAATTTTCCAATTATGCCAAATTGAATAGTGAAATTAGTAACCAGAAGAACTTGATTGCAATTGTAATGACCTTTTTGATTTTCAGAAGAATGCAAATGTCAGTTTAATTAAACAACAAGATGCTGGGAGTGAGTCACTAGCAAAGATAAGGTACTTTATATTGTATCTTAAAAAAAAAAAAAAGCTTACATCTTTTTTATGTAATTTATCTTCAACCCTAAAGGTAGGTGCGATTATCACTCTGGAGGTAAAGTGATACTAGGTTGGCTCTCAAAGGGGTTTATAGAGAAATTTGGCAGGACGAAGAGGATGGGGGATGAATTGAAGAATGAATCACCATATAAATATGCAACCAAGCTTCAAACTTAAGTGTTTAGAGATTATAACTTTGGTAATGTGGACTACTTTTACTGGTATTCTCAAAATTGGACATATCTTGAATTTGTGCTCAATTTAGTTTTCCAAAACGTAAGTGCAGGGAAAGTGGCATAAATTATGGAAATTATTCAGCACAGAAAAAGGAAGGTGAAAATGACATACTTCAAACACATTTTCATGGTTCATTATTGGAAACATAGTCAGTAGCTTTTCATTATTTTAATTGGTGATAGGAAAATATACAGTCACATTATTTTCTTTTTAAGAACATTTCTTATACAGAAAAACATCACTATGAAGCTGGAATACATCACTTTCTACTGGGTTGATTTAGGACAATCATTGTCTCTAACCCCTTCCCCTGTCTTCTTTCTTTCCTTCCTTCTTTCCTTCTTCCTTCACTCCTTCCTTCTTTCTTCCTTTCCTTCCTCCCTCTCTTCCTCTTTCCCTTTCCTCCATAGCTTTTTCCCTTACTTCCTTTTCTTTTCTCTCTCTCCCTTCCTCTTAAACTTTCTCCCTTTCTCCATTACTCACTTCCTTTTTTTCTTCTACTTTTAAAAAATATATTTTTTTATTGATTTCAGAGAGAGGAATGGAGTGGGAGAGAGGTAGAAACATCAATGATGAGAATCATTGATATGCTGCCTCCTGCACACCCCCTTCTGGCCCGCAACCCAGGCATGTGCCCTGAACTGTAACCTCCTGCTTCATAGGTTGATGCTCAACCACTGAGCCATGGGCTCTTCTACTTTTTAAAACTCTGTAACTTTGTCTAATGGGGACAATTTTTATTAAGGCTAAAATCTGAACAGAGAGAAACCTGATCTAAGAAAGTTGTATTATGTGTTTCAGCCTTGCCCTTTAACATCACTTCTGTGATTTTACTATATATAATTGAATATCAAAGAGGTATTTGGATTCTTGTATCTTAAAATATGATGTTGTTATAAATTGAAAGTGCCTTCCAGATATGGAAAATAATAATGCATGATTCTCCCATGTAGGTCAAATGGCGGGCGATCATACCAGACTAGAGTTTCATAACATAGAGACTGGCATCATCACTGAACGGCGGTATCTGTCTTCTGTCCCCTCCAACTTCATTGGACACCTTCAGAGCCTGACATTTAATGGGATGGCATACATTGACTTGTGTAAAAATGGTGACATAGATTACTGTGAGCTCAATGCCAGGTTTGGCTTCCGGAATATCATAGCAGACCCTGTTACCTTCAAGACCAAATCAAGCTATGTTGCCTTAGCTACATTGCAAGCCTACACTTCTATGCATCTTTTTTTCCAGTTCAAGACAACATCCCTAGATGGACTAATTCTATATAACAGTGGGGATGGAAATGACTTTATTGTGGTTGAATTAGTTAAAGGGTGAGTATATGACAGTCCAATGACAAATGAAACTTTGGGGGAAATGGGCCTCCATTTCCAAAAACATACATTCAGCAAAATGTATTGGCTTACAAGGCCATGGGCAGGGGTATACAAATAATATATTCATTTAAATTATGTAAGTATCTTATAAATTAATAGGGGTATTGTGTAGTCTTTTACACCTACATTTCCATATGTGAGATGTTATCTGAGATATAAATAACATCAGGTTCTAATTTATGCTATGCATTCCATGAATCTTACACTTCCAATGTGGATTGCCTTACTATCACTAAGCACACTATAATTCTACAAAATAATTCCTACAAATTTGTAGGCTAATTTTTGCTACATTAAATAGATAATTCAAGTAATCAGACTTCTTCAATTTTACAAAATCCCATTTAACTCAAGCTGAATTCTATGTCCAAATTCCTTGAAGAATTTAGAAGGATTTTTGTGAAATTTCCTTGAAAGTGTGATAAAAGTTTTTTGTAATTTAATATGGGTATTCATTCATTCAGTGACTATTATTGCATATTTACAATGGGCTAGATAATGTGCCAGGAAATATATATATATATATATATATATATATATATATATATATACACTCTTGCTACCCCATGCATATCTCAGATTCCACCAACCCCAAGGCACGCATATGCAAGTACTCAATCCTAGGGGTTGTAGGTGAACACATAGATAGAAAAGAAGCACTGTGAAATTTTTTCTAAGATGATCATGCGCAAAGGCTTAGTGTTTAGGGAAAATATGAAACGTATGAGGCAGGGGATGGATAGTAGAGCTGAGACTTGAAGGATGAATCCACATTTCCATAGAGAAGCCGGCATTCAAGGTGGAGGGGAAAGCAGTGCAAAAAGCTGAGAGGAATTACCAGTTCATTGTGGTTAGCCAAGGCTTGAGGGAGGGGTGAAAGAGGGAATGATATATACTTTCCAAAATCATTTGGTCTGGCCCTGCCAAGGCATTAGGGGTGAGGCAATTCAATGTTTGACCAAATATAGCAGGCTAATTTTTAACTTGATAATTTTGTATGGCCCATGAGTGATGCTATAAATATCCAAATGGCCCTTGGCCAAAATAAAAGCTTCCCCAATACTGGTATAGACCCTAATTTAAAAAATATATATTTTTTCATTATTCTTTATAGTGAAGACAATAAAGAATCTACCTTACTGATGCAGAATAGTGTTTCTTTCTCATTAGCTGAGTTTTTATACAAGTCACTCACATGACTTCTAGCAAGGACAGAGCCACCTGAAAGAAAAATTCTCCTCTTGTAGCATCGAGTTTGACTCCATAAAAAAGTTCAAAAAGTGATGGCATTTTCCCACTGTCCTTTCTCCCCCCAGGTACTTACATTACGTGTTTGACTTGGGAAATGGTGCTAACCTCATCAAAGGGAGTTCAAATAAACCTCTCAATGACAATCAGTGGCACAACGTGATGATATCAAGGGACACCAGCAATCTCCACACTGTAAAGATTGACACGAAAATCACAACGCAGATCACCGCCGGAGCCAGGAACTTGGACCTCAAGAGTAAGTGCACCGGGTCAGAGCAGCAGACATGAACCCCATGGTCGCCACTCACCTGGCAGAGCTTGTGTGTGTGTGTGTGTGTGTGTGTGTGTACCTTCTGCAAATACTAACCAGAATTTCATTTCCTGCATATAATTAATAATACAACACACAAGCTTCTGTTCCCTCTTTAATGTGGCAGATACATGCATTTTTAATAGCAGCTCAAAACATGCAACACCTAAGAATGCATGCATGATTAAATTTTAAAGGGTGAGAGAAATGTGTTTGCTTCCATATTATAAAGAAAAATAGGCATTTGCAAGTTTCCGTTTGCAATCAATGTGGAGTCAAGATAAACAGATACCTAAGGAGTTTCTTCAAGGGTTTATTTGTTTTCTTTCCCTGGTGAGATGTCCTAAATACGTACAGCCCCTCTGACCAACTGGGGTCCGAGCCTGGCTTATGCCTTTGTGCCTCCCACAGTGAATCCTCCCACCACACATGCACCAGTGGGAATGTTTCTTTTACTAGCTTCTAACAAAGTCTTAGCAGACATTTTATTTCCTTATTGATACTTGATTTCTCCAAGTGATCAATATAAACATCTTGGAAAACCTGTCAATAACAGGAAAAAAAATAACACAAGTTTCTATCTCAGTGGGCTTTTGTGAGTTACTAAGAACATATCTACTAGTATCAATCCCACCACATTTTTTATAATATATTTTTATTGATTCCATGGAGAGGAAGGAAGAGGGAGAGAGAGCTAGAAACATCAATGATGAGAATCATTGATAGGCTGCCTCCTGCACACCTCTCCCTGCGGATCAAGCCTGGAACCTGGGCATGTGTCGTGGTTCATAGGTCGGTTCTCAACCACTAAGCCATGCCGGACAGGTGATCCCATCACATTTAACAGGACAACCAGCATTGGACGAGGTATCATTAGCATTTTATTGAGCTCGGAATGACTTGCCGAGGGATAAAAATACTGGTACAATTGAGCAAAGACACGTTCCCAGTTTTTTGTTTTTTTTAATTTTTAAAAAATATATTTTATTGGTTTTTTACAGAGAGGAAAGGAGATGGATAGAGAGCCAGAAACATCGATGAGAGAGAAACATCGATCAGCTGCCTCCTACACAACCCCCACTGGGGATGTGCCCGCAACCAAGGCACACGCCCTTGACTGGAATCAAACCTGGGACCCTTCAGTCTGCAGGCTGATGCTCTATCCACTGAGCCAAACCGGTCAGGGCACATCCCCAGTTTTGACCCAGGCCCCTCTGTTGCTGCTTCTGCCCTGTCCTGGATGCATTCCATAGTCCTACAGGGACCCTCGTGGTCACATTTTTACTTGGCAAGAGGTGTTCGCTTGTACTGATGTGATCTTTCCCTTTGATTCAAAGAGAATATACATGGGGCAGTTAGGGAACTGGAAAGAGAAAACCCAACAGAAGTCTTTCTAGAGAAAAGTCCTCTTTCTAAATCAGATAAAAGAAGAAAGAAAAGTGTTTCACTTTCTGTAATTGCAGAACTTATTTATAATCACCCAACACCTAAAATAAGTGGTAACGGCTGTCTCCCTCTCTCAGAGTGGCCTCTTGTTAACTTCAAAGCCATCTTGTTTGTGCCCACAGATCAAGTAGCTCAGCTCAAAAGGTGAAATGCAATTCAAAGGAAATGCTGCTTACCAGGCCAACCCTCTTTCTTGTCTCTGACTGAAGGGAATGGAGGGCGTTTTCTGCCCCTGATTTTTTTGTGCCCCGACGTACACAGCAGGCTCAGGCAGTCACTGTGAAGGAAAGGGAGAGATCGTGACACTGAGTGTGCTGGCCAAGCCAGCCGCCAGCTCAAAGCCAAATGCTGTCCTGTTTGTCCTGTAGGGAGGGACCTCAGGAAGCATGAGTGAGCCTCATGAGAAACTGGGCACTGTGTCCGGGACGAAAACAGTTGGAAAAGAGCAGTTCAAGGTCGGTTGAAGTATGTGACCTGCACAGACCTGCCCCTCGAGGGCACAGAGAAGCAGTGCCAGGCAGTGGGTAATGTCTCATCAGACAAGTAGGGCACTGTCTCTGAGATACATCGTTTCTCCTTCCTACCTACATGCCTACTCCCATTGGGGGGCTTATCACATAGGACCGTCTATATCAGTGGTTTTCAACCTTCCTAATGCCGCGACCCTTTAATATAGTTCCTCATGTTGTGGTGACCCCAACTATAAAATTATTTTCGTTGCTACTTCATAACTGTAATTTTGCTGCTGTTATGAATCATAATGTAAAAAGCTGATATGCAGGATGTATTTTCAGGGGTCACGACCCACAGGTTGAGAACCAGTGGTATGAACTCTTCACTCGGCACTGAGCAGCACTGCTGTCTTCCGTGCCAGTCATGAAGGATTCAGCCACTCCAATCTGTCTTGGACAGCTTTTATTTTATGCCTTTTTTTTTTTTTTTTTTTTTTTTTTTGCCTAAGAGCTGTACTCTTATAGGGTTAAAAGAAACTCATCAGGTTTATTTTACACTCTTCTTAAAGTCACTTTAGTTCTTCTCAAAGTGCAGTCAACCAACTTAACCCCATCGGAGTCACATGGAGGGATTTACTCAATACAGATTCATGGGCCCCACCTCCCACAGACTAAGATTGATGCGTGCGGAACAGGTGTCCGTATTTTTAAAGAGCACTCACTAATCTAAACCCTGTGTTTTTCAAAGTCCAGAAAAATCAGTATCTTTGTTGAGGCCAAATTTAACTCAATTTTTAATTTTAGTAAAAATCCTGGCTTTGCCTTTTTTGTCCTGTAAGAATTTTACTTGCTTTGTTTTGTTTGACCAGTCCTGTGCTGAGATGATATGGGATGCCTGGGGATCATGAAAAGTGTTTTTATTTCTCATGTTACCATCCCTTAGAAAGACACTAGAGGGCGGCATATGGCCACAAAACTTGCCATCTGGGATTCAGGACGGGGAAACCTCAACAGGCTCCTTTTGTGCTAGGAAGCAGAATTTCTTTGTTTTCCCACCATCCCAGAGCCCACTTAGCCTTCTGATAATGCATGATTTCGCCTGTGGCTCTGTTTCATTATATGCATTGGACCTGACAGTAGAAATTTGAAAGCTAGGGAACATGTGTGCCAATCCCTACCTTGACTTTGAAGGAGATGGTCAGAAATGGGCAGCAGTCGAATGATCTTTCTCTGAAAAAGAGAATTCCATGCAGGTGACCTTGTTCAAATTATGTTTCCTGACACTGCCGGGTCCTCAGGGGAGGCGTGTCTCTCCCTGCTGACACGGTTTTGCTTTCATCTTTATTTCCCAGCTGTTTGTGTTCTATTCCCTCTGGCTATTATGTACAAGCTGCAACATGCAATGAAAAGAGCAGCATAAATTTGCTCTCTGGAATGAATTTCTAGCACAGCTGTACATTCATTGTGGGGCTTTTGAGTCCTGCCCCCTTCAGAGAGATAAAGGGTCGGTGTAACGCCTCCTCATGTTCCTACTCTTGTTCCTATAGTTGGCAAGTGTGTATGTTTGTATGTGGTTGTATATGGGAAGGAGCTGATATTTATTGATTTCCTATGAAATGCTAAGGAGATTTAAATCAGGTTATTTTATTTAATCCTAGCCATTAGCCAGGGACTTGAATCAAGGTCAGTCTTGTTCATTCATGAATCTAGTTCAAGAACAAAGAGAGGGAGGAAAGATAGTCTTTGACCTTTGTCTTCCATGGGCATCTTCCTTTATAGCGTTACTTGTTTATCCTTCAGCAAATTGAGGACAATTTACTTGATGGGGGACAAAAAAAAAAGAAAAGATTTCCAGGTGACTGGAATACAGTGCCTTCAGGTATCCACTTAGGAAAACTACTTAAAAGTGGATATTTCATTTATAGGCCATGTGTAGGTCAGGCCAGGCTGAGCTTTGCCCTTTCTTCTTCCTCTCAGACCCCAAATTTCTTGCCCCTAAGGGCTTTGAGCAGCTCTCCCTCTGATCCCCTATCTTATCTCTTCCCTCTTCCCACCCAAACTAGGACTGTTATCTATTCATTAACCTTCCTTTTATCCTTCCTCAAATCTACCTTTCCCTAATCAGAGATGGCCCAACCAGGGCTTTCCTTTCAAATGCATTCTACTTCCAAGCAAAGATTAAAAGGTAAAGGCAGGGGAGTACCTCCCTTCCAGGATGTAGCCTGTGTGGGGTTTTTTTTTGTTTTGTTTTTGTTTTTATTTTTGTTTTTGTTTCCAAATTGAAGGCAAGAACCTCCACCAGCAAAGGAGTTATGATTCCCTTTGTTGTGCTGGTCTGGAGCCAAACCTCCAATATCTCTGAGCTTTGGCTGTAGTATTCTTGTTCTTTCCAACTTGACCTTACACTTGTCTCTGTTACTCAGCTACCTACTCACTCAATCCTGAACATAACCCCTGTGCCCCCATTGTCTCCCCTTTACTGTTGCTATTTGGTAAGTCATTGCTTTGGTACTTGAGCGATCCAGAGGACACCCAAGTCCTGGCCATGTCTAACTAAACATGCCCAAGCTTTGTTCATCCACATGCCATCCAATCGCTCGTTTGCTCAAATAAGAAACTTTAAAAGAACAGTCTGACTTTGAGCTTAGCCTTAAAGCAGGAGGTGGCACTGAAAATGGAGGCAAGCTCCTGTTATCCTGTTGGTGAATTGATTGATTGATCTATTGATTTTTAGTTTGTAAGGGAAAGAGATTTATTCCCATTGCTTCAGTTAATGGGAGATTATTTTAAGGATCCATTAGGAAGAAAGACACATCCTTTTAGCTGCTGAGCCATGAGGTCACACAGCAAATAAGAACTTTGTTCTAATAGTCATACTGGCATCTCAAGAACAACCCTCTTAGGTGCTCCCTTGGCATATCCCCCATACATCCTCCCACTGCTCTGCCCACTCCCACTGGGATCATTTCTCTTTCTTCTCTGCTTCTGGCTTCTTCTACCTTGCCTTCTTCCGACTCATGGCTCCTACCTATGGCCTTTGTTCCTGTGTGTGTCCCCAGTTCTGCCGACTCTCTGCGTCGGCTCACGTTCAAATTCCCCAGAGTGAGTGGACCTGCCTGGAACACAGCTTCATGGGCTTTTGCCCTGCAGCGGTCGCTCAGGCTCACTTCCTCAGGCCAAGCCACTGTAAACAAAGAGGTAGATTTGCAAGGTATAAAATGTGAACTGAAAAGATGATCGCTAGGGAAGGAGGCTGGGCTGGAAGGCTCCCCTTAGCTTCTCAGGGGGTAGCAGGGTGATTTGCCTATTTAGAAAGGCCCTCCATGTAGTCCCAGACAGTGAGGAGAGGAGGAATTAAGGGGTTTTGAGTAGGAGAGTAGAGTTTATGATGCACTTTAGAATCATTTCTTTGGCTTCCGTGTAGAGAACGGGCTGAGGCTGGTGAGGAAAGAGATCGCTTTGGAGGCAATCATCATGTATGGACCATAAAAGTAAGACTTGCCATTTTTGTTCCTCCTTTTCCCACACAAGCATTGAAAGACACTTAGAGATATGAAACTATTGTTTCCTGCCTTCTCCATTGAGTTTCCAGGCTTTGCAGGACTCAGTCTCAATCTATTTTCTTTACTGTAATTCCTTTGTCAGCTCATTTTACTCACTCTCACCCCCACCCCCTATGAGATGTTTTCTTTCCATGTCCAGTTGTCTTGACCCATTTGTCTTGTCTTGGAAGTTCTTTCCTCTGCTTCCCCACAAACCCTGGATCAGCTAACACATCTGCAGCAGAGTTCAAGTTCCTTGTTCCCTAAAAGCACTTTAAAAAAAATCCTTTACCCTTTGTGATTGTTCTGGAATCTCTTCTACATTAGCCATAGTTTTCCATGTTTCGTTTTTTCAATTCCCTCCAAATCTGTTATTTGAAATTTCTCTTCCCACCTTTTATCATTGATCTTGAAGACAATCTGGTATGACTCATTCCTTTCACAAATAAGAGGAATATGCTCAGGCAGCTAGTTAGTGTTTTATATCTAGTCTTTAATTCCCAGTTCAACAATTTTTACAATAGACTAGGGAAAACAAGCTGTTTTTTTTTTCTTTTTTTCCCCTCACATTAACCTCAGTTAACTGCTAGTGACAGCCTGGAGCAACATTCTGAAAAGAAATCTGAGACCTTCTATGGACTCACGGGAGAAGACTATTCCCATGGCCAGCCATAGGTGCAAGATGGAGACTGTAGGCCATCTACCGGCTGGTGCAGGTTTGATGGCCCCGAACCTTCCCATTCCTAGTTGTTTGGCTGTAGGTGATAGAGGTGTTTAAAGCCCTGATGCTGGTTTCTGCTCATCCACAACATTGGCTGAGCTCTGACAGCCTCAGGCCTTGGCTTGTGTGCTTACAAATTAGTAAGGGATGTCATGCACCAGAAAAGATAGCTTTCCTCAGTCCTCCCACAGGGATGTGGAGGCTCCTGGAAACCTGAACCCATGACTCAAATACCTTTCAAATGTGCTACCAATTTACCATGGGGCAGGCAGTGATTAGATGAGCTGATCTCATAAAGCTGGTGGTATTTAGGGTGTGAAGAAGCAAGTGCCTGCAGGTGCTCAGAGCTGGGTTTTTAAGGGTCAGGTGACTTCTCGAGAGATCTCAGCCTCTTCATAGCTGGGTCTTCAGTGCTCGTCCCTCTTCAGGGACTGCCAAGGTGAAGCTGAGCGGTCTTCCCAGAGATTGAGCTTCTCTGGATGTCAGAGCCAAATGGGAAAGCAAGCTTGGCAAAGTCTCTCTCACTCCAGAACGTAAGTCTCATAGTTTGCTTGGTTCTCAGACCTAACCTTTTTTTTTCTGAAGGGAGAATTAGACAAAGGTCTTTGGGATACAAAAAGCATAAACCCATTCAGGCTAATTTAAGTAATAAGGGCGGGGAGGGGGGGGGCGTGGAAGAGGCAGGGTATAGCACTAAGGGCTCAAGGGCAAGAAAGCAGATTTCTAGGCTGTGCGTCATAAAAGCATCTTTGCCTCTGTTGGTCTCCATGGGGGCTGGGTGCTGCCTTCTCTCAGCTTCCCAACGAGCACCCCCTCATTCTTCTCCCTCTCTGCACAATGTGAAAGCTGTCTCTGCTTTCATAAGCACTGGCAAACTTGGCCTCCCCAGACCTGACTTTCCACCTCGGACCAAATCAGAGACCCAAGAGAAACTCGCTTGAGTTTAGGAATCCTAGTGCCAAATTCTTGGGAGAGTAAATTTGGTTGGAACATATGTTATCCCTGTGGCCAGGAAGGGAATGTATGGCTGCTCTGGATTTGTTTGAAGAAATAAACAGGACACTTGAGATATAATGGAGCCATCAAAGGAGCCAAAGGTGATCTTTAAACCGCTATGCAAAAGTCAGGGGATTGGGTTTCCTTGCCCTGGGGCAGGGGTTGGAGGTAGCTGCTACCATCATCAAGATACTGGAAAACTAGGCATTGCATGGAACCAAATGTTCAGTTGACTAAACTCATCAATGCTTGGGCGAACAAAGTTATATTGTGGTTGGAGGGAGAGACTGTGTTGATCTGGGCTTACAGGCAGCACCTGGGACACAAAAGCCCGAAATCAGAGGCTTGCGGCAAATCATGAGGAACACAGGGGGAAGAAGAACACTAGGTGTTTAATTTCTGTGGAATTGGAAAGGATCAAACCAGGCTCCTCTAGGTCTGGAAAGGCCAGAGGGGCCTGGCGGACTCTGGGTAAGGTTATCGTTGTTGATTACAGATCCCAAAAGTAAGTTTCACTGTTATTTTCAGGCAGTTGTTACATTTCGATTGGCTTGGTAGTAATAGACTGCCACCCCCTTTCACTGTGACTCAGAGGAAAACTAGCTTCTACCTCCTGAACCTGCACAGTTCCTCCTGGGCCATGGGGTTAGCATTGAAATAGACTGGAAACGAGGTGGGCTCAGCCCCACTGCTATAGAGATGCTCTGGAGCCGATTTTGCCATCTTTACTCCTGTAGGAAAGCAGGGCTTTGATGGCACGGAGCTGCTGTGAGCTCACTGTTTTTACCCACTGGAGGGGACTTCCAGTGCTGCTGCAGGGGAACATGTGGTCAGTCGGGCTTTCTTGCTAATGCCACATTCATGTGGTTTTCTAAGTCTGCTTTAAAAAAGGGCCCTATCTTGGTCTTTGCAGTTAATTATTGTGTTTTGTCTTGAGAATGACGTGAGAAGCAATACAGCATTGTAATTAAGGCGGTGTTGGACAGACTTGGCTGAAATACCATCTCTATTTTATGTGTCTTTAGTGGAGGGAGCTACACCACTATCTTCAGCATCTACCTTTACGAAGCACTAGCTAAGATGTACAGAGAGGACCTCTTTCATTTCCATGACAGAGTGGTGGGATAGCTGTACTTAGGTCCACAATACAGATGATGAAACAAAAGTAAGGCTTAGAGAGGTTTTTAACATCTCACCTTTCGGGTAATGATGGTCATATTAAATAGTAATAAGTATTTTAACCATTTCTGAGGGTTTGTCCCATCCCATGCACTGTTATAAATAGTTTACACCTGGGATCTCATTGATTTCTCCCAAGGAGGCAGGAGCTCAGCCAGTGTGTTCTTGGAAGCTCAAGGGTTCATAACCAGGGCAGACTCATAAGGCTCACCTGCCCATATAACAGCTGTTGGCAATGTTGTTATCCCCATAGCTACCCTGGCACAGGACAGCCCATCTGGTCGTCTCGGGATTTTTTGGAGGTTACTTATTAACCTGCCTAGCCAGGCTGTACAATGTCCTCACTCCCCACGCCCACCCCACACACTGCTTACATCTCCCATCACTGGTTTTCCCCGGGAGTTCGGGGATTTTTAAAAAGACCTAGTACTCATGTACTGTATCTACTTTTGGCATTTATACATTTAACATGAATGATTCCATCTATTTTTGAGAAACTTGATGGTCTGTGACATAATTACTGGTACACTTGCCAGGACACAAGTTTGAATCATGCACAGTGATGGCCATATGCAGAACTGAGTTTCTTTGAGAGAGATTGTCTTGTGGCCTTGAATCTGTCTTTGTTCTCTATTCAGAGTTACATTATAATAAACTACCTTCATTATTGTCATTATCATCATAATTAACTCAATGACTAATGTTATTTATTGACTATCTATAGGTCAGACACCGTGTTAAGGGCTCAAATGCCATACTGTTAAAGAAGTATGATGTTTGAATCTAATCAAGCTACAGTATTTTCACCTCAAACCATCACTTTAAAATATATTTTGTTGAGGTATTTGTATAATATACTAGTTTAAGGAAATGTTTGGGCTCATTTTTAAGACAATCCTGTAATCATCCTATCTAATAAAAGAGAAACATGGTAATTGGCATACGACCGCTACCCTTCCCATTGGCTAATCAGCGAGATATGCAAATTAACTGCCAGCCAAGATGGCGGCCGGCAGCAAGGCAGCTTGAAACTAACATGAGGCTTGCTTACTTCAGTGACGGAGGACTCCAATGTTCCCCGCCTGCCTTGCCGGCCTCTGAGCCTGCAGTTTGAAACATAGTTACAAATATAGAAGATAAACAAAACCCCAGAAACCAGCTTTCAGTGAGCCGGGATCTCAGAGCTGGAGTTGATACAGTGTCTCGATTATAGAACCCAGCAGAGGCCTCAGAGCTGGAGCCAGAGCTAAAGCTGGCCCAGAATAAAAAAAAAAAAGATAAAAAGGAGCAGTTGGGAGCTTCAGTCACCCATGAGCCTAAAAACAGCCCTCAGCCCCTCACCCAGACTGGCCAGGCACCCCAGTGGGGACCCCCACCCTGAAGGGTGTGTGACCAGCTGCAAACAGCCATCATCCCCTCACCCAGGCTGGCCAGGCACCCCAGTGGGAACCCCCACCCTGAAGGGTGTGTGACCAGCTGCAAACAGCCATCATCCCCTCACCCAGGCTGGCCAGGCACCCCAGTGGGGACCCCCACCCTGATCCAGGACACCCTTCAGGGCAAACCAGCCAGCCCCACCCATGCACCAGGCCTCTATCCTATATAGTAAAAGGGTAATATGCCTCCCAGCACCAGGATCAGTGGAGCCTCGAGGCCTCCCAGCACCGGGGTCAGCGTGACGGGGCAGCGCCCAAACCCCCTGATCGCCCTGCAGCTCTGTGTGTGACAGGGGGCGGGGCCACAACCTCCCTATCCGCCCTGCTCTGTTCGTGACAGGGGAAGGCGCCCCAACCTTCTGATCAGCCCTGCTCTGTGCGTGACAGGGGGAGCTCCTGAACCCCCTGATTGCCCTGCAGCTCTGTGTGACAGGATGCGGCGCCCCAACCCCCTGATCGCCCTGTGGCTCTGTGTGTGATGGGGTGCGGCACCTCAAACCCCCCGCCCCCCACGGGCCCTGCTCTGTGTGTGAGGGGGTAGAGCCATAACCTCCCCATTGGCCCTGCCCTGAGTGTGAGAGTGGCAGTGCCCCAAGCCCCTGATCGGCCCTGCTCTGTGGGTGATAGAGGGTGGTGCCCCAACCCCCCCCCTCCCCCCACGGGCCCTGCTCTGTGTGTGATGGGGTAGAGCCATAACTTCCCCATCGGCCCTGCCCTGAGTGTGACAGCAACGGTGCCCCAACCCCCTGATCGGCCCTGCTCTGTGGGTGATAGAGGGCGGCGCCCCAACCCCCTGATCCACCTTGCTCTGTGTGTGACAGGGGGCGGTGCCCCAACTCCCCTATCGGCCCTACTCTGTGAATGACAGTGGGGAGCTCCCCAACCTCCTGATCGACCCTGCTCTGTGCGTGACAGGGTAAGGAGCCCAACCCCCCTGATGGGCCCTGCTCTGTGCGTGACAGGGGGCAGTGCCCCAACCCCCTGATCGGCCCTGCTCTGTGCATGACAGGGGGTGGCGCCACAACCTCCCCATCAACCCTGCCTTGAGTGTGACAGGGGGCAGTGCCCCAACCCCCCAATCGGCCCTACCCTGAGCGTGACTGAGGGTGGCATTGCAACCTCCCAATCTGCCCTGCTCTGTGCATGACAGGGCGGCATCCCAACTCCCCAATTGGCCCTGCTCTGAGCCCGACCAGGGGCTGCACCTAGGGATTGGGCCTGCCCTCTGCCACCCGGGAGCAGGCCTAAGCCAGCAGGTTGTTATCTCCCAAGGGGCCCCAGACTGCGAGAGGGCACAGGCCGGGCTGAGGGACCCCCGTCCCCCCCCCCCCCCAGTGCACAAATTTTTGTGCACTGGGCCTCTAGTTTTACATTATAAAACAACTGCAATTCAAAAATTTTAAAAACTGTCCAATCTAAGCTACTTATTAATCAAAACTGAAATTTGGGGTGGGAGTCTGTTTGGGCCAGTCACAGGCAGGAACAGGGGCATTTCAGCTTTGTCCCTTCCTGTTACGGTCTTCCCACAGCTTGGTGACGAGACTAGATGATGTTCTGTTCAGACTCCTGGTCTGACAGATCCTCAAGTTCACTCTTCCTTTCCTGGTGCGCTCCTGGGTTCATCCAAGGTTCCTCTGCTGGGACCTCCTGTCTTTAAGCCCCGTGGAGTGGTTATGCCCTCTGTTCCTTCCGCCAGCCTCACTGCTGGGGTCTGCTCCACCCCAGGCAGTCCTGCCTGTCTTGCTTTCCCTGCACACAGGGCCCACGTCTGCCCATGAGCAATGCTCATGCATTGTGTGTCTCACCAGCCCTGAGAGCCTTGGAAGTGAGGCCCATTCCCAATGCTTTCATTTTACTCTTCTGTGTGAACTTTCTTAATATGTCAGGCACTAGTCCTGTATCCCCCAACTCTGTGGTCGGCAAACTGTGGCTCGCGAGCCACATGCGGCTCTTTGGTCCCTTGAGTGTGGCTCTTCCTAAGCCTTAGGAGTACCCTAATTAAGTTAATAACAATGTACCTACCTATATAGTTTAAGTTTAAAAAAATTGGCTCTCAAAAGAAATTTCAATCGTTGTACTGTTGATATTTGGCTCTGTTGACTAATGAGTTTGCCGACCACTGCAACTGCAGGAAACAAAGCAGGTTTTCAAGGAGACCTGAGAGCCTTCTCACTAAGCTTGGGGCTAGGTTGTGAGCTCACATTTATTGCATAGTAAGACCTACCTATGTCAAAAATATTTTTAGACATCTTTCTTTCCAATTTCTTAGACATCTTAATTTCCTTTATTGTTGTTATGAAGATGATGTCCTTAAACTAACTGAGGGACTCAAGGTCTGAGAACCAGTATTTTATCATTTCCTTTGTAAATTTTGCATTTAGTTATCTGTCTAAGACTCACATTATCTCATATCTGTAGTGTTGGCACTTTGATCAGAACTTCAATTCTGATATTCTATCACAAGTTGGTCTCTTAATCTTTACAATAATTAGATGAGTGAGCTATTAATGCTCATATATTATAGATGAGAAAAAGGAAACTCAGAAAAGCTGAGTTGTCTACAAATAGAATTTGCACTCAAGTCTGTAGAAGCATTTAAATACTACTATATATATATATTGGCCAACATATTAGAAGGGTTTTCTTATGATTATCTAGAGTGAAAAATAGTATGTATTTTAATCTGAGGGAAATTTTCATATAATAAAATGCATTTTCTCCTCCATATACAGAATAGGGCAAAAGTAGGTTGACAGTTTTTCTTACAGAAAATAATACAGTAATCAATAAATATTACTGGAATAAAATGTGTTCCATGTACTCACAACTGTAAAACTACTTTCTCCTCACCCTAGAAGTTCTTCAAACTTCTATATTACTATAGTGCATGGTGCTGAAAATTTCACTTTGGTAATTACAAAAGCATTGGATATTTTATTTTCACTTTCCACATGCTCAGCCCTTCCCTATGCTTTGCACAGAGCCTGTACATTGATTCTATCTCCTTGGCCCCTGAAGTCTTCCTCAAATACTTCAGCCCAAAATTTTAATTGCTCAATGTCCTTAATATATAGTTTATAGAACATGTACATTTATAGGTGCTTTAAAGCAGGCCCAGGCAAGTATAGCACTTGGTGGAATGATTGGAGATTGGTCAATCAATCAATCAATCAATCAGTCATCAGCTTGTGCCAGAGGACTATGTGCCAGTCTATTCAACTGCTGGAGCCCTCCATTTCCCCAGCCTTTAAGGAAAGTTGCCCATACCTCCCTGCCCTCCTTTTTGATCCCTGCTGTTAACTATTAGCTTTTCTCCTTAAGAATAATTTAAATAGTGGAAGAACAAAGTATTTGGAGACATGCCTAAGGGAATAACACCATTCCAGGGGGGCCTCATGACCTCATTGAGAATATTCTATCCTTCAGGCACAGAAGGAATTCCTTCTTTGAAAAAAAAATACAAAAAAGTTTAAAAATAAAGAGTTTCAGTAAAGCTCATGACATTGTAGAAGTTTTCTGTCAATTCTGTAAAGTTTTTGTGTGCTTTGTACCTTACGGTTCTTTCAAGCTGTCCAGGAAACTGCTGAGGGCTTTACCCTCTTATCCTGTATATCTGAGCTGAGAGCAGGTGCCATTTTTTTTAACCTGCATTAAAGAGGCCATTATTATGGGGAAGAACTGGTCTTTTATACTTTCCATATACACCACCAGGGCTTCCCCACACCGAATAAATGTTCCTTTGTTTTGAAGTAGAAAAATTACATTTTGGAAAATAAGAAGAAAAAAAAAAGCCAAATAGTTATCTTGAGCTACTTAAACTCTCAGGGCAGATGAACAGGTTTGCATAGGTCTGCTTACTGGTCCCTTAGTTATAAGTCATTTTTAATTTCAGGAACGGTCATTTCTAAACTCCTCCACCAATTCTATTCCTGTCACTGAGATGGTTTTTAGTAAAAATAGACAGACAGTGTGGTAGAGTAGGAAAAGAGGTAGGTAGCCTGGGAGTGGGAGGCTGGCATGGTGGTGCTTTTTCTCCTTGTACTGGTTGTATGGCCTTGGACAGGCTACTTATCTTTCCAGAAGGATAGTTTGCTCACCTGTATTGCGAGGATAATAATAACTTCCTGCCTATTGTGAAGAGTTGGTATGAGGATTAAATGGAATGAGAACAGGCAAAGCACCATTCAAACCTAGGCACTGTGCATATGGAAGGCGTAACAGTACCTGTGAGCTCAAGATCCTCTGAGTTGAGTGCAGTCCCAGGGAGAGAATAATGAAACCTGAAATGGTGACAGAATTGTGTGCTGCTAAAGGATGTTGGAGGCATCTAAACTGGCTGCCACTTGCATAGGGAATAAAGGAAAACAAATGAAAACATTTGAATCCCTTTGAACCAAAAGGTAGATTTGCAAAGCTGTGAGATGAAGTTTGCTGGGCATGGATTTATGCGACTGGACTCCCACCCCATCTGCCACAGGGTCACTGTCATAGTGGGTTTAAAAGAAGATGGGTTGCCGCATACACCTCCACAGCAATTTTATTTCATTATTTCCCATTGAACATGCCCACCAGCTTTCCCGCACAGGAGGCTGGCCAAACACACAAGCAAAATCTGTCTTCATGTTGTGAGTCTTATAACCGTACTTTTAAAAAAAGGTCTCATTTTTGGGAAATTTTATTTCAAAAATATCAGCTCCAACAGAAATTTCAGAATATCGAAAGCATGTTTCTCTCCTGCCCAGAAACATAATGTCAATATTAACTCTAAAAAGACTCACTATAGGAAAACATTAAGGTCTGAACTCCAACTGATTGGAATCCCCCCACCTGTTCACACACCGGTATTAGGTTGGACAAAGGATGAATGTAGGTGTCCTACTTATCTCTTTGTAGGAGACAATTGAGAAGTAGCTGACATCTAAAAATCAAATTTGGGAGTCTTAAGAATTCTACCCACTTATCAGAATTGTGATACCTAATACTTATGGCTATGGAAGCAAGTTGACTTTATCTTCATGTGATTACTAAACAAGGAGATGAGCCCCCACCCCCAGTTTTGTCCCAGGAATCTGTGTTATTTTGCTTGGACTTCTGGGAATGTTTATCGCGGTTACTTTCCTCCATCGCCCAAGGTACTCCTAAACATTTCTACATTTTGTACTAGTGAAGCTGTACAAATTTGCTACTTGCCACTTAGAGTATACAGTGTGTAACCAGTGTAAATTAAGCAAGAATTATCATAGTTGTAGAAGACTTGGGCTTGGAATCAGACCCTGCCATTTTCTGGTAGTATAGCCTTGAGCCATAGTGTCTTTATGATATTATAGCCTTGAACCATAGCTCACCAGGTGCACACCAAATGAAACACTACATGTGCCAGTGCTTGATGAAGTTTAGAATACTACGCCAATGTGTACTGTTGTAATAATAAAGCCAGAGCTGACTTTTCTGGTTTTGACCAAGGCAGTTCTTGACACTGATTACCAAGAAGTCAAAGCAGGGGGGTGGGGGAGGCTTTCTCTCACTCAGACAGGGCTCTATACATTGAAATTCAGCTACCTAAGTGATTTTTGAGTGAAATGTAAAGTCTTTTTACCACAGACAATATACTATTACTCTTAGGTGTGGGAGCCTATAGGGCCAGGAAGACTGTGGTTGACAAGGAACTAAAAGGTAGAGTCTTTTAACTGCAGAAGGCTCATGAAGAGGTTCTCAGTTACCACACATTGATACCATTCACTGTTTCTGTACTTCTATCATTGTCTGCCTCTCTCTACAAATAAATGCAATGTATGCCAGTTAAAATTTGTCATGAATTCTATCACTGCATTGAATGATCTTAATGAACTAGATGATGTTCAAGAGAGGGGTCAGTAGAAATATTTCCCACAATTAACTTTATTATTTCTTGAGAGGAGGAAACCAGGGATAAATAAGAGTGGTGTAACCCATAAACACCTTCAGTATGCCCTTACTGTTTGAGTGATTAATTATTGCTTGCAACCTGCTGATTTATCCATTTATTCAATGAGAACAAGTAATCATTGAGTCCCTACTAATTGAAAATGAGAATATAGTGATGCTTAACTCATAACATTTTTAGGAATTTATAGAACAATGGGAAGATAAGACAGCCACACAAAGAACTAGGAGATAAATAGTAATTGCCAGAAAAGAGGTTCAAACATTACGTGGATTCAAAGGTCATACTTGCCTATGACTGGGGAAACAAATACAATAGCAAGGAAGAATATCGGTGGAGTCCCCCAAATTGGATAGGGTTTTGAAATGGAAGATTGGGAGAGGAAAGGTGTTCATGATAGAAGTAATATGTACAGTAAAGAATGATGAAGCGACATGAACATGCAGTATTGGAAAAATACAGTTTGACTAAAGATTAGGATATAGGGATGGGATTGATGTTATCTTAACTCTCTGCCAGGCTAACGTCATTGGAGAAAGATTGTTCAAAATTTAGGAACAGTGAATGAAGCTGGATAATTCAAAATCTTGAACACTGCTAACTTCAGGCTTTATTTAGAAGAGAGAGGAAGGTACTGAAGAAATCAGACACAGTGGGAAGACTGATAATGGTGTTGATGAGGAGGATGGATGGAGGCAGGGACGCCAGATAACAAGTTATTGAATGAAAGGTGTACAAGGGGAAAAGGAGGCAAGTACTGGAAAAGGAAATGAAAATAGAAAAGACGAATGTCAGAAGTATTGGCAATAGTTTGAATGTAAGCTCTGAGATACAGAATGAAGTTAAAAATAATTTTGAACTTTCCTTTTGGGTATCAGGGAGACTAGAAATGCAATTATTATGAAACAGGGAAGTCTGGACATAGTTCTCCAGCAAGGGGAAAGATGACGGTTTGATTTTAGACTGAACTTAGAAAGCCCGACAAGCCTAAAAATGATTCACAGGCATTGCCTACAGAAGCAAACACCGGTAGTTCTAGGATTGAACCCTTACTGTACTGAGGAAGACTAAGGTATATAAAGCTAGAGAATAAGTAATAAATCAAACTGTTAACCACCGGGCATCTCTTCATCAAAGAGTTTCTAAAATTTACCTGACTTTTTTCATAGAGATCTATAAAGGACACAGCTCTTGTATCTTAGAACAAAACATCTAGTTGAGTTGCCAGCTTTGACTTCAATATTGGATATTTCCTGTGCTTTGAACTCGGATGTGGTTTTGGATAGGGTTAGCTGTTCAATCCCATGTGTGGTTTGTTTTAAAAGTTTCCATTTATCTACTTGTAGGCTCAAATGTATTAGAGAAATATTAATGACTCCCATGCTTTTACTTTCAGTAATTTAATATCATTTACTTAAGCAATCACAGGAAATAGTGACTCTGACTTTCTTCCAGGAGGAAAAAAAAAAAGAGTAAATAAGTGACTGTTTGTTTCCTAGGGGTTATAGATGATTTTTTTTCTCCTATCTAACAGGGCACACTTTCATAAAACAAGGTTTACATTTTATTTGCCTCCCAAAGAAATGCTGTATTAAGGTATATGGTCAAGATCTGACCTGCGGGTGTTCCTTTGTGGATATGCAATAAACGATTGACATTAAAGGCGATTGCAAATTTGGGGCAGAGTTGGATCCCTGGGGTAAGGGGATGCACTTATACTGCAGAATAGCTCTTAGAAACCATTCCAGCCGGTGTGTACTTATTCTACTAGCCAATCACAAGAATTGAGAGAAAAGTTAGAGTTGTCTCCAAATTTGCTGTCCAAAGTCCAGTGTTCACATCCCAGAATTGTACTTTCTCCGGTCCAGCCAGAAGGGAAGGGAGGCAGTGTGTATTCCTTACTTCAGCTTTTTCTTTTTTCAAGTGCCACTTACAAGAAATGACTGGAGCCTCACGTCTCCCTGGAGTTTTAGTTACCCAAATCTACAAAGCAGATGTCCTTTATAAATATGCTGTTTTTTAAATTAGAATGAAAGCGAGATGTTTAAGAGGCACCAACAATCCATGTGAATAAAAGGGAAAGCTGAGTCAAAGAACTAATTATACCCTGATACTTGCATCCTGCTGCTGCAAGGCGGACCTCGGAGCCCTCGCTCTAATTGCCTGTGCCCCCTGTTTTAAGAGAGGAGAAAACCTCTTACACCACTTCATCTGCTTTTGGTGGAGGGCTCCCAAGCCATGCCTCACAGCCCCACCATCTTTTCCCTAAGCTCCCAGTTTACATCATCTCATGCCAATAGGGCATTCCTACTCAAACTCCAGGTGGGCAATGTTAAATTACAATTTCATCTCTTCTTTCTAAATTATGACTGCTTCATGTTCCCCTGTTTCCTAGCCTGCGTGGCTTCTGTTTGGGGACTTACCTTTTCGTTGTTGTTCAGCTTTCGTTTTTAAACTGGTAGTCATATATTCTCTTGTGCTACAATCGCCCTTCTTTTGAGTTGACTTATTCAACACTATTTACCAGTTCCCCTTCGAAAAATTCTCTCTTCCTGCCAAGTCTGGCCTGTTATGCTCTTTTTTGAATGCTGTATTCATTTTATCTCCGTGGGAAACCAGCACAGGTTTAATATCCCAATTCCATTGTTGCCTTGTCAATTGCATACATGGTCTGCTTAAAGGGTCTGCAACCTATATATATATGTCATTACAACATCATGTGTCCCATATTTCCTTCTGGTCTAAACGCTCCAGAAAGCTCCACCTCACCATCCAAGTCCATAGGCCCATTCAGCATGAACCTTACAACCTGACCCTTGCATTTTTGTGTCCCTTAATCTGTTTTTATCAAATTAGGAGATATTCATCAAGCAACTGTCCTGTTTCTGTTACCAGGTTTAATGCTGGTAATATGGGCAGCTTAGGAGGTTCTGAGTATGTCAGCAGAGCCTCTTGAGCTGCCCATAGTGTAGTGCAAGACACAGTTCTAGGATACAAATGACTGAAAACTGAATCAAGTAAAATAAAACGTGTACGCTTGACACCTTGATACTCCATTACACGAGAAACAAGGGCACTACCTGGACTCGCTCTTCTGTCTCTCTCAGTGCAATCAACATAGAATGAGATACACTATAGATGCGTACTCCTTACCAGACATGTCCACATAACCACACCAGTAGCAGTGACGGGCTGAGTGTGTGCTCTACCCCAGTGCTCACACACAGTCTTTATAATCCTCACAGGTGGGCATTGTTAACCCATTCCACTGGTGAAGAATCTGACTCTTAAAGAAGTTATGTAGCAGCGTGCCTACACTGAGACAACCAATAAGTGGCAGAGCCAGGATTTGTAGCCATATATAACTTAAAAGCTTGTGCACTATTCCCTACTACTCACTACTGCCCAACTACTAGGGAATGGATACCTGTGATATTCACATACATATATATACACTTGTGCTAAAGATAAGGGTATTCTTGAGATTAAAAAACAACAGATGTTTTGAAATTATGTGGCTTTGTTTGTACATGTGCTCTGCATCTTCTGTCGAAAATATCCCAATTCCATTGTTGCCTTGTCAATTGCATACATGGTCTGCTTAAAGGGTCTGAATAAAAAGCACTCATAGCTTGAAGAGGGGGCAACACGATGGTTTCAAGTCTAGAGGAAACTGGCTCTTAGAGGATGTCCATCCTGGCTCTCCTTCACACAAGGGTCATTAAAGGGCATACCCTCCTTCCCATGCTCAGGATGTTGCCTGGGAGATCCCATTAGTGCTAATGGGTCATTTTCTTGCTAGCACCCCGAGGATCAAAAGGAGAAGCTGCATCTTTGATGAAGTGCTAATGCTGCACAGGTCTCAGGCCACTTAAGGTTTTCTTTGTTCTCTTCATATGGCAACCCAACAGGGGACCTTAGACCACTGTCTGTTGTATGAAGAGTTTATAAGGACCATGTTAAGTGGTGGTACTAAGTGCAGCTTCAGTAATGAAAATGATGCCCCTACTTACAACGCCAGACCCATCCACCTTGGTGTGTTTGAGGCTTGTATCCTGCACAGCTTGAATCGATCGTTTCTGCTCTTTAATAGCACAAGGGAAAGCTTACTACTTTTTCTTTAATACACTTTAAAAAGTTGTTCAACAAATAAGTTTGCTAATAGAAAAAAAGTAGGATTGTGGCAGGAAGTGGGGAAAGGAAGTCAATGCATTTTAGAATTAGTGCTCTCCCCATGTGTTGCCTTGCCATTCTTCTTTCTTCTTTTCTACTGTGACCTCAATATTTATTGAGTGCCCACTGTGCTATATAGCCTGGTACTAGGCACTGTGGGAGAATGTAAAGCAAAGACACAGTCTCTCTCCTCCAGGAGGTTACCATCACAAAGGACAAGATTGTTTATCAAATATAGTGTTCCCCTACCTAACTTTCAGTACTGAGTTCTATATCTGAAGCAGAGCCAAGAATTCTTTATTTAACACCCACTGTTCCTAATACTACATTTATTAGGTCTAGAGGAGAGCTGGAATTTCCTAACAATTTTAGTGTAATAAACTAGTGTAGGGAGCATTTTCCTGCCTTGACATTTGGCATGTAACAGTATGACTCTCAGCCCACAATCTCAGATGTGCAAGAAATCTCTCTCTATTTTTCTATAACTCACCTTGGTTTCTACATTGAGCTCTGATTTGTTGAGTTAGTGAAAATATCATCTCAGGCAATTTTAGTTTTCTTATTTCCCTGGGATTGTGTCTAAATTAAGTGGGGTGAGGATTTCCCAGGGTACCAATTTGGGGGATGTAGAGAGAGATTGCATAGGAGCTGCCCATGGATATTCTGTATTCATAGCTCAGATGCTCAATGAATTGCTACCCAGCACCTTCATTCTTGTATGCGTAACCCCTTCAGGTCAGTCATTTTCTGCTTATTTTTGTGTGCCACTCAGGGAATTGTTCTGTTGCTCCTCCACCACAGTAGACTATGGGAAGTTCTATGAGCCTAAACTCTCAGCATGTCCAAGTTTACCATGCAGCCATTTCTTCTCAAGGTTCCCACTGCCGCTTCTGAGTTCTCTTGGGGAAATGCACACAGATCAGTATCACCCCGTAAGCCTACCGGAGGTTTCAGCATCCCCCACGGATCCCCCTCACATCAGAGCCCAACGTCTTCTTTTCGTTATTCACCAATGACTGAGCTCACGTGTCTTCTCCAACTTCCTCTCCTGCTTGCCCACAGGAGAGGCAGGGAAGCTTTGCTCTTCTTATGTAATTGCCTGTATATTCTACTTTAATCCTCTAAAAGTCTTGGCTTTGAAGACTCACATGTAGAAAGATAGTTTGTAACTTTAGTTTATGATTCATTTCTCTTCTCTGAGGCATCTAAAACACAATGGCTTGAAACGTAAGAGAGGAAAGTCTCAGGAGAAAAAGGAAATGTGTAGAAAAAAATCAAATTATTTCAAAAATAGTCTTCCGGCTCAGACCAAGAACACGCCACCTTTTAATATTAGTAGTTAGTAGTCAATAGATGTTTATGTTCTTTAAGAGGTGGAGGAAGTCAAAGCGTCCAGTCCCTTCAGTGCAGATTGTGCAGGATTAATGATATTCTGGTGTAACACGTAGAGCCTTAGAGAGTAGGTCAGGGACCGAAGTGCGCAGTGTTTATGGCTAACTGACTTTCAGCAAGCTCAGTGTACTCATCAGTGTAATTCAAGAGTGTTACATCTGCGGATTGATTTTTACCCTACCTACAAGCTAATCGGTTAGCTTATTACTGGTTCACAGATGCTGGCAGAATACATAAGGTTTCTGGGTCAGAGGCCTAGGACGTTATGACTCATGACTAAACAAACAGCATGTGTATCGGTTCTCCTTGTTCCCAAGTCCCATGAAGACAACACAGGGGGGTCCCAGTAAGCATGAGTAGTGCAAGGGATTAGTGTTAAAATGGGGAAAAGGTATCAAGTGGCATGAAAGTTAGAATGGTTAATGTGAGAGAAAATTCAAATGACAAAAGTCAGAAGTAGCGAAAGAGAGTATGTTCATCAGGACTTGTAGACAGGGGCAATGTATTATGGTATTTGGGGGTCACCCTCCTTATGTTCTGCACTGATTAAGTGTTTAATGAACCAAAGTCCATTAATTACATCTACTCAATGCCATTTAGATATGGTGAATAATCTGTGATAGGGAAGGAAACAGAATCAAACATAAATTGCAGTTTATTTTTTAAAGTAGTGGCCCATAAACCTAGACACATGAAGATGACAAAGTAGAGCAAAGTGCTGCATTAGAAACTGCAATAAAATTTTGGGGGGAAATTGACAGCTTGTTAACAGATCCCAGTGTAGCATAAAGAATTCAAAGTGGTATAACTGTAGATAATAATAATAATAATAATAATAAAATAAATAACCTGAAAAAGAACAAAAAAATTCAGGTATATATCCAGACTATTGTGGGAGTGAGTTAGTGAATAAAATAGGTACAGGCAAGGATAATGGGCTTAAGCATAGTAGAAAAAGTAATTTTGGACCCTAGAGAAAATTTGTTGAACTTCTGATTAACTGAAAACCCAGACTTCTCTAAGCAGAAAGTAGATTTGATAATAACACCTATTGACTGTCTGTTACATATTTTCACTATGATGGATACTTTTTATATTTTCTCTTAGTTAATCCTTACATAACCCTAGGTTTTATTTCTATTTTAGAAATGAGTCTAGTAATGATCAGAAAACCAAAAAACCAAAACAAAACAAATTGTTAAAGTTACAGAGTTGGAAATAATGAGGCTCAGATTTCAATGTAGGAACAAGTAACCACTTGGCCCATGTTCCTCCCACCTGGCCTCACTGTATGGCACTCAGTGCATTCTATTGGTTTGTGCTTTTAGGAAAATAACTAGTTTTAAAATTAGCCCGTTTTTATTAATTTAATGAAAAGTAAACCTCATTATAATTTTTTCCTGTCCTATTGTATGTTTAAAGTCAAGGACAAGTTCCTTTTGTGACCAAAACTTTGATCTTTCCACAGGTGACTTGTATATAGGAGGAGTGGCGAAAGAAACATACAAATCCTTGCCGAAACTTGTCCATGCCAAGGAGGGCTTTCAAGGCTGCCTGGCATCAGTCGATCTAAATGGACGGCTTCCAGACCTCATCTCAGATGCCCTTTTCTGCAATGGACAGATTGAGAGAGGATGCGAAGGTACTAGATTTTGTTATATCACACTCTAATAACTCCAATTCTACCTGTAAATGAGAACAGATCTCTCTAGCCAGCAAAATTCATCTCTGCCAACTGGTCAACCCCCCACTGAGGGCTTAGAAATCCTTATTCATGTTTTTAACCTTCAACCCATAAATCTTATTTTTTCTGGACTGTTTGCAGGCCTACACTATGCCTGATGTCAAACAGGAGCTATATCTATGGTTCTTGTTATATTCTGCTTCTTTGCATTCTATAGTTTACATAGTTTGTGTGTTAATCAGTTCTGCAATGCTTGCTTTATAACATTAAATAGACATCCCATTTAGAGTGGAAAAATATATTTATTCCAGCAAGTGTTAATCAGTTTGAGCCTGTTGTTTGAAATACACATTCAATAGGATATAACAAGAGAATAAAGTTTAGATACCATTCCCAAATTACTTTTTGGTTTGTATCTAGCCAGCAGCATGAGTATATATATTATCAGTTTGTTTTAGCAAAAATTGGTTTCTCCTGCTACTCAAGACTAGTATTCCCTGCTTCAGCAATGTGTTCAAGAACCTTCCTGTTCTTTTGTGCTTTCTATCAGACTAAGATCTGTAGGAGTACTTTTTGATTGCTACTTCCATTTGAGATAATTTTCACTTCAACACCTCAGATTATTTGAGACAATTCTCCCTCCATAAATGTAATTTAATCACATTATCTTGAATTTTCTGGTTCTGAATGTGTTGCTGCTTCTCCTTTAATGTTGAACACAGTTTGGGCCGTTTTGAAAACTTTAAATTCATAAGGAAATTTTCCATGGGAGAAGCAAAGAAAGAAATGTGAATTCCTATCCCCTGAGAGATTATGAATCATTTTCTCTCAGCCCAAATAATGCCATTAGACTTAGCAATTACCTAAGCTCGTGGGACTTTTTTTTTATTTGAAAATATATTTTTCTCTCGGCAACATATATTTCCCTGAAAAGTCAGATGAAATTCAAATTGTATTTTAACCCTGCCGAAGGGTAAGGCTATTTAATGGACGTCTCTGTCAAATTGATTTTTAATGTTATCACCATGTTTATTTTCTTTCAAATTTTGGAGTAACACTTTCTGTAAAACAAAGGGAAACTTGTGTTTTCTCCTTTACCAGTTTAGCAAAGCAAACAAAGTTGTTAAGTGAATAACTCCCTTCTAGTGGATAGATACAAGAATGTGAGATACAACTTGAATTCTTTTTTTTAAAATATATTTTATTGATTTTTCACAGAGCGGAAGGGAGAGAGATAGAGAGTTAGAAACATCGATGAGAGAGAAACATCGATCAGCTGCCTCCTGCACATCTCCTACTGGGGATATGCCCACAACCCAGGTACATGCCCTTGACCGGAATCGAACCTGGGACCTTTCAGTCCTCAGGCCGACGCTCTATCCACTGAGCCAAACCGGTTTCGGCACAACTTGAATTCTTGAATGTGGTCTAATTCGTGAGAATAAGTACATTAAAAAAAAAAGTACTACAAACTATCCTGAAAATATTTTTCAAAAATAGGCCTTTCTACCAATTGCTTGATAAGTGACATCTCATCCATAAAAAAATGGTGAGAGAAGATAGACAGACACATTCACAACTAAACACATACCAGATAGAAAACGACAAACACACATGATCCCCCACCACTGGCACATGATATGAGAGGAAGATGTATTGAGAAAGAATATTAGCAGAAATGATATTTCATGTTATTTTCCAACATAATCTAGTGGGCAAGTTGGTTAAGGTGACTGGATTTTATATCCTCTTAGAAAGCTATAAACTTCATTCAGTAGATGATAACAATGATTCCTTCCTACCTTATGTAGGATGCTTTAATATCTGAGGTTTAATAATTCTCACCCTCTTTTACCTCATTTTTCTTTTTTTTTTTCTTCTTGGAATGTTACCTTACCCCTGCCTTTCTGCCTTGACACTTTCCTCATTTTTTAATTCCAACATCAATATTAACAACTTTTAATTTATGATTATTTCTCTCCTATATGTTTTCTAGGAATCTCAGATGTACCTGTCCTAGGAATAATTGCATGCTTTTAGGATTTGTGATCATATTCTAAGTACTCCTTAAATTCTCTCTGTAGATATTATTGTTTCAAGAATTTTGAGTCCAAGTCACATTGGGCTCACTTAACTTTCATATTAATAGAAATAGTACAAATTTCACATAACTAAATATCTTTTCAGTATTTTCTATCATTCCTACCCAAAAGGACCTAAAAATCTCTAAGCCCCTTTTATGTAAGAAGTTTTTGGACGTCCCTAAATATTCACTTGCTGCTTTTCATTTCTAACTAATCTTAGTTGGTAAGAGCTCATGTTGTTTATACCGCATATTAGCTAGGGCAGGGAGCTTGCACATTCCTTGAGGATGAATCTTTCTCCAACTGTAGCCAGTGTTAGAAATGCCCGTATAATTGTTAAGACCCAATTACTGGACACCACCCCCAGGGATTCTGACTCAGTCGGTCCAGGATGGGGCCCAAGAATTTACATTGATAACAAGGTCCTAAATGAAGCTGATGCTATTGGTCTGAGAACCACACTTTGAATTCTACTGCTTGAGATGGCATTGCCCTGCTTACATAAAAGGCAAGGTGAACTGGTAACCAGGCTCAGTTCAGCTCCGTATTGAGTCCAGTTAACTTTCATATGTGAAGTCAGTGATTTTTTTTTTTTAACTTAGATACTCTTTGCATAGACTCCTCACACTTGGCCCCAAAATGCATTTTTAAGTGACAGAAATAATTATTAAAGCTACCATTGAGCACTGGTGACATTAAGTTCACATATGCTATTTTATTTACTCCTCAAAACTATATAAACTAGGTATTACAGACTTTTTTAGATAGGTAGGTCAAGCCTCAGAGATGGGAGGTGACCTTTCTGAGGTCACAGGGCTAGTAAGTGGGTGATGGAAGCTTTGAACCCAAGTTTACCTTACGTAAAGCTCAGACATCTAACCACTTTTAGCTATTGTCTCTTTGGTTTCCAGAGATTGTAGTTTTACCTTCACTTTTCTTTCCTTTTCAGACATGTCCTTATCTTTTAACCACTTAATACAAATGTCCTTGTGGCTTGTTTCTAATTTTTTTGTGTGTGATAAAAATAAAGGGACATGATATAACTAAAGGGAAAAATAAATTGCAGGCCAGATGCCCACCAATGTTTAAATATTGTTCTAGAAAGTGAGTATTTTGAAAAATGTATCTTGTCAGGCATAGGCATGCATTATCTTGTAATACCGGAATATAAAAAGACTGTTGTGATAATGAAAAAAAAATAGTAATAAAAGCATGTCTTTATGCCTACATAAATTTTGGCAGGTACCCTGAGTTGCTGCTTCACAAAATGAGGAGATTACTCTTTAGGGTTGCAATTTTACCAGCTTTAGAGTTCAGCATCATTTTGTAATTGTATTTCTGATCATTTTTGCAAAAACGAAAATTTGGCCCTTCATCAGTGTTTGCTCCTTCTCTTTTCTGCAAGGGAGCACCTATCCCTTGATCAAACAGCCACTGGGCTTGCACCACTTCTTGACCAGATGCTTATCCCAAGAAGGAATGTGCTAAGGACTATTGCTTTAAGACTTTGTTCTTTTTTTTTTTTTTTTTTTTTTTTTTAGCAAACACTATTTTCAGTCTCTACTACCATGAGATAAAGATCATCAGATCACTTACCTCTCACAGATTAGAAGAACAACAAAAACTAAGTAATTCGGTGGTTCTTGGTTATTTGATGCAATGGGCGAGAAAAACTATTACATTTATTCAGGCTCTCAGACCTGTGAGATTATTATAATTATTAGTAACAACTGTTACTAATAGTAACTATTATTACTACTATGCCAAAATTATTGTTATTATATAGTTAGTATTTAGAATATTATGGTTGTGAGAATTCACGTGGGTTATGCCAAATTTAATAACTTTCTATGAAGAATACCTTTAAGAAAACCATAATAGAAATCTGATTGTAAGTACCATGTTAAAATGGACATTTTACAAAAACATTAACTTATATAAAGGCTAATTTTAGGTAATTCTCACTCACTAAAGCAGTTACCCCAATTACTGGTGTCTATTTTGTCATTTTCATAAAAACTGTATAATTGTGTTTACTACGGGATACTTTAAATTTTTATTCTATAGTTATTTAGTTGGCTAGTATTCCATTTTCAACCTTCCCTAAGTTATTCTTAGTATTGAGGTTCTACAGTGCAGTCAGTCCCTTCGGTAATGTGCTTATATCTGTCCAAGAGAGGAAAAGCTACAGGAGCCCTTTTAACTTTCCTTCATTTCATGTCATCAGCTCAATTAATCTTTTTATATATATATACACACACACACACACATATATAGTAAAATTCTAATAAATTACCGCTTTCTTATTTTTGGCTTAAGATTTATGGCTGTTCGTATGAATTTATTTGCTTTACATAGCATTTCTCTCCTCCTTTATAGCAGCATGCTTTCTGAATCTGGACGTTCTCCTGTGTTTGCCTCATTTCAGTATTGCTTACTAACATTTAATATATTTTGCTTTTTTTTTATTTTGCTGACAAAGTTGCATTGATGAAAGCTGACTTGCAAGGTAGATAGCCCTGTGTGTACAAAACAAGACTGAAACCCCATAATACCGAGTGGAAACCACCAAATAACATTTTTTTTAACATTGTTGCAGTAACTGTTGTTTGGGTTCAGATTTAATTTTTCTCCTTTTTTTGCACATTGTGCAAGAAACCTCATTCTGTAGCATAGTTTGCATAAAGGCTTTCAGTCTTGACTATGTTTGTATAGTGGTTACCTTTAGTGCTTTTATCATCCTTCGTTTAGTTCTTTGTTTTTCAGTGTTCTAGTTCTGATTCTTTAGAAATAGAATAGCATTCTTTTTCCTTGTATGTTAAAATGGGGCATGTCATTTATACAGAGTTATTCATTTTATGTTTAATTGCATGAAATTGTCAAAGCATGCGAATTGATACTTGCCAACATACCTATCGGAAACACCCAACAATCATAACTTTATCCATAGTTTGTGCAGGGAAACTTCTAGAAGACCTAGGACATTTTTGCATACCTCTCTTCAGTTATCTCAATTTCATGAAGTTATAATCTCTATTTTTCATGGTGTCTCTATTCATTGTGAGAAGTTAAGGAGATCCATGCACTTTTCTGAAATTCAAATGGTGGGAGAGAATTATGGATGATGCCTAATCATACTGGAAGCTTTGTGCTTGCTTTTACTATTTGTTGGTTTTATTGACTATTATAATGTATTTTGTCCTGCACTTGAAACTTCAGAAAACATTCATATTACAGCTTCTCTGTTTCTAATTCAGGTGTGTGAACTAGAACTTTCAAAACTGGTTTGGTCATATACTTTGAGGTGTTGGCAACTACTATATGTGACCTCGCTCGTGTATAAAGCACTTTGGGATTTTTAAATAGGAAACCAAGTTTCTTTTGGATTGTGTTAACAGGGCCCAGCACGACCTGCCAAGAGGACTCGTGTTCCAATCAAGGCGTGTGCCTGCAGCAGTGGGATGGCTTCAGCTGTGACTGCAGCATGACTTCCTTCAGTGGCCCGCTCTGCAATGACCGTAAGTACCTGTGCGCACCTGGACTGATACTCATCTTTGTTATAGTTTGATGTCCAGGCTCTCAAATGGGGACTCTTCACAGTGTCTGTAAGGTACACAGTCCTAAGCAGGTGAAGCAGTTGTTTCTACAGAAAAGACCCTCTTAAATACTAAAGCATTAAATCAAGGATGCTGTAAGCTACCTGGTAGGCTGATGCTGGTAATTCTTCGGTTTTTCCACTCTTGTCCATTGTTTTGAATTGCTAATGGTCACCGTGTTGAAAATAATGTTTTTATGTCCTATATGTGACAGTTCACCCTGTTTTTTTTGAAAGAGACTTCATAATTGCTTTATATCAAGTAATGTTTAATTTTGTAGGGTTACATCTTGAGGACTGTAATTTTAGCAAATGGTGACAGCTCTCATTATGTTTATTCCACTCTCTATTGTATTCAAGCCAATATCTACCTTTTACTTTAAAAACATGTTTAAACTTTGTCCTTGAAGTACTCTCCCTTATACTTTAGCCACTTGTGGGTTTTCCCCCTTTCGTCTCACAATATAAGCATGACAAAGAAACAGTGTTCACCTTGTACCGTGGGATATCTGGTAGTGTCTAAGATGTGTGATTGCAGTGAGGATTTTGAGATGGAATTAACTGGTATGGAGAATGATGTTTTGTTTCTAAATGTTAAAATAGATCATGCTTTATAGCATTTCATCAAAATGATAAAAGCATTTCCCACAAAACATTACATTTCTGTATTGAGAAAATATTTGTGCCAAAGCTTCCTAGTTGTAAAATTAGGCACCTGCTTTTATGTTTGTAAATGCTACCACATTTAAGGAAAGCTAGTCTAGGATGATGGGATAGGCCAGTGGTCGGCAAACTGCGGCTCTTTGGCCCCTTGAGTGTGGCTCTTCGGCCCCTTGAGTGTGGCTCTTCCACAAAGTACCACATGTGGGCGTGCATATACAGTGCGATTGAAACTTCGTGGCCCATGCGCAGAAGTCAGTATTTTGTGGAAGAGCCACACTCAAGGGGCAAAAGAGCCGCAGTTTGCCGACCACTGGGATAGATGATGGTGATGATTGAGGGTCTGGGCTTCCATGTGAAGGCTAGGCTTGAGAATGGATTTAAAGAAAGACTCTGTTCATTTTGACCTTTTTCTATTAGAGACTCTCTTCATGTCTATAGATATATGTATCACAATGTTGAAGATGGGGTCAAACTATAATATTTCATTGAACTAAGTTGTTGCCTAGCAATAGTGTACAATTCACCATCTCTCTTCAAGTTTCCTATCCAAAATATTGAATGCAGGTATAACAAGCAATTAATGAAAAGTAAAATAGTACCTGGAAGCGATCATACCACCATAGATGGAGAAATATTTAGTCTCCATTTTACCAGTGACATCTTCCACAGAATTTCAAGTAAACTTTCACATATTTGCAAACAGTGTATTTCTACAATCAAATCACACAAACCACCTCATTTGGGGTTATATGAATAACCTTACATACATAAGATTTAGTACTTATATGTACATAAAGCAAAGCAAATAACTTATAGATGATTTTAATAAAGAGATATATATACTAGAGGCCTGGTGCATGAAAATTCATGCACTGGAGGAGGGGCTGGGGTCCCTCAGCCAAGCCTGCCCCCTCTCACAGTCTGGGAGCCCTCAGGAGCGGGAGGCAATGCCCCATCACACCTCTGCTGCTGCCACTGCCAGCAGCGCAAGCCTTGGCCGTTCCTGGTTACCTGAGCCTCAGGCGGCCCTGGGCAGCTGGGCAGCCGACATCTGAGGTTTGCCTGTGCCTCGAGCTTGCCCTGGGTGTCTGGTGGGCTGAGGGGACTGGGGGACTCTGGAGGCAGACGTGCCATGCGCCTGCTACCCCAGCGGAGCTGAGGGGACTGGGTGCCGCCATCTTTGAGGGCGGGACAGTCAATTAGCATATTCCTTCCTTATTGGCTGTGGGTGCTACCATCTTTGCAACAGTGTGAGGGTCAGTTAGCATATTCCCTCTTTATTAGATAGGATATATATACACAGAATAGTTACTTCCATGGAAAATAACATAAACTTATGCTCAAGGACAACAAGAAGACTAATAATTTGTTATGCTTTTATTAAGGCAAAGTTTTAACCATGTTTGATCCTGACAGATATGTGATCACATGTGCAGGCTGAGAGAGCTTTTGTTCATGAAAATGTTTCTCATTTTGCTAAAGAACTTTCATTGCCAAACTTTGCTTAATCTAGTTTATATGTTTTATAAAACAGTTGCCATTTGGTTGTGTCAGATTGTGCATTCTCATATACTGGTTAAGTAGGAAGAATATAATTTTCTGTATCTATTTGCTAGACATTTCCTAAAGGAACATCGAGATCCTACTTTAAGTATCATGCTGTCTTCAAATCATTTTTACAGAAAATTATTTGAATGCAGCTCTGGGTGATAGTAGTGGCGATGCCAATGATAAGGCTATTTGTTATTTTCTTGTAAATAAGGTAAATGTCATCCAATAACTGTGTCTCCAGATATGCCTCTTATACGAATCAGCATGAAAATTACTTGGAGGGTTCTGAAAATACATGCATTTTGATTAAATCATTACCTCTTATTGGGTTTTCTGGAAATGTGAGTTTCTTGGTTTGTACTTCGGAGTTTTGATAGTGAGGAAATGGAGGTAGAAATGAATATTTAAAAGCAAATCTTATTTTCATAGGAACTATAATTTGTAGAAGGTACAATAGTAACTGTAAAAGTAGCATGACACATTTTCTTCACTTTTTAAATTGATCAAAATCAGCCTTTTCTCTCTAGCTTATTGTTTCTTTATAAGTTGCACAAATAGAATTAGTGTGATTCCTGGAATTTTAAAAACTTTTTCTGTATAGAGATTGACTTTAAAAAATCAACTTAGCGCATTTCATTTCTTAATGGAATTATTATTTTCAACTTAGGTATTTATTCATATATTCTGTGACTGCAGCCTTCAACTGCATAGAAAACAAACAAAAAAGGAAAATAGACATAAAACTTTTCAAAAGAGGAAAGAACAAAAGCACACCACATTGCAAAAGAGATCTGCTCCCCCCATATCCTCCAATAGACCTAAATGTCATCTCTCTGATAAGATTCATAGAGTGGTAAGAATAACTAGAACATTTTATTTATGTTAGCCTGGAGATACAATTTACAATGGGAAGATGGGAATACTTTTTAGCTTGTATGTGTAATCTTGTATAAATCATACTCATTAACGAACTTGAATCTTTCAAAAAAAGAGGTACTTAGGCAAATGATGGAAAAGTCTACTTCTAAAGAAAACTTTGTGGAAGCCTTTCTTCCCTGGAAAATTGCCATCTAAATGACCTACTTGTTGACAAAACCAATTGCTTTGAGTGTGTATGGGTGTGTGCACAAGTGTGAGTGTAGTGTACTGAATTCCTCAATTCTCTCATATCAATGCCATAGTTTAGGTACCCAGTATTATTTTTTCTGGTTATTGTAGTAATCTGCAGTTTGAGTTTTTCACTTCCTATTCCTCCGTCCTCCAGTTCACCCCATGCCTCCATACCAGTTCTTCCTTCCTGTTCTCCCTACTTGACATCTCACCCACTTTTCCTGGTTATCCTGACTGGAGACAATATTTTCCTCCTCTGAATTCTATGGGGTTTTGTTAATGCTGTTTCATCAGCCATCACTCTCTACTTTATAAGTTGCACAAATAGTTATAGTTATTTATGTTTGGTCTTATCTCCCTGTAAGACTATATGCTTCGTTCAGGGACAATATTCTTTATCTTTTTGGCTCATAAGCCCAGTGTTTTGCATATCGTGTTGCATGTAAGTGCTGATCATAGTAACTTACTAAATCAAAGTAGACTAGGTGAATGAATTTTATATAAGGATTTCTAGTACACCGCAGCGGCCAACAACACAAGTCATCAGTTTGGAGTTTATGAACCTCCATGGTCTGACCCCAGCGTTCATTTTCATCTTTATCTATTGCAGAACCTTGTCCGTGAGACATGTTACTGTCAATGATCTTACCTATGGCTTTCTGAACAGCCTGACACTTTCCCATTCTCCTCCCCATTGCCTGTGCTCACTTCTTCTCTTGGAGAATGCACTCTTTCTACCCGGAATCCATTCCTTTTACTCTGTCTGCTTAAAGAATTCTGTTTTCATTTTCAGTCTCTACTTAAACGGGAAACTTCGCTGGTCTTCTGAGCTGAGCATTACCTTTCCCTCTTCTAAAAGAGAAACCGTTTCTGACTTTCCACATATTGTAGCTATTTGTGAACTTTCTCTTGGATGTAATCACTTATAGAGTGCTTGCTATGTGCCAGGTCTGAGAGTTTACATTCCTTATATAAAGTCTACCTGTCACCTATACATGCTTGCACATACACACACACACACACACACCCCATCATCAAACCATTATGCTCCAATAATCCTTTTCTGCTTTCACCCATTGGTCCAGAATAGAATGTAACTATATTAATTAATTTAACATCAGGTTGGGGATGATGAATATGGCTATGATTATATGGAAAATAGCAAACATCATAACATTGTCACATTACATTAGTATAGAAATGTGGTGTGCCGAGTTACAGTTCAGCTTCAACAGTGTCTGTTACCATAAGAGGTGGGGGTGCAGGGGCTTGGGAGGGGAGCATGCCTGAATCTGTGGTGAAAATTTTTGAAACTTGAGGCTTTTAGGTTTGCTTTTACTTTTTAAGTGGGTTTTACTTCCCCAGAATTGACTCACTGGAAGCTCTTGTGAACAAAGTGAAGATTAATCATGGTGAATTCTCAGAATCCTGTATGATTAAATGACTTTAAACAATATATAATTTATTAGCCATTTATTAATCAAGAAGATATGTAAAGAAAGTAACATGTCAATTCTCCAACTGTATGGAATGAGATCATCATGAGAATTTTTTTAAAGAAGAAGTATAACTTTGTTGCTGTGGATATGCCTCGCTAGTGCATAATAACTACAAATTATTTTTATGTAAATAACACCATGTTTTAATGCTAATCACATAATTAACAGGTACTCTGTGCATGCTATTTACATATTAAACATCTTACCTTGTCAGTTTTCAAAATATTTCCAGTTTACAAGTGAGGATCTTGAGGCATGGATTGTTTACGTAACTTCTTTGAGCTGAAATGGCTAGTGATTGGCACAGAGTGATTTTGAATGTAAGTCTAATTTCAAGCCTATACTCTTATTTGCAGCCACAATTTCTCTCTCAAAGGGACAGATTCATTTTCAGTGTTATTGAAATCCCCCTGCTGCAAAATTCCCTAGAAGTTAGTAATGACTAGCATTTAGCATTGTGGGTTTTTCCTCATCCTCATCTGACTCTTGATTCTTGTATTTAATTTTAAACTGCAGGTTGCATGAACCATGCTCTACCCCTCAACTGCTCAGTTGCCATGTCTAAAGATGAGTGAAAAATTTATGGCTGTCTAAGGCGGCTGTCAATAACTTCCAGTTCTCTTAAAAAGGAGTACTGATTATGAAAGAGAGATGGGAATTTTCTGTGATTTCTCTATGACAGCCTGAGTTGCTCAAAAACAATAATTTAATATTTCATCATGAAACCAGGCAGAGATGTTTCCCAAGGTTCTCTTGCTTGAGTCAGATTCACAATGGGTATTATGGGAAATGAGCTGCTAAGATTCAGAATTGTGTGACCAATGAATGTGTACCAAGTGTTTCATTATGTTGATTACATCTCAGTTTTCTCTCTCTACAAATGTTAATGTAGGAAGGGGGGGGGGGAATGGAGCAGTTAGCAGTGTAGTCTTTGAAGGTTTTTGAAGACGTATACAGTGCATCAAGCCAGATCATGAAAAGTCACCACGAGATTAATAGTGAGGGTCAAGGGGCCCTTGTATGTGTAGGGAAGGGAAAGAAAGCTCTGGAGAAATGTGCAGAGTCCAGAAAAAGGTCATGATAAAAATAACATTGTGCTTGCATTAGGAATAATTCTGTTCATAAACAAAAAACTTATTACTGTGAAGAAAATGCACCCTGCCCAGTGATCCTCCTTCCTTCCCTGAATAAAGAATTCTGAGTCTTTAACGAAATTTACTGTAGCAGTTAACAGTGTTGGATTCTCTTATAGGGAGGAATTATGGTCTCCTTGGCAGCTTACTTCTCTGGTAGCATTCTATAGCAGCAGAAAGTGCAAGGGTGAGCTGTTAGCTCTGGGTATTATGGAGTGTATGATTTTAATGACCCTAATAATCTAAATTCTCACACATTTCAGAAAATGGCCTATGGAGCCTGTGGCTTAATCTCCCCAGGATTTGTTGAGATAGGAAGGTACAAAGGCATTTCTTAACTTGAAATGATTTCGGAATGAAACAAGTTTTTTAAAAGGATGAGCTGCCATAGAAAGATGTTAAAAGAAAAAAAAGAAAAAGTGGGTCGCGAACAAGGAGGAGGCTACATTTCACAGATAGCGGAGACTGTGTTCGTGTAGGTGTGAATGCTTCTTATAAATCTGTACCATATGACCCTTGAGGGAAACAGATGGGCTATGTAGTGGTACGTAAAGAATATATTTTGCTAGGTTTCTTCACTCGCACGGGTGAGTGTGTATAGTGATGCTTGGCATCTCCTGTTGGGAAGCTTTCAAGACCTCATCTGGATTCCAGCAGCTCGGGGCAATGCCGACAGGGGAATGGTGTTGGTTCAAAGCAGGCCTTTGGCTATGTTTGCAAAGCGCCTCCAGGTCATGACATGATACATGAACATCCCAGCCAGGTTCCATGTCAACTCCTTGAGGGTCACTCAGCTGCCAGACTTCGTGGAATCTGGACCGAGGATCGGGGTACATGTGATCACTGTCCTCACAATAAGACCGTGTTGTTGACACTGGGGGTCCAGCTTCCATGACATCAGCTATAAACCTGCTTTTTCAGGTCCCAATCAGGGCAAGTGCTTCATTTTACCAAATTATAAACAGAAAAAGTGTTAAACTACCAGTCCTTTCAGCCGCAGGAGACATCACGGAAGTAATTAAATTGGATTTTAGTATGTCGGGCACATTCCTTTTATTGATAGTGATAATATTTCTGTAAATCAAAACCTGGAAGCATTTTCAGTGTTGCTGAAGTGCCAAAGATAAAAAACTAAGGTTCTTAAAATGAAATCTCCTGAAACTAAAATTGATCTATGGAATGTCGTTTGAGAGGATGGTGCCCGAGTTGTGACTGCAACCTTTCTTCTGGAATTCAGTGTCTACAAGCTGTATGATGGCCACAATTATACCTTTTTTTTTTTTTTTTTTTTTTTTTTTTTTTTTTTTTTTTTTTTTAGCTGAGTCCTTGAAAGTTATAGTGGTGTAAACCCAAATGGAGTAGCCCTTCAGTACCAGCTCAAATTCCTGGTTTTAAGGTCACCTGGGAAATCTTCTTCCCTGACCCCAATATTTCCTTTCCTAGTGTTGTCAGTAGGTTCAGTGTTCAGTAGGCTCAGTTGACATTTATTTCCCTGGCATCTCTGCATTCCTTCATTCCATATTTAAGATTCTCCACAATCTTTCCCATCAAACACAACTCCACCACGTGCCTTATTCCCCATACGCTCGGGCATCAGCTCTTTGATCCAGACATGGACAGAGACCCACTGGTGGAGTCGCTGAATGCTCTCCGTGCCTTCATCTCTGCTCAACGACTCCCTCCTCCAGATCGTCCTCCTCTCTCTGCCTTCCACTCTGCCTAAGAGAATTCAGCCCATGGAGATGACCCAGCGCAGATTAATTCATTCAGAGCAGAATAATCTTCAGTTCATGGGTGATTTCTTCTGCTTCTGAATCTCCCAACATTTACTGTCTGACAGGTGTCTTGTTATGTGTGACTGTATTTTCCATTCCATTCTATTTGTTGGTATTATTTCTCAGTGTCTAGCACATATTAAATGCTCAGTAATATTTTAAGATTGGTGTGCTCTTAAGACTATATTTTTAGAGCAGCTTTAGGTTCACAGCAAATTAAAAGGAAGGTAGAGAGATTTTCCATATGTCCCCTGTCCCCACACGTGCATCGCCTCCCCCACTATCAACGTCTCTCACCAGAGTGGTACATTTGTTACAGTTGGTGGGCCTACATTGACACAAGATAATGTGTCATAATTTACAAGCTAACTGATTGTGTGTGCCCCTATAGTTTGATTAAGAAAGTATCCACATGTTATATAACAACTGGCAGGGGTAATATGTTTTGTCACATTACTGTAAATACATTTTCATTATCTTTATTCCTGATAATGAGGACCCGTGTGGAATTATTCTCATGTAGTTAGAAACCAAGTGCCGTGAGTACAGATGTGTGTGTCTATCTGGGGGCATGTGAGTGAGTATGTGTGTGTGCATGCACATATACCATGGGCAGTGGAATTAGAGCATCACTTTCTATTTTCTTCCAATCCTGCTGAAGTCCTGCTTTGTATATTAACTCATTAAATTTAACAAATTCTGGGACCTTAAGTTGTTTCAAGATGACTGTTTTTGTTTAATTTACTTTTTTCTCATTAATTAGCTGATACCTACAGGAATAATGACATTATTATGAAATGCTACACTGCTTGCTTGATCTTTTTTAGCTAAGCTTTAAGATTTAGCAATGCTGGGGTATTTTTCTAGCACTAACATAAGCTTTCTGCCATTTTGCTTATAACAGCATATCACTTGTAATAACATATTCTTGACCAAATCTCTAAATGCCACCTTTGCAACAGCTCTGGTAGAGCCAGATGCCCATTTGATCTTATATAGATGGAATTAGTAATAATCTTTGGTGTTTTTCCTTTCCCCAGAAAATATGATGAAGATGGTTCCGTTGTGTATACAAATGCCAAGTGCGAAAGGCTCGCTGGGACTAATTGCCCTGGTTCAGTATTATAGGAGAATTTGCCTAATATCAGCTTAATAGGATGATGAATATTTACTACATTACAACCCACCTAAACCACAATCAGTCTGCCAAGTCCACAGTGACAGCATCAGAAATAGGATTTGCTTGGTTGTTGGAGGGGTTGAGAAAAAAAAGCTTAAAATGTAAATTCTAAGAACACTAGAACTAGTCTAAATTAAACAAAACAAAACAAAACAAAACAACACCCAGCTGATTGGCTCAGTGATTAAGTTTTGATCTATGAACTAGGAGGTCACGGCTCCATTCCCAGTTAGAGCATATGCCCAGGTTGCAGGCTCAATCCCCAGTGTGGGCTGTGCAAGAGGCAGCTGATCAATGATTCTCTCTCATTATTGATGTTTCTCTCTCTCTCTCTCTCTCTCTCTCTCTCTCTCTCTCTCTCTCTCTTTCTCTCTCTCTCTCCCCCCCCTCCCTCTCTCCCTCTCCCTCTCCCTTCTCCTCTGAAATCATTAAATGTATATTTATTTTTAAAAAGAGGTAGTACAGTAATGGGGCTGAAGTAAATCAGTGGTTCCCCAAATATGATTTTTGGACCAGTAGTACCAAAACAATCTGCAAATTTGTAGGAAATGCATATTCTCACATTCCAGAGCCTCCTGAGTTAGCAGCTGATGGATAGGGCCCAGCAACCTGTATTCCGAGAGCCTCCAGATTATCTTGATACACACCTAAGACTGTGAACTGTTACATTAGATGATCTCTCACATCACCTTCTTAATTCTCTGCTTTCCAGATAACAAAAATCGACATTCTTCCTAAAGAATTTTTCTGAGAGAGTATGATTAGATTTATGAGACAGTTTGATACAATCTTGGATGTGTCTTACATGGTGATTTGAAAGAATAACACACATTTTCATTTTGATTATCAGCCTCCTCCGTTGGCTGGCAGTCATGAGAATGTTTGAAAAGTTCCCATTCACACTATTCATGCTGTGAAAAATCTAGTTCAAGGCAAAATGGCCCCTGCAATATGAGGAGAGTGAATAATTCCAAATGCATATCCCTCTATTCTTATTCTTTGGGGTACTTCGCAATAACTCTCTGATAATTGCTGTAGGTTAGGAAATAAAGTATTACTCACATCTGCAAATGAATTTTAACCTAATAGATACTCAAGTCAATTGAAGCACTGTCAAAAATGCCATTCACATGAGACTATATTCTTAACATGGCATCCTTTTTCATTGCCTACAACATTTTGCATCTTTACCTACTTTTACCACTTGCTAAATAAATATGATCCCTGTTCACTAGGAATTCCCCAGATACAATTCCCTGTTCGTGAGCAAATATCCCACATCTAGTAAGATCTTCATATTTGTCTTCCTAACATAAGACGATCTGTGTGTGACAATTCTTAGCCAGGATCTCAGTATGTGACCTTGAGCAAGTCACTTGAGTTTTGTGGGCCTCAGTTTCCTCATCTATATATATATAAAAGGCTAATATACTAAGTGTCTGACCATCCGACTGGTCGCTATGATGTGCACTGACCACCAGGGGGCAAATGCTCAACACAGGAGTGTCTGACTTGGCAACGGTGGTTCTCGGGTGATGCACCCAGAAACCAGAGAGGAGGGAGCCCTCTTCCTCGTGGGGCCATACAGTTCCACCTTCAGCTTTGGGTTATGTTGTTGCTGGGGCACTGTCGGCCCCGAATCTGGTTTACTTGCATTTGTGTTCCACACCCTGTATGACAGCAAATTTGCAGAATGTCCTCTTGCACTCCATGACCCCTTGGTTTGGGCCCGATCCCTGCAGGCCAGGCCGAGGGACCTCACCTGCCAGAGGGACCCTGCATTCACTCAGCAGAAGCCGGGGAGGGACTATGGGAGGTTGGCTCCAGGGCATGTCTGGCCTGTCTTGCCCAGTCCCTGCCCCACTGGCCACCTTCTAGTTAATTTCAATGTGCATGAATCCATGCACCAGGGCACTAGTTATAAAATGGAAGACTTGGTTTGCTTCATGTTTAAGATCCCTAGAGCTCAGAAAGCCTGTGATTCATTGTCACTGTGTTCTTTCTCTCCCTTTTCCTCAACCCTCAGACCTATTTTTACTCATGTTTAAGGCTCTTCTAGGATGCAGCCTACAGCTCAGTCACACCACACTAATCTTAAACTATATTTTAGCCAAAGACCTTTCCTGCCAAGGCCTATAAAAAGGAAGAACTTGGAAAAGGAAATCTGATTAATGGGATGTCCTCCTGTTTTGAGAGAGAAAACTTTGAATTAATCCTGAAACACAAGGCAAATGCTTCAGCTATTTGTTTCTTTCATGTTTGTATAGCTATTTATAGCTCCTTTCAGATATTTATTTGTACCAAATCTGTTTTAAGCTGAAATTTTTACTGGTGCCTGGGCTCATGCATGTATACTTGCTTAGTTAAATGCTAAATGTAATTATTTTGGGTACTTAAATAAATGCATTTTGATGATTTAAAAAATCCAGTAATTAGGGCAGTATAATTTTTAGCATGATCAAGAATACAACTACTAATTAAACATATACTATACTCTGTTTTTTTATTGAAATAATTTCTTCTCATCCTTGCATAAGAAGTCTGACATCTATTTTATAAGAGGTGCATATGAGCTGAAGCAGTATTCCAATGTTAACATGATAAGAGTTCAGGCTTGTCTAAGTTAAAATGTCATGGTCTGCAGATTGCATTATGCAGTCTCTCAATATTGAATAAAACAGTCAAGTTGAGAGGATTCCTGTGCATCCTTTACTTCCACTTTAAGTGTTTTAGAACATATACAGGATGAACTAATATGTGCAGATTTCTTCAATATAAGAAATTGTAATGATGAGGATGAACTGATAGAAAATATAGTTTCCCTTCTAAATCACTCATCAATAGGCCTGCATTCGATACTGATATATACGAATGCATGTGACAAACACATCTACTGGAACTTTATGAAGGCTGCATCTTCCAGAAAGACAGCCTCTGTATACCTTCAGGGAATGTACAGACTTTGAAAATTGATGCTTTTTATGACGCCGAATATGGAATATTTTGAAATACCCAGGGAAATACAAGTTTCTCTAAAATACTGCAAATTTGAGATGTTGTTGAAAAGAATTTCATGAGATTATAAGCATGATATAGTTCTTCTAATTAGCAGGTTTCTGGTCTATAGTTCTGGTGTGTAAGGGGAGAAGGATCATCTTGGCAGTGAAGTTAACCCTTCCTGAAGTTGCCTATTCCACCTGCAGTTGCAATTTCAGGTCTTTCTTTTTTGCCTGGAAACTATGATTTAATTTGAGACAATTCTATCGCTCTGGCTGACACTTGTACTGTATAGGAGGCTCTAATACATCTGCTTCTGGCCTAAAACACTGCTGGTGGGAAATGAGAAACAGTATGAATGTCATTCCACCTTCTAAGGTCACTTGTGGGAAGATGGGAAGGCCTGGTGCTTAAGACTTTCCTGTGCGTTAGGGACATATTTGCATGATAAATTATTCAAATCTGAGACTATTATTAATTGTGCATATACTATGTACATAACACTGTGAGGACTATGGAAAGTGAAATGAATGGTTCCTTGCCCCATTTTAGTTGGAGGAATGGTTGCCAAGACACAAGGAAGCAGGAGTTTTGTCCATGTTGTCTCCTGACCTATTATCACATACTAGAGGCCCAGTGCACAAAATTCATGCACTTGGGTGTGGCGGGGGGGGGGGTGGGGGGGGGCTCAGCCCAGCCTGCCCCCTCTCACAGTCTGGGAGCCCTTAGCGGCAGGAAGCGATGCCCCCAACACACTTCTGCTGCTGCCACTGCTGGCAATGCAAGCCTTGGCTGGCCCTGGTTACCTGAGCCTCGGGTGGTCCTAGGCGGCTGGGAAGCCACCATCCAAGGCTTGCCTGTGCCTCAGGCCAGCCCTGGGCAAGTGGGGTGCTGAGGGGACTGGGGGACTCTGGAGGAGGGCGGGCCCAGCTTTGCTGCACACCTGCTGCCCCAGCGGGGCTGAGGGGACTGGGCATTGCCATCTTGTGGCTGTGGGCACCGCCATCTTTGAGGGTGTGACAGCAATTAGCATACTCCCTCCTTATTGGCTGTGGGTGCAGCCATCTTTGAGGGTGTAGCAGTCAATTAGCATATTCCCTTCTTATTGGCTGTGGGCACTGCCATCTTTTGTGATGGTGTGAGGGTCAATTAGCATATTCCCTCTTTATTAGATAGGATAGGATGCTTACAACAGTGCCTGGTGCTTAGTAGGTCAGGACTCAATAAATAATTGCAGAGTGAGTCAAATATATTGTTAATAAGTTATCTAGCAATTTAAGTGCTGATGGTGGGGTGTACACAGTCGCTGTATGTAAATTCAGAAAGAGGACAAGCCCAATAGAGGGAGCTGGCTAAGTGGAAGTGATGGGAGTGAGTTGAATGTTAATTGGGTGTAGAGAAGCAGGGAGGGCATCCACACAAAGGAAATAATAGGAGCAAATGAGATCTAATGATAACACAGTCACAGATCCAAGCACATTTATTGAATGCATTTGTATCCCCAGGTGCTCTCCTAGGCTCTGTGTGTAAAGAAATAAACAAGAGGAGGCTGTGGGTACAGTGGAAAGATAACAGATTTCAAGGCAAACAGATCCAGATAGCATTCTGATTGCCACATGGTACCCTTTGTGGTCAAGGCCAGGTTGATTAATGTATCTGAGACTAGATGTCTTCATTGTAAAATGGGAACATGATTACAGATCTTGCAGGATTGTTTTGAGACTTAGAGGTGATAGACATGGTAAGATCCTTACTGTGCCTCAAGACTTTAAGCCTTCTGTCATGGGCATCTACTGCAGCACTTCCCTAGCCTTTGCTTTCAGGGAGCTCATAGATTAGAAGAATTGGCTGCTATGTGGACCGATCATTATAATTTAAGAAGTGCTTTTAATTCTTGGCTTTTCAAAGTGTGTTCTGAGGACTGGAAGCACCTTCAAGTCCATTAGAGATACAAACTCACAAACCTTCCCACCCCCTACACACCTACTGAATCAGAATTTACATTTAACAAGATCCCAGGCGATAGATGTGCACATTGAAGTGTGAGAAGTTCCGCACTAATAGGAACGTGTAAGTAGGGCAGGGAAAGGAATGACTAAGGTGATTTTAGGAACTGAGGGAAGACTTCTCTTAGCAAAATTGAGAAGAATTCAGAGCAAAAGTCAATATGTTCATGTCTAGGTTAACTCCTTTAGTAAACCAGAATTCATGATTTGAAAAATTTAGTACTGATTGACCTTGACATCACTATTTTCACATCACCTTGGCTTTTGATCATGTCTGGTGGTGCAGCCAGCTAAACACATGCCAAGGCAACAGTTTTATCAAAGTGAGACCAGTCCTTGTTTCCTGCTGTAATGCATTGGAAGGAATTAAGCAATACAATCTAAAAATCTAGGATTTACTGTGCCCATAAGAATTGTCAATTCACCAGACCTCTCCCAAGCAACCGGGGATGCAAATTTTCATTGGATTGTCTAGCTTAACCAGAAAGGTCTTGGCAGACACTGCTTCTTTCTGGGCCAGTAAATGGGATAATATAAGAATCAGTCATTTGGTGCTCGGGGGAAAAAATAAATACCCAGCTTTCCCTGGGCTGCCCCTGCAGGTCTCTCTGATTTAACATCCATTTTCTTTTTAATGTTAGAATTGCTTCTATTTTATATGGAGCCATGAGGTTCTGTTCATTGAGTTGGCAGGTGGCTCCAATCCTGTAATTATGATCGTGATTGTCGGCTGCCAAAGCACAAAAGGAAACCGTAGTAATCCACTTTGGTGCTCTTCAATGGGTTGTTGCATATGCTTTTTCTTCGGTATATCACTGCACATAAATCTCACAGTAGCAATAAAACTATTAGGGTAGTAAAAGATATGCATTTTAATTTTCATAAAAAGTGTCATAAAATTCAATTAACTACACTTTCCCAAACAGCAGTTCACTCTGGGAAGCCCAGGGTTTCCTAATCTGAAATTATATGCCCCTTATGTTCCTTTCACTTTTCCTAGTGACCTCCATGAATGCTTTAATCACTGCACCTACTTATCCTCCTGTGACACTGTCATCTCCAGAGTTCCTTTGTCTCCTTATCTTTCTATAAAATTTCTCCTGTTTTTCTAGTTACAACTTGTTAGAGGCACTTCCAAGACAATGGCTTTTTTCTTCTTCTTTCTTATTTCCTTAATTAGGGGGAGCAAGGGAGATGAGTGGCGTAAGTTATCGACACAAATTTAGGCATGGTAATTACCCAGGAATGGAGGGAAATTTTCTTTGGTTCCATACCACAAGTAATGAGGAAAACACAGAGAAGCTGTATTTATTAGACTACAAGAGTATCTTCGCTAATCTATAACAGCCAACATTCCTCCCATGTTTTTAGGTTGTTCACCTTCTCTTCAGAAGTAGCGTAATAGCACAGACTAGAGAAAGGTCTCCTGGTGTTCAGATTTTATTGCTTTCACTGACTAAAGTGCAGCACATTTCCTAGTATAATTACACCCCAGTTGTCACAATAAATGAACACAGTATATTTTATGATACACTTTACTTGCTGATTATCATGTTTGTTCACACATCTCTCAGACTTAATAACCCATGGGGGGCTTCTACCATCACTGGTGAGTGAAAATTAGTGAAATTCTCATTTTCGTTGTTGGTGAGATTTTTATTTCAAGTGCGAAAGCCAAAATAAAAGATGGATAGTAGATTTAGGGAATTTTTAAAATACCTATAGCTATGTAATGTTCCCTGCTCACCTCCCAAAGGTGAAAATTAGCTAAGTGCATTTTTAATGAAGACCAGCTGATGGTCCTGATTCTTTTAAATAATAGAAAGAAAATCCTGAATGTAAACAGAGCTCACTTTTGAAATTATATATATATTTGATTTCAGGTTGATTTTGTTCAGGACAGGGTTGCTTTCTAAATTTGTGGTAGGATTAGAAAAAAAAAATAAAACTTTTCATTTAGTTTAATTAATTTGGGGACAAAATATAAGAATATAACTCTATTAGCATGTAATCCATTTGAAAGAATATTCATTCTTCAGGACAGTTGCAGACCTTATCATAGAGATCTAAAATGTAATATAACACTAAAGAGATAACCTTATTTAAGGAGAGGATAAAGGAATTGTATGCCCTGAAGTATCTGGTAGTATATTACATTGTATTTGTTTGTTTGTTTTTTTCAAAAAGTAGGGCATTTTCCCTCTAAACAGACAAAGCACAGTCACCTAAGTACTTAGGTTTCCATTTTTGACAAGTTTAAACCATTTCTTTATGATTATATAAATAAAACATACTGTAGAACAATAAAAATATAAAACAAGTAAAAGGGAAAAACAAAACCACCTTCTTTCCTTTTGAGGGAAGCTTTCAATTCACTAGCCAGGAAGTACTTACATTATGTTAACTGTTGGGGGTGGGAAAGAAGAAGGAAAGGAATTAAATTTACTCCATAGATATAAGACAAAAGTATGACATGACAATGATTGGCATAGTATTAGAACAGTAGCCACTATGTAGTACTGTACAATTTCTATATCATAGAAATCTAGAAGGCACTATCTACCCTGTAGTCATTGAATATTTGACAGATTTTCTGGTGGCTATGTGTCCTGATGAAGTTGTACTCCCTAACCCTACCCCCTCCCACCTTGTTTTTTCAGTTTACACAAAGTTACCATATGCGCTGTAGCAAGCAGTTAAATATGATATAAAATCAAGAGCCACTTGGCCTAATGTAAGTCCCATAGACTTGATGAGTAAAGAATAGCTTAAATCAGGCCATGAAATTCATCTAAGATTTTTTTTCCATCAATTTAAAAGGATTAGGAAGTTGAGGATGTCAGGGCCCAGTTCCTGGGTTTATCTTCTGGGGAACCAATGGGGAAGAGTGGTGGCAAAGAGGAAGAGCTTTCCCTACTTCCTGGTGGCCTTTTCCTCTGGAAATCTCCTCTTACCAATCTCAAGGTAGGACTGTCCCAGGTGTCCACACCCTAATATTAGTCTATTTTCCCTGCTCCACCTTTCACTTATTTGCTATGAAAGTCCTTTGCTTGGGGTTGACTCTTATACTCATCCACCTATTCTGCAGGGATTCTCTCTCTCTGGAGAGTACAGAGGCATGAAGTTCCTATTTACACAAAGATAAGCAAAACAGCAGTCATGGTTCTTCACCCCATGGAGCTCAAAGTCTAGTTGGGGCAACAGACACTGAACAAATAATCCCCCAAGTTGTAAAATGTTTACCTCAAATTTAAGTGCTGAGAAGGAGAGGGTTCACAAGGTGAGAGAATAGCAGAGGTGGGTCTCAGATATCTATGAGTTCAGAATTTTGCTTATTTGCCTTTTGAGGTTGGATACAGTCTCCTTATAAATTATTTTTCTTTGACTGCAGTCATTCATTTTTTGGATGCTCCAAGAGTTAAATGAAGAGAAACTATCACTACATTTTGGAGGTATATCCACGGAGAGACTCACTGACTTCCTCTATTTGAAAAAAAAATTATTTTTTTTTGCAACTGCCTTCCTTGTAACTATTACCTGATTTTGAGGGAAAAATATGGAATTTCTTTTCCTTGAAAATACTTGTCTTCCCTGATGTGTAGGTTGTTTTGGTTATTAGAAGTATTAAGTGCCACCCAGAAGGGTTTTCCTAGAGCAGCACATCAGTAAACACTTTTACAAGAAATAAAAGAGAACTTGGTGTGGTCAATAGTTCTTGGCATCCAAAAGGAATTGTGCTTCTACAGTGGCAGCAGAAACAAGTTAGAGCACAATGCTACCCTCATGCCAGCTATTTCGGTGGTAAATTTGAAAGGTTGAGAATAGATTGAGATACATGAAGCGCTCACCTGGGTGTAAAATTTAAGGGGGAACAGAAACAAATTAGTGCACTATTTGGAAAACTAAAAATGGATGCAAAAAACAAAATCTGAACAAAATATCTCAGATTATTTTTGTCTCGGACTCCAGTATAGCTGAATATACCAGTGTTATCAATCCCATCTTTATTTAAAATGTTGACCTTTTTTTTATCACGCATATATATGGATGTTTAAAACATTGGTTTTGGTGTTTAAATATTGCTTTAAAATATCATTTATCTTGCCCACTGGGTTTTTGGTGCTCCCAAGGCAAGTGCTTTTACTGTAGTCCTGGCGAACATCTACTTTTAAAAAAGCCAGTGGGTAGGCACATAATTAGAGCAGAGACCGAGCTGCGATTTGAACTTGGCTCTGTTCATTATTAATCCATAAGCCCCATAGCTGTATCTCCAGGGCTATAAATCAAAAGGCAAATAAATAATCCTGAGTATATGACAACATTATGGGTGCTGTGGATGCTATAATGTGCTGAGGGGATCCAGCTTCCAACAAGCTAATCACAACCCGGGAGTTAATTGCATCCCTTTGCATTTCAGAAAATTAAAGTCAGGCAGCTCTGTCCCACACTGTTTTCTATGAGATCTTATTACTTTTATGTTTGTTTATTTTTTCTGTGTGACAGAAAATGGATACCCCACAGCTAAAATTAAATGTCTTTTACTACACACTAAGTTGGCTAAGAGCAAAGCTTTTTGTCAGAGGAGGAGGAAAAGATTCATCGCACATCTTTGATTGTGCTGTCATTGGATAGAAATTTATAAAGCATACTTGAAATCACAAAAGCAGTGGAGCAGGAGGTAGAAAATCCTTGATGAACATGTTGTGGGTAGCAATGTTGTTTTCTCCTCAAAAGCATTCCATCCAGAGTACCAAAAATTCAAATTGACTTTTGTGTTTAATTCTACATCTTATGCCCCAGGCATATTTTTGTAATTAAACACTCAATTAATAAAATTATTTTTAAATGTCTAAATAACAAACTGTTGAGAAATTGAAAACCTCTCACTGGGGAAAAGATTTTATAGAGGGCCTATTAAAAGCATAAAGGATTTTACTAAAGGTTCGACCAAGATCAAATATTAATTTAGAGGCATATCTCAAATGAGAGTCCTTGGAATCCTAATTCTCAGATCAGTTTCTTTTCCATTCCATAACAAGGAATCATTTAGTTACCAAACAATGCTCTAGCTCTTGGGCTAACAAACATAAAACTATAAAACATTGGCTATGAATTATCTTCACACAAATCCACAAATAACCCAATTCTTGCCCAATTCTTCCTATATGGCTAAAGCAATACTTGAAGACAAAACTAGAAGCCAGTATAAGAACAGTATAAGAAGGCTCTCATATTCCCACCATCTCCACTTCCTTCCCTTATACTTGGGATTGTTTTTACTGTCTTATCAAGCTTATCTACTCAAGTACCCAGTCTTTCTGTTATTCCCCTCTCCCCCCTTGAATCTTCAACATTAATCATTGGAATTCACTACTCTTAAAAAAAAATAACCAAAACTCTTTCTCTTGATCTAACGTCCATCCTATGCCCCTTTTCTTAGCTCTTTTTCATGGTCAAGCTTTGTGAAAGTTTTTCATGATAAATACAACCCTACTTTCACTATTCAACCCACATCATTCTGGCTTCTTGGGCAAAACTCAGCCAAAACTCTTCAAAGAGTACTATTAATTAACCTTCACATTGTCAAATCCAATAAACTATTTTTAAGAAAGAAGAAGAAATGGAAACAGAAGTAAAAGAAGGCCTACAATTCACTTTACCACAGAGTAGATAATAAAGTAGCTAATATATAAATTAAGGACAATTGAGACCAGTAACAACATTTAACAAAAACTGTTTAGGGTTGTTAATTCTTTAAATTTCTTAGGTTCTTTAAGTGATATTAATCTCCCATAGTCTTCTGATGAAATAACAAATTCAATAATTCTATAGAAGAAAAGGTACAAATTTAGAAGAATCAGAAGATCTAGAAATTCAGTGATAAAGTCTCTGTGTTTGAATTGTATAAAACCTAGGTGAACCGGTGTTTAAAAATATGATAAACAAGAGGGAATATTCTTTTATATATATATATATTTCTTACAGAGAGGAAGGGAGAGGGACAGAGAGACAGAATCATCGATCAGCTGCCTCCTGCATGCCCCCCACTGGGGATGTGCCCGCAACCAAGGTACATGCCCCTGACCGGAATCGAACCTGGGACCCTTGAGTCCAAAGGCCGAAGCTTTATCCACTGAGCCAAACCGGTTCTCGCAAGAGGGAATATTCTTGATGAAGAGTCAGGGTGAAGTGGAATCACGTTAAATCTGTTTTATTTTTTTTTTAATCCTCACCTGAGAATGAATATATATATATATATATTGATTTGAGAGAGGGAGAGAGGGAGAGAATCACTGATCAGTTACCTCCTGTATATACCCTAACCAGGGATTTAATCCTCAACTTAGGTATGTGCTCTGACTGGGAATTAAACCCATACCTTTTTGGTATACAGGATGATTCTTTAACCACCTGGCCAGGGCTAAAGCTGTTTTAGATTCTTTTATTCCTCTATATAATAATGGATGAACTTTAAACTTCTTACATCAAAAACAAATGAAAAATTTTGTTTGCATAATTATAAAAGTATTACCTAAGTATATATAAAGATTATGATAGGTTGAACATTATAAATGTGCTTTATTAAAGAAAAAATATGAATCCTAAGGGGAAAATAACTCTTAAAGGAAGTGTGAGATTTTTGTTTGTGATAATTCAAACCATATTGAAGGGAGGGGATGTTAAGGGAATAGGAAAACTGAAGGACATTGAACCCTTTTTTGTTTAAATGCTGGCTTGTCAATGATGCCTTTCCTCGTCATCTTACACATCACCCACAAGATACCTCTTCCCCTCTTTTTTTCTGCTTTATTTTCCTTTTTAAACTTTATCAACCTCTATCCAACTAGCTATTGTAGTATTTATCTTATATATTCTTTTCCCTCTGTGAGGGAAGGGATGTGATCAGTTATATTCTTGTATTTTCTTTTAAAAGAGCAAACTGTAGTCAGATTTGGTTTCAGAAACTAGATTCATCAGGTTTGAAGCCTTCAGTGGTTACACGTATCCTCAGCATCCTCGATCTCCAACCATAAGTCCATTTGTGAGAATCTCTTTGGAGATTCTGGCTCTGGGTCATTTGGAACCTTCATCTCCTTTTTCACCTTTAGCCTTCCCTTTGTAGACACCCATCGCCTCATGCTCATTTATGTCATCCTAACTCCTGCCTTCTTGCCATTGCTGATGCTGGCGTTCTTGCCTGAAACGCCCTATTTTCCTGCCAACCAAGCCAATCCTGGTAATTCTTGAAGAGGAGTTGAAGCGTGACTTCTTCCATAAATCCTTTCCTGGTCTCCATAGCCATGGGATCCAGTATGAGCTTTGAAATATTTGGACACAGATTTAAATCCAGCTCTGCTATGAGACCATTTTTAAGGTGCCTACTCTTAGATTTTTAATCTGAAAATGTATGGTAATTATTTTAATCTATAATATTATGGTGAGTCAATTATGAAAAACACCTAGCCATTAATGACCTTTTGGTAATATATTCATTAATATCATGTAACATGAAAATATATAATATACACTAATATAAAGATGATACGTGATTATAATGATTATAAATATACTTATATAGAATTTAGTAAGAGTCAGGCTTTTCCAACTGCATTATATTTCAGGCTTTCTGCCTCTGTTAGAGTTGCTTCAGCACTCAGCACTGCATTTAACATGCACATTTGTGTTCATTTGTTTTTCCATTTTATCAACTATGGTTTTCCCCCAAGTAAATCTGGGAGCTCCTTGAAGCAATGCCCATGTCTTACACTTCTTTATGTTCCAGCATATAACACTTCGCTGGCTACCCAGCAGTTACTATATGCGGCATCTTCTAAAGAATATGGCTCTGTCTTTCCTCAGAGATTTAGGTTTAATCATCTAAAATTGAGTAAACCAGCAAGGTCCAGAGGCACACATCTATGAACCTTACTAACCAGCAGCCTACCTGGTCCTATAGCAGCGGTTCTCAACCTGTGGGTCGCGACCCCTTTAGGGGTCAAACAACCCTTTCACAGGGGTCGCCTAAGACCATCGGAAAGCACATATATAATTACATATTGTTTTTGTGATGAATCACTATGCTTTAATTATGTTCAATTTGTAACAATGAATTGGGGGTCACCACAACATGAGGAACTGTATTAAAGGGTCGCGGCATTAGGAAGGTTGAGAACCACTGTCCTATAATTTCTTACTGGTTTCTAACCTGCAGCTCCAACTGCTGGCATTATTTTCTTCACTATATGTGATACTAATCTTGTATCAGGACAAGAGAGCCACCAGTATTACTGGTGTAATTATGTGTTGTTGTTTTTTCTTAAACTAGCCATCAAAACACAGACTAGCCCCTGCAGACTTTGAGGCATAACTTTCTGTATAGGCATAGCCTCTGATGACAGCCTACTTTGAGTAGCTCTGGCAACTTTCCATGACTACAATGGGAGTCAGAATGTCTGTAAGCCAAACAGGGAAAATATACAAATGACAACAGAATGCATTGTGGCCATCTAATATAGGAGATCTATATTAGAAGATATTTCCTAGGTTTGCCTTAATGCTGTTTTTCTTTTGGATTTAGCGGAGGTTTAGAACATATGATATGTAGCAGCACTACCTCTAGGGATAGGAATTACCCATGTTATGCTTCTTGATAAAATAGTAAACTTTTTTATTTTCTACTAAATCTTAGAATCTTTCTTTTTTTTCTATATATTTGTGAATCTTTTCCCTCCTGTGGTAGAGTAAAAAATACACAGTAAAATAATATATGACCTCAGTGAAGTATAGCACCTGCCTAAATACACTCATGTGAGAAAAATTGCACTTGCCAGATTGTACTAATCATTTCCACATTGACGCGATAAAGTGACAACTGTGCTGAAGCAGTAACCTGCCCTTTGCTGTCAGCATTTCTGAGTCAACTCAGAAAAAGTCCACTCTGCCCAATTCTGGTAGAATCAGAAGGTCTTCCCAGAGCCTATTCCTGCACAGTCTGGGAGAGATGTCATTGCTTGACATTTTGCTGTGGCCGTCTCCAGTGAGTCGTGTCAGATAAATCCCACCCCTAGTTTTCTCCATCCAGGGCTGTTTATCAGCAATCACATCAGGCAGCATGAGATGCAAAACCCTAGAACTCCTCTACATGCAGCTGACTGCTAGCCATTCCCCAGGAAGAAGGAAGGAGAATCCGTTTCCTCACACAGGAGGAAATTAGAGTCCTGGGTAGAAGGACAGGAAAGTTCTTTTTGGTGTTTCTGTCTTAGATGTTAGAAGATCCATGGTCAGTCGGTGTGATAACATAACTGACATTCTGGATCCATTCACTTGGTTGCATTGTGGATCCCCAGAAAGACTTTTCTTCTCTTTCGTTGTAATAATTTGTTTTTATGATTGCTTTGGAATGGATATCCCCCAAAGAATTTTCATGGGTTTTGGCAGCTTCCATTTCAAAGGATTCAAAGCATTTCATCTATTCATGGCTTCTTGGTAACCAAAGTCTTATTAGTGGCCAAGATATCGGTGAATTTGTAATATTTCCCTGTTCATCTTTTCAGGAGAAAAATGGGCTGCCTTTACCTTAAGATAATTAGTAATGTACTAGCATAATTTTAAGATCAAAGACAGATTTTGCTTGCACTTTTTTCTTTCTTCCCTCCTCCACTCCACCAACATATATATATATATATATATATATATATATGTATATATCATAAACACACTACACACAGAACCACATATTATTGCCATCATGTGTTTTCTGACACAGAAGTTATCATAGCAGGCAAAGCTGTTTTATTGAATAATAAGAAATAAGGCTTCATGGAAAGAAGCCAGGCACTTGCACGAGAAGAATCCTGCCTATAAATGACACTAGATCCTTCCCCAGTTGAGCATCCTCTTGGAGCATAGGCGGTTCTGGGTTGCCGGTGGTATGGGACAAGGAGAGGGGAGAAAGGATTAGTGCAGAGAGGACAGGTGGGCACAAAAGGCTGCCTGAGATCTTGTCGATACATTGAATATTTTTAAATGCTGATTTCGTGTGTATTTATACTTTTTTTCATGATTTTAGCAAAGAATGGTTCATTTCACTAAGTGTTCCTGGGAAGATTAGTTTGTGAACACGAAACGGCTTCCATATTCATATAAGAGCTTGGAAGATAGCACCCCTGTGTCATTGTCCCAGAATGGATTTGGGGAATGGCAGTCTGCTTCTGGCCACATAGCATTGAGAGGTGTTTCACGGTGGAGATCCTAGCTGCAGTGAGTATTTGCCTGGCACAGAGAGAATGGTCTGGGTACTTTAGAAGGTAATTATGATTGTTATTAGTGACAGATTTCTTTGGGAGTTAGAATAATCTAGTATAGCATTCTTCATCCTAGTTTTCAGATACCCTTGGGTGTCTGCAGACGTCGCAAAGGGTATCACAAGACTCCCCCAGAAAAATTAATTTTACTGTGTCCTAATTTTTAAAATATTAGTGTTAAGCACCATTAAAAGAGACAGAATCCCTTATAAACAAAATATGATGGAGATAGCGGAGAGGTGGAAAGAACACCAGGCTGAGTGCAAAATGTTGATTCCATGCTTGGCTCTGCTACCCATCTCTCTGTCCTGAAAATCCTCACTTTCAAATGGAACTAATATCTGCCCTGAGACCCATCTAAGATAGGATATAATAAAAGTGAGGTTTTTGTTTGAAAATATGCCATGTAACCAAAAGATTCCACAACAGTCTAAGATTATTTTTAAGCAGTAAGATCTGGATTAACACTTCTACATTTAACAGGCTGTGGCATTTTCCAATGGAATTAACAATAAGCTAGGGGTTAATAAAAAAGCATTCTAATCTACAATTCTATATCAAATATAGTGCTTTTTTCCCTTTCTTTTAATATTTTTATTTTTATTGGTTTCAGAGATGAAGGGAGAGAGAGATAGAAACATCAATAATGAGAGAGAATCATTGATCAGCTGCTTCCTGCACACCCTACACTGGGGATCGAGCCCGCAACCCGGGCATGTGCCCTGACCAGGAATCAAACCTTGACTTCTTGGTTCTTGGGTCCAGACTCAACCACTGATCCATGCAGCTGGGCCTTTTTCTTTATTTTTTTAACCTTGGATAAGTCATTAATATTTCCTGGGTGTATGGGCTGTATCTGTCAAGTGAGGAAGCTTGACTACATGAGTTTTAACTTTTTCTTATTACGTCTAAAATTCTGTTATTCTAGCAACAAAAATTGATTCTCTTAGAAAAAATAAAATGATCTTTGAGTTGAAAAATACCAGCTTTCAAAGTTCCTCCCATTTATTTATGTGATTTTTACAGTTTGATTAATATTTTCACATACATGTTTTTATTTGTTCATCATAAGTGATGATGAACAGGCAGAGCAGGAATTTTCCCCATTTTTATAGGTACTTGGTGATTTATATTAAGATCCACAGAGCTGGTAGGTGGCAGATCTGGAACTTGAACTGATTTCTACTTAGTCTAACTTCAGTATCTAGTATCCAACAGTCTCTCCTAAATCAACAAGTTTGGGCTTTGCTGTCAGTGAAATGCCTAGTATTTCAGATTGTTTCCATTTTGTACAATATAACCCTATAAATACAAGTACCTTACTATGTAGTTTGTATTTTGAAATAGATGCTTACATCTCTAATGCATGGCTTGGTACCCCATGATTTTCATTGAGTTTTGACAGCAGATAATTTGATCTTGGTAAATACAATACTGTATCCTGACAGAGATATAAATATGTGGGCAAGCTGGGTTAGCACATTTCTTAGCACTTTTAATGCTGTTAACATTTCTGGAAAAAAAACAAGCCTGATTTGCAGGAAGGAAGGAATCTCAATCAATCAATCAATCTCTCTCTCTCTCTCTCTCTCTCTCTCTCTCTCAGAAATGACTGAAAAATGTTCTAAACAGTCCAAGATAGACAGACAGTGGAATTGTCATTGTTAACCTTAATTCTATTCCAGTTCCAAGATTCCTGAACTGAACAAAGAAACTAAAAATTGTTCTGAATTCTTAATTGTCTCTAAGGATATCCTATTTTACGGTTAAGCATAGACTTAGCCCTAGCTGGTTTGGCTCAGTGGATAGAAGGTTGGCCTGCAGTCTAAAGGGTCCTAGGTTTGAGTCCGGATTGCAGACTTGATCCCCAGTAGGGGGCGTGTAGGAGGCAGCCGATCAATGATTCTCTCTCATCATTGATGTTTCTATCTCTCTCCCTCTCCCTTCCTCTCTGAAACCAATAAAATATATATTTTTTAAAAAATAGACTTAGGAAGAAGACCTTACTATTTCATTTCCTTTCTCTCAAGCCTGGCATCCATCTGGCTCACAGGAGAATGCTATTTCTGATTTGGGATGTGCCTCTTGTACTCAAATTACCTCACTGTTGTTCTCTCAGGGAAATGTATTCAGTCTTGAAAGATGCTCTGAGAAGTGGTGGTAGTTGATTCATTTGTCCATCTTCCTGGAGAAGGAAGCAGGATTGTGGGGAATGGGCTTAGATGCCAGGAACAAGAGTAATGGGGGGTGGGGATGATGGTGGTGGTGGTGAACATAAAATTCAGAACCTAAATGAAACATAAATATCTCTGGGGAAATGAAAGAGCAGCTTGTTCAGTTGCTACTTCAATTAGCAGGGCTTCGTGACCAAGAGGAAAAAGAAAAAGTTCTACCATCTGCTTTTCTTTCTGAAACCACCTCAATATTGGGTGATTAACCTCGGCAACCTGTTCATCATTTGCATACAAAACGTTCCTTACATTTATCTCCTCCTCCCTTCCTCCTTCCCTCCCTCTCTCCACCCTCTCGCCCCCTCTTCCTTTCTTTGTTTCTTGTTTGTTCTGTTCTTTCCTTTTCTTTCTCTCCTTCCCTCCTTTATTTCGCTTTCATTCTTTCTTCAGTTGGTTTCTGGATGACACATTTCACTACGTTTTTGCTGCACATGACACCCTTGGAAGAAATCAGAACAGACCTCTTTCTTCCCTCCTGCTAGCTACCTATCTTCACCTCTCACCAAACATTCATTAGTGCATTCAGCCAACAAGCAGATATTACAGGTATCAGTAATGTGTTTAATGCTGAGAGAATATGTAGAATAGAGATTTATTTCACCAAAGAGTTTCCAAGGACATATTATGTCTTTGTTATGTAATAATGCAAAGTAATAAAAACACATGGCACAGCTGAATATAGAATACAGGTACAATATAAATGTATTTAAATGCACACTCATGCAACTACATTTCAATAAATGTTTGCTTAAGACTGACTCACACAACTCTGTAAGTAATAAAGGACATGACTGAAAGTAGCCAAATAAGAATGGATTTCTTTTATTCCTAAATAAAAAAGTCTAGAACTAAGGGACTGGTTAATTCAGCAGTTAAATAAGTCGTCAGAGACCAGAGCCTTTCCATTCTTCCAGCTGACAGCTTGAGTGTGATAACTGTGTCTGCTTTCATTATAGCAGGATGGGGGGAGCTGTTCCAAGCAGGCCAGGGTGTTCCCTCTCATACATCAATTTTTATTAAGAAAGAAAAAGCTTTCTCTGAAGGTCCCCTTTGCCTTTCAGTTAACTACTTTTAGGGACTAAAGGTTTGTATGTCCTTCAAATTCCTACATAGAAACCCTAACCACCAGTTATGGTGGTATTTGGAGGTGGGGCTCTTGGGAGGGAATTAGGTTTAGAGGAGGTATGAGTGGGCCCTCATGATAGGACCGGTGTTCTCAGAATAAAAGGGGGAAACCGGTACTCCCTTTTCTTCACCGTGTGATGATGATACAGCGATAAGGCGCCCGACTGCTAGCCAGGAAGAGGGCTCTCACCAGACACCCAACCCTGCTTTCACCCTGACCTTAGAATTCCAAGCCTCCAGAACTGTGAGACAGTATCCATTATTTGAGCCACTCAGTTGATGGTGTTTTGTTATAGCAGCCTGAGCAAATCAAAATAGCCACTTATATTGACTGGTTTAGGCCAATAATGACTAAGCCACTGGAGGGAGCTCAGTGTATCTTCCCTGAATATCATGGATAAAATGAAGGTTCTCCTGGTCAGAAAGAAGGGAAAAGGATAGCTGTTGGATAGACAATTAACAAAACGTACCTCACTGATCTGGATGCTGTGAGGAATTCAGTGCAAAAAGAATCAGATGAGGCCACACCTTCAAGGAGATTATAGTAGAGTCCTGGAGATTAGTCATGGATACTGGTAATCGTGCAATAAAGTAATAACGGGAAGAAAAAGTACTTTAGGGAAGGGTGAATAAAACCCCTTCTGTTTTGAGTAACCAGATATAAATAATGGGAAAGGAGAAGGTCATATAGTTTCTGTGGCGACTGTTTAACTTTGTAGCATGAAGGCAGCTGTGTTCCAATAACACTTCATTATGGACAATAAAATTTGAATTTATAATATTTTCACACGTCATGAAATGTGATTTTTAAATTTTTAATGTAAAATACTTTTAAATGTAATAAACACCCTTAGCTCCTGTGCCCTGTAAAAAACAATGAGCAGGCTAGGCTTAGCCTGAAGGTTGTAGATGGATGATCCCTGACCTTAAGTAATGCTCAGTTTTAGGGACAGGAATGATGGAAATTATCAAATAACAATGAGCATTTAAAGAGCTACATAAAGAACCGAGGGAGTATATAGAAGTAGTTTGGATTGGGTGATTAAGGTAGAACCTAGAGCAGCCGTGGGCAAACTACGGCCCGCTGGCCGGATCCAGCCCGTTTGAAATGAATAAAACAAACAAACAAAAAAGACTGTACCCTTTTATGTAACGATGTTTACTTTGAATTTATATTAGTTCACACAAACATTCCATCCATGCTTTTGTTCCAGCCCTCTGGTCCAGTTTAAGAACCCATTGTGGCCCTCGAGTCAAAAAGTTTGCCCACCCCTGACCTAGAGCCTACCATGCATGTCAAACTCACAGCCTGTGGGCCGCACGCAGCCCACAAGGAAGATTTTTGCGGCCTAGCCAATATAACGGTGTGAGCAGTTATTTACAATTATGAAAGGAAATAGGTCTCCTGTCAGAGCCAGAATCACTGACATTCACCTTGGGTTAGTTTTGAAAGTAATCACTGTGAACAAGATTTCCCCCAAAGTAGGAACGATGGTAGCAGAGAAGAGATGCCAAGTGTCAGGAAGAAAACATTAATTTTATCATTGCTCTTGTTCTTTTTTTTTTAAACTATACTTTTCAAAATAAACCTACGTTTCTATGAATATTGAAGCTTTTGTGTATTTGACCTGGGTTAGACTTTGAGTTTGACATGCTTGACCTAGACTGTCAGGGGAAGCAAAGCATGACAATTATGACAGTGTTAAGTGCCATCAGTGGAGGGGGCCAGAAAGAATTACTTGTTTGGAGAAGAATCAGTGGTTAGATTAAAGACACAAAGATACAAGGGGATAATTAATGGAAAAGACTACTTGAGGCAAGAGGGGTATAATTTGCCATAGGTACAAGGGGTGAGCCTTAGAAAAATGTAGGCATCTTTGTTGACAGGAAGAGGGGAGGATGGAAGAATAGAGAATGACTGATGTGTGGTGCTAGTGATGTGTGTATTGACAGAGCTAATACATGTCTTTGGGTTCCTTTGTGAATGAGGCATAGAGTATTTTCTGAGCAAGAAGGAGAATGAGGAGGAGTAAGAGCCTTGCATATGGAGACAATTTAGAATAGTGGCTGTGGTTAATGCAAGAGTTTTAAATGAGAAGAGTTAAAGAGTGTCCAGATGCAGTGAGGGTCCTGTTAAGAATTGGAGGGAGCATTTGGGATTTAGCTCCCAGGCATATGATGTCATCAGCTTGGCTCAAATAAACTCTCATAAAATTTATCTCTAAAAATGTATTTGACACCTTGATTTGTAGTAGTTGATGTAATTTCAAAGATTTGGAGATGCTTTCAGCATTGTTAAAAACAAAAGAAAGAAAAAGAGAGAGAAAAAAAGAACAGAGTAAGATTGGGAATTCCCAAATCTGGCTATAAAGATATGAACAAATTATTTCTCCAGCATTTTCCCTTTTACAGTCACCCAGAAATGGCTTGAGCATATATAAAGCTGGGCTGTTCACTACTGGAGCTGCTAGCCACACATAGCTATTTATTTATTAAAATCAATAAATATTACTTGATATTAAAAACCAGCTATTCAACTGTACTACCATATTTCGAGGGCTCAGTAGTCATTGAGGCTAATGCTTGTTGCATTGGGCTCCTCAGATATGGGACATACCCATCATTACAGATGTTCCACTGGACAGTGCTCATATAAAGAACGTCTTTCTGTGATTTTTTTTCACTTGTCCAGAAGTCACTGAGATAAAATTGAAACCACAAACAGATACTCAAAATTTGTTTTTATTGTTCTCCAGCCAAGGAACCTGGAAACATTTTTTTAAAAAAAAAAAAATGGTTCAAAGACAAACCCATAGCTTACCCTAGGTTAAACTCTCCATCATGACTGATAGGCAAACTGACAAAAATAGAGTTCAACTGAGTGACAGATAAAGATTTAAAATCCAAGGCATTGAAGAGAACAAAGGGAGTCACAGTATTCCTTCTGTTTCTTTTGCCTCCCACTCAAATTTTCTTTTAATGGCTGAGTCACGTAGGTGAAGTGTGTGCCACAGAGTGTATTCTGTTGTGTGAGAACAGAAAGGGCACCTGCTGAAATGCAGAACATTAATATGTAAATCAATGCAATTTTTCATAATAAGTATATAATGGAAGTGCTTAAGAGATAGCAAATGCAGCAGGAATTTTGATGAGTTTTTAATTTTATAGCCCTTTACTTAATCCCCATGCCCCTCTTGTCTTTTTTATTATGACCATATCAGAAGTTACAGGGATGGAGCACATCCTATGACCTCAGAAATTTGAGTTTTTCCTTTGGGAGGATGAAAACTGGTACTCAGATTCCTCAATTATTCGTTAGGTGATACTCACACACAAAATGTGTATATTTTACTAACTGCTCTTCAGTAAGACTTTTAAAAAAATAATTATTTCTTAGAAGATATTGTGCAAGTTACTCTTGATCTATTTCTCATAGATCTGTTTTTATTTTTGAAGAAAATAAATTTTTAGGAGTTCTCTTTTTTTTTTCTGAATAAAGAAGAATGCTGTACTTTGGAGAAATTCTGTGTAGTCTGACAACCTCTCAGTGGACTAATTGTCAAAAAGTTGTGAAAATGGTCCTCATTATAATTTTTAAATTCTAAGTGTAATATTAAATAAGGAACTTTAAAATTATTTCTGAAAAAGGCACATGATACAACTCTTGTTCTTCCTTGGAAAAATTGTGTGAAATAAGTAGAGAAAAAGGTCTAAGAATGTAGACATAAGGCTTTATTGAATACATCCATATTTATTATACCTAGTTCCATATTGTTTGGGCAAGCAACATACTCTGTTCACAACATAAATATATAAATAAGGTACTTAAAAGGGTTGTACAAGTTAATAATTTCCCTGAACTTTTTTTTTTTTTTTTTTTTTTTTTTTGCTGTTTCTGTTTAAATGAGTTCAATAACAGTACCCTTCTCATTGGATTTTTTGTCACATTAAATGAGAAGATGAATATCAATGTCTTAGCATAAGGATAAATAGGCGAAAGCAGGCTTTACTGTTATTTTGCTGGTGTTTTTGTAAAGCCCCAGAGCTAATAAATGTTCAGACTCAAATCCAGCTCAGACATCAGCAAAGCCAGCCTTCTGCCCTGCTCTGCCGCTAGAAACACTGCCCTACTCACCAGGTGCCAGGACCCCACTCACCGCAGGGATCTGGGCAGTTTCTATGCGACCACCTTCCAGGAGTGTCCTCTACAAAAGACAAAATTAAAAGAATATCTAACTACCTTATGGCTGAAAGCAGTTTGCAAAATAGAACCATTTAAAGTCCCTACGAAGATTCTTTTTGTTTTTTAAAATTTTTCTTTATTGTTGAAAGTATTACAGATGTCCTTCTTTTTCCCCTGTTGAGTCCCCACATCCCACTCCCCGCAAGGCCTTCACCACACTACTGTTTGTGTCCACGATCAAAGCCTCAACTTTAAAAGTTATTCTGAATGACAAGGTAGCGCTGGTTTTGTTCTCGGCCACAGTTGACCTTCATTGTTCATCTTGCTAGAGCTTCTCTTGAATGACAGCAGTCTAAAGAATCTGAGACTGCGTTCAGGGGAAGGAAGCCGCAGAACCTGGCCTGCAAAATGAGAGGGAAACCACGCATGAAGCCCTCGAGTCCACATTTCGGAGTCTTCTGCCTCCTCCATGGACTCCTTGTCCTTGTATCCATTTTTCAAACTTGATATTCTAAATCAAAGGCCGCTCTCTGAGGACAGGTTATTTTTTCTCGGAGCATGCAGAAGAAAGAATATCAAGAAAATGGAAATGAATAGGACAGGGAAAAATTTTTATAATGTATTTGAAGATGTCACTCTTAGCCCTTGTGATGGTGACAGCGCACACCAAAGGGAGGTATGGTTACTGATGGAAGCAAGGGCCGGTGGCAGCTGGCCTTCTGTCAGATTGACTTGGAGTAGATACGTGTATCGTTCTGAATTCGCTGGATAGCGCTGTGGCCTTCCATTTGGTTTTATGACATCAGCACAATTTGTCAGGAAGAAAGGAAGGTAATGATTAAACCACCAACTCTGTTGACATCTCCTTAAAAGGTCACCTACAGGTAGTTACAGAAATCTATGAAAACCAAGCTAGTGGGTCACACCTATGCTTGAGTGTATAATCAGAATAAAAAATCAGGATAGCTCTGCTGTTTCCAGATATGACAGAAAAGGTGAGAGGTATGGATTAGTTGTCAAAATGTTAGGTTGGGTTTTTTCCCCACCTAGGAATATCTATTGCATGACTTTCCTCTCCCCAGATTGCATAATTACATACTGATCATTTGTCCTAGAGAAAAACACACTAAACCTTAGTCATTGTTAAATAACTTTATATATTTACAAAGTGATCACTTCTAATTTGGACATTGTCCCATAATTTCCTGAGCAGTAGATTATTGAAGTTACTGTTATTAGAAAAATGGATTCGGATGATGCCAGTGATTTAATTTATTAGGCCAAGCAGCTTGTAATTTGGAACCCACCTTCTTAGTTTGTTCGACCGCACTGTCAAATTAATACTCCTTTTTTTAAAAAAGAAAGGATAGGAGAACATAGCACATTTGACATCAATATATTTTCTTTATATTTTAAAGCCAAAACATCCAAATGCCTCCCATTTCCCTTACATGTACATTAAATGCTGTCACTGTACAACACAATTCCAAACTTGGAGATCTTGAAGGAAGGGCTTTGAATTGAAAGAGGACTGCGAGAAATGAAGGGAGCGTATATTTTGTCAGTTATGGTGGTGGCACAAGAAACAGACTCCATTGGCAATGGATCAGACCATGAAAACACCTTGAGGTTGGGTGAATGTATTCTGTTCTCTGTCGTGGGTCAGGGACTGAATTTGCAGTGGAATTTTTCAGGGCTGAATGCAACAAAAATAACCACTTCCCTCAGGGAAAAAGGAGAGAAGACTTTTACAAGACTGACCTCTAAAGAAATTGGTACAATAGATGTGGAAATTGTCCTGGTGGAACTGAGTTATGCTCCGGGAATTTCTCTCCATTCTCAAATAGATGTCATTGTGTACTGGGAGATGTCAGTGTGGAAAATATGATATAATACACTGTGTTGCTGCAGAATTGTGCAAAGTACATGTGCTCCTAAACAATCTGATTATGAAGTACATCAAAAGTTAGATTAACTGTAAGGAGGATTTTTGTGACATTAAGTGAATTAAGACATTTCTTGTCTTCCTCTGAAGATGGATACTAGGATAAAGTTGTTTTTCATTGATAAAGGTCATCTCTACCATAAGGCTAGATGGGCAGGTTATTCTCCTGCACAGCCTCTTGCAGTGGCAGTAACAAAAACACAACTGGTGGCACCCGGGCCCCTTTATGCTGTTGCACTGGGAGATGCATCCCAGAAAGTTAGTCTCCTAAGCTTCTCCACTAAGAAAAGTGAAATTTGGAATTTCCACAATATATTTCAGAAAATCAAGAAAGGCAGAATTAGTTTCCACAAAGCGCATGACTCATCTGCTTCCAATAATACCATTTTATTTCAGGTAATTCACAAAAGCTGTAGGTGCAAACAGTTACCTACTGAGAGGATTTTAAAATATCCCTGCAACAAGTATCATGGGTAGATGCACACAGAGGGTGGGATGTGATAAGGATGTCCACCGGTGGGCACGCCCAGTGTGCCTCCTTTTCTGTAGCCTGCATTGTCTGTTTTTTTGAAGAACAGGAGTAGCTTGACATCCAAGGGACTCGAGGAAAGAATAGAGCTTCTTGGAGAGGTGAGCGGGTTTGGCAACAGCGCCCTGTCAGGGGTCACCTGTGACAGCAACCGCTCTTCATCTCAGAGGCCTCCTGCTTCTCTGCAAATGCTTAGATCAAACTCACACCGGAGAAAAGGGTGTCCGATGTATCACAGGGAGCCAACCAAGGCATTTTAACAGAGAAAAACAAAGCCTGCAACAGAAAGTGTTTCAGATTCAACATCACACACTTAACCTTAATTTACAAAGATCAAGCTGCATATAATTCTGGCCTCATTCTGGCCTTTAGTATCAAGTGATTATTTGCCTCTGCTATCCCTACCTCTGCCTGCCTCCAAAGCTTTCCAAAGAAGCGGGGTATGGCCATTAAGATACATAATAACTTGCAGATTATAAAGCCAGCAGCTAGACAGCTGTAACACAGGAAGCTTGTTAGTTGAAATGCATGTTAATAATTTAAAACAAGCCATTAGGTGAAACTGCTCAAGATAGCCAGACATGAAGGTTAAATGAAGTCTTGTCTTCGCAGGCAAGATGTTTACTGAGATAGAACAAAAAAGGTGTTTGTTCCAGTATAAAGTGGTAGCTTCCCAGTTGTTATGAGAAACTACCAGCATCTCATAGAAGCGATCATGTGTTAGTGTCGCATCTCAGGATCTTGACAGAATATTTTAAAGCTAATTATTTCTATCACAAAAGAGCTCAGGAGGCAGTGGCATGTTCATCACTGGAGTTTGGCATTTTTAATTTTTTTTCTAGAAAAATGCACGGTATGGCCTCAAGTGGTGGTATAAATTACAGCCTGTTTCTCAGCAAGACATTCCTTATCGCTCAGACCCAGTCTCTTGTTTCTGAATAGTTAGGAAGCTTTAAATCAATGAGCAGATCCCCTATTGTTACTAAAGAGGAGAATGAAGAACTTCAGTGAATTAATAAGAGGGATGTCTCTTTTTAAACATAAATATATTATGCACTAGGAAACAATTGGACTTTATTGGCATTAACCTGTAAATTACCAGTTTATCCAATACCAGGCAGCAATTTAGAATCAAAGCAAAGAAGGAGGAGCCTCTGATACAAGCCCGTGAGGCAGGCTTTAGTACAAATATGAATCCAGATCTTAAAGAGTAGAATCAAGGACATCAAAGAAAACAGACCAATTTTATTTTTCTTTATTTTTATAGTTTCTCTTTTCTCCAGAAAAATAATCAGCTTAGTGATAATATATTATTCTTATTAAAACATTTTATCTTTGTTTTTACTCTAGGCTATAGTTGGAATACCTGGGCACACAAACTGGTATTTTGGGGGGAAATCATGTCAAATACTATGTTACACTTTGTGCTGTTACAGTTTCAGAACCACACATTTGAATCATACAATTTTTAAAAGTTGGGTATCACTAAATAATGTATTGTCTTATAAATTATACATTTTATCTTGTAGCTGACAAGTTAAATGTGATGTTTCTCATTATCATTCACTTAAAGTCAAATGTCCTAGCCCAAAAAGAACTCCCTTGAGAATATGGGTCAGGGAAAATTCATCATGTGGAGGATTCTTAATTTGAAAGCATATGTAAAGGAAAGTTAGATGAGGAGCTGAAATTAGAGAAGTATAGAGAATATATCCATACAGTGCCTCCAAAGAATTTGATGACTTAATTCTTTTTTCACCAGTGGTTATAGACTAGTAAATTGGTCATACCAAATTACTTGTGTTTGCTTGAATTGCCTGTTTCATTGAGGGGGGAGTGGTTAGGACAGCCGTGGGCAAACTACGGCCTGCGGGCCGAATCTGGCCCGTTTGAAATGAATAAAACTAAAAAAAAAAAAAAGACCGTACCCTTTTATGTAATGATGTTTACTTTGAATTTATATTAGTTCACACAAACACTCCATCCATGCTTTTGTTCCGGCCCTCCGGTCCAGTTTAAGATCCCATTGTGGCCCTCGAGTCAAAAAGTTTGCCCACCCCTGGGTTAGGAAATAGGTTAAAGTTATAATGCTGATCTCTTCGTGATGAATTATGCATCTTGCATGGCTGACTAGTTTGTCACTTTTTAACTTGCAATATTCACTTCTTTAGCTACAAAACCCACTGAATTACTCTGTCTAGGAGTCCAGATATGCTAGTGCACATGGGTGATGTCATCCTGGAGGCAATCAACATAGTTCAGTGGTTTCGAAGATAAATTGAAACTTGCTAATTATATGCATCTTGTGAAAACTCAGATTAAAAAGAGACAGCCGTATGCAAATTAGATACATGCAGCCCAACTGAATTATATTGTTTCATGTCTGTCTGTGCTTTCTAAATAAGAGACAAGGTAGCTATACAGATGATTCTTTTGAATCTTCTGACAAGCATGATTTATGGTGTTCCTAGGATGTATTCATTGTGTGATAGGAAAAAGAAAGGCTTTACTTTTCCACTGGACTAATATTGCATGAATTTATATTATAATGTAGCTCTATTTAAGAAAGTGAAGCGGGGGGGGGGGGGGAGAATGGATGTAAATTATATCTTACCAAAATGTACTGTGGTGTTTGAAATTGAAAATTGCTCTTTCAGCATGTAAAGTGGAAAACCATAATTAATTGCTTTTCTTATGAGAGACACCATGGTGAACTTTGAAGAAATGCAGCATGTTACAATGTCGATGTAAAAGCCCTTTGACTTTGCGAACACCCAGAGAAAAGAAAAAACAACAAAACAAAAACACATGCAAAATAACCCAGACTTCCCTGCATTTGACATAAATCGGATTAAAGTGTCTTTCCCCATCTATCTAACAACCAGGGATCTGTTATAAGATATCTGAATGAGACTGGTAAGCCAGAGGGAGGGATAGAACAATGCCACAAACAAGCAGCAAACAAACACCACATCACCCACTGGACTAGGGTAACCGGACACTGAACTATGCTGCTTGGAGCAATCCCAATGTACTCCTGTTGCACTGATGCTAACTATTCATTGTACTACCTTTTACCGTCATTGGTGTCCCTTTGTATGATACATGATGATTGGCGTAATAATGATTCACCGAAGCAAAATAGGGACCACGCTTAGGTGCTTGAGCATTCTCACTAGTCCTGTACTTTGATTTATGAGTTCCTGCACAAGGGAAGTTGTGTGGATTGCGTGTGTTCTTTAACAAACAAAGCAAGAACCTGATCCTTAGGGTATTCTTAAGTGAGATACCTCACATGGTCAACTCAGTCCCAAAAATAAATGAGAGAGATACCATGGGTAAAGGGAATTCATCCACATGTGTTTCTTCATTGGCCGAAGTCAGGGAAATACAAACACTCCAACAACAACAGCAAAAACCAACAATAACTTTGCTTGTAACATAAACCACTCATGGTTTTGTTTTTGTTGTCATGGATACCTGCTATACCTCTGCTCTTTTTAGTGTTTATAGCGCCCTTTGTTTCTCTTCCTTCTTCTAGCTCTGTTATTGTAGAAGGATGAGAATTCTCTCTGCTGTTGGACTCTCCCCCCCCCCATCTTCTTTATCTCTTCTCTCTCGCTCTTTAATATAGGTTCTGATTACAGAGGTAATACTGGCCTGATGACTTATATTCTGTTTCACCAGTGTGTTCAGATTTATTTCATTCAATTCAAACTGTTAACTGGGATGCAGGGGACGGCTGTTTTAGTGTTATTTGTACAAAATAAAGTTGAGGCTTTAAAAAGAAGCACATTACCTTAACCATGACATTTACTAAGCATCCTCAAAAGAGCGCGTAATAGGAGGAGATACAAATAGATGTTCTCTGTAGTTTCTGTGGCTGAGCGTTATTTTTTTCACCCGTGTATTTTACAAGGAATAAAATTTAAGAGTTTTCCAGCTTATTCAAGCTATTGCATCTCTGCAATTTTAAAAAAATGTATCTTTTCTTCCTCACTTCCTTTCTTCTTTCTTTTCCATGCATATATGACAAAAGAAAATTAGACAAAAATGCAATGGAATACCCAGAATGATAGCAGCATACTACAAGTCAATAGCAGTTACTTGGACAGTAATGGCACTTACACTATTAGCAGAAAGCACTTTTCGTAATCGGCCAGGGTGAATCTAATGAGATTCCAGGGGAGGGTCCAGATGATGCAGGCATGAATTGCTGTGTATGAAAGTTTAGCCAAGCAGTCAGGCTATCACATGTTATGTCTACAAATAGATATTCCAAGCCCCAAACCCATTACTGGAATCTGAAAGATGTTTCTGCTTGCCTGAATCTCTTTCAGATATAGTATGTATTCAAGCCATGGTTTACTACCTGATGCAGGCTTAATTTTACACCTCTATTTCAAACCGGGGAAGAATTGATCAAGTGTGGACATCTGATTTCTAGGCATGACCCTAAGATCATTGGGATCCTTCATCGATGACAACCTTGGGGCAAATCATGACACCCCATTAATTGTACACTTTAACTTTATTTACAGACTTGACTTGGAAATATTCAAAGGAGAATTTAAAGTCTTTTGCAACAAATATTATAAAAATGTAAGAAATGTCAGAAATATGACAAAACATAGTCACTTAAATATGAAAAATATGAGAAACTATCGATGCCTTTATATGTGTTCATAGATGTATTCCAAGCAGATTAATGAATTTGCTACATATATTGTAACTGCTTTGTGATTATATAAACCTAAATATTTAACGTATTTATATATATGGTTCTGATTACACATGTAAGACTGGCCTGATGACTTGTTCTGTTTTACCCATGCATTATATATGCCTTGGCCTATATTTGAGAGTAGTATCTATATCGCAACATATAAGTTGATAATAGAGTACAGTTATCATTGATTACCCTTGACCATTTGAATGAGTTTGTTCTACTAGGTGAATTACAAAGGAGTTTACCTGTATAATGACCCACTCACTTTAAATGACACTTCTTAATGACAATTATAAAATCAAAGAGAGAAGAATGATTAAATGGCCAAGCTAATTAAAATGCGCTGGGCTTTCTGGAAAGGCACTAATCAAAGTATCTATGCACTATTTACCAACTGCCTGGCAAATGCAAATCACTTTCTCGGGTGCCTTATTCATGTCAGACATTTCATAAAATGTTTTGGAGGTCTGACAATTGATGAAGTGTAGTGCACAGTTATAATCTGCTGTCTGTACAATAAAACAGCTATGTATTAGGGAAGACAGCAGGGAGGGGAGATGGGGTGCTGTGGAATGAATCTGAATCTCATTCATTCTGGAAGATACTTGTTGGGCAGGTATATTTCAAAATTGCCCATCCAAGGCTCCGTGGAGATATCTGCTGGTTTACAGGTACGTAAGAGGTATGCATTCAGTGGGCCAAGACCCAGATCCTCTCCCCGCCTCCCATTCCATCAATTACTGGGTCCTCTCCCAAATAACTCTAGAATGCAAGGGGGAAAAAAATCCATATTTTTCTCTTCTCCATCTTCTCTCCTGGTTCGGCTCATCATCACAGTGCCCTCCCAGATAGACTCCTGAAGCAGCCAGTCATTGTTCTAAACTGTCATTTCATTTTCCTCCTTACGACTGCCCAGTCCCTGGCCTGCACCTGGCCTGCAGGATGGCCCCTCTTCATTTGACCCACGAGGCGATCATCTGGCCTTTTGACCTGGCTAACCCCACCTATGTCTCACTCCTCTCTGAACTCCACGCTCCTTTCTACTCCCCTGAACTTCTTGCAGTAGCTTGGATGGTCACTCTTTCAAACTTTGCACATTATTTTCTCAGCATGTTCCTCCATTTCTTTCATCTTGACTCACTTCCCAGGCCTCACTTCAGAATGTTGCTGCCTCAAGAAAGCCTTGCCTGCCTCCTCCCCAGGGTGCAGGTGATGTGGCCCCCTTTTTTACTCCCAAAGTGATTTTGCTCATTTTGAGAGTTGCGATTGCTCGGTTACTTGTCGAGCCAGCAGCCTCTGTGTGAGGATGGGGTTTGTCTTCTGAACGGAGCATGGTGCGACACCCCATCACCAGGCAGGGTGCCAGTTCCCAGGAGAAAGCAGAGTGGTGTTGCTTAGGACCAAGCAGAACACCAGGACTTTAGAAATTGTCCACATTCATGGATGGCTTCTCTCTCTAGACGAGGGTCATTTTCCTTCCTTTTAACATTAACAGGGAATCAGAAGTTTTAGTTTAACAAGAAACACAGTGACAAAACAAAAGGTTTTACTGCTGCCCCCTTTAGTCTGTACTCACTAGAATATTACACAGCATTTAGATATTTCCACATCCCAGCCAACTCCCTGTGTGTGAAATCTCTTTCGTTTCAAATGTTGAAGCAGAGAAGGAACACACATCCCCCTCTTTTAAACTCTTCTTTTTGGGGTTGGGGTGGGAAACAGGCAGATGCAGAGGAAACTGCCCACAACTGGGCTTCTGCTTCGAAGGATGGTTCTGGGCCTTGACTGGAGGCAGAAATGAAATTGAATCGTCATCTTTTTCCTCAATTAAGGCAGGTTCAATGGGCAGGCCTCTGTTCACTCTATTTTTATTTTTATGTTTTTATTTTTTTAGAGAGAGAGGAAGGGAAAGAGAAACATCAATTGGCTGCCTCCTGCATGCCCTCTACAGGGGATGGAGCCCGCAACCTTTCGGTGCATGGGACTACGCCCAACCCCCTGAGCCACATCTGCTGGGTTCTCTGTGCACTTAGATGTAACAGTGAAAAGCAAGCTGTGGCTTTTTTAAAAATTAAGATTGCAAAATGAATCTGTGTAAGCATTACAAATCCAATTCATTACAGTAATGCCAAAATGTAGCTTTCCGAGAAAGTTGCACACATATCTTAATAATGGAAGGTGATAACGCTTATTTTGATATTTTTCCTAAAAAGAGAGAGAAAATAAAAATCATTAACTTCACAGTGACTGAAAGAGTGAGCAGATCTGTAAGGGGATATTTGGGAAGGTCACCTGGGACAAATAGGGGAACGCAACTTACTTAAGCAGCTGCAGAGCCCAGTCTTCACATTAACGCTTCCAGCCTTCTTGCAATGTCTTCCCAATCTTTCCCTCTTTCTGTCTTCCTTCTGTCTCCCTCCCCTGGTAAATTCTATTTTCTCAGTGAGGCCTTTCCTGGTGGCCCTATTAAAATTTAATCACTTCTACCATGTCCGAATCTCTCCATTTCTTCACGGACTAATTTTCCCCAGTAGAATGCAGTACCACCCAATGCACTACAGAGCTTATTTATTCTGTTTATTGCTTATCTCCTTTCACTGGAATGTCAAGCTTTGAGGGCAGGCATTGTTGACCATATTGCTCCCTGTGGTGTCCCAGTGCTTAGGACAGGGCAATCATACAGAGTGGGGCATTAATAGGTTAACAGATGTTCATATAGAAAAAAAACCCCAATAATCTATACATATAAAAGCCTAAGTGACCGACCAGTTGACTGGTCGACCGGTCGCTATGACACGCACTGACCACCAGGGGGCATACGCTCAACACAGGAGTTGGCCCCTGGTGGTCAGTGCGCTCCTACAGCCAACCTCCCACAGCCGGCCAAACTCCTTCAGTCCCTCCCCCCGCAAGCCGGCCAACTTCCCACAGTCCCTGCCTCCCCCCCACCACCACAACCCCCGCTAGCGGCCCTGATCACTGGACAGGCTGAGTGACTCCACTCATGCATGAATTTGTGCACCGGGCCTCTAGTTAATAAATAAAAATGCAAGAATAAACTCTGTATTTCACATACAACTGTAAACCTACTTTTGCCCTACTCTATATGTACTACTAAACAAATTATTATGGAATGAATAAATTAACTTTATTGTGGTTGGCCTAGAGTTGTCTGATTCACATTTGTTGCATCTAAAGCCTTTCAATTATATGTCCATTCAGAAACAAATATTTCAAACAATATTTATGTGCTATACTCCTTTCATTACTTTTCAGCTTCTCTATTTTGCTAATATCCGTGGCCTGTTTAAAAAAAAAAAAAGAAAAAAAAGGATAAAGAGAGGTAAAGATATACACAGGTAGATACAGAGGTAAAGATATGCAGATACCTTTGATCTTCAAGTGTGCCTGCACACAACATACACCTGACTAAGCTCCACTTTCCCAAAAACTGACCTAAGGAAATCAGAAGCATTTTATTCAAAATTTTGTTTTTAATATTGTTGACTACTAACAATTACTCATAAAAATAGGAATATAGGATTTGAAAGTCATTCACGGTGATGAAACTAACAAGCTCCTACAAATTGTGTCTTTATTTAGATAATGTGGCATATCACATTGTGAAGGGTCTGTGTCATGAGATTCGTTTGAATTACTGCAAAATGTGCAATTTAACTATGAGTGATGAAATATGTGTCCTAGAGTCAGTATTTATAACTATTTATGTGTAGCTAATTATAGCTTGACATATATTTTTGCACACTAGCTGATATCATTTTAGAATTTGTAAAATCTTGTCACTAAACAAATGTCAAAAGCAGGTGAGACACCCCCATGTCTAATATCCTACATGCCTGTAGTGAGACCATCACCTAACATGCAATGGATGTGAAAAATCAATTCCCATCATTATCTATGCTTTTTCAGTACATTCTCAGAACCTCTGTAGTGCATGCTAGACACGTTGGAGCAAATGATATCTTCATCACAGCTTTGGGTAGTCACATTATGAAATAGCTGGTTTCAACCAATCCATAGTACACTTTGTCAATCTAGTGAGGTGAAAACATAATGATTAAATTCCACGAAAGCCATGAGGCACACATTCCTTGTACTATAACCTCTGGATTCTGGTTGCTAAAGTTTATAGAAGTGAGTTCAGTGAAGAGGAAAGTAGATTAATCTGATAAGTTAAAAATAACTAATTATAATTTAATTTTTTAAGTGTGAACTTCCTTGTTATTCTGATTATATACAAGAACTTTCTGTTAATAATTATTGTCTTTTTTTTTTTTAATTTCAAGAAACACTAAAATTCATTGCATTCTCCTCATTTCTAGAAAGTTATCTGTCACTTATGTTTTGTGTCATTATCTCTTAATCCTTCCTGGAGAACCATGTTCAAGGTGTCTGCTCTACTTTTAGTTATGAAGTGATGGGAAATATTAACAATCATTTTATTTCAATTAATTTCTGGTATGTATAAGCTTCAGAATTTAATAGGATATACTTTGCTTAAGTTCACCGTAGGCTGTCTTCACAATTTTTACAGTTTATTGATACATCTGGTGTTATTAACATTTATGTTACATAATCAAGGCATTTTTTAAAAATGTTTATTGAAATTCAAAATCTAATTTAATGGTTATATAATCTTGGACGTGCTCTTTTTTAAATGGTAATGGTATACATTGAATTTTTATTTTAAGCGAGCCATTTAATAATTTTCTGAATGACTTGCTATACTTTTAGAGCAATTATAATTTATAATATAAATCAAAAGGTAAAGCACTGTAAACCCTTAAGATTTTTGCCCAAGAAAAGACAGCTAATACTCAAGAATTATATATGTGTATATGTGTGTGTTTGTGTGTATGTTTTATTTTTTAAAACTTTTTAAAAATTGATTTTTGAGAAAGGAATAGAGAGAGAGAGACATCAAGGTGAGAGAGAAACATCAATCAGTTGTCTCCTGCATGCACCCCTACCAGGGATCAAACCCACCAGGGATCCAACCAACCGAACCACACCAACCAGGGCATATATTTATGCTTAAAAATCCCTGTTTTGTTTTGTGTTTTCTTCTTCAACAAAATACTTACAAAAAGCAAGGTATACATTTCACATATCTGCATTCTTGATAATTTTTTGAGAAAATTAGAAAATTTTCTTTGATCATTATTATTAATGTTCTAATTCTTATTATTACATTTAAATAAAATCTTTAGCTTAACATAAAATTTCTTAAGCAAAAACAAATATTTCATTATACATTTCTAAAATAAGTAAACTAGATTTTATAAATAGTAAATAAATACTTTATTACAATAATATAAAAAACCTTGTTTTTTTCTTATCTATAAATTAGAAACCTGATGGCTAAAATTTCAATGTTTTTACAGTCATCAGTAGCTGCCCTGGCATGTAATCCTTATAATTGCATATGTGCATGAATATGTATTTTTAAGTGGGAAGTGAAGGTGTGTCTTTCTAAGCATCTTTTTTAAAAATTTCAAATACATGTTTCAATTCAGTTTCCATAAAGGGAAACATGAAAATGACGGTCTTTTAGTGCAGATATAACTTAACACAGTTTAGGCAGTTAAATCAATATTCTAAATAATTTATTTAAGGCAGGCCTCGCCTCCTTCTCTTTTGATCCAGAGACTAAGAACAAAACAATAAAGCAATGAAGGTGTCCTGTGATCTCTCTTCAAAGTGGGGCGGCACTGAAGAAAGGTGGCCTGTCTCAGCAGATCCATAGGGCTGTCCACTTAGGTCCAACCTCTCTCTTGGGCAAGATCAATAGGCCTGTCTAAAACAGTCTCCTTGTCACTATCCCTTTCTAATAGTTTCTTTCTGAAATGTTTGCAAGTTAACATGGACAGCAGTAAAAATTTTACTCTGGTATTCATTCATTCATTCATTCATTCATTCATTCATTCATTCATTCATTCGTTTTACTGACTACACACCATGTATGGGGCTGGCTCCTGTGAGAGAAGAATGAGTGTGTGAATAGTTCTTGCCTCCAGATACAAAAATAGTTAATAATAGGTGGTAGGATATGACAAATGTCCTGTGTGTGTGCTTTAGAAAACGTAAGCAAGAGGAATTCAGGAGAGGAGGAAAGCACCATAGTCTAGAGAGCACAGAAAGCTTTGGGGAGGAAGTGAATTCCAGCCCGACCTTGAAGTTCTATGAAGTGTTGGAAGGAAAGAGAGTAATTTGGAGATACCCTAGCTTTTCCCTCGTTCTATCCTCAGGGTCTGGCAGAGGCCTTAAAAACTGCTTGTTCAATTAGAGAATAAAATTGTGGAGCTTCAGCACCCTTGCCTGGATGCGGGGGAGAGGGAGAAAGAGAGAAGGGTGGTGCTGGGTCAGGCACTACAGGAAGGATGGAGGACACTGAAATCAATGTCTCAGGAGAAAAGGGTTCATGCAGGGAATGTCACATGAGGCTGGAGGTCTTTGGAACTTACTGTTTCAGGTCTCATTTTAGGTCTTTGATCCATTTTGAGTTAATTTTGTGTATGGGACAAACAGTGGTCTACTTTCATTCTTTTGCATACGGCTTTCCAGTTTTTCCTGTACCATTTATTGAAGAGCTTTCTTTTCTCTATGTTTTGGCTCCTTTATCAAAAATGACTTGTCCATATACAGAAAATGTTAAGAACCATATGGGCTTACTCACATGTGGAATATAAAACTGAAAGCAACAAATGAATAAATTTTAAAAAAAATAACTCAGACACAAACAACAGTTGGGGGCGGGGGAGTAGGGGAGGGTATAGGGCAGGGGTGGGCAAATTTTTTGACTCGAGGGCCACAATGGGTTCTTATACTGGACCAGAGGGCCAGAACAAAAGCATGGATGGAGTGTTTGTGTGAACTAATATAAATTCAAAGTAAACATCATTACATAAAAGGGTACGGTCTTTTTTTTCAATAGTTTTATTCATTTCAAACGGGCCGTATCCGGCCTGCGGCCGTAGTTTGCCCACGGCTGGTATAGGGGGTCAAATATAAGGTGATGGAATAAGATGTGACTTCGGTGAACACAAATGTAATATGGAGATCATATACTATAGAATGGTACACTTGAAACCTATGCAATCTTATTAACCACTAGAGCAGTGGTTCTCAACCTTCCTATTGCCGCAGCCCTTTAATACAGTTCCTCTTGTTGTGGTGACCCCCAATTTCATTGTTACAAATTGAACATAATTAAAGCATAGTGATTAACCACAAGAACAATATGTAATTATATGTGTGTTTTCTAATGGTCTTAGGTGACCCCTGTGAAAGGGTCGTTCGAGAACCACAGGTTGAGAACTGCTGCAGTAGAGGTTTGATGCACAAAATTCGTGCAAGGGACTCAGCCCTTGCAGCCCTGACCGGCCCTCGCAGCCCCTTGCTGCCTCGGCAGGCCCTTGCAGCCCTGACTTCGTCTGGACAGTCATCCGGATGGTCATTCTGCTATTCGGTCTAATTAGCATAATAGCTCTTTATTATATAGGATTGTCACTCCTATAAATTTAATTTAAAAATTAGATGAAGCTGGATAAGTATTTCAAGCTAAAATTGTAGGGATTATGGGAAATAAAGCTGAGGGCTCTGGACTTGATCCTGTAACTAATGAGGGGACAATTAATATTTTTTAATTAAGAGTAATATGATAAAATCTGTGAAAAGAGATTTTCCACTTATAAGAAATTGCCTAATCATAGTTGTCAGATAACATAATTTTATCTCATAGAAAATTCAATCATATATTGACACAGCGCCCTACATGTAGTTGTTGGAGTGAACTTAAAATTTCATCATCTGGCCCAGCTGGCGTGACTCATTGGTTGAGCATCATGGTTCAGTTCCTGGTCAGGTCATATGCCTGATGGCAGCCTCAATCCCAATGTGGGGCGTGCAGGAAGCAGCCAATCAATGATTCTCTCATCATTGATGTGTCTATCTCTCTCCCTTCCTCTCTGAAATCAATTAAAAAAATATATAAAAATTTTTAAAATTCATCGTCTGGGAAGCTAAAATCTGGAAAACCAAATAAATTGGTGGTAGCAGAGCTAAATAAAAAAAAAAAATTAGGCTTCTTATTCCAAGGCCAATGTTCTTAAAACTCCTCAGCTCAACTGTAGTTGTGTATTATTTGGAAATTTTAAACTGGTCCAGATGATGCTGTCCCAATAAAAGAAAAGGATGCTTACGTAATGTCTCTATTTCTTTATTCTTATATTTGAGACTGGAAGGCCTCATTCTAGCCTAGAGATATAATTAGCCACTTCCTGTGGCATTGCCTAAGAAACAGCAAAGGAAGCATGTCTTTTAGTCAGGAAATACTTAATCCCAAGACCTTCAGCATCCAAACAGAAACCAAGATTTTGATTTGCTTGGTTATCATTGGCTTAGGAAGTCATATGATAAAGGTGGATGAACTTGTTTGGGCAGAATATCTGTAAGACTCTGATACCCTGAGGATGGGGAATATGGTACTTGATGAGTTGAGCTTCATGAGCTAATACATCTTTTCAATCTGCGAGATCAAAAGACAGATTTTTACAGCATTTGGCAGGGAGGAGTAAGCATTCGGGGACCACATGGAGACAATATAGGAGAAAAATTAAGAGGAAAGCTGCCTGTTTGGCTTTGGCATGCACCAGACTCGAGCAGGTCCATAAACAACCCCACCCCTCCCCCCAAAACAAAGATAAAGCAGAACACTCTATGCCAACATTTTCTTTCCTGCTCTCAGTTTTTGCGTCAGTGGTTTCAATTCAGTCTCCTCATTCTCTGCATATTGTTCTGAAAAGGCACAATCAGATTAAAATCATATAAATATAGAGAGATAGAGATCAAAGCAGATAGAGGGAGGAGATGTCAAACTCTTTACTTGAAGTGGCATAAAGCATTCCTACATTTTAGTTATGGGAAAGGGAAGTGAAATTCACCTTGTAAATTACTTTCCAACACACACACACACACACACACACACACACACACACACACACGATTTAGTCCCAAATTTGGGGATCTTGGACTTTGAAGTCTCATGGAGTAGATTTTTCACTGTGGATGCATGCACTCTAATCTCATTCATTCAACAAATACTTAAAGAGCACCCACCTAGCCAGAGGAAGTAGGGCAGAGTGGTTAGAACCAGTGCACAGTCAGACTGCTCCTAGCAGCCCTGGCTCTCCTACAGACACTCTATGACCTTGGGCAGACACTTGCCTCTTCAGCTGCATTTCTGTCATTGCTAAATTAAGATGTAAACACTGCCTGGAGTTGCAGTGAGGACTAAATGAAGTAACACATTTGTGCACATGGTAAGTGCTCAATAAATATTCTTTATTAGTGTGAGCGTGTGCCAGGCATAACCTCAGCCAGACTCTCATTACCACTTGGAAATTCTTATATTAATCTAATCTGGACTCTAATTTGTATTCTTCACAGCGATCACTGGGAATATTTCACCCAATCTATCTCTGCCTGTTGTCTGTTGAGACTTTTCCATTCTAGATGGCAATATCTTGGAGGGCTGAAATAGTATTGTATTTATTCTTACATTTCCCAGATTGACATATAGAGAGTACACACTGTAAACATTTATTGAATGAATATGTGAAGGACAAGTATTTATTGAGTCCACTGCTATTATTCAGCATATAATTTAATTGGGTAAGAAAGACAACCATAAAAAGAATGCAAGTGAGAATATGATGAAGTACAAGCCAGGTACAGAGAATAAAGGTGAGGGTCTGTAAAAGGCAGAAGACCATGAGTTGAAACAGAATATCTGTCTCTTGAAGGATGGGTAGCTTAGATATGCAGAGGGGATAATGGCATCATTTCCTGTGAGAAGTCATTACACACTTCTGAACATAAAAATGGCAGGTTGATGACAAAAATGTTCAAAGGAGACTAGTTTATAAAACCTTTAAAAATATCTCGGGGCAAAGAAAGAAAATGTTACACATGTTTTTAAAAGTGAATCGTTTAACTTTATAGAGATGGGGAGATTGTAGAAACAATCTAGATTTTCCCATTATTTGACAGTTGAGAATATTGAGACCATGGGAGTTTAATCTTTTAAAAATAGGGAATTTAACAACTTAGAAAAGATATGTAGTTCATAATATCCGTAGACTAATTATAGCATCGCAGAAAATTTCTTCCTTCTTCATCCAGAGGCCATGGATGGAGGCATTAGAGTCAGTGATTTAAGTTCTCATGAGTGTGAGTTGAGGTTTTCCTGTTTCCCAGGATGATCAATCAATGCACAAATTGAACTTTATAAATTTTACTGTGAAAAATGAGTACTACCTTGGTTAATATTGTATTTGAGGCTTAGACTTCCAAACCTGGTTGGTGTACCAGCACCATCAAATAGATCATTTCTTTAGCTAATTGTTTCAAGGGACATGGCACAGAATTAGTTATCAGATAAAAACTGAAGGAAAAACATTAAGCAATCTCTCTCTCTGTATTTAATGAAAATGCCAAATCCAAAGTTATTAGTTATGCATATGGACATACCTACCATGCGGACATACCTACCTTGTGGTAATACCTGGCATGTCACTAGTTTGTAATGAACATAAGTTTCTTTTCCTGCCTTACCACTCATGCCTTAACTACATCTAGAGAGACATAGCCTGAGGGATCTTTTGTCAAACAATAAAATTATATGCAGGTAGTTTCTCATTGAAAAGCGGAGGTCATTAAGGAGGGTGGGATTTGGGTGCTGTCATCAAAATACCCCAGAAGTAAGGAAAACATTTTGGGAAAGACAATCAAACCATTTTTTATTTAAATTTCCTTCAAGTTTTAACAAAAGATCCATACAGATTTTAACCCCTTGGCGGCTGGAGGTGGAGGGGGGGGGGGGCGGGCACCCACCGCTCACCCCCTCCAAGGAGGTAACATTTCCCCTTCCTCCCTCCCTCCCTCCCTCCCTCCCTCCCTCCCTCCCTCCCTTTCTTCCTTCTTTCCTTCCTCCCATAGATCAAATTTATGACTGTCTGATATTGAAAGTTCCATTTTGTTTTATGGTGGTTTTCCCATCATCTCTCCTCCTGGTAGATATTATATCATTATTTAAACACATTGCCATAGGTATCAATATTTTATCAAAAGCAAAAACATGGGGAAAATATCATAGGACATAAAATTGGGGTTGAAAAATTATCAGAGGAGGAGAATTAACATGACAAATTATAGGTTCTGCTTAAATCCACATCCTGACTCCACCACATAACAGTTAGGTGGTATTGAACAAGTGTTTTCCTAAGCTGTGCCTCAGTTTCCTCATCTGTGAAACGGTGATAATTACATTACCTACCGTACAGGGTTTTTGTGAAAATTAAATGAATTGACACATACAAAGCACCGTGATAAATGACTGACAAATGGGAAGTACTTATTATGAGTTAACTATTCAGATGTTCCCTATAATTATTACTTATCTAGGGCACTATATATCTGTCATGGAAATATAAATAATTTCTCAGGATATTAAAGCACCGGGTTTAAGTCAGGGATTCAGAAGTCAAAATCATCTAAAACGAGGTCTTCTGGTTCCCAATTTCATTTGCTTCCCACTGTTCCATGGGGCAGAAGATAAAGTAAGGAAGGTAGTGAAGAAAGAAGGCAGATAGAAAATGGAACATTTGCTTCCATGAAAATCATACTTGCTTAGTCCCCAAACTGGGTTCTAAACAAAATGTGACTTACTTTTACACAATGAAAAGGCATTTTGACTTATTTTCTTTTCAATGTTTTCTATATGCTAAGCAAATCCCAGTGTCTCTGCAAGTCTGTGTTTCCTTTAAAGCATTTTAGTTTTCTTTCCACTTCTTGGACTTCATCAGTGCCTAAGCCAAATATAGCATGTGAGCTGAAAAAACACCCTTGTTTGCAGTGGCATTGTCTTTTCCAATTTGTCCTAATTCACATCTCAAAAGAGTCATTACTTCCTGTGTTTGGTATGCACTTATTGAACCTACATGTCCTTTAAACATCAGCAGCAAAACATTTTTTTGTGACAAGGAATATCTAGTTGTGTGTATGTAAGTGGAAAAGACCTCCAGTATCTTACTTTATTTTATTTTATTATTATTTGTAATCCTCACCTGAGGATATGTTTTTCATTGATTCTAGAGAGTGAGAAAGAGAAAATATGGGTTGGTTGCCTCAGGCATGCACTCCAACCAGGAATAGAACCCTGGTCACTTCAGTGTCCTGACCAACTGAGCCACACAGGCTAGGGCCCCAAGATCTTACTCTACATGGAAGGTACAAAAAAAGTTAAATGTCCTATATTTCAGTCCAGATACAGTGTCTATTTTGAAGATTTGTGAAGGATGCAGGTATAGAAAATATCACACACATCCTGTTTTCTTTATTTAAAGCTCCCTTCTTGGCAGAGTAAGTTGGTGGAAGAGGTGGCTATTCTAGACCGTAACATTTGTCAAGAGTATCTGGAAACAAAGCTTTATGGGAAGAGAAGGTTGCATCAGCATGGAAAGCCTAAGAGAGATGCTCCCTGTGTCTGCGTTGGGCTGTGAATAGGTTGGGACCCCTGGCACTCTTCTCCAGTGAAGTTCTTTTCCTACTAATATAGCCTCCCACCAGTAGAACAGTCAACATTCCTACACTTCTAAGATCCCCTCCTCAAGCCTGTACCTGATCCTCAACATCTAACTTCAGTACCTGAAAACCATTTTTTTTAATGTTTTCAATGGAGAGTTGAGAAAAAGAAATTACACAAATTCTTAAATCCACGATTTTAGAGATTTATACTTTTATGCAAGGAAGTAACCCATGGACGTTCCTTGTGTAGTGCCTACATTTTTCGTAGGAATTAAGCCAACTAAGATTAGGTAACTAACATTAGACAGGCTCAATGGGCCAAGAAGATACCTGGATCTTGCAGTGTCTCCCACATCAAACCTACAACTCTTCACTCCTTAAATTGCAGGAAATCCCACTCATGAGCTTTTCACTTCGATGTATCACTTGTTCTGAAAATTCAGTGGGTTTCCATGGGGAGTTTAGAGTTCACACACCTTATTGTGCACTGGTTTATCAGATGGCTCCCCTCACCTGCAACCAGGGTACTAAAGAAAGAGAAATGTATAATTTACAGCATATGAGTTTTCCTAGGTCCGTGGTTGGCAAACCACGGCTCAGGAGCCACATGCGGCTCTTTGGCCCCTTGAGTGTGGCTCTTCCACAAAATACCACGTGCAGGCATGCACGTACAGTGCGATTGAAACTTCATGGCCCATGCACAGAAGTTGGTGTTTTGTGGAAGAGTCACACTCAAGGGGCCAAAGAGCCACATGTGGCTCGCGAGCCACGGTTTGCCGAGCTGCGGTTTGCCAACCACTGTCTAGGTGAACCTTTGGTATTAATGTATTTTATATTATATAGAGCGCAGCTATGGTATAAACACCTAAAGGAAGTAGGCAGAGCATTGGTGGAGGGTAGAGGTGGGAGGAGGAATGTGGGATATGGGGAGGACGTAATAAAAGAAGGAATTCCTTTCTTATACCTGTCAACGCATCTTCCAAGTTTGGTTCACTTTATTTATTAATATTTTAATTGAATTTATTGGGGTAATGCTGGTTCACAAGTTTGGTTCACTTTAAAAGTGTGGCTGGAGGAGAACTCTGGTCCCTGGTACAATGGTCCGTTTCTAACAACTCAGATATCTTCTTATGGATTGGGTGGGTTATATTTTTAATGAAAGCTACAGCCTTATTCTGTTTCTCAAAATTCTGATGAGACTGCAGTGTACTTTCTAAAAACTCTTCTGATTAAATAATTTGCATTAGAAAATTCTATCAGCACAGGTAATAAGAGCAAATATAAACTATGCATGCATTATTGTCAATACATAGAATTATCTTAAGATCAGTACTAAACAGCAATAAAAAGTTACAAGGTAGTTATACAATATTGTGTTTGAAGAAGTCATTTTATTATAGTTTCTTTTGAGGCTTATGAAAATTAATCATCCCTACCCACATTTTTTTCCCCCCAATTTCGTTTTTACAAGTAGTTGTGAATACATTGTTAAAATAAGGCCAAGTCAAAAATACTATCATACTAAATATCAAATGATGTATACCCAGAGTGGAGTGTCTGAAACTTGAATGTGTCATATAAGTGTTACCTGGAGAAATTGCTAAAATACAGGCTCTGACTCAGTAAGTCTGAGATGAAATCTGAGGTTCCTTATTTCTAACAAGATCCCAGGTGACGCATATGCCGCTGGTCTGTCTGAAGACTAACACAGAACTGGAGAACCAGGTATTAATGATTCCAAAGTAACGAACATGTTGTCTTCATCTCCTTTATCCCTGTCTCCACCCCTCTGTTCATTAACCTGCAGTGGTCTCTTTAAGCATGCACTATATTCTTTGAAATATGAAGCATTTGAGCAACATATATGGATGTCAAAGATGTTTGAGTGAGTCCTTGGTAACCCAGTGATGTTGGGGGATTTGAATGTCTGCTCACTCATCAGCATTGCCTGGTGTGTCCAGCCTGAACTACCTTCTGATGACTCTAAGGGAAGTTAAATGTTAAAGAAGTACCCTACCCACCCTTGTCCTTACATCCACATTTGTTTTGTCATTACTACAGCATTTAACGTGCTCTTTCTTGTGTGGAATCTCATTTTTAAACAGTCCTCTACTGTAAATGCATCACTTGCTATTTGCATCTGACGAATGAGTTGCTGAGGGTTAAAGAGCTTTGAGCAAGATCACATAATGAGGGACAAGGCTGCTGGGCCTAGTTCTTCACCAGAGGATGTTTTTTCCATTCTTTTTCAGAGAAAGTAGAAGGGGGTGAGGGGAGAGAGAAAGAGAGAAACATCGCTGTGGGAGAGACACATTGGTTGGTTGCCTCCCACATGTGCCCCATCCAGGGCCAGGGAGCAAACCTGCAACCCAGGCACTTAGAGCCCTTGACCAGGAATAAAACCTGAGAACCTTTGGTGTGCCGGGCTGACACTAACCATTGAGCAACCGTCCAGGGCTGATCTGGGATTCTTTATGCAAAACCCAGTCCTACCCCCCCTTATCCCATTCCAAATTGGGTGTATGTAAAGAAGAAAAAGGTAAAAGCAATATGTATACATTACTTTCACTAAAGTGGCTTTCATTCAAAATCCAAAGTCCCCTTTCCAAGGAGGTGGATTTAATAACTCTGAATGAAACCACTTCCAATAATTCCCAGCAGGGGGCACTGTGGCATCAGAAATCAGCTGTGCTTGCTGTTAATGGTTCCAATGTTTAAATCCCACCCCCACCCCCCAATGTGTTTTCACTAGGTCCTTATTCAAATTTATTAGACTGGCAGCCGATATTCATCATTGGTAACAGTTCAACATACTTTATCATTTAAACAGAGTTTTTTAAATACTTTAAAAAAAAATTATGGCTGAGATAGCAAATACCAGGCTTCCTATAAAAGTAGTTTCCTTAGTATCTATACTTTTTAATTAATAGGTGTAGGGAATTAGATTGTGGAAAAATTAAAGGCATGAAGGCTCTGTAACTTTGATCCCTTGTACCTGCAGCAAATGCCTGTTGTGCGTATTCTTCTGCTACAGATTAATTTTATTTTCCAAACAGAGCAATAGATAGGAGATAAGCCATGCCTGTCTGAGTTTCCCGGGGTTATTATTTTCCACAGATCCAATCAGAATAAAACACTGCTATTCTAGGTAGGTCCAAGGTTGAACAGCTTCTTATGTCAAACCTACACTTTACTGGGATTCTTCCCCCTCCTTCAGGCCCAGGCCAACAGGGCAGAGAGAGTCACCTTCCTAGAAGCAACTAGAAGCAAATAGTTTGCACTAGGAGGGGAGAACAGGCTGAGGCTGGGGTGCGTGGTTTCCCTCGGCTTTGAATAAAGCAGCAAGATGTTGAAATGTCAGGAAGGGATATTGGAAAAATCCCCCTGATGGTGTTGTGTGTAGGACACTTTTAAATGAGAATTTTTGTTCCCAAGGAAAGTAGAGGTCAACTGCAGGCTTGTGTGAGAACGTGGCCACCCCAAGGTGGTATCAGTATGGAAGAATTGCTCCATCCTCCCCTATGCCTTTGCCTTCTGTCTGCCATTAGATATAACCGATGGAAGAACTGTCAGGCAGGGAGCCAGCTGCCTCTCATCTAGTTCAGTGTCCCATTGGGTGCCACACATCCATCACGCTATGGAAGGAATGGAATAATCAAACTTTTTGAGCTGCAAAGAATCTTAGAGATTTATGTTTTATACACCACTCAAGCCACCCGCCCCCCCAACAACTCCAATGAGGAACTTGTCACATCTTTGCCAAAGGACACATGTCTAGTTCCAGACAGAAGCTAGATCCTCGTTTTATGACTCTCCTGAGGTTAGTTTTTCTCTTCAGCAGTGATTTTTTAAAACCACTATCAATATAAATATTGGATTCAAATGTAAACATTAAGAAAACTTTACTTTCTATCTTTAAAAAAAGGATTAAAATTATTTCCATTTTAGCAGCATAAAAATCACTAGTGTAAACATTACCAAATTATGTTAAATTTAGTTACTCATTTAAGTTTTGTTTTTTGATGTTCATGACAACCAGAAATCTAAGTATACTTCAATATGTCCCACTTTATACCGTTTATATAAGTAATCGGGTTTCTGAGCCTCCCCACCCCACCCCACCCCCACCCCCCGGCATCCTTTTTCCCTCCAGGGCTGTGAACAACTTAAGGAATTTAGCAATTTAAAGAATTTTAAAAAGAGGAAGAGAGTAATTTTTTTTTAAAAAAATCCTGTCTTTGCTTGAGTCTTTTCTGCTATGTGTTCTGTTTCTGTGCCATAGAGAAGCTCATACATTTGGGACACAGGCACTATGTCGGTGGAAAGGAGAGTCGCAGTGCGTCCTTCTCTGATTTTTCCTGGCATGTGAATGTTTTACCCCAGCAAGTAGCAGAAGTTGCATATGAAGTATGCAAACTGGTGCAGACACCTAGCAGTGAAGAGCCAAGTATAGTTGCCCATTCAACCCCTGTTCTCTCTCGGGGTGCAGAAGGTCCCAAGCTCTGGTCTGCAAGTGTTGGTTGTACTGTTCTTCTTGATGTTTGTGCATTTTGCTCATGTCTCTGTAACTTACCATCCTCATGTCTTTCTCAGACTCCCATCCATCAAGCAACATTCACCTTTTAAATTAAAAAACAATGATTCTTAGAATATTTATTTATTAAAAATGAAATGTCTATTGTTGATAGTCTTTTTAATTATGAGTATTATTATTTTTGCAAGTGCTCTGGTTATACAGTGGCGTAGATTTGGAGTATAATTTTTTGCAGGAAACGAGATTTTTCAAGAACACCCGAAGAACCAATTTGGACAACAGGACTTCGCTGTGAGAGCCACAGGAGCCTGCTAGCTGAACCCCTGGTTAGGCGAGCCTAGCTCCCAGGCACATGAATGACAGATGCACTCATGGGGCTGGGCAGAGGCCTTGAGTAGCAGAGGGACCTGTGTTCCGTGCTAGAAGCTCTCCCAGAGGAAGAAGTCTGGGACTGAGTGCAGCATGCCTGATTATTTTTGCCACATTTGCCAACCAAAGGCATAGAGAGAAGCCAGGAAGAAAAAGTAAAGTCCTTCCTCATGGGATAGATGAATACATGAATATGGAATAGGGAAAAGATATTCTCTAACATAATTGGAAAACATTACCAGAAAATGTAAAGAATACACACCAAACCGTGGAAAAATAAAATACAAATAACCCTTTCTCCCATGAGAGGCACCCATGCTTAATAATTGGAAATATTTCCCTCCAGACTTTTCCTGTGTCAACCTGGTTTTTATGCAAAACTTAGGAGCAGCCTTTCTGTCTATTCCTGCATTCACATGTCATAGCCATTAAAAAAAAAAATTGACTAAGGTCCTCTAAGAACTCAACCTTGTAAAATCTACATGAAAAATCAGAGAGAGAGAGAGAGAGAGAGAGAGCAGAATACTCAAGGTTATTCTCTGTTTGAGTTGTACTTTTAAAAATCCATTATGGCCTCAGTTCAGTCCTGAAAATAGTCATGTACATATTTGCCCAGACACGTTATAATTTATTCCAACTGAGTAGAAAAGAAAGTTTAGTTTCATGTACGTGTTTGCACACCCACTCTCCCACCCCCTCCCATCAACATGAGAAAAGACTGGCTGAATCTCAGGGTGTGTCTGAGCCTTACCATTAGGCTGATAACCGAACAGCATATTACTTTTACACCTCCACGCCACAGGTGGTGGAACTGTAAGAATTATAATAGAAAACACATGGGCCAGCCACCTATGTAGAGAACAAGGACAGTTCTGAACCAGCCAGCTGGTCAGTGAACCCTGTCCAAAGGCAGTGCCCATTCTTCTCAGTGACCGCACTTCTGCGATCGGAAATGTCTCTCGGGAAGTGACTGTAGGCAGGTTAATTATAAAGAACCCCTTCCCAGTTTAATCCACTGCAACAAATCATTTACATTTCCACACTGTGATGTATGGTAGAGGTCTGGTGTGTATCCTACATGAGATGCAGACATATATGTGTTGTCCAGGATTTATGTTTTCTTATAGACTAAAGCAGTAAGTCCCTTGGATGCATTTTCTTCTTCTTTTTTTTTAACCTATGTAGTGGTCCAATGTTTGAATAACATTACAATCAAATAGTATACACTCTTTAGTTGCCTGCCGTTAGCAGAGGTACTGTCTCAGAAGAAAACGAGAATGCTAAGATAGTGAGAACGATAGCCAGGAGGCGTTAGCAGAGGCAGAAAATATAAAGTTCTGTGGTGGGAGACGCTACTAAGAAGGGTGACCTCAGTGGAGACTCCAAATAATGCAGGTTTGCTCAGCAGTTCTGTGTGTGTTTCAAGTTTATTGGGAAACTTAGCCAATAAATCAATTCCATTAATAGGAGAAAAGCCACCTAAAAGGCTATGGGCCTGATAAAGGTCAGCGCCTCTTCCTGTGTCGTCACCAAGTATTGCTTGTGTGTAAAGCAATCTTTAAACTAAGATGATGATCATGACTTTTGCAACTTCTTCTCTTTCTATCTTAAACAATTCAGAACAGCCTTGTGTTTTTTACAGAATTATGATACAAACTTTGTTTTGAATGTGTGAAAGCTATATTTTTAAAACTGCTGGGTTTGGTTTGGTTTGTGATTTTACTATTTTGTTGATTGACTGGTTGTAATTATGACTTTTTAAAAGCACCTTTCCTGCATAAATATGGAATATGTTCCTCTACAGGAATGTGATATGGCTCAATAACATCAGTAAAACTAGTGAAGACATTTTTAAAGATAAAAAAAAAATAAATTTTTCTACCTCTACCACTCTAAACATGACTGTTTTCCTCCAAGACTACTCTTTTTACTGAAAATCACCAGAAAGTAAAGGTGAATGAAGGACCTATAGATAAATTCTTAAATCAATTATTGTTGAAAATCTCAGATTTGCAGAAGAGGAAAATATTAGGTGCTTGTGTCCTGGTCAAGAGGTGGCCAGTGAGCCTTACTGTGTACCTTAATGGATGAGACAGGAAGACCTACTGATCGTGTCACTGTTAGTAATAAACAGTCAACATATGCAAGTGGCTAAGCAGCATCCACAGCCCATGGTGAACACCCAGTAAACACTCATTATCCTTTTGTCATTCTCTGCTTATACTTTAGTACAGCAACCAGAGGCCCCAGAAGAGGGCTCTCTACATTAGTGAAGGCTGAGAAATCATCATTGTATGTGTTTGTCCTGAAGCACAAGAGAAACTTGGCACAGGGGCAGTGTGCCACTGATGGCACTTTGGTAGTTGATCCCCTCTGGCTCATGTTCTTGTGTCATCTGCAGTGTTAACTACACAATGCTGAAACCAAACCTTCTCCATGGTTGCTGTCACCAGACCAGAATGACACGGAAAGTAGAGGCAGCCTTGTGGTCTGACCCCAGAGCAGTCATCCGGGTGTGGTTAGGGCCCTTGCACAGTGTTTCCTGAAGACCTGTGGCCATTTCCAGGATAGGATCAGGACTTGAACTTGAGACTCCTCAAAGGAATCAAGGTTGCCAGTATCTTCTATTTTCCCTTTTAAAAATGCCTAAGCTCACACCCAGCCACAGCCTTTAACAATTTTGACCTCAAGTTCCAAACTTGAGACTGAAATACACCTTTTCCATGTAAAACTGTTCAGAAACCTGCCTTGGAAAATGTAAAGCTTAATGAAATATAGGTTCTTAGCTGTTTTACTGAATAGAGTACCTTACTGTTTCTGAGTTTACATTTGCTTTGTAACAGGAGTGTAGATGATTCATATTTTTTCACTATGTATGCATGTTGGCAAGTCTAGCCCTTAATACCATTGTGGGTCACAAAGAGTTTTGATTCAAATATGCATCATTACCCAGAGTAGAGTTAGGCAAAAAAATCTTTAATGAATTAAAGTGATGATAATGAAGTTTATATAAACAGGAATTAATACTTTAAAGCAAGAATTACCGTACTTGGGCCCTGGCTGGTGTGGCTTAGTTGGTTGAGCATCACCCCATGCACCAAGAGGTCCCTGGTCTGATTCCCATTTATGGGCTTGATCCCCAGAAAGGGGTGTGCAGGAGACAGCCAGTCCTCTTTTTCTAAAACCAATAAAGACATATTAAAACAAGCAAACAAAAAAATAATTATGGTACTTGAAAACCATTTCTGCTATCAGTGACCAAGATGCTTTGGTTAAAAAAAAAAAAAGTATCTCCCTGCTTAATTTGGCAAGTCTGGCTATCTACATGTGTTCACACATGGGGTACTTGCTATTTGCATTAGTCCCAGGTGTTGGGCAGCAGCCAGATTTCTCATTAGAATACTGAATTAGAATCTCAGTAAACTCTATTAAGTGCTAATTTTAGTTTATGAACACTACATTTTAGTAATTCAATAACCATTTAATGGATTACTGGGAAGAACACCATGGATAGAAGTAAATGGCCTCCTGCATTTTTAATTCCTAAGGAGCTAGCAGAGTACTTTCATATGTGGGTTGGTTGAGACTTTAAGGTCTTCAGGGGTGTCCTTGAAGCTTGGTAGAGGGAATGAGCTCTACATTGAAGATCACCTCAGTGGACTAGACCTATAGCCATCACAAAGGCAACGGTTCAAGTTCCTTTTTAACAGCTATCTGAATTCAGACAAGTTCCCTAATGTTCTCAGTTTCTCATCTCTAAAATAGGATCCTTGTAACTCATGAGGCTCTCACAAGGAATGTGAATAGCATAATGCCTCTGGGGCTTTTAGCACGTTGCCTGATACAAGTTGTTTCACAAACTTGAGCTATTCTGAGTCTGTTCACCTTCCACAGATTTCAGCAGAGAGCCATGCAAGTGGTGTTTGTGTGTTTCATCGAGGTGGATGAAATCAGACTATATTTTAAAGCCAGCAAGCATACAAAGGCCTGGTCTGTTTTATTCCTAGAACTGATACTTATGTTAGGAGCCACATCAGAGGTGGCTGGATGGACATAAGAACAGGTGAAGTTACTTAGAAAATAAGTTTAGATGAGGTAGAGGTATGAAAGCTGAGTATTGTGGTATTCAGAGGTCATAAAAGAACAGAATCTAGCAAAAGAGATGGAATTAATGGTCAACAAGGTAGGAAAAATAGAACTGGCCTCTGGCATTCTGGAAGCCAAGGAAATAAAGTGTTTCAAGGGGGAGAAATGGACTATGTCAAATACTTTATTTATAGTCTTCAAATTACGAATCCTGGGAAATGGCAGCATGCAGACAACCAAATGGATTCTCCCGTGAGATGACACTTGTTGATTTTTAAATGTCTTAGGTTTCCTTGCTAACTGTGAATTGACCAGCATAATTCTCTCCCTTTTCCTTTTTTTCCCCTGGGAATTGTATGTGTCAGCAGCAAGTGAGCAGTAATTTTGTCAGATCCGTATATGGCTAGAAAGTCATGAAAAAGTAGTAGATTAAGCCTATTTTTCAAATCTGTCTCTTCCATGTAACAAACTACAGAGAATGAAATACTAGGAAACATGAAGCTGTTATGAAGAAAGTGAGAAACAATGTGTTTTTTTGCCCCACTTTTTCACAAAATTAAAAAGGAGAAAAGATCTACCTTGGAAGAGCTTACTTTTTTGCCTCCCTTTCTCATTTTTTTGTTTTTGTAAATTCCTTTTACCTATTTTTTAAAGCCAAGATATTTTTACTCCCTTAAATTAACAGGCACTTTTCTGTTTGGCCTGGTTTGAAAATAGCTCACGATCCTCTAATCCATTTCCTTGGAATAATTTGTGAAACTTTTACTTGAGGTGCCCCAAAGCTCAAATTCCAACAAAAAAGATAAATTAAATGACTAACAGGCTAGTTAGCATTAGAAATGCAACTTTGTCTGAAGAGGTTCCTCAGTTCTGAGAATAACTGACAGTAAGTTAGGAAAAATGGAGGTAATATATAGTCTGGGAAGAGAAGGAAATAACTCTTTCAAAGAGGGAAATTATCTATGCAGATAATTTATCTTAACAGGGAAACAGCCCTTGAATTACAAAGCTTAGAAAATGATAACATTCAGACAAAATAATGTCTTCAATCTGGAGATGTGGCCTGCAGTTTTCTCTATCTTACTTCTCTCCTTATGTCCTTCCTAGGAATGTTTAATTTCTTCCAAATTTTAAAGAAATGGAGAATTTAAGGAACACCTGCTGATTTTTAAATTTGGTCACTTTCTTTTATAAACCATTACTTTGGCCAAACCTTCAAGTTTGTGCGCCTGATTTAACTTTAGGGGCTACCTATTTGAAATCTCTTGTTTCACATGCTCATCCTATATAATAAAAGACAAAAGGGTAATTGACTGTACCTTCACTACGCTTCCCATTGGCTAATCAGCACCATATGCAAATTAACCGCCATCAAAGATGGTGGCTAATTTGCATACTGCAGGCAGGGCTGGCCAGTGCCAGATGCCCTCCGGGCCCCATGTGCAGCCCTGGGCAGCTGGGCTTAGGCAGCGCGATCACGTCACCTAAGCCCCGCCCCAGCCGGGACCCCCGTGTGCCGCCTAAGCCCCCACCGCCTAAGCCCTGCCCCCAGCTGGGACCCTCGTGTGCTGCCTAAGCCCCTTGTGCCTACGCTCCGCCCCCAGCTGGGACCCCTGTGTGCCGCCTAAGCCCCGCTGCCAGCTGGGACCCCATGGCGATCCCAGAGCAGGCAAGTGCAGAGGGCGGGTAGCCCCCAGGTGGGCCTTCTCCTGGGGATCACCATGATCCCAGAGCAGGCAAGTGCAGAGGGCGGGTAGCCCCCAGGTGGGCCTGCTCCTGGGATCGCCATGATCCCAGAGCAGGCAAGTGCAGAGGGACCCTAGGTGGGCCTGCTCCTGGGGATCACCATAATCCCAGAACAGGCAAGTGGGAAGGGCAGCCGGCCCCCAGGTGGGCCTGCTGCTGGGATCGCCATGGCGATCCCAGAGCAGGAAAGTTCCCCATAGGCAGCACCCAGCAGGGTCTGCCCCGGGTCTCTGCAGTGATCCGGTGATCCATGAGCAGGAAAGCCTGGCCCGCAGGCAGCACCCCGCCCTGGCCACAGCTCAAGGGAGAGAAAAACATGCAGGGGAGGCCAGGAGCCTGAGAGATCAACACAGAGGGGTGCCTGCTCCAAGCCTCCACAGTGTGGCTAGGGCAGGCCCCCAGCAGACACACACACACACACACAGCGCCTGCTCCGAGCCTCTGCTGCCAGACTGTGGCCATCAGTAGGACATCCACTGAGGGCTCCTGGACTGTGAGAGGGGCTGGCTGGGCTGAGGGAACCCCACCCCCCAGTGCATGAATTTTGTGCACTGAGCCTCTAGTTCATTTATAAAATACTAGAGGCCCAGTGCACAAATTCTTGCATGGGTGGGGTCCCTCAGGGTGGCCTGTGGAGATCGGGCCCCAGCTCGTGTCCCCAGCCTCACAGCCCCGCAGCCCCACCTGGGACCCCACCTGGGACCCCACCTGGGCCTTGTGACACTCCCTCACCTGCTCCACCACCCTGTCTGCGGGGTGATGGGTCAGGGCCAAGCCCCCAGCCAGGCTCCTTCAGCTCCTGGGAGCTGGGCGGTGACCTGCCCCCTGCCACTGTCACCGGTCACCATCTTTGGGGCAATAGGCAGGGCAGTCGGGCCCCTGCTCGCACATGCCTTGGTCTAGCACCTCCCGCTCATGTGTTCCATCATCCCACCATTGTCCTGCTCTCATTGGGGCCCATCAGGACTAGCAGCTCCTCCACTGCCCCCCACTGCCAGTGTAGCATCGCCACCACCTGCCATGTTCCCCTCCACCCCCTGGGGGTCAGTGCATATCATAGTGAGCAGTGGAACTCTAGGACTACCAGTTGAACTCCCAGTGGAATGACTGCCCAAGGGGACAATTTGCATATTAGGCTTTTATTATATAGCTTATATTTATTTACCAAGTCCTAACTAGGACCAATATAAAGAATATGACTCCTACTACTAACTTCCTTTTATTTGTCATAAATTTTATTTGTCCAAATATTTTTCTCCCCTAATGATCACATAATCCTGTTCTGACAATATATCTCAAGTATTAGTACTGATTTATAATGTTGATATTTAGATGTCTTTGTAAAATAATCACTTTTTATTTCACCTTACTGAAATCTAGCTGACCTCCTCATAACTTCCATGAACTGTCATTTCCATTTCTCTTCCATGATCCTATCATTTGGCATTTTTATTTTTTTAGAGGCAGTGCTGGAAAAACACTAGTAAAATTAAATGCATCCAATGGTGGTATTCTGTAAATAATCTAAACTTAGTCAACCCTCTATCTAGCAGGTAATGACAATAGGGGTGGCTGGGGGGCTGGAGAGAGAGCAGAGAGCAAAGCAGTCATATAAAAAGCTTACCTAAGAAAGCATTTCCACTTTAATTTTCTCTTTGCAGTATTTTTGCTGGATCTGGCACTATTAATTAGGTTTGGTTTGGTAATTTATCACTAGTTATTGTATAAACAATATATGTGATCAAACATTTAAAAAATGCACAATTGGCTTTGTCAGTGATGAACGAATACTAATTCAAGAAAGAGACACCTCAACAATTATCAGAGATGGCAAGTGTTTGATAAATTGATAAGCAAGTTTCATAATCTGCCTCATTAAGCAGGAACTAAAATTAATCTGCAGAGATGTTTACAAGTGTAAAGAAGTCATTTACTCATAAGATTTTTTTAATTATCAGAAAAGTATATTAAATGAGGGAGTCCCTTTCTATGTTCCTCTCTGAATTGTACAGACCACATGTATACAGAGAAGAGAACAGGTATGATCGAGGAAATGCGTTCAATTGTTTCTTATTCCTCCCTAAACTGTGTTTGTTGCTGTCTGACCATTTTAATTCCCATCCTGTGTAAATGAGAAGCTTAGTAACCAGCAGAGAGTCTCAGATCTGGGATTAAGACCCATTGATCCATTTGGTAAAAGCCAGCCTGTCTTATTAGTATCTTGGAACTTAAACTAGAATAGGAGCCCTTGCCAGAAAGTTCTATTCTAACATGGACTGACACTATCCCTATATTTCTAAATCCATAATGCCATGTGTTGGATGTTTAAAATAAATGATAGAAGACTTGCTAATAAGTGTATTTAAAGGAGATTGTTATTATTATATTTTTAATAAAATATCAATATGAAACACAATGTTTCTCTTAAGTAAAGTGGGTTGGGTATTTTTGTTTTAAATATATTTTTATTGGTTTCTGAGAAGGGAGAGGGAGAGGGAGAGGGAGAGGGAGAGGGAGAGGGAGAGGGAGAGGGAGAGGGAGAGGGAGAGAGAGAGAAACATCAAAATGAGAGAGAATCATTGACTGGCTGCCTCCTGCAAGCCCCCCACCAGGAATAGAGCTGGAAAGCCTGGGCATGTGCCCTTGACTGGAATCAAACCCGGGACCCTTCAGGCTGCAGGCTGACACTCTATTCATTGAGCCAAACTGGTGAGGGTTAAAGTGAGTTGTTTTTAAAGCATATAATTAGAATTAGTCACTAAGTTATGATATTTCTATCTAATACGATTTTGTTCTGTAGGGTTTATTTTTAAGTCTTCCTTCCTACTCCATATTAATGCTTAGTCAAACCAGAGACCTTTTTCTGAATTCTAGGATTTTATCTGTCTTATAAATTTCTTATCTCTTTCTGTTAACTCTTCCTACTCATTCTTTGTGCAAACTTACCTCCCTAATACATGAATCAATTTGCTCTGTATTTTTCCTTCCTGCCTCACCCTCAGGTCTTAAAATTCTGCTGCTCTTGCTCTCTGAGCAATACTTGAAAGGCCAAAGGTCACCAGATTTCTTCCAGAAGTTAAAGGTGACACATTTCCAAAATCCGGGAAAATTCAGAGTGTGTTAGAGAAAATGACATCACCTCTGCACATCTTCGGTTTATTCTTAAAACTCCTGGTCATCCAGGTAGTTAAATACTAATATGGCTTAACAAGGACTCTTGCCACTAACCTTTGTAGTACTGGTGCAGGAAGGACAGCATTGAATTTTTTATTAAATCTGTGTGAGAGCTGAGCCAGCCTGTGTAAAACAGTCACTCTCAGGAATAAGAACAAATGTTCCAAAATTCACAAAGATGTCTTCTCTCAAATATATGAGTTACTGAATAGATTTTAAAAGTTAAAAGAATTTACCAGGGAACCTGACTTTTTTTTATTAATGATATTAAATGGAGTAGGAGGTGAGTCTAGGAGGACTTTTCTTTATGAGGATTTCTTATATTTCCTGTGTAAACCATTATTCACTAGGTAAATCCCTTTTATAAAAAATCATACCTATGACTTATTAACTTACAAAGGATTTCTATAATACAGGAAAACCTATGCTTCTTATTTCTGCCTTGGTTTAGTATATATATATATATATATATATATATATATATATATATATATATATATATTTGATTTCAGAGAGGAAGGGAGAGGGAGAGAGAGATAGAAACATAAATTATGAGAGAGAATCATTGATTGGCTGCCTCCTGCACACCCCCCTCTGGGGATCAAGCCCACAACCTGGGCATGTGCCCTTGACTGGAATCGAACCTGGGACCCTTCACTCTGAAGGCCGACACTCTATCCATTGAACCAAATTGGCTAGGGCAGTTCGGCAATTTTTAAAATAGTTGGAAATAGTTAAAAGAGGGGGGAGGGAAATGGCCAATATTACAAATTCATACTTTTGGGTGCAATCAAAAGGTCTACTTAATATATCAGTGAGATGTTCAAATATTATTGATACCAAGAAATCTAACTTTATTGTTTATGATGATAAATAGGTTGTATTATTGTGGACATTGTTTCAGGACTTATTTCCCAATTACTCTAACTGTAAACCATTTAAAATTTCTCATTGGAATGAATGATGTTGTTATTTTATTTCTTATTTTAGAGATAAAATTAATGAAGAGCACTGGCACTAGACATATGTGTATCCATATATATGACTAAATCTCTGTATCGCCAATATAACTGGCTAATTTATTTAAAACTTCCATAGTCCTTATGGCGCCCAATAACTGACAATGCATATTCCCCTCATTAAATTGGTCAGATATTGTGCTCCTTGTTCATACTCTTAAAGCCACAATGATACGTTTTCTTTGTTTAATGCAGTGCCTCCATAAGTCACCAGACTATCTATAAACTTTTCAAGGGTAGCAACCATATTTTTTTTTCTGTTGTAACAATGAAGTTTAGCACATACCCTTTAGTGAGTGAGAAATATATTCAGTAAAAGGGTGTCAAATAAATGGATTAATATAAGAATGATTGAAAGGTATCCTTGAAAAATGATAAAGGAAGAATGTCCTTTTAGTCTCAGATAATCAAGATTGGTTTTAACAAATTCCCTGAACTTTAATATAATTGAATGGAATCGAAGGGGCATAAAATTATAATTCCAAAGCAACAGCACTCCTCCGAGAATGCCCTTCTGTCAGAAGCCAGATTTTGGAGTTGCTGCCAACTCCCTGATGGGGAACATTTCTGGAAGATGTTTTCACTGTCAGAATGCAGAAAAACCAAACACTGGTTTGTATATAGGACAATAAAGATAAAATATGGCAGTTGGATGTGCCCCAAGAAGCAATGATAGAGCCAGTGCACACATACACCAGGTTCTGAGCATTCATAGAGCTGAGGCAGGTCCTCCACAGAATGATGACCTCCGCAAGGTCATCAAAGAGATTAAAGATAGGGACATGTTTGATGGTAATTATAAACAATCACAAATATAAATGTGTTATAGTTAACGTATGAGGATGAGTAGGTGTATAACAGTCTTATGCGACTGAAATGCCAATTCTAGTGCATTTTAAAATTCATAATCAGTCAACTTTACTTCACTGTATTATGAATGATCTAATTGAAAATCATGTCCAAAAAAAAATGTAGTCGTCCCACCTGTCATGGTTGGTTCTTCTCCAAAATGGCTGACTCAGCAAGGACCTTTAATCTGTATGGGTTGAAAGCAGCAAAACATTGCAAGAAGATAAGATTATGGACTGATCTTATATTTAGCTCCTTTAAGATTAATTGAAAATTTTTATTCTGATTAATTATCCCATCATCTTTAGATTTTACTTTTTTTAGGACTTGAGTTACATTAACAGGGCCTCTAGTAGATTTGATATTTATTGTCCACAATTAGTGTTTTGTAAAAGGTTATGAAATAAAGATATTCATTTCTTAATTCAGAGCTTCCTGGGAGTTCATAATGGTGCTGATTGTTTTAAAAGTAATGGTATGTTTAAAAATATCTTGAAAATTAACAGGACCTTTATTTTTGTTTTTTTGGTTTTTTTTTTTAAATGGCATTAAGAGCAATCGCAGATTCCCTGAAGAGAGGATTCATAGGACCATGTACTTCCACTGTCAATTATTTCTTCATGCTGTTCCTGTAATTTTAGCCTTTAGCACAACTAACTGAATTGAGCTGAAGTTGGCATTCATTTCTCCTACCTTAGCAGAAGCTCCCTAGGTAGGTCTGAGTGAATAGAAAAATGCAAAGGTTAAAAAAAATACATATATTTTACAGTATATTACTATGTTGTTAAGGAGGCATAACTAAACTGACTGCTATTAGTCTATTCACCCTCCTTCTAAATGGGTAGGGCCCAAGGACACTGGGAATAGTACCCCTGTGAAAGAAAAAATCCAATTGATGCTAAGTAATTAGAAATGGATTTTCTTTTTCATACAAAATTACTTTATTATCTCTTGTAAGGTTACTTTCCCCTCACCCCCCCCCCCCCCATTATAGTTGTTACAAATGGGATATATTTTAAAATATGTGAGGAATGTCAAGCAGATCACCTTAGCTCTGTTGGGGAAGAAAACCATTTTTTCCTACCTTCTAAGTTCTGGCTGGTCTAAGAATTAAATTGATATGGAGAAAAATTAACTGGACACGATAACCAATTTAATTATATACAGACAGAAATCCCCATAAAGATGAGAGATTCCAGCATCAGGCAAAATGAAGTTTAATATGCCATTTTGAGCATATTGGGACATGGAAATGTTCACATAAAAACATTCAAAACTGTAAAGGATTTTTGTGAGTTTATTTGAGCCAAACTGTCGACATTTGACAGGAAGCAGAATCTCAGCCAATTAAGATAATGCTCCAGAGAATGGCAATTTTTCACCTTGTTTTATACATTACAATCACAAGAGGAGACCATGAAATCCATTGGTGATAGATTAGAGACATGGGAGAAAGCAAAGGGTGGGGGGGGGGGGGACTTCTGGGATTGGATAAAAAGTAAAATGATAGACACTTCTTTTTGGTGGGTACAGGATAGTTAACAGTCAACAATTAACATGATAATAATAACAATGAAGGAATTTGTGATATCTGTCCTGGTGCCCAGGGCATTTTGTTATGTCCTGAGGTGTCCAGAAAAAAGGAGAAGTTACAAGTTACCCTGACATTTCAACCATATGTTATCATAGATGAAAAAAGACAATAGGCTCAGTTAAGGGAAGATACCAGCCTAGCATGTGACTACCCACTATAAACTGCTTTTAGTTGACGTTTTAATTTCAGACCATCCTTTGTGGTTACTTTGGGCCTTTGAGTTTGCAAGATGGCCATGCAAGCCTTCCCAGGTTTGCTTGTGGCCCCTTTCGTTCACAGATGAGAAGGAAGACAAATCACAGAAAGAATGAGAAGAGTGTTTAGCAAACAACTGTTTTCTGGGCCATACAAAAATACTGGAACATAGAGAGGACTTTGATCAAAAGGGCTTGCTAGGTTCCTCCCTGCTTATAACACCTAGTTTATATTATACTATAGTTATTTATGGTGATACCTCCCTTCCAGGAGTAGTCCTTTATCTAAATTCTTTTAGGCATTTAGAGGAAGGTCAAAGGTCTTTGTTTTTAGTCTTTTGTCTCTTAAAAATAATGATCCTAAAATAATCCTCCTGCCAAAAAGTGGCAAACTGGGGGGTGGGGAGGTTTGGGGGGGGGCGGGGGGGGAAATTTTTGCATTTCTATAGCTCCAAATCATTTAGGACTCTTTCCCTGCTCCTGCACCATCTCATTTTTATTCCTTAGATAAAGTCTGTTTTATTAATAATACTAGAAAGCTGCATATCCATAGACAGTATTAGATAGAAAATATAAATAACCATTGGATGAATCAGACCCTGTCTGCTTGGACTGGCAACTTGAGGCTCATGTAACTATTTCCTTTACAAGGAGTCAAGGAATGCTAAGTCTAGAAAGGACTTGTGGCATTTTCTACTATAAGTTAAAGGTAATGATCTCTCTCATGCAGGAATAGAAATTATGGGGGAGGAAAAATAATTTTTCTCTACCCTTTTTGGTTCTTGGCTGTGACACCCTTGTAATAAAACGATTAACAGGAGAAAAACAGAAGTTTAATAGCATGCACACCTCCTGTATACATGGGAGATAGCCAAGAGAACAGAGTAACTCTGAACTGGCCCAAGACACCACCTTAAATAACCTCTCTAGCTAAAAACCAAAAGACTGTGTGTGTTGAGGGGAAGGGCAGGTGGCAGGGAGGTCAATTATGGGTAGTTACCAAGAACAGCACAGTAAACAATGGCAAGGTTATCATACAGATTTAAGTCATCACCTTCTTCATTGATGAGTTTCTGAGCACCCTCTTTTTGGCACAGAGGAGACAGCCTTACATATGGAGATTTCCCCTACAAATGTGTCTTAACAAAAGGTAACTTCTACTCAGTTTTCAAATCTTTCCCTATATCTACTCTTTCTTTAAAATAATCAGCTTAAAATAATCCTTATGCCAGAGAGACGTATTTTGCAGTGGCAAATTCTACTCTCCTTCAACTTAATTGTATATGTAAAGTATTCAGTTCTTGCCCAGCGATTAGGATTCATAACACTGAATGGACACAGTTGAAGAAACTGTAGATCAGCAGCATCTACACCTTGTGACCATAACACTCAAGTGCACATAACACTCAAGACCAGCACTGGAACCCAGTATTTCTCCTGCCAGCTCCAGCATCCTTCTCACTGCACTGATGCCCCTCCATCCTTGGAGAATATATGCCTGACTCGACAGGATTTCATTGTGACCTGGAATCATACATACTTGAGGTTACAGAGTAGTTCTGAGAACCAATTCTAATAACCTTCCCGTATAGGGGTAGCTCCCCTAACAATTTGTCCCTACACATTGCTTGAGTGGCTCAATTTGGGGATTTTTTTAATATATTTGTTCATCTTAACTTTATTTATCTGTAATGTTATCACATGGTTTGTGCCTTTTCATCCTGGGTTTGATAAAAAGAAAGAACTCTCTCTTCCAGGACTCATTAATTGAAGAAATAAATATAGCTATGTATGTGTGTAACCTAAATAAACCATCAGCTTTCTTGACAACCAAATCTTATGACTGTCTGTCATTGAAATCACCATTAATTGACATTTCTAAGATTTTTTTCAACTATAGTAATAGTTGAAATCACTGATATTTTACATATACAATTTTTATCTTTTAATTCTTAATTGCAGAAATTTAAAATTTTAAAAAAATTTAAATATTTTGCTTAGAACAATCAGTTCTGGTTGGTTGGTGTCTTTAATTTTTTAATGTGAATTTTGATTATGAGAGATTTTAAAAAATAATTTATCAGAGTAGTAGTGATTAAATAGAAATTGGAAAGTTTTGAAAGATTTTATGTACAGATTTTTATCTTTAGTCTTTAGTATAATTATAGCCATATATACACATACCTATAAATATGTGTATATTAAATAATAATTTTAATGATTAAATGTAAACCAGTTTGCATTTTGATATATTTTATATTACCTTTCCTAATAAATACTCTGAATACATTTTTTACATAATTTTAATAAAAATTTCACTTTTTCTCAGGAACTTGATTTCATTATAAAATTTCATTTCCTTAAGATTTCAATGCAGAGGTCATTTTATAATTCATGAACCATGCCTCCTGTTATTTTTATCAAAGCCATTGATAAAGTTATTGATCAGTATGGGAAATATCTGAAGGTTGATTATTGGTATTCTAAGTAAGGCAGGGGGGAAAGAGATAACTCCCCTGCAGTGTGAGAAAGAGCTTGGAAAGTTTCCTAGAAAGGGAATAAGCTGTGCTAGAAATCAAAGTGGTGGTAAGTTACAGCTCAGAAAAAGAAATAGGGAAATGGCATCGTGCCACTGTTGGTTTACCCACTGACAATGCTGGTTTGAGGTGTAAGCCACAGGCCACCAGCATTCCCTGGTAGCATGGATGCATGAGTTTCATTAGCTTAATGTAGGAGGTACTGAGACTTCTGAGACTTGCTGCTTTCAAATGCTTTCGGCAGTATGGAATTAAGGAAGCCATTTGAGTAAGTTAACTCTGCTGTGGTCTACAGAATTTTTGATTTATTAGACTCTGACAAGAGAAGATTTACTACAACAGGAGAGAAGTAAATTGTTAACTGCATACACAAGAACAGTGTGCTGTTTCTAAACTACCCCAAATAGTACAGATGTTGCTCTACTCATACCTTGACGTGTATACGCAATTTAGAGTCCTTTGTTGAGCTTTGGCATAAAAACAAACCCATTTTTAAATGGGAAAACTGGGGAAGAATTGAAAATTTTCATCCTTAGTGTGCCTTGTGAGTGTTCGGATTAAGTGTTTGCTGATTTGTACGTGAAAAATAACAGTATTTACCTTTTAAAGTGTTAGGAGAGTTCTTATAATTGTGGGGGAAATGATCATGAAACTAGATGCTTTCTTGAAAGAAATGGAGTTTGAGGGATTACTTTTCTTTTTTGAAGTAAAGGAGTTAGCTCAAAACACATTGATGGGAATGCCGTTCCAAGATTAAGAGGCAGCTATGTAGAAGTTGCCAGGAGCTGAGTTGGAGGAACTGATAATATGGAGTGGCTGGGCCAGACCTAGAGGGGACCAAAGCAAACAGGCCCTTCTGTGTAGACAGAGAAAAAGACAGACACAAGACAGGTTTCTGTGTGGCTCTAAAAGTAATAATAATTTTTGAAAGGCATTGGACAAAACAGGCAGACAGTGTGGAGGTCATAGAATGAAAAATGTTAGCCAATAAGAAGCCATTAGTGGAGTTTCCAGGTTGGAAGTGGAATCGAGGTTTCTCTGTGAAAGACTGCTGATCTATAGACCTGAAGAATTCAGTAGAAAAGGAGAGAAGCAGCAACTTAACAGGCCTGTGAAGAGGATGCATTTTTTTTAACCACTATAATTTTACTGTGTCAATAGGAAGAAAAAGCATCTACTAGCTAATTTCTTTTAAAAACTTTATCTCACTTAGGAAAATCCATACTCTTTGGCAAAAGGCAGAAATAGCCAAGAGGCCATTTAATGCTTACCTGTCACTTTATGTGTAGAAGTTGGATATACAAAGGTTTCCTCCCCTCCCTTCCTTTCTTATTTTCAAAATCTGACAAAGGTCAGTTGTCTAAGTTAGTACAACATGCAGAAGGAGGCTCAAGTTGAATTGGCTTTTACAACAAATCTCTCAGAAGCATGGACAAACTGCCATTGCCAACTAGTCTTTCGGTGGTACTTTCCCCAAGGGTGAGAAACTGTGTCAGAAGATTTGACATAGAAACATGTGCTGCTAGACAGAAAGAATTCATAAGAGATTATTCTGCCCGAGATTTTTAATTTTATGGTTAAAGAAAGAAGCACTGAAAGAGATTTGTCCAATGTATAACAGATTATTTTCAGGGAGCGCCAGAACCCATTTCCTTCCCACTCTTAACCCAGTTTTCTTTTGTCAGGATTATTCCCTGAGAGAGAGAAAGAACGTAATTGTAAAAACTTTAGGCAAATCCAGATCCATACTGTTTAAAGATAAACCGAGACATATTAATTTCAAGCACTTATTTGAGCAAAAACCTGTTCAAATCTAGCCACACCAAACTACAAGTGGTTAGGAGCATACCATAGCTAGCCAGGAGAAAGGCTTATAAAAGGAAGATACAGAAGAAAATAAAGGAAATTATTTTATTGGTTACAGCAGAAAGCCTAGTTGGCTACTTGTGATTGGTTGTCTTTGGGTTTTGATTTCTTAACTTCAGGCATTCACAGGTATAGGCTTTGGTTTGCTTAAGTATGCTGCCATGGCATTAAGCCACAGTGTAATGGCCCCTTGAATTAAAATTTTTAAATATATTTTTATTTATTTCAGAGATGAGAGAGAGAGAGAGAGAGAGAGAGAGAGAGAGAGAGAGAGAGAGAGAGAATATGAGAATGAGAATAATTGATTGTCTGCCTCCTGCATGCCCCACAATGGGGACTGAGCCCACAACCTGGGCATGTCCCCTGATCAGGAATGGAACTGTGACCTCCTGGTTCACAGGTCGGCACTCAACCACTGAACCACGCTGGCCTGGCCTGGAAGTAATTTAATAATACTCATTCATTCCACACACTGATTAACCCACCCTGAAACATCACATAAAAAGGAGCATGAATAGTGCCCACACTGAGGTTGCTTATGCCCAAGAACATACATGAGAATGGGAACAATTCTAAGAAAAAGCAAGAAAATGCTCTGACTTATCTAAATACTGAGGGGAGAAAAGTAGTGGGAAGATTTTGAGTAGGAGAAAAAATACAGTGAGCCTGAAGCAACTCAAGAAATCTTCCTGGGGAAAGGGTATCTCTCAGTTATCCGAGCTTTGGGGATATTACCCATGAAAGCCCTGACTTTCCTTTAGAATAGACATCCAGAGACAACTGACTTCCTCTGTCAGTCCACCCTCCCCCTGCCTCCTTCCTTCCCATGCGGAGTTGGATCAGCTCCTTGGGGAGCTGCCCATGGATGCCTTTGTAGCTGAGCGTTTCCTTCTTGATAAATCACTACCTAGGGAGAAATGGTGCCAATCCAGGAGGAAAAGCTTCCTGCCGATAAGCTATTTCAGAACTGGCATGCTGTGTGCACTTAATAAACATCAAAGAAAAATAAGTGATGATGCCCAGGAGAAAAGTTTCCTCCTTGTTTCCTTGTCCTTTTGAAGAAGGGCAGTCTAGTGTTGGCCTTTCATTTTTCTAGTATCTACTGGTGTAGATTTCTCCACTCATATCTCCTGATAATTCACAACAAAGTGGAATATATAAAATTTTTGATTGTTTTCAAAGACTACCGCTTACTTAGCTGCTAGTTGCTATTTCTCACTTATGATGACACAGTATCATAAGAAAATTTCGTTTTAGAATTTAAACCATGATACCTTTTTACAGATACATCAATACAATGGGGAAGTTACTGTAATAAGAAATCAACTTAACAAGAAGATATTGTGTGCCTCTATGTGCCAGGCTTTGTGTACGACTGATAAGGGTTCCTGATCTTCATTGAAATGAAAGTTATAGGGTTACTGGTATATTATAAACCCCTTTCTTAACTAATCCTCTTAGTTCTGGTCAGAGATTGAGCTATTCTCTATTCTGCCTATATGGAAAGCCAAGCCAATCTTCTCAGATGTTAGAATAAGATAAATCCAACTGTCTACGTTTTCAGGAATGAAGACTCAGTTCCCTGTGTTGCTTTCCCAGATCCTAAGCTTTACCATATAACATATATGGCTATTCTGGGTCCTGCAGAATCCACTCTTCAGAATTGATCTCAGATCCTGTCCTGGTTGGTCAGATGACTAAATAATGTCTCTGCCTCACTCTTAACAGTCCTCTCTGGGGTTCACAGAATTCTGTGTTACCCTAAAGACCCATCTTAAGACCTTACTACAGGACACATCTATGGCTCCAGACTTTAGGATCTCTGAACCGTGTCCTGGCCAAAGTTCCTTAGATCAGTTGGCCTATATTAGAGCATATTTTGCTATTTAATTGATAAAAGCCAATGAGAAGGTTCTACCATTAGGTTAAGCTTGACTCCTTCACCTTGCATTTAAAACTAGTATCTGGAGCTAGTTTCCCTTGATGGGCATCACTCCCTTGAGTGCCATTCTATATTACTCTAGTTTTTTCCATAGCTAAAAGCAGAATTTCTTCCTGTTTAAAATCTTGAGTTCCCTTTAGACCTCTCACTAAATTCCAATTTCTACTTGTCAGTTTTTTCACAAAATGAACAAGACTGGCTCACTCTGAGCCCAGTGAATGATCACATTCTTTCCCCAGGTACTCTTTGATAATTCATTCTTCAGGAGTTTCCTCCTCCCTCTTCTCTTGCAACCCAGTCTTTCAGACACAGCATAGCACGTAACCGTTCAGAATACTGTCATGATGATGGAATACCACTTTACTCCTAAATTAACAATAGCAGTCCACCAATGCAAAGAGGACACATTTCAATCCTTGTAAATATATGAAACTTTGTCTAATTCTGTAGGTTTTTTTAATGTTCAGATTGTCTCTCCTCAACATGAACTTTTCGAGGTTAGGAGTGTTCCATCCATTTATTCAATGTTGGATGGGTATCTGCTATGATCTGGACATTATTAGGTGCTGGGTGTACAGAGTAAGGATGAATCCATCAAGAGCTCACTCTCCAATGGGTTAAATAAGATACAAATAGATAATCAAATATTATTTTACTGCCATGATAGAGGAAGTACAACATCCAGGAGTGGCCTGCATAAGAGAAGGATTGATTTTGGCTGTATTCTTTAGAGGGCCTAAAGTAATACCTTATGCTTATTAGACTTACAAGAAATATTTAGTGGTGATGATAATTTGGCATAAGTAGAAATTCAGAGAAGAGAGGAGGTAGAAAATAGCCTTTCTTAGAATTGAGATAAGATATCAAGCCCCGTAATGGTAAGAATCCCGCTCAGTAATGGGTGGCTTTTATTATTCATACTGGCAATCACATATTTGAGTTATAAATTGCTGCCATTTATTGAGTGCACATTATATATTGGGCACTATGCTATGTACTTTGCACCTGCCACATCAATCTTTACACAGTCCCTAGTGGTTGGGTGTCTTCCCACTTTGTGGATGAGAAGACAGGGGCTCAGTCAGAGAGTAAAGAGCTGAGCCAGAATTATCACCCTCTCTAGCTTCCACATTTCTCCACTTAAGCACTCTACTATTATTATAACTGTAAAGGCTGACGCTAAGCATGTTGAAACATTTCTAACTATGTACTTGAAACAACTGTACCAAAACCTAAAGACCGTTTTGACAGTTGGCATAGTCATGATATATTATTTAGTATTATCCGCAGAATTAAGATGGAATCTCTTAGAGAGGAAAATATATATTATTTATTTTATTATATATTATATTAACATATAAATATATACATAATGTACTATATATATATATATATATATATATATATATATATATATATATATATATAAAATTTTAGAATCATTTCCCAGCAGTGTGAAATGCTGACTACTTCTCTAGGCTTTAAAAGTTTTATAATGGTAAAGTGATAAAGCATGAAACCAGTGTTTAAAATTAAAAACAGTGCCTATGTTTTTAATGAAAAGTATAAAAAAACATTTCTTGGAAGCATTTTCACAAGCATTTCATCAGTCAAGATTTACACTTCATTGTAAACAAAGATCAGATTTCTATTTTTTCATTTGTTGTTTTTGTAAATCTGTGATCAGGACTCTTGTAATAAAACTTGTCACTACTTATAACTGTTCACTGGGAACATTATCTAATTCTCAAAGGGTTTAGGCTATAAACAAGGATTAGTGTCACTAAACACAATATGGTAGAATTGGGTGTTTAAAATGAGTTACAGATGTTTTAGACTTACAATAAAGCATGCATTTAATAAAGAATTAAGCAAGTCTTGTATCCTGTTATTGTTTGGTTACACTGTGAAGATTTCCTCCTTTTCTACACCCTTCTATTTTTTTTTTCTAAATTGCACATTAATATTAGATTGCTTTGCTGTGTATTGGCTTAATCAGAAAAGCATATGAACTAAAGCCAGCTGTGGGACTGCAGAGCATCTCAAAGATGCTATAAAGGGGACATAAACAAGACATTAGACCTCTTATTCTCTCTCTCTGTTTTATTGCTTAGCTCAGTGGCCTGTTTTATAGCCTTGGTGCTCTGCCTAGCAGTCAATATTCTACCTGCAAGCCAGACTGATTCTCAGAGAGGTAGAAAATCTTTGACAGTGGGGTTGTAGACAATAGACTTTATCTGTTTCACTGACTGGGGGCGGGGGGGGGGGGGGTTGTATACAGTAGAGTTTGTCTGTTTCACTGTTATTTTCCCCTGTTAGTCTCTCTCATGTTCATTTTCCATCCTCTTTTTTCCTAGCCCTTCTCTGCAAGCATTCTTAAGAAAACCTGTATGTGTCAGGGATAGAAAATTATGTGCATCAGGGATAGAATGTGAGTACAGTGACTTTTCAGGGATTTGCCCTGGCTGACCTAATGTATGAAACAAAGGGTAGGTTTGAAAGTCATCCTGATGATCTGATCTTTGTTCATCTCTCTTCTCCCCTCTTCTGACCTGTCTTTCTTTCCCTCCCATTAGTCTTTTTTCTTATTTTCATTCTTCTCCTCTCTTCAAACTCACTTTGGTATGGACATTTCTTTTTTTCTACCAAACATTTATTGAATGTCTGCTATATGTCAGACACTCTATGTGACAAATACTCTGCTGACGTCACCTGTATATTGTATTGTGCGTGCTCTACCCCACGTCAAGTCTCCTTCCATCAACATTTACCCTCCCTTTACCTTCTCCTACCTCTCCCCATCCCTCTTTTCTTCTTGTAATCACCATACTGTTGTCTCTCTGAGTTTTGCTTTTTGTTTTTGTTTTTTATTTTTGCTTCATCCTTCTACCTTTTCTACCCAGCCCCAAATTCCTTCCCCTCTGGCAGCTCTGTATCTGAATCTGTTTCTATTTGTTTATTAGTTTATTTTGTTTTGCTCTATTTTTCTTCCTCTTACTGGTCATATATTATTAATAGCCTGAAATCAATATATTTAATGAATACCAGCTGTACCTACAGCAAATTATCTTGGAATTACTACATAAACATAATTGCCCATCAAACTCACCCAAAAAGAAAAAAAGACCAGTTCTGAGGCCAGGTCTTCCATTCTTTTAGGTAGCAGGCTATTGGAAATGAATATTGATATGGACAATCTGCCTGATGGAATACCTATATTGCACATTTCTCTTCTGCTTTGTGCCTGCTTTGTCTCCGCTTGATTTTAATTGACTCTTGAGACCAAGATCCCAATTTACCAAATTTTCAGTAAACATGCTAAGAGATTTTAAAAATGCTGTTTCTTAACATTTATTTTCTGTATTTTAGAACTAGTTGATGTACTCTCTAACCTGAAGAAGTAGATACAATTTAGCGATTAAGAGCTTTGGAACTAGACTAGCATTCAAATTCCAATGAGAGACTACTAGCAGTATAACCATTAGCAAGTTACGGTTTCGCAGTGAATCAGCTTCTTCATCTATAAAAGGATGGTAACAATAGCTGGTTATTAAAATCCCTTTTAATTCCTAAATCAAATGAAATAAGTTTGGAAAGTATTTGACTGTTATTTGGCATGGAGTAAGACTCGGGTAATGATTTTGGTAGCTTTTGTTAACCTAATAACCTAGGCTTGATAGGAATAATTGTCATTAGCTCTGTCAATTATTCAAGAGCTAGCATGCAGTTTCCCCTTAATAACAGTAATGTTGAACTGATGTACATTAAAATATGTCCAGAATGGCATACAGTGTATCTTGGGTGCAGTGTATATATGGAAACTATTTCTATAGTTACTTCCACTGAGATATATACAAGTTTTTGTACCCACAAAATTGCACTTATTTTTAGGGCACTGGTGTCAACAGCCACCTCTTCAAAGAAATTATTTCTTTTGATCCATTTAGTAACTTGATCCCAGCTGCATAAAAATAGACTTGCAGCATTTCATTTTTCTACAGACTGCTGATGGCTGCATTCCATAACTTAAGAAATCTGTCGAAAGGAAAACTCTAAAACTCAGAAGCTTTTACAGAAACTTGTTGCACTTGTTAGCATTCAAACTAGAATTATTTGCAATTCACAAAATGTGGCTTTAAAAAATACAGCTTCAAAATATGGACTATGGTTCTTAACTCTAGATCAACCATTAAACTTTCATAACATGAAAGTTGCCATGTAATCAGTAATTAAATAGCTTTAGGGCAACTTTATTATTTTTTCTTTTGTCCAATGGGGTCAGTCACTCAAAGAATGAGACTGTGCCCAGTCGTGCTATGTGTTTATGGGTATTATAGTTTAATAGTAGCCTCAGCAAAAGGTTATAGTAGTGAATGCCTTGACTAATTAGCAAAAGCTCTCCAACTCTTCCATGCATGTTTCTAAGTTTATTTATAGAGGTTAGCAGTTCTGTGTGGGACTTGGGAGCTTTATGATTATTAATTTTAATCACAGACAATATCAATAAAAAATAAAGAGGCCAGGCAAACAAAGAGGATCCAAATGAATCCATCACCCAGTTCTAACAATTATCTAACAGGCAAATACTGATTAATTTATTAGCTCAACCTCTTCCATCTCCACTCTTCAACTAGATTATTTCAAAGCAAACCCAGACATTGCTTTATTCACTTGCAAATACTTCAAATAAATGTTGAAAATACATGGACTAAAAAAAATATGGCCACAATAACTTTGGTGCTATTTTTTCTTTTTTTCTTTTTACTTTATGTGTATTCAAATAATAAAATATTTTAAAATGTTAATGTGAGAATCCAATTGAAAGAAAAAAGCCTCTTCCTCATAATTTCATTCCTAAAGTTATTGGGTAACATGAACATAGGGTGTGGCTGGGCTGCAGTGGCCCAGGGTGGAGGGTTAGGGTCCCAGGGGAGAAGGATATCATTGCTTGGCATAGTGTGCTGGAGCCTAAACACAGTGAGAGAAGGCATTCATTCTTAGCAACATGGCTTAGAATAGGCAACCAATACATTAAGGATAATAGAATCGGGTTTCTCACTGTTATTGAAAGGAGTTATAGAGAGAAAACAGAAATGACCCTAAGAGATTAGAAATGAAAGTGACTATACTAAAAACCAAGTGTGAACACATGGTTTTCAATACATATAAATATAGATGTAAATGTATGCACTATACATACATCAACAGTAATTGCTCACTTCTAAAAACGTTGGTGCTATTTTAATGCTATTACTATAGACAAAACCTAGAAATGCATCGAATACTATCCTTCCAGAATTTCTTACTCCCTCGGGATTCTCAGAGAACAATTCAAAATGTGCGCCTACATTCTTTCAATGAAGAACTCTCTAGAAACTGGAGTTCAATCACCCAACATGGACTTTAGGCTTAAGTGAAATCACCCTCACAAATTTGGGTCTTTATCATTTATCACTAATATTCTTAGGTCTGTCTGAAAGTGAGCATATGAGGGCTGGGGAAGGAGTTAATTCCCTTATAATAGGAATATCAAAGATTTCTATACTGATTTCAGGGCCTTCGTATACCTAGATCCCATGCAAAAGCAAAAGACCTTTGACCTAACTCCTTAGGGTATGTTGTGTCTCACCAGGAGCCAGGTGGAGGGGAATTAATCATAAAGAGGAGCATATATTCATAAGTCTTATTTACTAAAGAAAATGCACTCATACTTGTTAAGATGGTAAAACAGGGGAAAGTGGAGATCCAATAGAAATTAGAATAATTGCATCAATGTGGTACAGTAGTACACAAAGTGTGTTTTGAGCAATGTTATTGGGATGTTAATAGGTGTCTTCCAAAAGGGAGGTTGTTGGAGCCTGAAATATGTAGTATTTTGCAGTGGAATCACATAGAAGCAGATATGGTAGAGGTTGTTTTGAAATGTGTTCAGTTGTATTTTATCTTCACTGAGTATTCGATAAAATTAGGTTTCCTCATAATAGTCTTTGGGAAATGTTCATGTAGAAAATCAATACAGGAATGGGGAAAGGGACTGCATTTTTCATCTTATACACTTACTAAGTGTGAATTATTTGCATGATTGTTGCTATATTACTGAAGTTTGAGCTGTGAGTATACAGTGCAAGAAATTGTGGGGGGTTTTGTTTATTTGTGGGGGTTGTTTTGGGAAATTTTAAGCCAAATAAACTTGAAGAGACTTTCTCTGACATTTGAAATGGAAAAGCTTTATGCTGTAAATCATCCTCGCTCTACTCACTTTGTAAATCTGAGGAGTTCCATTCTTTGTTTATGACTCAACCTGTGGAGAAAGTGCTAGATTTTTCCACATGAGAATGTCTCAAATAAGATTGTCTAATGCTTACCTTTGGTGAATTTCAATTTTTATTTATGCGAACATCATTACTATTAAATTTGAAAAGGTACCTATTGGGTATGAATTGCCAAGTACTCCTGCTCTGTTGCATTTCAGGTGGGAAACTTCAAACAAAAATCATTAATCCCTGGTCTTCCCAGCTAGTTAAATACATAACAAAATGCTGTGGTACTCCTGGCTGGGACTAAAATAAAATAAAATAAATACCCACCAGAAAGAACTAAGCACGGGCTAGTCATATCACAAGAGGAGCATTGTTTCCAATTTTTGATTATATGCTTATTAGAGATGATTGACCCATTGAAATGTGCTCCTTTCAGCTCTAAATGTCTGAGTATAGAAAGGCAACTAGAATACTACGGGGTCTTGGCTGCTCTGACCAGGGAGGCATAGGTTCAAGGGAATGTAAGTCATCTTCAAATATTTGAAAGGCATTCGGAGTAAGCGAAACTGGCTGCTTTGTTTTTTTTTTTTTTTGTTTTTTTTTGGTTCTGAAGGGCAGAACTTGGAACTTTATGAGAAATTATAGGAAGGAAAGTGTACGGAGATAGTAATACCTTCCTAATGATTAGAGCTTTGAACCATGCAAACAGGAGAGGTGGTGAGTCATTAGTTTTCTAAAAATCCCAGGTAGAGGTTGCATACTATTCATCAGAAATATTATCTAAGGATAATATTGGCTGGAAGTTTGGATTACATGACCTTCCTACTCTACTTTAGTTCTAAAAATATTTATTAATTAGGTTCCAACAGTAGCTATCCCAGCTACGTTGAGGAACTTTTTGAGATTCTGGTAAAATTATGGATCCTTTCTATAAAAAATCCACAGATGCACACACACAATTTGCATACAGTTTTAAAGGTTCTTAGTCCCTTTGAAGTTTACTTATAGATCCTGGTATAGGAATCTGGTCTATAATGTAATTAACTTGCAATTCTTAATAAATCACAGAACCTTCATAAGTAAGGTATAGTGATTAGAGATCTTTCCGTGTATAGATCTTACATTCTAAAAATATAAAATAAAATATTTTATTTTGTTAGAAAGCAATTCTTGCATTTAAGACTGAGAATTGGAAATAGAGAACAGGGGTCTTCTCTCATTAAAAAAAAAATAATAAAAATGAGTCCTTCCTGGCCAACATGGTTCAGTATTTTAGCGTCAATCTATGAACCTTGAGGTCATGGTTTGATTCTCGGTCAGGGCACTTGGGAGGCGTGCAGCAGGGAGCCGATCAATGATTCTCTCTCATCATTGATGTTTCCTTCTCTCTCCCCCTCTTCCTTCCTCTCTGAAATCAATAAAAATATATTTTTTTTAAAATGAGTCCTAATGAATACATGTGATAAAGCCTCATTTTCCTATTGGTTTGGACTTAAACAACATGTTCTTGTGTCTCAGTTTCCAATTTTGACTTTTGGCTATTTGTAATAATAAGACAAGAGCACAGAAGGTTTGTGTGGGAGTTAGAACTAAGGGAAAGATGAGGAGTGCCTTTTGTAATAAAAGTCGAAAGGCATGGGTGACTGGGTGAATCCATTTTACAGCTCATTAACACTGCCCTTAATGGGCAGAGATCATTGCCAGAGTTTATCCCTGTGAAGCAATTAATACGTGCAGACATACATATGCAAACATATGTGCTTATAGAAATGGAAATGATTTCCTTTCCATCAAGCTTAGGAGGAGAAATAGCAATCAATATTTCCTTACTCTTATAGTACACATGTGCTTTATGCTAGTTGTTTCTGGTCCGGTCTATGTTCAGTCCACACAGACTGTCTTCAGTAATCTCAAAAATACTATTGGGAGTAACTTGAAGTGGTAGCAAGAGAAGAGCAAAGGAATTGAGTAGAAAGGTTTAAATAGAAACTTCATTAGCATTTTTAAATTCCAGTTCACCAAAGTAAAAGAGGTTTGTTTTTTAAATAACCACCTTCCCAGGATGCCTCCCAACCATAAACACATCTTTTTATCTGTTCCTCCTCCTTCACCTTTCTCTCTCTCTCCCTTATCATAAACAGTTATTTAAGTGCATTCTAGGTAGTGCCTAGTGCGATAGAAAAAAATAAATAAATAAAAGGAGATACAAAGAACTACCTGGGCAGGACATGAACCCTGAAGGCATTTACTGTCTCATGGCTGACTAAGGACACCCTGAACAGATCAGTTTTCTTTGTTTCTCATAAACACACACAGACTTGCCAGGAAGCATTCTTAACAGCAGCAGCAGACAGTGCCGAGCACCTTCTCTGTGGGAGTCCTTAGGCTGGCAAGTGTTGTGAGCCCTAGTAGTGCCCAGTCTGTTGTGAAGCATGCAGATTCCTGAGCACATCCCCAGAAATCCAGCAAGTCCAGGGTGAAATACAGTTTTAAATCATGGTTCATGGGAAAGTGCTGTAAGTGGTCAGCAGTTTGCATTTTGAAAGAAATGACTACCTATAAAATGGAGAAACAGAGCAATATGGGACATAGGCCCTACCCTAATGTTGCTGCTGTATACCTGGAGGGACTACGCCTGCATACAGAATTGCAAAACAACCCACAGTGGCTAAAATTGTGTCTAATTAATGGTGCAGAAAGTAAGTGAAGGAAGTAGGAGTGTAGACAAGGGAGTATTTATGGAAGAGGTAGAAATTTAGAAGAATCTTCAATAAATAGAATATATAACCTCCATCAGGAGATTTTTCTACCTTAGCCTGTTAACCATGGCCATTGTACATGTTATTGCTTCCTTTTGGCCTTTTATCTGAATTCTACTATTAGCTCAGTTCATACCACCTTTTCCAGTCCATTGTGATTCTATGATGCTCCTCAACTTTCCTCCACTCCAATACCCAGAAATTAAGATACTGATTGGTCTACGTACTTTTAGGAATGTCAGAGCGCACAGAAATGGGCAGGAGAGAATGCTGGTCGCCACTCAAGTAGCAACTCCTGTGGGAGCTGTGGGTCAGTGGTTATTTCAGAATCACCTACTATAGAAATGCTAGTTACCTTCAGACATGCGGGCCTTGAGACTACTGGCATAGCTGTGGAGGGGCATCATCAACAGATAATCATAAAAAAAATAAAATCTGGCTAGTTTTTCAGATTGAAAGGACGTAAGGTTGCTCTGTATCAATTTTACCAGAATACAGAAGGCAAGGCTCATCATGCTGTTTTAATTTATTTGAGCCCATTTACTTGGAATTGTAGGATTTGCTTACCTTCCTAGAAGATTTATCCTAGTAATTTGTCATAAAAAGGTAGGAATTCACCTCTAATATGAGTACTGATACAGCTCTTTATACTCATGATCAAATGGAGTACACAAAATAAACTTAGTCAGAAATCCATAATTTGGATGCAGAAGAGTCCAGTGGAGAATACATAGACTATACATGATGTACAACAAATTAACGCTTGTTTGTTTTACATGTTCTTGGCCCTCTTCTCTGCAGTTGCTGTGATTTGCCACCCACCTTTTTCTCAGATCATTGTGACCTTGCTCTTCTTTATTATTCGATGAAGTCTTTTCTCTTCCCCTGTTTTAGACTGTTTTGAAGCTCCCCAACTCGTGGCCATATCTTATTAGATTCTTAATGTTAGAATAATTGTATCTTATATGTGTTAAGGGGCTCCTCTACCCCATCCCTCCCTGAAGAACATGGAATATTTTCCCTGGAGTTAAAGGCATGTGATTGAAAGTATGTATGATTAACATGAGTCTGCTTTCCTGTGGATAGTTACCTAATTCCGCAGAAGGTTACTTGGAGATGAGTTGCTTGCCTAGCCAGGATACACAGATACATCAAAGGTGGTTTTTGTGTCCCTTCCCTACAACTCTTACAGAGGAATCTACTCTCAGTTTCCTTGGCTGACAATTAGACTTAAAACTCTGTTTATTATTTTTCATAAACTTTATAATTTATTTGCCCAAGGAAATATTCACAGCAAGATATCAGGACAGGGGATATCAGAAACTACCTTATGGAAATGAAGATTAGTCCTAAATCCCCACTTTTTAACAGGTTCTTTGTGGAACCTTCTTTTATGCTGAGTGTTAATATCTGCTTTTCTATTAATCTGTTTCCACTTATTGGCCTTTTCCTCTAGTTACAAAACCATTAAAGATTAAGCCTTCTTTTCTTCTATATGAAAACCCTTCAAATAATTGAGGATGTCTATAATAATCTCCTTTTAGTCTCTGCCACTCCTGGTTGAATATGGCCTTTCTGAGCAGGTAGTCACTCTTATGCTTGTCAATGTATCTTTTACTTATTTATTTATTTTTAAAATATATTTTATTGATTTTTTACAGAGAGGAAGGGAGAGGGAGAGAGAGTTAGAAACATCGATGAGAGAGGAACATCGATCAGCTGCCTCCTGCACACTCCCTACTGGGGATGTGCCCACAACCAAGGTACATGCCCTTGACCGGAATCAAACCTGGGACCCTTCAGTCCACAGGCCGACGCTCTATCCAATGAGCCAAACCGGTCTGGGCGTCAATGTATCTTTTAAAATGGGGCACCTAGTATGATGAACCATACCCCAATATGTGTCTTATGTAAAGTTCAGAAAAATGAACTGCATACTAAATTTCAATTCGTATGGGTATTTATTTAACAGTTACATCAAAATATTGTCCATTATACTTTGTTGTTCAGTGAAAATCTCCCGGCTCTGTCTTGCACTGAGGACTACGGAATTAGGCCTCTCACCCTGTGCTTATGCTATTGATTTTCTCAAACCTACATGCAGGATTTCACATTTATGCTTGTTACTTTTTCCTGTTCTGAAGCATTTGGGAGTCTGAGAGAGGATGCCCTGCCAGTTGAAAATGAGTTTTATGCACTCTACAATAATGTAAACAATCTTCACTCCTCTAGGTCTCCAAAAGTTTTTTTTAGGTAATTTTTATTTTCATTTGCATGAGCAAAATGTGCACAGAAAAACAACAACAACACAAAGTCCAAGTTTAAATTTTTATCTGAGCCTTTAAAGACTGTAGAAAGCAATGACAAAGACATTCTTCGGTAGGCAATGTAACTATCGATCTTATGCCACAGTGGTTTTCTGGCTGCCCAAGTCAACAACCTGTTGCTTATATGCATTTAATCATGGTGTGGTACCCAAGAGTTAGGGCAATTGAACCTTTTTAGACAGGTAATTGCATGTGTACGTCAAAGTTAATAGTGGCCTTGCAGAATGACAGAATATTAAATGCAAAGGAATTATTTAGATCAATAGTTGTTCCTTAAAACTTTGCAAACAGCCCTTGCCAAATAGGTGGTAAGCACCTGGTCAATAAGTGTGTCTAAGCTGTGCACACTGCTGCTTTGAAATTCTCTAAGTATGAAACTTATTCAACGGCATTTTCTTCTTGTTCAAGGGCCTTGGATAGCAATGTTTCCCATTTATCCTCTTTAAATGGGACCCCTTTATTAAAACCACTAACTTAACTTTGTTAAGTGCATGTGGTTCTGAAGGAACCCAAAGCATATTCTGACTCTTTAAAAATCGGGGCAATATGTTATCTACTTTCCTTAAGGATAAATATCTTCCCAGAGCCCAGAGCGACTGAGTTACTCATCTGGGTAATCATCTTTCCAAGAAGTTAGTTATATATTAGGTATGCACTTAGCTTTCAAGGACTGATAACCTGACTGACATTGGGTTAAACAGAAGATCATTTATTTTTCAAATTTAATAAGTCCAGAGGTAGATGATACAGGGCTAGTGGAACTATTTCAGGGGAACATTAGGTATTTAGGCTCGTCTGTCTCCTTGCTTCTCCATCCATGGAGTGTGACTTTGAATTCATAGTCTCAGAAGGGGTTTTTCCCATAGGCATTGACTGGATGGTTTTGTAGCAAAAATGGCAGAAGAGGCATGCTGTCCAAGTCTGCCTCTTTAAAATAACCTTTCCCAGTGACTTCCATTAACATTTTCTAAAGATTAAGTGTGTCACAAGGCACTGACTCTGAGGAAGTTGGGGAAAGCAAGTATTTTTAGTCCCTCCTCCAAAAAAAAAAAAAATAATTGTTTCAATTTCCCAGGGAAATGGCAAAATGGATATTGAGTAAAAACTAGAAGTATCTGTCACAACTGCCCTTCTAGATTGATAGTTTGACCTATGAACCAAAGACTGGGCTGCCCTCCTATCCTCCCCAACTCCCGAGAAATAAACTACAATTGAGCAATGATTTTTATAATGCATCTTGGTATTCCTATATAGGTACCACCTAGTAAGTCATGGGAGGCTATTGGATTCTTTAGTACCAGCACTGAGTCTTCTTACAAGTCATATCATTTTTACACTATTTTATCTGGGAAATCACAACATAGTTTCCATTCTTTGACCTGTCAGCAGTCCAACTCTTGATTTTTTAATTCCCAGTCTTGGAAACCCAGTGTATTCAAACTTTGTTTGCTCAACTAACCTGCTTTTATTGCTTTATTATTGGATTGAGGAATGTACCTTGGGTGAGAATAATATCAATCATTTCTCCAAAGCCTGCTTATCTCAGCCATACTGAACAACTTCAACCTTCTTCTAAGATTATTTGGTTGTGACAGTCAAATTTCATTCTGCTGGGTTACAGATCTGTACTCTTTTATAATTCCTTATTCTCTTTAATTTTCATCAAAAAAAATCCAAATTTGTGCAATATATTAGTCACTAAATGTAGAAACTATTACTCCAGTTATATATGCAACAGGGCATACCTACTGTGGTAATGGACTGCTTTCCTTGCTCTCAATGTCTCTATAGGCAGTTGAGTTAAAAATGCTTTAATATCATCAATATTTTGACAAATTGGAAAAAAAAGGCAATTAAAATAAAAGCTGGAACTTTATCCTCTAATCAACCACTGCAGCTCAGATATCAGCTAATAGTGTGAAGGGCACGACTCTAGACAGATAAAACTGGACAACTGAGGAATAAGTTGAAATAAATTATACATTTTTGTCACAATCCTATTATTTAGCAATGGGGACTTTTTGTTCTTAATTATATGACATGATAATCTTCAGCAGAGAAAATGTGCAACTTCCTTAAACGTGAGTCACATTCGCAATAAACCTCTAAAAAATGGGCTGTGGAAAAGAGGCTCTTGATTTTCCTTTACCACATGTGACACATGTAACTGTTATTTGCCTTTACTTAAGTGTATGCCTTCCTCCTCCTTGAATGTAAATGCACTTTAACTAGATTAGGATTTTCACATTGCTATTCCAGAGCACAGTTTTGCGCTATGGATTTTCTCCAATCTGAATGTAATATTGACTGATGACAATGGTTAATATTGTTGTGACCCTAAAAAGTAAAGCAAACATTTGCTGAAATTTACATAATTTTCACTTTTCTGATACTAGCAAATGGGAACTGCTTCAAAACAGAAATCACCTATATTTTTCCTAAAGAAAAGAAATACCCTTTCATATCAGTTCATATTTTTCCTTGTTGAGCTAATTATCTTTTGCTTATGTGGCAGTTTAGTTTAGTTGTTGTTCCCCCCCACCCCCCATGCTGTGTAAAGGTTTTTCTCAAAGCAGTACTGCATAAAGGAGAGCTTTATAAACAAATTTAATCTCTTCCATTGGCTGGCTGAGAGGTATGCATTTGGGGGTCTCTTGCAGTTTCTCTATAGACTATTTATGTAAATGAAAAAAATTAGTTATTACTTGAAAAAATAACTAAAACTTTGATTTAACAGTACAAAAGAGGGTACTGTCTAATCTTGAAAATAGGAAATTGCTTTTCAAGATCCATTGCTTTCATACTGTTTCTCCCTGCTGCTGCCGAAGGAGGCAAGACCCACCTTTGCTCTTCTACCAAATCTGTTTTTCTGCCTCTGTAAGGCTTGGCTGTAAACAATAGTTGAAATGAGTACATTTTAATAGTAATAGTAACGTGTCTGATAGGATCTTCAAGTCTGGATTGGACAGCTCTGATTATACCACAGCAGGAGATAATTTACATGGGGACCTGAAATGAGAAGTTAAACATTTGGCATAGCGTAGCAAGAGGCTGTGACTTACTTGTCGCTCTTTGGTAACGTTGCTGTAAATGTGAGATGGAATGGACAGCAAATTCTCCAAAAGTAGTGATTTTTCTGAAGTAGACAGGTTTTTCTGCGAGATGCTTTGCATTTTTACTGTGATAAATGACAAATCAAAATATTGCCAATATGAAGAAATATTGATTATATTTGCACTTAATCTTCCAATGGTCATTAAAGTTTCCATTTTTCATCACAACTTAAGGTGATGGTTGCTGTGCTAAGAAGTAGCATTATTTTAAAGCAAACCACTGTGAGTTGGGCCAAAACAGTTTCATTCTAAACACTTGACTCCTAAATGTTATTAATGAGTCAAATTGTACATTGCACAGAAAACTAGAAGCTTTCTTTGTCCTTAAAAATTAGAAAAGCAAATCTAGTTTAAATTATTTAAGGGTAATAGTAGATGAGACATTCATTTCTTTTTCTCTCCATTTGGATATAAAATATTAAGTCTAGAAATGTTTCTTGTATCTCTTTGTTTGGGTGGCTAAAGCAATCAAAGGGTAAACTAGTTCATTGGAAAATAATATATGAAGCAATTATCATGTATGCATTTAAAAGTCATCAGAAATGCTCTGTTTCAGTACCTATCATGTGCTAAATATTGAAGACCACACCATATCCTTAATGAAAGCTTCATTAGGAAGACATTAGTAGATTAAATCTATTCTCTGTGTGGTTTATTTTATTTAGGACACAATGGGGTAAGTGTGTTAGTTTGCCTACGTAATGTTTTCTACTGTACCTCAACACAGCCAGGAACAATTCCACAGAGGTCTACAGACCTACTAACACCTGTCAAGGTAAACTCACAGTTCTCAGGGGGAATCATCTCAGTAATAGAACAGAGAAAGTCTGAGGAAAGTAATTTTCTCTTGAAAGAAAAAGACGACAGATTAAAAAAAACCCCACTGATTAATGCTTTTTCAAAATGCTTCAGAGGTGATATATTTCTTATACAAGTATCAAATATGTAATCATATATGTGTAGATATATATAATATATTATTTTTTAAAATATATGTATATTTTTAAAATATATTTTTATTGATTTAAGATTGGAGGGGAGAGGGAGAGAAAGATAGAAACATCAATGATGAAAGAGAATCATTGATCGGCTGCCTCCTGCATGTCCCCCACCGGCAATCGAGCCTGCAACCCGGGTATGTGCCCTTGACCAGAATCGAACCTGGGACCCTTCAGTCCACAGGCTGATGCTCTATCCACTGAGCCAAACCTGCTAGGGCTATATAATCTATTTTAAGAATAAATGTTTTGGAGTATAAGTTTTCATTTTGATGTATTCTAAGAGATTTGAAATATGTGAAATGATCACGCATTTTGAATCGAACCACTGAAAGTTTTTCCTGTACCTAGAGCTGAATCTTTCCTTACCCATCCTAGAACAAATATATTAGATTATAAGTCCTGCTGTAGTGATATTATTTGAATGGTTATAGTTATAGTTAAAATGGTGCCAGTGTTTCCATTATAGAACCCTATTCTCAAGGATTTATAAGTTCACTATAAATGTTTGCTCTGCAATTCAAGTTGGCAGCAAGCATCTTGGATTGGTGGTATTTTTTTTTTCTTTTACATAGTATGGGAAAGAAAGACATCCATTTATAGCCTGAGTAGGAAAATATGACAAAGAATTCCATTATTCTCCATAACCAATTTATTTAGCCTTCAAATTAATGTTCAGCCTAAATTTATTGTATGTTTTAGGCACTAAAAGAACTAACCGAAATACCTGCAAGAATAAGTTGAGAGGATTTGTTTCCCTTTTTTGGTGGTCTTAGTTGGTTATTTAAAACTCCTAAACATGTAGATATACTTAACTAGTTGCTTTGATACTTTATTATTTCAGCACAATAATAAAGTGAATACATTATCACATATCTTGGGTATTTTTTTAAGATACTTGTTAATAGTCTCTACTTAAGAAAGCAGCAATTAATTGGCAAAGCTCAGAAAAGTTTCCAACAGATATGTATGTGCTAAAATTGGGTAGAATGATGAGTGGGAAATTAAGAGAGGGAGGAAAGAGAAAAAATAGTTTTTACAGAAGGAATAATATGGACAAGGGCAATGAAGTAAAGAGGTGATAGTATGTCTAAGGAAGAGAGAAGTTCATGTGGCTGGAGCCTAGGATGCTTTGTGGGGAAGTGGCAGAAGTTGAGATAAAGGTAAACCAAGAAAGGCAGCATAAAGATGAATTTTAAAGGGCTTAATATTCCATCCTAAAGAACTTTGATTTTATCTTCAAACACATCTTTACAGTGGGATAGTCACACTAACTTAACTCTTGTGCTAACATCAAAATACAACTCTGATAAAAAGTAAAATCTAATATATTTGTCCTGAATTGGATGGGGATTAGATTATAGACCCCAGATAAACTTATTTAGAGATTTGATTCAGATTGCATGATTCAATCCCTTTCAGTACATTCAAATGATAATGCATGCTCTAGATTAGAAAATATATATATATATATATATATATATATATATATATATATATATATATATAATGGCTAATATGCTAAGTGTCTATCTGACCAGTTGCTGTGATGCACACTGACCACCAGGGGACAGATGCTCAATGCAGAAGCTGCCATTTACAGAGAAAGGGCACTGCACACCTGGCACCCACAAAGCAACACTCAGCTTCCCCCAAGTGGGACACAGGCCTTGCAACAGCCCACCAAATCGCAGCTGATGCTGCCGAGACTCCATGGCTCAAAATGCTTCCCACAGCCCAGCCCCAAAATGGTCACTGTGGGTGCTGGATAATGACATCATGTAGCAACGCCCGGCTTCCTTTCCCTAGCGTCAGGCCATTTAATAAATGGCATCAGGGGCCTGGTGCCCACAAAGCAACACTTGGCTTCCCCCAAGTGGGATACAGGCCCCGCAACCACCCTGGAGTGACACCCCACTAAATTGCAGCCAATGCTGCCAAGACCCCATTGCATAAAATGTGGCCCACAGCCCAGCCCAGTCCTGAAATGGTTGCTGTGGGCACTGGGTAATGACATCATATAGCAATGCTCAGCTTCCTCTCCCTTGCGACTAGCCTCCTTACAGTTTCTTCAGCCAGGAATATGACTTGCTGTGTAGCCAGGTGAAAACATTTGACACTATAACCAAATGTCTGTGAAGCGTTTTCCCATGCCTCATCTCATTTGATCCTCACAGAAGTCCTGGAGCAGGTAGATAGGAGATTCGGTGGAATCCTATTTTCTTTTCGTTAGCCGGAAAACGGAGATTTAGAAAGTTTAGAAATTTGACCCTACTGAAAAGAAATAAGAAATGGCAGACCTTGAAAAAGACTTCAGGTTTTCTCACTGAGCAGAATATAGTCAAACACTGCTGCAGTTAAGTATTTTACCCTTTGTTCTCCCTGCATGATCTACAATAATAGTCTGCTTTGTGTTGATATTTACTGCTGTGTTGCTGACAATTACCTGAAAGAGAAGTTGCGGTGCTTCACTGGGCTGGAGAAAGTTTAGCTACATCAGAAAGCAGGTCTAATTAAGCAAGTTGATTCTATATATATAAAAGGCTAAGTTGACTAGCACACGCGTGATACATATAAAGCTCTCGCTGGCACCAATCGCATGAATGTGTTTCCATCTGTCATTGTCAATCGTGAATTCGGTTGACATTTCTATTATAGAGAAAGGGCGAATAGTGATATTGAAATATTTCTTCTAATTATTTTTTTTTCAGTGTGCATGAATCCGTGCACCAGGACACTAGTATATTTATAAAGATCAAACTGGCTTATGTTCTAAGTGTTTAGGCATTCAGGAAATAGGACTCATGGGATGTGCATGATTTCTGGTTCCGGATTTACATATCTATTTACTAGGGTATTTGAAAATGATGTCTTTGGTTTTATATCACCCTGAACTTGCTTTATGCTTGTCCTTCCATTCTCAATGTTTCTTTTTTTCTATAATCATGGGCATATATGATAGAATGTTAGACTGTGCTGGTGAATACAGGCAAGCAGATCCCAGTTGGTCAGTTTTTGACATTGAAGTTTTCTGTAGCTGATGCTGGTCAGACTCGAAGCTTGATATACCAAGATCTGAAGGGGTCTTCCTGGGATTTTTATACTGACTGACTATTTGGATGGCCAGTATTATGTTTTATATGGAAGAAAGCATTTTCATCCATTCTGGTTTATCTTCTCCATACTGCCTCCCCTAAAAAGAAAGAATTAATCATTCTAAAAATAAATAAGTGCTGTGCTAATAATACATATATACTATGTACCAGATACTATTCTAAATGTTTTATAAATGTCAACTCATTTAAGCCACACAAGAACCCCACATCCACTCCTTTTAATGATGATAAAACTGGTGTTGAATAATCTGCTGAAGGCCACATGTCTAGCAAGTTAGTAGAGTCAGAATAGAATCCTGGTGCCCTGCCTGTGTTCCTGCCCCTAGCCACTGGTTAGGCTAACCAAAGAAGAGTTCAAATACAAATGGTAGAAAGAAAAAGTAAATAGCTTTTTCTAAGTAAAGGGATTTTATGGTTGCATGGTGTGAGATTAGGATATGCAAGTTTATATGATAGACATCCTGAAGCATTTAAGAGTTATTTAAAGAAGAGATCTGAGAACAACATGGTTATCAATGTGTAGAGTACACTGCGAAGGAGAGCATTAATTAGAAAGCTCTCCCTGTGTTGCTAATAAAACCTGTGTCAAAGACTTCAACATTCAGACAGCAGTGGTTCAGAAAACCTGGTTTCCCTGGAAAGTAGTATAAGCATCACCCTGGAACTTGTTAAAAATACAAATTATCAGGCCTTTCTGCAGATCCAAGGAATCTAAAGCAAAGCAATCTATGATTTAATAAGCCCTCTTAGTGATTCTCAGCCACACTAAAGCTTGAGCACCACAGATTTAGAGAAACAGAGGCTGAATTAAGAAATTATTGGAGAGATGGCCAAACTTGACCATAGACTTAGACTAAGTGGGGAGTGTTTAGAATATGGTTAAATTAATCAACCATGCAGCATATTATCATTACATTTTTAGTACCTATCCTATATAATAAAAGCCTAATATGCTAAGTGCCCAGTCCTCTGTTCAACCAATCAAAGCACAATATGCTAATAATGTGCTAAGGCCTCTCAACTGTGTGCTATCATATGCACTGACCATCAGAGGCCAGATGCTCTGACTAGTAGGTTAGCTTGTTGCTGGGGTCCCACCAATCAGGACTGAGCAAGATGGGCTAGACACACCCTGGATCTCTCCTGGGGTCCCTCTCCAGCTGGCCAACCTCCCGCGTCTCTCCCTGGCCCTAATCATGCACCAGTGGCGTCCCTCATCCTGGCCTGCACCCTCTTGCAATTCAGGAGCCCTTGGGGGATGTTGGAAAGCCGGTTTTGGCCCAATCCCATAGGCCAGGCCAAGAGACCCCACTGGTTCACGAATTTGTGCACCAAGCCTCTAGTCTAAAATATGTACATATGAATAAATAACAATCATTTATATTTAGTGCTTACTATAGAGACTGTTCCCATTGAATTGCATGCAGTGTTCTAATCATATTAAAGATGAGGAAACTGGGACAAAGGGCTATTTAATCCAATGTCACAGGAATAATAATAACTCAGATTCAAACTCATAGCCAGGCACTCATTGCAAGTTGTCCTGCTACATTATGAGCACATTCAAATCCAAAGAGTTTGTTGGCAACACAATTTGGTTAAAATGACTATACAGACAATATAAGATGACAGTGGTTGAAAGATGACATATGTCTGGTTGGTGCCCAAGCAATGGCCATGATAGTTAAAGATGTAGTTATAGAGAAATCTCTATGATGCTTCCTTGATGTTTAGGCAGATAATGTCATAAATGAACATTTTACATAAATAAAACAAGAGAAGAGATAGAGAACATAAAGTACTTCTGTCCTAAACACTGCTAACCTTAATTGAATAAATCTATTCATGTTTCACAGGTCAGACTGTACATACGGGCTTTTAATTTGAGTGAATTGGGCATCATGCTGGCTGATGTTGGGTTCCCACTATTCCCTCCTATTCATTATATCAGTCCTAGGTAATAGCTAAATTGACTGAATTCACAATCTATATCTCTGACTGGATCATAGGTGGCAGGAGATGAAAGTGCACTTCCAGATAAGTAAACACTTCATAAACCTGACTTTTCCGAAATATTGTTACTTCTCTGGGCCTTGTGTTTATCATCTGAATAAGAAAGAGATTGCACTACAGAATCTCCAGGGATGCTTTTAGCCTGGCATTTCTTTATTTTTTATTTTTCATGTTTTACTCTTACTACTGGGGCTCTTCTAATCTGCTCGTTTCTCAGAATACCCTTAGGGACCTGGAGTAACTCATAAAGGTAACAGGATCAGAGGTTTATCTTTACAACTTCATCAATGACCCCCTCTTCTGAGCCTCTCTCTCTCTCTCTTTTTTTTTGTTGTCCCTGTGCACCCATCAGGAAGAATATATGCACCCCTATGTTCATAGCAGCGTTATTCACAGTAGTTAATATTTGGAGTCTGTCTCTCTTTTTATTCTCTTTCGTTCCCAGCCCTGAATGCAGGTAGAGGAATAGGTGGGATCTGCTCACCCCTTCCTTTGTGCTGACACCAGTAGAAACGTGAAATGCAAGACTGACAATCACCTCGTTTTTAATTTTTAAAAGATCGGTGCTGCCTATGGGTTTTAATATACTTCTCCTCTGCGGCTTTTAGTGTCTACATTTTTATTTAAAAAGCTTAATACTGAACTGTAAAAATGTCCAATTATGTTTAAGAAAAGCACGGAAAGGTTGAAAGTGTCTGCCTGACAACCACCCTGTTTCTGGAGACAGAAGGGTTGATTTTTTGGAATATGAAAAAATAATTTGAAATGACCTGTCCTTTTCTATCTCTCCCCACACCCTCCCTTCCATCCATTCTCCTCTCTCCTTCTGTTTCCTTTGTTTTTATCCCCTCAGCTTTCAAATCCATCTCTCATTTCTTAACTCTGTTGTCTGACTTATGCTACCTGCCTTCTTATTCATCATAAATCAACTGTGAATGGACCTAGGACAATTTACGTGCACAGCTATTAGGTTCTTTTGGTAAGTCTCAGTAGCCACAGTTGTTAGAAAAGAATGAGGGTTAACCACTATTCCAAGAATTTCTCTAAGTCCAGGTCATAGTGAATGTAAGATGCAGACCAACCTATGCTACGGAATCAGACATTTAAGTAAGCACAGGATCTTAGAGCCTGTTCTGGATGCTTGATGAAGTCCCAGCTCTTGGTTATTTTAAATGCCTGAGAAAATGACTTTCCAAAAAGGTTTTCATGAAGATAAGATGGCAGTATTGCAGGGGCATCATCCAGCTCATCATCTGTCAGAATTAGGTGACTAAGATCTGTTAAAGATCACTAATAGCACCCATTTCATGTGGTTTTTGTGAACTGATACATTTACATCTCTCAGAGTTGTGCCAGTTACAGATGTGTCAGTTATTATTACTATTGCTATGGTGCCATTCCTTAGAGTGAAGGATGAAAGGGCTCTTATATTCACATATTCTATTTAAGTAGAAGCAAAGCATGTCTATAAGGTATTTTGGCCAACCCACATTTCTTGAATATTAATGATTTCATAAAGATAACCCATTTCTAACTTTCATTACACCGATTGACAAGCCGATGATAACCTACTTCTAACATACCTTGTAATTAATTAGCAAAGCCACATCATGATGAGAGATGATGATAGCTCAAGGCTTCTGGAAGCCACCTCTGGCTTCTATAATTCTGGCTGACACTGGGGCATAAATTTCTGATGAAGGCAGCTGACTCTCTTGGGACACAGAATAACACTAGCACACATTTATACTCCACGGTCTATGCTGAAATATTTAAGAGTATATTTCAGAGAGCTAGGCAGGCACCCTGTCTCCTGCAGCCAATTCTTCACTCACCTAACCCCAGTTTGTCAAATGCTGCCTCAGTTTCCTTTAAATAGTGTATTTCTAGCCACAAGGACTGACCAGCTGAAGAGACATAGAGTAAGCGCAAGCTTTATTCGCTTCACTCAGATTAGGCATGTGTTTACTCACAAGACTTTGCTCTACTCTCTGTACAGAGAATCACTCTTTGTTCCACCAGATTACAGCCATTTATTATAAATATTGCAGCATCAGTATCACAGCATCCACGCTAGAACCTCCTAAGTATTGCAAAGGTGCCCTAGACATCTGCCCGAAACACTACAGCTACAATTTCTTTTGTCAAGGAAGCAATAAATATTTCTTTTTTAGCTCTTGAGACGCTAGTAAAACTGAGATTTCTGGCCTATCCTTTCCCTAAACCCGTCTTTATCTCCCAGGGTCCCAGGCAATATAAGACAGACGGGGAGCCTCTTCTTCATTCAATTCTCTTGGGAGGGTTGATCAGAAGTTTCTTTACTTAATTCTATTTCTATGGCTTAATTTATACAACTAATTCTCCAAAGTCCCAGCCCCATCCTTCCCTGGTAATCAAGAGAATAACAAATATAGTTAGTACTTATTAATTATGGATATGAATTCACCTCCTCACTAAAATGTGTAAACCCCCACGTCCTGGCCAGGTAGCTCAGTTGGTTAGGGTATCATCCTGATACACCAAGATTGTTGGTTTGATCCCCAGTCAGGGCACATGCAAGAATCAACCAATGATTACATAAATAGTTGGAACAATGAATTGATATTTCTCTCTCTCTCCCTCCAGCCTTCTCTATTTCCCTCTCCCCCCGATTCTTTCTTCCTCCTTCCTCCTTCTCTTCCTCCTCATCCCTTCCTCTCTCTCAAATCAATTTTAAAAAGTATCAAAAAAAATTGCAATCCCCAAATCAACACCCATGGCACAATGCTGGTCATTAACAGACATGCACAGAGTGGCAAAAATTTGAGTCCCGACACCCATGTTGTTACCTGAGGTCAAACAACACAACACTCTACCTTGTTTCAGCTCTTGTATTATAAACAAGGGGCCTTTTTGTGGTCTATTTAGTGGCACATTTTTCACATTTTTGTATGCTTTTTGTTGATCACTTTGCTGTTTAAAATGGCCACTACACATAATGCTGAAGTGCTAACATTCCTAAGCAAAGGAGGCTGAGGCACACCTTACGGAGAAAATAGGTATTAGGTAAGCTTCGTTCAGGCTTGAGTTATATTGATGTCAGCTGTGAGTTCACTGTTAATGAATCAAGAGTACATATTCAATAAGATGTCTTTAACCAGAAAAACACATAAAACAAGGTTATATATTGATTAGTTGATAAAAATGTTGTGGCCAGCGGCTTGCATGAACTTAACTCCTCGGGGCATTGGTTCAGGTTTGGCTAATTCAGTGTTCACAGTGACTTTATAGACCATAACAACTGGGAAGAATGAGAATTAACTGCTTGTTCTAAGAGACTGACTTACATTTCACATATGCTGGGCACTAGAGGGAGTACAAAGAAAGATTGGACTCTGTTCCCCTTCAGGAATTCCTGTAGTTGGTGAGGGGAGGACAGATTAACACTATAGAGGAGGGCAGTGAGAGCAATGCAGTGCTCTGCATTTCCTGTAGATGGAAAGAACTGAACGCATTGTGCAGGCTCATCAGCTCGATAGGTGAGACCTGTATGGGAGGAAAAGCATAATGCCTTAATTGTGGGGAGCATTTGGTATCTTTTAAATCACTCTCACATTAAATATCGCATTATATCCTTCCTGCCCTGTGGGATTCTTAGGGAAGATAGGAACATGACTATTTTATAAAGGAAGCCAGGGAGCCTCAGGGAGAGGCTGAGTAACGAATCGGGCATCACTGGTAAATGGCAGTGCCAAGGAGGCAGCACAGGCCCCCTCCCTCTGCTCTTTCCCTGGGAACACTGTGAAAGATCAAGTTCACAACAGGAGCCTGGGGTCCTGGAACCATACCGGGGAGGGTGATATCCTCTTCTTCCCTTTGGAAGCTTGACTTGATATTTCAAAAATGAATAATCACCACCCTGGACTCTGAGTGAAAATGCAGAGGCTGAAAAAAGAATACAATGAAGAGGAAGGGGTCCAGGGATAACGGTGGCAACAGGACACAGTGGAAGGTGCAGGATTTGGAGTCTGTTGGTTTCTGAGCAGTTAGGGGAAAGTTAGGAGATACAGCATCTTTAAGTAAATAAATGTACCTTCTTTAGCATGGCTAAGCCATTTCAATTCGTGAACTGAAGAATTATCTTCTTAGCAGAAGGACATAAACTTTTGACAGGAACCTAAGATGACAAATTGCGACGGATTTGACTTAGGGGCCCCCTAGACACTGTTACAGAGCGACCCCCAGTGTCCCTGGGTCCCCTCTCTGCATGGACTGTGAAGCAATATAGAAGTCTGAATGGCCACTTGTATGAATGGTTGATTTAAGTGAAATCCTTCTAGATTACTTTTTTTTTTTTCAATATGGACTTCACATTTGTTGATACAAGGGATAATATAGACAAGGAAAGCCTGTGGGAAGTAATATCTATTCTGAGTTGTTTCCCTCTCTCTTTACATAGAAATAAAGACAGAAAATGACCAGTCACTGGACATGTCATAGTTTTTATCATCTTTTGGAAACTGGAGGAGTGTTTCCGCCATAATCCCAAATCTTAGCTGCCAGCCTCAGGAACTGTGGTCCTCCTTGCCAACTTCACTCGCTGTGCTTGCTGGCTTTTGAGATTTTTTAATGTGTGTTAGCTTTGCTAGTCTTTCATCCAAGACACACAGTTAGAGACACAGCATTTCACCAGTGGGATATAAATGTCCTCTCTTTCTTGGGGATACTGGATTTAGGAATTTTTGTTTCTTGATGCTATTTTCCTAATGAGACAGCGTGAGAGAAGACAGAACTCTGCTGTTATAAAAAAAAAATCGCCAGAGCTGGGCTTCTATAGAGATCTTGTGGGTTCCTAAATATCCCTAAGGTGTTTGATTGAAACACAGGCAAGCTCATTCCTCCTGTTTCTCTCCTCTGCTGTCCACTTTCCCACCTGTCCCCTTTCCCTCTTGCACTCTCCCCTTTTCTCTTTCCCTCAGCTGCCTGTGCACACACCCCGTTTCTCCTGTGTGTTTCCGTTCCCTGCACTTCCACCGCCTTATGAGATAGGATATTGTAGTGGGAACGGGGGCTCTTTGTTATGAGTCATATCTGTAATTCACAGATCATCAGACCTGATGCCTGAGTAGATGGTGTCAAGCCATCTTTGGCAGACCGGGTTTGAATACCTGGCAGAACAAGTTTGGTCCAATAAAAAGAGCAGAATTCGTTCCCTTTTCAGAGCTCTCAGGACACTGGTTACTCTAAACCATAGGGGTAGGGGAAGGGTGCCATTTGCCATTGGAATGCAGGCGGAGGGATCACCTGGCAGAGGAGGGAGAGTTGCTTTTGAGGTGTTCCCCGCATTGCCATCCACGTGTCCCTTGGATGCGTGGAGAATGCGTGAGAGAGGCAAAGCGGGGTGATCTTTGTGGGAAGCTAGACCAGCCTCCCTCCTTACATAGGCTCGTCCTCTGCATTGCATCCCAGCTTCAGTGATTTGCTATTTGGAGACTGCAGATTTGCATAGAGCCCCCTCGCTTCGCCAGCGCCAGCGTGTGTGTGGTATTTCTTTTCTTTTCTTTTTTTTTTTCTCTCCCTCTCTCTGCCCTGCACTCCTCTGCTGCTGCTCTTCCCTCGCTCTGCTTCTCCCGTCCAGTCCCCGCTTCCCTCCTCGGGGTGCCCTCTTGCCTCCGACCCCCGCGCCTGGTGTGAGTGTCGGGAGGCAGCGGGCGCTGATCGCCTCGGGAGCAGGCGATGCGCGCCGCTGCTCCGCGCGCTGCCCGCGGGAGGCTGGCACGAGCTGGCCCGCCGGCCGGGGCCGCGTGGAGAGAAGGGGCGCCCGGATTCCATGGGGTCTGCTGCTCCCCGGAAAGGAGGCTGGGCCGGCGAAGTGGCCTCCCCAGTCCCCGCGCACAATGCTAAACGGATTGACCTAGCGGCTCGGCGGCGGACGGCTGTCATGTAGAAGTGAGGACCCTCCGGGAGGAGCTTTCAACCGTCTCCCCGCTCCCCACCCCCTGGCACGCGCTCGCGCCCGAAACTCTTTGGGAGTCTCACCGGAGAGCCTGGAGCCCTGGAACTCGGGGAGCAGCCGCCCTCCCCGCACTGGCTGTTCTCGGGGGCTGCCTTTCGGGACAAGTCCCCCCCGTCGGCTGCATCGGCCTCGGCTATGTTTTGGATTCTTTGGGGGACAAGGCGCGGCGGACTCCAGGACCCCGAGAAGACTGTCCGAAGGAGGGAGAGGATGGGTGCTCTGGCTCGGTGAGGCGGCGCCCCGCAGCCCACCCTGAGCTGCCCGCCTGCCTGCTCCCGGGTGCCCTCTCCCCTCCCTGCGCCCCAAACTTTGCCTCCCGTGGTAGCTGCTCCTCCGCGGGCGCCCCGCCATGTACCAGAGGATGCTCCGGTGCGGAGCCGAGCTGGGCTCGCCCGGGGGCGGCGGCGGCGGCGGCGGCGGCGGCGCAGGGGGGCGCCTGGCCCTGCTCTGGATCGTCCCGCTCACCCTCAGCGGCCTTCTAGGAGTGGCGTGGGGGGCGTCCAGCTTGGGCGCGCACCACATCCACCATTTCCATGGCAGCAGCAAGCATCATTCAGTGCCTATTGCAATCTACAGGTCACCTGCATCCTTGCGAGGCGGACACGGTGGGTCTGAGATGCCAAGTTCTCCGGGGTTACTCCCGGCCTCCCCGCTTTCAACCCCGCGCTGGCTTTTCAGCCCCTAAGGCTCAGGGAAATGGGAGCGCAGGAAAGGGAGGCGCGTTTGGGTGTGCTTGGTGGGAACCACTGATCTCTTTGAAGACAATAGAAGAGGGATGGGGAAGGCATCCGGTGTGTTTGTGGTGAGGGGTGGGAGGGGCATCCCCGGTGAGGGTGCTGGAGAGAGACGTGGGGCACCTATGAAGGGACCATTCTTGGCTGGGCATCTGGGCCCCCTGGGAAGGGGGCGTTACTAGCCCGAAGGTCACTCTGTGTGGCTGATGGGGCGCTGTGCTCAGCCCAGGGACCTGAGCGCCAGTGGGAGGAGGGCTCTGCAGAACCTTTTGTCTGCGCTGTGGGCTGCCCCACCTCCTGCCCATTTCCCTGGCCTTGGGGAGGGACAGGTTCCGGACCGCACATTCCTCCAGAGTGTGCCAGATGGCAGTGCCAGCCAAGGCGGGGGGCCCGGGACTCACTCAACAGGAGTCCAGTCCCTTTTGCCCCCACCTCTTCCCTTAATTGGAGAAGGTAGGAAGGTAACTGAGGCTGACCAACCTCTGCTAGGCTCAGAAAAGACCTCTGCACACCACCCCTTTCCCCCACCCCCCACACACATTCTCTTATTTTTCTTGGTGATTAGGCTCAGCTCTTTTCTAAACACAGCAGGGAGGCTTGGCTACCCCAACCCATCTCCCTGAGGTCATGTCTGAAGGCTGTTGGGGTAAGGGATGTCTTTGCTTTCTCTTTCTTCAGCTTAGTGCTTCCGAGGGAGGGAAGGTGAGCCAATGCTGGTTGGTGTAAGTCCGGAGGTCTGCTTGGAGGAGGAGAATTTAGAGCAAAGAGAAGCTATTCTCATCCTGTTGGGGTTTTTTTGTTTTGTTTTTGTTTGTGTGTGTGTGTGTGTGTGTGTGTGTGTGAAGAGTAGAATGTGAAGGAAAGCCTTGGGGGGCAGATTCCTTCTCCAGAGTGGCCAGCAATGTGAGACCAGGTTCCTCTCATCTTCAGATAAAAGTCTATTTCAGATTCCTTGAACTGACAGTAAAAATGTATCAAACTGTGTTTGTCAATCTCTCCCCACTTCCAATCTGCTCCCCCAGTTTAAAGTCCACTACTTTAAAAAGCAGGGCAAAAGTTGTTGTGGACACTCTTTCTCATATTCCATCCCCCCTTCCTTTCCTTCCAGGGCCCCTCCCTCTTTCAGACTCGGTTCAGCTCTGGACCCTTGGTCCTGCTCCCTAGTAATTCTTCTCCCCTGAGCAGCCGCCGGTGATGCCAGGATGGCCCTCTTCCCCAGGGACATGCAAAGCATATAGCTTCACCTACCTGAAGAGAGAAGAATAATTCCCCTTAGCAGCCCCTCTTTCGGAGTGGCATGGAGACACACCTCATTTGGGTCCCAGAAATCCCTTCCTTTCCCCAGTCCCCTCTCAAGCATTCTCTCCAGCTTAGAGTGGCTAGGATGGAAGTGATGCCCCAAACTGGGGCATCTTAACTAGGAGTAACATCAAGGATAGAGCCCTGTGAAGCAGCAAGGAGTCTCGGCTCTCACCAGGAGCCCAGCCTGCTGCTCAGTTACCTGGGTGCAGTTCTCACCCACTGCCCTGTCTTTGTGCAGAATTGTGTGAGTTCCAGGGGAGGGAGATGAGTGAGGGCACAGGCGTGGCAGACAGAGAGTGGGTGGGTGGGTGCGCTGAGTTAGATGGGGGTAGGTAAAGGGGTGGGGCACCTAATTGTAGCTTGGATAGTAATCCAATACACATATTCACTTTTCCTTTGCGGTGGCTCTGCCTCTCTCCTGGGAGATCAGGCTCCATTGGGGAGACCACCCAGTGATGAGGGGGGGGGGTGGTGGCGAGAAGGAGAACACTAGGGGGGCCCTGCCAAGAGTGGGCACCCCTTCCTCTGCCCACCACTGCTCTGCCCCAGTCAGGCGCCGTCTGCTGGTCTTTACAAGCATTTCTTTCCCTCCAGAACATAGTGATTGTCTCTGAATGTGAATGAAAAAACCAGGCACATCCATCATTGAAAAAGAGAAAGGATAGGAGAAAAGTAGAGAAAACGGTGTGTGAGTAGCATTTGGCATCGTTCTTTCGAGTCAGAGAACTTTTTCTTTCCTTCAGGTTCTGTTGTTTGTTTTTGAAACTCCCCATCCACTTTGGGCTGAAGCTTTCTGATTCTTTTTTTTTTTTTTTAAATCAGAGTAGCAAACTTGCCAATATCCACCCAATAAAACCCGGTGTGAATTTTTCCTACTTCCTTTATTCCCTCCCTTGAAAAGAGGGAATTAACTCTGGCTAGAGTATAATCAAGGGACATTAAGGATGAAGTAAGCCTTAGGGTGGGGGATGGAGAGGTGTGTGTGTGTGTGTGTGTGTTGGGGTGGGGGCGTGCATAGGGGCTGAGAGCAGGGCAGGCAGGGTGGTGGTAAAAGGAACCTAATAAGGACGAGGTGATGTTGAATTTGTTGGGTCAGTAAACTCCTTCAATATTCAGCTAATTAGACTAAGGGCCCACAAGGAAATAATCTTTGAGCCTAATAGATGAGGGTGAAGGGAAGCAAAAAGGTGAATGGCAATATGGTAAATTCTTAGCTGAAAATCCAGGCAGGTGCAAATGAGGTTTACTTCAAAATTTGAGACTATTGCAAGTGTTATGTATATAGATGAACAAATGAGCCAGTCTGTTTGTATTAGAATTTCTGGGAATCATAAGACATTGTTCTCGTAATAGGGAAAGCGTGTATATGCTTGAAAGTGTACAAGAAAAATCATGCATGGTGAATTTGGGGGAATGACATGAATCTACCCTCTATGTTGTGAAAACTGCAGGGTTGACTCTGAGGGCTCATTCTTCTTCATTTTCTCATCACGCCATGCTTCATTTGCACTATTATGAGGTGTCACTTACAAGGATTGCAGGGTGCTGGAAGCGCTCATGGCTACCCAGAGTATCTTTGTGCAAGCTGACCCAGTTGCAGAGATTATGACGAGAATCTTTTTTTTTTTTTTACATGCACATGAGAAGCAGCATTTGAGATCTCTGCAAGATCCCATTTTATTTTGCATGCACTTAAACAAGTAAATGTTGAAAATACCTCCTAGAAAAAATGATATTTTCCCAGTTAAATAAACAGCAAACTGTGTGATTGTAAAAGATAACAAAGCAAGCCTGCTTGTCATTAAGAATGCTACTTCAAGCCAGCGAAGGTTGAGAGTAGACCAGGGTGCTCATTTAGGATTGCTTTAGTGATGTGCCGTGTGTGCTGAGCATAGAATGATGTTAGTGCAATGCTCAGGCTCCCGTCTCTGCTCCCGGCTTTCCTAAGTACCTCTGCATAGTTTTGAAAATTAGCTTAGAGCCTCTAAATAATTTCAGGAGATAAAGGAATGAGAAAGCCATCACACAGCCGAGCACACCAGTGCCAGGCATTCTCCTCTCACAACTATGAGCTCCGGAAATTATACTGCCATGATTAGCTTATACTATTAAAGGGCAAAAGGGCTTTCCCAGAAGGAAAAGTTAACAGATTTTAAAAGTGTGGATTGTAATTGAAGTAACCCAGTGCTGTTATATAAGGATAATAATATCTTGCTTATAATGTTTCTCATTCCCAGGCACTTTTTTGTGCACATACTAAACTTCTAAGAGGAATGCTGTGTTTTGGAGGGAGTTGTGATTATGATCTTCCTTGTAGGGATACTGAGGCATACTATAGACACACACACACACACACACACACACACACACACACACACACACAGCCAAATCTCCAGTCAGTTAAAGAGGATTTAGAAACAAGACTTCCTGGCCCACAGCCCAGAGCAGTTCCATGATCTCACAGGTTTTGAAACTGGAACTCAGAGGGCCCACCAGGTGCTTCAGTGATTGGTGTTTGGGGTAGAAATTATTACAAGGAACAGGGCAGAGAATTTTGCTTCCAGCACATATTAGCAATAATGAATACTGTGAGAAAGGCTGATGGCAACTCACTGGTGTCCCAGGGATCACTTCATTGATTCAGCTGAGGAGGTTTTTGTTTGTCTTTTGTTTTTCTCAGAGGCAGGAGGTTGCTGTTTGATGGAGCTGATCCCTTTGCTCTTTTGTCTGGCAACCAAGAGAGTTAAAACCTTTCACAATATGTTTGACTTTGCTGCTTTAAAGAAACAGTTAGCTTTTATTGTAATTGATATGTGTGACCCAGAACATTTTTGGCTATGAATATTCTGCTGAACTATAGATATCCCTACCCTACACCTCTTCCTTATTGGGCTTTTTTCACAAAAATGTGCTTCACTGCAATGCAATTTTAGGCAAGATTGCCAGCTAATATTTTTGGGAGCATCTCTGAATCAGTCATGGTCCAAATAATCCAAAACTCTAGGATACTTTTTTGGTGGCCCCTAACTTTAATATACTTATTGCTCAGATTGTCCATTGATTTTTTCAGTAAATATAGAGTATATGCACATTTTTGTTTTTGTACACCAGGTACCATGCAAGGGCGGATAATAATGGGGATGATGGGAATAAAGGTGAGAGAGGAGGAGCCAAGATACTGAAGGCATGACAATCAAAAAAGTTTACAATTTAGTTCTCAAAGTCCAAGCTGTTGTTAGAAAGAGTTAATCTTTAAACAAACAAAAGTTGCTCTTTAAAAACAAAAAGCATAAATCATGTGTATATGTAGCAATCATCTGAGATGCAACATGAAGTGATCTGGTAAAAACATCAACATGGTAAATTGTATCTATATCACTTTCTGTTGTTCTTTAATATTAATGCTCTATAAGAGCTTCTTGAACAATTGCTTTCTTCCATGTTGCTGCATATATTTCCTCTAGCAAAACAGAGTCTTTTATTTTTTAAATAAAGGTAAGACTTGTTTGCAAATGTATTTAAGATAGGTGATTCATTGCCTTAAATGTTTACTATTATATAAGTAATCAAGGCAGCTTGGTCTAGTGAAGTGATTTTCAGGAACATATTTGTGTGAAAATTTGGCCACTGCAGCATACATTGTGTAAATTTACTAAGCTACGTACCCTCACTAAGGGTGTTTTCTCAATATATAAAATGAAAATACACTGAATTGCATCTAGTGAAAAATGAGATCATACATTTGATAAGTGCCTAGAATATAATAAATAGGCCCCTAATAAATTTTTGTCCATAAAATAGATCTTTAGGTTCTTTCCACATCTTGGCTACTCTGAAGAGTGCTACTGTGAACTAATATCTCTTCAAAATCCTGATTTCAATTCTTTTTAATTTTTTGAAGAACCCCTATACTGTTTTCCATAGTGGCTACACCATTTCCTGTTCACAATTTCACAAGGGCTCCAGTTTCTCCACATCCTTGTCTAAACTTGTCTGTTTGATAATAGCCATTATAATAGGTGTGAGGCGATACCTTTTTGTGGTTTTGATTGAATGGATAAAGAAAATCTGGTATATACATAAAATGGAATATTAATCAATCTTAGAAAAAGAAAGATATTCTGTAGTATATGATAACATGAATGAACTTTGAGGATATTATCCTGAGGGAAATAAGTCAGACAAATCCTACATAATTCCACTTATATGAGGTATGTAAAGTAGTCAAATTCATGAATCAGGGAGGGAAATGGTGGTGGCCAGGGGCTGGGGAAAAGAGGAAATAAGTTGATAGTCAATGGAGCCTAAAGTTTCAATTACACCAGATGATTAAGCTCGGAAGATCTGTACAACCTTGTGTCTATAATTAACAATACTCTATAAGCACCTTAAAAATTAAGAGGGTAGATCTCATGTTAATGGTTCTTACAGGACAAAATAAAAAATTTTAAAGAAGAGATTTCAGAGATAGGACACATGTCAGAAAAAAAGAACAAACCTTGAAATCTGGAGACCTGATTTCTAGTTCTAATTCAGCCAGTTATTAACGGTGTGACTTCTGGAATTCATTTACAGCTTTGAACATCAGTTCCCAGAGAGAACGTAGCTCTAAAAATGTGAGGAGCATGTTGCTCTCACTTTATAGATGTGAACACAGAGCTCTAAATAATTTAAGGGAACTGAACTCACAGTCACAGCTAATTAGTAGCAGAGTTGGAAGTAGAACCCATATCTTCTAATTTATCTTCTTCCTCAGTTAGGACACTCTGCCAGGAAACCTATGCTCCAGTAGTGGGGAAAGGCGGTACAGAATACTCTTTAACCTAAGGTAGTCGTTTTTAGATGATAAACTGGGATTAGAACCTAGGTCTTTGGGGGAGATAATAGAGCAACGCAACTTAGTAGAGAAAACCATCTTTGCTCTGCTGTTGTTCATCACCCTAGTCCGCCTCAATGCCTCATTTACATGACATTGTGTACCTGTTTTTAATGAAAGACAGTTTTTGAGTTGTTGCTGTTTGAGTGGTTGAAAATGGCTTTTTATATTGTTTTGTGAATCTTACATATGTGGTGGTGTGTTGTTGTTTTTTGAATTTGGCTAACATCATTTCCAACTTTGAGTTCTAAGATTTCTTTAGTAATAGGATCTCTTAAGATTCTAATGTTCTTTCTTGTCTTTCCCAGAGTCTTATTGATTCCAACTAAACAGACCATAACTGGAGCTATTTTAGCAAAGATTGTATTTGGGTCCCTTAAGCCACCTAGTTGTCTCCATCATTAGTTAAAGATGGTTTACCTCACTGCATAAGAATCATAGTATGTGGGGCAGGCTCCGGGTACCTGCCTAGTACTTGCCTCTCAACTAAGGAATGTCTCTTTGAGAAAAGCACCCGCTTCCTTTTCTTGGCTTTTTGCCCCATCCTTTTTGGTCTGCGTAGGGTGTAGAATATCTCTCTACATAGAAATTGGTAATAGCCTTTTAAACTATTCCATTCTCTCACAAAATGCAAGATTTTATTTTTAGTGTTGATCCTATAACAATTCCCTCAAGCTTTTGACAGAACTTAGTAAAAACAGCCACATTTTAAGTATATATTGCCACAGAGCCCTCAAGTAAAGTGTCTCATTTAATCATCCTAGTAATCCTGGCAGGGCTTATGATCACCACTTTGCTGACAAGGAAGCAGATTTAGAGAGGCGAAGATTCTGCCAGGGTCATTTAATTAATAAGTAGCCACAGTCCTTTTGCTTTTCCACTGCAATATGATAAGAGGCAGGGTTTAAAAATAATACTTCATTTGAATTTAGAAGTCCTGAATTTTGTCCCAGTGTTGTCATTTCCCAGACAAAAAAAAGAAAAAAAAAGAAAAAAGAAAAACAACCCCCCAAGAAACCCAAACCTTTTTTATTTATTTATTTATTTTATTTTTTTAAAAATATATTTTATTGATTTTTACAGAGAGGAAGGGAGAGGGAGAGGGATAGAGAGTTAGAAACATCGATGAGAGAGAAACATCGATTCAGCTGCCTCTTGCACGCCCCCTACTGGGGATGTGCCCGCAACCAGGGTACATGCCCTTGACCGGAATCGAACCCGGGACCCTTCAGTCCACAGGCAGACTCTCTATCCGCTGAGCCAAACCGGCTAGGGCAAACCTTTTTTATTAAGAATAAATTTAACCAAAAAAATAGATAACACATAATTATTAATAATTTCAAGTGAATATTGATGTGGGATTTATATTTTTATTCAAGTGGAAGAAATTTTAGTTAATATTCCATTTTGATACTTGGCAGAAAAATAGGTAGTAAGGTAGGGGTAGATTAATACATGAGGGTCATTTTCAAATTAAATTTAAAGCAATGTACTCAGGCAGTGATAAAAGTTAGTAAAATCAAATAATAACCATTATACTAAAATACTTTGTGACTAAAATATGATTCTTCTGGACAAACTTCCTTTTAGTCACCAAAGATACAAGTAGTTTCAAAGAACCTGCTGTTGATGGTGTGAATTTATTATCTGCGATTTGTGAAATGGAACTGAGGTTGTGTCCAACGGTGTTTCTCCAATAAACTTCAAGACACGTGGCTATGTGCATACTAAGATTGCATGAAGCTTCTAGGAATCTTGTAGCCACTTTTATTGTGAAATTCAAAATACTGTTAGAATTTTTGGCTATGGGATTTCTGATTTAAGTGTATTATGTAATCTGACCCACATTTAATGCAAGATTGTGGACTTTATTTCATGTACATTACATTTTTATGTAAACTTGATGAGAAAAGGTATTATAATCTATCAGAAAATAAGCAACTAGAAAGAAATGAAACTTTAAAGTTAATAGTAATGGAGTGGGTTTTACTATGTGGTAAAGCAGATGACAATGGCATTTCCTGGCTTGGGCATCACTTCTGCACAGTATGTTAATTATGTGAGTTGCTTTGTGACAAACGTCCATACATGTAATTATTTATGTGGTTCAGCCTGTCTTGGATATTAATTACCATGTGATAATCATTACATTTTTCTGGATAACTACAGGATTCGGACCTGGTAAAAAGAAGTGGTGTTCTTGATGCTTCTTAAAATCGAGATGATTTTGGACTCTGAAATTTCTATAATTTTGTACTACGGTTGAATTATCTACAGCATATAGTTCCTCAGCAGGAAGTACACCACTGTGAGTGATTGTGGTGTGTTCTAAAAAGTACATTCAGGACAATATGGAAGCCAGTGTGATGGTGCTCCATCTAATACTATCCCATTAGCACTTTTATTTGGGCTTGCAGAATGATGCTGTAAAGAAGTGTCTACTTCTCCCGAATTTCCTTTCACGTTTTTCAAGATTTTGACTTTGTTAATCAGATTAACACTCTAGTTCATAGCCATGGTGTTTTATATGTAATTATCCCTTTCAATTAGCAAATATGTAGCAATCTGTTGTGGAGAAATAATATTGGAGCATGAATAATTTAAATACCTCTGGGAAGGTTTGCCTGAAAGGTGTATTATCGAAACTGAACTTTCTATTTGTTTTCCAGAGCATTGTTTAGTAGTCTTCTTATTTAATATTTCATATTGATTCCTGAAAATCTTGCCATATTGAACTACTGATGCTCACACACTGATTGAAAATCGATCATTTTGAGATTAAATCTTTTTAAAGATTTTCCTCAACACTCTCAGCTACCCTTCCTTGAAGTCCACACTTAATATTTTCAAAATTGCAATGTGCTGCATCAGTCACTTTTCATGTCTACTATCAAAGTATTAGCATATGCTGGGATAAAATGAATATTAAATTAATCTCTGTCAGCAAAGTGGTTAATTGGGCACGCTGTTAAATATGCAAATAATGTACTTCATTGCCCACTCATTTTTTCCTGGGGACTTGTTCTAAGTGAGAAAATAGTTTTTGATACTGCTATGGACAACGTATCATACCTCAGTTGAAAGCAGAATACTGTTGGCAGATTTCTGATCAACATCTTTATACAAAAGCCTGTGTTTTAGTATCTTCATTAGGTATTGATTGTCTGGGTGCCTCTGTAATGACTAAGACATATAATAACCGTCTATTTGTACTTGCCAGCAATAAAACGTTTGCCTCAGTGATTTTATTTTTAAGCATAAAACTGTACTTTTTCAGAAAATAGAAATTTAAATTACTTTTACACAACAAATAATTCAAAACTTGGCTTGTGGTAAGGAAGTGATTTAAATATTGTAGGAGTATTTCACTACCTAATTTTCTCCAGTAAAAAGGCTGTAAAGACAAAGAACTAGGATTATATAAGTGGTAGTAAATGGCCAATGAAGTTATTTATTTACTGAATAATCATTTCGTCCTTTCTATATATCTGGTACTATTCTAAGCCCTTAGCAAATGATGAACTCATTTAATCCTCACAACAACTCTGTGAGGGAGATAAAGGTAATCTCCCATTCTACACATAGGGATATAAAAGCATAGCAACATTAAGAAATGACAAGGTTGCCCGGCTGGTGCGGCTCAATTGATTGCGTGGCATCCCACGCATCAAGAGGTTGCTAGTTTGATTCTCAGTAGGGCATTGCCTGGGTTGCAGGCTTCATTCCCAGTAGGGGACGTGTAGGTGGCAGCTGATGAATGTTTCTCTCTCATTGATGTTTCTCTCTCCCCCTCCCTTTCTCTATCTCTAAAAATAAATTTTAAAAATCTTAAATTTAAAAATGTCCAGGTTACAAAACTAAGGTCATGGTGTCTACATTTCAACCCATGTAGGCTCAATTCCAAGCCCGTGCACTTAACCCTACGTTATGCTGCCGACAAACATAATTTATCCTGAAGGTATATATTTTCTCCTCCTCCAGCTTTTATCACCAGTGATACATAAAGGACTAACCAAGGACAACTATCTGGATCTACTTGGTTTAATTTCCAACAAGTCTTTTCACTGAAGGTTTAGTGCCTCATCCTTATCTTCCAATTTTGTTTGTAAGCATCTTGCTTCTAACTATATAGGGCATCAGGAGGCCTGCCTGTGTCTCCCTCTTTCATCCTTTGTTTTGACTGGTTTATTAATCTGCATATCCACCACCACATCAAGGGTAAAGGGATGATTGATTTAAGATGCTTATTCATGTTTATTAACTTCATTCCTTCTAGTTGGTAAATACATTCCCCACCAAATTGATAGATCTCCTGTGATAATAGACTAATTTGCAAGCTCATCCATGGTTTACAATTAAAAGGGAACAGTTGCAATGTATCTGATTATGCGATTATATTCTCATGAGATGAAAGGAATCCCTCTGTAAATGATTTTAAAAATTGTATAGTTCTGAAGGCATGGTATAAAGAAAACACTGACAATTAATAAGCTAAGTATTCATCCCCATTTTAATTATGGTTTCTTTATGAAACCTTGAAGACTTAGGAAAAAAACAAATTGTATTGGTTATATATGCATGGCATTATATGACTACACAATGAATGTAGGCATTTCTCCCACTCATTTCTAATTAGACTCTTGAGTTAAGCATGATTCAGAAAGGATGGTAAATGCTTTGAGGTTTGAGTCTCCTAGCTAAAGTTTTCTTAAAGATTCTTTTGTTTCTCCAATTTAACAACAGAATTTTTGTTTCAGTTTATTTACTGGCATTATATTCGTTTCACATATAACATCACAGGCATTCTAGGAATTTCCTAGCAAGATAAAATATTACTCTATTAGATTTCATTGCACCCACTAACTGGCCCTGGGCAGGTTTCTAAACCATTGGGAGCCTCAGTTTCCTCAAGAGTAAAATAGGCCTATGATTCTACTCCATAGGTTTGTTGTGTAGACTACCTACTTTATGAAATCATATGGCACCAGACCTCACAAATAACTGCTGCTGATTAACCTGTCTCCTGCAGTGGGTCTTCTCTGCTCTGGACTCCACTAAATAAGACACCAGGAAGGGTTGAGGCTATTAAAATGACCATCCTTAGAGTCTTTTAAAACTAACTATCCTAGTATCATGCTAGGTTGACTTAGTAGATTCCTTAAGTAAAGATAAGGGTTGGCATTGAAATCCTTTCCTGGCATTTGATTTACAAAAAAACACACAAAAAAACAAAAACAAAAAACAAACAAACAAACAAAAAGACAGGTATTAACAAGAAGATATGCAGAAAAACAAACTTTTTTTTTCTTCCCTGTGTTCATGTGGGAATTAAACCAGGAAACCTGCATCAGGGCTGAACAGCCAGTGCTAATGATACATCTTTATGTTGGGCTTTGTTTTGTTTCAGGAAATTATTTTAGAATTTACATTAGGAGTTCCTAAGATAGAGTTCAGGAGGAGAGGACATTGATGATCAAGAGAAAATTAAGAAAATGTTTCCACTTACGCCCCCCTCGCCCTCCCATTCAGCCTCTGAAAACAGCAAATGCTAAGCCATCTTCACCTGGATGTATTACAGATGGAAGAGATTTCAGTAAGAGAAACACTGTTTCCTGGCCCAGAATAGCTATCACTGTGGCCACTTTGGTGCCATAGCCAAATGCTAGGATTCTAGCATTTAACCAGAATATAAGCATGTCCGAATACTAAATCAAATGAGAATGCGAATTTCTAAAAAAGAGGCTATTTGTGTAGTCCTTAGAAACCCATGGAGACCTAATGATTCTGCACGGATTCTTGGAAGAAACCACTGAAAGGGCCCAGGCTCTACAGCCCTGCTGGATTAGTGTTGGTGTCCAGCCCCAGCAGGTCCAGGGGTTCCCATAGGTATGGACGGAGTCAGCGAAGAAGGAATGACACTGAGGCTTTGTTCAGTTGATCATCATGGCGAGGTTCTCTCTTTATTGTCCTGTTACATCTATATTTATACTATTTGATCCTATAAGCATGCCTCTATAATCACATCATTGTATGTTTTGGGTAACGTTCTACAGTTCCTTGTTTCTTATCTGACCTTTGCCAAAAATCCTGCCCCTATCTAGTTCTATTGATTTTAATGTTGTCTAGGTTATTCTCTGTGTTTCCATTACAAGGGCTTTTCAAGGTTACTGCTCTACTGATAGGTTACAAGGAAGTGACTAAAGGAGATTATCCTACCCAGTAAAGGTTATGTCCTCCCAGCCTCGCTGCTTGCCTTCCCTGGGACTGCCCTGTGTTGGTGGATCTCCAGGGGTATAGGCTTTGGTGTTTTCCCTGGTGGGCAGACCCCTGGAGATGTGGGCCCAACAAGTCCCACACTTATTGCCAACAGTCCCATTCCAAGCTCTTCACAAGCAGCACATGGTATTTCTGTAACACTAGGGGGTTAACTCCAGGGAAAAATCCCTACCTGGGGAAACAACCTTTCTCAGGGAGGTGGTCCTGGTTAAAACACATAGCGCTAAGAGGGGGAGCAAAACACATGTCATATACGCCAGGTCCCTTGAAACATAAGCTGTGCAAATGTTTCTTCCCTGCAGCGACTGTCAAGCAGCAAGGGTGGGCCGGCTTCTGGCAGATTAGAAGAGAAAGAAGAAAGGGGCCGAGGCCCTTTAAGAGGAAATAAAATAACAGTCCAGATTGTTTGGTGAGGTGGTCAGGAATAAAGATGGGTTTTTAATGTATTTTGTTAGTGTTATGGTTTAATTTTCTTGCTGCTTATTAGGGTTTGCCTTTTGGAAAAGAAATGAGGATTCCAGCTTGAAGGAGGAACTCACTAGCTTTTGATCATTGTTGAAATTACTCAAAAAAGTGTACGTATACCCTGGGAAAACACAGAGGCTTAATCCATATATATTTAGTGTTTCAGTGTTTTTTTTGGCTGAATAGTGTCAAGAATCTGAATATAATTAAAACACCCAATTACTTCTAAGGATTTACTTAAGAGCACTTGGAAATTTGAGATATTTAGTCAAAAACTTGTAATGAAAGCTTTGATTCTTCACAATGACAACAGAAACAAAATAGAATCTCACTTTGGAAATGTATTTTCCTTATAATCTTATGAAAAATGATGCCCAGTAGGCAAGATGGTCAGCGTTCTTCCTGAAGCAGAGATCTCTCCTCCTAGTTGAGAGTGAATGCTTCCTGGTGTTACCAACTAGTTTAGAGATGCTGCTGGGATACAAAGTATGTGTTTGTAGAAACAATCCCTACATTTTTAGAACAGCACTCTAACCCCCTGGATTTAATTTCTGAGGAGATAGTGCCCAGCAATAAATATTCAAAGGTACTGAAATGTTTATAGAACGATTCTTAGGCCTCCTTATATAGAGGCAATGATATGTTCAGACCGTTAGTTGGAACTGACTTTAAAGCTAACTGTTGTCAGCAGAGTATGACTTTGAGCCCTATTAATAGCCTGAACCATCTAAATGTTTCTACCATTTCCTGTGATTCCACCATTAGAGATTCATTTTCTAGTGCCTTGATAGCTTTTATTAAAATTTGTTGTATGTTGAAAGATCATAAAATTTGGATTCATGGTTCACCAGTTGCTGGCTGGATGACTTCTCTAAAATGGTATAAAAATGACAATCTCTGTCCTTATTGAACTATTTTATGTGAGGAATAAATGAAATCATATTTGTAAAGTGCTGTGTAAATTATATTTAGGAAGAATAAAAACATTTTAATAATGTATATCAACCATTTATTTAGGAAATAGCCTACTTTAAGCTGATGTAAGGTGGTGATTCTTAAAATGTAAACTTTATCAAAATTCCCTGGGGACCTTATTGAAAGGGCAGGTGACTGGTTTGCACCCCTAGAAAGTCTATTCAGTAAAGTTGGGGTAGGACTCAAGAATTTGCATTTCTAAATATTCAATTTAAGAGATTTTAATGTAAATGGCGCTTGGAGAACTTCTTAAGGCCTTTATCAAGTATGATCTTCACTAGCTCTTTGTAAGCCTTCAACATATATTGTCTAATTAATCATCATTAGAAAGTGATTACTTTATATCCACAGGACACAGGGAAATCACTAGGATACAGGGAGAATACTGTAGGAATCTATTTTAAAGCTGATTATCACTTTAGTTATCAGTTGTTCTATAGAATATTAACAAGGAAACTAACAAATTGTTAAGCCTATTGCCTTTCTCCTAGGAAGGACAATTAGGCATAAAAATGTGTTCATATAAGAAGTAGAGTACAAACAGTTTTTTTTAAAGGTTCATACCTTTTCTTTGAATGGGGTGTCCCTACTACAGCTAACTCTTTGTTTCTGCTGGGGAGTTGTACTTTTGAGGCTTTATGCATGTGTATATAATGGGTTCACTAGCACACACAATTTAAAAATCTTAGTCTTCAGTCTCTTTTGTCCTTCTATTTATGCATTCTTTGGTCCTCCATTACCAATATCCTTAGAAATGATTATTTTAGTCTATAATGCAAACTAAGGTGTCATTCCTTCTTTTGTTTCCCCTTCAAGTAGAAAAGCCTTTTGATGGTTGACACTTTTTCCTTTGACCAAGGGAGCTTTCATGCAGGTGTTATTTCAGTATACATTTCATCATATTCTATTTATAATGTCTTAGATTTTGTAATGTATTTTCCAAGTTTCCTTCCCTTTAATGTCTGTGATATTTTCAGTGTTAAATATCTTATAAACTTCCTCTTTCTTGGTCTTGTTCTTAAATCACCCATACCTTCCTAAAAACACCATTATTACTAGGTTGCAATTCTATATTTATTTTTGGCATCATCTGGATGACAAGTATATGTCTGGAATCAAGCACGTGGAGTAGTAGGAAAGACTCTAGAGATGAACTAGTTCCCACCCCTCCGTTTACAAATGAGGACTGAGACTCAGGAAGGTTAAATACATACTCAGTTCTAGGTTCCTTTCCTAGCTCTGGACAGCTTTGCTCTCAGCCTTGTTTATGAGCTCCCTGTAGTCAGAGTAATCTAGCCACATCCAACCCACTCTTTGTGCAGAATTTTAACTGCACAAATTGCAGTAAATAAGCTCTGAGAAACGGAATAAGTTTTCCATTTATCGTACAAGAATATCTTTTGTTTTTGTTTTTTCAGCTACTTTATTCATTAGAACTTAGCTGAACTGAGAGCAACCATAACTCCTATGTGCACCATTAACCTGACAGTGTAAAATGTTACCTTGCTTAATTTGTTACTATGGAGATTTTTAAAATAGAGAGTAAATAGCATCGGGGTTGAGGAAGGTGTGGGGAGGTATTGGGAGGAAGGATCTTCAAATGTGGGTATCCTCGGGGATGCCAGGTTAAAGTATGACCTTATTTTAATACTCAATTGTTGTCAATGACAGAAGGAAAAGGAGAGCTTTTTTATGTCTTTAAATTCTTTCTGTCATTTAGACATTTAGAGAGAATTGGCATTTTAAAATAACATTTATTATTACTGATTGTTGTTTATTGCTGTACAAGATTTGGAAAACATGGAGAAGTTTGAGGAAAAGTTTATACTGTCCATAATCATAATATCCAGAGATAAGCACTATTAAAGCTGTGGTGTGTTTTTATTTATTTATTTTTACTTATTTGTCTTTATATATTTCAACATTTAAAAAGTAGGATTCCACTGACTGTATGGCTAACTGGTTGAGTGTTGACCTATGAACCAGGAGGTCACAATTGGATTCCTGGTCAGGGCACATGCCTGGGTTGTGGGCTCAACCCCAGTGTGGTGCATACAGCAGGCAGTCAATCAATGATTCTCTCTCATCATTGATGCTTCTCTCTCTTCCTCCCTCAAACTTTCTCTATGAAATCAACAAAAAATTATTTTTAAAAAAGTAGGATTCTACTTTACTTGCTGCTTTACAACCCTTTTTTAATTAAAACTATATGGTGAACATTTTTTACTTTATTAATTTCTTTATAAACTATAACATTTTAGTGACTCCTATTCAAACTCAACCATATTGATTTCATCAATACTTTTATTGTTGGACATTTACATTATTTTAATTTATAAAATTTGATTACTGCTGTTGTAAATTATACTTGAACATAAATATCTGTGTTGTGCACAAAATGGAGATTCTAAGCTAGAAGATATAGTTATTTTTAGGTTTCTGGTACTCATGCCAAGCTGAGTGGTGTTATGATTTCTTTCCAGTTTGATTCCCTCTCCCCGAGTACATTCCTTTACGTTATCTCCTACACTGTCTATTTCCTGGCACACTGGCCATCCTATGTTATAATTACTTTCAGCCTTTGTCATTTTATAGGCAAAAAATTATATTGCTTTTTAAAACCGTTTTACACTCTTTTTACTTCTACTCTGTTTAAGCATCTTTACATGTGGATTTGCCAATTATACTTCACCAAATAATCTATTTTTTATGTTCCCCAGTATTTCTTAGTGCAGAGTTCCTTTTGTCCACATTGATTTGTAAGTATTCCTTATGAACTATTGTTCATCATTTACTGTATTTATTGTAATGTGGCTAACATTTTTCTCAGTTAATTACTTGCTTTTTAGCGCTGTTAATGTAATTTAATATTTCTCTGTAGTCAAATCTGTTGGCATTTTTATTTGTTAATTCCCCTTTTAGTCTTCTTTTCACACCTTGGAGATGATTCTTCATTTTGAGGCATGTTGTATATTTCCACAGGCAGAAGACATTGAGCCAGCATTTACTCAGATAACTGTGATAAATATGACAAGAGACAGGGTGTCTTAGAAGGTTGACCTAAGCTATTAACAGCAGAGTGAGGTCTTGGAGTTTAAGAGTGAAATGGGGTTAACAGAATTAGTAGAAAATGATTAGAGGGTCCTTAGTTCTTAAGGACACTCCAACCTGGAGAAAGAGTGAGGGAACTACATGGTAAGTTCCTCCTCTCCTCTGTTGGCCCTTCCCCTCTGTCCCTAGCCATTTTGCTGAGCTTGGCCCTTCCTGGCCTCTGTTGCTAGCCATGGTACTGAACGGTTTCCATGTGCTGTAGGGATGGCCTTCCCTTCAAGGTGCTCTCGGTTGTAAGAATCTTCTTGACTGCCCTACTTTGACAAGCAGGGACCCTAAAAGGAATTTAAGAATACACATGTAATAATGCTGCTCTAATAGATTAAGAAGACTGAAGGTGTTTTTTTCTTGTTATAGATTTTCCTTGTTGAAAAATCAAAGTATAGTTTAAATACAGTGAAAGTACACATTTTAAGAGCACATCTCGATGGAATAATTTTTACCTATTTATACTCTCATGTAATCATCACCCAGAAGACAATATTTCTGTCATTGTAGGAAGTGGCTCTCAGTGGAAAGCTTACCCACTCACCTTAATCTCTGTTCTGACTTCCACCATCATAGTGATTTTGCCTGTCCTGAATTTCATATAAATGGAATCAGAAAGAAGAATCCCTTTTCATGTCCAGATTCTTTGTCTCAGCGTAATATTTTTGAAATTTACCCCTTTTGTTATATTGGTTCTCTCTTATTTCTGAGTACTATTACATTGTATGAATACACCACAGTTTTTTTGTTATTGTTGATTCTCACATGGGTGGACGTTATGGTTTATGTCCAGTTTGGGACTCCTATGCATATGAGCATTCTTAAATGAGTTGGGACATAGTCACTCATTTCTGTTGGGTGCATACTGGACCTGGGAAGGCTGGGACATAGAATAAGCATTTCTTTAACTATGTTAGACACTGTGCCACAATTTCCCAAGGTGGTTGGATGATTTTAGAGTCCCACCAACATTATAGGAGCATTCCCTAGTTGCTCCACATCCTCATTTAGAGTTAGTATTGTCAATCTTTTTAATCTGAGCCAAGTTATTAGGTGTGTTCAAAATTGTGTTGTGGGTATCCTGAATGATCCAACAGAATGAAAAGCAGCATACATTTTTACAAGGAAAGAGAATCCTAAGAATTACAGAATATATGCTTTTGTTAAGATAGCATTATTTCTATATAATTGAAGGGAAAAGAAAAACACTAAAAAGCTAATGAACACAGAAACAACTGTAATACTAAATAATATTTGAAGATAAAGTTCCGTGTAAAACTTCAGTGTTTAGTAAAGCCTCAGGTTCTTTCAGAACCACCTGGCCTCCTTTGGGGTAGCCTCCTCCTCTTTTCTCTTCCATTAGGTGCCTGAGCCAGCAGCTGTGAGCCTGCAATTTCATTTAACAGCAAATGGTTATTTTAAGAAGTTAAAATATTTATAAAAAGTACTGTCTAATTTTATATGTGCTAAGTCTCTCGCTTTTTCAGATACAGCAAGTGCAATGCAATAATCATAGTAAACGTCTGAGGGAAAGCAATTTTTAAACAAGAAAAATTTATTATTTAAGGTAATTAATACTTAAATAGTTTTGTAGCTTTAGTTGAAATTGCTTGTTAATAATTGCTGATATTTATTCAATATATCTTTCAGAACAATATTCCCAATATATTAATTAACATACTAAACATTATTTTTGGACTCCGAACAAAAATACTTTGAAAATATTAAACATGAAAAGTAAAAATGGACAATATAGCTTCATTGTTTTAATGAAAATTGATAAATATAAGAATGAAATAAGAAGAGTAAAATGCTTTTAGCACTTTTTTTGAAAATAGATTCAAACAGATTGTACTTAGAAACTTTCTTACCTAAATCTCTCATCCAGGATTTTATTTTCTTTGAATTGCTAGTCATTATTTTTACCGGAATCAACAGATTATAAAAATCATAAAGAAAACCATAACTGGTTTGGCTCAGTGGATAGAACGTCGGCCTGAGGACTGAAGGGTCCCAGGTTCGATTCCGATCAAGGGCATCTACCTTGGTTGCGGGCACATCCCCAGTAGGAGGTGTGCAGGAGGCAGCTGATCCATGTTTCTCTCTCATCGATGTTTCTAACTCTCTATCCTTCTCCCTCTTCCTCTCTGTAAAAAAATCAATAAAATATATTTTAAAAAATCATAAAGGAAAAGTAATTTATTGAAATCATAGTTTATTAAAACATATTCAGAAAGTTTATCAGATTAATTTTAAAATAAAGCATTAAACTACATAAAATATTAGTGTAGCAACAGTGTACATTTTCTAATGTTAATTTGTATGTTATATTTATCTCTGAGTTAAAGTGGAAACTCAAAAATATTCCTGAAAGTAGAATAAAGCTTCTTCTGATTCTGAATTACAGCTAATTATTTGAATAATGCTGCTAATAGTAGTGAAGACACATAGATACACATGCTATTAAGATGTGCTGTAAGAATAAGGCAATGGACTTGGAGTTAGCCAGGCATTGAATTCCAGTTTTGTTTGGTGCTATGACTTTGGACGAGTTTCCTCATCTGTGAAATGGGAGTCACATTAACTCACTTTCCTACGTTATTTGAACCGATATGTAAATTGCTTATTACTAGGGCACCAGCAAATTTAAGCCCCACTCCTCTTTAGTGAGGTTAGAAAAACTACTCTTCTTTATCTCCCTCATGGAACCTGGTTAAGAACATTATAAATATCTTCCCTGTCTATTCACATCTTCCCTCCAGTGACCACCGATCTATAGGACCCATCCTCTAAAAGATGCAGGTTCAATGGCTTCATATCAGCACCACCCTTTCTGGTCTTTCCAGAACAGGGCCCAGTCTACATTCCTACCTTGTTATGGTTCGTCTTCCCTTGGCATCAGTTTCACTAAACTACACTGTTTCTTTTCCGTGCTGATAGTTCCATTATCTCCCTACTTCCTGTTCTCCACCATCAGAGTGCAGAAATTCTACTTTAGGTCCTCTCTCCTCTGTCTATCTTCTTTTTGGTGATTTTTTTTTTTTGTCAGCCATCTCATTATTTTCTAAGTCCCAATTGGTCTGTTGTATTTTTAAGCCCATATTGGACTTTTTTCTACCTGAATTTCTGGGTTGCACATCACAATTCAAGAATAAATAATGAGCATACACTTCCCACAACTATAAACTCTTCCTTCAGGGTCAAGTTGATATTTTGGGGGCCCCTAAAGCTGATACAATTCCAGGAGTGCCAGCCAAGGAAAAGAATGTTCATTGTTAAGTAAAACTGAGCCACAGCCGTTTCAGTACCCCTTGGAATATAACCAAGGTATAGTTGGAGCTGAGATCAAAGTTTAAACAGTAGAGATGGGAGTGACTTTTACAAATTAACAAAATTATATGGCTAGGTGAACAATTGCTAAGGTTTCTCTCACCCAAGGAAAGAAGAACCTATAGGTGAGTGACCCTAAAGCTTAAGATTCATTGGCTTTAGGGAACTTGACTCTGTCTTCTTGGCTTCTCAGGCTCTTAAATGGCACACCCATTGATGTGTGTGTGTGTGTGTGTGTGCGTGTGTTTTGTTTTTGCTTGTTTGTGTTGTGTGTGTGTCACTGAGTCTCAAAACCTTTAAACTAAATTACGTTCTCCTCTTTGGCTCCGCATTCAGTCTTATTGCTGCCTGGCACACCTGGTTAGGTCTGTCCCAATACCTTCTCTAAAGACCATTTCAATAGCTTTCTCACTAGTAGTCCGCCTACCTCTAGTCTTCTACTCAAGCCTAAGCCCTGCTCACTGAAGTATTGCTTTCTTCTCACTCCTACCACAATAAGTTAAAATAGTTCAAATTCCCAAGTCTTACATTGAAAACCTTTCCTTCCTTGGCCCCATAGTTTACCAGCTTTTTATAACTCCCCATCTGATACCCACCTCTTAATCCACACTGAACTACTTTGACTTTCTAAAACACCTCTTTTGTTTTAGGCAGTTGGTACTCAATGTACCTGTAATTGCATGATATTACTTGTTGGATCACTTTTAATTAAAATGGAGGATTGTATTTTTTCAACTTGGTATTTTCCATATTTTCCTATTCATTGGCTTACTTATAGTATTATTTGCTAAATATTTGCTTAATGAACAAATAAATACAGGCATACTTTGGAATAGGACTTAGAGGGAGCTAGGTGAAGTATTGATTTATACACTGAATTTTTCTTTAAATGATGGTGCTAGTCACCAAACCATTTATAAAATTAGGATACTGACTTTCCAGTGATGTGAATAAAATTTTAGGCTATGAAGAAAGTTTCCAAAGGTGCTACATCCATTCATTACCCATAACCCACAGTGTTCAGCCTTCCTGTCTTCCATTTGGTTCTTTCTCAAACATTGCAGGGGCCTCTGCAACTTTTTATTCAGAAATATCATACCGAGTACCCAGTGTGTGCCAGACAACGTGTCTACTCTTCAGTGGTTCTAGTCTCATAGTGGGAGGCAGACTATGAAACTGAAACACTATAAAAGCAGTGGTTCTTAAATTGTGCTCCCTAGTCCCCAGCATCATCTGCATCACCCTGGACGTGGTAGATGGAAATTCTTGTGCCCTACCCAAGCCTCATAAATCAGGAGCTCTAAGGGTGGGGCCCAGCAAACTGTAGTTTAACCAGCACTCCAGGATATTCTGCTGATGATCAAGTTTGAGAACTACTGTTACAATGTGTTACTTAAACGATAGTAGGCATTCGATAACTGTAGAAGGTACCATGGCCCCAAATGGATTTGTTAATAGGGTGGAAGAAGGTTTCTGATAAAGCTTTATGGAGGATGTCACCTATGAGCTGAATCTTGGAAGAACACTGTTTAATAGATTTTTATGCTTGCATTTCACTAAATTTTAATATAGCCTATCACACAACTAAATAAATTATTTTATTCAAAGTGATAGTTATTAATGAAAATTAATGCTACAATTATTTTGTATCATGGGAGAAATCATCATTTAAAGTGTTACTGGGCTGATTAATACAGAATGGCTTACAGACAAAACACCGGTATCCAGAAAGGGACTGTCTTCAGAGCTCACAGTGGCCTTTAAAGTTTTTTAAATCATAGTTTTAGAATTTAAATTTTCAAGATTTACTATTTTGTATAAATTTGGGATGAATGACTTGAAATATAACCAGTGGGATAAAATAAATAGCATGGACTTAGACGTAAATCTTTGGTGACGGCAAGGAATGAATCTATATTTAAATTCATATCCTGCCTCCACTCATCCTTATTAGTTGTCAAATCTAGTGATAGATTAGAGAGTTTTTCATAGTTACAGGGTAACATAATTCTGAAAGAATTATCATCTGAAAAACTCCTTGTGTAAGAAATCACTGTTGTCAATTCCTTATTTAGAATGTGTGTTCAAACTGAAGAAAGCATCTTCTAGTTATCAAGTATATTAAAAACACTCCACCGTAAAAACTTAATACATAAGTGAACAGATTGGTTCTTGATGGGCCAAGTTATTAAATCCAAATTTCCTGTTTGTACCCTGCCACAGACAACAACCAATTAAGCAGTATTTGGAGTACTTTTTTCTTTTAAATCATTGTGTTTGAAGCCATTCTTCTCTTATAGAGCTGAGATGATAAAGGGGAAGTGGCCCTGAAACCCTCCTGGCTAGGCAGTCAGCACTCAGCCTCTAGATTAAACCCAGTTCTGCCTTGAAGTGCACATAGTGATTAATCAGTAAGTATGTAGAACCATAAATATAGCATATCATTTAATATATGACTTAGTCCTGGCTCTTTTTGGACTTTATCTTTGTCTTAGCTCTGTGGCCATGGGTGGGCCACTTGACTAAGCTAAGCTTCATTTGTAACTTGGCTAATTCTCATCTGTAAAATGAAGATGATAATACTTACATATTACAGTAAATGCTAAGTTTAAATGAGATAATGTTTTTAAATTACGTAATATATTATTATTATTACAGATGTCCCGCATTCTTCTCCTCTTTGCCCCCCTCCATTCAGTCCCCGCCTCGCCATAGGCCTCCCGCAACACTGTTGTTTAATGTAACATGATACTAGCTATTTATGTTTATTTATTATTTTATTATTATGTATTATTTTACTAGGGAGTGGAATATTATTATATTGTCATTATTGTGAAATTGAAGGCAGAAAAGAGTAAGGTTAATTACTGCGAATCCCTGTGATTTTCCCAGTGTAAAACAATCAGACAAGAAGCACCATGCTTCTCCCCTTCGGTACCTTTAAAAGAGTGGTCAGTATTCAATTCCTCCCATTCATCAGAAGGTACTATCACTTACAAGAAAAAAGAATTTCCCTTTTGTAACATTATGTGTTTCTTTTTTCACCCCACATTTATAAACCTATGCACTGTTTAAACTAAAGTTCAAAGGTATAAATGATGTCACTGGTCCATAGGATGGTAAAGGAAAATCTTCCTATGTCTTAGGTATGAACTCCAGTGTATTGATTTCAGTGAACAAATCTCAGTTCACTCTTTGTTTTAATAGGACATATTTAAATCAATAAGGTAATCTCTGTTAGTTCCATATTTCATTAGAGGTAGGCATATAGACAGGAAGCCAGTATGTGTCGTACTGGTGACAGTGCCATTTTGGGTGTTACTGGTTATGTCGTGTGTTTCTTTGGTGTCGAGACATGCGTCCCAGCTACATATTTTCTGTTATATTATGGTTTGCCTACATACACTACTGCCAGTCTGAATTGCCCATGGCTGAAGGCCAAGCAGTGCTTGTGTTTCAATGAGACTGCCTAATGTTAATGTTTACGTGGTTTCTGGCTTTGGGACTTTGGCCTTAGAAGGTGATCATTTTCTCCTTGCTTTCCCAGCTCTCTAGTTGTTAATAATCAGTCCTGGATGCCTAAATCCTTGTAGGATGGCACAGACTTAATTTGCCACCCCAGATTTTCCTACACAACTCCAGGGCTGCAGTAATTTGGCATAACAGAAGGTGTGTGCTGCCAGCAAATTACCAGAGGAAAGGAGAGTACAAACCATTGCCGCCTGAATCAGATGGCATCGGATGCACATTCCATTAGTTCACTGACTAAAACAGCCAGACATCTGGGTATCTGTGGCCCTTCTCTGTATATCCTCGTCAGAGCAGCTACTGGGATCAGCCATTAAACTCCACTTCCCATCTCACGGTTATAGCCCCTGCTCCTCTTCCATGCTTGAGTTTAATTCCATATTCTATCTCTACAGCCAGCAATGCCCTCCTTCAGCTCTCTGACTCTTCTGCTCCTGTTCATTCATCCATCCCCCTAATCTTTGCCCTGTTCTTACTCCCTCTTGGAAGCCTTCCCTTAGTACCGATGGCGCTGATTTGTCTCTCGTTTGAACTTCTGTGTCACTTACTATCATTGCTGAATCATTTGGCACTTCATTACATTGCTTTCCATATTTCATCTAATTCTCTCTGAGAGCAGACCTCCTCAATTATAACATCCTTATTGTAAGGTACCATGTTTCTTTTCTATCCCTTTACCAAACAAACCCATCCCTACCTCCAGGCTAGCCTCATGCGGATCACATACTAGATATAAGACTCAGGTATAACACTTAGTGGATACTTATTGAAACACTGACCTGATTTTTTTCATCTGGCTAAATGAGGGTAACATGTTCCACATGTCATAATTCAAGCCCTTCCTGATGAGAATTGTTTAGTTGCTTGAAGTGGTGATTTTAGAATGCTTGTGAAGGTTTAAGCCATCCATCAGTTTGGAATGGTCCTTAATACCGGAAACATTTACTGAGGAGGGATGAGGGTGGGGATGTGGTGGAGAGGGTTAGAAAGCTGTAGGTTTTTATTATACTCTTTACCATCTGAATACCTCCTTTTGTCCTGTGGGTAGAAGAGGGCTATGTCTTGCCAAAGTGACTATGTTGTATTTCTGAAAGGAAAGGCTATAACTTTGGTTAGAACTGAAGGAGATGAGGATGGAGAGGTAAGTGGCGGTGAAGTTAGTGCTGAGGGGACAGAGGCAGTGAGTATGAGAGGTTGTCCCAAGGGGTTTCTATAGGCTGTGGCCGAAGGCAGCTTCTCTGCCTGCATCCACGCTTCCAGGCCTAGGGTCACCCCCACACTTCTGAGGCATTGCCCCAGTGATGGCGAACCTTTTGAGCTCGGCGTGCCAGCATTTTGAAAAACCCTAACTTAACTCTGGTGCCGTGTCACATATAGAAATTTTTTGATATTTGCAACCATAGTAAAACAAAGACTTATATTTTTGATATTTATTTTATATATTTAAATGCCATTTAACAAAGAAAAATCAACCAACAAAATGAGTTCGCGTGTCACCTCTGACACCCGTGTCATAGGCTCTCCCACTTCTCCCCACTCAGCCCTGACAGTCTCCTTCATGCAGGTTCGGTTTCCGTAAGTGTGGATGAATGACTGGAAATGGGTTGAATTACAGAATTCATTTTGTAAATTAGTATTCGCGTTTGAGTTACCTATTTATATAAAACCCTGAGTGACCGCTGGACCATTTGACCGGTCGCTATGATGCGCACTGACCACCAGGGGGAAGATGCTCAATGCATGAGCTACACCCTGGTGGTCAGTGTGCTCCCACAGAGGGAGCGCCGCTCAGCTAACCGACAGGCACCATATGCCAGGCTCATGGTGAGTGCAGCTCTAGTGGCACGAGCCTCTCCGGCCTCCATGGCAGCGTTACCAAGCGGCAGCGGCCTGGCCTGGGCTCAGGCTCCTCCCTGGCCGCTTGCTGCTTTGAGCGCTACTATATCCCTGGGGGGATGTCAGACTGCTGGTTTCGGACTGCAGGGATTGGGCTGAAACTGGCAGTTTGACATCCCCTAAAAGGTCCCAGATTGCAAGAGGGCACAGGCCAGGCTGAGGGACCCCACCAGTGCACAAATCCATGCACCGGGCCTCTAGTTTTCTTATAAATTAGTTGACTAAGTTGGATGAAAGTATTTGGACTGAAGAAAAGTGTAAATGACAGAGAGGAGGTCCTTCCTTTTGGGAACAAAACCAATGCTTTTGCTGCTGGTGGAGTCAGTCCAGGGACTTCCCTCGCTATGGGAACAGGATTCAGTCATTTTGGAAAGGGAAGACTTTGAGATGAGTACGTCTAGGTGCAGTCACTGAACCATATTGGACACTAAAAAATGCCTGTGGTGTGAGGCACTGCGACTTTATGCCGCATGCTATTTGTTTTCATCTTGCATAATGCATCTGCAATATTTAATTCATGACGAGGAAATGCCATAAAACTGAACCACAAACTAAAATAATTAAACAAACAGACATTTTCAACTCTCCGTTGGTATCACTCTGGTCATTATTACTCCACTGGCACTTTGAAACTGCTGCCTCAGAGGACAGCCCCAATTCCACTGACATTTTTGATGTGGGTTTTTAAAATATGATTTTTAAAAAAATAAAAATCCCAAATTTGAAAGATTTGCACTTTAAAATAAAAGCTGACCTTCTGGTTTAAACTTGTTAGTCATAATTATTAAATTATAGTGAATAATATTAAATGTATTTTTCTATTTTGAAAATATTTTTACATTCAAAAATTATATAATGCACATTATAGACTGAAGTGTAATGATGAAAGTCTCTGTGCCCAGCACATGACTTAAGAAACAAGCCACCGCCAATGTCTGAAGCACTGTCTGTGCTTCTCTATTTCCCCCGAGATAGCTACGTCCAGTAGCATCTAATTTATTTGTTCTTACCACCGTATATCCTTCTTTTGAGTGAAAAAACCACAATATTGCTACCCACTCCGGCACTTGTGGATGTTTGGGTGGGTATGAGTGTTTGCTCTTACAAATAGTGCTCCTTGAACCTTCTCGTATGTGACTCTGGGTAATAAGAAATTCTCCAGAGCACAGACACGGGAGTGGGATTGTTGGAATATATACAATGGATACGGAGGGTGCACACTAACTTTCCTAGTGAAATTGTTTACATTCCCCCTCTCCCCTTGGGGTATAGGATTAGGGTTAGGGTTAAGGCAGTGGTGGGCAAACTCATTAGTCAACAGAGCCAAATATCAACAGTACAACGATTGAAATTTCTTTTGAGAGCCAAATTTTTTAAACTTAGACTATATAGGTAGGTACGTTGTTATTAACTTAATTAGGGTACTCCTAAGCTGGCCTTTGCTAAAAACGTCTTCAATCTGATTGAGGTACATTCGCTGAGGTCGACGCCTTCCAACTCTCCCATCCACACTGGTCTTGTATACTTGTTTCAGATAGACAAGCGTGGCTGGGAGAGCTGGAAGGGGTCGACCTCAGCAAACATACCTCAATACAATGTACCTCCCCCGCACTGCATATCCCACGGCCCGCCTGCGCCGCATCTCCCATCGACCCACCGACACCCCCCACTTCTTCTAACGCCACTTCTTCAAAATAGACTCGCCCAGGCCGAAAACCAACTTCTGTACATGGGCCACAAAGTTTCAATCACACTGTACGTGCGCGCCCGCACGTGGTATTTTGTGGAAGAGCCACACTCAAGGGGCCAAAGAGCCGCATGTGGCTCGCGAGCCGCAGTTTGCCAACCACTGGGTTAAGGTGTTAACTATTTTCTGTCCTTTCCTTTGTCCATTTTGTACCCTCCCCACCAGGATTGTTTTATTTTTCAGATGTACATTCCTTAAAAGGTTCTTTAGTTGAGGGTCTTTTGGTCATGACTTCTCTCATTTTTTAAACTTCTTTGAAGATTTCTTTATCTTACCCTTATTCTGAAAGATTTGGTTCACCTCATGCTATTTCCTGCTTTCCATTGCAATGTTAATTCTTTTGCTAGATCTCTGGCACCTGGTTCTCCTGATTGAAATTCTGAAAACTTTGTCTTCTTCCACTATCCACTTGTCTCTAAGGATGGGAGCTTCCATGTGATTTAACTCTGAATACAAGCTTTAGCAGGGGTGGGGAACGTCTGGCCCGCATGCCATATCATTTGGTCTGGCCCTGCCAAGGCAACTGCAGGCGGGACTCAAAATTTAATAAATCTAGGAGATTTAAAAAAAAATACATTTTATTGATTTTTTACAGAGGGGAAGGGAGAGGGATAGAGAGTTAGAAACATTGATGAGAGAGAAACATCGATCAGCTGCCTCCTGCACACCCCCTACTGGGGATGTGCCCGCAACCAAGGTAGATGCCCTTGACCGGAATCGAACCTAGGACTCTTGAGTCCGCAGGCTGACGCTCTATCCGCTGAGCCAAACCGGTTAGGGCAGATTTTTTTTTCATAGCAACATAATTTTTAGGTTGATAATTTGTATGGCCTATGAATGATGATATAAATATGCAAATGGCCCTTGGCAGAGAAAAGGTTCCCCATCTCTGATTTAAATAATCATTGCTATGGTGTTTTGTTTCCATAGTACTCTTTTTTTCCCCCCATACTACTCTTCATGTTGTCCTTTGGAAACACTTCTTTTAATAAACTGGCCTTTGTGAACTAGCGTAGGAACCTAAACACCATTTTGAATATTAATTCTATAGGAATGAATACAGAGCTTGGTACAACTTGGCTGATAGACGGACTCTTGGCGTAGAGCCCGTTTGTAAGCGGGGCACTGGCTGTACAGGAGAGACGTTGGATCGCTGTGTGGGCTGGGAGGGAAATGCCTTCTGTTAACCAGCAGTGCCACAGATTTGAACATTGCACATTTGTTTTGTGTAATCTTCCATCTAACTGTGAGCGAAGAGCATGATTGAAGTGCTGCTGATTATGTGTAATGTTTATAGACTCCATTTCAGTAGAGCAGACGGCTATGTTCCGTATAGTTCTATCTTAATTCTAAATATGATTTTCATTGTCTCCCCTCTTTAGTCAGTAGCAGCAGAGCAGGGAAGTAATTTTACCTTGCAGTTCAGTAACTTTTAATTGCCTGTTCGTTTTCACTTGATTCTGAGAAAAATGGAGCTGCTGCCTGTGCAGTTTTAGTTGCCAGAACCTCGATTGTTACGCACTTAAGTGCTAAAACAGGAAAGGAGCTCGAGTTGTCTTTCGAGATAAAGCAGGAAGGAGATCCCCGTGTTTTATTGTGGTTGTGATGGTTTTGTGGTTGTGTGTGAGTGTATTTAAAGACTCAGAGCATTACCTAGAAAAATGTACACCAAATAGTTATATGTGAGTGGTGGAATTATCAGTAATGTACATATTCTTATTTATATTTTTTCCAAGCATATATTACTTTATAATCTGAATTTTTAAAAAATGGTTTTTAAAGGCGTATATGATCATGGCATTTTAGGTTGGGAAGAACTTTGAGATCATCTAGTCCAGCATCCTCATTTTAAATGTGAAAAAAAAATGAGGCTCAGAGGAATTCAAGAAGTGCTTCCAGCCTCCCGTATCTCAGGTTGGGGACCACGTGGAAATGCTGATTCATTTTCTCGGATTCTTGTGGATATATATTTTTCCAGGAGGAGGGAGAGGGAGAGAGAGAGGGAGAGAGAGAAACATCAATGATGAAAGAGAATCACTGATCAGCTGTCTCCTGCACTCCCCCTACTGGGAATCGAGCCCACAACCCAGGTATGTGCCCTTGACCAGAATCAAACCCAAGACTCTTCAGTCTACAGGCCAATGCTCTATTTACTGAGCCAACGAGCTAGGGCGACTTGATGTCAGTCTTAATTATCCTTGTGCCCAGAGACACTGACTGGCATAGAAACTGAACAATCAGAACCAAATCTGGGTGAAGTGTGAGGAGCCAATGGCTGCTGAGGAGGCGGAGCTTTTGAGGCTGACAGGCATAGAAACCGACCAATCAGAACCGAATCTGGGTGAACTGCAAGGCAGAACCTAAGGTGGGGGCTGAGGAGGGGTTTTAAGGGCAACAGCTGTTTGGTGTAAGGTGTAAGAAAGTGGTTCAATTTTTTAACGAATTGTTGGGCAGTATAGTGCATATGGCTGGCTATCAGTCCAGATATAGGGATTATGTGTTTTTGTCTGCCAACAGCATTTCCTCCTGCTGAAAAAGGCTTTCCCCCACCCCATTTAAGCAATCCTATCCTATATAATCTATCTATACTAATAAAAGGGTAATATGCTAATTAGACTGGTTCAACCAGCCATCTTCCAGACATCCGACTTCCTTCTGGACAAAGCCATGGTGGTGGGGGCCGAGGCAGAGGCAGTTAGGGGTGATCAGGCCAACAGGGGAAAGCAGTTGGGGGTGAGATCAGGCTGGCAGGGGAGGGAAGTTGAAGGGAAACCAGGCTGGCAGGGGAGAGCATTTAGGGATGAGATCAGGCCAGCAGGAGAGGTCAGTTTGGGGCAACATCAGGCTGGCAGGCAGAGGGCTGTGGTATCTGGCCTAAACCAACACTTGGACATCCTCCAAGGGGTCCCCGATTGGAGAGGGTGCAGGCTGGGTGAGGGAACCCCACCCCGCCGTGCACAAATTTTGTGCACCAGGCCACTAGTGATTTATAATTCTTTAGTTAACTGAGGCCATTATGATATTTGAGAGTTGTTCTTTATATTCAATTTGTATACCTAACAGAAAGTAATACTCATCCAAATATACACGAAGCACATCTATTTTGACACTGTAAACATAATAGGTATGTCTGTATTGAATTAAAAGCAAAATGAAAAGCTTCTATATTCATATGATATTATATAGGACTTTGCATACAATTAATTGTGTTAGTTCTTATAATTTGTAAATAGCCAGAAGCATTTAATTTGGGAAAATAGTATATTAAAATTAAGCTAAAACATGTAAAAAAAAAAATTATCCTTGTGGAGAATTACAGTCCTCAGAACTTTCTATTCTCCCTAATATTTACATAGAAACTATCCAGGGTTTTCATTTACAGTTCAACACTCCTAAACCAACACAAAGGCATTTTCAAAAAGTAGATTCAAAACATCATTGATTTTAATGCATATGTAACTCTATGGGATGAATTTATTTCTCTGACTGAGGAGTTAGAACTCTTCTGGACTTATGAGGGATGGGAGTTGTAAAAAAGGAACTTGATTTATATAGAACAAAAAAACTAGCCATTGGGGTTGTGGTGCATTGCTTCTGATTGGAGCTGAGAAGGAAAGGAAGAGAAAAGATGAAGTATTTTCTAGAAAATTTTCAGACTCTTTTTTCCCTCCAAACAAAATCGCACAGAGTCCATATGGGAAGTAGATTAAAGTGAAGCTTACTTTTTTGAGGTAGGAAAGGTGTCTTCAGAAACTAGCATTTCTTAGCATTCCTTAGTATTCAGGCAAGAGGAAGACTAGCTTCTACCGTCAAAGACTGCGGTCTCCCCCGTAAGCAGAAGCTACCAATTCCGAAACTTTTATTTTTAGTGTGAAAAATGTATTTTTTTCTCTCCAGGTTCCCAACTACTCAAGCATACACATGCAAACAACTGTGTGTGAATGATTTGGTCCATAGCTTTATTGACTAAACTACATTATGGACTATCAGCTTAACAGATTCCCTGTGTACTCTGCTTATATGCTAATGTATAACATTTAGGACAGAGCTCCACATGTCAGCTGCCTAGGAAAAGTCTCCGTGCTCTGATTCTATCTGCCACCTGGCCGGTGAACAGGTAAAATTCATGAAGGTGTGAGACATTTCAATATCCTCAGCTACTTTTTCTTCATCCTATCTCTTATCTGAAGACATTAAATATCCCTGCCCTTCTGATGTCTTCCACAAAAAGGAGGATCTGGTGCCAATCATTTATACTTTTGTTTGATTGATTTGGCTACTCTTGGACTGAGATGCTGCTCATGGCCTCACCTAAATAGTGGCATACATTCCTGTGAGCTTTCTTTCTGCTCAAGTGTATACAATTCTGTGTGCGTTTTGATGACTGTCTAGATTTCCTCTGTTCACGTCAAGCTCATCACCAAAGGAACCAAAGCTCGCTGGCACCCACAGAGCAGAGTAACAAGCCAAGGATCTCAGACAGCTGCCAGGGCAGTAAGACTGCTCGTAGGGATATTTGACTTGGCCTTCCTCCTATTTCTGTGATTTCTCATGGGGATCCTAAAGATTTAAAAACACACTCATCCCAGGAGTATTAGTGGCACTGAGGAATCAAGTCAAAATAGTACCATTTCGAGTGGTTAGGGTGGGAACTGGGGAAGTGGGAATGAGCAGAATGAATGTCAATAAAAAACAATAAGCTGTAGTTACCATCCTGGGCTTGATTAATAGATCTTGATATAATAATTTTTGATATTAGAATTTATACTACATTTTCATAGCTCACTTTGTCAGAAAGAGATTTCCTATTCATATCATCCAATAGAAATATTTCTTCTGACCATACTCTTTGCAACATTCGTTTACCCTTATATAATGTCACCTTATACTTTTATTTAACTCTTAATATAGATGACCAGTGTCCTCAACTGTAAATATTTCAAAATTCTCTCCTTAAGGTAGTACTTTAGTTCAGGCTTCTATAAAAAAATACCACATAGAATGGGTGACTTAACAAATACTTATTTTTCACAGTTTTGGAGGCTGAGAAGTCCAAGATCAAGGCACCAGCAAATGTGGTGTCTAGTGAGAATCCTCTCCCAGATTGCAGACTGCTGACTTCTCACTGTGTTCGCACATACTGGAAAGGGGGCAAGAGAGAGCTCTCTGTGGTCCTTATATAAGGGCACTAATCTCAGTTACGAGGACTCTGCCCTCATGATCTAATTACTCTTCAAATGCCCCACTTTCTAATACTATCACTTTAGGGGTTAGTATTTCAACATATGAATTTGGGGAAGACACAAACATTCAGTGCATTGCAGGCAGTGACAAAGGGAGCCCTGAGAAGTTCAGTCTCCTGGCATGTTCTAACAAATTGCCTTTGCAGTGTTTACACACTAAAGTTTGATAATCACTGCTTTCCGGTCAAAACCTAAAATTCTTTGACCAGAAGATGAAGGATGGTCTATTTTTGTCATTTTTAAATTTGTCTATTTGTTTTTAGTTGATGATGAGCAAGTTAGCTGTAATTTCAGTAGATTTATTTGGCTCACACTGGGGTAAATCTGATATAGTCATTTTCTAGTGACAGGAGGAAAGGAAGAGAAAAAATTCAGGAGGGCAGTGTTCCGCATTATATTCTGAAAACACTCAGAAGAGATCTCCTCCTAAAACAGAGTTCTGGCATGTGTGCAGGGTGGGAACCAGCAGTGGGAATGTTGATAAAACACTCAATGGAATAACCTGAACTGTCAGAAGGGAAAATATCAAGTGCATTAAAAATGTAAAAGAACCGTCAAGAATAGATTGAGAATGCAGAGCATGGTTCTGTGACCATGTATAAAACATGCTAAATTTCCCAAAAAGTAAAACAAAGAACAGCCATCTCATAGACCTACCACTATCTGGCCCAGGTGACCTGTACCTGCACCATCTTCTTTTCCTTTTGTTTCCCCCACTATACTATGACTGCCCTCCAACCATGAATAACTTTGTTTAACTTTAAGGTAAAAAACAACAACAACAAAAAAAACAAGGTCATGCATCTTTGAATATCCTTGTTCCTTCTGTGAGCTAGGGATCAGTGAGAAATCTCAGAATTTGGCTGTCAGAGCATAAATTTATTAGGAGTCTTGCCTAGGAGAAAAATTCCCAAGCAAATAAGATTGCCATTAATGAATTGGGTCAAACTCAGATAATAATGAATGTATGTAGTGATTAATTGTATTAGTATCTATTAGTTAAGGCTAGGGTGAGGACTAACTATATTCAGTTTTCTTTTTCTTCCTTTTTGCTCATTCCCATTCCCCAATTTTTGGCCCTAGCCTCCCAGTATTAAACCATTGTGACTTTACCCTCAGTACCATGTCCTTCCTTCAAGTGTCTAGGTATTTATTGTTATTAATATTTTCATTTATGTATGTTTATATATTTAGGATGCTCTTGAGTTTTTTTGGCGGTAGGGAGCTACAGATGTAGGCAAAGTCTAAGCCAAATACTCCAAGCAGTCTTTCTGCCCTGGAATTTAATTAATAGCAAAAATGTTTTAATTTCTCAAAAGAACCTCACTGTCCTCCACTTTTTATATAATTATTATTTGTTGTAATCTGAAACACAAAACAGGGGTTATATATTATTTAAAGGCCATCATGAGGTACAAATAAACATAACTTGAGGGTCCTCTTGAGTTGATGGCTTCCACAAGACAGAATGAGTTGTTATATGTAAGTGTACCCACATGTTAATGGTCAACAAACCCAGGTGAGTTGTATTTGTCACTAAAAGGTGTGTACATTTCAGTTTATTTACACATACAATGATTTTGGTTGCTATAGCATTTTATACATAGATTGTCCTTTTTGACTTTTTTTCTTAAGTAAAATATGACCAAACATACAGAAAAGTGAACTGAAATTAAATGTGTGGTGGCTAAGAGAATCAACACCCCATAAACACTTGTATGAACCTCACGTGTGAGGGACAAGCTAGTTCCCTAGACCTGCCCTTATATCCCAGACCAGTCATTTTGGAGCTCCTCATTCCCAGAGGTAACCACTCTTTCACTCCTGTCCCTAGATTTTAGTTTTTGATATATTTATAATTTATATAAATGAATCATACAGTACTTATTATTTTTGTATTCTCTTTCATGAAATTCTGTGTGTGAGGTCATACATATTCTGTGTGTTACTGTAGTTTGCTTTTATTATTGTACTAGAGGCCCAATGCACGAAGATTCGAACAAGAATAGGCCTTCCTTCCCCTGGCTGCCGACACCACCTTCGCTCTGTCCTGGAGCCACCTTCCGCCTCTCGCCTTGTCGCATCAATTTGCATATTCCCTCCTTATTGGCTGTGGGCGCCACCATCTTTGTCACAAAGTTATGGTCAATTTGCATATTCCATCTTTATTAGATAGGATAGTAATTGGTTTCTCCTCTCTTGGAATTAGTTTATATCAATTATATAAACATATATAATTATGCTTTTATATATGTATATAAATATATACATTTTAATGGTGCTATGACATCCACATGTAGTTTATGGATTAAATTTGGATATGTTCTCTAGTAATTCTAGAACATTGATCATTTGTTACAAATTTAATTTTGAAGTAATAACAATTATTCAAATTAATAGATAATTCTCTAAGGAGAGTCATTTGAGAACAAAATATGCTGTATTTTGTACATTTGCCTGAGGAGGACTCTATTTTAGCAGTCTGGAATCCAAATGGAAATAAAATATTTCAGACAGTACAGCATGCAGTGCCCAAATTGAGCAGCCTTGGGCACAAAGAATCATTGCTTCTTTCACAATCTCATTCTGAATGAAATATATTGAGTGGCAGTTGGTTATTTTCCCTCCCTTTACAGTGTTGCAATTTTAGTTTTCCATGGATATGTGCTGGGACTTAGAGGACCTAGAAATTTGTCCTTCCCATTGGAAGGCAAACCATTTCAAGTAGCCAGTTGTTATCCAAGAAGTGGATATAAGGAGCAATAAAAAACCTTGGTCAAAATAATCCATGCACAGCCTAGTGCACTTGAACTCTTGCCTTGGCAGAGCACAGTACTAACAGAAGCAAGGCACTCTACTCTCTCTTTCCTCTGGCTCTGGAGACCTTAGGATGCAGCCAAAGGCATCAAAACTGTATTTTCGCTACACTTAGCAGTGAATAAATACTTGTGGGCTGACCTTGAAATCTAATATATCATTTTGATTAAATAATAAATACTTATTAAATAATTAGTTTGCTTAAAGCTGAGGGCACTAGGCGGTTTCTGCACCTAAGGAGTGTTCATAGTACTTACGGAGATATAACAGTTTTGGAAATCACTATAATAGATTGTGAGGAATATACCATGAAAGAGGCTTGATTCAGATGGCATGGAAAGTGGACAGCACCTTATCGATCATTCACCACCTGGGGCAAGATATCAGAACCAGTTGAAGAATATCAGCCACTTGATTCCTAGTTTGAGTTAACTAGACTGCGGATGAAGGAGGGGGGATAACTCTCATCATGAGGTTGGCTGATTGATAGGCCCCCAGTTTTCAAAGTGCGCCTGGACTTCTTGAGGGATTGAGCAGGGCCTGAGATTCTGCATTTCTCCAAACTCCCAGGTGCTGCTGCTGCCATCTCTCCCGGGATCACACTTTGAGTGGTAAGGAGCTAGGTCACAGGAGAAGTAAAACACCAAAGCAACATCCCTCCCAAAATAACCAAACAACTAGCAAGCAAAAAACTTTTAACTTACCTGAGAAAAGTTGACAGAAGAGGTCAAGCCTCGATCCTGTAAGACAGTAAATTAATCTGACCATTTGACTTGATTTATATTTTCTTTTCTAATTACAAATATTTTCTTTTCCTAACTACATCAGAGGACATGTTATACATAGTTTACAGGGGTAAGAAAAATGTGTCCTTATTACAATTAAAGCTGATAAATATTTATAAATAAAACAAAGGGAGAGATTATGTTCCTGTCTTCTACCTTTCATGTTTCTACACCCATTTGTTCTTATGGCTTAATGCACAGACTGTGTACATGGGAACTGCAGTATACAAAAGCAGTTTATATAGTAAATCTCTGTTTTATCCCAAACTACACTGGATGAAAGGTGAGTCCCACTGCTCTGTGTATAGAACTCTTTAAAACAGGATGAAAACAAATCAGTAGGCACTGGAGCCCAGGAGGTGATAATCTGTGGGAGCCAACCTTTGGTAGAGCAATATTATTTCCCTGAGGATGAAGATCTGTGCTTTAAACTGACTTACGTGGAGATTTCTACTCCATAATAATAATAATTATAAAAACTGAAAAATTTATTTGAACACATTACCTTTTGGCTACTATGTTCAATATTTTACATGTTATTTAAGCCACACAATAACTCTATGACATAGATACTAACATTTTCTTCATTTTATAGGTGAGGAAACCAAGGCATAGCGATGTTAAATAATGTCCTATTATATAGCTGATTAGGATTTAAGCTTACTAATCCTCAGTCCTGCTCAACCAAGATGTAAAATCACAGATCTCAGTCCTGAATTATCCACAACTATAATCAACACATTTTAAAAGCTGGGAACTTTGTATGTGGAGGACCAAAGATAGCTCAGAAGTGTAATCACAGGCTTCAGAGTTTCAATCTACTTTTTTTCTTGAAGAAGCAACAAAGTTATTCCTGCTTGGCAAACCCACCCAAATCCTAGTGACAGATGGATCAAATGTTTAAAAAAGGGACTATAGCTGTGGCCCATTCACCAAAAAGTCTGCAGGTTCTATTCTCTGTCAGGGCTAATACCTAGGTTATGGGTTTTATCCCCAGTCAGAGAGCATATAAGAGGTAACAGATCAACTGATTGATGCTTCTCTCTCATATCAATGTTTCCCTCCCCTCCCCTCCCCTCCCCTCCCCTTCCCTTTTCTTCCCTATCCTTCCCTTCCCTTCCCTTCCCTTCCCTTCCCTTCCCTTCCCTTCCCTTCCCTTCCCTTCCCTTCCTCTCTCTCTAAAATAAAAAACAAACAAACAAAAAAACAACAAAACAAACAGGGTGAGGATTAAAAAAAGGGACTATAATATGTGAGATTTTAGCTTCACTAAATCTTTTAAAGATAAATCTCTTGCCAAATTATCATTAGCAAATATGTATTTACTAAGTTTTTGCTGCATGCCTAGTATTGTGCTAAAACTTGCCAAATGCTATATTGCAAAAGCAAATGGTTTGGGGATATTTCCCTTGATTAATGCATAATAAATAATACAGAACTTATGACATGGCAAGCTTTATTTCATTTAGGTGCACCCTCAAGCCCTCAGCCCTAAAAAGGGGTGCATTCCCAGAAGCAGACTGCCGGGGTCCAACCCCAGCGGGTCCAAGGGTCCCCATAGGTGTGGACGGAGTCGGCGAAGAAGGAAAGACTCGGAGGCAGCGTTCAGTTGATCATCATAGCCGGGTTCTCTTGTCAGGGTCTCCTGCCAAGTTCTGGTCTGGATCTCCAGCGAAGTTCTGGCTAGGATCTCCAGCCAGGTTCTGTGTCCATGTTCTCTTGCTAGGTTCTCCAGCCAGGTTCTCCAGATTCTCCAGCCAGGTTCTGTAGCCATGTTCCCTCGCTAGGTTCTCCAGCCAGGTTCTGTCCAGGTTCTCCAGCCAAGTTCAGTCACCAGGTTCTAGTCAGGTTCTCTTGCCAATTTCTGTAGTCAGGTTCAGTCCAGGATCTTTTGCCATGTTCTCTCCAGCGAAGTTCTTCTGTCTGTAGGTTCTGTGTAGGTGCTGTCTTCTTTCTGTCTCCTAAGTTCTGTGTCTTGCTGTCTTATTACATCTGTATTTATACCAGTTGATTCAATCCTATCAATCTCTATTACAAAGGTTAGGGCGTTTCTTATCTCCATTCCAGGGAGTAAAGATTATGTAGCTTAAGCATGATTGTTCATAGTTAAAGTGATTAATTACCCGCCTGGCACTTAGTTGAGGGGTTTTATTCCCTCCCTAACTTCAGGGAAAAATTCCTACCTGGGGAAACAACCTTTCTAGGAGAGGCATCCCCTCCCTGACTTCAGGGAAAAATTCCTACCTTGGGAAACAACCTTTCTCAGAGAGGTGACCTTGGTTAAAACACACAGCGCTAAGGGGAGCAAACATATTAATAAACAGTATGCTATATATGCCAGGTCCCTTGAAACAGCAAGGATGGACCGGCTCCCGGCAGCAGACATGGCATGAAGTCTGTTTTACCCATCAGTCTGGTGGAAGGGTAAAGATTGGGATGTTTTCTTGGTTGCTCTTCCTAGCACCTCAGAACAGCACGGTAGTGTGATATGGGAGGGGACTTGGGAGGAAGGTCTAATTTGAGCCAGTGCAATTAACAATTGTTTCCAGAGAGGCAGTTGGCAAGGCTCCCATAGTAGCATCAAAGGGAACAAGAAAATTAGTCTAGACGATGCAGGCTGGGAGCACGTTGCCTCTCTTTTTTCCCTGGGTGACAATTTGGCCTGATTTTCTGCATAACTAAGAGAGTGTCCACTATGGAGTCTGTGAGAGGAAACTAGGTCAGAATTTCATACATGGGTTTACCACTTTCAGGGGAGGGGGAGTACGTTTGTCCTCACCAATTGCATTGGGTTACGTTCAGCTCCCAGACACATTAAAGGGAACCTAAGAGTTGCAGACTCTGATATTACAGGGGAAGGAGACTGAGGCCCTTCACTGTGAGCAGCAGAGGTAGCACTGGAAACCAACACTCCCAGTTCCCAACCAAAAAAGCCCAAAAGTCACAATATAGTACAGTTTCAAAGACATTGAAGTTTGAGTATTTTTCAAGTTGTACTCACAAGAACTTATTGTTTTACATGCTGTGTTTTTTTTTAATTCTAAATAATAACTAAGGTTAGTGTAACCAAGTTGTAGTCAACCATCTTTATTAAAATATGCATTAAACAACACATCTGTAGATGGAAAAGGACCTTATATCAAATGGCCAACCCTAGGCAATTTAAGTATTGAGAAAATGCTCCTCCTTCATTTGCTGTTTTTTTGTTTTTTTTTAAAGAGAGGCACCCTTTATATTAGGTTCTAAAATTATAGCTACTATTTAAAGCAGTTCTTATGTGCCCAACACTTTTTTAAAGTGTTTTACAAACATATCTCATTTAATTCTTACCAAATCTTTAAGATTAGCTATCTCCATTTTTCAGGTGAGAAATATGAAGGTAGGAGGAATTAAATAACTTGCTCAAGGCCACACTGTTGGATAACTGGTGGGCTCAGGTCATTAACTCAAATCTGTCTTTCTTTCTCCCATGTTCTTAAGCATTGTGTATACTGCTGATCAATAAATGAATGGCAACTTAAATAGTGTACACAAAATTCTATGAGTGAGCTCATTTTATTTGACACAGTTTTCAAAAGAAAGCTCTATTACTGATTACGGGGAGCATATCACTCCTTTTTATTTTTTTCCTTTATTTATTTATTTATTTTTTGTAGTGTTTAACCAATCTTTCAAGATACTTGTATATAAATACAGAGAAAGAATTTAGGGGAAATGCTGAAAGTCCTTAGTCATTTCATGGATCTTGGTTTAGGTAAAATCATTATGGAAGCATTTGAGAATAAAACAGGAATCATGAAACTAGTCCTTTGGTGGTGTTTTTACACAGGTAGTGTGCCCGGATGCTGGGCCTGATCACCAATGATAATGAAAAGTGAGATTATTTGGAGTCTACAACTGGGTTTGGGGCAAGGTCTCAGTCTTTTATGAATATTCAGAAGAGCAATTAAATCTGTTGCCATTTCATTTGCAACCTTTCTATGTTCTACTCAGATGAACAGGAATAATGCCAATTAGAGCCTCTTTTTAAATAGTCTCCTCACTCAGTGACTAATTAAATTGCCTTTTAGTCTAAAAGATGTTCACAATTAGAGGAATCCCCCAATCAAAAAGTTAAGCTTTTTATTTATCTTTGCCTAATCTGAAATGTCCTTAAGCTTTCAAAACATACAGTAATGATAAATCAGAAACCAAATAAAAGGAAGAAAATAATTAGAGTAGACAGGACCTCAATTTTTTTCATGCATACATTATTTAATATGTGTCATTAGTATTATGTATTATTTTGGAAGCTAAAGAACTGATAATTAAAAAGACATATAATAACACACAACAACCAAAAGCCACTTCGGGTCTTAATTCTTTCTTTAGCTTAGTAGTCCATCGAAGCCAATGCTTCTGAATTTTGATTATCCTCAAAAATGTCACTAAAGTTAGAAACTAAGCCTGTTTCCATTTTATCTGAATTGCAATAGGTGGGGCACAAAGAGTACATCCATTTTGAATTTGAGCTAATGTAATCAATGCCTTGATTTGTATTAGAACATGGAAATATTTCTTTGAAATTCAGCTTGGCCTTTGAAAGGGAAAAGCACTCACTGAGAATTCTGCATTGACAGGACAAATCCTACGTGCAAAGTAGAAACTGATGTTGACTTGAGTAGATCTCAAGTCAGCTGTGAAGTTTATAATCTCTTACCCATAAACTAGCTTCTCTGAATGACAAAATTAATTTTGAGCTGGATGTTTGCCAAGACTATGGTCCCAAGGCTCTGTGTGCACACCCTAGGACCAGCTTCAGGCTGGCTTTTAAAGAGGTGGTTGTTTTCTTAGGGGGCCACAGGTACTGCCATCCTGAATTAATCAGTGTGAATGTTGCTTTAATAAGTCAGACATGGTCTATTTGATTAGCAGAAGTCCAATAATACAGTGACTTAAAGAGAAGCTCCAGCCTACTCAATGAATTCAGTGATGTTGGACTATCTATCATATGAAGTAATTTTTTTAGGTTGTCCTACTTTTCAGTTTTGTTTTTTTAAGTCCCAATAGATTAATCCACTTGTTCAGTGATTAACTTGCTTATCTTGCCAGACAGAAATCTAAGGTCTTCCTGTTGTGTTGTATTAGGTTTGGTGTTTGAAGTACCAGTCATTCTCTTTTCTTGCTATTAAATTTATGGGATGACATTGATTAATAAGATTATACAGGTTTCAGGTGTACATTTCTATGATGCATGATCTTCATATTGCATTGTAGCCCGCCACCCAAAGTCAAATAATCTTCCATCACCATGTATTTGAACCCCTTTACCCTTTACTACTACACCCTTCTCCCCCCTTCCCTCTGGTCACCACCATACTGTCTGTGCCTATGCATTGTTTGTTTGTTTGTGTGTGTGTGTGTGTATGTATTTCTGAATATTGTTTTATTTATTTATTTTTTAAAATTCTTCTTGTTTAAAGTATTACATATGAATCCTTTTTCCCTCATTGACCTCTCCCCGCTCATTCCTCCCCCCCCCCCCCAGCACATGCCCTCACCACCCCCCCCCCCATGGACTATGTCCGTGGGCTATGCTTATATGCATGCGTACAAGTCCTTTGGTTGATCTCTCACCTCCCCTCCCCTCTGGCCTTCCCCCTGAGGTTGGATGGTCTGTTTGATTCTTCTGTTCCTCTGGATCTATTTTAGTTCATCAGTTTTTTGTTGTTCATTATATTCCACATATGAGTGAGATCTTCGCGTTTTTGTTTTGTTTTTTTTTCTTGTTCATTTGTTGCTTTCAGTTTGATATCCCACATATGAGTGACATCATATGGTTCTTGACTTTTTCTGTCTGACTTATTTTGCTTAGCATGATCATGCTTGAATAGTCAATAAGCCTTAGGTTGCCAGTCCTTTCCTCCTGTCTCATTTTAAATAACACTCCTGTGAGGCAACAAGGTGGAGGCCAATTCATTCAAGCATAATCAAGGTAGGGTCAATTTGACCGTGAAAGAAAGAAAAGGTCCTTTCTAAAAGCCCATTCGTGCATGAAGGCACAGGAAATTGTGTAGATCTTTTCTCCTTCTTTAGAGATTACAAGGACAGGAACACTGGGGATTCCAATTTGGAGAAGACTCGTTGTCTTGTGTTTCCTGCAACAAATCAGTTTGGATTTTGCAAAGCATGGACGAGTATCAGTATTGAGGAAAAACAAGACACAAGTAGACTGTTTCATAAATATGTGTGACCCATGCTTATTAGCTTATCAACTTTTCATTTGCTTTGAACTAATCTGGTAACAAAGAATTTAGCATTAGTTATTAAATATTAATTGTTAATGTTTCAAGTTAAGAATCAAAGTATTATGAACCTATTGGCCAGAAATTGTGATGAGTCCTAAATTTAACAAATGGCATTTTAAAAAAATCTCTGGTATGTGTTTATTATATTATTTAAATTTAAATATAGCTATTGATTTATCCTTGGAATTATATGAAGAGATTAAAAATAATTTTATAAAATTTGAATGCTCTGATTTATAGTGCCCCTGATATTTAATAAACATTTGTATATTGCATTTTTAAAGATTTGCTGATTATACCTACTTTAATTTACCTTCCTGGTTAAACTGTACAGGAAGAATATTATTTAAATAAGTTGATAGCTCTATAACTTATTTCAATTTGTTAAGAAGAATCAATCCTTTGAGTATCTAAAACTCTATCTAAAACAATCTTTACTCGTTTGTTGGTAATATGGATACAATTTAATTTTACCAATTTATACTCTAAATACAATAAAATCAACAAGTACCTTTATATTAATGGGGAATGAATATATATTTAGCCTACACTGAATACTAATAGGTACTTCACATAAAGCTGATCATGAAGAATGGTCTTCTGAATACAACGCATTGATAATAAAGGGAGGAAAATGTAAAGAGGTACAAAAATAGACTTTAATTAATAAGATGTGCTTCTTTAGCTCTTTAAAATTATTTTCCTCTGGGGTTCAAGTAGAAGGGGGAGCCTTTTTGTTTATATCCTACTCAGCAACAAGGAGTGAAGCAGTCCCTGAACAACAAAGCTGAAATGCTTTAGTTGGGTCCTGGAGACCTATGACTCATTGCATAGGGAGGGGGTCTATACTACATACAACTAGTTCATTATTGCTGCTACCTGTGTTTTCCTTGATCTTTGGAATATCGTTGGCTTCCCTTTAATCAGAGCTAGTTCAAATCTCCTGAGGGCCTAGAAAATGCTCAGCCCTTTCTGCCTTCTTAGTTTATTTAATAGACCGCATTGTCCTTGATCCCCATCGTATTCTATCAAAAATTTACTTAATGTGTAAAGCTCTGGATACATTTGGGTTTGTCTCTCAAGGGTTTGGTTGACAATTTATTTCCATGTGCCAGATCATAAAAAGCATTCTGTCCAGAGTAGATAACAGGGGAACACATTTTTCAGTTTTCATATTCATGATGAATGTAACCAGCTTTCTCAATGTGCTGTATCTTTTTTTGCTGCATCTTAATAGATCTGTGGCTGTAATCTTGTGTGTCAGGACTATCAGCTAATTGGGATAAGTTATGTATGTTTATATTACTGTTATGATCTATAAAATGCTATTTTATCTGAAGTGACATAGACAGAGACTTTCTATATTCTAATTCTTATGAAGTTGTTTGCAGTATAAGACTCTACTGTGGTACGCTTGGGAGCGGAGGTCAGAAGCTTTCTGTCAACTATGCGGGATACAGTTAATTAGTATATTTCATAGGATAATCAGCATTGAAATGTAAATGCAGTTGTTCTGTACCTGATATTTAGGAAAAAATCTAGAGGTGAGCTGATTTTGGTGTTGTGAATTTTAACAAGCAACGTTAAGATCTCTTTCAATAAACTTTGGCTTAGTCACAAAAATGCCCATTTTTGTAGCATGATCAGCTTATCAAAAGCATTCATTACTTGCAGTGAAATACATGAGAAGTTGACAGAGAATAGTTATAAGAAAGAATGGTGAGGGTTTGATTTCAAAGTACTGTTGTTCAGAGGTATAACCAGTCATGGAAGTATGTGAGTATGATAGACACATCATGATTAATGCATGGTAAGGGTTTCAATTGTATATAAAGAATAGAAAGCTGAAGAAGAGAAGTCTGGCCACCTGAAATTTGATTAATAAAACTGTCATGATTTTCAATTAATTTGACAATTTAATACCAGCCAAACTGTCCCAGTATTGAGAAAACTAATAGGCATAGTTTTGCTAAAAACTGATCATTCTAATTAACAATCTTTCCCCCCCCCCCCCAAAAAAAATTATACACTATAGTGTATGTATGCGATTCATGGCTGGGATGTGACATTTAAGTGGGGATTTAAAATAAAGACTCCTGATTAATGATGCAGATGCCTGTGAATAAATTGGACTTGCTCTGGAGTTATATATGCTTGGAGCAGGGGGCGGGGTAGAGGGAATGTGGACTGACTATTACTCTCCTCCTTACTCAGGTGAGTTCAAAAGATGATTAGTTTATAGCAGTGCACTTCCAGATTTTTGACCCATAAATAGTGTTCTCGACAAGCTGAGTCAAGAAGCTTTACTTTTAGACTCTAATCTAATACTTTATTCCTAACTATTAAAAATGAATATCTATATGTGGAGAAATGACTGGATGGGTAGAGAGATGAGAGATAGATAAGAGATCTGGCAGACTGTAGCAAATAAGAGAATGCAGATTTATTTCTCAAGTTGGCAACATGTATTCTAAACTGTCACTTATCCTCCTATCATTTAAAATGCAATTAATACAATGTACAGAAACTTCTAAACGTTTTAAGGACTGTAAGCTTCAATAAATAAAGTGTTGTCCTTGAAAATGGCATAATGGAAGACAAATTTAGTCATGCACTAGATGCTTATTCACTGGAAGAAAAGATTCCTTTAATTTTTGAAAATGTTTATTAAAATACAGCACATTATATGCATACTTAAAGTTGATGTTAGTGCAGCCTCCACATTTATAAATCATAATTGCAATGCATTTTCCAAATTGGGCAATGGAGGGTAGAAGCCACCTTGATAGAATTGGTCTTAATAATTAATTGTTAATGAAGACATCTTTGACTTTTAGCATTCTAGATGTTATAGTCTATAACTGTTAATTAAGATGACTGACAAAATTGTTTCTTAAATCCACAGTTAGTCATTTGCCTCCATAATGTATTAATTGGTAAAATTTTTCATTATTTCAACATAACAGAAAGCCCTATGGCTCTTGGTTCACTTCAGAAACTTTAAACTTATCTAAAGCAAAGTGACTTTATTATTAAAAAATTAAAGACTTAACTGTCTGCAAAAAGAATCATTATTGAATCCTTCTTTGATGCTGACCACATACAGTGATCATTTTTCCCTGTAGAAGAGGAAATTAAGTGGTTGCATTAAACAAATCCATCCATGTTGATATTTCTAAATACAGTTAAAGAGTTTTAAACAAATGGATTACCTCTTAATATAGTAAACAGATATTTAATATTTGGTAAATGTCTAAGTGTTAGTGTTAAGCATTGTGACCAAGCATACAGACTTTAGAGCCAAACTGCTTCGATTCAGACTTTCTCTTATTTCTTGACCTCTCTGTGCTTGAATTCTACATCTATAAGTACATATAGTAAGTTATCTTTTAGATTATTGCATTGCTTAATGAGTTCATATGTTAAAAACATCTAGAATACTGCCTGGCACATGGTAAATGCTACAGTATGTTTACTATTATTGTATGCATTCTGCTTTGGGGGAAAGAGACCTTAATTAAAAATGGCTTAAACAAAAGAAAAGTTTGTTTAGCTGTAAGTGTCTGAGTAGTAAAATCTAAATTGGAGCAATAAAATTGAGTAGGTAGCTCCTTCCTGCAGAATTTGAAAAGTTTTGTCTTTTAGTTCTAATAATCCTAAGGTGTTGTCCTCATTTGCTTGGTCAAAAGTGGATATTGTCATAGAAAGGGAAAGAAAGGTCAGATTCCCTTTAAAGAACATGATCGGGAATTTGCCCTCATCACTTCTGCTCACTTATTATTGGCCGGAACTTAGCCACATGGCCACACTTAGCTTAGGGAGACTGGCAGATTCCTTTTTTATTTTTCATGGCCATGTGCCCAGCTCAAAGTTCCATCAACCATGCAAGGAAAGCAGAGAAGAAAGTTTATTAGAAAGAAAATTCTCAGTCTCTGCCACAAATAAACTTACATGGAGTCAGCACAGTGGTGGCTTACCTACCCAGAGCTGGTAGGTTCTAGTATTGAGTTTCCATAGTACATGCAAATACATGCGAAAAAGCACTTCTGCATTTTTTTTCCGACATGTGAACATAAGTACAACTCAAACCATTGATTATAACTATTACTAATTTTCCTGGTTTCCCTTTAGTTTACAAATATCCATTAAAGCTATTTGTTCTTTCAGTGAATAAATACTATGATTTTCTTTTTTTCTACTGTTCTATCCCAGCTTCTTTATAAATTAACTAGAGGCCTGGTGCACAAAAATTTGTGCACTCAGGGGCGGGGGGGGGGGGGGCGTCCTTCAGCCCAGCCTGTGCCCTCTCGCAGTCTGGGACACCTCGGGGGAATGTCCACTTGCCAGCGGGGAGCAGGCCCAAGGTGCAGTTGGACATCCTTAGTGCTGCTGAGGAGGTGGGAGAGGCTCCCACCACTACCGCTGTACTCGCAGCCATCAGCCTGGCTTGTGGCTGAGCAGAGCTCCCCCTGTTGGAGCGCACGGACCACCAGGGGGCAGCTCCTGCATTGAGTGTCTGCCCCCTGGTGGTCAGTGTGTGTCATAGTGACCAGTCATTCCCAGTCATTCTGCGTTAGGGTCAATTTGCACATTACCCTTTTATTTTATAAGATAGAGGCCTGGTGCATGGGTGGAGGCCAGCTGGTTTGCCCTGAAGGGTGACCTGGATCAGGGTGGGGCTCCCCACTGGGGTGCCTGGCCAGCCTGGGTGAGGTGCTGAGGGCCTTTTTCAGGCTGGACACACCCCCTTCAGGGTGGGGGGTCCTGGTGGGGTGCCTGGCCAGCCTGGGTGAGGTGCTGAGGGCCTTTTTCAGGCTGGACACACCCCCTTCAGGGTGGGGGGTCCTGGTGGGGTGCCTGGCCAGTCTGGGTGAGGGGCTGATGGCTGTTTGCAGGCTGACCAAGCCCCCCAGCAGGGACCCTCACCCCATGAGGGTGTGGCCATCCTGGGTGAAGGGCTGATGGCTGTTTGCAGGCTGGCCACAGCCCCCAGCCACCCAAGCTCCCAGTGGAGGCTGGCTGGAAGCAGGTATCTGGGATTTATTTATCTTCTATAATTGAAACTTTGTTTCCTTGAGCAGGGGCAACAGCCGGCCAGGGCAGGCCAGAAGGCCATCGCTGGGGCAACCAAACCTCCTGCTTGCTCCACCTCCGTGACTGCTGGCCGCCATCTTGGTTGGGTTAATTTGCATATAGTTGCTCTGATTGGCTGGTGGGTGTGGCTTGGGGCATAGCAGAGGTGTGGTCAATTTGCATGTTTCTCTTTTATTAGATTAGATTTTCTTTCTTGCCTTCTTACCTGCTATCTTCTTTCATCTCCTGGGTTAGATAATATATAAACTTCCCAAATTGCTATTTGGAAGTTTCTGCTCTAAGAATCATTATTGTGATGGGAGGTTGATCCTTGGTCTTCGCGAATCACCTTCATATTTCTTTGAAATCCATAACCTGACTCTCTCTTCCCTAAGCACTAAAGTCAGAAGCCTTAGATTTGTTCATAAAGGCTTAATGGATTATAGATTGTTTATTAGCCTAAGGGAAATAGGTTTTATTCAAAGCACAGCCTTTTCAAAAGGACTGGAGCAAAGATCTGTAAGTTAGTTGGACTATTTTTTATTGCTTTACATGTATGTACAGGTTAACTACATATCTTCTTTCAACTTTTTAAAAATAGGGAACAAGTTCAAATAAAGAAGTCAGCCTTCAAAATGAGAGCTTGTTATTCATACTGTGTACTTTAGTATGATTTATTTGCTGAAATTGTCCTAGAATAATGGTGAGTGACTAAGTGCAAACTTAGTGGTGGAAAAAAACACATGCAAACTTACTAAAGTTTTATTACTCAGGAGGACAAAATATACTCAGGAAAACAAGCATTTTTTTTCAAATAATAAATCTAGAAGTACGGTTTTGTTTTGTTTTTAACATTGGGCAATGACCAGGGTATAAAACATCTTTAGCATCACTTCATTCAGTAAATGAGAACTGCAAAAAATCTGCTGGAGTGAACTCGATACAAACATGGAATAAATGTACTCTTAATGCATCATCATTAGAGCCAATATATAGCAGATGGCAGATTTCTAGCTGATGTAGAAATTGAACTCTCCTGCCATATGTAGTTTTCCTAGTTTGGAAACATATTAGAAAGGAAGAGAAGATGCCATTGTATAAAGCCAGAAGTGTGAAATATTCTGTGTATAAAAAAATAAATCCATAAATAAGCCATTTCCTGAAAGAGTCTACATGATTATGTAGCCCAATTCCCCAAAGTGCTAGCTTGGGGTCAGATCAATTTTGAACATAATAAAAGGATGGCATTTTCTCCTGCACTATGCCAAAATCTTTTGAAAATTTCATATCTACAGACAGGATCATTACATTTGAAAAGTGGATGGGCTACCCATAGAGAGCATGCATTATCTGAAATAAATGTTCATTTCAAAAGGAAAGTTTGAGTGACTTGGGGTTAGCAGCAGAGACACCTCTTAATCATAAAAATAAGTTTTAAGAACCTTGCAAGAGGCAAGGAATATATCCACAGAAAACTAAGCTACATTCATTTCCCAATGAATAAGGCATTATAAATAGATTATGTAACAAATTATTGTCGTGGTATACTTAGCGGAAATTTCAGAAACCAGGTCTGAGGAACCATTCAGTGGAAAGGTACTTGCTTATTGAGAGTAGAATCTTTCTTTTGGGGACAAAAGAAGTGGCAGATGAAATATCTTTTTCAGGTTCTGTGGACATTTTAACTTGGTGATTTAGATTGGTCTATAAAGAACTTCATAAATTTAGAGAGGTACTACAGAAGTCTAGCAGGAGTCTTGACGACTAGCCTGAATTTCCAATTTTTTAGGTTTTTGTCACTGAATATTTTCCTGGGATTTCCAAGCATTTGTTAAAAAAAAAAAAAAAAATTAGAGCATCAGCTGAGGCATATTAGCCTGTTGGATAATGTTGCTCAGAATAAGAAAGTCAAGAAGAGATTATATGTGTCTACATATTTAATTATTCATATTTATATTTATATTCAGTTTTGTTAATGTTTATTTCTTTTTCCTTCTGTGCCTTTAAGAAGTGATTTTTTATTTTTTTTTATGTAAAGACATTGAGACACTGAATAAGGGTATCAAAGAGACCTGCCATAATTGTTTTAGTTCCTTGGCTCTTAGCACTTATGGAAACTTCATTATTTTATTGGTTGAAATCACCTATTTTTATTAATTATGGTATTAGTCTAAAATTAGGCTTATTAGAAAAGGCTAAGGAAGTGAGGCATGGTAATCAAGAAAAAGGAAAAATAAGGATTAGAGTTTCAAGGGCATAATTTTTCTAATGAGCCTACTTATTTCTAAGGACTTCTCACTTCCTGTGTTGCCTTCCTCCATTTCTCCTTTACTTACCAGTATACCACTGTACCCTGTATTCCTGAGAAAAGTTCTTCTCGGACTCAGTACAGAGAGAATTGAACCAGATGGAGTCTCTCTACCGAACCGGCTCATAGATCCCTGCTTCCCTTGCTTCTTCCCAATGGAGGGCTACACTGGCCTATGTTATGTGACTATGGAAGGCACTTTGGGGTGAGGAACTATCGCTGGTATAATTGGTCTTTCTTATAGCTGTGTGGCATGTTGGTCAGAAAGATGAAGAAGAGGGATGAGTCCAGAAGTCCAGACTGAGCAGCCAGATGTCAAGTAGGAGCTGAGACAAGTTAGATGTGGGCCAGTGAAGCAGGTTTGGGGTTGGGAGGAATTGGGTAGAGAAGGCAGAAAATCTTTCAGAGGTCTAGAAAGCTAGAAATATTTGAGACCTGAGTAAGTGTAGAAACAGAAAGACTTACAGTATGTATCCTTAGGGGCACATACAATGGGTGTTGTGCAGCTTCAGCTGGTTTTCATTTAAGTTGCGTTAGCCTCACGTTCTAGTCAACCTGCTCAATTCATTCCACAAATAATTATTGAGGTCTCCTTCTATTCCAGACAATGTACGTCTCTTTTATTCACTGATTATAGTTCTGAATGACTTAAGATTAAAAATAAGAATCAAGTCCAAGTTTATTGGATCAAAATTTGATATCATTGATACTTTTAAAAAGGTAATCAAGAGAGAGGTTCTGAAGGCAGAAGTGGAGGTACACTCCAAATATGTGTTGAGCGCCGGAAGCTTCTTTGCAATAAATGTCAGTGTACCCTTCAAAGGGAACAACACTCATTTTGATCTGTAAGCTCTGGTAAAACAATCTGGGAAAAGCAATCTGTCATATTACTTTTTAGCTGCATGTTGCCTAAATTGGTCCTGAACTTTTTAAAGATACCATCTTGGGACCTTGGTTCTTGGTTAGCCCACCCAGACCTCTTGAGTACGTTTCCTAAATGGAGGTAACAGATCTGAGGGAATGGTCAGTTCTGCTCAAGGACTGAAGAAACTGACCTGGAGTCCTCCTTTAAATGAATAACACATTTCAGAACCTGTTAGAGGTTGGCAATGACCCATAATACTTTACATTAGGCCAGGGGTGGGGAACCTTTTCATGTCAAAGGCCATTTGGGTATTTATAACATCATTGCAGGGCTATACAGAATTATCAACTTAAAAATGCGCCTGCTATATTTGGTCAAACATTTAATTAACTCACCCCTAATGCCTTTGCAGGGCCAGACCAAATGATGTTGTGGGCCTTCTACAGTCCGAGAGCCGGATGTTACCCACCCCTACATTAGGTGACCAGCAGACTGTTCCCTCAGATGTTTTAGGCCTGTGTATCATAACTTGCTGTCACAACTGCTCACCTCTCCTGCTGTAGTGCAGACACGGCCTTAGACAATAAGCAAGTGAATGGGTGTGGCTGTGTCCCATGTAACTTTAGTTATGGGCACTGCCATTTCAATTTTCTGTAGTTTTCACATTTTATGAATATTACTATTCTTTTGATTTCTTTTCAAACATTAAAAAATGCAAAACGATTCTTTACTTCCCGGCATTAGGAAGAGAGAGGTTGGTAGGATTTGGCCCAGGACCTTAGCTTACTGACCCTTGATTAAAAGAGGAAACCAACATTCAGGAACTTCCAGTTGGGGGTGGTAACCTGCAGGGTGGCTGCAGCGTTGGGGCAGCTTCCAGGAGCCAGGCTGTGGGTGAGTTATGGGCAGCCCTGGAGTAAAGCATTTAAAGAACCATTAAGGTTTAATTAGCTGGCTGTGGAGCAGCAATGCTGGGCATGAGCGACTTACCCTGCTGCATGAAAACGCTTACTCAGGGCTCTGCAGGCCTGGTAAATACCAATGGTCCTTTGGAGGCCCCTTTGTTGAGATGAAAGCGGGGGCTAGAATTTATCGCTCCTGTGACTTCAGTTCCTGGACACACCAACTACTCTTGCTCTTTTCAAATAAAAGTCAGTGTGGATTTATTTAGAGACTTTGCCCATATGGAAGAAATATCAGAAGAGCATGTCTGAGAGAGCCGATATGCCTCTCTTAAAAATTTGGCAGGCCTCTGGCATGGGTAAAGGACTTCTAGCTGGAACTGGGGACATTCCCGTGTGACTCATAGGAGGATGGCCTTTCCCCGGTGCCTGACTTCCAGAGATGAGTGCTTCTCTGGAGGTGGGTTTATGGGTTGCAAAGGCAGTCCTGAGCATCTGGCCACCTTCGTTCCTCTCTGTTTAATAAATTCCCCCGAATCTGGCCAAATGCCCTCTGATGCCTAGTGTAGAATGGGAGCCCAAGCAAGCAGTTAGGGATATAATTTTAAGCTAAAAATCCTCCCTCGTTTGAAAATATTTGCTCATATTTCATATTAGTACTTGGAGGAAGAGGAATGCCTTAATGGATGCATGTGTCTGGGAAAACAAAGCAGGGTTATTTGTTGAAACCGTTGGTTCCTGGGAAAGCACATGAGCCAATGTTTCCTAACATCAGATTGCTTTCCCCTTAACCCAAAGTCTTATTTTTTTCTTTCAACTTTGGTGGTTCAACACAAGGAGCAAAATGAAAAAGCCTGTTCCTTCCTACAGCAGGCATACATGGGCATGATTACACTGAGGGCCTCTCCCTGCTATCTTCCTAGAAATAGAAATATGCGGGTGTCACGTGGCTACATTACATCCACATTCGACTGGTAATAGTACCTCAGCTGCAGGCAAATGGGCCCTGAGATAAAATGCAGCCCCGGAAAGGGTGCCTGTGCCAGCCTCATTTGAAGAAAGCGCTCATTATTCAGCCAGACTGCCAAGTGCACACGGCATAAACCCCTATGTTCTTTCCTCGGCCCCCCTTCTTTGTCCAGAGGAGATCTGATTTCGCCAGCGTTGTTTACTTCTTTAAAACCTAATTCCATTTCTCCGTTGGTCTCAACCAGCATTCCTAGCTCCAAAGCAATTCAAAGCAATAGATCATCAGGCCCCCACGAAACAGCCTCCCTCTTTTCTTCCTGCCGTCTCCTTCACCCAGGTGGCCGTGCTCTGCCTGCTGGAGAATCTAGGGACGAAGCACTATCTTACTACCTTCTGCAGACATTGCTTTCTCAGTTTACAAATCAGAAGATATTCAGAGAGGATGGTGTTAATGATCACGATAAAGCACAGGACTGGCATTGTGACTATCACTACCCATATCTTTTAAAGAGGATATTCAGAGGGAGGGTGGTGTGACCCTTATGCATCTTTATTTTCTTGCTTTCTTGTTACAGAGCAACTCATGCAAAGCAAGCCCACTTGGATAAGGTGCTTTGACTTAGCGGTGGGTGGTCAGGAGCTTATTCAAATTTGGAGGAGGGACTGGGTGATGAAATAATGAAGTGCCACATGATCTGTTTCTTTTGGGTGGAAGACATGCTACTTATGTGTCACTAATCACCTTGCACAAACGAGTTTCTCCTGTTGATGTTTTTCTTTCTTGGTTCTAAATGTGAACTTGGAGAGTCTGTGCTTTTCAAAACATGTGTGTGATAGAGAAAATGCTTGGTACTTTTTATTCAGGACAAATCTGGTAACCATTTTCTCACTATTTTATCTTCCTGAATTATCTTCCAAAATCATCTTCCAATTTCACTTAAAAATTAACTTGTAATTGTTTCTTACCATAGAAGTGCTGACAATAACTGGGTGGGCACGAGGAATGTTACTATTTGAGGTTTAGAATTCTGACTATTGCCTTTTTTCTTGTAAAAGACTAATGAATTTGCCAAAGGTTAGCTTATTATGGAATGCACAGACATTGTATTTACTTCCTGTACACTGAAGCAGTGAGGTACTGTATGTTTTACAGGGAAATAATGTATATACATAGCTATTTATAAATTATATGAATATGTTTTAATGCATCTGTTTGCAATAAGTATTTGAATTTAATTTACAACCTTAATTAATTAAGCCTACCCTGAAGTCATACCTAATATTAAGTTGCATTCAGAATTATAGTGAAATGACACATACTTTCTGCAGTAGGAAAGAAGCCAAATTGTATAGTTTTAGCAAATACCTCAAGTAGTTCCTGGTTTCTAATAAGATGCCTCTTCGGCCAGTCTTGATTTATATCACACACTTACATGAAAGGACAGGGAATAAGTGAATATTTCAGTGGAGAATAATGCTGGAGAGGGGAGAGGGAAGTTTTACTACCATAAATTACATATTTGCCCTAGAGAAATCAAGTAACCCAGCTTCAGACACCTTGATTGCATTGTAAGAAGGGCACCTAACAGTTATCTCTTCTAACAATAATATCTAGTGAGTAAACCTTCAATTTATTTGATGACTAGTTCTTGGCTTTCCTCAACCTTAGGGCTCTGCCAAGTTATACATCCATCATACCTTCTTACCAAGTGGCTCTATTTAAATGGACTCTGTTTCCTCCAACTCAACATTTTCGAAATTAAAGCTGACTTTCTCTACTGTCATGGTTCACCTTCTGCATTCCCTTACTCAATGTACTGACAGCCACCAAAGTCAGAAATCCAAGAACTGTCCTAGATTTCTCCATTTTCTTACTTGTTTCTCTCATAGCTTTTTATCGGCAGCATCTTGCCTGTGGTCTTATCTCAATATCTCTCTACCTGACTTCCTCCCCACTTCAACCATAAATGTTTTAGTTGAGGGAGTTGTCTTTTCTACTAGGATTAGTCCAGTCACTTCCCTGAAAGGTATTCTCTCTCCACTTTCATGCCTCCCTAAACCATCCCTAGGATTTTGTTCCGGAGTTCCTTCCCTTGGCATTGTTGGGGCTGGGAAGCACTTTGTTGTGGGGACTGATAGAGCATTATAAGGTGTTTAGCAGCATCTCTAGCCTCTACCTTCTAGTTGCCTGTAGCACTGCTCTCCCACTGGTGACAACCAGAACTTTTCTAGGCCTTGACAGATATTCCCTGGGAGCAAAACTGCCCCCTCAGTGGGCAACTGTGGATTTACTCCCATTGTTAAATAGGACTCTAAGCAAATAGATATTCAGTGAGTATCTGACAAAAAACTGGACACATGCTGCACCATCCTTACTGTTTATACATCCAAGCTAGAGATTCCAAAGAGGTTTTATTTGGGTTGGTCATTGAGTAAAGCCTCAAAGATGTATGTAGGTTGTGCACCAAAAATGTATTCTTGGATTTCAGGAACCTCCCACTTTGTTGTGTCTATACACTGCCCTCTACAAATTCAAGGCCCTTTCTTACAGTATAGCACCTTATCTCCCAAATTCAAATTACAAAATCATTTATAAATCAGTTTATTGGAAATAAATAGTCTAGAAATCTTCCTTGGTTATCAAAGGAAAAAAATCAATACATATTAAATAATATCTTGAATATCACTTTCTAAATGAATAAAGCATGCTGCAACATGAGAAATTGAATCTTATCAGCAGCTAGCACTTACTTTCATTTGTTTGAAGTGTTGTTTTATCTAACTTGTGGTAGACTCTGAGAATCATAATATATGGAAACAGATCACATCATGCCATTATAATCCATTTGTACCCTAATGGAGACTATAATTTTAGAGTCAGATGGCAGAAAGCAAACTTATCTCAAAAGATACGCTATATTTAGTCATCTTCCCTTTGTTACAGTTCCCATTTTAGGAATCAGACTCTCTAATATTTAGACCACATAAGCCCTGGGCAGTGTCAAGAGTAGAACATGCCTTCAAATACTGCCTAACATCTAAAATAAAAATTATATAAACACCCTTTTAGAAGATAATAACAAATCTCTATTTGTTTTATTTACACTCCCCATAATATTTTTCATGCTTACTGATGCTAAGGACAAAAATAAAAATCAGAGGAAAAGATTAAACATACTTGCCCTTTTATTTGGTGGGAGTCAGAACATAAAAAGAGAAGGCCTTGCCAGCGTAATTTCCAATTCAGGAAATTACAGAGAATGATATTAAAAATGAAACATAAGTGAACAAAACATGTAGTCACCGAATTTGAATAGCATTAGCACATAGTCACCTGGATTATTTCTGTTTTCATATACTTGTTCTTTAAAAAGTATTAAGCCTCAAGCTCAATAAAGTTATGTAGTGAAGCAATCTATAAGTCTGTACCTATTGATCTAATAAAACATAAGGAGTTCTATTTATCAATCCTTTGCCTTTAAATGCCAAAATTAATTTAAGTTTCTATTGCATAGTGGTGATGATGATGATGATGATGACGATGATATCTAGAAACAGAAGAACAATAGCAATGAGATTATTACACAATTCCCTATTATTTTTTAAGGGCTAAAAATAACTTCCTAATTGTCAAGAGGAACATTGAATTTCAAACTTGAATTTTATCTAAATTCTTCTTCTGAGATAATGCAAATTCATATATATTTATAGGAACTCTTTGAAGTCCTTTTTCAATTATATCACAATCATTTTTCATCATGATTTTTTAAATGTACCTACATAGATGACCATAAATTTTTTATTTTTTTTTGGTTGTTTGCCTCGCGTTTTTGGTTTATCGCTTTGTCTTCTACACCTTTGAAGACAATTTAGGGCACATGCATCTACTAGGTTCTTTTACTAAGTCACTGGTTAGTGGCCTTAACGAAATCTTGCTGAGATAGACCTTTTTGGGTAGCTTTTGATTACTTTCCATCACAGTTACAAATTGAGAACATTATTTCTATTGTGCATTGCTCTTTTGACAAGTTTCCTCAAATACACAGTCGCATGGAATGTCAAATTGACTATTAAGTGGTGAGCAGGTATTCTGAACTTTTTTCATATGGGTCTGTACGTGAAGGACTTAAATATATATAATGCTCTAGCAAGTGGCGTGCAAGTAAAACAAACTTCAAGTTTATAGAAATATTTCCTAAAATAGAATTTCATGAAATTATTTCTGAGATTTTTTTTCACATTCAAACATTGAAATACTACTGGATTTCTTCTTAAGTAAAACTTTTTTTTTAAAGTATCTTTCTCTTGGCTTGGACATATGATATAGTACATAAAACAACAGTCTCATGCCTTGCCCCAGAGATGTTTCTACCTTAAGTGATAATGGCAGCAGGAGGCTAGAATTGTGTTAGAATAGAGTGAAGTAAGAATAGAGTGAAGATGAAGTGTCTGCGGACTGCAGGGTACTAGCGGTTAGCACTTTCCCAAGTGCTAGGGATGTAATGGAGAAAAAAATTATAGTCTTTGTCCTTATGGAGTTTATAGCCATTTTGAAGAGAGCCATTATTAAAGGAATGCAGAAATTGTACTAATTTTTTTATTTACTTGTATTTTTTATTTTCTTTTTTGATTAAGGTATTACATATGTGTCCTCATCCCCCCTTTAACCCCCACCCCCACCCGTGCTCATGCCCTCACCCCCCTGGTGTCTGTTCCATTGGTTATACTTATATGCATGCATACAAGTCCTTTGGAAATTGTACTAACTTTAAAACCATCTTAAGTTTCTTAGAAGCAGAACTTAGAATGCTGTAAAACCATCTAGTAGGAGACAGCTGAGCTAGTTTGGGAGGTCAGCAAAGATAGTGGGAGTTGATTAGGCGGAGGTTGGAAAGATGCCAGGTAAGAGATTCCATGTGGATGATACAGCGTGGGCAAAGGCCTTGGGGCATGGGGAGAAATCACACTCTTAGGGAACTGAAATGCTATTGTTACCCTTGATCAATGACTATTAACTGAGGGCCCTCAAAGGTCCTTGCACCAGAGCTATTTCTGATGATCACCATGATTTCCAAGGGAAAGCCCTCTCAATTGTGTATATGCAGAGTAAACTAAACATAGCTGCCCATGAAACCATTTGTTTTGCATCTTTCTTTTTCTGTTTTGTTGGTATGGAGGAGAATGAATAAAAGAAACACTTCTCTAAAAAAACTGTGCTCTAGCTAGGAAAAATAGAAGGAGGAATGATATATGAATAGATTAGATAGGTAGGTAGGTAGATAGATAGATAGATAGATAGATAGATAGATAGATGATAGATAGGTAGATAGATAGATTGACAGACAGACAGACAAAGGCATTTGCCTAGAGAATAATGATCCTGGGGTTCTGACAAGAATGAGTATAGAGACAGGGCCTGTTAATAGGGGCCACTGGTATCATCTATTGAGATACAAATGGTAGTTAGCACAAATTGTAGGTATCACAAGGGACTGCATATATAAATCATAAGCTCTGGTTCCATACTCAAATATGTAGCAGTTATGTGTAGCAGAAAAGGAAACATTTAGATAAGCAAAGAAAAATAGTCACAGATATATAGACACCATTTAAGTATCTTGAACAAATTAAGAAAAGATTGTGCTCATGCATTCTCCGGTTTTCATAAAGGACATCCAATGTCAAGTTCAGCTCTTTGTTCAAATTGGGGCCGCAAAATTCTGCACCAAAAAGGGAAGGAATTGATTCATTTTGGCATGTGTATTTTGTATTATAAACAAGAAAGATGGTCAACATTACAAGCAGACTAAATGTTGAGGACTCTTGTTCATTCCGTATACATTTCTATGAAAATGCATGACTTAAATGCATCTTGAGGGATAGTAATTTTTTGTCTTGTTGAAGAAAAAGTACTTTCTTTCCAGAGCATTCTAATAACTGGGTCTTTACAAGAATTGGAGATTACTTATAAAATAGGGGGGAAAAACAATCCAGTAATAACTAACATTTGTATCATACTTTATGGTGCACAGAGCAATTTCACATTCATTATCTCATTTGACAGTTCTTTCCTGTTTTCTTCCATTCCATCCTTACTGTGTGCCAGGCAACCCAGCAGGCTGTCAGGCAACAGTGAAGAAGCCATACATACACTGCTGTCTCCTTGTTCACAGAACTTACATGCCTCAAAAATTAAGGGAGATAGGTGAGGCTTATCTTTCTATTCCCATGTTACAGATAAATTATCCAAAACTCAAAAGAGTTTGAACAAGCATCCATGGGAAAAGAGATCTATTTGGATTAACTTAAGCCCGAGAAGATGTTGATATGATTACTCTTTGACCTCAGAGTGAGATCAGGGTTGATAAGGTTAATTGGTAAAATTTTCTGACACTCAAAACTCATGGTCTCTATTTGCCTCCGGTACTCAAAATTATTTTCTTGCTTCAATTATCACCAAATTGTGGAAGAAATGCCAACTTTGATTTTGTTTGGCATTGATTCATATTTTCAAAGAATTCATCTGATTACAGAGTATGATACAGAGGAGATAATATAAAAATTGGAAGTCAACAATAGGACCAAAATTATATCATTTATTCCAAACTTTGAATTGTATCTTCATTTGAAGCTGTAATGAATGAATGCCTTAAATAGGCTCTGTAGATTGCCACCTGAGTGATCCGCCTAAAAGTAAATGTAACTTTCTATCCTTGGCTTATAGCTACTTAGTGGATCTCCTTCGCTTACATCCCAAGTTTTAAAATCCTTGGCATTTCACAGCAAGCTCTTTATGACATAGGCCCTGCCTGTCTTTCCAGTCACATCTTCTGCTTCCTACTTCTCCCTTAATGCTCCAAAAATGTAACACAGATGGAAAAGGCCATAAAAGTAAAAAAGTAATAACTCTAAACATTTTGATTAAATATATCAGTGCCTCATACCCCAGGTATGAAACACTACATTGCTTTAGGCATGGTAAATAATTAATTTTATGATAAAAGTGGAATCAACTTCTCCATAGTAATACATATTTTTCTTTAGGCCAAACAGTTTAAATGTCTCTCTCATCGCTATGTTTATTTTAAAGATGCTTGGGAAAATTAGGATTTTCTTTTGCTAATAGAAACCACTTTGCTTTGTGGATTTTTTTTTTATGGTCGGCTCTACTACAGATGCCCCCCCCCCCCCCTTTTCCCCACCTTTGCCTCCATCCACCCTGCCTCCCACCCCCCTAAGCTTTTACCACATTATTGAAGTATAAAATAAGGGCAAAAAAAGCATGAACTTGGTAAGAAGGGTGAGTGTGTGACTTGTGGCATAATTGGATAAGCAGGACATTTTTAAATCTTAGGAATTGTTTTTCAAGAGTGCATCTGTTTATAACTAAAACACTCTTTCCAATTATTTTCCAGGCTGGTGAGCCGTCATTAAGTTATTTTGTATTTTAAACACTTTCTTTTTAAAATTTATCTTTATTGTTGAAAGTATTACAGATGCCCCTCTTTTTCCTCCATCATCATTCTACACCCACCACACCTCCCAAATAATTTACTAGAATGATCCCAAGAAGGCTTGATGCTGTAGCTTCTCTTGACCTGATCAAAAGATTTTACCGCAGTCTCATTGAACCCCGCCCTGCTGTACTATTTTGAACTCTGAATGGTCTTTTGCTAAGTCAGGTCACAGTTTCATCCCTCTGTTTTGATATCTTTGTAAATTTTTTTTTTTCTGACATGGTGAAATAAGTGCCACTATACTTCAGTAATCTGCTTCCTAATAAACGTAAATAGAAAGTCCCATAGAGAGCTTTACCAGTTGAAAATGTAGTGGCCTTCTATGACTTTTGGGGCTAAATTTAAGTTGTTTCAGATTACAAATGGTATGTTGAGATATTTTAACAGGAAGCACTATCCATGGTCACTGTATATGATTTCAATAATATATAATGCTTTGAGCCACTTGGCAGATTTCCATATAACAACCAGTGCCTGAAGAGTGGTGATCATTTAGTTGCCACCCAGAATTTTTTTTTTAATATATTTTATTGATTTTTTTACAGAGATAAAGGGAGAGGGATAGAGAGTTAGAAACGTTGATGAGAGAGAAACATCAATTTAGCTGCCTCCTGCACACTCCCTACTAGGGATGTGTCCGCAACCAAGGTACATGCCCTTCACCGGAATCGAACCCGGGACCCCTGAGTCCTTAGGCCGACGCTCTATCCACTGAGCCAAACCAGCCAGGGCTGCCACCCAGAATTTTATGGTCTTTCCCGACCCCCTTCTAACAGCCTTGTTAAATACACATTTCTAGTAATGGTAGATTGTATAGAAGAATGTGAAACAATTTGAAGGCTGTTTCATCAAAGACATAAAGAAAAATAAGGGCGGAGGCCTCCCCTGGAACTCCCACCTGGAAATGCATATTTTGGAGTTATGTAAGCAGACACACAACACTTGACACTTAAATGCACTTGCTGCTTTTCTGGGTGTGCTGGGAAATCAATTCAGCTCTGCTCCATTACAAGGGCGTCCTTTTATTTTATTTATTTATTTTTTAAAATATTAGAATTTTATTATTTTGTCTGTTCAAAGGCTGTATTATCAACAACAAAATTCAAAAACTTCTGCCGCCTGCTTAGAACATGCTTGCATTCTTGTGTCCTGTACTTTCTGGAAGCTAATGATAACATTATACCTTGGGGTGTGTGGGCTATCTTGCCTAGGGTTACCACTCTTGAATAAAAGAGTAAAGTTCAAAAGTTCACACAACCATCCCCCCAAAAACCCAGTTCTGAGAAGGGGATCGTTCCGTGGCAGCACCCGACCAGTTTAAGGCACAAATACAAACGGTAGCATCCCAGTTTGTTCCCTGGATCTAAGCTCATCGAAGTCCAAAAAATAGTAGGCTGCATTTGTCCTTAGATAACTCAAGTAAATTCTCTGTGGAAGGACTCAGTCCTTCCTTGTTTTTATATCTTCCTTCCCCTCGCCCCCGTACGGTGCACAACTCCTCAAAGGAGAGCAATCTTACCACCAGTGGCATGTTTCTGCTCTTGGTAAGAAGCAGAGTAAAGCTTCCTTTGGATTGTTAGGCCAAACAATGAAGCCAAGGGGTAGGAGGAACAGAAACGAGGGAGTCCTTTTAAAATAGCTAAAGTTATTTGTTGACTTCTCTTTTGAGCTTAGTACTCAAAACAAGTATGGCCTGCACAGTGCATTTTTATTAACTCCTGACTTAAAGAGAGAGAGAGAGAGAGAGAGAGAGAGAGAGAGAGAGAGAGAGAGAGAGAGAGAAAGAGAGAGAGAAAGATGAGATCGTTGGGGGGCTTCTGTTGGCCAAACAACATGGGCTTCCCATGTTCTTAAGAAAGAAAGCACTCACGTGACTCCTCATCTCTATGCACCTTCTGAGCACATGTGTCAGGCTTCTTTATTTACTTACGTATTTAACAGCTGTATGTTTTTCGGAAGGAATGGGATTGTCTATGAGGGTATAAAGAGTGAGCTGTAAATACACTCACTCTACCTCCTTAAAATCCAAAGAGGCGTCAAAGAGCCTTTTTCTTTATATTCCTTTTGAGCACCTCACCTTTCTTTTATTGACTCAACATGGCTTGAATACATGGGCCACTTTCCTTTAAATATTTCCACTTTGTATTTCAGTCTTCTAATTTAAACCGGTCATTAAAATTGCAGCACTGTGCTTCTTTGCAAGGTAGTAATAATGGGCTGTAATATATCCATTACTGTCATCATGAAACACAGCAATTGCATGGTTCAGTTGATGTTGTGGCATGCAGGACATGATAAACCAACATGACTTTTGACGCCACTGTTATACAGAAATTTATTTATAATACTTAGGATATTTTTTGATAACTTGATCTTCATAGTGTAGAGGCGAGAATCAGCCAGTTTTTGCTTAAGTTTGAAGGAGCTATATTTGGAGTGAAAGAGGATTCCGTAACTTACCCAAAATTTGAAGAGTTGGTTCCACCAAGATGGGTAGTGTTTAGACATGTAAATGAATTAGAAGGAACTCGAAGAATAAATAAAAGGCATAATAAAGTTTTAATATGTTAAGAAAAAAACAAAGTTTGGGTGAGGAACCCAGGCATCTGAATAAAGGTCAAGAGTGGGGAGACAATGATATTGTCAGTACTGCTCTAAGGAGATCACTCACCATGCAAAGATTTATTTTATGTGTGAAACTTTGGTTATGAAAAATAAATTGTTTTTAAAAATAAAACCTTTGGATTTCATGTGAATATTTGCCTTCAATATTTTCAGAAATCCAAAGCATACGCTGAATAAAGCAAATTAGACTAATATTTGATGAATCAAATCTTTGCTGAAGTTATAGTCTTCAAATCTTTATTGATTTTTCAGATGATTTTTATAAGCTATAGCTTCTTGCTGCAATAATCATCCTTCTAGTTAATAACACAAGGCTTAGGCAAGTATACCGGATTTACTTTCTGGTCGTTCATTTATTTCCTTTCAGACAATGTTCTTCAACTGTCACTCTGACATCTAAATTTGGTACCAAGTTCATCATAAAAGATAACATTGTTGTCCAGTAGCTTCACTTCCAATTATCCAGGACCTAAATGAACAGAACAAATGGAGTGATGATATTCTTGGGGTTGAAGAAAACCACTGTTTTTATTTTGCTCAGTCTGTCCTACAGAAACCATGGTTGATACCTTGTCATTCCAAACATATGAATGCTTCTGAGCTATTTGGCATCAATTTGGTAGCACATGCCACACTTCCACCCTGAGTTAAGCAAACAAAGAGAAAATCTGTTGCAATAAAGCCTCTATCTTTTCTTTAGAAAGTTTGACTTAGTTCACTTCTACACAGATTTTTCTTCAATTGTCACTCTGGCATCTAAATTTGAAATCAACCAAAGAACTTGTGTGCCTATATGCATAACCCATGACACAGACAATGCTCGGGTGGTGAAGGCCTAGGGCAGGGGGTGGGAGCTGAATAGAAGGGGTCAATGCGGGGGTCGGGGGAAAGGGACATATGTGATACTTTCAACAATAAAGATTTTGAAAAAAATAAAATTCGGTACTTCATCCTAAAAGATAACATTGTTGTCCAGTAGCTTCAATTCCAAGTATAGAGGACCTAAAGAAACAGAACAAATTAGTTGACATTCTTGGTGTTTAAAAATTCTGTGTTTGTCCAGTCTCTTTTGTAGAATCCCTGGTCTGTCCCTTTGTTGGGGCATATCTGTATATTCCCCATTCTGACAGAGGAATTAACTGCTACAGGGGATCTGATTTCGCTCATAGTTTCATTGGCTCTTTATTTCCCTTATTCTATTCTAGCCTATTTTTATTCTCTTTATCTCTTCATCCTCCAGCTCTTGTTTCAGAGAATCCATGTTTTCCTTTGATTTTATGAAGACTTGAGTATTCATCGTGTTAAACTAATTTTGGAGGGTTTTTTTTTTTTTTCTAGTGTTTATTCTTCACTTGCCAGTTTTTTGTCACATTGATTTAACATTTTTCCTAGCTCCAGTTTTCAGTGGGAAGTTGTCTTAAGGGTTAGGTTTAGTTGAGTGAAACTATGGGGGAAGTACAGGGGGGTAAACGAGGGAGTGTCAGCTTTAGTTCCATCTAGTCTTTCTTTTTTAACTATACATATTTTTTTTATTGTTGATAGTATTACAACAGACAGTATTATCTGTCTTTACCAACACACCTGTCCCTGCAGCAACTTCTCCACTCCTAGTGGTAGGGATTTAACACGTTCACCATGAACTGCTCATGTCACATGTCTTACCTGTGGTGATGCTATTTACTTCGTTTCAACTGACCAAAGGAAACAATTCATAACTCTTTGTTATCTACTGTTTCCCCATCTTATTGCTAAACCTATAATCTGTCCTATGCAAACGGTGAGCCTGAGTGTTTCCTCATTCAGACATGGCTCCCTAGTTCAGTGACTCTAGTACAATTTGTCTTTATACTCAACTCTACCTTCCAAACACTTTGTTCCCTGTGGTTGTGTTACTTACCTTTAAGGGGCTCACCTACAGAACTGCCTTTACCCTAGTGGGGTATTTTGAGTTTTTGGTTTTTTTTTCATTCTTGCCTTTTTAAAAAAAATATTGGGAGGAACAATTGGCGAGAAAGTAGAATTATTCTTTCACCATAACATCCAAGTTTTAATATTTTTGCAATGTCGAATAGTCATTTAAAAAATAAATGCAATGACCATGAAGCATAGTCTCCAATGATCTATAAATATTTGTTGAACTCTCCCTATGTTCCAAAAAAAATATACAGCTTCAGTTGTATGTTTTCAAGACAGTGACCTAAAAAATAAAAAGCCATGTTAAAATGTATCACTTGCCCTCACTATGTTTGACCTTGTCCTAATATATTCTAACACCTTAATGGTTGAGACAGAAAGTACTGTTTAAAGTAAGATGGAAGAAAATAGAATTTTATGGAATAGCTACCCCTAAAGCATTCTTTGTTTACACTGCACATAAAAAAGTGGTCATTTTGCCCTGGTTGGTGTGGCTCAGCAGTCAGAGCGTCAGTCTGCACACTGAAGGATGGTGGATTGCCTTTTAGACAATGAAACAATAAATTTGTGAAAAATTGACAAGACAAAGGAATTGGGGTTGAGGATAGTAAATGGTGAAGAAGTAACTAGGAAAACAAGAGTTGGTTTAACATAGGTTGGTGGTATAGTTTTCTAGCCCCCAGTTCTTTTCTGGTGATAAGGGTGCCTTCTTCCTGGTACAGGGAGGGTACCTTTCACATTGGAGGTTTGTGACTTTTCGGGGAAGGACTAAGGGGGAGGTGGGGGCGGTCCCCAGTGACCATCCTCCTCTGCAGTTTTCTCCACCTCCTTCACCTTAAGTATTGAATAGGCCAAGGTGCCACATTGTGGGACAGTGTTCAGTCTTTGTAAATGGGGGAGGTTCTGTGAGGCTTGAGTAAGAAATAGGAGATTCTTATTATCACGCAGGCTAGGCAGCAGCTGCTGCTTCTCTCTTCTTTCCTCTTCCTCATTTCCTTTTTCTTAAGGTTTTACTTCCTGTATGTCCAAAGAACAAAATTTGAAATCTTCTGTAATCTCCCTGTGGGGATAGAAAGAAGGAATGACAGGAGAGAGATTTAATGGACAATAGTGTTTTTCCCCAAATTGGACTTTTCCCACTGTTTAAGGCTCAATGTCAAACTCTACTTTGGCAGAACCTCTAGTTCCCGCATGCTAAGACTTATTATTTGAAACACTGAAATTAACTCAAAATTACAGTTTGGAACGTGCACTAATTCAAATCTCATTAGAAAACTTTAAGAACTGGTTGACAAAACAGCAGGCATTTGTCAGGTGTTGAAAGAGTATCTTTCTTTTAAAAAAATATATGCATACATAGGATTTTCCCCTGGTTATAAAATTAATGTAAGTTTATCTATTTATGACTATAAAGGAGTTAAAGTAAATTTAAAAAATAAAAATAAAATTACCTATAATTCCATTGGACAGATATAAATATTGTTAGCTTTTGGGTGTATGCCTTTTTAGTGTTTTGAAAGTGAATGTTTATAAGTATTTAGATATACTCACATATATAAATAAAAAGTTAGGAGGTACTGTACATACCATTTTATACCTACTTTTATACTCAATGTAAGCAGGCATTTTTTAAATTTAATAAATATATTTGGAGAGGAATTTTCAAATAAAAAACTAAAACTCAGATTAAAGATTTTGCGCCTGTCAGGCCAGTGTTATGACCACTGATCTTAGAAGAAGCTTTCTTGGCCCCATCAAGAGCCCTCAGGATGTCCGCATTGCCTCCATTCCTAAGTGCTCTGACTTGAAAATGGCCTACCTCCCTGGAACCAGCAATTGCATCAGATGAACAATGGTCAGGAAAGGGTGTTTGTACCAGAATTTTAGAACATCTATATTTTAATAAGTCTAAAGTCCTTACTAAAACTAAAATCCAGTGGGACTGAACCCATTACGACTAGGATCCCAACTATGTTTTTTATTTTTTGTCGTCCTTGGTATAATCACTAAATGTTTTATTTTGACTCTGAAGTCAGGCAAATAGAGTTTACTTAAAAGGAAAAGTACATGGTAGTTTGTCATTCTTATTTCAACTTAATTGTGATCTCTTCCATTATTGGCAGCTGGATTAATTACCATATTCCGTCTCTCTCTTTAAAAAAGAAAAAAAGAAAAAAGTAAATCTCTTTGATGGAAACTAGTGAAAACAATAATATATCACTTTACAGAGAGATACAAACAGAAAGGAAATGCGACTAATTTGCATATCAGTATTGCCAGACACAGGGAGAGAGCAGATGAAGCTGTCCTATTCTCAGTCAAGCATCATATTCTTTAGATTTGTGGCTGATAAGAAAAATAGAAAGTTTTTAGGAAAACAAGTGACACGCTCAGTACATGAGAAAAGAAGGAGCAAGAGCTAGAAGGGATTCTTATAAAGATAGTAGTATAAGTTAATTTAAAGGAATTGAGAAAGATGAAGGTGAGGAAGACAGAGGAAGCATGGGAGATACTGTGAATATTCAATAACCTCTCAGCCCAGAGAAGAAAATTCAGAATACTAAATTAAGTGCTAGAAGGGGAGGCAACATGAAAGTTCATTCTTTTCTGCATTTTAGGAGTAATTAAAATTGACAAAGGTTTATTTGGAATATCTCCGATGAGGAGCAAAGTCACACACTTTCTTAAGTCATCCAAAGCAAGCTCTGGTACCTAGCATGTGTTTTCTTTGTTTTGTACAGAAAAATAAAAATGTTTTGCTGGAGATCTGGCAGAAATTGTGTAGCAAAAGGAAAACAAAAGCGTATACATCCAGTATCCCACCCCTGCAGTACCAGGAGCTTGAGTGACCCGCATCTGGCCACTTTTCATTCACTAACATAAATTGCCTACATGTGCTAAGCTCACAGCAAATGTTCAGGGTTTTTTTGTTTGTTTGTTTGTTCTTCCCTTTTTGCACAACATTATTTGTGATCTTAAGCAAGGCCATTCCCCTATCTCTTAGCCTGTTTCTTCGTAGAGAAAACAAGGAGTCCAGACTAAATGGCCTTTTCCACATCTAGAATGCCACAGTTACCAAATAAAGCATCTTTTAGCTGACCATCAAATACCGTAAGAATTTACAAAGCCTGCTTGGTTGTCATTCACCTGCTGTAACATCACCATTTAAAACCCAGGCAAGCGGATTCCTCTAACAAAGATATGCATTTGTAACTTGGAGGCGCAAGCAAACACTGATTATGCGTCTATGCTAAATCAAGCATTTTGCCAGAAGCTACATGGCCTAGATAGAACTATGTCATTGGGATTTTTTTTTTTTTTTATCTGCAAGAAGCTTTGGGGTTTAATTGGAAGTTAAGACAAAGATAACACAAGCCAATAGGAAGACAAAGTGCTGACAGACACTATTTCACTTAAAGTGCTAAAGCCGTGCTGCAGACATTATCTAGGTGATGTGTGCGATGGGGATTCAGAGGAGGAAGGAATCACCTCCTGGGATCCTTGGCACACAGGCTAATGAACCTTAAGTGAAGGGATTGACTCCCGGAGTCTGTGCACTCAATTATAATCCATAGCCATGGGCTCTCCTCTGAACTCCCCAGCTGTTTTGTATAGTATTGTGTTCATGATGAAGACAGACAATACAGGACGATAACTCCTCCCTCCCCGCTGGATAATTCAGTCAGTGCTCTTCCGGTTGCTCTTTGGTGGAGGACTGAACTTAAGCAGGACAAGAGCACCTATCTGTATCTTTAAGAAATTGGTGAGGTTCACACTATGAACATAAAGACCAAGGCACTTTTCAGTCATAACTGTCCTCCTCTCTTTCCTACTCCAACCCCACTCATCTTTCGAAGGCCAGGTCCAGTGGAGGTTTTCTCCCACGTCCACCTCTGGATTGCTGTCTTTTTAGAATACAGTGGGACCTTGACTTACGAGTGTCCAGACTAACGAGTTTTTTGAGATACCAGCTGTCTCTCGGCTGATTTTTTGCATTGAGTTGATAGAGTAATTTGAGTTACCAAGCTCCTTAACGAGCTCGGTCTCGGAACGAATTAAATTCATAAGTCAAGGCCCCACTGTACACAGTATTTGATGTCTATTGAATGAAGTGACCGATGGAAAACAGATGTTGAGAATCATAAAAATGCTCTTAAAATGTAAGTAACTATGTAAAAGACTGTTACTCCTAACTTGGCTCACCCTGGGTTGGCAATCGTATATCCAGTGTATAAGCTTTTCTTATATTTCCTATAATGCCTCATGGGCTGTGGGTGATAGATAAGGGTTTCTTGATCACTTGTTATTAATCAAGGACTAGATGGATCGATGTTGTGGCAATTCAGATAGGAAAACAGTCTGACAGTTGTCCGCCCCACCCCCACAAAACAAACAAACAAACAGAAATAAGACATAAGCAGCCTTATTTGTCTGAAGAAGTTAAAGGGTCAATATTTCTCATACTTTTTATTTTCAATTTTGGGAACATCCAGCATGCGTACGGTTCAATTGAAAACTAAGACATTATTGTAGTTTACTCTGAGGAAATATGTACAGTATAAACATTCTTCTTCTTCTGAAATTTATGTTTTATTTTTCAAGAAAAAAATATGAATACAATTTACTTTCTTCAAAACTCAGAAACGGACAAATAAATTGGTGTGTGGTTGGCCAAAGACAAAGTCAGGTTCAGAACTTACTTGTACTTAAACTGTTCTTGCCTTTACCTTTCCTGCCTGTCTTATTCATTTGCTTTTCTACTTAAAGAAACACCTTTTTTTTTTTTTTTTTTTTTTAAAGGAAAGCAGAATAGCAGTGGACCTGTACAAAGCATTGCTTTGGGAGTTCTTTGAAGCGACATGATCATAAAGTGTGCGCAAAGCAAATAATTAATCCCCTAGCTGTGCTGTCTGTGTGTGGAGAATGAGCTGAGTCTTCCATCAGTTTCTGAAAATAAGGAAGAATAAGTAATGTTCTCTATACTCACTTATCCAAGTACTTTTGACATTGGCGAATGAGTTACTCTCTCTGTGCTTTTTAAAATACCAAACAAACATAGCTTTCTGTTTCTGTCAACTGGAAATGGTCAATCCTCTGACTCACTAATGTCAAGGAAGGGTTTACTAGGGAAAGTGGAAATGAGGAAAGACAAAAGTATGGTCAAGAAGACAGAGTCTGGAAATTGAATTAACTCTAAAAAAAAATTAAAATTTAATAAATGCTTTGGTTAGTGTTTCTCCTCAATTGCCATAATTCTTTACTTTCTCATTTTCTTGATAAGATCTGGCACCCAGAATTAATTTTAGAAGTAGCTGGATAAACTTTTGCTGGTCTGGTGATGCTATTATTCCGAAGAAAATAGATGTGTGGTCTTGATATGAGAGAGACCTGAGGTCTTGTTCCCACTTCCTATCTGCAAAAGACAGAGCCTTAAATGATAACTCTTTGCTGAAATGCATCTGCAATGTTTGTCCAATCACGTGCACAGCCTTCAAAATCTGTTAAGAAAATTGAAATACAACTGGGCTCTAATGTTCTCAAGGAGTTTCCCCGTTTCACTGTACTGCACAGGGAAATGATCCTTTTGCTAGAGTACACCACAATCTCTTTATCATTGACCTGCTTGCATTGATTTATTATCATTCATCTTTATGTTTTTTTTTTTTCTCTTGAATACCTCTCACTGCTGATAGAAATGCCTACTACTTCTTTTTTGCTTCTCCATCTGGCTGCCAGTCATTTACATTCTTTCAAAATGTTTGCTTTGTCATTCACCTTTTTTGGATTTTATTTTAAAAATGATAATCCTATCTAATAATAGACAAACATGGTAATTGACCATACCTTCGCTACGCCTCCCATTGGCTAAACAGCGTGATATGCAAATTAACCACCAACAGAGATGACGGCTAATTTGCATACTGCAGGCAGGGCAGGTCAGTGCCATCCCGCCTGCGCTGCTGCCATCCGGGCCTGCTATTTGCCGCCCGGAGTGGTGGGGCAGGACAGCACCATACCACCTGCCCTGCCGACATCCGGGCCTGCTATCTGCGACCCGGGGCGGCGGGTGTCCCATGTGCGACCCGACCCGGGGCGGCTGGGTGGGGCAGCAGTGATCCGCCAGCCCGCCCGGCCACTGTCTGGGTGTCCCATGTGCCACCTGACCCAGGGCGGGACAGCGTGGCTCCTCTGTCACCCCAGCTTCCTCATCACAGCTCCCTTGGGGGCCTACGCCTTTAGTCAGATATCCCCCGAGGCCTCCCTGGCTTCCAGAAGGAGGTCTGACTGCAAGCTTAGGCCTAATCACCCGGGGAGTGCGCCTAAGTTGACAGGTGGACATCCCCCAAGGGGTCCTGGACTGCTAATGGGCACAGGCTGGGCTGAGAGGCCCCCCAGCCCCCCGTTGTGCACTGGGCCTCTAGTTTTATATAAAGAGCAAGTGGCTAGTTTCCTTTCCTATGAAATGTTTATGGATCTCTAGGGACCTAGTGACTTCTGCAATGTGATCTATTCTGTTTATCTCTATGTATATATGTACACATCTAATTGTGGCTGATTTTATTCTCCTTTCCTTTTTTTTTTTTAATCAATAGTAATTTTATCCATTTTCTTCAAAGGAAAGATATAAATTGAAATCTTATCAAAAAATGGCTTAATTATTATATCCTACTACCACCATATCCTTAATTAATAAATGTTAGTTGTCACAGTTGTCCCACTACGTGAAGTTGTAATCATTTCCCATGCAAGCCATTTTAGTGCATTAGAAAAAAAATTAACAGATTGAAAGCTTCACTAGGTTCATAAAATCTTAAGGACCCTTATGATATTGAAGTTGAGAAAGATGAAAGCAGTAACAGCCCATTGATTTCACACGATGTCACTTGCTAAATGATACCTAAACCAAGAGAGCAACCCTTAAACCAACCCTGGTCTCTGCTGGTCCTGAGCCAAGTATCTAATCAATAGAGTGACGCAAAGTTAAGTTGACGTCTGAGGATGTAGCCCTCACCGTAAGCAAGCTGTGCTGTTGAACTAGGTGTGTAGATTGGGGGCAGGGACAGCTCAGAGACTTCCAGAAGGATGCATGCTTTGACTTTTTAGTCCAATGTTACTGCTTTTACTCTTTTTTTTCTCTGCATTTCCTTTCTTTTTCAGTAGCCAAAGTATTTAAAATTTCACTCACCTGTTTTAAGTCCTTTTTACCCTCCATTCCTTTATTTTTCATAATTATGCAATATACAAATGTTATTTAATCACAAGTTATCATTAAACCTCTTACACATATGAGTGTTTTGATCAGAATTATCTGAATGTGTATGAAGAACTGGCAGTTGTCTGTATGTAATGATTGTTTCACTTGGAATCATTGAATAGGGGAGTAGTAAAGATAGCCCTAGATTAATTCGATATTTGGATGGTGCCAAATTACAGTGTCTATTATTTTTTATTGTTTTAGTATGAGACAGTTGTGTGAAAGGCAGACTTTTAAAACTTAAGAAATACATCACTGAAGGTATCCCTACGTGTTCTTCCTGCTTTCTAATTTTACTAAGACAGGTCATTTGTTGGATTTTTCTTTTACCTTGGTAAAAATGATCACCTTGCCCATTAGCCTCCAACAGGTGCTTTAAAAAATAAAAAAGGCAACATGAGAGATGAAATTCAGTTAGTGTGTAGAGTACTGTCATCTAACTCAGGAGAAAACATGGTTTTCCACCCTCTGGTGGGAAAGGTTTAATGGCATCTGAAATGGTACTTATTAATCCACCAGGGAAGGAGTACCCTGACCACTTCACTGGGTATCTATACAGGATTTTAATTTTTTTTGCCAAAAAAACACATGAACACATACAAACAAACAAATAAACAAAGGGCTATGGTGTTGGTTAACAGATGCAAGATCACCTTAGGGTTAGAATTAATAAGCTTTGGACTACTGAATTGAGCAAGCCTGGTCTTTCTCAACCAGAACGACAGAGAACATGATATCAGTACTGCCTTCACCTTTCCTTGTATTTTCACAACTGAAACTGACGGCTGGAATCGCATAATGAATCCCCTTTTGGATCTGAGTCATATTTGTGACAATAGAACCTACCAAAGCTCATAATCATTCCAACTTAGAATGATTCTGTTCTTGTAAGTAGGAATTATCTTAACATGTATTCACAAAACAAATCAGCCAGGGTGGTTTTTGCTGAGTAACATTTTAACCCAACCTTTTTCATAGTAACTGCAATAATTATAGATTTAGACTGAGACGACCTCAGTAATTACATAACTAGGTTTTAATAAACCTGGGACTCATTTTAGACTGCCACTTCTATAGATTTTGTATTGTATTGATTTTGGATGGAGTTACTAGACAAGTCATGTGGGGTAGCTAACTTCAGGAAATAAAAATGTTAACTGTTAACAATGCTCACCCAGCATTCTGTTTATTTTGTCCTCTGTATTCATATCTAAATTTTCTATAATCATAGAAAGAATGACTATATGAAATAAAAAAACCCTCTACCATATCATTTTGTAATCATAAAATATAATGAAACATTCTATGCACTTACTCTTTAAAGTCAAATAAAAGAGAAACAAAATATTCACTCCATATATTATGGCACGTTATCTGCTGCAGTGCCTCACTGCTAAACTCTCCTTCCTGCTCAGGTTAGCCAACCAATTCAGGGTATGCTGGGGTCAAGTTCAAGGTTGGTGCCAGCTTTGGTGGAGTGATATTTTAACCTTAGAGAATAGAGTTGCAAATGACTCTGGGGATTACCTGGAGCAACCTCCTTATTTTCAGAAGAGGAAAAGGAGGATTAATGGAGAATTTCAATAACTTTGGCAAAGTCACGGAGGAAGGAGTTAGGAACAGATCCATACTTCCCCGAGTCGAGGTTGGAAATGCTGGCTCTTTAACTGTGTTCATTTGCAGTCTTTTCTCACTCATTTTAACATAGAACAGGTAGACTTTACTAATGAATTCAGAGTGCAGACATTGTTCTAGTGAGAGAGGTAAAGATCTGATTTATGTAAGAATAAGTTACTGTGTTTTGACGTATGTGCATGTTGTTAACATAACAACATCTGTTTTGAGGCTGAATTTGTTGCTTTTCGGGTTTGCTTTCACATGGAGCACATGCATCCCTCAGGAAGTAACGTAGGAGACATTACGGTTCCATGAGTATGTGCCTGTCTTGTGGCTGACGTCTGGGGCGGCTGCTAGCCGTGGCACATTGCCTCCATTTTCAACAGCACTTTATTCTGGGTCAACTTCAGAGTCCATCAACTAGAAAGTGATCTTGCTGCTTTCAAAAGCATCACCATGGACCTTTCCTTTTTGCCGTCTTTCAACTTGACTCCAGGAAGAATGAACCGCTCTGGGCTTACTTTGGAGGCTTTCCTTGTTACATAAATTTGTTAAGCAAAATCTGCGACGGACGTGACATTGTATTGCGACCTCATTGGCAGGGTCAGGTTTGGCCTAGAGCACGGAGTATGTCGCTCCCCTGGATATCTTTGGAAAGTCCGCTCCCTTCAGGGCTTCCGAGTAGGGGTGGCTCCTGGGACATGAATGTTCGAAGCTTTGCACCTTTGAAGAAAGAGTTCATAGTGTAATTAGCAGTCTGCCTGTCTGCACCGTGTCCTGAAATCAGTCTGGGGGGGAAAAGTTGAAAAGGCTCAGTAAAGCCTATCAAATCTTTTTGAGGGTATTTTTTCCCCCTTTATTTGTTAATTGAAAAGAAGGAAGATTGTATGAAATTCATTAACCACATATTCCCAGTTGGAACCCCAATTTAACCTGCCTCAAAATTGAATCTGTACTTCGGAGCCGTCGTAGAGGAATAGGAACAGAGGCTGGTCTCCCAAGGATCCCGACTGTCTCGCTTTTACAAGTCGCAGTTTTGTCTGGCTGAAACCTCTGCTTCAAATATAAGGCTGTGCTCAAGCTCCCTGTGCATGTCTTTCTTTGCAGGAGTTCCATTCCCTCCGGTTAGGTCTGTGAACTGATCTTATTTCAGTGCAAAAAATGCTTCTCCAAGAAAATGCTGGAACTTCTGTTGCCACTGGTGTTTGCTATGCACGAAGGAAAGAAGTTAAATGGTAATTGTGGTTCTTTCCGTGCCTCTTACATCCCTCTCCCCCAGAGGAGCGTGGGTTCCACAGAACAATGAGATGCAAGATGAGTTGAATTTTCCTCTTGAACCAAATTCCGATGTGCCCTTCATCCCACTAAAGAGACCTTGTGTAGGCTTGTCCAAGTTGTAGACCTGTGAGGTTGGTCCCATTCACACTGTTACCCCTGTGGAGTCGCATACTTAACATGATAATTTTCTAGGACGTAACACTGAAAAAATCACTATACTGTGACAATTTCCAAACAGTTGGAAACCAAGGTTTTTGAGGAAGGTTTTTTGTGTTGTCTTGTTTTCTAATCTGCCTAAGAGACCATGTCCGCTATGTTCTAGGAGACAAAGGGTCTAATAGTTCAAAGTTATGCTAATTATACAGAATGTCTAACTAAACTTGTTCTGTAGAAGAAAGGTTTTACAACATTTTATAATGAGGATCAAAGGAGCAAAGAGAATGTATACAGAGCATACTTTTCAGTAGTCGTACATTTCATCGCTGCCTCTTCTCCTTTCACATAACTCAACTTCATCTACAGATGCAGGGAAAGCTCAGTTGGATTGTGACATTTGGCCCTATGGTTTATCTCTGTAGCATAACTAGGTAACCAATAATTTAACTTACTGAAGTGCTTCCAATGCAGAAAACAGTTAATAAATTTTTGATGAGCAGAGAAAACAAATCACCTAGCCACAATAAGTTAACCAAGCAATTACATGCAAAGAACCAAACGGCAACCAAGCAAAAGAAATGCTGGGACAGTACTATATAGTTCAGCCTTTTCTGTAAAGTGATGCCTGAAAGTTATTGGCAGAAAGGGAACACTGCAAATGTTCAGATGATAAATGTAGCCAATTCAGGTGGTTTTTGTGGAAAGGTCTTATCAAAAGCTACAGATTACATGTGGAGAATATTTTAAAGAAGAGGAGATACAAGTTAGCTGTGTCTTGCAAAAAATTACTTTAAAAAGGTCTTATTAAAAGCTAAGTATTACATCTGGAGAATATTTTAAAGGTGATGAGGAGATACAGGTTAGCTGTGTCTTGCAAAAATGGTTTTAAATAAAAGTGCAGACAATAGTTTTCATTAGAACATCGCTTCTAACGTGTTTGACTAGTGGCCCAGTGCATGAAAAAGGGAATTGTGCACGTTAAAAGGGAATTAATTAGAGGAAATATTTTAATATTTCTATTTGCCCTTTCTCTATAATAGAAGTGTCAGAGATGAAAGAAAATTAGTAAAATGTATATGAAAATCTCCCTCCTGTCAGAGTCTGGGGAGTGTCGCGGGACCCAGAGTCAAGTCCCCACCCACCCATGCCTCGAAATCACACGAGACCCAGACCTGGCCAGCCCCACCCACATCAAGCCCCGCCGGGTGGGGGGCGCAGCCTCAGATCCCTGATGATCAGTCGTTACAGCAACACAGAGTGATGACTGTTTGCATATTAGCTTTTAAAAAAATATATTTTATTGATTTTTTACAGTGAGGAAGGGAGAGGGATAGAGAGTTAGAAATATCGATGAGAGAGAAACATCCATCAGCTGCCTCCTGCACACCCCCTACTGGGGATGTGCCCGCAACCAAGGTGCATGCCCTTGACCGAAATCGAACCTGGGACTCTTGAGTCCACAGGCCAACGCTCTATCCACTGAGCCAAACCGGCCAGGGCCATATTAGCTTTTTATTATTAAGATTCATTAGCAGGATACTGAAAAATACCTTGCGTGTACACTTCAGTATGCTACGTACTACAGGACTCTAAGGATGACATAATATTTTCATATAGAAGTTGATGAGTAAATATATACATATTAAACTTCCTGTATTCCTAAATCATCCCATTCATCCTCCAGTGCTTCCTATGTCAGTGAATGAATGGCACCGTATCTACCCCCTTTCCAGGTCAGACACCTAGGAGTGACCTTTGATTTCTTCTTTTTCTCCTCTAAATTCAGTTCTCAAAAGTTCTTACAACATAGTCTCCTGCATACTTCTCATTTCTGTGTACTTCTTTTCATAGGACATTATAGTTTATTTGAGGCCTGGCGCATGAAATCATGCACGGGTGGGGTCCCTCTGGGTGGCCTGCAGCGATCAGGCTGAAACCTACAGTCCAACGCCAACTGCAGCTCCTACCTGCCGCTCCTGCCCATCCCAGCCCCACTGTGCCTGCTGCAGGCTCGTGCCCAATCAGTCTCGACTGGGAGAGACTCGCAGTGCCGCAGCAGAGCTCACCAGCCGTGATACCTGCATCTGGCACCCTCCTGAGAGGAGTGGCCTGTGGGATCAGGCTGAACTGGCTCTCTGACATCCCCCAAGGGATCCTGGATTGCGAGAGTGCACAGGCCAGGCCGAGGGACCCCACTGTTGCACGATCAGGCAGGGGAGGGATCATGGGAGGGCTCCAGGGTGTGTCTGGCCCTGTCATGCCCAGTCCCCATCAGGCCAGCCAGCTGCAAGGGATGCAGGAGGTTGGCCAGCGGGTAAGGGAACGTGGGAGGGCTCCAGGGCGTGTCTGGCCCATCTCGCTCAGTCCCCATCAGCCGGACCCCAGCAGCAAGCTAACCTGCTGGTCAGAGCATCTGCACCCTGATGGTCAGTGCACATCATAGCGACTGGTCGACTGTTTGCCCCCTGGTGGTCAGTGTACATGATAGCAAGCAGTTGACCGGCCTTAGCATATCATTAGCATATTACGCTTTGATTGGTTGAACAGTTGACCGATCACTGGATGACCAGACATTTAGTGTGTTAGGCTTTAATTATATAGGATTCTTATTTTGTGACATACCTTCTGCTGGGCCTCCTTGCCCCAGCTCCTCACCATTCATCTCGTTTTCCACATAGAAGCCTTGATAATCTTGCTAAAATTCAGAACTGATCGTGTCATTTCCCCAATGAGAATCCTCCACATGGATCCTGATCTCTGCTTTAGTAAAAACTCCATCCCCCTTGGCATGTGTCTATTTGACATGCTGAAGATTATCTGGAAAGAGTATGGGCAGAAGACAATAAAGTCAGGTAACTGATTTCTCTAGGGTGAGTGATCAGGCTACTTGTAGAGGGACGTCACTGTTTTGTTCATTTCCCTAAACACTGATTTCAGCAAGCTGACACCTTTTCACGGGTACAGAACTATTTGGGTCATAGACAACATCCTTACCATAATTTGCAAATGGTGCCATGGGGAGAAACTAATTTGAAAATGGGGTAGATTCAAGAAAATATATGACACTCCGCCACCCCATAGAATCAGCCAGGGTGAGTAACAGTGACTGAGTATAATAAAGGTAATAGATTGTTACTAGCCTCTATGGAAGGTTTTGATAAGAAAAGTTTCACATTATACTTTGTGACCATAACAAATCATTATACCTCTGTGAACATCAATTTCCTTTAAATTTACAAAACCGATAATTATAGTTTTCCTATTGAATTTACTTGACTGTCGTGAGTATAAGAAATGCAAGGAAATGTTTTGTCATTTTGTTTTAAAGTCTATATAGAAACTAGAGGCTCAATGCACGCATGGTTAAGGTCCCTAGGCCTGGCCGGTGATCAGGGCCAATCAGGGCCTTCCTTCAGGCTGGTGGCCTGGGCCTCCCTTCCCTGGTTGTGGGCTTCCCTGGTTGCGGGCTGCTGGCTGGGGCCTTCATTCCGCGCTGCACCCTGGTGGTCAGTGTGCATCATAGCGAGCGATCAAACTCCTGGTTGAACTCCTGAAGGGACAATTTGCATATTAGGCATATATATATATATATATATATATATATATATATATATATTCATATTCATATTCTTTGGTATTCAAATGAGACCCAAAACGTGCATAGATATGTACCAAATGTAAGTTTTATTTTCTCACATAGTAGTTACAATTCAAGGTAGGAGAGGGCAGTTTCTAACCTATGGCTTCCATCTCTAGGTCTAAGGCACCTGTTTCCTCAGGTTTCATTTTGGTAATGCCTCCTAGTGTCTGATATTCACAATTGTATCTAATAGTGGTTAGAAAAGTATATTGCAGTAAAAGTCCATGTGGCCAACCAAGTATTATGTTAATGCTATATATGTTTGACTTCCATGGTTTGTGCACCTAGTAGCATCATTTGTCTCAGTTTTTGTCATCACTCAGAAAGAAGAAAGAGGAGCTTGGGGAGGAAGGTGCAGGTACCTTTCAGGGTCTGAACTGAAGACATTGGACATCATCTTTGGCCATGTATTCCTGGTGAGAGCTTAGTCACATGGTCCCCTTAAGCTCCAAGGGAGAATGGGAAATGTAGGCTGTACCTGGACAGCTGTATTGTATGCCCCGCTTTGAATTCTATTATTAAAGAAGGTGAAGTGGACAGTGGTGAACATCAGCAGTCTTCACACAGACATAAATGGAAAGAATTATCAAGACAATAGAAACCTTTTAAAAGGGACAAGTTGGGTAGTACCAAGTTACTCAAACAGTGCAATGGCTTATTAAAGTACCAAAATTTAATCAAATTTATAGCTAGTTCAGTCTCAGGAAACAATGCCTTTCCTCAGGTCTCTTTTTGTTAATGCCTCCTCGTGCCTGATATGCATCTCTATATTGGTAGTGTCCAAACAATGGTTATAAAATTATATTGCAGTAAATACAGTAGCCAACTGACTAATTTTAATGCTACATATGTTTAATGGCTTCCATGTTACATGGTCTGTGAACCTAGTAGCATCATTTGTCTCAGTATATTGTTGAATTTTCAGAAAGCTCTCTATGTTATGTTTTAATTCTTGCAAATTGCTTGCCAATTTAATACGAGCAGCATCTAAACAGTAAGTAATTGCTTATGATAATGAGTGCAAACTAATTTGCTCGAATATGTTAATATTCACAAAGAACTGTTACACTGCCTGCTGTTCCAAAAATACTGCTCTCTTGGTTAAATGTAGCTTTTAGATAACGTTATTGTTACAGATCTAACTAAAATAATCACTTCAGTAGTATCTACTCCAAAGTTATAAGAGTATGACTTCAATGTACCAAAGAAGGAACAGAAAGACATGCCATTCTTTGATAAATGATTTAGAATATTCTAGACAAAAAGAATCACATGCTTAATAATTCTAATTAGTGATTGATAGTAGTAAGCAGATTATACTGAGTTAGAAATGACCTCTTTTTTTCCACAAGAATGATAAAACTTAATTTTAAGGACTTCAAAGACAGATGGTAAGCAACTTCATTTGAATAAAATGCAATTTAAAATGACTTAAACTTTTAAGGATGATCCTAGAGATCTGGGTGTTCTGGGTGTTTTGTAAGTTTGGAGCCTACCTCTCCCCTTAATAGCACCCTTCCCTTTATCCTTAGAGGTCTTTTGCAATTATTTTCAGAGCTGCTGTTTGAAGATGCTAGAGCTCAAAGACATATGTTTCAAACCTGAGGGTCTTTTGAAATTAGGGACCTGAGTGCTCAAGGATCTGAGGTGCAGATTGGAACCACTTTGTAACTTTAGTCTAGGAAGATAGAATCTTATGAGCTAAATACAAAAGAAGAAAGGTTTGACACTTCCCTGCCCCAGGGCTGATTTGGCACTTTAATCCCCCCTCTAAAAGTTCAATCATTTCCACTTCAAAAATGACTCTCGCACCTAGTTATATATCTTCACATGGGTGGTGAAATAGAAAGAACTCTGTAGAAAACCTTTTTTTTTTTCTTCCCCTCTAGCATTTTCAAAATCCATGTCATCCATGTCTTTGTTGCATTCCATTGGCTAAATATCTTCATGGGGTGGGGTTTGGGGCGGGGGGCGGGGGGGAGTCCATCTATGGATTTTAAACCTTGTAAATACCCACAATTGCTTGTCAAAGTAAGTGATCTAACTTCCCAATATTTTGCTTCTTGTAACTTTTATTATGAAAGTATGTGGATGGATATATCTCAGAATTGGCTGTATTTTATTCTTATTGTTATCTTCATAAGCTGTTCCAGAAAGTCTGAGATAAGGAATGAATAAACAAACAAACCAAAAATACATACACTTTATTTTAATTTTCTATAAAATTTTACTTTTTATACTAAGCATAGAGCAGGACTTAAATTAGAAGTTTCTTTTCTGGTAAAGATGGAATGAACACATTTGTGATAAGTAGCAAATATCACCAAGACACTTCTTATTAAATACATTTTCTCTCTTTTGACAGTACTATCACATTTTTTCTACATTTGTGAAGTCATATTATTCTTTGTTAAAGGAAATTTGCATTTCATAGAATTATTAATATACTGAGATATTGGAACTGATCTAATCTGTCTTTAACACTAACCTTGAACTGTCCCATTTTCTATGATATGATTTGTACTCTGTATTTATCTAGAGATTTAATTCAGGAGACAAACAGATAGGAAAAAGTGGTGCTTAAAATGCATCCGCTTCTTTATTAATATAAGTGGATCTACATCCTATTTCTGGAACCCATTTTGCACCTCTGTGACTTTTCTCATAATAATCCTTCCCACAAAATACGTTTGCCCTTATTTTCCAGAACCACATTACAAAGAACTTGGGGGTATTTTGGGAAACCATGTGAACTCTGCAATTTGGCTGAAATAGAGGGTTGGTTTGTTCGGAGGATGTCCAAAGATACCATAAGGATTTTTCACTTAATTTGGTAGACAGTTGTTTAATCATTGAATGTCTTTTCATAAGAGGAGTGGTCACAAATACCACTTCAAACAACAACAACCTGATGTTAGTTTGTAAGGTAGATTTAAGTTTAAGGAGGGACAAGAAAGTATCAGATAAGCAGGGATGAGTCTTCATTCCAACATTTGAAACTGAAGGTGATAAGCAATGGCTATAAGAATGGAAATACAGAAGTTCAAGAACTGACATCTGATTGAATGGGTAGTGATCAGTGTGGAAAAGCTACATTCTCAAATGATGACATAGACCTTTCTATGGTCTCCAGGGCCTTGTGTGGTGCTTTATCCATAGAAATGCTTAATTCAATTGTATTGAATGTATAGATGTTTTTATTATTGAATTATGCTGTTGTACTGCCTTTGAATTCTCTTTCTCCTGTCATAATATTCTGCTATTGTCTCAGTATTGTGTTTTGTTTGCTTTTGTAAAAAATCCTAACTGCTTATTTTGAATTAGAATCTTTCCCTGTCATTTCACTAAGCTCATCTGGCTTTCAATCTTTCAAATAACTTCTAAACTAATTTCACACTGGATTTCTTTCCCTTATTAAGTTAGAAGAAATATAAATCTTCCCTCTAAAATGACCAAAATTCCTTGTCTTTTGACTCATCTCTTCTATCACAACTGTATATACTTCTTTTTACACCTGTAATTATCAGAATATATTAGAAAAACATATGTTAACATCTGTTCTGTTTTTTTTTTTTTTTGCATCTTCATAACACTAGTGTCCCTCTTAGATTTCAAACTTATGAAAAGAATTAGCTCACACACTAATTTGAGTCAGTTTAAATAAGATTGGAAAAGCACATTTTATCTCAAGGCTATTTACCTACATGATTTTAGGGCTGGAAACTATTTCATAAGAATTTCAGTGACTTCTACATTGATCCACCCTGATAAATGAATAGGTAACTGGATGAATGAGTACTTGGTCTACTGGGTGAACTGATCTCACATTTGACTGTTCTATTTAGGCTTTTTTTTTTTTAATCTGAATTTTTAAGTACCTTCATTTTAAAGGCTTAATTATGGTTTGTTTACAATGAGCTATGTTATAAGCAAATTTCTTATATGTATAAAAATATGTAAGTCTTCCACCTACCTCCAAATGCTCTCTGGTTCTCATAGCCCAGCAAAATCTCCAGTCACACTTCGTTTCAAGAGCTAGGGATTTTTCAAGCTACCTGTTTCACAGAAGCCCACCATCAACAATCTTATTCAAATCCTAAATTGTTTTTCGTGATTAATACATTCCCTTTGAAAATTGTTTTGAAATAATTTTAGATTTATAAAAAAAGTATAGAAGTAAAACACAGGTTTTCCTTATCCTTTCAGCTACCTCCCCCAAAGTTCACATTTTATGTAACTATAGTCCAGTAATTGAAATAAGGAAATCAACATTGGTGTAATGACATTAACTAAACTAAAGACCTTATTTAAAAAACTACCAGTTGTCCCAATTATGGTCTTTTCCGTGGTTCAGGATCTAAACTGAGATCTCACATTGCCTCTAGTTGTCATGTGTCCTTGGTCCCCTCCAATTTGGGAGTTTTGCACTCTTTTTCTGATGTCCCTCATCTTGACTCATTTGAGGAATGCCGCCAGTTATTTTGTAGAATGTCTGCAATTTGAGTTTCTTGGATGTGTTCTTAGGATTAGACTGAGGCTATGCATTTTTGGCAAAAACAGTACAGAAACGATGTTGTGCCCTTCTCAGCACATCATGTTTGGAGGATCTGAATTAGATATATTCCATTTCTGGTGGTGGCAATTTTGATCACCTGGGTACAGTGCTGCCTCATCGGTTTTTCTGATGATTATACATTCTTAAAACCTAAGGACTAGCAGGCTACATCCTGCTTTTCCCTATAAAATATGGAGATCTTTGGGATAGTTTATTCAAATAAATTATAAGAACAGGTACCAACTCTCTTATGTTCACCATTACCTGGTTGAAGAGCCTTATGACTCATCACAGCTATTCCTTGCTCTGACATAATGAAATGGAGAATGGTATTCATTATCAGAGTGTTCTAGGCCAGTGGTTGGCAAACTGCGGCTCGTGAGCCACATGCGGCTCTTTGGCCCCTTGAGTGTGGCTCTTCCACAAAATACCGACTTCTGTGCATGGGCCACGAAGTTTCAGTCGCACTGTACATGCGCGCCCACACGTGGTATTTTGTGGAAGAGTCACACTCAAGGGGCCAAAGAGCCGCATGTGGCTCGCAAGCCGCAGTTTGCCGACCACTGTTCTAGACAATCTATTCCCTCATCTGAGCTTGTTGTATTTTGTGAATTTCTCTAGATTTCTTATACAACTACAGACATTCGTTTCGTTTTGTTAACGGATGTAAGCATGAAATTTGTTATACGCATCTGAGAATCAGGAGCCTTATGTTATTCATTATTGTATCAATAATCCCGACATAGTTCAAGGAATATATTATGTCCTTGTTCATGATTGATAACTGAATAAAAGCACATGAGTTTCATGAAAATACCAAAAATGAAATCTACTCTCTTCAGTTGACATACTTTTAAGATAGAAATTTCAATAAAAGACATCTCTGATATATAATAGTTCATAAGTTAAAAATAAGTTCTGTAGATACAGGGGAATGAGAGTGGGATGCAGGACTGAAAAAGAAAACTAGGCATGAGGCAGAGAAGCATGAACCAGCAAGAGCAAAAGTTACTTTGGGAGGAAAAGTTGTATTCCACTCGTGAATGCCTAGGTGATAGAGTTGGAGCTCAATTTGACGTGACTTCTAAGTCAGAAGCTAGTATTCTATCCAGTTCCGGTCCAAAATAACTAGCAAATAGTTTTAGCTGGGTCTGGGGCGGGGAGAAAATGACTTAAATATAGCAGACAGGCCGGGAGATGTTAAATGAGAGGAACTCTGAGGTGTAGAATAGAGGGATTATAGAATTAATAACAAAGATTTGTCTTCTGCACCTCTCCTTCCGCAAATCTGAGGCCTCAGAATGAGCCAAACGCTTGGATGGCTTTGGAGGCAGATGCCTACAATAAGGCTTTGCAAAGGCCTCACACCTTGTAAAGATTCAGGCGCAACTCGGAAAATGTCAGAATGTGAGTGAATCATTTCTGCTAAGTGTCATTCCAGAAGCTTTGAGCCTCCCCACATCACACGGGCTGGGTACTATTTGTGGAACCCCTGAATACATGCCTAAGACATGGACAAGGTCGGTCAGCCACGACTCCACTCCGATTCTAAAGAATTATTACAGTTATTAGAACGGAGCATACTTGGTTTCAAAATAATTGATATTTTTTTCCACATAGCATGTTCTTTCCATAAATGTCAAAATATGAAAATGTCAAATATCAAAATGAAAAATATACATGATGCATTTATAAATATATTATTCTTTCCCAGATCACAAGAATATAGGATTGTTTTTATTATAGGACATATAGACTAGAAAAATATGGAATATTTAATAGAAAAAGATTTTTATTAGAGAAAAGTTTTGGGCCAATAGGCAAAGGGAAAATGTTCTTATTTTCTCATGGAAGTACATAATTACTATTGAAATTACGTTTGAGAGGAATGGTTGTTAACCTCATAGGAATCATGATAGCTTTTTGCAGTTCCATTTTCTTGATAGTTTTATTTTAATTAAAATTTCTTATTGAATAAGCACACTACACGTTTTTATTTTAAAATGCCATCTTGGCTGGAGGAGAGCTGGATCTTGTATAGGCTGCTTAGTGGGGAGACGCTCTCTGCTTTCAGGCCCCCAGGTTTACTGAGGAGTCTGAGTGGTTCAGCCTCCTTTGATCCCATTGGAAGTTTGGCAGACGTTAATTGTTAAAGCCTCACGAGACCCCATGGACACTGAGAGTCTGGCAATATTTCTGATTTGCATGGGCTTCGAGAGTTTTTAGTGAAAGAACTTGAACCGAGTTCACGATTCGTGTTTAATAGAATAGCATGTGTGCACTGACTCTTCACAGTGTCCCTCCTAGGAGATTCCAATGCAGGAAAACTGGGTGCTCCCAACGTTGGCATTTCCTGTTTTCCTCAGTTTGCATTTAATTTTGTAAATGGTCCACAAACTTTAAAAAAATAATAATTCATTTTCTTAATTCCTAGGAGTCTAGGGTTCTGATGGAGCATGCGACTTACCATTTATGAAAAAACTCCCATCGTCCCTACTATCTTGAATGTCATTGTGAGCCTACTTGATTAGGCTTTCATTATTTGGAAAACATCTCAACTCTTCCTGAGTTTACTTTCTTTGGTCTGATTCAGGCTACAGGTTTATTTCTAAGCCATTTCAGCAGCATGCGATGTTTCTTGCCCTGCTTGTCATATTAAGGACCTACCTGCTCTCTTTCACTAGGTTCAGGGGTGAAAACCCTGTCTCATTTTCCATTCCCTGTAGCTAGTTGTAATGCATTTATCCATTCTCATAAGCCTGCATCTCCCACGAGGAGTCTTAAATTATGATATACGTTTGGTCTTTATTTTCATTTTCTAATATTTCTGCATCTTTAGGAGCTCCGTAACCATTGAGGGCTATCTCTTCTCAATCTTGGTAATTGTTGTCAATTACTTTCTAAAATTAGAGGTGGTTACATATTATAGGCAGGAACTCCTGTTACTCTGAGTCCATTCCTCTCTCCTCTTAAAATGTCCACATTTCCTGAGTTTTTAAAGCTCCTGTGTGAAATTTTAATATTAGGAAGCTATTGTGCTAAGTTTCATGAAAGAATTCTTTGTGGTCTCACAAAAAATGTACAGAAACAGAGAAAGACAATTAACTGTAATAAGTTGTTATTTTAGTGTACATGTAGGGTTAAGATTTGTTCTTATTTTTTTTAAGTTTCACCACTTTAAAAAATTTTCCATAGTCTAAAACTTATTTTTCATATAAGGTGGAATTATTGTTTTTGCTTTATATGAACTGTACTCGAAAGAATACTTCCATAGGTAAAAGTTGTTCAGCAAAATTTACATTTAAGAGCAGCCTGTTGACATTGTTGTTGAAAGAATAATAGCGCCCCTTATTTGTAAGTGTTTTACTTTTAATTTCTATCTGACTACCTGGCAAACTTTCACTGGAAAAAGTGTTATATATCCCTGTTACACTTAATAGAAGAATAATGGTTTAAATGTTTCATTTTGGCTACACAATGACTTTTGAAGAATTATAGGATTTCAGAAAAGAATCTTTTATCATTTAGTTATGTTAAGAATTAGAAGCTAATCTATTCAGAAGTTAATTATATTATTGTTCATGTAGCAAGGATCCAGAGCAACCAATAATCAAGCCATACCTATACATGCTTATTGGTTTTCTTTTTCAGAAACATTCAATTCGTTTGGGGGAATATACTAGCTTTTTCAGAAACACGTGAGGCAGAAGTGAGCACATTTAGGGAGGAAATGGTTGACAAGAAAGAGAAGAAGGGAAGAGAGTCCCCTATGTAAATATATGTTAAATAAAGTCTAAAGATATTTCTTCTTCTAAAATCACAGGCAGTTCAGACATTAGAAATAAGACCCCATGTGTAAATTGTACAAACACTTTTTGCAGTGTAAAGTACATGGATACTGCTAAATTTGCATCTGATGGAGCCAGCTTTGTTAATCAATTTGGAGTGATGAATGTAGACTTGCTGCACTACTTAAATGTGGAGATTGCTGAAAACCACTTTGGGTTTGAGTCACCCATACATTCAGTGATGTGAGGGATGTCAAGGTTAATCCGCAATAAATCCATTAGTAGTCATGGCACTGAAGTGTCAGTGCTTGCATATAGAAGCAGGCATAATAATGACGGCGATACATTCCGCCATGTCGATAAAATGTTTGCAACTGATTAAGATGCACTGTTGCTGCACATTGAATTTACTTATAACATAAAAGATGTTCCTATAAAAATAAAAATTTAAAAATAAAGCTAGATTGCAGTTTATCTTGTATAGGCTTACTTCTTTATTTAATGGTCATAGTCAGTTTTTTGCATCAAGCTATAATTCTTCCCATCCTAGATGCTTTCTGATGAACTAATACTATTTTTCTCATGAAAGCTCCCATTTGATGCAATGTAATATCCTTCCCATTGTCAATTATTAGTGGATGTAAGTAATGGATGACATAATGGGTTTTTATGAAAAAAAAAAGTGCTAATCCAAGGAATGAAATACTGAAAAGACTAATAAAAATGGGGGTCTAGGAAAGTCATTTCTTAAAAGGCATTTGGTTTGAACATAACTTTGAAATAAGTTAAACTTTTCTGAAGGTTCTTATAGCAAGATAAAGCAACAATGTTGCAATATTAGTCATTTTATTTTTTCACCACAGACATACATACAAACACTTCATCTGTTTTCTGTAAAATGTATTGGGCACTTACTATATGCCAGAAGTGGGACTAAAGTGTTACTGTGCAGTCTGTCAGTTAACCCTGATAGAAGGTCCACGAGATCATAGTGTTATTATGCTCGATTTTCTTTTTTTCAGGTAGGAAACAGAAGACTTAGAATAAATAGTCTTGTCAAGATCATGCATCTGGTAAATGATACAGTTGGCATTTGAGCTCAGTTGTGCCTGAGTCCAGAGTTTACATTCTTAATGTCTTAATGATTCTGCTTCAGTGAGTACATCATTGCCCTTGGTTCAGAAAGATGGAATTTAAAGGACATAGATTCGGAAATGTTAGTCATCTGACCCACTATATTTTATTGTTGGAATATGCTCATATTCTCAAGGTTACCAAAATGGAGAGTATATGGCAATTTCTTATCTTGATGGAATGAGGGCTTTAAGAGCACAGAGATTTTTGTAGACTGATGCAAAGTGATTTTTTTTTTTTTAAAAAAGGAAGCCAAGATGCTTACAGGAGGTCGGTAGGAGAGAACTGTGTCATGGCTGGACATCTAATTCCTTTGCTTATTATGGAACTGTGCCGATGAGTACAGTTCATGTATTGTTGTGCATACAGAAGAAAAAGGAAGAGAGATTGCCTTTCAGATTTACCTGGAGAAAGAGGACACTAGAAATCATTGTATTGTTTGACCCAGGGTATCACAACTGCTTTTGCTTTGTTTGGATGAAACGTAAAGAGTTGGAAAGTCATTGTATGGGTAAGGAGGACACAGTAGCTAATAGCATGCTAGTGGCCAAGCTGTAACACTGATTGGGAAAGGTTGAAATCAAATCTTGAGTAATGATATTTGTATTGTGACATTTATCTTGCTGAAAATATAAGACTTTAAATTATTATCCTCAAGTCCTGTAACCGAGCAATGAGAAACTTTCATAGTTCCATAAGTTTGGAAAGTGTACCCGAAACCAAACGTGAACCTACATATATTAAATGTCCTGTCATTTCACATTTATATGTGATTTTTTTTTTTCTTTTCTGAAAGCATTGTGGGGTGAAAGGACAGTATATGATCATGAAGTGCAAATGTCACTTTATGGATATGAGACATTAGAATATGATAACAGTTGGCCTTGATAAATTCAGACTGACATATCCAATTAACTTTTTTTTGACCGTCTTGTTATCATAACAGAAACATTTCTGTAATTAAAAAAAAAGTCCCACACGGGAGTCGGAGCCTGGATACTAGGTTTCCTACAGGTCTGCTAGGTAACCAAGTTCGCAACGTGAGATAACAAGCCAATCCTTATGGCTAAATTTCCTCACATGCAACAGGGGAGCAATGCTGGCCTTACTTTCCATGCAGAAGTAGAAAATACAAGAAAAATTGTTGTAAGATAATGTTGTAAGATAATGTAAAGTATTTGCTGCTTTGCAACATTGCCTTCCTTGCATGAGTTTGAGATACACCAGGATTCTCATACGTTTTATATTATCAAGTAGCGTCTCTGGTTTTGAATGTTTTTCTTACTTCACACGAAATGAGTAGTCATTAGAGAACAAAGTTAACTAAAAGGGAGAAAATAAAATTAGGTACCAGCATTCAGAGGTCACCACATCTCCACATCTGCGTTTTAAAGAAATCTTCACTTTTAAATGTTCTTGTCCTATTTTTATCGATGTAGGCGTTACTGAAGCATGGAACACTTAATCACCTACAAAAATTACCAAGCAGGGAAATACTGATCAAATAATGCTTCCTTATTAATATCCAGATGAGCAGTCTTCTAATGGTCCTGAAGGCTCTGGCGTTCCTGGTATACAAATCTGTATATTCTGAACTTTCTTCGCTTGCACAGGGACTAGTGCCTTTAAATATAACCTACCTATTCTCACATGAGAGAGAGAAACTACGTTTATTTATTAGTATCCAAAAAATGCAATGGAGACATGCACAGCCTCTCTTCTGTTGCATTTTCCACAAATTTATGTTCTATCACTTTTACATTCAATATCGTGCTGACACGCTTCTTGGGTCAGGACCATGTACCAAGGCATTTTAAAGCAGTCAGGCACGGCCGGCAGCGTGCACAGGGCTTCAAGTTTCCCAAGGGTCCAGTGGTCGGCACACTGCGGTTCAGCAAACCGCGGCTCGCGAGCCACATGCGGCTCTTTGGCCCCTTGAGTGTGGCTCTTCCACAAAATGCCGGCTTCTGCACATGGGCCACGAAGTTTCAATCGCACTGTATGCATGCCCGCACATGGTATTTTGTGGAAGAGCCACACTCAAGGGGCCAAAGAGCCACATGTGGCTCGCGAGCTGCAGTTTGCCGACCACTGAACCATGGAAGTGACTTAGACATAATGCAGAGAAAAGCTGGCTCCACAATACACTAAAGGGAAAAAATTGATATTTTTGCTATTTAATTAAATATACATGAGTGTGGTATTGTCAACTTCATTTAATTGATAAATTTGGTAATCATAGAAATTTGATAGGCAGATATCTTGAAAACATACCGATGAACATACAACTTTTACACATAAGCCTGTCTCTTGGTAGAAGCTATTTTTCCATAGACACAAGATGTTTCGTGGCCTAAATTTTAATTACTGTTCTCCTTATCATGTTCAGCACATAGTAGGTGCACATTAAATAGGTAGTGGCATTTTTTGTTGTTGGGAGGCTACACATCCCTCTATAAATTGTACCCTACGTTCTGTTCCTGTGGTAACAATAAATACTTCTGTGTGTGGAGGAAGATCTCCTTTGCATTGTTTATATCTTTGCATATCTCTTCCAAATATCCTGACTGAAACAATTGATTTTATTGCACCCAGTGAGATAAATTCCAGGGGAGCAAAGATAAAAAAGACTTTAATGCCTTGGATTCTTAGTAAACCTGTTAGAAAAAAAACAAAACAAAGCAAAAAACACACACCTGTTTTTAAAGTAAGATGGATAATTTACTGACATAACTACCAGAACGTAAAGTCTGAACATTCACCACATGCAGCTATGACATTATTCTTAGTGCTGCAAGACTCGTATTCACTTTGTGGGGGAAAAAGAATGGGTCTTTCCATGATACTGGGTAGTGTGACAGCTACTAGATGTTGCTTTTTAAATAAGACTTGACTTCTATGGATGGGATCTAATATCTGTATTTTCTTGACATGACCACTGGGGCTTATGGCTGTTCATCCATTAGTTATCATCTGTCATATGTGAACAGACACGTTCCCCATAAAAGTTGGTTCGCAGCCTATTTGTCGCAATTTGCTTCTCTGTGCTGCATGGCCCGGTCACATCTGCATGCAGCCCTTGTTTCGAGACCAAGTTGATATATGTTTCTGCTCCTTTCACAAGTGTCCAAAGTCAATGTTTCCTACTACACTATTTCTTAAAAACTGGCAGAAAGAAATAAAACCCCATTACATTCTATGCTTGTCCAACTCCTTTGAAAAAGCAATAATCTCCCGTTTGTTCTGAAACACCTGCTGGGAGATTTAATGAGTGTGTTAAAAACTGAGCTGCCATGATATTTCTTTTAAAAAAATACAACAAATCTTTTACTTGAGAATGTGTGATTGAAATCTGCTATTTGCTTATTTGCTTTGCCAAAGTTTTTGTTTGTTTGTTGTTAATGTGGTCATAATATAAATGTAATACTTTACTGATATGTCAACCTAACAACTATGGGAAAAGGTATACCTCACATGTTTGGACTAATTGTTTTTTTGTTTGTTTGTTTTCCAGCTGGGACAACGTATATCTTTAGCAAAGGTGGTGGACAAATCACATATAAGTGGCCTCCTAATGACCGGCCAAGTACACGAGCAGACAGACTGGCCATAGGGTTTAGCACTGTTCAGAAAGAAGCTGTATTGGTGCGTGTGGACAGTTCTTCTGGCCTGGGGGACTACCTAGAGCTGCATATAGTAAGTACTTTAAAAGTAAGATTCAGCTTTGCTTTTCACTGTGAGGGTTTTGTTTGTTTGTTTGGTAAGTGACTTATAATTAGTTTGTTGGTTTTAAGTTCCTCTCCCCAGCAACCAGAACTTTTGGTACAGAAAATATAAATACATTCAAGAGTAATAAAGTCTTATACCTATTACTATTATAATTGATAAAAAATGTTCTTCATAATAGAAAATATTGTGCTTTTGTTTTAAGTGTGAATTCCTCTCAGTTATCTGTCTACAAAGGTTTATTTTCGTTGTGTTTTAGTGCCTTTTGGCAGCCCTGTAGATGTCGTTTCTTCTGGCTGGAAGCCAGGGGTTATAATACTGGTGACATCAAAAGAGATGGATCTAGTGTCCTTATGTCTTTTCCAGCCTGGATAGGGAATGGTCTGAAGTTACATGCCATGGATGGGAGAAAAGGAAACTTTAAAGATATTCGGGGCAGTGAAAGAAAATGGCAAAAACATTGTTTCTGTGCTATCTTACACTTATTTTTAATACATAAGTGTCATGAAAATACAATGCCTTTTATATCCTGGGGCCTTTCCGTTTTCTCCAATCTCTAAGCCTCCCACAAGAATTTAGTCAGCACATAGTACATAGCAAAGAATAGTTTATAAATGAAAAGCTTTCTTTATCTTTTAATGTTGCCATCACAGAATAGAGCTAGGGAACTCTTCCCTACCTCTCTGCATTGTTACCTATTTGTATGGTTGTAATTTTGCATCTCCTCATTTCCTTGCAATATTTGCAAAGAAGCACAGGCAGGCTTTCATTGTCTAGAGACGTTAATGTTTTACTGATATGTCAAAATAAGAACCATGTCACATATTTAAAAACTGTCAAGGGTTCTTATCATTATAGTTCTTGGTCTAACGTATCTCCTGGGAGCTTCCAGAAGCATATAAATCTCTTCATCCCCCTTTTAATCCTTGAGGTATAGTTTATCTCTTCTGCCTCATGCGATCATGTAAGTTGGTTTTGTTTTTGTCTATCCCTATAAGTTCTCCCTTTACCACTACCTGTGCCTCAAAGGATATTTGATTAGGTCAACATGTTCTTCCCCTTAGGCATTCATCCTAAAATGTTAGGAAAATCACCAAACACGAAAATATGTTATCACGGACTTCCATAGGACCTTAATTTTCAACATTTTATTCATTTGTTTTCATTAATTTTTATTTATTAATTACAGTTGACATTCAATATTTTACTAGTTTTAGGTATACATCATAGTGATTAGACATTTATGTAACTTATCAGATGATCATCCCCAATAAGTGTTGTACCCACCTGACACCAGATATAGTTATTACAATATTGACTATATTTCCTATTGTGTAATTTACATCCTTGTGACTATTTTGTAACTGCCAGTTTGTACTTCTTAATCGCTTCACCTTTTTCAGATAGATCTCACCCTCCTCCGCCCTCCCATCTGGCAACTATCAGTTTGTTCTCAGTATCTAGGAGTTTGTTTATTTTCTTAATCTTAGTTTTCTACTATACTTATAGAATTTCAAATACACTGAGTAGGGTGTTTACACTGACCACCAGGAGCTGAATTCATTGTTAATGTTGGAAAGAAAACAAAACAAAACACTTCAGCATGACCATTATTGAACTGTTTTAAATTTACGGTTGTAAATTTTTCATTCAAAATGCAGTTGTCAAAAATGGGACTCTGGGGCCCTAACCGATTTGGCTCAATGGATAGAGCGTTGGCCTTCAGACTCAAGGGTCCCAGGTTCGATTCCAGTCAAGGGCATATACCTTGGCTGCGGGCACATCCCCAGTAGGGGGTGTGTAGGAGGCAGCTGATTGATGTTTCTCTCATCGATGTTTCTAACTCTCTATTCCTCTCCCTTCCTTTCTGTAAAAAATCAATAAAATATATATTTTTTAAAAATGGGACTCTGGGAAAGTAATTTCAGCTGCCTTTCAGCAAATATCTAACAATCAAAACTGAAAGCATCTGGATTTTTATGGTGTCATAAATAAATGATCAGTTGAGATAAACTTAACTAGTGCAGTAAGGATTCTTGCTGTTTAGCATAACTGCAACTTCCCAAATGTATTTGCTCCATTCTGATTTAAGAGCCCTGTTACTTCAAAAAATAAATAAATAAAAGTGGAAACAAGAGCTTTTGCTCCTGATAGAAATTGCTTATTGATCTAGAACCAATTACACATTTACTCTGCGAAAAGGTTCTACAGTGATCACTCTCAAGTCGTAAGGGTCTATGTTATTAAATTACACACCCACTGTTGTTTGTTTTATGGTCAAAGAGTTTTAGTCTACAAGAATGGGTTTTTCTTTCCAATTCTGATCAAATGCGGGCTTACAATCGTCATGCATAATGGATTGACTTTCTAGATGTTCAGACCAGCCCCAGTACCTTCCACAGCTCCTTTGCTGGCCTCCTTTCTGAACCTCCTCTCATGGTCTTGCCTAGCCAATCACTTTGAACTCAGTATCTGCCTCTGGATACCCTTCCTCTTGAATTTTCTATCTTCAAACTCTCCCTTGATTTGAGAGCATGTCCTTGAGGAGGAAGTGGAAAATGGACATTGGTTCCCTGGGCTTACCAAACGTCCTGATTGGTAAGCCCTGTTCACTACTGCACCAACTACTCATACCCAGTTTTAGTCTAAATCTGGCCAATGAAAACTTTCTATCTCTTTTTTCTCTCATTGCCTACAAGTTATGACTTAGCACATTGCTGATATGGAGACAAGTCACTTATTTCTACGTTTTGAACATACCATGAAAATTAACACAAGGCTGGTGTTTTTCTTTTAACCACAGAAGTTTACCTCTCCTTCCCATAGTGTTGGGCACATGGAACGGGACGAGAAAGAGCAGTTAGTTATTTAAAAAGCAAAGAGAGAGAGGTAGAGACTGAGGAAGGGGGCAAGGAAGGATGAAAGAAGGGAAGGAAAGGAAATGAAAGGTATTTTCCAGTGACAGAAGCAAAGTATTCTTAATAATGATACTTAGATTTGGGAATATTCAGAGGCTACTTTATGAGGTTATTTAGGTACCATTCAATTTATCTTAATTTTCTCCAAATCATTTCTTCTGCTTTTTTCAAGATTGGGAATTGAAAAGGAAAACAGATTTGTAGAAGTATAGAATATTACTGTATTACTGTTGTTTGACTTTGTGAAACAAATCATAGATGATATGTTTTATGTCATTTATCTATAAAAGTTAGAAATTTAAAGTATCTATTAAACTGCCATAAAATTTTTTGTAAACCTTCAAGGCCAACCATGTATAAACCATGTACTGATTTTTTATAAACATTATATTTTCCCCAATAATTAATAGAATTAAACAATAAGATGGAAAATTGATAGAACACATTATAGGGTACTCCAGTCTTGCCAAAATGTGTAATGCCATTTCATTAACTTTTAAAATTTGATTGGCATATAATGTCAATGAAGATGTGAATATTTGACATTGTTAATGATCTTATTATTTTTTCAAAATGATGTTTGATTTTACTAGAAAATATAATCATATTTAAATTTTGATTAACTGTATTCTAAAAATATAATAACTTGTAATAAAATTATTTTGTTACTCAGGTGGCCTAGTTTATATAGATAGACTTTTTTGGTTATATTAATATTGCTACTGCTACCCTCAGAGCCATATGATATTACTATTGAAATTTTTAAGGTTTCAGAAGTGGATTATGAAAAGATAAGGGCATGAAGTAAGGAACAATTAGCATAGTGCTTAGGAAGCAAGTGCTCAATAAATGTTTTCTGAAATAATAAATGAAGTAATGAATGATATATTCAAAATATTATGGCTTAGGCTCAGTATAGACTCAACTTTTCTATAATCAAAGTGAAGTTACAGATGAAGTTTAATTTCTATATAACTCTGATAAAGGATGATTTCTTGTTTATAATATAAAAAGAGTTAGCAACAGGCACAGATTTTTGAAAGGTTGCATATTTTATTGATATTGTTTTCTGAATCTTTACCTAAGAAATAATTATGGTAGTTGATTATTTAATGCAGGGATGGGGAACAGCAAGTCCCAGGCCATAGAAGGCCTTCGAAATCATATGGTCTGTCCCTGCCAAGACATTAGGGGTGAGTTAATTAAATGTTTGACCAAATATAGCAGGCTAATTTTTAATTTGATAATTTTGTATGACCCTGGAATGATGTTATAAATATTTAAATGGCCTTGGGCAGAAGAAAGGTTCCCCATCCCTGATTTAAAGAAAGTGTATGGTGAGAAACAATTTTTTGATAAATGATTATCTTGCCTTACTAATCACCTTATTTATTGTAATTCACTTTTATCATAAATTACTCTCTACTCATTTAATATTCATCCATGTTTTTTAAATAGAAATAAGCTTTCTGATGGTACAGGAAATAATATATAATAATGATGACTAATAAGAAAAATAATATAATATAGAAATGTGGCTTTTCATTACTTATTTTGGTACATGCTAGAAGGCTGTTTGGAAAGATTTTCTGAGCATGGCCCATATCTTTGTTAGTCCCTGTGGGTACAAAAATAAACCAGCTCACTACTTAGTACTTATTTCAACTAATATTTGTTGGACAGCCACATAGGATTCTGTTCACTAGGTAGCTTAGATTATATATAGTAAACATACTTTGTCCCAAACTGACTAATTTTTCTTGATTTTCCCTCCATCATGGTATCTCCATTTCTCCTTGCAGTTAACTTTCTTATCTGCATAGTTTTTGCAAGAACAGGGAAAAATTATACGTTTTTGAGAGAGAATATAAAGAGATTTGTAATTATAAAGTGTTATATACATTTAAATTAGTAATGTTGAGTATTAACACTAAATAAAATAATTTTTGATTTGTGAACCATAAAGTGTTATATACATTTAAATTAGTAATGTTGAGTATTAATCAACACTGAATAAAATAATTTTTAGATTCAATAAAAAATTAAATTCATTTGTCATATTTCCTAAGGTATATTTAGAAATTTTACCAATGTCACTCTAGAGCAAGCATGTCAAACGCCTGGCCCACGGGCCACATGCCTCATTTATTTGGCCCTTGTTAGCCTTTGAGTTTGACATGCTTGCTCTAGAGAAAACATCTCCTATATATCAGTCTGGTAATGCTAATTGGAAGTTACTTACCCTTTCTCTGATTGACAGAAGAAAGCCACTGGAAATATGTGCTCATTCACTGCCAGGAATATTAACATGTTATTGGTTCTGACCAGAGGAAATGTGTGGAGGTTAGAGGAGAGAATAAATAAAAAAGTGTTTTTTGAAATTCTTTCATCTTGGTAGCATGAAAGAGCATTGCAAATTTGATCAGTAAATTGTTCTACATATTTGCCTTAAGTGCTTCTTCTTTGTACTTTGCCGAGGTGGAAGCCTTATTTTTACAACAAGCTCTTAATTGATTTTGATTTAGAAATACACCTTTTGATCAGCAGGTTTATTTAGGCTAGAAGGATAGTGTATTTATAGTAAATATTTCATGTCCCAAAATAACTTATCAATATTGGTGACATGTCAAATATTTCTTACCTCTCTCTGTCTGTCTACATTTTGTACTATTTATCTTAACTCTGTATTACAATGAAATTTAAAAAAAAAACACATTTTAAAGTCAATAATTAGACATGGGTTCATATCTATATCAAGAAGATAAAACCCAATTATTCCCTCACAGACTTTTCTTTCAAATTATGTTCTAAAGAGATATTCTCTTTAACCAACAGATTCCCATATTTTAAGAGTTCTACTTTGCAATAAACTTTAAATTCAATCCTGTAAATAATATGCAATAGGTATTTTTGAGAGCTTTCTCTTTCACTTTTTTGTTGTTGACAGTATTACAGATATTTTATATGATTTTGTTTTCCTGTTTCTTACATGAATTAGAGAATATGTGACCTCTGACTAGAATTTTAAAAGAAAGCTAAAATACATTCTTTCCAACATGTTTTGTAAAATTCTTGTCCAAGCTTTTAACATATGAAGGATACAAGTTATCTTTGGAGAAAATGGGAGGAATGATGGTCACATTTCTATTGGCTGACGTGCTATCCAGATACCTTGATACAGTCTCTATATGACAGAGGGGTAGGGTTGTATGCATCAATACAAACTCCTCATTTACCCTTGGAAGTTAATCACGTTCTCATTTTCTAATTCACCTTTGTTGCAGCAATAACTCCAGGAATTTGGTTTCTAGATTTCAAGAATTATTTCCTCCTCTGAAATTCTTTCACTGTGAAATTGAATAGAGAATCAAAACGACTATCTCTACCTGAACCTTCTCAGTTCATGTACTTATTACTTAGGCACTTATCTTCCTGTCTCTATTCTGAATACTTTCCAATCCATTTTATATACTTATGTCAAATTAAATTGCTAAAATGCTTCTTTGATTCTGTTATTCCTCTGTTAAAACACAGGATGCTTCCCAATTATGTACAGATAAATGCCAATTCTATGCCTAACATTTCATGTCTTCAATATTCTAATCTTAATTTCCCTTTTCAGTCCATTTTCTCATAATTCTATACTTATCTTTCCACTCCAGTGAAATTTGTTAATTCCTTCTAAAAATGAACTTCTTGCCCTTTCGCTATTCTAATTCTACCCAGGAGATGTCTTCTCGTTCTCTCTCACTATCTAGATTCTGCTCAGTCATCAATCTCTCTCTTTAGGTATTGGGTGTTCTCATGGCCTGTGGAGCTTAGAGCTTCTTGAGCTAAGAGAAAGAAGCCTAGAACTCACAATCTTTTGGAAAGAGCTGTTGAAACAATGCCCAGGGCAGTACCTAGGTAGAGAAAATCTTAGATTCTGCTCCAATCTACGATTACTACTCTTCTTGATCCGTTGCTTTATGGTGGACTCCAAGCGACTTTACAGAATAGCTTCACACCAATTCTAAGTTATCCAGAGTTGGGTTACAGTACCAAATGTTCTTTGCAATGCTATTAAAACAAAAGACTTTGTTGAATCATTTCTAGCTACTGAATATGCCATCACTTCTTCTGTAGCTATTATTTTTCAAAAACTACCTTCAAGAAATATCTCCTTTGGTCAAGTCAAGACATTATTATTGATCACCTGTAATGTAGTTCATACTATATTTAGTTGTCTTTTTCTGTGAAGAAATGTCCCCACAATTTAGCAGCTCAAAACAGCAAGCATTTATAATCTTACACAGGCTCAGTTATCCAGAAGCATCTGAGCTAGGTTATTCAGAGATTACCAGGAGAAGACATGACTAAGTTCTCCCATTCTCAGAACATATCTGATATGTTCATTCTTATGATCCAATCAGAGTTTACATGTCTTAGGAAGAAATTATGATCAACAGTGGAAGCATATGCTCACCGGTTATAAAAGATGCTGGCTTTGAAGAAGTTTAAACATAACATGGTTTGATGGAAAAAGAGTAATGAAGACATTGCTTGAGGATTACAAACTGGTTTGGGGAATGCATACTGGAATCATTGGTACACTGATCAGGAAAACTTTTTTTTTTTTTATTGCACAAAACACCATAAGCCATAAGCAAAAAGCCATAAGCAAAAAGCATGAGAGTAGTAGATAAAATATGCAAACAGCATAGCAAACATGTCAGCCAAAGATCAGGAAACAAGATGAAAAGGACGTTATGACATTGAAGTCCTAGTAGAGCTATTGTTGGGGCACTTTGGACATAGGCAGTTCATTTTAACAAAGGAAGGAAATGATTTGGGTGAACATACAAGGGAACACTCAAGTTAACAATAGGCATAGATAATCCATATTTTAAATCGGGAGCAAAGAACTGGAGATAATTTTCACTGGGCCTGAGAAAATTATTGATGAAAAAAAACATTTTCAGAGCTTTGATATGTAATTTGTGTTGTCTTTAGGAGCTTGTATTAGGAGTGTGGGGGAGGGACACACTTTCCTCTACCCTCAATTTTCTTCTGGCTGCTCTAATAATAAAATAGACATCAGACAGATTAGCACAAGAAAATAAAAGTTAATACATATGTATGGGAACCCCACATACATGAGTGACTCAGGCACCCCGCATAAAGAGAGGTTCAGAGATAGAAAGTGGCGGTGGGTCTAGGTATGCAGGACATTCTGAGCTAGGGATGAGGTAAGGTGACTTGAGGGCTTCAAAGGGTCATTGCAGGATGATAACAAGAGCAGATGTTTAGTACATAGAAGTTTGTTCTGTCCTGTAGATTGGTCAAGAGGGGTTCTCTCTGCTAATCTCCCATTTGGGGCAAGGCCCACAATTCAAGTTCTTGCAGGTAATCAAGGAGGAGAGGTAGAAGTTTCTCTTGAGCCTGCAGCTAAAGCTGCCTTTAGCTCAAAACAATCTCTATACCACAGAGGCTCATCTTGGGGTGACTCATTCTGGATTCCCACAGGAGGCAGTCTGCTGCACCTGGGAATTCATAGGTCAACAAGGCAGAGGAGGCCTCTGCCCTCCTGGAGAGAAGCAGGATGAGCTGTTTAACTTCTGCCTACAAAGCTTAGCTCTGGGAGAGCACACAGTGGTTAGGCCTCTGAGGAGACCCTTTACTGGTGGGCTCTTCCTATCAAGGAAAACACTTCCTCCTGAACCTACTCCTCAGAGTCTTCCTGCCCAGCAGGGAGTGGCCATACAAGATTGACAGGCCAGAAAAGCTCTTGGTACAAGATCAAAATGCAATCATTAGGCCTTTTTGCCTGTGAAAATAAGTTAATCTTAATATTCCTAAAATAGTACTCTGAATTTCAGCTAGCAAATGAAGACTGCTCACTCCCAAATACACATCTCCAGCCCTGACTGCCCCTCTGATCGTCAGAGCAGCATCTCCAAGGGCTTACTGAGTGTCTCCCCCCGAATGTCTCATGAGCACCTCAGATTTATCACATTAAAAACTGAACTCATTGTCGCCGAAGCTCATGTCCATCTACACAATTACAGATTAAAAACCTGACATGGTCCCCATGCTTACTTTTATGACCTTATGTTTCTCACCAAATTCCAGAAATGTCTCTCAATCAGCACTATGTAATGTAAATATAATGTGATCCCTGTGTATAATTTTAAATTTTCTAGTAGTCACATCAAAAAGGAAAAGAAAAATCAGATGAGTGAACTTTTAATATATTTCATTTAACTCAATCTATCCAAAGTAGTATCATGTCAATGTATTATAAATACAAGTTTTACATTTTATTTTTTGAATCGAAGTAAAATTTATATATACCTTTATATTAGTTACAGGTGCACAGAATAGTAATCTGGTCTTTGTATATGCTACAAAGTGTTCATCACAATAACTCTAGTTACCATCTGTCACCATACAATTGACCCTCTTCACCCATTTCACCCACACACCAAGCACTTTCCTCTCTGAAAACCACCAATTGAGGTTTTAATTTATTTTTTTAAATTTAAATACAAGTAAAATCATACAGAGTCTGTCTTTCTTTATCTGACTTTTTTCACTTAGCATAATACCCTCAAGATCCATTCATGTTGAAGCAAATGGCAAGATTTTATTTTATATGGATGAATAGTATTCTGTTTTATATGTATATGTCATCTTCATTATCTATTTATCTATCAATGGGCATTTAGGTTGTTTCCATATCTTGTGTGTTGTAAATAATGCTGCAATAAACATAGGGGTGCACATCTCATTTTAAATTAGGGTTTTTGTTTTCTTCAGGAGTGGAATAGCTGGATCATGTGGTAATTCTATCTTTAAATTTTTGAGAAACCACATTGTTTCCCATAGTGGCTGCACTAATGAACATTCCCACCAACAGTGTATGAGGGTTTCCTTCTTTCCATATCCTCTCTGACACTTGTTATTTCTTGTCTCTTTGATAATAGCCATTCACACGTGGGGGAGGTGATATCTCATTGTGGTTTTATTTTGCTTTTCCCTGGTAATTACTGATATTGAACATCTTATTTGTGTTTGGCTATTCACATGTCTTCTTTGAAAAAATGGCTATTTAGATCCACTATCCATTTTTTAATCAAACATTTTTTTGCTATTGGTTATATGAATTCATTATATATTTTGAATATTAACCTGTTATTGGATTTATGATTTGAAAATATTTTCTCCCATTTAGTAGGGTGACTTTTCATTTTGTTGATGGCTTCCTTTGCTGTATAGAATTTTTTTAGTTTGACGTAGTCTACTTGTTTAGTTTTACTTTTGATGACTTTGCCGTTGCAGTCAGTTCTAAAAAAATCAATGCCAGGATCAATGTCAAGGAGCTTTCCCATATGTTTTATTCTCTAGGAGTTTTATGGTTTCACATTAACAAATCTTTAATACATTTTTATTTCTGTGTAAGACAATGGTGTAAGACAATGGTCTAGTCTAGTGTCATGGTGTTGCATATGGCTGACTAGTTTCCTCAACACCATTTATTGAAGAGACAGTCTTTTTCCTATTGTATATTCTTCTCTCCTTTTTCATAAATTAATTATGCATATATGTATGGATTTATTTATGCCCTCTCTATTCTGTCCCATTGATCTATGTGTCTGTTTTTATCCCAATACCATACTGTTTTGATTATATAACTTTGTAATATAGTTTGAAAGCAGGGAACTTGATATTTCCAGCTTTGTTCTTTTTTCTTAAGATTGTTTTGGCTATTTGGGGTAGTTTGTGGTTCCATACGTGTTATAGAATTATTTGTTCTAATTTTGTAAAAAATGCCATTGGAATTTTGATAAGGATTGCTTTGAATCTGCAGATTGCTTTGGGAAGTATGAGCATTTTAATAATATTGATTATTCCAATACATGAGCACACAACATTTTTCCCCCCAATTTCTTCTAACAGTGTCTTATAGTTTTTATTATACAGGTATTTCACCTCCTTGGTTAAATTTTTTTTCTAGGTATTTTATTCTTTTTTATGCAACTGTAATTGGGATTGTTTTCTTAATTTCTCTTCCTGATAGTTTGTTATTACTTTATAGAAATGCAGCAGATTACTGTATATTGATTTTGTATCCTGCAACTCTACCGAATCCTTTTATTCTAACAGTGTTATCTGCAAATGCATGTGTTACTTGTCTCATTTGCAAATAGTGAAAGTGTTATTCCTTTCCAATTTGGATGCCTTTTATTTCTTACTATTATTTCTTCCTAATATCTCTGGCTAGGACTTCTAATACTGTGTTGAATAAAAGTGGTAAGAGTGAGAATCCTTGTCTTGTTCTGATCTTAGAGGAAAAGTTTTTACCTTTTTCACTCTTGAGTATGATGTTAGCTGTGGGTTTGTTATGTACGGCCTTTAATATGTTGAGGTACATTCTATGTATACTTTGTTGAGAGTTGTTGTTGTTTTGTTGTTGTTGTTGTTGTTTTAGTCTTAAGTGGATACTGAATTTTGTCAAATGCTTTTCGGCATCTATTGAGATGATTACATGATTTTAATTTTTTTAATGTAGTGCATCATGTTGGTGTATTTGCAGATGTTGAATTATCCTTGTGTTTCTTAAATAAATCCTACTTGATCATGGTGTATGATATTATTGAATTCAGTTTGCAAATATTTAGTTGAGGATTTTTCAGCTCTATGTATAGTAGGGATATTGGCCTGTATTTTCCTTTTTTGTTCTGTCTTAGGTTTGATATCAGGGTAATGTTGGCCCAGGGTGGTTCTTGGCGAGTCTGTGTCTCTGCCTTGCCTACTCATCTCGATGTGCCCTTTTATCCTTTGCTGTGGAGGACCTGCTTATCCAGTTTTCAGAGGGAATTGTTTCATAGGTAACTGTAGATCTGTTGTGCTCATAGGAAGAGGTGTGTTCAGAATCTTCCTATACTCTCATCTTGAACCGCATCCTCTAAATTTTATTGTTTTACATTACTAAGTTTTCCATACTAAGTTTTTGATAGCCAATGTGTTTTTTACACTTATAGTATCTCTCAATTAACAATCTTCATTCCTGGCCTGTGGAGATGGGCCGAAACCGGCTTTCCGACATCCTGCTAGGGGTCTCGGATTGCCAGAGGGCACAGGCCAGGCCCAGGGACCCCACTGTGCACAAATCTGTGCACCGGGCCTCTAGTAATTAAATAAACTTTGAAATTCAGTTCCTCAATTCTATTATCCACATTAATTTTTTTTGATTTTTACTTTATTTTTATTGTAGACACTATTATAGATGATGTCCCCATCCGCCCCCTCTCTTTTGCCCACCTCCATCCATCCCCCACCTCCCTACCTCTGGACATCACTACACTGTTGTCCGTGTCTATGGGTTATGCCCATAATGTTCTTTGGCTAATCCCTTCACCTTCTTTCATCCAGTCCCAACCTCCTCCCTCCTCTCTGACTGCTGTCTGACTGTTCCATGTATCCATGCCTCTGTTTCTATTTTGCTCTTCAGTTTATTTTGATCATTAGATTGCACAGATATGACTAGCCACATTTCAAGTGCTCAGCAGCTGGCTGGTGGCTACCGTATTTATTGTACTGCAGCTTTTTAATGTGGCTGCTTTCTTTGTGTCCATTATTATTGCCTTAGTTTAATGGCCTCTTTCTGAACTGTTGTAATAGCCTTCTCACTAACCTCTCGGCATCCAAGGTTCTTTCCCTTTCTAATCCATCTCTGAACTGCCACCAGAATGATTGTTGTAAAACTAAAACATGGTTATTTCAACTTCAAATGTCAATGTTTTATGGCGGTGTGCCTTAACCTCTTTTAGTTTGAGACACACCTGACTGAAAATATTCATCCACCTGCAGGTAATTGGACTCACTTAGGGGATGCTGCTTAGAAAAATATCAGGGCGAGAGAGGCGCGGATCCTGGCCTTCTGTCTGTAACACCACTCTTCTCTCTGGCTCTGCGTGAGAGCATTCTCAACTCCTGCCCTGCTAATAAGGCTGCTCAAGATTGTAGACCCTCCATAATATTATTAAAGGTTGTTTCCAATGTTTATTTTGTGGGGTTTGGGGAAAAACTGATTTTCTATTTATCAAACTTGTATATACAGACTCTTAGTAATTTATTTCTCCAGGACAAAGCAAAGTCAATTATCTGAAGAAAAAAAAAAGAAAGGTAAAAAAAAAATCTGTACCTTTTTTTTTTTTTTCTGTTGTTGGACTTGCACTCTTTTCTGTTTTTGTTGGTAATTTTGTAAACCAGGCAAAACTTTTTATTCATATTAAAGCGTTTAAGTCCTGATGGCAAAGCTTTCCTTTCTGTTATAATTTAAATACTCTGCTTTGTGCATCTTTGTCTTCCCGGAGCCCAGCTTGAGCCTGGAGTTTAGTAAATGAGCAGTAAATATTTGTTGAAATAAATTTTTGGTTCTAGAAGTTACACTGTGTGTGCATTCTGAAAATGTCCCAGGACAGCAAATAGGTCTGTGCTGCTTCAGTTAAGGGCGGCATCTCCCCAGGAGAAGTCAGTTTATATGTAACAGTTAAGGATGAGTTGGAGATGCAAATCTGAGAAAACAACTAGCATGTTTGCAGTTTATGTGTTGCCTTCTCATAGTTTGGTGTATTGAGGCAGAGTCTGATAAACCTCACCTCATCCTGTTCTGCTGAAGAAACGGAGCCCTCTCCTGCAAAATAGTTCAAAAGCCAGACTCTTGGCCAAACCTTGGTGTATGCAAAATGTGGGCTTTTCCAGATTCATCTCCAGCGACTCCCCATTTAATTTGCACAGTTCTCTCTCTAATATGTGCATTTCACAATCCTTTCATTTTTTTCAGGCATTTTCAAGTCGCTGAAAATACAGAGCCAAGTGAGGCCTGGCTTTTGGCCTCCAGTAGCTTAGACTTTAATGGATATGTTTCATTTTAGTAACACATAATGTAGACATAGGCTGGCATTTTATTTTATTTTTTATTAGTTTATTTTTGTGTGTTTTTAAATTATATTTTATTGTTATTGTTCACATTATTACAGATGTCCCCCATTTTGCCTTCATGTTGTAGAAGCACAATTAAACGTTTTAAAATCCTATGTAGCGGTCTTTAAGTGTGGCTTTTATAAAAGCAGCCAATAAAATCATAACTATTCTTGGTTTATATACATTGCCCCATATAATATTCAGGGAGAAAAAGTACCATCCTTATTTAATTTATAAGAAAGCAAGGCATAAGTTGCATACCTAATAAGCAAGGCAGGATTTGAACTCAGACTTCTACATCCAGGTGTTTACCTCTCAGCTTATGTGTGTGTTACAGATAACAATTCAGGAGGCAGTTCCTCATTTGGTTACTTACACCTGACAACTCTGCCTTTGGTCTGCTTAGTACTATTTATAAAGTCAAACAACCACAGCTTTTAGCATATCACACATCACACGAATTATTAAGCATTCCAAATATCAGCTACACATACCATTTCTCTAGTTAAATAAACATAGGAAGTTATCTGGTTGTCTGGTTGCTTGAAACATTTTTTAGTTAGGTAGATAGCTTTTGCAGTTAGTTTGATCTGCTAGTTTGGGGCAGACATAACTTTAAACGTGGCACAATTTTCAAAAAATATTTGTATCAAATATGAAATGACAGCAACAATAGAACTTCAGGTGCCTTTGTCCATGTTCATTTGTCCCTTTGAAATAAATATTCCTACTTCCTTCTGTTCCATCTGCCCTCTTCTCTTTCCCAGTCTGGCATATTTTTATTTATCTTCAAGGCCTTGACCATATATTTCATATATTTGTGAAGCTTTCCTTGGCCCCCTAGGGCAAAACGAATCATGTCCTTCTTGGTACTATTACAGCACTTTGTCCTTAATTCTATTATGTACTTACCCTGGTCATAGCTATTTCATTAGGTGCCCTTCTACCTCATTAAATTGTGAACTCTTTAAGGTCAGTGACCATGTATTTTATATCTTTATAGCTTTTGTATTTTCAGACACTACCACAGTCGTTATTAATACATAATAAATGTGTGTTGATGAAGGAATGCATGGGTGAGTAAATGGAGCCTTTGTTTTTGGCTTGATTCCGCCCTTTCTCTCCCGCTGGTAATTTTCCACTGCAGTGCAGGAGCGCACAGGAGTACTGCTCTCTTCGGGGCACAGCATGAGGTAGACTCCCAGAGGGGATGGCGAAAGCATGTGACACTCTCCTGAGACTCCTCGCTTACAACTTGGGAAGGCTTGCACACTAAGGCAGAGGCCTGAGGGCTGGGGCTTGTTATGAAACAGACTCATTATCCATGTGGTATTTTCTCTGGGAAGGAAGACTTTTCTCATGTTAGACCATAGGTCATCTCCATTTCTTGGTTCAAACCTGACAAACAGGTGGTCACTTCTCTGAGATTCAGCCTGGGTATTCTTCCTTTTATTTTGGATACTTATATGAAAACATCTGAGGTATATTCCCCCACTTTCTGACTTGATGGCAAGAAATGAGTCCAATACAAGAATGAAAGGAAAAAAGAAAACCCTACTGTGGGCATCAGTCCTAATTTGATGGGGGTTTTGGTCTGTAATTAACCTATACTACCCTGGCAACTTGTCCTATTCTGTCAGTTCTCTTACTCTGCCAACCTCTGACACTTGCTTCAACAGTGGAGGTGAAATAGAATCTCCATTTATTAAAATAACTAGAGGTCCGGTGGGGTCCCTCGGCCAGGACTGCAGGGATCGGGCTGAGACCAGCACTCCAATATCCCCAGAGGGGTCCTGGATTGTGAGAGGATGCAGGCCAGGCTGAGGGACCCCACTGGTGCACAATCAGGGCCAGTGAGTGACCGTGTGAGGTCTCCAGGGCGTGTCTGTCCCATCTAGCCCAGTCCCGATCAGCCAAACCCCACAGTAAGCTAACCTGCTGGTCAGAGTGTCTGCCCCCTGGTGGTCAGTGCACGTCATATCGACTGGTCAAACGATCGAATGAATGGTCAGACACTTAGCATATTAGGCTTTTATTATATAGGTTTTTAAAAATGGTTTTAATTATTATGTATTAAATGTTTGAAAGTACTAATGTTTATTATTTTTAAATATAGTTAATTGCCCCCTCTGAAGTCAGGCTTACTCTATTCATTTGCTTAGTAAGAAGAACAATAACTAAGCAATGCTCTGGAGCAGGTATGAAGTGCTTACTATGGACCACACACCAATCTAAACACTGCATAAAATTATATTTCATTTAGTATTCACAACCCATGGAGGTATGGATTATTATCTCAATTTGACAGATGAGAAAATTGTATTTTAAAATAAGTGACACAAATGCAAAGTTGCCTGGATTTGAACCAGTTCTCTCAGACTTTAAAGCTTTTTGTTTTGTTTTTTTGGTGTTTTTTTTTTTTTTTTTTTTTTTTTTTTTTTTTTTTTTTTGGTGCAAAGGAAAATTTCAGGCTAGCCAAGTTACTTTTCTAAATCATTTTACAATCTGAAAATCCAAATTACCGTCCTAAGTCAATGAGTCTTTACTATGTACTGTGTCTGAGCGTCCTTAAGCATGGGTACAATCTGGAACTTCGTGTTCCTCTACACAAATGCAGTAAATAACAATAGAGTGCCCATGGCGTAGAACACAATGTTTTGAATTACAATTCCTGTGATAGGTGGAATTATAGGTATCATTGCTGTTTTTTAAGTTGTGCTTAAATGTCGGGCCACGCTAATACTGCTGCATGCAACATTATGGGCTGTGTGTGGACAGGAATGTAACAGGAACCTGCAATTCTCTGGAAACTGGCTGGAGTGGCAGCTTTTAGCCTTTCCCCAGATTTTAAAGCTTCTGCATTAAACCGAGACAGCTTGACCTACTTTTTTTTTTTCCAAAAGGCATGGTAGAGTCTCAGTGTAGCTCAGGATGTAAATGAGGGGGGAGAAAGGGAATTGGTCTATTGCTTGTATCTCTTGCTGATTGGACACCTTCCTGACAGAAGTGTTCAAAGGAAAAGTATGTCATCTTGTTCATTATTGTTAATTAGTAGTAAAAACCGGGCTGCGGGGCTTCAAATCCCACAGGACAGCAGCAGGGAAATGGGGCTGAAATTTTAGCAGTTATATGTGGAGTAAGGTCAGACTGCCTGCCATGTAGGTTTTTGAACTGAGTTCATTTCATATTTAAAAGGCAGGCATTGTGGAGGCATTCACATGGTAGAAAGAAAAGGCTGTAAATTCTAGCCCCCTCCCAATGCTTGCTTCGACACCAATGGTTAGTTGGTCATTTGTAACTGGCTATTATAAAGGGTGTCTGACAAATGAAGTGGCGGGGCTATTTTTTGGTATTTGAAATTGCAACATAGATATTGTTCATTATTATGTGAATTACATACTGTAACCGTCATCTTTATAATTAACTAGCTTTTCAGTGGACTTTCTTCTCACTAGACTGTATTTCTTTTATTTAACTACTCCTTTTAGATTTACCAGCTTTTTTGGGGGGGGAGAGGAGATTCTTCTGTGTAGACATAAACTGGATTTAATCGATTAGTGATGCACAGAATTGGGTCCACCAGGCCAATAATTTTTTATAACAGGCTATTCACAGGGAATTGGGTTTTATTTGTTAACCTAAATCTCTATTTATTTTTCAGAGGGAAAACACACACACACACACACACACACACACATTTCCTTAGTAAATTTTATTTTCTTAGATCATGAAAGTACTTACTGAAAACTTTAAACACGATGATGTGAATTAAAAGTAAAAGCTGCCTATAATGTATTAACCTTTTTACTGTGGTACCTAAATTCTAATCTTTAATTTTGTAGCATATACATATATATTTCTTTTCTTTTATGTATATGTATAAATAGCTGTATATATTTTGATACATCTAAACATTCTTCAAAAATGATAAAATGTTTTCAGAAGACACATAACATTCTGCCACAGTATGTGATTATTGTTACTTAATCTATTTGGGACATTTTTCTACTTTGAGGATAAAATCTCATATTTACCCCGTAGTGTCCAATTGCATGCATATATTGCACTTTATCAAACCCTTCCTTTATTATGGGCATTTTAATTGTTTTAGAATTTTTAGTAAGACAAACATGAAAACTTTTTAATCTTGTGGAAATATTATTTCACATGTATGAAAATATTCTTTAGGTAGAGAACTTCCTATAAACAGAACCACTGTGTTTATTGCAGATTATCCCTCAGGAACCTTGACCTGTTGAACCCTCCCACCAGGAGGTATATAAAAATGTCAGAGTGGGGCATTTTAATATGAAGACAAACTGGCCTTATTATGTTTCAGATAGTGAGCTCCATAGTTTCATTTTTCTGGCCTATTTGATATGAGTGTGCTTGTGTTTAATAATTATGCTGGTGTAGAGGTGATACCAAACCCCTTTAGCTTCCGTCACAATTTTTCTTATATTCACAGAACAGCCATCGACTGAGGAGGCTGGTTAACAAGTACGCAGTGCTTCTTAGGAAAGTGGTGACTACAGTTTTTGGGAAGAGCCAGGCAGGCAAGAGGTTACTATCCCAGTGGAGGCTCAGTCCTCGGTTCAGAGCCTGCCTGGTGTTCCTTGCCTTCTACACATTCCCTATTTCTTCATTGTGCCCCGAGTCACTTCTTATTTTGATCATGCAGTCTGCAGGACGTGTGCAACAGGAGTGGAATGTGACAGGCCTCTCATGTATTAATATTGTCAACATGATTGTGCTTAATCTTAATGTAGCAAACAGAGTAACAGCAGATGTGTTCTGCTATTAAGCGTTTAGTAAGGCATAGAAATCCTAGCTCTTGATAGCCCATTTCAACGTCAAAGTTCTCAAGCTCAGAGGGTGGATTACATCAAGGGGCTAACTCATATGTTGGGTGGCATTTGACAATGGCTAAGATGAAACTGAAAGGAAGTCAGATGTTCAGAAGAGGGAACAAAATGTAGCTATTGAACTTTTTCAAAATCTTCATGGGATTATTTACTTTAGTCTTATTGCATCCATTGTGAACTAAATCGCAGCTGATAGAGCCCCATTTAAATTTCGAGACCATCATGGGTAGCTTGCCAAACATTTTTTGTTAGTAGTATGTGAATATGATTTAAACATGGGAATATAACCCAAAGGATAGTTTTTTCTTTGAACTTTTAAAATTATTTTTAAGGTGCTACTGCCTTTGTGTTTTACTAATGAAAGATAAAATATGTGACTCTGGATTTTAATAGGCACTGAGAATATTTGATAATGCCACAGCTGTCTATATCATATTCACTAACATATTTAATAGCTGAACAGATGCTTTTTGCTATGGTAACACATGGTACTGAGCAGCAGGGAGTCCCATTTGACAAGTCAGTTTTTATTTTATTTCTTTATCCCCAAACCTTCTCTAATAATCCCAGATTTCAGTGTGTTTTGATTTGTTAGGCAGCCAGCAGATAAGAGGGAGTCTGTTCTCTGCTGTGCATTTCCAACAGGTTATTTGGCTTTAAGAGACAAAGCCATGAGATTCTAAAATAAAATCACTGGGCAAGATTGGGTAAGACACACAACACACATAACTACATCACAATATGATACATGTATCCAACACACAATGGGTAGAGTAACCTCTTCAGGGAAGCTGGGCACAGTGTCATGTGTTAGCATCAGATTAGTAAGAAATCCTAGCCACCAGCCTCTCAGTAAGTACTAGTTAGTAAGTACTAGGTGGTAAGCAGGTTACTTAATTGTGATAATGATGTGTGTAAATCTTCTAGTTGCCTTACGTAACGAGCAATAACTCTTGTCAGCGTGATGCCCAAGGGAAGTTGGGGTTGTTTGGTGTTGCAAGGTTTGCTCTCTGGGGATTAGTTCTTTAGAGCCTCCCATGAGCTATTTTCCAATGTTTTAATTGCTTGTTCTGGAAACACACACACATACACACACATACACACCTGATATATATTCTAAAGCTAAAATAAGATGAGTGTCTAGTGAATGTATTTTGAGATTTGTAGAAAGATGTGGAATTGATGATGGGCTGCTTGAAGTGGTTTTTGCCAAAGGTCCTGTATAGCCATGTTGAAAATTATAAAATGTTGAAATTGGATATATTTAACTGAACTTCAAGGATTTCTGGTGTACTTTTTGTCTGGTGAGGGAATTATACTAGCCTAGAATATAAAATATGAAAAAGCTTGGCTCAAATCTCACAGAATGTTTTATGCAATTATCAACTATCTCGACTAGAAAAAGCAATTGTACATCAAGGCAGTTTGCATCTTTTTTGACCATCTCCTTGAGCAGGACTTGCATAATTGCCCACTAGGATCTGTTTAAGCACTCATGGTGTTAGGCTTTTCCTGGCTCCATGGTCATTATGCACACTCTATCTTTGCCTCAACAATCCACACTAATCCAGTGAATCCAGGAAAGTTCTCTCAGTTTGCATGACTGACAGGATTAATTGATGTCCATTGCAGGAGTGGTGAAGTGTCCCCAGCTCAGACTTCTTTCTGTTGTAAGCGTGAACCTCAGGAAGCTGTGGCTGAGGACTTGCCTTGGTTATGCTTTCTTATTCATGCTAAGCCTGCCTGCAAGAAAATATTTCCCTGTTTTTTGGCCAAAACAACTGGGGAGCTGGACTATAGTGAAACAATGGGATAAAAGATTTGCAAATTCTTTTTTTACAATGTGTTATTACTGTTTGCATTCTATATTATTATTATTTTTAAGTATTGTATTTTTAACATATATTTTTATTGATTTCAGAAGGTAAGGGAGAAGGAGAGAGAGATGGAAACATCAATGATGAGAGAGAATTATTGATAGGCTGCCTCCTGCATGCCCCCTACTAGGGATTGAGCCTGCAACCCTGGCATGTGCCCTTGATCCGAATCAAACCTGGGACCCTTCAGTCCACAGGCTGATGCTGTATCCACTGAGCCAAACCAGCTAGGGCACATGCTATATTATTTTGTGTTACTTTCTGCTGTACAACATAGTGGTTAAACAATCATATACTTTACAAAGTGCTCCCCTCCCCCCGCCCCCCCGATATTTCCAGTACCACCTGCCACCACACATAGTTATTACTGGAGTTACAAACTCTTGATATAACCTTTTCCCCCATTTTATACTAAGGATGAAGGTAACTCAGTAATCATTTATTTTATACTTGATTTGGTTGTTTAAAGTAAAGAGTTAATGTAAACCTAAATTCTTAGGGCCTTTCCACCATCTAGGCTTGATGACAAGTTATTTTTGGTATTCTAAAAGTTCTTATTTCCAAACCCAGAGGAACAACCTTATATATTAACCACAATGTTATTATCCCCTCAAAAAATGTTACATAGAAGGCAAATGTAAATGGTGAAAACTTTTGTGGATAACATACAGATAAAGTTTAGTCACAAAAAAATAGGGTATCCTTAAAGAATTCTGAAGTTATGTAGATGGCAGGGCAGCTAGATATAACCATTTCTCTTCTGCTATGCCTGATTGGAGAGATGGACCTAAACATGTTTGAATATAATGAAAGCAGGTCACGTGAATTTAAAGTCCAAATGAATCTTTGAAACATAACTATGCACTCGGAGGGATGCAACCTGTAAGCTATTGGGGTTTTGTGTATTTGAACATCATAGTGAAGCCAACACCTGAATTCACTGCCAGTGAAAAAGAAAAAAAAAATGTTAAAGCTATTGGTATGTTTTATTTTGAAAATTATTTTTAAAATTTGGAATACAATTGAATGATTTGAAATGGGCACTCTTGCCTCCTTTGTTTTGCATATGCAAAACAGGAATCGCTAGGTTTTTAAATTAACATAAACTGAAATATCACTAGGTACAATGTTAAGGTGTTTAGGTTCCTGATTAGTTTTAGGACCAGAAAAGATAATTCACTGAAATGTTCACTTGTATTCTACCCCCTAACTAAAAATGCCCAAATGTTAAGAAAATAAATGGATCATACTGTTTATATGAAATGGCTTTCTGAAGTTTAGATTCTGTCTTAGACTTCAAGATACACTAATGGTTTTCTATCCTAAACCTTGGGGGTGGAGGAGGCTATAATTATGGGTGTACATGAAGCATAGTGAAGGGCTTGGGATCTGAGAGAGAAAAAAGAAGCTGAAGGAGAACACAATCACATCTCTAGAGTAAAGTGATATTATTTTATTCGGAGAGAATCATTCGCACCAGGAGCAGGGAGGTAGATCCCTCCGGAAGGATATTTAGAGCTAATAGGCATCCAGTACCCACCCGAGGTGGGGAGTCTTTCATTCACGAATCATTACTTGAGGACCTTCACGTGCTAAACCTTATTCATATCTTGGGGTGTAAACGTGGGTAAGATAGTGCATAAGCTTCAGCGAAATTGAAGAAAGAATTTTAAAATGCCGTAAGAAAGACAATAATAGAAGTGCAGAAACTGCCGAAGCATAAAGAAAAGGATTGTGAATTTTGCATTGGTGCCTCTGGGACACCTTGCAGAGGAGTTAGTATGAGTGAATAACTTGTTAAACACCCAAAAATAAACGAAAAGGACCATCAGGAGTAATATAAGCTAAAGTTACATACAGCCTGGTGTGTCTGATTGTGTGTCCTTGAATATAGCTCAGAGTAGGCATGAGAAAATGTTTTCTGATTGAATGGTTAAATGGAAAACACCTTTTTTTCCATGACAATGACTTAGACTGAAAGAAAACACTTTTAACCAGTATGCAAGTGCTGTGGTAGTACCAGGAGACTTCAGTGACACCCAGAAGCTTCACTGTAGGTTGCTTTCAGAATAGCGCTCTGGGTGGTAAGGTCATAAAAATGACCTTCGACCAGGCGTTTTGGTGACAGAGGAGCTGCGCAGACCCACAGGATGCAGAATTCCAGGCTATCCTGGGATGTGTTCTTTGGGTCCCTTTTTATTTTCAGTTCTGTCCTTTTGCATTGGCATTTCTGAAAGGTGGTCCAAGTTGAGAGTTGAACCCCTAGTTATAGAAGGTTTTTGTATATTTACATGCTTTGATAAAGAATTTTAAAGTAAATAATTATAAGATCCAGCCAGATAGATGAAGGGCCTGTTAGTGTAGGGACTATTTCAGGCTCTGTTTTCTCCATTCACCTGGCTGCTAAACTAATTCGGTGAGCTCAGATACAGCAATAACGGTGGTACGGCATCCTGCTTCCTATTCTCCACAGACATGCTGTGCAGGTCAAACATATGTAAAAGGTAATTTTTAAAAGGTATGTTTGAGAATAAAGTGACTACGTTTTAAATAGTCTTTGCTGTTCTTACCATGAGCAGAATTCATTCTGTAAAATATATTTATTGGGGTGCTCATAATCAAGGGTTGGGGGAGAATTAAGAGGCGTTGCTAATGCTGTATCTGTTTTGCCCCAAGCACACTTCCGATCCTTTTCTAATTATCATATTAATCTTCACTAGTATCTGCCCCAGGTGTTGTACCAGGACCACCGGGATCATGACAAGGTCATTGCTTTTGACCCGTCAAGACCAGCCACATCTTTTGGAGGCTGCTAACACAGGAAATAGGTTCTGTCAGAGATCTTTCTTTACTTTCAAAGAATAATAATGGTGTTTCACAATATGGTCTGTATAATTTAGACCTTGCCATTATTCCAGACTTCAATTCTCTACATTTAGGATCGTAGGTGCGTGTTTGGAATTACACCTAAATCTGGAAACCACTTCTCGAAATTATGTTAGCATGGTGCCATTGATCATTAAAACTGAGTTGAACTTTCCACTGTGCAACATATGTAGAAAATTAGTGTGACAGTTCTGTTGTTCCCAAAGGCTGTGGTTCCCTGAGCTCAGTGATGCACTCTGATTTGTTTTATTGGCTTGAAAAGAAAAAGCGAAGAATAAGAAAATGTATTTTATCATGTCTCCGTCTCTACTCATTTGCAGTTTAAAAAATGTAGGTCTTGCAGAACCTCTTCACTTGGGTTCATGAAGATAAAAAGTGATTCAAGGAGAATAATAATTTGGTTTTCTAATTCTGGTTTCTAAATGGTTAAGATACATGGCTTGAAGCCTGTGATTTTGATCTATTTATGTAACTTAAAAATCAAACTTTTTAAATTGGACCAGTTTTCTTGCACCATGTTGTCATTTCAAAATAGAGCATCCAGATTGAATAAGATGTAATCAATATTATAATGTTTATAAGCATCAAAACAGTAAAAATATAGGCATGATTTATGAATTCATTTGGCTTAAAGTGTAACAAAACAACTTTTCTGACACCATCTTCTTTCTGTTTTCACTTCCTCCAGCCTTTTTTGTACTTAGAAGCATATTTAGCTTCTTTAAATATTTAACCAATTTAATCTGAGATTTAGCCACATTCATTTGTGAAATCAACTTTTCCTTCTGAGTATTTATTGGTAGATATTTTATTCTTTAAAGAGTTACCTAATATAATTAAAATGTTCAAATTACAAATTTGGACTGATTTTCAGTCTACTGTACCTTATATTGTAACTACTTTTAACTGTCCTATTTCTATAACTCTTATTCCCCCAAAAGGGTTGTTATTGCACTTGCTTTTAGCACTAAATGTTCTGAATATTAACAGGGGTACCAGAAAAAACAGTGCCAATTATGTGCTCACTAAGATTTTATTTGGATAATTCATTTTGCATAAGCCCTTACGGTGGCCAAACTATAGGATACATGCTGTTGAACTGAAGAGCAGGTAAAAGTAATTTCCGGTTAAAGGAAAGTTTGGCTATCTATACATATAAAAGCCTAAGCGACTGTTACGACTGGTCGACCAAACAACCGGTCGACCAGTTGCTATGATGCACACTGACCACCAGGGGGCAGACGCTCAACACAGGAGCTGCCTCCTGGTGGTCAGTGTGCTCCCACAGCCGACCTCCTGCAGCCAGCCAACCTCCAGTGGTCCCTGCCCCTGCTGGCCCGCCCTGATCAGCCCCCATCAGGACAGGGCAAGATGGCCTCGATGGGTCCAGATCGTAGGCCAGGCTGAGGCACCCCACCCATACACCAATTCGTGCACCTGGCCTCTAGTGTAAGAATAATCCCTTAATTCAGATTGTCTTGGTTCTCTGCTACTATTATTTTTCATTGATGATCTATTTTATATACATTTATAGTTTAAATAATTTTATACATAATCCTTAAAACAACTCTAGTAGGTACAGAAATCAGATTTTGTTGTGCATAGTTCACAAATAAGGAAACTAAGGCCTGGATAATTAAATGACATGATTAGTAAGAAGATGAGCAACGATCCAAATTCAGGTCATCTGATTTCAATCCAGTTACTTTCCTACCACACTTTAATTTGCAAGTTAAATGTCTCCCCAATACTCTGATTGAGACTATCTGAGGCTTAGGGAGTTGTAATATTCATATTTGATAGAGGTCATGTTAATATGAATTGGATTCATTTGTTGACCTTGAATAAGTGCATCGACCGATATGATCTTTATTTATAACTAGTCTTTATCTTAAAATGTGCCTCAAGGGTATAATAAGGTCATAAAATTCTTTGCTTTCAAAAATCCTTATAGTAACCTTTTTCTTTTAGTGAAAGACTAGAGCAAGGCCAGCATGTTCAGTCAGATAGTGAAAGGGGAGTAACATTGGGCTGGAGGTGAAATGTAAAGGGACAGTAATGCCATAGGAAGAAAATAATAAAGAAGTACTCATTAGAAAAATAAAATAATTCCAACACTTGGGAGAATACAGAAAGGTAATTACATAAATGAAGTAATATATGTGAAATGAATTTTGCGAGTGTTACAGCCACCTATCTCATTTCCTTGATATGTAGAATTCAGATAATGCTCTGGCTGCAAATCAATGACCTGGCCATATTAAAGTGAGCTGAGTCCCGGCTATGCTATATATTTCATTTCACCTTGCATCAGTTTATAAAATGAGGTTAATAACACTTTCCTCCCTACCTCACAGAATTATTCTCAAGATCAAGTGAAACATAGGATGTGAATGTATTTTGGAACAGTGAAAGCATCACAGTGCGACAAAAAATTCTATGGTTTCCCAAAATCATGCAAGAAAACAATTTAATTATCTTATTGTCAGCCTATGTGAATCTATAATGTAGGTTATATTATGACATCTGTTTAATACCTTCAGAGGTATTTTTAAAAACCTCTTAAGAAAAATCAAAAAAGTTAAGCTTCTCTTTAAAAGCTGGGAGTGTCTGGAATAAAGACTGGATTGCAGTTGTCTTAAAAGACTATTTTATAATGAGATGGTTTTTTTCTATTATACCTGCTGAAATTCCTACTAATATTATTGCTGTTTGTATTAGAGCTGTTAATGATTCTATCAGTCATTTTTTAGGGAAAGTTATCCAGATTATCCAGATTATTTAATAATCTACCCATGAAACACTGAGAGTGTGGAAAACAGAGTTGCAGGTTGGGTTGGAATGAGCTGAAAATATTTAGTCTTACAGCTATGCTGGTCTATCTTTTATGCAAGCTACTTAAAAAAGCTCAAGACACATGCTCAAAATCATCCCATTTAGGAATGATAACTGGCTATACTCAAGAATCATCGCACTCAGTGAGAGAGTCAATTAACAGTTATTTTGGGAGAAGCTCTACTTTTTGGCACATTCTTAGGGACTGGGTATAAAGTGGAAAACAAACGAGACAAAAATCTGTGCCTTCACAAGAATGACGTTGTAGGGTCACACACAGGCCTTCAGAATTAGCTGTTTGGCTAATGGGTAATAATAATGTAATGAGTGAAATAATCTCTAGGATAAAAGTGTTAATATGAAGTTTTCTAGGCAAACTTATTTTTTTGCAAATTTAAAGTGTATTTTTATCACAAGTTTGAAACTGCTGTTCTGGTTGATTTTCTGCTTTCCCTATGAGAGTGTCTGTGACATTTATAATGAAGTTAGTAGTATGAGTTAGAACTTTAAACAGTTAGATTACTCACAACATTTTTTAATATTATATATGTATGTTTTGATTCTGGGAAAATGTATTCAGCTCTCAGTGAATCCCAAGCTTGTAAATTAGATCCGAAGGGGACAATTTAAGGGACAGAAAACATTAATAATGAATATAGAATGGATTCACTTTGCCAAAAAGAAAACATTTTAGTGTAGTTCTGAAGATGTATCAGGCCTTCCTATTGATTTTCTTCCATGAAGGAGCAAAACAAAATGTAGGATTTACAAGCAATGCAATTACAGTATATTCCTGAAATTGTCAAACAGTATTTGTTGGATGAATGAAAAACAAAATTGCCTGTCTTTCTTTTTCCTTTCCTTTTCTTAGTGAAGTAAAATTATTACACCTCAATAAAGTCTGGTTGACTAAAAATATTGAAAATTTAGAACTCGGAGTATTAACATGCTATGTGTATAATTGATATTCAGAAATATGCCTACAGAAAAATATACTGTACTGATGCTTCGAGTTATATTTAAACTTTAATCTTTATTTTGCTATCATTTCATTGTATATTTAGTACATAATAGTATGCTTAGAGTTTACAAACATGAAAGTATTTGAAGATTCCAATATATATATATATATACATATATATAGACTAGGGGCCTGGTGCACGAAATTCGTGCACTGGGTGTGTGTGTGTGGGGGGAGAGTGTCCCTCAGCCCAGCCTGCCCCCTCTCACATACTGGGAGCCCTCAGGCGTTGACCCCCATCACCCTCTGATCGCCTGATCGGCCCCTTGCCCAGGCCTGACGCCTCCGCCAGAGGTGTCAGGCTTGGACAGGGGACCTCCATCTGCCCCCGATCACTGGCTCTGGCCCCCGCCCAGGCCTGAGGCCTCTGGCCCAGGAATCATGCCTGGGCAGGGGACCCCCATCTCCCTCTGATCGCTTGCTCCACCCCCCGCCCAAGCCTGACTCCTCTGACCCAGGCTTCAGGCCTGGGCAAGGGGACCATCATATCCCCCCAATCCCCGGCTCCGCCCCCCACCCAGGCCTGATGCCTCAGCCAGAGGAGTTGACCCTCATCACCCTCCAATCACCAATCACCGGATCGGCCCCTTGACCAGGCCTGAGGCCTCCGGCAGAGGTGTCAGGCCTGGGCAGGGGACCCCCAGCTCCCCGCGGTTGCAGGCTCCCCCCCTGCCCAGGCCTAACGCCTCTGGCCTAGGCATCCGGCCCAGGTAGCGGGGACCTGCAGTGGCAGCGGGGGGCGCCACGATCGTGGGCTTCACTTTAGGCCCAGGCAAGGGACCCCTAGCTCCTGGGACTGCCAGCTTCGACCGTGCCCAGCTCCCATCGCTGGCTCCACCCCTACTTCCTGCTATCACTGGCCAGGGCGGCAAAGGCGCCTGATTCTCCGATCATGGCTGGGGCCGCCTTTGCCCTGCCCCCCAGCTCTTAGCTCCCCCCTGGGTTTCCGATCACTGTCAGTGGCAGGGGGCTTCTTCCTGCTTTCCCTTTCGCCTCCCTGCATTGTGCCTACATATGCAAATTAGCCGCCATCTTGTTGGCAGTTAACTGCCAATCTTAGTTGGCAGTTAATTTGCATATAGCCCTGATTAGCCAATGAAAAAGGTATCGCCATACACCAATTACCATTTTTCTCTTTTATTAGTGTAGATATTCACTATACAGTTGTCATATTTATGTTATTACAGTAGAAATCCTAACCATATTATAATTTTTATTAACTTCTAATATGGGAATTACAGATTTTATAATTCAGATATTTACAATACAGATGATTAATAAATTGTGGGGTTCTATGAATATTTTCATTTTCATTATAAATAGTTGATCTTTAATTGTTATTTTGCATTCTAATTTCCCCATGAACTATCAAATTTAGAAGACTAATACTCTGAACTAGAAATCAAAGTCTGATATAAATATAACCTATGATTGTGTGTGATCGTTGAACACATCTACCCATTTAGAAGGTTTTTAAAAAATATATATTTTATTGATTTTTTACAGAGAGGAAGGGAGAAGGATAGAGAGTTAGAAACATCAATGAGAGGGAAACATTGATCAGCTGCCTCCTGCACACTACCCACTGGGAATGTGCCCGCAACCAAGGTACATGGCCCTGACCCGAATCGAACCTGGGACCCTTGAGTCTGCAGGCCAATGCTCTATCCACTGAGCCAAACCGGTCAGGGCTAGAAGGGTTTTTAAGTGGTTCTTATGGTTGAGATATCTTTCTTAAGGTCTAAAATGGAATTTTCTCATGCAATTGTTTCTCAAAATAAGTTTGCTGAAATCTAGTGGCCACTTTTTAATTATTTTCAAGTAGTTTCATATGTCCAATTTTTATTATCACAAGTCATTTAGAGAAGTGAATGATAATTGTTCAAAAGTTTTCTTTTCAATAGCACTGGGTTTACCAGTGCATTAATATTTTTGTTGTCAATTTCTGATAATAACTATCCATCACACACACTTGAGTAAGCCACTTGAATAGTATGTGTTCATCTGATGTGCCTCGCAGTATTGTGAGGTACAGTCACACGTTCCCCATGTCTGAAAATAATGACTAGAATTTTTTTTAAGTTAAATATTTTTTGAAAGACATCTTAAAATAAGGGTATGGTATTATATGAATGGAAATAAAATAGTGTGTTGGGTTGTTTTTATATAATTTTATAGCTAGTATATCTATTTTTTGCTACTTCTTTAAATGATATATTCAGCAAAGACATTTTATTTATAATCAAACACCTGTGAAATACATGTTCCTACCAGGTTGCAAAGGAGTGTTATTTTCAATTGTCTCAAAGGTGTCATTATAATGAACATATACAGTGTACATTTAAAGTAGTATATGGATCAATAAGTTTATTACTTTTACAAGGTCCACTCAGTGGTCACTATCAGTGATTATTCAAAACTAGAGGCCCAGTGCATGAAATTCATGCATTGGGGGGAGGAGAGGTGGTCCCTCAGCCCAGCCTGTACCCTCTTCCATTCGGAACCCCTTGGACATCTCTCTCACAATCTGGGACCATTCACCTAACCACTCACCTGCCTGCCTGCCTGATCGCCCCTGACTACTCCCCTGCCAGCCTGATCACTCCTAACTGCCTCTGTCTCGGCCCCCACCACCGTGGATTTGTCCAGGAGGAGGACCAGAAGATGTCTGGTCAGCCTGGTCTAATTAGCATATTACCCTTTTATTAGTATAGAATACAGTGCATTTTATGCTAATTGCAAAATTATTACTGCTTTTTCAGTAATAACTATGACCCATGGAAAACAATTCTAACTAATACCTCTGAATGTAGAACAACTAAATATTAATCAGATTTAATTATTAGAATAATGCACTACCAATTTTCTTATCTTCAAAAATGCCTGTAAATTGATATTGGATTATTCTAGTTAAGAAGATGAAGCTCATGACGTATATAGTTGTTTTGAGTAAACCAAACACAGAGTGATGCTAAGATGTTCTTTATATAATAAATTATTAACATTTATATCTTAAAGCATTTAAATAATTGGATGAAATAAGAAAATAACACAAGTCAATTTCTTTAGGCAAAAGTTTATACATGAACCTGTGATTGGGTCTCATTGCCTAGAGTGGACTAGGCCAATTTTGATTTGATTTTCTTCAAATTTGATTATCTTATTTGCCTGCAAGTGATATTTACCCAGGAAATTATAATTTTCTGTTTGGATGAAAGAAGGAATATTAGAGAGTTGAAAGATAACATTAATAACATTGTGGATACAGCATTATAATTATTAGTACAGAGAGCATTAGTAAAGCTATGATAAAGTATAATTATTCATTAAAGCATGATTAATAAATATACAATGGTTGCAAAGTGAATTGTTGTGCAGGCTTTAAGTACAACTAACATTTAAATCTGTGGTATTACTCATCTGATTCCTTTTCTTTTTAATGGAGCACCATAACAATTTGCAAACACCAAACCACACCTGTTATTTGGTTAATGAGACTAAATCAAATTCCTGTTAGACATTTTCCACATTTTTATTGAATAACCTGCATACTTCAGTGATTAAGAATGTAGATATCGGGCTCTGAGAAATTCTGAAAGATAGTGATTATTGCTTTATTTGAGTACCTAATCCTTGGTCCTGAAAGACAGCTGCTAGCTGAAAGGCAGGCCCCTTCCTGATCTCATGTCTATTCTGTCTCCTGAAGGCCCTGGCTGTTGAGCAGCTGCTTCACTGGGCTCTCGCTCCTCTCTGTACTCAGTCAAAAATCAGGGTGATGGAGAGCACTGGGACTCCTTTAGCCATGTCTCAGCAGACAGGCCCTGCTCTGAAGACCAGAAACATGGGTCCCCCTGTTCTCTCAGACCTATGAGGAGCCGCAGTCCCTGAAAATCAGTCTTCAGATGTTAGGACTTGCTGACCCACAGGGGATCTTTGACAGAGTGCCTTCATTTTTCCTGCCCATAAAATGGGTCTCAGTAATCTCGGGGGGTAGGGTGTGTCCTGTTGGGGTTTGTGAATAGCCTCTTTGGGAGAAACCTGTATACTTCTATATGTGATATCTCTATATCTCTCTCTCTCTCTCTCTCTCTCTCTCTCTCTCTCTCTCTCTCTCTCTCTGTCGTTGAATCTAAAATGGGCAAGCACCAAGCACAAAAATACATTAATTCTCTCTGGCTTTCTCAGTGGGGTTGGATGTCATAAGATACTGTTGTTCCAGTCTGGCCCTGGTAGCTGGTCATGGCACCAGTAAGCATAATAGATGGTCAAAACAATTAATATAATTATATTATGTTAATTCATAAATACAAATTATGGCTGTAATAGTTTCTACCTTTATAATATTGGCTTACTTGATTTCTAAACCCCAGACTTCTCATTTATAACATGAGGCCTTTTAACATTATCTAGTGTTCGGGTTAGACCAAAATGAAATGAAACCAGGCCTGTGAAGGATCTAGTATGGTGCCTAATGCACAGAAAGTATTGAATAAATGGTAATTATAATTTTATATTAATCCCTCTTTAATTAGATTCTCTGGCATTTGTAAATCAATCCCCGGAGCTCATAGGTACCCCCACGGTCCAGGTTAACTCCCCCTCTCAACCTGAGATAAATGAAACACTAACTTCGCTAGGTTTCTGCTAAAATTATAGCTTTGTCAGAGAGCTGGAGCATTCCAAGGGTGAAGGCTACAGAAATACTGTGAGATTGCTTGCTCCTTTAGCATTTAATTCACAGTCTTATATCTTGGTTCTGTTTGGAGTGTGGGCATAGACTCTCATACTTCTTTGACTTAAAGTTTGGGCCAGAACAATTTGGGATAAAGAAATAAGTGGTGTGTAATAAAGTAAAATGTCACATTTGCTGCAAAGTTGAAATGGAAATTACACATATTTAGTCTTTACATTAAACTAGAGGCCTGGTACATGAATTCATGCACGGGTGGGGTCTCTCAGCCTGGCTGGCAATCGGGCAGATCCGGGAGGCCTGCCGGCCAGGGGAGGAACCACGGGAGGTTGGCTGACAGGGGGGAGGGACCATGGGAGGTTGGTTGGCCAGTCCCCCCACCCTTTGGGGCTGATGAGAGGGCTGTCTGGCTGGGGGGAGGGACCACGAGCGATTGGCCAGCTCAGGGGAGCGACTGTGGGAAGTTGGCTGGCCTCGGGAGGATGGCTGTGGGAGTGCACTGACACCAGGGGGCAGCTCCTGCATTGAGCATCTGCCCTGGTGGTCAATGTGCGTCATAGCAACTGGTCAATTGGTCATTCATTTGTTTGATCATTTGGTTGTTTGGTTGCTTAGGCTTTTGTATATATAGATAGGGTTGATTTGAGAAATCTGATCACGTTGTATACCTTATTAAGATAGATAAAGAGATGCAAGTGTCTTAATATATGATGTGTTAACACAGGAATGTTTGTATAATTTGAAAGATATCTCAGCTTGATTTTATTTATTTATTAAATAATTTTTATTTTTCAACTGCAGTTGACATTCAATATTAGTTTAAGGTGTACAACGCAGTGATTAGACATTTACATTACTTATGAAGTGATTGCCCCAATAAATCTACTGCCCATTCTGACACCACAGTTATTATATTATCATTGATTATATTCTCTATGCTGTACTTTATATCCCCATAACTATTCTGTAACTACCAATTTGTACTTCTTAATTCCTTTACCTTTTTCACCAATCCCAACCCCCAAAATGTTCTCTGTATCTATGAGTCTGTTTCTGTTCTGCTTGTTGGATTTTTAGGTCCCACATATAAGTGAAATCATCTGGCATTTGTCTTTCTCTGACTTATTTCAGTTAGCATAATACCCTATAGGTCTATCCATTTGCAGATGGCAAGATTTCACTTTTTTATGGCTGAATCATATTCCATTGTCTACATGCATCACTACTTCTTTATCCATTCATTTATTGTTGGACACTTACATTGCTTGCATATCTTGGTTATAGTAAACAATGCTGCAATAAAAATATTGATGTATATTTATTTTCAATTTAGCATTTTGAGTTTCTTTGGGTAAATACCCAGAATTGAAGTTGCTGGGTCCTTCTTTGTCTCTTTTTATAGCCTTTGTTTCAAAGTCTATTTTGTCTGATATAAGTATTACTACCCCATCGTTTTTTTTGTTTCCATTTTCAGCAAATACCTTTTTTTATTCCTTTACTTTTAATTTGTGTGTCTTTTGATTTGAATTGAGTCTCTTGTAGACATATGTAAGGGTCTTGTTTTGTTTTCCAGTCACCTTACGTCTTTTGCTTGGAGCATTTAATCCATTTGCATTTCAAGTAATTGTTGATAAATATGTATTTATTGCCATCTTATTATTCATATTTTTTTATTTTTTTCTTCTTCCTAAAGAAGGCCCTTTGAGCATTTCTTATAATACTGGTTAGGTAGTAATGAACTCCTTTAGCTTTTCCTTGTCTGGGAAGCTCTTAATCTGTTCTTCTATAGTTTTGCTGGGTAGAGTAATCTTGGTTGTAGGTTCTTGATTTTCATCACTTTGAATATTTCATGCCACTCCCTCTTGGTCTGCAAAGTTTCTGCTGGGAAATAAGACAGTCTTATGGGAGCTCCCATGTAGGTAACTAACTGCTTTTCTCTTGCTGCTTTTAAGATTTTCTGTTTGTCTTTACTCTAAAGTTCTGTTGTTGTAAACCACCCAGTTTGTGGTAACTTGTTACAGCAGCTCTTCAAACTCTTTAGATAATTTGAGAGCATACTTGGATAGAACCGATTTTCTTCAGCAACTTGACTATCATATCTTGGTCCTAACATTGTCTTCAGAGGTAAGACTCTTCCTGCCACCAGCTGGCCGCACCAGGGACAGTTGAGCCATCTTGTTGTGAGCCATGATGCCGAGCCGCCTGCTCCTCCAATGCTCACTGCACCTCCGCGGCGCCTCCTGGGCTGCTCTACACAGAGGTGCATGGCCACCAAACCCCGGCCGAGGTCTGGATTTCAGCCACTCCCACCCAGATAACTCAGCTTGATTTTAAAAGAAAATAGGGTTAAAATCAGAAAGATTTGTATTGCAATCAAGTGTAACTGAATGTGTGATACGCTTTTCCTTGTTGTACTTCAATGTATCTCAGGCCAAAGCTGAGGACGGTAGGTATTTGGGACCTCCTCATTCTAAGTTAGAGAATTTCTGGGAGGTGAGATAGACCATAACCCCTCCAGGCTTATGGAGAGGAGCCAGGACCCTCTATTACCACCTCCCCACTCAATTGAAATAGGAGAAAACTGGGACTGGTGGCTTTCTAGTCAATGTTATGTGCTTGAAGAAAAGCTGCATTCTTTTTTATAGACAGAATGTGATACCCTGTAAAGAGATTCGTGGAGATTAGAGATGACTATCAGGGAGGGGACCAGAATTGTGCATCCTTGTTTTGATGTCTGTATTGTCAGTAAATGGGTTGATAGTTGTAGCAGTGGTGGGGCAACCTACATACACACTGTTTGGTGAGGCGAGCATGTGTGTCTCTCATTCGGCTCCTCAGAGAGTCGCTGGCATTGAGCCCATTGTGCTGGCATAAGAGAGGTCTGCGCATTGGACAAGGGTACTCCCAGTAGCATGAGTTACTGTCTGTGAAGGTATGAAACGGGTTGGGTGGTAATCCCGTCCTCCACTGCAGGGAACGGTGCACTGCATTTCAGAACACTAGCATTTGGGCACCAGACAGTGGGTTCTTCTAGCCATTGCGGGCCAAAAAGTCAGCTACAACTAGCTGAAGGCTGACCAGAGCTGAGGAATTCCAGGAAGGAAAGGTTTGCCTTTGTCTGCGCCTCTTTCTCATCCAATGTCTAAGAAGTTGGCCTCAGAAGAAAGGGGAGAAGGAAGTCTGTAGGTTGAATCCCCGCCCAGAATTTTGTCCCTCTGACACTGCACAGCTAAACCCATGACCCTAACTTCTGTGTTAAGTAGCAGAGAAGAGCTTTGGAGTGGCTAAAAAGCTTTGTGTGTGGTCCAAGATTTCATTAAGAGAGATTTACTAAATGGAATTTACTAAGTGATTCAGTATAGTATAAATTGTAACAGTTATTGGTAGAAATTAAACCATTCATATTTGTTTCTTGAATTTAGACACTTTAATAATCAGATGCCCTTGTCGAGAAAATTGGTACACTTGAAAGAACGTAGCCTTTGAAGTCTAATACTTTCTCCAAATTTAAGTTATGATATATACTAGCTATGGTACCTTAAGCAAGTGATCTAACATCTTTAACCCTCTGTTTTCTTACTGTTGAAATTGCAATAATAATGCCAATTCCTTTAAGAAGACCAAGGGAAATAATATGTTAAGCTACTATAGTCAAGCATAACACTTATCATCAGTAAATATCCTTTTTGTGTTTTTTTTTTTCAATGTGCACAAAGGATTACTCAAAAGTCTAGTTGGAGAGAGATTATTTTTAAAAGTTCATCTCCCGACAGTGTTGGAGAATATGAAAAGTATCTCCACAGCAATTTAATTGTCCTTTCCTACTTATACTCTTCATAGATTCATATATCTGTTCTAACCTGAGAAATTTTATTATTTTAAAATATCAGGCAGACCAGTTTTAGTGAGCACAGTCTTATTGCTCCTGAAGTTTAGAACACTACATTGGTGAACCTTGTTTACTTTCTATCAGTAAATTCCCCCTGAATTTCAGCACCTCAGATACTTTTCTGAATTTATTCTGACTATGGATTTTCTCTGGGAAAAGAGTGCTAGGAGAACAGCTATTTTTAACCTAATGTTGTTCACATAAAATATAGATTTCAATATTGCCAAATGGCCATAAAATGGGCAATGCCCAGGTTCAATGTATGTGTGTGTGTGTGTGTGTGTGTGTGTGTATTCATTAGATTCATAATATATGAAACACTATGTATTAAATCTACCTATGTAAATTACGTATATACTATATATGTTCTAGGTATTATATATAAATTTAATGTTAACAATTTAACAAGTGACAAGTTCTTAAACATTACTTGAAAACTAGATCAAGGCTAAACAAATAAACCTTACAGACATTATTTCAGATTCTTAGCCTAAGGACTCATGGTATCTAGGCTTATTGGGAGACCCGAGTAATTTGACATTTGCTGTGCTAAGGCGTGATTATGGCAGAGGATGTGGTTTGCTGGTGCTCATCAGGTTTGATAAAGGATATAACCCTTTAGGAGGGAAAGGAAGAAGGCTGTCGAAAGGAATATAATAAGAAGAAATGGACTGAAATTAAGTCAGGATAATTTCAGCTGACTAGGAAGAAAAAATTTCCTTTGAGATCATATTATTGTCTACATTCTTTTATGGGAAATAGTGAAAATACCAAGAAATAGACAATTTAAAATTGGCTGACCACCTAGTGAAGAATTTTCATTTTAAAGGCCTGTCCTAACACTGGTTTTCAAAGGCCTAGGTCTAGTTAGAAGAAAAGAATAATAATGTGTTTGTGTGTATGTATGTGTGTGTATTTACATATATGTATATAATGTAAATTTATTATATTGTGCATATATCTATATGAATTCATATATATAATTTTTGCTGGGGAAAATTTTGCAAATAAGGAAGTTTTCTAGAAATTCCTTTGTTTGTTTCCAAAACCTCTATTGAGATATCATTCACATGTCATATAGTTCATTCATTCAAAGTGTACATTTCCTTGTTTTTCAGAATATGCACAGAGTTGTACAACCATTACCATAATTGAATTTAGAATATATTTCTACCTCCTGAAAGAAACCCTTTCTCTCTTCCTCTCCCAAGCCCTAAGGTGTCTGTATTTTTTGTCCCTTTGCTTTTTCTCAACATTGTATATACAGTTGATAGTTGAACGACATATATGTTAACAGCACCAATCCCCAGCACAATAGAAAATCTGTGTATAAATTTTTACTTCTTTAAAACTTAGTTGTCTCTCAGTATCCACAGGGGAGTGGTTCCAGGACACCGCTGAGGATATCAAAATCTTGTCCCCTATGTAAAATGGAATAGATCAATATATACAGTTGGCCCTCTGCATCCACTCCAAAGTGGGGATTGAAACAGTCCAGGCATTTATTGGAACAAATTCGTGTGTAAGTGGATTCACGCAGTTCAAATCTGTGTTGTTCGAGGGTCAACTGTACATAGAATGACATAACATGTGATCCTTTGTGACTGGCTTCTTTGACTTAGTATAATGCTCACAGGGTTCACTTATGATTTAGCATGGATCCCTGCCTCAGTCCTTTTCAACACTCAGTACTAATCCATTGTATGGATATGCCACAATTTGTTTATCCATTCATCAATTGTAATGTACAATGTATATTCAACTCAAAAATACTCTAAAATATCAGAGTGCAGCATTTTTTTATAGTCTTTTATTGATCATCAATATTAGTCCTTGCAGTTGATGTAAGAGTAAATCTCTGCTGAGATTTATAAGGGAAGACATTTTAATACAATTCCTTTATGCATCACATCACTTTCTATTTTTTAGCCCTTTCACCCACATTCTAGGGCACATAAAGTCATCTCCATTTTGCAGATAATAAGACTCGTATGCAAAACTGCTCAAGTTATATGACATATTAATGACAGAATTTCATTACAATTCAATAATTTGATTTTTTTTTTTTAGTTCATCTTCTCTGGGCTCTCATCTCAGTTCTGTCTGTGATACTTAAACTTTCCAAGTAGCATTTTCCTTATATTTCTATTGTATGGATAATAATAGTGCCTCACTTCTAAAATTATTAGGTACAAATAGAACAGTTTATGTAAAAAATATAAATTTTACATGGGTAATAAGTGTGCAATAGGGATTACAATAGTATCATAAATGAAATTAGTAATAATAACGGAAATCAAAACTCTGATTTTATAACTAATTAAGTACCCAACTAAATAATAAGCCATATCCAGATTTATACACATTCATACATCTAAACTATTACTTGATGTAACACTTCTCATTTTTCAAGCACCTTTTAAAGGTTGATGTGTTCACTGCACCTCACACCATAGTCAGTGGTCTAACGTCTCTGAGCTCAATATGTACACTTGAACTAGAAGGTGGTCTTTTGTACCTCTTAGCTCTTTTCTTATATTTTTACAGATACATGTATAAATACATATTTTTACATATTTATTTAAATTAATGCATTTATTATTAAAGGAAATTTAAAAATTAAAAGGAGAAAGAGTCATAGCCAGTGCCATCACTGAAAACCAGTCTCTTTCTTTCCATTGCGTTATACAATCTGTACATTGTTGAATGCAGCTTTTTCACATTAACTTTATGGTATCAGCATTTTATGCTGCTGTGGTCCTTATTAACATAAGGTTAAAGACCGAGTGTTGAGATTTGCACTCCCACGATTCCTCATGTATGGTTTAAGGTTCACTAAATTAGAAATTTTAAAATTTGTGAAAAACATGCTTTGTGAAGCATTTTTCATCATATTAGCTTTAATTCCCACCCCCACCCTTAGATTCAGATTGTATTATTTTCTAAGCACTGTGGAAATCTGCATTATTTTTCTCCAGGAAAACTGACCCAATCACTGCTGCTAGAACAAGAAAGCCTAATTTTATACAACAAAGCTTTTGGACAGCTTTCAGCTCCAAAGGAAAAAAAAAGAAGAAAAGCACTATTGATTTTTGTAGCTACTTCTTTGAAATGCCATTTTGAAAGTATAATGCACATAATGTAACAAATAATAGGGCATATATCTGCTCTTGTCTTCCATCCACGAAGCCAAGGTATAGAAAGTTAATCTTTTCATCCTAAGAATATGGGCTTACACAACATTTTGATACGTTTTGTGGATTAGAAATGGAATCTCCGTGATGTCTAGGGTAGAATTGTATGCCTGACTATACCCATGTGCCAATGGGCAGCATTCAAAGAGCAAGGTAACAATTAACCTAGTGTCCAGAGTAATCCCTGGGTAAATAAGTACACAGAAATCTCAAAAGATATGAGGGTCAAAAGGTAAAAAGAAAAAACAATGGCAAAGCTAACATTTGAACTCACTGCCGTCTTACTCAAACACTATTCTCTTAACCAATATAGTATACTAAACTTTATTACCCGTTCCCCAAAAATGTACATACCATAAATGATATATGTATTATTTACACCTCCTTTTCTATTGTGGAATGATATGTATGGTTAATGGGAACTATATAATACAAGTCCAATTAAAAAACCTATTTAACGTTCTTCTCATAAAGGAAAATGAAAAATAATTTACAATCGTAGTTATTATAATATTCAGGCATAATGCAAAAGAAGACTCAATTAAGTAGTCATTTAAGTTGTACCATTACATAGAATCACTATGAATAAAGTTTAATATGTTAAATTAGTAACTCAGTTACCACAAGTGTGGTTTCAGTCACTGATTTAATTTTCTGATATATTGAGCAAATATCGGTAAAGTGCAGAAAAACATAAAACAATGACAAAAAAGTGTAAGTTTCTCTTAATTTATACTGTAGGTGAATTCCTGGAAAATTCAATATAAATAAAAACCATATAAAATATTTGTGTTTATATGTGAAACATGTTCTAGACTCAGGTCATTATAAATGGATATTTTACCTACATGAATATACATAGAAACCGTCAAGTTATGTAGAATGTGTAACAACTGTTTTGTGGATGGGGGCGCAAAACTTTGACACGCACTGGGTTAGGTCTAGGGTAGCTGAGTCTACCTATTAATATACTTTACAAATACTGTTCAACATTTTCAGCAATGACCCAAGAGACTGGTGACAGATACCCTCAGCAAAGTCCACTTACATATCCTGTACCATGAAGTTTTTGCTTACTATTGTAACCTAGCACAAAACACTGTGCCCAGCACGTAGTAGGAGTTTAATAAGTAGTTCATTAGTGTATGAACATAAGGTGCTTTTCTTTTTTTAATTTAACACAGTATTTTTCATCTTCTCTATAATAGACTCACAAATTCACATTTGCAATCCGTACCCTGTTCTAAGCTCCAAAAAAGTATACATCAGTTAAAAATTGAGTTTGAACATTAGATTTATATTATAAAGAGAAATTATTGACTGGTCTAAGAGTAATCTAAACCCTTCAAACACAGACCTTGGGAAAAAATGAAGTGAAGATACATTAAAGAACATGAAGACCCATGTCAAAATTGTAGAACTGGTTTGATTGCTGGTTTTTCAGAGATTGTGTTTCTTTGTTAAGAAAAAGTTAGGTCAATTTAACTTACTGTTGTTACCTTTGTAAAACTTGAGAAAAGTTGCTATTTCTCTTTGGCTTCAGTCTATGGATACCGAGTTTTCAATCTTTGACCCTGAGAACTCAATTATTACTTTAATTCAGTTATCAGAAGGCCTGACAATAGGTTTGTTAGCTCTTCGCCTGCACTGTGACCTTGGGTCTTGAGGCTCTTCATAGTTTTCTATCCATCGTATCCTCTCAGATCAGGAGATCTTTCTTGCCATTTTTTGGGCTGTCCTCACTGGGATCTTCAATTCCTTTTCCCATTGACATTCAGTCATTTTTTTAATCTCTGAATTCTGTTGACTCTCTCATCCATTGCCAAGTTATTGGGTGTTGCCATAGAGTTTAAAAACACAAACAAAAAGGCCATAGTGATTGGTTCTACTTTAAATTCACTCTTTTGCACATCATGTGAATTTTCAACACCTTCCCTTCCTCACTCACATGCTACCAAAGACAACATATTTAGTTTTACTATTAAGGTTGAAGCTATATGATCTATGTTGCCTAATTTTTCCCTGTATCTACCTATCATTGCATACATTTGGACTTTTTTTTAAAAAAAATCTGCTTTACTAAAGGACTTGTATGCATACATATAAGCATAACCAGTGGACATAAGACATTGGGGGATAGGGGAGGCTAGGGGACTGTCTAGGGCGGGGGGATAAAATGGACACATATGTAATACCCTTTGTAATACTTTAAGCAATAAAAAAAAATCTGCTTTATATTTATCTATCAGCTCCTTAATATCTGTTCTTTATCCTATAAACATATTAATTAGGCTAAACATGTGAGATTGGATAACAAAGGCACCAATAGTCCCAGAAAAGAGACTGTAGTCAAATAGCTTTACCTCCCCTTCTCTGAAAACTCATTTATTATCAGTGCACAAGTTCAATGCTAACTTACTTTTTAATCCTCCCTGTAGTCATTTATTTGTAATTGACCTCCCCTTCCTTGCATTTACTGTAACCTTTTATGTATAATGCCTACCATGGTACACTAGATATAGTAGCTGTCTATGAGCAGATGTTGTCTTTAATTTTTGATGTTTTCAAGACTGAAAAATGGGAGGCATTGTGTCTTATACAGAGGAAATATTCAATAATTTATTTATTGAATAAAAGTAGATGTGTTGGCCTTTAAAATCATGGGAGGAAGGATACAATTGAAGAAATAATTAAATATAGGTAGCAGAGAGAACTACAAAAGCAATGAACTAAGAACAGTGTGATTCCAGCGCAGTGAGTGAGCCACCTCGGAGCAGATGCTCCAGATTTGATTCAAGCCCGCAGCTGACTACAGCCTCAGTCAAACTCTTCACTGCAGTGTCATGAGACTGAGCTAGAATTGCTCGGTTAAGCTCTTTCTGAATTATGAGCCTGCAAAAATTGTATGGATAATACATGTTTAGTGTAGTTTTAAAGCTCTTAGATTTGTGGCAATTTATACAGCAACAGATAACTAATCTGCCCTCCTTTCCTAATGAATCTAGTTGAGTGAGACATGGAGTATCTTCTGTAGATGCAGATGTAAGTTGTGAAAAAAAAGTACTGATGGAATGAATTTGGAACAAACTTCTGTGTTAGTTTCCCTAGTTCCATGGATTTAAAGCTTCACTGGACCCTTGTCCTATAGGGACACTTGATGTGATATTTACATATAGGAACTCATTTAGAACGTCTTCCAGGGAATCCTAACAATGGTATTGTCTCTGTCATTTTTTTGGTAAGCATCATTAACCATCTTAGATTCTAGCTTAATAGACTGTAGCCGAGCCCTGGCATCAGCAGTTTTTACTACCCCAGCTGATTCTATTGGGTAGCCCAGCTTGAGAATCATGGAACTATCTTGTGATTATTATTTGTTTAATGCTCCTTTTTGGATTCTAACATATTTCATACCAGTGAACATGCTTTTGATGTCTTTGCATAGCACTTAGCACAGTGCCATGAATGGAGTAGGAAGCAAATAACTATTTAATAATCTTATACGGCACAGTAAACCTTGGAAACAATACTTGAAAGATCATTAAAATATTGAACTCAGAAATTAGTCCATGACCACTGGGAATAGGAATAATAGAGATGACCTAAGGAATAGAGAGGACCAGGGAAAAAAAAGGAGGGAGGTTTTGCAAAGTGGCACTGTCATAGTGTGGAGTAATGAAAAGAAATAAAAGAAAAAAGCAAGGATGAAAAGAGAAAGAAGAGAGTAGGAGGTCAAGACATTGCTAACCTAATACAAATTTCATGGTCCCCAGAAAGTTCTTAGGAATGACTTTAAATTTAGTGTTCTAAAGTTGTTCTTATTTTAGAAGACCATAACTTACTACACCAAGGTTCTATTTCATTCATAGTATCTGGGTTATATTTACTTCTTGTAGAAATGGTCTAGAGGAAACCAAATAATAGTCTTCCCAATTGCTACAAAACCTTTGATATATTGGTTGTTTTTGACGTTAATGTTAGCTGGTGGGAGAAAAACGCTATGAGATTTTTAGAGGGTTATACCGATGAGAGCCTGTTCAGCTTTCTCCATTTACACTCAGTAAATTGTGTGTAGCTATCTGCAGGCTTGTCACAATTCTTGCCAAAACATTGGTTACTTTATGTTATTGTTAGAAAAGTTCAGATTCACAATTAGGATTTTCTCTTCCTTGTTTTAGGTCAAGACTAGTCTCTTTGACAGAATATTAATAGCTTTACAACTGTAGAAAAATGAATGAGGCAGATTCATTATGATTCCAGACAGTAGATAAAACAGTTAAAGCAGCAGAAATGATGCTAGGTTTACAAGCAGTTATTTTAGCTAAGATTAAGAGTTCATCTGGATTCCCAATAAATAAGTCTAGGAGGCACCAAATGATATGATATACATTTATGGGCTGTTAAGTATTGCAGAAAGCTTCCAGTAGGTATTGTTTATTGATGCATATTTCCATTGCTAAATCAAAATATTTATAACAATCGGTAATGAGGAGATTGTCCTTCATAAACTATAGAGTAATAAAAATGAAAAATAAAGGGATTATTAGCTGAGTCCAGCAGTATAGTAACTGCCTCTTAATGGGTCCTTCCCTCATCCACTTTCTTACTGCAGACATTGTGAATCATAATAGAAGGCTGTAGGGATGTTAGACAAATTTGTCCAGAAACAGTAATAAAATTACAGTATTCTAATGACTGATTTTCTGGCGTGAGTTTTCCACTTTCGTTTTATGAGATGGTCCAGACAAAGAGAATAAATTGCATTTGGTGCAGCCTCCCAGGGAGAAATGTTTTTCCTTTGGTAGGAAAGGAGAAGTGGGCCATCTTGTGCCATTCAGTTAGTTCATGGACTCATTCCTGTACCTCAAAGTAATATCATAAATGATAGAAATGTGATTGTATGCTCTCTTGCCACTCTTGGAAAGAAGTCATGGAAAATCCTTCATTAAAATAGCATTAAGAGTTCGGCTTGCACTAGACATTAAAAAAAAAGACACTAATCTACTCAATTTTTTACTTTTTAATGTCAGAGAGAGTGTGTTGTGAGCAAGAGAGAAAGACAGATCTCTCACTTAGGCACATATGCACTTCTTTCTTACATATTTTAAATGTTCTTTTGTAAACTAAGCTTTTAGCATTCTCAAATGCAAGTTACTTCTTTTTTGGAGGAAGTAACTAAATTGAGGTAAGCCTGATTTCAAAGTACGACTTCCAAAAATACTAGTTTTTTTTTTTTTAAAAAGTCTTTGCAGAAATCCTTAGACTGAAGTCATCGTCATGAAGCCTGGAGCCAGTGATAGTATGTGAACTGTTGGATTCATTCTCTCCAAGCATGTGCAGACCGAAGGACTTCTATTTTATTTCATCCAATTAGGGGGAAATAAAGTTGTCCTCTAAATGTAATTCTGTGGGAATGGCCGCATCCAGCTGACAAGTGCTAATTGGAAGCTCTATGAACCATTTCCAGCGCAGCACAGAAAAGAGTGATTGTTCCACCTAATCGGGTCCCCAGCTCCGGACTTTCCTAGCTTTTCCTCCTGACAGTGCAGTAGCCGTTCTGGCCTTGGGCAGCCACTGGGGAGTCTTGGCCACTCTATGTACCTCTGCAGCTCTGGGGACAAAGACAAACCTTTTATTCTAGTGAGATATACCTCTGCTTTAAAATGCACTGAGTACATATGTACAGACAACCAATCGTGTACCCAAGAGTGTTCTTCAGAACAAAGGAATCATCCATTGTCACCAGGGAGAATTTTCAAAGCACATGCGACCATGTAGAATTTGAACCTTGGACCTCACCGTAGCAAATATTTTAGCATGATCCATACTAAGGGGTAACCTACAGTGGGTTTGTGTTTGTCTGTGTGTGTTTTTATTCATGTACTTTAGCAACATCCTGAATAATGATGGGCTGCTCCTTTCATGCCTTCAACTGTGTGGTTCTGCTCAAAACAATTAGGTTTAAAAAATATGCGTGCGTGTATTTTTTAAATCATCGAATTGTCTTTAGAAAACATTGTTGCTTCTAAAAAACTATATTCTTAAAAATGAGGCTATGGACATCCAAGGGCTGGAAAGAGTTAAAAGGGCTAGTTGATGATGGGAACACACCGAGGAGGATTTGGGAAGGCGTGTGATGCAGTGGGAATGGGGCTGGAGGGAGACACTGGAGCAGTGCTCCTCTCCTGCATGTGCCTCTGTCTAGCTGTGTGGCTTTGGACAAGTCACTTTACCCCTGGGAGCCTCATCCTGTGGAATGTATGGGCTGGATTAAATGACCACAGTGGTCTATTCTTTCCCTAACAATCTAAGACTTCACATGAATGGATGTGTCAGCGGTTCTCAACCTGTGGGTCGCGACCCTTTCACAGGGGTCGCCTAAGACCATCGGAAAACACATATATAATTACATATTGTTTTTGTGATTAATCACTATGCTTTAATGATGTTCAATTTGTAACAATGAAATTGGGGGTCACCACAACATGAGGAACTCTATTAAAGGGTCGCGGCATTAGGAAGGTTGAGAACCACTGTGATTCTTTATTCTTTTGAGCCTTTGTAAAAACCTCAGGAAGCCTGAAGATACCGCATTTTAGATTGCTCTTGGGTGATGGTAGTGCCTAGAGATGATCTGAAGGCTGGAGTTTAGTCAAACGATGTTCATGAGAATGCAGGTGGGAGGCAATTTACCACAGAATGAGGAGAAATACATTATCTTGAGACTTGTAGTGTGGCTGGATAAAAACTCTGAGGAGATGAGAGGTTTGATTTATAACCAATTAATATTTATTTTCTCCTGAATAGGTAACAAATAAGTGTGGAAAGATTAACTTTTTCATATTTTTTATTGTTTGCTATGAAATGGGTGTACATAAAGGATCTATGATTCTGTTTTGTTTCCTTTGATACTATTTTTTAACAAAGATGAGTTTTTGATTCTATAACTTTGAAATGCTAAAATTCAAAGTGTAGTTTGAGACTAGACTTCCAATAAGATGTTGAAAATATCTTCTTTTTTTAATGTTGTAGTCCACAAGCTAATGAGGGGTTTTCTCGGGTGTTGAACAGCTGTGATAGCAGCATGTCTCTTTATTTATTGATGGAAATCCCAGGGGTGGATTGTGTCTGGAATAGAGAAATGGCTCCAATCGTGTCTGTGTTTGTTGGGAGAAAATATGCAAGGGGGTAAAAGTTTAGAAGAGAGACTTAAGATGCTGCTTATCATTGGTACCATGTTTAGAAAGATGTCATCAGGGATAAAAATATGATGTTTGAAGATTAAGTAAAACTTAAAAGCAAAATACCAGGAAAAATAATGATAGAAGCATAGGGAAAAGGTTCTGTCTCTTTATTATAGACATAAAAAATATCATTACATTTTAAACAAATTAAAAGATGACTCTGATTCATCAACTTTTTGAGTGGGACGCTGTCCTAGCTAATCTAACTTCTTCATTTATGGATGAGGTAACTGATTCCAAAAAAATAAATAAATAAATAAAATAAAATAAAATAAAATAAACCTACCTGAGGGGGCTGGTGGCAGGTGGAGAGGGTATATGGGGATACATGGTTATGGACAGAGACTTGCCTTGGGGTGCTGAATACACAGTACAGTATAAAGATGATGGGTTGTAGAATTGTGCACCTGAAATCTGTATAATTTTGTTAACCAGCGTCATCCCAGTAAATTCAATAAAAAGGGGTGGGGGGAACTACCTAATTAAGTGTTCAAGATCAATTGATGAGTTAAGGCAGGTGAGAATGAGTCCCCAGAACTTCAGGTGTCCCAGTCAAGTGTCCACTATGCTTTCAAAATCCCCTTTTCACAGTAAGAAAAAAAAGGGTAAATAGATATTTTCACTACTATTTTCAGAAAACAAATTTTGGTTATTCAGCCTCAATAATTCTTTTCTTTTTGAAATTATATTCATCAAGTGCAGTAAAATTTTCTGAGAGAAAGTCTAGTAGGAAAAAGGTTCATGTTATTCCAACACGTGATAAAGTATTTTAAATTATAGAAGTGGGATAATAAAAGAGAATATTAAACAAGTTTTTATTAGTTGAGGGAATAAAAATACACTTTCTGTATATATGAAAGGTTTATGTACATATAATTATATGCATTCTGCTCTATATTATCTTGTCTCACTTACATACTGCACCAATATTAAATGTATTTGTGTTCCTTACTCATGAGGATGGTTCATTGTAAAAAGAAACCATGGGAACTTATTTGATCTAGAGAGTCTCACAAAATATGACTAGAACATTAGATGGTAATCCAAACTTAACTAAAATTTGACAAGATATAAACATACATTCTTTGCCATACCATGTTTGATGATATTAGGGAACTTTTCTGGAATTCTAATAAGAAGCAGTGTTTTCGTATGTTAGAACAGAGTCATCTTGAGGCATTTTCTTAGCCACAGAAATTAGAACATGCGAGTGACTTCAGGGAGTGATTCTACCAGAAACACAGATATAGTAAGAAGTGGCATCTAAGGAATTAACTCCAGACAGTATCACTATTGTTATATTCTGCCTTTATATCCCTGTCTGTTGGCTCTGGAATCAGAATGAAAACCGTGTTAATATTATACTTTAAATCATTAATATTATTATTTGTCCCAATATTAAGAGAAAGTAGGATCATTGTACTTTTCCATTTATCAGATATGTCTATCTTTTCTCTAAAACAGTCATTTAGGTACAGTTATGGCCAGTTTCTCAGTCTGTACAGTAAGATAAGAAGCATTTATGGAAATGCCTGACTGAGAAGGGAGAGGGGCTAAGAATCAAAAGCAATGCCACTGGCAAAAGCTGTCTTTGTAAGTTACTGTTTTCCATGACGTATAAACTTGTAAATATTTTAAAGAGCCCATTTTTCCTTACTACCTAAACACAATACTACTATTAATAGGACATTTAAAGGGTGATATTACAAATATGCAGAATAAAAGACCATTAGCCTGTAAAATGGAAATAGCCATTGAAGTTTAGCACAAAATACAAAATCATTATTGAAACTCTGCAGTTTATGTTATGAGCAAAGATCATGCATAATGCAACAGGGAAGCAGGCAGCAGCCGGATCACACACAATCATTTAAACTTGATTCTATGGACATGAAGAATTGATCTTTGAAGTGATCTCTGATGAGGTTTGGCTGGACCCAAGTAGCTTCTCCAGGGGAATGTGTTTGGTTCTCTCATCTTGCATCCTCTGCGTATTTATAGGATACAGAGTAAGAAAGATTTTAATTATGCATGGACTGAACTTCAGTCCAGGATATATTAGAGGTTTTAACTGTTCAGGTGAAAAATGCCTTCCACGGATTATCCAGTTGCTCTCTCAGCGAGCACAGACAATGGCTGTGAGTAAGCCGTTCATCTGCAGAGCCAATAGTAATTTGATGACAGTTTTGTTCTACCACAAAATGGCCTCAAATTGGTCATCGAGTGGAGTCTTCTAGTTCACTTGTTAATTGAAGTTGTTTTCAGGAAGTGTAAAACCACTTAAAGTTAACTGTGGTTCTTTAATGAACACAGAGAGAAAAATGGTAGATCACCCAAACAAATCTCACTCAGTTGGGCTAGTCTTGGGGGTTCCTCCAGATAGCCATCATTAAATGAACCTCTAATTCACCTTGAATGCTTATAAAAGTATTTTAGAAGTGCTTATTGCCAAGAATTCACGGAGTTAAGATGTCTAAATTGAGTAAAGTAAAACCCACAAAAGTTAAGTGACTTATCCAATGTCTTAGAGCAGGGATGAGACTCGAGTTCAAGTAAGTCTTCAGACTTTCAGACATTCTCTTTCAAACAGAAATGTCACTTGGTTAGAGTGCTAGTCCCTGTATTGGTACTTCATGCTATTTTGAGGTTGGAGGATAGAAGAGTGAAAAAGTTGAAATAAGTTCTTAAGTTTTTAATAAAATTTAAGGAAAATTTATAGCCCACCTCTGTTGTAGGAGTAGCTAGAAAATATGGATTTGTATTCTTTAGTTTGTGTGTAATATTTGGCCTCTAGAGTAAGTTCACAATCTGGAAATGTGATGCTTAAAGCATCAAGAGAATGCCCATATAAGATAGCTGGAGTCTTCTATTAGCTTCTGGATAACTAGTCAACTATCACAGCTCTCAAGCTAAGCTATGGATGGTTAATGTAGACATGGGCAAGTTTGAAAATGAGTACCCTTGGGAACACAAAATTCAGGTGAAGATTAGCCCCAAATTAGTTACCATTTGGATAAATTCCTGTAATGTCCAGTCTGCCACTATTTAATTGGAGCTGGACTACCTGATTCCAAGTGCAATTCCTCCAGATGCCAATTGTGTCACATGCATAGCCAGTTAAATTGGTGAACGCGTCACATAACTCATAGGGTTGCTGTTAAGACACAAGGAATCTAAGTTCTTCACAGATAGATAGTAACCACTGCTTAATTATGAACTAATAGTAACAGTATCAACAGTGTAGAATTCATCTTTGTTTTCTCGAAGTGGTTGGTATTACCACTTTGAAATTGCCCAACTCACCCCACCCCCAAATTAAAGATCATATATACTTTAGTTACATTTGTGGTCATAGAATGGAACTGGATGTACAATATTAAACAAACAGTATACCAGTAATTGACACCGTTACTCCTTAATATATAAAAGATGAGTTTCTAATTTAAAAGAAAATTGAATTGGCACCATAAATTGCAAGCTTTACTCATGGCAATAGCAGCAGATAAATTAACTTAATAATTTTTATAGGTTGCCAGTGGGGGCAGATGAGGGGAACATCTACCCAGACTATACGTACTAATAATATTGATCAGTAATATGTCACAATTTATGGATATCACTAAAAATTGTGATACAAGTTGCAGGAGAAAATGGTAAGTGGCTGACTAGTTGCACAGTAGCTTTGTTTGATAAGTAAAGGAAGAAGAATTCATAAGATACAAGTGGGACAATACTTGAGCAGGCATACCTCCAAATACTTTATACCAGTGGTTCTCAATCTTCCTAATGATGAGACCCTTTAATACAGTTCGTCATGTTGTGGTGACCCCCGACCATAAAATTATTTTCAATGCTTCTTCATAACTGTAATTTTGCTACTGTTATGAATTGTAATGTAAATATCTGATATGCAGGATGTATTTAGGCGACCCCTGTGAAAGGGTCATTAGATGGATGTTTAAACAAATGTTTATTTTCTCGAATATACAGCATTCTAAAATGAAAACATTGATAGAAAAATTTATCTAAAGTATAACTTTTCATTTTTGTAGTTTTGGTTTTCAAGCAATGTAATTAATCAGTGTTATGCAACTATTACTGTTAATGATGAACATATGAAGGAAATTCAACAATTGAATCATTTTTATAAGAACAAATAAAGTAAACATGTTAACTCATTAAATTAGGTGCAACTGAATAAGGAAAGTATATTACTGTGTAAGAACACTGACCCTATAGCAAAAGGAAAAATACTGTTCTTATATAAGAGTAGTTATCTTGTAAGTCATACTGAGTCCAAGTCCCTTTTAAAGCATTTCAAGAATAATATTCCAAGTAATAGTTTAAAATGTCCACTTAAAAATATTTATTTTAGTACATAGTAAGAACATAGTATTCCAAATGTTTTTATGTCTGTATGCATATATGCATTGCTTTACAAATAATCAGATTATATTATACTAGAGGAACGTTGCACAAAAATTTGTGCACTCGGGGGGTCCCTCAGCTCGGCCTGTTCCCTTTCGCAGTCTGGGACCCCTCAGGAGATAACGACCTCCTGGCTTAGGCCTGCACCCGGGTGGCAGAGGGCAAGCCCAATCCCTATGTGCAGCCCCTGGTCGGGCTCAGCGCAAGGCCGATTGGGGAGTTGGGGTGCCGCCCACTGTCATGCACAGAGCAGGGCGATCGGGAGGTTGTGATGCCACCCTCAGTCACGCTCAGGGTAGGGCCGATTGGGGGGTCGGGGCACCGTCCCCTGTCACACTCAAGGCAGGGTTGATGGGGAGGTTGCGGTGCCACACTCTGTCACTCACAGAGCAGGGCCAATCAGGGGTTTGGGGCGCCGCCGTCTATCAGCCACAGATCAGGGCCGATCAGGGGGTTGGGGCTCCGCACCAGTCACACTCAGGGCAGGGCCGATGGGGAGGTTATGGCTCTACCCCGTCACACACAGAGCAGGGCCCGTGGGGGGGGGGGGTTGGGGCGCCGCATCCTGTCACACACAGAGCAGGGCCAATCAGGTTATTAGGGCGCCGCACCCTGTCACACACAGAGCCACAGGGCGATCAGGGGATTGGGGAGCTCTCCCGTATCAGGCACAGAGCAGGGCTGATCAGGGGGTTGGGGCGCCTTCCCCTGTCATGAACAGAGCAGGGCTGATAGGGAGGTTGTGGCCCCACCCCCTCTCACGCACAGAGCCGCAGGGCGATCAGGGGGTTTGGGCACTGCCCCCTGTCACACTGATCCCGGTGCTGGGAGGCCTCTTGGCTTCGCTGATCCCGGTGCTGGGAGGCATATTACCCTTTTACTATATAGGGTAGAGGCCTGGTGCACGGGTGGGTGCCGGCTGGTTTGCCCTGAAGGGTGTCCTGGATCAGGGTGGGGGTCCCCACTGGGGTGCCTGGCCAGCCTGGGTGAGGGGATGATGGCTGTTTGCAGCTGGTCACACATCCTTCAGGGTGGGGGTCCCCACTGGGGTGCCTGGCCAGTCTGGGTGAGGGGCTGAGGGCTGTTTTCAGGCTGGGGGTGACTGAAGCTCCCAACCACTCCTTTTTTCCTTTTTTTTTTTTTTTTTTTTTTTTTATTCTGGGCCACCTTTAGCTTTGAGGCTTGGCTCCAGCTCTTAGGCCACCACTGCTGAAAGTAGGTTTTTGGCCTTTGCTTACAATGTTGCGATCCTGCTGGCTGAAGCCTAGTGACTAAAGCAGGTTTCTGGGGTTTTGTTTAGCTTCTATATTTGTTACATAGTTGCTTAGATTTGCAGCTCAGAGGCCTGCAGCGTCAGGTGGGGAACGTTGGAGTCCTCCCTCACTGAAGCAAGCAAGCCTCATGTTAGTTTCAAGCTGCCTGGCTGCCGGTCGCCATCTTGGCTGGCAGTTAATTTGCATATTGCCCTGATTAGCCAATGGGAAGGGTAGCGGTTGTACGCCAATTACCATGTTTCTCTGTTATTAGATAGGATAAACTATTTTGTAACATTCTATGTCAATTATTAATAGTTCAGGAATTTCCCTATCATTAAGTTGTATACCATAATCATCATTCTAAATGGCTGTATAGTATTTTATTGAATGTATGCTCACTAATTTATTTAATGAAATTATTTTCAGGAAGTAGCTGAAAGAAGTGTAATCATAGCAAAGTTACATTACAATCTATAGTTATTCTTTTTAAAATACATTTCATGCTTTAAAAGCAATTATACTATAACTAGAGCAAATATAATTATACTATAACTAGTGCAAAAATTTGTGCACTCGGGTGGGAGGGGGGTCCCTCAGCCCGGCCTGTGCCCTCGCACAGTCTGGGACCCCTTGGGAGATAACGACCTGCTGGCTTAGGCCTGCTCCTGGGTGGCAGAGGGCAGGCCCAATCCCTAGGTGAAGCCCCTGGTCGGACTCAGAGCAGGGCTGATTGGGGAGCTGGGGCACCACTCCCTGTCATGCACAGAGCAGGACGGATCAGGAAGTTGCGATGCCACCCTCAGTCATGCTCAGGGTAGGGCCAATTGGGGGGTTGGGGCACCGCCCCCTGTCACACTCAAGGCAGGGTCGATGGGGAGGTTGCGGCACCACCCCCTGTCACGCACAGAGCAGGGCCAATCAGGGGGTTGGGGAGTTCCCTCGTGTCACGCACAGAGCAGGGCCCATCAGGGGGTTGGGGAGCTCCCCCCTGTCACGCATAGAGCAGGGCCCATCAGGGGGTTGAGGAGCTCACCCCTGTCACTCACAGAGCAGGGCCGATCAGGGGGTTGGGGCTCCACACCCTGTCACAGTCAGGGCAGGGCCGATGGGGAGGTTATGGCTCTACCCCGTCACACACAGAGCAGGGCCCGTGGGGGGGGGGCGTTGGGGCGCCGCATCCTGTCACACACAGAGCAGGGCCAATCAGGTTATTAGGGCGCCGCACCCTGTCACACACAGAGCCACAGGGCGATCAGGGGATTGGGGAGCTCTCCCGTATCAGGCACAGAGCAGGGCTGATCAGGGGGTTGGGGCGCCTTCCCCTGTCATGAACAGAGCAGGGCTGATAGGGAGGTTGTGGCCCCGCCCCCTCTCACACACAGAGGCGCAGGGCGATCAGGGGGTTTGGGCGCTGCCCCTGTCACACTGATCCTTGTGCCGGGAGGACTCGCTCCTCCGCTGATCCTGGTGCTGGGAGGCATATTACCCTTTTACTATATAGGGTAGAGGCCTGGTACATGGGTGGGTGCCGGCTGGTTTGCCCTGAAGGTGTCCTGGATCACGGTGGGGGTCCCTACTGGGGTGCCTGGCCAGCCTGGGTGAGGGGATGATGGCTGTTTGCAGCTGGTCACACATCCTTTAGGTTAGGGGTCCCCACTGGGGTGCCTGGCCAGCCTGGATGAGAGGATGATGGCTGTTTGCAGCTGGTCACACACCCTTCAGGGTGGGGGTCCCCACTGGGGTGCCTGGCCAGTCTAGGTGAGGGGCTGAGGGCTGTTTTCTGGCTGGCGGGTGACTGAAGCTCCCAACCGCTCCTTTTTTTCTTTTTCTTTGTTTTTATTCTGGGCCAGCTTTAGCTTTGAGGCTTGGCTCCAGCTCTTAGGCCTCGCCTGCTGAAAGCAGGTATCTGGTTTGTTTGGGTTCTATAATCGAAACACTGTTTCAACTCCAGCTCTGAGATCCTGGCTGGCTGAAAGCAGATTTCTGGGGTTTTGTTTAGCTTCTATATTTGTAACAATGTTTTGAACTGCAAGCTCAGAGGCCAGCAAGGCAGGTGGGGAGCGTTGGAGTCCTCCATCACTGAAGCAAGCAAGACTCCTGTTAGCGTCAGTAGCCTGGCTGCCATACGCCATCTTGGCTGGCAGTTAATTTGCATATTGCCCTGATTAGCCAATGGGAAGGGTAGCAGAGATACAGCTAATTACCATGTTTCTCTTTTATTAGATAGGATAATTACTTGAAAAACAGCTATTTTCTGTAGCAGATTTCTTATGACACTGAATAATCCAGCATAGCCTGATATGTAAGTAAATTAAGTACTGAAATTAAGAGTGAAATATTTAATACTTTTTCTGGGATGTAGATATAATTTTTTCAGCTACATATTTAGCTACTAAGTAGGATGTATGACATTTTTAGATCTCAAAAACCCAGTTCCATTTTAGGTAAAATCCTATTTTAGAATGTTATTTTTTCAAACTTTTTAAGCATGGTCTCTCTAAACATCTTTATACAACATGGGTAGAATTGGTTCTTTATACTTTAGATAAAATTGTCTATCAATGTTTTCATTTTAGAATGCTGTATATTTGAGAAAATAAACATAATTTGTTTAAACATCCATACTATGGGATACTATGCAAAACTGAAAAGGAACAAATTATTACTACACATAACAATGGAGATGACTCTGAAGGGAACTATAATGAGTGGAGCAGTCCATCACAAAATATTACATACTGTATGATTCCATTTATCTGACATTCTTGAAATGACAAAATCATAGAGATGAAGTGATTAGTGGTTTTCCAGGGGTTAGGGATGGAATGGCAAGGAGAAGGGTACATGTGGCTATCAAGAGAGGTAGCAAGAAGGAGCTTTATGGTGATGGAGTAGTCAGTATCTTAAAGTGGTGGTAGTTACATGAATCTATATATGTAATAAAATTGCATGGAACTATACACACCCATAAATAAATGCATATAAAACTGGTAAAATTAGAATAAGCCCTGTGGACTATACTGCTGTCAATTGCCTCATTTTGATATTGTACTGTAGTTATGCAGAATATTGTCATTGGAAGAAACTGGGTAAATAGTACACAGGGTCTCCTGGTACATTTTTGCAACCTCTATGAATTTATATATGAAAATAAAAATTTAAGTAAATGAAGGAAATGTTTTAAAACTTAAAAGTTTGTTAATAGTGATTAATTTTAAGGTTTGGAGTAGTAGTAAATCAATACAAAATGACATGTGTGTATTTTAGAGATAATATGCTTCTCTCAATAGTGCCTTAGTTACTATTTGGAACTGCTTAACTGTTGGTCCAACTTCATACTATATATATATATATATATATATATATATATATATATATATATATATATATAAAAGGCTAATATGCTAAGTGTCCGTCCGGGTAATGATGTCACGTAGCAACACTCAGCTTCCCCTCCCTGATGAAGACTAGCCTCCTTGCAGTGTCTTCAGCCCAGGAACATGACTTGCTTTATAGCCCGGTGGAAATATTTGACACTTTAGCCAAATTTCTGTGAAGCGTTTTCTTGTGCCTCATCTCATTTGATTCTCACAGAAGTCCTGGAGTAGGTAGATAAGAGACTTGATGGATTCTATTTTCTTTTCATTAGCTGGAAAATGGAGATTTAGAAAGCTTAGAAACTTGACCCAACTGAAAAGAATTAAGAAATGGTGGACCTTGAAAATGACTTCAGGTTTTCTCACTGTGCAGAATATAGTCAAACACTGCTGCAGTTAAATATTTAACCCTTTGTTCTCCCTGCGTGATCTACAATAATAATCTGCTTCGTGTTGATATTTACTGCTGTGTTGCTGACAATTACCTAAAAGAGAAGTTGGAGTGCTTTATTGGTTTGGAAAAAGTTCAGCTAAATCAGAAAGCAGGTCTAATTAAGCAAGTTTATTCTATACTAGTATATATATACAAGGCTAAGTTGACTTGCGAATGCACAATACATATAAAGCTGGCATCAGTCACATGCATGTGCTTTGATCTGTCATTGTTGATTGTAAATTTGGTTGACACTTCTATTATAGAGAAAGGGCAAATAGTGATATTAAAATATTATAATTAATTTCCTTTCAATGTGCATGAATTCGTGCACCGGGCCACTAGTTTTTATGATAATTGCCTATACACTTGAGATAAAAAATAACCATACATATTTCAGACAAAATTATCTTTGAAATTAGTATATGTCCATGAAGAAAGTTTTATGTATTCCTGAGAAAAACATATGTGATATCTAATGTAGCATTCTTAATTCATTAATGTGTTATCGTTGCAACTCTGCTTTTTAAAGGTTATAGTATGCTCTGGTTAGTGTTTCTCAGTGGTTAGAGCATTGGCCCTCCCACTTAAGGGTCACAGGTTTGATTCCCAGTCAAAGGCATGTACCTGGGTTACAGAACCTGGGTTGCCGGTTCAATCCCCAGCACGGGTGAGAGGCAACCAATCAATGTGTCTCTCAGACATGGATGTTTCTCTCTCCCTCCTTCCCATCTATTCTCTCTAAAAAACAATGGAAAAATATCCTTGGATGAGGATTAACAAAAAATAAAAATGGGTTATAGTAAAAAGCTTTTAGTAGTCTAAATATGTTCTTACTCTCTTTTAAGGATAAATGGTACTTAATTGCAAAACTTTTAATAATAAATGGAAATAATAACAAAATATTTACCAATTTTATTATCTTACTTTAGACCAGGGGTGGGCAAACTTTTTGACTCGAGGGCCACAATGGGTTCTTAAACTGGACCGGAGGGCCGGAACAAAAGCATGGATGGAGTGTTTGTGTGAACTAATATAAATTCAAAGTAAACATCATTACATAAAAGGGTACGGTCTTTTTTTTTTTTTTTTTTAGTTTTATTCATTTCAAACCAGCCGGATCTGGCCCGCGGGCCATAGTTTGCCCACGGCTGCTTTAGACTCTATAGTCTTATGAGTTAGAAAAAATGAGGATTTATTGTTACTATTTTAAACGTTAGTGACCTGAAGTTAAAAAAATAGTCCATAGTTAATCAATGACATAGGATTTGAACTCACTTCTGATTGTTACAACAACCTTTTCTAACATATTACTCCTTCATTCAGGATTATTATGTTTTGATTTTCTTTGCTTCTTGAAACTTAGAAAGTCAGAACACATTATCTGGCACTTTCATGTACAAACTATATAGTATGAAGGATCTCAGATGAGACTCAAATTCCTTTCCAAAATCTACTGACAAACTAATTCTGCAACTTTGATATCAGTCCTCTTTGAGTTTAGTTTGCTCATATATACAATGGACAGTGGTCTTTGCTTAAGTTTCTTCTAATATTTTGTCAAATCTATGTTATTTTCATTCTATTCTGAGATATAATCTCTTAAAAATATTGGGATGGCTTATTCTAAGAGGCTTCAAAATTATCAGCAAGCTGTTGTGATTTTTTTTAGCTATATCTTTACACATAATGTGAAATTATGACCAGAAAAATATTTTTATTTTAATTCTACGTTACCTTTACATTTTAAGAAAAAGTATGCACATGTTTAGTTTTCAACAACAAAATAAAAAGTGTTAATCAAGTTTTTATTAATCTTGGAATTCTTTATCCTCTAACCCTTAAGATAAGAAATGAGCTCTTTGTGAAGAAGTTGACAAGTTTATTTTAAGAGCTAATTAGAATATATCTACATTTTGACCTTGACTGCAGACTATTTTTTTTTTTAATCCAACTTGAGTTTGTGCACATATGGTCAAGGCTTCCAGATGACAGCTATTTCTCAGGATATATAATGTTTATGATCCCTGGGTTTTAGGTGTGATGTTTATTACCTTGGTTGTCTCATTTTAAAACAGACTCAGCAAATGAGGTTATAATTTTATTACCTACTAGAGGCCTAGTGCATGAATTCATGCATGGGTGAGGTCTGGCCAGCTTGGCTCCAATCAGGGCAGATTGGGGCCAAGCTTATAGGGAGAAGGAGACTGCAGAAGGTTGGCTGGCTGGCCCACCCTGATTAGGCCTGATCAGGGTCAGGATGGCTGCGGGGAGGGGCTGCATGTGATTAGCCAGAGTGCCCTGCCCCCAATTGGGGGTGGCTAATCAGGATTGGGGCCACCCATGGAGAGGGGCTGTTGGTTGTTGGCCAGCCAGCCCCACCTCCAAATGGTGTGGTGGGGGGGTCCAATCAGGGGCCAGAGGCCTGGGGGAGGGACCCTGGGTGGTTGGCCAGATGGCCCTGTCCCTGATCAGAGTGGGGGGACTGATTGGGGTCGGAGATGGTGGGGGGATTTGGCTGTGGGCCAAACAGGGTGGTAGGGGCTCATCAGGGGTGGGGCCGGCTGGCGGAGGGGCCACAGGTGGTTGGCCAGCTGGCCCCACCCCCCCGATCGGGCTAGTTCTCTGGCCGAAGTGAGCTTCATAGCGACCGGTTGTTCTGGTCATTACAGCATTCCAGTTGCTGGATTTTAATATATATAGATGATTTTATGTTATAAAGTATTTAAGACCTCACCATATCTTTTCATTTTGTTCATTATTTTGTAGATTTTCTTTAAGGTCAAGGGCTGTCTCATTTTTTCTTTTTACACAGAATATTCATAAAAATCCCTGGAGGTTTAGTAAACAATTGAAGAAGGGATACATTTTACATACATGGTTGAAATAAAAAATATTCTAAAAATTTGAGTTGAACCATTTGGTAATATCCCAATGATTGTGTCTCTTAACTGGGAATTAAAAAGCGCAGATTAAAAGATTGATTATATCATCTCAACAAAATATATTAATATTATATAGCTATGAACTGTGGTGGATCAATGAAAGTTCAGAAGAAAGACTCCATGTCCTTTTAGTTTTTGAACAAAGTATGCATGATTGACTGAAAAGGAAATTTTTCTGAGCTTTTTACTGTCAAGATTACAAGGAGTGTGGCCAAATCAATCAATATTCCTTTAGTTTTTAAACTGTTTGAGACATTTGGAGATGAAAAGGTTATAGGAGAATCTACTCATCTGCCAGGGCTGAGTAATACACAAATTGTTCCTGTCCTTCCTGGGCCTGAACCAGCACAAACAGCGGACCCTGAAGACATAACTTCTAAAAGAACACAATGAATTCATATTTGAAATGCTGAACATTTCATCCAAGGACTTTTAAGAGGTTATATCCTTTAGAATTAGATGTCTTTGGCAATGTAGAAGCATAGGAAGCCCTCTTTGAAATGTTGGAATGAAGAATTAGGACTTGGATTTATTTGCTAATTTGGTAATTGGGTAGCAAAATAAAGATTTTCTTGTTGGTTGTGAGCTGGGTAATATTTACAGAAAGCGATGGTATTAGTATTAGAAATTTCTTTATGAGAGTTATGGCCACATGAACCATATTATTTGTTTTGTTCATTAAGGTATCCTGATCAAATAGTGAAAAAGTCAGGTGCTATGGCAGATAGTTTCCATATATTTTACCTAGATTATGGGTGTTTTATCAGTTGTACAGGCATTCCACAGGTTAACAAATCAACATGTACCTGTTTAAATACTTGTGTCCGTTCTAAGTTATAACATTTGTAAAACCTATACAGAAGTATTGAAGTGATTTGGAGGTAGGTGATGGTAACTAATAGGACAAAAAGATTTATAAATAATGGAAGTTGTAAGAATTCTTTGGGAGAGGAACACAGACTGGGTAAAACTATACTAAGCCAAAGTAATTTGAGGTTTAAGAAAAAAGATTATTTTGGTCACATGATGGTATACATTTACTATTATATTGCATAATAAAAGCTAGTTATAAGAAACAGCTCAAAATTTCATTGGCTTTATATTACCAAGATGTATTTCTGGCTCACAACATAACCATAGTTTAATGAGAAGGGTAGGATCTTCACCTAATGTAAAATCAAAGAACCCAGGCTCCTATGTTGTGGCTCCACCATCCCTTCAAAGCCTTGGAACCATCCACTGTATTCACATATTCTGCATCCAGATGTTAGACAAGGCAGGAAAGAGGGCACAGACAAAATACACCTGTTCTTATGCATGTTGGGCTGAAGATGTCACACATGATTTCTGCTCTTATATTATGAGTGAGAACTGGTGACATGGCCTCATTTACATAGAAATAGATAAGGAGATATCTGACAGTGTTCCAGAAGAAGAAAACATAGCATTGCCTCTGTCCAATATTCAGTAAATGTAATAGAAATATAATAATAGCAATTCAAAGCTAGGAATGGAACCCAGGAGTTATAGTTTCAGAGTGCATGCTCGTAGAACCATTCCATACTGCCTGTTCTTGTGGAGAAGACATAAGGTATTAGTGATAAAAAAAAATCTGTGCCTTAAACTGGTGAGAGTAAGAGAGTAAGATATCAGATACTTTTAATTCAGAATAACTACTTTTTGGATGTCTCTTCTAAGAGATGTATGGTCAGTGCATCGTCATGGGTGAACCAGTGATCCTTCCTTCTCTTGGACTCCCTACAACTTACCCTTTGACTTGACCGGCAACGTTTCACACATGCTCGTTCTTCTCCAAGGTCACACTACCTGGGTAGGCTTGTGATGATGAAGAGAGTTAACCTACATAGGGCTAAAGAGGAAGGTTTCTGGAATGAGCCTGCCTTGATACAAGTGCGGTCTCTGCCACTTGCATGCTGTGAGACTTTGGCTAGCTACTTCAGGTCTGCATGCCTCCGTTCCATTGTTTGGAAAATGTAGGTAATGTGGATTCATATATCATAGAGTTTTTAGGAGAATTAAATAAGTTAATACTTTTAAAAAGTTAAGACATACTGTGTATATTCTAAGTGCTATGTAAGTGTTAAGTTAAATAGAGAGACAGACAAACACTGAGTGCTCTGGGAATGAAGATTTTTTTAGGTTCTTGATTTTGAAATGTGTTCTAATTTAAGTGAAAAATCACATAATAGTGGAATATGACTTTCTTAAATTTCTTCTTAGTGATATTATTTGCCAAAAGTCAATTTTATTAGAACTATATTATACAGGGTTGAGCAAAACTAGGTTTACAATTGTGAGTGACATTTTTTGAGTTAATAAAACTTGTTTAAATCGTAACCTGCATGTTTTCCCCATACAAACAACTGTAGACCTACTTTTGCCCGTCCCAGTATTTTAGCTACAAGGCCTATATACATATATTTAATTTGCACCTAGCCTTATTCCCTTTTTATTTTTAATGGGGTAAATAATAGCTTTTCTGAAAATAGTGTTGTGTATGTTACATAATGTTTTCTAAAGCAAATGGAAAAATTATATATGACACTTTTCCCAACGATTAAAAGAGAGTAGACACTCAACAAAATATAGAATCTTGGTCCTCATGCCTTGCCTGAAAGTGGCTGTTTCTGTTATGTAGAGTTATTTATTTATATATTTATTTCATTTTTCTTAAAACACAACATTTTATATATTCTATCTGCTGTGTAGATTATCTGATGAAAATTAGAAGTCTAAGTTCTGAAGTATACTTTTATCAAAATCTTGATGAGCTTTTAAATTATTGAGAGATGAGTAATCTAAATCTATTATTTGACATCTGTTTTTTTGGGAAACACCTTTAATTTGAGAAATTGATAGGGTTAAGGTTGGGATAAAGCTATTTCAGGTTTTTAACATTTGTTGGGTAATGAAATAGGAGCTTGTTTAGAATATTAGATAATGTACATTTAGAAGATTATTATTATCCAAAGAAACTTCCTGTCCAATTTTAAAGATTTATTTTTATGACCCAGTTATAAAATGTGGTGCATACTAGTAGAAACATAATCAGTATAAGTGCTGACACAAATATAATTATGTCAGTGCAAATGTACTTGCTATAATTCTAAGCTAAGTTGTTTAAATAGCACTGCCGTAAAGCACAGCCAGCACCTTCCTGCAGCCCTCCACCGGAACCCTTCTGATGGAAATCGTGGTTTGGAAAGTCTATAAATGCAAACCCCATCTTTAGTCAAAATTAATCAAATCAATTCTTTTAAAACGAAGTCAATCAACCTTGGCACTATTGACATTCTGGGCCAAATAATCCCTTGTTGTGGGGCTGTCTTGTAGAAGATGTTGAGCAATATCTCTGGTTCCTATCCAGTAGATGCCAATAGCATCCCCTAGTTGTGACAAACAAAAACGTTTCTAGAGATCACCAAATATCCCCTGGGGATCAAAATTACCCTAGGTTGAAAAACACTGCCTAAGAATAGTAGAACCACAAAATTCTGCATTTTTTTCATGTATAATACATTTTTTTCAAAATGAAGTAAATACATTTCAATCTTTACTTTTGACAAATGAATTTTTTTCTGTAAATGTATTTTCTTTCTGAAATAGATGTTGATTTTTTTTCAAAAAACAATATCTCAAAATTCCTGTAACACTCACAAACAGCTGTCTCTTTGGCAGTAGAACAGTTTAGGTTTTGCTGATTTTTATTTCAGTTGTTGGTAACAAATTGACAGCTGCTAAATATGAACCCTGTAATATAAAAAACCTTTCAAATTAACTTTCAAGCTTCAGTTGCCAATTTTTATTCTATTGTGTCATTTAAGGGAACAGATGTTTCTGACAAGTTTTCAGTGTTATTCTAACAGAAAAAAAAATAGATGATAACTTTAATTCCTGTCTTTCCTTCCCTGCTCACATCTAAAATCACATTTCAGGAAATCCTTAGCTCTAAATATCTTCTAAAATTGGTTGAAACATAAATCTCAGGACATTGCTGGCAATGTGAGCTCCTAGCGCCTACACTTAATTGTAGATTTAGATTCAGTACCATTTTCTCTGTGGTCTATATACATTGCTAGAACCATGTTTTAATGACCTTTGCCATAACAGCCTTACAGTGAGATTACATATATATATATATATATATATATATATATATATATATATATATATTAACATCTCATTCTCTTGCCTGGGCTTTAAATAATGTATTTCTTTTACTGAATTTTACTCCACAATGAATAATGTGATATTAATGAATCTACTCCCAAAGCTAACACCTCCCTAATAATTAGGAAATGTAAAATATTGTGGTTATTTGGAAGAGCTTTTTAATATAGACACTTGTTCTATATAATAAAGACATAGATCTCTATGGCATCTCTTTGTAATAATATTCAGAGTTGTGAATTTCCACAATGAATGAAGGATGGAGACACAATCAGAAGAAGAGATGGACAGGATTTGAGAGGATGAGAGCCATTCAAAGAAGGAGGGCACACCGATATAAGGGCACATTTATCTGGACAAATTGGGATTTATGGTTCCAGTAAATAGGGAAGTAAATTAAGAGAGAATCCTAAAACAGAGAGAGCAGTGGGATCTGAGAGAGAGAATATGGCAAATTCAAGGAGAAACATGAGAAGGGAAATGGAGCCAGAGCATTAGAAATGACAAAATGTGGGAGCCAATGATCTTTACTGACACCCACAGACACCAATTTAAGATTTTAAATTTCATTCTTTCCAATTAGCGGTATACTTTTTCAATCCAAAAGACCGAAGGAAAAATCTTACAAAACAAAAGTTGCCTCATAGAAATCGAGAAGATGGGGAGAGAGGAAGAAGAGGACCTGACATTTATTGAAAATCTGCCATGTGGTAGGTCCTGTGCCAAACCCTGGGAGAGGTTGCTTTTTTAAAATCAATTATTTTGATTATAAAATAAATACTTCTTATAGAAAGTTTGGAAAATGAGTAAATGGAAGAGAAAGTCTCTAATGCATGTATACACAAGTGCAAATATTTTAAATAATGCTGTTTTGAACATCGAAAGCAGAAAACATTTTTTCTATTTAGACCATTACTTTAGGACAGAGTGTTTCCTGTGCTTACAATGACTAGATCAAGGACTCTCAATGTTAGTAAGGTTTTAAAAAGGGGGTGTAGGCATACCAGAACTTCAGCAAGAGTGGGAGTTCTGCCTCAAGGGCCCTCACCAGAATTGGCTATTATTAACAATACAAATTGAATTTTGAGGACAATTACTTGAAAATGAAAATGACAAAAAAAGATAATACCACAAATAATGGGATACAGTGCTAAATTTTAGAATCATGGTATGCAAAGCAAAATGAGCATTTGTACTCGGTGTACCAAAGGGGTGGGTGGAGCATTAGGCAGTTTGCATCTGCCTGGAGGGCCACGTCTAGGTTAAACACCCCTAAACAGCTACTGCTTTTCATTTTTCTTTCTCTGGCCCCTTGTTTTAAAGAGTTTTTGTGGAATCTGTAAAGAGTGCTCCGATGTGTATTGTGTGTAAAGGGTAAACCTTTAAACGTACACTTGATTTCTGATTCGGGGATTGCTATTATTGGGGTCATAGATTAGTAGTGTGCGATAATGAAGAACTCTATAATAAGATTTAATGAATTCACAAAAGGTCCTATTCTCCTGATTAATATCTGTGTGCATTTTAGCACAGAATCAATATCACTTTCAGAAAATACCAGCTAGCCTTATAGGAGGGACGGGAAAGAAATGATCTCTCAAATTCGGTAGGTCTAATTTCGTTTGTTTGCATATGACATAAAATCTTTCTCATTTTTTGAGGAAAAATTCACTTCAGGGCATAAGGACAAAAGGAAGACAGGTAATTAAAATTAATTAAACAAACACAGTAATTATGTACATATTTGATCAACAAATCACTTCAGGTGGTCCCAGAATTTATTTATCTTGTTTCTCTGTGGTTAATATGCTGGTATGACTAGGAAGGTTAGGAATGTTTATCTGCTCACATCTATTGCCTTTTCCCTAAGCAATGTGTAGAAATCTAGAACAGCTTCATCTTTATATGAAGAGAGAGCAGCTTGATATTATTGAAGTATTTTGTGAGGTTTTTCTTACTAATTCCTAAAACCACTGTTCTCCAGGCGTTACCATGAGTGACTTTTCTGGCTAGCCTAACAATGAGGTCAGCTCCTTTGAACTGAGAAGACTGGGAATACAGTCTTTAGGATTTTCTTTGTTTTCATTACAAATATCAAATGTTCTCAAATATTCTTTTTTATCATTATAAAGAGCATATTCTCTGGAAGAAAGAAATCAGTACATGCCTTCTCTTTTGGACCCTCCATGATCCCAAGAACAACTGATTGACTGATCTTAAGTCCTGTAGCTATAAGCTTACATGCTTCTTAAAGTTGTTTTCATTGGAGACCACTCATGGAAAAATCACGGCTCTTTTAATAATACTTTATGGCGTATTTTTTTACAGCAGGGGTCTGGTGATTTTTTTTAAATATGTTTTATTGATTTTTTACAGAGAGGAAGGGAGAAGGATAGAGAGTTAGAAACATCGATGAGAGAGAAACATCAATCAGCTGCCTCCTGTACACTCCCCACTGTGGATGTGCCCGCAACCAAGGTACATGCCCTTGACCGGAATCGAACCTGGGACCCTTGAGTCCGCAGGTCGATGCTCTATCACTGAGCCAAACTGGTCAGGGTGGGTCCGGTGATTTGTAACATGAGATTTCCCCCCTCTGTGGAAACCTACTGATGGCTTTATTTTCTTTTGTCTCATTTCTAGCCAGTGAACCAACAAAAGTATCACTGTTGAAGTGGGCCATTTATAATTCAAATTCCACAGTAAACTTTTAGTGCATTTCCTTTTTGGTGTTATAAGTCCCCAAACGAGAGAGTAGAATGTTCTTTTGAATCCTGGGTAACTTCTGTTTTGTGGACAACCTGTCTCAATTATATGCAGTATAGTCGAATAAAAGTAGTGTGGAATCATGGGTAACAATTGATTTTTAATGAAGATGGCATTTATCATGAACCGTCCTCCCTACCGCCTGTGAGACACCAAGAAAAAATTCTAAGCCCACCCAAATTTAAAGTTATCCCAGGCAGAACATCGGATGGGCCAGATTGAGCAGGCTGTGTTGAAGAGCTTTTCTCATGCAGTGCCATCTAGCCAATCTGTTCCTGGCATCATCAGAGGTACTCAGCCTTACTGGCCAAATTGTACTCAGAATTACAGCTCATATAGTTGGTATTAGAAAGTAATTTAGCTCATTTAATTTTTCTAAGAACTTTAAACTCAAAATGTTCCTTCCATTTCACTCATTGAAATACATTGAGGATCTCAGATTGTTAAAATTGGAGGATCAAAGACAGTTTAAATTGTTTAAATTACACGTATCTTCTATCCAGCCCTCAAATTTTAGAAATGCAAAAGATGAAGCTTAACAAAGAATATGTCTTTCTCTAAAATCCATGTCTGGTAGGCATAGCTCAGTGGTGGAGCGTTGGCCTATGAACCACGAGGTCACGGTTCAATTCCCCTTCAGGGCACATGCCGTAGTGGGGCCATGCAGGAGGTAGCCAATCAATGATTGTCTCTCAGTATTGATGTTTCTATCTCTCTCTCCCTCTCCCTTCCTCTCTGAAATTAATAAAAATATATTTTTAAAAAATAATAAAATAAAATCTTGAGAGGCCTAGAACTCGATCTCTCTCTCTCTCTCTCTCTCTCTCTCTCTCTCTCTCTCTCTCTCTCGACCTGTGCTCTTTTTCTCTGTTCTATGATGCTTCTTTTCATTCCTTTTTTTTTACAGCAGGTATGTATCATTGCTGCAGTGTGTGTGTGTGTGTGTGTGTGAAAGAGAGAGAGAGGGAGGGAGGGAGGGAGAATAAATGGGTTAGAAAATAATTATCTTAGTTATTAATATTTTAAATGTATATATAACTCCTGTTTATTTTAATTTTTAATACTAGAAGTGTTTTGGATCTTTATTTAGAAGTTTAGTATGTATTTTAGACCAGTGATATGCTGTAGGAGCTTAACTCTTGTTTATTTAAATTAGCTTGTGATAAAATTGGTTTCTCTTTACATTATTTTGTTTAAAGTCACAGTTTCTAAGAGCCTATTGATGACATTAAGTGAGGACTTGATAGTTAGCAGGCTTGAGAGACAAAGGAAATATGAAGTGTCAAAAGCAAAGGAAAGTCAGATCTTTTTTCCCCCATAAATATAATGTACCAGACTGGTTATCTTAAAATGCACCTCTGTGGTAATGACTTTAAGGTTTGTACAAATTGAATACCTGTTACCTGTAGTTTCTTGAGAATTTTCAAGTCAGGAAGTACTGTGCTTCGATTTGTTAGACCAAGCTGTTTTGTTTCAGGAGTTCTGATCAGAATGGATGTTGAATGGCCTTGCTTTGCATTTGTGCTTTGGCCTTTGAGAAGTATGATAGAAAGGACACTGCAGCAGGAGCCACCCCAGATATTAGCCCTGGCTCTACCATTCATTAGTCTGTGACTCAGCAAGTCACTCATCTCGGAGCTTCAGTTTCATGAAGTATCGCACGAAGCTAATAATCCATAGCCCACCTTTGTCACAGGCTTGTTAAGTAGTCCATGTTGGATAGTTTAGATGAAAACTTAGGCAGATGATAGCATGCTATGTTTCAGCTAACTGTAGCATTTAATGGTTATTATATTATTTAAAGTATTATTATTTTAATGACTATTAGACTGGTTCTGTTACTCTTCTGGATTTTTAAATATTTGGGCATTTGTTTCTTCTGAACTAAATTGGAAAATTACATTAGCAAATATTTGTCATATGCTTAAAAATACCAGAGGGTTTGTTTTTCCTAAGATTTTGCCAGATATTAACTCATTTAATTCTCCCAATGACACTATAAAGGATGTAGTGTTATTCATACCATCTTCCAGAGATGTTAAGAAGATAATGAATGAAACTCAGCTAATAAGTGATAGCTAGGGTTTAAAGCCAGATCCTTATTGTTAAGCACTGTGCTATGCACTGACATCAATATGAATGTTACATGAATATAACTAGTATAGTGGCTGGTTGATTCAAAATTTGAAATATAACATGCCACCATATCTTTCTTGGTTTTTAATGATAACTGAAGTCATCTGTGTAATAGTAATAGTCATAGCAATAATAATTAATAATAATAATAATAATAATAATCACATTGAATAAGATGCATCTTTTACCATAAATCTTGTGGTGAGATTTATTATTATTATTATTGTCTTTATTTTAAATTGAGAAACTGAGACTCAAAGAGGTGAAAAAAATCAAGCCAGATTCACATAGTAGTTAATGGTTCAACTGAGTCTGATAGAGACTCTCTAGTTCTAGTAAGCGTATTCTTAATTACTGCATTATGTTGCCCTTTTTTGGTATTTTTTTCCCCCAGTACCTTGTCACATTCCATTGACTTGTATAATACTGAGAGGCTTTCTGAGGCAATTTTTATCCTAATGGCCAATTTAGGGAAAGACTCTATATTACGTATGCATTGTTAATATAAATCAGTGGTGTTTTTTGTTCATTCTAGTGGGGAAGGGGATTGATACATTCTTTTAGGGAGGACTTGTGGTAGGATCCATCGTAAGAAGACAGACACCCAGCGCATATGCATGTTAAACTGACAGATGGTCAGAGTTTAGAGCCCAGATCTTACTCCTGCATTGCCCATAATAAATAAACCATATTGGAAGGTTGGAGTGTACGGAGAGGACACAGAAAATTGATTTAGGACTACTTGCTAGATGACCTTATTTTACATTAATTTAATATATCGACCACATTTTAAAAGTCATGCCCTTCATAAAATGGCCTAAGGATGTATATATGAAAATTAAAACATTAATGCAAACTCATAAAACATAAAACAGCAGCAGTATAAAACACACAGCAGGAAAGTCCTTTGAGGTATGCTAACATAAAAATGGACTCATTATGCATGTAGGTATGCACTACCTCCTAATGACTTTAAAATAATTTGCATGCGAAATGATTATCACAAAACTACTCATTATGTCATTGGTTTGGGATTTGAAAATAGGTCTTTGTAGGCTGAAGGTCATTGCCTTAATCTAAAGCCAGTTTGGGCTACTGCATCCAATCTGTATCTTTTTAGGCTCATTCATTTGTTTACATGTGACTTCCTTTGTTTTTGCTTCTTTTTCCTAATTAAAATCAGTGCTAAAAATGTACACACTAAGAGAATAATGAGTCCAAATATACTTGAATATTTTAAAATTAGAGAAATGTAATAGCCCAATAGCACTGAGAATATTATTAATAGTTACTAGGGACCCAGTGCTTGAATTCGTGCACCTTGAAAGGAATTGTGGATTGTGAGGCTATGGTAGGCACAGGAGCGAGTCTCAGCCCATCCTCCGCACCCCCACCGGGTCTCTCCCACTGCAGCTCTCAGTCCCCTGCATATTGGTTGTCCCACTCCCGCTGCCGAAGCTACCATGCACAGCTGGCACCCGCTCTGTTCACACCCGCTGACGGCCTAGAGCTATTGGGGCCTGTGCCATCAGTGGGTGTGAGTTGCAGCTGCTGCCCCGATCTCCCCTCAGGAGCAGGGGGAGGTGGAGAAGCCCTCAGGGGCCGTCAGGGTCAGCAGCCACCACTCACACCTGCTGATGGCACTGAGTGATCAGAACTGGCGCTGGGCACCAGCAGCAGGTGCGAGCACTGGGCAGGACTGCACTGTGTGGGAGCAAAGAATTTTCAGTAACCACCAGAGTCTCGCCCTGATGACAGCAACCGGCACCCTGTCTTGGTCTGACGCCCCTACTCACCTGCTCCACCATCCTGTTGCAACCAATGTGCACCATGTTCTGCACACTCCCCCTGGTGGTCAGTGCACATCATAGCGACCAGTTGTTTGGTTGTTCTGCTGTTTGATCTTTTTACGTATTAGCATTTTACTATATAGGATTCCTAGTATGCTTAAAATATTTCAGAAGGAATTATTGCCTTATCTATAATTGCAAGAAAAATTCTTTCAGGAGCCTGGAGGAGCAGTCTCATCTTCAATTCTTGATGAGACACTTAATTCTCTTCTGCTAACTACCAGACATTTGAATAAGAGTGGACTGAACAGAGAACGCCTTGACAAATCACATGTTTCAAATAAATTTTTGTAGGCAACTCTTCAAAACAATCCATGTACATTTAATGTTTTACTCTCAGGCAAGTGAAATGGGTTTTCAGATGCTTAGTGGCCAGGAAGATAAATCTAGGTAGAGTTGGAAGGGTCCTCATTTCCTTATTTCCTGTCTCTAAGGTATGTATGTCCTTAACCCTCCTGAGGTAACTGGCTGTTTACAAGGTTTTAAAGTATCCAAGAATGAAGGTGCTATGACCATTCCTTTTCTCATCCTTCTAAAAAGGAATTGTCTCCTTAGTGGAGACTAACTTATCGCGGTGTGTAATTGGACGTGGTGTTTTATTTCCTGTCCCCTTTTGGCTGAGCTTAGGAAAGTTTCTTCTTGCTCCCAGTCTGCTCTTTAAAATCATCCTCAATCAGATAATGAATGCTATCAAAGTGACCCAACTAAGTGACACTTTAACCTCTTTCTCCCATGATCAAAATCATTTACTGATTGCCATATGTTACCATATATTTCCAACACCTGTAACAGTGTTTTTCAATCTGTCAGTTATAACCCTTAGTGGAACCTGGAAATATATTTAGAGAGTCCTACTAGTTTTCTAAACAAGCAAGCAAACAAACTAAACTAGAATTGATGTAAAATAGAATTTAAAATAAAGTATATAGTGAGGTTATTTTCCTTGAAATATTTTATTTAATTTTAAATAGTTTATACATGTGTATGCTATATGTACACTAATTTCCATGTAAAATGTATTTCTTTCTATGGGTCATGTTCAAGAAAATATTTTAGAGTTTCTTTATTGTAGGACAATGTCTGAATACTTGGTGTGATACGAAGACCGCGACAATCTCTCTCTTTTCCTCTCCAACACCATTTCCCTGGTTTAGATCTTTTAGTCATACCAAACGACCCAACATGCAAGGAGGAGGTTGTTTTCTTTTTTTAAAACTCTTTTATTTTACTTATGCTATCCCCTCTGCCATAAACTCAATTCCCCTTCCACCATCCTCTCCATCCATGTCATTTATAGTTAACATTTTTTTAGTTAGCTCAAATATGTACTTCCCAAGAAACTTTCCTAAAGTGTTCTTTTCCCAGCAGGGCAATGTGCCCCTTTCTTGAGCCCATGGCCTCTTTCCTCAACAGCCACAGTGTAGTTCAGTGATTGAGAGAATTGCCTATGTTCTTGAATCCTGACTCTTCTACTGCTGCCTGTGTGACTTTCAACATGTTACGTAAGTTCTATATGTCTCAGTTTGCTAATTTATAAAATGAAAATAATACCAGCATCATACCTACAGAATGGTTAATTAAATGAGTTAAGGTATGTCAGATGCACAGCCTAGAGCACTTGCTCAACAAATTATAAACAAGTATTATGTTATAGTGACATGTTTGCTTCTGCCTCTAATGAACATTCTCCAAGTGAAAATTATATTCTGTTTGAAGATGCCTCTGGGCAAAAAAAAAAAAAAGTCTACTTTTCTCTGGATGCCTCAGAGCCATGAACTGTTTATGTTGTGTTGGAAAGGGAAGTGTACAATGTTTTTTTTAACCACCAGTCACCATTGGGATAAAGAAGTTGTGGAAAGTGGAGAAAATCACCACCAGCTGCTTTAAAATTCATGGCAAGGGTTTTGGATGGATCAGTTGCTACAGCAGCACCTGCAGGCCCTCTTCTGGGGCTGCATTTACATAAGTCCTGCTTGTCAACCACCCAATCCAGAAGCACTCTGTAAAATGCAGGTTTGGGCTTTGGGCCTTCCCATTTATATTATATATTACTAAACCTGCCAGCAAACATTCTTATTTAGGCCCCAGGGTCAGAAGATTCTGGCAACCATAAAAATGTTCCAATTGATTTGTTATCCATATGTATATGAGGGTGAGAAGAGAAAATGTAAGGTGGGGAAAAATCAAAGTTCCATTAATTCTATTCTCTCCCCAACAAACGTACTGTCTAATAGCTTACCTTATTCAAGGTTCCACTCTTCTCTCTACATTGACGCAACTTTAAATACACCCTCATTATTTTTAAGGACAAATTGTGTTGCTATCCTAATTTTAGCCAAGATGAAGTATAAAGATACCTCCAGTTGGATGTACTCCTGACTGTGGTTCTTTAATTCCCACAAGTAGTGTAGAAGGTGGATAAATAATTGCTAAATTTGCTACTTTGCCAATTGAGGCTGGTTTTAAAGCTATAACTATTACTTTTCCAGTTTTCAGAATTTGTAAAGCATGTTAATGTTTGCCTTGATCCTCTCACCCATCATGGGCATCCCTGAGTCACTGCCTGCCATCACTAGACTGCTTATACAAGGTCCCAAGTCAGAGAGACATCTTACTAAAAGGTGGATTAAATTTGCACTCAAACAAGACTTTGTCCCAATGCAATCAGAATTGGGGAAAAAACCACACACACACACACACACACACACACACCTTTGGAATAATGGAAACATTGAGATAAAAGCAGTGTTCTGTGGCATGTTCATTTCAGAACAAATATTCATGGATTTTGGTATTTGAGAGATCTCTAGAATCCAGCCCTCTCCAGTGGGAAGATAAATGGGACTCATTGTTGTCTTTCCCTAAGAGTGGATCAGATGTGTAATCCTGGGCCATGGCCCAGAGGCAGGTATGGCAAGACCAGTCAATAAACAGATGTGACCTACCTGGATACTATATTAGAATCACCTGGAGGGAGCCCTTATATAGCACAATCTTGAACAGCATTCCAGGCCAATTATCTCAGAATATTTGAAAGAAGTGACACACAAGCATCAGAATTTGTTAAAGAACTCTAGTTATTTCCACAGTATGCAATCAAGTGTGAACACCATTATTCTGTGAAGACTTAATAGACATGGGTTATAAATCCAATGATTTACAATTTCTTTGACAGTAGTTTCTTTTTTCTTTATGATTACACTAGAGGCCTGGTGCATGAAATTCATGCACTTGGGGTGGGGTGGGGGGGTCCTTCAGCCCGGCCTGTGCCCTCTCGCAGTATGGGAGCTCTCAGGGGATGTCCGACTGCCCAGCTCAGGGCTTCTGGCTGAGCGGTGCTCCCACTATGGGAGTGCACTGACCACCAGGGGGCAGCTCCTTCATTGAGTGTCTGCCCCCTGGTGGTCAGTGTGCATCATGGTGACCAGTCATCCTGCTGTTTGGTTGATTTATATATGAGCCTTTCATTATATAGGATAACACCCTGAACGCGCATGATCTCATCTGATCTCGGAAGATAAGCTGGGTCGGCCTAGTTAGTACTTGGATGGGAAAAAGAGATACTCAGAATAACATTTGTACTCCCAGACCTACCTAGGAAAAGGCATTTTTCAATTTCCATTGGTTCTAAACCCTGTACTGCTTGCAAATAGTACCAGATGCCTGTGTAGTAGTTGTCTTTTTAAAACATTCTAATGTCAAAGCATTTGTTGTAAATTAACAGGAATGGATGGAATCAGAACAAGATGAAATGGCCTTTACTTTTATCCTTCATGCTGAAAGAGAGGATTGCTTCATATGACAATATTAATTGCAGTGGAATTAATCTTAATAAGTATAAATAAAAAATTAGTAAACAATGTGAAGTTGGTCTTTGTGAATCTCAAAACTAAAATACAATGTAAATCAGTACACTCTAATGGAAAAGAAATTCATGAGATTGGATAGGAGAATATGCTTTCAAAAAGCATGAGCAATGATTTCTCCTTCAAGATCTATGAATTTGGCTCAGAGTTATAGTTGCAATAAGATCACATGTAAATGTGGTCTCCACACTGTCATTTTGCTAAAGAAATCGGTTCAGCCCGAAAATCCATATGTTGGCTTCTATTTGTGCAGTGTTGGTAATGAACATTCCTAAATTAATAACAGCAGGAGCAGAATATAACATGTGTTTATGGTTGGCATACATCAAGTGAGAGAAATATGTATTGGACTTTTTTTTTACATTCAGAATAATGACTCATTTCTCTTTGTATGAGGTTTTGATCAGAGATGAGAAATTGGGAGATTTTTACCAACAAAAGCAAGTGTCAATTCTCAACTGCAAAAGAACATATAGAAACATATAGAACACACTTCTTTAGCTAAGTGTGAAAGCAGATTGTGAAACTGAGGCATAAGCAAGTTGGCCAACAAGGATCAAATATTAAAATGTGTGAGCAAAAGCAAACAGAAAATCCGGATAATCGTCATGTTATCAAGTTGTTCTGTTTCTCCCCTTGACTTTTTACCAGTTGTGGAAGCGACTTGGTTTGAATGGGGAATTCAGATGTTACCCATGAGTAATTTAATAGAAGAAAGAGTATTTTATTCTAATCTGGACTGTACTGATTGTTAACTCTAGCTGACTATTGGAGAAGTCTTCAGCCATGTAGCTTTGAAGTCCTGTAAGTCTAAAAAAACATGTGGTAATTAGGTAAACTTTAAGAGTACTTAAGATACTACATTCTGTATAATTTTATTTATATATGATTAAAGTCACCTTTTATTCAGTATTTGAAATAAACATGTCTAATTTTTAACTCAAATTAATATTTAAATAAAAATTGAAAAAGTGTATGCATGCATATAAGCATAACCAATGGACACAAGACACTGGGGGGTATGGGAAGCTAGGGGAAGATCAAGGGGAGAAAAAAAAAGGAGACATATATAATACTCTTTGTAATACTTTAAGCAATAAAACAATTTTGAAAAAAGGAAAAAAATAAACATAATGTATTGGATGCCTAAGACATGCCAGGCATTGTGCTAGCTCCTTGGGATGCAAAGACAAATAAAACACTCTTCTTGATTCTTAAGAGAAAAAAATTGACAAAGGTTTTACATTTTATTCTTGAAATTATATTGCCAGAACCTTTGGGAAGGAAAAAATAAAACATAACACGAATAATGAAGAAGGCTGTTGCCAAAAAGACTAACAGCAGCTAGGATTGCTAGTTTAATTAGCAGGTTGACAGTTTTAAAGAAAGGAAATTATGTGTATGTTCTTTTGTGTGTGTTTAATTATACTTAAAATAAAAATACTATTAAAAATAATTTATGTGGAAAATGAAAAATTTGTAACAATGCTTTGAAGTGTCTTTTTTCCCACATGTCTAATTAAGGTTTGCAGATATCACAAGGTTAAGCAGAATGGTATTAATTATTACTTGAAAATGATTTTGTGTATATATATATATATATATATATATATATATGAAATCATCTTCAGTGTTTCTTATGGGTTTGGTGCTCTTTTCATTATTTCATACTTTTATGGCCTTATCTTAATCTTCTGGTTCCGTTCCTGCCACAAAGGTTATTTCATAGTGCATTGTTGCTATTGATTTTCCTTTCTATTTCTTTCTGAGAGTAATTCTACAGAAGTTGCTGTGTAAACATCACAGGAAATAGAAGCAATCATTCTGTTTTAAGATGAAATTTTACCCTGACAATGTTTATAAGTAGAGTTTTACATTTAGGAGATTGCAAACTGTATATAAGGTTTATGAAGAGCTTCAAGAATTCATTTTCCTGGTTTGAGTTAACTTGTCAAAGAAAGCAATTTTATTTGATACAAGAGCCAGTAATAATGTTTTCTCCTTAACACCATATAAAACACTGCCTAGTTCTTACGTAGTTTATTGCCCTGAGTGATAGATCGGTTTCATGAAACCAAAACATAAAAATAAATTTGAATGAATGAAGAGCAGTTTGGGCAAAACTTTGGTCAAGATAACTAATTTGTTACTGAGTTGTATGAAAAAATTGATATCTTTAATATAAACTAATACTGGTAATTTTCAAATCAAGTGGTCAAACTAAGTCAATGTGTTACCTCCTTTTCAAGGCTATCTTTCTTTATACTGATTTCAAACATATTTTCCTGGTCTTATATTCTTGTTCATACTAGATTGAATCACAGAGTGATTTGCATAAGAAAGTTCCTTTCTTCCTTCCTTTATTTAGTAAATTTGACTGAGCAACTTCTATATGCCTGGCCCTAACTAAGGGAAAAAATAATCAAGGTTGTTGTATTATTAGGATCCCACTGTCTTCTAAGAGACCTTACAATGAATATTCTATGTCAAGGCAGATATCCAAACATGTTTTGTTTTGTTTTTTTTTACCATTTCAGATGCTATAAGTCTTTGCTGACCACAGAAGCAGGTTTCACCAAGAAATAACAAGTCTGGGTCTATGAGGAAAAGTAGCTTTTCTGTAAAAATTCTCTCCATTCTATCTCTGCTATTGTTGGGTACTAGCCCCTCTGCCAGGAACTGGACTTCCTTGGACACCAGGTATTAGAAGATGGAAAAGACACGAGAAGTCATAGGTATATAAGAGAGTCTTTATTGCAGCTTAAGTAGACATTGCTACAAAGGAACCATTAGATTAAAAAGGCCAGTAAAGTAGTCCTTGCTAATACAGTAGCAAATACAGGAGCCATCCTAGCAAAAACAGCCAGGACTGGATGGTTAGTAATACATCTTCCCCATAATGCAGCCCCTAACATAGGAGCTATACAGGAGCCAGCCTAAGCAGCCTCACATAATAGCAGCCCCTCACTGGCTGGTCAGTAACACACTTTATACTTACTTAGACAAAAAGGCTTCTTGACAATAGTGACCTCAGTGTTTTGGGGTTATAGACGGGCATACTGGCACAGTGTATACAGTGTAACTGCTGTGTCCTTGCACCTGCATATGGCAACTTAGCCTTGAACATCCTGACTAGGATTCCCTTGCTCAGAGTGGCCTTGAACATCTGGCATACACTGACTGATTAGGGTTCCCACAGATATTAAGGAGGTCATTTAAAGAAACAAACATAAGGATGCACCACGCATCGGGTATATACAGTTCTAGTCAGCCTGATATTCTCAACATTTTTAACTCATGGATTGAATGTGCCCATTGAATTGAGTCCCTGGAAATACCAGGCTACTCTTTGGAGAAGCATGCATTAGTCTGGAGGCAAATGATTTGAATAGGTGTATAAATTGAAATGAAATATGTCAAATCTAATTGAATTCCTGTTCATACGTTGCCACAAATTCTTTGTTACCTCAGTTTCCTCATAAGTGGAATTTAATTCATAGTTCTTCCCCCCCCCCCTAATTTACAGAACCATTATGAAGATGAAGTAAGATAATAATTGAAAATACTCTTTTTAAAGTTGAATTTATTATGCAGATGGGTGGTGGGCGGTGTGGTGACATTAGCTGTAAAGTACCACTGAAGTACTACAGACTGTCCTGGCAGTTATGATAGATTAGGACAGATTGTGTTTCTAGGATAGGTGTATGAATTGAAATGAGACATGTCAAATCTAATTGTTCTCCAGAAATACTATTAAAATAGGAATTACATTCTGACCAATAGCCTAATATCCAAAATTATAGATACTATAATACATGCCATCTGTAATTAACTATTAAGTGAATTTTTCACATTAAAATAGGCCATTAGTCAATGAAAAGCTGTCTCTAAGAAATGGGGTATATACTTTTAAAAAGCCCAGGAAATAATCCCACACTGTTGTATTTAATATTAAAAACTATAGGCGTTTCTATGGTATTATCTTCTAAAAACGTTTGACTTATTTTTATTGAAATAAAACAATCTTGGTAGTGTTTGACAGGAATTCACAGAGAACACTTTGGGATTTTTTTTGTCCACATAAGTCTTTTTTGAGCAATTGTTTAAGATATATTTAGGGTATATTTACATGCTCATATTTTCTTATTGTAAATATTCCTGATACAAATTGCTGATTTATCTTTTTGTAACAAAATACTTTTTTCCCCTTTAGTAATCATCTATTTCATGAGCACTAGCAATTGTATCTAACTGGATATAAGAAAAAGCATAAGCCCTTGATCACGCTTTGATTCTTATTGCTTCATGATATCAAAAAGCAAAGGTTTGGCTTGAGTTGTAACCCAAACCCAGAGGTTATTTATTGCTGAGTTGGTTGCAGAATCTTCACAAGTCACAAATCCTGCATGTTCTCTCCCTTATCAGATGCTAATAATCATGAAAACAATGCTTTTCTTTTTCCTTTGGAAACTTTGAGCGTAATTGGTTGTAAAATAATGAGGACACATTTTTCACAAATACACCAAAACTTGGACATGGAAGAATTTTTTTTTTCTGCCACAGTAGAATCATGTCAATATAATTTTGCACCTCTCTCCTGTATTAGTAACCAGTCAGTCACAAAGTTAAAGTTCTCATTATTTTATAACAAGGAACCACCCCTCTTTCTCTCAAGATGATTTCTCTAGTTCCTTGCCTCTTTGTATCTCTGCTTTCATAGCTTTTTCTTGAAGGCAGAAGATTCCAGTGAAGGACAGGGCTGCATCCTTGAATAGTTTCTTCAACTATGAATCCTGAAGCTGCTTATTACTCAGCTTACATTTTATCGACTAAACTTGAGTTTTCATACCAGCAGTTTGAGCCTTAACTACAAATTATTTGTGAACCGTTAGCTGCTTTTTTAATTGCACCCTACTTACTGAGAGACAATGAAGAAGAGTTGAACTTTTGAAATAAATATCTTGTTTTGAGAGGTGTTTTGGTTTGTGGAGGTCAGAAAATACTCTGAAATTGTCCAGTGACAGAATGGCACATTGATACAGTTTCTAAATCCTCCAAATAGTCAAGATATGAACATTGTTATCTCGGTGAAATTCCATTCTGAACAATATGTTTTGAAACTTCAAAATAATTCACCGAAGACAGAAAACAGAATGTCTGCCTTTGTTGGTTTCGAGGCTACTTTTGAGCAACTGCTGTCAAATTCTGTAAACACATCGAGAAGCAACTGATCAGTTTCCTGACTGTGATCTTATCCAGTCTGGCTCTCTTGCTATTTCAGTGAAGTATACAGCATATTGTTTTAATTCTTAAAAGACCAAAAAAGAGACTTTCATTCCTGGCGGCAGCATGTTCTATCTCTCTGGTCAACATTGGCAGCTGTTCATTTTCTGCTCGAGTGAACTTATAGGATGGCGGTTATCTTGCATGTGATGAATGCTAGGTGATCTTTGGCTGCCCCAGCTTAGACAATTTTTTTCCCATCCTGGCAAGAAAATCTTCACTATCTCCTTGGACTCCTAATAATATTTTATAGAATCGGTTGTTCCTTTACAAATGCTATAAAAAAGTCTATCATTTAATAAACAGTTTAACCAAAATGTGGTGCAGAAGGAATTGTTAACCTTTTCTATCTTAAGAAGACCAGTGTCTCCAAACATTAGTTTTGCCCTTATTACAAACCCATTTTGCCAGTGACGGCATAGACACTATTATGTAAAATAATACAGCGGAAAGCAGTCAGTGACTTACTCACAGCTTCTTGGTTTCGGAACAGGAGGTCTTTGTTCCTTTCACAAGGAACTTTAGTTTTTAATTACATTAATCAATTCGGCACTTCATAGTAAGCCGTTTGCTTTGTAAGAAAAATCAGGATCGGGACATTAACACTGTGATCATAACGTCAAGGACTCTTTCTTCCTCTTCCAATTGTGCTCGACATCACCCTGTCCCAACATAATTTAATTTCTTCTGGTGTTTTATGAAGTAAATGCATGTAAGAAAATGCACTGTCTATAAATGTCAGCAAATAGTGATAAATAGCTTATCTAGGAAACGTGCTACACGTAAATGGATTAAAGTTGGAGAATATTTGGCTCTGCACCTTGTACAACATTCACATCCTGCTGGGCTCTGTAGAATGGTGCATAAAAATGTAGAAAGGCAAATGTACCAGTGGTGTAGATTAATTCTGAGTTCTCCATAGTAGTGACTGGTTTGTGAGAATAGAGTTCTCCTTCTTTGCCAGCAGTTCCTTTGTGATAACTGTTTAACAAAATGCCCACCCTTTGTGGCTCAAACATCCCTTGAATTCTTCATTCATTTCACAAGCAGATGGCTCCAGTGGAAGTAAAATCAACTCTGTAACATGAATGATGCCTGTTTATGTTCATGAGATCAATTTCTCTGGCAATCACTTTTTATTAAACTTATTGTTGTGACACTGATTAATATGATTATATAGGTGTCAAGTGTCCAATTCCATGGTCCATGTCTCTATATGTATCATGGGAATGAACACTTGACACCTATATAATCACATTAACCCAAAGTCAAATCTTCAGCAATAAGAAAAGATGAAATATTGTGATTAGCGACCGCATGGATGAACCTTGAGAATTAAGTCAGACAGGAAAAGTTCAGAACCATATGATTTAACTTATATGTGGGATATAAAAGTGAAAGCAGCAAATGAATAAACCATAAAAACAAACAAAAACTCATAGACACAGACAACAGTATGGTGGTTAACAGAGGAAAGAGGGTGGGGGTAGTAAAGGGTAAAGAAGGAGAAATATATAGTGATGGAAGGTGAGCAATCTATTTTAAAAATTAGGTTTAACAAACAATAAATGGCCTCTTCTATAGCAACGCCTTTCCTCTTTTCTGCTCTGCTACTTCAGGCAAAGGCGGCACATTGTTTAAAGGCCTCTATTTTCACTTCTTAAAGCTGTGTTCTCAGGAAAAACATATTCTTAATACAAACTTGGAAAATAGGCTTTCAACCCAGAGGTGACTGTACACACCGTGTAATTTAATCCCCCCTTGGCACATGCATGCCAGGAGAAAGGCGCATGTTGTCAGTATGCACTTTCTCTGGGCCAGTGCTCTCTGTGGACCTAGGAATTATCGCATTCCTCAGAACTCGGATCAATCCTCAGACAGCAATTATAGGTCAGGCTTTAAAATGGCATATATGTACTCATTCCAAATGATGACATTTGCTTCTGAGAATCTGATTAAACTCTGTGTCTTTAAGCCTTTGACAGTGTGAACATTAGCATCAGGGACACTTTTTGTTGACAATTCTCAATCTTGCAATAGAGAAAAGGAGAAATGTGCCAATGCTTGCAACCTTTTCAGAAAGTCATCGGTCCTCTGGACAGGCCGGTGCATGTCTAGTCCTGGATATGTGTGCTGGAAAAGAAAGACAACTAACCTCAACCAAATGGTGATGAGCATGACATGAGCAATTTATCCATTGGAGAAATGGGACTTCATTTGTTTTTCCTTCATGTATTTGTGTAATAGTACTAGTAAGAGCTAACATTCATTGAGCAAAGCAGCAACTGCTCTGCTTGAATTAAAAAAAAAAAAATCACAGCCACCTTAGACTTAAACCAACTCTATTAGCCTTGGATTTATTAATGAGGAAACTGACACTCAGGAGGTTAAGTAACTTACCAGGTCGCATAGTCAGTACTTGGTGGAGCTGCCTGCCTCTGAGGCACACACTTATTACTCTGTCTCAGTAAGGACCTAGGTTCCAACTTTTTTTTTTTATTTGTTTAGTACTCACTGGTATCTGATTCTCATCTGTGCTACATTTGCTCTTTAAACATGCATCTGCTTCTGGAAGTATATTACTGAAATGAATATGAGAATAGAGGCATCTGAAAGTCAGCAAGCACCATTCTCCCAAATCATGATTGGAGAAGAGCCTGGTAGAACTCTGCACCGTCAGAAATAGCCTTGAATCTCAAAGTCCTGATTTCAGCCCAGGATCAATTTCACATCCAGACTCTGTTTGTAAGCTAGTAGAGTGAAGATGAGCAGCTCCTGTGCATCCATCAAATAGGCTTCATCCCTAAAGCCTGAAAACTCCCAGTGCTTTGAAAGACACCATGGGATCTCCAACGAAGACAATCATGCTTTTTGTATTTGCTTTTTCTGAAAGAATAAAGTGTGAAGTTAAAGATATTTCTCATGGTAGAAACTTGCAAAGCCAAGAGTAATTGGAATGGCTGTCCCCCTAATTTTGCAAACAGGTTAGAGAATGAATGCAGTCATTGGGAAGTCTTTAAGAGTAAGAATTGCAAGTATATTGTAGGAATTCTGAGTTTTGTATGATGAGGATGGTGTTGCTAATGTAGGCGAAAGTTTTACTATTGCTGTATGTAACTTCATATTACAACCAAGTCATTGAGCAGTGCTAATTTTACTAACAGATCAAAGAATCACCTTCTCTCTAGATAGAACGTCTATTTTCAGCTGCCCTTTTCAGCTCTCTTTTACCCTAGGGATGCAAGTGTCCAGAGGTAGACCATATGTAGAGAGTGCACTAAAATATTTCATTTTCAAACATGGTTATCTTGATATTTAGTTATCTAAAAATTTTAAGAAAAGCTACCTGGACTCTTCTATTTTGTTGGCTCTGTACCTAGTGGAAGTGTGGCCAGAGGCAATCAACTATTCATAAAATAATTTGATTAATCCTTTTGTATTCAATGTTTTCTCATTATTTTATTCAGTAAAAATCCATTGATAATACTACTTAAAAAGCCTTGTGAGTAGGGAGGCTACAGTTAAGCATAAGGCCTGTGCCTTGTCCTCCAGGTGTTTGCATTCCGCTTTTCCTGATAATCTTCTAAGGCACTTACTTGAAGGAATGCAGCATCACCCCAGTTTCCTCCTAGCTGAGTGCAATTATTGCAATCTGAATAAATAGAAATTTGGATAACTACAATGCTGGCTGAAACTCTGACCTCTAAAGATACCAGATATGAGAAGGATCTTTTATCATTTAACTGAGATATTTAGTAAGTATGTATAGAGTACCCACCAAACAGAGGAATCTATGCTGAATGTCATAGGGGAAATGTAATGAGGTAGAACCAAGACTTTTTTTTTTTTCTGGGATATTCTTTTTGTTTAATATATTTTATTAATTTTTTACAGAGAGGAAGGGAGAGGGATAGAGAGTCAGAAACATCAATAAGAGAGAAACATCGATCAGCTGCCTCCTGCACACTTCCCACTGGGGATGTGCCTGCAACCAAGGTACATGCCCTTGGCCGGAATCGTACCCGGGACCCTTCAGTCCGCAGGCTGACGCTCTATCCACTGAGCCAAGCCGGTTAGAGCTGGGATATTCTTTATATAGGAACTAAACATATTTAAAAGTTCATAATATAATGTAGTATAAGTAAAATGAGTGACAGAGAGTATAAATGTTAAATACATTCCAAGGAGTAATAAATTTAAAGGTTATACAAAGGCTGCTCAGAAGACTGACTTTAAGTATAGAGATATAGGATTTCAATGGATGAAAAGGGTAAGGAGAGGGATTTCAGGTGCAGTAAGGTTTTGAAATATGTATCAGCAAAAGAGCATCGTTCAAAAAGAACTTGATTTGTGTATACTTGGCTTTTATCCTAAATATAAAAGCTTTGTTTATTTAAACAATTTTAAACCTAAATGTAAAAGCAATAGAAGGAAAAATCAAAATATAACCAGCTATTTTGCTTAAAACCCTGGTTCTGTTAGGATTTAGACACATACAAATAGCAAAATTAGATTTCTTTCTCACCATTTTTCATTCACTAGTGTATTATTCATTCAGTACTTAATTGTGTCCACCTCTGTGCTATGTGCTTGATATTAAGAATAGCTCTGAAGAGTAAAATAACTCAGCCCAAGGAAAACGTTACAGATGCCCGTTGGGATTTGTGGGTCGAGCATTGGGAAGGCCACGCGGTCCTGCTGAGGGATGTATGGACTGATTGCACAAATGGAGTTTCAGCTCTTGGAGCTACTGTCCCCTCCACTCCAGGCACTTACACCAACTGAAAGTTTGCATGGATCTTTTTAACAACGGTGGCAAGTTGAGCAGAGCTCATATGTTTTTTCAGTATATTCTAGTGTTTACTCTCATAAACATTCTGTAAGAGAAATTGGAGATAATTGTGCTTTTTACCACTAATTTGTTTTGTTTAAATTAAAGATATGTCACTCTACCAGATATCCGTAGGTAGAATCACATGAAATTACTTTGTGATATGCTAAGGAATTCTAAAGTGCAGTGTCAAAGGGAAAACATCCTATGCTTAATGTTACAATGTCTGAATGTCTTGAAAGAGAAAATAAAATTGTATTTTTTGGAGATGATGCCATTTTTGGAGAAATAGTCTCATGATAAGTAAGGTATAGGCATAAAAATGAGACCCATGTGGAGTATTGGATGAGATCTCAGTGGAGAAAAAGAAATTCAAGGAAAGGAAGAGTGAGGAGTATAAGGGGTGACAATGACTCTCTTAGAAGGGTGTCATGTTGCAAAGAAGTGGAATAAAGCAAATACACATGAAAAAAGATATGAAATACAGAATGAGGAATTAGAAAGCGTTATTATAATACCAATCAAAAAAGGAATAATACTTCTCTCCCACGGGTAGGCATCGGTCTGCTCAATATTTGAAGTTTTAATTGAGTCTCATTGTTCATTGACCAGATCTCTTCTCATTTAGCTTCACAGCAACCTTCAGTAGCAGAAAAATTATAATTTAGAAAACCTTAATGAAATGGGTGACTTACTCTTTTAAAATATTTAGCATTCTGTATATAACTCAACAAATATAATCCTTCACAATTATATTTCATTTTATAAGAAAATTCTCCTTGTATTAATCTGATAGTCATCTTTTTTAAAAAAATTTCTTGTCCTGCTGCACAGCAATACTTTCTAAACACCTTTTTAAAAAAATTATGTGGCATTAGGACATATGCAGTTACAGAATTTGAAAGCTGAAGCTCTAGCAAATTGAAACTACATCCAGTTTAAACCAGATTTCTGACTTGTAACATTAAATTAAAAGCTGTCGGAAAGGAAGATATTATTAAAAGAGTATTGTACTTTTAATGGGACCAGAGCCAGCCCTATATTTCAAAGTTCCTTTAGTGAACAGTATGACATTTCTTTCTCTTTGATTTTATTTTCTAAGTCTATTTTTTTTAATGTAGCTAAATTTAATTCTTTCTCACTAATGACTAAAATGCCTTTTATACTTTTATTCTTCCGGAATATAGTAGCTCCTCCTTCCACTGCTCTCATGGAAAACTGCTACAATTTGTAACTGGACAGTTGTCCCTACTAGAAGCTTATTATTAAGAGTAATTAAAATACAAGGTTTCTTCCATTCCCCCAAGTGTTGACTAGAATATAAGGTCAGATTTCAGTCATGTTGATAATAGAGAAAATTCAAGAGAGGTGTCAGGCTCCCATCAACATTATGCAGTCAAAAATTTGCTATGATAATCTGCAGTTCCCATTTTTATGGATGAACTAGAGACCCTGTGCACGGACTCGTGGGATCCCTTGGCCTGGCCCATGGGGATCAGCGGACCTCCGCGCTACCTCAGCTTGGCCTTACCCGCCAGTTCCCTGGGCTCCAGCCCACTGGCCACGTCGATCCCGCACAGCATGAAGTAGTGCGCGAAGCGGCAGGGGCCGGGAAGGAGCCCAAGCCCTGGCTAGGCATGGCGCCGCTCCGCTCATCCTGGCCCTGCTGTGCCTGCCTCCACCACTGCTGGGGCGCACAGGAGGGGTGTCCATAGGAGAGGCTTGTGCCACCGCAGCTGCTCTCGCCAGCCCTGAGCCCAGCGTCTGGTGTCCGTCTGTCAGCTGAGTGGTGTTCCCCCTGTGAGAGTGCACTGACCATCAGGGGGCAGCTCTTGTGTTGAGCATCTGCCCCCTGGTGGTCAGTGCACGTCATAGCTACCAGCTGGTTGTCCGGTTGTCTAGTCTCTTAGGCTTTTATATATATAGATAAAACCTGATTCAGTACCCATCCCCATTTTTTTAAATGTATGTGAGTTTAAGACATTGTGCCCCTTTCCCTTTGGTATTTACATTTTATGACTGATCTTCCAGAGTGAAACAAAATATTCTGTTTCTGAGGAGTATCGGTAGCATTTTGCAGTGTGGGAGGTCATTGAAATCTTATCAGAAGATAGGCAGCTGCTCTCAGGCTGTCTCAAACTCAATGTATAATCGTAGAACAATATACAACCTCAATTGTATAATAGTGATGACATTATTTATATCACCAGCATATTGTATGTTGGGTGTCCCCAAAAATGTATACACACACTTTGAAAAATTATGAAGGCAGTGCTTATTAAAATACAATTCATTTTCAAAATTGAGCTATCATATGTTCAATGTGTGTATACACCCTCTATATTCGATATATAATTAATAATAATACCTGCATATGCATAGCTGATGAGTTTTCCATATTAAAATGTTTATTCCATTAAACAAGCCCTATATTTTTCGCAGGCTGATTTTCTTTCTAACATAAATTTTAACTACCAGTTGAGTAAGGAAAATTTAAAATTATTTTCAGTCATCCCTTTTTGTTTTCAGATTTAAGTTAAATGGGATTTTCATATAAGAATCCTAAAGGTAAAAAAATGTGGGTGAAAAATGCTGACATATATTTTACAAATTCAGTGAATATTATCTTTCTAGCATCTCCTTGGGGCCTCTCCTTTGTGGTTACTACCTAGAAGTCTATTAATGACATCAAAAATGGCATTGGGAAGGATTGGGTTCCAGGTGTTTTCAGTCTATGCAGTGATTTGGGGGAGGGGAAAACCCCACCTTTGTGGGAGAACATCTTTCTCTAACCGTCACTAGCTTGGGTAAATATAATCTACTTTCCAAGAACAAATGTTCTATGATCAAAGAAGCTCTCAGAAACTAAGTCCCACTGGGAGGGGAGAAACATACTTGGCCATATAGAATTCCAAGAAATACCATACTGGCTAAACTTATATTAGCACATAAGCTATCTAATTTCAAATACTTTTTTTCTCTTCTGTTAACATGACCTAGAACGTGTTTTCCTGTTACGACAATATAGGATCTATTCCACCTCTAGGACTTACTCCATGGCATTTGCCACTTAGAGATCTCATCCAAACATTTATGGTACAATGGAATCTAACTTAATGTAAGTGCTTTAGAAAGACACAGTTTTATTAATTTATGGTTAAAAGGAATCACTTAAAATATTTTTATTTTTGGAAATTACTATAAATAGTTACATCTTTTTATTGGGTATTTATTATCCTAGCAAACATCTTGACATTGCTTTTGAAGATTTAAGGTACTGTAACTCTAGAATTTCATTCTGTCACTGATAACTATTGCACAAATACTAAGAAAGTAGATAGAATGCATACTTAACATATAAAAATGTTGGACTATACTTCTACTGAACTTACTATTATAAGTTCAGTAGAAATATATTTTTATTATAAGTTCAATAGAAATATATTTCCACTGAATATATTATTTTAATGTTTAATAAAATTAAAATTTAGGAAAAAGTTAATAGAAGTAAGTGTGTGTGTGTGTGCGTGTGTGTGTGTGCACTAGCCAGTTGAGGTTTTCTTCATTGTCCTTCATAGGCTTCCTGTTCATCCTGTGGCACTGTTGAGCCTATTCAGTGGCCACTGAAAATCTTATCTTTGCAGTGGACTGCCCAAGCATTGGATAAATGTGGGGTGGGGGGAACTTGATTGAAAAAAATTTACCTTAAAAAATGGACATAATGTAGTGATGTACTTTACAGTATTAGACTTAGTATGGCTGAAACATTATCTCAAACTGTTTTTACAATAATTTTCTTCTAAGTTGTTTTAGAAGCTCAGTAGATTTACTTGGAAATCCATAGTTACTAGTGTGGTTAAAACCTGTGTGGAATTAATTAAGACGATCCTAGTTGCCAGTTTTATCCTCTTCCGTCTCTCCTCGTACACACACGTAGAGATAGCTTTTCAGTTATTAAATGCATTTTGACCATCAATTTCACCAGTTGTTTTCCTGACATGATTTTGTCATTCATCCAACTTTCCAAAAAGTGTTTATCAATTCTGGGAAAATGATACAATTAGTTCCATCAAGCTATTTTGTGGTCCCTAGACTATTGACAGGAATTCACTGTAAGCATATGAAATAAGGCTCACCTGTCCATAGCACCATAGGTAACTTACCAGGAGGTAAACAGAAATTTTCTTAAGTTCTTAAATACATATAAAAATCACCTGCCCTCTGCTATGGTAGAAAATGTCTTCACTCCCTCATATATTGGGTATTTAATCTTAATCTCATTCATAACTCCAAAACATTTTGTTATGCCCTTTCTGAATCCAATATATATTAGAGGAAGTAGTACCCTTTCATGATATTGAAATGGCATGATCTTAAGCACAGTGCTTATATAATCCCTGTAGGTGGCAGTATGTGCCAAGAGCTTTTGTGTGGCACTACTCCCCCCCCCCCCCCCCCCCCCCTAGCTTTCCTGTTTCTCCTTCAGACTGTTGTCTTGGGCAGTCAGGGAAAATTCACAGGAGCCATGAATATTCACATGAATGAAATAAAAGAGCAAAGATAGAGCCAGAACAAAGAGGGGCAAGGCTCAGGGAGGGCTTGAAACTGAAGGGAGAAGAACAAGCACACGGGAAGGACGCTTACTGGCTGATTCTGTGTGTCCTCCTTAGTCCTGTATAGTTAAAAAGAGCAGAAACTGAGTATTTTGCAGATCCCAAATCTGCTTCCTAACCAGACCCTCCCCAGGAACCTCCAAAATCGATGTGGCTGTAATTTGAAAGAAAATTCCGCTATAATTGCATAGAGATGGAAATGACAGGGAACAATTTATTTCTCACCGAAGGAACCAATATTGTGTCAGTAGCTTTTGGAGGCCAATGTTTTTGCTTTGGAAATCTATCCTAGGGATGTAAATGGAAGAGGAGAAAGCAAAATGTAGACGTAGTTTTGGAGAACGTTAAAATATTTTTGTAAAATTCTGATGGAGTCTTGTTAAAATTGGTATCTATAGACTCTATAAAATCTTAATAAAATTTTATTGGAATCTTGTTAAAATTAGCTGTAGATTCTATAGAGCTTTGAAATGATTTTGAAGGTTAATCATTAAATTCATAAAAAGCATTGACTCAGGGCAAAATACTTTATACCCTAAAGTGTAACAAGCATTGATGGTCATCAGCAGAGATGTTATAGTCTAGATAAGAAGCCAAGACACGATAATGCAATCATTTTGTGACAATTAACAATGTAAGAGAGATCATGGTGAGTCTGTATGAAGGAGATGGACAGCAATTACTGTTCATACCCTGAGAAGAACAAATTACTATTTTGAAATTCAGGGTTCCCGGAGGAAGTTGGCCCTGAAGGGTGACAAGTATTGAGATTGGGGAAGAGACGGGTTTCAGGCATTTGAGCTGGGTAAATGTGGGGTTGGCGCCTGGCAATAATCCTGCGAGCTTTAGAAAATGGGAACTAGATCTGTCTAATGAGAATGGATGGTCTGTGTCTAGAAGGGGGGAAATGGTAGAAACAGTCCGATGGCACCAGACGGTGGCTGTTGAATACCTGACTTACATACAATCTTGGATGGATTGTGGAGAGTCACTTAAAGTTTGTTTTGTAAGGGAGTGATATGTGAGTGGGAGATTTTTTTAAAGGAAGATTAATCTGGCTATAGGGCAGTTGCGTATTTGCTGCTCTCTCTCTGTCCTCAGATAATAAATGGATTTCTAAGAGTTACATAGCCTCTCCCTTGTTTGGGCTCTGGGTTCATTTTAATTATACTTATATCAACCCATAATAAATTAGTGTCTTCCAGCCAAGAGTGTCTCTAAATTCCCTTGATAAGATGATCCATTGCCTGAGTGTCCTTGTGTAGCTATAAAAATTTTCATATTATTTAACCTAAATTCTCCTCCACTGTGCTTAAGCACATCACTTTCTGAATTGTACCCACTAAAGAGATTAATTGTACCCACTAAAGAGGTAAGGGTATGTGACAGGCCAATGCTCCCTGTCACATACCCTTTTATATATTTATAGATAACTCTCCTCTTTTTCCTGTGATGTGTTTCCTTCCTTCCTCCCATTGATCCATACATCTTCTATGTTCATATTTATTGGTTTAGTTCTCAACCTAGCATTGGATAGTAGTAAATATTACCAGGCTTATGAAGAAGAGAACAAAATGCATTTATCATATTGGAAGTGAGTAGAAGTGAGTAGCCACTACTGCCTTTAGACAGGGAACACTCTCTTTTGTCTGCAATAGCCCTATCTCTCCCCATTCATATTTCAAAACATTGTACTTGATGCTACAGAAGCTGTCCTAAATGATTGGATAAATACATAATGCATTGGACCCTCTCAGAATTCCTTTAAGATGTCTAACAATATATGGTAGCATTCTTAACTTGGTGTTGCAGTGGTTATCAGATGTTAGAGAAGAACTAGAGGCCTGATGTACAAAATTCATGCAAGAGTGGGCCTTCCTTCCCCCAGCTGCCAGCACTGTCTTCCCTCTGGCACCTGGGACCCAGGCTTCCCTCGCAGCCCCGGCTTCATCCGGAAAGTTGTCCAGAAGGACATCCAGTCTAATTAACATATTATGCTTTTATTATTATAGACTATGGGCCCAGTGCATGAATTCGTGCACCTTGAAAGGAACTGTGGGCCATGAGGCTGCAGTGGGCGCAGAGGCGGGTCTCGGCCCATCCCCAGCGCTCCCACCCAGCCCCTCCCACCACATCCCCATGTCCCCTGTCTGCCGGTAGTCCTGCTCCCACTGCTGCTCCCACAGGCTGGCGCCATCAGTGGGGACGAGTGGTGGCTGCTGCCCTGATCGTCCCTTAAGAGCTGAGGGAGATGGAGAAGCCCTGAGGGGCTATCAGGGCTGGCAGCGCAAGCAGCAGCTCCAGCAATGGCTGTGGGTGTGAGCGGGGCTGGCGCCAGCAGCAGGTGCAAGCACTCAGTGGGACTGTGGCACACAGGAGCAAAGAATTTTCAATAACCACCAGAGGCTCAACCCAATGACAGTGACTGGCACCCTGCCTTGGTCTGGTGCCCCCACTCACCTGCTCCACCATCCTGCCATGGCCAATGCCCACCATGTTCCATGCTCTGCTGCCTGCTGCTGATGCCTGCCATGTTCCGCACATGCCCCCTGGTGGTCAGCACACATCATAGCGACTGGTTGTTTGGTTGTTCCAGTTGTTGTGCTGTTCGGTGTATTTGCATATTATCCTTTTATTATATAGGATGACATGGTTAGCTTCTGTAAAAGGACTCCTTGATCACATGCTGAGGTTCCTGAATCAGCAGGTTTGGGGAATCTGCTGTTTTTAAAAACACCACAGCTAATGGTAATGCATTTGTTATTTGGATCATATAGATTAAAAATTTCCTGTACCTGTTGGTCAGGCATAGCTTTTCCTTCACTGATATAAATCATTTTAATTTCAGTATTAATCATTTTAAAGTGCAAAGTTCTAGGGGTGGAGTTAAACATCTCATGCCATATTTTTAAATCTATATCCTCATTATTAGACATTAACTTTGTGTCTGATATTTTGCCATAATAAATAATTCTTGGATGATATTCTTGAAATTTATTTTAAAAGAAAAAGAAAAAATCTGCACTAGTCCAATTATTAAGAATGTCTCAGTCTTATTTTTTTTAATTAATTGTTGCTGAAACTAAATATACTCATATATGTTAACACTTTCAGTTCCCACTGCCATTTACCCATCATTAAAAAGTGTTAAACTTGGATAATAACATGCTCTTTCCACAATGACTTTTTTCTGTTACTTTGAAAAGGGTCTTACAAAATTTTTCATTTGTACTGATAAAATAGTCTATATAATTGGTCAAGGAAGGGTGAAATTAAAAAGTCCCAATTACATCTAAAGTTCCACAACCATTGCCACTTGCAATTTGTGCCAAACAGATGTAATTGAGGTTTAATGATATTTACCAGATAGCTAGTAGTGTTTTCTTTCCTTTTAAAATACATTGCTGGCAAGCTACTAATTTATCTGTTTGATATTGAAAAGAACAGAATTTTTTGACTGCCTATCATACATTTGCCTTAACTTTGCTAGCAAAAAGTAACTGTTGACTCTACCTACTTAATCAACTTGTAGTGGGAAACTAATGAATGTTTTTGATTAATGATCTGATTGTCATTATTCTAGAAGGAGTAACATTAGTTCAGGTTCATATGATGGCCTATGTATTAACTTTATTTCTCCTCCTATGACTTTGAGAGTTTTATACACTTACAAAATGGACTCTTTACCTTTGATCTTCACTTCTCAGCTCTCATCTGATTTCTTTGGCCCACATTTCTAAGAACCATCCCATTCGAGGAGTCTGAATTTTATTGCTCACATTCTGTGTTATTAAACACATGTATCACTTTGGTTTTATGACAAAATAATGGGACCATTGTTCCTATTCTTCAGAAGGTTGTTCTTTGGGGACCTTTTGAGAGTGGAGAAGAATGGAACAAGAAAATCAGATGGCTTTAAGTCTGATAATCAGAGGGCAGTGCTGCTCACAAGAAGGCCATTTACACTTAAGTGTTTTAGTACACTTTAAGAAACAGAGGAATTGCCAGCCTTACTTTAATTATGACTAACATTTAAATTCTATTCGAAGTTAAAACTAATAGAGAAAGAAACATAAGTAAAAGGTGTGTGAGGGAGAATAAAACAAGGGTTTCACCTTCCACTAGCTAACAGAGGGCAGTGAGAAGTGGTAATTCACATTCTAATTCTGTTGTCATAGGCTTTTCTAAATGCATCTCTTTCTAACTACAGTTAACATTAAAGAATTAGTATTAATGTGTTTCAAATGGCTTAATGAATTACTTTTCCTTTCTTGCCCTGACCACCAAAGGTTCCTTGAAAGAGATGGAAGATATCTCTTTTCATTTAGAGAGAATTTTAAAATCTTAGAAACCAGAATGGTTGAATTATATACCCAATCACACACCCCGTCTCCCACCCCCCGCCCCGCCCCCACATCTAAGTTGAGAGATCCCTTAAATGTGGTTCTGTTTTCAAAGTCTATATCCTTATAAAATTGTTTTTAAAATTTCAACTACATTTATTTAGAGAGAAAAAATGGTAAATGGTTTTTTCTGTAAGTTTTCAAGGCTTCATCAATATTTTTTAAGACAGCTTTTTGTTTAAAAGAGTGGTTTAGTTTGGCTTAGAATTATACAAGTCCAATCAAGTAATTCAAAGTAACATGAAAAAGTATAATGTCTCATTCTCTCTCAGAGGACAAATTAGTTTGTTTCAGGAAAAACACATACACTATAAATAGAACAACAAAACTAAGCTTTGCTTTTTTCATTTAAAAAAAGTCGCTTTTCATACATTCTTTCATAAAGAGCCTACCATCTCTTCTACTCTCAATCAAAATCAAATCTACTTTTCTCTCCAGCTAATGAATTATGAATGGCAGGCAGGCTATTTTTTGACACAGGGAATAATTAAGAATAGATGAATTGACTAATTGAGAGCTATATTCTTAGTAGAGCACTAGTTAATAATGACTTAGAAGTTTTGTCCTGGCTCTACAGTTAGAAAGAAATTAAAGTTATTATATTTCTTCTTTGTAATTTTGATTGACAGACTCAGTTGGGAAATCTAGTCAAGTAGAACAGATTCTGACTAAATCAAGAAAGTTTGTTTGGAATTTCAATGCAAATCTACAGCAGCCCAATGACTTCATCTGTCATTAAATTCTCTGGAGACTGGTCATCAAACTACCTTAAGCTCCAAATGGTAGTAGATCCAGGTTGAGAACTAGCATGTCCACAAATACTCACCAATCAACCACTCAAAAACTGTGCTTAGTAAGCACCATATAAATTATTGGTTTTCATGAATGTAGGTTTAGTTGGGTTTGGTAAACATATTCTGGCTTAAGGGAAGACAATCCAATTGGTTTATCTCTTACCTTTCAAAGTTATTAAAACAAAATCTGCAAGTGATAGTGTCATAAGTACTTTCTATTAGGTTCTCTGATGTTTATCTTTGTTTAGCAGAAATTAGTAATGTTGATATTTGCAATTCCAATAGTAAAGAGTGATTAATAATTTCTTTAGATTTGAAAGGTTTTCTCTATTTTTCTTCAGAATGAAAGAGGGGTCATTTATCTACTCCTAAATGTGTACAAATGGGTAGTTCTATATTTATTCTGTTAGATTTTTTCTCTTTTACCAGCTGGGACCATAACAAATTAAAAAATTATTTTTTATTTATTCAATCTTCCAGACAATGCATTTTGAACAGCAATATCAATTGGATATTCACTTTGCTCATAGGATTTCATGGCTGTCATGCCTGATTAGAGCAGAGGCATTTTATTTCCTTTGACTCAAAGTTACAGCAAAATGCCATAAGCAGCCCTAATGGGTACATCAAGGGTTCCCTTGCACCCTTTTCTGAGGGAGCAGGATGGGCATTAAATGTCTCTTAGAGTACGGTGCCTTACCAACCAATATAATATATAATCTGGGTCTTTTGTGATATGAGACGAAAATATTTTAACAATATTAAATGAAGCAATAATTTAGGATGTATCTGAAGGATCCATCATATTCTATCCCCAATCCAGGCTTTCTAGCAAAACAAAAGGAACTTTGAATTTAAATAATTTTTTAAAGGATTTCTTGAATAACCTGTTTGAATCAATTTATTCCTAGACTTGAGAACTTTACCCACCTCACTATGAACAATTTATTCTTCTCAGGAAATTTTTTTTCTTCCTTCTATGCAAACCAGTCCTAATAAACTTTATTTCTGGGGGAGAAGGAGGGAATTCAGTGTACTTATATAGTTGGATAACTTTCATAATTAAATAAATGATTTTTGAAGGAAGAACTTAATTAGGAGATGAACCTTCTGATCATGTCTTCCTTTGACCCTTTCTAATAATGAGATATTGTGAGAGAAAATTGGTCAGTGTTCTAGAGATGAGAAGAGAATAAAGATCTATTGTCTTGAAGACGGGGGAAAGGAGGAAAGTAGGGCAATTCCCTGGGTTGCATTTGTGAGTCATTTTCTTCTCACTGATATGTTTGACATCCACACAAAACAAATAGAATTGACCAAGATTAAAATGTAGGCTTTGCATTATCAGTGTTATGTCTCAGTTTTCTTGCAAGAGTACTTTCTTTTTTCTCAGTAGAATTATTTGACTGTAAACCAATTAGTGAATCCATAAATATCCTTGCCTCCTACATGAAAGTTTAAAACACTACAACCAAGATAATCAGAGTCTTCACTTTGATCAGACAGCAGTAGGCAGCTTGTTTATACTCTGTAGTTTATAAGAAAAAGATCAATACTTGCCTTTCTGCTGCAGGGTTTGGATATGGGGTTCCCCTGAAATGTCTCTTCTGTTCTCATCCACCTTATTACTACTGCTTAAATCTCTTATAATGACTTGTAGAAAAAAATGTTTCTTACCAGCTGTTTGATATTTATGTTATCACTTTACCCAATATCTAGTACAGTATCTCAGTAAATATTTATTCAACAAATGAATCAATACATCTGCTGATTACCAGGAAATCAGCATAATCTTAAATAATTGTAAGTTTGTTGCCTTGAAACTGCTAATGACAGCATTGAGATTGCAAAGAGAAGCTGTATAAGAAAGGCACATTTTATTTTGGCACGTAATACTTTTGCTTTCTTGTCCGAAACACTCCAATGAAGCAACAGAAATTGTTGGGGGAAGAGGAAAGGAGTAGCAGAGAGTGAAGTGCCCTCTGATCAGATTTTTAAGAATAGATTAGACATCCATCTCTTCTGGTATTTTAATGTATCAGCTATGTTATGTCAGAGTTTCCTAATATCTTTAGAGCTTTTGATCAATGATAAAATCACAAAACGGGCAACCTAAGAGTGAGTTTGTGGGTGTGAAATAGGTAAAATAGACTTCACTAGGTAACATGTGCAGCTAGGACTTAAGAGGAGAATGTGTGTGATAGGAGAACACAGAAAAAGCAGTGAGGGTTGGTGTCAGTGCCTAACCTTGGGACAGAGCTGGGAATCTGCCTAAATCTGCTGTTTGGCCCCTGTGATGTGTTCTTTTGGTCCCCACATTGGTGATCAACATGTGGCCTATATATTATCAAACTTTATCCTGTAAAGCATGTTGATGGTTTTCTTAATAGGGCTTTGCTAGCTCTTTGCATTCCATGCTCTAGAACCCATTCCATGATAAGGCACTAACTTAATAAGGAATTTTTATCCTGTTTTCTACCACCTGGAGTCTTTTTTGGATTAGTTCCACATAATAGCCATGAAATGTGGTGAGGGAAGATATCTCATTTTTCCTTGGTATTCTGATATTTCTGGTTAGTTTTGACTAATATTGGCAGCAACATCTCAAAACATTTTTGTTCACTTTTCAAAAAAAAAAAAAAATTAACAGTTCTAAGTCAACTTCAGACCACACGAGGGATTTTCCTTAGTTGTATTCCTCCACTGGTCAACTTCATCGTGGACTACCTTGACGAATGTGAAGTTTTTGTATCTGGGGAATCTTTGTTTCAGGACATACAAGAATAGGTTTGTCTGTTTGATTCAGACTGCATGTTTAGTCATGTTCAGCTAACCGGGCAAGAGAATACCTCAGCTATTTGTGTTCCTAATTAATATTTATTAGGTGTTCTGTCACTTGGGAGCTTTTTAATTGAAAGAGAAATGCAAGACATAAGCAAAGAAATGTTGTCTAGTTTTTGCTTTGCCAGTTAGAAAATTGATGTGGGGAAATGATTTCTTGAGACTTCAATTTCCCTACCTATAAACAGCAAATGTAGTTCAGGCGATACTAAGACCCTTCCTGCTCTAGAAGTCTATGACTTCTTAACTATGTATGTGGTCATACAATCGCCCATGGGAGAGCCTTTCTTCACCTGAGAACAAACAGAGGTTTTCCTTCTCCCATGTCTGTGGTTTAAATTTAGATTTCGTTTTCCTGGACACCCGTTGATTTATTACATTTTTTTTTCTCTCGAATGATTTTTCTAGGTCAGAATCTTGAAGTTGTTAGGATTTCGACAGATCTTTGTGCACCTAGAGAAAAGTCCACCCTGCACCATGCAGGATGGCGGAGATGATGGGTGGTGCTGGTGTCACATCTCCACTCCATCCAAGCTGCTCACGCAATTATTTCCCTGGAGAATTTTCCATGGTTGTTCTGATCTAGCAAAGTTTCTTTCATTAACTTCTCTTTAGAACTCTTCTGGAAACCCAGATTGCCCACTTTATCATCAACTTCCATACTGTAGACTGCAGTGAGGCCTATACCCAGCCTTATGCCACCTAGGAATAGAGACTTTCTGTGGACCTCAGCCCTGTCCTGATCTAGTAGCAGTCTTCCTCAGCCACTTCTACATCTTCAAGTATTGCATGCCACATACCTGCCAATCCAAGCCCAAGCCCAGCTACTTGAGGATTCATCTTCCTCTTCCCACAACAGCATTCTCTGGTGCTTCCAGCTGACACCTGGCCACTGGGTATTGGTCTTAGATCAGCCCATATACTCCTGGTTTGAATTGCCAATCTCCCCCCCTGTAATTCTCTCTCCCCGCCTCCTTAAGATAGCAACTTCCAAACCAAATAAGTGTCATTGACCAGATTAAAAATGGGTTCTTTTTTATCCCATCAAATGCTAATTTGGGAGTAAAAGACAGGCATCTCTTATGGCTTAATTGCATAGATCTCAGCAGGGTAGAGAGGAATAGATGGCAAGGTTAAAGAGCCCAGAAATCCAGATATTTAGAATTTACATGGAGCACTTTCCTGACTGTTTTTCTGTCTCACTGACTACTCTTCATACGCCTTTACAAGATCTATAGACACTAGACTAGACCTTTTCATCATTTCTTACTTGTAAGATGCTACTCTGAGAAAGTCAAAGTCTCCAAGGAATAAAAGGAAACATAGCTCAGTGTTGAAGCAATATATGGCCAAAAAGTATTTTTCCCCCAGTTCATAGCAAAATAAGATTTTTTTAAAAAATAAGAATTTGGGGCATGAAGTAGCTCATAAAGAAAAACATAAAGTAGCATAACTGTACACTGACCTGACAGTCTCCATGTGTACTTTAATTTGCAGGAGGCTTCTATGGATTTCTTAACTGCCTTCATATTTATTTTGAAATTAAGGCATTGCTATTGCATTTGGTTCTTTACAATTAGCACACTTCTGCAAGAGCATAATACACTTTAGGTCAAATGTATTTCAATTCCTGATTAAACAGCTTGTGGCACCTAGAAGTTGTTGTAGAATTGCAAATGGAAACAGATAATTCTGCATCACAGTGTGTACACACACACACACACACACACACACACACACACCAAAAAGAACTGTTCAATAGAGCTATTGGGCCCATCTAGTGTGTTTGTTTGCTTAACTACTATTGACTGTCCCAGCAGTAGACTAACCAATAGTTGCCTGTCTTTTGTTATATGCTTATTTTTCTTTAATTTTTCCCCCTGAATAAAGCCAGGGACATACGACTGAACATCAGTAATTGCAAATTTCTAATTCTGTCAGAAGGGGTTTACTCTCTCTGGCCTTTAACAGCCCATTTAGCCTCTCCAGCCCTTACCTGCCAGCAAAATGTAGATAGCTGGATTAATATGAATAAAGAGCTTTAAAGATAAAAACTGTTCTGGACTGTAAGTGGCAACAGAGCCTTTCTTCCTTCATTGAAGAAGCATGTATTGAGTTTAGTGTCAGTTCTGTGCAGAGCACTTTAGAGATCACAGAGATGTTCAAGACAAGGTCCCCATCCTGCAGAAGAGTGAGTCATTCCCATTCATCGTGGCACCCAACCTCAACTGGAAGGTTGTAACTAGTTCAACATTGGCTTGGCTAGGGATTATATGACTGAACTTGGTTACATATTGAAGATTACAAAGAAAACTCTAATTCATTTTCTATGATAATAAACTCAAATACTATGTTTCATTAGTCAGTGATTTCCAAACATATAGTCCTTGAAACACTAGCCTCTCAGAGTATTCCAGGAAAGAGGTGTTAATGATAATTATGATACTCCAGGCAAAGAGCTGCATGAATACCATTCTCTTGAAGATTTTTAGTGAACATGTTTACAGCATTCAAGCAAGCTGAGAAACACATTTTTGAAAATCTTACCTAAGTTTACTCATTGAACAGTTGCTTTCAAATAATTTGCGTGTCCTGCAAAAATTGAAATGGGTTTCAGAAGTGCCCATGTGATGCCTGAACATGGTTTCATGACTTCTCTTACTTACTATGGTACCAATAAAGACCTACTTAAGTTAAATAAATTGGCTTATGTTTATGTAGAACATTTTAAAATCATTTTGGTATTAAATACTGTTAGTCACTGTCTCTGGAAAAGAATTGGCAGGATCCCAAGTCCTCAAATCCTCATCTAACTGCCTTCAGCAGCAGCCATTCCCTCCCAGTCTTCACTTGGAGGATACATAAAGCAGGGCATCCTTAAGACTTCTGCGGATTGCAAGTGGACTTAATGGTTTTGGAGACCATGATGCTGATTAGCATGTAAATGGTTAATAAAGAAAATAATAGAGGAAGCTGAAATTTATCCAACTTAGAGCTTCCCAATTTTTTTTTCCCCCTTTGGCTTAGGTGGCATGTAGAACATATATAGCAGCATCCCTTGCAGCTCAGTTTGGGAACTGTTTAAGTAGAGGTTATTCCCCTTAATTTCTAGTAGGTGTTTTACGCCAAATCTTTTGTGCTTGTTTTACTTCAGTGGTTGGATTAGTTATTTTATTTCATTACAAAATTGTTATATAAATTTTAATTTTCTACAATTTTGTTTTCTCTGTGGGATAAAAACTACCTTTTCAATTATATTTCAGTGGAAATGCCAACTCAGTGTACTTCTCAGCATCTTGCTTCACTGATATGCCTGATTTTGGTAAGAGAATGTATCTGAATAGTCAGAGCTGTACCCAATTTTTCAGTTTAAGCAGAGACACTAGGAGCTTTGAACAAAGAGAGCTGATTTTGCTTCCCTCTAAATTTTGCATCATTTGAACTTTATGAGAAAATTCTTTGTTATTTACATAAAATTGTAAAACTGAGATATTAAAATAGGATAATTTCCCTGGCTTGGTTGGTTTTCTGTGCTATCAAATAAGACATCAGCAAAATTATGGGGTTTCCTTTGAGTTTTACCGCCTTGATGATTAATTTGTTTCAGTTTGGTTTGCTAATCATGATAAGTTTATTCATATTTTTTATACTATTCTTATTAAGAGTGTTTGGATTTAGACAAATCATGTTCTCCTGGGGTACTAGTTTTGAGCATCATATTATGTATTCAAAAAGCAAAAAGATAAAATTTACTCCGAGGCTTCCATTTTATTTTCCTCGAGACAAATTGTCCACTGATTGGAAGTCCATCAGTGCAAATATTTATTGCTTAAACCCTGACTTTTATTGCCAAAAGGCACGAGGTGGTCAAGCTTGTGTCCACATGTTTCCTAGTGTTATAGTATTAGTTTGGATACTTTAAATGCAGAAGAAAGAAGCATAACTCAACCTGGCTCAAGCATCAGAGCAGATATATTGGCTAATGGACTAAAGACTGAATCCAGGGAATGAAAAATGTCATCATAACTCATTGTCTTTTTCCTTCTCTTTTTCCCACATCTCCATGTTCTGAGACCACCAAACTTAACATCTTCTCAGATGTATCTTCTCAGTTATGACTCCTACCATGTGCCCGACAATGTAGAGCAAAACAAACATCCAAGTTCTCATGGTAAAGCTCAACATCATCTCTGTTCAACCTGGCAGCTTTTTAAAAAATTGGATTACGCTGCCATGCTGCCATGTCTTAAATTTCCTTCTTTTTTCCGAGGTAACCAAACTATCAGCCACTTTACATATGGAATAGTGATGGAGGAAGAAACCTCTGAAGATAGGATAAAGGAAGTCATTGAGAGAAAGAACAGTGCAATGAAGTTAGGGAAGGGCTCATGCTCACTTGATGCTCCTTGGGAAGTGTGTAACAGCTCTTCACCATCAAGCCAAGCTGAAAACTGCTCCTTTCTCCGATGACTCTTTTTCTTTTGCTTCTTATCTTATCTGACTTTTCTTATACCTAGATAAAAATCTGAGGATTATTTTGCTATGAATTAAGCCTTAGGGGCTATTTTTGATATGTTCAAAAACAATGTAACATGAAGGCTTTCATATTTTGTCTACTTCCTCATCATTCTACAGCAGTCATAAGAGCTCCTCCTTTCTGCTATCTTCCAGTTCTTGCATCTCCTATATTGACTGATAAGTGATAAGACTTACAGTGAGTTATCTAGAAAGATTATTAAAAGCAGGAACCTATTGCCAGTTTTCTGTGGAACCCTAATGATGATATGAAAAAGCTGAGAAGATACTGGTAAATCTCAGAAAGCCCAAGTCCCAGTAAGTTGACTAACTAGGGAGAATTATATTTGAAATTAAAATGTTTTCACAATCCTATTTCAAGAGACAAAAATATTCCCACACCTTTTTCAAGCAACATTTTAAAAAAAATTTAGGTCATTTGTGATTTTAATAATGTTTTGAGGGTTTATTTATTTATTTCTTTAAATTACAGCGGTGTTTGGTGCAAAGGTGGAGTATTAAGTAAAGAATGTGTTTCTATTTGTTTACTTTGCCTTGCCTTTTTAAGGTTCCCCCATGCCTTAGCTGATTCTGTTAATGTCATATATTCAGTTGATAGGCTCTGATTCACATTATCTTCCCAGTGGATGGAGGGACTGAGAGTGACTGGGGAACTGCAAAGCAGGGCTATGAAATTTATATTTACTGCTAATCATTTCAACTTCTGGCAGACAGCCTAATTGCAAGCACAAAGAAGATGCTCACGAGAATCATGGTCCTATAACTTGCCCGGTGACTTTCAATAAGATACATGGTTTGTGAAAGCTCTTGGCTTATTGGGAGAGTAAATATTATTGCAGCTCGAATGTCCTTATGCTGTTTCCAATTCAGGATTTATTAAATATAATTTAATTAAATATATAATTTAAAGAGATGAGGCAAAATGTGATTAGTAGCTTCCCATTTTGTCTTTGTGGGACAGGCAGCAATGCATAAGCTCTTTAAAAGACCGAAAACTAATCTAGGGCTTTTTCTATGCATAGTTTCCATTAATGTTAATGGCTTTTTCTGGGCAGAGTTTCAATTAATGTTAATGAGGGGCCCTCTTCAAGAAAAGAAAAGAAAAAGAAAACAAATAAGAAAACTGATCTCCATATGCTTCAAGTATTTTCTGATGTAGGCTGAGAATGAATGTTTAATAATAAAGTATACTGGCTCTAAAGAGAGGGAATTATTCAACCTTCTATTTTTGTTTTCATTATTTCTTAACTTTTCTAAAGTGGTATATTCTGAAAATTTGCAGAAAATGCAGCTATATCAGTTGTATCAGCAGTACTAATCATTTGTTCAGCCAAAGATCTCCTACATTTAGTATATTGCAAGAATTTTCTATTGCAGAATTGAACTTGAAGCTACAACTTAAACAGAGCATATGTTGTAAGTGATGGAACAATAATTAACTATGTAAGAAGGTGAATTACAGACAGAAAAAAAGGCAGGAAAGGTGGGTTGTGTTTTTGTTGTTGTTGTTGTTGTTTTGGGTTTTTTTTTTTTTTTACATTTAGTCAGGGTCAATCAAACATCTGCAGAGAAAGAGCAATGTCCTAATATGTACTGCATGCTCAATATGTCAATTTTTATATTAAAATTGTAGCCCCAAAAGGGTATATATTTAAAACCTTAGCCAGAGGCAGCAAATTAGTAGTCACTCTAGGGGCTAAAATTTAGGGAATACATTTTTATTCTTAAGACTGTAATTTCCCTGTCTCTGTTATTATTCTTTTGCTTTGTTCTCTTTCTATGGTCTCTAGAATAGAACAGCATAATATTTCCTACTGCAGTAAACAGGTCACTCATAATTTTCCAGAACAGAAAGCTACCTTTGTTAAAAAACTCTTAGGTTATACCACAGAAAAGCACAGCAAAATGATGAATAATGTGAACTTCTTCAAAAAGTCACTTCCAAAAAATACCCAGGTTCTTTCCTGTTACCCTGGCATGGGTGTGAGCATGGGTATGTGTGTGTTTTAAACTCTGTGAACATTTTTTTCTTTATTGCCAATTTCTGTTCCCATCTGCAACATGGTATTCATGTTCCTAGATCAGCATACAGCATGTCATTAACTTTAAAGCTTCACTATAACCAAAACTATTAATATTAAAGCCAGATTCTCGAGTTAATATGTTTTTATGCAAAAAGACATAATTTTTCCTTGCTCTCTTGTCACTGGGTTGTCCCAGTTTTGTCTTTTCAGTTTCTGGCTCAGTCTGAAAAAAAAAAAATTCTTGAAAGAGAAATAGCAAGATCCCTGTTATCCCCGGGATTTCATATCCTGTCAGCCCCTCTTTCTGGTGCAAGGCCAGATGTCAAATCTTAAATACTTAAAGGCACATGGGAGGGGAAAACTCAGGAAATATATGTCCTTGGTACTAAGAGATTTTAGATGGAAAAAGAAGACAATGTATATTTTATTCAGATGTGCTAATTTTACATGCAAATGCTACTGCTGAAATTTAGGACTGCTGAGAATCAACATTATGATTTGATGGTTAATGTTGCTGCCACATTTTCAATAAATCAACCATTGATTTTAGGACTAATATAATCACTGGTACGATGCTGAATGTTCAGAAGAATATAAGAAAGAAGAGACAGTTCAAAAAATAGGAGTACTTATTTATATATACACAAGTAAAAACAGTGAAGGAGTTTTTAATATCATTATGGACATTAAATGTTTGATTGATAAATGTATGAGGAGTTATAAATCAACAATTGAATAAACTCAAATGGGCTAAGGGATTTCTGGTTGCTGAGTTCACAGCAAGAGAATATGAAGGGATCTTTGAGGAATGTCTTAAGACCAAAATTGGGGTAGTGAGAAAGACAGATACTTTACACACATTTTAAGTTAACCGTGAAACAATTTTAAATAGTAATATGTATGAGTCTATTTATAAGACATTCTAGAAAAGAAAAACTTTAAGGAGAAAAATCTGATGATTGGTTATAAAGGACTGGTGTGGGAGGAGGGGATTCACCTTATTGGGACACAGTGGAACTTTTGGGCTGATGGAATTGTTTTATATCTAGGTTTCCATGCTGATTTGTCATAACTTATCAAACTGTATGTTTTACAAAGAGTATTTTTCTGTATATAAATTATATCTCAGTAAACCTGATTTTAAAAACAGTAAAGTTCTGGACTGCATTCTTTTTTGTGTGAGGTACTATGGCTATAAGAGAGGACATCTGCCTTAAAAGAACATATAATTTAATTTTTTAGGTTAATTAAAATTAGTTTGCATGGGTATCATAATAAAGGGAAATAACAATACATTGAGATTTAGGCATGCTGGATTCTTTTGCTCCTTTGTTAGATGAATCACTTAACCTTTGTCAGCCTGTCTTTTTATGCAGTTAAGTAAGAAAACTGCCCAATGCTTGAATTCTGAGTTCACTTTCAGTTCTAAAGATTTATGGTTCTATTTTTTTGTTCTGGTTCCATGTGTTAACAGTGGGAAGAAGTAGACTTTCTTGAGAAGATCCCTGTATTCTATATTGAAATACCATACAGTGTATTAAAATGATGTTCAGAGTTCCAGACAATGTAAACACAAAAGAACTTTGGAATTCTATTCTAAGTTTCAGTTGCTGGTCTAAGGCAATTCTGACAAGTTCAGGAGTGTAGAATTTAGTAGAATTTTTAGTTAGGAAAAATAATACATCCAATATTTTTATTAAGGTCAACAGTGGCCATCAATGTCAGTCCATCTTCATGTTCTACCAGCAGCATGTTACATGGTTGATCATTCTCCTCCTCAAAACACTGTTCAGTTGGTTCCTAGAACCACGCACTCTGATTGCTTCTTCACAGTCCCCTCTTCTGGTTCCTCCTCATCTCCCTGATTGTTAATTATTAGAGGCCAGTGTTGGGCCTCTTTTCTTTCCCATCTGTACTCACTCCCCTAGAGACCCCATGCTTTCTCATGACTTTAAATACCATTTATATGTAATACTTGCAAACTTTATCTCCAGATTCTAAACTCATATTTCCAGTTTACTACCCAATTTTGTACAAACTTTAGTTGTCCAAAATTAATCTGATATTCCTATAAAATATATTTATATTATTCATCTCAAAAGATGGCAATTATAATTCCCGATGCTTTTCCCCAAAACTTTGAAGTCTTATTGAGTCTTTTCTTTATCTAACACCTCACATTCAATCTAGCAGCAAATCTTATAGGGTCTACCTTAATATGATTTGATTCTTCTTTAACTGTAATTGGAGTTGAACCACTTCGCACTTTTTCACTAGCCTACTAATTGTTTTCTGCATTTTTTAAGATATATCTTATTGATTTTTTACAGAGAGGAAGGGAGAGGGATAGAGATTTAGAAACATCGATGAGAGAGAAACATCAATCAGCTGCCTCCTGCACACCTCCTACTGGGGATGTGCCCGCAATCAAGGCACATGCCCTTGACCGGAATCAAACCTAGGACCCTTCAGTCCGCAGACTGACGCTCTATCCACTGAGCCAAACCAGTTAGGGTTGTTTTCTGCATTTTAATCAATTCCCATAGAAGCTGAGAATGATCTTTTAAAAATAAATCGGATTGTGTCAATTGTCTGCTTAGAATCACTCATATCACCATTCCCCATATCACCGGAGTAGAATCCAAAATTTTCCACTGAACTCCAAGTTCCTGTATGATCTTATGATCTTCATCCACACATGCATACACATTTCTTTACTTATTTTTCTTTTAATTGAGTTTATTGGGGTAACATTGGTTAATAAAATTATACAAGTTTCAGGTGTGAAATTCTATAATACATCATCTGTATATTGTATTGTGTATTTATCACCCCAAGTCAAGTATCCTTCCACAATTTATCCCTCCTTTACCTTCTTCTACCTCCCCCTACTCACTTGTTTACTTGTTACTTTATTCTAATCATACTGGCCTCCTGAAATATGCCATGCTCACCTCCCCCTCTGAGCCCTTGTTTGTGGGCTTTCCTAAATCCAGAACACGTTTCTCAGAGACATTCACGTGGTTCTTTACCTAAACACTTTTGATGCTATTAGGCCACCTTTCTGGTGAAGTCTTCTTTTGCCACTATAATTTTCAGTGTCACCCACTCACACTTTTCTCCTTTCTTTTTTTATTATATATAGTTAGAGGCCCGGTGTACAAAAATCTGTGCACTCAGGAGAGTCCCTCAACCCGGCCTGTGCCCTCTCATAGTCTGGGACCCTTCAGGGTATGTCAACCTGCTGGCTTAGGCCCACTCCCCGGGGGGATCAGGCCTAAGCTGGCAGTCAGAATCCCTCTGGCAGCTCAGGAGCCCTCAGGGGATGTCCACTTGCCAGCGAGGACCAGGCCTAAGTTGCAGTCAGACATCCTTAGTGCTGCTGAGGAGGTTGGAGAGGCTCCCGTCACCACCACTGTGTTGGCAGCCATCAGCCTGGCTTGTGGCGGAGCAGAGCTCCCCCTGTGGGAGTGCACTGACCATCAGGGGGCAGCTCCTGCATTGAGCATCTTCCCCTTGGTGGTCAGTGTGTGTCATAGTGACCAGTCATTCCCAGTCGTTCTCCTGTTAGGGTCAATTTGCATATTACCTTTTTATTATATAGGATATTATATATATATATATATATATATATATATATATATATATATATATATATATTTTTCATGTATTCACCTAAGTTATTTTCTGTTTCCCCATTCTAGAATGAAAGCTATAGGAAGGCAGAAGTTTTGGGCTGTGTGTGCATGTGTGTGCCTCTGTGTGTGTGTCCTTGTATTCCATGTTTGGAAAGAAAAGCCTGATTCCTCAAGGATATATGTTAATGGATGCCATCCCTGGGAATTAGAAAGGAATCTCTGCCCTGTCAAGCACTGGGGAACACATCTGGAACAAGCAAACGGCTGCTAGTTGTTTCTATGCACATTTCTTTGATTTGAGCAAGTCCCGTCCGATGAGATTAAAATGCCTTCCCAACAGACAAACACAAAGAACAAAGCCCCATGTTTTGTGAAAATTGCAAGCGGGGACTGGATTACAGTTCATGTGGGTGATTTCCTTAGCACAGGACACTGGAAGAATCTTGCCAGTAAGCTTGAAATAATTAGCATAGTGAAGTGTCAAGCAATGCTGAGGACCTCATTAATACAATTCCTTAGGGAGGGATTTTTACTTGGAAAAATTAGCCTTTCCTCCCACAAAGCACTGAAAGGAGATCCTCTAGCCTCTGGCTTGGAGCTGAGCTTCTCCATTATCACATCTGGTAACAGAAGAGAAGATACTTTGATTCATTGTCACATTCAGATAAGTGAAGAAAGAAGCTTCTCAACAAGTGTGAATAGATTTTGGTAAACAAGTGGAATTTTTGAGGGGTTATTTAAACAGAAAATGTATCAGCTCTTGTGGCCTGTGTCTGTCTAGACTTGAAGGATTGCCTTCAGTTGTGTTCAGCAGACTTTTTTATGGAGATTCAGTGACTGTACTTCTTCATCTCTAAAGGCATTTGAAGAGATTTTCTAAAGAAAATTGCCTTTGCAGACTGTGTTTATATAATAGGTGTGTCTGCATTCCCATCCATGTTGTTCATACTGCATTGTAAATAACCCACAGCTATATTGACCTTTGGAAATCTTTAGGAAAGGGCTAATGTTTTTGGTTTACTTTATACTTGCTTTAAGTACATCAATGATTCAATCTCAGTAAGTCTTAAAAGTAAAGCATTAGGTTGATTCTTCCTTCCCAATCAAAGGAATCATCATTTATATCCCTCAGTTTTGCACCTTATACTCTCATGGATAAAAAGCTTTTATTGTGAGCTGTGCAATACAGTGTTTAAGGTACTTTGAAATAAAGAAGATTTTAATCCAAGTTCTACCACTGGTTAGCTGTATGATCTTTGCTAAATTCTCTGTGACTTGGTTTCATCATCTGTAAAATGAGGATCATTACATTGTCTATTTTGAGTTATTGTGAAGGTTAAATGAGATGAGTATAATGTTTAAAACAGTGTCTTTCATATGTTAAATGTTAATAAATGTTAATTCCTGTTATTATCACACTCCAATTTCAAGTATCAGCCATTAATCAAAGCCACGCTAAGTCAGTGGATGTGAAATCATCAGTAGCTTACCCAAAATTTCTTTAAAAAGCTTTAATGGAAATAAAGGATTGTGGCATCAGTGATTACAACAGTGAATAGTGTTTTTTTATTTATTTTTTAACAGTATATAGAAGGACTAGTTTTTCAGACCTTACCCTGAATGTGTGTTAGACTATATTCCAAACAGGAAGCAATATTAGAAAGTATATATTATTACCAAATCAATCAATTCAATAACTTTATTGAGTACCTGCTTTAATGAAATATACATTCATGTTTAAACAATAACTAGACTGTGGGAATGGATTTTTCTACTTTCTTCTTACGTGCAGATAACATTCACCTTCTCTTAATATAGCAGAGTACCTATTTTAAAAAGCAATTATTTTTAAAAGTCATGAGGATGAATTTAAATTAATATGTTTGTCCTGAAAAATAAACTGTAAACAGTATTGTGATTAATGGTTTTTTAATACATACCTGGTTCCTAGTCCTAGGTTCTACCTTACCCATATGTATGTGTGTATGTGTAAATATTGGAGTTCTTAAACATTTTCCATGTCCGAATCATATTTAGTTTCTTAGCTTGAGATTTTATTGATGTTTTCCTTCACATAATACATTTAGTTTGAAAGCATTCTATGAATCAGAATGTATTAAGTCTGCATTTAAGTGAGAAACTGAGAAAGTGAAAATAATTTAAGCACAGCATCACATTGTCTTTTTGTTTGCTCTTATAGATTGGCTTCTTGATCAACAATAGAGCAGGAATTTAACACCTGCTCAAAGCAGAACTAAGTGGGTGCACATGTTAAAAATATAACAGGTCCCTGCTTTCATTAAACCAAAAACATGTTTCAAAAAAAAAAAAATCATGAATGTGCCTTTTTGTGAGTCATTGCAAATGCATGCTTTCTGTCATTCTTCTTGAATGCTAGTGGAAAAGTTAAAGAGAGCAAAACTGAAATATAAAAATGAATCAAGCAAATATAGGAAAATGACACTAAACCAGATGAGTGAGGTGGCAGTTGCAAGGATTAATATGTGAACTAAAAGGTTCATGTACATATATCTATATATGTTAGTACCTTTTGCCCTGTTAGCCGAATTGGGATTTTAACCCAAAAGTCTCTTGAGCTAAGATTATGTTCTTTTACTCTATTTTTCCAGTCAACCTGAAATAGACACTTTCTGTATTTTGCAATCAAGTTGTAGAATTTTTAAAAACGAATCTCCTTTTTCAACCTTCTTTTGTTCACTGTAAGGTGTGCATCTCTGATCCCTGCCTCGGGCTTTATACCTGACAAGGGGAGCTTAGATAAAAGATAAGGGGAACCTGTGATTTCTTTGGGGGGGGGGGTTCAGAAGGACTTCCACCCACACTTAATTGTGACTTCAGCTTCTATTTGCCACGTGAAAGAAGGCCCTAAAATGTTTCTTTTTGCATAGAGCAAGAAAAGCATCCCATAAGAAAAATCAATAAATTTTTATTGTTTTATTCTTTTCTTTAAAAAAAAGATTTTCAGTGCATTCAGAATTCCAAAAAAACCAACAAATTCGTAATGTTCAGAAATTCTGACAAAGCATCTCTTAGAAATAAGACGGTGCAGTGGCTGCTTCTCAGGTGCTAAATTTCAAGTTAATACATGGGAAGATTTTGACTTGGATCAGGTGAGCAGCATGAAGCTTAATATTACAGAGCCAGGAGGCATCTGTTCTAACCCTGCTGTTAAACCTAAATCTAGAGCTTCTCGGAAAGTCTGCAAGACCTACTACAAAAGGACAGGCAAACATGTAGGTCTGTGCCTTTTTTGAAATGAACCAGGTCTTTCTCCAAACAAAAATGAACCTGGCTTTACGTGGGGTAATGCAGACTTATGTGCAAAGAAATCCTACTGGTGAAGTACAATGTATTCCAGACGTAATGTTTCCAGAAAGATTTGACTGATATCTGTCCTTGATTATATCATGGTCCTTTTACAGCAATGGAAACAAAAGCTTAACCTCTGACTGGCTTGGTAACATTAAGGCCATAGAGATCCCCAGTTCACAACTATGGTTTCTAAGGAGAATTATGGAGTCTGCTTTTAAATTAAAAAAAAAAAAAATCAAATACAGAGCCACACGGTCTGTTTTTGTTGCATTGTGTTTTTTTTTTTAAATCTTTATTGTTGAAAGTATTACATAAGTCCACTTTTTTTCATCCATTGACCCCCTCTAGCCCCATACCGTCCACCCCAGGCCTTTACCACACTACTGACTGTGTCCATGGATTATACATACATGCATACAAGATCTTTGGTTGATCTCTTCCCACCCACCCCCTTGTTGCATTACTTCTAAAAGCTAGAAGAAGGACATTTTTCTTTAGAAGAAATAGTCTTTCTTACAATTTTTCTCCAGGGGAGAAATTCAACGATTAAAGTGTCATAGTCAAATTGCTATTCCAATTTTTGCCTAGAAAATAAGTACTTAATATGTCCAGCCTATATAATCTTTAGAAACGATAACAAGGAGGAAAAACTACCATGTAATTTACATTCATTTTATTTAAAGATTCCTTAAACAGATTGATCCTATTTATGAAACTTTTAAACAAGTTCTCAGATGGCTTACAACGTTTGAGAATCCCTGCTCTACAATTTTTTTTTTTTCAGTTTTCTCATCGAGGGACACATTCTCTTAAGCATAACTCTAGATTTACTTCTGCATTGACCCATAAATACCGTTACCTCCAGTTTAATGTGCTAAACCACAGTCACTCTTTTGGAAGGTGGCTGGCCTGGTGCAGAGCTCCTACAATAGAAGAAAGAACAACTACATCTTTATTTAATTTCTTTCCAGTGTAGACTTACAACAAAAACCCTGCCAATTCTGTAAAGTCTAGACAATACCATAAAAGAGTAATTACATTAAATTTCTTAGCAATAGAGGCCTTGCACCAATTCTAGTACTTTTCACAATGGGAATGCTGGCGAGTGAATTTTATATATTTTTGTCACAATTTTGTCAAATTTTATGGTGAAAAAAATTTTTTTTTTTGCCCTGACAGCCTGAAGCTTGATGATTTGGCTCCCTGAATCGGTAGAAGTACTCATTGAGAGTCTTTTCTGGTGCCGTGTGGAGACATGCAGACTAATTTATTGCTTATAATACTATCTAAAGCTGCTTGTGGTTTTATTTATTTATTTTTGAGCCACATAGCAAGAAATGATTTTTGAAAGAAGGTGTAATCGTGTAATACTTGCTCCTACAATCTACCTTTACTTTGCTATTTGGCAATTCTATATTACATGGTTTATTAAAAATGTGTTTTTAAACATTGCCTTTTACCTTTTAGACGCAAATGTATGCTGCATGCAAATGCTACTTTTGCTTATTCACAGTTGATGCCTGGATTTAAATTATGGACTTAGGAACAGGGTATGAACAATCTTCCTCCTAGCTCTCTTTATTGCCATGTTCCTTTACCTCCGGGTTAAAGAATTTTCAAGGGAAGCCCTAATAATTTCGTAATTCAAAAGTTGCTGTTATTTTGCACAACATGTTGGCGATTTTGCTGAGTGAAGAGAACTGCATGCATCTAATGAGTATTTGTTGTTTTATGGTCCTCAATTTTCAGTGTGAAGGCAGCAGGATATTGACTGAAAATGTTTCAAAGTGTATCTGCTTTCAGTTCTTATTTTCTTGCCCAAACAGATTCTGATAAAAAACCACCACAACCATACATTTTTAAATGTTCATCCACTTCTCTCTTTATTCCCAAGGCTCTCCATGAACACACACCTTAAACACTCATGCACACGTGCACAGAGGCAATTTCTGTTTTTTTGTGACTCAGTTCAGAAAATCACAAAAATAGTTCACTTCTGTTGGCATCTCACTGCCTCCTCCACCCCCCCACCCCCCCCTCACATTCAATACCAGAAAGATGCGGGGATTTTCAAGTCATTTGTCATAGGATGCATCACAGGAAAGGAGCAGCACGAAACCAGAGATGTTGAAGAAAATCTAGTCTTAATCAATGGCATTAGCTACAGTCCTGTATTTGAGGAAAGGCTGTTATACTCCTACTACAAAATGTTTTATATTGTTGTTAGTTTGATCCGCCTGAACATATATAGAAATGTCCGTTTCAAGGATGTGGCTTGGGGGAGGAGAATTTTGCTTGTTCCTCAGAAGAGGAGAAGGGGTATGGAAGGAGCAGAGGTTTTCCTTGCTTTCTTCAGGACCCTCAGCTGTGGGTGTGCCACGCTCCCCTTTAGATATGCAAAGCAATTTGGGTAGATTATTTTGAAAATCCCTGTGAGTGTCCTTTTTCAGTAGTGATTTGACCCCATCAAAACCTCCAGATTGTGTGAAAAATGCTTTCTAAGTCTAATCTTTGATTTTCATGTTTGAATATATGATGGTTTTTTTTTTCCAATGCATTTTTTACCATCTTCTTCTCTAAACATAGGCAAAGCCTTTAATTAATAATTTATTGTGTTTCTTGCTGCTGGTTTAACACTTAGGTTGTGTTTCTAATTGCCCCTATGAGGTTCAGGTAATAACTTTAACTTTTGTGAGTTTTCCCAGCATCCCAAAGTCATTTATTAGAGCCTGCAATATCGTGTCATAACTCTTTCCAATAAACTTCAATTGCTGTATTCAAGCCAGTGGAAGATCAACAAAAATTATTAGCTTTTTACAGTACCCCAGCAAGTAGTGCAAGGAATTATCCCTTCAGTCTGCAATGCATTTGCCTTGTATTCAAAAGTCAGTCTCAGGACATTTCAAGCTTTGTCTTCAGACACCTTTGAAAAGGTTCAAAAAATCAATTACGCCAAAAAAAATGTAACTACTAATATTAAAAAAGATAGCAAATGTAATTGCTTAGCCCCAACATTGACCCTGTAAAATTATTTCTCCTTATTAAGCCTTCTTAATAAGACATACTGCTCATAAAGTGAACATTAATACACGCATACATATAATTCTGATGTATGCCGAAAAGACTATTGCCTCTATTCATAGTGGTAATACAATAGCCATTTTGAAGATATATTAAATAAAAATAAATGAGGCATACAACTGTCAGAGACTGCGGAATTTCCAGAAACAAATCTGACTTTTCCCACCTGGTTTGCTCCTTCTGTTGTGTTTCTCTACCTGAGTTTTTTTGCAGATGGCATAAGGTAGTGGTTAACCCCAGCCTGTGCACACAGACAGGCTGGATTCATATCTTGCTTATTTCCCACACTAGTTGTGTGAGTGAGAGAAAGTTATTGACCATAAGTCTCAGGCCATAAACAAAATGGAGATAATAATGGTACTTCCTTTATTAGGTGGTTGTGGGGATTAAATGAGAAAGTGCACATAAACTGAGGTGACCATGCCAGGATGAGTGTGAGTGCTCAAGGAATATTGACTCTTGTTGGTATTCTCTCAGCTTGAGTGAACTCCTAGGTACCCTGAGAAATGTGTTTCTTTTATGATCCTACTGTGCTTTTATTTTTGAAATCTGTGTGTGTGTGTGTGTGTGTGTGTGTGTGTGTGTTTAATAGACTTGATTTTGTAGAAAAGTTTCAAGTTAAGAGCAAAATGGAATGGAAGGTACAAATATGCCCCATATAGCCTTTACATTAGGGTTGACTCTTGGCGATGTACATTCTCTTGGGTTTGACAAATGTATAATGACATGTATCCACTACTATAATATCACTCAGAGTAGTTTCACTGCCTTAAAAATCCTCTGTGTCCTGCCTATCTATCTTCCCCTCACTCCCAACTTCTGGCAACCATTGATCCTTTTATTGTCTCCATAGTTTTATCTTTGAAATGTGCTGTCCTTGGAGTAATACACTATGCAGCTTTTCAGATTGATTTCTATCACTCACTAATGTGAATTTAAGGTACTTCCATGTCCTTTATGGCTCGATAGCTTATTTCTTTTTAGCACTGAGTAATATTTCATTGTCTTGATGGACCACAGTTTCTCTCTTCACCTACTGAAAAAGATGCTGGTTGCTTCCAAGCCCTGGCAGTTATAAATAGAGCTACTACAAACATCTGTGTGTGGTTTTCTTTTTCGTATGATCATACATTTTCAGTTTATTTGGTTAAGTACTAAGCAGCACAATGGCTGGGTTACATGGTAAGACTATGTTTAGTTTTGTAAGAAGCTGTCAAACTGTCTATCAAAGTGACTGTTCATCTCACATTCCCACTAGGGTGACTAGCGGTCCTGTGGCTCCACATTCTTGGTGGGGTCTGCTGCTGTAGGTGTGGTGGGTTGCTGCCATTCTATTAAATGCGTAGTAGTATCTCGTTGTTCTCTTAATTTGCAATACCCTAGTGACATACGATGTTTCATGTCTTCTTATATGCTTATTTGCCATCTGTATATCTTCTTTGGTGAGGTAGGTGTCTGTGCGAGTCTTTGGTATATTTTTTAATCTGGTAGTTTATTTTCATATTGACGAATGTTAACAGTTCATTGCATATTTTGGGTAAAACAGGTTTATCAAATATGTCTTTTTGAATTATAAAATAGATATCTCAGACAGAGCCTTAATGGGTAATCTTTTTTGGAGGTGGTCGGTGGGGATGTTCATATTTTATTTCCATGGACAAAAAACAAAAAAAAGCAACAACAAAAAACCCACTATCAATAGTGAAAAACAGACACTACTTTATTCAAAAATATTTTGAGGGTTGAGGCATTGTGTAACAGCCAAAGGTCAACTTGACATAGATGGACTCAAAGGCTTGATAAAGTCATAGGGCAGAAAAATCATATGCACAAATCATCACTGTGCATGTCAAATATTTATGCATAGTAAGAATGTACAAAATCAGAAAAAAAATTATGGCTTGGGGAGGAGAGTTATTGACTCAGCTAACAGATATTTATTAAGCTCTTGCCAGATCATGGGTTTCAGGGATATTTATTGATAATATACATTGAACTAGGCAGTATTTTAAGTACTTTTTAAAATAAAATAAAATATTATGTAATCCTTACTTGATTTATGAGGTAAATGTGATTTTTATTCTCAACTAGGGGCTCAGTGCACAAATTCTTGTACCTTGAAAGGAACTATGGACCTTGAGGCTGCGGTGGGCACAGGGGCAGGTCTTGGCCCATCCTCTGCGCCATCACCTGGACCCTCCCACCATGGCCCCAGGTCCCCTGTCTGCCAGCAGCCCCACTCCTGCTGCCGCAGATCCCATGTGCTGATGGTGCTGGCCCTGCTCGCACCCGCTGATGGCAAGGAGCTATTTGAGCTGGTGCCAGTAGTGGGTGGGAGCAGCATCTGCTGCCCTGATCGCCCATCAGGAGCAGGGGGAGGTGGAGAAGCCCTCAGGGGCAATTAGGGCCAGAGCTGCTGCTCCCACCCTCTGATGGCACCGAGTGATTGGGACCGGCGCCAGGTGCCAGCAGCAGGCGTGAGTGGGGCCTGCAGCAGGTGTGGCAGCAAGGCCAGAGAGCAAAGAATTTTCGGTAACCACCAGAGGCTCACCCCAATGACAGTGACCGCCACCCTACTTGATCTGGTGCCCCCACTCACCTGCTTCACCAACCCACTGTGGCTGATGCCCACCATGTTCGTCACATGCCCCCTGGTGGTCAGCATACATAGCAACCAGTTGTTCAGTTCCGCTGTTTGCTCTATTTTCATATTAGCCTTTTATTATACAGGATTTTACTAAAAGAAACCATGGCTGGGTTCACATGGGACTGGGGATCCCCCACCCCCATCACCCAGGCACATTTGATCCTGAGTTATACACTGCCTATCAAAGCCATAGCAAACTCTTCAATCCTCTCTGGATTCTGTCTCCATAGGAAGAGTTCGCAACTCAAAATATCTTAAAAGTGTATTTTTAAAAATGCTTGTAAAACCAAAAATGCTGTTGATGAGAGAGAGAGAGAGAGAGGTTGCTTTGAGCCAATAAGTATGCACTCATCAAGGCTAAACCAGAATAAGCAGAGTCTTGTGTAATGTAAGTTTGTTTTGTTTTCTGAAAAAATGGTGGACAAGGGAGGTATCTGCTTAAGTGAGAGGATATAATGACAGATGAAAAGAGAAAGCTGTGTGGTTTGACTCCTGTTGAGACGTTATCTTCCCCATCATTTAGAATGATGCACTAGGAAGGGTAATATGGAATTGAGGAAGATTAAGCCCCAGAGCTGGAGGAGTCTATTTTGGGTGAAGAAAAGGTTTGAGCAAAAGCAAAAACCAAGGGGATTTGGAGGGTGTGGTTTCAGTCCTGTAATTGCATATTCAAAGCCAGGAGAATAAATACATAGAAGATAGCTTGCTAATGAATAGTGTGCAGAGGTCTAGGGATTTTGGTTTACTAAAAGCTCAGATTTTCAACTAATGAGTGTGGCTATTAACAAACCTAGACAATATTGATGGAAGAATAATGCCTTAATTAAGGGAAGTGGCACACTGTTTAGTACCCATCCTATGTATTACATCTAAGCCAATGTATCGTGCTAAGGTCTTTTAGAATCTAAGTTTGTCAGCAAATTGAATATCTGAAGGATGAATGGTTAGAAAACCTAGTCTGCATGGTTAATAGTTAAAAAGTAGAAAATGATTCTCAGGGAGAAGGCTGGAGCTGAGGGTGGAAGAAAAGTAGACTGGAAAACAGTTTTCAAAAGGTGAAAGGCTGTCATAGGGGAAGAGGTACAGATTACACATTGTACTGGTTCATACTGTAGACCATTACAGAGAGGAGATTTTTAGTTTAAAGCGATTTTAAAAAATAAATAGCTGCTTTGAGAAATAGCTATATCACTGGCAGGTTTCAAGGAGAATGTAAGTGCCCTTTGTCGAGATATTTTAGAACTCTTTCCAGAATGGAGAGAGAGTTTGGGCCTAAGACCTTTTTCCAATGCTAAAATTTGTGTGATTTTAATATTCAATATTTGTATTCAGTATTCAGTGTGATTCAATTTTTGGCAAAGACCTTGTCATTTCATTCACCTGTTGCTTCCTGGTACATCATAAAACACTCAAAAAAAAAAAAAAAACACTCAAATAATAGACCAAGGGAAATCCTATAAATTTCCTATTTCATGGGTATCCAAAATAAATAGTTGTTTGCAATTTAAAGTTTTAAGTAATCTGAGCAAATAGGGTGAAATAAAATATGATATTCATGGGAGTCAATCAAAGTCCTAAGTTCTGGAAATACAATGAGAGAGAAGATGTTGACAGTGTTATATTTAGAATACTGGTAATTTAAAAGGAGACTCAGTTACATTAAACTCATGTTTTCTTTTTCTTTTATTCTAAGGTATTTGACTGAATGTCTTTTCCTACGCCTTGTGATAATGTATGCATTTATATTTGACTAATTCTTAGAATCGTTTTCTGAAGATTGGCACCTTTATGCCATTTAAAATGCCTGTTTTACACCCAGCAGTGTAGTTTCAGTTTAGTAACTAGCAGTGTGTGAGTGTTTTCCTTTTCCCCCCAATAATTTAAACTATTTTTATTTACTGTCATACTGCATTGATTGACATGTCTAAAACAAATCTAAAATATATGGGTGCTAATGCAAAATAAAAATTTCTTACCTTATTGAGGATGCTTATAATGTTAGGCATGTTGTTCCCCGTTATTTAAAATTTGATTTTATCATGCTGAGAAATATTTTTCTATTTCTGCTATACTAAGTGAATTTCATAAAAATCAAGAATGGTATTGGATGTGCCATATATCTTTACAGAATCTATCTTAATGATTTATGTTGTTTTTCTTCATTTGGTGTAATGATCCATGTTAATAGATTGCCTAATTTTGAAACATCTCAGCAGTCTTTGTCATACATGGCATCTGAAGTCTGAAAGTACCATGCGTGAGTCCTGGGTTTGCATTTAGTGTCTGTGTAAATCTGGGCTACATTTTCTCATCTGTAAAGTGATCAAAATAAAAGTTACTTCACAATCATAAAGATTAAATCAGGTATTATGTAGAGTGTCACATAGGTGCTGACATAATAATGGCACTACATCTTTATCATAGTAGGTTATGCATTTAGATGCAATTGAATATACGTAAGGAGTATATCAATTATGTCAATTGTAGCAACCCTAGATAATAAAAGCCTAATACATGAATTGGCTGAACATCGGAATGACCGGTTGCTATGATGTGCACTAACCACCAGGGGGCAGACGCTCAATGCAGAAGCTGCCCCCTGGTGGTCACTGTGCTCCCACAGGGTGAGTGCTGCTCAGCCAGAAGCTGGGCTCATGGCTTGCAAGCACAACGGTGGTGGTAAGAGGCTCTCCCTCCACGGCAGCACTAAGGAACAGTGAGCAGGCGGGTGGGCTGTAAGGAGCAAGGGGTCCTGGACTGGAGCAGGCCTAAGCCGGCAGGCAGACATCCCCCAAGAGGTCCAGTACTGCAAGAGGGCACAGGTAGGGCTGAGGCCCCCCGACCCCCATCCCCAGTGCATGATTTCATGTACCAGGCCTCTAGTGATAACATAAAATGGCCTATGGATTTTGGACCTATGTATGTGTATGGGTGCTGCATTTCACTGGCTTTTGTGTAAGAAAGTTCTAATTTTATGAAATTAAGATAGGTAGTTGGCTAGCAGTTTTTATATTCTAAAACATATTTCTTCACTGGCAGTGACCTATTTCTAGGAATTTCCCCCCAAAAGCAATATAGCATAGTAGTAATTAAAATAAAGAGATCTGGATTCAATTCCTAGTTCTTCAACTGCTTAGCAGAGTGACTTTAGGCAATTGACTAACCATTTTTATGCCTCAGTTTCCTTATTCATAAAATGAAGGTAATAATAATATCTGCCTCTCAGAATTGATGTGAGGATTTAATCAATATTCAGTAAATATTCATTTTGTGGCCATTACAGATTAGCACTGTGTTTGGTACTATATTAAAAAAGATAAATTGGGAAAATAGAAAATATTAACTGACAAAGTTTACTGTTAATATTATAATCAACATTATTAATAACTGAAGCATAAACTATCTTGACAAAGCCTTTTATACTGCATTTTCTTCAGTTATTTCTGTTCTAGTTTATCAGTTTCAGCTCTGGAAAAATGTATGAATATAGCTAGGAAGATTGATGGATAAGTATTTTGTCTTCTTTTTAAAAAGACTGACAATTTGTCTGACATTTTTATTTTACTATGTGGGTAAAAAGAAAAAGAAATATCCTAGAATGTAGTATGTGACAATATTTGTGATATAATAATTCTTAGTACAGCAAGAAGCTAAATAATAATAACTTGTAAAGTCCCTAGTAGTCTCTTTAATAATTATATAGATGGCTAGTAAAGTAATGAGTGAGAAATATACCTTATATAACTTTCAGCTGGGTAAACTGAAGGACAGTATGACACCATTTACATTTCTAGGAGAGTTTTCACTAGCAAGATAATGAAAGAGGGTTGTTTTTTTTTGTTTTTGTTTTTTTAGAAAGTCAGAAATAATACATATGCTTCCAAAAATAAGCTGTAGTAAAATTAAGATGCGTCTCAGGAATGGAAAAATTCACCAGTATTTTATTGTTGTTGTTAACCCTTTGAGTGCCAACCAATATCCTAGGAACTATGCTAAAATTGTCAAGGCATTTTTGCTGATTTTACAGCAGTTTAGGAAAAATATTATGAATCGCAAGTAAATGAAGTTACATATTCAAAAACTTAAGGAAACCGTTACCACATTCGTTTTCATCTTTGACATATATTGTTTGCTGATTGTATTATAAAATACTAGTAGAAAAAAAAAATTGCAGGAGGAGCGCTATAGCGCTCCCGGCACTTTGGGCCAAAGACAGGAGGAGCGCTATCGCGCTCCCTGGCACTCAAAGGGTTAATCCTCACCTGAGGATATTTTTTCCACTGCTTTTCAGAGAGAGGAGAAAGAAAGAAGGGAAGGATGCAGGGAGGTAGGGAGAGACATATTAACTGGTTGCCTCCTGAAAATGCCAAGACTGGGGGCAGGGAGTGAACCTGCAGGTACTTGACCCTTCAGTCCATAGGCCAATGCTCTAACCACTGAACACACCAGCCAGAACTTGACAGTATTCTAGAAACACTCCGTCAGTGTATGGATAGAAGACAGCAAGATGCACGTTTGGAGGTTGAAAGGTTAATTTTGGTGTCGTCATTGAATTCTCTTACTTTGTGTGTATATTTATTTGGAGAACTTGAGTGTTGCCTACTTTTGAACCAATAATCATACACCTTCTATAACCAGTTCATTTTAGTGGTCTATGTTCATGTCAGTATAGTCATTTGTTAGGAAAATGTGCTGGAATAGCTCAGCTCTTGTAATGTAGATCGGACATTTTGATGTTTTAAGCCAGTGATGAATCAGCATGCATTAAAAATAAAGTAAAATGCTAAGAAAGCACTTAAATTTATAAGATACATTTATACATCTGTCTTGAAAATATTTTCATAATTTCTTATGGAATTTTGGGGGGTATAAAATGTAATAGCAAAGAGGCTGATAGAGTTCATTAAAGCAGGAAATTGCATTTCTTTTTCAAAGTAATATGGAATAACTTAATTTTGACTAGAAAAGCTAATGAAAAGCTTAGTGTCACTAAACCAGTTGTGCTGGGTTCACATTTTTTGCATCTCAGTTCAAACTTAAATGGTTCCCACATCTCTTACTCACCTATCATTAAGTGTAATTGTTGAATCTTGAGAATAAGTCATAGATTGTCCCTTGTTAGTTGTAAATTGGAGTGAGGTCAGAGCATGTATTAAATATGCTTCTCTCTTTTTGTCAACATCAAAAGTATGCTCTTTGCTTGAAGAGAAAGAGTTCTACTATTTTTTGTGTCCATTTTTTTTTGGAGCAGTATGGGTTATTTAAGATTTCTAGCATGAAGCATTTTCCCAAAGCTGGCATTCTTGGGCACTATCTTGCATGAAATTAGCTCAAAATAAAAATGCTATCATTAAAAACTAGGCTTAGGGAGAAAGAGAAGATAGCAATGATTGAGAGGCTGATTTCAAAAGACTAAGATAAAAATGAAACCATTTTAAGAATTTTTATTTATAAATAAAAAATAGTCCATAAACATTCATGGAAGGAGAGTATTAAAAGCATCTGAATGGCCACATTTTTAAGAGAGATGTGAGATAGAAGAAGAAATAAAACTAATATAAACATTTATCATCATAACCTAGAGCAGGGATGGGGAACCTTTTCTTCTCCCAAGGGCCATTTGGATATTTATAACATAATTTGGGGGCCATACAAATTTATCAACTTAAAAATTAGCTGCTGTATTTGGTCAAACACTTAATTAACTCTCCCTTAATGCCTTGGCAGGCCCAGACCAGATGATTTCACGGGCCTTAAATGGCCTGTGGGCTGCAGGTCCCCATCCCTGACCTAGAGAGTAAACTAAAAAAGTTGAAAAATTAGAATAAAAATATTTTGATTGGGTCAGTTCATATTTAAAGTTTTAGATACTCTACCATTAATTTTTTATTATTTGATATAAAATATAGTTAATGATGGTTTATTTCATTCTTTTCTGAGACCATTTAAAGGCTTTATTTCACAGTACTGTATAAAAATGGTTTTCTTAATGCAACCAAACTGTTTACAAAATTCAGATCCGTGTTTTCTTGATTATTGGTTTTTGACATTTGGAAGACTTGATCCCATGAAAAGTTTTAATATTTATTTTTAAATATTAAGTTTATCCCTACTGGGAAACTACTTTCTCAGGATGATGGATATTCTATTGGATTTGATTGGAAGTTTGAGACACATCTTTCCAAAATGACAACAAATACTGAAAATGATTTAAAGAAATCTGTAGCTGTAGGGAAAATAGATACTAGATGAAAACAGATATTCAGACAATGGGGAAAGAGGAAAGACACAAACCCTTTTTGTGAGAGATCCTTCATTATAGAGTCCCTGAGCATTTGCTGACATACCAAATTATAATTAAACCTAAAGGATATTGTTGCCTCCATTTCTGTCTCCTAGGCCAGTGGTCGGCAAACCGCGGCTCGCGAGCCACATGCGGCTCTTTGGCCCCTTGAGTGTGGCTCTTCCACAAAATACCACGTGCGGGCATGCACGTACAGTGCGAAGTTGGCTTAAAACTTTAAGTAAAGTTTATTAAGTTAATTTTAGGGAACGTTGTGGAGTGAAAGAAGATGTAGTGTCGAGGATTGAGAAAGGTATGTTGAGATGGTTTGGACATATAGAGAGGATGAACGAAAGGAGATAGACAAAAGAAGTATACAAGACGAGTGTGGATGGGAGAGTTGGAAGGGGTCGAACTCAGCGAATGTACCTCAATCAGATTGAGGACGTTTTTAGCAAAGGCCATCTTAGGAGTACCCTAATTAAGTTAATAACAATGTACCTACCTATATAGTTTAAGTTTAAAAAATTTGGCTCTCAAAAGAAATTTTAATCATTGTACTGTTGATAATTGGCTCTGTTGACTAATGAGTTTGCCAACCACTGCCTTAGGCTACTGAAGTATAAGAAAATTTACTCTGGCCCTAATGGTGGTGAAGTGTTAGCCTACCAAATACTGAATACCTGGACTAACTGAATGCCCATGAAAGAAGAGTTGCTGGGTTCTGCCTATCCCATTTGGGCAACTTTGTCAGTGTTCAAAGCCTCATACAATGATTAAGAGTTTAGAGCAGCGGTTCTCAACCTGTGGGTCGCGACCCCTTTGGGGGTCAAACAACCCTTTCAAAGGGGTCACCTAAGACCATCAGAAAACACATATATAATTACATATTGTTTTGTGATTAATCACTATGCTTTAATTATGTTCAATTTGTAACAATGAAATTGGGGGTCACCACAACATGAGGAACTGTATTAAAGGGTTGTGGCATTAGGAAGGTTGAGAACCACTGGTTTAGAGGCTCTGGAATACTCTCATGTGGCCTCTCTAACTTCCAAGGGATCTTGAAAAGTGTCTAGAGGGAGGCAGTATGGTGTGGTTGAAAAACCTTAGTCTGGAACCAGATAGGACTGTGTTGATGTGACTAGATGATGTGACTAGATGATGTTTTAGCGCTGTGACTTCAGAAAAATCACTACACTGCTTGCTTTGTGGTTCAAATATCCTCAGCATGATGATCATAAGCTAAAACAGAGATGTTCTGAGGATTAAGGAAATTAAGGTTTGATAAGTAATCAACATATTGCTTCGTATACATAATAGTAAAGATGTTAGCTTCTTTCTCTTTCCAAGAGGCTTAGTAATACCACTAAGACTCATTTTAGCACTTGGACGTTTTCTGAGAGGCACACTAGTATGGTCTTAAGCACACGAAACCTAGAACCTGGAAACTGGTTGCCTGAAACCAAATCAACGCTCTGATGCTTATTAGGCACGTGATTTGGGGCAAACCTTTTGAGGCTCAGCTTCCTCATCAAATAAATGGATATAATGACATATATTCTAATATATTATAATACCCATAAACTACTCAGAAGGAGTGCCTGGCACATCACAAGTATGTAAGAAGATTAGTCGTCATCATCATCATCACCATCATCATCATCACTGTTACCGTCGCCATCATCATCATGCATCTGCTGAAAAAATGCAGCCCTTCTTGAATATTAATCCTCATTGAGATTACACAACTGAATAAGTTAGATGTGGCTTCTGTTTGGCCTTAGAATGATATTTGTGATTAATTTCTCAGGGGATTTTTATCTTCTCAGTTAGGTTTGATTTGTGTTCATTTGGAAAGGGTTGGCATGTTTGGCAGGGGAAGCATGTAAGTGGAATATGAGAACACAGCATATTAATCTTGCTGTGATATTTAATAATTAAAGATTTATCATAGATAACCCAAGGTCCACTGAAGAGTACTGTTAATCAAGGAAGATGTAGCCTTCCTATATGGCACTGGCTTTTCAACTACTGTTAGGACAGAACTTTAGGTGAGTGTTTTTTTGTACTTCACTGGGTATCCACTAATCAAATTTTGTTTCATAAAAGGGCATTTTCACAGATAAACATTGGACTCTTGCTCAGCAGATCCAATGACCAGTTCCACCCTAAAATTCTCAAGTTCTCCCCCCTTCCTCCCCCCCCCCCCGCAATATAGAGGATTAGTTATGTGAGAGTGGGAAGCAGGGAAAGAGCTAATCAGTGAGAAAGGAACTGCAAAGATCCTAAGATAGGACAGAACATGGTCCATTCCTGAAGGGCCAGTGTGAGAGAGCCATGAGGAAGAGAGAGAGCAAGAGCTGGTGTTCTTTTGTTAGATGGCTGATAACTTGACTTTGCTCCACATATTTCTCCCTCAGGCTGTCTTTACTCTCTTGTCAGAATCCACACATCTCCTCAAAATATCCTCTGGCTCTGTTAGGTCAACAGTGAGAAGAGATGATTTCAGGAAATCCTCAGTGGTAACTGCTCCTGAGAAGTTAGCATTAAACTTTCATCTCAAGTTCACAATGTTTATGAATTATTTGGATATGGGCACTCACTGTGTAGTTGATTTCAAAACTCTTGACTAAATTGCAGAAAAAAATGGATATTTTTGACTATTTATTTGATTTTTTTTTTTTTTTCAAAAGAAGAATTGGATGAAGAATTTCTGCTCTTGTTTGAAGTGACTTGTTCAGTGGTTGGGAAACTGCCTTTTAGGGACTCAGACATTGAACCTTGCTCATTTTTTTCTTCCAGGTGAATGGTGAGATAAAAAGGTTAAAGGTGAAAACTTTTCTTTCTTCAACTAATTTGAGGAGGTTACTTGAAAAACTAGTCAAGTGATTTCAAGCAGTATTTTTTTTTTAAATATTTTATTGATTTTTTACAGAGAAGAAGGGAGAGGCACAGAGAGTTAGAAACATCAATGAGAGAGATCAATCAGCTGCCTCCTGCATGCCCCCCACTGGGGATGTGCCTGCAGTCAAGGTACATGCCCTTGACCGGAATCGAACCCGGGACCCTTCAGTCCGCAGGCCGACGCTCGATCCACTGAGCCAAACCAGTTCGACTCAAGCAGTATTTTTAAGGAGAATACTTGCTACATCTTGAGATAAAAGGAATCCCTAGAGAAATAACTGAGCAAGACATTCCACCCCACAAAGAAACAAAATGTGTTACATGAGCTTTGAAATATAAGCATATGATGATGAATCATTTTTTGACATTGTAGAAGTAAATGACTTTTGGAAAATGTAGCAAGTCCCTGTTGATTCAGAAAGCCTTTATATATTACATATCATAAAGCGCATTGACGAATTAAACTTAGGAACAAACAACTGAATGCCAAGATGCATACTGTTAGGTTTTATCAATTATTTTCCATTTTTAGATTGGGAGATTTTAGAAAAATACTTAGCTATCTTATCTCCAGTTGCTTTATTTGTGCAAATGATATATTTTAATTTTTATGCATATTTTCATAACCTAGTTTTATCCCTCTTTGACAAACCTTCTAGATAATACCAACATATGTTCATATATAATTTACATATCTCTATCTTTATCAGAAGTCGATATATTTATTTCTGAGTCTGCATTTGTACATAAAAGCATCTGTCTTTATACATACTTGGTTTCCTCCATGGAGCCAATATTTCATCTGCCTATAAAACTCATACTCCCATGATTGATTTCTTCACATATACACCTCCTCAAAGAGGCTTTCCTTAATCACTCACTGCCTCTTATAACACCCTGCTCTTTTCCTTCTTGACACTTAGCATACTTTATATGCTAATACAAAGTTTAATGTATAAAGAAATAATGAGAGACTTAGGCTTTATAATAGCAGCAGCGCCATCTGTTTTCTTAACCACTGTTTATCCCAAACTTAGCAGAATGTCAAGGAGTATAGTAAGAAATCTACTTGTGTTTGTTGAATGAATGAATGAATATCATGAATATCATTGAGGATTAAGCTCGTGTATGATACTTCCAAAAATTTTAGTGTATTTTAGGCAAGAAAATCATGCAATTTAGGGAAATGAATGCATGTAAACACAACCAACAAATACAGTTTTAAAATTTTGAATCCTACAGAGAATGGTACGGTGATTTGTGAAACACACTGCACCTAAATACACTGACAAGAAATGTTGGTAAGCATTTCTTGACATTATTTTATTTTTGTGGGAGTATTATTGTTTTATTAAGACAAAGAAAGGTCATAATCATCAGGAACCTTGGCCTTAGAGATTCTGCATTCTCTCCTGGAAACTCTTTTGTGCCAAAATTACACACATAAACATAGATTTATTTTTGATGGCTGCAGAAATGATGACTTACCACGCTGGGGATAATGGAGCCTTGCTGATTCTATAGAAAATAGTCTTTGGTGAATGCATTTCTCCACCCATATGCACACATTTGCTTTTTCTAAGGATGTCAGACCGGTAGTCCTGGACTAGAAGTCAATAAGAAAGAAAAGAAGGGAGGTAGCATTGTCAGCTTTTCTCTTGAATGCATTTCAAGTTAGAGCTCTGCTTCAGGCTTATGAAAACCAAGACAGCGTTATTTAAAAATCAGCTCCTCAAACACACTTAAAAATATCACCTGGTTCTTATTTTTCTGGTTACAAGTCATGATTCACAGACATGATTTAAAAGAAATTATATCCCTTCCAAACCAACCTTTTGTTTCATAAGCATTTATCAACTGAGACCTTTAAAATAATTGCATATATCTCTTGATATGTTTTTGTTTCTCAAAAACAGGTTTTCAAATGCAAAGGCTGGTTGTGTTTTACTTACAACCTAATTACTAAGGTTACATTTGCCATGCAGAGGACTAAAATCACCATCCAATGATATTTTGTGTATTTGTCTTAAAAATGTTGTGCTATAGATTTGGAACTTTAGAGTCAGACTGTAATTATATAATCAGCTCTTCACCAAAATGATGGTCCTGAGATACAACAAGTAAATTAAATCTACAAATAACCCCAAACCGTTTTTATAGGAAAATCATTTTGCAAAGAAATGCCAACAGCTAGCAGAATTGATAAAGCCAAGTGTCTTCTCCTGTGCAGTTCCTGATGGAGGGAATACCAAGCAGTGTAATGGTGCAAAGACAAGAACTCAGAGAGAAACAAAGGGTATGGTTTTAATCAGTCCCTGAAATACAATGTTTATGGCACAGAGTTTCTGGAATGCCTATACAGTGTGAGCAAAGCTCATTTAACATCTACTGGTAACCAAAGGTTTTTAAAGCAACAGCAATTAAACAAGTAAAAGTAAACTTAACAAAAATACAAGCCATATCTGATCAGCTCATTGCACTTTGGATAAGGCTTACCTTAAGCCAGTGTGGTTTTAGATCTCTATGCAGCAGCCTGAGGCGTTTGTCATGATGCCAGACCACTGGGCCAAATATTCAAACCAGAAGTATTGCATGTGAAATATTAAGAATCTTACATAGGCCAGCAGTCAATGTCCATTTAACGCTCTATTTAATTCCTGACTTTTTATTTTCCAGGGAAAGAAGCTTATGATAGAACACACTCTTTATAAGTACATATTTAAGGATGAGGATTTCAACTGCCATATGGTTGTTATTTTAGGGGTGAAAATACAGAATTGGTGATCTGAATGAGCTGGTTCTAATTCCCAAGAGGATAAGTTAGCTGTATTTCATTCTACAGCAGATATAATATCATTCAGAGGTTTGCTATTTGGACCACAGGAAGGTACCATGAAAAAGGCGTGATCTCTCTGATCTTCTGGCTACACTGGAAAAGTTCGTAATGGTTCAAGAATACCTTTTTAAGTAGAAAGGATGATTCAGTATTGGCTCAACTGGCACAATGAGCAAAATAGAGACAATTTCAAAAACACTATTATTAGGGTTATTGCCCTTTTCAAAGATATACCAGTCAGTCATTTAGTGGGCTAATTTTATGTCAACATTTTATTTTTGATAGTTTTATCTAATGGAAAATAATGTGAGGAAGTTAGGTATTGAGGAGTTAGTGTTATCACCAGAACTCATGGTCTATTCATTGTCAAGAGGAGAACTCATTGACCCTATTCTCATTTACACCACGAAGTCCTACTCACTGGGCAAGGCAAGCATTCTTACCCATACAGACCAGTCCCTCTATTAATCCTGGAGAGGAAGGGTTATACTTTCTGGCAAAAAACATGCATGATTTACAAAAGACCTCCTGGGTTACTCTGAGAAAAATGAACCCAGTGGGACATTGGAAAATTGCTGATTTAAAAATATTTTTTAAAATCCTAGAATTCATTTACTTTATAAGTTCTGAAAAAAAATCTAAGACTCAAATTCAAATTTAGGTGATTTTGATGTGTTTCAAAAACTAGTACTTTCTAATTTTTTTCTGTGCTAACTCCTTAGCTACCCAGTTCAGCTTATCATAGCCTCATAGCATCACTGCAATGGAAGGGGTCACAGAGGTTGTCTAATTAAGCAGTTTCTGCTTCAGGACCAATAGCAAGAGATTTTGTCCCATAGGTTTGGATTTTAGAATGTTCCTTTTTGAGCCACATGGTGGGTAGATGCTCTGACTTTGATCAAATCTCAGCCTTTCTGAGCTTGAGCTTCTTCATTTATAAAATAGACTATAGGCCCGGTGCACAAAAATTTGTGCACTCGGGGGGAGGGAAGGGTCCCTCAGCCCGGCCTGTGCCCTCTTGCAGTCTGGGACCCCTCAGAGGATGACCACCTGCTGGCTTAGGCCTGCTCCCCGGGGCATTGGGCCTAAGATGGCAATCAGACATCCCTCTGGCAGTCCAGCAGCCTTGGGAGATGTCCACTTGCCAGTGGGGAGCAGGCCTAAACTGCGTCGGATATCCTTAGTGCTGCTGAGGAGGCAGGAGAGGCTCCCACCACCACCGCTGTACTGGCAGCCATCAGCCTGGCTTGTGGCTGAGCAGAGCTCCTCCCATATGAGAGCACCCTGACCACCAGAGGGCAGCTCCTGCATTGAGCGTCTGCCCCCTGGTGGTCAGTGTGTGTCATAGTGACCAGTCATTTCCAGTTCTTCTGCTGTTAGGGTCAGTTTGCATATTACCCTTTTACTATATAGGATAGAGGCCTGGTGCATGGGTGGAGGCCGGCTGGTTTGCCCTGAAGGGTGTCCCGGATCAGGGTGGGGGTCCTGCTTGGGTCCTGGCCAGCCTGGATGGGGGATGATGGCTGTTTGCACCTGTTCACACCCCCTTCAGGGTGGGGGTCCCCACTGAGGTGCCTGGCCGGTCTGGGTGAGGGGCTGAGGGCCGTTTTCAGGCTGGCAGGTGACTAAAGCTCCCAACCTCTCCTTTCTTTCTTTCTTTTTTTTATTTTTTATTCTGGGATTTATTTACCTTCTATGGCTGTCACTGGAGCTGAGAGCTGGCTTTAGCTCTGAGGCTCGACTCCAGCTCTGAGACCTCGGCTGCTGAAAGCAGGTATCTGGGTTTGTTTGGCTTCTATAATTGCAACATTGTTTCTTAGAGTGCAGCTCAGAGGCCGGCAGTGGCAGGCGGGGAACCTTGGCTTCCTCCATCACTGGAACAAGCAAGCCTCCTGTTCGCTTCCGCTGCCTGGCTGCCGGCCACCATCTTGGTTGGCAGTTAATTTGCATATAGCTCTGATTAGCCAATGGGAAGTGTGTCGGAGGTATGGTTAATTACCATGTCTGTCTATTATTAGATAGGGTACAGTGCTTCATGAGTTATTTTGAAGATCAATGAGATATCATATATTCTAACTAAGTGGTACTAGTTACATAATTCAAGCATTATTTCCATCAGTCTATTCATGGAGCAAAGCATTTCTTTTCCAAGTGTGAGAATAACCAATACTAGTAATAATAATAAAACTCACAGGGGCTGAGTTGTTATTAAGTGCACTAAGAACTTTATGTGCATTATCTCATCAAAAGAAGCATGATGAAAATGTTCTAGAATTAAATAGTGGTGATAGTTGCTCAACCTCATGAATATACTAAAACCACTGGAGCATACACTTTAAAAGGGCAGATTTTATGATATCTGAATTATACCACAATTAAAAAAAGAAAATTGTATGGGAAAGAGTTTTAGAAAATTACAAATGCATAGGTAGTGTGAAAAGAGTTGTGAAGGAAGGATACAGTGAAAAATGAGTCAGTCTGTCAGTCTTTTATAAATATGGTTGAGGAGTTAAAACAGGTTCATAAAAACCACATCTAAATAATGTGTGAAGGTGGAGTGTCAAGGCTTGCAGAGTTTTGCTAGACACTCTGTAGACAGAGAGATAATTGTGAACCTCCAGGAGGGTAGTACTGTCAGGATATTACTTCATGGAGCTGAAGGAGCTCTAGTATTCTGTAGAATGGAGCCATATTAGGAAAGATATATGATCTTAATGAAGATGTTGTAGAAAAAGGAAAATATTAATTTCTTACAACGTGTTAGCACTAAATATGATCCTTCTGGGATGGTATGATCACCCTAGCTCTCACCCACTTCTGATTCCTTGTGTGGTGCACGGAAGTATAATTGGCCGAAAGGAAAGAGGCACTTTGCAGTAATCCTACTCTTGACTCAGTCTTCTGAGCATGCCTGGGTGTTAAGACCTTTTCCTAGAAACGAACACAGCTGAAGTCATCTGTTTCAGACGCCCCTCCAACTTGGTTAGGTTGTAGTATTGATGTTCATTAACTATGTGATCGGGGGCACATTAGGTAAACTCTCTAAGAAGAGAGAGAGAATAGATTAAGTGCTAGGAGTTTCAGGTAGATACATCATGTGTAGCTCAGTGCCCAACACCCAGTGAGCACTCTGGTATGTAGGGACTGGACAGGCAGATGGGAGGCAGAGGGGACATATCTTCTATGTCCTTGGATGTCTTTGGTATTTGTCTGTGCTATAGGCGTCCAAATGCTGGCTGGCTCCTGGGAGACTCACTGAGACCCTTCAGGACCCTCCCCCACCATGCACCTGAGCTCCTTCTCATTGCTCTCTGGATTCTCTTGTGGGTGTGACTATTTGCTTCCATGATTTATCGTCCCAATTCGATTGAAACTTCCCTAAGACGGAGAACATACATTATATATTGCATTGTCCACACATTTATGCAGAATGCAGAATGCATATTATATATTTGATTTTCATTTATTAACTGAATGGATTTTTAAATTTTTTCTCAATGGGGAAAGTGGGAGACAGGGTAGCAGTAGCTTTTGGTTTTTGAAATAGCGTGGGGTTTTTATTTAGGGGCAAGTGCATTTCCAGTTTAATTCCAGGTTAAAATAACTAAACGACACTCACTTCTTGACATTATGGACCATCCAGAGTGGGGGATGCAAAATCTTTCAGTCTATAGGATCTTTAAGTCATTAATTTGGAAATGTGTTTGGATTGAATTAGAAATTCCCTGAATATTTGTATTTGTTTAGAAATGAAAGAACAGGTGGGTTTCTGTCACACTCTGTATTGTTACTTACTCCAGCCACAGTGACTGCAGGCCTCAGAATCCCCATTTAGCCTTAAAGCCTCTGGTCTCTGGTGAAGATTAGTCTCTGGACAAGGAAAACACACCATTTAGACTGACTCTGATTTCAGCTGACAATGCAGAACTGCAACATGGGAGTTGGTCTGTATTCTGAAATGGGAACAAGCATGGAGTGCATTTGAAGACATTGTCAAGTTCTGTCCTAATTGGGCCCCTGAAGTATAGGATTATATAAAGTTAGAGGCCTGGTGCACAAAATTCATGCACTTGGGGGGGTGTCTCTTAGCCCAGTCTGTGCCTTCTGGCAGTCTGAGAACCCTCAGGGGATGTCCGACTACTGTGGAGGCTGGAGAGGCTCCCACCACCGCCGCTGCACTCGCCAGCCTTGAGCCTGGCATCTGGCTGAGCAGCGCTCCCCCTGTGGGAGCGCCCTGACCACCAGGGGGCAACTCCTATGTTGAGCATCTGCCCCCTGATGGTCAGTGGGTATCATAGCAACCAGTCATTCTGCTGTTTGGTTGATTTGCCTATTAGCTTTTTATTATATAGGACTAGAGGATCGGGCCTAAACTGGCAGTCGGACATCCCTCTCACAATCTGGGACTGCTGGCTCCCAACTGCTCACCTGCCTGCCTGCCTTCCTGATTGCCCGTAACCACTTCTGCCTGCCAGCCTGATCACCCCCTAACCACTCCCCTGCCAGCCTGATCGACGCCTAACTTCTCCCCTGCCAGCCTGGTCACCCCCAACTGCCCTTCCCTGCTGGCCTGGTTGCACCTAACTGCCCTCCCCTGCAGGCCTGGTCATCCCCAACTGCCTTCTCCTGCAGTCCTGGTCCCCCACAACTGCCTTCCCCTGCAGGCCTGGTTACCCCAAACTTACCTCCCCTGCAGTCCTGGTCCCCCCTAAATGCCTTCCTCTGCAGGCCTGGTCGCCCCCAACCTTTGTCCCCTGCAGGCCTTTTCCCCCCCCTAATTGCCCTCCCCTGCAAGCCTGGTCACCCACAACTGCCCTCCCCTGCTGGCCTAGTCACCCCCAACTGCTCTCCCCTGCTGACCTAGTTGCCCCTAACTGCCTTCCCCTGCTGGCCATCTTATGGTGGTCATCTTGTAACCACATGGGGGCGGCCATCTTGTGCGAGGGTGTGATGGTCAATTTGAATATTACCTCTTTATTATATAGGATTCTATAATAGAAGCTTGTAGACTACAACCAAGCCTCCCCGCTAATCTACATGCTGTCCAAGGTTGCACACTTGTTCATCCTGTTGGTTGATGCTCTCTACCAGAGTGTATAAGCAAATAAACCAAAAAATAGGAGACCATTTTTATTGATCTATTTTCTGAGACATAGTTGAGCCAAATATTTCTGCATAATAATCCCAGATAGCAGACAAAAGCCAGTGACATTTCTATATGCTATATACAGGCTAAATCTTAATATGTATATTCTGTTTTATCTATTTAACATACAAATCAATGGAAATATATCTGCATCTATAGCATACAAACATGTTGCTTGAAGTATGCCGAAGATATCCAGAGTATCATTAAATCTTAATCAAATATTTTTCAAATGAATATGTGATTGCAGCTGAAATTAAACGGTGCATTAAACTATAGTGCTACTGGCTAGAACTTTCAAGTTCCTTCCCAGTGTCATCTTTCATAATGTTTCCTTTTAAGTTGGTTTAATAACATAATCATTATTCAGAAATGAGCTTTTGTGAAAAAATTAATAATTACTTTGTCACTATTTATTTAATGAATCCATGGAAAGACTTCATTAAATTATAAATGCCTCGTTACTGATATTCTTATAATAGATTTTTGAAATTATAGTGCGAGCCAGTTATCCATTTCAAGGAAGATACAATGCTGAAAGATCAGTACATGTCCAGTGAAATTACTGCTGGTTTTCCTAATGCAATATTCATGAGAACTTGCCGGAGACAATCACATTTAATCCCAGAGAATAAGAATTTGAAATGAATTCTTTTAAATTGTAATTGTCCATTGGTAAGAAAGTTCAGCAAGTCTTATTGTTTCTATAATTGAAATGGCTTTCTATTCTGTCAACATGGGAGATATGTGTTTGTAGAATATTTACAATTTCTGAATGGAAAAATAAATGTAGGTCCTAAATATAATTGATATTAATATTTTGTGGTTTATATGCATTTTAATGTAATTGTTTTCAAGGGAAAATATGATCCTGTGTCTATCATTTATGATTTATTGTTTTTCAAGGATGTGATGTAACCTGGGTGGGGTAATAATACCTGAATTAGGGTAGAGTGTGTTATCATTTGAGTCTACTTTAGTGGTATACAGTTCTGTTCTAGCAGATGTTGGAGTTTGATCCATGAGATATCAAAGATGTTGGAAGTTCAAGGACTAAATTAACATTTTCAGAGGAAGATTAACATCATTTCAAAGTCAGAAGATTTCCAAGCATTACCAAACCTCATTATCTCTTAATAGTTTGTTTTACTGTGTTGCAAGAAAAGCATCTCTGTGAAGTCTGGGGATTTCTGTACCCTAGAAAATAAGCATTTTACATTTCGTAGTGCAGAAAATTTAGGGATGAGGTAAAGGGACATGTTTGGTTTGCTGCATTTTGTACTTTTAGCTTCTGTTCACGGACCATGAATCTCCTGAAAGCATAGAGCTCTGATGACAATTGACTGTTATGGGTGGGAAACTTTAATAATTTCTTTCAGTCTATCCTGAGATAAGAAACATGCCTGTGATAGAAGAGATCCTAAAAACAATGGGCAACTCTATTGTTTTACAACTCTGTGTTGAAATATGTGATTCCTAGGGCACAACAGGAATTGAAACGTGTTCTATGGAATATTTCTTCCTTACCCCCAGGAAGTGCAACTACTTTGGTCACTCTAGGGTAGTAAAATGTCCTCTGTTCACTGTAGATATAAGAAGTACTTTCAGTTCACTCCTTTGTAATAATAAATGCAGCCTCAGTTAAAGCCGTTCCCTTGGCACTGCATGGGCTGACTGGAAGCTGCCACTTGCACTGGGGTTGTTTCTCTTCTTGTTCCCACAACATTCACTTATCTTCCTTCCTCATCTTCCAAAGGATGAGGCAGAAGAAAGATGACATAAGAGACAGAAATGATCTTAGTTGGCTAATACAATAGTAGCCATCTAGCTGGGCTTAGTCTATGCTTTCAGGAGCATTTTGGCGGGCATTTTGGTGAGTTCTTTTGTGCTGTCAACATCATCACTGGAATTTCTTTACCTGCAGTTCCCTTGAGGAGGGTGGGTACTCCTCCTTCAGATGGTCATTTAGGATTCCCCCCTCACTCCCCAGGTACCCGTTACTGCTTTTCCTGGTTCTTTCTGTTGCGTTCTCTTCACCACTCACCACCCCTCACCGCGGGGGCTCTCTTGGACAGGACACAACACAATTCTGAGCAGGCTTCCTAACCCAATTTCCACTGGCAATGCTCACGTGTTCTTTGTTCTAACAAACTCATTCACAAGTGATTCCTGTCACAGTAATATCTTTGCTCTGCCGTCACTTCATCACCTAGTCACTGTCTTTCCCCTTGAAGGTTTCTCAGGCAAGAATCAAATCCCAGTTTACTGAACCGCTGCCACCAAATTCCAGGAGACAAGAACCAAACTTTCTGAAGTTCTGCCTTCCACCTTGGCTGTACCTGCAAAACATGTTATATCCCAATTCTCCCCCCAAGTCCTCTTCTAATGATCGATCTCCTCTTGGCCTTTCTTTTCTCTTTCATGGGCTGGAAATAACAGTAGGTCCCAAATTTAAGGTGCCAAGAGCTATTTTCAGTGATGTCCTTTGCAAGTTTGGCTTAGTCAGCTTTTTACCTCATTTTGTAATAAGAAAAGAGTGATCTATTTGTTTTTAACTGATTATTTTAAGATTGCAACTGAAACGGAGACAAAAACATTTTATTGTAAATCCCATTGCATCTAAATAGCAGTGGCTTTCTGTCCTCTATACAATATTTTAAGCACACATTAGCTGATACATTTGTAAAATCTGCAAGGCATAATGCAAGGTCCTATGCTGTTCCTACTCCAGCAGGAAAGAGAAAACAGGTAGCAAGGAACATCTAGAGTTACCAATTCTGCTACCTAAAGTTAGGATGAGCCAATATTCCCCAAATTCAGCCTAATATAATGATGAGGAGCATAAATCCTAGAGCCAGACTGCCTGGATTTGAATCACAGTTTTTTCTCTCTCTAACTCTGTGACCTTAGCCAGGTTACTTAATCACATTGTGCTTAGTTTCCTTGTCTGTCAAATGGAGATAAAATAGTACCTTTCTCACAGCCATCTTATGAGAAATACCAGAGTTAGTATTACAGTTAGAACTTAGAACACTATAAAGGTGTTTGCTAAATAAAGATAATGCCTAAAAGAGAATGCCTGCATCTCTGCATGGACTTCCCTGAGTCCCCTGGATGAATGTTGGATACATTTAAAGTTTTATTGGAAACCCAGTGTTGTTGTTGTTGTGTGTGTTTATCACCTGAATCATTCTACACAATCTGGAATAACTTATAATGGCATACATTTTGAAGTAAGGATTATGAAAAATATGGTAGAAAATAAAAATAAGTCCAGGGGACAACAGTATTCCATTCTAGTCTATGCAGCTAGAAAAACTGTCCTACTCACTTTGACTCTGAGTTTCCTAATAACCAAAGTCAAAAATGAAATATGAAAAAAAGAAATTTAATTTTGTCATATTGTCTGTCAAGCCTGAAACAAAAATTAAAAAAAAAATTAGAAACCATATTAACCTATTATAAGAAAAAGACCTTTTATGGACAACAAGGACCAGGAAAAAGAAAACTAGAAACCGTTAGGATGTGTGCATGAGGGGGGCAATGAGCACTGTCCAAATAACACCTTCATGTACTTCTCTTTAATCAATGCAGTTTTTGACAGCGTTTTTGTATAACAGTTCTCAATGTAAGCTGATACTCTTGCTGTTTAGCTCAATGCGGAGAATCTGTCAAGATATCTAAAGGATGCGGTCCAAATATTCAGGTTTTCAATATTCTGATGGTTAATTTCTGCAGAAATGGATGGAGTACATGCCCTTTAAATTCCTCTGACCCCAGGGAGTTCTTCCCAATGGAGGTTTGACGAAAGGTGAACTACAGAGAATTTGAGGTTATGTACACGAACAAGGGCCTGCAGTGCTTTAAAAACCCACTGAACTCATGATAAAGTTGACAGTCCTACTGTTAGAGAATGTTTCTCAGAAGCAGAGGACACAAGCCCATGTTTCTTTGCCACCGTGTAGTATGCGGTTCTAAAGTTAACAATAACAAACCCTGTGCTTAGAATTAGATTTGCAACGCTGTTTTGCATAATCCAGAGAGGGGGGTTGATAATCATAGCTAGCCATATCTTAGCTTAGATGGAAAGTAACAACGAGGGAACTGAATTCTAATTCCAGTACCCATCCACCCATTAAGTTATGTGACCTTGAGCAAGTCATTGCACCTTCTTGTGTCATAGTTTCATCATCTATAAAATAAACTGAATGCATTTCAGGCTGGTAGAATTGGATGATGTGTGTGTGTGTGTGTGTGTGTGTGTGTGTGTGTGTGTGTGTGAGAGAGAGTAATGACTAAAAAACTGCACTTAAATGCCTGCCTGCATGCCCATACCTTTGCGAGTGACTTTCTATATCGTGATTATTTGTCAGTTGTCTCTAAACAGACTTCATAGCTCTGTTTTCCCCAGTTATTAAAAGGGAGAATGTCAAGCCTCATTTTTCTCATGAAATGTAAAGAGTGGATTAAAGGAGCGGTGAGATGGGACATGAAAGGCTGTCCTTTCACACAGTCAGCTGTGCATGTTGTCTGTGGCAACCTCTGAGAAGGAGGCAGCTCAATTCTTTTGAAAGTGTCTTTTGGAATATCAATTATCCATGAAAGAGATGCTTCAGATTTACCCAAATGTCAAGAACCTTTCTTCCACATGAGTTTTTCAGAAGTAAAATCGGAGGAAAACAGCCGTTGTCTGAAGCATGTCTTGATCGATATCCTGTATGTAATTCTAACTAAATGCTGACAGATCAGCGCAACTTTATATAACTTTTTTCCCCCCTCCTCTCTTCCAGCACCAAGGAAAAATTGGAGTTAAATTTAATGTTGGGACAGATGACATCGCCATCGAAGAGTCCAATGCAATCATTAACGATGGGAAATACCACGTAGTGCGTTTCACGAGGAGTGGTGGCAATGCCACGCTACAGGTGGACAGCTGGCCAGTGATCGAGCGCTACCCTGCAGGTAAGCCAGTGAATGGGTATCCGGGGAAGATTTAATGAAAAACAAAACACTGTTTTGCGTTCAATTCACCCAATTGTGGGTTTTCTGAGAAACCATCATGTATTTATTGGACTTTAGAGTCATGTGAATGTCCTGCTGTCCTAAACTGTTCTTGATATGATGTACAAATGGCATTTTACAGAGGAACTTGAAGGCACACGTTACCGTTTGTGAAATTTAGAACATCAGTGAAATCAGAAAAATGCACACATAAAAGGCACACCATGTCAAAGCTGTGTTTTTTTTTTTTTTTTTTTTTTAAATTGGATCCTTTCATTTGAACAAAGGAAAGGCTTTGTCAAAAGTAACAGAGTGAAAATTTAAAGCTAAGGGAGGGAATATTATAACCCGTTTCCCTGAAAGGAAATAGAACCAGGTGATTCCTTTGATGGTGATATGCAGCTGAATCTCATGAAATGTGCAGGCGGGCCATGGGACAACCGGAGAAGCAGTAAAGGAACTATTTGTAGTACCTGTAAGTCAGTAGCTATAAGAGCCTGAAAATAAATGAGGTTTGTTTTCACTGTCACATAGCTGTGGGGTTTCACGAGGATTCTGACACCAGCATCACTCATTTCAAGTCTCTAAAATGAACGTGAGGCTATCATAGAGAAAATAAAAATGATCGTGTTCATAGTTCATGAGCTTTGTGAGTGCTGCGCTATTGAAACAAAGGCAGTAGATTTTAAATTTAAGCCGTTGTTACTTGTGATTGCATATATTCTCAATTAAAGTAACATGTTATTTTAAAGTAAAATGCAAATTAAAAGTGTAAAGGTATTTATTGCAATTATAATCCTCTCTACATTTTGGTACAAAGGAGTTTACTAAAAACATCAATCTCATTTTTCCCTGCTCCCCTTTTAGATAGAACTGGATTTTTGTTGGCATGTGGATGTGTTTTTTTTTAAAGAAGAGCTATAGAACAGTAGGAAGAAAGAGTGTAAAAAGAAATTTTCATTTTGCACAATAACAATGATTACCTAAAGGTATCTATGAGCCCCTCTATTACAAGTACTTTGTTTCTTGGAAGAAACAATTTGAGGAAATAACTAACTTGCTAAATAAAGATCAAGCTTCCTTAGTACTGACTCACGATTATGGAATCGAGTGTCTGTGATGCCCTTGTGCACCATTGCTGATTTATAAAATTTTACATCTCTAACCCTCATCTCAAACCTCTTTTATAAACTTTGTGCTCTTCAAATATTTGCTCAATTAAATGCAGTATAAAGCTGCTCTATAACAAAATTTAGAAGCAAGCTCATTAATAATAACTGCCTATTATAGTACTGGCAAATAGTGGGTACTTAGTAAATATTTGCAGAATTGATATCCTGGGGAATTATCCCAATTTTACATTGTAATTATGAGAATGTGTACCTTCTGTGGCCGCCTGTAGTAAGGTGGACTGGAAGACTGGGAGGAAAGTGCCTGAAATCTGTACACATTGTTACATAGCCCCCAACAATCCCTTATTGCATTTACTGAAATCCTAGTTGAAATGTATTGTTTTTAATAACTACATCCTTGATGGAATTACAGAAAAGTAAATTGGTGAATTTCTTAAAAGACAATGAATGAATACCTCCTTACTGAGAGGAAGTCATGGCCCTGGACTCCATAAAAGACAGAAAGCAGGATGAGATCTAGATCCTGACCCTGGAATATGTTATCTGTTAATAGTGGACATGAACATGTAAAATGCTCCATTTATTATTATTACAGAGTGGCAGTTGCCTCTTGAAGCCTAGCTTTGTTTCACCAGTTAATGATTTAAACGTACCTTCATTTAGAAACTTTTTCACTCTTTCCACACTTTCCAAATTGGTATCTTTAAGAACGCTGTTCTGGTGAATGTTAATGATGACCTATGTTGGGGGAGAGAAGAATTCCCACTCTCAACTAAGTCTGAATTAAACTAAATTGAAAGTGGCTACACTGGGCTTTATTATATTAATATTCATAATTCACCTCTAAAAGGGAAGTATGGTTTGCATTTCCCAAGCACAGATCATCAGAACCTAGTTTACTAGTGCATTATTAGTTCACGCGGGTAAATATTTTTGTTTTTAAATTTTTTCATACCTCACTATTTTATTATAGCTCATGTGATTAAATAGACCAGATATGGTGTACTAGCTATAGTTCAAAAAAGTTATGGTCCCTGTGTTTTTGTGGCATGTCAATATTCAATTTGAATAGTGGTCATTAAGATCAGGCAGTATTGATTAAGTCAGCAAATATTTGCATTTTTTTTCTGGACTAATATCTGTTTAACACATATAATGTCCTTATTTACCAATTAAATGAGTGTTCAGTATAAAAATATACATGTATTTAAAAATCAGAATCTGGCAATGTCATGGTAATGAGCAAATCTTTAGAAATAGATATTTTATATGCAACCTCTTATATTTAGTCCTTTACCAAAAAAGTATTTTAGATAATATTAACAAACACAGAGCAAGCAAAGCTGCAGTTACTCTGAAGGGTGCAAGCAAGGGTAAAATGCAGTTTGCCCTCAAGAAAATTAGAGCACCTGTGGGGAATTTAAATATATGCATATACAAAGTTAATGATCAATATGTGAAGAGCTCACAGGAGTCACCATCGTTGCCATCATCTGCTCTGTGTGCATTTCAGCATGATGCTGAGGTAGGAAATAAGCCGTGAAAATGTCAAATACCCTTTTTTCTTGGAGCTTCATCTGCCACAACTCCATGAAGGCAGAGTACAAATTTAAGTGTCATCTAGATTAAAGTTGTTAGAACAGAGCGATTTTATGTATAAGTTTAATAGAAATGTCTAGTATATCTCTTTTATGTTGGTTTGTGGATGGCTATTTTTATTTTTAAAAATTTGTGTTATTATTCATTAGAAAAATAGTTGGACCATAGCCTTTACCACCAAATTCTATAAGGAGAGAAGAAGGAACCAACGGACTATACTTGGTTCCTTTTAAAGTGCCTGTGCAGAAAAATATAGATAATAAGGGCTGAAATTAGTAATTAAGTATAACACTTAACCCTTCATTATAGGGCTTTGTGGTAAGTACTTTTATATGAGGCAATTTATCTGGTTGCGACACTATCCTATATAATAAAACCTTAGTATTCAATCTGACCGAATGGCGGAATGACTGGAAGAACGACCAGTCACTATGACGCACACTGACCACCAGGGGGGCAGACACTCAATGCAGGAGCTGACCCCTGGTGGTTAGTGTTCTTCCAAAGGGGGAGCGCTGCTCAGCCAGAAGCCAGGCTCATGGCTGACAAGAGCAGTGGCAGTGGCGGGAGCCTCTCCCGCCTCCACTGCAGGCGGGTAGTAAGGAGCAAGGGGTCCCAGACTGCAAGAGCTCCGGACTGCAAGAGCCCTGGACTACGAGAGGGCACAGGCTGGGCTGAGGCGCCCCCCCAGTGCATGAATTTTGGGCACCGGGCCTCTAGTACCTTTAATAAAAAGCACCTAAAGCATTGACCAGAGGTACCCCACCCGTAATGGTCTGGAAGGCTTTCATAGAGAAAGTAATTAGTAGAGGTAGATTAGATACTCTTTTGGAATGTATGAAATAATCCCAATAACTCAACAATTTTCATTTTAGAATAAATACTGAATTTTCTGCATAGGGACCCAGTTTCTGTTATTTTCTGTGCATGGAGCAAACTCTCTCTCTCTCTGTGTATATAAAAGCCTAAGCAACTGAATGACTGGTAGACCGGTTGCTATGAGGCACACTGACCACCAAGGGGCAAACACTCAACACAGGAGCTTCCCCCTGGTGGTCAGTGCACTCCCACAACCAACCTCCCGCGGTCCCTGCCCCTGTCTGGCCAACCACTCGTGGCCTCTCCCCTCAGCAGGCCAACCTCCCACGATCCTTCCCTCTAGATGCCGGCTGGCTTCCCGATTGGCCCCAATCATCAGCCAGGCCAAGAGACCCCACCTGTGCATGAATTTGTGCACCAGGCTTCTAGTAGAAATAATATTTTGCAAACCATTTAAAGTTGAGAAAACCATTTATTGATGCTTATCAGTTAAATCTCTAGAATATGCTGCATCATTAATCTCTGATTTGCCCCTAATTACAGTTATATAGCAAAATTTTTCTCTCCAGAAAAATAGACTTCTCATAATGTTAATCCACAAAGCCAAACACACTATCTTGCTTGCTCAGACTAAAGATTGCTCCATATAAATCACAATTACCTTTGAAAATAAACTTTTGACTACTTTTCTACCACAGTGTGCCAAAAACATGTCCTTTATATTATGTATATTAAGGTCAAATACTCATTGTATTCTTGTCAAGTTAACACCTCAAATCAACACATATTTAAAGGAGGTATATACTATATTAAAGGAACATGCTAGGTTTACCATCTGGTTAAAGGGATAAGTAAAAAATGTTCAAGATTCAAAATATAATATGTGAGGAAGTATAAATTATCATTTCATATTTGGCTAATTTTTGAATAAGATAGAAAGAAAATATATTGTAAGGAGGAAGATGCCTGTTTGGAAAAACTTGGTTGGGAACTTAAAAGACTAGATTTTTAACTGGAGGAAGGCATGCATTCAGTTTAATGGGATTAGCAGGAAGAGACAGAGACAGAAAATACATAGAAAGTTATTAAATAGTCCAGGTATCAAAAAATAAAAGCTTAACATTGGTATGGAAAAAAAAAAGGATGAATGTAGAATACATTATAAGACCTGGTGAACAACTAAATAAAAGGGGAGTCATTCCACTTTTTAGCTTCTATCTCTTTCTCTCTTTTTTAAACCATTAATTATTCAATATCCGAATGCTGTAGATGTCACCAGACTGCACTAGGTAGCAATGAAGTGGAAATCTGCAGTGAGAATAAATAGAGAGGTTAAAGACATAGTTTTTGCTATGAGATCTAAGATCCAAGTTTACTTTGGGGGACAAAAAAATGATTCAGCAAACCTAATTTAAATAAATTGTAACTTCAAAATTAATAGTAGAGAGTTTAACTGCTATTAGAAAGGAGAAAGTGGTGGTCAGGAGTGGTGTACCAGAGTAGATTCCAATAGGGATTTAAAGATTTGGAAGAAGCAGAGGAATAGCCCAAGAAGAGACTTGGCATTTGCAAGAGGGAAGGAACTTCAAAGATCTTCTATTCCAGCTCCTTCATTTTCCAGAAAATAAAGTGGAATCTTGGAGAGGCTAATTGACCTGATCAAGATCACTATGCTAGCTGGGGACTCTTGTCTTCTGTCTCTGTGCACCTTACTGTATGCTGTATAGGAGGCAGAAACCAAAATGAAGAGAGATCATTTTAGGTAGTCTTCCATGTAGCAAAGTACAATTTTTATAACTAATGTTACGACTTACATGATTGGTAATAGCTGAATATTTTAGTCTATATCACAACCACTGCCAACCCACACAGACACATACATACACTAACAATTATCTAAGAAATGTTAAAAATAATAAACACACAGAATAAAAATAATTTTCTTACAAAATTATTTTGCTACTATTAAATTTTTGAATCAATACTTCTTAGTAGGCACTGATTATTTTCTGACCTCATGTTTAAAATTCTTCTTGAAAATTAAGTAAATAAGTAGGAATCATTATTCTTTGATTGTTCCTACTGCACTCAACCTTCAGGTTGGCACTATTTCCAATGTTTTGTATTTATTCTTGGTATTTATTTCTCAGTGACATCACATGACACTTAGTTGATTTCACTAGCCAGAAGAGGAGTGAGTCATTAGATGATTTAGATATTAAAATCCTTAAGAATTACTTGGGAGAAAAACTATATCTAAATAGAAGACTTGTCCCATGTCTTGGTTAAAGGTATAGATATAGGAAATGTTGGACCGGATCTTCTTTCCCTCCTACAAAGGTTAAGACATTGGGAATATAACTTTCTGGTGGAAATTGATAAACCATGCAAAAGAATTAAATCACGCCAAGACCGGTTTGGCTCAGTGGATAGAGCGTCGGCCTGCGGACTGAGGGGTCCCAGGTTCGATTCCGGTCAAGGGCATGTACCTGGGCTGCGGGCACATCCCCAGTGGGAGATGTGCAGGAGGCGGCTGATCGATGTTTCTCTCCCATCGATGTTTCTAACTCTCTATCTCTCTCCCTTCCTCTCTGTAAAAAATCAATAAAATATATTAAAAAAAAAAGAATTAAATCACTTTTTAAAATAGATTACCAATTTTTGGTAGACCCAACATAAGACATGATAATCAGTAGTTGGCTCATAGTAAGGTAACTTAATAAATAATTGTGAGAAAAATCCCAGGTTCCTCATTCAAATTCCATCCTAAAACATTGTTCCTGCCCCGACCTTTTAGCTCAGTTGGTTGGAGCATCATCTCATGCACCACAAGGTTGTGGGTTTGATTCCTGGTCAGGAAACATACCTAGCTTGCAGGTTCTACTCATGGTCGAGGCCCTAGGAGAGGCAGCTAATCAGTGTGTGTGTGTGTGTGTGTGTTTTCTTATCCCTCTCTCTCTAAAATCAATAAAAATATATCCTCAGGTGAGGATTAAAAAAAATAAGCATTGTCTGTTGCTGGTGGGTTTAGCCAAAATATACATACTTACATGCATGGTGAAATATATAAATATTTGGATTCTATTTGACATAGTAAATGTTTACTAATTCAAAATTTCCAAGTACAGCTTACATTCTGTGAGGGCTCTGAAGCCTCATACACTGTGGCTATGTTACATAGAGCTAAGGGCTAAAGCTCTGGCAGTTCTGTTGGTAATTATCTTCTTTCATGGTGTTCAGTTTTCCTGGGACTTTAGGGGCTTTTCTTAATAATGCAACATAATGAACTTTTTATTGAGTAGTATATTAAATGCATCTTCCCAAAATGCTTAGCTTCAGAGAAATTTTATCCAAGGAGATGGAAGGATATGAGGTATTCCCACTTCTCGCTCATTCCTATATATTTTCAATGACCTGGATTTTTTTATTTTTTAATACCAAAGAGATATTACTATTACTATAATGCAACCACTGTAGAAATGTTAATGTCTGAAAAAGTAAATATATATATATATATATATATATATATATATATATATATATATATTAAAAGAAAGAAAAAGTCCCTCTGATGATTTGGTGGGCTTTGGTATCATTTAGACTATAGAAGCTGGAAAAATACAACGAAAGAAAGGAAAAGAAAATAATAGATATGTGGATGATAGATATGTGGATGATAGATATATGGAAGAGTAGGGACAATTCTTTTTTACAGGAGAATTCAAATGAACAAATGTAGAAGGATGATGGAAGTAGATGTTCTGCACTAAACTTCAAAGTATTACTTTTTGAAAGCACCAGATGTGCTGAAATTAGTGGGGAGAATTTTGAGCGGAGACTCGTAATTTATGTATCTCCACCAAGGAGAAAACATAAACTTTCTGCAGATAGACTCAGAAGACCACCTTAACTAAGTGAACAACTTAACATCACCAGTAATAAGAAATATGGGCTTCATGCACCTGCTGATATGATGCATTGTGAAAAGCACTTCATATCTTTCCTATTCTTGGTATTCTCCACAAAAGTGCATGACCTCAATCTAATCATGAAAAATGCACTGTGGGAATCTGGATTGGATCCTGTAACAGTAAAGGGATTATTTAAAACTGGTGAAACATAATAAAGTCTGTATACTGTAGTTCACAATCTAGTACCAATGTTAATTTCTTGGGTTTAGTGATTGTCCAATAGTTATTTAAGATGTTAATACTGGGGGAAGATAGATGAAAGGCATGTGGAATTCTCATTACTTCTTTTACAACTTTTCTATAAGTTGATATTTTTAAATAAAAAAATTAAATTGTTTTTATCTAAAAATTCCTTTTAGTCAATTCTATATAGTATAATATTATTCTAGAAAAAAAGATTTGAAACAATAAAACTTCTTGTTTTTGTAGACCTGGCATGTTATGTGTAATTGTGAATGAATTATATATTAACATTTCATATGGTTATTAGAAAAGTATGTTTATTCTTAAGGAATATAAACCTTATTTCTGTCACAATTCAGAGGTATAAACTAATCTAATATTTTAGTTACTCTTAATTAAGACAGAATGACAATAAATGTGAAAATCGTTTAATATATGAAGCCTTTAAATAGGCCATGCATGAAAATTTAAATGATGATGATGAATATTTTGTGTCAAATTTAGCCTCATGGGTTGAACAGTTTGCAATGAAATTGATCTTAAGCATTTTAAAGTCTGTTTTGTTTTCAGCCTTATGAATTTCACTGCATTAAAGGCAGCTGAGGTTCCCACAACACCTGCCCTGGAAATTTGAGACTAAATTTTTTCATGTGAAGTATTATTGTAGTTATTCGTCAGCCTGGGCATATTATTTATACTGGTGGCCCAAATATTTAAAATGTCTATTGAGAATCTGAAAGAGAATATACATAGCTTATGTTTGGCTAGATATAGCCATTTGCATTTCCAACGCACTATTTTAGCTGGATTGGTGAGATATAAAACTGGTCAGAATAGAGGAACATTTAGCTTCATATTTTTAGATAGTGTCAACTGATTGATAACGTGCCATAATAATTTTTCAGGGTCACCTTTGCTGGAGCATTTAAAAAGTCCACATAGAGTCATCAGTTCTCTCATTTATTATTTTTAGTGCTCAGTTTAACAGTGGAGTTGGATGAAAGTGTACTTCCTGGTTGGAGAAGGAACAAAATGAAGCTTGTTTAAAACTTTTTTTAAGAAATGTATCTTTATTGTTGGAAACATTAAAGATGTCCCTTCCACCCTCTTTAATTCCCTTCACCCCACTCCTGCTTCCCCCACTCCAGGCCTTCACTGCACTATTGCCTATGCCCATGGATTATGCATAGATAAATATAAATTTGGTTCTTTGGTTAATCTTGTCTTCCTGGTTAATCTTGTCTCCTCCCCACCCCCATCCCCAGTTTGCCTTCCTGAAAAGAGACACAGGATGGTCACAACCACAATGAAAAACAAAACTGGCAACAATTAGGGGAGGCCTGTGCTTTACGGAAGTAGAGCTCAAATAGAACATGAAATCCATTGGACTGATTGAGTAAAGAAGTTGGTGTTGTGCCGGATTGGAGTGAGGAAGTAACAGAACTCACTTAAAAATCTCAGATATTCCCTGAGCCCATTTAAAGTCCAGACAGCACCGTACGCTGGGCACTACATCCTGGGAACTGTGGTAGTTATTTTACATACATTTTCTCATCAAATCTTAAAAGGCAGCTTATAGTATTTTCTGTTGATAGATCAGTAACTAAACATAGGTAAGGTTACTTACCAAGGTCCCACATCCCAAAGCTCACCCCAGGGTTCTGAAGTATTATGCAATGCTGCCTACACTATTTATTCATACTCCTTCTAAGAGAAAAAAAAAATAGCAAAGATTCTTCTTGGCCCCACCAGATTTCAGGATGACTAAACCTTTGTTGTATTGAGGTCCTGATAGCAATGGTATTGTTTCTTCTGTTCATATCTCTGAAGGCCATTCAAGGGTCCCTTGGGATTTGTAGCATGCATATAATGGTGCCATCTCCCACGGCTGATTCTCCTTCTCCTCCTCCTCCTTCTCCTATTCCTTCTCTTCCTCCTCCTTCTTTTCTTTATCCGTATGCAGAAATGAGTGCCACATCCAAACTGTATACCTCTTAAACACTAGAATTGCAATAGAAAAATATAGAACACACATCAAATGACCAAACTTCAAGCTTATGCTATGATAACACAAGATTAAAAGTGGGATAAGGTAAAGGTTAAGAGAGAAGGCTCAGGAGTCAGACTGCCTGTGTTCAAATCTTAGTTCCAACACTTTGTAGATGTGTGACCTCTGGCCTACTTCTTTAGCTTCTTTACACTTAAGTTTCTTATCTATTCATGATAATACTTACTTCATAGGGTTGCTTGTAGTTTCCAAGAGTTTTTAATTTAAAATACCTAGTAATTATTAAAAAACATGGTAAGTAGTAACTGCTCAATAAATCTTAGTTCAATTATCTCTAATCAAAGTAGTTTGGGTTTGCAATCCTGCATCTGCAATAGGCACTACCCTCCCCATATTAGTGTGTAGTGTATTTCCTTCGGGGAACAAATTCATCCTTTCTAGGTTGTCAGACTTGGGTTCTCACACATGGAAATAAACATTTCCAGAAACTTAAGACATGTAATTGCCTCATCCCTTTCTGTCCTCCAATCCAAACCTTAGCCAGAACACTATAGAGACATCAGTTGGAAAGACAGAATATATGTTCTGTATAAATTAGAGAAAGGAGTGGTGTGTGGGGATCAGGGAAGACTTCAGGAAGGACTGGAATGGGGGCTGGGTGTTGGAGAATCCTTTGAATTTAGTAAGTGAGCATTAGGGAGACCATGGCAGCTGGTGGATGGGCAGCTGCATGTAGTTATGAAGTTTGGGTAGCATCATACCAATATCACATCAGAGGGGATGGAGTGGAAGCTGGAATCCAGTCTATGCTTGGGTCAGCAAGTCATGTGCCCTGAACAAAGAGCTGTCTTTTCCTTCTCACCAAGCATCTTGGGCTAGCTAAACCTTCTGCCTGGGCTCTAACCATCAGGGGAGTCTGTTTTCAGTTCCCCAGGATGGTGCTCTGTAATTGGAAACCATAAAAATTATCATTCAAATAAGCATAATTCTGAGGGAGAAAAGCAGAACTGCATATTAGACACATACCAACACCATCCCAGGCAATCGAGAACATTTGTCACTTTACTTACAAGCTGCAGAGGGTACTTAGACTTTTACCTGGAGAAACTAGAATCAGCCTAAGTTAGTCATTCTACTAGATGGCTGAGTTTATTCTTGTGCTGGTGAGGAAGCTGAAGATATTAATTAGAAAAGGACTCTGAACTCAACTTAGAAAAATAATGTTAACCAGACTTTAAATCTTTTCTTCTTATTCTAAAAGTATTTTAAAATATCAATACATTCTTATCTGTAATGATAAAAGCATAATATGCTAATTAGACCAGACATCCTTCCTGACGTCCTTCCTTCTGGACAAAGCCACAATGGGTGGGAGCCGCCGCGGTGGCAGGCGGGGGCCAGGGCCAAGGCCCTTGCATGAATTTCATGCACCAGGCCTCTAGTTCACTCATAAATCTTGTGCTTGATTTCCTCTTTTGCTTGTTCAAGTCACATGTACCTTAAATTATATTTATTTTGGTTCAAAATACTTTTTAAATTTCTGACTAAAGATCTTTTTCTCAAACATTTCTTTCATTCTGAATTAGAAAACATTGAGTAAAGATAAGCAACTAGAAATGGAAAGAAAGCATGAGGAAAATGAATAAATTTAAAGTGCTAACCCAGGTCTTAGACCTACCCATTTCTTTCACACATGAAGATCTACCTTTTACCTTAAGCGCTAATGGAGGCAGAAAGCCTCAACTACTCCTTTAATTCATCAATGAACATTCATTAAGACCATCCACTTCATGGCTGTCCTATGTTGTGCTAAACCTGGTTGTAACCACAGGGAAACAAAAAACACTACCTTTGTTCCCAAGAGATTAAGGTATACTTTGGGAGGAAAAATACATCAGTGAAGTATGACTGTGTGGGAAATACAAAATTTCATAGCTCAAAATATAAATACAAGAACTGGAAGAAATATGAAGTAGAAGAGATGTGCTTAGTGCTATGGTGACTATGAACCCACTCCAGGCGGGAGAGAGAGTGAACCCCAAAAGAGAGGCAGTTATAAATTCCAAAATAGGACTAACATGGTCTTGCTCTTTGTGATGGGATATTTAGTTATCATATTTAGTCAACAATCTAGGGACTAAAGCTGAGAGAGTAATTAAGGAAGGAGGTTGAGAACTTCTTTGTTCCAGAATTTGTGGGTTTTTAAGGGATATCTATACTATGACAGGAGAATGTTTTCTTTGGAGAGCTTTCAGATGCTCCTAGACTTAGCAACAACATATAAGTTTTCAATTCAAATTGACTTGGGGCATTGGGGAGAAGTTGAGCACAGTTTCTGAGTCTATGTTGATAAGGTGAAATTAGCAATGTCCACCTGGACAAAACTCAGGTACCTGCTGCTGGTGTGTGCCTGTTAAATTTTAATAAATTCTGAATTAATAGAAGCACAACTAAGTTTCATTTGCACAAAAATGTGTATTTCTGATTGCAACTAAATTCCAACTCTAAACAAATTAGAAGTCCCCAAACCATTTTACCCTCTTAAATTCCTAACTTGTACTATCAAAATCTTTCTTGTTATTCCACCAACATAGACACTGGGTCCAATAACAAGCACTAGATTCCACAAATTGTTCATTCAAATATTCCCTAATTTCCAACGTTTCTGTTTGTGCTGACATTATTCTAGTGATATAAAGCCTTTATTACATTTGGGCCTCTTTTCCTATTGTCAGCTATAAACCATCTATATTCCTCTTCAGTCCCCATTATTTTATTCCATCTGGTATATAACTAAAATGTTTTCTTCCTAAAATTGCTTTTATTATATCTCTTCCTGCCCTCAATTTTTCAGTGGCTCCCCAAAGTAAACTCTAGAAGGGATAGAATTTGTATGAATGAACAGAGTGGTAGGGTTCAATGCCCTTTTCTCAGGTCCAGTATGATGTTTTATATTTTGAAATCTTACCTTTCTAATTTTAATTTTTTGTTGTTGCTACACATCTAGATTATTTTTGAAAATCTGATTTTACTGACTTACATTTTTCTAAGTATTGTGTTATTGTTATTTGTTTTTGTGTGTTTGTTTGTTTGCCCTGGCAATAGGAAACCTAGGATTGCAGGTATTTTATTTTTTTCCTATATTTTTCAGTTCAGTTTCATACTTTGAGTTTTACTGTTATTCATATTGAATATACATAAAACCCAGTAACTTGAATGACTAAACATAATGATCAAAGGCAATTAGGGGATTTCAGTGTATAGCCAAATAAAAACAAATCAAAACGACAGGGTTCCTTGTATTGGCCCATAATGTGTGATAAAGTTTTTTCTTTATTTTTACATTTCCTGTGAAGAGGAAATAACATTAACGAGAGTAGTTTTATGATATAATTTACTTCACTCTTAATGAGTTATGGTGCTTTTGGACTCTCTTCTAATTCTGAAGGGCTCAAGAGACCAATCTCAAGGCTCAAGGCTATCAAACCCCTGCCACATGGGTTGGAAATTGGACTAGCGTATTTTTTTATTTCTATGGGTCTGGGATTCTGTGTAATCTATAAAAACAATAGTAAGCATCATATATTTATCGCTGATTATCTATCAGAAACTGTTCCTGGGTGCTTTATACACATTACATTTTGCTCCTAAAAACAATCTCATAAAGTGTCCCCAATTTACAGATGTGATATGACTTGAAAAGATTCAGTAACATGCTCTTGAGTCCCTTACTGAGATGTGGGCTTTCTAACTGCCATAAAATCAAATAGACTTCATTATCTCTTTCCATAAATCTTAATAGTCTTGTAGACTCAGTATTTAGAAAATCAAAATTTCACAAATTTTAAACTGAAAACTATATCTTCTGGAGCTATACAAAGGAGACTTTTTAATTTGGGGAGGGAATGGAAGATAGCATCAGTAAGTCTGGGTCCTGGAGAAGAGACTGGCAGCATGAGGTAGGCCTAATAAAGATTCCAGAGTAAAGTGGTTCAGCATGGTAAGGCCAAGGACAAAGGATAGTGGAAGAGACAACAGCCCAAGACTTTAATTTCTTCAGTAATTCATTCAGAAACATTTCTTTGTACCTGGAGCTATGCTAGGGATACAGTGGTGATCAAAAACAGACCCAGTCCCTGCTCTAATGGAGAAAACACATCCTTTCACAATAATGTGGCTGCAGTGCGGAGTTGAAGTCAGAGGGGGCAGAGTGAGTGTCTGGAGCTAAGGAAGGTAGGAGTGCTGCAGCAGGCCAGGTGTTTCTTGGACCACAGCATGGGAAGCGGGAGACAGAAGGACACTGATGCTGAAGGTACAGGCCAGGCTCTCCCTCAGGGTGCAGGCCACCAGCACATGACAAGGGAGCAGAAGCCAAAGACAAAGCTTTTCCACTCCCTTCGACCAAGCATTTTCCCAAGTAAAACATACCGAAGTCTGGCTGTATAGGTGGAAGGAGTGAATATCTGTCTAATTTCCAAGGGCATATAGGGGCCCTTGAGGTGATCGCATTCACATAGAGCTCACATCTTTATATTGTAATGCACATTGGTGCCCCCTCCCTTTGCCAGGCTCTTCACTGCCCCTGGGCACTCTCAGGGGAGGCTCAAATGGAGTAATTTTTTTAAATGTTTATTTTAAAAGATTTCTCAGGCGGTTCCTAAAATAGATATTTGAACAATATAAACATCCTTTAAGATGTAGAATTTGTTTTTTAGAGTTTTGGAAGTGGGCACAATGAACTTGTTGTGATCGCATAATAGTTAGCAAATGAAAGAAAATATTAGCATATTTCAATAAGAGAGTCTTACCTTATTTGATAATTAACATAAATAGGGGTTTATTTTATGCAGTTTGTTTTTTACATGATAAGTTCTAAAATTAAACTGGAAATCTAACACTAACTCTAAATTTTTCATAGTACTGCACTTACCTGTTTTAATGAAGCTCTAGGGCAGTGATGGCGAACCTTTTGAGCTTGGCGTGTCAGCATTTTGAAAAACCCTAACTTAACTCTGGTGCCATGTCACATATAGAAATTTTTTGATATTTGCAACCATAGTAAAACAAAGACTTATATTTTTGATATTTATTTTATATATTTAAATGCTATTTAACAAAGAAAAATCAACCAAAAAAATGAGTTCGCGTGTCACCTCTGACACGCGTGTCATAGGTTCGCCATCACTGCTATAGGGAGTCATAAAGCAAAGAAAATGGTAGTATCACATAATTGTTTTTAGTTTTAGGAATTTCATTTAAAGGTACTAAAGATTGCCCTGGTGGTATGGCAAAGTGGTTAGAGCATCAGGCCACACACCAAAGGGTCGTGGGTTTGATTCCTGGTCAAGAGCATTCAATAATACAGACTAGTTAACATTTTGCAAGGGCACCCATAACAAAAATACCACAGACTGGGGGTGTTGAAACAAGAGAACATTTATTTTCTCACAGTTCTGGAGGCTAGAAGTGCAAGGTCAAGGTGTCAGCAGAGCTGATTTCTTCTGAGGCCCGTGTCCTTGGCTTATAGATAGCTGCCGTCCCTTTAGTTTTCCCGTGTACTTTTCCCTATCATGCATGCCCCTGGTGTCCTTTTGTACGTCCAAATTACTTCTTATAAGGACATCAGTTAGATTGGATCAGGGTCCACCCTAAGAAATTCATTTTAAATTAATAATCCCTTTAAAGGCCTTATCTCCAAATACAGTCATATACTAAGGTACTTTGATTAGAGCTTCACCATATGAATTTTGAATGGACACAACTGAACCCTTAACACTCTTGAAGTATTCGAAGGGTTATTGTGTGGAAGATGTGAACACTGTTTATGTTCACTAAACTCAAATACAGGCCAGTTGGATTGCAATGACTTCAGGGGAAAAAATTAAATGAAATGTTAATTAGGCCAGAGTTGTATGGTCCAATTAGTTTAGCCCTCTACTTGAAAATGACACAGCCTAACTAGGTATATACTAGGTTATAACAACAACAGAGAATGGATCGATTCCAATTTTCCTGACTAATGGAGCATCAGCTTAAACTTGATAGAACAATATATGTTGTTTTCCCCCTCTCTCCATTCTGATCCACTAGAAGTCAAGATGGCTTATTTTAAGGGGGGAAACTGCAGCCAATAGAAAAGTTCATAGTCTTATTCTGAGAGATGGAGTGAACTATTTCTGCTCTGTACTTACTGCATTCTTAGGCTGTCTGGATCTTAACTGGTGATCTCTTCCAGGCTAGGAGTTATGCTGGAGTCACCTACAGGTTCTCAGATCTGCTCTTGTCAGACCTGATTCGATGGGAACCAGAAGTAGCCCCCAAAGTGCAATTCCCCAGAACATAGGCATTTGAGAGACCTAAGAAAATATTTTATATATTTTGTAACATATTTTATTGATTTCAGAGAGGAAGTTAGTGCGGAGGGGGGAGCATCAATGATGAGAGAGAATCATTGATTGGCTGCATCCTGCACACCCCTTACTGGGGACTGAGCCTGCAGCCCGGGCACATGCCCTGACCAGGAATCAAACTGTGACCTCTTGGTTCCTAGGTTGACACTGAGTCACACTGGCTGGACTAAAAGACTTTATTTAGATCAATTACGTACAAACGGGGTTTGCAAAGAGCAGTCATTGCTTTGAGGAAATCCTTAGATTCCAGGTTGAAATTGTCCATTCTTATCTCTTTAGTCCTAAGATTTTAAAATGAAGAGGAGACAAACCTCTTCCCCATCCCCTTAACTACTTTTCCTAAGATTGAAATCTCCTAAAATCTAACCTCTGCCTGCCTTACTCCTCTTGAAATGACTGTTAGAGAAGTGACATGCTTCAGTGGGTGGGTAGAAAGAAGCCAGAGGAATATCAAGGTGAGAGGTGTGTCTGTATGGTTGAAAGAAGAAAGAAGACAAGCTGGCAACATTAAACATATCAGAAAAATATAATGGCTTAATTATGAAGGTCTCCAATGATGATGACTGAAAATGTTCATAAATTTGTCAAAGCATTATGAGATAGTTTTAAAAAAAAGATTAAAAAAAATACCATGTCAAAGATTTCACTGCCTTTTAAAGATATTTGCAGAGTTTGAAACAGTGCTATTTTGTTTCTAATGCCTCTAAAATTAATTCCCCCCTAAAATCCTACAGACAGCATTTCTTTAAAAAATGGCCTAATGCAGTGATGGCGAACCTATGACACCTCTGACATGCGAACTCATTTTTTTGGTTGATTTTTCTTTGTTAAATGGCATTTAAATATGTAAAATAAATATAAAAAATATAAGTCTTTGTTTTACTACAGTTGCAAAGATCAAAAAATTTCTATATGTGACACGGCACCAGAGTTAAGTTAGGGTTTTTCAAAATGCTGACACGCCGAGCTCAAAAGGTTCGCCATCACTGGCCTGATGTGTGCCTCCTTGACAGCCTTACCTTAAACATGGGTCCAGGACCATTAGCATTGGGAGACACCTTAGAGTCCATACAGTTCATCAACCTCACTTTGCAGATCGTGGGACTGCCTGCAATATTTGTGTCTGTTTAGTTTCTGTGGGCCCCTTTTGCCATAAGCATGGTGGGAGAAAAAGAAGAATTTAAAACATTCTATTTGAAGTGCATCTCTTTGAAGCATTAATATTCAGATTAAAATGTCATTTTGAGACCTCAGTGATGTCTAAAGTGTTTTTATTCCGGGAGCAGCTTTGTTATCATGCTGCTCACAGAGCAGATGGTAGTCCCTGAATTCCATTTCTCCTCAGGGCAGGTGCCTTTGGCTTTTTCTTTTTGTGTGGCCTTCTCCAGTGAATGACCTCCTTTCATTTGTTCCCATTGACTTTCCGACAGCCATGCATGAACCTCTGAGAATGAATCTGACATTGCTTGGGAGAAAAATGCAGTGATTTTGATAAAGCACCTATGGGGTTTTTGATATCACTCACAATGAGTCTAGTTCCCTGGCCTTTGTTTGTCCTGCGAAAGAAAAATAGATTTATTTTCCACTCTTCTTCACATCGACCTCCAATCTTTTCCTATGCTCAGGTTGGTGAGAAACAATTTCTGTGATCTATATATGTCATAGGCAAATTATGGTAGATATATAATGACATAAACCTAATGTAATGGCTACTATTTATTGAAATGCTTACTATGTGCCGGGCACTGTGTTAAGAGGATTACATATATCACTTATTCTTCCAAATTACCTATTTTACAGATGAGAAAACTAAAGTTCAGTGATGTTATGCTTCAGGCCCAGTGTTACACAGCTAATCAATAGTGAAACCAGGATTTGAACACAGGAATTAAAGCTCAGGTTTTTGTGTTTTCTTTTTTAACCATTCAGGATTTTTTTTTCACAATGAATCTGAGCACCTAGGTTCTTGCTTCTAAGAAATAATTGCTGACAGAATACATTTTTATTGGTGTAAAGTTATTTTAGGGTTTTATTTATTTATTTTTATATTTTTATTTATTTTAGAGAAGAAGGGAGAGGAAGAGAGAGATAGAAACATCAATGATGAGAAGGAATCATTGATTGGCTGCCTCCTGCACGTTGGATTGAGCCCACAACCCAGGCATGTGCCCTTGACTGGAATCAAACCTGGGACCCTTTGGTCTGCAGGCCGATGCTCTATTCACTGAGCCAAACCGGCTAGGGCTATTTTAGTGTTTGAAGTTCAAATCCATACTATTTGACTTTATATACAAATGAAAAAAATTGAATATTTGATTTACAGTTTATAAGATTGAAGAGAACTGGCAATGATGGAACAGTTATATCCCAGCCTGTCCTTTGTACTTCCAGAGCACTTAATTTTTTTTTAAATTGACTGATTTGAGAGAGAAAGAGAGAGAGAGAAACATGGATTTGTTGTTCCACTTATTTATGTACTCATTGGTTGATTCTTGTATGTTCCCTGACCAGGGATCAAACTCACAACCTTGGTATATCAGGATGATGCTAAAACTGAGCTACCCAGCCAGGGCAGAACATTTAATCTTAAATAATTTGTGTTCAGTAGACAAACCCCAACTTTCTAATTGGAAAAAAAATCTTCCTGAATTACTATTGCAAGCGGAGGAGAGAAATTAAAGTTCTTTGAAAATGAGATTAAAATGCAACAGTAATCAGACTTATTTTTCTTCACTGGCGAATAAGGAACTTTCTCAATACTATGTATGCCATATCAGACTATGTAGGAGATATCTTAGTTGGTGCCTCTTTCACTGACCAGTCCAAATATTCATAGAAAATATTAAAAGTCTGTGCTCAACCCGGCCAGGGTTGCTGAGTGGTTGAGCATCGACCTATGAACCAATAGGTCACAGTTCGATTCCTGGTCAGTGTACATGCCCAGGTTGTGGGCTCAATCCCCGGGGGCGGGGGTGGTGGTGGTGGCATGCAGAAGGCAGCTGATCAATGATTCTCATCATTGAATGTTCTATCTCTCCCTCTCCCTTCCTCTCTAAAATCAATAAATAGATATCATTCTGTAAAACATAATTATCTGATTTTCATAGATTTAGAACTGGGGAAAAAGACTTAGAGACTATATATGTAAGTTCTTATTAGCTAGATAAGCTTAAATGTTATGACATTATTATTTTGAAAGTGCTTAACATTCTCATGTCTGGGAAAATGGCAAAATGCCATTTGGAAGGTAATGTGAGGTTGTTCTTGCATTTCATTTTTCTTATTCTCATCGAGTGATGTCTATCAGTGGCCTGGTCGGTTTGGGGCTGTTAAACCATTCTTCGGTCTTAAATGCTACACATCTAGCACAAAAGAACTCTTTAGTATATGTGATAACAGAGTCTGACCTTTAATTTTCAGAGTACTTCTATATTTTGTTATCTGCTTGTCCCTGTTGCTTTTCATTTTTAGCTGTTGGTTTTTTACATCATATTCCAGTCTCTTTGCATTAGGGACACAACGGAATAGAAAGGCTTAGAGAAGAATATGTAAATCACTGTTTATTTCCACAAAGGCAATGAGAGCCACAGTTCACAAGGTTACCTTTATTTCTAATTAATCTGATGGCATGATATCCAAAATGAAGCTTCTGAATCTAAGTAGCTGATAAGAACAGGTACTTCTTCAAGTCTTTGTGTAACAGAATGCTAGATAACGTCATGTAGTCCCACTTAAAAGAGGGACATGAAGAAAAAAATTCCTTAAGCCAGTTAGAAATACACTAAGCTTCTAATTTCTTCCCCAAAGCACCATTGAGCTCTGCAGTCAATGTTCTATGGCCCTGCATGCCCAGCATCACAGCAGTCTCACGGGAGGACATCATTTAAATGAATATAAAGGCCTGCTGTTTCACATAAGGAGACAGGGTGTCATCTGAAGCGTTGCCCTACAGGAACAGTGTGCTCTCTCCAGCTGTATAAGCTAAATGGGCTGACTGACAGGGCACTTGGGTTGTGCCACCTTCTCTTGCTGTAGCATTGCCTTAAGATACTACATTTAATTTATAGAAAATGCTCCTTTTTAAAAATGAAATGGTGGGAGTAAAATTGAAATATCTATAAATATAGCATTAATAATGAATTAAAATTTGAAAAAGATTCTCATAATCCCTGCATCCTACATGAATATTTTTATTTTTGCATGCTGCAAAGTTCTTGCCAACTTGCATCATATTTTATTTAGTAGTTTTAATATCGTATTACATGTGTCACTTGGCATGGCATAAATATTTTAACCATTTTTATTCAATATGCAATTAGTTTGAGACTAAATATATTCTGTTGGGAAATGCAATTATTTAAAGAATAGAAGCAGAGGTGTATAACTTTATGAAGTTTAAGCGAATGATCAATTATCAATCTTTGGGGATTAATATCCACATTACAACACATTTTTACCTATTTATTTCAGTAAAATTTAGATTTTTTTGTAATCTATAAAATCCTTTGTGTTCTATCCTACCTTCTTTGTCTTTTATAATCCACTAGAGGCCCAGTGCACAAAAATTCATGCACTTGGGGTGGGGGGTGGGGTTCCCTCAGCCCAACCTGCGGCCTCTTGCAGTCCGGGACCCCTCAGGGGATGTCCACCTGCTGGTTTAGGCCCCTTCCCCAGGGGGATTGAGCCTACGCTGGCAGTCAGACATCCTTAGCACTGCCGAGGAGGTGGGCACCGCCACTACACTCGCAGCCATCAGCCCAGCTTGTGGCTGAGCTGAGCTCCTCCTGTGGGAGTGCACTGACCACCAGAGGGTAGCTCCTGCATTGCACATCTGCCCCCTGGTGGTCAGTGCACATCATAGCGACTGGTCGTTCTGCCTTTAGGGTCAATTTGCATATTATCCTTTTATTATAGAGGATTGTTCCTTGTGAACTTCTGTGGCAACTATATTTTAAATGGTGGTTAATTGTATACTTATGCCAAATTATCAATTATCTTAAACTTCCATTTAACTTACCCCATTTTGCCCCTTCACTTCCCAGGTGAAGTGTGAGCTCTTCAACAGTAAGATCTATGTGATGCATTGAAATATGCCTGATACAGTACTTTCAAAGTACACCATTAGTACTTATATTGACTTCATTGAGTCAGATTGCTCTCCTAATGTCCAGCTATGATATACTAAAGAAAAAAGGAATTTAACTATTAGAGAAGGAAGATGAAGTCTTTTGGGGACAGGAGATACATCTAGGAAGGGTAGATATGGGTGGATGCATGTCTTGGGTGATTGATGAGTGGCATAAAAGGACTAGAATCTTGGAGATGTGTAAAGTAGAAAACAGAAAAGAGATGGACAAGGAGGTAAAAAAAGAAGAAAATGTGAAATAATAGCAAAATTCACCTTAACATGTTCCAGCATTCCATCCCTCTTCTCACAAGCTAATGAAGTGCAGTCACCTTTTGCCTCATGACTTGAACCCTCTCTCCTTTTCCAACTTGTCACTGGAGAGGGTCAGCATTGAAACAGCTATGAACTTAGTATATTATTATGTTTGGGGCTTGTCTTCTAGATCAGAGATAAAGACAAGGAATGACTGGACCATTTTATATCTCAACTGGCTATGTATGGCAGGGCATTGTTCTGAAAGGAAGAAAATGAAATACTGCTCCTCACTGGGATCTCAACTGTAATAGATCTTTGATCACTTTACTTTCACTATCTTGATCTATAAAATAGGAATAATAAAAATATCCTCCTGATACATTTTCAGGAATTTAGGGAAGGTTATTGATTTCGTGTGCCCAAGATGGCAATCTCACCCCAAACTTTATAAGGCAGGATCCTTTATAGACAAGACCATGACATCTTTTATTACACAGGAGGGTGCCGCAGGATTCTTATGACACAGGCTGTATGAGACATTGCTTCAGTAACTATTCCATGTAGTAGTTTTGGAATAAAATAGTTTTGGTTTCAAATGGTTCTTCTAACTATTATGCATTGCAAGATACTAGTTATAATGTCTCTTTGAGCCTCAGTTTTTCTGTTTAAAGATACCTATGGTCTGGGGTCAATATGAGGACTAGTAGCATGATGCATAAAACAAAAGCCACTCAGAACATCATTTGTCTATTTTCTGAACACATATATTTTGTGGTCCCTGCTTGCAGAAAACTCTAGGATCTAGAATCAATGGCATGAAATCATTTCATCATGATTATAGGTACTGCTACTAAATTTTGTAAGATTGCATATTGGAAGGCTCTAGGCTAATTTAATAGGGGGTTTGATGGGTACAGGGAATGCTTTCTGGAGAAACAAGCAAACTAATATTTAAAGGAGAAATGAGTTGGACAGACTCCGACACCTGTGTGTGCCTGCCCATATGTGTGGACAGAAGCATTGAGAAGTACACAGAGGGGTAGGAGGTTTGTAAGGCACAGAGAATGGCACCTTGGAAGATGACTGGCTTCATTAAAGGAATTGAAAGAAGTCCGGAGTGACTAGAATTTAAAGACTTAGAAATAAGTGATTCACAATTAAATTAGAGAAATAGAAGCAAAATAAATGTGTGTGTGTGTGTGTGTATAATATATATATATTACATATACATCTTAATGATATAGCAAATAATGTAATACAAGATAAATATTTTCATTAGAATAACTATACTTTTTCACTTGAGGAGTGTCAGTGGTGTTCAAGGTCCACTTATTTGAAGCATTGCCACCTAAGTTAGGTATTGTATCTTTTTGTAATTTATTTTTATAGTTTGCATGACAATTACACATAAAGCATTTAGTTGGAAATTATGTGATAATGCTGTTTTTAAAACTAGAGTAATTTTACAGAACTATGTTAAACTTGAAATTTGCTTTATGGGCCTCAGCATAACCAAACGCCGCACTCTCATTTAAAAGCAAAAGGTATAAAAACAGACTTATGATCTTCTCTGGAAGTATGTAGAACTCTTCACACTGTTCATGTCTTCCCTTTTCCATTGTCATGAACACAGGAAATAAGAACCTTCAGAAGGCGAGTAGATTTGTTTTTACTTTTATATTAGTTTGAACAAATGTCGGGTCCATATCATTGTTTGTCCTTATTTTTCCCCCCAAGAATATTACTATGTCATCTCAAAAGCTGACACTTTTATTTCCAAGGAGAAATTACACACGAGGGGAGAAGATCTATGAAAATGAGAAGAGAAAATACTATGTATTAGTGAAGTTCATATAGCTTGTCTCTATTGACCAATAGTCATAAAAACATGATTACAATTTTATTTCCCTTTGTTCTCCGGGTCCCACCATGAAATTTAACTCCAGGGCAAGGACTTGAGTTTTATTACTCCTTGAGGCTTACCTTGATTCTTTGAAATTACTCTTGTTTCTTTTAAGTCTACTGGTTCGTACAAAATTAATATACCATAGTGTTACCAAATATTATTAGTTAGGTGGAAATTAAACTATCTGGGATTCAATCAAAATAGAAGGTGTTACACCCTAAGTCTCAATGATTTGATTTTTCTTTTTATTCGTCATCCCTGGAACCTTGATTGAAATATCCATTACTTTTAGTACCTTAGACTTCAATGGCCACTCTATTTAGAGCTTGCACCTATCAATTGGTTGTGGTGGTGTTACTACATGGGGCCTGCCTCATTTCAAAAATACCAAATCCTTCAGCCATGAAAAAGGAAAATTAATTTAGTTTTCACATACTGTTTCATTGCCTAAAAATTACTTCATCAAATATCTGTATGTTGGTGGGGACATTTTCTGTGAAGGTACCAACATATTTAACCGCCCCCCCCCCAAAAAAAAAAAAACCAAAAAACTGGAGGCAAAAGAAATAAAAAGGAAAACCTCATCCCACTTTTATTAGGGTAAAGGAAATATAAGCCTAAATTATTATCTTTTAACTATTCAATGAGAGGCTCTGTTTTCACAAGTCTAATTGATGTCCTCAGTAGACTGCTCTATCTAGTTGATTTATATGTTTTTAAAGTAGTTGAAATTCTTGTTGGACCCTTTTAATAATTCCAAAAGGGTGTCATTATTGCTTTATCAATACTTCTGATTTAGGGAACTTGAAGATACTTTTAATCTCTCCTATAAATCTAAGCCTGCTTCTTTTGACAATCAACAAAAGCTCTATATAGCAGCATATTTTGTATTAGAGCTCAATTCTTTCCAAAGAAAAGAAAAGGTCATTGGAAATTACATTTCTCTTTGACTTTTCCCAATCAAGTGGGTTGTTTCATGTCCTTTATATTGCATGTAAAGTTTAGATGTCTATTAAACTATGGACAGAATTAAATAAAGTAAAAGCATATAAAGCTACTGGATATTTTACAAATAGCATTTCACCATAAATTTGTAAAGAATTGAAATACATTTTGAGCAATTTCTTAAAATAATATCTCTCAATTACCACTTTCCATATGTGACTTGTTAATGAAAACCATAAAGTTGAGGCCAAATAAAAGCTTATTCATGGCAAACCTAAAGAATCTGAATTATTTTATACCTACCTAGGGGCCCAGTGCACACATTTGTACACCTTGAAAGGAACTGTGGGCCGCGAGCCTGTGGTGGGCAAAAGGGTGGGTCTCTGCCCATCCTCTGCACCTGCGCCCAGCACCTCCTGCCCTGGCCCCTGGTCCCCTGTCTACTGGCAGCTCTGCTCCCATCACCACCACTCCCACGTGCTGACAGCACGGAGCAATTGGGGCCGGCGCCAGCAGTGGGTGCGAGTGGGGCCTGCGCCATGAGTTGGGCTGGTGCTGTCAGCGGGTGCAAGTGGTGGCTGCTGCCCCAAGATCACTCCTCAGGAGCAGGCAAAGGTGGGGAAACCCTCTGGGGCGATCAGGGCTGGCAGCCACCACTTGCACCCACTGATGGCACCAAGCGATCAGGACTGGCACCGGGCACCAGCAGCGGTGCGAGTGGTGTCTCTTGCGCCAGCTATGGGTGTGAGCAGGGCCATTACTGGCAGCGGGTGCAAGAGGCAGCTGGAGCAGGGGGAGGTGGGGAAGCCCTGAGGGGCAATTGGGGCCAGCAGCTGGCAGCTGTCACTCTCACCCGCTGATGGCGCTGAGCAATTGGGGCCGGTGCTGGGCGCCAGCAGAGGGTGCGAGCAGCAACTCTAGCACTGGCAGTGGGTGCAAGCGGGGCCAGCACCAGCAGCAGGTGCCTGGCAAGACCGGGGCACGCAGGAGCAAAGAATTTTCAGAAAGCACTAGAGGCTCGCCCCCATGACAGTGACCGGACAGGCACCCAACCCTGCCATAGTCTGGCGCCCCCGCTCACCTGCTCCAACCATCCAGCCATGGCCAACGCCCACCATGTTCCATGCTCTGCCGCTTGTTGCTGACGCCTGCCATGTTCTGTGCCCGCCCCCTAGTGGTCAGCGCATGTCATAGTGACCAGTTGTTTGGTTGTTCCAACATTCAGTCTATTTGCATATTAGGGTTTTATATATAGAGAGAGGGGTTTTGGAATCATCTGTAAAAAGACATTGTCACTGTATTCTATTTAGATGTGTCTTCAGTTAACAATGTATTTATGTATAATTTTGTTATACAGAAAGTCATTAGTTTTTAATCTATAATAATAAAAGCATAATATGCTAATTAGACTGGGTAGCCAAATGACCTTCCAGACGTCATTCTGGACGTCCTTCAGGATAAAGCTGCAGCAGTGGGGGCTGAGGCAGAGGTGGTTAAGGGTGATCAGGCAGGCAGGCGAGCGGTTAGGGGCGATCAGGCAGGCAGGCGAGCGCTTAGGGGGTGATAAGGCAGGCAGGCAGAGTGGTTAGGGGCGATCAGGCAGGCAGGTGAGCAGTTAGGAGCCAGCGGTCCCGCATTGCGAGAGGGATGTCCAACTACCAGTTTAGGCTCGATCCTGGCAGTTGGACATCCACTGAGGGGTCCTGGATTGCGAGAGGGTGCAGACTAGACTGAGGGACACCCCCTTCTCCTCACCCTCTGGTGCACAAAGTTTGTGCACCAGGCCTCTAGTTCTAGTATAAGAACAAAGAATTTTCAGAGAAAAAAATCAACATACACTAAATTGAAGTTAGCAGCATCTGATTTTCCATTGAATCACCCAACGAAGAATAAAATCTGTGCTTTGATTTCAAAATCACATTTTTCAGCTAATAAAAACATCTCTGAACTAGAAGACATTTCACATTTATGGGTTGTGGGATGGTATGACCCTATTTGTGTGGCTACCTTTCTTGACAATTATCATGCCTTTACCCGGTCTCTGATGCCTACTCTATTTTATCTTTGTTGTTGTTAAATGACCTCTTTATTATTTATTAGAAATACATATTTCATGTTCTTGTTTTAGCAGAGTCTCATCAAGTATCTTCAAAAGCTATTGTTGACTTAAATCATGCCATATCTTCATATTGTTATGTGAGTGCCAAAGATATGAGAGCCAATTGTATGTGTGAATATATATGTATATACATATATATACACATATGTATATATGTATATATAATGTATGTCCTCTTTTTTAAAGTCATTCAAAAAGAATATATTAAGGCCTCAATTTTCTTAACCTGTATTATTTAGACCTTTCTATCCTCTTCTATTACTAACTAATAATAACTATAATTACCTATTTTATGGCCTGGGGAAGTTGTTATTTAGGAAGCAATAATATGGATGATGTTCAAATCAATGATAATCATTAAGGAAATAAAATTATAATTTACATATGAAATGTTATCTTTAGAAAGTACAAAGGGAAGCTTAGCTACATATCATCTATTATCTGGGCACAAGTATTTGCCTTTTTTTTCTTCTTTTAGTGAATGTTATTAGGCTGTGAGAATGAGATAGCAGTGCTAAAGAAACTATCAGAATTAAAAACAAGATTTCCTTCACTACTTCATTCTACAGGTATTTCATAGGATGTTATATGATGGGTATTGTGCAAGCACTAAGAACACAACAATAAACACTGCCCATAATACCTGACCTCATGGAACTTTGGGGTTTTGGGGGGAAATATTTATTGGATATTCAATTATAAAGCCAATGCTTGTTTCTGAAGGGCACTAAGAAAGCATATATTCAGGTGTCCTAATCTAACGTGGGGCCAACAAGGAAGGCCTCCTGCAGAAATAATGCTTCTGCCAACAAGATTTCATTAATGAACCAGATTTAGCTAAGACAAGATAAGGATAGGGTAGAAGTGAGGAAGGGTATTTCAAATAAAAGAAGCTGCAAGTATAAAAACCCAGAGAACAGCCCTAACCGGTTTGGCTCAGTGGATAGAGCGTCGCCCTGGGGACTGAAGGGTCCTGGGTTCAATTCCGGTCAAGGGCATGTACCTTGGTTGCGGGCACAGCCCCAGTGGGGGGCGTGCAGGAGGCAGCTGGTCGATGTTTCTCTCTCAACGATGTTTCTAACTCTCTATCCCTGTCCCTTCCTCTCTGTAAAAATCAATAAAATATATTTAAAAACAAACAAACAAACAAAAAAACCAGAGAACAAAGGAGAGCTTTAGAAGAATTGAGAGAAATCTTGTGAGGATAGAAGAGGAAGTCAAGGCACTGTCAGCCATGAGATGGGGTGGGAAGGTTCCAGATCATGAAAATTCTGCTGAATCTCCTTGAGACTTGAGATTTCATCCTGAAGGCAATGGAAAGGGTTAGACTTGTTGCTGGATTAGATATTGGCTGGCATGTGGAGCCTGGGTGGAATTTATTGCCCAGAGGATGCAGAGAGCTTTGTCAATATATTGAAATAATAATTGGGCAAGAGACGATTGGCATTCTAGATTTGGGTGGTGTCTGAGGGAGTAATGGATCATTCCTGATGATGGGAACACTCTGGCATGAAAAATATCATGAGGAGCCAAGTAATTATAAAGTCACCAGGCAAGTTTTAACAGTGTGAATTGAAATGAGTGTTGAGCAACAGAAAAGTCTATGTAGCAAAGAATATGAGTTTTTGAAGAACATTTCATGTTTGCTTACCAAATTATGCACATGACATGTTTATTACATCAAACACATAGAAGTCAAAAACACATATTCATCAATAATCACATTTCCCTAAGATAACCAATATTAAATTTTAATATACCTTTTTCAAATATATGTGTATGCAAACACACAAAAAAGAACGCAATTTTTTTGCATAATTTTAAAAATGAAGATAGGCTTGGAATTTAAGTTATTTGTATCGTTATTGTTTTTTTCATTATCAATACACCAAAAATATGTTCAAATAAGATAAAGTATTATTTTATAACATTTTAACGACTACATAATACAGAGAAGTAGACATAAATGTTTTTATTAAATTTTATATTTTGTTCTACTTTGATATTTACATTTTAAATTAAATACTAATGTGTGAAATAGTTTCAGTAATATGTATATATATGTGTGTGTATATATATATATATATATATATATATATATATATTCATATTCATAGGACAAATTTATAATATCTAAATGATAGTACTTTTCTATTCCTCTATAATTTGTGACCAAAATAGTGGTGGGTTTATTGTGATAAGTATAGTGTTTAATAAGAGTAGTACATGAAAGCACTTATAAATTATTCTAAATGTGAGTAAAATTTATATCTATTTTGTTCCTTAGCAAACTGCTCCAGCCTTTTCTGTGGGCATCACTACCACTTGTTTCTTTTACCTCTTAGTCCTGATCTGAGTTATTGCCAAAATGTCTTAGTTTAAAATTTCATATTAGTTCATTTTTATGGAATAAAAAAAACTTTCAGTATACATGATTAAGCACTGAGGTGGCAGCTTAGATTCTAAGTGCTTTACAGAGAGAGAAAACACTTACCTATTTGCAAGAAATATCCAAGGTCAATTTAAACTGTGTTTCTGTCAGAAAAAAAATTTGGTTCAGACAAGCAAGGCTCACACTTAGTTTAGATCTATGCATAGGGAGCATTGTTGGAGGCTTCCACCAGTATTTGCTCCTTAAGCTATCATGCCGTCTTTAGATTAGCTTAATGTAAAAGCAAACATTTGAGGATATAAAACATACATATTTTTTTTTCAAATTGCTATACATTTCAACATGTTAAGCTTTAAATGAAACTGAGGGGCACTCAAAGTCACTTTTGTCAAAGCCTTTTCCTATAATAACGTATTTGGATGATGCAAGATATATTCTCTTGTGGTGTCCAAGCGATTGATAAACTAATTTGTATGGAATATACAATAACTATCCAGTCTCTGTGGTTTCGTTAAATGAGATGAATATGAATTTCTATTTTCTGACTAGGACATAAAGTATGGTAGGCCTATTTCAGATGCTGCAGTGTGCCAAAGTTGTGATTAAGTTTGGTGTTCATAAATTACTAATCTGGAATAAGAGGTTGAATGTATTTTGAAAACTTAAACCTGTTTCACCTGAACATGTTTAACTAGTTAATAAGAAACATCAAAAAGACAAAACCCTGAGATCAATGGTCATTTTTTGTAAAGCTATTATATGCTGTTTAAATTGGTTGTTCGGGTCTGTCTATAACATAAGTTTAATAACCTAGCTCAAATGCAGATTTCTAATTTTCAATTAACATAGGAATAATTTTGTTTGCTAAAATAAAATAAATGAATGAATGACAAGTCTGAAACATGAAATGTTCTAGGTAGCACTTTTTAAAATTCCAAATTTCAAAAAATCATGTGGCAACTGTATAGCTCAAGCTTTAAGTATTAACTTTTAACCTTTGACCTTACAGATTTTAACCAATGAAATGTCTCTTTAAACTTTAAAGGAAACAATGATAACGAGCGCCTGGCGATTGCTAGACAGCGAATTCCATATCGACTTGGTCGAGTAGTTGATGAATGGCTACTCGACAAAGGTAAAAAACATTGATTAAAACTTCAAATAAAAAAATAATTTGAACATAACCAAGTAGTACTTCATTGTAACACTAATAAACATAAAAAAATAAATTTTCCGTAAAACTAAATTAAAAACAAATTTAAAACAGTAAAATACAGATAGCGATATTTGCATACCTTGTATAATAATTTCTATACATTTTTAGACGTACCAGCTGTTTAATAATCTTACCCTGTTAATTTAAGGTTAAAGGGACTGTTAAATATAATCCACTAACTCAATCTATGAAGGTACTCACATCAAGCATTAACCCAAAATGATAAATCATTCATAGATTATATTACATGTTCCAGCCTCTAAATTATTAACTAAAATATATGTAGTTCTGATATCTTTATTATGGTCCTGACAAAAAAAAAAACAAAAACTCTTGGTTTAAACTCTAGGCATCTTAAATAGCGGGCAATATGGATTGCCGGTCAAAAATGAAGTCCCTTTAACGTTTGCAACCTTCTAAGAGCATTTGGGAACGAGCCCTAATTAAAACTGAACTTGAAGTTGTGTGCATGCTTTTTATGAGCAGAGAACACTCTGCTAAAACTGGATACTCAAATTGATGATATTGGTACTGTTGCTGAGGATTGCTGTTTGATGGACATGAGCCATAATTTCTCCATCGGTTTGTGTATCATTCCTGAAGCCGCTTTTTACATCTGAAGCTATTTTTTCATTCGATTTTGTTTTAATAGACTTGCTGAAAGCCAATCAGAAAAATATTTTTGGAATTTTTTTTTGTCTCTGACATGCTCAGTGTAAACCATGCATTTCTTTTCAGTGTTGATTGCCGAAAAAAATAGAATAATTCAATAACAATGGACTATTGCCTTAAAAAATAAACATTTCTAAAGAATAGCATATAGAGACCTGTGGCCAATTAAGTGAATTATGAAATTTTTACCAGAAATTTAAAATCAGATATCAGCTGCTATAGATTACTTTCTACCAGTGGTAATTTTAGAAGGACAAATCCTTGAAATGCTAGATACATCACATTTTTAAATTAAACACTGTAGACTTAAGGGACCAACAGTATAAGATCTTGAGGTAAAAGGGAAAGGGATCCACTAATAATTGATTTACAATACGTTATCTTTGATTGGTCTTTTAGCAAAAGCACTACATTTACAATAAGTTGAGAATTTTACAAGTATTTGCCAATGATTATGCATTTCATGGACACCTCATTTATCAGCAATGAATTATGAGTCAAATGCCTCTCTTATAGTTTATTGCTCTCATTATCCACCCCATGAAAGATCTGTTTTTATCATCCTTTGTAGAAAGTAGAGTTCACAATCAACATTTTTGCATGTATGTAATATTATTTTTACAGGGCGTCAGCTCACAATCTTCAATAGCCAAGCAACCATAATAATTGGCGGGAAAGAGCAGGGCCAGCCCTTCCAGGGCCAGCTCTCTGGGCTTTACTACAATGGCTTGAAAGTTCTGAATATGGCAGCTGAAAATGATGCCAACATCGCCATAGTGGGAAATGTGAGACTGGTTGGTGAAGTGCCTTCCTCTATGACAACTGAGTCGACAGCCACTGCCATGCAGTCAGAGATGTCCACGTCCATTATGGAGACCACCACAACCCTGGCCACTAGCACAGCCAGAAGAGGAAAGCCCCCTACAAAAGAGCCCATCAGCCAGGTAAGTGTGCGGATTTCATTCCTTCCTGTTGGACTTGTGGTTATGAAAGTGGGCATTTTTCTAAAATGTGATTGTTTCTGATCTCAGGCGTTATGGTTTCCTTTGAGTCTTGTTTAATACAGTGCGCTCAGTTTAACTATGAAATGTGTATACAAAGTTGATTTGGGATTTGGACTTTTATAAATTGCTTTGTGTTGGTTCACTGCTTGTCTATAGTCTTGATTCAGTAACCTTAGTCTAGCTCAAGCTGAGAGGGTTATCTGCTAATTACATAGGATTTTCACTTTTAAGTTAAATGAACAAGTTAATGTAATAATTTGAAAGGCCTTATTTGTTCAAGCTTGGTATTTCATCAAAATAAAATGAAAGCAAATTTGAAAATCCTAGAGAAATTGCCTGCAAAAGGTCTATTGTATTGGAAGTCGTAAAGTTTTGAGTTGGTAGGTATGTGGCTGTCATGGTGAACGGTAGATGTACTCTCTTACTGTCTGTAAGCAATGCACACTGTTATCTGAGGAAAAAGACCCAAAATATGGTACTTAAAAACTGGCTTAGATTAGCATATTTTGTATGATATGTGGCTAACTGCCTTCACCTAGACTGCACTTGAGTTTACTGTTCAATTTTACGTCAACAATTTTCGAAAAATATATTTTAAATATTGAATTTGTACAACAGGGAAGTATATTAGTAATTCAATTCAGGTATACTTCTTGATTGCCTAACATGTATCAGGCATTGGTTTAGGTAATGGCATTACATCATGGAAGAACAAGAACACAAATAAACTGCCTATCTCATAGAGCTTACATTTTATGAAAAGCTATTAGAATGCTGTTGAAATGCTATTCTGATTGACATGTATTATCTTTGTCAATAATCTGTGGTTAATTGTCAGATTGTGTGTTCTCCTTGGTCCAAAATAGATTGTTTCCTTTTGTTTTTAAGAGTGTCTTCAATAGGTGCCATATAAAGCTTTTCCAAATACATTATTTCTCTAGAAACCCATATTCTAAAGACGTGAGAATGATCAAAATTATTTTTAAATTGTTTTTATTCCATGTGTTTGAAACAGACCAAGTGTTAGAATTAGAGAATAAAAGCAAATTTTGTTGTATCAGCATCCTATCTACTAATTAACGTATTTTTACGAGAGAAAGAAGAAAATAGATTCTGGTTTTTATTTTGAAGGAAGAGGTGGAGGGAAAGAATAGAGGAAGAGAGAATGTCCTAGGAGAAGAGAGATGATCAAAGTTGTAAATTCATAACTGTAGTGATGGATATATGTATCTATGTGCAGCGTTTTCCTCCCTCTCCCCCCCCCCGCCCCTCTGCATTTGGCCACAAAGTAAAATGGATAGTCTAAAATGATGTTTATCAATATATATTTATTGATCACGCTCCATGTGCCATACACCTGTTTGGTACTGAGGATATGTTAGCAACAACAAACAAAAAACCTGCCCTTATGGAATAATATATTTTAGTCAGCATGTGGCTTAGGGTGTATTTTGTTGATTTTTTCTATCTTGTTTGGGTTTATGACATTGTTGATAATAACACTTAGCACCTTGGATAAACACTTCTGACTTCAGGTTTATTCTTGCTCAACAGCTCCATTTGATATTATTTTCCAATACCTCACTGGTTATTAGTTACTGTGGTTGTTGGTTTAATGTTTATTTAACAATAATCAAGTTAAGGTGAATCATATATAGAAGAAATAAAGCACAGAACAATTGATAGACTATTTCATTCAAGTAAAATAATTCATAAAAGGGCATTCTAGGATAATCAGAGTTGAAATATTCCTATTAATAGAATTAGAAAGAACCAGATATTTTTCTTAGTAGTTTTGTTTCATCATTAATGAAATTACAGTTGCAGAAGTTCCTAGGTAAACCAGATGTATCCCAAAATAAGGAGAAAAATTATCAGCTTTGTTTTTGTGTATTTTATCAATTAGTAACTGCTATATATTAAGAAATTATGTTTTAATAAAATGTGTAAAGTAGCTATTTTATTTGCAAGCTGAACACCTACAAATGAAGAAATAAAAATTAATGTATTTTATCATATTAATATAATAGGAAAACAGTTAACTGCTCATTAATTGTCAATTAAAGAGCCTCTTTTATTATAAGCTATAACATGTTTAAAGACAGCAGTGCTTCATAGAGGTAAATGATCTAATCAATTAGTAATTACTTGGTTCATTTGAGGAGGCATTGACTTCAATAAAAGATTACTAGTTTCATTAAAAGATAGAGATGTTACATTTTTAGATTTTTTAACAGACCAAATATAGCAATTATATAATTTGGATTAATATGTTACAGATATTCAGTTATAGCAACAGTGTCTTAAAGTTGGACTAATAGTTTTTAAAATTGTCTTTTTTATAATGATCTGTATGTGATTCAGCTAATGCCTGTATAAGGGGGGAGTCAAAGGAAAGAAAGGAAGCTTTTTGAGTAACAGAATAATTTGTTGTGAATTTTCTTTACCTCACAATTGATTTTTAAATCACCCTCCAATTACAAAGATAACTAATACATGTAGATTTTCAACATATCTTTCTTAGAACTGTCAAAATCTTGGAAGTTTAAGTGATTTGTAATGCTAATTGCAGAACTGTAACCTTTGACCCATTTTTGCAAGTCAGATGAAGCATCTTTCTTTAAACTCTGTCTGTAGTACAAACCATCCCTCTGTGCTTTTATCAACTGCCTCACTGCATTGTGTGCCAGCAAGGGTCATTTTATTTTCAAACACCATCCCAGACTGTTTTCTCAATCAAAGTGTATTTTCCTCAGTGATAACACTGAACCACTTTAGCTGTAGTGGCACTGTACCTTGGGGTGATTGCATGTTTGAGAACTATGGAAACAGATTTTTGGTCAAGCAGAATTAAATTGGATTCATTTCAAATAGATGAGATGAGTTTTTTGGGGGCCATCCTGCAGGGCAAGTAGTAGGAGAACTGTGTTTTTGGTTTTCACAGAGTCACAGAACATAAAATAGTATTCATCAAAATGTCATCTCATAAGATCTAGTTTACATTGCCACTTAAAAGTAAAAATCTTCAAAAAGAAAAGTTTTTCTTCCCTGATTAATGAACAATTTTCAGACTGATGTTTACTTAAGAAAGGCATGGTTCCTATGATGAACTAAAGAGTACCTTTTCCAACCCTTATGGTTAAATGGCTTTTTAAATGTGACTATAACAATATTGATACCTTTTACTAGTATATGGATTATATAAACTTCATAAAATTTGTTTTACTTAGAATACTTAACATATAAATGTTTCCATAAGACATGCTCATCTCAAAAAACCAGAAATTTCCTATAATGCTAATCTCAGAAAGTGATGATTTGCAAATATTTGATAGTATAAAGATTTTCAGGATGCTAAGAGCTTCCTGGGGATAGGGGGAGGAATTTCATGCAATATTTCTGGCTGTTAAATGATCCCTCCACTTTTGTATAATTTGGCAATGTCTTACGGGTATATATGTAGCTTTACATACATAAGTAAATGTGAACCAACATGCAAAGGGCAATATTCAGTCCTGTTGGTTGCCAGGCTATAAAGGAAGGAGAGTGGAACCCTGCGATTTCTTTTAAGATCAAGATTGTGACATTTATTCTGGTGCAGGCTTTGTATCACATTTTGTGATCTTTTAGGTGCTTTCCTTTAAGAATAGTTTACAAGCTCTGTACCTACTGTAGAGAATATGGATTCATTGTAATGCCTTTTACTTCGAGAGTGCAGTGTGATGGAAAGAGCCAGTGAATCAGGAAACCGGGTTTCCACTTTCAGCACAATCACTACCTTGTTGTGTAACTTGGACAAGTTGCTTAATTAACCTCCCTGTACTTTGTCCTGCTACCTCCTTACAAGGGGATTGAACCAGGAATCTCTTGAATTATACTGAGCTCTAAAATTTCATTGTCTCTAGCAATGAGGCGCTTAGGTCTTCTGATGATTATTTAATGAAGCACAGGTTTCATCCTTGACTTTTACATAGCATGGCCATGCCCTCTCGATTGGCCTGTATCACCCTCATGTACCTGGTGTCCCAGTGTAATTATTATTCATAGTATCCCTTTTCTACTCTCAAAAGCTCCCATTTTAGTCTAGAAATTATATTGCAGTCTTCTTGTACAACAGACATAAATCCTTCTTTGCAAGAAAATCATACTTCATAAGAATAATACATAGTGAAGCCCTATCTTTACATTTCAAACAGAAACTGGTATCTTTACCCGGTTTCAGGAGTCGATAGGGTTTTTCATCTCATTTCAAAAAATCTTAAGAAAGGAGAGAGAAGAAGGCTTTGGAAGAGTCTGGTTCTTGACTGGAAAGAACAGTTTGCAGCTGTTAGTAAGAAATTAAATTATGGAGTGGAGCTGAATCAGCAAATATGAAGGAAATGTATTGGAACAAGTCTGTGGTTCCAGTTAGGCCTTTTCTTTCTTTCTTTCTTTCTTTCTTTCTTTCTTTCTTTCTTTCTTTCTTTCTTTCTTTCTTTCTTTCTTTCTTTCTTTTCCCCAGAGTAGAGTTAGCAAATCTACTCAAGCAAATGAAATGTTGGGTATTTAAAAGAATTGCTAGGTTGTCAGAGAGATGTATATTTCACATATGCAATGTCCTATAGAAGTCAATGGCATTTTATTCTTGTAGAATGTCTCACAAAGAAATTCAACTAGTATTCAAGCAAGAGTATCTGTATATATTGGGCACCACTGTTGCTTCAGAGCAGATTTCAATATACTCATGAAAAAGTAATACTATTTGCTTAAAAAATGTAAATAGAGTGCACAAATATTTCCATGAAAAATATTTAAAATTAACAAAATACATTTTGTAACTTCAAAGAATAAATATTTTATTTTTTATTAAAAATATTAATGAGCCTTAGCAGTGGCTTCATTATTAAAAATAATTGCATTACTTATAATTATGTATGTTCTCATAACCATTCTGCATTTGAAAATACTGATGACATGAATAATTAATTTTATTTTCCCTAGCCCAATCGTTCTGCTGAATTCACTTACATTAATGTGCATTTTTACAGCAGATTTTTAGTGCATATTGGAAAGAAAAACACTTGGGTATAGATTTTAAAATATATAGAAAGGCATATGATCCTGAAACTACTGGTGCTGGGTAAGAAAAGTATAATTCATTGTCATTTTACATGTAGATAAGCAGGAAGGTATTTTCCCCCTCATTACTGATAAGCAAAAGGACCAAAATATATACATTTTAAAGAGCTTAAGAAAATTCTCCTGCTCAGTATTTTTTCCTTGAGGTCTAGAGGTTTCACACTAGATGTAGTCATTGTTGGTGGATAAAACCTTGGTTTTGAGTAATCTTTGGACAAGGATAGTTCTATATAAATATATCCATCCATCCATCCATCCATTCCCTTAAAACATGTTTGCTGAGAACTTACTATGTACTGGTTAATGTTCTACTCACTGGAAATACAGTGTTGAACAACATTACTTTGCTGCACAAAGCTTACATTCTGTTGGAAAAGATGGACAATACAGATCAGAGCAAAGAGGATACTTGGGACATCAGGTGCAGTAGGAGAAAAGCAGAGAGGAGAGGGGGCTTGTGTGGGGGATGGTCATGACGTGAGAATCCTTTTTGAATAGACATGCGCAAATTGTTAGTTATATAGGCATCGATTAGAATAGAACATTGGCATATTGAAATTCAGACTTAATTCTCTGATCCAGCAGGACAGTACCCTGTGCGAATAGTGCCGGTGGCAACTAACTGCTATATTAGGAAACTAGAAAGCAGGGGGGAAAACAAAATTGGCAACAAGATTGATTGATTTGTTAGTGTTTTTTGTTTGTTTTTAGGGAAGGACACTGGCAGGCTAGTGCTAGAGCCTGCTCTGATTGGAGTGTGGTTTTCCCCAGGAAGGCAAACAGGGCACAGCTGGAGCCCTGCGGTGTGCTATGTGGCTTCAGGTGTGTGGTAGCGGTAAGGCTGGGTCCTGTTGGAGAGGCGGCTGAGGGTGGGCTGGGATGCTCTGAGCATCAGGAGCAGCTCAGAGAATGTGGGAATCAGGCCTAGGTGGTGCCACTGAGACTGCTCTTGCCAGAGGCAGCCCATCTCTCAGGGGGAGTTCTATGGGCCAGCAGAGGAGTCCTGGAATGAGAAACACCTGGATACCTGACTTACAAACTTTTATGGAAAGATTCTGCTCATGCTGCCTATCAGGCAAACCCCAATCCCTGTGAGTGCCTCCCTGCAACCCTCACCCAGCCACAATGAGAAGGAATTTCACCCCAGGGGCCCAGCCACGTGCAGGGAAATGGGATCTGGCCCAAAGGCTGTGTAGGAGCATGGCCGCCAGAGGCCAGAATGGAGGAATGAACTGCAAATTCCATGTCCTGTGTGGTCCTATGGACACAAGACACTAATGAGTGTCTGGTTAATTATATCAGACTTATAATCAAATTCCAGGGTACATATGTGTGTGGGGAAAATATGAAGTATAGTTTGTATTATTATTATTCTACACATGAGAAAATTGGGGCATGGAGAATGAAAGAACCTTCCCAAGGCTATGCAGCCAGGTTCTTTTCAGAGTACTTGGAGGTGATCTGCTCCTCTGCTCTTCAATATGGCCTGTTTAGAATCTTGCCACTTCTTGTCTTCTCATAGTAACTAGCTCCGTGTGATCTCCACCCAGGTGTCAGATTGCTCTTTCAAAAATGCAGATATGGTCATGGCCTTCCCTTTTTCAGCACATTCAGGAAGTGAGGAAGAAGGGCAGCTTCCTTGGGTGATCCCCCTGGTCCATCCTTTAGAGCTGGCCTCCTGTCTGCCTCACTAGAAGGTCTAGTCTAGCTCCATTCTTTTCCCTGATCTGATGAAGTAATTACAGCGATCTCTAGAGATCCTGCCATTTCCCACCTGGGTCCTCTGCAGGGAAAGCTCTTTCTTCACCCACCTGATTCTACGTTCTGGGAGCTCAAGTCTAAAGAGGCAACACTGTCATGGGGTGTTAGGGCAGTGAGTGTGATGGTCAGGGGCATTGGCTCCGGTAGCCAGAATGCCTACCTAAATCTCAGCCTTACTTCTCCCACATGCTGTCTGCATTACCCTAGCCTAGGCAAATTGCATAGCCTCTCAATATCTTTGTTTTCCACCTATAAAATGGAAATTGGGGCTTCATCAACTATTGTGATGATTAAGTGAGTCAATGTGCTCTGTGAACTATATAAAATTACTGCTACTTAACAATTCCTTATTACAAAAAAAGAGGAAATTGTATACAGTTCATTTTAACATATAAAGAAGTGTCTGACACATGCAACCATTATAGTAATAATGGTTTTGTGCAAAAAGCATTCCTCAGGTACCAAGTATAAATTAAAGCATTTTTTACCTTTAAAGCTGTTTTCTCTGCCCTTGAAGAAATAGCTCTGAATTGATGTTTCTAAATCAAAGCTTCAATTGTGTGGCATGTAAGGAGCTGAATTCTCTATTGAATGAGGTGTTCCCCACAGGAAGGCAGCACCATTCCCCTCTAACATGTCTGTGGGACGGGGAGGCGGGGAGAAGATGACTCCGGGGGAGAGTTGTCATTGGCATTCAGTGGGGGAGAGCCACGAACATTAAATACACTGCACAGTGAAGAACTGTCTACTGATCCCCATGCCCGGATTATTATCAACCTCCCACCACCATTACGACCAATCTAAGCAACTATTGACTGAGCAGTTCAGAAATTTCCTATCCCTTTTTCCCAGCTGTTCTCAGAAGCTAATTCACAGTATGGTACTGCTTCTTACAGCTATGACTCCTTATAACTGTCCTTGATAACATGTTTTCATTAAGGAGCTTAAAATTGTATGATATAACTCATTTTTCAACATGGGTATTGAATGCATCAAATGCTTCCAGCTGTGAGTTGGACTAAATTGGGTTTGTGATTCTTGTTGTAATCTCTTTTGCCATAAGCTTTATTAGCATTGGAGAAATACAATGACTTAAGACTTTGCAACTAATTAACATGTGGCGGTAATTTCAGTGATTTTCTCAGATAGGACTGGTGAGCGTGGCACCTTCTTGATATTTCTAGTCTCAGTTGTAGGACAAAGTAATATATTTTTATTAAATAAGTAGTTAATGTGGAAGTAGCAAGAATATAGTTTTATTTTTTGTCTTAGTGTTGATCAGCATTACGAATGATTGGACCATTATGTTTTGCAAAATTATAGTTATCAAATACATAGGTATGTTTGTATTCTACCTACTGATTTATTCCTCAGTTACATGTAATAATCTTCTTTGAGGGAGAGGAGGAAACAAATCATCTGAGAATTTTAAAAAAAGATAATTTTGCATATAAGGGTGTTAACAATGCTTACTTTTTTTTTCTTTCATGATAAATATAAAACAGTAAGCTAATATATAGTCAAGATTAAATTTCTATGATAATTTCTTACATTTTCATCACCTAAAACATATATTAGATTTTGTTATCTGTTAACATTACTGAAAATTTAATATATATGTGTGTGTGTGTGTATATATATATGTATATATATATATGTATACACACACACATATATATATATATATACACGCACACACACACACACACACATATATATGTTTAGCTAATTAGAAGAGAAGGTTTAGCTAATTAATCTACCTTTATAAAACACTTACCAAATAGTTTACACTGAATTCTCATCATCACTATTCTCTTAATGTAAGATTCCAAGCAAATAACATTAATGTTAACGAATGATTTCTCCAATAAGCACTCTAAATGAAATTGCACAAAACATAAGCAGTGTATATAAATGCATGTATGTCTGTGTCTTTTCAACCATGGCATATGTTCCCTGTAAATACATGATGATGTTACATAAAATTACAAATTAGCTGATACATTTTTGTGTACATAACATATAAAATGCCCTTTTCAAGGTATTATATTCTTCAGGATAAGGGTGCGGTATCTAGAGGATTTAGAGTTTTAAAACAAGAACCATTTCTCAGACATTTAGATTATCAGTAAATCCATGCATAAATTATAAAGGTCCTGAAATCAACAATAGCAAAGCTTTTGTACATCACAGATGTACAGTCTATTATTAACAGCATCACTGACAAAATTGAAACTCAGAAACTAATTTAAAGGAAGGAGGGTATTTTGGCCCCTTTGTAATAACAAGCACATGGAAGCAACAGACTTTTATTATTTCACATGCCCCGAGTGTTGACAATGTGCTAGACACTGCCCTGACCACGGAATTACCCACATTCTGTGCAAAGCTTCTTCTAAAATAGATGTTATCATCCAAACTATAGATTTGATAGGTTAGAGGGTGGCCTCAGCCCCCTTGCTACTCTTTTGGGATTTTCCTAGTCAGGCAAGATCTGGAGACAGCCCTGAAAGCCACGCGGGGGAAGCGAATCATCTCCATCCTCACATGCAAAGAAGACTGGCTGCTGAGGAAGCCTCAATACCATTTGTTACATGTGTGGCCATCAGTGTTGGACTATTGCCTGGAGTAAAATATGAGCCAGTATAATGGGAAATTTATTTTTTAAAATTTATATTTATTATTGAAAGTATCTCACATGTCTCCTTTTTGTCTTCCCATTGACCCCCTCCACCTTGCAGATATTCTGGGGAGCATCTCCAAAACTTGCATAGGCACAGGTCTTAGTGTTGCTGGAGAATTAAACTCTTCGATCACTCCTGGGAGTGAGGGTGGCGGTTCTTGGGGCGCTGCTAAAGGAAGCATTTTCAGAAGCTTCCATGGATAGATGATATGTGGAAGGTTTTATTGGCGTGGCGTTATATTTTTCTGGTTCCAATGTCCCACTTCCCCCAGGCTAGTCCTGAAAGAGGGGCAGCTGGGAGTTCAGAGTCTGAAACAAGGCCAGAGTCCAGAGCTTCGCTCCACATTGTCGCTAAGTGTGGTTCAGCATTCAGGCCAAATTAAAGCCTAGTAGTCCATGTGCAGAGTCCAATATGGCCGTGCACCATGTGGGCAGAGAGGAGTGTGCCCCTGCGACAGGAGTCACAGGACCCAGGGGCCTGGAGACAAGAGGGAGAGGCTCCTTTGTCTAGATTAGAAGTATATATACCATTTAGATTTTCCACATTTGCAGTAGCCACGCCCGCTCTGGCCAATTATCTGTTTCCAGGTGTGGTTGACTGGCAAGCATTTTCCCACATCACTCAGACCTCACTGCGTATGTGTCTAAACTGCCTTTGTCTAGTTCCTTTCCCTATCAATCAACAGGCAATAGACTTGGAGAATGTTAAATGCAGCTTTTTTGTGTGTGGCAAAGCTGTGTAAATGGTATGACTATATTATTTGGTCCTTCACTCCTTTCCTGTTAAATAATAACCAGGTTATTACATTGGCTTCATTAGTATGGCATCTGGAATATAGTAGGTGGTTACTTTTTCTTTGCTTAGTATCCCTGTCCCCTCTCTGTCACCCCCTTTTTTTTTATTTTCTCCTTTCTCTCCTTTCTTCCTTTATGAATTAAGACCCTATTTAAGGTATTGCAGATTCACACAGGATGACCCAAATCTTAAATAAGAGCAATGGGCCTGAATTTGGCCAGTGGCATCCAAGGACAAGATAACAAATATATTTGACTATAGATTCCCCAAAGTACTGGCAGGCTGACCATACAAGGGGTCTATTTGCTATACCGTGTTATGCTAGCTATTCTGAGATCTTCACTGTACAGCCCAGCATTGAAAATTTGGCAGTAAAACTTTGACCTTGGAACACTTGAGGGAAATGCATTTTCATATTTCTTACACCTCTTAGATTACCTCTACAGCAGTTATCCCTAAATATGTACCAAAAGCCTGTATGCACAGCTAGAACACCGTGTCAGTACTTATGTCCATAGAACCAAATGGAATATCAATTTATTTCAAAAGAAAATAGAAAATGTCTACATCGCACTAAAGGGAAATCCTCTGATTCTAATGCCCATATTTCAGAAAGGAAAAGGATTCATCAAGATACTTTCAAATTTTGTGGTGACATTTCTATAATTGACATTTTAATGCACATTAGCAACTGGCCACTAGTAATTAATCCAGACAGAGTCAACTTGTAACCACATCAACAAGTAAGACATCACAGGGCAGCCAGATGACCCACTTGCTCTGTTTTGAACTGATGGCTTTCTACTGTTCAAAGTAAGAATTTTTATTACAGTTTCAGATAGAAGTTTTATTACATTTGTAAGTAGAATTGTCCATGTTTTATTCAGTTGCCTCATTTTCTTATATACTCTTGTCAGCCTGTCTTTGCATTCTTTATTACTTGGAAATTTGATTCAGAAAAGGGGGAAAAAAAAAAAAAGGAGCGAGTGTAAAGCACCTCGTCTGAAATTTGTCATTGTTATGGCAGCGATAATTAACGACTCATGTTCCTTAAACAAAAATGCAACATTCCACTTTTGTATGTTGCCTCCTCTGCCAGACGTGTCCTGTTTCCTCCTTTTTTCCTGTGCTGCACCTCTACCTGTGATCTTATCAATCATTAGCTCTACATTTGTCAAGTTCTAAAGCTTTGCTAATCTCAAAGGTACAGGCTCATTTTACACTTTTCATTTCACCTGAAGTTTTCCCAAACAACCCCAAGCATCATGTATTTCCTGTTTTCATAGCACCGTGGAGAGTGATAAAAAGATATTCAGGTAAGTAGCTAAATACATCACTATCTATCAGAGCTTATAACCTCACTTTAGTTTTCTTTTTGATAAGTACCTTAAATTCAAGACCTATGCCTTATTAATCTGTGCATGCTCGGTGCCTGACATGGTACTTGGTGTAAAGTGGACACTTAGGGAATAGCTTATGATTAAATTAATTAATGTACATACACAGGGCATATTCCAGTGCTGAGGTAAGTACTGTGGGTTGCCTAATCCTAAATTTTCCTGGATTGGTCAATATTTGCCAAGAACAAAGATGGTACATATAGGAAGATAATAAAATAAGTTGTTTCCTTCATACACAGAGTAAATACAAAGCCTTTAAATACAGGTGTTTTTAAAAATTATATCCATATTTATGCAAGCGAAAGGAATGGATATGGTATACAGGAAGCATAATTCTCATTTCAGTTTGTACTGTTGACATTTATATAAGTCCGGGAAAGAAGTTCCCATAGTTGCCCCTAAGATGGACAATAGAAGGATATAAAGCAGTATGATTTTGCCTAACTGGGACAGGTGAGTGGGTATAAAACACTTCCAGAGGTTCGGTAGAGTCTCATCATTTTGGGGTTATTGTGGTTTATCTAGGTGGGGAGGGACAGTGCTCATGGTCCTCTCTTTGGAGGAATATATTATCACTGGCATAATTTAGAATTGCTGACACATTGTAAAAATAAAAAGCATACTTTTTCTCTTCTCAGTTAAAGATTTCACTGCACACTTTTGTTCTTCTAGCTTTTATTTTTGTGGGACCTTAGGAGGGAGAAAGATAAAAAGCATCTATATTCTTTGCCAACTCGAACAGGACATTAAAGCTACCACTATGACACCGGGAATTTATATGGTTTGGTACTGCCATTAGTCACTGTGCTGAAAAGAATGACTGCTGTATTTCCAGTAACTTCTTTTCATATTCAAATGACAGATGAGGAGTCTCCTCTCTGCACACAATTAATCTTGTTTTTAATTTTTAACAGATTCTGAAATATAAAGAAATCAATATGTGGTCTTCACCATTTCTGAATTCTGAGCTTCCTACTCTTTCATTAGCTTACTGGAGGCCCGGTGCATGAAATTCATGCGCTGGAGGAGTGGGGTTCCTCAACCTGGCCTGTGCCCTCTCACAGTCCAGGAGCCTAGCAACTGATCTCCCCAAAGAGGTAGGCCCTGCCCATCCAGCCAGGGCTTCTCAATGGATCACCCCAAAGAGGCCCACCCAGCCAGGGCTCCACACTGGATCACTCCCACAGAGGGAGGTCCCACCCACCTGCTGCAGCCTGGGTCAGTGGCATGGGCCTCCTTCTTTGGGGTGATCATGGGGTGATGGCCGGGCCCCTGACCAATCGCATCACACCTGCCTTGGCTGGCCTGATGCCAGTGGGTGTCATAGCATGGTCATCCTGAAGGTCATCTGGATGGTCAATCTGCTGTTCCGTTGTTCACTCGATTTGCATATTGCCCTTTTATTATTATAGATTAACCTGCTGAAGCAGTTTCTTGAGTATGCCGAAGAATCTTTTAATCTGCCCAGTTTGACCAAGGTTAGCAATAATCATTTGGGCTCAAAGAACAATCACAAAAATTCAAAATGATTCCATGGTTGATAAGGCCTGAGTTATTTTGCATTATTTTATTGTCTTTCATTTCTGATGGTTAGAATTAGATGATGTGATAAGCGAGCAAAATAGACTTCAATCTCTCTAATATCTTATCTTTAATGAAATCTTAGAAGAAAATGGCCTTATATTTCTGACTTCATAAACCTCTATTCATCAATGGAGAAAAGCCAAAATGAAAAGCTGGGTATAGTTTTGTTGTGGTCCAATTCAATTTGTTCCAGAGAATAAGGAACAGAAATATTAGAGAGATAGTAAGAGTAGTGATGGAAGAAGAGGAGGATTTTTTTGTTATTAGCTGTATTCTAACATTCCAGATTGACTTGGGAATCATTCGCACATTAATTCAGATGGAAATTAAAGCAAGAAACTCAGAGTCTAACAAAAATAAAAAGCAAAAAAAGAGAAACATGTTACATTTAAACCTAATCATATATGGTTATCATGACCTATGTTTTGTTTATAATTTCAAAGTTAACTGTCCCTAAGCAAAGATAGATATTCTATTTAAATTGGATTAAAATAAACTTTGTCCCCACCATTTTTAAGTTCCAGGCCTATCTCATGTATTAATCAGTGTTTACTGTGTTGCAAAGTACTCCCAAACCTAGTCACTTAGACACAATTATTTAGCTCATGATTCTGTGGTTCTACAGTTTGCACTGGGCTCAGCTGGGTGATGATTCAACTAGTTCATATGTTGATGATCTGCTGCCAGATAGACTAGGGACTGGCTGATCTAAGATGTCTCAGTTAGGACAGCTTCTCTGTGCTTCACATGTGCCTCATCCTCTATCTTAACACAGAATTCCATGCGTGAGAGTGGGACTATACAAAACCTCTTGGGCCTTGGGGTCAGAGCTTGCCTAACTAACATTGTTTTTACTGCATTTATAAAGCAAGTCACAAGATCAGCCCGGATTCAAAGGAGAGGAGTTGCAGGAATTGTGCCCATGTTTATACTTGAGCACAAAGAAAATGAACGATAGTAATATTTATGTTTCAGACATACAACAGCCTATGTGTGATGTGATGTACATTTTAATAAATGAAAACTCAAATGAAGATGAACAAATGCATATACAGATTTATCAAAATTTGAAAATGTTGGGTCAACAATAGTAAAACTGGCTCTGTCCGTTCTACCCAGTCTCCCAGATAAAGGTTGTGTTATTCATTCCTTTCTGGCACGTGCTGAATCACAACAGCTAATTTGATTAGTTCCATAGACAGAAGATGCGATAGGAAGCTTTCTCCCCTTTCCTTCCTAGAGGTCTCATCAGCAAACTTTGATGGTCAAAGATCACATTATTCAAAGATCACTCTACTGCAAAGTACATGAATCTCTTTTGAGGTACATCTATAATCTTTCATGATCTTGATTTAATAAGCCTGTCATAGTCACTCTTTGTGTCTCCATTATACATAAACCCACATACCTACACATTTTCCTCAATTTCATATTTTAGGTTATTTTATCTTATAATATGCTATGCAGTTGTCATAATGTACTCCTTCACTATATTCTCATTCAAGCCATAGACTAAAGAAAATGTCAAAACTTCCAATAAGATCATTCATTATTTCTCTTCTCTGATGATAAGAATATTATCTGGATTGCAATCTATTTCCAGAATTTTGCTTATAATTCATCTTGATATTTTTATAAAATTTGCATAAATATCTGGCAGAAGTTAACAGGTGTTTGTTTTTTTTTTAATTCTCAATCTAAGAACATTTTCAAGAAACAAAAAAGATCACTCCTCTTCCAGTAAGTGGGTAGAGAGAGTAAAGCTCTATGTGGGAAGGAAAATCCAAGTAGTTAGAGTTAGAGAATATGTGTTATGGATGGAATGTTTATGTTCCACCAAAATTCATATGTTGAAATCCTACCTTCAAAGTGATGGTATTATGAGATGACGCCTTTGGGTGGTAATTATGACTAGATGAGGTAATAAGGGTGGGCTCCCCATGAATGAGATGAGTGTCCATAAGAGAGTCACAAGAGAGCTTGCTTCCTGTGTATGCTCTCCACCGTGTGAAGAAGCAATGAGAAGTTGGCAGTCTGCAACCCCAACAGAACTCTTACCAAAACTGTGAGAAATACTTTTTTGTTGTGTATAAGCTACCAAATCTGCAGTACTTTGATATAGCAGCCTGCACCAACTAAGAAAATATCTTTTTTAAAAATATATATTTTATTGATTTTTACAGAGAGGAAGGGAGAAGGATAGAGAGTTAGAAACATCGATGAGAGAGAAACATCAATCAGCTGCCTCCTGCACACTCCCCACTGGGTATGTGCCCACAACGAAGGTACATGCCTTTGACCAGAATCAAACCTGAGACCCTTGAATCCACAGGCCGACGCTCCATCCACTGAGCCAAACCAGCTAGAGCAAAAATATGATATCTTGATTCAAGTGGTATGAATTCCTAGGACAGCAGAAACAATGATATTCAAATGTAGATACCAGGGGAAACCTAACAAAGCTAAAAAGATGTGTTTGGGAAATTATCCAAGCTTTTGATTTAACTTCCCCATGTGTAGCCTTCTTATTGCAAATAACCAAGTTACATTGGCTTTTATTTCTTCCTGAGATCTGCAGTTAATAAAATGTTCTCCTTTTGGCATCACTTATCCTCGTCGTTCTGTGATGAAATGGAAGAATGAAATATAAGAAAGGCATGTAGATTTAACTCTGTTTAAGACAAGTAGAACCAAGTTTAAATTTTGATGAATGCTAGTTTTTTAATTACATTCTAATACAGGCCAATCACCTCTGCTAAAGTGTACTTATGTATTAGACAATATATAAATTATCAAAGTAGACTTTAGAATAGCATTATTCAGGTAAATCAACCAAGAAAATACATTTTTAGAAAGAAAATGGAATATTATGCAAATAGTTAAGGTATCTATATATATAAAAGCCTAAGCAACCTGCTGACTGGTAGCTATGATGTGCACTGACCACCAGGGGGCAGACGCTCAATGCAGGAGCTGCTGAGCTGTGGTAACTTGGCAGCTGCAGTTCTCGTGTGATGTGCCCGCAACCAGAGAGGAGGGAGCCTGATTCTGGGGTGTATCACTGGAGAACCACCCTCTCACAATCCAGAACCCCTTGGGGGATGTTGGAGAGCCTTTTTCGGCCCAATCCCCACAGGCCAGGGGGACCCCACCAGTGCATGAATCCATGCACCAGGCCTCTAGTAGATCTATATGGGTGTGAGCAATGAACATTACCATGTTTAAGTATTTACACTATTTCATTTATTTATTATGTAAATGCTTGTGAAACATTTATTGTAGGAACAATATTATACTAGGCAATGTAGAAACAGCAGTGGACATACTGGATTCAAAACCGTGCCATAATGGTGCCTAAATTTTAGTGAGCATAGAAAAATATAAACAAAATGCATAAGTAAATTATATTATCTCATAGTAAATGCTCTAAAGAAGAATATTAGAAAAGAAAACTAGGTAGTAATTTCATTAAAAAGGCCAAGTGAAAGGTCTTCATTGACAAGCTTAGTTACCATCAACTGTTCATTGAAAACACCCAATATTAGGTAATATTGTCACTGAATCACTTATTTTCAATTGTGATTGCCTCAACCATGACTTAATAGAACCTCCCTGGTAGCTCCACACAGTGTCTGCACCACCCTGTATTCATTTTTTTGACCACATTTCTTTGTTAATATGAATAAAAATACAAACTCTCCCCTCAGGAAACTGCACAGAACAGTTTGCGTGCAATTTGAGTGTTTCTGAGATCTGGACTTGATCCATGGAACCCAATTAGAAAAAGCTGAAATCACTTTAAAGTTACATCTACTAAAATCACGTAATACTATAGAAACAAATACCTTCACTACTAAAATCACGTAATACTATAGAAACAAATACCTTCATGAGGCAAAATATGAAAGTTTAGAAATAACTCGGCCTTTCTATAATGATGAGTATAACAAAAGATCAGTAAGAATTTGTGATTCAACTTTGTACTAGTCTGCTCTGTCTAACAAAATACCACAGACTGAGTGGCTTAAACAGCAGAAATATATTTTCTCATAGTTCTGGAGGCTGGGAAGGTCAAAATCATGGTGTTGGTTGACTTGGTTTCTAGTGAGAGCACTCTTCCTGGTTTGTACATAGCTGCCTTTTCATTGTCTTCCTATGGCCTTTCCAAGGTGCATGAACAAGATGACAGAAAGAGGTCCTCGCTCCCTTTTCTTACAAGACCAACAATCTTACAGCATTAGGGCCCCACCCTTATGACCCCATTACTCTTCAGTACCTTCTACAACCCTGAAGGTCAATGTGACTATATTTGGAGATAGGAGACAAGCTCCATATGAGACAAGCTCTCCAATTAGAAGCTTACTGTACATTGCTGATAAGACAATCTCTCAACTGGTCTTCTTGTCTCAATCTTCTGTACTGCCACCTAATTAATTCTCATGGTATAACAATAGGAAAGCTTCAGGTCAATTTCGTATCCTCCAGGAGAACCAAAGAAAATCTCAAGTCTAATTTAACTAGGGAATGAACAAGTTAATAATTGCTACCAATATGGGGAAAAAAGTGCTTTTACTCTCTGGCACATATCATCAGACTTTCAGCATATTTAGAAATAATAGGATTCCTAATAATAATGGCTGGCTAGTCACAGTGAGTAGCGTATTTATCATTTTTATTATTCTCCAAAAAGGAATTTTCAAATTGAATGGTAGCTATTATCTCTTTTTTAAGCCCTATATTGAATTATTTTTAACACAGTCCATCTGTTACAAAGGAAGATATATTCATTCATTTTAGAATTGGGTAGGGGGCAATTGTGTCTTTCATTTTATTAGAATCAGTATGTTGCTAAAGAAGGCTAGAGACACCATTGAAACTAGCAAGACCAGGAGATATATTCTCCAATAAGAATACCTCCTCTTTAATTGGTTAATTAAGCACTGGGAACTAGATGCATCTTTCAATCCTTCTTACTAACAGGACTGAACTTTCAAACAATCCTAAAATATTGCAGTCATGGAGAATCTTTTGAGAACATTTCATATGATGCATTTGCATGAGACAAAGTGCATTGATTGCTCTTGGGCATTGATATTTTCCAAGTACACAATTAGGTATATGGAAGAGCAAGTGATTAGTCTCTGACAACTGGAGAATTGGCAAAATTATTATTTGTTCACTTGATCCATCCTCACTGAGTTAAAAGATTTTTGAATTCTGAATTTTGTGAGGGGCTGACTGTACTTTATGCTGAAAAAAAAATAACTCAAAATCTGGCAAAGGAAGTTACATTTTATTAATTTATACTGATAAATACTGAATTATAATTAAGATGGATATAGGAAAGAAAGAAAGAAAGAAAGAAAGAAAGAAAGAAAGAAAGAAAGAAAGAAAGAACATTCCACTAGTAATGAGTAGATAATTTAGAGAAGTGGTCATTAGAGATAACCCTTTGGATTCCATTTGTAACTCACTGCGCTTGATTAAAAATATGTTAAATTATTCAACAATACACCAAGATTAATAGTGTAAAAAGACACTTAGCTGGTGCTCTCTAAGTAACTGTTGAAATAGATAATAAAAATTCTCAATGGTAATCCTTGATAAAGCATTGAGACATGCCATAACTAGTTACTGCTAACTAATAAAATGTATGCAAATTTTCTTCTATGATATTTACACTGCCCAACCAACATCTGAGCTACACTTCAAGACATATCTCCAGTTGTGTATTATCTGTAAATGTTTACTGTCACAGTAAAAAAAAACAACTCTTACCCATGGTTTAACAGGAAAATGTTATTCAAGACTGTTGCAGTATGGGAGAGAAACTGAATTTAACTCCACTGAAACAAAGAGCTAGAGAGGCTGAAGTGGTGATCATAAGCCACTTGTGTTTGCTAATTGACCTTACTCAATGGGAAAGTAAACGTTTGTTTCTTCATGACAGGAGGCAGTTTTCCAATTTGGAACAGGCTGTTCACCTAAGAAGGTTTCTATCTTTCCACAAAGACTTGCAAGATAGGGAAGCTATCCTTCTTGCTAATTACATTTCAAAAGGATGGCTCCCAGGTCACTGAGAAAGACATTCCCTAGGTGATAAAACTGGCAAGAGGTTTTTAAGGAGATTTATATAGATTTTTAAAGTGGCAGAGAAAGAATTTGTAATGATAGCTTTCTAATATAAATGCTCTAAGAAAAGGGAAGTCAAGGCTTACTGTAGTCAGAGAGAAATCTGTGTGAAGTGTAGTCAGATTCAGAGGAGCATCAAGAGTGTCTTGATTTTAAAAAGACATTATTATTTTAGAATTTTGGTCTATTATTTTAAAATGCCCGATGTATCTGTGTTAGGTAGCTGGGAAGACTGGGCAATGTAATAACCAATCTTTGGAGAGGAAATATGTGCACAATTTATATTTATAAGATTGTAAAATCTCCATTGGTATTTCCACAAAAAAAGTTTTAAGGAGCAACATTTTTATGGTCTACTCTAATGAAACTCCCAACTGGTGAATAGTTTATATGATCATTGTCAAGGGCAGAAGTAAGGGAATTGTGAAAGAGAGGAAGAGAAAGAGAGGAAGAGAAGAACTTCTATATTTGCCAACAGATTTTTTTCTCCACTCTTTTTTTATTCACTGGTCTTAGTATTTATTATTGCCCTGACAAGGTGCAAAGCATTAAGAGTATAAACACAAAGATCTTGAAAACAGAATCTCAGGTGAGGGATGAGTATAGGGAGGATAAATCGTGATGGAAAAAAAAGAAATAAAAAACAACCACCACAAAACAGTGTCTCAGCCTATAGTAAACCAACATAATATGACAGAAAGGGGAGTTTATTTACCATTGGAACAATCAAGAAAAGTTGAATGGAGGGGGTTGGTTTTGTGTTAAGTATTTATGTAGCGCTTTTGAGAGTTGGCCACATGGGTAAATTTCCTGGGAGGTGTAGCTTGAGCAAAGGTGTTAAGGTAGAGGGGAGACAGATATTAGAATACACTGGGCCCCATAGGACAGGAACAGGTACTCAGGCTTTATTCCTTGAAAAGGGAGAGTCAATGAAGGGAGTAAGTAGAGGAATGTGTTCAGATTTATAATGTGAGATTACTTTGGATGCTGTGTGAGAAACAGATTTAAGTGAGGCAATAATAGGAGAAGGATTGTATGAAATCAGCTACTTTCTGTAAGTTGTTCTCAAGCCATTGTTTTTTCATACTCCCTCATCTGGGTGATATATGTTCAGGGCTATACTCTTAAAAGGAAGTGAAAGAACCCACTTCCCTGGGTTGAAATAATAACACACTTAATGAATCACAAGGAAAAGGAGTGTGTCCCTTGTTAAACTTCGCCATCCAATTTTGTATTCTGAGTATGCAAGTTTAATGGTTCTTAGGAGAAATGTGTTCTTGGTAATTCCCCCAACAGTTCAGAACTTATTTAAGGTGTCATTAAACCCTTTGAGAGACAGAAGCATGCTTTATGTTTGGTAATTGATGAAATGTTCCCCTAAATAAATTTCACATTGCTGAGTCTGATGACATGAATAATAAATCGTAACCATGGGAAAGCAATGGCCATTTTGAGCAATATGCAGGGAACTGATATTCATTTAGTGTTGAAAAGTAGGACACATTTTCATGATGTACTAGGCTCTCCAGACCACTGTTGTAAACCTCCTGACATTAAAATCAGAGGACATTTCAGGGCCAAATTTGCTAAAGAATATGTCTCTGTTTTAAACACAAAAATTCTGGTATTTCAAATAGCATGTGCGTTAAGATTTTAGTAGGTTTTGCAGTTCAATTGAGTGGACATGCTCTATTCTCGTAGGCAGATGGGGGACTTGGGAGGGTGGAGAGGTGAGGTTGCTGCATTAATAAATGGTCATCAGTAGTTCCCATACTTGGCTAATGTATTTTCTAAGGAAATAGTCTATGCACTCAATATGCCACCTCAGAAACTCCTATGCCTGGATAGTGAAAATAAATATATTGATATCTGCCATGAAACCAATGAGAAAAACCCATCAGCAATTTCTCATAAGCCATTACAAAATGTCCACAGTAGGGATTAGCCTGAAATCAGGCCACAAAGGCTAAAAATTATCCCTTTGCATATTTTCAAAATTAGTTAGGGACTGAGAGTCAACCTGGTGTTGGCTGCGGAGCAGACCTGTGCATTGTCTTCTTGACTTCCCACTGAGTAGTTGGTGACCTTTACCAAGTGCTTAATTTGATTAAGCACCCATAAAATGGGAACACTACAACCTACTTGCAAGATGATCTTAAAAAATTACAACAGCTAGTACCATCTTGGTCCTTGTAGGTGTATAATAAATTACTATTTTCAGAAAAATGTTTAAAACTATAGACAACTCTAAGCATTTTTAAAATTTCCCTCCTGCTTGACCTTGTAATAATTTTCTATTTTCACATACCCTCGTTCTCCCTCACTCTCCTTATCCCAACTTCATTATCTTCAGCTACTTTCCTGAAGCTCATAGCTTCCATTGCCATGTGGTAGCCGCGTGTCAGAGAACATTGCGTATTCATTTCTCCATGTACCTAAGTGTAAGCTCACTCCATTCTAACACCTCTTACTCATCATCCCCACTTCCATGTCTCTGGAAGCCCATCTTCTTAATTTAAAATGTCATTTGTCTAGACACCCATGTTTGATACAGCTCCTCTCACCTAGTTCACAAATCTTCTCCTGGGACTGGTCATAAGAGGATGGTAGGGTATGGTTTGTATATGTCTATTGTAGAACTAGATAAAATGAACATCATGAGTGCAGTGGGTAGTAAGGTCATCTGTGTAAAAGAACATTTTTTTCTCCTCCTCCTCATTCTCTCTCCCACTCACTGTCCCCAACAGACCAAATTATAAATCTCTTCAATGCTTAACCTGAATCTTCTCTGCTGTTTGTGGATATCTTTATAGTATCTCTTTGTAGTGCATTGTTTGAAACATATAGATGGAGTCAATATTATTGAGTATTATGCCTTCTTACAATAACTGTGAATCTCATTCATCTGCTTGTCCAGAATCTTCGTTTTATGTTTGAGTGATCTAAAGAATTAAACAATTTACTGTGGTGAGAAAGCTTCTTGTGAAAAGGGACTAGAACCTGGTTCTCTGAACTCCGGGCTTACCTCCTTGTTACAGATATAATTGATAGGAAGCCTTATCTTCACTGCAAAGAAACTTAGTATTATTCTGTATGATAGCATATATGTATAGAAAAACACCCAAGACAAATCCTCTGGATTGTGTTGACAGGTATTACAGCTCAGTACTCAAGACCTAAGATCTGGATTAGACTTGAGTTCAGGGTCTCGGTTCTTTATCTGATCTGCTATGGAACATCATTTAGCTCCATTTCATATGCATATGTACATATATCAAGCAAGCCTCAGAACTTAATACAAAGCACTATCCTCATTTTATCCTTGTTTCTTCCCTATCAGTAAAGAAGGGAGAACACACAGTCCCTTGGGAGATGGCAGAATGATGAATTACTGCATGATTTCAGCAAGAAGGAGCAATACATGTAGAGACCTAGCTTCAATTGTAAAATGAGAATAATAGTGTCTAATTCCCAGAGTGCTATGATAATTATACACAATAACCAAAGTAAAGTGCTCTGTATAAATGTCAGATACTGTTAATATTGTCCTTGATTTTTCTAGATGACATATATGACCTAGTTTATGTTAAAAATTATGTACGAAAGGACTACTTTACTTTTCTAAAAAATATATTTGAGACTCTCTATAGGGTGTGCAATATAGTCATCCACCCCATTCATCCATCATGATTTTTTACATAAATATTTAAATTTCCTTTGATAATATCCAAGAGAGACCATCCATACGAACAAATTTGGCCAAGAAGTAAATGCTCTATAGCAATTATCCCATTGAACTTTGTTTTTAAAGGTTAATCCATTAGCTTTGCCTTTGTCTTTCTCTCTTTTGAATGTGATGCTGGTTGAACATCCATGAAGCCTTTTGTTAACCTTTTATGCAAAGCAAGTAAAAACCAGGCCCAGATTTTCATTGTAAGCCTGTCATTGGTCACCAGATTGAGTACAGTGATAGGAAAATAAAACATGATGAATTTTCACAGAAAAAAAAAAGTTGACATCAGCCTCTTTCATGTACTTGGGTTCATTTTTAGTTAAATTTAATGCCAGGACAACAGTATCCCATTGGTGTCTACTTATAAATTATAGCACATGTTTTGAAATGGCATTGTAAAAAATGTGATAAAGGTGAAAAGGCTTTCAGATATAATAACTCATAATCAAAATCTCATTTAGAAGAAAGCAGCCTGCAGACTTACAAAGCCAGGAAAAGTAGTGTGACATCTTTTCAAAAAATGACAGGAGAAAGTCTTGGCTGTGATTTATGTTTTTCCTTATGGGTTCTAGTATATATGGAATCTGACATGCATATGCACATATATCAAGCAAGCCCTAGCACCTGCTACAAATCATTATGCTCAATGTATTCTTGTCTGTTCCCTGGTTATCAGTGAAGGGGGTGGAAGACAACAGAATGATGTAGTACTACTTGTTTTCAACAAGAATAGGGAATATACATAGATACTCAACCTTAGCATTAACTAAGGATGGAATTGGTTGCTAAAGAAACTTTATTTCTGCCTACACATAAGAGATTCTGACAACCAATAAATTTACAAGTCACTGAATAAAAATCTAATGTTTTCGTTCCTTGACATTTTTTCAGCAACTATTCATCACAGATGGAAAAAAAAAAAGTAAAATGAAAATGTAGGGCACAACTAAATATAAACAAATCTCCCTTTTAAATATAAACTGAAATTATTTTATACTGCCTTGATTATATTCCAAAGTTTTAGTTGAGAAACTAATTTGCAATTTGTCAAGAATCCACTTAGATTCCAGATTTACATCCCAATTCTAAAATTTGGTAGGAACCCGAATCCTCTGTTTTTCTAAGTGATTTATATATTTTATTTATGTTATGTTGGGGAGGACAAGATTCTTGTGTTGGGGAGTTAATTGTATTACAAAAGTTAGTATCGTTCTATGTACCAAATCATTAAGTGCAAGATTTAATGTGCTTTTAAAATCAGAAAGCACTAAGATACAATTCCTCTCATTTTCTAAGACTCAGTATGAAGGATTGCCATAAAGAAAAATTCCTTCTGTGTTTTTATTGCTTGCAACATTTGTTTTGTAGCCATGGTATTTATATTATCTTTTATGCAGGGAGATAAAAAAAGGAGATCCTTGAATAGTTGATTTAGCAAAATATGTACTAGAGATGATTGCATAGTATATTTTTTAAAGTCTTTCAAAATGTTTTGATCATGGTGAACACATTTTAGGTATTGTAAAGTCTAGGAAGATAGCACTGAAAGATTCTCTTGATTTTAATTAATATCCTTGGCTCCTTTAGTAAAACAAAGGCCAACATTTGACTCTCTAATAATTTGTTTTTGAAAAAGTTACTTTAATATATCTAAACAAGAAGCCTATAGTAATTATTAATATACTAGAGGCCCAGTGCACAAAAATTTGTGCACTCGGAGGGGAGGGGGGTTCCTCAGCATGGCCTGTGCCCTCTCGCAGTCTGTGACCCTCGGGAGATAACGACCTGCTGGCTTAGGCCTGCTCCCGGGTGGCAGAGAGCAGGCTTAATCCATAGGTGCAGCCCCTGGTCGGGCTCAGAACAGGGCCAACTGGGGAGTTGGGGCGCCGCCCCCTGTCATAAACAGAGCAGGGCGGATTGGGAGGTTGCGATTCCACCCTCAGTCATGTTCAGGGTAGGGCCAATTGGGGGGTTGGGGCACTGTCCCCTGTCACACTCAAGGCAGGGTCAATGGGGAGGTTGCGGTGCCACCCCCTGTCACACACAGAGCAGGGTCAATCAGGGGGTTGGGGAGCTCCCCCTGTCACACACAGAGCAGGGCCCATCAAGGGGTTGGGGAGCTCCCCCTTGTCATGCACCAAGCAGGGCCCAACAGGGGGTTGAGGAGCTCCCCCCTGTCACTCACAGAGTAGGGCCGATAGGGGAGTTGGGGCACCGCCCCCTGTCACCCACAGAGCAGGGCCGATCAGGGGGTTGCGGCGCCGCCACTGTCACACTCAGGGCAGAGCCGATGGGGAGGTTATGGCTCTACCCCATCACACACAGAGCAGGGCCCGTGGTGCGGGGGGGGGGGGGCTGGGGTGCCACCCTCTATCACCCACAGAGCAGGGCCGATCAGGGGGTTGGAGCACCACCACTCTCACACTCAGGGCAGGGCCGATGGGGAGGTTATGGCTCTACCACGTCACACACAGAGCAGGGCCCGTGGGGTGGGGGGGTTGGGGCGCCGCCCCCTGTCACACACAGAGCTGCAGGGTGATCAGGGGGTTTGGGCGCTGCCCCCTGTCATGCTGATCCCGGTGCTGGGAGGCATATTACCCTTTTACTATATAGAATAGAGGCCTGGTGCATGGGTGGGAGCTGGCTGGTTTTCCCTGAAGGGTGTCCTGGATCAGGGTGGGGGTTCCCACTGGGGTGCCGGCCAGCCTGGATGAGGGGATGATGGCTGTTTGCAACTGGTTCAACACCCTTCAGGGTGGGGATCCCCACTGGGGTGCCTGGCCAGTCTGGGTGAGGGGCTGAGGGCTGTTTTCAGGCTGGGACTGAAGCTCCCAACTGCTCCTTTTTTTCTTTTCTTTTTTTTTTTTTTTTTCTGGGCCACCTTTAGCTCTGAGGCTCCAGCTCTTAGGCCTCCGCTCCTGAAAGCAGGTATCTGGTTTGTTTCAGTTCTATAATCGAAACTCTGTATCAACTCCAGCTCTGAAATCCCAGCCAGCTGAAAGCTGGTTTCTGGGGTTTTGTTTAGCTTCTATATGTTACAATGTTTCTTAAACTGCAAGCTCAGAGGCCAGCAAGGCAGGCGGGGAACGTTGCAGTCCTCCATCACTGAAGCAAGCAAGCCTCATGTTCAGTTTAAGCTGCCTGGCTGCCAGCCGCCATCTTGGCTGGCAGTTAATTTGCATATCACCCTGATTAGCCAATGGGAAGGGTAGCGGTCGTACGCCAATTACCATGTTTCTCTTTTATTAGATAGGATTCCATATGAGACATCAAAAAGGAAAAGATTCTCTCCTGTCCAAGAAAATTATCTATATGTTTATTGCCTGTCTTTGCTTACATTTGATCTTGTAACATGTGTCAATGTATATTTCCAACCAAAATGCCTTTCCATTCTGCTGTACTAGCAGCTTGCCCACATCCTACACATACTACATAGTGAAGTTTAAAAATTTGGGTAATTAAGCAGGTATTACATACTGTTCTCCCATCCATGACTGGTTTATCCTAAATCTATTAAAAATCTGATGGAACACTGGGAATTGAAATAGGGCATTCTGATTGTTTTAAATTTATATACTTATCAAATAAGTGATATGATTGCATATAGATTTCTATCATTGGCTCATATTTGACTTATATTTAAGACTTTAGAGTATTAACCTGCAAAATGTTAATAATCTAAGAATAAGCTTTGCTGGGAAAAATGTCCAGGTGGGTGAAGTGTTTACAGATGAAAAATATATGTTTGAAAAAATTACATTTTCTTATCAAGAATGTGTCATAAGTACACTTTGAGTTTACAGTTATGAATTTTAGGATTAAAAATGAAACTGCAGAAATCACTCTAGCATTATGGTATTAAAACAGCTTAATCAGAGTGAATATATCAATAAAACCCCTTAGGAAAAAGACAAACCTGGATTTATAAATACTTCTAATAAGGAATGATATACAACCATTCTTTGATTATAAAATATGCCTGATACATTTTTTCTTTTGTTCACAAATGAAAATTATAAGTAATTTGATGCCTCTGCCACTTGAATTTTGAGTAGGAAAATGGGAAGTGCCCCTTTTACAGTGTATCTAACAAATAGCTACACACATACTCTTAGAGTGATGAGCCTGGCCTTCAATAATGTTCCACATGTTCTGAAACTCCTTTGTCTAACCAATCAAGACCTATGTCTTAAAGGCCAACGATTCAAGGCAGGATACTAAAGGAAAACAGAAGGGCATATTCTCGTCCTCAAATAGTTTTGAAACTTGTTAGCAAGACCATAATAAAACTAAAACAGGAAAACCTATTTTATAATAAGTGCTAAACTGGGAATGACTATAAGGACAACTAGGGCTGAATACAGGTAAATCTCTCAGTATGCAAAGTGATAGGATGAGTAAAAAGGACCTCTGTACCCTGGGGATGATGAGCACAGATGAGGTAATGTTTTGGAAGAATTTGCAAAGCAGAGGGAGCGATTAGGAAATAGGAAGTTCAGTAGCTTGCTGCCCGACCTTGTATCTATTCCCTCTTCTGTATTTACCCATTGACTATTTTCCAGTAATATTATTCCTATGTTCTCAACCCTGACAACTCACTCTCTTCCTGATTGTTTTTCTCTTTATCCCCACTGAGACGCAGGATGCTGAGATCAACATAAAAGAGTATTTCCTGTGCTCATTCCTCTTCTTAGATTGCCTTGTTGACACATTCAGTCCATTGTCTACATTTAGTGGGAAGTTAAATCAACTTTAGTTCATTGTGGTAGAATATGATGTGGTAGAAGAAAATATAACAGGGTTGCTCAGGAAAGGGATTGTTCCTCTAAAATGCCTGTAAATAATTAGCAGCCTTCATCCATAAAAACATACTTTCAGGGGGTGGGACTGGGTGAAGGGGAATAAATGGAGGACATCTGAATAACACTGTCAACAATTTCAAGAACATAGTTTTCATATAAAATTAGCAGTCTCTGAGCTTTTCAATTTTTTTAATCCTTACCCCAAGGAATTTTGATTTTTAGAGAGAGGGGAAAGGAAAAAGAGAAAGATGAGAGAGAGAGAGAGAGAGAGAGAGAGAGAGAGAGAGAGAGAGAGAGACAGAGACATCAGGAATGAAACCCACCACTTTTAGGTGTACTGGATAATGCTCCAACTGAGTCAAACTGCCCAGGGCAGCAATCTCTGAATTTTAACATGAAAGACCCTACAACTATAGAACACTTTACATATATTTTAATCTTCTTTTCTCCAAAAGATGTAAGAACCCAGAAGAAATAAAAAGGTCTGACAGTAATGCAAAAGATCAAGATGTGGCTGGTAATGAAATGCTGAGGTCATGGCATTTTTGTCATGAAGTCATAGTTGGAATGGGTCCATGACTGTCTTTACATTTATTTTCATGACCCCTATACTTAATATTCCAGTTTCTCCCCCCACCCCATATTATCAGACGTTGTTGCTTGCTCTTTGGGCAGGAGAAAAGAAAGCTTTGGTCATTTGAAAGGTAATTTGGCAGGCATTGAAATCTTATATTTTCCTGAGTACACAGCTCATTAATGTCAAGAGAAAGAAAAATAAACCAGCCCCATGAAAGATTATCTGGAAAAAGTCCAACCTTATATGCCAGAAGCACTTTATGAGAAGGACATTGTGACTAGCGTGTTAATCATGAGAAGTTATTTTATTGTTCTAGATTCTCCCAGACTCAAATTGTTGAGAGAAGTACATTAACTTTTTCAGTCCACAGTAGGCCAGTTGATCATTCCTACTGCTAGAGAAAGAATTGAAATTGCAATCTAGTAATTTTAGTAATTAGTTTATGTGTGCCATGAGATGAAAAAGGTTGAAAATTGCTGGTTTACAACTCTCAGAAAATCTGATGTTGCAGAAGAATTGTATGCTCACAAAAAATTAGAATCCATCACTTGTTACTTGTTTTCTACTACATACTTAAATATATGCTTTTCAACTATAAAAGATCTTTATGAATTGATTAGTCATCAGAAGATATCTGGATTTGGATAATGTAAAGAGAAAAAGAAAATTCCCTGTATCTTTGCTTCTCAGATCTTTATCCAGGGAAACGGCCTTACCAAAAACTTTACTTCTTACTGAGTAAAGCAAAATTCATTGAGCTGTTTTTGAGGATACTCTGGGCGATGGTTTGTTCTTTCACTATTATACTTTAATTGGAAAACAAAATTACCATTGTTGGGATTTTTCAAAAGTAGACTTCTTCCAAACTCAGGGCTCATTCCAATTTTTAGGTTTTTATTTTGTTGTAGCTTTTATTATTTAACATTGATTTTCCCTGGTAGTATTGCAGTGCTATTTTCAATGAGGCAAGGGGGCAGTTTGTGGTTAATTTTGCTTTTTCATTTCAAAAATATTTGACAATGCATCACTTGGGGGCTGTTGCTGCACATTTGAAAGAAGTGTCTGTTGTGGCAGAGGACATAGAGTTGACACATTATAACACATAAATAATAATAATGCTTCCCGTTCACATCACATCCATCATCTAGAGGGGCCCTGAGTGCTTTGCACATGGCAGGAAAGCAGCATTATTCCGCAGGCCTAAAAGTTCACACAATTATACTGCAGAAAACACTGATGAAATGTCAATTTCCGGCATTATGCCTACAACTCTGTAAACTGAGACAGGACCTCTAGCTCTAAAGCCTGAGAAAATAAGGAATGGAAATAGTCCGAAAGGTGGAAGGTTGGCCAGGCTTTCTCAGTCTCATCCATCAGTTTCAGGCTGTCTTTGTGGTGTACATTATACTCTGCCAATTGCTAAGTCTCAAAGGTGTGTGGGGTGGAGAAGCATGCAGTCTCTCTCTCTCTCTCTCTCTCTCTCTCTCTCTCTCTCTCTATATATATATATATATATATATATATATATATATATAGTCCCACCTCTTCATCCTACTCTATCCCTACCATTGGCAATAAAATGTAAGCAGGCACCCTATTTGACTTCTGTCACTTCAAGTTTGGTTGACTGGAGATTAAAGAAAATTCTCTAAGGGGGTAGGAAGAGTCATCTGGCCTTCTCTGAGTAATTTTTAAACCCTTGGACTTTCCCTGAGGCACATACTTCTCCTCTTGTTCCCTATTATTGGTGCCCCAACTTTCTGAGCTCTATCTACCTGGTTCCCTTGGTCCTTTGAATAGCATTAGCCTTTACTTCCTTTTAGGCTATGGGTCTCCTTAAAATACAAATGACCCTCACTTTTCTCCATGCTCAGTAAAACGCCAGGAAGAGAAAGAGGACTAAACTTCAGTACACCATTGCATTTTCACTTGAAAACTTTAGGCATCTATTTAACCAATGGACATTTATATAGTGCCTATGTTGTATTACATAATGTCAGAAATGTTGTCTGCTTAGAGATTTCAATCTAAGTCTCACGAAATCCTGTTAGAGAGATTGTGTTATTCCATTTTATATATGAGAAAACAGAGTCTCGGGTCAAGTCCGAAGTGTCAGAGGTAGAAGTTTCTGGGATTCAAAAACTTGTTTTGGATAATTAGTATGCTTTGGGCCATATCAATCTAGGATTCTTTTTTATCTCTCTTACCTGCTGCCTTTTCTGTGATTTTTAATGGTTTAAAATAGTCAATGAACTCTACCAATCCATCTTTAGTCTTCATTTCTTATTAATGATTCATGGAACCTTATCATTATAAAGAACCTTCCCTAGATATTATACAGAGTCCACACATGCACAGGGTCTGGCACACTTTACCTCGCCCAGAGCTTGTGCCTTTAGCACAGCGGTTCTCAACCTGTGGGTCCCGACCCCTTTGGCGGTCGAACGACCCTTTCACAGGGGTCGCCTAAGACCATCCTGCATATCAGATATTTACATTATGATTCATAACAGTAGCAACGTTACAGTTATGAAGTAGCAACGAAAATAGTTTTATGGTTGGGTCACAACATGAGGAACTGTATTTAAAGGGCCAGAAGGTTGAGAACCACTGCTTTAGCAGCAATGCCTATTAACCTTTTCAGCAGAGGGGAGCCTTAGACTGTTTATTATCATTTCCAAGTTATTCTCATTTCTTTCTCCCTACTCCAGCCACAGCCTCCTGCATGTGAGACTAGCTCAGAGGAGTTCTCACTCTTTGATTGCAAAACGTCCACATCAAAGAAAAGTCAAGTCTTTTTTCCCTCTTGGCACCCTGTCCCCTCTCTCCACACATCACTATAGTACCATAGAGCAGCTCTGATCAGAAGGTGTGCAGGTGGGTTGGCCTCTCTTGCTAGGATAGGTAAGAATACTGTCCGGTCTAGGAAAACTTGGGAGGTACCAATAGACTCTAATAATTGCATTTTTAAAAAATAGCTGTGGAAAAGCAAGGGCCTTTTATTCTCCCTACACAGCCCAAGCCTGGAGGAAATAAAGAGAAAAGCACAGATCATAGCTGTCCTGATGTCAACTTAAGGTCAGCTACAACAAAATCTCTTTAACATGTAGAACATGTCACTTAAATAACATTAGACTAGAAAGTCAGGCACTGGATAAACTGCAAAGCAAGAGACAGGAGTCTTGACTATATCAGCTATGATAGCATTACCTAAAATAAAGAAGTTTAACCATTATTACTATTTCAGCTAAATGAAGCCTATTGCATTGGGTTGTTTGTTTTTATTATTCTTTTAAATAGATATTTATGCTAGATTCTTGCCAAAAAAGATTATGGGAAAGTGATAGACAATGGTCAATTATCCAGGCCCTATAATCAAGTGGTTGAAGTTCACAGATAAGCTTTACTGCTTACTGATTAACATATGGCCTGGGACAGTTATTTAACATCCATGTGTCACATCTATGAAGACTAGTTAATGAAAAACTGGTTAATGAAATTTAACTCATAGCTTATTGTTAAGAATCAATCAGTAGTTCCGAACTAGAGGTGTTGTCTTCAGAGGACATGTGGCAATGTTTGGAGATATTTTTGATTGTCAAAACTGGTGTGTATTTGGAGGGGCGTGGGGTGTGGGTGTTGTTACTGTCAGCTAGTAGGTAGAGGTTAAGGATGCTGCTAAACATCTTACAGTGTGCAAAGGACAGCCCTCCACAACGAATAGTTATCCAACCCAAAATGTTAGCTGTGCCAAGGTTAAGAAATCATGATTAAGTGAAATGACTTACATAATGTCCTAAGAATTCCTAGTAAGCATTTAGTAGTGTTAGCCACCATTATTATTATTATTATTATTATTATTATTATTAATTATAAAGTTTAGATTCTTTGGTAATTATTTTTCCTTAAATAGCACTTTGGGTTATTACTCTTGATAAACCACACCTTCTTTTATATATATATATATATATATATATTTTGTTTATTTTTTACAGAGAGGAGGGGAGAGAGATAGAGAGTTAGAAACATCGATGAGAGAGAAACATCGATCAGCTGCCTCCTGCATACTCCCTACTGGAGATGTGCCCGCAACCATGGGACATGCCCTTGATCGGAATCGAACCTGGGAACTTTCAGTCCGCAGGCCGACGCTCTATCCACTGAGCCAAACCGGTTACGGCTACACACCTTCTTATTAAATCTGAATATTCCCATCAATAATCCAGTATCATATTCTGATGTAACCCCCATCTCACCATTTTCATGTCTCTTTTTTTGATTCTTTTTCCAAACACAAGCTCTTTAATATTCCTATTACTAGAATTTTAATAGGTTACTTCTGCCACACTTGGATCATCTTCCTACGTGCTTATCATATTGTTTCTTTAATTTCCTACTCAAGACTTAACTCCATACAGCCCTTTCTAATTTACCTACCTGGATCTAGCATTGTACCCTTATTCCACTCTTCATGTCCTCCACTGGCAGGCTTCATTAAAACTAGTACACAGTCATGTAATCTCTCCTTTGAGGGGGTTTGCTCTATCTTACTCAGTGTTAAGGAATGGCTTTCACTTCCTCTGTGCCAGCATTTAGAAGTGCGTTGACATTGAGGCTCAATCTGTCATTGAACTTTTCTTTTTGTTGTTGTTGCTATTTGGGTACCAGAAGAAAACTTAAAGACCATTAAATCCAGTGGCTCCTGGGTTCTTTAGATTCTATGAAATGGAAGCAATAGCACACATTTCAATATTTGTAATGGATACTTTCATCAGGACATGGGTGGTCTGTTTTTCATGCTAAAAAATTCTAGTTTTAATATCAAATAGTCTAGATTGTCCATTGACTAGTATAGTTTTCCACAACCACATGAAGCTAGAAAAAGAATGCCAGAATATTTTCATGAAGTTAAAAAATACTACTTTTCTCTTATTCTTCTACTCATATTGACCCTGGACTATTATATGTATGACTAGCTTACATTTGCAATGTGTATTTATCTCTTCAAATCTGGTGTCATGTAATCAGAAGTGATCTAATTCCAGATCCAGTAATGCCTTAGTTAGCTTATAATCATGACTTTAAAATCATTTTTGAGCCTCAATTTGCATATATATTAAATTAGGATAGAAACATATAAATATAAATAAAATTAGGACATACTTAATTGGACATCCACCTCCAATTTTCTGTGATTCTTTGCCTGTACCTTGGACTGTTTATGTCTTTAGAATAAATGTCCTCACCCGATTTAAAGGAAGGAAATCATGAAACTGTCATTATTTTGGATTCATACACCTTCCAAATAAAGATGAGTTTACACCTAGAGCCTTCCATGCTTTCTAAGGCTGGCGATTTGGCTAGCCTCTAAGTAATGAGGCAGGAACTTATTTTTATCAAATGATGTAAATACCAATCTAGTTACCTGCTGGGCTCCATTTTTTTTTTTTTTAGGTAGGCATTATCTGTGCTTATAAATAAACACTTGAGTCCATACATAAGTAATAGTAAAGTTCCACTGTTGATTTAATATTTGTCCTCAGCTTATTTCAATTTCTGTCCTAAAGTCAACACATAACCCTTTGGGTATCCATGACCCTTGCTGTTACTCACTGAACATGTTTATCCCTGTGTGTCTGCAAATCTGAATTAATTGGCCATTAAAACAGTTCCTTGTGCAAATTTTAGCAAAGCTCCTAACCGTCCAAAATAGACAAGTTTGAAAAGATTGAGTTAGCTTTAACATCTTTCCACTTGGAAATGATTTTGAAATCCCATGTTAGAAAATTGCTTTAAGGTTTCTTTCTGTAGTGGCTTCAGATTGTGCCTTAGGAAAATATATGTTGTCTGTACTATTGGGAATTTAGTTTGTGCTGGTGTGGCCCTTAGAGATTTCATTCCCTTGAGAAGCTGAGCCTGGTAACCAAATACACTGTGCAGAAGGACCAGAGGCAAACTGGATTTTAGAACACTTCATGCTCTGGCCTCCCGGCGTGCCGCCGGCTCTGCCCTCCTGAGACAAGAACCACGTAGATGGTGTCCGTGGAAGTCACACATTATCCGCAGGTTTGTCAGAAGGAGCTAACAAAAAGTTCTCATGGAGATGTCCTCCTGGTCCATGGCTCTAGAAGGCTGGTTGCTGATTAATATTTTGGGGTCTGCGTATTGTTTTCATCAGATCTGACTTGCATTTTGAAGTAGAAATGGCTATAATGTCAGGTCCCAAGGAAGCCTGCTGAATTCATCAGGAATAAAGAGAAACATTGAAAAGAAATCTGTTTTTTGCTAGCAAGTAGTTCCAAGATGGGACAGAAATTAGCTCGGCCCTTCCAGCTAATCTCAGTAAGTACAGGGCATCTGAATATAGAGATAAATGCTTGACTCCAATGGAAGTCTGTTTCACCCAAATATAATTTGGTATTCTCCTTTTGTGCTTTTGAATTTCTTTTTACTCATATGTTTGTTTTATTTTTTGGACAAAATATATTTGGTAAATTAAAGGCTATTTTTCAAGAGAGAAGTAGACAAATTGTCCAATGTAGTTATATTGTTTACTATGTCCCGGAAAGACTGATTCATGTAAAGCAGGTACAAAAGTATATTTAATCCCATTACAAATTAAAATTATGGTCCGCAAGCCCAGATTATGTCTCAGATCTCCTGATGTCTTAGAAAGAATAGTGATTTGGAGGATAAAAATTTCAGCCATAATTCTGGATTGATTATAGTAGTTATGCAAATGTAATTATAATTTTCTGTGCAGAAAAACATTTAAATAGAAAGCACTGCTGTGATCTTATTCAGAAGCTACTCTGGTGAATAAGGAAGAATTTGGTGTATTTTAATAATTGTCAGGCGACCATTATGTTTATATTACTGTACTGAGTAATGTTCTTGAATTGGATATGTCTCTCTCTTTGTATAATTTTAATTACCAAAAGTAATGACAAACCTTAGTAAATATGCTAATTGTGCACAATAGTAATTTTCTCCATGCTGGCATAACATTCCTGAAAGCACTTTTGCTTTTCTAAAAAAAGAAGGCTGTGAAGGGAACTCATATGAAAGCCACTGAGGACAGCCTGTATCTGCTCTGAAATTCATTAAAATCAAGGTGGGGTGTTCCCTTCCAGCAAATAAATTTCAAACAAGTTATTTTTTATGCATTGAGGCTCTGCATTACCATGGCTCCATCCCCATATGATTTAATGAATTAGGGAATTGGAGAATTTGAACTTGATTCCGGCCTGCTATTGACTTTAAATTAATAATATGAAGACTTCTCTGTTACTAACAAACATTCACTGTCTTTTTGTTGTTTTGTGTGTTTTGTTTTGTGGTGGTTTTTTGTGTGTGTGTGTGTGTGTGTTTTGGCACTATGGGCATCCAAAAAAACTTGTGTACACACTTTAACAGCTGATAGCTTAATTTTGAAAATGAAATGTATTTTAATAAGCACTGCCTTTATCATTATTCAAAGTGTCTGTATACACTTTTTGGGAGACCCTATAGTTTGATGATTCCTCGATCTATGTAAGGAAAAGGTAGAGAAGAGAGACATTGCATGGGAAACAGCAGAGGGTCAAGGGTCAGAAGACCTTTGTCACCCCATATTTGATATGGCTTCCTGTTTAAAAAAAGGGATGGTGCTTAATGGTTTTTATAATGCCCTCTATCTTTAATGTTCTTTTGGTTAATCCTAGTGATTCTTCTTAATCTCAGCTCTTTAGTGTGACCCTCCTGTGCTCAGTGACGGCAGAGATTCTGTCAGACGAGAGACCACAGAAACTATGCAGTTCTCCTGGCCATGGTGACTGCCCTGGGCTCAGGAAAAGTCTGCATAAGTTAGAGCCACGGCCAAGCATCTGGCTATTGTCATCAATGCTATTTGAAGATGGTAAAAATTCTCTAAGGAGACTCTCAGCTAAACTCAAAGTAGTAACTGAACTTGTTAGGAAAAAAAGTAATTGGCAGGTGTATGATTAGTAAGAGACGATCCTAAGATTTTATTAAAAATATATATATTTTTATTGACTAAGGGAAAGAGATAGAGAGATAGAAACATCAATGAGAGAGAAACATCCATTGGCTGCCTCCTGCACACTCCCCACTGGGAACTGAGCCCACAACCTAAGCATGTGCCCTAAGAGTTGAACTTGTTACTTGCTGTTTGGAGGGTGTCTAGATACTCAGAAAACATATAATACACAGAGTAAGTGAATGGTCTTTTCTATACAAATTTAAAGCAGGAGCCTATCATCAAATCCTTGATATGCCTCTTAGGTTGCGCATCCACGTTTCATAACAAAGTACAGAATTAGTGGCTGGAAAGTTAAAATGGAAAACTCCCGTGTTCCTCTCTACTGCACTCTAACTACAGTACTTCACTTCTGACACACATGTGTGTTTTTCCCACAAGCAATTCTCTGCAGACACCAACTGGATGTCCTACAATTCAATTCAATTCAATTCTGATACTATCTACCTGTAGTTAATGTCAAGGTCCGCAAGTCAAAGGGCTCAGACTTTCCCTTCCTGACTTCCAATGCTAGTCACAAAACCAGGCTGTCATCTGTGTTTCTGACCTAACAGCTATAAATAACGGGTTCCATGGCCCCCTTCTTGGGTTCAACTTTTACTTCATATTTAAAGTAAATTACTTAGCCCTTTCCCCTTGATAGCACAGAAGCTTAAAGTTGTAAGTAACCTCAAAGGTCCTGTAATTCTACCACCTTCCTAGTGTAGAAATTTCCTTCAGTATTCAACACAGATGATCATCCAGTTTCTCCCTGAATATTTTTAGCCCCCAACATAGGCAGATGATGGGCAAATGATGGAGAACCTGCCAAGGGGTTTGGACTTGCAGGTATTAGAGAGCCATTGATATTTTTCAAGCCACAGAATGGAATTATTAGAGCTGTGCTTTGGGAGAATGACTACCAGCTGATTGTAAAGTGATCCAAGAAGGCAGAGACTAGAAGCTGAGTGATTGCTAGAGAGACAATTGCAGTAATTCAAGAAAAAGTTAATGAGAATGAAAACTAGGTTAATGGCAGTGGGAATGTGGTGTAGGCAAGGGGAACATTGCTGAATCAACAGGACTTGGCCACTGATTGAATGGAGGGCTGAGAATGGAGAGGGTGAATATTAAAGAGAAAGAGGGAGGGCAGAGGAAGTTCTATGTGCATAAGCACTCATTGAGGATCTATTAGTTATAAGAAAATGCTAGTCACTGATGAGGCAAAAAGGCAACTAGGGGGTGATTACAGCTTCAGTCAACATATATTTATTTTGTTATTTTAATAGCACAGTTGCTAGTAGTAAGTAAAACTTCCAAGATCTCTACAGTGCAAAATAGATTCCAATAAAACTAACAAGTATAACAAAAGTAGTAGCATTGGACGGGCAGCAGGTTTTCCTCAGGTGATGAATTAGGGTGAAAGCAGAAGCTTCAGTGTGAGCAAAAGCCTGTGGCTGTGAACATGCACAGTGTTTTAAAGAACCATAGAATTTGGTGCAGGCATGGTAATTAGAATGCAGGATGGGAGTAATTTTTAAAACGTACATTTTTTATTGATTTCAGAGAGAATGCGAAAGAGAGAGAGAGAAACATCAATGATGAGAGAGAATCACTGATCAACTGCCCTGACAGGGAATCGAACCATGACCTCCTGGTCCGTAGGTCGACACTCAGCCACTGGGCCACACTGGCTGGGCAGGATGGGAGTAATTTAGAGCAGATGTTTAGACAATATTGGACACCCTGTAAAAGAGGTTAAACTTTGGAATAATGGGAAGTTCTGGAAGAGTGTGATTTTTGTTGGTTTTGTTTTTAGTAGTAATGTGAAGTTATTTGCTCTCGGTTTTGAAAGATAATAGTGTTGACAAGTAGATGGTGGATTCAATAGTATAAAATTGGAAGGCTTTGAACTCTGGATTCTCACCATAGTAAAAGAAGGCAATCCTGCCCTAGCTGTTTGGCTCAGTGGATAGAGCGTTGGCCTACGGACTGGAGAGTCCCAGGTTCGATTCAGGCCAAGGGCACATGCCCGGTTTGTGGACTAGAGGCAGCCGATCAGTGATTCTCTTTCTCATCATTAATGGTTCTCTCTCTCTCTCCTTCTCCCTTCCTCTCTGAAATCAATAAAATAATATATATATTTTTTTAAAAGTAGGCAATCCTATTAATGGCCTGAAGAACAGTGGTGGGCTGGTAAAAAGGGGCAAAAGATTTAGAACCAGAGGTGAAGCACATTACCATTCTCTCAAATGTTAGGAAGCAAGATCTAACTCTTGCAGAAAAGCCCATCTCTTCTTTTAAGATAAACTTCCTTTCTGCTCCCCACAATACCAGTAAACCACGTTTCTGTTCTGCATAGCATTTGGCTATATAAAATCATGGTTCCTTCTCACCAGGTTCCTACTATCTTATCACAGTGGGTAGTTATATTACAAGGATTATTTTGTCTGACTATTGATAAGAACATGATGTATTGATTGGTTATTTTTTATTCTTTGTAGCAGGACTAATAGATAAATTAGAAATATTTAATAATGAACTAAGTGAAAAGATAATGGTTCCATGAAGCATTTACTACTAGTTTGGTTATTGTGGATTATTACCTGGCTATAGGACAATTAGTTGGCCCGCAGTTTTCTAAACTGTAGCGCCCTCAGGATGCCTTGTCTAAACAGTCAGCTTTTCAATATGCAGATCAGTAGAATTTGGAAAATATTTTCAGCACTTTAGCAATGAGATAAGCAATAGCTTTTACCACCCTCTGTCTTTCTTGAAAAAATTGAAGCTATTTTAATTTGCACTTTAATTAGATGCATCTGGTAAGAAATGAATATGAAGGGAGGAGAGGGTAAAGAAGAGATGGCTTTGAATAAGTCTGAATTTTCAGAGAAAAAAATCTAAATGAACAATGCAAGATTTAATAGCAAAATCCTACTTTTGCAAGCCCAAAATGGGAACAGTGAAAAGACTCAAGAAAACCACAGCAACCTCTAAATAAAAAAAATAATCTATCAAAAACATCTCATACAAATCCACACCATAGAACACCAAAGAGTCTTCCACACTTTTTGCATATATGACTTAACTTTTACATATGATTTTAGAGACTAATAAATGGGTTGCAGAATGACAAAAGCTTATGGAATACAATCAATATTTTATTACAATGAAAAGTGTCATGAAACAAATCTTTCCTCTTACCCAGAAGTTTAACAAAAATGCTGATCTGACCCCGTCATTCCCCTTAGAGGGTGTTGGAGTTCATATTACAGGGGGTACTGACTGGGTCAGATCAGTATCACCGCTGCCTATCTTTCTCCATCTTCCATCTCCCTGCACTACCCCACAAACATAAACTTTTTCCTCTAGTAATACCCTACTTCCCCTTCGTCAAATTCATCATACCCATGTAGATTTTTTCTTCTACCGCAAAATGGTACTTATTACATTGTATTGACATTGTACATTTCTATCTCTCCAACTAGATTTTGTTAAGAAATATTTCTACATGAGAGGGAGCACCATTAATTCAAGGGGAACCACAGCATTCCATCTTAGCTATTCTACCTGGAATAACATAAAAGTGCATGCTCTTTTTTATGTCTAGAAGTGCCTTATCGAATGGCTCATCATTTCTTGCCCATTGCTCCTCAGGGGCTATTGCAAATATTATCTGTTTCAGATGTGATTCTGAAAGATGTCTATTTCTCTGGAATGGCTGCCAAAGAGGAGCCGACAAATGAGGGAAAGGGGATGGAAACGTTCAGAAAGCAAGTCATCTGTAGGATGAGCTTTGTCAGCAAAACCTACTAAACGATTACATTAAAAAACAAATATTTCAATCTCCCATGACCACTTTCTTAAAAGCTTTTTAGTTCATACCATTGTGCTAAACTTTATGAACTGGAATCTGAAGCAGGAAAAGCAAACATCACAGACATCCTAATCCTCTCGCCTTTCATGAAGGCCAGAAGCTAAACTAGAGCTGGAGGGGAAAGTAGGTAGACCAGAGCTATCTGTCCTCATGTACTTTACTGAAATAGACTTAGTGATGGATTTGGCCAGGCCAAGGCTGTTCAGCCTGGATCTAATACTAGACCCACATTGCTTAGCACGATCAAACATTGACATTGTACATTTGTACAAAAAAGTGATGCCAGGGCGCTGACAAAGGAAACTTTCCCATATCTTCCCATTCTGTTCTCTGAATTTCACATGCAGGCATGTATGTGCTTTTCTATAGCCGTATAATAAATGATGACAGCCTTAGAGGTTTAGAACAACATACATGTATTAATGCATGCTTTCTATGGATCCCGGAGTGTAGGCAAGGTTTGATCTCTGCTCAGGCTTTCACTAGAATGCAATCATAGTGTCATCTTGGCGGCATGCCTTTCTGGATCTTAGCATCCTCTTCCAAGCTTTCATGGGCTCTTGGCAGAATCCAGGTCTTTGTGGTTGCAGCACTGAGGCCCTCAGGTCCTAGAGCCACCTGCTGTTCCCAGCCATGAAGTCCTCTCCTTGAGTAGTGTGTGTTGCTTGTTCAAGGCTGATCAAGAGTGTGGCACATTGGCCCTTGTATATTAGCTTTAACCCGGTCACAGGTCCTTTCTAGTATACTCAGAGGGAGGAGATTACAAAAAGTCCTGGACTCCAGGAATCAGAAATTGTTGGAGGTTGCTCTAAGGTGTGTCTGAAACAGTAAGTATGTACTACACAGGAATAAAAGAGATTATACGTTAAAACTGAAATAGAATTTACTATGTGCCAATATCTTATTTTCATCTAATGACAATTTTCACAAGAGTCTAATGCATAAATGTTACTGTAATTATCCTCATTTTGTAGATGAGGAAACCGAGGCGGAGAGTTCAAGTGACTACTAGTGATATTGAATAATATTCACACAGCTGGTCAGAGGTAGAACAGGGGCATGAGTGCAGATAATCCGGCTGCCAAGTCCATCTTATTAGCACATTACACATCTCCCTGTGATAATAGCTTACTCTTTTATAATGGCCTCTAAGTACTTTACATATTTAAGCCTCTGGTGATTACACAATTTTAGTAGGAATCCAATTCATCCTCTTTCATTTTCAGACAAGGTGAAAGGGACCATTAAATGTATGCTTGAATACGATTGCCCTCCATGGAAGTGGTAATAAATACTATCTACTAGAATTGGGTGGCCATTTTGCTAAACAAGCCACAAATGTTATTTCATGAATCCTGTAAACTTTCTATGAGGTAGATATTGCCACCCATAGTTTGTGATGAGGACACTGAACTCAGAGATATTAAATAGCTTGGCCGTGCTTTCTTGGTTGGGGATTTAAACCCAGTTCCCTTTGACTCAAAAGCCTGGGTTTGTAAGAACTGTGATCTGTGATTTGTTAGGCACTGCCAAGCTCATACATCTTCTCTCTCTCTTTTCCAGCAAAATGTGCCGATTTATTGGATTTGTTTTGTTGTGGGAAGAAAATAAGAATTTTATGACTTTTATCTTATCTGGAATCAAGGTTCTGTTTTCTGACTTTCACAATGGAGCAGCCCCCGGCATGACCAAGAAAGCAAATGTAGGAACTTCATTCTGTAGCTGTCTGCAGCGGATCCCGCCAGAACTCATCTGTAGCTCCTGAACGGCTCGCTTGCCAGTTTTCGGCTCAGATTGCTGGTCACTTTCACAGTGAACAATCTGTAGGGTCAGGAAAAGCAGTTACATACCCTTTAGTGTGCGTTTCACCACATCGGTGTCCAGTGATTACGAGAAATGCCTGTACCAGTAGACCCTGTGGAATATCATCTAGTTGTTTTATTCTTATTCGCTACTACTTGGGAATGTATTGATACAGAGTAGCTTTCTAAAAATATCTCTAAATTATCCGGACTGTCCTTCTTTATGCCTCCCCTTTTCCTTCTGAGTGCCTGTTATTGATTCCATTCAGAATTCCATGGAGGTGCTAGTAAACACTGACTTAATTTAAGGCGTGGGATGAGTTGCAGATTGAGATGCTAGATTAGTTAGTAAAATGGATATTGAATCATATTAACTCAAAAGCTAGCCGCTATCTGCTTTGCCTCAGTGCTCTTACTTAGATTCTTGAATCATTTCTAATTGGGCAGTTTTTCTTTCTTTCCATTACACAGATGTTTAATAGAAATTGGCATTTTTGTTTTATTCTTTTTGAACTAGACAATGCATCCTGTCTGCCCTTGGAAAGAAGCACAGTGTAGATTCAAATGAGGTGCCAAGTTGATTTTTGTGTTTGTCCTGCTCTGTCCTCACTGGTCCTATAGGTCAAACTCTAGAGGCGATTTTCTGTGCACATCAGGCTCAACGTGGTTTGTCCCTGTGGAGAGACTTTAGGGCCCAGGTGTGAGAGAGCTGTGGGTTAGCAGTGGCCCAGTCATGAGAACGTAGGGGCACTCAGAGAATCTTGATTGAAATCTGTCTTTTGCTTTATAATTGAAAGCCCAGAGTCTTCTTTAATGGCTTCATCCTATTGCATATTGAGTTTGATTTCTGTTAAAACACTCAAACCCCAGTTAGAATGGGGGTAAGAAATAGCAATTTAAGCTATAGTCAGTCATGTACATTTTAGTAAAAATTAACCTCAGACCCTTCAGAGAAGGTTTAGAAAGTTAAAGAGTATGAAGATGATGTATGTTCAGATTTGTGCCTCGGTGTGTGGGCATGTGTGTTCTATTAGGTGTGAGTATGGGGTGGGGGTATACTAGGAATACATACACACAAAGAGGCAGCAACTCTGAGAATAAGCAACTTCACTTTCTTAACAGTTTACTAAAACTCAACATAAATGTATTTGATTATAATTTTCCTTCACTTCCTGATTACTTATCTGAGTTCTTACCTAGTATAGGAAGCATTACCTTCTGATTCACTTCCTGATTATTTATCACAGAATAAAGAATCTGAAATTATATGGGAAAACCTTATAATTCTTCATTCTTCATTCTTCAATCTTTGTAATTATTTAAAAAATATTTTTTTTCAGCAAGGTATAATTTTAAGGAATGCACAGGTATGTTAAGGCTTGGCTTCTCTTCTGGTTTAGTACTTGACATCTATAATAATAAAAGTGTAATATGCTAATTAGACTGGACATCCTTCTGGACGAAGCCGAAACTGTGAGGGAAGTCTGGGTCCTGGGTGCCAGAGGGAAGCCGGTGCTGGCAGCCGGGGGAAGGAAGGACTACTCTTGCACGAATTTCGTGCATCGGGCCTCTAGTCTTATATAATAAAAGCCTAATATGCAAATAGACTGAATGGCAGAATGACCAGTGGAAAGACCGGTCCCTATGATGTGCACTGACCACCAGGGGGCACTGAATGCAGGAGCTACCCCCAGCCTTCAGGCCCCAGGCCAGCCAAGACAGGTGCCAGTGTGGGCCGCCCATGATGGTCCCACCAGTCACCCCACAGAGGGAGGGGACCGGCGGCAGCGGTCAGGGGCAGGGCCAGCAATTGGGGGACATCAGGCCAGCCAAGGTGGGTGCCAGCAGGGTCCCCCCACCCCCGATCTCCCTGCTGGTTGCCCCAAAGATTGGCCCTGATTGCCGGCCAGGCCTTGGGACCCTATCCATGCACTAATTTCATGCACCAGGACTCTAGTATCTAAATAACAATAATTTATAAAGTTGTAAGCTCCATAGGAGAGAGGCAGAAATTAAGTGCTGTGTTAGTGAGATGTGGTTAGGGGATGGTCATATTAATAAGGAGTCATTTTGGAGATAAATTTCAAGTCCATAATGTAAATTTTTAAAACTTATTTATATGAGAGTAATCTTTAATCCTTCCCTCAGAACTAGCTTACCTTTAGTTTAGACACAATCTATAATAATAAAAGCATAATATGCTAATTAGACCAGACAGCCGAATGACCTTCCAGACAACTTTTCAGACGAAGATGAAGCTGGGGCTGCGAAGGCCGAGCCCCATGCACAAATTTTATGTATGGGGCATCTAGTTCAATTATAATTACCTAATATCTTGCTCCTTAACATGTGTTCCAAGAACTAGCAGCATGGGTATCACCTGGGTGCTGGTTAGAAATGCAGAATTTCAGTTCCTATTCAAGAACTACTGAATCAGAATCTGCATTCTGACAAGACCCAGAGGCAATCCTAGCACTTGAACATGTGAGAAGCATTGAGCAAATACCCCAGTGCAAGGTAATCTCCCTGAGCTTTGGCACTTAGGAAAATCGTGATTGGTAGGAGTTGACTGAGCAGGTAGGCTATGATGAGAATGGTAAGAAAAGGCAACATCATGCCAATGAGAAAGGCCAGAGAAAATTTGTGAATGGCTAACTCCAAAAAAAAAAAAAGAAAGAAAGAAAAAGAAAAAGAAAAGAAGGCAGCAAGGTCACTTCTTGTGTAGACAAGAACCTCAATATATGACAAAAATCCTGTGTCTCCCTGACTCACAGCACCCTGGAATAATTACCATTCATAACAATGAAACCCATGTCATTATGAAAAAAAGTTAAATTACATTTGGTGTCCTTTCATTAAAAAGTCAGGAGAGTGAACGATGTGTTTTAGAATGGTTTTCAGCAAAATTTGGTTCATTTACTTTTAAGTTACTTAAAAAGGTATGCACTAATTTACATGTTGTTTTGGTATTTTTTAAAAAAGAAACAAAATAGATGTCCCAAAAAAGTATTTTTGGAAAAAGTTTGATTTTTTAAAAAAGGAAACAAGTATAATGATATATTTTGGAGATGATCCATTACATATATTTTACAATTTTTAGAAAATGTACCTATGTATATAAAAATCACATGTGGTGGAGGTCTTCCTTCTTGTTACACAGTCTCAGGGGTCACTGATCACACAATTGCCGGTCTAACTTGGGGGGCACCATTTACAGGATACCATGTGAAAGCAGTTCTGGAGTGTGGGGCCTGACTTGCAGAGGGATGCACCTTCACCGTTTCATTGTTTAGGGCAGCTGAAGGTGTGAATCCTGCCCTGCCTTGACTTACGCCTTCGATCATGTGGTTTGAATGTTGAGACAGAAGAGTGGAGACTGCAACGTCCTGTTGCCCCTGAAATTTCTGCTTGATGGCTAAACACGACCTTTCTGTTTATAGAGCTCCCCTCACTCTGCTGAGCAGGCTGTGTTTTTGCAGAAGCAATGCAGCAATAACATCCCTGAAGGGGTGGTAATCTGGGCCAACCAGGACTGGGTATAGGGGAAGGCTGTCCTTGCATTAAGCCTGCTTTACTATGTAACATTTCTGCAGGCCAGTCACCAGCTTCTTCAGGTTCCAGGGTACACAGTACCCTCAGGTTCTCCCCAGGCCACAGGGATTAGGATGTAGACACCTTACCTGGCCATTATTTAGTTTACCATATACTATAAATCCACAATCTGTCTTTCCAATTACTATCTTCATCTCCATTCAGGGAACAGAACAATTTATTGGTCCACTGCGCTTCCTTCTTTTATGTCTTTGCTCATGTTGTTTCCTTCAAGAGAAATATCCTTCCATCTTCTGCATATGTCCCAAGATTTCTCATTTTTCCAGGCAAAGTGAATTACATCTACTTTTAGAACTGCTTCCTAATTCTTTCCTTGTAAAATGTAATTTCTCCTACCTCTGAATACTCATAACACTGAACGTTACTTTTTATGACTCATACACAAATGATTTTTGTATAAGATTGAATATACTGTCTTCTCCCCTTCTAGATGGTGAGGTCCTCAAGGGAATACTCTATCTAATTTATAATTGTACCTCCTGCTCACCCCACCCCACTCCCAGCTTCCTGTGCAGGTCATTGCCCACTAGGTCTCAGTAAATACTTTGTTAAAGGATTAATGAATTTCTAGAAACCATCCCATCATTTGGGCAGTGTCATGAAACCCAAGGGGCATGGTGCTGTCTATACTTGAAATATAGTTTGTTTTCTTCCCTTTATTTCAGGTGCTATAGTGATTGTTAGAAATAATATGAAAAGTACTAGCTTTCCCACCTTTCTATATGATTACATTTTAGCGCAAAACAATACTTTATTAAAATAGTGTGACTAAGCATAAAAGTATAATTCTTCTAGAAAAAGCAAACATTCCTATTTAAATAGCATAGGAGATATATCTCATTTAACTTCAGAGCTATATCATCCATTTCCTTCTTTTTTTGTTGTTGACACTATTACAAATGTCCCCCTTTCCCCCCTACACCCAGCTCTCACTACCTCCACACCCCAGCCTTCATCACATTGCTGCCTGTGTCCATAGGCTAAGGCATATATGCATATATGTTCTTTGGCTAACATCTTCCATTCCCTTCCAGTTCCCCCCCCCCCCCCCCGGCCCTTATGAGATCTGTCAGTCTGTCCCATGCATCCATTGCCTCTGGCCATATTTTTTTGTCAGTTTATTTCATTCTTTAGATTCCACACATTTTAAAGATTTTATTTCCTCTCAGATGACAAACTTAGGATTCAGAAAAAGGGAAATAAAAATCTCAACACTCCTGTAATTACAAATGGCAATGCTGTTAAAATGGAGAAAGTCAATTGTTAAAATGTCAAGGAAGTGTGTGTTTTTTAAGCATTCATTTCACTTAGTTATCCCTGCCTATCTAATTGACAGAAATTACAAGTTACCTTTCTCCCATTGTTCTCCTCTACTGAGATCTTAAAAATGAGTTTCATGTCTTGACTTGACAGGTCTGACAGATATTCCCACCCTCTTCCATCACTGTGAGAAATGTGTATCCTCAGCTCTAAGAAATCCAAAGGTGGGAAGGAAATTGGAAAGAAGGATCATTTTCTCTCCTGTCCCAGGTGTTTCCGAGTTACCAGCAGTGTTTCAGTCATTCTTCCCAGTTGGGTGAAATTATGAGAACTACACCTAAATATGGCGATATTCCATTCTCCTGCCCCACTGACAGTGAGGCACTGGGGAGACAGTATCCTGGCTTTTACATGTTAGCGATTGTCCCATGGTGCTAGCAGCAGAGTGAGAGACCACTGATAACCTGTTTATTAACTTCTAGAGATTCGCTCTCACCTGGTGCCTTACACAAAGTGGAGTATTTTGTGATCAGCCTCCCTCATCAAATAATTGCTTTGAATGAGAGTAAATGAGCATGACTAGCAAAGGGTCATTTTCATGGCTGTGAGGTTATCTCTGGCCTTAGGATGACCACGCTCTGTCTTTGCTTCCTTGAAGTAGTTCCCTTAGCTGTGATGATTTCACATACCCATAAGTAGGTCCTGACCATGTGATCTCTGAACTATTTATATCTTTTCCAACAATTCTCATCAGTGTAGTTTAAGTACACTCTAATTTTAAAGAGTCTAAGTGGATTGAATGGAAAAAATAATTTTGGATAATCAGGCATTGTACTAAGTGCCATGTCCCATGTCATCTGGTGACTGTAGCTATTCCTCTAGTGCTTTACAAGGACACTCCAAAACCAAACCTTTACGCAGATCATTTTTTCTTTTTATTGGTTATATTGCTTCAGACATATCAATTGACAAAGAAAGAAAGAAACCTCATATTTGTACTGCGCGCCTCATTCTGACTACACATACTAATATTTTGAACTATTGGGTTACACAATAAGAAAGCACGCTGAAGAGGCCCTGACTCCTCCACTGGAGTCATCACCCTTGGAAAAAAGGTCTGGCTCCAGCAAGGACTTCCATAGGCATTAATGAGGAGTGCCCCCCGCCCCACCCCCGCCCCGCCACCAGTTTTGGCACAGGGCAGGAAATTAGCTAAGGCCATTTGATGGGCTTCTGACTTTCAAAGGTTGATATGAGGCAGCAAATATCACCGGCAATTATTATAAGACTCTCTTCAAGATAAGCAAATGTACCATCCACCCAAATTAAGGAGATAAGGTTAGACACCCTAAAGGTTTGGGAGAGACACATTGTGAATCTTTGGAATTTTTATCTGCTACAATAAGTAATTACCTATTATTTTTATTTAAAAGTGTTCTCCAAATCTGTTTGTTTTCTGCATGTAATTATGAAGTAGGCGGGGCACATTTACTTAGTACTTATTTATGACAATACTACTTTGAGTTGTCCTTTGGATTGTTCTGTCCAGACCTGGGTTATTTGCACTTTGTTACCACTGAGGTTCTTTCAAATCAACAGAATTAGGAACCAGACCTCAACTATAAGTTAAGTGTAGACACTTTTGAAGTTTGCTACCTGTGCCAACATCCACCACAACAGAGATCCTTTCATTCAACACCCATCCCTGTGAATTAGGGATGATATGAAGAATAAGATTTTCACTGACATTAAGAGCCCAGTAACTGGTAAAATCATCTTTTATTCATTCCTCCTTGCTCCTCACCTCCCAAATTAACCCATCAGTAAGTCCCACAACACTGACTTCACAACAGTACCCTCTGCATATCTGCACTACCACCACCATAGGGCAAGTCACTATTATCTCTTGCCTAGAATGCAAAACTTCCTAACTTACATCTCAGCTTCTCATCTACTCTGTAACCCCCATAACAATTCTCTGTTGACCATACAGGATGAACTTTTAAATGTAAATAAAATTAAGTGTAAATAAAATTAGGTCATTATTCTACTCTCAAGACCTCCAACGATTCTTCATTACACTTAGAATAAAGTCTCAATCCCGTATTTCTCCTATCGGGCTTTCTCTCCTGCCTTCTCTCATCCTTACTGACCATTCTTAGGCCACACTACCTTTCTTTTGTCCCTCAAACGTATCGAGCTCTTTCCAAGCTTAGGGCCTGGCGTAGTTGTTTTCTGGAACATGTACACTGTCCCCCTAGGTAGTCACATGCTAGTTTCTTCTGATTGTTCTAGTCCAAGCACCTTTCCATGGACATACACTATAAAGCGCCCTCTCTTTTACTCTGTCCTATCACCCTTTCACATTTGTGTTTATTTATTTGTGTATTGCTTGGTTAGTTAGATGGTTAAGAAGAGAAGAGCAGCCCCTGATACTTGGAACTGGTCTAATCCACACAGTAAGGCAGAAGTCTAGCCTGGAGCTTACAGGTAGACAGTGTTATTAACCTGTTGGATACAAACAGTCTCACAGAATACCAACATGAGACAAGGCACTCTGAGACCATGATCAGCTGAAGACAAACACGGCCACATCATTATTTTGCTTAAAAACGGATAAAATGAAGGTCACTGTGAGACCCACAAAATGTTAAACCATCTATTGGTTAAAATGAATGACTATCACTTATCTACCCATCTAAGCTTTATCCTCACTTTGGTCTAAATGTCAAATCCATCACAGAATTGCCTTCACTTCCTGACAGCGTTCAATCTGGAACAAAGTCCTTATTTCTTAAACCGAACTGCCTAATGTAAGCCCAGACTTTTTAATAAGTCTTTTCTAACACCCTCTCACTGAGAAACTTCACAGATCCCCATGGTGTGTGTTCCTTCTTGCTATAACAATTAATAAGTCCAACTTGTTAAATTGAAAGGATGTTCGTAGTGGTCTCAGACTAGGGGGCATTTATAACGGTATGGTGTAGGGCTGGTGGTTTTCTGACTTTTTCTAACCAGAAGATGGACTTCATTAAAGTAGGGCCTTGTTGTCTTGTTCTCTAATGTATCTACAGAGTCTTAGGTAGGTTTGCCATTTAGTAGACCCAACACATATTTGTTGAGTGACAAAAACTGATCTTTTTTTATATGGACACTTAATAATCCTTAGAGTGGTGATTTCCACATACAAATCCTTGGCCCTAACCCTCCCCACCCCGCCCACCTCTCCCCCTTGCAAGGTTCCACTTGATGGATTGCGATCAGAACCGGAAATATAAGTCCTTTATTTGCTTTTATAGGCAAATGTCATGCTATCCATTGAAATTTGATTTTCACAATACAATTAAGGACTACTTACCAGCTTATTAAGAATTAAACAATCTTAGTGATCAAGGCTAAAAATAGCATGCAATTATAGTTATTCAAAATGCAATCAAAATAATATCGAGTCTGGCTGCCATATTCTGCTGGCAACGTCTCAAAGCTCCCACAGCACATGCATATGAACAGGGAGTAGGAACTCCTACCTGACTTCTCTGTTAGGTGTTTTCAATTCATGGTAGTTTTGCTTTTTAAATTAATTTGTTATAAGTTTAGTTTTGATATTTACAGTTTGGTTTATTTGTTGTCATTTCTTTTGTGGTTAACTCTGTTGTGATGACACATAATTGCATCCATGAACATTTGTCAATTATTAGAATTTCAGACTTTTATGTTTACAGTTCGAATATATAAAACATTTATACATCTCCCCCATCCCCTGTATCTCAAATATATTTGCATAGAGACACTTCAGTTCATTATAAGAATTCACAGGTAGGGTAGGCATGCTTTGGGATTCTTTCTCTACCTAAGTGGGTTAAGAGCAACATTAGTTTAGGGATGAAATACCTTAGAGAACTAAGCCATTACTGAGCCACTCAGCCTTAAGACCTCATGCTTTGTGATTCAGCCATGAGTTTAAATAATGCAGACTTCCACTGAAAGCAAAAGACATCTTGTATATTGGCTGCCCTCTGACTCATGACAAAGAAAAAGTCAACTCAGATGGGCGACCTCTGTTTTTTATTTTCCAGTCTCGCAGCTGCTTTGTTTACCTACCTAGATGTTAGCAGGGAAGAACCTTTTATTTTTATTTTTTCAGTATATACTGTTTTTATGACAGAGTAGTCAAAACAGTTATCTGATTACCAAGGCAATGGCAGGCACTGAGTCTTTCTCTGTAGGTTTCCCCAGATTTGAAGATAATAGGACCATTTTAAAAGAGTCAAAGAAATTATTTATTATGGAATAAAACCATTAATTTAGGAGGACTGTTTTATTCTTTAATATATATTTTGCAACCATGCCACTCTGCAGCAATTCAGTAGGGATACACATATATCTGATTCATTTTTGAGTTACTATGTGGGTGTCTCCCAAAGGATCTGATTTTGCAGTAGAACAAATAAAAATAATAATGATATTTGTTGCGTTTTTTCCTTCAAGTTGTAGAGGTGTGAAATTCTAGCTTTAAATCAATTCAAACTGGCATTTCTTCCCATGTTATTACCTTTCAATTGTTTTATAATTGTGAAATTACATCTAAATACGCAAATTGATTAGACATTGAAATATTGTCTTCCATATGTGTTCGAGCACTTTTTACAGGGGAAAAAAAAGTAAAAACTTTCCTAGAATTCTGGCTTCTCATATCATACTTCTCTTACAAAAGTCGCAGGTGCTGCCTAGGAAAACAACTTTTTTTCATCTGGAATAAATTCAAGTAACTTCTCTTTCTATGTAAGTAAATGTTGACATAATTTGACAAACTGTGTAAATACTACTACAGGACATAGACTAAGATCATTAAAAGGACTATAAGACATCATGAGTTTCAATCAATCAGTGGATCAATTAATCACATATTGCATGTTGATACCATACTACAGGGGTGGGCAAAAATAGGTTTTCAGTTATGAGTACACAAAAACACAGAGTTTATCTTGTATTATTATTTGTCTTCTTTTATTTTTATTGTTTTCATTTTTGTATCCTTACTTATGCTTTATCTTTTAGGTAATGATGGTTGGCAATTTAACCTAATTTTTCCCACCCCTGTATGGTTCCATCCAGTATGCTCTCTCAAGTGAAAGAGAGGACGAGGTTGTAGCTAGCTTGCTGGGAATGTGCCTGGGAGTGTGTCATGCTTGTGAACTCCATTTATCATACTTGTCAGAGTGGAAATGAAGTTGAAAATCTCTAAAGCCATTAATGCAGCACTTATGAAAGTGACTACACTCGGTGCACACTAATGACTCCATTGTTTTGGATTAATTGAACTGGAGTTCACATACAAATGACAGCTGAAATAAAGCCTAGCATTTTCCAAAGAAAATCTAGCACATCACAAAATAAAACGCACTATTTTTCCATGGCTTTGCACGAATCTATACATCATTTGAAAAATTGTAAGAAAAGCACTTAACCTTTGACCTTCATTAAATATAGCACAATAATTTCTGCCCTTGTGAGTGAGACATGTGCAAAATACATTATGTAGACGCATCGAATTGAAATAGTCTATGCAGGGCCTAGCAGCAACTTCTTCATGTTAATAGTTGGATGATGATTGCAAGTAATTACTGACCATTGAATAAGTGTCAGTGTTTCTACAGTTATACATTATCTCATTCATACCTTATGATAAACTTCAAAAGGCATGTATTGCTGTTATTCTTTTTATGGATGAAGAAGCTGCAACGTAGAGAGGTTACGCTAACTAGCTGATCCAAGCCTCAAGCTTGGGTCATGAAGCCAGATTTTTTATTTCACAGCCCTGTTCTTATTACTGAGTTCCTCCCTCCACTGTGTTCACATCTGATGTGCATTTGATCAGAAGTGATCCAATCCCTTTATTTCACAAAGCCACCCAGCATAGGCAGATTAAATGGTTTGTACAAAGTCCACAGAATAAAAACAAAATCCATATGCCCTCACATTCCTCCTTAGGTGGACATCTGGAACTCAGTACAGGTCTCAGTCTAGAAGTCATTTCTTTTTTTGTCCCCTGAATTTTCAGAATGTTTACTATGGGATATAATGTATGTGGCATTTATAATGTACTGTGTGTATGTGTATGAGAAAGAGCGATAGTTAGTTCTTAGAGAAGGAGTCTGTATTTGTGTGTGTGTGTTTTTTCCACAGTTCTTTGTACCTGTTTAGGCTGTAATATGCATTAGTTGGATGATGAAATGACCAAGTAAATGATCCATTATGATGCTTTCCTAGTGTAAGTTCCAGAAAATGCCAGGAGCCACCAGGCAGAGGGAAAGGAGTCTCTACCCATTTACCACTAATTTCAATAATAAAACTCTGATATTATTTATTCATACTGAATTTTTCATAAGCATTCTTTTGGGTAAAATAAACGCTTTTGTTGCCAGCACAGTTTATTTTCATTGTTTGTTTTTGAATGACCAGTCCAGTTTATGCTGTTTAAAAGCTCATTTTCTCAATTTGGTTAATAAAGTAAAATAATTCAGCAGGGTCTAATGATATTATTGGAATGAAAGCTAAAATGTGACTCAAAATATGTGAGTTCTGGCCCTGGTTTTTCCACTTGCTGGCCACGTTGCTGTGCTTTAGATTCTTCATATTACAAATTTTAATTATGATGTATTTGTGCTGTTTTTCTTATGATGTTTGATAAAGGTAAAATGAGAGAGCGTACATGATGACATGTGTCAAAATGCATAAGGTAACAAGAATTATTGATTATATGTTACTAATTAATTCATTATCAGTGATTATTTCTTATTTTCTCTAGAGTGGGGCCATGCATGCCATAGTCTCCACAGGTGGCTTCTAATCTTGTTCACTAATCCTAACATTTCCTCATAAAAAGTGCTTCTTTTTGAAATAGAAAGAAATATTTTCTGCTCTGGTGTAACCAAAAATGATTATCTAAAATATTCAAAGATTTTATTCACAACATGTCACAGAGCTGGGCCAAGAAGGATTGAAAGTAGATCAGTAAATGTAAAAGTATACATCTACAAACTATATAAATATTACAAAACAGACCTATAAAAATGCAAAGGTTCCTAGGAGTAGGTAGCCTATAATATAGTTGGTGAAAAAAATGGGCATTTTTTACCCAGAAACACAGTAGGAGATTTGGATTTGTGCTTCACATTGACACATTCATTCATTCATTCCTATTTACTTCACAAGCATTTCCTGAATGTCTAAGATGTGCTAGGCCTAGTACTAGCAGCTGAGGCTCCAAAGATGAAGTGGACAGAGGCTAAACCTTAAAGTTGCTAATAATCTAGAAAGTGGAAAAAGAAATATGCAAACAACTACCACCAACAGAACTATCTGATAAGTGCTAAAAATGCTATTATTACAAAATTTTATGGAACACAGTGAAAACAAAGATTAGCTCTGCCTAGGGGCTTTGTGAAGGCTTCAAGAAAGAGTAGTGTTTGAGCTTGACACAAAACAATGTGTGGGAGTATCCAACAATTTTGTTTTTTAATGGGAAAAGGGCATATCCAGCTAGAAAAGACAACATGTTCACACCAGTGAAGATGTAATGGAACATAGCATGCTGGCGACAATATGAAAATGGAGCTAATCTTTTGAAAAGTACTTTGGCAGATTGTTTTAAGCTCTATAAATAAAAACACTTAATGTTTAGATGAGTAACCCCACTTATAGAACTTTATCTTATGAAAAAATACAAAGGAAGACAAGTTTATGTACAATAGAAAATATACAAAATAGAGATGAATCCATTATCCAAAGAAACACAAAATAGTTATGTAAATTATAATACACCAGTTTGACCATTCTATGACTGTTAGAAAGATAGTATTTTAAGTCAAGGTAGAAAATGTATAAGCCATCGTATTCATTTATAAAACTGTATCCTAATTATTACTCTTATTTAAAATTGTGTGTGTATTCAGATAAGAAATTAAAAAGAATGTGACATGGAAATTAAAACAGTAATAACAGCATCAAAAGTAACAAAAAAATGTTTTGTGGAGGAGGTGGGATTGTGAGTGAATTGTTTTTATAGATTTACTTTTTTTGTAGTCAGACTATTTACTAATTTAACTAATCTTTATTGACCATTTCATATGTATTAGAAGCATTGCTAGGTCCTCCAGTTGAAAAGATAAGGGGCTTATCATTTATATGATACATTTAAAAAAAATTTTAAAAGCACTTTTTTGCCTCCATATCTTGCTAAAATAATTAACTCTGCCATCTTTCAAGACCCAAGTTGAATGCAATCTGTCCCTGGAACCCTTTTCAGGATATATCCAGCTGCCCTGGCCATTTGGCTTAGTGGACAGTGTCAGCCTGTGGACTGAAAGGTCCCAGGTTTGCTTCCCATCAAGGGCATATACCTAGGTTGCAGGCTCGATCCCAGGCCCTGGTCGGGGTGTGTACAGGAGGCAACCAATTGATGTGTCTCTCTTATGACAATGTTTCTTTCTCTCTGTGTCTCCATCTCCCTATCACTCTCTCTAAAAACCAATAGAAAAATATCCTTGGGTGAGGATTAACAAAAATAAATTATCTATCCATCCCATCATCCTTAATCTCCCTATATTTTCTAAAGGACCTGCAGCAGAATCACCTGTGATACAAGTCAAGCCTGTAGCTTTTCACTCTCATCCCTAGAAATTATAATTAAGTAGATCAGGGTGGGGCCAGAAATTTGCAATTTTAAAAAAGCACTCAAATTCTTAAGCACCTCAAATTTAGAAAGTAATTGCTTTAAAACAGTGATTTTCAACCTTATTCATCTCATGGCACACAAAAAAATATAGTTTTTGCCGATTTGACAGAAAAATAGGTGTAAGTTTGATTTATTCATCCCAGATGGCTATTGTTGTGTTGACTATTGTCATTTTTTTTATTTTGACAATCTAAGGGAAAAGAGGTCAGTGCCCTTGATTAAAAAGTCAGGTATTGCGTGTTTTACAAATTCTTGAGGCACACTGGTTGTAAATTGCTGCTATAAAATATTGAGCCTACCTGAAATATGTGCTTCTACCTCCTGCAGTTTCTTCATGGAACATTATATGAGTGATCAATTGAGAAATTCTGCATTCACTGATTTTCTTATATCTATAATAAAAGAATAATATTTTATCCTTCCAGACAAAGCCGGGGCTGAGCAGGAAGCCCAGGTCCCAGGTGCCTGTCTGTGGCCGAAGGGAAGCCTGGGTTCTGGGTGCCTACTGGTGGCCTGGAGGGAAGCTGGTGCCAGCAGCTGGGGGAAGGAAGGGCTACTGTTGCACGAATTTCATGCATTGGGCCTCTAGTAATGTTATATTTAGTCCAAGATGAGCTTTGTTCCCTGCATAGGTTTCACAGTTTTGTTAATGGAAACATTCACTCCTGATAAGTAAATATGTGGATTCCGTGTGTGCAGGTGCCTGTGTGCATGCATAGGATTGTGGACTCATGTATAACCTTCTGAGTATATATCTTTTCTAAGTCATTCTCGCTGCTGAAAATATTATCATGTGGTCCATTATTGGTGGGTGTGGGCAGATCAGGAAGAAAGGAGACTCATATTTGGTGATGCTGAAAGCCTGTACTCACTAAAATGCTAAAGTTTCTCACAAGGTCTATTAATGCACCGCAACTACATGTAAGGTTTCCTGTGCTTTTCTTTCCTACATCCTTTCCTTCATGCCTTCTAACAGACTTGACTATGGACTATGGCTCTTTGATTAATACTTTTCATCAATCAGCCACCAAAAATAATTGGTCACTGATGTCTGTTTCGTAAAAGGCATTGTCCTACTCACAACATCCCAAGAGAACTTGTTCTTTATTAACCTTGTCCCAAAAGTCTTCAGTTTAGATCGAAGGGAACAATTAATCAACCTCTGTCAAACTAAAAGAAATGTATAGTATGCCAAAAAGCTCAGAAAATTTTAAAAATGAGTTAGAGCCTGGCAGAATAAATCCTATAGAGATAAATCTTAAAGAGATTAGTCTGAAGAGAACATATTTTGACACCATTACCCTTTGACCTGAAACTGTACATCCTAGAAGCCAGCTGGGAGAAAAACAATGCCCATAGGATTTCTGTAACGTGCACTCACAGTTCATCTTCATGAGTCATTGTTGTGCATGAAATAGACTGGGGATTTCTTCCAGTGGATTCATTCTCTTAAGCAATTAGGGGAGCTGTGATGTGATTTCAATGGGTTCTGAGCTCCTAAAAGAAAGCATGCCTTCTCTAGAGGTCTAGAGAGCCATCCTGAGAAAACATGTCTCAATGCAAATGAATTCTTAGGATATGTGAAAGGACCCTGCCTGGATGTCATGGTTTCTAATCACAGCAGTGAGGTAGGGTCTAATTCAGCCAAGGGCCATATCTATCTGTGGCAATAAAAGGGTCACCCAATTCTTTTAAATTCTATTATTTGCATATTTCTTCCATGCGCATTAATCTTTCTTGCTCAGAATGTATTTTCACCTACAATATTGTTTACATTGTAAAATCCAATTTGGGGAACTATCCCTTAATGGCTGGCTCTAAAGCACCTGCATTTTTCTATTTCATTATGGTAATGCTCTCTGTTCCAATTTATCTCTTGAACATTACTCACAACACTTTTAATTTTATTCTTCTAAAAAAATACTTCCCATTTGTGTTCATTAGATATCCTGTTGACATGACTTTTCCTGAAAAGAATTCTGAATTTGGAACTCCAACTTGATTCTAAGGTCCTTAAAATATGGAGATGGGTTGCTTATTCACAAGGAAGACTTTGGGGATCCATCTAAGTCAGAGAATCAGTCTCTAGGGAAGGGCCTGGAAATCTGGATATTTAACATGTTCCTTCTTGGTTCTTATACACACTACTTTGAGAACAACTATTCTAGAGAACTGTAAGTTCTAATTTGGAAAGAACATTTGATACCTAGTCAGTAGATTGGCAGTTACTAGTTTCATTGCTATAGATGCTATGCAATCACTTGGAGTCTCAATTTCTTTTATTTTTAACATTAGTATAATAAATTTTAGAGTATAATGGTATTGAAAAGATTATCTGAGGCAGTGTTTTTTGTTTGTGTTTTTACTTTTAAAAAGGCATATGTACCTGGAGAAATAATCAGTGTATAAAACAAACCCACAAGAATGGAATAGCAGAAAAATACATAAAATTTAGAGTATGTGAAATTTTGCTCACTTAGGTATTAATTCACTTCCTATCTCTTGCAAATATTAAATTAGTAATTAACCAGAGTTTAATGTTACTCCATAGCTCCATACTAGGGCTGTCATTATAGCGGATAGAATGCAAAAGTAATAAAAATTTTAAATTAAGATAATTCACTGTGGATTTTCAACCATTTTTATTTTCCCCTTCTCTTCAAACAAGAAATGGTCCAGAATATTTCACTATTCTATATTCTCTCACAGCTAGAGCTTACTTCCTGCCATATGTACTTTAAATGTCACCACGCATCCTACTTCCCATTTATGAAGACTGTGATGCAAATACAGAGATGGGAATTTGTATTTTTTTTTAAATAATCTTCATTAGCCCCTCAGATTCTTATAAAAGGAGGAGACTCAAAGCTTCTCCTTTGTAATTCATATCTTATAAATATGCATTGGAGATTGGACACTTTCCTGAATAGCAATAGCTTTCATGCCTTACTCCAGTATCAGTGGGGGTAGGAGGAGGCTTCAGAGCCTTTTGCTGGCTCTTATTTGACATCAACTACTCCCCTTCCTCTAAGTCTTACTCTGTTTGATAATTATGATGATTTTTGAAAGCATCTGAAAACTTCCCCATTGACTAGAATGGCAAAGAATCCCACTGTTCCTTATTTTAAGCCAAGTTACTTCACCTCGCTGCAGCAAAATCTTTCATCTGTAAAATGAAGGAGTTGAACTCTGCCAGTTTTAAAACCTTATGGAGTTGTAAAAATCTGTCTAGTTTTAAGAGAATTACGACATGCCATGTTCTCCCTCACCGCAGAGAATGTGATGGTATCTGTGGGCCTGTGGCTCTTTTTTTCTGACCTCTTTCCTTTCTCATTCTTTCTCTCTCCGCACTCTCTCAGCTGCTTTCCTGCAATATTTCCCTGTCAAAACGAGCATTAATTTGGCTTGAAGCTGCCCCATTGTCCTAGTGCTCCAGGTGGCTCCATATCTTAGCTCTGCTGCATTGACCCTGAACGCCACAGGTTTGGCGAAGTGTGGCAATTGGCATGGCAGCAGTCACAGGGGGAATGCCTAAAGCTGGTCCTGAGAACTCTGCTCCCGGAAATCTCATTTATGGATAGAAAGACTGGACGGGGGCTGGGGACAAGAGCTGCAGAGCTTCTAGGGTGAGAGGTGGCGCTCTGCCACCTCAGCAAGCTGTGAGAAGGGATGGTCCAATATAGGATTTGTTCACTTCCCTGTTTACAAGCCCACCTTTGTGGAGTATAAAGTAGCCTACAACCACACACAGCCTAAGCTCTGTAATGTAAGGGTCACAAAAGCTCCCTCCCCTTCACATATCTCCTCAGATAGCCCCTCCTGTGATCCCTGTAAATAGTACCTTTTCTGGCCACATCTTTAAAAATTCAAAAGGGGAGGACCTCAAGTCTTTTGTATTGTTAACTTCAATGAGGTTAATTTCTCAGATCCTTTGTTTAAATTAAACAAATAAAATGGACCTATTACTTGACCAATCAACAGCCTTTGGGCAAGTTACCCTAATGTTTCTAACACACTGCCGGTATGTGTCATAGGTTTACAGATTAGAGTTAGGCCACATTTTGAGTTTTCCTCCTCCTTCCTCATTCTCATTTGCTCTTTCTTTCTTTTCTCAGTGATTTGTTAACTTGGTGTGACTCAGGTCATGGTCCTTGGTCCTCATCACTTCTCCATTGTAACTTATGTGCTTCCACTTTACATATATACCTCACAGTACAGGACACTTTCCTTAAGCCTCTTTTTAAGTAAATAAGGTATAAAAGCCTAGTATTTAGGGCATACTTTCTTAATCTCAGTACTATGGACATTTAATATATATATTATTGATTTCAGTGAGGAAGAGAGACGGAGAGAGGGAAACATCAATGATGAGAGAGAATCATTGATGGTCTGCCTCCTGCACACCCCACACTGGGGATCAAGCCTGCAATCCAGGCATGTGCCCTGACCAGGAATTGAACCGTGACCTCCTGGCTCATAGGTTGATGCTCAACCACTGAGTCACGCTAGGGCCACATAACTCTTTGGACTGTCCTGTGTACTTAAGGATCATTAGCAGTATTCTTGCTTCTTATCCACTAGATACAAGTAGCACTTCCCCAGTTGTGATAATAAGAAATGTTTCCAAACATTGTCAAATGTCCCCTTGGGGGCAAAGTCACCCCCCCCATAAAACTGATTTAAAATAATTTGGGGTACAATAAAATTCTGGTAATAATAAAAATCATAAGCCTTTGGCTTGATTTAGACAGTTTAACTTCTTTTAAAGTTTGTATCTCTTAAAGTTATTGGAATCTGAACAACAACAAAAAAGTCAAGGATAGAATCTATAAGCTTGTACTGGGTAGGAAACACACATACTAGTACACGCATACAAAATGGATTTTGTTTGGTCGTTAGCCCTACACCATTCAATAGTGTTTGATTGTTGATGATTATGTTGTCATTGAATTAAAAAAAAAACTTACCTGTGTTAAGAGCTTCACAGTTTATAGTGACAATTCACCTAAATTATCTCTGATTCTTAGAAGTAGGAATGAGAAGGACTGGGGAGTAAATTATTGGGCTAACACCCAAACTTGGGAAAATTAACCCCTCCTAGCCTTCTTTTTCTCAGAAGGATACAATTAGCAAGAAGCAGCAGAGCTAAACTTGAAGCTTAATTTAGGATATCATTGCTGCCTTAAAGGCAAGATAATGTGTAGGTTTTGGCTAAGGCTGCCAGCACCTCTACCTGGGAGCTCCCTCCTTGCCCACACCTACCCTATTTTCTTTGAAAAGCAGCAGGTCACCCTTCCCCCTGACTCACTTTGTTTACCCTCAACATTTTTGCTCAAAACAACTGCCAATCACCTTATTCTAAACCTAAATGAATGTACGTGCCATCACTTTAATTATTTTAATTGAGAAAAGTAGAATATAGACTTGATAACAACAATGAGTAAAATGGCACTAATAAGACTCTGTGACCGTTGATCTCACCTCCCCTCCCAAAATTTATCCACTCTTGACTAATATTTTATGTATTTACAGAAATATCCTCTGCATATGCAACTATTTGTGTGTGCAAAAGTGTGTATATAGCCTTTAAACAATTGAAAATGTGTAATTTTAATTTTTGGTTAAATAACAATATATCCTAGATAGCTCTTCATATAAGCATATTTGAATTTTTCACAGTAAATTTTACATCTGTAGAATATCTCTACTATCAGGCTCTACCATAATTTATCTGATCAGTTCATTATTGGTGACTAGGTGGTTTCTTGGTTTTGGCTGTTACAATATTGCAATGAACAGGTTTGATTTTGATGTTTTATTAGAAGTGCTTTGAGCCTTCATTTTTCCTTTTACTATTAATGATTATGTTGTAATGTTATAAAAAGGCCAAATAAGTAGAATGGGCACAAAACAATATATATTTTAAAGAAAAATGCTTTATTGTTTTCTGATAGTCATTATTAAATAAAAGAGTGGAAATGAATCTGGAAAAAATAAATAAAATAAAATAACTTGCCAAGGTTCAGACTGTCAGGAATATGTTTAAAAAATAGTTGCCAAGAGAAAATGTACTTTGGAATTTCAGCATTCTAAAGTTAAGTAGCAATTTACTTATGATGGCACATCTATTAGAATTTATTCTCAGATTTTTTCCCCCTAAGTAGTATTGGATGACTCTAAAAGGAGTCAGAATTAACCCTTAAAATGCTTGGATATAATTAAAATCCTGGCAATGAAGAACAAAGAGAAGTGCTTCTAAATACCCTTTCTGATATAAATGTCATTTCTGAAGATTGTTCAATGTTTCTTTTTATCATTAAAAAAAAAAAATCCCTGATACTGTCATTTGAAATACACCATGGTCTCATCACTTATAATCTTCCCTGTCAGACTAGATATAATCATCTCAGTTACCTTGAAGAACTGTGTAACATGTCTGTTATTGCAGGATGATCAATGCAAGCAGACGTATTGGGGATATTTTTCCATATGGTATTCCAGATGTGAAGCCTTTGTTTACCAAATAATTGTTTTAAATTTCAGAGGAATGACAAAAATAAGTAGATATTTCCATCACTGAATAACACATTTGTTCTTCATGCTTAGGGAAACAAGATGCATATTCTTTGGTGTTTGCTTTTATTTTTTAGTGATTGATAAAATGTCATATTCATTGGGACTTAAATGGTCCTTAAAGAGAAACAGTTCTAATTTTCAAAAAAAGCATAATAATATACTTCTTATGTTGCATAATTAATTTTACAAAATCATCCCATAAAAATATTCATTATAAATGCGAGCATTGAAAAAAAGGCATTCATTAAGTTGGAAATAAAATTATAACTACAATTATAAAGCTTTGATGCCATTCTGTTAGGAGGGTTGTGTGCTAATTGCACAGTTTAAGGTTTGTAATGTCACATTAGGTGAAAACACAATAATCGTCTGAAAAGAAGCACATAGAGTTTAATGGTTGGGATATAAAATATGTATATATATAACTTCTCTTCTGCTGGGCAATCACTTTGGATTAGAATGCAATATAGAGAAAATTCCCTGTGCATGGGAATAGGTCTTTGAGTTGAGGGTTAAATAGGATGCCCACTCCCCTCTTCAGTCCCTGCTGGAGAGCAAATTCCACAGCAGGGACTGCCTAGACTTTTTGAGCGGGGCGCGGCTGGGCTGGGTACCAACAGCCTCCTCAGCTGCAAACGGAACTGCAGCATCCCTTCCTGCAGCAGAGCGTCAGTCATTGGCTCCTACGTGACACGTGACTGATCGAGCCTTTTCTGTGTATTTTCTCGCCCATCTGTGTGCAGGGCACTGATAGGCCAGGCTAATGCGCAGGCAATTTATCATCTTGATCTCCCACTGAGTCAGGGAGCTCTCCTGTCACCAGTATTGATTTCAGAGGATGGACTAAATTTCCTAGGATTTCCATTAAGAATTAAGAAAAAAGCTCTAAGCACGCAGGGTAGCCAGACAGACATGGATATGAGATGGCACTGTGAAAACTCGCAGGTAGCTTCTTCTGTCACAGCCGCTGCTCAGCACAGCTTAGAACTGCAGCATGCAGGGTTTAAGACACCAGAAGCCTGAGAGCAAGCATAATGAGACTAAGAATCAATTGTTTTTGGATAACCTAATTTTAAGATTTATATTAAACTAGTTCTTCTTGGAGATTGCATGTCAAATGTATGCATGCTCTATATGAGATGTAGAAAGGTCGTTTTAAATTTTTAAATGTCCTTAAACCCTGAGCATGGTTGCTTCTAGTTTTGTTTGCTGCTTTATGTGAGCTTCAGAAGTGTGGTGTTTTTTGTTGTTGTTTTTTTTATTAGCATGCTTGTTGCAAAAACAATAAAAGTGTGTGTATGTGTATTTATATGTATTTATGCATTAAGTTGGTTCAAGTAAAAGCATGAATAAAAGCTGCTTTCAAGACTCGCAGACTGCTTTGTTGTTGTTAATGACTTGGTGATAATTTTGCCTAACTCTGCTTAAATTCTGACCGTGCATGCTTCTGCGGCAGAGTGAGGTTTTTGCTGAGAATTTGTAAAGGTGGAATGCCTGAATTAAATGTATGCTTGATACAACAGAAAATGTATTTGTGAGCAATGGTTAAATGTGCTTAACTAATGGAAATATTTCATGATGGTAAGATTTGCATAACGTTTATTTACACTAATTCTACTTACTGAAAAAAATGCATGTCTGGGATTAATGAAAGTGTTTTTTGTTTATATTTTTGAAATATAAATTTGGATCATTTCAAAGATAGTAAGACTTTAAATTTTTAAAATGCATCTGAGGTGAAAAAAATTAAAAGCATTTTATTTATTTATTTTAGTCTAGGAGAGGGTTGTAAAACTGCTGTTTGTATGTGAGAGAGGTCATGTGCATGCCGTGTGTGTGTGTGTGTGTGTGTGTGTGTGTGTGTGTGTGAATTCTTTGGGGGATTTTATGATATTCTAACTCGTCCTCATTCTCCTGAAGAGGGAAAATGCCTTAACATTCAAATATTTCCTAGGCCCAGGGGAATTAGAGCAGCAGAAGCAAGAGCATGGCCAGATGGGATTGGCACTGCTTGCCAGTGAGTGGAGACAATAGGTGGAGGCGGAGCAGATGGAGGACAGAAGGGACTGCAAATCAGAAAGGGGGGAGGGGGAGGAGGGGGAGGATCTGCTTAATAGTGGAGGAAGCCTGGCCATTCTTTTCAAGGGAACCTCTGATTGCATCTTCCTTTCAGTTATGAGATAGAATGTTATGTCTGTTGTGACAGCTATTTTTCATTCAATTAGGTAGCCACTGCACCATAGATTAGGGAAGTCCCTTTGCCAGATTGTAAATGGTGTATTTGTGGTTGTAACCTTTTTCTCTTTACCATGTTCAGGAAAAGTAGGAGTGAACTTAAAAGCTATTGTATTAATTAAGTGGGTGGTATCTAAATATAAATATGGCAGTACTACTAAACTTACTTACCTAGACCTCAGATGATTCAAACATCTATAGGGCATACTGACTTTTTCCCTAAATTAGCTTTCAATTCTGAAAATATAAAGATCATGTTGACTAATCTGATATTTCACTTCTGGCTTACAAATAGATAGTCATTTCTAAAATAACTTTGAATGTTTCATTAAAGTGTTGATGTTGTCATGAAGCCTGGGTACTTGACCAATGCCCAGTTTAAATTCTGAAATGAAATTAATCTCCCAGCATCCTCCATCAAGCCTTCTGTCACTCAACTACCCAGGAAACTGGGCACAGCCTTTGCCTAGTTAAGGTCATAGGAGTGGGGGGAAATGAAACCTTTGGAATTTTATAATTTGAATGATTCTTTTAGAATTCCATGATATGCACAGACACAATTTTCAGTCCTAAGTACAATCGAATTTGATCAAAATCACACTGCCACAATGTACCAATAAAATACAAATTTTAAAAGTTTAAAGATAAATCTTTTGGTCCATGGTGCATCCATGGCTCATGTAATCATTTGTGTGGCCAACCTTGTTGAAGGAGAGAATGTTCCTGTTGCATGTCTCTTTTGACTTTTGAACCTTAGCTTGAGAAATAACTATGACCTAGATAAGAAAATGAAAACAGTTGCTTGCTGTACCTTGAGATATTAAAGATAATTTACTCAGGTCATTTATGCTAATTTCCCCAGAGCTGAAGAATTAAGCCAATTTCTTATACCTTCTGCAATTCTTTTCCTCCATGCCCTGTTCTTAGAAATTAATGAAAGGGTCCACTAAATGTTCCTCATGTGGCAAATTCCCTCTAACTTTTTTAGAAAGAAATAGAGCCTGCATTTATCCAATATGTATATTTATCCTATATACATATTGGATAAATATGTATATTTTGGAAGGTTGACTGGTGTTCATGAGCAAGATAACCCAATGATAAGGAATAAATACTTTTTACTTTGTACAGTCATGTTGCTGAATAGACTTAAGAGCCACATTCTCCTTATGGGCAAAGTGAAATAGAATTAGAAGAGCTCTGAAGTGGTATTAAATGTCTGGTCACAGTAGCATGTCTGCTCAGCTTTCAAGGAAATGTCTCACCAAGACATCAACCAGGGAAAGGCTTATATATTTACATAGTAATTAGTGATGTAGCATTGCATATTAAGGATGTTTGGATAGTTATGATGAAATGTTACTGTCTGTGTGCCCTCCATATGCTCCTTTAATTTATGAAATGCGCTCATCCCACAGCATCTGGGTACATTTATACACTACAAGTGCAATCAATTAACGGTGATGGATGCAGTAGGCAAAATGCTAATTCATGAGAAAAGCCCTCTTAGCTAATACTTTGTAGTTTTCAAATAGGAAAAACAGCAGGTAGCAAAGGACTTTCAGCCTCTGTCTATATCAACTTTAAATGTTTCAAGAAGTAAGCTTCTGTCTACCCTTTTGGAAAATAACTCCTTTGAAACAATATTTTGACCTGTCAAAATTAGTGTTCTTAATTCCAGTATTTTGAGCACTAGCAAAATTCTTAGGCAAAGAGTGTTGGTGGATATTTAATTACACTCAGACCAAGTGGTCTTCTCTCTCACTCCCCATATTCTCTATGTCCAGGCTTCTGTTCCTCTGCTGCTTTACCTGTCATTTATAGACTCAAATGCCATTTGCTCTAGATTTCAATATTATAACAACAAAAAACCCCCCAAAAACTCCAATAAGCGATGTACTAGTATTTATGTATGTATATACTTGGTATAATGACACCAAGTTCTGCTTTATACACTTGTGTATACTTAGGCTTTAAATTTCTTTGATTTCTACTAAAGTTACCATACTGCTATCTTATTTACATATACTTGATAGTGGATATTGGAATCTCCCTCATCACTGTGGCACAGAGAATCAAGCAGTTATTGCCTATTATACAGGCAATAATAAGCAATTTCCACTATACAGAATAATTGTGGAGAGTCACGAACTACTATAAATCTATATCTCTCTAGTGTCCCTTAGCAAATGTAGACAGTATAAGTCCAAACTGAATAATGGCAATGAAAAAGCAAAAATATATGAGAGGTGTTTCCTATTTTTGTCATAAATTATGTGATTATCACTACACACTTCCATTTGCCTCTCAAATGTTTACCTTCGTGCTTAAACATTAATAACTATCTCAGAATTATTTCCCAAAAATCAATAGCCCATGTTTGTTTTCATTGTTGTGATGTATATTTTTGATAGTTCATATTAGGCCACAGTTTAATTTTTTTTTAATTTCAGTTTAATTCTTTTCTTACTCTTTTCTCACACCTATGTCTTTTGTTAATAGGCTCCATTGCTTTAAGAATTATTTAGTTTAAAAGACAACAACTACATATAGTAGTTTTTGGGAATTACTTAAATATTATTTGAGGGAACCAAAAGAAATCATTCTCCAAAGGAAATCAGTCCTGAGGTCTATATGCTCTCATCTTTACTTCCACTGCTTTTTAATTAAAACATCATGGATTTTGTAGGATACCAATCTTGGCTCTAAGTATATTTCAGACTTTTGACTAAAATATGATTCTGTAAGTTCACAGCCTAGATTTACTAGCAAATTTATGGGTAAAGTGGGGATTAATGGTATGGGAAAATGCATTCACCCAGTTGATCTCTTGACATTTTTCAAATTGAAAACTCTACTAGAGCTTCAGAGACAATGCCTTCCCAGTCAACACTCTGGTGAAATAAATTTGCTTATAATGAAAAAATCTATTACATGTACAAAAGTATAGATTACATATAGAATACTGTGCATATATAATATCTGCCTGCCTTTATAATTTCAAAACACTAGTATTTCATTGTCAGATCAAAAATATCGCATGTAATTTTTATTTTTTTAAAGATATCTTTATTTATTTCAGAGAGAAAGGGAGAGGGAGAGAGAGACAGAATCATCAATGATGAGAGATAATCTTTGATCAGCTGTCTCCTACATGCCTCCTACTGGGGATTGAGCCTGAAACCCAGGCATATGCCCTTGACTGGAATCAAACCTGGGACCCTTTAGTCTACAGGCCGACGCTCTATCCACTGAGCAAAACCGGCTAGACTAGAATTTTTATTTTTAAAATCATTTTATTTTGGAGTTGCATAGGCGTAGCCTTAGGTGTCAATTCTCAATTTCCCATGTGTGAACTGTCTGCATAATTGTTTATTTTGCATGACCAGAAGTGGTTTCTAGACCGCTTATCAACCCATTGGCTTAAAAAGCATTGTTTTAATTGTACACCAGGACTTTTCTCAATTAGTCTAATTTAAGTAGATCACCTATCGATTAGGTTTGTAGTTTGTGTGTATGAATATGTGTGCCTCTATGATATACTGCTAAATAATTAGCTACTAAATAATAGGTTTAAAGGATACCTATAACAAACTAGAAATTTCAGAGAGAATAGTTACTCTTGGGTTTGCCAAGAAGTGTACCTTTTATTTCAAGAAACTGACAAAGCAAACAATAAACACTGTGTCAGCATTTTTATACATTTGGTAGTTAAAATATCTACTTGCTGACTGACCCCTACCAGAACTGTGCAATATGTCATGGGTGACTCGAAGGAAAGTAAGACACTTGCTGCCTTAAAAATCCAGGTGAAGCATCAGAACAAGCACATAAAATTAGAGCATTAAACACTGAACTATTTTATCTTATAGAACTAATTTATGGACACATATTTGCTGAGTTTGGAGAAAGGAAAGTTCAATATGGGCTAAGTTGACACACTAAGGATTTTCTGCTATTTGTTTCTTGTGTTAGAGCAGCCCTAGTTATCTATTTATTTACAAAATAAAAGATAACACAAAATCCAGTCAAATCGAGTGGGATACACATAACACCAATACTAGCTTCTGAAGTGGCATGGAAGGTATTTGAATATAAACCACGGTCCCAAAATTAATCAAGGTGGTTGTTTCCTGTTCTACATGTTCACAGGAAAATGTATTGATTTCTTAAAAGCCAGTTTTCATGCTCTATGACTAATGAAAGGAATGCAATATGTGCATAACTTTTTTATTTTAAAATCACCTGCATATTTAGTTTGTACTCATTCTCTTTATTCGTTAAAATTAGCCATTGGTTGCTAAATGTTTTCCTTTAAAAATAAGAAATTGGTTTCTTTCTACTGATGGGATGACTGGGATGAGTTATTTTTCCAATAGTTAAAAAGACACATTGGAGTAAGTGTAACTATCTCAGGTCCCTATGGCATAATTGAGTGTGCTTGAAAATTATCTAGCTATGATTATCAGTATGCTCAATTCTACCTCCTTCTTTATCTTTTATTTTACTTTTGAAGGGTACCTGCTGAAACGAGAATAGAATGTGGGTGGGCATATGCAGGAAGCAAGCGTCTGGCCTTGAGTAAAATAATTTTGAATATGTGATAATTATGAACAAGTCTATTTATGTTACTTAAATGGTTATTGATATAGTACTATTATTTTCTAAGTAAATAGTCTAAAATACAATGACTAATTATGGGAAACTTCATGAAACATTCTTTAGAACTGACTGAAATGATATCTAGGTGTAAAATATCAAACTGAATAATTCTTGATTACTTTTCAAAAACTCAAGCTAGAGAAAGTAAGCTTAGGTCACTGTTCAAAGGCATCCATGCAACAAGGGTTTCCTACATTCCTGACCTTATGATTTTCCAAACACAGCTAGTGAGATTTAAATCACAATAGATTGTCATTTAAACAGAAAGCTTCTGATGCAATAACAAAATAAACACTGACTTTAACCTCTCTCTCTACCTCACAATTTCCTAAATGATGCATCAACTCTTTATAATACTACAAGAAGAGAGATGAGTGTTTAAAATGATTAGATGAAGTAGAAAGGTATATGCTTGGTTTATTTGAAAGTCTACAATGTAAGGACATTTGCAAACACGTGCCAATGAAATTCATATAACACGTGTTTTACTCTGTAAATATTACAAAAGGGGGGAATTTGAAGCTTGTTTTTTATGATTTTAGCTTTATTATTTCCTTTATGAATGTACCTGCATCTTTTTTAAAGAAAATTATTTTATAAATACCAGTTTCGCCAACTTAGAAGTACTATATATAGGATTTGATCATATGCTTCTTTATTTTTTTAATTTGGAGTAATTTAAATATATTCAAATGTTACAACCATATTATAGATAATTCGCTCTTCCTTTAGCTCCCCCTAATGTTAACATCGTCTTTAAGCATTGTACATTTGGCACCGCCAAGATATTAACATTCAATGTGCCCTTTGAGAAATTATTTGTGTATTTAGAATTTTTGTTTCATAGATGCCACTGAATAACTATTATCAGACTATTTTGGAAAATTTCAACGTCACTTGGTTTGCTTCCCACCAATACTTAAGGGAATACACTTCACTGGACTACCCAGGATTTCTACTCAGACACAGTCAATCGAGTATTTTAGGAGGAAAAATGATTAACAGGAAAGCAGTCCTTTTCGTTTGTACCTGTCTTTTCTCCCTACCCCTATACATGTTCATTTTATTTTGAAACCGGTCCCCTTTCTGTTTCCTTGTGAAATATATACCATCCTCCATCCAGAATGCTCTGCTAAACTTCAGACCTACCCTTGGAGCCACCCCAACTTCGCATCAAATTCAACATGTTATTTTTTTTTTTTGAGCTTATCTAATTATGAACAGGTTATTCTGGTTTATGTAAAGACATTGTACTGGAGAAAGTGGTACTGCTATGGTGTGATGAAGACCAACCAGTTAATCTTCTGGAATTTGACTTTTCCCATTTGAGGGGGTTTGTAGCTATAATACATTATGATTTCAGAGTATGAATAAAAGTGAATTTCCATTTAAAGAAAAAGGTTTGAAAGACAAGTGGCCTGAAACATAGACTGCTTTTCATTGTATTGAATCATCTCTTCTGAATTTTGAGATAAATTTGCATCTGGGATTTGCTGATGGGATTTTCATATTGAAACTAGTGTGAGAATAATTCCAGTCATGGGTAGCATTAATTAGGGGGAAGGCTCCTTCTCCAATTCCACAATGAAAAATACAGAGGCTCATTAGCATTCTATGGGCAAGGCTGGTAGGTTTCAGAGAATTAGCAGTTTGGAATCCTAGAAACTTGCAAATAGGAAATGCAATAGAAGAACCAACATCTTTCCATTTTAACACCATCTTGACAAATGAGGACAATTTTTGGAGTGTGCGCATCATAAAAGCAAGCATAATTCTGCGAAAACAAAGGAAAGGGGCCCCGTATTTCCTGTTCTTCTTGTGTTCCAAAACTTCCGCCTTTGCCATGAGGCCTTGAAATTATTTCAAATCTATTTTTTATACAATGGATGGTAAAAGAGCTAAATTATTCATTGTAAGTGAAAATCAGTATTACCATGTGTCAAGAACTCCGATTCCCTCTCTGGTATTCCTAATAAGAACCCTGTGGTATAGAATCATGGACTGAATCTACTAAACAATTACCCACATGAGTGCTATACTTACTGTGTGTATTTTTAGGTTTTATGTCAATAAATATTCTATAAAGTGCTGCATATTCTGGACTAAAAGTCCCTTATCTACCAATCAGTTTTAGATTACTTAAGAAATAAGGTATACTGTGGCTTCTAATGAAAGTAATAAGGAAAGTGGTAACATAAGCAATCACCAGCACAGTATGAAAAAAATTCACATTACTAATAAAGATTTATGAAAAAATAAAATGAATGCTAAATGAGATCCTCAGAAAACAAGTTTTTGTAAGCATCTTATATAATAAAAGGGTAATATGCAAATTGACCTTAACAGCGGAATGACCAGAACGACTGCTCGACCAATCACTATGAGGCACACCGACCACCTCTCGGTCCCTTTCCCCAGCTGGCAGGTTCCCATCACCTGATGGCAAACAGGGAACCAGGAGTGGATGGCAGGGGATGTGGGCAGTGCCAGGATAAGATCCCAGACCCACAGGTCACCCCCCCCACACAGGGCGACCTGCGACAGGGGTGGGGCTGGTGAGTGGGTGGGAACAGCTGACTTCTTGGTCCGTCCCCCCAGCCTGCAGGCTCTGATCGCCTGATGGGGAACAGGGGGTGGTTGATGGCAGGGGGCAGGGTTGGCTGCAGGCAGCCAGGGCGGATGGCCCTGATCACAGGTCAGGCCTAGGACTGTACCCGCACACAAATTTTGCACACCAGGCCTCTAGTTTTTCTATAAACATGAAAAAGACAGTGGGTCTATACTGACAACAGAAGGTTAGATTTGTAGGACAAATTATTCTTAGGGTTGTTCACAATTTATTGATAAAAATTAATAAAGCTTGTAAATGGCTATAGTGATTTGAAATATTTAGCAAGGAAATATTCTCAGATATAGGAAATGAAATTAGAACTTTGACATTTGTTACTTCAAGACTTCTTAAAATATGGAAAATATAGTGATTGAGTTTTAAAATTATTTTTCTATTATCAGCATGTAAACATAGGATTTGGTGGATGTTCTGGAAATCATTATGTTGTAGTGCAAACTAATATGTATAGTTGAGGCTTAGCTTGAAACACTTCAACTTTAAAGCATTCCCTGGACTTATGGAGCATCATGGCACTGTGGCACTAGAGAGAGCAAAGAAGGTGTGACGACCACGCACTTCCTGGGAAGCTCATGAACTATAGGCCTAGATTCTGTTGCTGCAGCTCTAGAACATATGGCCAATTTACCACCATTAGCATCTTTCTTAGCCCATTGCCTATTATATATTTTACTAGAGGCCCAGTGCACAAAAATTTGTGCACTAGGGGGAGGGAGCTCCCTCCTGTTATGCACAGAGCAGGGCCCAACAGGGGGTTGAGGAGCTCCCCCGTCACTCACAGAGTAGGGCCCATAGGGGAGTTGGGGCACCGCCCCCTGTCACACACAAAGCAGGGCGGATCAGGGGGTTGGGGCGCCACCCTCTATCACCCACAGAGCAGGGTCGATCAGGGGGTTGGGGTGTTGCCACTGTCACACTCAGGGCAGGGCCGATGGGGAGGTTATGGCTCTACCCCATCACACACAGAGCAGGGCTTGTGGGGGGGGGGTTGGGGCACCTCCCTCTATCACCCACAGAGCAGGGCCGATCAGGGGGTTGGGGCGCCGCCACTGTCACACTCAGGGCAGGGCCGATGGAGAGGTTATGGCTCTACCCCATCACACACAGAGCCGGGCCCGTGGGGGAGGGGTTGGCGTGCCGCGCCCTGTCACACACAGAGCTGCAGGGCGATCAGGGGGTTGGGGCGCCGCACCCTGTCACACATAGAGCTGCAGGGCGATCAGGGGGTTGTGGAGCTCCCCCCATCAGGCACAGAGCAGGGCTGATCAGGGGGGTGGGGTGCCTTCCCCTGTCAGGAACAGAGCAGGGCGGATAGGGAGGTTGTAGCCCCGTCCCCTGCCACACACAGAGCCGCAGGGCGATCAGGGGGTTTGGGCGCTGCCCCCTGTCACGCTGATCCCAGTACTGGGAGGCCTTGCGGCTCCGCTGATCCTGGTGCTGGGAGCCATATTACCCTTTTACTACATAGAATAGAGGCCTGGTGCATGGGTGGGGGCTGGCTGGTTTGCCCTGAAGGGTGTCCTGGATCAGGGTGGGGGTCCCCACTGGGGTACCTGTCCAGCCTGGATGAGGGGATGATGGCTGCTTGCAGCTGGTCACACATCCTTCAGGGTGGGGGTCCCCACTTTGGTGCCTGTCCAGCCTGGGTGAGGGGCTGAGGGCTGTTTGCAGCTGGTCACTCATCCTTCAGGGTGGGGGTCCCCACTGGGGTGCCTGGCCAGTCTGGGTGAGGGGCTGAAGGCTGTTTTCAGGCTGGGACTGAAGCTCCCAACTGCTCCTTTTTTTCTTTTCTTTTTTTTTTTTATTCTGGGCCAGCTTTAGCCTGGCACAGCTCTGAGGCCTCAGCTGCTGAAAGCAGGTATCTGGTTTGTTTAGGTTCTATAATCGAAACTCTGTATCAACTCCAGCTCTGAGCTCCCAGCCAGCTGAAAGCTGGTTTCTGGGGTTTTGTTTAGCTTCTATATTTGTTACAATGTTTCAAACTTCAGGCTCAGAGGCCGGCAAGGCAGGTGGGGAACATTGCAGTCCTCCATCACTGAAGCAAGCAAGCCTCATATTCAGTTTAAGCTGCCTGGCTGCCGGCCGCCATCTTGGCTGGCAGTTAATTTGCATATCGCCCTGATTAGCCAATGGAAAGGGTAGTGGTCATACGCTAATTACCATGTTTCTTTTTTATTAGGTAGGACTAGAGGCCCGGTTCACAAAAATTTGTGCACTCGCAGGGGGGCGGGGGCAGTCCCTCAGCCCGGCCTGTGCCCTCTCGCAGTCTGGGACCCCTCAGGATATAATGACCTGCTGGCTTAGGCCTGCTCCCAGGTGGCAGAGGGCAGGCCTAATCCCTAGGTGCAGCCCCTGGTTGGGCTCAGAGCAGGGCAGATTGGGGAGTTGGGTCGCCGCCCCCTGTCATGCACAGAGCAGGGCGGATTGGGAGTTTGCGATGCCACCCTCAGTCATGTTCAGGGTAGGGCCAATTGGGGGGTTGGGGCACTGCCCCCTGTCACACTCAAGGCAGGGTTGATGGGGAGGTTGAGGCGCCACCCCCTGTCACGCACAGAGCAGAGCCCTTCAGGTGAGTTGGGGCTCCGTACCCTGTCACACACAGAGCAGGCCGATCAGGGGTTGGGGAGCTCCCCCCTGTCATGCACATGGGGTTGAGGAGCTCCCCCCTGTAACTCACAGAGTAGGGCCGATAGGGGAGTTGGGGCACTGCCCCCTGTCACACACAGAGCAGGGCGTATCAGGGGGTTGGGGCACCGCCACTGTCACACCCAGGGCAGGGCCGATGGGGAGGTTATGGCTCTACCCGGTCACAGAGCAGGGCCTGTAGGGTGGGGAGGTGTTGGGGCTCCGCACCCTGTCACACACAGAGCCGCCGGGCAATCAGGGGGTTTGGGAGGTGCCCCCTGTCACGCTGATCCCGGTGTCGGGAGGCCTCGCAGCTCCGCTGATCCCAGTGCTGGGAGGTATATTACCCTTTGACTATATAGGGTGGAGGCCTGGTGCACGTGTGTGGGCCATCTGGTTTGCCCTGAAGGGTGTCCTGGATCAGGGTGGGGGTCTCCACTGGGGTGCCTGGCCAGTCTGGGTGAGGGGCTGAGGGCTGTTTTCAGGCTGGGACTGAAGCTCCCAACTGCTCCTTTTTCTCTCTCTCTTTTTTTTTTTTTTTTTTTTATTCTGGGCCAGCTTTAGCCCTGGCTCCAGCTCTGAGACCTCTGCTGCTGAAAGAAGGTATCTGGTTTGTTTAGGTTCTATAATCAAAACTCTGTATCAACTCCAGATCTGAGATCCCAGCAAGCTGAAAGCTGGTTTCTGGGGTTTTGTTTAGCTTCTATATTTGTTACAGTGTTTCTTAAACTGCAGGCTCAGAGGCCGGCAAGGCAGGCGGGGAACGTTGCAGTCCTCCATCACTGAAGCAAGCAAGCCTCATGTTAGTTTCAAGCTGCCTGGCTGCCGGCCGCCATCTTGGCTGGCAGTTAATTTGCATATCGCCCTGATTAGCCAATGGAAAGGGTAGCGGTGGTATGCCAATTACCATGTTCCTCTTTTATTAGATAGGATTCTTTATAGGGAGTAATTCCTCTTGCCATTTTAAATTTACTGAACCTGGTGAAATTAACTCTGGGAAAAGTATGCATGGCCTCTGAAAGGCTTTCATCAGATAACTCAGCATTCATTGCCCATTTTAATTATGTGAGTGAGAAACTCCCTTTATTATTTTTATCTCCTATTGTTTGGTGCAAGATGTTCAAGGACAGTGCAGTCCTCTGTGAGGCACTTTTCTGTCTGTGTCACAAGGTTTGATATTTAAGTAGAGGGAAGTCTTTGCTGCCAGATGACAGCTAAGTCCTAAGACTGCTTAGTTGGCTAGTCCTGAAGCACAGCTGGTTTAATGTATTGACTTACTTTTACTTGTAGATTTTATTATGCTTCCTTTCTCTTAAACCTCTTTCAAGAATTTTGAAATCAAGACCTATTTCACATCTCACTGGGTGAGATATTCACCTACTTTCCTAATTCTGAAATACCTTTATCACTGGTTTCATTTATGAAATAGCATAAGACACCTTGCCTCTTTCCAAACATATGTGGGAAGACTCTTCTTTCATCTTCTCCTCCCTTCTGCTCATTTTTTTCTTTATAATTTCCTGTTTGATTTGCCTCTTTTCTTCAACTTTCCCCTCTAATAGTCATTGAATGGCATTTATTGCTTTATTTTGCCCCATTTCTGTCACTTAAGAATCAAATTTGGAAACCAAAGTAAGGCATACAATTGCTAAGTCTCTAGACCGTTTTAGACCTTGTGGCAGTCAGAAGAATCAACTGCATTCTGTGACATTAAAAGGAAATATATTGGGCACAACTTAACTCTCCAATGAATGGGATTCTGCAGGATCTTATAAATGAAAAGTAAGGCTACTCATCATAGGAGTAGCTCATTGGACAGAAACTACAGAATCCTCAGGATATAAGTATTGGAAATTTAATTTTCAGTAAATCCCTGACACTTCCTTTTTAACTGTGTTGGTTTTATATATATATATATATATATATATTTAAATCAAGGGAATATTTGTTGATTTGTTGTTGAAATTTTTAGTTGTTTGGTCTCTTAACTCTTAGGATTCCATATTCAAGGATAAATAGCAGAAGATGGAGCAAAAATTGTGTCACTATTAACAACTTGTCATGAGACAATTTCCCTACTCCAAAACATGGTAAAATAGCCAATATTCTAACTATTTTAAAGGCACTAGTTGTTTCAGGTAAAAACTATCATATTTAGAAGAAAATTTAGTTATTTCAACCCAATACATTCCACTTCAGAGAGAAAGCATCGGGCCTCTTTACTGGTCTTTCATCTTTGGCTGTAGTGAGCCATTTCATGAATTTAAAATCATTATATTTATATATGTGTGCATGTATACATTTTTAAAATCTTTTCTTTTGAGAAAACTAAAGATGGTTGCAAAGAAAGATGCAGGAAATCCCCTGAAGCCTTTACCCAACATCTCCCCCATGTTAACATCTTGCATAATTATAGTCCAATATCAAGACTAGAATATTGATATTGCTCTTAGTCATAGAACTCATTCAGATTTCCCCAGTTACACATGCACATATTTGTGTATGTGTGTATAGTTCTGTGCAATTTCATCATGTGTAGCGTCTTGTAACCACCATTACAATCAAGATTCTTTACTATACCATTACCACAGGACTCTCTTGTGTAGCCTTGATTATTACATTTTAAAGGGATCTGAGGGGGTCATCTACTCTCATGTACTTATTATTGGGATAGGGAGTGATTTGCCCCAGGTCAATAGGTTTGATAAAGGTTTGATAATGATTGAACTCCTATTGAAATCTCAGAATGCTATATCCTATCCTAGACCAGTTTCAGGAATTCCACTTACATTCTCAGTTTATGAAGTAGCACTTGTTCTACAAGTTTAAAAATAAAAGAATTGAAGCAAACAAAAGCTTGATAGTAGTTGAGTTGACCAATTCATCACAATGCTTAGTATTTTTTTAAAAATTTGATATTCTAATTCTATTACTGGATACAAAATGGGTATTATGTTCTCATCTGTTTAACATCAATGTAAACATTAGATTAGTATTTCAGACAAGGTATATATGATAGAAGTAATCAATCCATGTTGCTTCATAAAAACTCAACATGGTTGCTAGGGGGAGAAGGGTTATTATCTGCAAAGAATTCAGAGATTTAGCTACAAATTATATAATCAGTACTCTCCCCAAAGATTTGAATGCCTACCCCTCCATTCACCCAAAAACACATTGGATAATTTGATAATTACTTTCCCTTTTACAGTTGCCTTTAATGCTCACTTTAATTTAGTTACCACTCATAAAATTATTGAGGTATGGTTTAGGAGCTTTGGGGAATTGGGGAGTCACTGCGTGTGACTTGACCCACAGACCTATATCCTATTCACTTTGGAACCATTTCTGATGCTACTCGCTGTGGGGATGAACCTGGTTAGATAAGAGCAGATGAGAAATTATTTGAACAGAATGTAGGATCAGAGACTTTTCCGCTATATCAGCACCATAGAGATTAGAGATGCAAAAGACCCATTAGCTGCTTTGCCCTATTTCCATAGAAATTGCAGTGAACATTTTTCAAAAGCCTAATCTATTTTTGTTTAAAATAAATGGGAGCTCAATGTAGAGTGTTGTTAAAGCTTGAAACTGCTGATCATTGTATTTTCTGGATTTTCTTGTGAGATCCACTTGACAGTTTGCATGGCTAATTATTGTGTTCTCATTTGTTTAATTCCAGCACTGCTGTCGGCTCCTGAGGATGGGGGAGGGCAGGGTGGTGCCACTGCAGTTTTAAAGTACTATATATCAACAAGCCATTAAGTGAAAGAGTGTGGGGGAGAGAATGCTTACGTTGTGTGTGCATTGGTGTGTATGTTGTAAGATGGGTCAAAGTTAAAGCAGGAAAGTGAATTTTAAATAACTCCAGGCTTTGATAGTTAATAATACTTTAGTGAAGATTTTGTCAGTAACCAAATGCAGGAGATTAGTGGGGTCCCTTTTGGCCTCATTTTATGTATCATGATGGATAATTTGCAAAAAAAAAAAATTGCTAGGAAAACTAAAGAATATCCATTCTTAGAAATTCAGGTGTTTTGTTGTTATTTTGGTGGTGAATGATTTTTTAAAAAATGGACTTCTTCAGTTGTATAGTTCATTTTAGGTTGAAAAGCCTTGTAATTTGAAGAGAATTTGTTAAGAACTATTTCTTTTACCAAATAGCTTTAAAACTTTCCAATTTTAGTGTTCTGTGGACTCTATTTATGGGGGCAATGCGTTTTTAGGAATCACTGATTTTATTGCAATGAATCATGAGTCCACTGTAAAGGTTTTGCAATTTAGAAGCATCAAACCATTTAAGAACAATTGAGGTAGTGATGGTTCACATGAGATAAAATTATTTCTTCTGGGTGTATTTCTTGTTGTTGGTGGCGGTGCTGCCATTTTGGGGACAGGAGAGTTTTAATCATTAGAATTACACATTTTAATTTTCTTTCCTGCATTGTAGACTGGAACCCTTTTCTAAAATCCTCCACAATTCATTACACTGAAAGTTTGCTTTAATGAGCATCCCTAAATAATTACCATGCTTCTTTAACGATATGTCAATTCTGAATGAGGAAATTAATGTGAAAATCAGTAGAAAATGTTTACAGCTCTTTCATAGTGGAAGTGCATCTTTGTGTTTGCAACAATGGTGAAAATAACTACTGTTCAATTTATGTATACAGCTTTCTGTAGAGCAGCCAAACTGGGATTGGCCAGCTAAGAATAGATGATGAATGACTACATCTCCACATTTGCATAGAATATAGATAAATAGGTAGGTAAATAGATACATAGAAAGGAAGGGAGGACGGGAAAGAAATAATTTTGTGGTTTCTGATTGCAGTAAGCTACAGACATTTCCAAACCTTTCAAGACACAATGAATGGCAAACATTGTGTGCCTAGTGATTTGAACCTCTACATAGGAACTCAGTTGAATGCTTGAGAGCTAAGATGAAACTCATACACATTCTTGCAAACCATTGCCATGGCAACATACTTAAAATTTCCAAGGTCTGTCTCCCCCGAGTTTGCACCTGCATTTAGCTTATTGTGAAACAAAAAAAGGCTTTCCAACTTGAAAATGCTTTGGAATGGTTGAGGGTATGTTTTGAAATAAAGTGGAGTTTAAAAGTTGAAAAGCAAAATAGGACATTCAGGGGGAAAGTACATTTGCATTCTTCAAGCAATAATGGCTTTCTTTCCCCTCCTACTTTGCAATATTTTAGGCAAGGGAAAATGTGGATAGTCTACCGATTGTGGATATTAGGATATTTTACCCACTTCAATGGCCAACATGCTGCCTATGGCAGGTTCGATATAGTTTCATGCCTGTCTTGTAAATTAATAATAAAAGACTAGAATAGCTGAGATTTATTTAGCATTTATTATGCACCAGGAACAGTGCTAAACACTTCATGGATCATGATTTTCTTATGTCTTACAACTACAGGGCAGAGATTAGGACTGCATCCTTTCCACTTTTTACAAATGAGAGTTAAATAAATCATCACCCAAATTCTAACAGCTCCAGTGTTAAACTCAATGCCCATGCAACCAGCCACTGGGGAGCAGCATCCCATAATACTCCTCAGTGAGAAGGTGGTCTACAAAGCCAGAAGAGGGGCTACCACAGAGAGCATCTCTCCCTCTACTCAGGATACACGGAGTGAATTACCCACCTGGGTGAATATAGCTGGACCCCTGCATGGCAGTATCAGGTTCTACCTATAAGAACAAGCCAATGTTTCCCCAGTGTTTGAGGTAGCAAGGTGGTCAAAGACATGAAGCAGCTACCTTCCTTCTTACATGGTTCATCTCCCTCCCAGCAAACTCAGTGGAGCGCCAAAGGAGGCTTGGCTTCTATTTGAGTAGGTCTTGGAAAATAGAATGATGTATTTGGTCTTTTTATAGAATGTTCAAATATGTTTGTGTGAATTTTAAGTCAGAAAATTGTACTTTCTTTATGAAGAAAACGTCTGTCTAAAGTTATCAGGTGCCCAGTGCTAGGAATTAACTTTTCACATTGCAAGGAGAGCAAAGTGAGAGTGTGTCTACATACTCTCAATAGCATCTTGTACATGCCAGCTACTGTGCTGGACAATGTTTGTGCCTACCCAGCCTCACAGAATACACATAACAATCCTGTGAAATAGGTATAAATAAGTTCATTTGTACATAGGAAGAAACCTAGAGAACTTAGGGAATTTGTCCAAAGTCACAGAGCTAATAAGTGGCAGAGCTGGGATTTCTGCCCAGCCTGTCTAGCGCTTCCTTCCATGCTTACTGGTCAAAGAGAGATTTTCTGCTCAGAGACAGCCTTCATGAGTCACACACCCGAAGTTCTCCATGAACTTGGAGGGAGGGAAGATTAGTTCTTTATTGTATTCTTCCTCTGCTTAGCTCCTATTTAAATAAGGTATGCAATAAATGATTGTGAATGAATGAATGAATGAATGAATGAATGAATGAATGAGGGAAGAATCAATCAAAAGATGTACATTTTATGGGTGCATTTTTCCCTGCATTTATTTGTTGGTCTGAATTTGATGACTGGTCTCAGTTAGCCCTTATGTTCTTGTAGTTTATTTGGGAAGAAGATAAAACTTTCATCCTATAGTTAGATTTTGAAGGAAAACAGTATAAAGGCATCGTTTCCATATCTATAATAATCTATAATAATAAAAGCATAATATGCAAATTGACCAAATGGCCAAACTGCAGAACGACCCCGCCATTGCCCCATGATCGCCCCGCAGAGGGAAGCCCAGGCTACCTGGCCAGTGGCACTGTGGCAGGTGAGGGGGCCTTCCTCCATGGGGCTATCAATTGTGGGGCTTCTGGACTGCAAGAGGGTGCAGGTCAGGCTGAGGTGACGCCCCCCACCTTCCCCCAGTGCACAGATTTCGTGCACCAGCCTCTAGTAATCAAATAAAAGTGCTTATAATTTAAGATTATTTCAATAGAATTCAGTGGAGCCTGGGAGGGTTTGGGGAATGGCATGTAAGTAAAACCCAAAATAACAGTCACCTTTATTTTTTTCAGTTCTTTCTAGAAAGCAGGTTATATCTTATTGCTTTCTCAAAGGGCAGAAATGCTTCATAAAAACAGGCTGACCAGCTTTTCCTTTCCTTCCTTCTAACTTACAATCATTATCTCTTTTCAGTTAAAAAATAATGTCACTTTTTGCTATTTCTCTACCATAAATTTTCAGGAGGTATAACGTGGAAACCAGTTATAAAAGTTTATTGTCACTTATAGAGCTGTTAGAAGGCAGATAAAAATCTTTGAAAAAGTGTGATTTTGCCACAATTCTCATATCCTATCTTAGGAGTTATGTTCCTGGAAAATAATCTATACTTGCTCACTCTTATTTTGAGATTTAATGAGCTGCTATAAATGAGCAGTTGTGACAAAGATACCTATATATAGTGAGCTTAGGATGACTTTAAGAACAAGATTATTTGAAATGATTCTACCAATTCAAGTGTCCTGAGTAATATTTCTTCTTTTTTTAATGTCAAGATGAATTCTTCACTCAAATAGTCTTACAATCATAATTATTTTCATAAAATGCTTTACTTAAATTACAAATACTTAAAAAATAAGCCAGATTTTAGAATGTGATGACTTTTTCCATTTTTATTGAAGTATAAAATATTAAAATATAAAAATTTTAAACATAAGACATTTTAAGGTGTATTGATGCATATACATATTACGAAATAATTGCCACAGTCAGTGATGATGACACTTTATTTTTTTTATTTTTTTTATATATTTTATTGATTTTTTACAGAGAGGAAGGGAGAGAGACAGAGAGTTAGAAACATCGATGAGAGAGAAACATCGATCAGCTGCCTCCTGCACACCTCCCACTGTGGGTGTGCCCACAACCCAGGCACATGTCCTTGACCGGAATCGAACCTGGGACCCTTCAGTCCGCAGGCCGACGCTCTATCCACTGAGCCAAACCGGTTCCAGCGATGATGACACTTTAAATCAACTCTACTGACTTCCTGTGATAGATGTAGTGGGGATGTATAACTGTTCCACAGAAGTATCTATTCTATACAATAAAAGCCTAATATGCAAATTGACTGACTGGTAGAAAGACTGGTTGCTATGATGCGCATTGACCTCCAGGGGGCTGACACTCAACTCAGGAGCTGCCCCCTTGTGGTCAGTGTGCTCCCACAGGGGGCGAGCTGCTTAGCCAGAAGCCAAGCTTACAGCTGGCAAGCACAGCAGTGGTAGCACTAAAGAGCAGCGAGCAGGTGGATGGTAAGGAGTGAGGGATCCCTGACTGTGAGAGGGCGCAGTCTGGGCTGAGGGACCTCTCTCCCCCTGCCAGTGCACAAATTTCGTGCACCAGGCTTATAAAAAATATATATATTTGGCTAAGAGACCATCCAACCATCCAACGGGTAGCTATGACACACACTGACCACCAAGGGCAGATGCTCAACACAGGAGGTGCCAAGCTGTGGTGACTTGGCTGAGGACACCCCAGAGCCAGAGAGGAGGGAGCTCAATTCCGAGAACCACCCTCTCGAAATCTGGGACCCCTGAGGGGGTTTTAGAGAGTCAGTTTCGGCCCGATCCACTCAGGCCAGGCTGAGGAACCTCACCTGCCGGAGGGACCCTGCTCACTCCACAGATGCCCTTTGCACCTCCCCAGGTGCGGCTGGCCAGGGAGGGATCATGAGAGGCTGGCTCCAGGGCATGTCCAGCCCATCTTGCCACCTTATAATTAATTTTCTTTCAATGTGAATAAATCTGTGCACTGGGACACTAGTATGAAATAAGATAAAACAAGCACCTAAGCAGTTCCCAACCTTTTAAATTCAAACATAATTTGAACAGGAGCATACGTCCACTGTTCCAGTGCACTAAAACATATTGCTCAGTGTCTTTTAAGGATTAGTGTAATTTTAATCCACATGGAGGACACAACCATAGGTAATGTCCTGTTATAAACAAATACAGCGCAGTAAGGACATTGCCCTTCATGGATCACTCTTGGACAGTCTCTTCTTCTCCCTTCAGCTCCTCCCCGTCTCTCTCCTTAATAATCAGTGTTTGCTAAGTGATCTGTTTATCTGTTCATCTGGTTGCTCTAGATATAGGACATGAATTAGAAGTAAACTTTGGGTGCAGAGATAAACCAGGTTTGCCACATCTTCTGAGTCCCAGGAAAATGAATAGGAAGGAGAATTTAGCAAGAGCTCCAGTATCCCTGCATCTGTGTAATAGCTCTAGAAGAGGTCTGACTGGAGAATAGGGACCCACTGTTCCAGGCATGGGTTGGCACTACCTATCTTGTATGTATGCCCAAAATTAGCATTGCCAAAGTAAATCCTATCCTGGTATAACAGGGATCAACCCCAGAACAGCAGTATTTGCATAAGAGAGTATGTAGTTGGTGTGAGAAATACAGATCCTCTTCAACTGAGGGGACAAGAGGATTTCAGGTCATGAAAACAAAATTTATTCAGTGAAGTGGATATTTGGCAGCTCTCTTAAGGAACTACCTGCCATGCAAGGAACAAAAGTAATTCCTTATCGGTTAAAATGATAACTTACACAAATGCTGCATTATGGGAACTTTCATATTATGTTTCACATATACAAATGATTTATATATACATTATATATATACATTATATATTTGCTTATATAGTATATACTAGAGACCCTGGTGCACAAAATTTGTGCACTCGAGTGTGTGGGGGGTGTCCCTCAGCCTAGATTGCAAGAGGGCACAAGTCAGGCCAAGGGACCCCACCGGTGCACGATCAGGGAGGGATGCGAGAGCTTGGCCAGCCAGGGAGGGACCATTGGAGGGCTCCAGGGTATGTCTGGCCCATCTCACTCAGTCCTGATTGGCCAGACCCCAGCAGCAAGCTAACCTACCAATCAGAGTGTCTGCCCCCTGGTGGTCAGTGCACATCATAGCAAGCGGTTGAGCAGCCTTAGCATATTATGCTTTGATTGGTTGAATGGCCAACCGGACACTTAGCATAGTAGGCTTTTATTATATAAGATATTTACATGTATAGTATGTATACACACATGTAATATTGAGAACACAGAAACCAGTCCAAGATGATGCATATTGCTCATGAGGTTCAGACTGAGAGTTCATATCTGAACTTGTATATATTTTCCATTGTTGAGCAGCATACTACAAATTAAACTGAAGTGTTTCAACACTACATTTCAAATATGTGTGAATGAACCAGAATATGCACCATAAGGATTGAAGTAGACAGATATGGAAGCATGAAGCTTCAGTTTAACTATAGCCAGCAAAGATTAGATCTTAGTGTATGAATGACATAACATTGCAGCATCTGAGTGAGATAACGTTTGTTCTAAATCACTGCTTGATAGAAACACTCAGGTGTTGTGAAGATATTGACTCATTGGGGGAGCTCAGTATGCAACCTTGCATATATTCAAGTCATAGGTCAAAATCCAAAAATTAAGCTTCTCTTAACTAAGTCATCATCATTTCTAACTATATCTTTGTTTCTTGCTGTTCCATGCTCCAAGCATTGTGTGCAATAGAAGTTCTCATATATTCCCACATTAAAGCTCTAGTAAATATTAAAAAAGACATTGGTTATGATATTTCCCAGGAAGAAATAAATGTGGATAACTAGGAGTCTGTGGCTCTTTCTATACCTTTGATTTTGCACCTCTAAACTCTAGGACCATCATGTAAATGAGATTGCCCTGATCAATGAATGCATTTCTAGAGTGTATCTGGAGAAACAACCAGTATTTAGTAATAAATAGTCACTTTCATTTATTTATTCTCAAGATGTACTAAGAGATAATTTGACAAAACCTTAATGATGGTTGTGTGAGAGAGACAAAGATAAATAGCTCATTAGTACTTAGGTGGTGTTATCAGTAGTTAATAAGAGAGACCTGCAAAGTTGGAAGGATTTATATCAGTGGATTAATGAGAAGAGAGTCAGGGAGTTCATTGAGTTAATTTTGTAGCCAGCATGGGCTGCAATGTTCTAAGTAGAAGGGGGGAAAAAAGTAGCAGAAAATTCAGAAATTTACATTTTACTTCTGTCCCCAAGAATTTATTTGTGCATTTATGTGCAGAGCTGAGAGGTGAAGTGTTTAAAGGTCTTTAAAAAATAAGCTAAGGGGGAGAAACTAAGATGGCGGCATAGATAAACACGGGGAAATAGTTGCCCCACACAACAATTGAAAATTAGCCCAAAGGACGGAGCAAACATCGTCCAAAACAACAGGAAGGCTGGCTGAGTGTAATTTCTACAACTAGAAGAAAAGAAAAGCACGCTGAGAGCCAGAGGAGCTGCGGAGGCTGAGTGCAGAGGTACGGCGGCGGCTCGCGCGCGGAAAGGGGGTGGCACCTGAGGACGCGGCTGTCTTTTTGAATCACAAGCTCCCGACTGCTCTGATCTCCGGTTCTGGGAAGTCTCTGGGGACCCAGGACTCATACAGGCAGAGGCTACTCTCTCAGGCGGTAGCGGGCGAACTTGGGGGCAGATTTCCCTCGGAGGTGCTTGCAGCCATTGCCGGGACACTGAGACGCGCGACTCCGGGCAAGGAGAATCAGCCATAGCTTCTTTCCCCGCCCTTTTGACTCCCTGAGACCCCGCCCCACCCGGGCTGCGGCAGAGGCTTTTGCATGTGAATGCCCCAGAACTTTGCAACCTGATAATTACCTAACTGCAGCCCGGCCAGCCAGACCCGGAACTTCCAAGAGAAGGCCCAAGGCCCCGCAGCGGCTTGCATTGCTTCACAGCTGAGCCTCTTCCTAGTTCCTGCTCTGTGGCCTCAGGCAGGGGCTGACTTAGCACCTCCTTAGATCCAGGAGCCACTGTACCCAGTGGTCAGAGGGGGACCATTCTCCCACTTCAGACACAGCTGCTTCCCACAGCCAATTGGCCTGGAGGTCAATTCCTCCCAGTGATCCTACAACAAGCGAGGCACCAAGAGTGCACCAAGAGTGTCCACCCCAGGTAACTGGGGAGGCTGAGCCACTGGGCCCTACAGGACACCTGGCGTGCAGGCCACTCTTTCAACACAGGGAAGCAGCCAAAATGCGGAGACAAAGAAACAGGTCACAATTGGCAGAAACGGAGGAGGCCAGACGACTGGATATAGAGTTCAAGGCCACGTTTATAAGGTTTGTCAAGAATTTTATGGAAACCGCCGATAAATTTAATGAATCCCTCAAGGAGTATGGTGAGACCATGGAGGTCATGAAAAAGGACCAATTAGAAATTATGCATACACTGACTGAAATAAAGAATACTTTACAGAGATCCAACAGCAGACAAGAGGATCCCAAGAATCAAGTCAAAGATTTGAAATGCAAAGAAACAAAAAATACCCAACCGAAAAAGAAAAAAGAAAAGAGATTCAAAAAATATGAAGATAGTGTAAGGAACCTCTGGGACAACTTCAAGCGTACCAACATCAGAATTATAGGGGTACCAGAAGGAGAGAGAGGGCAAGATATTGAAAACCTTTTTGAAGAAATAATGACAGAAAACTTCCCCCACCTGGTGAAAGAAATGGACTTACAAGTCCAGGAAGCGCAGAGAACCCCAAACAAAAGGAATCCAAAGAGGACCACACCAAGACACATCATAATTAAAATGCCAAGAGCAAAAGATAAAGAGAGAATCTTAAAAGCAGCAAGAGAAAGACAGTCAGTTACCTACAAGGGAGTACCCATCCGACTGTCAGCTGATTTCTCAACAGAAACCATGCAGGCCAGAAGAGAGTGGCAAGAAATATTCAAAGAGATGAATAGCAAGAACCTGCAACCAAGATTACTTTATCCAGCAAAGCTATCATTCAGAATGGAAGGTCAGATAAAGAGCTTCACGGATAAGAAAAAGCTAAAGGAGTTCATCACCACCAAACCAGCATTATATGAAATGCTGAAAGGTATTCTTTAAGAAGAGGAAGAAGAAAAAGGAACTCTTACCATTTGCCACAGCATGGATGGAACTGGAGAGCGGATAAATACCACAAGATCTCACTTATTTGTGGAATATAATGAACAACATAAACTGATGAACAAGGACTGATCCAGAGACGGAGAGGCATTGATTGGACTGTCGGGCCTTGGAGGGAAGGTAGGGGAGGGTGGGGGCAAGGGGGAAAGATCAACCAAAGGACTTATATGCAAGCATATAGGCCTAACCAATGGACACGGACAACGGGGGGGTGAGGGGGTGAGCGGGGAGAGGGGGGGGTGGAGGGTACACATATGTAATATCTTAATCAATAAAAAATATTAAAAAAAAGAAAAAAAAAATAAGCTAAGAAAAGATTACCACCAGTAAATAAAAAATGTTCTGGGTTTACACCATTTCAAAGTATCTGCAGTTAGTATTTGAATTTTGTTTTAAAATTTTGAACTCCAGCCTTCATTATATTCCCTTTGTAGTGTAACGTGTACACCATATCAAGTGAAGCAGTAGATGTGTATGTGTGTCTGCTTGTATGTGCTTTCTTCATGGGAATTTTTGTGGTCATTTATTAAAATCCAGTACTCTTTTTTGCCACCTTTTTAACTTATTTTAAATTCATTTCATAATGTACCTTTATAAACCACATCAACCTTTAGAAGACAAATGATTTTGGATGGATGGATATATGATTGGGTGATAAATGAATGGACAGAAGTCACCTGGAATAAGAGACAATTGCATTCTACTAGACGTCTGGATAATCTCATAACTTTGCTATTCATTTGCAGAATAATGTGGTCAAACAGAAATACTTAAATTTTTAGCTTCAGTTTCCTAATATGTAAAATGAAGATCTCTGAGGTCTGGCTCAGTACAAGAAGATCTTTGACTGGCTAAAATAGGATTCCATTCTGTTACGTGTTAAATGCCACATTAAAAAAAAGCTTGGAATTTGGAGGCATGTTAGTTGAAACTATCCATCATTGGCATTTTACAATTTTAAAATCTGTTTTTGGCCTCATAATGAACAAGGATTTTCAGTTCAACCTGTGTGACTAATTAGTCTTTTCAGTCACCATACTTGGACCAGAGAAATTCATATTGACACAGCCAGAAGCCTAGCTTTGCACTGCAAACATCTGTCAGTATTTATTTCATTTGGAAATGGCCAAATCCATTTCAGGAGGTGCTTTGTCTATAACCAAGACAAATAGAGAGGGAACACATCTCATCACATGCATATTCTAGTTTCCCTTTCAGCACCTCCACTCCACTACCAACAGTCTTTGGAGGTCTTACACCCCAAATTCTAATTAGAGAGAATCCAGAAGGATAGATTTTTCCAGTGGCTTTGCAAAAATTTAAACTTCACTTTAATTTTTATTTTTTGCCAGCTATTCTACATTGCTTTGGCTAAAAATTGAAATACAATATGAGCATAGAGGTTATCATTAGCTTAAAGAAATAGTACAAGAGATATACTGTATTTTTAAAACATAAATTTGATTTGAACTTTCCTGACACCAAATTTCTACTTTGCTGGTATATTATTTTTATAAATATTGCTAAAATATGTTCTTTTTTGGTTAATCAGGAATCCAGTTCTTTTGTTTTTCCCATACTTTTCTTTAAATTACTGTATCTGTGGCATTATTGGTACATTCCTATCTTTCCCTTTGGGTTTTGCCTGTTAGGATGGCCAGTATCAAATGGGTATCAAAATGCATGTTGGAATGAGTAGACGTCGTGATCTCTTTACCATGGTGGAGTTTTTTTCTATCCAACCCACGTTCACTATTCTGGAACCATTACATACATTTTAAGCAGCCAAGGAAATCTTGAAGAAAATTGAATGGCTTTCAAGCCTGTCTTTTCCCCAAGCAGACAGCTGATTTATGGTCACTTTTTGTAATAACCTAAGGCATCAGTTGGGGGAAAAAACACATTAAAGAAATGTGAAAGCTGGCTGTTTTCAGGGATATTTAAGCTTTTCCCTAAATATTCATGAATGCGAATGTTCAAACATTTGAATGGAGTAAATGAGTGTACAAAAGGGTTTATTTTTTGAGCAGGTACTTAACTAGAACACACAGGATAATAGCGCCTCCACCTATGTTCTGAACAAACACGTTATTGGTGAATATTTAATGAAGTAATAGATATGGGAGCACTGTTATATTTCAAGAAAACAATATGCTATTTGAATTGAATTGATTGCTATTTGTATTAATGAGTGATTTGTTCCCATGCTTTAGAATAGAGTGGGCACAGTAAGTTATTTGCAGGTATGAACCATAATTTGTACCTTGATAGGTAATGACCACATTTTTGCCCATCAGAAAATGCTGTGCATAGATGAGCTGTTTCATATTTGACGGTGACTAATTGATCCTCATTTTCTTTGTTATTCATGCACTGGAGCTAAAATTCATCCTTCTCAAAGTGGATATCAGTTTATTATTTTTTAATTTAATTAGATTATGTAGCCATGTGATTGACGGCTTTATGTGGCATCTAATACTCAGAAAAAAAAAAGAACAATTGATAAATAAGAACCAAAAGCTTGAATGAGACAATGGAGACTACCACAGGCTCTATCTGCACATTCCTTTGCACTTTTAATAGCATTGTTGATTAACTAAAATTATCAATTTATAAGTTTCTTTATTGAATTGATTTGATCAAATTGGCCCACTGTTTGGAACTTGAACTTGTATATATTTATTATAATTGCATTTTTTTGAGGGGGTTCAGTTTTTCCTCTAGATCAAACTTGTGACTTTCCATACCTCCTAGAAATGTCTTGGCTCATAGATCATCTATGTAGTGGGTCAGACCTACCTTGGGGAATTTGTAGCACTAATTCTGAATCCTGGCACCTTTTTCTCAGGGAAACACACCTAGCAATAAATGTTTTCTGGAAAGACTGTCAGATTCAGTCCTGTAAGGCAGACATAATGCGCTCTCTCCCCCAGAGCAGCTTCATATAAACAAAAGTATCATCAAGAACAAGTGTCCATCCATTAGCCAAACGTCACATTTCAGCTAGCATCATCTCTACCCATCAGTTTTCACAATCAATTCAGTCTAAATGCCATTCACAGCAGTGAACGATTAGGCTAAATAATATTATGTAAGTAAGCACCGTTGCTTCAGAAAATATTTATTTTTCTCTTTTTTGGATGTATAGCCAAATAGACTATTTCTGTTTAGAAACAGCTTCAGTAGAAGTTTTAGAGCAAATCAAGGATTTCTTTGTGGGCACCACATTTATAATGGGCGTCCTTTCTACAGTTGGATTGTAGGTGTGTTCATAGGAATATGTCAGTCTTCAGGGAAGCCATTTAGCATGAGGAAAAAGTCAAAGAGTGTTGTTGTTATCAGAAATATAATATTTCAGACTAAGTTTATGTATCTGCTTATCGTATCTTTTTACCACACTGATACCCAATTGTGCTATATTTTAAAAAGTGATAGCAAGTGAATGTGCAGCAAATTTCACCATTAAAGGGGGGAAGGGAAAGACTCCTTATAAGTGAGAAAAAAAGAGTAAACTACATCTACTTTCTAACCTACTAAATGATCTCTTTCTAATAATCCTGGACATTATATATATTGGTCTGTTTCTCTAAAAATTATTTATCAATTACAGTTGATATACAACATTATTAATTCAGATATATAACATAGTGATTGGACATTTATATACTTATGAAGTGATCACCCCAATAAATCTAGTATACCCATCTGACTGGTCTAACTTCTTACTCTACATTAAGAACATCCTTTCTGCCCCATCCTGATTACATTTTTCTAGCCTATAACGTATTGGTGTTTATCCATTGAATATAATGAATTAAGTTTCAGTGCCTTTATTTCTTGAATTCTGCCCTGGTCATTTTTTCCTTACAGGTAGGGAGACCTCAGTATTTTTACTAGACATTCTGGGCAAGAACAGATGCCATGTGAATGTTCAGACCACTCTGAATTGGGGAAGGTCAGCATGGCACTTTGGCCTCTGAATGGTTAAATGGATAGTTATGTAAAGCTAATGTTTTTGCTTGATCACTATTCTGTCTCTTTCAGCAGGTGGTCTCTTCTCTGAAAAAGGTTATAGGCCTCAGCAAAGAGTATACTAAAGAATAGAACTGATTGATGTGATATATTAGACTTTCTACCACTCTCAACAGCATGCCATAGAGAGACAGTTCTAAACACAATGAATTAAATTTAAATTACACAGCTTTGGCTAGGAAATTGTTAACTCAGCCTCCAAAATAAAATTTAATTTTTTTCCCTACATTTGAGCCACTTCCTCATTTTTTCATACAGTGATGATTGCTGCAATGCCTCTACTGACTTAAAAACTTTTATTCACAATACTGTTACTTTTTAAAAGACCGTGCCAGGTTTTAATTTTTGAAGAAAAACATGAAAAACAAGAATGTATATTCATTATACCAGGAAAAGTACATTAAAATCTAAATTATAGTTTTACAATAAGGGCATATTTGCACAGCTTGTTTTCTACTCGAAAGGTCTATAGAAGGTACTATTTAATGGATGACATGTTTTGTTATTTTAGGTACTATATTTTGTGAAAGATAACACTGAGAACATTCTAACACTTTCTGTTTGCTATTAAATTGTCCCAAAGGCTGTTGAATGTAGAAAACAGGTCAACTTTTAAAACAGAATTTAACTTGTGTAGCTAATTAATTTAGTCTGCATCAATCACTATCCATGGAGTCACACATTTTCAGTCCATGAATTTCTTTTAAGAAGCAGCCTTTATTATGCATACTTGATGTTTGACTTCTAATTCAGAATTTGAACCTAGATAGTAAAAGAGGGAAGCTTAGCTCAACAAAGTACCAATATAGCCACTGTATTTTGATTACATATTAACATGAGATCTTACGTGTATAATTCACACATACAACTTCCAGTTTAATATCTAAAATTATATTATTTATAAATATAGCACAAAAATCTATTTGGTTCTACATTTGTGAAATAATAGCAATATTGATAATATTGCCACTTTTATGAACATTACAATGTGGTCCTATTTTAGGTCTTTGTGTACTAATTTAATTCTTACAACAATAGGAACTATTATGTTGCCCAGTTTTTCAGGTGAGAACAACAAAATGCAGGATAGTTTATAAACTTCAAATCAGAGTTTCCCAGCTTCTGCACTATTGGCATTTTGGGAGGACTGTCACGTGCCTTTTAGGATATTCAGCAGCATTCTTAGTTTCTACCTCTGAGATGCCAATGACAGCTGACACCCTCCACCCCAGTTGTGTCAATATGTAATGTCTCCAGACATTGCCGAATGTCCCACAGGCGGCGGAGGGGAAAGGGGCAACATCACTGCTGGGGTGAGAAGCAGGAGATTAAAGAATTTACTCACATCCTCCTATCAAGAACAAAACAACAGCAGCAACCCTACTCTGAGTGCATTAATGTAGTTAGCATTCCTCAAGGAACATGAGAAATACTCTTGTAACCCTGAAATTAATTTTAGAGAGTATCCACTGTGGTTTAGAAAAAGTATCTTTAGCTCCATAAAAAGCAAGTGATCTGCTCTGGGGCAAATGGGAACAATTGGTCTGCAAGACCTCATAGTCCAATAACTTGTTATCAAGCCAGTTTGGATGTTAGCCTGCTGGGCGTGCTTGTGCCAAAAAGAGGATGTTTTCCCCCTTTAAAGCTGACTTTAATGAAAGATACCTGTGTAAGGATCACACCAATTGCTGGTAGTTATCACTAACATGAACAGTTACAATTCAAACCTGATATTTTGAACTTCGTCTTTTAAAATAACAGCGGCAAAATGAATGAATCCAGTCTCCTAATTGTCTCAGAAGAATTGAGAGCAGAATAATATGAAGCCATCTCACGATGCTATTTAAATGCTTGCATTTAATTAAAGTTATATTAAAGAAGAATTAGCATCTGAACAAATTCTTTATTCTTAAAGCTCCTGCACTTAAAAGATTTTTAAGCCTAATATTTTGTCACAAAAGTGCATCATCCCTTGTCTCCATTTTTCAAAATGGCACAATTTTCTTGACATTTATTTATGCTTTAATCTTGGACTGTATTCATTACTGCTTTAATGAAAGCAAGTCATATTACATTTTGGCTTTTTAAAAAATTGTAAGATTTTTTTTTTTTAATTTTTAATAAGTTGTAACTGATATAACATATTAGTTTCAGGTATACAATATAATGATCAGCACAATAAGTCCAGTTAACATGCTTCACTATACATAGCTACAGCCTAGGTTAATTCCACTTTTAAATAAGGATTTCATTAATGTTGCAGTTCTGAGTATTGTCTAAACAATTATAATCTCCTTAATCCTTAGCCGATGTAATGAGGTATTTTTCTTCTTGTACTTGCATTCTCCCTGTGCTGCCATTAGCCAGATCTGATGCCAACCTCACAGTCTCCGTGCAGTAACTGTGCTGAGTTTACTGCTGCTTGTAAGTGGCAGTAAAGAACAACCTCCAGTGCTTGTAAATGAGTTGATTATGTGACTAACTGCTAGGATTTACACACTCTGCTTTTTATTACAGTGAGTGTTGTCTTTTTTTTTGCTGTAAGTGCAATGAAGCAACAAGAATGTCACAAAGACAATCGACACCTCTTTCCTATTTACTGTAAAACACCACCCCTCACCCAAATATGATTTTCACTTATCATGACACCTTAATGATAAAAAGACAATGGGGACGTGATACCTGCTACCAAATTGTAACAAAAACAAAAATTCAGTATAAAAACTAAACAAATTTTTTAAATACCTTAAGTAGATTGTATTTGCTTCCTTTTTCACATCAGTGAAATATATCCTGTTTCCTAGTAAGGACAAGCTCTAGCTCAAAGATTCATCAAACTCTACCTGGTCATGAATGTAAAAGGTTATAGCTATTCTGCTTTTAGGAAGCCAAGTACAAGTATAGCATCAAACCTACTGATGCATACATTGTGGCACTCCAGGGCTGCCATAAACTCCAAATCATCTGTTTCTGTCAGGCTGCTTTAAACCTGTATGCTACTGTGTGCAGCTTCTCCGTGCTGTTGAATGGGTGGATGTCTAGAGTTGGCTACCACCATTTCTATGTCTTCCTGTAAAATAAGCTATAACTGTGTTTTTACACGCAACTTCCATGTGAGATCTAGAGTAAGTTGAAAAAAAATGTAAGCTCTGTGTCTTTGGGAAGGGAAATAGGTACTGAATTTGGTTTCTCAGTGTATCAGGTAAACACACACGTATTTCACTTGTCAATGAGACAAAGATGAGAAGCTCTGTTGGGATCCTTTAAAGTAATCGACTGAATGTGCTTTTTTTTACAGACCACAGATGACATCCTTGTGGCCTCAGCAGAGTGTCCCAGCGATGACGAGGACATTGACCCCTGTGAGCCGAGCTCAGGTGGGTTAGGTTAGTCGACTTTTTTTCTTACTTTCTTTGCTTACTCTAAATCTTCGTTGCATGCTATAGTTCTTAGAAAAACCTTGCATTTGTATCTAAACATCCATCCTATTACACAATGCCTTGTTGAGAGATACGGGTTATTGCTTTTACATGTTTACTGAAAAAGAACTAAAAACAAAACCCACCAAGATTGTGTATTTCAGAAAGAGCAGTGGGGATAGCACACAAGGCTGCTACTTTACTGTTCACATTCCCTTAACTCACAACGTAATTTTTGTTGTATAACGTTGTCATGGGCTTTCCTTTGGTCACCTATAGCAAAATTGTCAGCTATAAAATTGCAGTGCATTGTGGAAAATTGTTTGACCTTTCTACTGACAAAAAGTACCCACCACTCACTCTACCAGCAAATTATCTTAAGTGAAATATTTCTGAATTTCAAAAGTGAGACTATTATGGCAGTGGTAAAACAAACAGCAGGCACAGTCTTTGCTGTATGTAATAGAGAGCATTGGAGTCTTGCCATGTCATCCTAAAATTCCAGCTGGTGCATTTTAACTCAAGCCGATGCATAATTTCTCCCCCTCCTCTGTGATAGGGTCTAGCTGACCAACACAAACCCTGTTTCCATCCAGCCCTGTACCCTTTCCTCTCCTTTTTATTAGCTGTGGGCCCAGAAAATTAGTCCCAGGCTGGATTTTATGTCAGATATTCATAATACCAACAATGGGGGCCTTTCCAGCATTTCTTAAAATTCAGTCATTGTCTTGTTTAGGTTACCAAAAGGAGTGAGGCAGCCAACTCATCATCTATGTCACCTAGAAAGAACCCCAGAAAAACATCACATCACAATACAACAACTCAATTGCCTTGTTGTGAAGAATATCATTTTGAAGTAAATCTACTCGTTCTGATATTTGAATTTTTGCAAGGTGGTTCAGGATGCATGTCTTGCCTTTCCTTTTGAACATCACTACCTCCCACTGATTTTAGCTTCAGACTCTAAGCTCTTAGAAAAGCTACTGACAGCCCGTGAGGAGCAGAAGGTTTGGGAGAGCCAGTATTGTGTGTTCTTGTCCTCCCTCCTCTACTTGAACTCCACCATCAAAATGCTCAGCCTGCAGAATCATCTTTCATGTACAGTGATTAGCATTCTGATGAGCATCCATTCCATTCCTCCAGTGTATTGCTCTTTGTAACCATCCTGTTTGGGTTATCTGGACAGTATCCCTTTGTGATCCCTTCCTGGGCCCTTTGCATTCTCTATTTCTATATATCATATACAAAGAAAGAAGTTGCTTTTTAAATATATTACATCAGTCCCATCTTTTTTCTCTCCCTCCCTCAGATTTCGTCTTTCCCCATTTCTCCTATTCTCACATGCCCAACCAGGACATTCTCTTTGTATCTGATCTTCTCTGAGATCTTCCAGCATAGGTTGTTCATCAAACAAAGTCAGGTGTTTGGTTGTGTTCATATTTGTTTTCCCGATTCACATTTTCTAGAGAGCAGTCCATTTTTTTTCCAGCATGTTCCACTGTATTAATAAAGCACTGAAAACAGTTCAAGTTCCTACTAATTACACTGCTTGCTGCATTTTCTTCCTCTGTCCTGACTCTTTTTGCCGAGTAGAGTCTATCAACCTCTTATATGGAGTCCTCACCTTGGGTATCTAGTAAACTTCATGTGAGAACTCTAATTGCATTTAAAATTGTCACATTTTTTCTTCTTCTTGAGCACAGGTAAATGATTAAAATCTTCTAGCTTTTATTTATAGGTCATACTAACCATTCCTTATAGATTCGGTTATTGTCTCTTTCTCCAGGATTGAGGGTTTCAGAGGGCGGGGAGGAGGAGAGAAAGAGAGATTATGCTTTTGTCATCCTCCTGTCTTTTTATTCACGTGAGTTCTGTCAGTTGTGTTCAACAGTCTAGCACAACAGAAAGTGGGAAGCAGCTTGCTAATAGCCATATGCCAGATAATCTTTTTGCCCTTGTTTTCTTTATCACACTTCACACTATGTGAAAGGATCTTGTTTATCTGTGCATTACCTGTTCATGAATGCATAGCTTGCATCCCCCCATAAGTAGGGCAGCTCCATGAAGCATAAACCCTGTTTGCCTTGCTCCATGCATGCATCTGTTGTGTAAATTTTGTTCAAATGCAACAAAGGCTCTTGTCAGGTATACAAAACCAACAGCTACTGCCTCTATCTGATGACACCTACTTCAAGACTCTTGTACCAAGCCTAGTTTAACTTTTCATCCTCTTCCTCAGCGTTTTTTCTCCCCGTACTCTCCCGTTTTCAATTCATCAGTTCCTCTTAAGGCTTAAACTCCAAATTTGGTTGCTTCCGTGGGATCATTTGCCTTAGACTTCTCTTGTGACCTTACCTGTCCTTGAAAGTGTCTCCATAGTATATTCCATAAGTGCTTTCTCTTTCTATATTACATTTTGTAAGAGAGATCTCTTTTCTACTTGACTTGTTCTGTCCAATTCCCGATGACTTTGTATGCCCAACTTTAATAATTCATGTACTTTGCTCTTTTGGTAGAATTGGCTCTTTTTCTGTGACATCTTCCTATGAGATTCTTAGTTTACATATTTCCCAAGTATTTTTCTTTAATGCTCTGCAAATATGAATGTTGTTCTATTATAGAATGCCCCTCCTGCAAGCCTTTTTTTCTTAATGTACTGGTTTTCTTAAATATATTTTTCTTGCTTGCATTTTATCTTGAATACAAGTATAAAATAACATGTGCAAAAACTGTACTTGTTGATATTATTAGATTTTGGATAATGTTTGATAAAGCTAAAAATCATTTCAGATTATCAGCAGGTCATGTTTTAGAAAACTGAGTTTTTAGTAAAATTACATATTGAGTTATTCAGAAATGAGTTGTATCTGCTATGCACTTTTGCTCCTCCTAAAGCAAAGAAAAGCAAGCTGATATTTTTGTAAAAATGTGCAGGATAACTTCTACAAGTGGGTTGCACACTAATGTCTTTCACACTCCCTGAATATTTACATAATAGAGTTCTCTGATCTCCCTGATCCACAGTCCCTTCAAATATCTTCTTCTCTGAAAGTGTGCTATGTTCATTACATAGGCACCTTTCTAGGGCTATTAATGAAACAGGAAAAATCTGGCATATTCTTGAATATGAGTAAATATGCCTTCTAGCAAGTGTTTGATCAATTTGAATTACCATGTGGTTCCCTTCAGAACTCTTAATGAAGAGGGAAGTTGTATATGTGGTAGATTATCAGTTTCATCATTGATCAAATAGTATTGAGTCCTCCTGTACACCCACTGCTCTGTTAAGCTCTGGGAGCAAAAATAGGAAGTTCTTATTCAATTTCACATTCTACAAACGGACATCTTTCATTCTACCCTGTTCTCAATTAATCTTCATGATCACCAGGTTCTTCACTTTGACATTAAAATATCACCTATTTTTCAGGTTATTGCAGGAATTAAAACTAATATGTAAGGCACCTGCTGCAATGCCTGGCATAAAGTGAAGCATAAATGGTGGTTCTTCTTTTTCTCAGTTTAGCAATATAGAATGAATATTCAACCTACATTTCCACTTTTACACAGGGCTGTTACTTCTCTGACTGAAAATCGGTAGACAAATGATGAGCCACTCTGGCCTCCTGATGGGAACTGTACATGTTGAAAATAGATCAGGGACAACCCCCTGTGTGGAAACTCAGTTATCCTTGGTTGCAGCCATATTGCCCTGCATGGTTAGCATTGGAAAATACCTTCACATTGGTATAAACAGTGTTTAGAATATGGCAGGGTGACTGTGCAATTCAGGAAGTCTCACTGAATCATCACACTTAGCTGAGAGGTAGAAATTGGAAGCAGCCATTGGGAACTAGATCACATTTCCCAAAATGCCTCCTTTCAGCTGCCTGGACATGTGACAAGCGGATAGCTTTTCTCTCAGCCTACCTATATGGTTATTAGGTTAAATGAATTAATATATAGAAAGCATGTTGTAGAACAGTGCCTTGCTTATAATAAGTGCTATATGACTATTTGCTGTCATTATGATTTGTATTATATACATATTTTCCAAGACTTTTTTTTTTCACGTGAACATACTTTAGTTTGTAAAGCTTTGAAATCTTACATTTTAGATTTACTTAGTAAATTGACAAAATGACAACACTGCAAACCAGTTAAGTTTCCAGGTGACCCTTAATAATGTCAGTATGTTAGTTAGTTTTGAAATCCTTTTCTAAATAGACCCTTTTCTGAAAACTCAAGAAATTTGGAAAGGTGATTTTTATGTTGATATTTGAGACAGTAAATGAAGATTATGACCCCTTTTGGTGAGATCTTCCTAATTGAATAACTCTACTTTGTCTATATTACAAAGAGAACAGGTTCAGCTTCCAGTTTCCTGGGAACCCTATTTAGGAAAAATAATTTCCCCTTTTATTTATAATGCTGAACATACCATGTCCATACTCTTTGTGTATGTATGTATGGGAAGGTGGGGAGAGGGGGCTAGCTAATAGAATATTGGCGCACCTCCATATCAATTAAATCTTTGTCAAACAAGAAAGCTCTATTGAATAATAATTTTAAAAGCTGGGTAGTTATAGCAGAAGAAAAGGATTATAATTTTTGTGACAATATTTTAAGCATAAGTTGAACCAGTAGGGGTGAGCTAGTCAGTACAGACCCCCAAAGGATAACTGTCGATTGCTCATCACTTGTTAACAATGGTCTGGGTTCAAGTTAAATGAGTAATAATAGGCCACAATAACAACTAGCATTTAGTGAAGATTTATTCTCTCTGTTATTGCTCTTAGTACTTGATGAACATTCTACTTCATTATTTTTCGTATTTCAGAAGTTTGTTAGAAAATGCAGGCATGGCACAAAAATAAGATTATTTTTTTAAATGTTCACTTAAATTTAAAAGGTCCTTTGCATGTATTACTATTCATTAGGCTAAATTTGCTGCAATTACCATGCAGTTTTACAGTGTGCTATTTTGAGAAAAGATCAAAGGATTTCCATTGAACCGAACCCATTAACCACATTAGCAGTGAAAATATGTATATTAAATGAGGTGCATCTTTTCATTAAATAAGTAATCACAATCATTTAAGGAATATTTCAGTTATTAGATCATATTTTTAGAGCCTGATTAGGGGCTAATTTTGTGCAACATTTAAAATTGAGGTATTTATTATGTGATTATTCAAAAACAAGTTTAATTAGCCCCTAATAGTCAACACATTGCAGTTAAAATGGTGAATTTTGAGCTGTAGCCAGAAAAACAACAGTAATGAGTGCTCCATTTTTTGAGACATCTAGAGCATCTCCTTAGCACCAGGTCAGAGTCAGTGCCAAGGACTTAGCTAATGGTATAAGTGCAGGACCAGGCAGCTGGAGTTGGGGCACTGATAGGATTGTTGGATTTCAGTGTCTGAGATGCTGATGGAGAAACTGGTGTTTTTTGTTTTGTTTTTGCAATATAAATTTAATTATCTAGAAAGCAAACAAAAATGAGCACTGTATGGTTAAAATACAAGAAAGTCATTTTAGACATCGTTTGCACTCACTTCCCCCCTGTTTTTCTGAGAGCAGTAATGTCAAAACAAAAATTACATTGGACAAAGTTAAGAGGCCAGAAACTATCTTTGGTAATCAGCTTCACCCAAAGTAAAAGTAAACCTTCTATATCTTCATGACTGGAGGTACTTCTACAACTTGGAGCAAAGCTCCATAAGGTGGGCTCCAACTTTCCCACAGAAATGAGGATCTGGGAAATGCAAATTAAAGCCACAATGAGATCTCACATGTCAGATAGTTATCAGTATACAAACAACTGTTGGTGAGAAAAGGGAACACTCATGCACTGTTGGTAAGATTGTAAATTGGTTCAGCCACCATGGAATATAGGATAGAGGCTCCTAAAAAATTAGAAGTACCATATGATCCAGCTATTTCACTTCTGCATATTTATCTGAATAAATTTCAAAGCACTAGTTCGGAAAGATATATGCACCCCTACGTTCATTGCAGCATTCTTTACAATAGTCAAGATACAGAAGCAACCTCAATGTTCATCAATAGATGAATAAAGAAGTAGTAGTATATACATACAGTGGAATGTTGCCCAGCCATAAAAAAGAATGAAATATTGCCATTTGTGACAACATGGATGGTCTTAGAGCAGCCGTGGGCAAACTATGGCCCACAGGCCGGATGCGGCCCGTTTGAAATGAATAAAACTAAAAAAAATAAAGTCCGTACCCTTTTATGTAATTATGCTTACTTTGAATTTATATTAGTTCACACAAACACTCCATCCATGCTTTTGTTCCGGCCCTCCGGTCCAGTTTAAGAACCCATTGTGGCCCTCGAGTCAAAAAGTTTGCCCACCCCTGTCTTAGAGGGTATTATTCAGAAATAAATCAGACAAATGCCATATGATTTCACTTATATGTGAAGTCTAAAAAAACAAACAAACTCAGACACAGAAAGTAAATTGATGGTTGTCAGATGGGAGAGTTGTTGATGGGATGGATGTAAACAATGTAAAGGGATTAAGAAGTACAGATTGCCAGTTATAAAAACAAAGGAATGAAAAGTACAGCATAGAGAATCTAGTCAATAATATTGCAATAACTATAGAGTCAAATAAACACTAGACTTATAGGAGTAATCACTTCATAATGCATATAAATGTCTAATTGCTAGGTTGTACACCTGAAATTAGTACAATGTTATATGTCAATTCTAAGTGAAAATTAAATAAAAAGGAATACTTTATTAACTTGCCACGTTAAAAGAGGATGTATTAAAGCTGCCAATAGCCAAAACCATCAATCAAACTTTTAAAATTAGTAGAAAGAGAAGTACCACCATTGCCATACCTATGAGCACACTAATTTTACATTTCATTTAAGCAAACCTTAGAAGTCAGAGTTCACATCACAGTTCATCCAGTTGCCATGTAATTAGACACAAAGCATTGGATCTCTATTTTATTTTTTTGAATCTATGAAATGGCATCAATAATGTCAAATACTCATGATATTGTTTTGGTGATAAAAGAGAAAGCGTGTAGAGCACTTAGCTTTGAGTCGGCCACACATAACCTTCAATAATATAAATTATCTTTTAATGGCAGTACCAGACAACTAACTGAGTAAGCTATTTCATAAAGTGAAATAAAAACTGCATCTCAGGGAAGAAAGGAAAATGTTAGTATTTGGCCCTTTAGCATCTAAGTTTTAAAAACTATTTCTGAATTCCATCAGCATAAAGCTTTTTCTCAGTAGCCAGGAGGAAACTAACAAGACAAGAGCTAGTTTCCACTAGAGAAGTTGAGGCGGCTAGGATGGGAAGAGGGTACATATCATCTACTATCCTTATTTCTGGAGGGAAAAAAATGCAGGTCTCTGCCACACAGTGCTTTTGAGAAAGGGATGATTAGCTTTGTTGCCTGTTCTTATAATCTGCGTCCCCTTCCTCCTCCAACATTCAGGAACACGTTGGGCAGCTTGGCTTATCCGGGCTTACCCACCACACACCCTTCCCCCATGATGGATGGCTTGCCTTCCATAGTTCCCAATTCTAGGCTTAACACGATTCCTTCTAATGGGCTCAGTGGGGAAGCTGTCTCATCTTTCACCTCAGCTATTGCACTTTCCCCAGAAAGAATGTGATCTTTCTCCAACAAAAGAAAATTGAGACAGCAATAGCTTCCTGACAGGAATATAAAAACCATCACCCGAAGTGAGTAGACCCAGTTTTAAAATCAGGAAAACTGTGCACTGCCTCCTTACCCAGAATGACCGGGACCCTTGCAATTTCCTCCAGGGTACACCATGCAAGTCCAGAGCAGGTGAAAGGGGACGGAAGAGAACTGACCTAACAATTTTAGAAACAGACCCTAAAACCTAAACAAGACTTATGATTTCCAAGATAATAAGCTTTGCTTTCAATTATTACCAAAGAGTGGTCTCGGGTGATTGATTTCATGAGACCTAAAAACCTAAAATTCATCATAAAATTTTGAAAGAGGGAGAGGTATAATTCACTCCATGCATAGGTACCAGAGAGCACCAATCTGTAAAGATAGTATGTTTCGCAGATACACAGAAACAAGATCCATACGCAGCATGACAATTAATGGCCTGAATCATGTCCTGCAATGTAAATGGCCATTTGCCACCTGAATTCACAGAGCCTCCGTGCATGAGAGGAAAGTCCCTGAATACAGTGACCCCCATGGGGATAATGTCCTTCATGGCCCTGTCACAACGGACTGAGCCATGGCGTGCAGTACATACTGCAGAATTGTCTACTTGTTGGAACAGCTGGTGATTCAATACCTTTTGTGTGGCAGACACAGGGAAAAGAATTGGACCATCACTGTTTTTTCCATAGCACTTTCACATTGATTGTCCTACCTGGTCTGATCCTCACAAAGACCCTGGGAGGTAAATAATGTATGGCCCTTATGTTGCTGATGAAAACGTGGTAGCAGAGGATAATGAGTTGCTATGGGTCAACTCAGCAAGTTAGTTGCAATGCCTAGAATAGAACCTAATGTCTGATATGCTTCCTATCCCTGGCTTTCCTAAGATTCTGCGGGAATGCAAACTTCTTCACTGGAAAGAAAGGGCGGATAGATGGCAGGAGGTACAGTGGAGTGTGGCTGGAAGGGGTAAAACTAGAAAGGAGGCCTAAAGTGCTCAATTCTACAGAAAAGGATAAAATTGGGAATATTAATAAATCATTCTGCAGTCATAAATGCAGATGCATTGAATGTCTAAAACTAGAACAGACATACCCAAGTTGTAATTTCTGCTGTGACATTTATGAAGCCTAGATAACATAACCTGAGACTCATTTCCCTTTCCTATAAAGAAAAATACCTGTATCATGCTGGTGTTATGAAGAATAAATTAGATGATTTGTGTGAAGTGCACAGAGCCTACCATATAATAATAATTCCGTAAAGGTAACAGTTGTTAACTAAATAAAATAAGAAAATGCACTGAGTCAGAAGTTATAATAGCCTTGTTGAATATCATTTGACAATTAAATCATGTGAAAATATCTCTACTAAGGGTAAATCCTTGCAATATTAGGGAGAAACTTAAGAAAGAGAGTTTTGATAATCCAATATATTTAAGTAACTTAACCCCAAGGTATTGTGAAATCTTTCCTGGAGCTTTTCAAAAACTCTGACTTATAAATTATGAGGGGTGGAGAGAGGTGACTATTGCTACTTCTGTCAGATAATTGGAAGGAAAGTGCATTATTCACATGTGTGTGCCTATAACACACACATACACTCTCCTATTAACCTAGCTATAATCATTGTGCTGCCATTTTTGTCTTCCTATAATCAGGTTCCCCCAAATTACTGGTTTAAGATTTGATGATTCCTTTGAATTAATCCCCTGTATTTGTGTAAAGATTGATTGGTAAGCTTTCTCTATGTAAAAATGTGAATTGCATCTTAAGAAAAGTGATTTCTGGGTGTATGCATTTCTGGGTATTTTAGTCAATGAGTTTCCAGCAAAAAACACTATTTTGTTATGCAAGAGTTTAGTGGATTGGAAATGAGTAATGGAGAGTGTCTTCTACATTTCAAAATATAGCTCTTCTCCCACTTTCTAAAATGTAATACATTTTGATGAAACACACACAAGACTCTCCAGGCTCCCTAACTTTGAAACGGATTTTCTCAATTATTGCCTATATGGTTTTCCTCCTGCTTGAAAATTATGGAAAGTTTGACCTGACTGATGATGCCCTTTTCAAATTTATCACCCTAAACTCAGCAGGAATAAAAAGTACCCTAGAAACTTCAGCTACTCTGCTGAATTTGAGAAAGGAGTTCCAAGTTAGTTCCCAACTATTTGCGGTGCTGTGAGTGTCAGATGATTTTGATGTAAATGAGACACTGAAATGATTCAAAATGAAGGCTATAATTTGGCTGACTTAAAAAAAAAAAAAAGATGAGCCCTAACCGGTTTGGCTCACTGGATAGAGTGTCGGCCTGGGGACTGAAGGGTCCCAGGTTTGATTCCGGTCAAGGGCATGTACCTTAGTTGTGGGCACATCCCCAGTTGGAGGTGTGCAGGAGGCAGCTGATCGATGTTTCTAACTCTCTAACCCTCTCTTTTCTTCTCTGTAAAAAATCAATAAAACATTTTTTTAAAAAAGATGAAATATTGCCATTCACAACACTATGGATGGATCTTGAGAGTATCGTGCTATACGATATAAGTCAGACAAAGGACAAGAACCATATGATTTCACTTACACATGGGAAATGAAACAAAGCAAGAAAAAACCAAACACACTCATAGACACAGACAACCGTGTGGTGGTTACTAGAGGAGAAGGGAGGAGAGGGAGAAGACAAAGAGGGTAAAGGTGTTCAAATATATGACGACAGAAGAGAATATACTTTGGGTGGTGAGCACACAATGCAATATACAGAAGATGTATTATAGAATTGTATACCTGAAATTTGTACAGTATTATAACAAATGTTACCCTAATAAATTCAAATAAAAACTGAATTAGTCATTGTAACTAAGCTCATATTACTTGGAGACATAGGGAAATAAATGCAGACATGATATTTTCATCGATGCACATTCATCTCAATTCACCTAAGCACAGGAAAGGTGATTTCTGATTTAATTATATAAAGGTCATATTTAAGTTATTTTACTGAAGATATTTAGGAGGGGGGAGTTAGGAAAGTAAAGAGATATGCAATGTTACTGCCAGTTTCTTGCCCAGTTGCTTATTACTATAACTAAAACCTTGAAACCAAATTTCTTTCACACTTTCTTAATGGTTACATTCACCCAATCTATTCCTGAAAATTTATAAACTTACAAAAATCTCTTCCTCTAATCAGTCAGAAAACATATATTTTACAGTTATTGTGTCCCATCTTCATTAAATATAGGAAGCGGGGTGGTAGAAATAGAGTCACTGGAAACTATCAAAGACTAGCAATCTTGCCTGGAAGAGAAGAAACAAACCAATAGAAATAAAATGTAAGTCTTCTTGGTTCTATTCTTACTAGCTCATGTCTTCCTTCTTCAGAAATCCTCAGTGACCTTTCAGGGTTCACTAGAGCCTTGATCATTCTCCTTAAGTGTCTCCCCAAACCCCTTGTATTCATAGTTCTTTACTTTCTAAATCTTTTCCCTTCATTGTCTCTCTTACTACCCAATTTTTATGATTCCTTGTGCTATTGAATTTTTTAAATTTAAAATTGTTTTCTTAGATTTTCTGTTTATTTCTGATATACCAAAAGTTTTTTTTAAAGTGTTTAAGACTTATATAGAAACTCTAATTCTTTTTGATTCAGTAAAAAATACACTCTTTGCTCTTTGCAACAAGAAATCCTAAAATATACTCTAATAACATTTAAGAGTTACATAGGAACTCTAATTTTTAAAATCTCTTTTGAACCAGTAACTGTAATCTCTTAATAATTTCCTTTTAAATTAAATTTGTTGGGGTGACACTGGTTAGTAAGGTCATATAGGTTTCTAGTATACACTTCTATGATACATGGTCTGTATGTTGCATTGTGTGCCCACAACCCAGAGGCAAATCTTTCCTCACCATATATTTGACCCTCTTTACTAGCCCCCTTCCCTCTGCTAACCATCATCTATAAGGTTTTTTCTCCCTTTTTTGTTGCTTTTGGTTTTATATCCCACATATGAATGAAACCATATGTTGTAAGTTTTAAAAAATTAGAATCATGGCTGTCTTGGGTACCTTGGTATCCTCAATGTCTTATATGGTCCCTGGTAAATTGTTATTCACATGATATTTGTGAAAAATTTTAATTTTTTTTCTATCTTCATACATTAAGCAATGATAACAACTTAGCAGGCCTCTTTCACACACCTTTTACCATAAATGCAGGGTTGTTTTTCTCTTTCTCACCTTATAAAATGAAAGTATGATATATGATTTAATTTGTTTTTCTCTTTTCCTAATATATTATGGACATCTTCAGGTCAACAGATTTGACTGTAACAATTATTTTTAACTCTATCAATATTCTCTAGACTATGGGTGTGACTATTTATTCAATGAAGCATTGTTGCTGAACTTTTGTTATCCTTTTTCTTACTCACAAACAACATTTTAACAAACACCCTGTAGCATTTATAATACTACCATTTACCATACCACTATTTCTTTCTTCTTTTTTTCCTTAAAATTTGTGAGGTTTTTTAAATCTCCTTCTTTTATTTTGATTTCTATTCTAATGAAATTGATCATCTGGTCCTGCATTTAATAACCTATTTGGGTCTTCTGTTTTCCAATTGGCCGAGTGTATTTTTGTCCATTCTCCCAGTGGGTTATCTTTTTTTGTATCTGAGAGATATGTGTCTTTCATATGGACAGCAGTATTTCTCCTCTCCTTTCTCTTTTGCATTTTTACTTTTTTAGTGACACCTTTGTTTCACATCAAATTGTTATTATTTATGGTGTCAAATGTGCTGATCTCAGCTTGTATGATTTCATTGCATAGTCTATGATCTGTGTTAAGTTTCATACCTACCTTCAAAAATTTTTTTCTCATTCTCCTACAAAACTTACAATGCTGTAGCCACTCTGGCTTTTGTTTAGTTTCTGAAAAGCAAACTCGTTCCTTCCTCAATGTCATTCCACATGCTATTCCTTCTCATTAGAAGTCTGTTCTGTGCACTTTTCATTTGACTACTCTCCACTCATTTTCCATGTCTCGGCATAAATGTCACAAACTCAGGAAAGTCTTCCTGACACCTCACTATCAAGCAGAGATCGTTGTTCTGCTCCTGCATGGCCCCTACCATTTTTCTTCATCATACATATTCCAGATACTGCTTTAAGTTCAACTTTGTGATTCTGTGTTATATATCCATTTTCCTTATTATATTTCAAGGTCCACGAGGGTAGGTGTCAAGTGAGTTTGGTTATCTACTTCACCCGCAGTAGCTAGTGCAATCCCGGGAACATACCTACTGCTCACTATATATTTATTAACAGATAGAATGAAGAGTCTTAGGGAAAACTTCATAAAAGACGAGGCATTCAAACTGGGTCATGAGGAATGGCAGTATTCAGTCAGGCAGAAGAAAAATGATTGTGGGAGCTGGGCAGAATTTCAACTGGTATATGGAGGAGACTGGGGAAGACAAATTTTAATAGATAGTTGTGGGCAGACTTTGGAAGACCTTAAGAATAGTAGGCACACTGGTACTTTAGTAAACACCCTGATACTTTCAAGGGTTCTAATAAAATCTGTCAGTCACCATGACCAGGCAACAAGTTTAAGGAGCCTGCAGATAACTAAGCTGTGGACACACCGTTTACACAAAGTATAGAGAAATTGAAGAATAGTCTCTGTAAATCCCATGACCCTATGGCTTCCCCCAGAGATGAGGGATATGTGTGTTCTACTAGTTTCAATGTGCCCAAAGTCACCCAAGGTGTGTGTGTTCATTGCATTTTCTGTCTATGTGATGCAATCTGTCCTCCAGGCACAGGATGAGTTTTTCTGTGTCTAGCATGCAATATCTACATTTCTGGTGAAGATAATGCTCCTCTCAATCCCACAGTGGTAGCCTCTGCACTTCCCTTCAAACATGTGCCTTGGTGGCTTTGAAAGTAACAGAGGAAAATACCAGACCCAGCAGCCATGGAGGTAGTAAGGGCTTATTGATTTCCAAGTTCTTTCTGAATCTCCAGTTCATTGGAAGGGCTAAGATGCTTCAGACATGTCCCCTCTCCAGCCTTTTTTCCTATATTCAGAATGTTCAGATCATGGGTGGAGTTGGCATAAAGGGAGGGATTTGACAGCATCCATCACCTCGCATAAAACCATAGTGTGTGTCGATATCAGTGCATGCCATAAAAAACATTGCTTACCTGATTTCTTGCAACTGTGGTAATGTTGATATTTATGTGCGCCATATAAATATTTACCTACCTTCTTTCTTGCAACTGTGATATTTAAACACGTGTTCTTGTAAGTGGTTGCATCGGAGTTTCTTCTGACCCATGTTGTACTGAAGCACTAAAATGAAAAGAAGAATAAACTTTATTTTCTAGAGAAAAAAACTATACTAATCTCAATTCACAAACACCCCAGGAGCCTACAATTCCAATTTTCTTTTTCACATTATTAATAAAACTGGATACTGGAAAAGTCAAATCTTTCCCCATAAATCTGAAACCATTTTCAAGGCTAGGCTAGAATTGTAATAACTTCCACATCTATTAAAACACAGTACAGAACTCTGGTCTAATGAGATCATTTTAGGCAGCTCCTTTTCCTACATGGGATGGAGACAGAAATATAATATTGATTACTTTTAATTTAATCTTTGATAAAGATTACTGAAAGACTCTTAGTGAAAAAAAATTAAGTAAATGCATCTTACCAATAGTTTTTAAAAAGAATTATTGTAAGACAGGCTATCTAACAATTCCAGGTAGCAGAATGGCATATATATATATATATATATATATATATAGAGAGAGAGAGAGAGAGAGAGAGAGAGAATTATTTCTGAAGATTGGAAGTCTCTTACAATTTTTTTGTTAACGCTGAAAAGCTATATTTTCATTGTCATCAGTTTCTAGTGAAACTCTAGTTTCATTCTTGATATGACAAGGTCATGGTTGATGACATACCTATATACTAACAGTCTATATTGAAGAAATAAAATCAGCAATAAAAATTGCCTGGAAACTACAGTCTTGCCCTACAAAGCCAACTTTGGAAACAACATAAATATAATAAGATTATAGTGAAAGAACAGCTCATCCAAGTATACAAAGTAGTTTCATAAAAATGACAATTTGAGTGATAAAAAGAGCATCTTGTGGCATGGTTATTGCTTTGGTAAACTCATCAATGGAAATATAAGGTCCCACAGTCATCCACCAAACCCTCATTCTATGTGACAGGAGTTAGGGCTTTAAGCATCCTTTCTCGTGCAGTGTTACAAAAACGTAAACCAAGAGCAATTTATATTTAATGGCAATTTTCTATTGCCATGTTTCCAATCTCAGAAAGAACAGCTAAGGTGTGCTGAAGGCTTTCTATTGCAAAGTGAAACCTCTTTGGAGAGATTCATTAATGTTCAAAAATTTACCTTTCATAATGCAAAGTTATTTTAGAACTTCAGTTGAGAATCATTTTGCTAAGGAAATGTGGGCTTTATACTCCAGGTTTGGCTAAGACTAGAAACAAATAGTGACAAAGCAATATATAGAGGCTCTAGTAAAGCTTAATGGCTCAATGTGCTGCTCAGATCCCCATCTTTTTTTTTTTTTACTTGATAATATTATTCCTTCTGATAAAGCATATAATTGTATTCTTTAAACAAATTTAGGAAGTTAAATTTTAAAGGAAAGCATGGCAGTATAAAACACAAAGCCCATGTCTGGTGAACAGTCAATCACATTGAGATGTTTTGGACAGTAAGGACTATTTTATATTATGCTTTGAAATTAGGAACTTGGCACTAAGCTTTGTCACTCATTTAACACCTTGCTGAGGAGTGCACTTACCCCAGAGGCAAAAAGTGCTGACCCCTACTGGCCTGACTTTCATTTACCTGAGAATGGGCAGGGACGCACCCACTATACACTCTGAAAACCACCTTCAAAACTAAGTCATGAGCTGGGAGAGAGTCACACAGAAGAGGTAGAGAGGGGGCCTACGGGGGAGGAAGAATAGAGAGCAGCGTAGGTGTGATGACAGAAGAGCTGGAAGAAACGAGACCTGTCACAAATAATTCTCTGCACTACAGCCTACTGTGTCTCTCAAACATGTTTGTCTCCTGGTGTTTGTTAACTGGACCTAAATTAGTTCCTACTTGGGGAAATGTTCTTTCACAGATACAGTGCCAGGGACTGTCAAAAAGAAAGAAAGAACATCAATTAGGACAATTTATTTTCCTGTCACGGTAGTTTAAAATAATTATCTCAGCAAATTTAAGGATTAGTTAAAATTTTAAATATTTTAACATTTTTATGCAAAGCAACAAATACACTAAGGCACTGGGGTATATCTTCTGCATCATGAATCATTATCTGATACAAATAAACTGGTTTTAGGGTTTAATGTGGAGATATGTTAATAACTATCCTAACACTGGAAAGGCTATGCCTACCTAAGGAATCACAATATTAATTAGACAATGAAAAACAAGAAAATTCATAGAGCTAGCATAGAGGATTCTTAATAAACCTGGGCCAAAGCAGACCATGTGAAAAACTTCTAGAAACCATCAGGATCTTGCCAAATATTTGAGAGAGACAGAATTAAAAATCATTTTCATTTGCCCTTTAAGATAATGCTGTCTGTTCCCAGGAATATCTCCATAGCCTTTTGGGTGAAAAGTATCTTACGGGAAAGAGGTTAAATTCCTGTGACAGCTCTTTGCCCTTGCCAGTTCAGTGAATACCTTCTGACTCATTTAAGCAAAAATGGCAGCAAAACTCAAGTATTCATATTGCCATCAAGAAATGCATATGTGCTTTCCCCACATGTAATAGACCTGGCAATGTACACAGCACCCCAGTGGATTCAGGGGTATGTGGTGGTGGGCATTCTTCTGTAAAACAGGGATAAAGCAGAATTATGTGGGAAACCTTTAGTAAGTAAAAGCACCTATTGTTACAGTGTTCACACAAATTGTGTGTAAGTCATGATTTCAATATATGAATAGAATTATTAAAATTAGAAAATATAAATGGAACTAAATGTTTAGAATATTTCTACTCTTTTTTTTTTATTGCTAGTGCCCTAAACTTTAACCAAAATACGTGTGCCACCACTGATGCAGTTGAATACTTGCCTATTTCCAGTCACACTAAGTAGTACCTATGTGCCTGCCCATCATCAGTCCTATTGAAATTTTCCATTGACCTGGGCTCCTTTTGCCTCTGTGCCTGATATAATGAATTGGCTACATTAGCTAAGTGTTACTTACAAATCAGTCACCTTTTGACCATTCAAGGCTTATTACTAATTTGCATGTATGCCATTCTTTTAGCTTCCCTCCATCTTTTTACCCGTTTTTTAAGTGTTCTCATCAAATGTTGGGACAAAGAAAGGGTGACAGAGTAAAAATAAATTGGAGTTCCTTTATTTCTTAACACTATTAGGGAAAAGATGTAGATTGCTTTAATTATCTAAAATATCTTGATTTAGTTTATTATCACATTTAAACGAATGCAAAATTCACAAGCCCATGAAATTTAAGAAATTTTTATGGATTTCTCTGATTAAATTATTGTTTGCATTGTCATAAATGGTTAAAAGATGACTGCATTTCTTTTTTATGTAAAATTTTAACCAAATTATGTAAGAAGGCATTTAACTTTTTGAGCCATTTATACTATTCTCTACATTTAAATTAATGAAATTTCCCCATATACTTTTCAGTGATCATCAAAATAAACCACTAATGACAATCAATACACAAAGCCAAATTTATAATTCAAGAATATATGCAAATGTCTCTAGCTTTTTATCGCACATCTAGGAGAGATATCCCATTAACACTTTAGTGGGCTAGCTGGGCCTTTACTTACTATTATTAATACTTCTAAACTTAGAGTAAAGGTCACTTAGCCTTCAAATTTGAAGCAGAAAAATAAAGGTTATTGAATAATCAATTAGATAAAAAGCAACTGCATATTCCAAGTAGGCCTATAAAATACCTGTGGTATTAATTTTTTAATGTTGACCAGAAGAAAAGGGATAAAATTCCTTCATTGGGTTTGGTGTGTGTGTGTGTGTTTATAGATTATTTAAAAAACATGACATTTAGAATCTTTATGTTCACATGGGTTACAGAGCTATTTTTAGGCCTATATGTGATTTAATCCACATTTTGTCTGGAATTGCTAAAAACATAAGTATTTCCCTTAAATATGAGGTCCTTTTCAAATGGCTATATGGCAAAATAGAAGCATTTGAGGCTTTTCTTAGGTCTTTGCAATCATATTCTAGTTTTAACATCAAATGGATGGTATGCTGCTTATGCTTTCCTTGTGAAAATATATTAAAAGTATTTAAACAGATAAATTAAGATTAAAATTCTTGGATGAGATAGTTCACCAATAATACAGATTTCTGTGGGATATATATATATATATATATATATATATATATACATATATATATATATATACATATATATATATATACATATATATATATATACATATATACATATATATATATATATATATATATATATATATATATCCCGCCGCCCTTAGGAAAGAACATTTAAACCTAGAATTCCATTAAAACTCTCAATCCTTGCTGTTGTGAGCTATATGAATAGGATTTTATCTCCGCTCTCCCCATTCCTTTCTGACAAACAGAATGAGATGATTATGAAAATGTGTTGAAAATGAAAGCATCCCACCTGGTGGGGAGAAGAGGCTTAGGTAATATTTAAGTAAAGGTCCCCTTTCAGATCTTGTGACACCCTGGCAAAAGAAAACTCCTCCCAATGAGCAGGTAGGAAGTTGCCATTTAGTGAATGTTAGCAGCTGAGCTAATTGGCAGAGTTTGGCCAGGACGACTGTATTTGAAAGAGAAAGTGCGGCCTTTGGTTGGTCAGGTGGTGACAGCGCTCCTGCAGTAGGTCCTGTTCTTCTGGGGAGGAAATTCATTTCCTGTAATCAAATGCTGTGGATTACAGTCTTGGTCTCCTCCGCCTTGGCCACAGAAGCCACGCCAAGGCTTGTTCAGCGACATTACCTGGTCCTTTGTAAAACAAGCAGTGACATACTCAACAAAGAAATGTTTCGCCTGCTACATTTTGTCTCTCAGAACACAGCCTATCGCTGCTTTGAGACTGAAAGCTATGACTTTGTAAGTGACTATATTTGCAAGGCTCTGTTCAGAGAAGGGAAGGAAAATGACTGCAAGAAATTCACATGAAGACAGAAGAAATCTTGGTGACGTCTGAAAACGAAATTATAAAGCAGTCTAGAGTTACAGTTGGTGAATCAATCCCAGGAATAGGAACTTTTGTAGAAATAGTTAAAAATAATAATTACTACATAATGTTGAATAGTAGTGATATAAAAGTCCAATCTCAGTCTTCTTCAATTATTCCATTTCTGCTGTGTGTATACATCCACATGCATACATATTTGCTATATATGCAATCTGTTGATGATTTAAATTCATTCTGCATTACTTACAAAGTTTTGAAAAATTAACCCATTACATCTGTAAAGTAATGATTTTTTAAGACAAGGGAGAGGGTGAAGATTCAGAAAAAGAAAACAATTCATACAGAAAAATGACTAGCATTAGAGAGAAGTGGGATGGAATCATCTCTCTCTATAGTTCCTACTCTTTTAAATTCTTTCAACAAATTTTTAAGTGTATTATGTACAAGAAAAGAGTCACCTTCGCCTCCCTGATCTGTAAGCCAAATCGCAGCATGTTTTCTCCCTTTCTACAGTCAACTTCAGTGCCTGATGGGGCCTTGGAAAGACAGTGTGGCATCCCAAAACTCATTTCCTGACCAAAGGAAGAGCTTTGTTACTCTTTATACTTTGGGAACATTAAAAAGGGTTTTACCAGTTGAATAAAACAGGGCTAGCCAGTCCTTTATTTATTGTCTTCTATTAGGTACCAAGTTTTGACTCATATAAACCAATATGGATGGTCTATAAAACTGAGGAAAAATCATTTATTTTAACCTCCCAAATTTGGTTTTGGTGATCATTCAACTGCAACCAATGAATTAATTCCCATCCATCCATACAAATAAACCTCCAACAGAAAAAGGAATTAATTTTGTTTTAGTTTGTAAAGTTGTGACTAAAATCATACTTTTACAAGCAGATATTTAGATTATTCAAAATGTCTGAGTTATTTTATTTTTCAATACTATATTGAATACTGTAGGAGGCAATATGATTGCATAAATAGTCCTAAATTTAGCTATCCTGATTCAGAGTCTAGGGTTACCTCCAAGGGTTCTATATTAACATCAGTTGGATTCTGAAACTGATACCCTCCAATATTTCAAGGTAGGGTCATTATGATTTTATTTTCCATGCTGGGTTTATGGTTTTTCACCTAACACACCAACATGGCCCTTTGGGGCTGCACTTACAAGACCTTGTTAACAAAACTGATCTGTGAGAAAGAACAGATGGCAACCAATCTCTCACCAAGTGCTTTGATTCATTGTCACCAGTTTTTTAGTGGCCCTGAGGCGTGGGGATTCCACACTTCACAGCGGCCTACTCTTTCTAAAGCAGCAGGTGCTTTTCCATTAGTCAGGGAAATAGAAGGTAACTGTTGGCATTCAAGGAACTCGATAATCACTCTGTGTGTGTTTTTTTCTCCCCTTTCCTATAGCCAACCCAACCCGGGCAGGGGGCAGAGAGCCATACCCAGGCTCCGCAGAAGTGATCCGGGAGTCCAGCAGCACCACGGGCATGGTGGTAGGCATAGTAGCCGCTGCCGCCCTGTGCATCCTCATCCTCCTCTATGCCATGTACAAGTACAGAAACCGGGATGAAGGCTCATACCACGTGGACGAGAGTCGAAACTACATCAGTAACTCAGCACAGTCCAATGGGGCTGTTGTAAAGGAGAAACAGCCCAGCAGTGCGAAGAGCGCCAACAAAAATAAGAAGAACAAGGATAAAGAGTATTACGTCTGATTCCAAGATCTTAAAAGGACCCTTGTATAGAAATAGTCTTCATTTTATCTGAGACATAATATAAACTTATTTACTTTCCTTTTTATGAAGCACATACAAAAGAAGACAGGGAATGCAATCAGGAAGGAAAGACTGTTTTTAAAAAATAAAAAAAAAACAAGTATCTCATGCTCTTGTTTCTCCAAAAAAAGAAAAATAAATAAAAATTTAAAAAACAGGGGCCAATAAATTCCCTAACATCCACAGTGTTTTCATTTACTCTGCCTGTCTTTATGTTGCTGGAACATTTCTAAAAGACAGTGATGACCGCACGCATTCATAAAGCAAAGGAGTATTACAACATCGAGGCACAACACAAAACACAACACACACAAAAGAAGCTACCTATGATCCTGGATTTAGCCAAAGTGCTAGCGCTTTCCCGAGAAGTCAGATAGTCCTATTGCCAGAGAAGACTGTGGCATTTTGAGTGACTCGACCTGCAAATCCTTAAGAATTTGCTGCCTGGCGCAAATGGAGCAGTGGTTGGAATTTACATTTGAAGCAAAGTGCTGGCTTTTTTGAAGACTTGTGTAGGAACACATTCAAAAAGCCCCTTTATGATTGTGAGAGGGAAAAAAAAAGTATGGAGGCCTTATTTTCAACATTGTGAAATATAAGGCACATTATCACACTAAAATTTCAGAACAAAAACAAGAGGGCATAGATGCGATCATTGGGAAATTTTCATGCACGCTTAATATGTTACTACATATGTTTATATAAAATCCATCTCTGTGTGCTTTCTGGACTGTGGTTAAGTGATGTTTTATAGCCTGTTGTATAGAAAATGCAAAATATATCTCTGCTCTTCAGCCATTTTTGGTAAATTAAATGTTATAAGTGTTGCTAATTATAGGGAGTTTTATGACATTGGAGCAACAATTATTTCAGGGTTGTTTTTGATTTTTTTGGCCATCATTATAAATTGCCACAATTACTTACTTTTTAAAATAAAGTTACAATGTAGTGTTTATTCTAAGAAAGATATGTATGAATGTATATAAAAAGTTTCAGCTACATTTTTTCTTACATGTACAGCCTTCATTCTGTTGCAGTTAAGTTTTAGTATTTGTATGAAAGGTGTGAATTAGAAGGTAAAAGCTATACATATGTATCTTCTAATCTTTTTTCTTCCCAAAATACATTTCCACATACATTCACTATTCACAATCAAAGATGTACACACACATACACACACATGAATTCAGAGTAATCTATCAGATATAATGAAAGACCCAAACATACAGATACTAACAAATATTTACTGACAAAATGAAAAGCAGGAAGGAAGATAGTTGTGCCAAGGTATTGATGACAAGTGGGGTGATTTGCTTCATTGAGATCATGGTCCCAAGAAACCCCAAGGAGATATTTCCCTAGTGAAATGGAACCTTTTCTTATCAAATAGAATACCAATGGTATCTTGATGCATGGATATAAACCATTAGGTGGGGAGGTTATGGAAGTAAAATTGGTTGATATACACCTTCATCTGATTGCTACAATTGAAAACTTTATATTTTTTTTCTCTGAACCTAATGTGCATGATAAAGATTTTGGAAAGTAAACACTTTCTCAACTAAAAGTATTTTCAGGAAGTTTTGATTCCCTATTTGTTGATTATTGACCATATTTTAACTTTTGTGGTTTTACATATATATCATTAAATAGTTTTAATTGAACACATTAAATGGTAGGAAAAGTATAGGTTATACATTTGTTTTTGCATATTGTTTCAATGATGTTCATAGCAATAAATTACCAATATGAGAAGGTAATGCAAAAGAAGTGCATTATTAGATTGGAAGGTGATGCCTCAGTATAAATTGATTGCATTACTTTAACATCTCCAAAAATGATATTAGATTTCAAGGAAGAGAAGAAAACCATTACAATTAGCTTTAATCAGCAAAGGCAAAAAATGCAAAACATCTTTTATAACACGTTAGTTGATGAATATAAAAAGCCAAGAAGTGGCCTGGATTTCAGACATACAGCACCTTAGAAACATAGCAAATCACCAATATCTATGGTTGCCAAGTAATTGTTGTAAATGAAAAGTTATAAAGGCTTTTCATGACCCAGAAAGTAGAGGTATAAAACTAAAATTTAATATCCATTACTTGTGTTTCAGATTTTTTTTCATTTGCTAGGTTAAAAATGTTCATGTTTTGTGTTTTTCCCCCCTCTCATTCAGTCTTACTCAGGGAAAGCCAGTGAAATAAGAGGGTAAATATGAAACCACTAATTTACATTTGAGGTTATAAAAAGAAATGGTTGCTTTTCCATTTGATCTATGGAACTTGACCTAGTTTCCACCTGGAAAGATTGAACTATGATAGAAAATCAATAATGGTATTTTTAAGCAGTATATCTATGAAGTAGTGTTGTGGAATGATTCCAATGTTTCTTTCCAACATAAATTTTAAAATTTCATGCAGTGATGTAATCTTATATTGTCAGTAAAAATATTACTAATGCTATTGGCCTACACAAAATCTAGCATTTTTTTTCCTTCCTTATTTTAAAGTGGAGAAAGAGAGGAACATGAGCTAGGGAGAGAAAAAGACATGAGTAAAATCTTCACATCAAAAGTATCAGGGTTCCATACACAGTTTGCAAATAATAGAGGATTTCACACTACCTGGCATAAATTTGATTACATCTCTAGACTAACTTTTCTGATTGAATCTGCTTCTTTTTTATCCATGTAATGTGTTACCTTTTTTAAAAAAAAACAACAAATATTACAATAATGTGTGATGTGGTCAAAGGCCACATGACCCACCCCTTCTAGTGCTATGTGTGACTGGGTATCTAAAGGTTTTGTTTGTTTTGTTTTTTTGTTGCAAGGCCAATTTATCCATTATTGGAAATGCTAAGCAAGTGGAATTTACTGTTTTGTTAATAAAATATTTCTTAATACAACTGTGGATTTATTGATTTTTTTTAAAAAAGTATATGCGGCATGATTTGGAGACAGAATAACACAGAAAACTGCATTTGAAAAGAAAACCAATCCTGAGACAAGCAGAGGAAGAATATTGACCTGCTTTTCCTGGATTTTAATGTTCATCAAGCACCTCTACAATCATAAACTTAGAGATACAGCCATGGACCATGGACCTTTGTTTACATCTGTTAATCTCGCTATGCGTGAAACCACAAACTCCTAGAAATAGTTGAAAACAATGAAAAGGTGCTGATTTCATGAATAGGGTTCTCTCTATAAAGAGCATGTAATTCAAGTTAAGTAAATCTATAATTAAATTCCAACACTCTCACTTACTAGCTACAAGTTAGCTGATTTCTCTGTCTCTCTTTTCTCATTAGTAAAGAACCGGCAACCTCTTCGGGTATAAGGATAAAAAAAACTTAATGTGTCTAGCACGATTAACTGCAAAGACAAGGTGGTTACTTGAATCCTATTATTTTTCATAATAATACATTTGGGAAAACAAGTCAAAAATGTAAAAGTACAAAATGCAAGTGTGTAAAGAAATATACTTGTTCATATATATATATTTATATGTATGTATACACGTATATATACTGGAGGCCCGATGCACAAAATTCATGCAAGAGTAGGCCAGCACCATCTTCCCTCTGGCACCCAGGACCTGGGCTTCCCTCACATCCCTGGCTTCGTCCGGTCTAATTAGCATATTGTGCTTTTATTATTATAGATATCCCACATTAAAAATATACACATATATATTTTTTGGTATGCTTTAGTCCATTAGTTGGCAAATGTTTTAAAACGCTGGCCTTTGAAAATAATCCTCTAACAGAAAAGCATGAGTGGTCTTTCCCTTCTCCCATAGTAAAAAATTTTGAACATGAGTGCTTAATCCATATTTTACCATTTTATTTTAGACAAATTATTTATGTCTCAATATTAACTCATGACTTTCACATGTAATGGGGGAACAATTCACACTCTCTTAATGTCTAAATTAGAGGCTATATACTTTAATTTACCTTAAAAATGTACAAAATTTCAAAGATGATGACTTTATGTAATATATATTAGTAAACAGATTAAGGATTCTTGAACCGTGAAGCATACATCCCTAATGCCCAGTGATTAGGCATCAGGGGTTACTAACCTCTAATAATAGTTATAAAGTTTGGCAGATGTATGTGGAAGAGTATTTTTTTGGAAAGAGAGTGAACATTTTTGCTTCTGTAAATTATTCAAGCCTATAATAATCTGTACAGAAATCAAGCAAAAAATACCTGACCCAAAGTTTTCAGCGATTTGTTTTTTTGCTAGGTCACCTAAATTGTGTAAAAGTAAATAGTGTTGTATGTAATACTTCAGTTTCAAAAACAGCACAACTTGTGTTTTCTGAACATTTCATTTTTGTTTTAATTGTGGGGGTGGGTGCAAAGGCTTACTTTGCATTCAGGCAGATTCCAGCGATGTGAAAGCATTTCTTTTTTCATGTGAGACATCAAGCATATTAGAACATACCTAGTCTACCAAATAAATTATTTACATGGACATTAATATATGTCATCTTAAATTCCAACTGGCAATTGAGAAATGTCTGAGAAATCTGAGAGCTGAGCTTAGAGGTTGGGACCAGAGAGCTACCTCATAGAATGATCTTAAAGAAGTTCACCAGTTGTAAACACTGGTGTGAAGAATGCCATGGGGGCGGGTTGGGGGGAGGGGTGGAGTGTTAAATTCTGCTTTTCTGACTTGATTTATATATTTAAAATTTTTAAAATTATGTCTTTCTTTAATTGATATTTAGAGATGAAGGGAAAGGAATAGAGAGATAGAAATGTTAATGGAAGAGACACATTGATTGCCTGCCTCCCCATGCCCCCTACCAGGAGTGGGCTGCAATCCATGCATGTGCCCTGATTGAGAATGGAACTGTGACCTCCTGGTTCATGGGCCAATGCTCAACCACTGAACACACTGGCCAGGCAAAAACTTAAGTTTTACTAAAATAACATTTTGTCATGAAGTATAAAATACAGAAGAGGAAACCATCTAAGGACAGAATGTATTGTACTTAGAGGAATTAAATGGGTTGTCTTATAATTATATAATTTTACATGAACAATTTAACCACTGAGGATACTCAAATTAAAATTTACTAAATACCGACCTCTTTGAACCTAGTGGACCATATAGGAAACATGAGATACACACTCTACAAGCGTCCCAAAGTAAGTACCAGAAAATAAAACAAAATAATTATGAGTTAAAGGGTTCTATTAGGTTGGTATTCTCACTTTCAGCTTGGTCCTGTGGAATACCCTAAAAAGCTTATCAACTTATTATTCACAAAAATGATATATCTAAATCAAATGAATAAATTTGACTTCAACAAAGTGTGAGGAGTCAATTAAGTAGGAAAGGTTCGCATTTTTTTTAAGGCAAAATACTTAAAACTATTATATTTTACTTGCTATTATAGTGTAAAAGGTTCCATATTCTGGATCTTTCAATATGTCTGACTTTAAAAGAATCTAGTATATGAAAATCTAGATAATTATTAGTTTCACAAAATGACTTCCCATAAGATGCCTTTAAATTGCATATAGTGCTAATACATTTAAAATTGTATTACCTCTGCAAAACTTAATTCATAAAAAGATGAAATATATGGCCTTTAAAAAAGAAGTATAGCTATTTTCCCAAAGATACTTTACATTTTTAGAACTCATTACAGCCTAATGAATTTGAAACCAATTATTTAATTTTGATATATTTGATACTTATAAAAGCCCCTTAAAGTTGTCAGGTAAATTATTGTCACCATTTCATAGTAATGGAATTAGGGCTGGGAGAGGTTGATTTGCCAAAAGGCAGTCAGCTACTAAAAGGCAGAGCCAGCCCCATAGCCCAAGTCTTCTACAGTTAGAATTATATGGCTTTTAATTCTGTCATAATAACTCAAAAAAAATTAGGAGTCACTTTAGTAATAACTTTTTTTGTCAAGTAATTCATAATAGTTCCAAATCCTTTATAAATTTTTCTTCTCATCTTGGAATTTTTGTTTGATTCTATATGAGACCTACTATGAAATATTTTATTCAATTCCTTAAATGGCTTAGAACTACTTGTGCTAGATTAGATATATAAATCTTTTATCATTTTACATAATATACTGTTTATTTTATTTCTAAACCCTCCCTGCATTTTTTAGCAATCTTCATTTACTTCAAGATGTTGCTTAGTTAGCTCAAAACTACTAGAACCTAAAATGCCAGTCTAGTAAAATAGCCAAATGTTTGTTAAAAATAAAAATAATTCATGAAACTAACCTTCAGTGAAACCAACACATATATTTATATATTTTTCTCTTTATATTGTTGCAACTCACCTTGTTTATATTGCTTCCAGGTGTTTATGTTTTCTTCGGTACCTCAATGTCTATGCATTTTGATAGTGATTATGATCTATGATTGTTGAACACTCAGAGGTATGCTTAACATCCTTTAAGTCCCTCTCAGGAATATAAGATTCTAGAAATAGCCTTTCAGTATCCCTGCTTTTATTCAAAATGGCTCTGATGTTTCTACATATGATATCAATTACTCTCCAAATTTTGTGTAATGAATGTGATACAGATGGAGAAGATCTTTTACTGTAAGGAAGAGAAGACAAGAGTTTGAGCAATAAGGCATGTTAGGGAATCTTATTTATTTGGCGCACCTTCTTCTGACTAGGTATAAATGTATAACTTTGCATTTGGCTACTCTTTATAATGAAAAATCAAAATATTTTTCCACAATGTCTGTCACATAATCTAATGACATGAACATGTGCCTAATTTTAGAAACCACAAATTTGAAACCATGACATTATTGGAGATTTACGGTGATTCTGGCTTATGATTTTAATGCTTTTCATCATTGAGAAGTGCTATTTCCAGGCTGTCAGAGAATTAGAGTTTCTATATTCTACATGATAATTAGCACATCCAATTATTATATTAATCACTTGGTTTTCATTTGTGACAGGAGTGACAGGATGAAGAGCCTTGAGTTATCAGCTAGTAGATTTCAGATTAAATCTTACTTGTATCACCCATAGTGGAGTCAAATTTATGTGAGTTCATTTCAATACCTCTTAAATTTCCAAGCTTCTTGAGCCTCACTAGAACTATCTCTTTTTTACTACTCTACCCACAATAGTCCAATATTCCAAATCATTGTGTTAAGTTGCCTATAAAAAATATGACTAAGTCTAGAATGTGAGGTACTGTTCATGTGTTTATTTCATAAAGTTGGCATGGTCCAGGAGTCAGGTCCAAGATGGCAATATAGGTGGGCACTGAGGTCCCTCCCCCGCAACAACACATCCAATGTATATCTATATTTAGAGAAATCTCTGCCTGAGAGACAACTGTGAGCCAATTGAACAGCTCCGCACAACAAGCAAGAGAGACTGCATAGAGAAGATCAGGAGCTGAGAGAACTCTTCAGGAGCCGAGGAAACAAGTCAGGAGTAGGGAAGCCAGTGAGCACCACTGTTTCTCTTTCCCATACACACAGGTAGTGGGCAGGAACTCCATCTAGTTTCTCTGGCTGACCTCAGGTACCCCTCCTAGAGCTACACCAGCATAAAGAAGAGGGCCCCTTCGTTTGGAGGTTTTTACAGCAGGTACAGCAGAGTGTTGCTTCAGGCACCCACTGGGCCCCCCACCTGAAGAGAGTGTGGAGCTTGCAAAATGCTGTGGCATTTGCCTATAGGACAGCCCTGTCCAGGTAAAGCGCAGAGATCTTGGGGTGCTAAGTGTTCACATGAGGCTGTACCTCCTGGAGAGCATGGAGCTAGTACTTTTAGATTTCAAATGAACTTAAATGGCTATCAGCTTAAAATAGACTGCTATAGATAGAGATGGACATATATGAACATCATGGTAATCATCAATAACAAAAAATACAAAAATGGATATAACTCTTAAACATCTACACACCAACATAGGAACACCTAAGCATGCAAAGCAAATATTGAGGTCCATAAAAGGAGAGTAAGGCAATAATAGTAGACAACATTAACACACCATTGACATCAATGAATAGATCATCCAGACAAAATATAAACAAGGAAATAATGGCCTTAAGAGACACATTACAGGCTATGGACTTAAAAGATAATTTTAGAGCATTTCACCCAATAGCAGCAGATTATACATTCTTTTCAAGTGCATACGCCACATTTTCCAGGATAGACCATGATAGGCTGAAAAACAAGTCTCAATAAATTAAAGAAGATTTAAATTATATCAAGCATTTTCTCCAATCACAATGATATCAACCTAGAAATCAATTACAAGAAGAAAACTCAAAAACACAGAAACACAGAGGCCAAATAACAAGCTACTAAACAATAAGTGGATTAAAATGTGATTAGAGAAAAAAAATCAAGATACCATGAGACACAAATGAATGTGAAAACACAAGGATCCAACATCTATGGTACATAGCCAATGCAGTTCTAAGCAAGGAATTCTACCTCAAGAAACAAGAAAAATCTCAAATAAAATCTAACCTTACACCTGAAGGAAGAAGAAAGAAAGCCCAAAATGAGTAGAAGGATGGGGATAATAAAGATCAGAGCAGAAATAAATGAAATAGAGTCCAAAAACACAATTTAAATAAGATCTATGAAAACAAGACCTGGTTCTTTGAAAAGATAAACAAAATTTATAAACCCGGCAGACTCATCAAGAAAAACAAAAGATGGCCTATATAAATAAAATCAGAAATGAAAAAAGAAGTGACAACTGGCATCACAGAAATACTATGGATTATAAAAATAACTACAAAAAATTATATGCCAACAAATGAGACAACCTGGAAGAAATGGATAATTCCTAGAAACAAGTCTAAAAATTGAAGAGGAAGAAAGGTTCCCAAACTCATTTTACAAGACCAAAATACCCAGATACCAAAACCAGACAAAGACACTAAAATTAAAAAAAATATATTACAATCTAATATCCCACCTGAATGTACATGGAAAATCCTCAACATAACATTAACAAACCAAATTCACCAATATATTTAAACGATGATACAGCATGATCAAGTGGTTATTCCTGGGATACAAGTTTGGTTCAACATTCACAAATCAAATGAAGTGATACACCACATAAGCAAAATGAAGAAAACCATATGATCATATCAATAGAGGCAAAAAAAATTGACAAAATCTAACACATATTTATGAAAAAAAATCTCTTAGCGAAGTAGGTACAGAGGGAACATACCTTAACATAATTAAGGCCATATAAGCTGAACCACAATTAACATCATATCCAATTGTGTAAATCTGAAAGTATTTTCTTTAAGAAACAAAACAAGGATGTTCACATTTGCCACTTTTATTAAACATAGTATTGGAATTCCTAGCCACAGTAATCATACAAGGAAAAAAATAAAGGCATCCAAATTGGAAAAAAAAGGAAAACTATCATTATTCACAGATGACATAATATTATATATAGGGAACCCTAAAGATTCCAATAATAAACTATGAGAACTAAAAACCTAAATCAGGAATATAGTAAGATAAAAAGTAATATTCAAAAATCATTTGCATAAAGTCAGAGAAAGAAATTAAGAAAACAATTTCATTTACTATTGAATTAAAATTAATAAAATACCTAGAAATGAATTTAACCAAGGAGGTGAAAGACCTGTACTCAGAAAACTATAAAACATTGAAGAAAGAAATGTAAGACATAAGTAAATGAAAGGTAATACCATGTTCAAGGATAGGAAGAATTAACATTGTTAAAATGTCCACACTACCCAAAGTAATTTATAGATTCAATGCAATCCCAGTCAATATACCAATAGAATGCTTTTACATAATTAAAACAATTTTAAAATGTATATGGAATCACAAAAGACCTTGAAGAGCAAAAGCAATATTGGGAAAGAATAAAGTTGGAGATATTTATACTGGCATAAAAACAGACACACACATCAATGGGACAGAATAGAAAGCCCAAATATAAACTCATACCTATATGGTCAATTAATCTATGACAAAACAGACAAGACTATACACAATGAGTTTAAGACAGTCTCTTCAATAAATTTTGTTGGGGATATTGGACAGATACATGCAAAAAAAAAAAGAAGAAGAAGAAGAAGGTAAAACTGGATAACTTTCTTATACCAGGTACAAGAATAAACTCAAAATGGATTAAAGACTTAAATGTAAGACCTAGGAAAACATAGGCTGCAAACTCTTTGACATCACTCATAGCAATATTTCTTGTATATATCTCCTCGAGCCAGAGAAACAAATAAAATATAAACAAATGGGACTTCTTGATCTAAAAACCTTTGTACAGAAAAATAGCAACAAAATATAAATGCAACCAACTAAATGGGAGAAGATATTTGCCATAATGAGTTAATATCCAAAAATATATGAGGAATTTATACAAGTTGACAAAAAACAATCCAGTTAAAAAACAGGCAATTGATCTGAATAGAGATTTCTCCCCAAAGGCATAAAGATGGCCAAAAGACACATGAAAAAGATGCTCAAAGTCACTAATCATTAGAGAAATGCAAATTAAAACCACAATAAAATATTACTTCAAAACTGTCAGAATGCCTATTATGAATAAATCAACAAACAAGTATTGATAAGAATGTAGATAAAGTAAATCTTTATGCACCATTGGTGATTGCAAATTGGAGTAGCCATCATGGAAAATGGTATGGAGATTCCTCAAAAATTTAAAAGTAGATCTACCATATGACACAGTAATTCCAATTCTGGGTATTTATCTGAAGAAATCCAAAAGACATACAAATTTATATATCCCTATGCTATTGCAGCATTATTTACAATGGAAGCAACCTAAGTGTACATTAATAGATGAACAGATATAAAAGAAGTGGTACATACATACAATGGAATATTACTCAGCCATAACAAGAATGAAATCTTGCTATTTTTGACACCATGAATGGACCTAAAGGTATTATGCTAAGTGAAATGTCAGAGAAAGACAAGTACCATATTATTTCATTTATATGTGGAATAAAACACACACAAATAAAACTGAAACAAATTGATGGTCACAAGCTGGGTGAAAAGATTAAAGGGATAAAGAAGTACAAACTGCCAATAGTCGCTGGGATATGAAGTACAGCATAGGAATATAGTCAATAATATTGTAATAACATGTATGGTATCAAATGGGTATTAGAACTATCCATCACTTTGTAAATGTTTAATCACTGCGTTGTGCACCTTCAACGAATATTGTATGTTAATTGTAATTAGTAAATAAAATAACAATTAAAAATATTAAACATACTCCAGTATGCCATCTTAGCAAATAGCTTAGGAGAAACACACTCTGCAGTAACCATTCTACTCACTGGCTTCTGAGCAGGAAGAGCAGTGCATTCATCACTGTTTATAAATATTTATTGAACACTCCCATGGTACTAGAACTTGAACTCAGAAAGCAATAGATAAATGAAACTGGGAAAGGTGAAGTCTAGAAATCCCAGCAGATCCATAAGCAGAGGCAAATTTCACGTGTCAGAACATGGAATAGAAATCAGGAGTGAACTATTTCAGAGAGGGTTGCTCAGGGATAAGTAACCAAATGAGGGTCTCAGGGATAAGTAACCAAATGAGGACCCCAAATGAGGGTCCCCAGTTAGCACAAGCAGGATGGCTATACCTCTAGTAAACAGACTAAACTAGCAAAGGTTTACAGCAACTTGCTCCTCAGGTAAGGCAGATAAATCACAGGGAGTTCATCTGGAAGGCAGCTGATAGACACCAGAGGGGTGTGCTGTGTATGTTAGAAAAGCCTCAAAACATGAAAAGATTTTATTCACAAAAGTGACACTTAGGGAGAATACTGCATTTGCTTGAAAGGCCAACAGCAACGGGTATTCTTAGGCAAAAAGCTCAGACACTAAAGGCATCAATGATGCCCAACATTTTAGATGAAGAAGTGAATCCAATTCTACCAGAGGCAAAATATAATAAAAGGAAAACAAGAGAAAATTAAGTTGAAAGGAAGAGGTAAGTTAAGAAAGGAAGGGAAGAAAACACAGGACTCAGTTAAAAATCCTTTCCACACCTAAAACTTAATAATTCTTCAACAAAATCATTATTCTCTTGCAGTGCAGGTGTGAGTAGATTTTTTTTTTAAATATATTTTATTGATTTTTTTACAGAGAGGAAGGGAGAGAGATAGAGAGTTAGAAACATCGATGTGAGAGATACACCGATCAGCTGCCTCCTGCACATCTCCTACTGGGGATGTGCCCGCAACCCAGGTACATGCCCTTGACCGGAATCGAACCTGGGACTTTTCAGTCCGCAGGCCTACGCTCTATCCACTGAGCCAAACCGGTTTCGGCGTGAGTAGATTTTTTAATCAAATTCAGTAAAGGGCTGAATGAATCAAATCCAATAAAAGGCTAATTGTCAAATATGGGTGGAGGCAGGGTGGAACCAAGACAGGATGAAAAGATGAGGAAGCTGAAAATGGATGTAACCAAGGGAAAATAAGTACCAGAGATCTCTAAACTACCATGAAAATAATTTGGGTCTATTGTCCACTGTGGAACTGTTGTGCAAATTAGTTCACTTTGCTCTATACGGATACAGAAGCCCTTAACTAACACCTGATTTGCACTGAAAAAGTGGGCAGGAAAACCCCAATACTACTTGGAAAACTGAACTGTCAAGATGAATACAGGACCTTTAGGAAGACTGATGTCAGATTTCTCTGGTGAGCAGTCTAAATCTAAAGCTTCTCATGTATTCTATACTTGCACAAAAATGGCTCCAGGGCCAAGAGTTGGTTTAAAGTTTAAACTTTAAACTCTATACTTATCAGTTTAAACTTTAAACTGATAAGTACAGAGTGAAGTGGTTGGATATGTTAAGATTAAAAGAGTTCAGGCAAGGAGTCAAATTTACATTACACATGAGTCACAATGGACATGAGGAATCAGTTTAAATGTCAGATACTGCCTAAAACAAAATTAAAGACAGATTAATAATAAAAAGCCAGCAACCGGAATGCCATAATGACTGGAATGACCAATCGCTATGACACCCACTGTGGCCAACAAACCGACTGGATCAGGGGATGGGAAAGGCTGGCCAACCTCTCACGGCTCCTCCCCCAGCCGGCCCTGCCTCCGATGGGCCCCCACCACCCCAATCAGTCCACAGCCCCTCCTCCCAGCTGGCCCTGGCCCTGATTGCCCCCCCCCCACCCGGATTAAGGGCAGGGCCGGTCAGGAATGACCTGAGGCCCTTCCCCCAGCTGGCCCCACCCTTGATGGGCCCCCATCACCCTGATCAGCCCACAGTTCCTCCCCTAAGCTAGCTACTCCCCGATCAGCTCCACCCACATCAATCCGGGGTGGGGCTGGCCAGCCAACCTCCCATGGCCCCTCCCCCACCCGCTGACACCCCCCCCCCCGACTGGGGGTGGGGCCAGCTGTCCCACTGCCCACAGCCCCTCCCCATGACCAGCTCCACCTACGATTGTGGGTGGGGCCCACTGGCCAATCGCCCCTGGCCTCTCCCCCCAGCTGGCCAAGCCCTGATCAGGCTGATCAGTGCGTGCTGGCTAGCCAACCTCCACTTTCTCCTCCTCCCGACAGGCCTGGCCCCGATCCGCTGACTGGGGCCAGGCCCACTGGACCCCAGCATGCATGAATTCATGCACTGGGCCTCTAATATAGAACATAAATTATTTTGAAGGTTGGCCTCATGAGATTTTGCAATTTTTTGGTTAACTTTGTGTTATGATAGAAGACTTTACATGTGAACCAGGTGATGGCATTAAGGAGAATTGTGGAGAAGTACAAAAAAAAAAAATATTGAAAACAAACAATGCAAAACAAACTCTGAAAAGACAGAGATATGGAGATTGATGGATGCTATAGTAATGGGGAGAGATTGGGTGGGAAGAAAAGAGCCAAATAGGTTGCAACACACATCAATCCAGCCATGGGATTAATTTTCTCATCATTTAGTTTTGCCACCCTTCCATATCCTACATTGATCTTTCCTTAAGTGTTACAAATTACCTTTATGGCTAGATTGAAAAGCAGGGGGAAAATATAAAGTAGGCCCTAACTTAAAAATTATATTCTATTTGATCAAAATATTTTTTCAATCACCAGAGATCTTCCCCTCTGCCATAAGAGAAAATGAAAACTGAATGCTATCTTTCTTGTCCTTTGTTTCCTCTCCCTACTCTTCCCTTTGTATCTTGAGCACATGATTGTCCTGATTTCTTTTTTCACTCTAATACTAGGGTATGTGTATTCTTCACTTAGACATTAACATGGTATTCCTGAAGGTTCTAGCCTTGGACTTATCTCTTCTCACACTATAATTCCTCTTGGGAACAGCAGAGTATCAAGGTTAAGAACACATAGTTTGGAGCCCGTCTGCCTGGGTTCAAATCCTGACTGCCACGTACATAGAATTATGACCTCCAGTAAGTACTAACTTTCTCTGAGCCACACTTTATAAAGTGGTGACAACAGCAGTGCCTTCCTCTCAGGGCTGTGTAAGTATACATGATTTAAAGCATGGCATGCTTAGAGCAAGGTCTGGCACACAGCACTATTAACTCATTAGCATTATTATGACGATGTTGAGATAAAAAATTACATCCATCCTGATTTTAAAATTCTTGTGATCATGAGAATAACCTTTAACTTTTTTTTCCATTTCCATTCGTCAGTTGTAACCTCACCCCTGCATTGCTAATTTCCTGTTGTATATTGCCATCTGGTTATTCTGTGAGCACCTCCGCATAGCACTGCAAACTGAAGTCTTCATATTTTTCTCAGGTTATTTCTTTTATTCTGTTCTGAGTTCTTTTAAAACAATATCACAATCTCTTCATTCATCCAACCTCATAGCTTATTCTTCAACTTTCATGTCTCATCTATGCCTAAGTTGTAACTATTGTTTTCAGATATACCCCTCATAGATTTCTACTTTTTTCCATTTCCTTTTCACTGAGTTCAGACACTCATAATTGCTTATTTGAATTCCTGCCATAGCCTGTGCACTGGTCTCCCTACTTCGATCTTCTTGTTTCTTCAACGTATCATCTACATGAGCAGTAAATTATCATGTTGAAACTCTATCTACCCTAATTACTCCCTTGCTCAAATTATGTTCAACTTATCACTCTTTAAGAGTGCTTTAAAGCTCATTAGGTAGATTTTCAAGATGCTTTATAATATTCCCACAAGGCCCCCTCCACATTAGTCTTTTATGACAATCACAGCTTTCTCTGCTCCAGTCACGTCTACAGCTTGGAGCTCCCCAAACACGCCTCATTTCTCACCACCGTGTTTTGTTAACTAGAACATATTTCTCCCTTATCTCAGTTTATCAAAATTTTGCTCGTCATTCAAGACTCAATCCAAATTCTTTTCTTGCATGAAGCTTTTTTGATGGCCTCCCCAGCTTCATTAGATTTGGCATTTCTTTCCTCTCTCCAACACTTAGCATTTGTTTAGGGTTAATAAAAATTCCATACTTTATAACAGAGAGTACCAACTATTTCCTTAGACTTGGCTGGATAACTTAGGGACAGTATTTACATTACTCATGATAGCACTAGAATGTAGGTGATTATGATTGCTTCAACTTACATATAAGCAATTTGAATATCAGAGGTTAAACAAGTTGCCCACATACATTCTTGCTAATAGTCAGGGAAAAAAGAGACGTACAAATATGTGTAGTAAATCTTTTAAACCAGTGCTCACGTCAATATAATTTATTTCAGTGTTCTTTGAAGGATCGCATACCAGAACCCTATTGAGGTGCTTACTGAAATGTAAATTCATCGTCAGAAGCCCACTGGGAAAGGGATCAGAAACCTGTATCTTTAAAAATTTCCCCAGGTGATTCTCATGCACCTCATGCACTGGCAATTTTCAAAACAGGGCTATTCTTCATAGAACCTCTCTTTTATTACCTCAATGACGATATATATTAAGTTAGTAGTGAACTAGATCTTGAGGGCAAGAATCATATCATATTTTTCCTTGTATCCGCCACAGTTCATACCACAGTGCCTTATACATAATATATACTTTATACATTTTAGTTGAATTATTGCCAATTTCTGTGTTTCATTACAGCAAAATGATTATGAACCCTGTTAAGAGTCAGTAATATATTTTCTTATGTGACAAGCTGTGGAAATATTTTTGAAGCTTTGATTTAACATATATACATAAACACATAATATATATTAACACACATAATATATATTAATTGTAGAAAATTTTGGAAGAATGTAGAAAAATAAAATAATAAAAAATATTACCCAAAGGTAATGTCTTTTGTCCTATTTATGTAAATCTTTAAGTATGTCTTCTAGCATATTTCATAGATTTTAGTAAAATTACACACACGCACACACACACATCCTATCTAATAAAAGACAAAAAGGGTAATTGACCGTACCTTCACTACGCTTCCCATTGGCTAATCAGGGTGATATGCAAATTAACTGCCAAGAAAGATGGTGGTTAATCGCCAACAAAGATGGCGGTTAATTTGCATACGTAGGAGCCAAGCAACGGAGCAAAGCCGGCTGGCCCCAGGCAGGAGCAGCAAGTGAAGGCCTGCATGGCGAGTGAAGAGCAAAGAGGGAAGCCTGCCGCGCCGGCCTTGGCCATGCCCCTGGGTCCCAAGCCCCTCCCGGCGAAGAGCGAAGGCCGGGGTTCCAGGCGCTGGAGGAAAACTGGTGCCAGCAGTCAGGGGAAGGGGCCCCCGAGTGGCCCCAGACTCTGAGAGGGCACAGGCCAGGCTGAGGGACCCACCCAAGTGCACAAATTTTTGTGCAACGGGCCTCTAGTGTACACACACACACACACACACACACACACACATATCTACTGGTATAATAATAAAAGCATAATATGCTAATTAGACCAGACGTCCTTCTGGACGAAGCCGGGGCTGTGAGGGAGGCCCAGGTCCAGGTGCCTGCCTGGGGCTGGAGGGAAGGAGGGAAACCTGGTACCAAGTGCCAGAGGGAAGCCAGTGCTGGCAGCCGGGGGAAGGAAAGCCTACTCTTGCATGAATTTAAAGCATCGGACCTCCAGTATGTTTATAAACATGAAAACAGCAATAATTTTTTGTCAACTTTTATTTGATGCAAGATCTGGCATAACTATTATTAAAGTATAACTGTCTGAATAGTGACTTTTCCTTTGCAAAACTGTTTCAGGTTCTAGGGGCACTATTAAAGTAATGTAAGTAATCTCATCATGGTTCAAGAAGTATCACAAATGCTCAGAAGTAAAAAAAATCTCATCTGACTTCCAGTGGGGTTTCACCATTTTGTTGTTTCATTATTTGATGGCAGAAGTTCTATGTAACATCTGTTAGTATAACAAAATGCTATACAATGCCCAAGTTAGCAGAAAAAACACAACAACACTGTAAAACAAAACAAAAAACCTCCATGAGGGTTTTCAGTGGAGGATAAACTTCCAATTCTACCCCCAGGTTATGGATACTCTTGCTCGTCTCTCTTTGTCCATCTCATATCACCAATGCTGATTCCAAAGGGATAAATAATATGATTCACACTTGAAACTTCAATTTAAGAATGATTTTTTTTTCTGATTCTCTGCACACATCTAAGAAAAACTCTATCCACTACTGATGAAAAGAGGCACATTATAATAGTAATAAGAAATGGAGAGTCTTTAAGTAAATGATAACAGATTTAGTAACTCTTTATCTCCTTCCTTTCTAAAAAGTCCATTACAAGGACAGTAAAAAGATTAAGGTGTAAAACCAAATGAACAAAAGTAATAAAGGAGATGATGGCAAAATCTTTTTAAAATTTTCAAGAAGAAAGATAAAGTGGCAATTGACTTATCAGAAGAAAATAGCTAACACCCAGACTAGCAATGAAAAAAATTAAGAGGCAGCATAAATTGTGCTAAGGACCCCAAAATGTTCAGAGAATGTTCATTTTAAGTACTTCTGGAAGTAGGAAGAAAGGAGAGTATGAAAAAAGGGGTGATTCATCAAAGTCTTAAATAGACTTTCAAATTTCTCCCAACAGCCCACACAGCAGAGTAACAACTCAACTCCAAACTCAGCATAAGACCAGAGAAATATGCACTCAAAAATATAATACAACCTGGACCTATGCCTCACTCCACTCCAATTCAGAGATTGACACCAAAAGCATAAGCAACAAAATTTTTAAAAGAGGATAAATTGGACTTCACTGAAATTAAAAACATTTTCCATCAAAAAGACTTTAATCAAAAAATAAAAAAGATATCCTATAAAATATGAGAAAATATTTGCAAATCAATGTTTAATAAGTATTCAGATTAATATCCAGAATATAAAAAGCACTCTTTTAACTCAACAACAAAAAAACAACCCAATTTAAAAGTGGGTAAGGAATTTACATAAACATTTCTCCAAAGAACACATACAAAGAGCCAGCAAGCATATGAAAAAATGCATAGTATCGTTAGTTATTAAGGAAATACATATTAAAATCATAATGGATACCATCTCACACATATTAGTTTGGCTATAATTAAAAAAAAAAATAAGTATTGATAAAAATATGGAAAATTGAAACCCTCATACATTGCTGGTGGGAATGTGAAATGTTTTGAGCACTGTGGATAATGTTTGCTTAAAAAGTTAAACATTTGTAAATATGTAGGTATATACCCAAAATAAATGAAAACATATTCATGTAGGCAATTTTTTTTAGTTAGTGCTATTCACAGTACACAAAAGGTGGAAACAACCCAAATGGCCATTGACATATAATAGATGAACAAATTGTGTTGTATATATACAGTGGAATATTATTCAGCCATAAAAGGGGTGAAATACTGATAATGGTACAACATGGATGAGCCTTGAAAATATGCAAAGTGAAAGAAGCTTTCCCATCATTCTATCAAAGCAGCTCTTGTCAAAGTCACCCACCATCGCCAAGTTGCTATATTCAATGTCCAACCCTCAGTCCTTCCATTCCCCTACCTCTGCATCATTTGACACAGTTGCTTACTCCTTCCCTTATAAAATCCTTGGATCATTTGGTATCCTGGAGGCCACTCTCTAGATTCTTCTAACATCTTATTTCAGAGCCCTACCTTAATCTGTTTTGCTAAACCTATACTCTCCAGAGTATACCTAGACAGTTTCTAGAATATCTTCTCTACTGACACCACCTTGCTTGTTTCACTCCATCCCATGACTTTAAGTATCATTCCTATGCAAAGGAACAGCTTAATTACAGAGCTCTAACATGAATTACATCCTCCTCTATCTAAACAGCTATTCAACGCTCACCACACAAAATATCTAAGAGAAACTCAAACTTTAAAACTCTACAACTGAATTCACAATGTCCAACTCTCCAACTTGTTCTTTTTCCAGACTTTCCTGTCTCACTAAACGGCCCAGTAGCACACTTCCAGTTACTTCAGCCAAAATTTTTGGTGTTCTTATTTTGCCCAATTTCTCTTACACTGAAGAGACAACTATGGGCACTTCATATCAGATCTCCCTTATAGCTAGCTCCAGAATCTAACCATTTATCTTCCACAATTTTACCCCTGTGGCTCAAGCTACATTATCTCTCACCTGGATTATTGCAATAGCCTGTTGTCTTGCCTCATTCCTATCAGTCTTGTTGCTCTACAGTATATAGTGAGTCCTTTACAAAGAAATCTAGAAAATGTTTTATTTATTTTTTTATTTTTATTTGTTGGTCTTTTACTTTCTTTGTTTTTTGTTTGTTTGTTTGTGGTGTGGGTGTGGGGGGGGGGACTTTTTAAAATGTAAGCCAGTACATGCCATTTCTACGTTAAAAATTCTCTAGCTGGTTTCCATCTCACTCATAATAAAAGCCAATGGACTTATAAGTATCTACAAGACACCACATAATATCACATTCTATTGCTTCGTACCTTGCTGAATCCACTGTATCATACGAACTTTCTAACATCCCCCCATTATGTCACGGACCTATTTCCTTTCATTTCTTTGCTCCTGCTTTCTCACCTTTTTTCAGATATTTTCTTAAATGTCAACTTATCAGGGAGGCATTCACTGACTACCCTATTGTTTTTAAAAATAATTATTAAGTCTTAGTTAAATGATTCATAAAAATAAAAATTCAACCAACACTTAAATGTAGTAAGAAGAAAGAAAATTGATCCCCAAATCCTGCCACACATAAAACATAATCAGCTGAGTAACTGACCTTGCAAATAAAGATACAAGTATTTAGAGTGACTACCATGATATATCTGATGAAAATTATTAAATTCTATTTTAAGAAAATAATAAGTGAAACTGAGAAAATTGTCCAACATGGGATAAATCCTCCATTACCATTATAGTTACAATTTTTCAAAGTATCATAAATGATTTAAAAGATTATGAAAATTATTAAAAAGTGAAGTATTTTTAAATGTTTTTAATTTAGAGGCTTAAATGTAGTCCTTGCCCTGATGGTATCTAATCTAATAAAAGAGAAACATGCAAATTGACCGTAGCTCTGCTAAACCCACAAGCCACGCCCACCAGCCAATCAGGAGCAAATATGCAAATTAACCAGACTAAGATGGTAGCGGCCATGGAGCTGGAGTGAGCAGGAGGCTTGGGTTGCCCCCAGCGATGGAGGAAGCCAAGTTTCCCGTCTGCCCTGCTTGCCCTGAGCTCCACTCAAGGCTACAAAGTTTCAATTATAAAAGATAAATAAATCCCAGATACATGCTTCTAGCCTGCAGCTGTGGCCAGCCTGAAAATGGCCATCTGCCCCTCACCCAGGCTGCCCAGGCATCCCAGTGGGGACCCCCACCCTGAAGGGGCTATGGCCAGCCTGAAAACAGCCCTCAGCTCCTCACCCAGGCTGGCCACACCCCTATGGGGTGAGGGTCCCCGCTGGATGGCTTGGCCAGCCTGAAAACAGCCCTTATGCCTGCTCCCCGCTGGCAAGTGGACATCGCCCAAGGCCTCCTAGGCTGCCAGAGTGATGTCTGACTGCCAGCTTAGGCCCAATCCTCCGGGGAGTGGGCCTAAGCCAGCAGGTGGACATCCCCTGAGGGGTCCCAGACTGAGAGAGGGCACAGGCAAGGCTGAAGGATCCCCCTGAGTGCACAATTTTTTGTGCACTGGGCCTCTAGTAATTAATAATCATATTTTTCTTTATCTCCCAACTTTTGAATTATACTATCAATTTTGTATTATCAGTACTTATTAGTATTTAGGTTCTATTCTATAATGATAGACTTTTTAGTTTTAACTCAATGCTTAGAGTCTATGTTTACTATCCGTTATCCAGTTTTCCATTACTAATTTTTATGTCTATTTACTTTTTAATGGGTTGGATTACTTTTTCTTCATATTTTTCAATAAGGGTCATCTGTGTAACATTCCCTGAGTTCTTTTTCATGTTTGAGAATGTTTCTTTGTTGACTTTGTATTTGAACATTTTTGCTAAATATACTCTTACAGATTATACTTTATTTTCAATAAACTAAATAGATGTTTCTCCATTATATTTTGGCACTGAATGCTGTGGTGGATTTAAAGCAAATTTAATTCCTCTCTGCTTTTTTTCTCTTGATGTCCTACCTAGAAGCCTGATTCCTTCATGATAAATTAATGAGAATATACAGTAATTTCAATTATTTTATATCACTTTTCCTGTGTTAGACTGTGTTCTTTAAATATTAAATTCTCAACTGGTTTCATTTGGGGGGCATCTCATATGGTACTATTTCCTTCTATCCTTTCAACTTCCTACTCAGGAGACATGGCTATCCTTATGCTTGACTTTTAGTGGGCTTTCTTTCATATTATAATCTTCTCTCCAATGTGTTTTATTTTTTATTTAAGCATAGTTGCTCTACATTATAATATTTATATTAGTTTCAGGCGTATAATAGATTCAACATTTTTATACCTTGCAATGTGATCTAACTCTAGTAATCATCTGTCACCGTGTAAAATTATCATATCCACCCAATATTTTTTGTCATTTTCCTCAGCATTTTTTTATATTTTCTGAAATCTTTAAGATATGCTATTAGTGCTATTTAATATCTATCTATTCTATCCTTTTTTAAATGTATTTATGAGTTTGACTTTTCTTTTTTTTTTTTTTTTTTTTTTTTTTTTAATTAAATCTTTATTGTTCAGATTATTACATTTGTTCCTCTTTTTTCCCCCCATAACTCCCCTCCTCCCAGTTCCCGCCCCACCATCCGTAATCACTCCCCACCCACTGTCGTCATCCATAGGTGCACGATTTTTGTCCAGTCTCTTCCCGCATCTCCGACACCCCTTTCCCCCCCAAGAATAGTCAGTCCATTCCCTTTCTATGTCCCTCATTCTATTATAATCACCAGTTCATTCTGTTCATCGGATTATTTATTCACTTGATTCTTAGATTCACTTGTTGATAGATGCATATTTGTTGTTCATAATTTGTATCTTTACCTTTTTCTTCCTCTTCCTCTTCTTAAAGGATACCTTTCAACATTTCATATAATCCTGATTTGGTGGTGATGAACTCCTTTAGCTTTTCCTTATCTGTGAAGCTCTTTATCTGACCTTCAATTCTGAATGATAGCTTTGCTGGATAAAGTAATCTTGGTTGTAGGTTCTTGGTATTCATCACTTTGAATATTTCTTGCCACTCCCTTCTGGCCTGCAAAGTTTCTGTTGAGAAATCAGCTGACAGTCGTATGGGTATTCCCTTGTAGGTAACTGAGTTTCTTTCTCTTGCTGTTTTTAAGATTCTCTCTTTATCTTTTGCTCTTGGCATTTTAATTATGATGTGTCTTGGTGTGGTCCTCTTTGGATTCCTTTTGTTTGGGGTTCTCCGCGCTTCTTGGACCTGTAAGTCCATTTCTTTCACCAGGTGAGGGAAGTTTTCTGTCATTATTTCTTCAAATAGGTTTTTAATATCTTGCTCTCTCTCATCTTCTGGCACCCCTATAATTCTGATGTTGGTACGCCTGAAGCTGTCCCAGAGGCTCCTTACACTATCCTCGCATTTTTGGATTCTTTTTTCATTTTGCTTTTCCGGTTGGGTGTTTTTTGCTTCCTCGCATTTCAAATCATTGACTTGATTCTTGCGCTCCTCTGTTCTGCTGTCGGGAGTCTGTATAATATTCTTTATTTCAGTCAGTGTATGCTTAATTTCTAGTTGATTCCCCAATATAACATCGAGGGTCTCATTAGTTTTCTTGTAGATCTCATTAAGTTTATCGGCGGCTTCTAAACAGTTCTTGAGAGACCTTAAAAGTGTGGTTCTGAACTCTAGATCTTCCATTGACAATTTTGTCCTGTTTCTTTGTCTCCGCATTTTGTTATGCTTCCTTGGTGCACCCCCTAGTGGTCTTTGTGCGCAGTCTTATAGTTAAATCTTGTAGCTAATTCCAGGGAGGGTTTGACCTCCAGGCCAAGTGGCTATGAGAATCAGCTGTGTCAGCAGTGAGAGAACTTCTGTCCTCTAGGGAGGTGCTAATCTGGCGTTTGCCTGAGGCTATCCGGCAAATGCCTCGGTGCAGGGCTAGGGCGGGGCGGGTCGCACAGGATCAACAGGGTGGGCCGGAGAGAGCAGTGATGGCGGCTCTCAGTCCTGTCCCCAGGGGCTCTGCCTCTCTGAGTCCCAGCACCCGCTGCAAAGCTCGGAGAGAAAGCTGCACTCGCTCTGACGGAAGCCAGACAGACCCGCTTCTCCCGTTTGAGTCTGGGTCCCTAAAGACTCGCCCGGATCTGGAGCTCAGAGTCTGCGACTCCCTCCCGATTGAAAACGCCAACCGCACCCTCCGCCGCCAGCCCGCTCCGCGCACTCCGCACCTCAGAATTTGACTTCAGCACTGCGCCTCCTCTGAGTGTCCGTATGCGTTTCTCTTTCCTCCTAGTTGTAGGACTTCCATTCAGCCAGCGTTCCAGTGGTTTTGGGTGATGTCCGTTCTGTCTTTTAGTTTCACTTTTGAAGTAGTTGTTCAAAGCAGCAAACTCCGGCGTTAACCTATGCCGCCATCTTGGTTCTCCCGTTTGACTTTTCAATTTGCTTTCCTTGCTCTATAATTTCCTTTGTAATCTCATTCTGAAGGGACTTTCTCATTTTACTACAGTAATATGTTTACTAACTTGTTCAGTAGCAGGGAGTACCTATCTTGCAAGTCTTGGGCATGTTTTACTTCATATTGTGTTATTTTCGTGGATTGTATTTACTATGTTTTTCTTTTTCTTTTTTCCCACGCAGAAACTACTAGCTCCCATTTTCCCTAAGTAAAAAAAAACCTAATTTTAGGCACATGGCTGCTTAGATTAAAGGTTGCTTTTCAGCCTCCTTTGGAGTTAGGTATGGCTTGAGTTTATGCTCTGGCCACTTTGATTTAATTAGAAATGTCTTTAACTTATGTGATGTCTGCTTTAAGAAGTGGAAAAAGCCCTATTTTCTCCTCTTTTCCTAATGCCTGACAGGTGAATGTAAGCCTGTAACTTCAATGGTCATTTCGGCTCCCTAATTACATGTTAAAACCTGACTCAAATTTTACTGTTTAGCCGCCCTAAAAATTGGAACCTCTACAGACTCTTAGAACATGAAAAATAAATATTAAAAATCTTGTTTAAGCCACTGTTTTCTTGGAGTTTGTTTTGATTACAGCTAAAACTAATCTAACTGATAGTCTTTTTCATTCTTTCTCCTTTCTCTCCCCCTGTCTTTCCTTTCTGGTCACCTCTCTGCATAATGTCATGCCATTTTCCTTCATTTTGCTCATTCTTCACAGCTCTGTTCAGGCTGGTTAGCTGTCATGTTCTGTGGGAGATGTCTTCATTATTCCCTGGAGAGATATCTTTGGTTTCCTCTCTGATCTGCAGTCTGAGAGCAGACTCCTGTGTTCTGTCTATCCATTTCACTGAAGCCCTCAGAACTGGAGCATGTGTGTGGAAGCGGGAAGCTCGGGGGCACTGTGCCATCTTGGAGATGGGGAGAAGAGGCATTCAAATGCTTACTCTACCACTTGCTAACAATGTGGTCGTAGGTAAATTATTTAATTTTGCTATACCTCAGATTCCCCACTTATATAGGGGGATAAAATTAACACCTGCCTCCCACTGTTATGAGGCCCAAATAAGAAAATGGAACCAAAGGGCTTAGAACTTCTCCTGATACATTTAGAGAATGCTGGTTAAGCACAATCACCGTTATCATCAATGTCATCATGCATGAACTCTGATGTTTCTTATTAGTTTATGTTAAATGTGTACACAGGTGACACTCCTCCTAGTCAACGGAGCATCATTTCACTAGGAGAGGTCACCTTGGTCTTTGAGATTTTCTATCAATCCAGCATGCAGAATTCTGAACTTCTGAAGAAAAATCCCTATCAGTGCTATGACCTCCCTGGAGTCTAGTCTTTTATTGAATTGTATTTGTATATTAGTCGTTCATTATTATAGCCACTGAATTCTTTCTGTCTCCATGGTCCAATTGGGACATGGTCTTGGAAAGTGGAAGTTTATGCAAATTTACAGAAGTCTAAACAGTAGCAGTGAAAGGACAGAACAGGAATGATAGCTGTGTCCTTAACCCCTCTTCCAAGAAAAAGCCGCAGAATATATCAGTTACTCAGCCTGCCCTTATCTCGGCCAATGGGAAAGCAGGGGGAAACTAGCCCAAGGCCAAAAGTATGCTAGCCACCGCCCCTGTCTTTGTGTAACCAGACCCTAGCTGCACTCTGCCCTTGCGTCACTAGCCCCCCCGCCCTCACTCAACCAACCAGAATCGGCCAAATCAGTGGTCAGAGTGTGCCCCCACCCCCCAAACCCAAGCCCTATAAATTCTTTGTTCTCTTGGGACTCGGGGCTCTCTCTTGCATCCAGTAATGGAGGCGGGGGGCGGGGGGCAGGGGGGGGGGAGGCAAGTCCCGGGCTTGAATAAAAGACTCTATGCTTTTGCATCGGACTCGGCTCCCTAGTGGTCTGTCTTGGGGGATTTTGAAATCTGGGCATAACAGCAGAAATTTTGCCATTATGTCATAAACTGTGGGCAAATATGATACCTTTGTTGAGGTTCATGACTTCTACTTTAAAAACATTTCACAGATTCTACATCACAGAGCTATAATCCTGACTTTTTTTTTTTTTTTTGTCTTCTTTCATTAAGACTCAAACTCTCCCTGCATCTCAAGCTCATGAATGTCATTTGGAGTTGGCAGTCACAGGTTAAGAGCAGAGGGGGAGAGCAGGAGAAACTGAGGCCACATATCTTTATGGCAGCCCAGTGCCCCACACACTGCTTAATCGTTTGCAAGTCCTCTCTGAGGCATGCTATCTTTGACAGCTGTGGAGCCTGGAATGGTGAAGTAAACAGAGGAACAAAATAAAGATATAAAAACCCAAATCATATATTGTCATATTTAACCATTTGTACCTGTTCCACATCTTCCCCTAATTAACTGAATCTGCTAATATTCGTTTTCAACAAGCAAGCCCTTTTTCTTCCTCTAGGACAGTGGTTCTCAACCTTGGCTGAACATTAGAATCACCTGGGAATCTTTTTAAAACCTGATTTCTGGGCCTCATCCTCCAGAAATTCTGTTTCTTTGTTAATAATGTTGTGGCCGCACCCCATAACAAAGAGACAGAATTTCCAGAGGATGAGACCCAGAAATCAGGATTTTAAAAAGATTCCCAGGTGATTCTAATGTGCAGCCAAGGTTGAGAACCACTGCTCTAGGAAAATAACTAGAGACTCTGCTGATTCAATAACAATTGGCATAGATTTGAAGGCACATTTGTAGAGAAGAATTTTTAAATTGTAGATGAATTCTCCCTGCACTCTGTTTTTCTCTTTCCCTGACCCAGAAAAATATAAATTGTGCTTTGTTATAAATTAAGCTGTCAGCTTTGACCCAATTTTAGATTTGGTGGTAGGTTGTTTTGTTGTCATCACCCCTCCATTGATTTTTAAATTGGGAGAATATTTATTTTTTTATAAATTGGATATTTATAAAAATTCATCAAAAACCATTTACCTCAAAATTCTGGAATATAAAATCCTGCAGGTTGCCTATTATCTATAGTGATAAATACTGGGGTGCTTAAGAGAAGATGGCTTAAAATGTACCATTTCTCTCCTTTCCATTACTTCCATTCAATTGCATACAGAGGGAGGTGGCAGATAGCAAGTGAAACCAGGAGCAGAAACAAAGAGTTTGCTGTGCTCCACAGGCTAGAGCAGTGGTTCTCAACCTGTGGGTCGCGACCCCTTTGGCAGTCGAACGACCCTTTCACAGGGGTCGCCTAAGTCCATCCTGCATATCAATTTACATTACGATTCATAACAGTAGCAATATTACAGTTATGAAGTAGCAACGAAAATAATTTTATGGTTGGGTCACAACATGAGGAACTGTATTTAAAGGGCCAGAAGGTTGAGAACCACTGGGTTAGAGGATACTAAGCAAGGGGGAACAATGGAAAGAAGCAGATATGGAAATGTCTAGACTTCCAGACAAACAAGATGGTCTGTCTGTGTCTAATCACTCCAGGAAAACAAACAAAAGAATGATGCATATATGATGCACCACTTATGTACCCAAGTTTTGCTAACTTAAAGAACTATTTTCATGCCCTAACCGGTTTGGCTCAGTGGATAGAGCGTCGGCCTGCGGACTCAAAAGTCACTCCCAGGTTCAATTCCGGTCAAGGGCATGTACCTTGGTTGCGGGCACGTCCCCAATAGGGAGTGTGCAGGAGGCAGCTGATCGATGTTTCTCTCTCATCGATGTTTCCAACTCTCTATCCCTCTCCCTTTCTCTCTGTAAAAAATCAATAAAATATATTTTTTTAAAAAGAACTGTTTTCATGATTTTCTTTTTTTGCAAAAAAAATTAAGGAATCCTGTAGCTTAAAGAAAAAGCAACAATGGAAATGGATACTTAAAGTTTTTTTTTTTTTTTTTGCAAACTTTATCACTGAAATAATTACTAAGAAAAATGAGACAAAGAAAAATGTCGTTACAGAGATCAGAGTGAGTATGGTTATAGATATCAGGATGAGAAATTCAGTTATAGCAAACTGAAAACAGTTGCCATGAATTAGATACAGTGGACATGGCGTATATTCCAGATTCTTTTCTTCAAAATCCTAGCAAACCTTGATAAGAGGTAGTTTTTTTTATTTTTGAACATTATAAACATTTTGGAGGTTTATTAAATAAGCCGATTATGTTTTGTTCTGCTTACTTCCCAAATATTTATCCCAGGAAGGTTAGCAGAAGGGCTTTCCTTATACTCAAACATTTTTAGATCTGGTTTTACTGCTCATTAAAATTCTATAGCATTCAGAGCCACATGACACTCAGGAAAAAGTTAAAGATAAAAATAAGAACCAAATAACAATTATTGATGACTTAAATTGTTTTCAACTATGTATGTTCTATTTAGGTAAATAGCAGTTATTGATATAATACCACATCCACTTAGTAATTAATATATTTTTCTATTGGCTTTGGCCACATAGGACATTTTATAAACCATGAAAACAGAATTCTCAAGTTTTCATTCTAAGTAATTAATCTGCAACTCATATCCATATGAAAATGACTCTGGTGTTACCTCCCCACTTCCTCTGAGCCAGCTTTCAGTCTGGCTTCCTTCCTACACCTAACACCCAAACCACAGTTTCTACAGTCTCTCAAGATCTTCCATATTTCTCGAAAATCTACTCATGAACATTTTCCAGTGATTGCCACTTTATTGTTGCCTAAGTGCTGCAACTTCGTAAAGTGAATCTCTCCAAACCGAATTACACACACACACACACACACACACACACACATTATTATATTTTTAAATTTTTCATATTTTTGGATTATGCAGTTATAGCTTCTGGGATACTTGTAGCTGCAAGGAGGAAAGAACTGCCTTAAACAATAATAATTAACTCAAATGACAAAGTCCAAAGATAGGATATTTTCAGAATTACTTGTTTGAGAAATTCAATATCATCATCAAATGTCCAGGCACTCATTACTGCTTCCCTCTGCTAACCACAGCAGCCATTTCAATGTAAGACTGTTTTACCTAATTGTCTTCTAGTAGCTATGAGAAAGAGGAAGGTCTATATGTTTTCTCCTTTAGATTCATAAGACTCGAGATCTACGCATCCTGAGAGGTATCCTATAATGGTAAAAATGACTCTTTCCCAAACTTCTGCCATCATCTTCCAGCATTTCATTGTCAGAATTGGGCCACATAACCATTTCTGAATTATTTCAAGTAAGAGTATGAAATGTTTGTTTACTTTGTTATTATCATTTAAATATATTTGAGTTTATAATTTTTATATTGTATTCTGTAATTTTTATTTATTCAAGGTCCATTTTTAATTTTACATTCCATTCCATCATTTTTCTGATAATTATCTCAAATAATGATTTGAGATAATTTTCTGATAATTATCTCAAAAAATTTTCTGATAATTTTCTACAATTTAATAAGAAATGAAAAGGCTGATTTACAGAAATGGTTCCTTGTTTGTTGTTTTTTTAATCTTTAATTTCTTTATTGGTTAAGGTATGACAAATGTGTCCTCATCCCCCCATTAACCCCCAACTCCCCCCCCCTTCATGCTCTCATCCCCCTGTTGTCTTTGTCCATTGGTTTGGCTTATATGTATGCATGCAAGTCCTTTGGTTGATCTCCCCCCTCTTACCCCCACCTTCCCCTACTTTCCCTCTGGGGATTGACAGTCTGATCGCTGCTTCTCTGTCTATGTTATTCTCCATATTCCACAAATGAGTGAGATCATGTGGTATTTATCCTTCTCTGACTGGCTTATTTCACTTAGCATAATGCTTTCCTTGTTTTAGAAGTAAATGAATGAACAAAAATGAATGAATGACAAAAATTAAGTTCAAGCATTTTAAATTCACATATGTTGAGGAATATGCTTATATTAACTGGTTATACTTTAAATTTTATTGTGGAATGAGAAATGGATATCATAACATTTACTTTATTAAAGAATAGAGATTTGATAATGCAGCAAATTAATAATACTAGAACTAAGGGAACTCCCTTGACACCTGAAAGAATTAATTAAAATAAATAAAGGACATTTTTCCAGAGAGTTTTGACAGAAGATCAAATGGGTAAGAATTTGCTAAGAGCTCAGATCACATGGCAATGTGCTCAGAATTGTGAATAAGACCAGGCAATGAAGACAGGCTCTTACCATGAATAAATTTACACATGAAAGTTCAGAAAAATATGTGAAAACTTAAACTGCAATAGAAAAATAAATAATAGTTGAAGACAGCCACAGTAGATGTCTTACAACTAAATACATTATAATTGCCAACATAATTATCCTCATGATAATTTCTATTAGAGGTCACAAGGAGAAAATCATTAAATGAACATGAGAAACTCACTAATGAGAAAGCTACTACAGATCAAAAGATAAATTTACCTTTATTGGAAATGCCATCAAACATTTAAGGAAGAAAATATAAATTTTATACAAACTCAGAATGTTTAAGAAGAGGAATAACACATTATGAAGCTAGCATATCCTTGATACAAAAAGTGAATAAAGATATTACAAGGCAAGACAATTAGAAATCAAACATTTCTCTAGAATGTAGATGCAAATATCTTAAAACAATATTCACAAGTCAAACCCAACAAAAAATAAAAAATATAAACTCCACTTGGTTAGGAATTATTATTTCAGATATGCCAGGCTATTTTAATATGTGAAATTTCACCAATGTAATTTACCACAGTAATAGCATAAAGAGGAAAATCATAACAGACAACATATACAGAAAAAAGCAATTGAAAAAATGCATACATTTACTTGACTTAAAAATCTATCAATAAATTAGGAATAGAAGAAATATTCTCAACCTAAAAGAAGGTTATCTATGAAAGCCCACAACTAACATCTTATTTAATGGTAAAATACTGAATTTTTCCCTCGGTATGCCAGAAACAAGGCAAAAATATGTTCTGACAAGTTCTAATCAACATTGCACTGGAGGTTTCTAGCAGTGCAATAAAGCAAAGAGAAAAAGCCAAAGGCTTACAGGCAATTAAGATGCAAACTGCTCTGATTTAGAAACAACATAGCTTATGTAGAAATCCTAAGGAACATATTTAAAAACGAGAAGAATTAATAAGTGAATTTAGAAACATGACAGGATACAAAATCAACATGTAAAAATCAATTGTATTTTGAAGACTGGCAGCAATCAATTGGAAAAAGAAATAATAATAGCATTTATATTTATACCAAAACCCATAAAATAGAACTAAATTTCACATAAGAAGTGTAAGATCCCTACACTGAAAGCAAATATTGTTTAAAGAACATTTTTAAAAATCTGAATATTGATTAATATAATGTTGATTAATTAGAAGACATAAGATTCAATTCTGCCATTTTGATTTATAGACTTAATGCAATTTAATAAAAATCCCAGTATCTTTTTATAGAAATTGGTAAGCTGAATCTATAATATATGTGGAAATAGGACCTGGAATAGCCAGCCTAAATCCCTTGAAAAAAATTAACAAAGTTGACGGACTTTAACATCTGGTTTCAAGATGTACTATAAACTGCATTAATCAAGATATTGGCAAGTGTTGGTGAGGATATGGAGAAAAGGAAACCCTTATACACTGCTGGCAGGAATGTAAAATGGTGCAGCCTCTATGGAAAACAGTATGGAATTTCCTCAAAAAATTAAAAATGGAACTTCCATTTGACCAAGTGATATCACTTCTAGGAATATATCCTAAGAAATCAGAAACATCAATCAGAAAGAATAAATGCATCCCTATGTTCATAGCAGTGCAATTTACAATTGCTAAGATTTGGAAACAGCCCAATTGCCCATCAGCAGTGTGGGAAGCCATCCATTGTCAAGACTATCATGAGTGCATCAAGGAACTTGAAAGGCTGATGAACCTTGAGCCTTTAGCAGGGCTAAAGCTATGCACCGATTGTTCCGTGTTGAGATAGCGATGTCCAAAGCAATTTGCAGACCTGATAGCCTCAAAGTAAATTTTTACTGATCTTTACTGACCTTAGAGACGGTCTGTCTGCTACGTGTTTGCCATGCTTTACTGAGGGCAAGATGTGTATCTAAAACTAAATAAAAAGCCGACTGGCCTGAGTTCCGGTGTGCTCTTCATGAAAGAGAAACCCGTGGCCCCCAATACCTTCTAAATTCGTATTTCTTGTATAGCATTCTCATTTGTGCGTGGTCCCTTCTTCAGATCTCTAGCCATGCAGGTTGAGGCAAGCAGATGAGTGGATTAAAAAACTGTGGTAAATTTACACAATGGAATACTATGCAGCTGTATAAAAGAAAGAACTCTCAGGTTTAGCAACAGCATGGATGGACCATGAGAGTATGATGTTAAGTGAAATAAGCTAGGCACAGAAAGATAAGTATCACATGATCCCTCTCATATGTAAAATCTAATGAACAAAATAAACTGATGAACAAAATATATGCAGAGACATAGAAGGACAGAATAGACTGTCGAACCTCAGAGGGAAGGCAGGGAAGGGTAGGTGAGTGGGTGGGTGGGAAGAGATCAACCAAATAACTTATATACATATATGCATAATCCATGGACGCAGACAATAGGGTAGTGAAGGCCTGAGGTGGGGAGCAGGGCAGGCTAGAAGAGGTCAATGTGGGGGAAAGGGTACATTTGTAATACTTTCAAAAATAAAAATTAAAAAATGATTGTAGTATTGGCATAACATAACACAGATCAAAGGAATAAAATAGGACATACAGAAATATATTAAAACATATATTGTCAACTGAAATATATCAATGCAACTCAATGGAGAAATACAGTTCAACAAATGGTGCCTGTTAAGAGTCTGAAGACAGAAATGAGCCTCAAACCTAAACTCACACCATATGAAACAATTTAATTGATATGATTTATAGACCTACACATGAAAGCTAAAACATAGCTTCTCAGTGAACATAAAAGAATAACTTTATATTCTGAAGTATGCAAAAATGTCCTGGCCACAAAAGCACTAATTAAAAAAGAATAAAAATAAGGGAGGGGTTGAGTTTCATCAAAATCAAGAAATTCTGTTCATCAAAAGATGGCATTAAAACAAAGTCAAATCAGAAGCTTAGAGAAAGTAGTGTCAAAACATGTATTTTACAACAGATTTATATTCACAGTGTACAATGAGCTCCTTAGGAATCAGTAACAGAAAGGAAATAATCCAATTTTATAAAGGTCATGAAACTTGAATACATTTTTCAAACAATAAAAAATTGACCAGTTAGCATATGAAAAATACTGAACATCATCAGTATTTTGAGTTTTTCATAAAGTTAAATATACACCTTTATTATAACCCAACAAATTGCATTTCTAAGTATTTCTCTAAGATAAATGAACACATGTCCATTAAACACACAATTTATTATGTTAAGCAAAATAAGCCAGTCAGAGAAACACAAGGATCATATGATCTCACTTATAAGTGGAATCTAATGAACAAAATAAATTGATAAGAAAAATAGACCCAGAGACCTGGGATCATGCAACAAACTGATGATTCCCAGAGGGAAGGGGGCAGAGAGATTAACCAAAGAACTTATATGCATACTAGAGGCCCGGTGCACAAAAATTTGTGCACTCGGGGGGCAGGGGGCATCCCTCAGCCTGGCCTGTACCCTCTCACAGTCTGGGACGCCTCAGGGGATGACCACCTGCTGGCTTAGGCCCACTCTCTGGGGGATTGGGCCTAAGATGGCAATCAGACATCCCTCTGGCAGCCCGGCAGCCCTCGGGGGATGTCCACTTGCCAGAGGGGAGCAGACCTAAGCTGCAGTCGGACATCCTTAGCGCTGCTGATGAGGCAGGAGAGGCTCCCACCACCACCGCTGTATTGGCAGCCATCAGCCTGGCTTGTGGCTGAGCAAAGCTCCTCCCATGTGAAAGTGCCCTGACCACCAGAGGGCAGCACCTGCATTGAGCGTCTGTTCCCTGGTGGTCAGTGTGTGTCATAGTGACCATTCATTCCCAGTCCTTCTGCTGTTAGGGTCAGTTTGCATATTACCCTTTTACTATATAGGATAGAGGCCTGGTGCATGGGTGGGGGCTGGCTGGTTTGCCCTGAAGGGTGTCCCGGATCAGGGTGGGGGTCCTCCTTGGGTGCCTGGCCAGCCTGGATGAGGGGATGATGGCTGTTTTTAGGCTGCCTGCACCCCCTTCAGGGTGGGGGTTTCCACTGGGGTGCCTGTCCAGTCCGGGTGAGGGGCTGAGGGCCGTTTTCAGGCTGGCAGATGACTGAAGCTCCCAGCCTCTCCTTTATTTTTCTTTTTTTTATTCTGGGATTTATTTACTTTCTATGGCTGTCACTGGAACTGAGAGCCGGCTTTAGCTCTGAGGCTGGCTCCAGCCTGAGGCCTCGGCTGCTGAAAGCAGGTATCTGGGCTTTGTTTAGCTTCTATTATTGAAACACTGTTGCCATCACTGCCGCTGTAAGCTCCAAGGCCGGCTGGCTGAAAGCAGCTATCTGGAGCTTGTTTAGCTTCTATAATTGCAACATAGTTGCTTAGACTGCAGCTCAGAGGCCAGCAGCGGCAGGCGGGGAAGCTTGGCTTCCTCCACCACAGGAGCAAGCAAGCCTCCTCTTCGCTTCAGCTGCCTGGCTGCCGACCGCCATCTTGGTTGGCAGTTAATTTGCCTATTGGCCTGATTAGCCAATAGGAAGAATTCGGGGGTATGGTCAATTTGCATGTTTTTCTTTTATTAGATAGGATATGCATAACCCATGGATACAGACAATAGTGCAGTGAAGACCGGGGAGGGGGGAGGTGTGGGGTGGAGGGAATCAATGGGGGAAATAAAGAGGACATCTGTAATACTTTCAACAATAGAAATAAATTAAAAAATATATTGGCCATATTCTTATTTTTCAGTTGGACTTTCTTCAAAAATAATGGGCAAAGAATGCAAATATTTTAGAAGGTTATAAGGATCCTAAAAATCCTATCAAATGGTGATTTTTATTAAGAGACAATCCTGTGACATAAAGTGTACAAACAAAATCAGCTAAATGCTGTTATTTGAAATTAGGAGCACATACTTCAAATAAAACATGAAATACAGACACTGCATTATGGAAATAGGTTTACTGTCAAACAGGCAATTAAAAACTAAAGTATAGTGAGCCACAGACACATCCATTTTCTAGAGCCGGGATGAATACCAAGTGGGATTGTTTTCCTTTCTTTTCTCTTTCTTACAAGGAAAACAGGGATAGAATGTATTTCATATGCAGTGGAGTACATATTTTGGGGCGACGACACATCTTTATTGGTCAGCCTGTCACTAAACAATTTAAACCTGTGTATGTAGTTTGTGGACAGTTGTTTCAACTGCACATGTTACTAGAGAACCTCGCCCTGAGTTAATTTCCCATTTAGAACTATGTGCGTGTGAAAGCAATCCTCATGGTAAACAGCATGTACCCCACAGTAAACACTGCATTATCCCCAAGTGCAATGATGGAGGCAACTCAGCAAACAAAAGCCCTGGCAGTAACTCCTACATTTTACAATTAAAAACTAATTACTCTTTGGAAATAAACAGTGTGGTAATGTCATTCTTAACCTGCAGCAAACAAAGCTCCACAACACTTATGTATTTGAGAACATGTCGTCTTTTGGTTAATGGATATTAATTTTTTCCAACCCAGTCTCTTAATCATTTCACAAGGGCAATGACAGCATAGGCACAGAAAGGCTGGTGTGAAGAAATCCAGTTGTCTAAAATGTACACCACAGAAAACTATTATGAGCCCAAGGGCTCTAAGACATTTAAAAACCAATTAAGAAAACTAACTATTGCTGAGGTATTTGCTGCAAATGTAACCGTAACCTGTTTTAGTAAAAGGAAAAGAAAGACACCAGTAAAGTGATAGGCTAGCAATGTAATAATAGCTAGTATTTATTAATGTATTGGTATATATCAAGAGATATTAAACATGCTATACATATTATCATTTTGTGTAATTCTCACAACAATCATCTGAGATAGTCACTGTTTATTGTCAACACATTAGATTCATTTTTATGAATTTCACTTATGAAATCTATAATAAAAGTAGCCTAAAGGCAAGGTGGAGACTTCCATCACATCAAAGACTACAATAGATATCAAAGGCTACATGAACACAGTGATTCCACTACTGGGAACCTAACCCAATAAATAATCATGTATGTTGTTTCCAAAAGAGCTTGCAGAAGCCGTGGAGGGTGGGGGAGACAAAGCAAAGCAATCAAGGCGAAATAAAAAGTAAAAGTAGTAAATGAAAATCCCTGGGAATTTACTACACAAATAAGTATTGTGTAAAATTCTTAGAGTTGGGTTATAAATTCAACTCTAACTAGAGATCAAAGCTAATAGAGAAATCAATTACAAGATTCAGTGTCCCTAATATAAAACATCAATGGATAGAATGAAGCCTGTTTTTCCTTGCTGGTATTAAGTGTTTGAGAAAAATTTCTCCCATGGAGAGCCTCAAAGTGATTCTCCTTAATGAACTCGAAAAGGTCTTCAATGGATGCTTACAGCAAATACTGCAAATCAAGTTCTAACCTAAAGTGTAGCTCAATGAAAAAATACTACCAGGGACCAAACAATGGAAAACGTGGTGAGGTCCCTGAAGGTCTTGTTTGAACCAAGAGCAAATTTAGAAAACATGGAAGACTGAATGCACTATAAAGCGTTTAGGTTAATAATTTTAAAATCTCTGTTCCCCAAATCTTGGTCTCTGTCATCGATGCCAGAGGAAGGATGACAGTTGTGGTGGTAGTTGTGGTGGAGTTTTAGGATTCTATTTCTGCTTTGCCCAGTAGCAGCTCCTGCTTACAAGTTTAATTATTGGGCTTTATTATTTTAAGAGAGGATTCACTGAAAAAAGAAAAATGTGAAAGGGTTTATTGTGGCATTAAATAGAGCAGTGAATAAATTACAACATAAAATTACCAAAAATTAGTAACACACATTTAGTCCTAAAAATGTATTCTGCACAAGTGTTAAAGCTGGGTCACCAATTCAACTCTGACTGTTAACAGAGAGCAAAGCCAAGAAAAATCAATTACAAAATTCAATGTCAATGTGAGCCAATATGTTGTTGTCATTGCAGGTGATGATTCTAAAGATGAAAGAAAAGTATGGAATATTTTCATGCAATATGAAGCAGAATATGAAATATTATGCATGGCAATTCACAACTATGTAAATACTGTGCACATGTGAATGATAGAAGGAAATACAGAAAGATACGATTTTATTGGTGTGACTTCAAAGGTTTCTTTTCATCTTTTTTTTAAAAAAATATTTTATTTATTTTTAATATTTTATTGATTTGAGAGAGAGGAGAGGAAAGGGATAGAGAAATGGAGACATCAATGAGAGAGATATCAACTGGCTGCCTCCTCAAAGCCCCACACCGGGGATCCAGCCTGAAACCTGGGCATTTGTCCTGACCAGAAATCAAACTGGGGACCTTTTGATTCATGGGTTGATGCTCAATCACTGAGCCACACCGGGTGAACTCGTTTCATTGTTAAACATGCCTTTAGAAAGGAACAATTGTTTTGCCTACATAAAGTTTTTAAAGAAAAAGGCAAACCACAACAAGATGGAAAAATAAATTGCCACAAATGCAACCGAAAAGGTTTAATATCCTCATTATTAATATCAAAATTATTAATTATTCACTGATAATATGAAAACATTAATACTTAATTTTTTATTTTAATAATTTGAAGCTTGACAAGATAAAATAGCAAAAAGCACTGTATACTAATTATAGCATGCCAGGGAAACTGTTCAATTGCTTTATTTATATTAACTCATTTAAAACTTCATAACAACCTTTGTGAAGTAAGTACTGTTTACAGAAATGGGGAACCTGAAGCATAGGAATATGAAGTAACTTACACAGACACATGGCTTGTGAATGGTGGTTCCAGGATTCAACCCCACGCATTCTAGCTCAGAGATCACGCTCTTAATCAAAACACTATCTGCGTCTCAATAGCACGTTGCTAAGTTCCCCTCAGCCCAACAACACTCCATAATACTGGCATACAATAATAATGCTATCGCCCTCCAGCTGCATTCCATCCTACAGTTTTCAAAATGTTACCATATGCATTATCTGCTCCTCAGGACACTTCTCTGAGAAAGAACAGTATCCTTCTGCCTTTGATTCCGACATTGCGATTGCACTACATCTGCTCAGCATGTGCAGCCACGTCCATGGACTGGCTCCTTGGTCCACCTGGTCCAAGGGGTTTGATGATCTGGATTTCAAAAGAACCCTGGGGAGCTGTACATTTCATAACCTACAGCTTGTTATAGAAAGAATGAAACAAATCCAACTGCTACTATATCTCAATGTTTATCAGTGGTTCTTAACCTTCCTAATGCCGCGACCCTTTAATACAGTTCCTCATGTTGTGGTGACCCCAACCATAAAATTGTTTTTGTTGCTACTTCATAACTGTAATTTTGCTACTGTTATGAATCGTAATGTAAATATCTGATATGCAGGATGTATTTTCATTGTTCGCGACCCACAGGTTGAGAACCGCTGTTAGAGCGTTTAACAATAACTAAGCTTATGAGTGGCAGGCTAGGCTAAAACTTGATTTTTCTAAGACATGGTATATAAATGTAAAAGTGACCAGTGACAAAGTTAACCAGACAAATACTCTAATATTAAATCCAAAGTGGATAACAAAGCTATAAGTGCTTATCCTATGACTTAAACTATCATTTTCTTACTGAGAAAAATTACGTACATATAGCTCCCAGCATGTAGCCCAAGTTTATAAGCAAAGCTGTGATATGCTACTAGACAATGGAATTGCCACCTGAGAGGAATACAAGAAGCATCAAAAGCCTTTGTGTCCGGTCAGTGTTTTGAGTTTCCCTAGAAATAGAAAACAAATGACTTTATGCCTTTTTATATTTTTTTTAAAGTTCAGCATTGTTAGTCTATTTTAAAGTTGAGACCCCAGGGAACTGAATAGCAAGAAAGCGATAGGTCAAAGTGACAGATTCAAAAATGTAATGCTCTTTCTACCTAGCAAAAAGGCAAAATCAACTAATATCCCATTGAGCATTTGCTTTAACAATAACTAAAAATTGCTTTCTTGTAAAGTGACTTAAAATTCACAGGACAAAGGAAATTTTTGAACAGAAGAAATACAAAGGGAAAATATACAGAATGGTTCCTGTGATTTTCCTGAAGGTGTGAAAAGTGCCAATTGTAATCTTTTTTTAAAATTCAAATTAGGAATTAATTTTGTAGGTGTTGATTTTTTATTATTAAAAAATTTGAACTTTGAAGAATTATTATAGTATATTTAAACAATTAGATTAAATTCGGCCTTTACCTCTTTGGGAATTAAAAGTTGTAAAATCATCCTGACTCTTTTTAAGAAAAAGACCATTATCAAGACTATGGACAAGTAATTTGTTTTTGCTTTGTTTTTAACTAAGAACACACCTTATCAGTGGTGTTTTGAAGCTGGATCCCACCATCCCACAAGAAAATGTTCATTTTAGAAAAATAAAGAAAACACTGATACTTGAAAATATAAAACTGACTCTAATCTTACCACTAAAAGCTAATAAATACAATTATAATAATAATGTTTGTAAAACACCATGTACTATTCTTTTTCTAGAGTATTTTTATATATTGACTCAATTGTTATTACAATATTTTGAGGCATAGACTCAAATTTCATAGCTTCCATTTCACAGAAGAGAAACTGAAGCACAGAAAGGCTTAAGTGACTTGCTCCAAATGACAGAGCTACTAAGTGTTAGTCAGGCTTCAGGCTGATAGTTTGTCCTTAGATTAGTGATTTTTACCCAGTATTCTTGATTGCTGGAAACTCTTTTTATGTCACATATATCATGAACATTAAGTAAATGGTTCTATGGAATGTAGACTCACATGTTAAATATTGTAGATGCTTTCCAAGTGACACATTTCAGACAGATTTATAACAACAAAATATCTTCTTTGTATTTTAACATTTAATATCATAACGCTGTCTACCAAATTAACCAGCTATCAGAAAATAAACCTACAAAATAAATTTCATTGTAGATGTGAGTAGAAGTATTCTTGAGAATAGATTCCGTAGGAAATATAATGATACTACCATGGTTCAACTTGATATTTAATTGTCTTCCTTCCATCAATTCAATACTTCCTAATTCAAGTACCTTTAAAAAAATCAAGATCAATGCTGACTAAAATTCAAGTTGATCAAAACAGGGTTTCTATGCAATTTATTTTTCACACTTTCCTATATCTTATGACCAAATCAGGGGAGATATAGCTACAAAATTAACAAGTTCATTGTTGAGACTGACACATGGAAACTTGATCAAAAAAGAGGTAGCTTTAGTTTGCTCCACTTCTACACAACTGCCATTTTAGAAGAGCTGCTCATGCCACTTTCTTTTACTTCAGATGCGTCATTTCAATTCTTCCCATGAAGTGATTCAAGTAGGAGGTATGGCAGTTGAATAAATTTCAAACTAAAATATACACTTCAAATAGATTGATTTCAAGATTTGAAGTACTGTTCTAATAATTAAATAGTTGTTTCATGAAGAGTTATTCTATCAAGCCATTTGCAAAGACTACTACTTCTAAAAATTATACACAGTAATGTATAGTCCATGCTCTATATTTTCAATTATAGATGAGCATCCCATACGCCCCTGCCAAATACGTATAAGGTTAAGTCTATATTATTGGGGGAGAGAAAACTGCAGATTCATAATCATGTTTTATAGTATTCAGCAATAAGAGGTAATCCTGGAGATTATCTAGTTGTGGCAGAGGCAGGCTTGATGTGCATGTAACCCAATTCTGCTTCTTTTCTGGGTATGTAGACTATATGTCACAGGCTGTGGAGAGCGGCTATAATGTTTGGACAGGCTCAAGCCTTGGATTAATGAGAGGGCATGGTCCTCTTGTGGCAAAGCCACCTGCAAGTCCTCCCTTGGAGGGCAAAGTCCTCCCAGCACAATTATAGCCAAAGGCTATTGTTGAAAGCTTGACCTTATGGTCCAAACCTGTGGTCCCATGTGGCTGAGTGATATAGGCTGCAAGAGGTGCAGCAAGTAAACAAAGCTTGTTCAGGATTTGAAACCTGTGAGAAAGTTGTAAACATCTTGACCACACCCTTACTTTGTCTCGTGGAATCTGGCTATAAAATAATGATTCGGCTTGCAGGCTGTGGCACTGTCTCTCCATCAGAGAAGGCAGCATCCCACCTAGCCCCAGCTTTATTCTTTTGTCTGTCTTTTCTAATCCTTCACCGCCCACACTCAGCTTCACCCTTGGCTGTGCTGAGCACGGGACAACAGGCTCCTTGCAATTGTTGCATGTGACTGAATTCTAGCCAGTGGATTGCAAGCGAACATGCTATTTCAAGACTTGGTCCATAAAAAATCTCCCATACTTAGTCTTCTATGCTGTCTTTTCATTTCTACTGATTGGAAGGGAGAAAATACCTTATTATGGGTGTTCTGAAGCTGGATCCCATGAGCCTATAAGAGCCAATTATTATAGACATTTGAGAATGTTTTCAGCCAGTTGTAGCTTGAAATTGTTCATGGTGGCAGTATTTACAACAGACAGCAAATGCTACACATTAGAACTCTACTTTTTTTTTTTTTTTTTTGGTGAGATGGTTTGCTAGCACACTACTGCCACTAGAATGGTTTTGTAATCCGCATGTGGAAGATGACAGAGCCAAAATCTAGAAGGAACTTAGTCTCTGATTCAATACTGGGAGAAAAGCTACCTGGCCAGGAACACCTCTATTAGGCTGTTACACCAGCAAGAAACAGGGTGCCCGGGTTTGCTCAGGACAGTCTTTGTGCCCAGTTTCCCAGTATAATTAATGGCGACCCCTTTCACTTGCAGAAGTGTCTTAATTTGAATGGTAGTCATTCTAGTCAGATAAAACATAAAATATTTCTTAAATTTGAATGTTTAAGGCTTATCTTTCATAGCCTCTGTTAGTAATAGCATAACTAATACATTGACCTCCTTCATTTTACATGAAGACATTTGATCGTCATGGTAATTTTATGAAGAAGAGCAGTTATCTGATATGTAGCTTTTCACATGTATGTAAAGCAAAGCACAGAGATTACAAAGTAATTTGTCAAACTAACAATGGCAGAGGAGGGAAATTAATACACAAATTTGAATGAGAGGCCAACTAATTTTAAAAGGTTACAAAATAAATATATTTTAAAATATCTGCTCTGATGGAGGGGTCTGAACATAAGGCACATTTGAAAATTAAAGGAAACTCGTAGAAATAAATGATAGATAATTGAAGATTGAAATTTATTGAAGGAATTACTAGCAGATTAATAACAGTTGAAAAGGTAATTTGTGAACCAGAGCTAGCTTTAGAGAGAGAAGTAAAAGGCAGGATAGAGTACATACTATAAAGAAATTCTAAAATTTTAAATATTTAAAGAAAGATTAATAAAGATTGGTGTTGAGAGATATAGAAGGTTGAATGAGGAAATGAAGTCTAATAGATTTTCCAGAAGGATAGGAAAAGAGAATGATGGAAAGCAATTATCTGATAGATTAAGTGAAATAATGTTGACAATGTACCTATTACTGGCAGTGAATAATAATAATAATAATAATAATAATAATAACAATAATAACGCTAGTTCCCTATCCCTCTTCTGCACTATTTCTTGCTTTCTAATAAAAAAAAAACTAATTTAAAATTTAAAAATATTTTGTATACCTGTATACTTAGACTGGTTTCATAGTTTATGCCCAGGACTTTATATGTTATTTGCTCATCTTCATAAGGATGCTAGCAAATTGCTTTATTACTTCCACTCATCAGAAGAAGAAACTAAAATTCAGAGAGGATAATAATTATCATGAAACCACACAGCTGGGATTAAACTCTAGTATATTTCACTCCAAAGAATTTTTACTGCTCCTCAGCAATTTTCTAATTTTAATTACCATATTCAATAGCAAGAAGGTCACTTCATCAAGTCATGCTCATCGAATAAGGACTTTTGTGCAAAATAATGCAATGTCTTTATTGGAAGTAGATGTGTGAAATAAAAAGAAGCATGGGCATGTATAGCACATGTTACATTTATAAACTATAAAATTACTGCATAGTTATTAATTGGAAAAACCGGTCATTCTTCCAGATAGAAGAAACAATTCATCCTGAAGCAGTTTTTCCTTTTGTTTATGTCAGAATGATGATGCTCTATATACAGGGCTTCTAATGGATTTGCTGGCAGTCCTTAAGCCAGTCAGTGAATGCTACAATAAACAATTTGTTTTCTGGCTTGCTTTAACCACTTATAAAAATTTGTGCTGTGCTTGCTCAGCATGACAATGTTTGCTTTCCAACCGAACGCAAGACAAGGCTTGCACGCAATCTTATATACGCTTAGCCCCCCAGCTCTGCTGTGTGCGTTTCATTCATTTATGTATCCAATATCGTGCAAGTAGTTTATGCTAAGTATTGTATTTATTCCTGAGGATATTATAGTGAATACAGATGTTAAGTCTTTGACCTCATGGAGCTTACCATTTAAGGGAGTGACAGCAAAAAAATTAATGAAACAAAATAATGATAAATTTCGGTTACTGCTATAAAGGAAACAAATAAGGTGGTGACTTTTTTGGGGGTTGACCTATTTTTGATAAGATGATTGAGGATGCCTTTCTAAGTACTGTACTGATCTTAAAGACATGAAGCCCATATTCTCCAAATCTTTCTTCCTCATGTCTTTTCCACATCAGTGGCTGTGACTTTAGCCCTGATGATAATGGGGCAGTTCCACTGCAGGGCCACCAAGTGCCTAGGCAGCTTGTGGTTTTAAGTGCATATAAGTCGGGTTTCATTTTCCTCTCCCTTTCCGGGCTCCATTTATCTTCCTCGTCATTATCTTATTTTCCTCCCTCCCAAATGATCATTTCTGTTGTACTCCTTCATCTAGCCTCTAATTCGGATTTCAGATTTGAGGCCACTCTCAGCTCCATGGACGAGCAGCGGACTCTCCTTTCCCTCCCACCTCAGAGGCTCCTCTCCTTCTCACTCAGCCCCAGTCTCCTTCAAAGGCAAGTTTATCCACCAAAACACAGCAAAGCGGAACCCGGAATTCGTTCGTTCATCTATTCATATATTCAAACACACCTGCTAACACCAAGCAGTACGCTAGATTCTAAGAAAATAACTATGAAGAAAACAAAAGGAGTAGACAATAAAAATAATTTGTAAGAGTTGATGAGAGACACTCAAATGGATGCGTAATACAAAGAACAATAAACTTTGTGTCTCAAGCAACATAAAGAAACTGCCATATTTACCCATTACCTTGATCTTAAACATAGTTATCTCTTTTTATCTCAAATTAGTCAAATTAATCTTATCAAATTAATACCCATTAGTGGGTTGTGAAAGAGTTAGTGTTGCAACCAGCATTTTTTAAAAATGAAGTAGAATTGAACAGAATAGAAAATATGATATCACATTGTATGTACTAAAAATAAATTTTTATTCATGAATCTTTTCTTTCAATAATGTATCCACTTATGTACCTTGTTGCAATGTAACATTTTTTAGTGTGGGTCAGTCAGAGTTTATAAAGTGTTTAAAGCCACTGTATTGAAAAGCAGCTTATGAAGTCATCCTAACTGGAAATAGATGAACTTTACAGTAATAAACTGTGGGAGTCAATCATTTAATCCTTTTGTACATTAATCTACTGTGTAAAAAGAGAGATCATATACCCTATTCTCTGACAAATTTGAGTTCCTGTTAACACAAAATTCCTCTACTGAGACTAATTAAGAGAAGAGTATTAGTCAGTTGTTTCACTTGCAGAGTTTTGTTGGCGGTATGTCCTTAAGAACGATGACACAGAAAGACCAATATCGGTCAGCAGCTGTGATCACCAGCTCTATTTATTGACTAGGAAGTAAATTTTAGTTTTTCCATTCAATCAGGACTTTGTCTTTGTGCTATATCCATGCTGCCTACCACAGTGCCCGCCATTGAGTAAGTAAATAGTTGTTAAATAAAAGACTCTATCAACCAGTCCATTAAGTATAAACAGTGTGGGTGTTGTTTTTCACAGTGCTAAAATATTCTAAACTGCTTAAATATATTCTTTGTAATGCATAGTATGTGTCATTTAGCTTAGATTTCAATTCAAAATTAGTGTGAGAGAGCCTCGCCTAACCAGATTTCAGTGCATATACTGTACGTCAAACGTGTGAAGACCATGTGCAATGACCAATACAAAAACCTGTGGCTGCACAATGCAGAGCTCGTGGGTAAACACATGGGACACAGCAGCAACTGAGGAATGTTTGTTGGTTTGATTTTTGATTTGTCAGGTGAGTTAGAGAGCAAAGGCGTGTATGCTTTCCAATCCAATTTCGTATTTACCTCATCCCCACTAGAGGGAACATGCTTCTGGGCTCACTATGTATCTAAATTTGTGGGCGGACATGTGTGAATACAATAAAAACATTTTACTGGTTTAATAACCAAAGTTACAGACAACTGCACCTAATAGTTCTTACAAATATTGTGCTATAGTTAAAAGCAAACGGAATGTATCATCAAGATGATCAACGTGGTTCACAAATAAGCTCCCTGAACATAATCCTTTGGTTTAAATCAGATCATTAACTTCTGGGAGAAAAGGGTAAGTACAGGAGCTAACTCTGCCAAGAAAACATTTCCTCTGCTCCTTTATCACATGAAGTTAAAATAAATAGCTTGAGACACTCTAATTGCAGACAAATATAACTGACCCAGTTTATGTAGAACAGTGGTTCTCAACCTTCCTAATGCCGCAACCCTTTAATACAGTTCCTCATGTTGTGGTGAACCCCAACCATAAAATTATTTTTGTTGCTACTTCATGACTGTAATTTTGCTACTGTTATGAATCGTCATGTAAATATCTGATATGCAGAATGTATTTCCATTGTTACAAATTGAACATAATTAAAGCATAGTGATTAATCACAAAAACAATATGTAATGATATATGTGTTTTCCGATGGTCTTAGGCGGCCCCAGTGAAAGGGTCGTTCGACCCCCAAAAGGGTCGCGACCCACAGGTTGGCGACCCCCAGGTTGAGAACCGCTGATGTAGAAGCTGCTTACTATGTGGCTTTAAAGCAGAGTAGAAGAGAACAATATTGACCAGTAATCATGAGAAATATTTGGTGTTGAGGATAAAGGCTAATAAAAAAACTCACAAACATGCAAAAAGGTCATTTTCCATCAGCATATGCAGAAAAAAAATTATATGTTGCTTCTTATCTGCTGCAGAGAAGTGTATTTTCTTTAATGGTTCTTCTTAAGAGATGTAAGAACTTTTTAAAAAATAGTGCCATTAAGTGGATGGTAACTAGTCTTACTGTGGTGATCACTTTGCAGCAGATGCAAATATTGAATCCTTCTCTTGTACATCTGAAACCAGTATCAATTATACCTCAATAAAAATGTTTGAAAAATTTAATAGTCCAATTTTGCATGAGTTTTTTTTAAAAAAATGATTAATTAGACCACAATTTGGTCATGTAACTGTATCCAAAGTCTCACGCAGCTAAATCTCTGTATTGGGCCCATACAGCAGACTCACGGAGCAGCTGATACTCAGAAAGAGTGCAGAAGTGTCACATGAAAGAAGCCGATTCAGAGTAAATATGATCATGTTGGTTTCTGGTCCCTATTCTACTCTCTGCCATCCAGAAAGGGAGTTACTGAGAATTAAGGGGAGGAAAGGCCAAGTTCAAAGGCATTGTTAGGCAAACACTGCAATCTCTATGTTTGAGGTATAAGGAGGTCGTCTGTCTTTTAGGCTTATCTTGTGTCTAAGGTAAGAATTGAAAGGACAGGATTTGATCCCACCTAGAAGCTATCTTGGCCAGAAAAAGTCTGGGGTTGTCTGCCGTAAATGTGCTCCTTTCTAGAGTTTAAGGAGGAACAAGTTTCCTTCCTTGACATGTTATGTTACACCTGCCTTTTAAGGCATGAAAGGAAGCCCAGTGTCCCTTACCCACGGAATGCATAGGGTTTGTGATCAGAGCATAATGGTGAGAAGAGAAAAGGCTTTCTCAAGGCTTTTTTTTTGGCCTTGAAATTCCGCCTAGTGCTCTTAAGTGGCATTCAGAGTTAGTAGGAACACAGAATGTGCTCATTCAGGATCTGGTTCTTGGACAAATATTATCTCCATTACAGCAGAGACCTAGCCATTCTCTTTGTATCGTTCCTGCAATACTGCTAGCAGCTTCAATTATCTATTTCTCTCTGAGACTCGACTCTAAACTGTATGCCCAAGAGGGAAACAATTTCAAGTACTGTGGGGTTTGGTGATTGTATATACGCTATGATTTTGAGCAGTTTACTTTTTTTTCATTTTTATTGAATTTATTGAGTGACATTGGTTCATAAAATTATATAGATTTAAGGTGTATAATTCTAAAATCAATTGACATTCTTTAAAGTGTTTGTCTCTAAATGAAATCAGTTATTTTGAAATAAAAGTATATTTGTTATTTTTAAATTGCATGCAAAAGGTAAAAGGGCAGAAGTTTGTTTGGGGAATATATAGTATTCTTAAAACGTTTCTCCAAATAGTTCCATTGTTACTTTTACATATGCACATTGTCTGTGAGCTGTGCAATACCTTTCAACCTGTAGCCTCCATCAAGGAGAAGAATCACTGAGAGAGTATATTAAAGAGCAGTTTCTTCAGTGACTAGGATACAATTCCTGTTTATATGATTTACCCATCCAATTTGCTTAATGGCAATCTACACACACACACACACACACACTAACACCATATATACATAGGTTATACACATATATGTACATTGTATAGCATTGAGCAAATTGGATATGTATGTATGTGTGGCATATACACATACACTTGCACACTCACAAATAAATACACAAGGAAGTTTTATATAAAAATATTCTGGTATACATTTTGATAAATTTGGGGAAAACATTTTTAGAACCCCCAAAAAATCCTTACATAGTTTTATTTCAAAAATATATCCCTATTCTAAGCTAGAGTTGGTTATCATTTAGTGTTTGGAATAAAGAATACCATGTAGAAGTCAGCTAATGTGGTTAACATATTGAGAGCTTTTCTAAGTAAGAAATATCATTCTAAATGTTTCAAATATATTATTTTATTTAAATCTCCCAACTCTATGAAGTAAGTGAAAATGATTCCCATTTTACAGTTAAGGAAATGAGGCTTAAAGAAGTGAAGGAACTTGCCCAAGGATACAGGGTAGTAGGTGACAGAGCTGAGAATAAGTGTATTATCCATCAAGCATGGATCACAGCACAGGATGCTCTCCTTACCAAGCACATGACCTTTAACAAATCGCTTTTTTCCCTGTACCTCAGGTTCCTTTGTCAGAAAATGAAGATATCACGAGAATATAGTAAGAAGGCAGAGGAAACCATTGTAAAGACTCTCACTGTTACGAACTATATATCTGAGATGTTTCTATTTCTCCACTACAATATCATGATTTCCCTTTTACTTTGTGAGTTGTTCATGGCTGCTTCTTCCAAGAGTTTCAAATGCAACACAAGCCTAGAAACTTACTGTGTGTGCCTTCCAATCTCCGGAAACAGGCAAACCATGTAGAGTAATAAGTTCATAGGTGTAGGCTGTTTACCATATGTTACGATGGGAGAGGCAGGGAAGGAAAGTATGGAAATGGAAAGCAAAGGGGTGTAGTTCTTCTAAAGAGAGATATTGAATTACTACTCTCACACTGTATTTCAACACCTTTTTTTTCGTTTCACTTTCAATAATATCTGCTCACTCTGAATTGAAGACTGCTCTGGGATTTCTACCAGATAGGTAGATTCACCTATTCTGGACTACACCTTTATAAACTTTACTTGATTTTGTAATACACTGAATAGTTTCTTCATATCTTCCAAAGATACAGTAAAATCTCCTTTCTTTTATGATGACCTCCCTATTACGTTTATTGTTATGAAATAATTTATGTTATCTCACTTGTTTGGGGCCTTATGTGTGAGGGGAAGCAAGGCACAAACTTAAAACCGAAGTTCTTTACTTACATTTGTATTTAAAAACAGCTGACAAAATATTGATTCTAAGATCAAAAAAACCCTGATAACATCAAAATAGCATTAAAATATGCCATTTTGGCATAAGTACTACTTTGAGCTAAAAGCACTTAAAAAAATAAAACACAGCAGGTGCAAAAGGATGCTTTCAACCTCCATTTTTCCTTCCCAAAATCAAGAGCGAAAACCTTCAAATAGATGTCCTTTTGCCAGGAGGAACGTATCATTCTTACAGCCAAGGATGGCAAGTCGAAGCTAAGAGAATTCTGTATGAACAGACCTTGTTAAAATGCTTATCTTCCTGTGGCCTCCCCTTATATTTTAGTTGCTTTTTCACAATTGCTTCTTGTTCAACCTTGTATAAAAGCATTTAGATTTTGTCATTTCTTTGGGCCTTTATTTCCTTCAAAGGCTGGCATGCTATGTAAAGCATATTCATTTGTATGCTTTTCTCTTGTTAATTTGTCTTATTTCAACTTAATCTCCAGCCAAAACACTAGGAAAGTAGAGGTAAAATGCTGCCTCTTCTACAGCATCAACGTATGCTGTGGCATCCCAGCGTTCTCTTGCACGTGATCTGGGAAACACTGCATGCCTGCCCAGCGCTCTGGTTCTTTGCAGACATGTCATCTTGTCAACATGTGAAGCCCTCCATGGCAGGTACGATGTCTTACTTTACACTCTATCATTTGCCCTCAAAAATTGTACATTGAAAGGTTTAATGCGTTTGGGTGAAATGGACGAAACTAAGAGGTAGAGTAACAAATAACAATAGGTTTTATAAATCAGAGAGAAACTTCACATTTTCCAATTATAGTCCGGTGAGTGGTGCCCATCATTTATTTCCTCAGCTGTGGTATGTGCTTATTCAGTACTCAGGCCTTTCCATGATGCAAAATGGAAAGATTAAAGAGTTTAAGATGTTATGTAACTTTTTGCTTTCAAATAAAGATATTTGAGTGTGTGTGTGTATAATAACTAACATTCTCACTATGTGTTTATTAACATTTCTAAATACTCAAATATACATATTATTGAGTCTAACCCCCTCCCCCAATAATACCAGAAGGTAGAACAAGTATTTTTAACTTCAACTCCTAAATGAAAAGGTTGGTGATCTCCCAAGATTTTTAGTTAGTGGTAAATCTGAAGTTGAAATAAAATATTTTGATTCTTGGAACATAGATTTTTATACTAAGCTATACTTTTGTTCAATAATTAAACTTCATATCTCATAAAAATAAACACAAATTTTTGTTTAATAAAGCACACAGTGACTTATCATATTTGAAAAAAATAGACAATGAGAGATAGCATAACAACAATGTAGTAAATTATTCACTGAGAGTTCAGAGAAGAGATAAATCAAATATGCACAGAAGTAGTTTGGGAACTCTTCAGGGAAAAGACCGAACTTGAACTGGGCCCTGAAAGATGGAATAACTTGGAGAGAAAGTGCATGTTAGATGAGGCATCTCAAGTAACCTAACCATCATGCAATTTAAATGCAGCATGTACTTAAGACACTGCTGCTGAAAGAAATGAACTGTCTGTCTCCAGAGGTGACCCCATGAATATTTGTTAAATGATTCAATATGACATTAAAGATGAGATTTGAGGATGCAATGATTTGCTAGTGAAGTCATGAATATTATCATGAGCTCTGAGCCTAAGATAAATTGGGCTATGAAGCTACTAATAAAATGTAGTAAGTTCCACCTTTCTTTCCTCCTACCATTCCAGCAGGATTTTCTGGACACTTGTTCTTGTGGCTGAAACGAAACCATGTTTTGTTTCAGGAAAACACATGTTTATCTGTGTTCTGTAAGTAAATGAGGAAGTGATAATATGAAGAGGCAGGAGTAACTATAGTGAGGCTAAGTTAACCCAAAACTTGGCAGTGTCTAAACACTGACTTTAATCCATTGTCCAGAGTTGTCCTAGTCAGTGGTCAGCAAACTCATTAGTCAACAGAGCCAAATATCAACAGTACAACGATTGAAATTTCTTTTGAGAGCCAAATTTTTTAAACTTAAACTATATAGGTAGGTACATTGTTATTAACTTAATTAGGGTACTCCTAAGGCTTAGGAAGAGCCACACTCAAGGGGCCAAAGAGCCGCATGTGGCTCACGTGTTGCAGTTTGCCGACCATGGTCCTAGGTTGAAGATTTGGTTATTTAAAAATGCATGTACCCTGGGTCATGATGTATTAACAGTGGGGTATAATATTATGCTAAAGTGTATTAAGATCCCAGAAATACATAGCATGCTCAGCTGGAAATTTTGAGACACTTTTGCTATATTTCTTTTTCCAACACCTCTGTCCTAAAATATGATTTCTTCTATCTGTTGAATGAATGACATTTGCAATTGAAAAGGTTACTATATTCAAATAGTTCTAGGAAATTCTCCAAACCGCCTGGTCCCAGGGCCCACTGGAGGTGAGGAAAAGTGTCCAGCCCTCTCAGGAGTTTGTAACATTCCCAGCACATTCTACCTACGAGATAATTAAGATCTAGATCTACAAGTGTTCCCACAAGTTCTTTTCTGCCCTAAGTCAAGAAGTATTTTCTGAAGGTATTAAAGAGACTTGCAAATGAAACACAGACTGTGGGTTCCGGTCTAGCATGTACAGAGCTTAGAAGTTGCCATTCTATTGTAACAATAAGCACAAATCTGGAAAAACTGAAAAATCAACAATTCTTAGATATCAGAGAAGATCATAGGGCCAAAAATTGAACAAAAATTGGAGACAGACAGGTAGATACAGAACATCACAATTTACCAGAGCAGAAGCCCAGGAACAGACACACCTCTAGGACCACTGCTGGGTAGGAAAACCGTAAGTGTGACTGGTGAAGAGCAGGAGCCTTAGTGTAGACAATTGTGAGTTAAAAACTCTGGAGGAACGTAGTGATGCAGTTCAGGGCCACGCTTCTGTCCGTTTTACCTCCAGAAGCCCTACAGATCCTCACAGTGAACATGGAGAAACATCTGCTTCCAGCACGGGACAGGGAAAAGCACTGCTTTTGAAATACACCAGAGCATGCTCTTCCTCTTAACAATGCCTGCCCCCAGGAAAACTTGTGAACCAGAGCCTAACCTGCTGGAGTTTATCAGAGTCTAAACCACCTGAGGGACCTACCCCATCTCTAGCCATCCTGTATCTTGTTTCACCTAAGGGGTAGGGGAGGAGACTGAAAAAGCACAGGTAAAGTTCATGGTCCAGGGGCACAGGCTCACCAAAACACGGGGACCTGATCCTAGGACTATAGGACACTTTCCCTCCCCAGCATCTTACTGCACATTACTAAATGCCTTTTTAGGACAGTTCTTTGTACCCAGCATGTCATGTCCACCTTTCCTAAAAATTTACAAGGCGTTATAAGAGATAAAAAATAGTCAGAAAAGACTGAAAAGGATCAGAACCAGAGTCACATATTGGAAGGAATATTGGAATGATCAAATGAATATTTTTTCCTAATAATTAATATGCTAAGGGCTTTAATGGAAGGAAGAGAAAAATAGGCAAGAACAGATGGTTAATGTAAAAGAGAGATGGAAATTCTAAGAAAGGCTAAAAAATGCTATAGATAAAGAAAAATTAAAAAAACACTACTGTATCAGAAATGAAGAATGCATCAGTGGACTGGACATGGTTGAAGAAAGAATATATGAGCTTGAAAATATGACAATGAAAACTTCCAAGACTGGAGAAGCAAAGAGCAAAAGGATTTTTTTAAAAAAATACAGAAATTCCCAAAACTGTGGAAAAACTATAAAGGGTGTAACATATGCATAATGGGAATATCAGAAAGAGAAAAAAAGAAAAAGTAATATTTGAAAACCAATAACAACAGAATTTTCTACAAATTAATGTTGGACACAAAAGAACAAATTCAGGAATCTCAAAGAACACCAAGCAGAATAAATTCCAAAACAACTATACCTAGGCATAGTGTAATGAAATTTCAAGAACTCAAAAAAATTTTTAAAAATGATAGAAGTCAAAGGGAAAAAAAAACAAAAAAACACTGTACGTGTGAAAAAGCAAAGATAAGAATTAAATCTAACTTTGCTTCAGAAAACATGAAAGTGAGAAGAGAGTGGACTGAAATATTTCAAGTTTTTTGAGAGAAGAAAGAAAATGCAAAACACCATCTGTATCTTGTGAAATTACCCTCTGTAATTGAAGGACTCACAGCAGCCTGCTGCCTACCTGAATCATGGTGTTAGTTACTAACTAGATGATCACCTTTGTCTAGGGCAGTCAATTTTGTCTTGCAGGGGGCATTGCCAAATTTCTGGTTGTCACTAATGGGAAGGGGGTTCTATCCAGGGGTAGAAACTAAGATAATTGAAAACATCCTGTAATACACAGGACAGCGCTACATCCAAACACTATCTGGCTCAAAATGTCAATCGTGCCAAGGTGGGTGAAATATGCATTTCACCTTTAAATGTAAAAAAAGGGGGTCAAATATATGGTGATAGAAGGTGATTTGATTTTGGATGGTGGACACACAATGCAATATGAAGACCATGCATCATAGAAATGTACGCTTGAAAGCTATATAATCTTATTAACCACTGTCACCCCAATTAGTCTAATACAAAATAAAACATTAAACATAAATTCATTACTTGGTCAAGAAAAAAAATGAATGAGTATGAAAAATTTAATTTTTTTCAATAATAGTTGACATACAATATTATATTAATTTCAGGTGTGATTAAACAGCATAGTGATTAAACATTTATAGACCTTATGAGGAAATCACCCCAGTAAATCCAGAACCCACCTGGCACCATACAAGATGTGTGACAGAAAATGGGTACTCTGTCACCTAGTTAGCAGCCACTACCATGATTTACATGATTTACATAGGCAGCTTGCTGCTATTAGTTCTGCTCTTTTTCATGAGAAATATATTTATTTATTGATCTTTTAATTCTTCATATTGCTTCCCCATAAATGTTTAAATTAAAATCTATCACTAGGCTCTGCTGTTTACTAGCTGCATGACTTGATAAATTACTTGACCTCTACGAGCTTCAAGTTCCTTGTGATGGAAGTACTTTATGTAAAGTGCTTTAGCACCATGCCTGATATATAAGAAGTGATTAATAAGTTTTGGGTTATGATAGATGATTATGATAAATTGTATTATGATTAAAAATATGTTCCCCTTCCAACGGGAATATTTTATATTAAATCATATATAATAAAAAAGAAAGCATTGGAAAATCAATGAGTAAAAGCAAAATTTAAAAATTATTTTTCTTGCCCTAACCGGTTTGGCTCAGTGGATAGAGCATCAGCCTACAGACTCAAGGGTCCCAGGTTCGATTCTGGTCAAGGGCATGTACCTTGGTTGTGGGCACATCCCCAGTGGGGAGTGTGCAGGAGGCAGCTGATCCATGTTTCTCTCTCATCGATGTTTCCAACTCTCTAACCCTCTCCCTTCCTCTCTGTAAAAAATCAATAAAATATATTTTAAAAATTTATTTTTCTTATCCTTAATTGATGGGAAATTATTGGTATCCTGTATGACTTGCTTTGGCCAATAAATTGTGAGTGAAAAATGGCCACTTTCAAGAAGAAGCTCTAAGAAACATTGTGTTATCCTACCACCTTTCCCCTGACTCTCTACTGAGACAGTAATGTCTCAGGTAGGGACTATTTCTTTCCTCAGCCTGAGACCCAGAATGAAGACAATATGAGCAGAAGAACAGCCCACCTGGGATAGATATATAACTAGGTCCAGGAAAAAAAAGTAAAAGAGAAATAAAGCCTCTCTCAGACAAAAATTGGGAAAATTTATTTCTAATAGACTTGCCTTATAAAAATTACTAAAAGAAGTTCTTCAGAAACAAAGAAAATTATGTAGGTCAAAAAATCAGATCTAATAAAGAAAGAACACTGGAAAGGAAGAGTGAAAGCAAAATTTAAAAATTATTTTTTTATCCTTAATTGATCTAAAATTACAGATTATTCAAAATAACAATAATGTACTTTATTATGTATGCATGTGTGAATATATATGCATACTTATATATATGCATGCATATATTCATTTATTTACACACACACACACTTATGTGTAAATAAATGAATGACAGGAATGATAAAGGAATGGAAAGGAAGAATTTAAAGAAAACTTTAATAAGGCGCTCTCACTACCTATAAGTCAATAGTATAGTATTGAGAGTGAACTTAGATTAGTTGTAAATGTATAATTGCAAACTCTAGGGCACCTGTTTTAAAGGATTTAAAAGAAATATAATTAATATGCTAAGAAAGGAGAGAAAATAGAATTATATAGAATGCTCAATTAAAACCAAAAAAGCCGGAAAAAGTGTGGAAGACAAAAATAGAAACAAAGAATAAGGCTTACAAGTAGAAAACATCAATAAAATCCAAAGTAAGCAGGAGCAAAAAAATGATAAAAATTAGAAATGAAATCAATGAATTTGAAAAGAAATTAATAAAGATCATCAGTAAAAATCCAAAAGCTGATAATTTGATAAGACTCTAGCCGGGCTAATTTAAAAGAGACAGAGAGTAAATAAATTACTATTATTGATTGTCAGAAATCAAAGAGGAGATATCACTACAGATTTCATACAACTTTCTAGATATAACACCAAAGTCATAATCTATTAAAAAATAATTAATAATATAATATGGACTTCATTAAAATTTAAAACTTCTGTTCTGTGAAAGACAATGTCAAGTGTATAAGAAGACAAGCCACAAACTAAGAAAATATTTGCATACAACATCTGATAAAGGACTGTTAAAATTTTTTAAAGAAACCTTTAAACTCAATAAGAGAACAACCCAGTTTAAAAAATGGATCAAAGTCCTTAATAAAGAAAGAAAACAAAGAAAATATACAGATGGCAAATGAGCATATTAAAAATGCCCCACATCATAAGTCATCAGGAAAATGCAAATGAAAACAAGAGTAGGGTACCACACACGTATTATAATGGTCAAACTTTAGAACACCAACACCACCAAATGTCCCCGAGGATGTGGAGCAATAGGAACACTCACTCATTGCTGATGGGAATGAAAGGGGGAAGCCACTTGGAAGAGTGTTTGGTGACGTTTTATGAAAGGAAACCTCCTCTTGCCATGTGATCCGGCAATCATGCCTCTTGGTATTTACCCAGGGGAGTTGAAATCTTATTCCCACACAAAAACCTGCACATGAATGTTTATAGCAGCTTTATTCATATTGGCCAAAACTTGAAAGAAGTCAAGATTATTACTATTCAGTAGTAAATGGAAATGAGTTACCAAACCATGAAAAGACCCGAAAGAAACGGAATTGTAAATTAGTAAGAAGCCAATCTGAAATGACTTACATCCTCTATGATTCTAACTATATGACATTCCAGAAAAGGTAAAACCATGGTGACAATAAAAATGTAAGTAATTGCCAGGTATTAAGGTGGCAGGGATGGATGAACTGGCAGAGCTCAAGGATTTTTAGGACAATAAAAAACTGCCTATCATACTAGAGTGGTGGATGGATATCGGTCACCATACATTTATCCAGGTTAGAAGGATGGCCAAATAAGATGTCCCTTTTACATATTCCCCCATCAACCAAAGTTTGTCATCCATCCATTGACAAATGTGCCTTTGAGGGAGCTTTAGAATCCAGGAGATTGTGAAACCCTGGGCAGTTCAAGACTAAGGAGAGAGCCACTTTGAGGAGGCAGACTCCCCCCACCCATGAAGTTCCACTTTTAGAAAGCCTTTGGTAACAGGTAACTGACTGCCTGAGTACCCCACTTTTCCCTTCCTATGTCCTAATTCCTTCTCTTGTTCTGAAAAGTTCCCTGATGGTTGTTTCTGAGATGATTCCTTCAATGACAACCAGAAGGGCTAGTCAGCCACAGCATTGGCCCCAGTGGGGAAAATGTCTGTGGGGCTCTCCACCAGGAGTATGGGCCCGGATGAGCCTCTCAGGCACTTGTAGCTAATAGCATCACAACCAATAGGCTGGGACTCACATGACAGGAGATTGCCCACCAGTGAGTGCAGGAGAAATGGGGACATGTGGTCAAAGGGTACATACTTCCAGTTCTAAGATGAAGCTGTTCTGGGGATCTAAGATTCAGCATCGTGACTATAGTTACCAACACTGTTATATACTAGTACTCAAAAGCTGCCAAGAAAGCTTAAATGTTCTCAGCCTACAATCAGTGATGGCGAACCTATGACACGCGTGTCAGAGGTGACACACGGACTCATTTTATTGGTTGATTTTTCTTTGTTAAGTGGCATTTAAATATATAAAATAAATATCAAAAATATAAGTCTTTGTTTTACTATGGTTGCAAATATCAAAAAATTTCTATATGTGACACGGCACCAGAATTAAGTTAGGGTTTTTCAAAATGCTGACATGCTGAGCTCAAAAGGTTCGCCATCACTGGCTTACATACACAAAAATTATGTGAGGTGATAGATGTATTAACTAACCTTATGTGACAATCATTTGACCATATATATGTATATCAAATCATCACATTGTATACTTTAAACTTATACAGTGTTATATGCCATTTATATTTCAGTAAATCTAGAAAAAAAATGAGAAATAAAGTTTTCTAAACACATAGGATGTACAATAGCAAACATGATGTAAACTATGAACTTTGGGTGATAATGATGTGTTAATGCAGGTTCATCAATTATAACATATGGACCACTCTGGTATGGGATATTGTTAATGAGGAAAGCTGTGTTCAGGGAGCAGAGGTTTATGGGAAATATCTATACCTTCCTCTCAGTTTTGCTGCATGAGAACTTTTTGCATTGGAACCTTTTGGGATATTTAATATAATTTCAATAACAGGAGTCCACCTAAAGTCTCCTGAATCAGATCTTTGAATTATAAGCCCAGCAATTTTAATTTTAATAAATTTTTCAGGTAATTCCCAAGGACATTAATGTTCCCTGAATGCCAGGATGGCTTGCTTTTTTAAACTCTTTTATGTTTTACTGTAATAAAAATTCTCAAAGGTATCTTCTCTGACAAGATTTGAAACTGCTACTATTTGCAATTTCTTCCCAACATCTTGCATTTCCTATCCTCCTTCTCTAAATTATTTTTATCTTTATAATTGATCACTATTTTAAACACTATATATATTATTCATTGTTAATAACACTATATATATATTAATTATTCATTTTTTTGTTTACCTCCTCTCTCCCAATCTACTTATTAGCAACTAGATGTAAACTCTATGAGAACAGGTTATTTAAAAAAATATTTTGTTTGCTGCTGAATACCCCATACCAACTGAAGCCCTTGAAAATTATTGTGTTCTAATAATTATTTGTTAAATAAATGAATCACTCCACAAATTGTTTCAAATTTATATGCATACAATATCAACATTCTTGTACCTCTTTTTCTCCATCAAAGAGAAATCTCAACTCTACTTTCCCTCCTAAATAAAAGAAAATAAAAAGCAATGTATAATTTGCATCTATAGATGAAAGTTTCCTTGAAATATATCTTGTTTGTGTTCTTCAGACCATAATCCAGCAGAAAGCTCCATCTTTATGTATTTCTTTGGGGTCAAAGATTGGATGAGGGTGAAAGTAAAGGAGAAATATCAAAAGTGTCAACTATAATGGTAGAAATAAATAATGTTTTGCTAAAAGCTACCTAAGAATAAATGGCACAGTCTAGGTAGTGTATTTAAATAATATGAAAATCAGAATCCAATTTTAAAGCAAATGTATGTGTACTTCATGCACCTGGATAGAGCCCCTAGGAAAAGTCTAGTGGAGAAAAATGTGCTCTCAGCAATGTTTTAATGACTGGGTGGATTGGCCAGCACAGGGTACCACACCTGACATACATTATAAGGGCTGCTAGTTAGCTGTTAAAAACACACTCTTATAAATGGAATACTGCTTGGCAGCTTTGGTGAACTACCAATTTGAATTGTGCACACCTTAACTTACCTATTGTATCAGGGGGGATGACATTGCTTTGCCCCAGGCTAGTAGAAAGTATTATCAGTAAACAAAATGTTTAAAGCAGGCACATGTAGGAATTTTTGGGCCAGAGGAATTGTTAAATATAAATTATCCCAACTCAGGGCTATAATCACATTTCATTATGAAACACAATCCAGTTTGTCTGGTTAAACTGCATCCATATTTTAAACAGGACATATTTCAAGGTGGTATGAGTTCCATAAAATGGAGAAAAACTGTTGGAAAAATTATGATAAAATAAGTTTTCCATAATAAGAGCTTAAACATAAGCAAAGTTGACAAAAGAAACAAAGGCCCAAAGGAAATGTCTCAGTTCAAAGACCATAAACAGGAGGCAAAGGACTAAGCACTATTTTGTCCTATGACAACACTACATGATTTGGCCATTTCAGAGAATGACGGATAATTATGAAAAATACCACCTTATATTTTTGTATTTCTATAAACCTTTATCATTAACAATGCTATTCCAATTCTATTATCACCACTGATTGTCCTGATGAGTTAAGTAAATAGGGTTCCATTACAAACTCTTTTTAATTTTTTTTAAGGTAATCAGACTTTTGGTTCTGGCATTATGACTGGGTGCTCTAGGGATCTTTCTGCAGCAAGACAGTATGTATTATACAGAATACGTATTTTGTGGTGTCACTGGTCTGACATGAATGACTCATAATGTTCCCTCTAAAAAAAATCTTCAGCCGTGAGAGAGAGGGGCATGGAGCTAGGGACAGATTTACAAAGAAGAGATGCAGGATTTCAGAGAGCCAACACCAGTAACCTTGATGCTCTCAGGATACTGAGCTTTGAGTTAATTGTGGGGGAGGGCAGCTTCGGGTACTGTTTCAAGTCAAGGAGAATGGGGGTTGTCGTGACCCCAGTTTTTAGTAGAGGCTTCTGACTACAGCAAACACAGAAGCTGAAGCAATTCTTTTAAGCCCATGCTATTCAAAATGTGACCTGAGGACCAAAGGCATTAGCACCATCTGGGAGCCGATTAGAAACCAAGACTCAGGATCCAACCCAGATCTACTGAATTGTAATCCACATTTTCATAAGTTCCTTAGGTGACTGTTATGCACATGATAATTGAGAAGAATTATTGTGAGAAAAATATTTCCTCATATGGTCCCAGCAGACTGCAATCAACTAAGACAATGAGCTCATAGCTACAGAGTACCAAGCACATGAGGAAAAAGTAATAAAAATCAGCAGGAAAAAAATATATATATGTAGACCTCCAAGGATGAATATTGAAAATGTCAAATACTGAGCCTCGATTAGTTATGTATGAATCCTTCAAGACACAAGGAAACAGAACATTGAGCATGCAGTAGAACATAACCAGGAATGAACAAGTACATTAGAAACTTAAAAATGTAGCTTCTAAATATAGGACGTATAATTGTTGAAAAAATAATGGAAGTGTTAAACAGATTAGACAGAGTTAAAAATATTATTAATGAGCTGGAATATATATCTAAAGGAATTATACAGAAACTAGCCCTAAGGAAAAAATTATATGAAAACAAAAACACACCTAAGATATATAGGACATATCGAGTCTAGTAACTCATATGCTTGAGACCCTGGAAGTAGATATTAGAGATTATGGAAGAGAGGCAATATTTTTAAAATAATGGTATAAATTATCTAGCACCAATAAAAAATATACCCACAGTTCTTCAAAGACCCTGACTAGATAGAAATTGAAATTAAGTGGCAGAACACCAAAGACAAAACATTTTAAAAGAACCCAGACAAAAAGGGGGCTAGGGGAGGGGGATGAGAGGTGGAGTAACAGCAGATTTCTCAAAAGCACAATTTAAAAAAAAAAGGAATATAAGTCAATTTAGAATCATGAAGCCAGTAAAACTACTATTTAGAAGAAAGGTAACATTGAAATATTTAAAAAATTAACCTTAGAGAATTTTCAGTGGACTAAAAGACAATGATTGTCACTATACTCCTTTACATTCACTGAATATCTTCGCCTCTAACCATATAATATAACCTGTGTTTAAAACAGAACACTTGTATACCTAAACTTTATTTTTCTGTAGTGGAGTGGGAGGGTCATTTTTAATCAATCACATTTCTTATCAATATTTTCCCTCAGCAACATAGGAAACTTAATCCTAAAATACATTATATATTTTCAAGATCCAGTCATTTGCCTTTCCCACGACATGTGCATGTACCAACCTATTAACCCTCCACATTTAAATACACTCATATACCATATCACATTTCAATCAGTGAAGAACTGTGTAAGGTGGCCTCTGAGATTATAATGGAGCTAAAAAGCTCTTATCACCTCCTGACTCCATAGCAGTCGTAATTTCCTAGCAAAATGCATTACTCATGTGCTTGTGGTGAGGTTGGTGTAAGCAAACCAACTGCACTGCCAGTCACATAAAAATAGAGCAAATACTATTACAATAATAGGCCACACCATCTAGGTTTGGGTAAGTTCATTCTATAATGTTCGCACAAAAACAAAATCACCTAACAATGCATTTATCAGAACATATCCTGGTCATTAAGAGGCTCATGACTGTATGCCTAATTCCCAGTACATATCTGACCAGGGGACTTTTACCCTGTGGCCCCAGTAAACCATGTACACATGGTTTGTGTTCAAGAGGAATTTAGGAGAGAGCTTATTTTACGCATTTCATAGCCCTTCCATTTTCTTTCTCAGTGAATACTATGGTACATGGAACAGAACACCAGGATGCCATTGGCAGGGAAGGCTGTTCTAGTGCTCAATTTAAACTTCTAGGCAAGGCATCAAAATAGTTTAGTCTGTAATTCTCATAAGCTCTTGCTTCCCACCCAGATCTTGACACTGCATCTCCCTCAGTTCTGACAGATCAGTCTTTTGCCAGAGGATACAGTGATAATGTATTTGCTTCAGTTTACTTTGTCTCATAATACATCTTCTCCTTTTATTCTTCAGTAAAAGAGCTTCCCGTCTTCCATTTTAATTTGGCACATGGTTTCCCAGAAAAAGAATACGTTTACCAGAACTATTTTTTGCTAGACATGATTGTATTCTGGCCAATGGCAAGGTGAGCAATAATATAGACTCTTAAGAAATAGTGCATGTGCCTTTGTCTTCATGTCTTTCTCATGCTGGAAACACAGAGGACATATCACCAGGTAGAACAATCCTAGGCCCCAGCACCATACAATTCCAAAGCCTTGGCGTCCCAGTGCAAAATTTATATGTTAGAATACACCTCTAACCTGTTTCAGCCACTGTGTGTGTGTGTGTGTGTGGCGCTGGGGGGGGGGGGGGGAGTGGAGATCTTTCATTCATACACAAACCAAATTGTATGTCCTATAGGCCCCATAGAAATGATCTCCTGGATGCTTGAAGCTCAAACTGCCGGATTTAACCTGTTTCATCCCTCTACACTCCTCTTTTCATTTTCTCAAGTTCTTGTGCTATTGACCCTGATAATCCCTCTCCATTTATGCTTTTGCTTCTCCCCAGTTTCCCCAGGTCTCTTATTTCAGTTCTCTGTCTAGAGCTGGAGCTTTCATTTTTTTTCCTCCTCAACTCAGTAATTCCACAAATATTCTCCCACTTATCGTCAGACCTCACTCAGTGTTGGGTCTCCTGGACCCATAAGACATCTTCTCAGGAAGAACTAGACACACTATGCATATGTAAGGCAAAGGGCGTGCAAAACTTTTATTCACGTCACCTTTCCAGCTAGGACAAATGAAGGACCACAGAAAGAACACTCGTTTCCATGGAAGGAGTGTATTGAAAGCACACAAATAAGTAAGTGACAACTCTCTTTTCTGTCAAACACATCTTCTTTCTAACTCATGCTGCAGCCAAACCCCTTTGAATGGTGGATGGGATTTCTGTTGTCTTGATGAATTGACCTTTTCTGGTCACCTTCCCTGACATGCTCCTAAGTTCTCTCTCTAATATTTTCAATAGCACCAACGGACAATAAAAAAGTATGCCCTTACCTCAGTCTCAGAACAGAACATCCATTACCATTAATGATGATCATAACCCAAGAAAGGAGTCAATTGACCTCTTAGCACATGCCCTTAAGCTACATCATCACACTTCCCTGGGGGTTTGGTATGCATTTGAAAGGACAGAATTAATTCAGCACAAAAATGTTCCCTGGCCTATTTGAACTTTAAGCAGAATACAAGATGACCTACTTTTACAATATATCTAACTTTTCTCACAGTTACTATTTTTCCCAACTCTTTGTTCATGACTTTGCTAAAGTGTTTATGTGAAAAAAATTCTTAAATTCTTAAATCTACACCTATATTGGAACATTCATACTTTTTAAAAACACCCCATATTGTCAAGAAACAGCCCCAGCAGGAAGCAAGCAGGAAATTAGTATTAGCAAGAGATGAAAAGTGAAGATGAATGGAGACTTGTGGAAGCAAATCTTCAAAAATTCCATTTGACAAGGATTTCTGATCTATGATATGTTAGGACACTTACAGAAGGAAGAGGTGGTCCAGGGAGAATAAAATTTATAAAATGGACAATCAATGCTTTGAAAGGAATCAAGATAAATTTAAGAAAAAACAAACAAAAAACAGCACTGTCATTCTATCAGGTGATCTTAAAAAAATAAGAATTTCACCAGTTGTATATATTCTTTTTACCTCCAAACCAGACAGAACTTAACGTATGAAAAGGGGAACCTCAAGAAAGTTGACTCTCCTGGTATTATTCTGGTTCAATTTTGCTGAGTCACTGTCACATGCTTAAACAGCTCTTCCATCTTGAATATGTTCTGATCCTGAGAAAATCCAAACTGTTCACTGTTTCCCACATCTTTGTTTTGTATTCTTAACAAAATGGTAAATTTTTTGAAGGAAAAGCTATCTATATTTCTCTTGGACCATATCAGGTACTTGTCACCACTCATTCGAACTTCTTTGTAAACAAAAAGCCAAGTAAAATTACAGTACTAGTGACAATCAAAGAAACTTTAAAACTTTAAAAAGCATAATTTAGACAATGACTAAGTAAATTAAATTGAGCTATTTCTGGTGACAAAGAGTAGGAAACATACTCCTTAAATAAAGAAATCTGTTGATATAAACAAATTGGGTTTTATTCACTTACTTCAGCAGGAGAGAAAATAAGGAATCTTATAGAATAACATTTCATCACAGAAAGTGAATGCACAATTTTTATTGCTTATGGGTTGAACAGAAATCCTTAGTTTGAGATACAGAAAAGAGAGTGAGTTTTAAATTGGTTGATTTCTTAAGGCAAAGACTTATGTAACTAGGTGAGGTTCTGAGTAAAGATGGAAATATTGTGCAAGTCTTATGATATTACATGGTTCTACCTGCATAACAGATAATAAGCTGTGGGGTGGAGATCCAGTTCTCAGTCACACTAGCTTTTGGGCATCTTCTGGCCAGGCCATACAGTCGCAATAAAGACAGTTTCATTCTGACCTACAGCACTGTCATAAGCTCTGATGCTATCATTTTTTTTAAATAGGTTAGATTCAAACCAGGGTCTGACCTTTTGTTTCTTTTGTTAAAGAACGAGTTGTCAGGTCATCTGATAAGACAGTGGCTTCAGAGCAGCATTTGAGACAGAAAGCGTACACAAATTAAAAAAGAAGAGTGATGACTGGATTTTGTAGAATGCTTTAAACCCATATGCAAAAATTAATGAATGCTGGACAAGAAAGTATGTCCAGAACCCATTAGTATCTACCTTGGAGAGACAAGTGATCAACCCCTTTAGTTTAGGGCAGTGTCTACTTGACTAGCAGTATTTATCCAAATGCAGCACAAATTATTGGTAATGACACAGATACCTTGACTGGTTAACAGAAAGTCTAATGCTACTAGATGTTCTACTGTCGCTTGGGCCAAAGAGTTTAGACTTGTATTTTGAACTTTGAAGGCTGTGAGAGTATCATTTAAAACTGAAGATAAGATGAATGCTAACTTTCTGATCTTTGCCAATAACATAATCCCCATCATAGAAACCATCACCTAGATGGTATGCATAAACAGTGAATCAGTATTTCCTTTAGGTAACTCTCCAGAATAGTCTATGGTGGTTTCATTCTATAAACTCCTGGGCACATGCCTCAATGAGACATTGTCCTTAAAAGGATTCCTAAAGTTTCTGGCAATTACTCTGCAGGCACAGATGCGGTTACAGTGAAGGAAAAAAATTAAGGTTGGATGTCCACATAACCATAGTGCTCTAATGGGGTTCAGGGGTCATTTACCATGATAAGAGTGTGCCAGTTCTCTTCCTTGAGGACAGCAAATACTGATGTGTAGGCTAATAACTCCTATTAAGCGGGTTGAAAATCTGTAAGAAATAAGTGAACTAAAAAAGAATAGCCCTGATATTTATTCCTAGCCCTGTGTGTCTTCAACCTTGTGGACAGTATTGTGGTAAAAATTTGGAGACCCAACTGCTGTCTTTTATTTGCACTGTGCCTATTCTCAGTTCAAGCTGGCAGCATAACTGTTGAAACAATTTACTCAAAAACTGTGAGCCTCCTTTGCATCTCCTTGCGGTTCTGTATGGTAAATGGGCCCCTCTCCATGCTCCAACTCCCCCTCCTACCCTGTGGGCAGTACAGTGAAGGCCATCAGTAAGCAGACTGTGAGACCTTGGGAGCCTGGCTCAGTTCCTCGGTCAATAAAACGACGTTTTGATCTCTCACAGCTTTTGCACATCCCTGTCCCCCAGCATAGCCTTTTTTCTCTGTTTTCTGTACTCTATAAAACCTCATGCTGGGAAAGTCTGAATGGCAGCCAAACAATAGCACCAGCCGGTCACCCCAGTGCAGCCTGTCCACTGGCCTGATGGGACTTAGCAGTTCTACTTCACCTGTGGCAGCTGGCGTAGCCGTAAACTTCACCAGTTAGCTGCCACAGCTGTGCATGTTAGTCTTAATAAACCCAGGTCTTTCACAGCCAGTCCTCCAAGCCTGGCTTTGGATTCTTTGTGAATCCAAAACAACACCCTGAGGTTTTCTGGGACCTCAGCACTTTGTATAACAGGTTCACTTCATTAGACAAGAGTCACACTCAAATCTCTGAAAGATAGGAGTTGTTTGCTGTGGGTTTTGTTGTTGTTGTTTATTTATTATTGAGAGAACCTGGGAGCCGCACACTTAACCTCTCTAGATTGCCTTTTGGATGACCGAATAGTACTCCAGGGCATCTCCTTTCATCTGACTGAGTGTCTAATAAAGGATTTTAGAGGCACACCCTCAGTTTCCTCTCTGAGTCATGTTTTCAGGGTATCATCAGGGATTCAGCATTTGATCAGAATATATTTTGTAATTTTAGCATCACCTGCCATCTGGCAGAAGTTGAGAATTTTCAGGAAATGTCAAGGCCTGGCTCCCTATAACATTCTTTTCTCACTTACCTCTCTTCTCTCCTATTTCATTAGAAGCAGCAAAAGGAAACCAGGTAGCACCTCCAAAACTTTGCTTGTAAGTCTCCTGAACTAGATCACCCAGTTCATAGGACACATTTTCTACTTTCCATGTTACCACAGGCAATAGAGCTGTCCGGCTTCCCACTAACAGTGATGGCGAACCTTTTGAGCTCAGTGTGTCAGCATTTTGAAAAACCCTAACTTAACTCTGGGGCCGTGTCACATATAGAAATGTTTTGATATCTGCAACCATAGTAAAACAAAGATTTATATTTTTGATATTTATTTTATATATTTAAATGCCATTTAACAAAGAAAAATCAACCAAAAAAATGAGTTCGCGTGTCAGAGGTGTCATAGGTTCGCCATCACTACACTAGTATATAACAAGAACTCCCCCTCCCCCTCCTGTAGTTGTCAACACATGCCCCTCACTTCTGAGGCCTCACCGCTGGTATCTACAAAGTCCATGTTTCTACTGCAAGTGAGTTCAAGGCATTGAGGGTTTCACTAACATTCTCCTCGAAGCCCACTACCTCGTTCCAAACCATTGCCACGTTTCAGGACTTTATATTGGCAGCACTCCACTTCCAGGTCCAAAATCTGTGTTCTTTACCTATCAACACACAACAAGCCACACCCTCCCCCAAAGCGGAAACATGAGACATTGTCTTACAGTTTTTGTGTCAGAAATCCAGGTATAGCTTAGCTGAGGGCTTCTCATTCAGGCTCTCCCACGAGGCTACAGTCACGTCGAGGTTCAAAGAAGCCACTTTCAAACTCACTCAGGGGGCTGTGAGCAGGCTTTAAGGCCTCAGGAGCTGTTAGCTAATGACATTAGATTCTTGCCACCTGGATTTCTCCATGGGGCGCTCAAAACATGACAACTGTCTTCACTCAGAATTGAGTGAGATTCAATCTCTCTCTCTCTCTCTCTCACCCTCTCTCAAACAACAAAAAAACCACACACACACACACAACAAAAACCAAGTCATACTTTTATTATGACAACCTAATCTTGGAAGTAACACCCTTTGCCATATTCTGTTAATCAGAATCAAGCCTCCATGCCCAGCCCGCGTTCCATGTAGCAGGACTCCACAGCAGGTGGGGGTCATTGTGGCCAATGGAGAGCCTGCCTACCACAGACAGGTCTGTGCAGATAAGGAAGACTGCAGTGGGTGACATCTCCCTTTCTCAGAGTAAAATAAACTCCCTGTTCTAGAAACATTTTATGTTCAACAAAATCAGAGCTCAGGCTGAGCATGTGAGTGGCTCTCCATGGACTGCTGGGACCTTGCCCTGAACAGTGCAAATGGCCTAGAAAGAGAAGCACTTCACAAGCCACGGTGAGGGTGTCTCAGCTGAGTCCTTTTGAATCTCCAAACTGTGGAGCATTCCCTCCTTAAATAAAGAAACCTGTCTGATGTAACCAATGTGAGTTTTATTGACTTCCTTAAATCAGGAAAAACTCCACCTAGGCAATTCTGAGATGGAGTCTAGGTAGAATGATAAAGCCTTGGTTTTTGTTGCTTATGAGTTAAACTCAGAGGCCATTAAAAGGGACATGTGAAGAGGGGGATATCAGAAGTGACATAAAGTCTTGGGGTTGTTTGATGTAGATAAGGCAAGATTTTAAGCAAAATAAGTGTGCAAGTTATAAAACATTCTGCAGTTACAACTATATAAGTATGGGGGTGGTTGTTCCAGTTATTAACACTACCACTCAATTTGAGACACATTAATAATATCATTGCCTAATGGAACCTATTACATACTTAGTGCAAATATCTTGTGTTTATGCTGTGAGATAAAAATGAAAATGTGCCTTGAGGGCTGACTGTATAAATTCAAGTGGGCAGCAGTATATATATATACTTTAAATTTAGATTATGGAGCCAGAAGACTGTGTTTAAATCCAGCTCTGTCACTTGCTGAATACATGGCATTGATCAAGTGGTTTAACCTGTCTTTACCTCGGTTTCATATTTTTAAAATGGGATAAAAATGGAACCTATGCTATTTGGTGGTTTTGAGGATTAAATGAGCTAATATGTGTCAGTCATTTATGTAGTGCCTGGGACATAGTTAATCACTAAATGAATGGTAGATTCCATGATTCTGATGATGATAATGATGTCTTCTTATTCATGTCAAAAAAGTACTTTCTGACCACCCCCACATATTATCTAAATCATTAAAACTAATAACACAATATATGCTAACAGAAAATAGCATTTATGTACTTATTATCCACAGTAGGTTGTACAAGGCATTTCATTCTAGCATTAGATATTCTGGTATGGGGTAAATTCATCATTCGGTTGCCTGGGTACTGGCCCTAACTGCTCTTGGATTCATTTCCCCAGCCTTCAGGGTTGAAATCTATAACAAAGCACACCCAATAAGTGTGTCTGCTTCTTTAAAGTTTCATTTTTCTCTTAGCTTGGAAGCTCAGGGGTTTTAGTGTATTTTAGAAAGTCTTTACTTATTAACAGATGACTTCTATTAATTTGTGGAGAAAATTAGATATTATGACAGCTAATGCTGAAACCTTATAAGCTATAGCTCCAGAAACCTGATAGAAAATCTTACTTCTTCGCCTGTCCTCTTTAATTTTTCATTCCATAATGCTGTTTCTAGTGCGATATCACAGTCAGTAAATTTTTCACTTCAGGTCTTGGCAAGCAGCCAGGTAGTTTTGAAGTCACTTGCTCAAGAAAAAGAAGAATGATGCATTTGGAGTGGAAGTATCCTGGAGGGCATTGTTGCAATTAGATAGATGGATGACCACGGGTTTTAATTAGAACGCTAGGTATACACTCCGTATCATTATTCTAAGAAACTGCACTCACAGAGTGAGGTAGTGTAATACCACTGAGTCAATATCCTGCAGATCTGTAAGCACAATTTCCAGGTAGGAGCCATCTTAATTCCATTTCTTTATACCTTTGCTAGTTTTAATAGACAGAATCATTTCGATTACCCTATAGGACAGTTCTATAATCAAATTAATTTTTAAAGTCAGTCAGAGGAGAAAAGAATGAGCATTATGAAGATGAATATTAATGTCATTTTTATGCCTTACACCCAGTAATAATGCTAGTACCCTGTTGTTGTTTTTTTTTTTTAACATAGAACGGATGCTCTTTAAAAAAAGAAACAGCTTTCTGCAGACTTGCTTCACATCACATGTTTACAAAACCAAGATGAGCATCCTATTTCTCCTCTCCATTTAAAGATTGCAAACCATATCTTGAAACAGTGAAGTTCATAAATATAAAGACTCAAACAACATGTTCAGCTATACAAAAAAAAAAGAATTATAGGTAAAATGCAATAGCAAATAACACTAAACATAAAATCTCTTCATAATAAAAGTGCTCCTGTGTCTTGATTCACTCAAACTCATTGACTCATTCTTTCAACATTTTTTTAAAATAATCAACACTGTAATGTCACTGAATGCCTAGAAAGCATTATATAAAGGAGACTAGAATATGCTCTTAATATTTGCTGTGGTCTAAATGTTTGTGTCCCTCTAAAACAGTGGTTCTCAACCTTCTGGCCCTTTAAATACAGTTCCTCATGTTGTGACCCAACCATAAAATTATTTTCGTTGCTACTTCATAACTGTAATGTCACTACTGTTATGAATCATAATGTAAATATCTGATATGCAGGATGGTCTTAGGTAACCCCTGTGAAAGGGTTGTTCGACTTCCAAAGGGGTCGCAACCCACAGGTTGAGAACCGCTGCTCTAAAAGCTCATTGTTGAAACCTAAGACCCAAGGTGATAATATCAAGAGGTGAAACTTTTGGGGTGATTAGATCATGATGGTGGAACCCTCAATGCCCTTATTAAAAAACTACAGAAGAAAGCTCTCTTGTTCCTTCCACCAAGTGAGGTTACAGCGAAAAGATGGCCATCTAGGGAACTGGGTCACATGAGACACCAAATCTCCTGGTGCCATGATCTTGGATTTTCCAGGCTCCAGAACTCTGAGAAATAAATGTCTATTGTTTATCAGTTACCCAGTTTACAGTATTATAGCAGACTGAAAAACCTAAGAAAATATTTAATAGGTGGTTTTCAGAGAAAGATAATACAGAGATACATGAAAAAAATAATAGCAATATAGCAAATCAAATTACAACCATCCAATTGGGCTTCTTGAATTAAACAAGGGAGCAATATTTCTTTCTCTGTGTGTCCCTGCATGTAAAGTTAGCTCAGTGCACCCAAGCTCAGATTCCCAAAGTAGAGCGATAGAGATTCAACACAGACATATCTGTTGACCATCTGGGGAAGAATTTATAGCGATTCTTTTGAAGGGAATTTACTACCCTGATCTTGCAAGAAAGGGTCTTCGCAAACCCCATGAGAAAATTGCCTGGGATCTCTTTCCAATTTTGGCCCCATGCAACTTTACAACAGTGATGGAAATCTAAAGCACAGATGACTCCTTCCACACCACTCATGCCTAGAGCCAATAGGCTGTACTTAGCCCCCTACCTGTCACCTATTTTCCCTCCCCCGTCAAATATCTGTGCTCTCTCTTCCCAAAACTACGATGCTGTACCCACACCACCCATTTCATTTCCATGTCCTTCCCCTAACAGACATTCTGAAATTTGGTTCTACTCCAAAAGACATTGCTTCCCTTGGAACTATCTGCAATGGGAAATCACTGTTTACTAATAGCAATAGTGGTCATTTATTGAAAACTCTGTCTAGGAACCTTGCTAAGCAATTTTAAAATATTACATCTTTCAGTTTAGTCAGTCCTCACGATGATCCATAAAGTAGATAATATTATTTCTAAAGTATAGCTTAAGCAAGTAAAATAATAGGAGGTTAAGCAATTTGCACCAATGCATACAGCTATAAAGTGGCCACATTAGGATGCAAATCTGAACACATTAAATTCATTAAAAGTAAGATGGATGGTTTGTTCACCACCTTTCACTGTTGGTACTCTGGGGTCTGACCTGATGAAAGAGCCACAGTCTGCAAATACTCTAATTATAGCAAAGAGAAACGTGAACTTACAAGGTATCCACCCACCTGTTCTCAAGCTTCTGTCAGAAACAGCAGATATCATTTTCACTTGGATTTCATCAGCTCATGCACATCACATGCTCACTCCCCAGTTAACCAGGGCAGAGAAGTCTACCTCTCTTGCAGAGGAGAGAAACTTAGAGTTGGGGAACAGTAATACAAAGTACAAGGATTGGTGGTCAGAGAAGGGAATTTCAAGCTTAAAAATTATTGATGGTGCAATTTTAGATAATAGAGAAGTTCAAAGTGATATGATTTAAGATGGCTGACGGAAAACAGAATAGTGCTACAAATAATTAGGATTGAGTAAATGTGGAATCTGTAAAAATTAATTTAGGTATGAGATTCTTTTTTTGTAGAACAAGACAGAAAAGATGAAAGGGAATTGGTAAGCATGGATTATCACAGTTTTTCTGATAATTTTTTTTCTCCAAAATGTATGGGAGGAACAGAGTTGTCATAATCAATGTTTTTTAACCAATCGATCTTAATCTATTTTCTGGATTCATGAAACCAAATAAAATACAAGGATGGAGAGTTAAAGTGTATATAAATAACATTGAAAACAGTTTACTTTTTTAGTATAACATTTATAACTTTTGTTTGTTTGTCAACTATAGTTGGCAATAAGCTACTTGCAACAAACAGCAGCAGTGACAGAGGCATGCTAATATCCTTACACCCAGTCTCTGAATGCTGAATTGTTACCACGGTGCTCTAACTGGACACAGTCATGAGTCTATTAACTATTGTACTCAACCTTTAATTCATAGTTTAACTGGTAGGGTTAAACCCATTTGGTGTTGGTTCTTTTGTTTTTTAATTAGTTAAGGGCAATTCTAGGAGAAATTGTCTTGGTCTCTGCCTCAAATGTATAATTTTGTGCTAGATACCAGCCTGTGAATATAGAATGAAGGTAGAGGAATGTGGATTTTTTGTTGTTGGTGATGCTTTGTTTTTATTTATTTGTGAAAAAATAGGTGTGGAGTAAGGAAATAGGACATGGCATGATAAAAATAAAATCAAAGAAACCAAAAGAATTACCATACAGAAATATGATCTTCAATTTTCTGGGCAGTATGATTATTTTACACTGGAAAAGAGAAAAGCAGGAACCTCAGGGAAAGTTTATCATCTTTGTTTACCATTAGACTGCATTTTCCATTTTGAATTTTGAAGTATATTACCTCTAATCTAATTGCAAATACTAATTTGTCCCATGATTTAAAATAAATGTTGTTACTGTACTTGTAGACTGCTTCTGCATGTACATTACTACCTTTGCATCTTATTGATTGCATTTCTGGTTTCTATGGGAACAGTAGTGGAGAAGTTAATTAAGATCAGGAGGTTAGAATTGAAGAAAAATAGAATTTTCAACACAGTTCATTTATCATGTACATTTAAATTAGTTCCCTTAATAAAATATCTATTGGAGTAGAATGGTGATGGCTGAATCACTTTAATAAAAACAAATGATACATGTTAAAAGTTTAACATCACGTATTTGTACTCAATTCATTCCATTAAGAAGCGTTTGGCTTTGGTAATCAAATTAACAAAAGCCATTAGTAAAGGTTCTGAGTCTCAATATTGTTTCTCTAAGATTTGTAGTCTTGAACAATGCATTTCATGCATTATTCTTATTATTTACTCAGCATAAGCCTGTGGTTGTCATTAAGTTTTAGTGTTTTTGTTCCAAATTCACCCTTTTATACCCTGCTTCCTGATGCTCTGGCTGCCACTATGTAAACAATATTTTTCAGTTGCCAGTTGTTTCCTCTGTTCTGCCAGTAGAGGGCAACAAGGAGAGGTTAGTAGGCAGAAGGGTGGGAAAAGAGACTTCCTTTGTGTTGACTTTCTGTTCCTATCAGGATTAATCCAACAATGGTACTTCACTCAGCAGATCCATCAACACCCAAAACCTGTAACTAATTCTCCATGGATGTTCCTGCCTTTGAAATACAGTATCTCGTCTATTTCTGTTGTCCGAGCTGATGGTATGTCCATGATTGGCTTTATATGTAAAAAATAGAATGGAAGCTTTAAAGAAAATAAATCCGATTTTTCATTATAAAAATTTGAGAAATACAAACATTTAGGAAGAAAAGAGATTGCCACTCTATTTCATTACTCATATAGATTGTATGCTAACTTTTCTCTACAATATTGTCTTTTTTGTAGATAGGCACATATGTTTTTCAAAAACATAACTATAATATTTTATCTCTGCCTTTGTCTCCTGTGTTTTATTTTAGTTTAAATCTAAACTATGTTCCTATGCTATTACAAACTTTTCATAATCATTATTTGAGTAGCTATATAACATTCCATAGCCTATATTACTATTACTCATATTTAGATACTTGGATTGCTCTCACGTGATTTAAATTTATAATAATACCCTCATAAACAACCTTATGCTTCATTTTTTTTCATATTTAGATTTATTTCCTTAGGATTTAAGCCTTTGTTATTATATACTTGTGCCAGTCTCTTAATGCAGAAGCCCAGCCCACAAAAATTCTGGAATTTCTCAGAGGTTGTCTTCCATGGACTCATGAATTATTACTCTTTGTCTCTTCAAGTGTGTGCATGTAACGTGCATGCGTGTGTGTGTGTGTGTGTGAGAGAGAGAGAGAGAGAGAGAGAGAGAGTGATTATGTGTGTTTTCCTTACACATTGTCCCTATGGCAATATTATAGCTAAAAATATATGCCCCAAAAATATTTAGATTGCATTAAGGGGAATAATTATACTAATCCTACCTTGGAAAGAGAAAATTCCTATTTAATAGAAACTGAGCATATAATTTTAATACATTTCCTTTAAATGATACTAATACTCTCATAATACAAAATATTACTCTCTTGTGCAGTAGGACAAAGAAAAATTAATTATGGTGTTATTTTTAAGAAAGTCATTATTTAAGAAGGCATTTGGATTATGAATTGAAATAGTGATATTTAAATGGTGAATATGAACCTATCAGGCCTTCAGTATAAAACAAAATAAATAAGTAAATTTCTTGGTTTTAGTTGTTACACAGGTATCCTATATAATAAAAGCCCAGCGACCTAAACGGCAGAATGACCAGAGACCAGAAAACTGTGGCTCCTTGCCCAGCCAGCCTTGCCCCCCCCCCCCCCAGCCAGGAACCTCACCCCAATCCAAGGTCCCTATCAGGGCAGGCCGTCTGGCCCCCACCCATGCACCAGGCCTCTACCTATACAATAAAAAGATAATATGCAAGTTGACCCCAATGGTAGAACAACCAGAACGACTGCTCAACCAGTCACTGTGAGGTGCACTGACCACCTCTCGGTCCCTTTCCCTGGCTGGCAGGCCCGGTTTCCCAATGGCGAATGGAGAACCAGGGTTGGGTGGCGGGGATGCAGCGGTGCCAGGCCAAGGTTCCTGAACTACTGGTTGCCCCACACACAGAGGGCGACCCGAGCCGGGGGCAGGGCCAGCGATCAGGTGGGAATGGCCGACCTCTCAGTCCCTTCCCATGGCCGTCAGGCTCCGATCACCCGATGGCGAATGGGGATCCAGGGGTGGGTGGCAGTGGGGAGTGGGGCTGACAAGCGGGCAGAATTGCCGACCTCTCAGTTTCTCCCCCACAGCCAGCAGGCTCCGATCACCCGATGGCGAACAGGCAACTGGGGGTGGGTGGTGGCGGGGGGCAGGGCTGCCTGCAGGCAGCCAGGGAAAATGGCCCTGATCATAGGACAGGCCTAGGGACCATACTGCACACGAATTTTGTGCACTGGTCCTCTAGTAATAGTATAATACCTGAATAACACTTGCTTCAGTTGTTATGAAAGTCAAATTGTATATCTCTCTATATGTCTATATTCACATCTGTATCTAAGTACACTAAATATTATGAAACAACAGTAAATGTAGGGCAGTCATGATTAGTTTTTCTAAACAAAGTAAAAATCAGAACCTATAACCCTGTGTTTAAGAAAAACAGGACATTAAAATGTTCAAAAAACATCAAGAGTAAAAAGTTGTGCACTTCTATGAACATTTCATACACTATGCTTGTCTCAACTCAAGGGCCAAGTTCTCTTTTGTGCTCATTTCCTTCTGCTTCTTCAAAGCCTCATTTTTTTAGCTTGGCACCTTCCAAATGCACCCTTCTGACTTTAAAAGATGCTAGCCAATTATAAAGTTATATATTAACCTGGATCTAAAAAGCTATTCTCAGTTATATGTACAGTTTCCTGGAGACAACAACATATGCTCTTGTTCAACCGAAATAGCAGTGGAAAACAAGAAATTATATTTTAAAATAAGAGAATTTTTTTTGAAAAGACTTCCCAAAGTAATCTCTGTAGCTTGATACTCTTCACAATCCAATTCAACCTCCTACCATTAAAAAAATGAACACTTGCAGGAAGCTAGGCACTAGGTTTTGAGCTACGTGTGATCTCATTCACATCTCACAATAACCATGTAAGGTCTTTATCTTTAATCTTGTTTTTACAAAATAGAAAGCTGGGGATTGGAAAAGTGAAGTAGCATTTCCATGTCTGTGCACAGGGACAATATCTGCATTTGAATGTCAGTTGGCCTGGCCCAATAGCTCATTTTCTTTCATGGAAATAGTTATGTTTTTAATGGCAGTTATAAGGATAAAGGCTTTTTTATGTGCCTGTCATTGCCAAGGAACTGAGTTTAAATGCAGTGATTTTTTAGAGGATATTTGATAAATTTGCCTAATATATAATTACAGTTAGGTTGGACAGTTTGATTATAAAAGTCCACTAATGTTGATTTGCAAACTAGACCCATACACAGAAGGCAAGGAGAGGTGGATAAAGAAGAGGCAGGCCCCTCCAGTTTGGTAGGTGGCAGGTGTAATAAGCAAAGGAACCTTCAAGGCTTGTTTGGTTAGTTGCAAGAGGAGTAGATCTCCTCACCCACCCACAGTCCCAGCAGTCCAACATCCCCCCGAGGGATGTAGCAGAGCCAAAGCAGCAGGTGGCTGCGGAGAGTCCCAGCAAGGGCCAAGTGCAGCTCCGCTGCCTCTCATCCCTGCCCTGCTGTGCCTGCAGCCACGTCTCGGTAGCGCGCTCACCAGCCGTGATCCCAGCTTCTGGCTGAGTGACACTCCTGCTGTGGGATTGCACTGACTACCAGGGGGCAGCTCTTGCATTCAGCATCTGCCTTCTGGTGGTCAGTGCGCATCATAGTGACCTTTTGTTCAGGTTGTTCTGGTCGTTCAGTCATAAAGTTCGCTTAGGCTTATATATATATCCTATCTAATAAAGGAGAAACATGGTAATTAGCCATACATCCGCTACCCTTCCCATTGGCTAATCAGGGCGATATGCAAATTAACTGCCAGCCAAGATGGTGGCCGGCAGCCAGGCAGCTTGAAGCGAACATGAGGCTTGCTTGCTTCAGTGACGGAGGACTCCAACGTTCCCTGCCTGCCGCTGTTGGCCTCTGAGCTTGCAGTTTGAAACATTGTTACAAAAATAGAAGCTAAACAAAACCCCAGAAATCTGCTTTCAGCCAGCCGGGATCTCAGACCTGGAGTTGAAACAGTGTTTCAATTATAGAGCCCAAACAAACCAGATACCTGCTTTCAGCAGCAGAGACCGAAGAGCGGGAACCAAGCCTCAGAGCTAAAGCTGGCCCAGAATAAAAAAGAAAAAAAAAAAGAAAAAAGGAGCGGTTGGAAGCTTCAGTCACCTGCCAGCCTGAAAACAGCCCTCAGCCCCTCACCCAGACTGGCCAGGCACCCCAGTGGGGACCCCCACCCTGAAGGGTGTGTGACCAGCTGCAAACAGCCATCATCCCCTCATCCAGGCTGGCCAGGCACCCCAGTGGGGACCCCCACCCTGATCCAGGACACCCTTCAGGGCAAACCAGCTGGCCCCCACCCATGTACCAGGCCTCTATTCTATATAGTAAAAGGGTAATATGCCTCCCAGCACTAGGATCAGCGGAGCTGCGAGGCCTCCCGGCACTGGGATCAGCGTGACAGGGGGCAGCGCCCAAACCCCCTGATTGCCCTGCGGATCTGTGTGTGACAGGGAGCAGGGCCACAACCTCCCTATCCACCCTGCTCTGTTCGTGACAGGGGAAGGCACCCCAACCCCCTGATCAGCCCTGCTCTGTGCCTGATAGGGGGGAGCTTCCCAACCCCTGATCGCCCTGCAGCTTTGTGTGTGACAGGGTGTGGCGCCCCAACCCCCTGATGGGCCCTGCTCTGTGTGTGACAGGGGACGGCACCCCAACCCCCCACACACACACGGGCCCTGCTCTGTGTGTGATGGGGTAGAGCCATAACCTCCCCATTGGCACTGCCCTAAGTGTGACAGTGGCGGCGCCCCAACCCCCTGATTGGCCCTGCTCTATGGGTGATAAAGGGCAGCGCCCCAACTCCCTAGTCAGCCCTGCTCTGAGCCCGACCAGGGGCTGCACCTAGGGATTGGGCCTGCCCTCTGCCACCCGGGAGCGGGCGTAAGCCAGCAGGTCATTATCTCCCAATGGGTCCCAGACTGCGAGAGGGCACAGGCCGGGCTGAGGGACCCCACTTCCCCCCGAGTGCACAAATTTTTGTGCACCAGGCCTCTAGTATATATATATGTATATATATATATATATATATATATATAATATCAATGGATATGGAAGAGTTATACCTAGTAAAAAGATTTTGATACATTATAGGAAAACTTTCATGTGTTTAGAATATATAACTCTATATATTCTATTTCTATATACTTTTATAGAGTACTTCCATTATCTATTTTTCGTTAAACACAAGTAGGCACATATTTGGAGTCAATTAATTCCAATTATATCATTTGGACTCCATCATTTTTATCCATGGTATGAGGTCCAGAGCAAAGTTAAATTTGTTAAATATCTTATTATTGAGTAAAACTTTTCTCCATGTGCGTGTGTGTGTGTGTGTGTGTGTGTGTGTGTGTGTGTGTTTGTTTCCTGTAGGTCTTAATAATGTTTTTTTAAAAGGGAGAAATTTTTCCTTCCAGAAACTTCTGAAAGTTGGTCAGTCTTCCTCAACTCCTCCATTGCTATATACAAAATCTGCCCTTTCATCATGAAAGTGCCTTAAATATTACATAATAGTAAATGTGGCTGTTAGCTTCAATCTATAAATTAAGACAAGCTGAAATCTAAATGTGTACATTATAATTTACCTAGAGTATTGGGGTATCTCTTCTCATTCATCTCCACAGACATCTATATATATAAAAAGCCAGCGACCATAACACCATAACGATTAGTCCAACTGGTCACTATGACGCCCACTGCACAAGCGAACCAGCCCGATCTGGGGGTGGAGCCAGCTGTCCAACCTCCCATGGCCCCTCCCCCCAACTATCCTCCCGCTGATGGGCCTCTCCCACCACAATCAGCCCGCAGCCCCTCCCCCTGGCTGGCCCCACCCCTGAACACCCCTCCACACACCAATCGGCGATAGGGCTGGCCAGCCAACCTCCCATGGTCCCTCCCCTGGCTGCTGATCCCCAATGGGTCCCCCTGCCCCATTTGGGGGCAGAACCCACTGACCAATTGCCACAGCCCCTCCCCCTGGCCAGCCTGGCCCTGATTGGGCCATAATCAGGGCGGGCTGGCTGGCCAACCTCTCGCCATCTCCTCCTCCTGACAGGCCCGGCCCCAATCTGCCCCGACTGGAGCCGGGCCAGCAGGACCCCACCTGTGCACGAATTCATACACTGGGCCTCTAGTATTTGATAATATCTATTACAAACAGGGTGTTTGAAGAACTCTTTTGGAAAGTCAGGCTGTTCAGTAGCTTTCCCTTTTAGAAAAGTCAGAATAGGGTTGATTGTGAAATATTTTTCTAAATAATGAATTTTTCACAGCCAAGTCTGGGATCAATTTAGTCAATCATGTAGATGATATTTATCTATAAATACTGTTACTATTTTTGTCATTGAGCTAAGTATTGTGGATATAATGCTGACAGGTTTGATGATGTTTCATTTGACTGATATAGAACTGGGGTGAATTATTACAAATACTCTCACATAGAGTTGACAGCATCTAATCAGCTATTAAATCTGTATATGCAATACATTTATATATGAAACAATCAAATTGAATTAAACGGTTACTGTTCCTGAACAACAGCCTGCCATCCCAGATTAAAATTATCAACAACTTGGATAATTAAAATCAGTTCATCTCACTGATTTCAAAGTGGAAATTTTAAAAAAGTAAAATACCAGGAGACAGCTTCTAGCTATATTTTCTTACACTCTGTTGCTTTATAACTACAAGGAAATATGTACTGTTCACTTGCACAAAAATGACTCATATATTGGATCAAACTCTGGGGTCATTAGAATAATTGTACAAGTTGAAATAAAGTTCTCATGTGACTCAAAATGTTAATACTTTTAACATGAGAATGATATGTTCAGTGGTACATTTTATTATACTATGGGCATATGTATGATTACCAAATTGCCTTTTAGTGCCCTTAAGAAGAATGCTATTGCAAATAACTTGCTCTAAGTCTATGTTAGCTTCCATTGTCATGAATCTTGAGAAGTCTGCCACTTAATTCAAAAGTTATTATGAAATTCACAGCCTCCCTAAAACTTATATTCTATTTATTTCTTCTGTCAATAGCAAGGCATTGTAGCAGATGTGTAAGTAGGCTTGAAAGACAAACAACGATAATTTTGTATAAATGGTAGGGCAGGGCAGGGACTGTACGTTTTTCAAGCTGGCTCCCTCTTCAAATATGACCTCATATATGTTCACTTCAGGAACATGCCTTTGGAATTTACACTAAAATTTTGATTATTCTCATAAAGCCTTTTCTTTAGCTATTGTATGGTGACATTTCTGTAAGAAACTTTTTGTACCTTCAATTAATTTTTTTCCCCTGCAGTGAATATAAGCTTTCAGAACTGAAGAGCATGGATTCTCCCAGGTGTGCCCCCAATCTTGACCTTCTTACCTGCTATAGGGATTTTCTTTTTGAGTGACTGAGGCCTGATAGTGATGTAACAATGTCTCTGCTGGCCCTGCCAGACTTCTTCAAGGATATCAGCCTTTTACATTTATTCTAGGTCTAGAGATGATTCCCTGTGTTGGGCAGAGGACATAAGTATTTCTTTAAATAGAATTTTCTATCTGTCTTCTTTCCCTACTCTCTGTTCACTGTTATAAGTGACTGCCAAATTGTCCCTGCTCTATTTTAAGTCAATACCATTTGAGTCTTTGCTCTACTGGCAGCATTTGCTCAGTCCTGAGCTGTAAGGATTGTACTATTTGCTGTTTGCCTATTTAAACCTTTCTGGGGGTGTCACCTGTTTACATAAACTCTGAAATCCTGATAATGTTTTGATTGTCTCAGTACATTATCACCCCAAGTATTAAACACCAACATATCATTTATGTATAATTAAATAAAATTCCAGTTTGAATTCCTTGGTAGTTCTAAATGACAGAACAAACCTCAACATGTCTGCAGGTATGGAGATGTTTTTTATACAAACGTTTTGTGGACAGAGGAAAATTTTGTGTGTAAATTTAGTTGACTACAATCCTAGAAGACAAACACTTTGAGTGTTTGAATTGGTTACAGAGAGTGAGAGTCTCCAGTATTAGTAGCTCACTGCAATCTATGTAAAGCTCAGTTAACCAAGACCATATTGAGTCTTGGCAATATGTATTTAATAGGCCAGGACAGATGTCCACCTGTTACAATGATCCTGTAAGAAGCTTCAGAGGATCTAACACACCCACTGGTCCTTCAATATGCATTTCTCATGCATAGATTATTGTGCCTCAAACCAACCAACACCAACACATATGCCACACCTAGTTGGACCAAGAATGGGTGAGTGGCTACATCAGCAGCTCTTTATAGCCTGGCCAGCATGCTAAGATGGGCATGAAGGGATAGTTTTGCACAAAAGGGGTGCTCTCTGATGAATAGAAACAAACTCATCAATTAGATCTCTTTTGAAGACACTTATGATTCACAAACACTAGCTTTGGAGAGACCTAGTCTGTTTGGCACAGACTAGTGGGTAGAGAGTAGGCCTGCGGAACAAAGGGTCCCACATGCAATTCCGGTCAAGGGCACATACCTCGGTTACAGGCTCCTCCTAGGCCCGGGCCCTGGTCAGGGTGCATGCAGGAGGCAACCAATCAAAACACATCAGTATTTCTCTCTGTCTTTCCCTTCTTTCTCCCAGTTTCTCTAAAAATCAATGGAAAAATATCCTCCGGTGAGGATTAAAAAAAAAAAGTTCTGGAGAGATAGGAGCAGAAGGAAGAAATAGGAAGAAAAGCAAAGTAGGGATGGATTGAATCACAAAGCTGACAAAGATGTAAAGTGATGCTACCATGATTGAGCTACTTTATTGCAACTGCTATATATCTTGAGCTATGGCTCTGCTGCATTTAGGATTGTTTCTCTGTCTTTGGTGGAGGGAGTATAAGGGTGTTGGTATAAGGTCTGGGGAAGCTTTCCAATTCTTAAAAAAAGAACCTCATTTCCAAAAATAGACACATTCAATAAGGTAGATCTCTGAAAAAAGATTATTTTAGCCTTAAGAGGAATTCTGCAGTTATCTCTGAAAGTAATGTGTTTTTCTTCCAAGAGTATTATTTCAAAGTGAATCCCATAGCATTTAGACTCATATTTATAAAATCCTTTAGCAGGAAAGCTATCTTATCACACACATACAAAGACACAAAGTGGGAATGACTACCTATTTAGTTTCAAGGGCTATGTTGAGATAACTTACATGTTCCCCTAGAAGAGGACCACGTCCCTAGGAAATAGCCAACAGATGCCATATCAAGAATTAAAATAATGAGTCTGATCACAGGTACTCTAAGCAGGATTTTAGCATACCCCAAAGTGGTTAATAAAAAATACAGTATAAATATGGGGGAAATGTGCTTTAGATTAAAAAAAAATGGCAGCTAGACCTCACAAAATCTCAAAGATGCCTGAGATGCATATTCAAGAAATTTTTAAAATATTTTCTTATTAATTTCTGTTTAGAGAGAGAGGAAGGCAAATGGAGAGAGAGAGAGAGAGAAAAAGAGAGAGACAGAAAAAGGCAGAGGCAGAGAGAGAGAAACATCAATCTGTTGGCACCCACATGCACCCGACCAGGGATCGAACCCGCAACCTGGGCATGTGCCCTGACCAGGAATCAAACTGGTGACCCCTCAATGCACAGGACAACACTCAAACAAATGAGCCACACTGGCTAGGGCCACATTCAAGAAACTCATCTGTCACTCAGATATAAGATCCCTTTTAAATGAAAAACCAGAAAATAAAATCTTTAATACATTCTTTCAATTTGTTTTGGGGTAAAATACCCGTAACACAAAATTTACCATCTTAACCATTTATATGTGTACAGGCAGTAGTGTTAAGAATATCCATGTTGTTGTGCACCCATGACCAATCACAATCCCTGTCTGGAATTCTGAAAATCTATAGTCATTAAACAATAACTCCCCATTTCCCCTTCCTTCAGCCCCTGGCAACACACCATTCTACTTTCTGTCTCTGTGATTTTAATGATTTTAAATACCCCATATGGTGGAATAATGCAATATTTGTCTTTTTGTGACTGGCTTATTTCATTTAACAATATCCTCAAGTTTCGTCCATGCTATAGTATAGTATGTCAGAATTCCCTTTTTAAGACAATATTTCATAGTCTGAATATACCACATTTTGCTTATCTATTCATCCATCAACAAACACCTGTGTTGCTTTCTCATTTTAGCCATTGTGAATAATCTATAATAATAAAAGCTTAATATGCTAATTGGACTGGACATTCTTCTGGACATCCTTCTGGACGAAGCTGGGGCTGCTAGGGAAGCCCAGATCCCGGATGCCTGCTGGCAGCCGGAGGGAAGCCCGGGTCCTAGGTGACAGAGGGAAGCCGGTGTCGGAAGCCAGGGGAAGGAAGGCCTACTCTTGCACGAATTTCATGCATCAGGCCTCTAGTGTCATTATAAACAAGGTGGAAAAAAATCTCTATTTAAGACCCAGTTCTTTGGGGGTATAAACATTCCCAATAAATAATTTCTTAGCACAGAATTTTTAATACTTACTTAAAAGACTCTTAGAGCTTTTTTTCGTACGTCAGTTGCTCTTATGTATACCTAGAACAGGAAAATTTGTTATATTTATTATAAATTTATCATATGCATATGACAAATGTCTAAGCTGCTACCAAAATGTGAAGTAATATATGACAGATAATCCTTTTACATGTATGTTAACAAAATGTAACACAGCTTTATATACTTATATCAATCTTCTCTGAGTAACTTGATCACTCAAATTGTGGTTCATGGAAATGGCAGCATGAACAAAATGTGGAGGTTTGTGAGGAATTTTTAACCTTAGATGCCAACCCAGACTTATGGAATCAGAATCTGCATTTTAATGAAGTTCCCAGGTGATTTTTCTTCAAGGTAAAGCAAGAAAAGTACTGCTAGAAAGCACTTGAAAATATGAATTATTGTCATTCCTCTAATGACAAGGAATTTTTTTCATAATACCAAATTTACACAATGTTGTTTTTTTTATGTGCATTTATGAGAACATTGTAAAATTTGCTTCAATTCTAAATTACATAAAAATATTGAAAGCTATTTTAAACAGCAACTATATATATATATTTGTGAGTATTATATATATATATATATATATATATATATATATACACAATCACAGTCCTTCTGCCTGAATTACACCAGTTTTTCTAGGAAAACGGTTAGGGGGAAAAATACTATTTAAAAAAAATCTTAGAAATTGGTATAGGAATAGAGCATAATCTATGTTCACCTACATTCGTACTAGTCAAAATGTGATCTGAATATCACATTCCTGGATATTACCTGGAGGCCTCTTTTCGGGATGAAAATACACCCGAGATCTGTACCAAAGTCTCTGAGATAGTGCCTACTCACCTGCACTTGTACTGAGTGCCTCAGATGACTCACAGGCACACTAAGTTTTCTCATGCAAAAAGAGTCTGACATTATTTTATGCAGGAGCTATGCTAAATTTAAAATTTAAAAATCTCTTTTTATCAGCTATTATAGCTTGCTGGAGTCCGTGACTAATTAAGATTCATATATAGATATCATATGATAAGGTACTATTCACTCATTTTATCACAGTTGACCCATCTTTCAGCTCTCTTTGGAACTGGAATACCACAAGATTTCAGATGACTTAATTTTATAACAATTTGCTTTTTCTTCAGGTTGCCAAATTATTTTCTCTATCAAGTCTATGAGATTACTATTATACATTTCCAGCAAAATTCCTCCCAAACTTCAATTACAGTTTAGGAAAATGATTTTAAATATGAGTGGAAAACTGTCTACTTTTTGAAGCCTATAGGTCAGGGGTGGGCAACGCCTGGCACGCGTTCCAAACATAGCATGCCAGTAACTTTTGCTGGCACGCGAAACCCACTCTATAATCTTCCATTTACAATTTTTGTGAACATTTGAATGACTTAAATGTTAAATTACAAGGAACTGTCAAGACACTTGATGTTATGTTTGGTTACATAAAGGCTTTTGAAAAGAAACTGGAAGTCTTTAAGAGGGATGTGGATGGTGAGAGATTTAGATATTTCCCAAACCTCAAGAAGCACATCAAAGACCTCCCAAAAGATGACAGAACATGCTGTCAAAGCCTTCAAAAGCTGTTTTTAAACATCATCGAGTCAACTATTGAGCAGTTCTCAAGATTTGCGAAATTCAGAGAACTGGAAGAGACAGCAAAATTCATGAGGTTTCCAGACAGCATGAAACTGGAGGAACTAAACTTACAAATGTTTTCATGAATAGACATGGCTGACTTTGAAATGCAGTTGATTGAATTTCAGAGTAGCTCAATTTGGAAGCAGAAATTTATTGACCTTAGAGTTGACTTGGAAAACATTGAAAAAAAAGTGATTAGAGACAGGAGTATCAGAGAGAAGTGTTGAAACGAACCATTGAGGACTTGGTATGCCATTCCAGAAAATTTTTTCTGTTTAAAAAACTTTGCAACAGCGTTATTCTCCATGTTTTCATCCACATACGCTTGTGAAACTTTGTTCTCAGTGATGAATTTTGTTAAGTCTCATAATAGGAGTAGCCTGATGGATGAAAGTAGTAGCTCGTGCATATCTCTGAAGGTCACGAAATATAAACCTGATGTAAAATCTCTGTCATCAGTGATGCAGCAGCAAAAGTCCCACTGATAATATCAAACGGAGTCATAAAGTTTTCTGTCGGACTATCAGTGTACATGTATACATTAAAAAATAAATGTATTTTTCATCATCATATACTGTGTTTTTACTACTTGAATGAATTTTATTATTTCTTCAAGGTTCTTCACATACATAAACCTTAAGAGATATCAAGTAGGTGTAACATGTTCTCAAAAAATTAGGGTTGGCATGCAGAAGAATTTTGAGTCAGAGATTTTGCTGGTTTTGGCACACACTCACAAACAGGTTGCCCACCCCTGCTATAGGTCTTTCATAACTGTTTTAACTATAGTATTACAGAGATAGATTGCACATCGACTGAGCCTTTTCAATTTTCCATAGGAGAAAAGTATAATTTTCTTTATCTAAAACATAAGGTTAACTATGTATCCCAGTTTAGGAATATGCAAATTAGGCTTTGAACAATCCTATATAATAAAAGCCTAATATGCTAAGTGTCTGGTCCACTGGTCAGCCATTCAACCAATCAAAGTGTAATATGCTAATGATATGCTAAAGCAGCTCAACCGCTCGCTATGATATGCACTGACCACCAGGGAGTAGTCGACTGGTCAACAAGTTGCTATGATATGCACTGACCACCAGGGGGAAGACACTCTGACAGGTAGGTTACTTTGCTACTGGGGTCTGGCCAATTGGGACTAAGTAAGACTGGCCAGACATGCCTTGGAGACCTCCCAGGGTCTCTTCCCGGCTGGCGAACCTCTCACATCCCTCCCCGGCCCCGATTGTACACCGGTGGGGTCCCTTGGCCTGGCCTGCACCCTTTTGCAATCCAGGACCCCTCAGGGGATGTCAGAGAGCTAGTTTCAGCCCTATCCTGAAGGATACGCCGAGGGACCCCACTGGTGCATTAATTCGTGCACCGGGCCTCTAGTTTGATACACAACTACACTTAGCCTATATAGTAGGTCCTCAGGTTATGTCGGAGATCCATTCCTATAGCACGACATAACGTGATTTTCACTGTAAGTGGGAACCTACCTACATAAGCACCTATGTCACTCACATGGAACACATACATAGCAGTAATGATGTGAAACAGTAAAAAAAAATTAAAAGAAAGATAACAACTCCTGACCTTTACTCGTGGTAAATAAATAATAAAAAAAATAAAAATAAAGCACATATGTACATATGTTGAAATGACGGAACTTTTATTTTATAAATAAATGGGAGATGGCAATGTAACCGCAAAACAACATACATCAAGTTCAATGTAACCTGAGGACTGTCTGTATAGAATTTAGTGGGCAGAATTACATAGTGGTCAATACTCAAACTCCAGAAACAGTCGGTCAAGGTTTAATGTGTGAATTCGGGCAAGTCACTTAACTGTAGAATATAGTTTATCTAAGGATAATAAATGTATCATTTCATAGAGTTGTATTAAATGGGATAATTTATATAAATTTATATATATATATATATACCAAAATACAAAGTAAAAATTCTTGCCAAATATAGTCATCTTTGAATGGTAAATTTGTATTGTATTTTATATTTTATGTATCTTAAAACATTGCATAATCAAATAGATAACTGTTATAATCAGGACAAAAGCATTTTTAAAGATAATAAAAAGTGCCCTGCCCATGTTGCTCACTGGTTGAACATCTACAAGGAACCAAGAGGTTACAGGTTCAACTCCTAGGCATGGCACATGCCCAGGGTTGCAGGCTCCATCCCCAGTAGGGGGTGTGCAGAAGGCAGTGGATTGATGAAGTTTCTCTCATCAATGTTTCTATCTTTGTTCCTCTTCCTCCCTCTCCCTCTAAAATTCAATAAAAAGCATATATATATAGAAGCTCAGCCAGTTTGGATCAGTGGATAGAGCATCGGCCTGAGGACTGAAGAATCCTTGATTCAATGCCAGTCAAGGGCACATACCTCGGTTGCAGCCTCGATCCCTGGCCTAGTTGGGGGGTATGTGGGAGGCAACCAAACCATGTGTCCCTCTCACATCGATTTTTCTCTGTGTGTCTCTCCCCCACCTTCACTCTAAAAATCAATGAAAAAATATCCTCAGGTGAGGATTAACAACAACCACAACAACAAAAGAATAATAAAAAGTATTGATGATAGGATGAGTACAATTTATAGGGTGAGGGTGCAGTTTGGGGGAAGGCAAAAGCCCAAGGGATAGAAAAACACAATGAGAAGACACACCCTGGAGAATAGGTATGTGTTGGAAAAAGCAAGCAATAAAGAGTAACCAGAGTACATTCAAAAGCTGGTGACTGAAATGAAAGTATTGGTGTTCAAGATTAGTTTGGAAGTGATATGTAGGATGAACAGAGTAAATAGAGTATTAGAGTCTAAGAAACCAGTCGGGCAACTGTTATAGCAATAAAACCAGGGGGGTGAAGTAGGCATAGGTAAAATCACAGATCTTAGAACATAAAAAAGTGGTTAATCTGAGCAGTATCCCCAAAAAAGCAGCAGTCAGACTCAGTAATAAGTTAAGTAATAGTCAAAGAAGAGTCAAAAATGACTGCAAGTGTTTAACGCTGGTGAGCTGGAGGCCCACAAAAAAAAAACCAGAGCAGTTTGGGAGTTCCAGGCAGTTTCAAGGGGAGGATCATCTGTGCTTGGAGAAAAGATATTTAAAATGGCAGTGGAATGATCTAAGTGGGGTTAAAATGTAGGCTGTTCACAATTTCATCTGATCAATAAAGCATATTAGCTGGGAGACTCCTTGCAGTTCCGCTAGTGTAGTCCATGTCCCTCATTGAAGGTTTACCTAGCAAAAGCAATGTGCCATTCTCCCACAACTGCAGAACCTGCTTTGCTAAGACCCAAACCATGGTTTGCCACTCCTTATCCTATCAGACCTGCTGGCACAGAGTCCTAACTTCAAACATGACTAAAATCTCAATTTTTTGGAGTGATGGGTGGAATATTTTATTTTAAGATGACATAATTTTAAAAGATCTAAGCATATATAACATCATGCATATTACATAACCACTCTTAAACTTAAATGACAGAATAGTTACATATCTCAACAAAGGCTATCCTATATAATAAAAGGCTAATATGCAAATCGGCCAAATTGCAGAATGACCAGTTGCTATGATGTGCACTGACCACCAGGGGGTGAGCGCAGCACTGGTGGTGGGAGCCTCTCCCGCCTCTGTGGCAGCATTGAGGATGTCTGACTGCCAGACTGCAAGAGGATACAGGCCAGGCTGAGCACCCTCCCCGCCGCCCCCCCCCCCCCAGTGCACAAATTTCATGCACCGGGATTCCAGTCTTTAAATATAGGGGAAACATTTCACAGACATTAGGTATTTGTTACTGTTTTTATTTAAATGTCAAGGTGTCCCATTACTTTTTTCTTTTCTTCTTCTCCCCCGCCCTCTTCTTTTTGTTACATGTTCCTTTTAGGGCACTAAATTTGTCTATAGCACTTGGAGATGGAGGTGTTCTTTCACAATTTCTCTTAATGAGGCTAATAATAGATGTTTTTTAAGATCTTTATTTTCACCTTAGTCACAAAGTCTCATCATCTGCTGGCATTAAATAGGAAGACAGTTTGGTCACTAACAAGATTTTGCTAATTGGGGGTGTTGGAAATATTCATCCAGTAGGTCAATCTAATCATGGTTAATCTCACCTTAAACTTAGATTGTATTTGTGAAACTAAGTTTTGGGGGTTGTTTTGCTTTGTTTTGTTTTTCATTTTAGACTGTTCTCTACCAAGGTCATGTCACTGACAGCTACTTAATATTTCTAAAGCTAGAACATTCTTAAATCTTTCAGCAGCAGAGACATTGGTCCAAATATCCATGAATTCATAGTTAAACTTTCAGATAATTTCCTTTTTATATCTGGAGATTTAAAAACAGGCTTCACATATATCAATTCATTCACAAAATATTTATTATGTTTATAATATGAATCAAGAATTGTATGTAGAGGATACATTATTGAGTAAAACAATACAAAAAAAGAATTGAATTTTATTCTAAGGAAGACATAAAACCATTGTAAAGTTTTGAACCGTGAGATATAAGCTCTTTTTCATTTTAAATTGGTTGAATTCTAAATATAAAATAAAGATGAATTTTACAGGGTTTATGGATAGCGTGAATACAGGCGCCGAGGCAAAGAGAAGTGTCAAGGGCAATACCCAGGTCTCAACTTAAGTTCCGGGAAGAATAGAGTTGCCATTCGCTAAGGTCGACAGAACTCATAGAATAGCTGGTTTAGGGAGAGCATTCAGAAAACTCTTACAGAGCTTCAGCTCCGCATGTCTGCTTACATTTCTATGGTATAGACTAGAAAGTATAAAATGTTGCTTCCCTTCCCACCTCTCCTTCAAGAAGAGATCATAGAACAAATGTGTTGCAAGGCTCTGCCCCTATCCTTTGTTCCCTCTCGCCAAGAACTGAGCAAGTCTTCTCGCTGCCAAACGCAGACCCATGCCTTCCTATCTCATGTCTTGGAGAAGGACAGAAAGAGAAAGATTATGTCACTTTTCCTCCCATCCTTCCAAAAGCTTACCTGATTTTCACTCCTCTGATCTCTCCCCACATTCCCCATCACTTGGTTGGAAAGTCTGTTTGTTTTTCCTATTAAAAATGTTTACTGCGGTGACCTTGATGTCTCTCCTATGTAAGAAGCTGCCTTACCCCTGACTTTCTAGGAAACAGCACCTGCAGCAGGGCTCCTGCCCTAATGCCTCCTGGGGAGGTGGGATCCCAGGAGAACAGGGAGGTGGGGCGGGGCGCGGCACAAGGAAAGCAGACAAGAAAACGCATGCCAGTAACCAGGAGAGGCCATGTGCAGCCACTGCGTCCTGGGAGGAGCGGTCCAAAGAGAGAAAGGGGAAGCACATTTAACCAACAGCTCCTTCCTGTGCCCTGTTTTTCATTAGTCAAGAGTCAGCCCACAAGGCTTTAATTTCCTCACCCTTCTGGGGATTCTACTTGGACCCTGTAGGTAACCCCTGGGAACTGGGAAATAAACCTGGTTACTCATCACTCATTCCCTGGATTTATGTCAACTGTCTCCTAGATTCCTTCCTTCCTTCCTTCCTTCCTTCCTTCCTTCCTTCCTTCCTTCCTTCCTTCCTTCCTTCTTTTATTTTTTCAGGGATAGAGTTGGGTTTTTATTCATTTTTTAATTAAATTTGTATTGCTGACACTATTAAAGATGTTCCCTCCTTTGCCCACTTCCATCCAGCCCCGTGCCCCCATCCCTTGGCTCTCACCTCACTATTGTCTGTGTCCATGGGCTCTGCATATAATGTTCTGCTAATCCCTTTACCTTCCTTTATTCAGCCCCTCTCTTCTGACAACCTGTTCCATATATCCAGGCCTCCGCTTCTATTTTGTTTGTCGGTTTATTTTGTTCATTAGATTCCACATATTTTCTTTGGTCAAATTTTACTTATAAGGCATTCCTCTCCTAAAATCCCAGGCTGTTTTACTTGGCTTCTCCAGGCAGCCGCTGGAAAGCCGAAAGATCCTTGGGCTTCACTGGTTGGACCAGAACACTGCTTTGGCTTCCACCTCAGAGAATGCACTGGAGCCTTTGCTGAAACCTGGCCCTTGCCACCAGGAGATAATGAGGAGTGTTAGAAGCTGTGAGAAGATCAGAGGTGGTGTCCATGCTTTGTGAGCATGGTAACGGCCTATGCAGTCACTGGGGCTACTCAGGGGAGGAAGCAGGGGGAGTAGCCAAAGCCAGAGAGATGGACAGGGCCACGCTAATCTGGAGCAGTGCATAAGCCAAATTCAGGGAAAGAGCCATCATTCTGTAAATCTCTACTCAAGGATGCCAGCATCTTAGTGACTTGAATATTGGGCTCTTTGCAGAAGTACGATGACTTGGAAGAGCTAGAGAATTAAAAGATCCAGGACCCAAGACAGAATAAAGAGAATCACCAACGACCAGAAGTGGCAATGCAATAGGGAACATTATTAAATAAATGAAGAGATGCTGCAGAAAAGTGCCCCCAATAAAAGTCAGGGCAGTACTAAAGGTTATTTGACACATCTACTATGTACTAAAACATCAAAAGCCAAAAGTTAGGATGAAATGATAGTTTTCTAGAGGCAAACTGGGAACATGAGAACTTTATCGACAAATTTCAAGGTTATCCTTTCTTTGCTGAAAATAGCCTGGTTTGTCTTTGGAGGCTCTGAGCCTTCACAAGAAAGTAATTGTTTCTGTTGAATCACCCATTCTCTGGGAACTAGTACCCATCTTTCCCCTCAATTTTTTTTTTTTAATTTTCCTATGATCTTTCCACTGATAGCAATAACTTAAATGTTCAGCCTCTCCTGTAAAAAAAAACTTGACAAGGAGTATCAGTTTTCTTATCCAAAAATAACAGTAACAATTGAGCTAGCCTGTCAATCACTTTGTGCAGTATGGAATACATTAAAATAATATATTAAATACAAGATTGCTTCAGTAGGCATGTCAGTGATTATTACATGCTTAGTAAAGTAGCACAAAGAATTTCAGAGCATGTTGTGAGGCGAGCGAGGGAGAATAGGGGTAGACGTGGAAATATGGTAGGAAAAGAAGAAAAGGAGGCAGAGGGATGATATGTCGGCTTCAGGACATACATACATACATACATACATACATAAATAAATACATAAATAAACACTGTTGCTTTAGTCATTTTTATCAAACAACTTGCTCAATTCATTTCCTGCCTTTTCTAAACATACGCCTAGTTTTTATTAAAGTAATGCATCCTCGTGATGAAAAAGAAAATAACACAAATAAGCTTTAAAAAAAGCAACAGACCCCTGCCCACACTTTCATCCCCAGTCCCACTGCTGAAGTCAACATTTTATTTCTTCTGGTGAATGTCCACCCATCTTGAACTGAGATGCTTAGAAGCCATGTAATGAATTCATTAATTCTGATGTGATTTATTGAATTGCTGCGATGACAGCATGTGCACTGAAACCACCTCTACTTGTACACCCACTTCCTAAGTTTGATAGTTTTATCAGTATTTTTAGTTTGTCTGTTAATTATTTATGAAGCTCAAAATAATACACTCAAACCTCTGTTTCATGATCCGCTGGTGTTTGATAATTTTTCTTGACTGCCACTTTATAAGATTGCTTCGGTCTTTCTACCTCCACTGTCTGCCCTACCTACACATTGCAACTTCTGTGATCAATACCTTTATTTTTATATTGTCAAGATATTTTGGTTGGGCTCCCTGGAGTAATTATCTTTTCCAGAATTTCGGGTCCAACAAGGGGGGCGGAAAGGGAACTTTACAAGTCGTCCTTTCTGTGGTCACTACGCTATCTCCTAAGGCCCAGAAGCCTTAGAAAGTAGGATTTATTAGTTAACACAGCTCAGTCTCAATTCAGACACCAGTCCTGGGAATATAAGCGTGGGAATGGCTCCTAGAGATCTGCTCTCAAAATGCCAAGCAGTTGTTGTCTGTAGGAGTCTCAGTTGTAAACCTAACCTAACCCATTTTCGTCTGACCACAGCTCACAGCTGATTAGCATGCAAGCATCTGGCCATCTTCAGTTACTTTAAAAGAGTTCTTTATTCCACCCAACTAAGAAGGGTCCTCCCTTCAGGACAGCTTGAGACAGGGACATGTACGTGGCATATTCTTGTTCTCAGTCTGAAGTTGTGAGAGGACACGTGTTTTGATCACTACGGCTGTCTGGAAAAATCCCACTCCACCCTGTCTCCAGCTTGGGCACTACACTGCCTGGAGTGATGAGAAACTATAACCGAATACCCCTCTTTGCCTGGGAAGCCGCCTTTGCCCTTCCCCACTGTGGCTTACAAGGAAAGATGGCACTAAACTTGCTTTTATTCTTATCATACCCTGTGGGTCTGAGTCTGTACAAAAATTTGTGCTCTAACCTCCCCCTCTGGCATTAGAAAATTAATCTTTATTTCGACATCTTGTAGTACTATTTGCATTCTATTCTGCAACATCAATAAAATCACCTGAGGGTTATCTATACATTGTTTTTAATAGTTTATAGACCATAAATAATATATACATTATTATGATTATCGGAATGTTGTTCATTGTAGAGCCAAATAGAGGTCTATGGTAACTGTTCTTTCTCCATGAGCTCAATGTTTTAACCCATTGCTCCTCAAACTAAATATTACATGGAATTTCCTTTATTATGCTCCATCAATTGCTTAAAATCATGTCATGCTTGAATGTGCTTTATATTGAGACAATTATTTTATTCTATATCTCATTTGATATTTCTTGAAATAACACATGGCCTTTATTTCTTTGGGACAGAAGAACGATAAGCCATCGATAATATATTTTAGCCTATTGTCAAGTCTTTGTGTAGAAGACAGGCTTCTTAACAACCACTGATTTCCTTTTCTATTATGTTTAGCTGATATTTGCTATTATTCGGATCTTGGACTCTTCTTACCATTTATTATAGCCCACGTCTACCTGCTTTTTAATTTTTCTTCGTAATTTTCCTGGAGTTCATCATCAAGAAATGATAGCATAAAAAGTTCATTGGAAGTAAAAATAAAAGTACAAGTAGAAATTATTTTGTTTTTTTCCCCAAGTCCCATTGATAAGATGATTGACTAAATATAGAGTTGTTAATCAAAATTAAATCTCCCTCCAAACATTTAACTTGCTCTGACTTTCAGCAACTAAAGGGCATGAAGTAAAATCTGATGCCATTCTGATTTTGTCCCTTGGTTAGCAACCTAGTAGTTATTTAATGTATTTGTTTTTTTCTCCTTTGGAAACTTTTTCCTAAAAGTTTCTTTTCCTGGGCATTTATAACATGTCCTCATTATTTCTTAGATATTTGTCTCCCTTATTTCAATCTTCTTAGTATTCAATGCATCCTTTAACTTAAATACTGACATCTCTCTTTAATTTGGGGAGATGTTTTGTTTTGTTTCTTTGATAATTTCCTCTTTGCAGTTTCTCTGCTTGCTCTTTGTGGAATTCTAATTTGAAAGATGTTTGATGTCCTGAGCTGATTCTCTATGTCTCTTATCTGTATTCTTTTTTTATGGGGGCTGGGGGGGGGGGGGGCGTTGGTAACTTTTTAAAATTAAGATGTACCTTTAATCTTATATTTCCCATCTCTATGCTCTTTGGGAATATTTCTTAGATATAATTTTCCAAAATGTTAGCAATTTGTGTCATTATATTTTATTTCTTTTTCTGAATTGAAGTTCAGCAATAGATGCCTCTCCTTTCAGTCCCCCTTTCAAACTGGGTCTTTGTTCTACACACTAACTGAGCCCAGGGCTCTATGAGGTCTAGGATTAGAGGAGAAATTAGCTTTCTTATCTGCTCTATGAATAATCTAGGCTATTACTAAAGATTCTGTTGCTCTGTTTCATCATTCCACAAGTTTTCATTCAATTTTCATATTTGAGATATTTGTTAAAAACTCTCATCTACTGAAATTCTTTGCTATTTCATCACTGTTACTGGCCTTCATTATTTTGGGGCGATACTTTCTTAGCGGTTTTCTTGTGTTGGTTCTCAAGAGGAAGAAAGACCAACATGCACTCAATCAGCATCTTAAACCTGAACTCTGCTGTCCTAATAAAGCAACACAATCAAATTAGTTATGAAAATTGTAAATTAGCTACTAGCTAAATTGATTAGTCAATGAGTCAATAATTGTTCTATAGAAAATAAAGAGTCATAAACCAAATCATAAAAAAAGAATTGGTAAAACTACAGATGTTTTCTAGTCACAAAGAAAATTCTAGTCATTATCTAGTCAACATAACCTCTCTGAATTTCCTAGACTATTAGACTATTAAAAAAAATTCCTCTGGGAAGGAATTGTTTCTAGTGATGTTTCTTTCTTCCTGCCTGCTATGGGCACAATATCTAGCACTTTCAATCTAATCATAAAGTATATCATTTTTAAAATATCCATTAAAGCTATGAATTAATTTTATTACCTTGATTTGCTATTAAAACTCTGTGAATCCTTATTAATGGCAAAATATGGCCCTTTACACTTTGGGTGTCACTAATTTTAAGGAAAACTGATATACAGTTTTACAGGATAGTAGAAGGATATTATGTTATTTTGTGGGTGGGCTTTCATGTGCAATTTCAATCACAGTGGTTTCTGAGAGGCCAATCATCTGTAATTTAGCACAGATTGCAGTGTTGGAGCCTTCTGCAGACTCCATTTCTCTTACTTTTGAGTGTACTTGTCAACTTGATAAAAAGAATAAAAAGAAAAAGAAAAAATAAAGACATCCCTTTCTTGTTCCTTAAATTCAAATGAAATGATAATGCTGTTTGATTTTTCTCCCCTCTGATGATGGGCGTCAGTCAAGGGCCTGAAGAAAAAAATGTGTGAAAAAGTAAGTACATTTTAGTGTTTTAGAGTCCTGGACATCAGCTATCTTTTCCAGTGCAATCATAAGCAAATCTCCCCAGGACTGCCAACTGAGTACCAGCTTATGTTTGGTGACAATGCAGTGTGTTTAAAGACAAATGTGTCCCTGAAATTGGTCTGTGGTTTGAGCAGCCGTGAGGTTGGTGGATATACTAGTACTTTCTACTACTCTCTTTCTCTCCCTCCCTTCATCACTCCTCCCTCCTTCTTTTCCTCCCTCCCTTCCTTCCTTCCTTCCTTCCTTCCTTCCTTCCTTCCTTCCTTCCTTCTTCCTTTTTAAATCTCTCTCTTTTTAGTGACAGGACAGTCATCTTAGAACAAAGGAATCTGGAAAATAAAGGATGGGTGATAGGCCCCATGAAAAGATGGAGAAATAAAACACTCACAATAGATGTAGAGTTTGCAAAATGAGTTCTAAAGTCTGAGTGCCTGGGACTGCATTTTCCATTCTAGTTTTCTTCACTGGGGAGTTTTATTGGTCATTCCCCTCTTAATGCTGAGAGAAATACCTCACCAACTCATCTTTCTAGAACAGCCGTGGGCAAACTACGGCCCACGGGCCAGATCCGGCCCATTTGAAATGAATAAAACTAAAAAAAAAAAGAAAAAAGACCGTACCCTTTTATGTAATGATGTTTACTTTGATTTTATATTAGTTCACACAAACACTCCATCCAAGCTTTTGTTCCAGCCCTCCGGTCCACTTTAAGAACCCATTGTGGCCCTTGAGTCAAAAAGTTTGCCCACCCCTGTTCTAGAAGCTCCATAAAATTATTGATTTAAAAGATCACTGATGGGAGTGAGTGGGAGAGAACTAATTTTTTGCCAATCATCAAATTCAAGAAGCCAAATAAATATCGTGGGAAAGATCATTTGCTCTTCCCTTTCTCCTTCCTGTATCTTGTTTTATTATGCATACTAGGGGACCGGTGCACAAAATTCGTGCACTGGGGGGGGGGGGGCGGGGAGAGTGTTCCTCAGCCCAGCCTGCCCCCTCTCACTGGGAGCCCTCAGGCGTTGACCCCCATCACCCTCCGATCGCCTGATCGGCCCCTTGCCCAGGCCTGACGCCTCCGCCAGAGGTGTCAGGCTAGGACAGGGGACCCCGGTCTCCCCCCGATCACTGGTTCTGGCCCCCGCCCAGGCCTGAGGCCTCTGGCCCAGGAATCATGCCTGGGCAGGGGACCCCCATCTCCCTCTGATCGCTTGCTCCAACCCCCGCCCAAGCCTGACGCCTCTGACCCAGGCCCCAAGCCTGACGCCTCTGACCCAGGCTTCAGGCCTGGGCAAGGGGACCATCATATCCCCCCAATCCCCGGCTCCGCCCCCCACCCAGGCCTGATGCCTCAGCCAGAGGAGTTGACCCTCATCACCCTCCGATCACCAATCACCGGATCGGCCCCTTGACCAGGCCTGAGGCCTCCGGCAGAGGTGTCAGGCCTGGGCAGGGGACCCCCAGTTCCCCGCAGTTGCAGACTCCGCCCCTGCCCAGGCCTAACACCTCTGGCCTAGGCGTCCAGCCCAGGCAGTGGGGACCTGCAGTGGCAGCGGGGGGCGCCACAATCGTGGGCTTCGCTTTAGGCCCAGGCAAGGGACCCCTAGCTCCTGGGACTGCCAGCTTCGACCGTGCCCAGCTCCCATCGCTGGCTCCACCCCTACTTCCTGCTATCACTGGCCAGGGCGGCAAAGGCGCCTGATTCTCTGATCATGGCTTGGGGGCAGGGCAAAGGCGGCCCCAGGGCCGCCTTTGCCCTGCCCCCCAGCTCTTAACTCCCCCCTGGGTTTCAGATCACTGTCAGTGCCAGGGGGCTTCTTCCTGCTTTCCCTTTCGCCTCCCTGCATTGTGCCTACGTATGCAAATTAGCCGCCATCTTGTTGGCAGTTAACTGCCAATCTTAGTTGGCAGTTAATTTGCATATAGCCCTGATTAGCCAATGAAAACGGTATCGCCGTACGCCAATTACCATTTTCCTCTTTTATTAGTGTAGATATCCAAAGAGCTAGAAAGGAGGCAGAAAAAAAAAATTCCAGAAGTCACTGTCCTTCACCTTTGTCCTCTGTTCATCTCTAAATAATCTTAGGGGAAATTTTCCAGGTATAGAAACATATCCAGGAAACTTTAATTATGGCTCTAAGATTCAAATCCAGACCAGAGCAGAAGCCTGCTTGCAGAACTTACACATCAAGATTAAAAACAAAAAATCAAAATCTCCTGCCTGACACGATGTATTTCCCATTAAAGGTCTGCAGAAAATACCAGCACACTTTTCATAGATGGTTCTCATTGCTTGCTGCTTGTTACATATAGGCAGTACTCAAACCCTGATGTCATTTCAATGGAAAGTAATTCCACAAACCCCTATAGAAACATAAAGATATTTTCACTTTAGACTTATGAGGTCATTTTTGCATGTATTGATTAGTCTATGCTTTAATATTTAATATTTCTCCTGTTCTTTTTCTTTTTCATCCATAGGCAGAGTTCTGGAGGAAATAACCCTTCTTCCTGACCATTTCACTTCATTTTTGCAGCGCTTCTACTGGTCACTCTTCTTTTACCTCCTGGGTAATCCTTGTTTTTAGGTCAGTGACTCTCACCTCTAGCTTTTGGCTAAACATATTAGAGTAGTTCACTGTTTCTATTACCTGTGCACGGAATCATTTTTCATGTTTCACCCTAGTTCCTGCCTGCATCTTAGCTCTGGAAAGCCTATGTCCACTGGAAAACTGCTTCTGCACAAAACCTTTTACAAAGATCTCTTAGACAATTCTTATCAGCCTTTTTTTTTTATAAGTCTCTGTGGTGTTGTATCTTTTTGTTATGCATGTTGGCAATAAAGTTTCTTCAATCTTTGTTTTGTGTGAAGTGAGATTAATTACCATACTCTGAAGATAAGCAGGAAAAATGAGTAACAATGCAGCCAAACTATAAGTAAGAAACTGGAATGATGAGGTAACGAAACACATGTTCTGGACACCCAATGTCCATTCTCTTCTCCTTCCTTACCTGCAATGCTATGATTTTGTAATGTGGTAATCATTTTTTAAGAAAATATAAATTTTAATTTAAAAATTTACTTTGTTGATTTCTCACAAACATAGGGATTCCCTTGTGACCCAGTTCTGGCTAATTAGATGTAAGTAGAAGTCTTCGGGATCAAGTTTCCAGTACCGATTTTTACAACAGAGAGAATCAGCCCTCTCTTTGTTACTTTGCCCTTCCTCTTCCTGCCCAGAGTAACGATGCAATGCCTGGAGATTCAGCAGCTCTCTTGTGATCATGAAGATGAAATCCACAAACTAAGGATGCCGGAGCAGGAAGATATAAAGATCAGCTACACTAGATCTGGAGCTCATATCCTTGGAGTTGGTATAAGAGAAAAACTAAAATCCTTATTTATTTAAGATTCTAGAGGCCCAGTGCATGGATTTGTGCACTGGTGAGGTCCCTCAGCCTGGCCTGTGCCCTCTCGCAATCCAGGACCCCTCGAGGTATCTCAGACTAGAGGTTTGGGCCTGACATCCCCCAAGGGATATAGTACTGTGTGAAGCAGCAGGCGGCTGGGGAGGAGCCTGAGCCCAGGCCAGGTGCCTTGCTGCTCCTACATATCCCAGTCCCGCTGCGCCTGCCACCACTGCAGATTGGTAGTGCTGCCTCAGAGGTGGGAGAGGCTCATGCCGCTGCCGCTGCACTTGCCATCTGTGAGCCCAGCGTCTGGTGCCTGTGGGTCAGCTGAGCAGCGCCCCCACTGTGGGAGCACACTGACCACCAGGGGGCAGCTCTTGCATGGAGCATCTGTCCCCTGGTGGTCAGTGTATGTCATAGCGACCAGTCAACTGGTCATTCGGTCGCTTAGGCTTTTATATATAGAAAGAGAGATTATAATTAGAAGCTTTTTTTTTTTTAATTGCTTACACACAAGCCTTACTGGTATAGGAAGTAGAATAAGTATCAGCAAGTAACTGACATAAGAATCCTGCCTGAATTCACAGGGTGTGCTGTTGTATAAGGCACCCAGCTTTCTTTGAAGCATATAACTCCCCAAGTTGAAGCAACATTTCTGAACCTGTCAAAGCAATCTCCCTTTCCCTCCGAGGCACTCAGTCTAACTAGTGTAGCCAAGAATTAAACACATTTTCATCCTGACTTACAGGGTTGACAAGCTCACCTTTGAGCTTTTATGCCTCTCTGCAGAGCCCTATAGTGTGGCAATCATATCTGAATCTCCTTCTGGATAAGGCAAATGGACTTTTAAAACAATGTCAAAACTTCTCACAAGAAGAGGTTTTTCTTTTTAAGCATAAATAACAGATGCTCTAATTATAATTTCTTCTTTTCAATTAATTGCAAATCACAGTGGCCATATCTCTAAGAACTGACATTATTCCTTAGTTTGACAGCTTTCTCTAAAGGATAATAGATGTTTGCTTATTTCTCTTCATTGGGAAAAGGCTTCCTCCCACCGACTCCCCCTCCAACATAATAAGTTCAAGGTCATTCACACACCACCTCACTGAGCACATTAATCTACCAAATTTCTTTCAAGTTATCCTCCCATTCCTTATGTTTACTGACCCAACACAACCAAGAATTTCTATCAGCCTGTTGGCCTGAGGCAAAAGTAAATCTTCACTTTCAAATTCCCATGAAAGTGTCAACAATATGCCTGTATTAACCATACTAGTGCTTTCACCTTTTGAAAAGGTGAATCCAATCTCCATCTCATTAGAGAATAACCTGTTTCATTCACATAAAAAACTGTCTTTAACAGGAAGTGAATCTTAGTGTCTCTCCACAATTTAAGCCAGGAACCACTTTAAGAAGTTGAATGAGCTCCAGAATTCTCCTTTGTGACAGCATGGAGGGACCTGGAGAATATTATGCTAAGCAAAATAAGCCAGTCAGAGAAAGACAAGTATTACATAATCTCACTTACATGTGGAATCTAATAAACAAAATAAACTGATGAACAAAATAGATCCATACAAGCATGGGACAGACTGGAATCTCAGAGGGAAGAAGGGGGCGGGTAGGTAGGTGGGAAGAGATCAACCAAAGAACTTGTATGCATATATGCATAATCGATGGACACAGACAATAAGGTGGTGAAGGTCTGAGGATGGGGCGGGGGTGGAGGAGAGTGAGAAGAGATCAATGGAGGGAAAAGGGAACATATGTAATACTTTCAAAATAAAGATTTAAAATAAAAAAAGAAAAAATATACAAAGCTTAATAATTACTGAATGGCAGAAGATGACGTGAGGTAGAGCTTGGCTAAAATTTACCTTGAATTCATTAACATTTCTGCAAAGTGAAGGTGAATTGTTTAATATGATTAAGGATCATATTGAGATAAGACATCTTCAAGTATTTTAATGCATTAGAGAAGTAGCAATTTACATTTTTTCTTATCTAGTCATTCAAACAAGTGACCTGAGGACCTGGTCAGGCAAGGATCTGTTCCATGTCATATATATCATTGAAATTAATGCATGTTATTGTACATCACTGTCTAATTTATGCCTTTTTTAAGAATAGCCTTCTACTTACCCTTTCCCTTCACTCAGCTCAATTAATAAGATCCCATATTAATTTTAGTTTTATTACATACTAGGGGCCCAGTGCATGAATTCGTGCACCTTGAAAGGAACTGTGGGCCACAAGGCTGTGGTGGGCACAGGGGTGGGTCTCTGCCTATCCTCTGAGCCTCCGCCCAGCCCCTCCCACTGCTGCCCTGCTGCCCTGTCTGCTGGCAGTCCTGCTTCTGCCACCACTGCTCCCACATGCTGAGGGCGCCTGCCCCGCTCTCACTCACTGAGGGCGCAGAGCAACTGGGGCTGGCTCCAGCAGCAGGTGCAAGCAGGGCCGGTGTCATCAGCGGGTATGAGCAGCCACTGCTGCCTCGATCATCCCTCAGGAGCAGGGGGAGGTGGAGAAGCACTCAGGAGAAATTGAAGCTGGCAGCTGCCACTCACACCCGCTGACAGCAGTGAGTGATCAGGACTGGCAACGGGCACTGGCAGCAGGTGCGAGTGGCGGCTCCGGCACCAGCTGTGGGTGCAAGTGGGGCTGGCACCAGCAGCAGGTGTGAGAGGCAGCTTCCAGCCCCAATCGCCCCTCAGGAGCAGGGGGAGGTGGAGAATCCCTGAGGAGCAATTGGTGCCGGTAGCCACTGCTCGCATCGGCTGATGGCGCCGAGCAATCAGGGCCGGCACCGGGCACCAGCAGTGAATGCAAGCAGTAGCTCTGGTGCTGGCAGTGGGTGTGAGTGGGGCCGGCACCAGAGGCAGGTGCGAGTGCCAGGTGGGACCGTGGCGTGTGGGAGCAAAGAATTTTCAGTAACCACCAGAGGCTTGCCCCAATGACAGTGACCGGCACCCCGCCTTGGTCTGGCACCACCACTCACCTGCTCCACCACCCCACCGTGGTTAATGCCCGCCATGTCCTGCGCGCTCACCCCTTGGTGGTCAGCACACATCATAGCAATTGGTTGTTCAGTTGTTCCACCGTTTGGTCTATTTGCATATTGGCCTTTTATTATATAGGATCTTACAGAGATCATTAAATGAAATGTTAGTGGAATTTTATTTACTTCTTCATGATCTCTTTGGATGCAACCATGAATTTTCACATTCACCCCTCCTTCTCTGTTCCAGCTCTTGTCTTCTTCTCATGGCCTCTTGCCTCTAGCACCTCCACTCTGATTTTCTGTATGCTCTGTTGCCTCTTAGAATTTTGTTTCCAACATGTCTTCAAACTACTAAATATGTTACCCACATCTCTGGGTCCACAGAATACATTTCAGACTCCTTGTCCATTCCCATCTGACCCCAGTCTACATTCTCTAGCCACTTATCAGATTTTCTACATGGGAATTTTTGCATTGTGCTCCCATGTCTTTAGTCACAATCCCCTTTTCCTTTTCGGCTCTCAAACTCTTCTTGTATTTTTTTAGGTATGGACATCCAGAGCACACCCTCCAAGTCTTTGCCCTGGACCCTCCTCTTCTGTGAAATCTCTGCTGTCCTTGGTATAGAATGAAAGGACTCACTTCTGAACATCTGTAACAATCACTGGCAGAAAACTAGAAGTTTTACAGTGAGACAAATTCAAATCCTATCTTTGTTGTCTGGCCAGCATGGCTCAGTGATTGAGCATTGACCTATGAACCAACCAGGAGGTCATGGTTTGGTTCCCAGGTTCCCAAATGATTCTCTCTCATCATTGATGTGTCTCTCTCCCTCTTTCTCTCTCTCTCTCTTTCTCTCTCTCTCTCTCTCTCTCTCTCTCTCTCTCTCTCTCTTACCCTCTCTCCCCCCCCCGCTTCCTTCTTTGAAATCAATAAAAAATATTAAAAAAAAAATACTATCTTTGTCACTTGATATGACTTAATGGGAATAATAATAATCAATATAGTGCACATAAAGCTCTTAGAACAATATGTGACATAGGTAAACAGTAAACATTAGCTATGGCTGTTTAGAATCACATTTTTTTTACTTCTCTATTGTTGTTAGTCCTATTTTTCTCTCTCCTTCCAACTATATGGTTTACTAACCGAGGTCATGGCTCCTGCAAATATTCCTTAGAGTCCTCACTAGCACCTGTGAGGCACTTTGTCACAGGTACTCCATGTTTGCTGGTGGGTTAAGACTGTGTATAGTGCCAAGAGCCATCAGCAAAAGATACCACATCACAACTGGCAAAAAATGTTTTCGTAAGTTTCTGAAGAAGTGACATCTTTTGGTTCTCACCTCAAACTTCTCTGCAAAATACAAGGCATATATCCAAAGGCAAGAAACTGTTATATTCAACCAAATGCTCCAAGTTAAAGTTGAGTAGTTTAAAATAGCTGAACAAATAGGGGAGTATATTTAAAACTTATTTAATTTTATTATCTCCTCTTGTCTATCAAAAGTATGTTTACCAGAAACTATTTAATATGCAGGTTTTATACAATAACATCCATAGTATATTTCTGGGTATGCAACATAAGCAAGTAGCAATAATCTAAAATAGGCTGTAAGAAAGCATACTAATAAATCAGAGCATTTTTTAATTATAATCCCATTGTGCATATCATAAGTATCATTTGGGGTCTGCAGGTCAAAATAAAGAGTAATATCTTATGGTAGATAAATTAGGAAAAAAAAGAAGAAACATTCTGGACAAGAAGATGTTGCTATGGAAACCTTACTCTTCACAAGCCTGCTTTTGAAGGCTCTGCTGCCTTGCCAGACATTTACACTTAACTTTCTTTCAAGCTTTTCATTTAGGAAATTTTAAAAATCATTTTACTGCTGAGGCTTAAAATGTGACAGTGACATTCTACTCTCTAGCCATCTCAAGGTGCATGTAAATAACTTATCCTATGCATGGCTCCATAGCTTGGAAACAATATAGTTTGGGTTGGGGGGGGGGGGGAATCAGTGAGTTCAGGTTTGATTTGCCTTTCCTTCCACAGTGGGGATGAAGGATGAAGCTGGAGCAGGAGCTTGCTTCACTGAAGCAATTCTTGTGTCAGGTCACAGAGCTGACAAAGACGGCTTTTAAGCACGAGCTTAAAGCCATTTTTGAAATATTTCATTGGCACCTAGCTAGCTGAACCCCAAAATCAGTGTTGTTTGAGACAAGAGAAAATGGTGTGTTCACAGAATTCACAAATAAATAATGTGTCAGAACTGAGCCTAGAAACATTTAGCTTCAAACTTTACAATTTCTATTTATATTATTCCCAGGCAACTTCAATGTGGTCCAGCCACCTAGGGGCCTGGTACACTGAGACTTAATGAGGCTTAATGGATTTCTGCACTGGGAGTTTTGTCTGCATTCTCCTGTTTGTATCTTTGCTCCCAGCACTCTGCCCACACACTCAGTGGCAATTTTCTGTGAGGAATGATTTTTTCTCACTTTGGGTCACCATAGTCAAGAGACACAGGCTAGGCTCAGGGGAAGTGGTCACTCTTTGAACAAGATCCCTTGATGAACAACCAACCAGATTGCAGGTGAGACCCCAGACCTATTTGTATCTGGGGCTGCACCATTTCCTACAGTTGTTCTAAAAGTCACCATGCTCCCTGCTTCCGCCTCCCCAAAAGATGTTAATGAGAACCCTAACGAAGATAAGTGGACACAAATAAATTACAAGGTCATTCTATTGCAATAATTTTTCTTTAGAAGGAATAGTTCCTTACTTGTAACAATTTTCATGTATCTTGAGCTTTCTACTAATTATAACCTTCGTATTACCTATAGGAACTTTATATAAGGGAATATATGGCTCCCATGTCATTTTAAAGTAATGGATCCTAAATTTAAATATAACAGAGCAACAGCTTGATATCTATACTACCAAGAGAGAACAAAATGGAAATGAGAACATAAAAGCCTACAGCTTTTTATTGGATTCATAGCTGTAACTGACTCTAAAGTCTTACTCCAAATCTCCTAAAACATGCTGCTTAAACGCTCCCCTGAGAAAATTCTCTGACTTCTTTACACTAATTAACAGCTTGTCTATTTCCATAAAACAGGAGAGGAGTTATAAGATAAATGATATTGAATATAACTGTAGTGATTGATTGCCACATTGCCTAGTTTTGTGGATTATCATTTACTTTAAAGAACCATACTTGAATATTTTGCTGTACATATTGGTTAATTAAATTCATCCCTGAAAAAAAAATGACATTATTTCTTTGGCCTAGAATGGTACCTTAGTTTGTGTTTCTATTAAAAAATTAGATGCTTTTTCTAAAACTAGAATTGACTCTAACTGTAAACTCATATTTATTGTTCAGAAGAAAGAGGCAGTTCACAAGAATATTCTAGTAGAATTAGATCAATAGAATGAGAAGTTTACATAATCAGATGTCTGAGAGATTTTAGATCTTACCAGTTCATGTGCTTTTAACTCCCTTATCATCTATCATAAGGGAAGAGTGTGCATAATTTTGGATCTACCAGTGTAAATTGGGGATACGTGAAGGAAACTACTTAGAAACATGCTACTAGTCCACATTTCTATATTGAATATAAATGACCACTTTATTACTAAATTTGTAACATTAATGGGTTCTTTTTGCTGATTTATCTATTTCCCTCTTTCTAGATTATCTTCATTTTCTCAGTTTGTACTCAGTTGTTATTTAAATTCTTGCTGTTATTAATACCTTACGCCTGTCTGCCACTTAATTCCAGTGAGAAATATTTCACCTGGACCTGTTTCTTCCACATGAATTTACCCGCTGTCACTCCTAATTCACTTACTATCATTTAACCACCTGGTTTCATAAAAGAGTATACTGAAAATATAGACAAAATAAGGACGAAATTATTTTTAAACAGAATTTTACTTACAAGCTGATAGTAGATATCTGTTTTAAAACAAAGGGATAAAACCTATAAATTTAGTATGTGGGCCTGTTTTTGATCTTGTGTCCACCTATCACCTAATCCTCCATCATAAAATGAGGACATTGTATCAGATCAGACATAGCAGTATATGATGTACCTCCCAGTGCAAAGATGCTATGAAAACAAGAAAGTACAGCAAGCACCTATGGGCCTTGGATGAGGATATAAAGGTATAAATTCTATGTATTTCCAGTCTCTAGATGTCATAATCTCTAAAGATTTTTTCAACTTCATCCCTCTCTAGTTACCACATAAGAATGCTATTTTAAATTCTGATCATTCTAAAGAAAAAAATAGTTTAGATTATATTGCCTACTATAAATAGCCTATTATAAAAAAACTAGAGGCCTAGCGCATGAAATTCATGTACTGGGGGGTCCCTCAGCCCAGATTGTGAGAGGGCACAGGCCAGGGCTAGGGACCCCACTGGTGCATGATTGGGGCTGAGGAGGGACACAGGAGGTTGGCCAGCCAGGGAGGGACCACAGGAGGGCTCCAGGGCGTGTCCAGCCCATCTGGCTCAGTCCCAATCAGCTGGACCCCAGCAGCAAGTTAACCTACCTGTCGGAGCGTCTACCCCCTGGTGGTCAGTGCACATCATAGCAGGTGGCTGAGTGGCCATAGTATATCATTAGCATATTACACTTTGATTGGTTGAATGGCCGACCTGACGACAGGTACTTAGCATATTAGGCTTTTATTGTATAGAATAGGTGCCTTGGCTGGTGTTACTTAATGGTTAGAGCATTGTCCTTGCACACCAAAGGGCTGCAGGTTTGACTCCCAGTCAGGGCACATCAATCTCAGGACAGGCTGAGTGCCTGAGACAACTGATCCATGTTTCTCACATTGGTGTTTCTCTCTCCCTCTCTCCATCCTTTCTTCTCTTTCAGGAATCAATGAAAAAAAAATGTCCTCAGGTGAGGATTAAAAAAAAAAATTCACCCTGACTGGTGTGGCTCAGTTGGTTGGATGCTCCTATGCACTGAAGTGCTGCCGAGTTAGGATCCTGGTCAGGGCACATGGATTCTTTCTCATCATTGATGTTTCTATCTCTCTCCCTATACCTTTAATAAAAATATTTTAAAAAATATAATAATTTTGAGAAAGAGATCTTTTACCAGAAAGGAAGAGGGCTTTTAAAGAACATGGGAAGGAAGTAAAGAGGGACAGGTAGGTCCAAGGAGCAGAAAGCAAGTTTGGGAATATGATCATATAAAGACCTACTTTAAGCACACTGAAAAAAACTCAAGGACCATTTATTACTTTATTTCTAACAAATTAATAGATGCACATAGCCAGAAATTTAAATGGAGTTAATTGGCTTTTAAGGAAACAAAGGCAACATTATAAAAAACTTGTGGTTTCCTGATCCAACCTTCTCAGTTCTCCAGAGGAAGCAATTTTCAAATCATTTAAATGATTTTTTTTCTGGTATTTTTCTTCATATTTCAAAATATCAGTGCTCCAGGCTTATTCCTTCATTTATCTACTTTAGAGATCATCTATGACTTCTGGTGGAAGTTGATTAAATTATCTTAAATAACCTCTTCTTTCCCTACCCCATTATCTTAAAGAAATGACAACCTTTGGCTGGAGTGACAGAATTTGCATCATCCAAAGTATCTGTATATTATTTACCAAATAATATATCATGATTATGTTGGTTTTTTTAAACTTTTTTTTTTGCTTTTTAAAGACTTAATAGTACATTAAACCTTATTTGTAATCTCCTAAAGTGGGGGGAAATGAAATACCCTTCATTTGGTTAATGGAAATCACACTGTGATAAATTCATAAAATGAAATATTACTCAGCAATAAAAAGAAACAAAAGGAAAAAATAGAACTACTTATATATATAACAACATGACTGGATCACAATGCATTAAACTCACTTTAAAAAAGCCAGACTTGCAAAGCTACATACTGTATGAATCCATTTACATAGCATTTGGAAAAAGGCAGAACTGTGGAGACAACAAAGTCAGTGGGTGCCAGCAGCTGGGAGTAGGAGAGAAATTAACTATCAGGATAGTAAGAAAACTTTATTGGATGAGAGAACTATCCTAGATCTTGTAATAATGGTCACATGACTGTATGTATTTTCAACACATGCAAATCTATATACAAAGAGGACAAGTTTACAGTATAGATATTATTCATCTAAAAAATTGTTTTAAATGCTTTAAAAATAACATTTAGCCCAGCTGCCGTGGCTCAGTGGTTGAGCGTTGACCTATGAACCAGGAGGTCACGGTTTGATTCTTGGTCAGGGCATATGCCCGGGTTGTGGGCTCAATTTCTGGTGTAGAGTGTGCAGGAAGCAGCCAAATGATTCTCTTATTATTGATGTTTTTATCTCTCTCTCCCTCTCCTTTCCTCTCTAAAATGAATAAAAAATATATTATGGAAAATAATAACATTAATTTGTTGTTTAAATTTCCATGTCCTTAACATTTTTCCTGAACACCATAATATATCCGTCAAACAGCAAGAAATATTTTTAGCAAACACTCAATACCTCAGATAACCTATCAATTACTTTATTCCTGGGGTCCCCCTTTCACTACCTTTAGTCCTGCTCCTCTATGATGGACTGATCCTTCTTGGCCTGGTCCATGGTGTCCATTCACCAATATCCTGATTGGTTATTAGATACCTTATTTCTGGGCTCTGCTGTCTTGCTTTCCATTGTTTACTGCCTTTTTTTTTTTTTTTTTTTTTTTTTTTACCGAAGCATAGATGCATAGATGCCTCCAGAATAAAGATGCAACTTATTACCTTTGGTATACAATACATTTAAATGTACATATAAGTGTAAAGCTCAGGTGGGATAACCCAGATGGGTTTGGATAAAAGACCGAGAACCCAAGGCCACACAAAAAAAATTGGAAAAAAACAATTGTCCAAGATGCTCACAAAGGGACTTCTGGGTGTTTCTCCTGGAGCAACATATTCATCCAGAAGAATGAAAAGGCAGGCCAGGGAGAGGGCTCATCCTCATCACCCCCAGTGGAATCAAACAATTAAGTGTCATCAAAGATCTGTAGGGAAATAAGCAGGATCCTGCAAAATGACTTACGTTTGCTTAAGCCTTTGGCCCCTGGGGAGCTTTGTTCTGCTTTACAAGAACCACATTGAAATCCCTCAGGCTCTGCCTTGTTTTTCCTCGGTGTGTTCCCTCCATCTCTACCTCCTGGAAAGCTTTCTCTTCCACAAAGGCCTGGGTTTATTATTTCCCTTTATTCCCACATGAAATTACCTCCTGATTTCCCTGTCCTCTCATGGCACTTTGTTGATAACTGTGTTTTCAATATATAATTTAAATCCTAACCCAGATGGAGAAAGGTTTAATTTTGTCTGCCCTCCCCCCCCCAAAAAAAAAAACAAACACAAAAAAAAACAATGTTCAATTTCCTTTCCCCCTCTAGGAGAGAAAACCACAACAATAACAACAAAAACATACAAACAAAAAGCCCCACTTACTCACACCCTTTCAAGACAACTGAATCACGCCTTTGAAAATGTAATTTCCAGTGGATGGTGTTAGCACTCACTGATATAGAGATCACTGTGCAAACCGACACGTGCTGGTGAATATGGAGGAAGGGGACAGGTTAAAGGAGGTGATATCTCCAGTTTGATGAGCTGTCAAAGGGATGTTCAAACCAAGACAGTAGGATCCCCAGAAGTCTGACAAGTTGAGGCTGGGTATACTCAAGTCTTGGGCATACATATGCTCATTGACATGAAAATGAATGAGGTTGTCCACTAAGAATAGGAGTAAACTAAGAGAAAGGAACCTAAGAGGGAAACTTGAGAGGTTCAAGAGCAGGCGTGACTACTCTCTGTTTTAGTTTGTAAACTGCTTATTGAGTTATATAGACACTTTGTTAGGAAAAGTCAATACGACAGTTGTCTTTTAATGGCAGTATCTAAAATTTTCTGAAGGAAAAAACGTATGCTTGATAGAATATGCCACTATTATTGAATTCTCTCTCTTGCTGCTTACCCAGTATAATGAGAAAAGGAGTTTTGGTCTGTTGAATATAGTTTGAAAATTATTTTTAAAGGTGCACAAGAGAATTTCCAACAAGAATGAACAGGTAACAACCAATCAAGAGAGCAAAAGCAAATCGGGGTAAGACTCGGGTTTAGCATGCATGAAGGCAGCATCACATTGGCAGTATTTCTTTATAAACAACTGCTTCACCTCACCAATTTGGGCATTTTTATCTCACTCTCCAAAGGGTTATCCTGCATGAAAATCAATGAGGATTTCACAGCAGCTGCAGACTCTTTCTGAGTGTAATGATGTCAATACATGGCATTCTTGTCTCCTGCAATACCAGGTGAATATGCCCTATCAAAACTGCAGAAGGAAATTTGTTTGCTGTGCTGTTGTGCTACTACCTCAAAATCAAACTCAGCAATTCCTTAAAATAGAGACAGACTCATAGATAGAGAGCAGATAGGTTTCTCTGATGTGGGTGGGGGGAGTTGGGGTGTGGGATTGAACAAAAAAGAAAAAAAAAGAGAAAGAACTCATGGACATGGACAACAGTGTGGTGATTTGTGGGGGGTGGGGGGCAGGGATAGATGGAGATGGAAGAGGGTATAGGAGGAGTCAATGACAATGGAAAAAATAAAAATAAAAATAATTGGAGATGCAGAAATGACATGGCATATTATATTATTACTAGAGGCCTGGTGCACGCTCTCCAATCTGGGACCCCTAAACTGGCAGTCGGACATCCCTCTCACAATCTGGGACTGCTGGCTCCCAACCACTTGCCTGCCTGTCTGCCTGATTGACCCTAACCACTTCTGTCTGCCTGCCTGATCACCCTCTGACCACTCCCCTGCCAGCCTGATTAATGCCTATCTGCTCCCCTGTCAGCCCAATTGCCCCCAACTGCCCTCCCCTGCCGGCCCGGTCGCCCCTAACTGTCCACCCCTGTGGGCCTGGTTGCCCCCAACTGCCCTCCCCTGCTAGCCTGGTCCCTCCCAATTGCCCTCCCCTGCCAGCCATCTTGTGGCGGCCATCTTTAACCACATGGGGGCGGTCATCTTGTTTGAGGGTGTGATGGTTAATTTGCATATTACCTCTTTATTATATAGAATGCTTTCACTTGTATTCATATGTATGACCAAAAAATAATCTAACAACAAAATTAAAAATTAAAAACACTAAAAAATTAGCATTTCATGGAATAACACAAGAAAACAAAACAAAGGCTGTGGATGTAAATATGTGACTCTTGCTTAAGGTAAATTCACCTTGAATTGGCCTTAGTCAGTTATAGTTAAAGTGATTTTCTGTTTTGTAGTGTTTCTTTCTAGAATTTCATTAAATATGAATGTCTGTATTAAAAAAAAACAACTAGATTTCAGAAACACCATTTAATAGTTCATATTTTACTATCATTCATTTTTTGAGGACTAACTACTAGTTCCTTCTTGGATTCAATAACCACCTCAATAAAAACAAAAGTATATCTCATATCTCCTAAAACAGGGCCCAATACAGGATAAATATTAAAGAAATAACTGTTTCATAAAACATCTGATAAATTTATTACAATTAGAATTGTTTCTGCACATCTCACCTATTCCACTGACAAAATCCCAACACCTCTGTTGAGCTTACTCATAAATGGGCATCCTGGCACATGGCTGGTGGGAATGACACATGGTCCAGTGCCTATAGATGGGAAATGGCAGGTTAGTGATGCAAGAAGGAAAAGGAGGCAACCACTGGCAGATTAAATTGTAGAAGAGCATTTCCAGCAAGAAGACCAGAGAAAGGGCTATGCAATAGTCTAGGTAGGCATCTACACTAATAAAAGAGAAAAATGGTAATTGGCGTACGGCGATACCTTTTTCATTGGCTAATCAGGGCTATATGCAAATTAACTGCCAACTAAGATTGGCAGTTAACTGCCAACAAGATGGCGGCTAATTTGCATATGTAGGCACAATGCAGGGAGGCGAAAGGGAAAGCAGGAAGAAGCCCCCTGCCACTGACAGTGATCTGAAACCCAGGGGGGAGCTAAGAGCTGGGGGGCAGGGCAAAGGCGGCCCTGGGGCCGCCTTTGCCCTGCCCCCAAGCCATGATCGGAGAATCAGGCGCCTTTGCCACCCTGGCCAGTGATAGCAGGAAGTAGGGGTGGAGCCAGCGATGGGAGCTGGGCACGGTCGAAGCTGGCAGTCCCAGGAGCTAGGGGTCCCTTGCCTGGGCCTAAAGCAAAGCCCACAATCGCGGCGCCTCCTGCTGTCACTGCAGGTCCCCGCTGCCTGGGCCAGACGCCTAGGCCAGAGGCCTTAGGCCTGGGCAGGGGCGGAGCCTGTAACCACGGGGAGCTAGGGGTCCCCTGCCCAGGCCTGACACCTCTGCCGGAGGCCTCAGGCCTGGTCAAGGGGCCGATCCGGTGATTGGTGACCGGAGGGTGATGAGGGTCAACTCCTCTGGCCGAGGCATCAGGCCTGGGTGGGGGCGGAGCCAGGGATTGGGGGGATATGATGGTCCCCTTGCCCAGGCCTGAAGCCTGGGTCAGAGGCATCAGGCTTGGGCGGGGGGTGGCGCAAGCGATCAGAGGGAGATGGGGGTCCCCTGCCCAGGCATGATTCCTGGGCCAGAGGCCTCAGGCCTGGGCAGGGGCCAGAGCCAGTGATGGGGGGAGATGGGGGTCCCCTGTCCAAGCCTGACACCTCTGGCGGAGGCGTCAGGCCTGGGCAAGGGGCCGATCAGGCGATCGGAGGGTGATGGGGGTCAACGCCTGAGGGCTCCCAGTATGTGAGAGGGGGCAGGTTGGGCTGAGGGACACTCTCCCCCCACCCCCCACCCCCCACACCCAGTGCACAAATTTTGTGCACCGGGCCCCTAGTTAAAAATAAACAAACAAACAAAACAGGAACATTTGATTTTTAGCAAAGTACTTCAAAAGATATGTATGAGTTCAATTTTTAAATAATATGATATAGATCCAGGCATAAAAAAAATGAGGAATCTGAAGTTTCACATACCTGGGTCTGGTACGCTTTCCCATGTCGTAGTTGCTTCATTGTGAGCAAGTCAAGTAACTGCTCTAAACCTCAGTTTGCTGCTTTACAAAGTGGGGGTATTATGAATTATTTCACAATAGTTTTTTTAAGAGAGTGTCCAATGTAGAGTATGAATATGAACACCTTCCATTAATTTTGATGGTCATTTTCTAAACAAGGCAAGGGAGGAGAGAGGCAAGGGGATGGGGAGGAAATTGACCCCAGGAACTTAAACTGGAGAAAAAGGATTCCTCTCACTGAAACATTATGTGTACTTATAGGAGTTTATATGTGGCATTTATAGCATATCTGTCAGATTCTGGCCCCTTGAAACCAAGTCAAAGCATCCTTGTAGTAACCTTCCATCTAGGGCTCTACCCTGGACCATTTCAGCACGACACATGCAGGGAGTGGCAGCAAGTCTCTCTTTACAGGTAGGTTGGCTCTTTACTTTTATGCTTAAAGATGTGAAGTAGTCACTGCTATCACTAACTGCTGGGAGGGGGAGAATTTCCCTCATCTGCTCTTCTTTAGTTCTTATGGCTGGGCCAATAATAGAATAATAAAATTGGTATAAGTCTATATTAACAGGAGAAAGAAACCAATTTAATATGGGCACACAGGAGAAGCACAATATGATGCTCAGATCAGAAAATGAGGCTCCAAGAAATAATTGAATGAGGCCCTTTTCACATTTTTCAGACAAAGAAACAATGCATGTGTGAGAAATTGGCAGGACAAAGAAAGTGCTCAATAGAAAGGAATCACATCAAGATTAGGGTATTCTTTAGTGAGGAATCTAAACAAAGTTTGACCTTGGGCAGTAAAGGAGTAAAACGATTCGTTTTATACACACACCTTTTCGGCTTTGGATTTTATAAAAGAGTTATAACTCTTTTATAAGAGTTGATTTGGTTGACCTTTGATAAGGTTGTCCCTCAGTCCTCTAGCAGTAGGGAGGGCACTATCCCGGAGATTTCCTTCCTGCTTTTATGGGACAGAGGAGCGTCAGAGAGCAATCCCTGCTCCTGCAGCTTTTTAGGTGATTTCATTTTGACATTATTAATATGCCACTGGCGGATATCTTGGGCTGCCTGCTCTGGGCCCTGGCACCACATTACCGGAAGGCAAGCTACTTCAGAATGGTTTTACTTGAACAGATTCCCAGCGATATTCCCCAAAATGTGCCACCAAGAAATCCAATCTAATAAGGTCTTGCTATGTTACAAAGAACACAGAGAGCGGAAAATCACTTTATTCTGAGCTGCTTACCTCAACCTCAGAGCCTTTAAAACAAGGTACATGCTTCCAACCACAGGACGGCAGGGGTTTTAATTCAGGTCAGTGCTTGCTTTTACCTCCACCTTATTAAGAAGAAAAGAGAAACCGAATGTAGAGGTTACTCGTTGTTAACCACAGGGGAACGGGCTATCTTGCTGAGGGGAAAGAGGCTCTACAACCATTATTCATTTGCAAAGGCTGTAACGCTATGGACTAGTTCAGTTTCCCGAAGTTTCTACTTCCTAATGCCTTATTGTACAATGTATGTGATTATGCCTCCTCCCCACCCCTTCAATACCCACAGGGCATCTCTATAAGCATATGTTCTTTGGAGAAACTGTTTGAAATGATCTGTCTCTTAAAGCCTTGCTGTGTCTGTAACATATATGACCATGCTGTGTGCTGTGTGGTGTGATCTGTGTTCTGGTGCTCTATTGAGTTTCATAGCCCAACTACACTTTTCTCAAACACAGTGGAGGGACACCTGTATCAGAGTCAAGAGAGTGTTTACTAAAATGCAAATTTATGGACCCCACCCTAGCTTTTTGCATGATAACCCCACTTGCAAATGACAAAATCATGCACCCAGTGCTTGGAGAGACTCCCTCTTTAAATTAGGTGAGAGCCCTTCTGAGCAAACTTCACAACGTGCCTAGGAAGACCCTTGGAGGGCTGGAAGGAATTACCAGGGGCAGTCAGCGATGCTCTCTAAGCAGCAGCTGACATGAAATGCATTTGTGCGTGTAGGCTCATGTATTATTTAGGGCAGTCTGATCACAAGAAACATCCTTTACACAAATCCAGAATGCTACTTTGACTTATGTTGAAAATCTCCCGGGTGCAAAGAGAATAATGTGCATGCCAAAGCTAATTTCCCTTTGCCTTTTAGCACTGATTGTGTTAATGTGGTTAAAGGGACCCAGCGTTCCACAAGAAGGAAAATAAATAAGGTTCTAATTATAACTTTTCTTGATAGACTGATTATACAGAGACTTTGCTGGCCATTCATGTGTAGCAGGCGGGAATGAGTATATCTTCATGGCCCAGCTTGCTCTTAATTCCCATGAAAGGCTACCAGTGGAGATTCTCTGGCAAATTAAAAGGGAAGCACTCCAGCTTTGGCATCTGTTTGCTCAAGCAGCTGTCTTGGAGGAAGGTGTCAGAGTGGGAGGTGGACTGCTTGGCGAGGTAAGGGTCATGGCTGATATGCTAGGTTTCTCACAAATATTCCAGAACTTGCAGCCCGATGTAGTGAACACTAGCTTCAGATGGCTATTTAAAGTATAAATTAAGTAAACGGAAATAGGATAAAAAAAATCCAATTCCTCAATAACACTAGATACCTTACAAGTGTCAGCAGCCACATGTGGACGGTGGCTACTGTATAACATGGCATCGGTAAGACGTCGCCTTCATCTCAGAAAATTCATTTAGACAGTTGGGGCTCACATGATTTTCTAAGTAAATAGAAAACTTCTCAAGGACCCCACCCCCAAAGCAAAGTAGGATAAGGATTTATTTACTGTTTGTTTAATGAATTAACTATATCAGTATGACACGTTCATCTTAAGCTAGTGCATTAGGATCTGGCTACCCTTGGTGGGAGAGCAGGGGAGGGGGATATTTCATTCTAAAATACTCATTGATATCTGATATGTACACAGGAAGAATTTCATGTACCACTTCAAAAACCTTCCCAACTAAGCATGAGAGTTAAATATTAAAGATGTATGCAATTGGGTCACATAGCATTAGAGCAAAAATGATTTTTTTAATTCTCAATCACTTTTACTTCAGTTTTTTCTTCCATATTCCTCTTGTGAATTCCTCCTTTCTTTTATTCAAGCCCATATCATTTTTGCCTGTTTCTAAGCCTTCATTTCTGCTACTTCCTCCTCTTAACATTTACATCTTTGAAATCCATTTTGTCCTTGAGTCCTTTCCTTAAAAACATTAACCCATGGTGATCTATTCTCTTTTACTATTATAGATTAATTTATTTACTTATTAGTAAACATTTCTTTAAAACCCACTATATCATCACCATAAGAAAGACAATCCTTTAGGCCAAGAAGACTATAGACTAGTGTAGGAAATAGGATGTTAACCCCTATTTAAATATCCTATTGTCTTCTATGACAGATGAGTCAAAGGGTATTATGGGAGCACAGAACTGGGGAAGCCAGAGCAGCTATTATGCTGAATGATGTTTCAGACAGAGAGACTGTCACACACACATGCATGGAGGCATGAAAGAGCAAGGCAGGCTCACCCTGTTGAGGCAGGAGTGGACAGTGATGAAGCTGGAATGGCAAGCATGCAGCACAATGTAAAGGGCTTGGGAATCTAGCTAAAGAGTGTGAATTCAAAGTTATGAGCAGACAGACAAGACTATAAAAAGTATTACAAAATGTGTCATACATATACTGCAATGTATCTCAAGTTAGGTCAGAAACTCATATCTGAACATTAAATGTTCCAGGAAGAGGTTTAACAAGAGACTATTTCCCATTATTTTATATGTAACAATTTATCTCATTACACATAAACCTTAACCCCTTACCCAATTTTCTAAAATGCATATGCATTATTATAGACCTATATATAAGCAATATATATATTTAGCTAATGTCATACTCAATTGAAAGCTTTTCCTGTAAGATTAGGAGGAAGATAAGGAGGCCCACGCATTCTCACCACTTTTATTTATCCTAGCCAGAGCAATTAGGCAATAAATAGAAATAAAAAGCAACCATATCAGAAAGGAAGAAGTAAAACTGTCTCTATTAACTGATGACAGTATATTATACATAGAAAACTCTAAGGACTCCACTAAAAAACTGTTAAAACTAATAAATTTAGTAAAGTAGCAGAATACAAAATCAACATACAAAAATCAGCTGTGTTTCTATACACTAACAACAAATTACCAGAGAGATAAGTTAAAAAAATCATTTGCAATAGAATGAAAAACAATAAAATACTTAATACACCCAACCAAGAAGAGATATTCCTACATTAGCACAGAAAAGATGGATTACTATCCCCAAACACTGGAGGAAGGATGAAAGACATAACTAAGGGTGAGGTTGAAGATTGCAAACTATTAAAGATTTACTTGTAGAAATGTTTACCAAGAGAAGTGTTCATAATTTGGTATTTCCTTTTGCTTTTTTGTTCATCTTCTCCTCTCTGTTACACACCCCTTTCAGCCCATGAATTAATGAATGGTGAAGGAATCTCACAAGTCAATGATTACTAACAATGGTATATTCAATATTTTCCTGATGGTGATGAAGTAATTGTTACCTGAAGGATCAACTATCTCCTAGCTGAATAAAAAAATTAGAGAAGAAAAATTCTGGATTGATTCCTGGTTTTATGCCATTGTAATTTAGCTCAGTTTCTCTCTCTCTCTCTCTTTCTCTCTCTCTCTCTCTCTCGCTCTCTCTTTCTCAAACCTTTATAATTAAAAAACAATTTCCAATTCACTTTTTCTCTACTAAGATCTATTGGATAACTTAAAAATCAGTTTGTTGTTTCAGGAAGTAAAAATTTGTGTGCTGATTAACATAAAGAAATCTATAAAGTTTAATTAGGGAAAAAATGAACAATAAAGTTTTATTCACCCTACTAAATTTTAGTGGATAATGCACTGCTTTATTTTCCATAGCTTGATTTCTTTGCAATGTTAAAAAGTCTTGAACATTCTCATCAGAGAAGCATGCTTTAACTTTGCATATGTTGAGTGGTGGAAAGTAAAACAAAAGCTTTAGATTTTTTTATTTTCATTTTTTTTCAATGCTTAGGGTTAATTTAAGCAATTGTTCTCAATATTTATTTTCAATAATTTATTATACCCAGCCTATTGTTTTCATTAGCTTTCCTCTGAACTTTAGTAGAAGACTTTGGTGGACAGACGATAGACTTTGGTGTGAGATAATAGAAATATCTATCTATCTATCTATCTATCTATCTATCTATCTATCTATCATCTATCTATCTATCATCTATCTATCTATCTATCATCTATCTATCTATCTATCTATCTATCTATCTATCTATCTATCTATCTATTTATTTCTGCCCCTAGTTCCTGGCCCAAGTCTCTTAAACCCTAATAATGTGCTAAGTGATAAGAGCATCAGGAGCATCTGTTGTTCTAATATTTGTTCTTAACCCAGTTCTTGACACAGGGCTCCTGGAACCCTTATAATTTACTGGGTGATCGGTGTATCTTTTGTTATAATAGGTGGACTCCTGGATCGCTCCTAGATGAGAGCCACATAATTATTTGGTCACGAAAAAGTCCAAACCATGATTAGAAGCTTAGAATTGTTAGGCTCTCTTGAGAAGGGCTACGAAAGGAGTTAATGATGGATCATGCCTACATTAAAAATTCCACTGGTATGGTGTTCAGAGAGCTCCCAGGTTGGTGAGCTCATCTATGTACCAGGAGGGTGATGTGCCCTAACTCCACTGGAACAGAAACTTTGGAGAACCTCCCATACCCCTCAGTCTATGTATCTCTTCATCTGGATGTTCACCTATATCCTTTACCACATCCTTTAATAAACTGGTAAGTGTATTTCCTTGAGTTCTGTGAACTATTCTAACAAGTAATTTAACCCATTGGGGAAGAAGAACCTTTGACTTGTAAGCAAGTCACCAGAAGCTGTGTGTAATGGGAGTTGACATCTGAAGTAGGGGCAGCCTGTGGCACTGAACATTTAACCTGTGGGGCATGGCACTATCTCCAGGTGAATAATGCCAGCATTGAGTTAAAATGTAGGACACCCAGCTGGTGTCTCACAAAATTGTTTGGCGGGGGAAAAACCCCCTCACATTTGGTGACCAGAAGTGTCTCAAGTGAATTATGTTTGTTCTGTGTGAGTAGTAATGGCATAGAGGATGAATATTACTAGGTTTATTCAACATAGAATGCAATTCTTTTAAAGCAGGGGTGGGGGAACCTTATTTTTGCCAAGGGCCATTTGGATATGTATAACATCATTTGCTTAATATAATGCACTTAATATAAATTTATGTTGCTATGAAAAAAGCTCCTGGATTTACTGAATTTGAATTCCACCTGAGATTGCCTTAGCAGGGTCAGACCAAATGATTTTCCTGGCCTTATACAGCCCATGGGCTGGACGTTCCCCGCCCCTGATTTAAAGTTTATTCAGTAGCTTTCAGGCTAATGGGCATGTATAAGCAGAATGATTTGAATAAGGAGAAATTAGTAAGTGGAAATTGACTAAAATTCATCTCCCATTATTCAGTATGTAGGGGACTGGAAAAACAGAAATTTCTTTTTTTAAAAAAAAATATTTCTATTGATTTTAGAGAGGAAGGGAGAGGAAGAGAGAGATAGAAACATCAATGATGACAGAGAATTATTGATTGGCTGCCTCCTGCATATCCCACATGGGGGATTGAGCCTGCAACCTGGGCATGTGCCCTGTCTGGGAATCTAACCATGACCTCCTGGTTCATAGGTCAATGCTCAACCACTGAGCCACGCTGGTGGGGCATTGTATCCACTTTTTTAATAAAGGATTGAACCCCATACCTGGTCTGTAACCAAGGTCCTATTCACTGAACCTCCCAACCACATTGGAGTGGGAGAGCTGGGGGCATGTTTTCAGTTCTCCCATGTTGATTACCTCCCTCCTGCCACATACATATCACATCTTAGTAAACACTCTAGTCTCATCTTTCTTTGTTTTCATATATTCAGCCTTTAAAAATAATGAATACGCCAACCAAAAATTTGCACAGGAATGTGATGCTCTCTGCGTTAAGTGTGAATACCCCTTTTTTCCACATGGGCCTGTGTGGGCATGAGAAAATGTCATTCCCTGGCACAGAGAAAGGCAAGCCCTGCATGCTAATATTACTCCGATAGCCTATGGAGCAGTGACTGCGCCCTGACTGCTGACACCAGCCTTCCAACGTGATTTTCTGTATCTGCTGCTGCTTGGTTAGTTCAGAACATTGCTGTGCCCACACTGCGTGACTATCTCTGCGGCGACGCTGATGGCTTGGCTCCCTGCCTGACTCCACAGCCAGCCGAAGGGCAGGGCGAGCATGATCATCCGGGTGTGAGGTCAGAGCTGTGATTGCTTAAGAATCACAAAGCCCAGAACAGACAACTTGTTGAGAAGCTTCGATCCCCCAGCCCCTCTTCAAAACCACTCAAGCTGATCACAACTAGCGCAGGAGGACAGCACTCCCTGTTGATTTAAGGTGTTACCCCCTGGGGCTAGTATTGTCATCAGAGATTTCCCTCACTCACTAAAGGGAGAATTATGGAACTAAGGACAAGTTCTCAGCACTCAACCAATCAGGAAACTCAATGGAGAAAAGGATTTTTTCCCCCCTTTGGGTTGAAAGGAGATAATGCCCTGAATTTCTCTCTGTAAAGAAGAAAAGGAAAGATTAAAAGGAAAAAGGTTTCTGAAGGGTAACATAATTGTACAGAAAAGGAGGAGCGTTGGGAGGGGAGGCAATATGACCTCAGCTACCTTTCTGCGGTGCTTTCTTGGGAACACCCCACTGCCCAGCCTTCTTCCTAGAAGAGCTTGGCTTGTTTTCTGGACCTTCTTTAATCCTTGACCTAATCCTTTTGTGAATCAAAAGGTAGGAGCCAAGGGTCATTTAAGGAGTCTGTTGCTTTCTAGAATGAAGTTTCAAGAAAGGAACTGCATCTGTCCCAGTCACCTCCCTATGCTGGCTGTCCAAAAAGTATCTGGCACACAATAGTTTCATAATAAATATTTGTTGAATGAATGAATGTGTTATTAGATGCACCCACCTTTAATTATGTTGCATTTTTGCTTTAAGAATGCATCAGTCAAGGCTTGAAGCAGGCAATAAAAAGGGAATGGAGGCCTGGTCCCATCATTCAGCCACTAAGGCTATAGGAAGAGACTGAGATAAAAAGAGTGAAAGAGAATTGGTAAGTGGAGGGAGGTGATGAATATAAGGAAATTAAAAGGCAAAGAGAACACATTTCTTCCTGAGTCAGGCTCTACAAGTGAACATTTATTGGATGAACCAGACTATAATCCCATGAATGCTGCTCTCCTCATTCTTAAACATTTTATCATTATACTAGTGGCCCGTTGCACGAAGATCCGCACAATAGGGTTTCTTCCCCAGGCTGCCAGCACCAGTTTTCCTCTGGCACCTGGGACCCAGGCCTTTGGTCTGGCTGCAGCAGCGAGGCTTGGCTTCTCCACTCCGGCTGCTCCTAGCCCCTCTTCCCCCCCCCCCCAAGATCCTCAAGCGGAGGCCAGGGCTGGCTGGAAGCCTGGGTCGCCCCCGGCAACCCAGGCCCCCAGCTCCTCCTTGAGCAGAGTCCAGGGCCCGTTGGGAAGATTGGCTTCCTCCGTTGCCAGGAGCAACCTAAGCCTCCTGCTCACTCCAGCTCTGTGGCCGCCACCATCTTCAGTCTTCGCTCCGTGCCTGCGTATGCAAATTAACCGCCATCTTTGTTGGGTTAATTTGCATAGTCGCTCTGATTGCCTGGTGGGTGTAGTGGAGTGGCGGAGTGATGGAGTGATGGTTAATTTGCATGGTATTCTTTTATTATATAGGATTCAGGAAGAAGCAAGTGGCCAGAATAATGGAGAAGTGAAGGGAGAGGGAAAGTGGGAGAGAGAAATGGGGTGGGGGAGAGAGAGAGAGAGAGAGAGAGAGAGAGAGAGAGAGAGAGAGAGGTCTTCATGAAAACACTGTCTGAATTATTCCTACAGTCAGCAGCACAGGCGGCTCTCTGACACTCACCTGGATGCAGATAACCTACTACTAAACCTCATTTCTTGTGTAGCTATTTGTGGTTTAGGTTTATTGGATCTTAATGAAACACATTTCCATTTTACCAGAGCTTAAGCCAAAGCTGGTTCTAGTGATGCTTGTGAAATGATGCAAACATGGATTCCTCTTATTATACCCAAATGCAAGATTTAACTTTTCTCCCTTTGCAGACATTCTCCAAGAGACAGCATTTTCTCTTTTATCTGATTTTTGCCCCGCCCTTGTGCCAGATTTAATTTAATTATTGGATCAACACTTTTTATCTCTGCCAAGAAGCCCTAAGGCCAGTGGCAACATTTTTAATAAATCAAAAGGATCAAATGAAATAAATAAATTATTTAGGTGGCAAAGGGCAGAAAAGTTCCAGATGAAACTCAGAAAGGCTCTTGGCTCAGCTCAAATTGGAAACTGCATAATCAGCAATTTTCCGGAGGTTTTCAGGTTATGAGACGAGAGGTTTTTTTTGACATTGCACTAATTATGGCTGGAGTTAGAAAGAAACATAAAATAGCATAAAGAAAAAGCAAAAAACACTGATTGGAAAGTTGGCCACAGCTACCACTCTCTGACGCCTCATTTCTCATGACAAACACCAGAGAAGTAGCTCTTTGTGGTGAGTTTGTAAGACTAGGCAGTTTAGGAAGATCTGTCTCTTTTTTTCTTTTTACCATAGCCATTCCTTCTTCTTGGGGTAGGGTGGGGGAGGGGTTCATGGGCAAATGTGGTTTGATGACTTTTTATTTCTTTTAAATGTGATGGTGTGACCTTGAACCATTTCTTATCCTCATTGTTTAACCAACACATACACATACACATACTATTTAGGTACTACAAACGCCCAAGATTTTAACTCTGTGAACTCATTAGCCATCCAGTGTGCATTAGCTCTTACAAGTATACAGCAACAGCAGCAGCATAGTTCCATTTATTGCTTCTCAAGCACTGCCGTGTTTAAAAAATTTTTACCATCTGTTCTGGCTTAAGCCAAAGCTGAATTAAGAGGATAAACTTTTGCTATTGCTTCTGTTACTGTTGTGATATTATTATATTTTAGGAATTGGGAGGAGGTGAGAAGGCAAAATACATCTATATAAAATCTCTAAAAGAATAGGAGATGAGATTTCTCCCTTAGCAACTAGTGAAATTATTTTTGAACTTGTCCATGAAGTCTACTTCCTTCCTCCTTGATAAGTTCCATCAGAAGGAAGTTGAAATGATTCATGAAACTATAAGTAAAGCCATCAGTCACGTATTGATCAAATATCTTCTGAGTTTCAATATTTAACTAGGCTTTGTGGTGCTTAATAAAGGGGGTGTCAAACTTAAATGTTGCCCTCAATGAACTCACATTGTAGTTGGGGTTGACGAGATGTATGTACATGGAATAAATAGAAAAAAAAAGACTGTCCAAATGAGAAGAAAAGGCATACAGACACATTAACCATAACAGGGGCTATGGAATAGGTTTATAGCACTATTAGGTCTTACATGATACTTAACACTTTTTAAAAATATTTTTTTATTTATTTCAGAGAGAAAAGGAGAGATAGAAACATCAGTGATGAAAGAGAATCATTGATCCGCTGCCTCCTACATGGCCCACACTGGGAATCCAGCCCGCAACCTAGATATGTGCCCTGACTGGAAAGCAAACTGTGACCTCCTGGTTCATAGGTTGATGCTTAACTACTGTGCAATGCCAGTCAGGCCATAATACTTTCTACTAATATTATTTAAGCTATGTTGGTACTACGTATACTATATTATTGGCTTTCTCTGATTTTTATCTGGCTAACCCAAAGAGGAATTCTATGTGTCTAATTTAAAGGTACATGGAGAAATTACTCTATGGAATCAGAGGTTATGTAAAATATCTTTTTTGCTCTATCTTAATCCTTGTTGTCCATTAGAATCAAATAGAGAGCTTTTATAAATTAATAAATGTATATATTATTTAACTAATAAATTAGTAAATTAACTATTAGAAACATAAAATCCCTGAATTCTACCCAAGACCCCAGGTAAGGCCAGGGCATTAGCTGTCTTTAAAGTTCACCAGGTGATTTTAATGAGCTTCCAGAGAGTTGAGAATCCCTGAGTTAATTAGATCCAGATCTTATTATTTGAATTAATCCCTTCTCTCTCAAACTTGTGAATCAGTTTTTCCTCTTCTAGGTTTGCTAAAAAAATCAACAATTCAAGTGCCTGTCAATAATCAATGATATAATATGGGCAAATAACACAATAATTAATAAATAATAATATAAGAATAAACTGTATTTCACATACTCACAAGTCTAAACCTACTTTTGCCCTGTATATTTAAAAAATTTTTAACACCCCACAAAATGAACTATTTCTCATCTTGAAGCACTCTGTTCTCTTAGATTTGATGACACTATGTTCTGGCATTGTTCATACCTGCAGGGCTGCTACTCCTTTTCAGTTACTTATCCACATCTATAAATATCTGAGATCCACAGAGCTTGTTCTTATAAAGCCCCTTTGCTTTTCTCTGTAACTTGGTAATGGCACCTACTCCCAAGGCTTTAGATATCCCAGGTATGGCGGTAACTCCTAGATTTAAATGTTTCGTTTTGAGAATTCTCTGAGTTCAAATTCATTCATTCAATTGTTTATTTAGTATCTTTACTTAAATGGCTCCCAGTGTCATAAGTTTAATGTAGTCAACTCTGACTTTTGGAGATTCAAGATAAAAATATACCTCTCCTCAAACCTTTCCTCTTCAAAGCAAATGGTCTCGCCATTTGCCTACTTTCCACATACACAGAATCATCTTTGCTTTGTTCTTTTCCTCACCGTCTTCCACATTAAACCCATCAGCTGGTCATCTACATTTTACCTCTAAAATATATTTTGAATCCATGCTTTTATTTCCGTCTCTACTGTCTCTACCCCATCTCCTCATTATACCACAACCTCTTTTTTTTTTTGTAGATTTACTGATTTTTGCTTTGTTAAATTTAGAATAAGATTTAAACCACTAAATATGGTCTTCAATGCTTTGCATAGTCTGCCCCCATGGACTCTTCAACCTCATGTCATATCATTCCCCACTACTGCCTATCCATTTCTCTCCAGGCCTTCATTTGGAATTATTTGTTCCTTTCCCAGTTGGTACTCATGGGCAAATACATGGGCCTAGTTTTTTTTTCCCTTGGGGATAGTTTTTTCTTCAACATTATTTTTTCCGGTCCTCACACAAGGACATGTTTATTGATTTTAGAGAGAGGAAAGGAGAGAGGGAGAAAGGGAGGGAGGGGGAGAGAGAGAGAAACATCAATTGGCTGCCTCCTGCACAAGCCCCAATCTGGGATTGAATCCGAACCCAGGTATGTGCCCTGACCTGGAATCAAGCCTGAGATCTTGTGTAAGGTATGATGTTCTAACCAACTGAGCCACACCAGCCAGGGCCCTTTAACATTTTTAATTATTATCATCAATTCAGCTTTTTATTAAGTCAGCTTTGGTAATTTATATTGCTTTGGGACTCTTTATTGGTAAATTTAAAAACTTAGGTAGAATGGACTAAACAACTCCTATCCTCATATCTTTTTTCTTCTGATGTATTTATAATTTCGTTTCCTTTTATAAAGATTCCTAATATTGTTTCTTTTTAATCTTCTCTCCTTTACCTGGACTATTACAGAAGTTTTAAAATTTATGACTGTTTTCCAAAATCACCATCTGAGTTAATTAATCCTCTCTATTACTTATGTTTATTTGCAATGTAGCAGGCTGTCCCACCCATATCCTCTTGGGTCTTATGATTGTAGTGCCATTGCGGGTCTGAACCATGTGATTTCAACCATCTTTAGATGATTTTTTTTCTATTTGTGCCAAATTAGAAGGATACCTGGTTAGTTTAAGCAAGAGTTTTTCCAACAACTAGCAGTCACCAAGAGACTAAAAAGGCATATTGGTCATTGGTTATTATTCTTTCTGCACTCAATGATGTCACATGCACCCTTGAAGAGATCCCGGACAAGAATCTATTGCTTTCCTTTGTCCCTCAATGCATAATTCCTCTAATATTCTTTGCATGAAGTACTATTTCTCTTGCTATAAAAGCCTTTTAAAAGTCTGTATAGGCGAGTCATCCCACATTTTCATAATAACAAATATCAAGTTGTAGTGTGTGTGTGTGTGTGTGTGTGTGTGTGTGTGTGTGTGTGTGTGTGTTTGGGTTAAGATTTAATGCATTTCTTGTGGACTGCCACAAAGGCCATTACTAGTCATTTGCACTATGTTTGTAACATGTATAAGTTGAAGACATTTCCTATAAACAAAATTTCAGCTAGAGGTGCTAATATTTTTAAAAAGATAACAAGAGATAAAAATGTAATTAATGTGAGTGACTTCACTCTCTGTTCTACTCAATGAGCCCAAGCCTAGAATGAGCATGAGACAGACATTATAAATCTGATTTTCCCTCAGTTATCATTCTCATATATTTATTACATGTTCAGAGAAGAAATAAAATATGGGTTTCCGTTACAACATGGTCCTTAAACACAAGGTAACCTCTACATTTTTTTCTTTTTTCTCAGAGGAAAAGTGAATTCTTGCATTGTCGGATAAAAATTAGCTATGTAGAGAAATAATATGTAAATATTAGTAAAAATACCAGTGCTAAATCAACTGTATTAATTGAGTCATTCATTTAAACAAAAAATCTGTTGACTAACCACTACATGCTAGACATTGCCCTTCTGCCACCCACTTTAAAGCAATGATTTTATCTGATAAATAGCAAGGTCAGCTGAAAGTTTTACATCAGAGAGCTGGAAAGAAATCAAGTTTGGAGAAGTAATGATGGCATCACTAATGGGTACATTTTGTTTTCTATTTGCAGAGTCTATATTTCTTGGCTATGGAGACAGAATATTGGAACTGGAGCCAGGGGACCAGGGTGTTAGTTCCCACTCTGCTGCTAACAGGCAGTGTAATTTCAAGTGAGTCATTTCTTCACTTTAAGCCCCGATTTACTCATCTACAAAATAAGGAGTTAAAATCTTTTTTCAGCTCTCTAACCTGTGGTACTAAATTTAGTTCCCCTGGTTTCAGGAGAGACAAGACCTCATATATGAGATATTGATTTATTGCTAGAAGTCACTTTACATTTGGTTTCTCAAGCTTTTTGGTTCTCATTGTTACCATTTACAAAATGGAGATAGATATAAATCCCAATAGCATCTACCTCACATGAAGACTCTAAAGTTAAAATAGAATATTAGATTGGAATGTGCTAGTAATAAGAAATATCATTATGACTAACACATTGCTCAAATGCATAATTACATTGACATTCTTTTGCTTCATCATTCTCTCCTTAACTTCTGTTTTATTAGCTAAGACCCACATACATGTCACTGACTTATTTCTGAGTATTTGGGCTTCTACCCTTTGTTAGCAACCCTCAAAAGAGAAAATTTGGGCTATTTGCCAGTTACCCAAGAAATGTTTTGTAACATGATAAAACTAGAAAAATCTTGTTGAATTATCATGGATTTCTATTAACAACAATACTCTTCATGTCCTTATAGCAACAAAATAAAATAATAATTAAGAGCTGGCTAGTTAATTTGGCTAGTTATCTATTTTTTCTGAGTAATATTTCTGAAACCATTTAATGATCTCTGAAACAATCCTGATATGTTTATTGTTGGTATCGTCTACATATCATCTTCATTATCTATATTGAAGGTTAATATAAAAATTGAGTGAAATTGTATTTGTGATAGTATTGTGTGAACCATAAAGCATTCCATCAATGTTTATAATTAACTATTAAGCCAGTTAGAAAATTTTAACTACATGCTTCAGTTTTCCCAACAAATGACTACATTCAAAGTCTTATCCACAAGTGCAAATTAAGTATTTCATTTTAAAATTATAAATTATTACATAATGAGATACTACTCAGTCATAAAAATAGAAGGAAATTTTACCTTTTATGACAACATAGATAGACCTGGAGAGTATTAGGCTGAGTGAAATAAGTCAGTCAGAGAAAGACAAGTACCATATGTGGGATCTAATGAACAAAATGAACTAAGAAGCAATAGAGAGAGAGAGACTCACAGAGAGAGCGCAGTCTGACAGCTGTCAGGGAGCAGGGGCTGGATGAGGAGAAGTGGAGGGATTGAGCAAAAAAGAAAATAAAAGATAAAAATCTCATGGACAAGGACAACAGTGTGGTGATTGCCAGAGGGACTGGAGAGAGGGTTGGAGAGGGTATAGGGGGATAAATGGTGATGGACAAAGACTTAACTTGGGATAGTGAACACACAATACAGTGTACAGGTGATGTGTTGTATAAATTTGCACCTGAAACCTGTATAATATTTTTAAGCAGTGTCACCCCAATAAATTCAATAAAAAGTAAAAATCAAAGCAGAAGTTATCAGAAGGAGCATATCTATGTAAAAGTTTTGTCCAATAAAGAGATTTTGAACATTAATGCTAAAGCATTGTGAGAGTTTTGATGATGATAAAAGTATAGAGAAGAAAAATTTGTGGCAAATAATAGACAAGATTTTACCAGTATGCGGGATAAAATTGGCACAGAGCCAAGCAAGATCTTAAAACTCCAGCTACTTATATTACCTATAAAACTTTAATTTTTGTCAATAGTAGATAATTTGGAAAAATATTGAAAGGCAACCAAGTCAGTTAATATTCTGGACTTAATTTTCACCAAGAGACAATAAAGTACTAATGTGGTGATGGAAGGGAAGGGAAACTTTATGGAATTTACAATAGAGAAGGAAAGGAACCTTGAGTATAGGGCAGACATGTGCTGTGGGCTTTGGGAGAAAAATTTTTTTTTTTAATGGAGAGAAAATGTGTTATCCAGTAACCCAGATGATCTGGAGGTAAATAGGGCCAAAGATAAATGAGAAACTCCAAACAGAATAGAAACTCTAAAAAATACAATTTTATAAATAAGACCTAATAGGAATAAATGAGGAAACAGCCCAGGTAATTGTGTGTTTGGTTTCAGAGTTCTCTATAGCTCACATTTAAAAACCACCTAGGAATCATGGATGTCCTATTCTTTCCTTTTATAGGCAGGAATGAGGGTTAGGGAAGGTAAAAGAATATAGCTTCTTATAAAGTAATGAAGGTGTTTTTGTACCATTGATAGTGGGGAAGAGCATGTAATACGAATAGAGCCACAGCTGTCTCGTAATTATTCACCATATTAACTATAGATAAGTTTTCGTACAGACCATGGGAAACTGGAGGGTGAAACAAGACTGTAAAAAGATAAGATGCCTCAATGGGTCCATTACTCAGGAAAGAAATACATTTCAAGAACAGACAGGACATGCTTTGATTTGGTTGCTGTGCCCAGAACCTGACCCTCTCCAAGAATTTTTCTCGGGAACGCTAACCATTCTCCGGGCCCAGGAACTGGTGGAGCTGTTTGTAACATCATAGATTAGCCACCTTGTTATCAGATTTTGAGCTCCTGAAGGCTGGACTGCAGACCCTACCCTCCACTTTCCATGTTACACTTGCAGCTACAAGTAGCTGTCTTCTCCCTTGTGTGTACATAACCGACCACTGGTGAAGGGGGTGAGAGCAGAATTCAACACTGCCTCTGCTTCATTTGGCTCAAGTAGTGACAGGTGGCCTCAGGCCCATTGTGTCCAGTTTCAACATGACTCAAGGTCAATAAGAAGAAACTCTTTAGCATAACTGGTTTAAAATTAAGTGAACAGGTAAGGTATCTTATTAGGGTTGGTTTCAGGGGAATAACACATGCAGTATGACGTCTGATTTCTTATTGTTGTTGTTTTTGTCCATACCTAGGACCAACAGAAAAAAAAGGAAACAGAGAAAATGAAACTATATCTAGAGTATAAGGCCTCTTGGATGACTGCATCCATTTTTTTCCATATAAAGAACTTGAAGCATTCCCCTACAGAAACCCCTAACAGCCATGCTTTAAAACACATACCAGGTATCATGAAGGTTTCCATGTCCCAGGAGGAGCAAAAGCAAAGAGGCTGAAAGGACAGAAGAGGAGATGGGAAGGGTATAAAGAAGTGAGAGGCGTCTTTGTGGAACACTTTCCAACATGCAAGGGAAATCCACATAGACACAGGCCAAATGTGTGTCTGTAGGTGAGATCTTGTACCATACAGAGTGTATGTGGGTAAGATAGCCAGACCAAAGATATCCTCCTCCATCCCATCCCCTGACTAAGTAAAATTCAAATTTATCACTGGGAACATGAAGTAAAGAAGTTTAAACCTTTTCCATGACCACCTTTACCCCATCTACAGAGGGGTTCTACCGCATGCCCAGTGGCCCTGGGTTATGTTTGAGGAGACTTATATCTGGGTTTTGGATCTAAGTTACTGAATGTGATAGACTCTGAGATAAATTTTCCTACTAGAACTGAGAAAAGGATAGATGTTCCTAGACGACCGCAGTTATGGCAGGAAATAATTGCAAGATGGCTAGAGACTAGATGTCCTGAGAAAACCATCGCAGAGCCACAGGGAAAATAAAGATACTTCTCTGAGAGCGGAAACACATCCTCTTGGAGAATGTAAAGTTCATTTCAATAGCAATTTTACTAAACAGATAACTGAATGCATTGAGTATAAGTAAATGCACTAAGTTACAGATGCATAAGAAATGGTATCATCTCAGCAGATGATCCATTCATAGATCCTAGCATTCACCATTCTGGAGCACAATAACCAAATGGCTTCCACTGCACATACTTGAAATTGTTTGCTTGAGAGCTTTCTCTGGACCACAGCACAGAGTCAGGTTGCAAAGCCACACGAAGTACTTTAGAGCTATCACCTCTACCCATTTACCCCCCTAGCAGCCACTTACAACAGACGGACAGGAGTAGACAGATAAATATCCCAATTTTCTTAGCCCCCAGACAGGAGGATTCTGTAGTATTGAGCCTCTGTCACCCGTAGCAGTAACCTGTAATACAACCTTAATGGGATTCTTTCTCTTTCCTAAGTCACTCCCCTTATGCCCCGTCCAATGCTCCTTGGAATCACCTCTCTGAAGAGCATTCTGATATTGAGAAAGCTTATTGGATGATGGAAGGAAAAGTTCATTGTTGTGGCCTCCTGAAAATGTTACAAAATAACAGAGCATTTGTTGGAAATTCTGTGATGGGCTAAGCAGGTCAGGAAACATGTATACCTAAGTTTCTTGAAGTCAGACTCCAAAGAATTATGCTCAACATAAGTGAAGAGTAAATGATCTACAGATGCCCTTCCTTTTTTTTACAAGTGTATCTGTCCATGTCAAGACTAAATAGAGTCCACAGAATTTTAATGTAAACATTAAACATTCTGGTTATTTTGACATTTTTAGAAAACAATAACTAATACTAGGAGAATGAAAAAAGAAAGTTTTTCCCTGATTTTAAGAGTAATACTTAAAGAATATTTCAAATTTTGTCTACAGTAATGAGCTTAAAAGAAAAATTAGAATTATTAAAAAAAAACAACAAAAACAAACAGATGGCCCTAGCTGGTTTGGCTCAGTGGCTAGAGCGTTGGCCTGCAGACTGAAGGGTCCCAGGTTCGATTCCGGTTAAGGTCACATGCTTGGATTGTGGGCTCAATACCCAGTGGGGGGCATGCAGGAGGCAGCCAATCAATGATTCTCTCTCATCATTGATGTTTCTGTCTCTCTCACCTTCTCCCTTCCTCACTGAAATGAATAAAAAATATTTAAAAATATTTTTTAAAAATAGATGCTCTGTGGCCAGTTTTTAGGAGTTGTAATAATTAATAAACAGCATTACAACTTAAACTAATTCCCTTGCTCAATAAATTTGCTGAGGGTAACATTAGGGAGTAAATTACCTGTATCCTGATTTCAAGGCAACTTAGTTTCTCATGATCTACTGGGTAAGATGGATACACTGAGTGAATTTCCACTTAAAGGCAATGGACAAGTTGATATGCACCATTCTAGTCAGTCGATATATATTTTGCCTATCAACCTTAGCAATATTAACATTTTGGACAGAATAATTATTTAGGGCAGGATTTCCTGTGATTTTAAGTTGTTTATCAATATCCTGATCTCTAACCAGTAGATATCCTTAGCTCCTCACCTCAGTCATGACAACCAAAGCTGTGTCCAGACATTACCAAATATCTCCTCCCACCCCAAATTCACCTCTCAGTTAAGAAGCATTGCTCAGCAGGAATCTTTTGGGACCGGTCTCATATTTTTCCTAGTGAACATATTTTCACTAAATGTGTATAAAATTTGCCAGTGATTTTGTATGAGAGGATATTGTGTGAGAGAACAAGGTTATGCATTTATCTCAACTAGTCAGTATTCAAATCCAATACAATAAATCTCTTGGATCGATATAAAATCCTACATTTACATTCAAATAATACATTTCACAGTTACAAGTTAAAGGAGACCTATCTCAGAAAAAAATCTGATGATTTTAGTCAATCACAATTCAATATAATTCAAATAAGTATTATATACTTTAAAAAATAATGAAACCTTAAGTGTCATTAGAGAGAATAAAGTTCAAATCAAGGAAAGTGATAAAACCCATTGTAATTTGGTCATAAAAATACTGTGATTATTTCCGTATCACATTTTGAGAAGAGCAGAGGTTCAAGAGAAGGGTATCTACACTAAGAAAAGAGAAAGATGCAAATTGACCGTACCTTCACGATGCCCACCAGTCAATCAGGTGTAAGTATGCAAACTGGCCCAACAAAGATGGAGGGTTAATTTGCATATGCAGGTGCCGAGTGGCTGGGGTGGGGCAGGACGCAGGCGTTCCGCCCTGCCCCAGGTGCTCTGGGCTTCTGGGAAGGTGGAAAGGTGGCTACAGCCAGAACGAAGGCAGTGCCAGCAGCTAGGGCAGGGGTGGGCAAACTTTTTGACTCGAGGTCCACAGTGGGTTCTTAAACTGGACCGGAGGGCTGGAACAAAAGCATGGATGGAGTGTTTGTGTGAACTAATATAAATTCAAAGTAAACATCATTACATAAAAGGGTACGGTCTTTTTTTTTTTTTAGTTTTATTCATTTCAAGCGGGCCGCATCCGGCCCGCGGGCCGTAGTTTGCCCACGACTGAGCTAGGGGAAGGAAGGCCCATTCTTGCATGAATCTTCATGCATCAGGCTTCTAGTTAAGATTATAAGATGTTTAGCAACCATACAGTTGGAGTACTGACCAAGGGAAACCAGAATGTTAAGAATGGAGAAGAAAGAAAATCCAGGCATGGGTGGAGGGAAGATGATGATATTGGAATGGCTGTCATGTAGAAGATGGAGTATATTCTATTTTTCAGGAAGAGATCAGAATCAATGAGTGGAATCTATAGGAATCCAGAAATAAGAAGTCACAACCATCTTATTATGAGATAGATTGCCTTGCAAAGAAACAAACACTTCTTTTAGCTATGGCTTTGTCTGGGAAGTTATAAAAGTGTCATCTATACCAGAAGAATTATTAACTCAAACCTTTAAAGTATTCTTAATTCTAAACATATAATTTTAAAATAATGCTTTCTTAGTAGATGCCCAGAAAATTTTATGTTATAATGTTGAAGAGGTAAATATTCTTTTAATTATTATATTTTAATAAAGTTTTGAACTCTATTCAAAGCATTAATTACATTACATTTTTTAATTCTCATGATCCTATAAATTATCTCATTACCTCACTTTTACATATGAATAAACTTCCTATAATTGAGTGATTGCCCAAGGTCCAATAGTTATTAATTTTCAAATGTAGGATTCAGACATAAAATGCCTTGATCTAAATTCTGTGCTTGTGACAGATCACTATTGAGTTGTTTTATTTAACTGTTAGAGCACATTGTTCTAAACAGTAAACATTTGAAATATCACAAACCAGAAGCATTCAGCAAGACTTATTTTATTTATTTCTATTTTTACTGGACGATCAATACTGTAGCTCCATATTCTCTTATTTTCAAAGAATTATTTTAAGCCCTTAAGGAGGATTGCTTAGTGGCACCTTATAAACTATCACCATTTCTTTCATAGGGATAGGATTCATGTAAGAAACATCAGATGCTACCACCCAAATATCCAGAATTGCTATCTTATGAGAGAGAATGATACTCAATCACAAGAATACTCACGGCAAAAGTACGTAGATGTACTTATTACAGTTGGTCCAGAACCGCTCAACCCCCTTGATAAAATCATTATCAAGAAATGGTCAAAGTGCTTTCTTTGTATAACCCTCATGAAGAGCAATTTTCTCCTTTAATTTAATTTTGAGATTAAGTAGGTATTTTTATAGTCTACCTTTCTCTCTCAAATATTGTTGACTTCCAAAACCTGGATACTTTTGGTGGCTGGGATCTTGCTGCATATTAGATATGTACAACATATCTTCAAAATACTTAATCAGTTGTTCCAATCCTTGGATAAGTTTGTCTTTGAATGACTATCAGGTTGTTCAAGAGAGTGGATATATGGCATGTTATCTTTATATCTAATGTCTCACTGGTTCTTAGCTTTTGGGGAATTTTGAATCATATGACCATTCAGGAAATTCTTTTGACCTCTAGTTTTTGTTGTTGCTGTTTTCCTTACTGATATTTGTGTGACAGGTAAAAACCAGTGTCTAAAAGTAACCTTACTATGTCTTTAGGGCAAATTTTTATTGGGGAAGAGGAGAAAAAATAAAAGATATTCATGAGGTCATAACATTGGGATAAATAAACACTAAAGAAAATATAATGAGTAACATTTTGGATCAGGTTTTAGTCGTGCTTGGTTCTCAATGAACATCAAACTAAAATAGTTTCTAAAGAAAAATCATCAACTATTAAAGATTGATAGAATAGAATAGAAACTGTGTTGGAGGCAAATCGAATATAATGAAAAGCTGACCAAGAAGCATAGTTTAGTAAATAGCATAAAAGAAGACATGAAAAAGTAAGTAATGAGGCATGCCCTTTTGAGAGTGCACCATGCCCTTCTCTTGGGCACATACTTTTTTTTAAACCTTCGGGGACTGCATGGGATTTGCAACCAGGGGAGCTGTGAGCAGCAAAACCCTGGCACCTGTCTCCAAGGCCCCTTTTCTGGCTTTTCAGTGAGCCAGTAACAGCCCCACATTGGCACATTTCTTTCCAATAACATTTCTAGAGACCAACACAGCCCTGCCTGGCCTCTCTCCAGCTGCTTCTTCTATCTTAAGCCCATCCTTGTTCCACTTTCTCTAGCTTTAATCATTGCACTCTCAAAATTACACACACACCCACCCACCCACCCCCACACACACACACATACACAGAGAGAGTAATGACAATATAGTGTCCCACAGATCCTTAGGTGAAGAAAGTTTGAAAACAAATGTGGTGGATGATTATTCAAGGTGCATTTCTCTTACTGTTGTTTAGAGGGTGGGTTTTGAAGTATAAAAAGGGAGAAGTTGCTTAGAATCACTTTCTTTGTTTAACTTTTTAATATGCAATATATTTTCATATATGTTTGCAAGCACACACATACATATGTAAATATATATGATTGAAAACTGAGTTTTCCTTTAGAAAACATGTAAAATTTTAAAAAAAAAAATCTCCCTTGCACATCTGAACTGTTAGCATCTGGAACATATGCAGTGATGTTCTACCACATGCTTCCCTCACAAGGCTCTGCTGATCTGAATAAAGTAGCCAATCCTACTTTGTCCCCTCTTCTCTTTCATCCGTTGATTTCAGCCTGGGCATATTGATCCCAGATTTTCTAGGTGATTCACAAACAGCTCAGGTTAAATTAACTTGAGGACAGTGTTTCGAAATGCAGAATCACTCTCACTTTTTTATGCCTGTTATTAAGCATTGTTTCCAGAAGATCAATCTTTTAATTACATTGAGCCTCCCTACTGGTGGTTCTCAGTAACAAGAAGAGTATTGTGCAGGAATTGAAAAAATTAAGGGGTGGAAATAAAATTATAGCACATTGCCTTTGCAAAAGCAATACCTCAAAGGTATTGAATAGTATCTGGTCTTTATCAGTATATCTGAGGTTGATCCTATAAGCTCCTTTAGGGGTTCACCTCTATGAGTTCACATTTGAGAGAAAAAACGTATACTAGCTATATGCTAGCACTGTATGCATGTTGTGTAATGAGAATTGTATCAAGCATGTTAAATATCACATACTATGAGATTGGCTCTGTTATCTTTCCCTATTCTAGAAATGAAGAAACCAAGGCTCAGTGATATTCATTAGCTTGCCTATGGCCTTAGAATAAATGGCAAAGTTATGTTAAATTTACTTCTATCTTACTGCAAAAGTAATGGTATTAAATATTATTTTATGTAAACATTTATTTGACTATTTTAACGCACTTCCATATTTTTACATTTTGTATGGTGTCACTATTTCTTGTAAGTAGAAAAAAATAGAAATAATTCCTAGCACTTTGCAGATGAAAAACACAGAAACACAGAAAAATATAGTGGCTTTTAAAAAGCACATAAAAGTATACAAAGAACAGATATATATTGAATGTGTTTTTAGTTTAAGAGATATTACACTACAAATTCTTTGCACATCTACCCATTGTGCACATCCCCTCCCCACCCCCTTAGACCTGGGCTGGCCTTGGTGACTTACTTGACCAATGTGATGCAGTGAAAGTAATGTTCTTATACTTCAAGAGCTTTAAAAAAGCTCTGTAGCTTCTACCCAGCTGCCGTTCAATTACTCTGGGGGAACCAGGTTCCCTGTGGAGGGCTACTCAGAGACTACCATTCCATGAGCTTGCTGTATGCAGAGGCCACAAAAATAGGAAAAATGCCTAACCAGACCTAACTATTCTCACCATCTCATCCCAGATACCAGACAAGTAAATGAAGAAAACATTTTGGGCCTATTGGCCCTAACAGCTGCAATGTGGAGAAGACTGCAAAACCCAACCAGCAGCCAGGAGCAAAGCCCCAGAGATATTTACCTCAGGAGAGCAAGCCCAGACATTATCCAGCCCTTAGAGCCATTCTGCTCAGCCCTAGTCAGCACCACGGAGAGCTCACAGTTGCTCCCAGGAATGTTAGAATGTAATGCTACACTGCTATCTCTCAAGTTTAGTTTATCTGCCCCAGAGTTGAAGTGTTTTATTATGGGATTTAAAGGTTTAGCTCTTGAGCTACAATACTAGCCACAGGTTTCCAGGGAACATTTTCCTGAGACACTCAAGGCCATGTCCCCAAGCAGATTTTAAAATCAATTTCAGGCTTCCATTTCCCTGTGAAGTTACATAAGGGGCACTGATTCCCACTGAATTTTAACTTCTCCTCAGACACTTCTTTTATGATTCGGTCTTGTCTGACTGTGGAAACCTTAAAAAATTGTGGGAATCAAGGGACATGACAGACTTATGTCTATTTTGAGGAGAGACATGTTGAATGCATGAATAAGAATAAACTTCTGGTGATGGAAGGTACATATTGCATACTGTCATATCTACCAGGAAGTTTTAGTACTTTAAGTATTAATAGTGTGGTTTGAGGTGCATTTTTCTCTACATGACCCTGACCCTGCTCCCTTTGAATCATATTGCTATTTTTCAGGAGTCACTTAGGCTATGGAGACATTTTGGTGGGGTGGGGGCACATCAATCCAAAAGGGTCTAGGAAGTAACCCTCTTCTTAACAACAACAACAAAAAAGTGAACAGAAATTCTAGGCAGGCTTGATTTCATACTTCTAAGCATCTGCCATCCACCCATAGACTTATGAAATCACCCACAGAGTAATATCTAGTCACAGGAGCTAGAGAATATATTTATCTGTCACTTTTAAATTCTAACCTTTGAAATGTCTAGGAGCTATTTTTTTTTCTCTCTCAGATTGGATAAAGGGCTAAAGAATAGCTCCATGTTATACAAAAGGAAAGAAAGAAAAGATGTGATACCATTTCACCTTTGTTATCTCTTTATGCTGATTTGAGTCCCACTGAAATACAAGCTGGGATGAAATAGCAAGTAGGAACTAATGCCACTGGAAGCAGAAAAACAGACAATGCAGAATCTTTAAGGACATTCCTTTAGAGACTCTGACCTACATGGAGTTAAATTCTAGCTTCTCTTTTCTTTCTGAGGATTTTGGATACAATTTTTGGTGTATTGTTATTTGATTATAATCCTCCCCAAATACCTACTAGTCATTTATAAAAAATCTACCTAGCTTTATGTGAAGTGAAAGCAATACCTATAGTGTTTTGAAATACTGAATGTATATTAGGCCCCTGAAAAGTTGCTGATAATAAGAACATGGATAAATGTGTGTAAGAACATTCTAGACGAGCAAACTTCTCAAAGTTACATGGCATATCCCATAGCAATTTATTCTAGTACGTGTTACTAAGGATTCACAGAGGCGCCAAGCACTGGGAGTGAGAAATATGTAGCTGAGGAGAGTGAGAGAAGAAAATATGCTTTCTTGCTAAATATTAGCTTCATATCTAGATAATTGCAGCCGAAAGTTTAAACCTCATTGGCCCCACCAAAACACCACACAGCAAATGAACATTTTTTTTTTCTAGCCCACAAGTAAAGAATAACATTTAAGAATACTATGACTAAATAGGATCTTAAGAAATGTTGGGCTGTAGGATCCCAGAGGGAAGGTGGGGGAAGGTGGGTGGGTGGGAAGAGATCAACCAAAGAACTTGTATGCACATATGCATAATCCATGGACACAGGCAATAGAGTGGTGAAGGCCTGGGGATGAGAGTGTAGGTGGACTAGAAGAGGTCAATGGAGGAAAACAGGGGACATATGTAATACTTTTAATAATAATGATTTTTTAAAAAAAGAAATGTTGAAACACCCAGCTGGTGTGGCTCAGTTAGTTGAAGCATCATCCTGTATACTGAAAGGGTTGTGGTTTCTCTTTTCTTTTCTTTTCTTCTTTTTTTTTTTGGTTAATCCTCACCCAAGGATATTTTTTCCATTGATTTTTAGAGAAAGTGGAAGGGAGGGAAGGAGGGGGGGGGCGAGACGGAGATAGGAGAAAAAGAGAAACATCAATGGGAGAGAGACACATTGCTTACCTGCCACATGTGCCCCTACTAGGACTAGGGACCAAGTACATGCCCTTGACCAGGAACTAAACCCGAGACCCCTTGGTTTACAGTATGATGCTCTAACTATTGAGCAATATTGACAAGGCCAGGGCATGGTGTGGTTTCAATTTCAGGTCAGTGCTTATATCTAGGTGGGGTTCTATCCCCAGTCAGGGCACATATGGAAGGCAACCAATTGATATTCTTTTTCACGTCAATGTTTCTCTCTCTTTCATTCTCTTTCTCTGATTCTCTTTCCTTCTCCATCTACCCCCCTTTATAAAAATCAATAAGCATGTCCTGTGATGAGGATTAAAAGAAATAAAATGTTGAAATCAACTGGTTCTTTAAATATAGTTTACTGTTTTTCTCAAATGGTGTCCATGAGCACAAGCTGGTCTAAAACACAGGTCTCTCATGTTCATTTAAGACACTTTCTAAAATTCAGATTTTAATGTACATTCAAAAGCTCAAAAATAAATATAGTATAGCCACAATTACTGATGTAGGCAGACATCAGTATTTTAAGGGTTTTATTTGAAGGGTGATGAAAAATATTACTAGGAAGAGTAACTGGTCATTTCGATCCGATTTGCAAACAACTAGATTATCTCCAGGCAGTATTATAGTTAAGTTTTCTGGCTGAGTTAAAAGATAGTCTAGTTCTCTTTTCCTGAGAACAATGACCAAAATCTCTAATATGTCCCACAGGTCCTTGTAGGAACTGAGATATGTACATATCTCCAGCCTGTATTTGTATCACTATACCCTTCTCTCCTATACCTGCACCCTCTTAGCCTTCTTTTAGTCCTTATAATGGTCCATTCACTATCCTGAAATAGTTAGTTGGAGCATATTGCTTCTGCCTCAGAGAAGGTAAATTTAACATATTAAATTTCACTATTCCAATATAATATTGTATTGATTCTTTGCCTCTTTCCTTTTCTACCACTCTCCACCCTGCCATTTATATTAAAATATAGATGCAAGATAAATAAACACTGTGTTACTTAAATCATAATATTCTAGATTAAGAGACAGTAACATTGTTATGTGGCAAACTCAGTCTTTAGGGCAGCCAATAACAAGATGAAGTTAATACTGTACTTTATGGCCACTCTAGTAAGGATCTATCTGAGAACTACAAAGACTGAACTTGGATATTGTGACAATATATTTTCTCTACAGTGTAAAACAGAGAATGATTTATTTCAAGTTGCCTAAAGTACTTTCTGTATGGCAAGGCAATCCAGTAGTACAAATTATACACACTATAGAGGTGATAATTACCAGTGTTTAGTCTATAATTAATCAGTTAGCTGGTCATAAAGTATAGGTAGAACATTGTGTGATGTACATACTATTTTTGATATGCGAGTCCCTGCTGTTATAGGAGATAATTTTAAGTCATACAGTAATGAACATTTATAATTTGAATGGCTAGAAACTACTGGAATTTCATTGGTGAGGAAAATACAAAATTTACTTTATGAGTACATTTAGGTAAAAATGTGAGTTGACAAAAAAGGAAAATAATGTAGCAAGTTGCAATGGAAATGAAAAAAAAAAGTATAAAATTGGGTTGTACATAACTAAAATATTAATCTTTTCATTTTTGCCTTAGTCCCAGATACATGGGACTACACTTTTGGAGGTCACAACCAATCCTTGTCCAACCAGCTTAAATTTCCATTGTCAGTCAAAGCTGAGCTTTTTCTTTTAACTTTCTTGGTAAGTACATATCTAAAATTATGTTATGTTGGACATCATGTTTATCTTTGAATCCAAATTGAAATTTGTATCTTTGAATGTGGTTGGATTTGTTCCCTTCTTCCAAGTGAGAAATCAAGCAAGAAGTGGGTGAATTACTCAATCTGTGGGAGCAGAAGGATCTCTTACATAACATTTTTGTACATGGAACAAAGGAATGTGTGTGTGTGTGTGTGTGTGTGGTAACTAATATTACTGAGATTCTGGTCTAACAGGTGGTGAGGTAAGAAGGTAGGAAAGAGGACAGATAGGGAATATGTAGGCAGTGGCTGGAGAATCAGCCTAGTCACGAGTGAGTACTAGAGATTGTTTGGACTTTTGTTGTAGATCAAGGTTCTGTGCTCAAGGCAGCTTTTTAATACACAACACTCTAGTATAGGGTCCATGTTTACTTAAAATCAGTGGGCTAGGTGAAAAAACCCGCAGTCTAAGTGACAGCCCTATGGCCTCTGCCCACAGAACATCCAGGCCCTAAACTCTCTGTCATGGTGCTTAGCTCCTACCCTGAGCTGCCCTTTTCATAGACTCTTCCATCTGGACTTCACATTCACATCCTTCAATTTCAATGTCCTCAAGTCACATTGTTTGGTCTCTTATGCTTTCATAAGACCAAACTTTTTTCCACATTCTTTCAACTCACTCCATATAATCCTTCTACTCCTATCTGTGGCCACTGTTTTTTTAAGAAAAAGCCCAAGTTATTAAATAGTTACAATAATAAAAACTGTGTGATATTGGCTAAAGGTTAGATGCATAGATCAAGGCAACAGACTAGATAACCCAGAAATAGCCATACAAATATACACAACTGTTTTTTCACCAAAAATTCCCATGCAATTCAATGGAGAAAAGCTACCAGTTTTAACAAATGGTACTGGAGCAAGCACACTACTATAATTAATAAAAAGAAAGAACCTTGACCTGAGTCTCACACATAATACAAAAATTGAGTCAAACTGATTCATGGACCTAAATGTAAAACATAAAACCACATAGTTATCATGAAAACACAGGATGAAATCTTTGTGATCTAGAAGTTTTATGCAAATTAAAACCACAAGATATCACTAAATATCTATCAAAATTGAAAAAAATAACAAATAATAACACCACCAAATATTGGTGAAGGTGCAGAAAATCTGCATCACTCAGACACCGCTGGTGGGAATGTAAAATGCTACCTGCCGCTGTCCTGGGAAAGATTAATATTTTTTTGAAATGAAACAAGCACCTACTATATAAGCAATTACACTCCTGGGCATTTATTCCAGAGTAATAAAACCTTAGGTTCATACAAAAACCTGTACATACATTTTTATGACAGTTTTACTCAAAGAAGCCAATAATAAGAAACAACCCAGATGTTCTTCAACAGGTGAATGGTTAAACAAACTATGGCACATCCATAACATGGAATACCACAAGGAATACAACAAAAGGAACATTTTACTAATATACCCAACAACGTAGATGAATCCTGAGAATTATGCTAATTAAAACTTTAATTCCAAAAGCTTATATATGTTTCAATATATATAATATTCTTGCAGTGACAAAATTCTAGGTATGGACAACAGATTTGGGATATGGGAGGGAAGAAGGACTTAGGTGTGGCTATAAAAGGGTAACGAGGAAGCTTTGTGTTGATGGAAATGTACAGTATCAATGTCAATATCTTGGTTATGATATTGTATATGGGAGTTACCAATGAAAAAACTTGAGTAAGGGTACACAGGATTTCTTTGTATTATTTCTTATAATTTCATACAAATCTGTAATAATCTCACAACTTAAAAATATTAAAATTCCTCTGGATACAGTGTGGAACATAGTTCTAGGAAAGCAAGACTTTAGCAAGATGAGGTAGTGAACTAAGGGAGAGGAGGAATGAATGCAGTTTAAGTTAAATCACTAACCATGGTATTTATGAGGACTGTCCCCATTGGAAACATATAAAGTTGGTAGAATATAGCACTTCCTGAATGTTTGGGTGTGGAGGAAAGAAAAAGAAGGTACTCTGGATAAAGTCCAGATTTGGGAGTTGGATAATTGGGTGGAAAATGTTGCTGATAATCACTGAACTAATTCATTTAAGAATAGAATCAGGTTCAGAGAAAGGAGATGAAGAAAAGCAGCCATGTCAATTAAATATATACACAGAGAGAATATGGAGAAAATGGTGCCACACCTTCTACTATTGCAGGAAGGAGGATGGTACATAACATTTATCACAAACTATAACTGCTGCTAATATTCACTCAGCTTTGTTTATTTTCATTACAAGCTGTATTACCTAAATCACAGATGTTTGCAATGAGTGTTAAAACTTTGTGTCTTGTTTCAAAGATCTAATTTTAATTTACATACACTAATGAGAGCTGTGAATTATATTGTACAGAGAACAATCAGGTTTTGATGTTGAGTAATCATCTTCATTTCACCTACTTTTAAATATGCATTTTATATGTTATGTTTTCATTAGGCACACATGGTATTAATTTGGTACGTTGAAAATTATATATATATAAACACATTCCTGACACACTCTAGACAACCATCCCTGACCCCCCGCACACCGGCCCACCTCTACTCATTGTATATGTATGCCTGATGCTGTGGGGAGAAGGAGTTTCATCTCCCATCATCAGATCTCTGCTAAGTGCCCTCAAACCCATGCAATAGAATATCTAGTGCCTAAATATTCCAGCTCATTTCATTAGTGTGTAATGAGAGAAAGAATGAGCATCTAGAAATTGCAGTTCTCTCTGAAAGGCATAATCTTCCATTAATTTCAGATGAGAGCTTACTGGCTCTCAACTAAAATACACTGCTGAATTCTTTTAACCTAAAGAAAAATAAGGGTAAGACCTTAAATTTGGGGAGCTGATAAAGATGATTTGGACAACTACATATTCTTGGATCAAATTCAAACATATTCTGACCTAATTTTTTTAAAAAATGAAATCACCTCATTTGTAATGGAGAGAGCAAAACATTGCTGCTTGTATTTCCTATTGTATTTTCTCCCTCTGCTGGCCAAGTGCTACATCAACATTGAAATAAATAAACCAAAAAAAAAAAAAAAAAGGATGTACTCCTCTGCACAGTATAATTAGGCTCTAAAACTGGGAGTGTATATTGTGAGGAAGTGTCATAGAATGTCTTTTTTATTTTTCTCACCTTCAGTGCCCTTAAGAATTCTCTACAGTCTCCCCCCAAAAAATAAGACAAAACATTCTGCCCTTAGGAAAGATGTATATTAGTCATGTCCACCTTGGTGTTTTGAGCCATCCACTTCCTGGAAGAGTCCATTCAATTTCATGAACATTTATTGGGTCTACATGTCTCAGGTGCCCTAATTGTTGCTGGACATATAAGTAAATATCATCCTTCTCTATCCCTCAGGAACTCACAGTTTAGCAGGAAGGTAGATCCATAAAGAGTTAAAATTCAGCATAAATGCTGCAAGTGAGAATCCCATAAAACAACAGAAAATTACAGGTGAAGAAGGAATTTTGTAACCCGAAGAGTCAGAGAAAACAAACAAACAACATACAATTATGATTCGAAGCTTAAGGATTTCGCTAAGGAGGATGTTTTGGGATGGTGAAATGGCATCGGCCAAGGTATGGAGGGGTGAAGCTTCATTTTGGAGTGATGAGTAGGTATGTGGCATGGAGTTGGAGTTTGTGAGTCTAATGCAGGGGTGGGCAAACTTTTTGACTCAAGGGCCACAATGGGTTCTTAAACCGGACCGGAGGGCCAGAACAAAAGCATGGATGGAGTATTTGTGTGAACTAATATAAATTCAAAGTAAACATCATTACATAAAAGGGTACAGTCTTTTTTTGTTTTAGTTTTATTCATTTCAAACGGGCCAGATCCGGCCCGCAGGCCGTAGTTTGCCCACGGCTGGTCTAATAGCTGGAACCCAAGCCAGGAAATTAGGTTTGTACCAGAAATTGAAAAGCCTATATAGACATTCTAATAACTTGAGACCCTGTGTTATCCTATACAATAAAAGGCTAATATGCAAATCGACCGAATGGCAGAACGACAGGTTGCTATGATGTGCCCTGATGACCAGGGGGCAGATGCTCAACACAGGAGCTGCCCCTTGATGGTCAGTACGCTTTGCTCAGCCAGAAGCCGGGCTTATGGCTGGTGAGGACAGCGGCGGTGGCGGGAGTCTCTGCGGGCAGCACTAAGGATGTCCAACTGATGGCTTAGGCCCGCTCCCCACAGTTGTCAGTCGGACATCCTCTGAGGGCCCTCGGACTGTGAGAGGGTGCAGGCTGGGCTAAGGGCCCCCTCCTCCTGAGTGCACAAATTTCGAGCACAGCGCCTCTAGTAGCAAACAAAAGAGCACAACTAATTTTAAGCAAGCGCTTAACATGAGTATCTTACATATTTGCATCTGTGGCTTGATTTTGTTCACTGGAAAGGAATTTACAGCCTAGATAAGAAGGAGGGGCAGAGTTGGATGACAGAGACTGTTTCTTGAGCTACTACTAATTATGGCGGGTAAAAGAGCTGTGGCCAGTAGCATTTAAGGCTGGGACTCTGGGCTTGGCTGCTGTTTTCTGTTTATTTATGTTCAGCTTTCAATGACTTAAGGAAATAAATTCATGTCAATTTGACAGCAGAAGTGAGAAAGATAGAAGGCATACTATCTCCAGTAATTCTATCAATGCCCAATGTGCAAGGAAATATGTTTTTTAAAATGAAAGTAGGTTACTTCTAATTTTCTAAAGGACAGTTTTAGATGGGTTGATGCATAAATAACATGATTTGCTCTGGACTGCACAGATCTCCATTTGCTTCAGAAGTTGCACTTTTTATTCTGTGCCGTATTAAAAAAAAATTGTACCATGTAAATGGAAATGAAGGCAAAGCACCTAAGCTCCTGTTAAATTAATTTTCTAACTCTGAACATGGACTCAGTGTCACTGACAGGCCTGGGGAGGTTTTTTGTTTTGCTTTGCTTTTTGTTATTTTTGCTTTTTTGCTTTTTTCCCTGAAGCAGCAAGATCTTGCCACACTTCCAAACAGTGAAGTTACTGTTTTATTGACTCCTCTCCTCTCCTTCTTCCTTCCTTCTTTCTCTCCCTCCTTCCCTCCTTTTTTCCCTCCCTTTCTCCCTCCTTTCTCTTTCTCCTTACATAGCTAATATCTTCCATAGTTAAATTAGTATTTTTTTTAACATTTAACATTATTTTGTATTAGTTTTATGTGTATAGCATAGTGATTACAGTCATATACTTTACAAAGTGTGCCCACTAATATTTCCAGTACCCACCTGGCACCATACATAGTTATTACAATATTATTGACTATATTTCTTATGATGTTCTTTAATTCCCATACTATTTTTAACTACCAATCTGTAGTTCTCAATCCCTTCATCTTTTTCTCCCCCTCCCCCAATCCCCTTTCTTCTGGCAACCATCAGTCTGTTTCTGTTTCGTTGTTGTTTATATTGTTCTTTAGATTCCACATCTAAGTGGAACCATATGGTGTTTGTCTTTCTCTGACTGATTTATTTTACTTAAAATAGTACCCTCCAGGTCCATCCATGCTATTGCAAATGGTAAGATTTTGTTCTTTTTTATTATTATTAAACTAGAGGCCCGATGCATGAAATTCATGCAAGAGTAGGCCTTCTTTCCCCCGGCTGCCAGCACCAGCTTCCCTCTGGCACCTGGGACCTGGCTTCCCTTGCTGCCCTGGCTTTGTCCAGGAAGGTCGTCCAGAAGAATGTCTGGTCTAATTAGCATATTACACTTTTATTATTATAGATAAGTATTTTTCAGAGAACCAAACAGCCTGTGAAGAAACATCTCCTAAATATACCCTCAGAAAAGATTCTATGTATAAGTTGATGCACTAAAGGGAAAGCTTTGCCTTTTTAATAAGAACCAGTTTCTGACTTAAGAAAGTCATGTGACTTTCCTCGGTCACAATAATCTCACTCAAGAAGTGAAAGGTTTGTGTGAGATGATCACCGAAGTCTTCTCCGATTCTAAAATTCTGTCTTTTTGACACCCAAACAGAATATACTAGTTTGTCCCTAAGAGATTCCCTCATGTCTATCCCCAAGTCGTAAACCCAAGAAACAGTGCTGCAGATCTCCCTCAGATGACATCATGGCCATTGAGCCCATCCCAGACACCCTCAGGCCCAGATGGAGCACAGAGAGGCCAGTAAAGTGTAAGTCCAACTATTTGAAAGTTACAAAGACAGCTGTCAAAGAAAACAGATCTTACACTGCTAGCTTAAGTGAAAACAGCTTCATAAATGACAAGACTTTTTAAAAGTAAAATTATGCTTAGTTTAATGCCTAAAATATGGCATTAAAATATTAACAGTAGATGAACTTAATTATTATTGGCATGTCTGGATATTTTCTGGGGAGAGTGGCAATGTTTCAACAAGTAACAAATTGAAAATAATATATTAGTACATCTTTTTTTTAGTAAATATATGTAGTTTGCTTTAATTTCAGGAAAATAATTGATTTTCTTGTTATAATCAGAATTCTCACATAATTTGTGTTCTAACACTAGATTAAAAAATAACATATTCAACCTGTATAATGTTTATGTATGTTTACAGCAATAATGTAAACTCAAATAAAAGGTTGAAAAAATAAAATTGTTTTTTATATATAATTTTAAAGTTATTTTTCTTCTATGGCATTTAAATTTTTAAATAAAATCAAAATGCATTATACAAATCATAACTGATTAATATAAATCATTTAACAACATTTTATCAATAAGGATGGGACTTTTATTTAACTTTTTAAAGTGATGATTAAACTTTAACTTTTTAAATGCAATTCTAATGTTCAATGTCCACGTAATTGACAATGGAAAGAAATCAGTATTAGGCATATGCTTGTTACTTCTAACCTATACAAATTTAAGAGTAATATGATTCATTTAATATTTGAAAATGGTACTCAGCCTCACTGTAACAGTCAGGAATATCACTCTAGAAAATGATTATTCAGAACCACCAACTACAAAACCCATAAAGGAAGAAAAAAATGGCACTTGGCACTACTGAGAAATAAAATTTTATGAAACAATAATCTATACACATTTATGCAACATGAGAGGGTATAATTAGCAGGTTAATTAATTTGATTTTTTTTTCTTAACTTAAGCACTTTAACCCTCCAATGTAGATATCAGTACCACCTATAAACTTTTGTCATTTGGATGTAGTTGGCTTTTCTTCCCACCCTGAATGATGTTGGTCATACAAATTAATGTTTGGAATTATAGATTGGGCTTGGCCAGATTAGAGCACACAATTTCAAGGGACAGAAGTACATATTTTTGTGAACCTATATGCATAGTATGCGGGGCCTTTGAAGCATGAGGTCTTATCAGATCTAAGGGTGGGACTACCAGCTTGGTAGAAGGGAGTCTTGTCTAATACGTGTTTATGTTCCCTATCATTGTTAGTCACGTTTTCCTCAATCTTCTAGTGTCTGCACTTCATTTTGAGTGCATGAGATTTTGAAGTTGCTTCCTGGGTTGACTTTTCCGGCATGGTCCTCTCCCTTGTCTCCCTCACTGGGTGGGACAAACAAATTGGAACCGAAAGGGAGATCATTATGCAAAGTCCATAGTGCCACAGGGTAAGGGATTTTTATTAACATGACTGTTTTTACTTATATTTAATAAATTATTAAAATACAAATTTAAAGAATACTTATATGAGTTAGAATGGCTTTTAAATAAACCTTTTTTTTTTTTTAATTGGGCCACTTTATAATGGTGAGTCCTCCCTGCGATTGAAGGCAGTCAGAGAAGATATATGAAAAGGTGTGTCTTGAAGTTAAATAACAGAAGGTCATTTTAAAAAATGATTTAAAAGTTAGACAAAACTATCATTGAGATGAAATAACAGAGGAATTAATATCCTAGATCTCGCTGGCCAGTCAAGAGAGGGAAAATCTCAAAATTAAGTAGGGAACTATATTGTAGATAAAATGGAACATTAGTGAACATGTCTATCATGCATATCAGCCAGAGGAAATATGTTCTTATGCTTATTATGGCAAAAACTGCCATATCTAGGAGTTACTTTCTGCTATGTTTTGTAGCTGATGTTTGAGTAGTGACTGACAGTGCTGCGATTCTTAAAAACAAAACACAAAAGGAGTTAGAACTGGAGAAGACTTGAAGAAGATATGTAATCTAGTTTCTTCAGTTTGCACATTAGGCAGTTGTACTCTAATAGTTTTGAATTAAGTACATTTACATTTTTTAATAGAGATATATTATTTTTATACATTTTGTTCTAATTGGTGATTCCGAGTTGGAAACATAGCGGCTTTAATTGTGTTTCTATGTAAATAAATGGTTTCATTTTTATAAGTGAAATATCTGAACTCCAACTTTGTGTTATCTTAAAATCAAATGAATCTTTTTAAGGTTGTCCTGTCTTTCACTCTTTATTTTAAAGTAATAAATACTTGTTCTCACAGCAGCAGTTAAAATCTCAGGGTCAGGAATACTCTGCAGCTGTGATGTGTGAAGCTAGTTAAGAATTACTCTCAACTCTTAAATATAATAAGTGGAAGCAAGTATGTTTATAAAGAAAATGAGGATAGAAATTTTGTCAGGTTTCAGAGTCCATTGAGATCTTAGCAGAGATGACTTGTATCCTATATAATAAAAGCCTAATATGCTAAGTGTCCGGTTATTCAGTCATCCATTCAACCAATCAAAGCATAATATGCTAATGACATGCTAAGGCTGCTCAACCGCTCACTATGGCATGCACTGACCACCAGGGGGCAGACAGTCAACCAGTCACTATGATGTGCACTGACCACCAGAGGGCAGACGCTCTGACCGGTAGGTTAGCTTGCTGCTGAGGTCTGGCCGATCGGGACTTAGCAAGATGGACCGGACACGCCGTACCTCCCACAGTCCCTCCTTGACTGACCAACTTTCCATGTTTCTCCCTGGCCCTGATCATGCACCAGTGGAGCCCCTTGGCCTGGCCTGTGCCTGCTCACAATTCGGGACCCCTAAGGGGAGTCGGAGAGCTGGTTTTGGCCCCATCTCACAGGCCAGGCCGAGGGACCCCACTGGTGCATGAATTCATGCACCAGGCCTCTAGTGTCAAATAACGAAAGAGACAATGAAGATAAATAACAGTCCTACCCAGTTTGACTCTGTGGTTAGAGCATTGGTCCATGGACTAAAGGGTCATGGGTTCAATTCCAGTCAAGGGCACGTACCTTGGTTGCAGGCTCCATCCCAAGGTATGCGTGGGAGGCAATCAATTGATGTGTCTCTCTCACATCAATGTGTCTCTCCCCACCCCCACCCCTTTCTACTTTCTCTAAAAATCATTGAAAAAAATACCCTCGGGTGAGGATTAACAACAACAACAAAAAAAGTTAAATGACATGTCAGAATATTATTATATCAAGAATCTAGGACAGTGTGATAAACAAATATTAGGCACCAAAATATGACAAAGGAAGGCTGGCTTATGTATAAACTTCAGGAAGGGTCTCATTTCCTTGTCTCTGCCTGGGGTGAAGCAGGAACTCACCATAGCTTTATTTTCAGAGTAAACTCATCATAGACTTAAAATGTGTATATGTGCATATACAGTAAAGCAGCAAAAAAAAAAAAAAAAAAACCCACAAAAATCCGCTTGAGTATATAACTTCCAAACCTCAACAATCCACTACTTTTCAGTCTCTGAGGCATCACCATTTACTCACTTACCTGGCTTGCTCATAAACTCTAGAATTATTCCCGTCTGCTCCTTTTCCAACTGCGCAACCAAGCAGTTGTTCTGGTAATTGTTAAAAGATCCCATTGCCTTCCCTACTTCTGTCTTAATTCAGGTCCGTTCAGTCATTCTTTAATGAACATTTACTGAGGATCTACTCTGTAGCAAGCATCAGATTGGGTCCTGGGTGTGCCAAGATGCATGCCTTATTGTCCCTGCACTTGACAGTCCAAAACTGATGTATTTAAAACAAAATATAAAAGGATAGAGATGAAGACAAGGAAAGGAGGAAGCTTGTATTAGTGAGATGGCTGTTGATTTCCCAAAAGCTTATTAAGAGAGCATTCTAATTACTTCCATTATCTCTAGAGTGTCTCACCTCAAGACATTCTTCAGACTGCAGCTGGGGTACCTCTCCAAGATGCAAATCTCTCACCATAGCAGTCTTCAGTGGGTCCCTACCATCTAAAGAATAAAGGGCAAATTACTAAGCGAGATGACATAAAACTCTCAATGGTCTTGTCAAGGCTTCCCTCTCTATCCTTAACAACTGTCACCACTTCTGTACACTGTTAGCACCTATAACTTCTGCTCTAATTATAGCCACCTATTTGTGGTCTCTCACATTCACCCTGCCTCCACATCTCTGTGCACATTGCTTCTGCTCTTTGTCCATTCCTTTCCCTTTCTACAGATCTTTTATTTTTTTAAAAAAAATATATTTTATTGATTTTTTACAGAGAGGAAGGGAGAGAGATAGAGAGTTAGAAACATCGATGAGAGAGAAACATCGATCAGCTGCCTCCTGCACATCTCCTACTGAGGATATGCCCGCAACCCACGTACATGCCCTTGACCGGAATCGAACCTGGGACCTTTCAGTCTGCAAGCCAACGCTCTATCCACTGAGCCAAACCGGTTTTGGCTCTACAGATCTTTTATGACCCACTTTATCTTCTCTGGACCCTCCTTTTGTCCCCCCCCCCCATGTGCTGAAAAGGGTGACATCTCTGCACGTACTCAAATACTGTCACATTCAGGGTGGTAGTTAATAACTTTTGACATGCAACACTCACCCCGGCACACCCTCAGATCCCATGCCCTGGCCCAGTGCCATGCAGCCTCAGGTCCCTGCTGATCGCTCATTACAGCTCATTAAGGGAACCCTGCCTCCACTGTGGACACAGCCATCTTGTGATGGTGTGATGGAGTGATGGTCAATTTGCATATTACCTCATTATTATCTAGGATAAGAATGCCAAACAAGGCATTCTCTTTAGTAGAAGAAAACCTGAATAAATGGAGAACTGCCCAGAATAAAAAGGCCAAGGCTGATGCATACACTGGTTGCCACCTTTGGAGTCTTCACAAATAATGGGAGGACATGCATGAACTTGTCCCTCCAACCTACTTCACTTTACTTTCTGATGAAAGTAAAAGTCCTGAACTTGATGCAAAAGAAATCAGCTTGGGTACTATAATATAGGAATTAGAGGTACAGTGTGGAGACAGTATCAATCAGGGTCCAGTTAAACAGTAGAAGCCATATCAATATATACATTTTTTAATTAAGATAAAATTTTAATGCAAAAGAGAATTAACTAGGCATAAAATTACTAAGTAACTATAGATGGGGAACAAAATAAAACAAAAAATGCTCTAATTATCAGGAAATAGCTACCTCCACTAGGGAAAAAGGGAAGAGCTTGGAATGATATAAGACTTAGACATTCATAGGAAAGCCCCCATGGGTCTGAGGCCTAGACCTCTTGGCATTCACCTGCTGCTGTGGGAGAACTTGCTACTGGGAAAGAGGTATTGCCGGAGTGACAGCGAGAACAAGCAGGCAAGTAGTAGACAGGAAGGACTATGTCCTTTCTTCTCCAGCTGTATAGGCCCCCTGTAACACCCCCTATTGGCTGAGCCTAATTACAAGCCAGATGTCAAAGCCAAGATGTATTATTATTATTTTCTAATCCCCACCTGAGGATATCTTTCCATTTTTAGAGAGAGGGAAAGACAGAGAGAAGTATCAATGTGAGAGAAACACAACGATTGGTTGCCTCCTGTATGAGCCCTGACCAGGGCCTGGGCTGGGGAGGAGCCTGCAACCAAGGTACATGCCCTTGAGCAGAATCAAACCCGGGATCCTTCGGTCCACAGGCTGATGCTCTATCCACTGAGCCAAACCAGCTAGAGTTGTTTATTATTATTATTATTATTATTATTACTATTAATTTTACCGCCAGCATAAGGAAAAATGTAGAAGTGCAGGTTTGGAGCTGAAGAGTAATAGCTTAATATGAGCATGAATACTTTGACAACAACTGGTGGTAGAACAGATGGGGTACAGAATGAAACACCTTAACATGCCTGAGAGCCTTTGAGCACAGCGAGGTGGAGCATCGCTGGCTGTCAGAGGCTGCTCCCCCGCCCCCCCTCGAATCCCCAGCTCTGTCCCTGCTGTCTGCAGCCCAGGCTGGGTGACCACTCAGTACGAACAGCCAGCTCTCTGGAATATGTTGGCCTAGCACAAACCAAGCATTTATGGTTCTTGGACAAAGAAATAATCCTGGTGATGCAGTGATGCCAAATAAATGACTTTAAGAGCCAAGTCAGTCCCGAGTTAATTGATTTAATGTTCTATAATTTCTGAATTCACAACAAAATGAAATGCTAACATCATAAATGAATCATTATCAAACTTGTCCCTGTCCTGAAGAAATATTAATACCAGCAATGATTGGCATCCTTCTAGGGCTAGGAAAGGCGGGAACATGTACACTTAAGTCCCCAAGGAAAGAGTTAAAACCAACATTAACAAAACTGGTTAATGGATGGATAACTCACAAACAGGAAAGAAGGAAAGGCAGTTAAACCCCATCTTGATAGAATCACTTTTTTAAAAAACACTGTTCGTTTCCACCGTTGTGTATTGCTCATTACTTGAGGGTAAGGAGTCACACAGCTAAGAATCCAATCAATACCTGCTTTACAAGACAACTTAACCTTGAGTAGTGCTAATGCTTCTACAAGACTCCTTTAAGCTAGTTAAAACTGCCAGGTAAAAGTCAGGAAAATTAATATCAGCTTACTGCCACTGAGATATGAAGAAAGAAGAACAAACCTAAAGAAATCAGACAAATGATCTCACACCAGTGCTTAGAAACCTACAGTTAAAGTAACTTAAAGATTTTTTCTATCTGATCACAACTTCCATTTCCAGTTTCATTTTGTACCATGCTTCCAAGGACCTCCAGTAACCAGCATTCAGGATTACTCAATTCTGTTAAGATTAAAATGTAAACTTTTCTTGCTATTCCCTAGGACTATAAGGTCTCCCTATACCTCCTGCCTAGTGAAATATTTTTGAACTTTTATCAATATTTCCACTGAATCAACTCCTCTATGAAGTCTGACTTTGTTTGCTCCCATTTTCTCCCTTGGCCTTTAATAACAACCATGTAGCATTGGTATCTTTGTAATTACAGTTATTATATTTCTCAAATCTAAGATGCCATTGATTGCAATGTGCCCACTGGATAAACCCTGGTGCCATCAATTTCCTGAAGCATCCAACTTGAGATGTGATGAAGCACAAATAAAAGGTATGTTTCAGAATTGATGAAATATGGTGGTTGTATATAGGACTGCCTTCTTGCTAAATTGCTAAACTATGAGCTTCAGGACAGCAGGACACATGATGCAATACTGTGCCCTTAATGTCAAGTGTACTATTTGATACATAGGAAATTCTTCAGTGAATGCCTATTAAAGCACACCCAAAAAGTTAATATGCAAACTGAAATTGTATCATTAGCAACACTTTTGTAGCCTTGACTTTGTCCTATGATCACAAATGATAATGTGTAGGATGAAAATAAGTGATACACGGTCATAAGATCCCAACTTTCTTCTCCCAAAACTTCATGACTTTAGCCAGGGTTACTGGTATTTGCAGGATGACTAGGCATTTATACATGTAGTTTAGTTTTAATAGACCTGGGGAGCCCTGAACTCCTAAAATCAGCCATTGTTGCCTGAAAATCCCACCTATAGGTAATCCTCCCATTGTAAGAAAATGTACAATTTCCTGAGGGGAAATCTCATTAAGTTTTATCAGACAGCATCATTATCTGAATCAGTTCACTAGGTCCCTCTTCAACAGCAACAAATAATAACTAATCCAAAAATAGTTCTGATAAAATAGAGTCCTTCAAGTTTATTTCTAGCATTGCCCAAGATCAGGTAGATTTGGAAAAGAGGTTTCAGAACTGAGGACTTACAGGGACCCTGGGGATCAGCTGTTCAAGGCAGAGTGGAAGCTGGAGTTGGAGCAGCAAAGCAAAGACATCATCTTGGTAGGAACACTACCTTTCTGGGAAAAAATAATTGTATTTCTATTCCATCCAGTAGTCTTTTTCCTTGCTTCTATCAGTTGCTTCTATTCTGCATTCCTGCCATTTATGGCACCTCTTTGCCTTAGGCATATTGCTCTACAAAGTTCATATAGACATATCAATGCCTCTTTCTTCTCTCCTTTCTTTGTCACCATCCACCAAGTTTATTTGTGTTTTCTTTCCCTTCATAATAGTTTCCTAGAGCAAGAATTCTACTTGGGCACTGGCCAGTGTGGCTCAGTTGGTTGGGTGTCATCCCAATGCACCGAAAGGTTGTCAGTTTGATTCTCGGTCAGAGTACAAGCCTGGGTTGTGGGCTCCATCCCTGGCAGGGGGTGTGCAGGAGGCAGCAGATTGATGTCTTGGTCTTACATGAATGCTTCTCTCTCCCTCCCTCCCTTTCTCTCTCTCCTCTCTTTCTCTAAAAGAAAAAAAAATCAATAAAAATTCTTTAAAAGAATAACAAAAAGAACACATGATGTTTAAAAAAAAAGAATTCTACTTGGAAATAAAATGTGTATCAGTCCCATAATACACAGGTCCCTGGAAATGTTCAGCTTCTCACTCTATCATTGCCCTGTCATTATTGTTCCCTAGGTCAGCTCAAGCTCTACTGGCTCTAATTGAAGTGATATATAGGGCACAACCTCTCAAATTAAACTACGTCCTCGACAAAATGTGTGAGCTTTCATTCCAAATATCTTTTGTTTTTCTTTTTTTTTCTTTTAGTCTGTACAGATGTGACTGAGTAATTGGACTAAATATGCCCTTCCATGTCATATAACTGGTTTAAATTATTGTTTCTGCACCTGTGCATTTTATTCCTCCTCTCCACATTTAAAACATTTAAGTACAAAATACTCTGTTGTTTACCTCTGTCAGCCCTACATATCAGCCAGAACCTCTCTACTTAGGGAAATGTGTCCTGATGGATGTCTCACATGTGGCCAGGGCCATCCACCTGCCAATATCACAAACAACAAAGCTTTGCATTATATAACACTTTGAACTTTTTCTAAATTCCTTAACTTATATTTCCAATCTTCAGCTCTCTCTTATTTAGTTGAAACTTAGAACATTTCTAGTGCATTTTTAGTCATTCATTTTTTTAGTAGTCATATCATTTTTGACTAGCATTCATATAGTTTTTATCACTATAATTCCGCATAATCAAACCAGCAATTTTGAACGTTTTTATTTTAACTATATTTTTTGCAAAGCATACTCCATTACCCCACCTCTAAAACTTCTATTTAATTTTGGAAGCTGAATTACTGCCAATATGTCATTCAGGGTTATCCCCAGTAATTTTATAATCACAGTTCTCCCAATGTGATCCCTAGGCAAGCATTCTGACTTCTTTCCTATAATTCTTCTCTTGACAAGTTACCATCATCCTTTGGGTAATTATTAAGTTTCTTTCTCTGCTGTCTTCCCCTCGGAGATCGCATCTGTTCACCTCTCCCCACCCCTAAGTCTGACATTTCTCTAATAGAATAATTGGGAATCAATAGTTCTAACGCTGATATTGTGAAGACTTGGAAACTTCTATGCCATTTGTTTTCCCCCTTTCTCAGATATTAATTATTCACTCTCTGTGGTAAGTAGTATTCTAGCATGGCCCCCACTGGTTGGTGTACACCCTGTACAATCTTCTATTCAGTGGGGTAGACCTGTGACTACGATGGGATATCACTGAGTGCTATGGTTGGATAATATGGGAAATGAGGTTTTGTAAACGTAATTAAGGTCTAAAAGGGAGATTAGCTGGGTGCACCTGACCCCATCAGATAAGCCCTTAAAAGAGACAAGAAAAGCACTAGGAGATCTTCAGCTGACCTTGAAGACACAAACCTCTGTGTTTGGAGAGAACCATATGTCAGGAAACTCTAGGCAGTGTTTAGAAGATGCGAGTAACCCTTAAACAACAGTCAACAACAACAACACACTGGATCTCAGACCTACAAATGGAAGGAACTGAAATTTGCCAACATCCATATTTGCTAGGAGAAGGACTCTGATCTCCAGAGGAGAACCCAGGGGGTTTCACATCTTAATTTCAGCCTTGTGAGACCTTGAGCAAAACCCCCAGCTATGTCATCACCAGACTTCTGTCCTATAGAACCTGCAAAGTTAGCGACAGTTTGTTACACAGCAAAAGAAATAAAAAACAAAAAGATATGTATTTTCTCTGTTCTCCTTTTGCTGCCCATCTCTCCTAGTGACTGTAATTCCCAGTTCTAACAGCAATTTTTAGAGGAAAAAGGACTCAAATCCTGCCAACAGTCAACCTCTCCCTTGGGCCTGTTTGCATTTCTTCACTCTAATCCTTACTCAATGATTTTTCTCAATTTATTCCTCTTTGTCTCCAGGAATGGCTTTGTTTGTTTGTTTTGGCAATTTCCAAAGTAATATACTTAATCTAGTCCTTTTATTCGCTTTTATTTACAAGTAACATCCTTTTGGCCTACTTCCTTCATTAGTATTCAAAGTTGAATTCAAGAGCAAGCCTGCTATAATGGCATGCTTCCTGATGTTCCAATGAAATTGATTGACCCATTCATCTAGTCATTCATTCACTTTTTCATTCAACAGTTAGAATGTCAACCTAAAATGTCAGGTAATCTACCAGGCCCTGCTGTTTCAAAAATAAATAAGAGACAGATTTTGGTTCTAAATAAAAGATTGGGCAGTTGTCAGAATCAAACAAAATATTAAATAGGATTTTTAAAAATTATGCAAGTTAATTTAAGAGATTACTATTTAGAATAAGATATAAATATACACATGCATAAGGAACAAAAATTTAAGGCATTTATAGGACAAATAGCAAATCAGTTTAAGAGAAGAATTGAAGAATAGGAATTCATTGTTGTATTTTATCCCTCAAAATATCAATCAGTGTTTTGCTTTTCTTTGAAGCGATCATTCACTGCCATATTGTAAGCAATGAGTATATGTAGAACCATGTATCAAGTATTCAGGATTGGGTAGTAGGAAGAGATGGGATGAAGGGACATATAATCTTGCTGCTAAAAGCATACACTCTATTTTCTGTACATGACTACATTGACTGTCTTCATAGGTGACTCTCCAGAGTGCCTTGCCTGATGCCGATGGACTAATATTTGATATGTGAACAACAGACCAGGCACAGATCAAGAGCACAGAACTGGTGTGGTAGCAACAAGCCACTGTCAGTTTCTATCAACATGCACGATTTGACCTATAGCACCCTGAGCATAGGCAAAGGGCACGCAAATTATAGCCTTGGGATATGCAGCTAAGCATGAAGTTAGCAGAATGAATGTCAGTGAATTGGGGTAGGAAACACTGCAGCCTGAAGAGAAAACAAATACATTTCATCTAAAGAGTGTGAATTTCCCATGGAAATGAGAAACGAGAATTCCTGAGAGAACTTATTTTCCTTGTCTATTTATTTCTGCCCTGTAGGAAGATGATAATGGAAACTATTTTAATAACACTGTAGGCTTTAACAATAGCAGTGCTATTTTTGAATGATAATATAATATTTTCTCTAGAGTCATAAACATAATCAAAATTGCACTTTAAGGGTATGGGCATCATCTTGAAACCAGTCTGGCCATGATGTTTAAAAGTCTTTGGGCACTGGATATATGGCAGGCAAGCAATACAGCGATTTGCAGATGTTTGTGAGAACATGTGAAATCATCAGACAAGAAAAGGTCATTTTTGTATAGCAAATATATCCTAGGTATTAGTTTCTACCTTACTCATCATTCCTTAATTGTTCAGTGTTGGAATTGCTAATTTTTTCCTTCTTTCCAACCAGCAAAACTATTGCATAAACAGTTTTCATTTAGGCAATCTTAAATCTAAAATTACATTTCAAATATCCTATCTAATAAAAGAGAAACATGGTAATTGGCATACGACCGCTACCCTTCCCATTGGCTAATCAGGGCAATATGCAAATTAACTGCCAGCCAAGATGGTGGCCGGCAGCCAGGCAGCTGGAAACTAACATGAGTCTTGCTTGCTTCACTGACAGAGGACTCCAATGTTCCCCGCCTGCCGTTGCAGGCCTCTGAGCTGCAAGCAACTATGTAACAAACATAGAAGCTAAACAAAACCCCAGAAACCTGCTTTAGTCCCAGGCTTCAGCCAGCAGAATCGCAACATTGTAAGCAAAGGCCAGAAACCTACTTTCAGCAGCGGAGGCCTAAGAGCTGGAGCCAAGCCTGAAAGCTAAAGCTGGCCCAGAATAAAAAAAGAATAAAAGGAGCAGTTGGGAGCTTCAGTCACCCCCAGCCTGAAAACAGCCCTCAGCCCCTCACCCAGACTTGCCAGGCACCCCAGTGGGGACCCCCACCCTGAAGGGTGTGTGACCAGCTGCAAACAGCCATCATCCCCTCACCCAGGCTGGCCAGGCACCCAAGTGGGGACCCCCACCCTGATCCAGGACACCCTTCAGGGCAAACCAGCCAGCCCCACCCATGCACCAGGCCTCTATGCTATATAGTAAAAGGGTAATATGCCTCCCAGCACCGGGATCAGTGGAGCCATGAGGCCTCCTGGCACCGGGATCAGCGTGACAGAGGGCAGCGCCCAAACCCCCTGGTTGCCCTGCAGCTCTGTGTGTGACAGGGTGCAGCGCACCAACCCCCTCCTTCCCCCCACGGGCCCTTCTCTGTGTGTGATGGGATAGAGCCATAACCTCCCCATCGGCCCTGCCCTGAGTGTGAGAGTGGCGGCACCCCAACCCCCTGATTGGCCCTGCTCTGTGGGTGATAGAGGGCAGCACCCCAACCCCCTGATTGGCCCTGCTCTGTGCATGACAGGGGGTGGCGCCGCAACCTCCGCATCGACCCTGCCTTGAGTGTGACAGGGGACGGTGCCCCAACCCCCCAATCGGCCCTGCTCTGAGCCCAACCAGGGGCTGCACCTAGAGATTGGGCCTGCCCTCTGCCACCCGGGAGCAGGCCTAAGCCAGTAGGTCGTTATCTCTTGAGGGGTCCCAGACTGCGAGAGGACACAGGCCGGGCTGAGGGTTCCCCCTCCCCACCGAGTGCACAAATTTTTGTGCACCGGGCCTCTAGTTGCTATACTAAAAATCCATGGTAAATGTTTAAAAAGTGTTAGTTTGTGAATCATTTGATATAACCCAGTTTCAGTATCAAAAAGTTTTTACCTTCTCAAATTGATGTTACTAAGATCTTCCCCATTAAAAGTTAAAACTCTGTTGTTATACACTCTGCACAGTTGTCCTTCTTTAAAAGTAGATATTAGTCTTTTATTCAATGAAGCTGGTTATTAGTTTCTCATTAGCAGACTAAAAATCTTCTCAGAGATGTAATCCAAATGGGAGCTGGAAAGCCCCAACACTGTTAAAATAGTTGCAACATAAAAGTTAATGATTGAACTGTCCTTATAAATTTCGATTTACATAGAATTGATTTTTAGGGCATATTTTTGTTTGTTTGTTTGTTTGTTTAATATGTTTTTATTGATTGCAGAGAGGAAGGGAGAGGGAGAGAGAGAAACATCAATGATGAGAGAGAGTCATTGATTGGCTGCCTCCTGCAGGCTGCCTACTGGGCATGGAGCCTGCAACCCGCACATGTGCCCTTGACTGGAATCTAATCAGGTACCCTTCAGTCTGCAGGCTGATGCTCTATCCACTGAGTCAAACCAGCTAGGGCGGGTGTATTTTGTTTTATTGTGTTTGATTTCATGCTGTACCAAACACTTTAAGATATCTTCATGCATATTCATGTGGGTAAACATACTCATGTCTACATTCACATGATCACATTCACATACAGAAATCCCTGATTATACATTCCTCAGGAAATTCCATCCTTCACCCTACTCAACTGCTACTTATAAATAAATGATTTCTAAACTTGTTTCTCTAGACCAAAACTTGAATATCCAGACTTGTCTATCTCACTGCCAGTTAAACATCTGTAGCTAAATGTCCCATAAGTATCTGAAAACACATTAAGTCCAAAAATAAACTTACGGTACCTACAATTCTCCCTGTCTTCCATTGTACCTTATTCAATGAATCATACCATTAGAACCATTTTCTCATGACAGAAACCTGAGTGTGTTAGAAACACTTATGATCAAAACCTCCATGCCTATCAATGACCAGATTCTGAGAATTTCAACTCTAAATTCTTCTTAAATATATACTCTCTTCTTCATCTTTTGACTTTTTTTTTTATTGCTTAAAGTATTACAAAGGGTATTACATATATGTCCATTTTATCATCCCGCCCTAGACAGTCCCCTAGCCTCCCCTATGACTTTAAATTTCAATCTCCCTCCATGTCTTAACACAATATTTCCATAGATTACTTACAAATCCTTCTCTTTGTAGGCCAAGCTTTATTCAAAACCTCTTCATTTGAGATAGTCTTAGTAAAAGCAAATCTTAAAAGTAGAAAAAAAGTTTAATGACTACTCAATATACACACAATAAAATTTAGACAAATATTAGGATGGCATATATAATGCATTCTTCATAATTTCTCCTAATTTCATCTTCAACTTCAGCTCTCAGCCTTCCCTCTTGCAGAATAAAGTTAGGTTAAATGAATAAGGAGCCACAGCCAATAAGCAACAACAAAATCTAGAAGGAATAAACTAAAAACAATTATAAGATAGATCTAAACTCAACTATATAAAATGTAATACAATTTTATATAGTTGAGTAAGGAATGTAAGCCTGGATGAAAAAGTAAGACTTGATTATATAGCATTTCTAAGACAGGTTAAATACAAAGATGTGAAACATTTCAAAGGAAAAAATGGAAAAAGATATGTCAAATATTAATTACATCAATATTATCTCCATGTTATTATTAGATGAAGTAGATCTTATGACAAGAAGTTTTTCTAAAGCTAAAGAGTGACAGTTCATGATAAAAGGGGCAATTAGGATGACATAATAATCTTAAATGTGCATGCAACTAATAAATGAGCTTCAAAATACATGAAGCGAAAACAGACAAAACTGAAGAGAAGAAAAGACAAATTAACAATGATATTTACATATTGTAATACCCTTCCATCATTAGTGATTAGAAAATTTGACCCAAAAATAAGTAACAAAGTAGAAGATCTAAGTAAAACCATACTAACTTGACGTAATGGAAATCTGCAGACAATTTCACCAAAAATGAGAGTCCAACATTTTTCTAAGTGTCCATGGACTATGAGCTTTATCATAAACTAGAGGCCTGGTGCACAAATTTGTGCACAGGTGAGGTGCCTTGGCCTGGCCGGTGATCGAGGCCTATCAGAGGGCCGGCCAGCCAGAGGGAGGGACCGTGGGAGGTTGGCTGGCTGCAGGAGGTTGGCTGTGGCAGCACACAGACCACCAGGGGGCAGCCCCTGCATTGAGTGTCTGCCCCCTGGTGGTCAGTGTACATCATAGTGACTGGTCGGGCAGTCATTCTGGTTGTTCAGTCGTAATGGTTGCTTAGGCTTTTATACATATAGATAAATCTCAATACATTTCAAAAGATTATAATCTTACAGAATGTGCTCTTTAACCATGATATCATTAAATAGGTATAAATTAAATTACTAAAAAACTATATATATAAAAGCCTAAGTGACCATATCCAAATTTGGGGGATGCTGCTAAGGAAATGATTTGAGGGAAATTTAGATATTTAAATGCCTATAGATAAAAATGAAGAAAGAACTGAGTTCTTGACCTAACTTTCCAACATAAGTAGTGTCTTAGTCTAGTTGGGCTACCATACCAAAATACCATAAACCGGTGGATTAAATAACAAAAACTTGTTTTCTCATAGTTCTAGAGGCTAGAAGTTCAGATCAAGGTGTCCACTTGGTCGGTTTCTTGTGAGAGTTCTCCAAATACTACAACAATGGGAAGTAGGGCTTCAACATCAGAATTTAGAAAGACACCATTCAGTTCAGTTCATAGTAAGATGATAGGGACCAAAAAAATAAAGGTAAATTCACTATAACAGAATACAAATAAGCAATAAAGATAAAAGCAAAAATCAGTGATCTAAGATGGCTGCGGCACAGGAGGACGCTGAACTAGCCCTCTCTCATTAGCAAAATCAAATATACTTGTATATCTGTAGCAATTACTCCGGTGAGACAACTGAATGTTGGAAAGAACAGTTTCTGATAACAAACATGAGAAAGAGACTGAATAGAGAAGGCTGGGAAGCTGAGGAGCCCTCTAGTGGTGGGAATTCCCCTCTCTGGAGGAGCTGGTGAGCTCCATTGCTTAGGTTCCTCTCCACTTCGGGCAGGTGTAAGTTCTATTTGGATGCTTTGGCCTACCTTCTGGATCACCACAGCCATAAGTTCACAGCCACCTTGCCTGGAGACTTCCACCTTGGAACAAATGGAGTAAGAGGCAACAACGTGGTGCCACCTGGCCTCACTGAGATGCTCCTGGTAGCAGGTCTTAAGCACCTGCTCAGCTCCAGGCCACTTCCCCAAACTTCCCAGCACAGAACGCGGGCCCAGAGGTCTCTGCTGTGCAAGACCACTTTCAGTACAGCAAACAAGAGATTGCATAGAGAAGACTGGAGAGCTCTCTGGGCACTGCGGGAATGCTCTGAGGGTGGAGAGGACAGTGAACTCCATTAAGTTCCCCGCCATTGAGCTCTATTCAGGTGCTCTATACTGTGTTCCTAAACACATCACTGAGCCTATTTCAGCCCAGATCAAAGGGAACAGGCAGGAAGGACATTGCTACATGCACTTGGCATCTCTACCCACAGCTGTTGTGCCTCAGGAGGCCAGTGCCCTGGACGCCTTAAGCACCTGCTGTGCTCCTACCAGCCTGCCCAAACCACCTTGCACACACAGCCTACACAGAGTCTGCTACATATGGCTACTTTCCCAAGACTGGGAGATACAGCTATTTTGTCTAATTCATATTGATATTAAATAAGGGTTCCCTGCCTGATGCTTTTTTTTTTAAGCAAACATATCCTCAAGATTTTATTGTCACATCATAAAACAAAACATGAAGCTTAAAACTGGATCACTTGGCCCTTCCTCTTATCAAAATGCTTGCATCTCTTGATAGCCAGCATTTTCTTAGATCTGCAGTTGGGCTCACAGCTTTCAAGCCTCAGCACAATCTTCTTTGTAATATTAGCCTTTTTATTGCGGAAAATCGGCTTAGTCTGCTCACCAAAGCCAGTCTGCTCCCTGTCATAACGCTGCTTTCCCTGCGCATCCTTGCCCTTCTTGTACTGTATTACCTTGTGGGATTGATGCTTGCCACACTTCTTACAGAAAGTCCCTCAGATTTTAGGGTTGTTCACCATGCTTGCGAGAGTGCTATTGGAATATAAAGAGCATGGCACCAGCTTTTGAGAAAAAAAAATAAAGAGGAGCTTTATTTGCTCTTTTTTTCTTATTGCCAGAATTGACTGGCAAGACAGGAGGCAAGGGTTAAACATGACTTCCAGATCCAGGAATTGGGGCGGGGTTTTTGGGGGTAGCAGTTAAGGGTTTACAAGTGTTACTTGTAAGTTGCATTTCACTAGTGTTACTCATAACTGGTGTATCCAAGGTTTTAAACTTAGGTTTTGGGTCTTGTTAGAAACAAGATAGAATCAGGTTTTGAGGTTACATTATAAACAAACAGTCAAACAAAATGAAAAGGTAGAAGACTATCTGAAGAAAGAAGAAAAATCACCCCCCCGCCTCACGAAAAATACCCTAAAGAACTGGAAATAAGTAATTTGCCTGATAAAGAATTCAAAGAAATGGTCATAAGGATCCTGGCCACACTTGAGAGGGGAATAGAGGTAATTTAGGGAGAAATTCAACAAAGGGAGAAAATAAAAATTGAAAATATCTACACACCCAACATAGAAGCACCTAAATAAAGTAATCATTACTCGATATAAAGTGAGAAATCCACAGTAATAAAATAATAGCAGGAGATTTTACATCCCACTTATTTCAATGGATAGATCATTTAGACAGAAAATAAGGAAATAATGGTCTTAAATGTCACATTAAATGTGATCAACTTAATAGACATTTATAGAACATTTCATCCACAAACTGCCGAACACACATTATTTTTAAAGTGCCCATGGAACATTCTCCAGGATAGATCACATATTAGGCCACAAAACAAGCCTCAATAAATTCAAGATAATTGAAATCATATCAAGCACCCTTTCTGCATATAATGGCATGCAACTAGAAATGAACTATAGGGAGAAAACTGTAAAACACACAAATATGTGGAGACTAAAAAACATGATACTAAGCAACCAATGGATCCAAGAAGACAAGAAATCAAAAACTATCTTGAAATAAATGAAAATAAAAACACAACTTTTCAAAATTTATGGCATGCAGCAAAAATAGGCCTATTTAGAGAAATAATAAAAATCCCAAATAAACAATCTAACTGTACACCTACAGGAACTAGAAAAAGGAAAAACAAAACCCAAACATTCAAAGAATTAATACCTGTCCTTCTTAAACTATTTCAAAAATTGAAGAGGGAGGAAAGCATCCAAACTTAGTTTATGAAGCCATAATTTCATTAACATCAAAACCAGATAAAGACATTACAAAACAGAAAATTACAGGCCAATATACATGATGAACATAGATACAAAAATGTTCAACAAGATATTAGTAAACTGGATTCAACATACATTAAAAGGATTATAAAACATGACCAAGTAGGATTCATTCCAGGGCTGCAAGCATGGTTCAAGATTCATAAATCCAATTTATATAATGAGCAACATAAACAGATTAAAAAAAGACACAGATCCAGAGACAGAGAAGCATAGATCACACTGTCCAACCTCAGAGGGAAGGTATGGGAGGGTAGGGGTATGGGGGAGAGATCAACCGAAGGACTTATATGCAAGCATATAAGCCTAACCAATGGACACAGACAACAGGGAGGTGAGGGCATGAGACAGGGGGGATGTGGGAATAAGGACACATATGTAATAACTTAATCAATAAATAAATTTTAAAAAGCAAGCTTCCCAATAAAAGAAATATCATGTAATAATAAAAAATAATAAAAATAAATAAATAATGAGCAAAAACCCTGAACAGACAATTCTCCCAAGATATCAATAGACATTTGAAAAGATACTCAACATCACTAGTCATCAGAGAAATGCAACTTAAAACCAAAAGGAAATATCACCTCACACTTGTAAGAATGGCTATTATCAATAAATCAACAAATAGCAAGTGCTGGCAAGAATGTGGAATAAAGGGAACCCTTGTGCACTGTTGGTGGGATTGTAAATTAGTGTATCCACTGTGGGAAATATTATAGAGATTCCTCAAAAAAGTTAAAAATAGAGGTACCACATGGTCAGGAATTCCACTTCTGGGCATTTATTCAAAGAAAATAAAAACACGAATTCAGAAAGAAAAATGCACCCCTATGTTTATTGCAGGACTATTAGTAATAGCCAAGATTTAGAAGCAAACTAGATGCCCATCAATAGATGAATGGATTAAATATATATATATATATATATATATATATATATATATATATATATATATAGTGGGATATTATTCAGTAATAAAAACAAATGAAAACTTACCATTTGTGAAAACATGAATGCACTTGTAATGTATTATGCTAAGTATAATATTTCAGACAAACAGAGAAATATTGATCTCACTTATATGTAGAATCTAAAAAGAAAGAAGAAAAGAAAGTAAGTAAGAAAGAAAACAGAAACAGATTCATAGGTATCGAGAACAAGCTGATGGTTGCCAAAAAATAGGAGAAATATGGGTTGGAAAAAATAGGAGAAATATGGAATTAAAACAAATAATGGAGAAAATTAACAAAACTAAAAGTTGATTTTTGAAAATTATAACATCAATAAAGTTCTATAAAGACTTTTCAAGAGAGAAAATATAAATTAGCAACATCAGAAATGAAAGATTTATTATTACTTACCCAAGAGACATTAAAGGGATAATAAATATTGGGAAAATATTTATATTAACACAATAACTTTTGTGAAATAGCCAAATTCCTAGAAGAAAATAAAACAACAACAACAAAAAACGACTTACCAAAACTGGTTCAAGAAGAGATAGAAAAAATAATTGACTAGAACTATGTATCTAGAAACTATGTTGTAAACATGTTTTTAGGATAGAATGAGGCTAATTATAAGGAAGTAAACAGGTCACCAGTTCATACATTTGCTAACCATATTTTCCTATTAACATATTACCCTATCTTTGTTCTCTCCCTGTGGTAAATAAACTATATATATTTCCATATGCATGTATATAGCAAATAAATTACTTTTGTAACTGATATCTGTTAAAGAAAAAAATAAATAAAAATGATCTTTTGCCTTTGTAAAAAAAAAAAAAAAAGGAATGAAGTAACTGAATTCATGATTAAAACATTTCCTTCACAGTAACTATCAGGTCCAGATGGTTTCATTAGAGACTTTTCTTTAGCATTTGGTAGAGTTAATACCAAACTGATAGGAGGTAAATTTTTCCCCACCAAAAGAGTGTTTTTTTCTCTTTCTGCTTTGGCATAGTTTAAAATTATTACTTAAAAACAGTTCTTTGTTTTGAAAAAAAAAATTAATTCCTAATAATCAAGTTACTATTAATGTGGTGTTTTTTAATATGTTGCCTGTAACTATTTAGCCTTTCCCAAATTCAGAACAATAAAACTGCTGAGGTATCTTTAATAACTAATCTAACTTTAAGATTCTTGGATGGCAATGGGTAACAAAATGTATCCTTTCACTTTAAAAAAAGATGCCAGATATATTAAAATTCATATACCATTCTCTAGATTTTAATTAACTCAAAACTTATTCTAAAAAGAAATACATTCATTTTCTTTATCAACCCTACAATAAAAAAATAAAAAACTGACAAATGAGAAATTGAAAAAATCCTTTAATTACCAACTACATCAACAAAAATATTTTGTCTCTAGATTTAAATAACCTTGTTGATTGATAGCATCCATAGTTCAATACATAGGATAAGTTAAATTATGTTCATAATATATCTTTTTCCCCCCAGGTTACTCACAAATGACATGCTTATAAATTATTTTGTATTATACCTCAATAGAGAATTCAACTCTCCTCCATTCTAATAATGGATATTTAATATAAAAAAATCATTGAGAGCCACTCAATCTTATCATTAACAGGTACTAACTACCTTTCTTCAGCAGTATATACTTAGCTTTTACATTATCTTAGGCCAAGAGAATGCACTTGATTATACAATTGCATATATATATATATCTATAAATATATGCATATATAGATATAGATATATATATATACCAAAATTTGGTATATACATATATACCAAAATTTGCAGCACAAAGTATTTAAGCTCAAGTCACTTAAAAACCAGTTTTCACATCCATTATAAAGGGTGTCCCAAAATTCACCCAAAAAGTAATTTTGATAGAAAATACAGGTTTATAATTAAAAAGTGTAAATTTTTATTGATTCATAAAGTATACAGTATAGGGTTATGTATGGAATAGCATATCAGGTAAATGGCCTCCACAGCTTCTCAAAATGTCCAATTCTTGACCACGGTGCCGAATTGATGTCCCTGGACTCTCAGCAACACTCTCACAAACTGTTTCAATGTTTTGTGTTGAACAACTTGTTGAAGGATGTCCAGAGTGTTTAAGATCACTAATTGACCCAGTCTCTTTAAATTTTTTAATTAATCTCTTCACAGTTGATGAAGTTAAATCACTATTCCGACCATATTTTGCACGAAAATTGAGAACTGTAGCTGCCAAACCTTCATTACTTTTGAAATATTGCTCAACAATGAAAACGCATTGTTCTTTCATGTAGTGCTCCATTTTTAATAACCCTGAACTGTCAGCTGTCATGCTATCTTTTTTTTTTTTCCATTGGCAACACTTTACGGCACAGATGGCATAAAATTAAAATCTTGCGTGGATTTTGGGACACCCTTTATTACAGAAAAAAAAGCATTCCATGTTAGTGTTTCATGTTTCAAAATTTACCAGTTTTAAAGAAAAGATGATAATGTTTTGGAAACTTGCAAATCTTGATCAATCCCTACCCAACATTCCATTTACTAATTTCTCCTAAAATCAGCCTTGACTAAGTCTAGAGACTAACCTTGACTAAGCTCCACGCTGTAAGTACCGTTAACACCTCATCTCTTTGCATACCCCACTCAGACCCTATGAAGATAGTGTTCTCCCTTGGTCAGCAAAGTTACTGACCATCACATTTCCGTAGTGGTCTTTGTATGGGGCTTCTAACTTTAAATAAATTCAGAATGTATGTGATAATAAATATAATAGTGAGAATGAAGGATTTTTCTTGCATTAAAGATTAATTAAATTCATAACCTCATTACACTTTGATTGGTACTCTGGTCCTCATGTTTAATTGAAGAAATGGGGATGAGGGGCATATATATCAAAGTAGAGTTTAACTGTCACTTTTACTGTCTCACAAAAGAGTGGTTAATATGTTTGAAAAATTCTCAGTCCCTCAAAGTCGATGAAAATATTTCAGTGTAAACATTCACAGAAGTTTTCCAAAAATGTTTAACAATAGTTAAGATGGCCCCAACTATACTTATGGGATATCTTAACTGGGACTGTAAATGGATTTGTGTTCGTGAGACTTTAAAGTGGGCGAGCCCTGTGCTGGCTCCAGAGCTGTGTTCCTAAGAAACCCACAGAGAGCTCTTTGCATTTCCACAGCATGTTGTGGTCATTATCAAGCTAATTTGTGTGATATGCAGTGAAAGAAGTAAATATTGCTACCCTTCTTTAACAAATGAGGGAATTCAGACATAATGGAGGTCAAGTTCCATTTCTAATCCACTGTACAAATTAAAAGCTTTTTTTTTCTATTTCTCATCCCCAAGCCGTCTTAAGGGTAAGCATAATCTTGCTCTTGTAATATTATTTGTTCCAAGTCACTAGAGTCTAAACACAGGGGATAAGTTCATAATGTTTAGAACATCAGTTCATCAGCGAGAATAATCCCATTAATGGTATTTTAATAGGTTTTATCTATAGAGATCAATATAAGCCCTAGTTTGCTAGTTCAGCATAAAATATAAACAAACTGCTTAATACACAGAATGGCTCCAGCAGTGCTAAAATGGTTCATCATCTGAGAAAATAAAACTAACCCCAACAACTGCCAGTTAGGCATTATAAAATAACAGCTTCTAATTATAACTTTATGTAATAAAAAACATCACCCTCATTTCCTTTTTGCCATTTCTGTAACAAAACAGCAGAGAGTTAGGTCAGCATGGAGTATATCCAGACCAAAACTTGATTTTGCTCTGATAAGCTGTATTTACCAACATTAAAGTAAAATAGTTCATGGATTTTATTTTTTTAATATATTTTTATTTATTCAGAGAGAAAGAGAGAAGGAGAAAGAACCATCAATGATGAAAGAGAATCATTGATCAGCTGCCTCCTGCATGCCCCATACTGGGGATCGAGCCCACAACCTGGGCATATGTCCTGACCTGGAATCAAACCACGACTTTCTGGTTCATAGGTCAACACTCAACCACTGAGCCATGCCAGCTGGTGGGTGGTATTTCATGCATTTTATACACATCATGTCATATGTCACTTACAGCAATTCTGTTATGAGAAAGGCAGATATTACTCTCCTTACAGATTAACAGGGAAACTGAGACACAACGTCCTTATGATACTCTTCTAAAATAAGCAAGTGATGGTGGATGTAAGCACCCAAACCTCTGATTCAATCAAGGTGTGCCTCTACCACATTTCTGCATCTCATGTCTTGGGCAATCTTCCCAAAGTCCAATGGACACAATTCTAAGTAAAAATTGTCTTGGTAAAAACAAGCTTATAATCACTGTTGATATGAATAGAATACATTAGCTTAAAAGTAAATTTTCTAAAAATTATTGCCACACTAAAGAAACTCCTTAATATAATAATAATAAATACCATAATATAAATAAATGTCATATTGAAAGTTCGTAATCACTACAATACTCTTTAGTTGTACATAATGCCACCCTGATGGTCTGTTTCTAAAGGTAGATTTTCTTCTTTTGGATTCTAAATTTCCATAAAGTTGATGTGATTCTCATTAAAGCATTCACATGATTTTCTATTCAAAGATACACTTCCGTATTTTAATTTAAGCAAAATAGGTATTCTTTATTAATACCTAAAGCAAAATATTACTAGTTTCTATACTACACTCCTTAAACTACATTTTAGTTTTCTTCTATTATTATAAACTCTTAGTACTATGAGGAATTCATGATATCACATCTCTAATGTACATGTAAACCACTGTTCTTCATCAGATATATGATTTTTGAGTAATGAATGGGGTCCATGCTTGAAAGGTACTCATTTTAAGAGATTTTCCATAATTAAGTTACGTATAAAGCTATTAAGAGCATATCTTTTAGTAACTGATAGTTTTGAATTACTAAGCATGCCCCTTACCTGAAGACACCTGCACATAAATAGGGCTATGGGCCCAGCCAGCGTGGCTCAGTGGTTGAGCATCAACCTACAAACCAGGAGGTCACGTTTCAATTCCTAGTCAGGGCACATCCCCAGGTTTCAGGCTCCATCCCGATGTGGGACGTGCATATGTACAAAAAGAGAATAAAGGGAAACATCATAAACAGTGGATGGGTTCATAAAAGAACAACATCTGAGTTGATGTTTGATTGATAAATTAGAATTTTAGCTATAAATGAAGATAAGGACTTTCTAGAGAGAGGAAATAATATATAGACTAATATGGAGACAAAAAACATTACAATGAGTTGTAAGATTCTGTTTTATGTAATAATTATAATTTAAGTACCTATCATGCGAAAGAATGGATAAAAGAGCTATGAAATAGTAAAATATATCTCAGTTAATAATATAGGACTGGTGCTTACATTCTATTGTAGGAAGATGGATAATTTTAGAAAAATGGTTCATCCTTATTAATATCTGAAGGAAGATATTATTTCCTTTATTGCTATATTTTAAAATGTACTACATTCATCTCCCATTATCATAAATGGTTAGTGATATTAGAAGAATGCATAATACAAGTTTAAAGCAGCCCTCTTCATCAGACAAAGTGATTTTCAATAAACTTAAGTGATTATATAATTCCAGGTACATGTGTATGATATCTAGAAAATAAAGGAAAGTGCATATACATAAAATGTGAGCAGATAGGTCTGGTGTTTTCAATGGGGTAGTCAGTGTATTTGCCTAACTTTACCCCCTCTCTCTACTATAACATTCTTTTCATTACAAAGATATGAAAATTATATGATATCATGAGATTGGAAGAAATTAAATGATTTCAAGTGCCACATTATCTACACAAAGTGCAAAATGAAACAGTGTTTATATATTCCTAGTCTGCTTTATGTGTTCTGCCTAGAAGGTGGGTTATTTAAATTGTCCACGCAGTCCTATCAGCAGAACTGGTATTCCTCACTCATATTTGGTAGCAGATAGTAGATAGATAACTTTTTTGTAAGAGTAAACATTATTTTTCTATAGGACAATCCCTACGTGACTTTTCTGAAAAATAAAAGGCATGCTCTGTCTCTTGATTTAAAAAATGTTGGGGCTTAATTAACACACTGACAAGGAATCAGAACCAAGCCAATAACCTAATCCCATAGCTAAAAACCTATTAGATTAGTTTATCTAAAGTCATTACTGTCTCCTGTCCTTCCTCCCTCTCTCTCCCCCTTTATTTTTCCTTTCTTTCCTCTTAAACATATTTTCTTCCTCACTGTCTCTTTTTAAAGGTCAGCAAATATATTGCCTGTCTGGCACGGCTCAGTGGTTGAGCGCTGACCTATGAACCAGGAGGTCATGGTTTGATTCCCCCATCAGGGCACATGCCTGGGTTGCAGCTTAATCCTCAGTGTGGGGCATGCAGGAGGCAGCCAATCAATGATTCTCTCTCATCATTGATGTCTCTATCTCTCTCTCCCTCTTTGAAATTAATAAAAATATATTAAAATATATTTTATAAAATATAAAAAATATATTAAAAAATAAAATAAAGGTCAGTAAATATATTGAGGAGATCCACATATGACAATAGATCTAAGGAGGGGATTACTCAAAGTATTCATTCTACCTTGAGACAAATGAAGTGATTTTTGACAAAAATGAAAAAAGGAACCCCTTCCCCCCCAAAAAAAGGAAGGCTCAGTTATGTTCAGTGGAAGAAGAGCCATAATTAATAACACCTTTCTGTTCCTTTCAGAAGGAAAAGTGGTCATGTGGAAGGCTTCATGTGGGAATTGCCTACATGATTCCCATAAGAATAGTTTCTGGGATTACAAACCATTGTTGCTGCTAATTTAACTGAAGTAGAGCCTGACAGGGGCTGGGGCTGAAGAGACTGTCAAGACTCAGTCATGAGGGTCATGAATGTCAAGTGGAAGAGGTTGAACTCTATAAAAGATGGGAAAGCAAAACTGGGAAGAAATAATATATGATTTTTATTTTAGGAAAGTTCCTTTTGGTAAGAGTACAAAGAATTCATTAGAAGGATAGTAGTTTATTTAAGAAAAAACTACCCTAGGCTGGGTAATCCTATATAATAAAAGCCTAGTATGCTAAGTGTCTGGTTGTCTGGTTGTCTGGTTGGCCACTCAACCAATCAAAGCATAATATGCTAATGATATGCTAAGGCCACTCAACTGCTCACTATGACGTGCACTGACCACCAAGGGGCAGATGCTCCAACTGGTAAGTTAGCTTGTTGTTGGGGTCCGGCAAATTGGGACTGAGTGAGACGGGCCGGACACGCCCTGGAGCCCTCCTGCCATCCCTCCCCAGCTGGCCAACCTCCTGCCTCCCTCTCCGGCCCCAATTGTGTACCAGTGGGGTCCCTTGGCCTGGCCTGTGCCCTCTTGCAATCCGGGACCCTTCAGGGGATGTTGGAGAGCCAGTTTTGGCCCAATCCTAGGCCAGGCCTGGGGACCCCGCTGGAGCATGAATTTGTGCACCGGGCCTCTAGTATAAAAAAATGACCTAAACTAAGACAATAGTGGTGGGAAGAAAGAGAAAATGTAGAGTGGGGAATTATGACGTCTTCCTGCTTTCTGCAGCACCTTACATAATATCTGGCAATAAATGTCTTCCAATAAATGCAATAGAATTTTAGGGTTTGGATAATGATTCAGGGGAGAAAAAATGTAGTAAAGGGTTTTAAATGTGGCTGCCTTTAATCCAAGCTCTTTTTTTCTGAATAAGATTTAGGTTTTAACATCTTGTTGATGAAGTTATATGGGCATTTACTGCTAAACCATTCACTTAAGTGCAAATAAGCAATGTCTTTTTTGCTCTTGCTTTAACCCAGGCATATAAATAATTCCTCCAGCAGGAATTACTAAGAACAAAAACCTAGCATGAGACTACACAGTCTGTCTCTTTTTGCTCATCCCAACTCGTAGAGGTGACCTGGTAAAATTAAACCTCCTAGGTCTGATCTGAATCAGGTGCTCTGACAAAAAGTGTCTTCCAACTCTGCCAACTAGATCATAAATTTCAGTTTCCTCTGGAACCAGGCAAATAGACTGTGCCTCTGTCCTGAGCAGTGTGCTTCTTTACTTTTTCCTTTCCTCTTCTTTATTTTAAAATCCTATATTGATTGACTAGGAGGAAGTACAGCTTTAATTTTGTTATTGACTAAATAGACCTTCCTGCCTGTTTAGTTCCTGTTTAACTGCAAAGAAAAGATTCATTCAATACTATCTCTGCAATCACAGTAATGATTGCACACTGCTTTATGTTTTCATTATTTTTCTCTGCACATAAATAAGGTGTCAAGAGTTTGAATACTTCATGAGCAGCATTCTGTAAATTATAATAATATACTGTACTTCCTTGACCTTTTTAATATTGTGTGATTTGGTTGGCTGGCCTCTCTATTTATAGCCGTGCTGAGTAGAGGGGAAGGAATGAATATCCTGCTGTTAATGACAATATATATTGAAAGAGTCAAATGATGATACTGTCTTGGTTCAGATGATTATATTTCATAAGATATACAGCATTAGGCATTATAATTCTGATAAATCATTCTGCTGACAAAAGGTATAATGAGATTAGACAATTGCCAAAAATTAATTCATTTACTGACAGAATTTGTACCTAGGCTAAGAAGAGTGTGGATTTTTAACAAAATCTCATCAGAATCCCAAGTTTAAAGTCACATTTATTTTAATTCTCTATCCATACTTAAGATAGTGTGTTTGGTACTTTAGTAAGTATGATTAAAAATAATGATGGAGAACTTCCTTTATACCTTACAAAATAATGATCAAATTATCTTTTATTTTAGTTGCCTGGGAAGTTCTGACTTAGTTTTGCCTTTTGAAAGTAAGGAATTCATTTTTTATTTTTTTTTTAGGTTTTATACTAAATGGTTTCAATGACAGAGATAACGGAATAGAAAACATTTTGAGGGAATAATTCATACCATTGTCTTTTTGGCTCCATGCATATGCCAACTCATGCTATATTACCTGCCTAAAGTATATTTAATGGCATTCTTAACTCTCATAAACTATTCATTAAACAAGTCAGCATTGTTGCTATTTTTTTTATGCCTTTACCTTACAGGAAAGGAAAGAAATACATAAGCCAACTTTATCCCAAGAGAGAGAACCTCTTCTGCATCAATTCGTGTAACTACTTTGCCCAAAGTAACTTCTGCCCTGAGAACATTGGAAGAGAAGATGAGCTCTCTTACAGTTCTTGTTAATTTGTCATAATATATTAGTGTACACATGAACAATTTAATTAATATAATGACCTAGTTCATTTTGCAGGCAGTTGAACTCTGCTCTAAGAACCAGTGCATCATCTATAACCCATGCTTTGAGAAACTTGGCTTTGCACACCTCACTCTGTTCTCATTCGTTTTTTTCTTTTTTTCTTTTTTATGCATTGTAAACAAAGGACTTTCACTTCAAGGAGACCAACACCTCTTCTGAGAAGCAGCAGAGATCTGCTGTGCTGTACCAGTTCATTTTCAATTAGTGTCTTGGATCTATTCATTTGAAGAGCTTATGGGAAGCCATTATTATGTGGTAAAGGATTTTAGACAGGTTGGATGTGATTTATCACATAAAGTGGAATTAGACAGGTTTAGTTTGATTACATAGCGCATCTGTTGAGAAGGTAGTGGAAAGATTGATGAAGTAAAATCAAGTCAAATAGAGAAAAATGAAGTAGATATGTGTAGCATGTAAAAGGATAAATAGAACCTATGTGATTGGAGATACTTTTTTCCCTTTATTTTATTACTAGTTTTTTCCATTACCATGTATCCCCCATATATTCTCTTTCACCTCCACCCCCACCCCAGTTACTTAATCATATCTGTCAATGATATCTATATGAATTCCTTATATATACTCAGGAATTTTCCGAACCTGTCTCATTTTATCCTCACAATGGTTCTCCAAGATAATCCTGCTCTCCCCATTTACAGAAAAGGAAACTGAGGTTCTAAAAAGTTAAATGACTTCCTCAAGGATAAATAAATAGCCAGGCTGAGAGATAGCCAAAGACAGATTATTGTTGTTTTCCCTCCTTTTGTCTTTAAAGTACATGCTCTATCTATGTCTCCATAAACTTTTAAAAAAATTTGTATTTAGTGATTGATGAAAGAGAGAGAGAGAGAGAGAGAGAGAGAGAGAGAGAGAGAGAGAGAGAAGGGAAGATAGAGATAGAGATAGAGATAGAGAAGTAGAGATAAACATCGATTTGTTGTTTCACTTATTTATGCATTCACAACCTTGGCATGTCAGAATGATGCTCTCACCAACTGAGGAACCTGGCCAGGGCTCATTTCTCCATAATATTCTGCAATTTGCTAGTCCTCTTCTCTCAGACTGCTCACACATGGCAGTGCCTTGGGTCTCACCTAAGTGTTGAAGACATTTCAATCTGCCCAGGTACAGAGAAACCAGTTGGAATTCCTTCTTAAATCATAGGTTGTCCACAACCTAGTGAGGGACTCATAAGATAACAAATCATTCAAAATATCTCTTTTGCCTCTATCTAGGTGCCTCTCCCATCAACTAGTCATCACAGGTAGATGCACACCTGATAAATAAAACCCTATTAATGTTTATATGTATTATTTATCCCTTGCCTTGAACCAGAAAAGAATTCAGTTGGCCTCTCCATTGAAATGTTATCAGATAAAGATTTATTTAATTATCTCTCTTAAGAATTCTAAAAGTTTCATTTGAATACAGGAAAATTTTGATCTTCACAAGTTACCTCATTAAAAAAGTATAACATCACAGACTTGAAAAAAACCTGTGATAAAGAAGAGATTGATAATTTTAGTCAGCTAAGTATTTCTGACAATACATAGGAAGCCAATCACCATGACTATGACTGGTCTTGCACAATTAACAATTACAGTGAATTTTCATTTATTATAAAGTGCAGGTCCCAGATCAGAAGGTCACTGGACTAATTCATGTTGCCTGATTCTTTTTTCTCTACTGCCAACATGGTACTCTACTGTTGGATATAAAAGGAATGTCACAGTCACTCTAAGAACTTACTGAATATCCAAATGATATCCAAGAAACATGCTCATGCTCATGATATCCAAGAAACAGGTCAAACCAGCTTTGGATGTCCAACTTAAAAGCCCATTAAGGAAAACAAATATTGTAATTACCATATTTGCTTCAAGTATACAGTTTCTTAATTAAAAGAGAAATTGAATATGATTATGCTTTGTTTATTATATTTCACTAATGTCGTTTATTCCTGCACACACCTAGGAGGTTATTCAGCTTTTTTAGTTGTTATGGAATTTCACAAAATTAAATATTGTTTAAGGCAAATAGGCTATTAACTAAAGATTATAAACTTGATTTAGTGTTATATGAAGTAATTTCACTTCACTGAAACAGTATTTGAGCTGTGTATTAAGTTGAATCAAGTTACAGTAATTAACAGCCTAACATAGCATAGAAAATAATTTTTTTATTATCTTTGCATTAGTACATGGATAAATTATTTTTCAAATTATGATTTGGAAAATTTTAGCATCACGTATTGCCACTATTTTAACTCTGCATGGGGCAAAGTTACTGAAAAGGATGCACATTTTGTATCCTTAATTGTAAATTTCTTTGAAGAGAAAAAAGTAACAAGACTGAGAAAATATTGGTTTCCTAACTGTCTAGGCCTAGGAGGCTGAGCAGACTGTTTGAACACTGTTATGTCCACTGTGTCATACTTGACGAAAGCATTCAAGAAAATCTAATGGATATGAATTCCAAGTACTTTCTACTGGGTGTTTCTATTGGAAGATATTCATCAACTAGGACTCCCAAATATTGAATTATTCAGTAGAATCTCAGGCAGCTCCTGCTTCAATGGTGAACACAGAGAACATTATATCTCCCTTTACCTACTTATGGGCTTCCTTGATGTGAATTCTGTTTAGTTAAGAGCCCTACAAATTTGACTTCTGCTAGAGCTTGGTGAAGAGATTATACATAGTAAGGGCTTTTTGTTCTGTTTTGTTTTAACTTTGTTGGCACCCTTAATGGTGCCACTAGCAGTGTTAGAGATAAGTATCTGCCTGTAGATTTTTAGTAACCAACTCCTGTCAGGATCTATAAATTCACTACAGAAAAAAAGACTCCTTGGGCTAAAATTTGACATACAAAATCTCAGTCTGAAGGAAGAGAGGAAGAATAGAAGGGGGGGAAATGCATGCAGGAACTTACATGGAACTCTCTATATGCTGGGTGATTTCCCCACACACTTCACCAAAACCATCCACAATAGCTATATGGTCCTAACCTTTCATTGCAAATTAGGACACCCATAGAGAGGAACTCAATTTTCTGGCGGATATATTTGATATGTGGAAATAATTATTATGAATAAGTAGAGTTTGAAAAGTGGAATTTGAACTCTTTTATCAATTTTTCATTTTATTGCAGATTCTCCCACACCCTGGTCAATAGTTGGCAAGTTTATAGATCAATCGCCAATATTTTTGTGTTAGTTTAATGCATGCTTAAGTATCTAGGTTTTACTCTTTTCTTTAAGAAATTTACATTCTACCTAGAGTAATAAACTACAAAATATAGAGAAAATGCCCCCAAATTGATAATATGCTATAAATCTTTCCTCTCCTCCCGGTTATGACTACTATTTCCTCTTGAGAACTCAAAATTCTACTCTATTTCTTCCTCCAATTTCTTCTCAAACTACTCTGTTCATCACCATATTCACCTTCCAGGGATTCAAATGTTGAGAAGTTTTAGAAAAATAATCATGGCCATTTTAAGTAACTAAGGTTATTAATAACAAGCCCTCAAAAGAGTGCCTAGCCTCTGCCACATTCTCTATAAATGGTACATACATTTGTATGTTTGTATTATTAATCTCACTATCATTTTTATTATTATACACAAAACAAAACAAAAGTCTTGAATTAGCCATGTCCACACCTAAAGTGAGTGAGTGTGTTATTAATCAATAATGAAAGCAAAAGAAGTGAGCATGTGCCCTGGGCAGAAGTGACCTAATCATTCAGGGTTTATATAGTCTTAATGATGGAGTGTCTTCCTGAAGCCTCACTCTCATACTTCCTATGCCTGTGCTGGCGAGGACAAGAAGAACATTAGGGGCTCCATTCTCAGAGGGTAGTCTAGAATTTGCTCCACTACTCAAATTTCCATTCTGAACACTTACGAAGTTATGCACCACTTGCACAATCACTATAACACAACTTTCCTGTCTCTTACACTGGTATGACCCTTCTCCTTATTCCTTAGCAGTTGGTATCCTCATTAGAAGGGGACCTCTGCCATTGACCTGTAATTGGAATTTTTCCTAGCTCTTGCTAACACCATTTCTCTCCCCCATTTTCCTTCTCTGATTGGAGTTTTTCCTGAAAATGCTAGAGAAATATCCAAACATATTGCTACCCTTCTGACTTTCGGTATTATCATTAAGCTGGTAATTGCCATGATTCCTCTGTGAAATGGGACCTGCTGAACATCAGCTCCAGTTGAGTCAATCATAGTTTGCCATGCCTATTTAGACACTGAAAATGGAACAGTTTTCCACTTCATATGACACTCATTCCTGTAACTGAGTGGGTTATTTTAGCCCAGGTTCCAGCTTCCTTCCCTTCCTTAACAGCCTAGAAACAGTCTCCTGGTGTCCCTTACTAATGGGCAAAGATAGGTCCCTGTTTTGTGGAATTGGGAGCTTATAAAATATATGTAGGGCCTTCTTTTAGAAAAAAGGAGTATACAATTATGAATACAAAATTTAATAGTTTAGGGTCTTGGGAGAGCCCCAAGCAAGTGAGGGAATCAACCTAAAGCTTAAGCTTCAATAGTCTCATGGTAAATATGCCTGCACCTCTGAAAATAAAGGAGCAATTAATGACACCTACATGCATCTATCCTGGAATAGTATGGTGAACAAAAATATAGTTTATTCAGCCAAAATAATATTTAAAGGTTATACTTTGAAATACTTGTAGGCTTACAAAAAAGTTGCAAAAGTAATATAGAAGCTCCTATATATCTTCACCCAGTTTCCTCTAATGTTAATGTTTTACATAAAATGCTATAATTATGAAAACAAACATTAGTAAAATAATATTAATGGAACTATCAGTGTTGTTATTTATTTACACCAATTTTTTCACGAATGCCCCTCTTCTGTTTCAAGAGCCCATCCAGAATAACACATTTTATTGTGATTCCATCTTAGACTTTCTAACCTCCTCGAGGCCTGGTGCATGGATCCGTGAAGCTGTGGGGTCCCTCAGCCTGGCCTTCGCCCTCTCACAATCTTGGACCCCTCGGGCGATGTCAGATAGCCAGTTTGGGCCCGATCCCCACAGGCCCAATCCAGACAGGAGGGAGCCCGATCCTGTGCATTGAGCATATGTCCCCAGGAGGTCAGTGCACATCATAGCAACTGGCCCACCAGTTGTTCGGTCATTTGTTGTTTGGTCACATAGGTTATATATATATATATATATATATATATATATATATATATATATATATATGATATTTGCAGTCTTCTCTTGTCTTTCATGACCTTGGCACTTTTGAGGAGTACTAGGCAATTATGTTGAAGAATGCCTCTCAATTTGAGGGTTTTTTGGGTAATATTTGCTAATGAATGGATTACAGATTTGCATTTTTAGCAAGAATAGCACATAAATATTATACCTTTCTCAGTGCATTAATGCCAATTTGTCTTATTACTGGTGGTGTTAATATTGACCCTTTGATTAAGATAGTTTCTGCTGAGTGTCTCCATGGTAAAGTTTTTTTCTCCCCCCTTAGAAATGAATAAATATCTGCAATTATTCTATTTCTTTTCAAACTTTGCAGACTAATTTTAGCATCCATCCACAAATTATTTTTTTAGAACTACTCTGTAGTTCTCATGGTGATTTGCTGTTTTCCTCATTCTGTCTTTATTTAATTGGAATACTTCTGTAAGAGAGCAATAATCACCGAAGACAAGATCTACCATTTATTTATTTGTTCAATGTCGTATTTAATAAGCTAAGAATATATGTTTTATTCTTAAGGTTACAATCTAGTATTACCATTAGTATTTTGTTGTTGTTGTTGCTCAAATTATTCTAGTTTTGGCCATTGAAGACTCTTTTAGTTTGGTTCCTCTGTCTAAAGCAATTTTGAAATAATTTATCTCTTGCTTTGTTTTCAAACACCTTGAAGAAGACCTTTCACAAATCTTAGCCACTATACAAGTATGCTTCCTAGAGTTCTCCTTTGTACTTGACTCTCTATTACAAATGTTATAGGATGGTCTCTCTTATGAGACTTGGAAAATGTGAATAATGAAGGATATCAGGCTGGCCAAGCATTCTCTTTAGCTTCCAGACAAAAGAGAAAGAATGATTAACATTTACCCAGCCTGTAGACACATACCAGATCTACAAATATGGCCATAACCAATTTTATCTCTCACAACTTGCCTTATTGACTATTTTAGAAACGAAGAAACAATTTAAGTGACTTATTCAACGTAGCACTGCTAGCAAGTGCTTTATAGGATGGTATGTCTCATAGAGTTCTACCAAGACTACTATAGCTACATGGATTATAAAAAATGATTATGCCTGAAACATACATAAATGGAGGAAGGGGAGTTATTTAGATGGGCTACAGGATGAGGAATTTCATGGAAATACATTGGGTATAGTTATAAAGAGATTGCCCCAATGTTCCAAATTTCAATATAACAAAACTTATTTTAGTAAGAGGTTTCAGGAGGATATTTTGGGCATAAGAGCACAAAATACAAAGATTTTAAAAATTAAGAAAACTAATTTTTAAAACTATCTTTAGAGTAGAAATTCCATGTACATTAAATTCCAAGCAGAACTAAAAATATGGCACATTTTGATTAAAATCAGTTTTTAATGTTTTTTCAGGGAAGGAGAGAGTTCCATTTCCTTAGGTTGAGAATACCTAATGCCTTTTTATTTTTTTTTTGCAAAAATGATGAAAATTGAGCTCTTGATTTTTGAGATCCCTCACTCCAAATTTTACAAAATGATGGATCACCCAGCAATCTATTTCTCTCAAGAGATATAATTAAAATTGTCCTATACTTCATTACTTTAGATAATCATGATTTATTTGAATATGTTGTGAACATATAGTGATTTACTCTTATTCATCATAATGGTTTGTAAGGCAAGCCTAAAAATATTTATATATATGTTTACATTTTCTAGTGTAACATATTCAAATGTTGCTGTCAATGTTAATTATATGCATATTGTTTATAAAAAGTGAATAGTATTGGCAATTATTTCTACAGGCTACCAACTTGGGAAGGTTGCACACTTTTTCATGAGGGGAGTATCAAAGTTCAGATAACGTTATTACAGAAACAAAGAAGAAAATGATATGTTATGTTATGTAAAATTCACAGGAGAAATGTTTGAGGCACACCATACCCCACCATAAGGTATGCATAAATGATGTCCATCTGTGTGGGAACTCTGTCAGAGATTCTAAAATGAAGGGATATATCCTGTCTTCTGCGGCTCCCTAGAATTGCTGCTTCTCCAGAGAAATATATCACTTTCCAAAGTCTAGAGCTAGATTTCAGGGGAGTGTGATTTAAGCTGGAATAAGTCCATGATGAATTTATGTAAGAAAAGCATTTTAAATGCATCTTAAGGAATATGATAAAGACTGGGGCATTTTGCATTGATTGTATGGAAGCGTAGAGCAGGTAAACAACTTTCAGGCAGGAGAAAAACTTAAACAAAAATTGGGAAAACATGTGACATATACAAGGAATAGAGGGTAGTATAATGACAAGTAAGTGTAAGAAAGTAGGCTCTAATTATATTGCCAAACTAGGCATTTGCACTTCATTCATAAGCAGAGAAAAGTCATTGAGATTTTTTTTGACATGGTCAGAAGTATACCATAAAATTTTCAATTTGACACTAAGGTAGATTGGAGAGGGACAATATTATAAGCAGTAAGGACAGTTAGAAAGTTACTCTAGGTAAGAGGTAATAAATATTTTATATTTTAGGTTTTTTTAGTTAAAAAGTGAAATGGGCAAAAAAATGAGAAAAGTATCACAAGTTAAAATTTGCAAGAATGATTTGTTTGTGAATTAGAAAGTTCTTTTTCTATAAAAAGCTGGCTGGAAAAGTTATTTTTTACAAGGATAACAATCTATCAAAGGACCTAAAAGTTTTTCATGTACTTTTCAGATATCAATTAAAATATATATTTGATAATCACCTATATATATAAAAGCCTAAGCGAAGGTTATGACCGAACGACCAGCCAGTAGCTATGACTCACACTGATCACTAGGGGGCAGATAATCAATGCAGGAGCTGCCCCCCTATAGTCAGTGCCCTCCCACAGCCAATCTCCCATGGCTGGCCAACCTCCCATGGTTTGTCCTCTGGGCCGGCTGTCCCCGATCGGGACTGGGCGAGACAGTCCTGATCAGCACAAATTGCTAGCCAGGCCTAGGGACCCCACCAGTGCATGAATTCATGCACAGGGCCTCTAGTCTTTTATAAGTAGATAAAAAAAACAATTGTTCATTAAGAAGGTGGGCCAGTCAATTAGCATATTTCCTCCTTATTGGCTGTGGGTGCCGCCATCTTTGTGACAGTGTGAGGGTCAATTGGCATATTCCCTCTTTATTAGATAAGATGAGAAACTATTAAACTTTTAGCCAAAAAAAATTTTTAGCAGGATTAACCTTAAGATATACAGAATGATTTGAGGTAGGAATACAAAAAATTAGGGTAAGTATATGAGCTACAAAATACCTATTTTAGAGTCTTCACTGAAAGAATAAAAAGAAGGAAATAATGCAAGACATGTGATAGGAAATCAATAGGTCTTACTGATAATTAGAAGTCCTTGGCAAGTTTAAAGGTTTAAAACGATGCCAAACTTTGAGTTTTGGTGCCTGGAGAAATGATGATATAATAATAAAAATAGGCTTGTCGGGAGGAAGCACTGGTTTGTAAGAAAAGATGATTAGTTTAGTTTTGGAGTTATTAAACCTAGGGATGGTAGAAAGGATATTGAAAGTCAAGGACTAGAGTTCCTGACTGATGTTGGCCTAAAGATGATGGTTGTCACCATGGGAATAGCTGAGGCTCTAAAAGAAAATATGCAGAAAGAAAATAGCAGACTATTGAAGAAGAAGCCTTGAAGGGTTGTCTATATTTATTGGGTGGAAGAAAAAACTAGAAGTAGCAATGGCAACAGAGAAGCAATGATCAGTCATGTAAAGAAAGAATCAATCTGCACACTGAAGAAGAATGTCATCTAAAAATGTAATAGTGGCTAAACATAAAATACCTTATATTTTGTGAGGATTTGACAGTGTTCAGAATACTTTTCAACAAATTGTGCATTAGAATGGGAAGGGAAGAGATCTGATCAGAATGTAAAGACTGGATGTAAACAGAATGTAGAAAAGTTGGTAACAGACAGTTGATGATAAAAATATCTGGGAACAAGAAAGAACTTGGCTTCAGTTGGAGAGGACATAAGGGAATGGAAATATAATCAGGTTAGGACACTGTATTCAATGACTGTTCTTAGTGTACGAGATTGAGGCTGGTCAAGGAAACAAGGCTGAATTCCATTTCTTAAAACTGAGAAATAAGGCCGACTAACAGCAAGTTTGAATTCATACTGATGCATGTGGGATGCTGAACTAGCGTCGCTCCTACCCTGACATTTCCCCAAAGCCTGGAATGGTGTTTAGAAGATAGGTAAGAATCACATGACTTACATAGGGAAAAGGATTCTGCTTAAGCTGGAGACCCAATGTAGGGATTCATTGTTTTATTTTATCTTGATAGCAGCTTGAGGTATATAGTTAGTGTCAGAGCCAGAAACAGAAACTGCAGTTTTCAACTCCTACGGCAGTGGTTCTCAACTTCCTAATGCCTCGACCCTTTAATGCAGTTCCTCATGTTGTGGTGACCCCCAACCATAAAATTATTTTTGTTGGTACTTCATAACTGTAATTTTGCTACTGTTATGAATCATAATGTAAATATCTGATATGCAGGATGTATTTTCATTGTTACAAATTGAACATAATTAAAGCATAGTGATTAATCACAAAAACAATATGTAATTATATATGTGTTTTCCTATGGTCTTAGATGACCCCTGTGAAAGGGTCGTTTGAACCCCAAAGGGGTCGTGACCCACAGGTTGAAAACCTCTGTTCTATGGTGTTCATATGAGCTTTGTGAGGTCAAGGAAAATAAGGACGCTATTCATTAATGGTGGCAATTCCTGTTGGGGACCTCGGGGAGAGCAGATTCATAGGAATTGAGGTAGGAAACTGCACAGAAGTTCAGAGAAGTGAGGTGTGAGGGCTCCCCTCCCTCCCTGGGTTGAGTAAAGATGTTAATCCATTAATGAATCATGAATAAGGATTTCCAAAATGTTCTTGAAACCCACAGAAAAATGTGGTTTTTGTTTCCTTTGTAACTTCAGCACTGCTATTTAAAGCTTGAAATCACACTGATAGAATCATTTCCACAGGAAACACTAACTTGAATATTTTCTCCCCTTCTAGAGGCTACATGGCCTTGGTTGGCCAGTCCATGGCACTTTGTGAGGTAGAATAGCACCAGACCCATTATTATTGTCCCATTACTAGTCAGTACATATTTTATTAATAAAGTGCCCATTAGGTAAATTTTGAAAAGCTAAAACTAGATTTCTCTGGACTTTGTACATGTTTAATGAAAGTTCTTTTCCTTATGGGAAGAGTGCTGTCCTCCAACCTCTGGCACCAGAGCTGTGCTCTCATCTTTTGTCTTCTGTTGCCTTGAGTTAGTTACAGAAAAAAAAATACAAAGAAAATGTGCTGCCTCTTTGGTGTCTCTCACCTAGTCTCACATAAGGTGATGTAATAAAGTAGCACACGTTGGACTATTCTTTGAACAACAAGCCAGCTAATAAAAAGGTCCTCAAACCCTCAAAAATCCAGCTTGTCCTCGGTGAGCTTGGAGCCCATCTGTAGAGCCCAGGTTATCTTCTCTGCTCCTAGAGCACCAGCAGCCCTACCCTGATCCTTCCACGAGAAGTGCAATCCCAAACCACTGTGCTAACTTAGTGCCTCTCTCCTTGTTTTCACTTGTGTCATGCAACTCTGAAAACCTGTTCGTGGCAAGAGGAGCTGGTGTAAAAGGTACAATCCCGTAAACACTTCTAATTATTGATTCTGTAAGTACCCACCAACTGGGCATAGGACAGGAAACATAGAAATGAGCTCATGTATGCTTTCCAATTTGACTGGAACCAAAAAATGATGAGAGCTTATGAAATACTGATCTTGTTATCCTTGTTCTTCTGGTTGTATGGAAGCTAGACTATTATTAGCATGACTTAAAATATAGTAAATTTTGGCCATGAAAATAAACTGCTCTTGAATTCCTCCATCACTGGGATATTGGTTGTGCCTGGAGATAAAGAGTCAGTTAAACACATACAGCAACAAGATTTTAGAGTACCAAAGCCATGCTAAATTTATTTCTTTTAATTGTGTTCCCTATTCTCCTTTTATGAGTATTCCCATATAAAACGGTGCATAATATTTAATGAATACAGGCCTATAAGATCTTCTGGATTTAATTCTACATATGCACATGAATTGAGTTCAATAAAATTATTTTATTGTGCAAAGGAATGCACCCACAGATGCTTTCCTATTTCTTTGCAGTTTAATTTAAAACACACACACACACACACACACACACACAGAGGGAGAGAGAATCTGCTCTTGGAACAGAGTAATTAATGTTGCCTGTCTCACAAGCAAAGTCTATTTGCCAAATTTACAGCTAAAAACACAGCTCCAATCAATTGTTACTGTGTCTTAACATCATGTTTTTCATCCCTACCTCATTCTTTTGTTAATTAAATAAGATTTGTTATTTTCTGCCTCACAATTCAAAGCGCTCACCGAACTTTGCTAGTTCAAAATTCAAAGGCTTTGTACTATTTTTATATTGAAAAAGAATCAATTTAGTTGAGTAAGAGATTATGTGCAGAGAGTAATAGTCTAATCAGAGACCTGAGGGCTTTGAAATATTACGTTACATTTCTGTTTCAAGTCATCCCTCTTCTGTCTTCCCCGCCCCTCTGCCACCCTGCACTGAACTGTGATCAGAATAGAGAATGCCTTTTATAAATGGTTTAAATGCCAGGAGATGGTCATGGAGAAATATGAAGATTGATAAAACAACATTTATGTAGACGGGTTCACTAACAAGTAAAAATCCATGAATGCCTTTTAATAATACACATTCAATTATAATTCACCTCGGCCACTGCATGACGACTGCAACAGGTGCACCCGTTGCTTTAACAGACAACATACACGCCCTCCCTCTTCAGCTGCTTTGTTCAAACAATACCATGAGGTCATGTGTCAAAGCTTGATTTTAAGGACCTTAATCCTCTTCATTCACTCAGGGATACAGGCTATCTAACCTTGTCTGACGTTCATTTTTTTGTCTAAGAGCTTTTGCCTAAACTTATATATTTTTTTATTTATCTCACCCATTATAGGCCCACGGTCAGTGCTGTGAATCACACCTTGATTTTTTAAATAGAATATCTACTGAAGATATAGAAGTAAAATAGAGATAAATACTATTTGAAACCAGAAGACACAGTCCTTTAAATATTGTGTGTGTGTGTGTGTTGGGGTGAGGGGAGAACCATTTGCTCTATCATTTGCATTTAGCTAAGAGCATTTTGCTACAATGCCTGAAAGTATCTTGGGTGAAATGAGCAGGAAATTTTCAGAAATACTGGTGATATATAACTGGCAATAAAATAAAATTTTCTCTCGCTGGTTTAAAAAACACACAACAACACACACAGAATCTACTCTTGGAACAGAGTAATTAATGTTGCCGGATAATATTAATTAACATGAGCACATGAGTTAATGTGTAGCACAGAGGGGTATAGCCATCTTGCTTCATCTGAGAAGAGGTAGGTGAGCTTAGAGGTAGGGCCTCACATATCCTGGCCAGCTGGATCAGACCTTCACACCGAGTGTTGCATAGTGATTAGTTGCATTATGGACATCTCTAAGTGGGTTTGATGCAGAGGAGAAGTTGACAGCTGGTGAATTTCTTTGTCCATTTCTTTGACTCTCTGCAAGCTCACTACTAGGTCTAACATCCTTCCTTTGTCCTATTTTTGTTTGTTTGTTTGTTTGTTTATGGAGGAGGAATGAAAGGCACTCCTTTTTGTAGCCTGATAGCAGTGGGGAATGAAGACTTTATTGGAACACAGCCATGTCCATCTGTTTACAGAGTGTCTATGGCTAATTTTATACTACAATGCTGGAACTGAGTATTTCCAAGATAAATCAGTCATATGGCCCACAGATCCTTACAGGAAAAGGGTAACATGCCCTGCTCTTCAGGGTTTGGACAAGAAGACACAGAGCTGAATTATTTTTCCCTCAACTTTAAAGAATTATGTCATGTCTCCTCTTAAATGGAGGATGCCATTCCCAGGCCAGAAATGAACTCCATTTCTTTCTTAAAATAATTATTAGCCAATGCATGTAGTTCTCGGTCATAATTGCATTCTCTATTTGTTATACGTACATATTTTGTGCTTCTAACTAAATTAACTTTGTTTAATAATGAGAAAGTATTCATTATGTTAGTAGAAGTACCAGGATAGTTTTCCTACTCAACTGGCTTATTGCAAATTGAATACAAGTCATTCTTTTATCAGGAGCTTTCACAGGAAAACTTGTGTTTCCACTTCCTGTTAAAATTCAGAACAGAAGCCCTACCCGGTTTGGCTCGGTGGATAGAGTATCACCCTGTAGACTGAGGGTCCCAGGTTCAATTCCAGTCAAGGGCACATGCCCAGGTGGCAGGCTCGATCCCCAGTCGGGGTCGTGCAGGAGGCAGTCAATCAATGATTCCTTCTCATCATTGATGTTTCTATCTCTCTCTCCCTCCTCCTTCCTCTCCGAAATCAATAGAAAATATATTTTAAGAAAATCAGAACAGAAAACAACCTAGGCCTGAGTTTCAACTGACAACAACTGATTGGCGCTGAGTACGTATTGCCCCCTCGAGCCAGGCCTGTGCCCTCCAGCATGCCCGCATCATCAACAGCTATTTCCTCATAGGTGTATGCGCTTTTCACTCTGGCCCATGTCACTACTGCTGTGGGCATCTAAGTGTGGGATGATCTTGGCCCACTTGCTGAAAATCTGCAGGGCCTGTGTCAGGACTACTGCTCTAAATAGATACTTAAGAGCACTCCTAGTCCTTATATCTAATACACTTTAGAGAAGCCAAATGTTGTCCTTTTTTTATTACTAATAAGCTTGATGAGTAGCTTCCAATCAAACCAAAGCAATTATGAAGATGATGCTTAACAAAGCCAGACTCTGGTTGTAAAAGTCTTTTGTTCTAATGAGCCAGGGAAGAAATAGGAACCATTAATGCAAAACCAGCAAAGATGTGTTTTATTAGCAGACAGAGTAGAAAATGGGAAACTATGAACATGAGTATTTATGGCTGCAAAAGTTTTAGAAAGCCTAGAAAGAATAAGTGAGCCAATGTGTTGCCTGAGGCACAGGCGTGAAGTGCTCCCATTGTTTCTCTGAGGAAGGAAGATATTATCCAGGGAATCTGTAGACTTTTTCTGATCCTCGCTCAGTGGGGAACCGCTCTGCGGGCTCCAAAGGGGCACTGACTGCTTCACTTGGCCTTTCATGATTCCTTCCACTTTCGCCAGCTCATCCATGTGGTTGTTATTGCTCTTCCATTGGCTTGGCTTAAGCAGGAGGGTGTGTGGGGGAGGAAAGAGGAGTGGGACTGAACTCTCTCATCTGCTTGGGGGAGATAAGCCTTGCAAACTGACAAAGGCAGGCAAGAGGATTAGAGTCAGGAAGAGCTATGGGGGCATCAGGGAGGAAAAAACAAACAAAAAAGCAACTGAGAATGTTTCTGATTAGTTTTTATAATTAATATCCATGTTCCTTAACTATCAAACTCTCTCTCTTTCTCTCTCTCCCTCTGTCTTCCCCGCCTCCCTCTTCCCTTCTCTCCCTCTATTTGTCCATCCCTGTCATTCTTTGTAACACACACAAACACACTTTTCTTAGAGCAGAAAAGAACTAAATATTAAATAGAGAAAACCCAGTCCTCAGTGATAAGTTGTTAAATGTTTTGTACTTAAAATCAAGACAGAAAAAAAAAGAATACTCAGGATACATATTTTTATCAATATTTTCTCAGATTTTCAGCTTAAAAATTTCCTCTTGTTCATTAAATAATGCTAAAACATCATCATAAGGCCAGAATGCAGATTGCTCTTCCAATATGGAGGAAACCATCCCATAATTCTCAAACGGTAGGAATTTCTCCATTTTTTCTTAGCAATACTTATTTCTCTGCTCCCACTATATGTATATTCCCACCATCTGTACATAGAACTAAGTTTTTTGAAGCCCCTTGTGCTATTTTATAATTATACTATAAAATCATGTATATTTCAGGCTGCATCACACTTCTTAGAATAATAAAGGAAATGTTATGTGATGAAATCTATTTTATGAAATGTTATGAATAAAATCATTAGATCTAGAAAATACCTACATGAAAATTATTCATATTCCACTTCTATGTTTGCCCTCAAACATGTTTCATAAGACCTACGCACAGAGAAGCCAAATAGCTGCGGGAACTGCAATGGGCCTGGGACCATTCCCTTGACTATTGCAATATTTGAAATTGATCCACAGAGGAGAAGCTAGCAAAAGTAACTTCCATTAAAAGTAAAATAGAATATCAAGTGACTGTGTCATTATGAATGAAAATGTTTCCAGAAAAAGGAGTTCTAAATGTTCTCTGAATGGAGCAGTGAGATTGGATATGGACATTAGCAAGATGTGGCTTGCTGGCTGCCTTGGTAAGAACAGTGTCTGAAATAATGCGAGAATCAAAGTATTGAAATGGATGAAGAGGAGAAACGGATGTGAAGAAGTAGAAATATAAGGCAAAAACTCCATCATGACATTTTGGTGTTGTCCTCTAGCTGGTTTTGCTCAGTGGATAGAGCATCTGCCTGAGGATTGAAGAGTCTTGGATTTCATTCCATTTAAGGGCACATGCCCAGGTTGTGGGCTCAATCTCCAGTAGGGGGTGTTCAGAAGGCAGCCAATTAATGCTTCTCTCTCATCATTGACGTTTCTATCTCTCTCTCCCTCTCCCTTCCTCTCTGAAATCAATACAAATAAATAATTTTTTAAAAACCGTTTTGTTGTGAAGGGGAACAGGAGCATGGGACATGGGTTAAGGAAAAAACAAGAACAAAGGGTTAAGGAATTTTTTTATATGGGAATTACAAAAGCACTTTTACATACTGAAGGGAATAAACCATTAGAGAGAAATAAGTGAATAAGGCAACAAATTGAGGGTGGTAATTGAACAAGAGTTCTTATGAAATCTGATAAGGGTGCAATCTAAAACAAATATAAAGGAGTGGCCTTAAATGAAAGACAAAAAAAAAATGTTGTAATTGGAGGAAAATCAGAGAGAATGCTTATGCCAGAGTGATCCTTCTAAAAATGTAATTTAGATCATATCATACTTTTGCTCAAAAACTTCCAATGGATTCTGATCTTCCTCAAGCTAAAGCCCTTAACATGACCCACAAAGCCCTAGGTGCTGTGGCTTTCTGTGAACTCTCTGCTCTGATCACTTACAAAACCTCTCTCTCTTCATCTTTCATAAACAGGCTAACCTCACTCACTTTCCTTCAAACACAGCAGGCATGTTCCTTCTGCATATGTCTTTAGCACTATTTCTTCTGACTAGAACACTCTTTCCTCAGATATGCATGTGGCAATATTTTCTCAGGTCGTTCCTCAGTCAAACCTTTTCAATTATGTTTTAAATTTAAAATGTACTTTGTATTCCCTCCTTTGCATACACCTCTCACATTTGGGGCTTCTACTTAACCATGCCTGGTTCTGTTTTATTCCATATAATTTATTGTCTTCTGTGTACTACACAGCCCTTATTCATTGTGTTTTGTCTTATTTCCCCTCTAGAGTGAGTAGATTGTCTCTTCTATTTTGTCTGATGCACTCCCAGTGTCTGAAATAAGTTAAACTCAAAAGAATACTGTTGAATCTACACTAATAAAAGAGAAAAATGGTAATTGGCGTACGATGCTACCCTTTTCATTGGCTAATCAGGGCTATATGCAAATTAACCGCCAACTAAGATTGGCAGTTAACTGCCAACTAAGATTGGCAGTTAACTGCCAACAAGATGGCGGTTAATTTGCATATGTAGGCACAATGCAGGGAGGCGAAAGGGAAAGCAGGAAGAAACCCCCTGCCATTGACAGTGATCGGAAACCCAGGGGGGAGCTAAGAGCTGGGGGGCAGGGCAAAGGCGGCCCTGGGGCCGCCTTTGCCCTGCCCCCCACCATGATCGGAGAATCAGGCTCCTTTGCCGCCCTGGCCAGTGATAGCAGGAAGTAGGGGTGGAGCCAGCAATGGGAGCTGGGCACGGTCGAAGCTGGCAGTACCAGGAGCTAGGGGTCCCTTGCCTGGGCCTAAAGCGGAGCCCACGATCGCGGGGCCGCTGTAGCTGCGGGTGCCCGCTGCCCGGGCTGGACGCCTCAGCCAGAGGCATTAAGCCTGGGTAAGGGCGGAGCCTGAAACCGCGGGGAGCTGGGGGTCCCCTGCCCAGGCCTGACACCTCTGCCGGAGGCCTCAGGCCTGGTCAAGGGGCTGATCCGGTGATTGGTGATCGGAGGGTGATGAGGATCAACTCCTCTGGCTGAGGCATCAGGCCTGGGCGGGGGCCAGAGCCAGTGATCGGGGGGAGATGGGGGTCCCCTGTCCAAGCCTGACACCTCTGGCGGAGGTGTCAGGCCTGGGCAAGGGGCAGAGCCAGCAATCGGAGGGTGATGGGGGTCCCCTGCCCAGGCCTGATGCCTGGGCCAGAGGCATCAGGCCTGGGCTAGGGGCAGAACCAGTGATGGGGGGAAATGAGAGTCCCCTGTCCTCTGTCAGAGGCGTCAGGCCTGCGCAAGGGGTCGATCCTGCGATTGGAGGTTGATGGGGGTCAACGCCTGAGGGCTCCCAGTATGTGAGAGGGGGCAGGCTGGGCTGAGGGACACTCCCCCCCACACACACCCAGTGCACAAATTTCGTGCACCGGGCCCCTAGTAAATTAATAAAGACTTAAATGTCTGGATAGTATTGCACATGGTGAATAAAGCTATTCATCCTTATTTACAACCTCAGGTAATCATAATAAATAAACTCATAAGTAAATATGCACATTTCTAATTAGTGTCTGGGCCTATATAGTGAACACTGTCTGCTCTGCTCAGGTCAACCTCTGTCCCTTTGTCAGGTTCTGTGCGCACCTCTCCCAGCTTCAGGGGGCTTTGCTACACCACTGGCACTTGAGACTCTTCTTCTGCAAACTGCCCTTGGGCTCCTGGAGCTGCTTTGCCCACATGGAGCAAACAGTTAAAGTATCTTTAGTTAATGCAGGTGTAGGTATACAAAAGCCCAGCTCTCTGCCTCAGGCCAGGACAGACTCAGAGGCATAATTTATACCACAGAGTCCCCCAGTGCCATCAGGCTGTTATATAGAGGGACTTTGCCTGATTCTGCCCTCTTGTTGGGTTCTTTCTCTTCCTGATTCTTCGATTCTTTCCGAGTTTCTCCTGGGGCCCTTTCATATAATGTCACCCCGCTTACACATGTAATCTTATTTCAGAGGCTGCGCTGAAGCCTGACCTGAGATACTCTATCCAGGAGCCTGACCCAAGGTAGTCTATCTGCCTAGGCCAGTGGTCGGCAAACTCATTAGTCAACAGAGCCAAATATCAACAGTACAACAATTGAAATTTCTGTTGAGAGCCAATTTTTTTAAACTTAAACTATATAGGTAGGTACATTGTTATTAACTTAATTAAGGTACTCCTAAGGCTTAGGAAGAGCCACACTCAAGGGGCCAAAGAGCCACATGAGGCTTGCGAGCTGCAGTTTGCCAACCACGGGCCTAGGCTATATTTCTAGGAGAATAATGGTTGGATATGGTAGAATTTATATTTTAAAAGTTCTTGACCCAACACTAACTTCTAACATTGCATTATATCCATTTTACTTGGTTGACAAAGGCATAATGAATGTAATATCTGGTACATGAATATTTCTGATTCTTAAAAGCTTCAAGTCTCTCAGAAATGTAATATTTCCCAACTCTTGAATTGAAAGGATTTTTCTGTATGTATTTCTCTAATTTCTCACTCAACAAATAGTGTTTTAACCAAAACACACACACACACACACACACACACACACACACACACACACACACCCCTTTCTGGTTTCTGTTCATGGGGAACTTTTCAGTTTAATTATGGAAATGGAAAGTTAGGAGTACACTTAGGAAAGTGATTATAAGTTTATCCTTGTGATGGTCTATCCCTAATAGGGGAGTAAAATCAATATTATTGGTGACGTGACTCTTGTCTCTTCAAGTAGCTGGAAGGGAGCATAGCCAAAAAACGAATAAAGAGGCATTTATTTTTAGGCTAAGTGGCTGACCTGGAAGAGAAATGGAAAATATATTAAGGAAATCACAACTTCTCTAAAAGTCTTTTTTTTTTTTTTGGAGACGGGGTTGGGGGTGGGGGGAGGATTATTATTGCTTTTCCCTGAATACTATTCCCTGAATGATCTCCCATTTTTAGTTCTTTGAGCACCTATGAAGCTGCAATTATCCCTATGTAGGTAAGTGATATGCTGGGGTGGAGGAAATGGCATTGTGCTACCTATCTTTAAATAAGGGTGCTTACAACATTTTTATAACTGACTTCTTCACACACACCATGTGAGGATACAGCCGGCTAGCTGTTAAATGGAGCAAACAGAGCACCTCAGCTGCATTAATGAGAATGTTTCCTCTTTTAAAAAAGGTTGCAGAATTACTCTTATAGCTACTTCCCCAAACCATCTACTTACTGTTCAGTAAGTATTACGGAAATCTGTCTACAATCAAAGTAAGAAGGCTTTTTTCTTTGTTCATGCTTCAGATGTTTCTGTTCTTCACTGAGAGCCACAGCCTTAAAAGCTCAGAATACATGAAATATTTCTGTGTAACCGTCTTTGCTTAGAACTGCTTTTGAGAAATATTTAACTAAAACGACCAAAATATTCAGCCATATATTTTAAAATTCTAACTATTAATTCCACTCATTAATCCCCATTAAAATTCTAGTGCTTTAAATTAATTCACCCAAGGCTATATTGCATTAAGCAAATGTCTTAATGGTGTGCTTCTGTAACAATTCAACAATGCATATTTGGTTTCTCTCTCTTCTCTCTCTCTCTCTCTCTCTCTCTCTCTCTCTCTCTCTCTCTCTCTCTCTCTTTCTTGTTCTCCTCTGCCTTTTACTAATTATGTGACCTTGGCAGGTTATTTAATCTCTTTGTACTTGTTTCCTCAGCTCTACCTACAATGTCCAAAGTAACAGTATAATTTTAGGACTTAATATTGATCAAGCAATCTCTAAATTCTTTATAACGATTCAGATTATCTCTATAAAGACTTTGGAAGCCCATGGCCAAGAGAGACTAAGAAAGAAAGAGAGGGAATCACAATCTCACATTTCCCCTGGAAACTCAGAAAGGAATATTACCTTTCAGATAATGTCCCACTCATGCCCCAAGCTTTTCAGTGGTTCCTCGTTTCCCATAAAGTACAAGCTTATAGCTCTATATGCAAATATTTTATTAATATTGTCTCCACTTAGCTTTCAGGCCTACTTGTCATCACTCATCTGTGCTTTTTTCAATGGATTATTTACTGTATTCTGATTTTTTTCCAACTTTGCATTCACTTCCTGGCATCTTTTTTGAGCCATTTTGTTAAAAAATCACACTCATTTCAAAACCCAGAATAGATTCCTTCTTCATTGTGGTGCAAAGACTTATTCCAGTATTTCCACATATCCACATTCATTTCCAGTCCCCCCTCCCTCAGCAAACACAAGTAAATCAGTTGTGGCCTCTTCATCAATTGAACTTTGCAGCAATCTTGTGCCTATATCATTGTGGCTACTTGTGCCCATTTTTTTTGTGCCAAAATCTGACTAAATCTTTGCAGTACAGTCATTTATATTCTTATCTTCTCTCCTCTATTAAGTTTAAAACTCTTTGAAACAGAAATGACACTCATCTCTGTTTCCGTGGAAATGCCTACCACCAGTCCCTTGTTATAAGTAAGACCATAATACATATTAGGCAATTAGAATTAAATAGAGCCATTTTTTCTCTTCACTGAGCAATCCAGAGCCCAACAGTGCCCACATCTATCCTTCTCCAACAACATACCAAGCCTGCAAACTGAAAACTTAGTTCATCTCCTCCCCCTCCCTTCACTTTGCTCATGTACTCAGAGTGCATCAAGAGCCTATCTGCTGTATAAATTGCCAGAAGGGGAGAAAGACTTTGATTACAGTTGTCGCCTTTTCTGTTTGTTGGTTTCCATGGGGTTTGTGTCTTTATGGAGGCATTCTCCCAGTAGTCACATCCCCAGCTAATGTTTACACTTATAATTATTCATGTCATTTGCAAATTTACTTCACCTCTCATTAGAACACAGTAAAATGTTCATATTAAAATAGAACAACAAAAGCAGTAATACATCACATACAATCTACTGAGATACTCTGATAAGAGCAGAGCAGAGGGTATTTAACTTCAAAGGGAAGAAGACAACGGAAGTTAAGACAATTCTGCCAGGTTATTGTATTGTCTTTAGTAATTTGTTGGAAGAGAATGAGTGCTGGATCTAAAGTTGATGCTTTTTTTTCCTTTCTTTTTTTTTCTTTTTTTCCCCTTTATTGATTAAGATATTACAAATGTATCCTTATCCCCCCAATGTCCACTCAGCTATGGAAAATGAAGTGAGAATTAATCCTGGGAGGATGCCTTGGTTGCTGGAGAAAGTAGAAACCAAGAGGTAATTGACATTTTGTTTTTTTCCAAAGGGGCCTCAGATTAACTATGCCCATGGGAAATTTGTGGAATTGATTTCAGGACCTAATAGCAAGATTGACATTTCTTTAAAAAGATTTCATCCTCCATGTTATCCAAAACTCAGGAGTTGTATGCTTCCCGACCCTCTAAAAACTATGGCCCTTCAAGGGAGCAATAACTCCTGAGGTCTTTCAGCAATTTAAAGAGGTGACTTTGTTTATTTATCTATTCTAGAAATATCTAAAGAGAATCTATGATATTTAGGGCTTGGGCACAATAAACAAAGTACATAGAAGTTCCTGCTTGCTTAAACTTCTTTCTAATGATAGGAGACAGATAGGAAAGCAATATAAATAAAAAATACAATGTTAGATAATGATGGGTACTATGCAGGAAAAAATAAGAGCATATTTTATTGAGAATATGACAGATAAGCATATATCTGAAGAAGGTAAAAGAAAACACATTAACATAACTAGGAGAAGAAAATTTCATGCAGAAAAAATATCAAGGATCTGAGGAGTGAATGTGATTAGTTTGCATAAAGAAAAGCAAGGAAGCCATTCTGACTGGAACAGAATGAGCAGAGAGCAAGAATAGTAGGTGATGAGGCCAGATTATAGAAGGTTTTGTAAATCATTGTTAGAACATTGGCCTTTATTTGACAGATATGGGAAGTAAAGAAATTTTTGAGTAGAGTGACACGATCTGATTTATATTTTAAAAGAATCACCATCGGCTTTGTTGAAAATAGACATCAGGAGGGTACGGGAGGAAACTATGAGACATATTAGAAGGTTATTTTAATAATCTAGGCAAGAGAGGCAGTGCCATGCACCAACTTTGTAGTAATGGAAGGGGTGAGACATAGTTGGAATCTGGATTTATTGTTGAATCTGACCGGTGTGTATAAAAAAGGATTCAAGGATGGTTTCAAATTTTTAATTTGAGCAATTAGCAGTGCTGCTAAACAGAGCTTCCTTTCACTGGGATGAGGAACACATGGAGAGGAGAGTAAAATGGGTTTGAGGGGAAGGGATTGCTCGAGGTCCAAGTGTTTGGGCTTCGCACAGTTTAAGTTAACATAAGGCCTGGTGAATGGAAAAGGAAATAGAATTGAACAGGTAGCCTGGGCATTGGAGCCATGTTAGTACTGGGCAAGGTTCTTGGGAGTCCTTTGCAGTGTCCTAAAAGCAGGGATGAATTTTCTTCAATATGTATTCCTCATGGGGCTTGTCTTTTAAATCAGCAAAGGCCATACTTCAAACTCAAACAGGACCTTCATACCTGTTAAAAGATGCCAGGGACTCAGTCTCTGCATCACTGCCCTCTGGGCTCCTCTTTTCTGAAACCTGGCTGTGGATGGGAGGATGGCATCCCAGCTCTCTATTCCCTTTTGTTGCTCTCAGAGAAAAGGAGAGGCATCGCACATTTCATAGTTAATCACTAAGGGGAACCAGCTAAGAGGCAAAAACAGAACAAAACCCCCCAAAGAGTCAGTTAAAGAAATTCTACAAAGCTTCTAGGTATGTTCTCTGCTCTTTGGGTTCGACTTCCTTCTGAGATAAGTGGAAGGGAAGCTGCGCAGTTCACCTTATCTGATGTTCCCCCACTTCTGCATTGACTTGAGATGTTTGGCTACAAGGCTACAACTCCATGAGGCATTGCTGTTTTTATTAACAATGAAGATAATACTAATTCCACTTAATAAACTGTTTTCCCAAATAACAGGGATGTGTGGCAAGACCTAGAAGCCAGTGCCACCTACCACCTGGCTAATTGGAGAAGATGGATTTCAGGGTCAGAAGCCTGCAGCAGAGTGAGAATGACTGCTCAGGTAATGTGGATAGGGGCCAGATTCTACCCCCTTATTATTTCAGGCCATTCAAGATTGACCAGACTCACAGAGTGTTCCTTTCATAAATACAATGACAGCTAGTTGAAGTTTAACCACAGGTGAGTAGAATTTTGAAATTCAAAAACAATACCTTCAAGTAGGTAGAATACTATAAAGCTTGCAGCTTTCAAAAGGAATTAAATGCACCAAGCCAAGACAATGAAAGGTAATAGTCTTAGAACTGAAGGACCACTATTGTTTGGGGGAAACTTGTTTACTTTGCATTCCAAGTCTGTCTCTGCTATTGAGTTAATGTGTGACCTCAGTTCAGGCCATTCCCCTCCCTCTGTCTTATCATCTTTTGAACTAGAATAATAGCTTGAATTTTCCTTTTGAGGCATGTTAGGAGGAATGGATGCTAATTATGAAGAGCACTCAGTTACTGAAGCACTGCTTACGTGAATATTTTCATGAGTATTTTTGAAGAAATGCTCTGAATGATAACCATTTGAATTTAGCCTTGGATGAATCTCTTAAGTTGTCTATAGTTCTGTAGCTGAATCTGAAACTGTCTTAACCACTCCAGATGGAGCTTTTTCGTTTGTTTCCTTGAGTTGTTTTAGCTGTGGCAAATAATCATGTGATACATAGTCATCAAATAATCATATGATGAGTAATGAGGCTCACTGAAAGAAAGAGACAAGATTGAATCTTACAACAGGGTCTAGGTCCCACTCAGTTGCAAAATACTTCTTTTTGAAATCCCCAGGAGAAGAGAGATCTAATGTGATTTCTCCATTTTTCTCAATGGAGCACTGTCCACATTTCCTCCCATTATCATAACTAAATAAAATAACAGTAACTAACATTAATTACCATTTACTCTGTGCCAGTGCTTTAGATATATTGAATCCTCACAGCAATTGTACTATTAATTTTTCTATGTAGAACTGAGGAAACTGAGGCACAAAGGATTAAGTAATCTGTCCAAGGTCACAGGGCTAGTAAATGGAAGAGAGAGAGAGAGGAGAGGGAGAGGGAGTATAAAATGGGTTAGCACATACAGGATATTTAATAAATGCTTGTTTCTTCCTCTCCCTCCCACCCTTGTTTCTTTCAATTCACATATTAATTTATGTGGTATTTATTAGTTATTAATTCATCCATCTATTCAACTATTTATTTTTGCAAACATCGCCTGAGTTCGGCCATATAGCAGGTATTGTGCAAAGCACTTTGCAGAATTTATTTCATTGCATCTTCACCACTCCTCTGTAATGAGAATCCTACAATTGTCTCCATTTTATAGATGGAGAAACAGGCTTACTGATGTTAAGTAAATAGTTCAAGGCCATAAAGCTATCAAGTTGTGGCACCTCACTGTTATCATTCTACATTCGCTAAGCACCATTTGTGCTTTTATTTCTTTCCCAGTGTACTGTCACATTTGTTACATTGGACTGAAAACAAAAGGTTACAAACTCCTCATGGGACGACATGTCATGTACACCTGTAGTATTTGTGTGTACTTAGGGTAGATGCATAGGAAATTCTTGCTGATTTACTTTACAGAGTAAATATTTTTCTTATTACATAATTGATGGCAACAATTTTTTAAATGTCCTTTAATTTAAGGGATTAAGTAATCTGTCCAAGGTCACAGGGCTAGTAAATGGAAGAGAGAGAGCGTTAATATGGTATACTGTTCAAACTATGACACTTCTGAAAGTAAAACATTTCCCATATTTACTTAGGGGAACTGGACTAAACCAAGACTGTTGTGGGCTAATCTAGATATATTTACCTTATTAACATCTCATAACTAATTGGTAAAAGAGTTTCAGAGTCTAAACATTTTGTACAGGAGGGATTAATGGCAAAATGTTATTTCAAAACTTTGCCATTCCTTTTTCAATAACACAAAATTTTTCACTTTTTGCTCTTGGCAGAAGCAGGGATGGAGAGTGTTGAGTTCTTCATGGAAACTTCTTGAATCTTTATAACTTAACATTTAGTAACTACTGATGCAGATATACCAGACAAGTAATTTCTATAGGTTGAAATTAAAGACTAAATGGAAATCTGCAGCCTGTCCAATGTTTCTAAAATGCCAAACATTTGATAAATGGATATTGCCTTTATACAAACCATTTCAATTTCATAATCTTCATTTTTACATTCTGTACATATACAACCCTCTATCACTCATTTATCATCTCTTATCTATCTTCATCGCTAGCTAGAAAATGGTGAACCTAAGTGTGCAAATTGAGTGACTACCAATGAAATAAAGCTGGATTCACTTGTAAAAACATATATTTTGAATAACAGGCAACACATCAGTTATGCACAAATGATTTTATAGCATGTAGAAAACTGATTTAATGAGGTTTAATAGCAACTGATGACTGGTAAGGGTTCCATTTGTAACAAATGTTCCTGGTAATCTTGCTTTAGAAACTACTGCAGACCTAGCTTATTAAGGAATTAGTCTCTGACTAGGTAACCTCTAAACGCTCTATCACTGTTAACAAAATAATTTCATGTAGCTGCAAGAAACTTTAAGAGTTGATGTGTGGAGGCAGGCAAACTGAACATCTAGTGCATTTAAACTACATAATTTGAGATGAATGATGTCCATTGGGAACCTGAAAAGCTCAGAACTAGGTATAGACTGGTGTGAGCAAGAGTAATATCCTTGTTTGTACTTGGTGTTTAATGGCTGAGTTGCATTTAGGGAAAGATTTATAAAGTCTTTCTGTGGCAGCTCAACAGAATTTGTGCACAGAAAGCCTCTTATAGGTATCATAGCACTGACCCCCTAAACACATACGCATGCATACATGCACTGACAAATGTGTACACACACATACCTTGCACATGCATGCATGTGCACATGCATACATGAACACCTACACACATGTGTTTTGTATCCCTTGGAAATGGTTCTCCATTAATAATAAATCTTAGCAGTAATTTCAGAGATAGAAAGAAACATATTTTCATATGGACACTTTATGCCCAATGTTAATGTTATCCATGTCTTCAATTCTTGATAGAGCGCATAGGTTAGCACTGGGAGGCTTATGAGGCTTAATGGTCATGTTATGGATAAAAAGTTTCCATCTTTTTTTAAATAAAATTAATAGCCCCATTCCCTACTCCATGTTTAGCCATTTAATATAAATACTGTTAACAGTTCAGTGTTTATCTTTACTACTTTTTCTTTTGTTTGCATAAACATGTAAAAATATGTATTTGTTTGGAAGTTGCATATTTTTTTTGTTTTTAAAACATTTGTCTTTATTTAATTAATAAACCATGAATAGAGTTACTACATAAAATTCTACTTAAGTCTGCATATTATTTCATAGTATATAGTAGATATACCGTATACACCATAATATATAACTGGTATACTGTAAATCTTTCAATCATGTCCTGATTGATATACAGTCAGGTTGTTTCCATTTTATGCTATTACATGTCTTCCTGTCTTGGTAGAGTGTACAGGTTAGCATTGGAAGGCTTATGGAGCTTAATGGCCATGTTATGGATAAAAAGTTTCCGCCTTTTAAATTCTGCTCCTATAAAATAGGCATTTTCTTCATGAAAAGTTGTGAGAAAATGAGCTAAAATATGGTACTCCTTTTGAAGAACTGGTCAGTGAATGCGACTCTTCAAGAGAGTTCTCCAAAAACGTTTGGTTTTGCACAGCTGCTGCACAGGACACGCCCCATGTTTGACACCTGAGGCAGCCTGCCTTCTGCATTCATAATCTAGTCCAGGTGCTTTCATTATAAGTGCTCAGAAAAATCCTCCCCCAAATTCCCATCTGAAAAGAACACGGCTACCTACACCATGAAAATACAACTGCTGCATGAGAGACTAACCTCAGCCATGATCTGTTTTTTTCAAGCTCAGACTGAATTAGAGACAGCCACTAAGGCTGGAGGATGAGAAATGAGCTTAGGTGGCTCATGGTTGGTGTTTTAAAACGCTCCATCCCTTAATCACCATGCCAACACACTCAACAAAAATAACAACACAAATTCTACATGGTATGCAAACTATTTCCTTTACTTCACCAGAAAATGGTGAAATCCATGGGTTCTATAATTCATTGACTGTCCAGCATATGCAGTGCTGGATCTACAATAGACAGGCTAAGCTAGGGATTAAGGAATGAATGATTCAGAGATACAAAAAAAATTCTCAAAATAGTGATACTTTAATTTTTTCAAAAAAAAAATCACAGGAAAATTCAAACTTTAGTTTGATTTTCTAATATTTATTTTACAACTTACAATTTTTTTATTTTTTAAGTTTCAGAGACTTTTGATTCCATAACCTTCTCAGGGTTTAGGGGTCCTTAATTTCTTAATATGATCATACTACACATCACAGTGAACTTCATAGAAATTATATACAGGTATCAGATCTAAGCTCAGTATCCTGTGCTTCAGTCCATTGCCTTATTCGTCTCTGCCTCCTTATTTTATCTCCCTCATCCTTGATTGACCCCCTAAAGCATATCATGCTTCCTATACAGGCTTTGTTACACCACATCTGCTTAAGTGAATGTGAGTTTTCTCTGCAAGACACCCTTTTAACATCATATTTACAAATTTTAAGTCATTTCCTATTAAAAAATCTCACTGGACTGATCAAATGAAGTGCAACTTTTTTGTATATAGTTTGGCCATGAGATGGTCAGGGATATTCCTAATTATGGAAAACTAAACAAATTTCAGCAGTACAAGGGACAAACACTATAATATGTGCATAAAAAGTGTGCTATGGCAGCACACTTATTATAGAGAGATGACTTGGGCCTCAATGGAGAGGATGAATTTTGGTGATTCTCTCCATTTTAACCTTTAGGCCTGTGGGACAGATGTTAAAAATGACAACGTCATGTCCATTTTATAGCTTATATGAACTCTCTGAATTCTTGTTTCACTTACACACTCACCACTCTATGTGCACACTTCTTGCATTAGCATTCAAAAGACCTTATTTAGCATCAAACATCTTATTTTGAATATTGTATTTGTTTTATATGGCTGCTGCTTTATAAATTACCACATACTTATGATTTAAAACAACACTAATTTAGTATCTCATAGTTAGTGGTCATAGGTTAGAGGTCTAACTAGTACGTTAGAGGCCTGACGTGGGTCTTACTGAGCCAAAATCAAAGTATAGGCTGAGCTGTGTTCCAATCTAGAGGCTCCAAGAGAAAATGGTTTCATTGCCTTTCCTAGTGCATAGAGACTGTCCACATTCTATTACACCTGATCCCTCTTCTCCAGCTTCAAAGCCAGCAATGTCTGGTTGAATTCTCACATTGCATCACTGACCTGCTTCTGTATTGCATTTCTTCCTGTGACTCTTCCAATTTTAAGAACCCTTTTGATTACATTGGTTCTACCCGATAATCTAAAGTAATCTTCCTATTTAACATCAGCTGATTCACAGTCTTCATCCTATCTGCAACCTTAGTTCCCCTCGGCCATGCCAAATAACATGCTCCCAGGTTCTGGGGATTGGGATGTGGACATCTTTGCAGGGCCACAATGATCACTTGCTGAATATCCGCCCCACGCCAGCCTCAGAGTTTCCATGACACATCACAGCACTCTAAATCTGCTTTCCTCATTGTTGAGCACTCAGGCAGTGGTAAGCCCGCCCATGATGCTGGATGTAAATTCTTCTGCCCCTGGGTCTGTTTCTCTCCTACAGGACAATGGTTCATTACCCTTTTGCCTAGATCTCTTGAGGAGGTGCAGAATACTGACTCAAAGTCTTTGCATAATTACAATTGATCTACTGATTACTCTTATTAAAAGAAAGGTACTTTTGCCCACAGGTGTGGCCCACCGTTGTCATGTTTCACAAATGAACCAAGAGGTTGCCTGTTCGATTCCCAGTCAGGGCACATGCCCAAGTTGCAGGCTCAATCCCTAGTAGGGTGCATGCAGGAGACAGCTAATCAATGTTTCACTCTCATTGATGTTTTTAACTCTCAATCCCTCTCCTTTCCTCTCTCTCTAAAATCAATAAAAACATATTTTTAAAAGAAAGTCCCTTTTATAAGCCTTCTCATTTAATTCTTATACCAAAGCTTTGAAGTAGTTTTTGTTATAGCTCTCATTTTGCCATTTTTCAGATGAGAAAACTAATGTTCAGAGAAGCTAAGGATAGAGCTAAAAGAGTTGGCACCACACTCAAATCCAGGCCTCCTGTCTTCACACTGATGCTGTATCTGCGACGTACCCCTCCGTAACAGCTCCTCTGTGGGATGCCCTGTCGGGTTCACATAGTAACAATGCTCCTGCACAGAATCTCTACAATTTATGAAGGATTCTCTTTATTTCCTATCCACATGCTCCGAAACCCCTCTGAGCTTCTCCTGCCATAAGAAATCCTCCCCCTCCTGCCAGAGCCCCCAGCAGCCTGTCTCCCCACCCATGCTTTTGCGGGAGAGCAGGCTCATTCTGGCTCCAACCATGGTCTTTTTCCTCTTCAGATGGGAAGGAGGAGAGAAGAAAGGGAAGCAGGCCCTCGTTGAGATGTGAAAAGCTTTAGTTCTTGTCTCTCTCGGTGCTACCTGCTGTTTTGCTTTTGTAAAAAATCACCGCCAGCCTAGCAACATCAACCTGTAATCTCCAGTCACAATCAGATCACACTTTTATTTCCTGGGATTCTGAGAGGGACTGGGGCTTCAGAAAGTTATAAATATAACACTTTACAAACTGAACTGATGCCCAGGGATAAACCCCCTGCAATTAGCAACAGGACCTGTGCTGATTAGATAGGAGGCTTTCAAAGAGCTCAGGACATGTGTTGTCCGGGGTTTATCACATATCCCCCACCCTTCCTGAAATTGTTCCGTGGACAAAAGACATGAGATCCAAGTCAGGTTCTTCTTAATGACCTCACTTTAAGTTATGTTTGTAAAGTATTTTTAAAAGTTTCAGATTCCTTTTCCTTGCATGATGTTATCCAATATTCACAGCATTCTGTGAAAGAGGCAAGGTGATTAATTTCATAGCAAGTATCTGTTTTCATAGATAAAGGTGTGGAAGTCCATAGCTAGTGAGTGGCAGAGCCAAGAACAGGATCCAAGCTCCAGGTTCCAATTCAATTCTATTTCCCTACACCATGTTGTTCTCATCATTTTCTCTCTCTTACTGTCTTTCCTGTTTCATTAGAAGGGGAAAGGAATTGAAGTGGCAATCTCTTACCCTTTGAGACAGCATGCAGGGACCTGGAGAGTATTATTCTAAGCAAAATAAGCCAGTCAGAAAAATACAAGTATCACATGATCTCACTCATAAATGGAATCTAATGAATAGAACAAACTGATGAACAAAATAGATCCAGAGATATAGAATCATAGAATAAACTGACAAATCTCAGAGGGTAGTCAAGGATGGGGCAGTGGGTGGGGAGAGATTAACTGAATAACTTATATGCATACTAGAGGCCTGATGCATGAAAGTTGTGCAAAGGTAGGCCTTGCAGCCCCAGTCACCTTGGCTGCTGCCTCATGGCCAATGCCCCCACCCACTGGTCATTCTGGAAGATCATTCTGCCGTCCAGTCTAACTAGCATATTAGCTCTTTATTATATAGGATATGCATAGGGACGTAGACAATAGTGTGGTGACGGCCTGGGTGGGGTGCAGGTGCAGGGTGGAGCAGGTCAATGAAGGATAAAGGGAAACATCTGTAATATTTTCAACAATAAAGATAAAATAAAATAAAGCTTTCCATGACATCATTGCTACTCAATGTGTATGGGCATTAGCCTAGTCCATTGGCTTCAATAAAATTATTCCTTTTCCAGTTACTTGCATAATCAATAAATATGTGTTGTCGGCCAACTTTCTAATAGCCCTGTGCTAAGTGCTAGAAGCAATTGCCAAAGAGGAAAGGTAAGATTACTATTATCCCAGGGCTTACATTGAGTGGGGAGAAAAAAAATGGAATTCATGGAATGTTAGAGACCATTTATTTTTAAAGAAATGCATGTTGATTATAAACGCAAGGAAGGATCAAAGAATGCAGTGAATACAAATGGGGCTTGAACTGAGCTTAGAGAATTTAAGTAAGGAAAAAGAAAGAAAGCAGGCGTTGTTTTACTTTGCTTTGTTTTTTATTAAGTTGGGGAACACCTTTAACAAAAATCTGGAAGAGAGTAAGTCTGCTAACAGACATCATGAAGTCTGGCAGCTTTCTAATTTTGAGAAAACTAATCCTTAGATTCATCTTTTCACCTTTGTGTAAGTGACAAGGCCTCAACTTATACCCTTGCAAAACTTTGCTGCTGAACTCTTGCCAATAGTCAGAGTCTGAACTCCCTGACCCCCAATTTTGAGTGTGAGTCCAAGTGATCATGCTGACCATCTACCAGTCCTCATACATACACACGCTTGGATGGCATATGACTGCTTTTATACAAGGTGAGGCAACAGCTGGTTTACAGCTGTGAGTATGAGAAAAACAGAGTACATTCTGTATTATTTTCCATATGAACAACTGTAAATCTACTTTTGCCACATCCTGTATAACTCAATGGCCTGCCACTTTCCCAGAAAATATAAACACATGTCCTAAGTAAAGGCTTTGTTATACACATCCTATATAAAATTCCCTGGTGCACTCACACTCACAACGGTAGAGACTTGCAATGCTTATCTATGTCTACATCTACTGTTCTTCTTCCAGGTACCTGGGAAGATTATCCTTCATTGCCCCTTCTTAAAATTGGCTAGGCCTGTTCTGGCCAATGGGTAATAGGTAGAAGTGACATGAGTGACATGTGTCGAGTGTAGATCAGAGCACTTAATTCTCTGATCTGACACGAGACCCTCAACTATTTTTCTTCACCACGCCCATGCAGCCGGCAAAATCCACCACAGCCCCCAGAATGAGGATGACATGGAGCCCAGTTCCCTTTCTAGGTGTGATTAACATTGACTGTGAATGAGAAATTAACCTTTGTTGCCTAAACCACTAAATGTTGGAGTTGATTTATTTTGTAGCATAACGTAACCCATTCTGAATACCTTACTTTACATTTTTGTGAATGAGCAGGTGGAATAAATTCAGTCTACTTCTACTCAGTGACTGATTCTCACCTGCCCCTCTTTATTTTCCTTAAGGTCCTTGATTTACATGTTCATTCCAGTCATGATGGGTATGCCTTATTTCCAGACCCTTTCCCAGCTTGGCAGGCATTTATCTCAAATATTTTGGTGGTAAAGAGAATTATCTTGTTCAAGTAGCTGGACCATGCCCTAGGAAGCTGGGCCATGAAGCAGAGGGTCCAGATGTGCAGACCTCTAGGAATCCCCTGAATGACTGTACATTGTTCCATGTTTCTAGATCATGCCTGCTTTTAGGAAGTACAATATTTTTAAAGCATTCTAAAACCTTGGTTTTGTTTGTTAGCGTACCCTAGGAAAAAGTTTGTCAAGATGCAATTCTAACTTTTCGAAATGGGCTGATATATGTAGGCTGAAGATAGTAAACTTTTACTTTTTTGGCGATTTTTGTTTCTTCCTCCTTATTCAAGGTTCACTTCCTTTCCCTCTCCCTTAAAGTTCTAACTGCTCCTGCTTGTTAGATACCATCTTCATTATTAGAATACACTTTGTTGCCATAGCGATTCGTTCCTACTCTCACATTTTATTGCAGTTATAGTTGCTATGGGCAAAAGAGAAGGATGGGGGGAGAACACGATTTTATTTCCTCTCAACTAGTCAGGATTTCTGTGATCTGAGGAACTGTGAATGCCCCCTGAAAGGGAGCAGTGTCATAGCCAGGAATAGCATAGGTGGTGGCACTGGAGGAAAGACAGATTGTTGCTCTCTAGGCGGCAACTTGCACAGTGCAGGATACTTTCCTGGCCCAGGTAGGATTACGTCATTCTTTTATTAACTCCTTCCCTTTAGGCTTCAGCATTTACACTAAAAGAAAGAAAAGCAAGGAGGCTTTCTATCAGCGGCAAAGCTCTAAGAAGAAGCAGAAGTTGGAGGGTCCTACCAAAGTACCTTTCTACGGTCACTAAGGGCAAGGTCTCAGGGGATTATGAACCCCGACATTATAACCACCATCATCATTATCATCATCGTATACATGCATGTTTTTAATCTTTTAACCTGTTTTTACACACATCACCTGTTTTTACTTTTTTTTTTTTTATTAAATGGCATGTACCTCTATTATCTTTCATACCGGCATCTTAATTCATCCATTTGTCTGTTTTTCAGCAAATACTTGCATACCTCCTACTGAGTTATTATTTGTATCAAACAGACAGTGTCCTAAGCTACCTGACTGTGCTACCACTGTTCTATGTGCATCAATGTAATCCCACCAGAACAGTCTTACAGAAGACAGCTTCTGTGTCCCCCATGGTGACCATTCTAACGGGACACACTCTGTGTAAACTTTTCAGGTTGATTGAGATTCAAGTTTTTATCCAGTGTTTTCACTATGAATTAGACACTTAAACCTTTGAAATAACCTGTGTGCCACAAGCCAATGATTTCTATTATTTGTATATTAAAAAGTACACTTAAGTTTTCCTCTCTCAGCATGATATTAAACATAATCAAACCTTATAAATACTTCATAAATATTTTTGCAAGAGAAAAATCTGCTACTTTCAACTGTAATTTTTAAATGTTCAATATGTATAGACAAGCTGCTGTATTTTATATAAATGAATGTATTCATAGAGCAAACTTTAGATTTCAGAAAACAACACAGATTGCAGGAGTTTAAATTCCTGTTCAAATTCCAGTAGAAATGAGTCATGTGTCCATTTTGGGAATCGTGGCAAATGATTGAGGAGGAGTGCCTCTTTACACTTGCTTGAGATTGCTATTTTATGGAGAAGCATTTGTGTTTTGGTGACTTAAGAGTGAGAGAGGTAGGTAGCTACCCATTCTACATGCTAAATTCTGCTTCCATTGCTCCATCTGTCCTGAACTTGGGCTGATATCTTGTCTAGGTAACACTACCCTCTACTGGGTGGAACCAGAACTTCTTCACAATCCCTTAACCCAGCAGCAATGGGTCCTGGAATTTTAGACTCTAAGGCAGCCGTGGGCAAACTACGGCCCGTTTGAAATGAATAAAACTAAAAAAAAAAAAAAAAAAAAAAAAAAGACCGTACCCTTTTATGTAATGATGTTTACTTTGAATTTATATTAGTTCACACAAACACTCCATCCATGCTTTTGTTCCGGCCCTCGAGTCAAAAAGTTTGCCCACCCCTGCTCTAAGGTCTTTCAGGATATTTTACAGAGAAGGAAACTGAGATCCAGAGAGTACAATGGTCAGGGCTGTGACTCTTGACAATTTATAGAGACCAGTAAAAAGAACTCTGCTTTCCACATTCTTAGATGGCTATTTTCCCCCCCAAAAGTGCAGAGTACAAAGTGAGGCTCTGAACACAACACACAACAAAAACTATCAATGTCTGCCTTGCAGCTATGGGAACATTAGTTAAGTAACCAAATATCTATTGCTGCTTGAATTTCCTGTGCTATTTTAAAATAGGTCAGGTGAATTTTTCAAGATTTATCATAGACTTTGACAATATTCCTAAAACCACTGCAATGTAGTTTTTCTTTCTTTTAAAAATGTTTCACCATTTGCTTTTTCAATAAGAATGTACTTTCAGATGGAACTTTGTCCCAAGGGGCTCTGGAGGTTTGTTCGTGGGTGCACTTTAAGAGCAGGGTTTTTCTAATCAGAGGACTTTAATTGGTGTCTTTTATGTTCTCCCACTTTTCATGAGGTATTTTCCGTTAGCTCTACCTGCACAGAATTGGTCACATGAATAGAGGAGGCAGCCATTTGCAGGGGAATGGGAATTTGAGGGGCCAAAAATACCATGTGCCCCAAATTACAGTAACACCCCATCTCTTCCCAATTCAAGTGTAAGATCTTACCTTTCTAGAACACACGTCAGAAAGAATCTACACATAGTCTGTGAAGATAACAAAAAGAAAAGTGTTATCCAGCTCTTAATATCTTAAGAGTGGCCTCTGTGCCCTCACTTAACCTCTACATTCTCTTATTTCACATAAATCCCTTAAAGTTACTTTAAAATATATGAAGACAGCAAATTATGGGGTAGGGGCAGGTATGGTGGCAAAATGAGCTGTTATACGCATGCACACACATAGGGGTAGGAAGTGATAGCTGATGGTATGACAGAAAAGAAGAAACAAAATAAATAGACACAACTAAAAGAATTGTGGTATCAAGATCACTAACAACCCTTCAGAAAGGAATCAAAATTCGCACACACCTCAGGAGAGTCTAATAGCTTTTTAATGGACTTTGAATGGTTAAAATATGATTAGTGTTTAATTTAATCTAATATCCAGTGAAGAACTAGACTCCCTTTATTTAGATTTCTATTAAAAATATTTAAACAATAGGGACTTCATGAATTCATCCTCAGCTATTCAGAAAATTCAACAATCCCAAAGAAACTGTAAGAAGATAAAAGAACTTGATGAACTTTTTTGACTGATTCTTTGGAATTCCCATAATAAAATATAAAACTGCGTTATTTGAGTCATTCAACCAAAATATATCCAGTGCCTAGTCTCCTATGTGTCAGGCAAAGTGCTACTCACTAAAGATGCTGTAGGAACTAATGAAACACAAATTCTGGACTTCACTGTGGACCAATGGAAGAAGAAACACATTAAACAAAATAAGTAAATAGATATATAAAAAATGTGAGATGGCAAAAAATTTGGGAGGAAATAAAAATGGGGACACCATGTCCCAGTTAAGCTGGGGAGATTTTGCAATTTTAATAAGCTAATGAGGAGAGGTTTCCCTGACAAGGGCTTTGGGGAGGGAGCAAGTCAGGCAGGTGTCTGGTGCAGCCTCTGTGCCACACCTTATACCTTTACACTGCATTATCTGCAGTCCCTCTGTATTCTCAGTTCTAAACTCCACATCTGTCCACTCTCTCTTTCATCTTTAGTTCTCTTCTACTCACTGACGGCAACAGCCCTTGCATCAGATGCTGATCCTACTTCCTTTGCACTGTCTCGCAGCCTCCTCAAGTCCCCACTTCCCTTTAAATTCGTGGTCAGCCATTATTACCACTCCCGGACACTGACCCTAAAATTTCTTCCCCCCTTTGCTTCTCTGTACTTATTTAGTAAAACCTCAGCCCTGGGGAAATCCAAATTGTATTCTACTTTGTGCTGATTGCCCGTCTCCCAATTAAAGACCACTAACCTCAACAGGGCTCTCAATGCTGCTCAGAAATCACACCACAGTATTCTAGTCCATTTCCTCTTCCACATCCTTGATGGATATCCCACGCCCTTTCCTGTCTCATTTTAACTCCAATGTACTCTCAGTCCTGTGACCTTGCTTCCTATTTCACTCAGAAAAAGAAATCAATGACAAGAAAACTTCCACAAGCCCTACCACCATACCCACCCAGCAATCAGCATCGTGCTGCCTCTGTCCTATTAAGGTAGATGAAACATCTGTGCTGCTAAGCCATTTTTTTAGCATTTCCACCTTGTCCTATTTTGCCCATCTGAAGACACCCCAGAAACCTTGTCCTGCATCATCAGCCTACAAACAAATCTGCTCTTGAGTCTAGTCTCTTCCCAGCTACAGAGTCATTTATTGGCTCCTTTATGGCAAAACACCTCACAGGAGTTGCCTATACTTAGTGTGTCTGATTCTTTTCCTTCCGATTCTCCTTTTGAGATGACTCTAATCAGGTTTTGCTCTTACTAGCTTCCTCAAACTAGTTTCTCAAACTCACCAAACTCTACTTTGCTAAATCCAGTCATTACTTTTCAGCCTTCATCTATTGACCCTCTGTACCATTTGACTTAGTTTCCATCAACTATTAATGCTTCTTTTTATTGCCTGTCACCTGTAGGTCCCAAAGGAATTTTAGTGGAAATGCACTGGAGTCTCGAATCCAGAATCTGTGAGGAGACTATAATAAAGATCACATTTGTATAGAACTTGACATTTTCAAAATATTCTATATATCACCTGCTTTAATATTTAGAATAACCCCAGCAGAAAGGCATTTTTTCCAATGAGAAATATTAAGAAGGAACAAGTGACAAAGATAGGATCACATCCACTTATGTATCTTCCTGGAAGCAGAAGCGAGCCTGTGCTGGATGGGGGCATTGGATGGTGGGGGTTGAGTAGAGTTGGGCAGTGCAGCAGGCTGAAGAGGGAATCTTCCCAAACCAAAGAGAGGAAAGAAAATTTTTTTAAAAATGTAAGAGGCTAATTTTGTCCTATTTGTCATTTTATATCCAGACTATTTTAAAGTATAAGGCATGCTATTAGGAAAGTTTAAAGTAATAGGGAAGAACCCTTGAGGTTGATTTTAAAAAAAAGGATAAAATAAAAGCCATTGGGTTCTGCTCTCATTCCTAATGAGAAATCATCAATGATGCTCTAGATTCCAATTTTTGCTCTCCTTGCAAATACCCATTGCTAAAAAATGTGATGGGCTGAAAGTTATGGGCTGGAAGTTTGTGACCCCTCCGATTTATATGTTGAAATCCTACCCCTCTCCCCTCCATGTGATGGTTTTAGGAGGTAAGGCCTTTGGGGAGTGATTAGTCAAGAGGGTGGAGCCCTCATGAATGGGATTAGTGCCTGATTAAAGGGACACAGAGAGCTCTTGCATCTGCTCTACTATGTGATGATACAGACTCTGTGGCTTCAATAACAGAAATGTCTTTCTCCTCGTTCTGGAGTTTGGGAATTCCAAATCCAAATTCAGTATTTGGTGAGAGCCTGCTTCCAGCTAGGTTCTCACATAGCCTGAAGGGAAGGGATCTCTCTGGGGTCCCTTTTCTAAGGGCACTAGTCTCATTCATGAGGGGTCCAACACTCAGGACCTAATCACCTCACACAGGCCCCATCTCAGATGGAAAACTAAATTTTAACATATAAATTTGGGGGTAACGCAAACCTGCAGTCTATAGTAATGCCCAATAGTTTTCACCTTGAGTCTAATATTTCAAGAGGATCTGGAATTCTTTAGAGTTTTCAGAGACTGACCTGAGAAGTTTGTCACCACCACTGTTTCTAGAGTCAGTCTTTGGACACAAGGAAGTCTAGGCAATACCTAAGAGACCTAGAAAAAAGTTGCTTGCTAACCACCTCAGCCCCCTCCTTTTTCTCCTCTCTCTCTCTCTCTCTCTCTCTCTCTCTCTCTCTCTCTCTCTCTCTCACACACACACACACACACACACACACACACACACCATGGCTCTTATATGGAAACAGTAGCAGTTCAAGCTAGTAAAGCATTCCTCTGAGAATCTTTCCACACACATTAAACCTTTCTCTTTCTTTGATCTGAAGCTGATAGAGAATACTTAGATGAACTAAATAATAAAGAGATCCCATTACTGTCATTTATTTCCATACATATAAGGATAAAAAGGCCATCCTCGCATGAAATTGTAAAGCTGATTACCTTTCTCTGCTCACTTTAAATCCAATCACTTAGCACAATCCATCAGCATTCAAATACATGGAAGATTGCAGTCTCCTAAATTGAGACAATCCGATTCAGTGCCTTGACACTGCATTTGCTATCAATTACGACAGTCATAATCTCAAGTATTAGAGGGGGAATGGTGTATTAACCTAAATACTACTCAAGAGACTGTGCTGCTTTTACTATATTTTTAATTCAAATTATTTTATTTTGTGCATTGCACTTCTGTATGTCCAGAAAGAGAATCAGTGATGTGGGTGTTATACCCACTCTGGCCTCTGTTTCTTACTCACTATTTTTAAGTCCTACTTCATCAATCCTTTTCATGATCTGTGTTCTTGATATCTCCTCAGTCTATTTTTGCTGTGTCTTCAAAGACTTGTTTTAATAGAGATATGCCACCTACAGTATGTAGCAATGTGACTGAGAAAGAAAACTCATGAGTATTTTAAGCAAGTTAACTTCTCTGAGCCCAAATCTCCTAATATCTAAAATAAAGATAACAACACCCACCTCGATGGATTGTTATGAGAACTAAAGAGGATAATACGAGCCAGTGAACCTTGTCTTCTCTTTCCCTCACCTGGGGTTATTCCAGAACAGTCCATGTCAGAATAAAAAATGTGTTTTAGTTAAAAATGCATCTTTCTTTATGTCTCCCTCTTTTCCCCCCACAGAGATCTTTATAAAGGAAAAGGAAATAATAAAAAAGACAAAGCACCTACAATCTCACTACTCAAAATATATTAATTCAACAAATATGTATTAATCTATTTTGTACCAGGTATAGTCTAAGTTTTAGGAGTACAGTACTAAAAAAACCAACAAAAATCCTTGCCCTCAAATAACTTAAAAATAGCTTGCAATTTTTTTTTTTTTGCTTCTTCCTCTCTCTCTTCTATATAAAGACATATAAAATGTGGTTGTAATACTAGTAACCACACATTTTATTCTGCTTCTTTCATCTAATATTAAATGTTTAAGTTTCCATGTTGTTAAACTTCATAATTTTAGTCTCAGCATAATATTCATTGAGATTGATACACAATAATGTAATTGCCCAGTCCCCTGATGTTGGAAATGAAGCCCCAGGACCCACCCCCAACTACGGTGAACATCCTTGTACATTTCCCTTTTTCTGCTGCTTCCCTTTGCATAAATACATCCGGGTAGGATTGCTGGGTCAACATATAAGAACGTTATTAGTCATATCATTTAGGTATAAGTAAGAGAAAAGTCGGACTCATTGTTCTCTGGTGGATTCTATCTACATAATGTGGTGACAGTATATAATTTAGTTCTCTGATATTTGAAACATATGTAGAATGCTATAAGAATTCAAACTATATTCAGATAGGTGAGGAAATATAGAGACAAAGTTTAGTGACATGACTCTTAGAAATAACAGAGGTGGAATTTCCAAAGTGCAGGGTTTATATGGCCTCATGGGGCAAAAGAGAATCAGAATGGGCAGAGTGGGCTGAGGTTATGCCAAGGTCACAATGTGGAATGGATACATTTGAACATGATCTAATAAATGGTGGAGAGGCATTGTCATTCCTTCAACAGGGGAACAGCACAAAAAAAGCCGTGCTATGTCCTCTGGAATAGCAATATTGTCTTGCTCGAGGGAAGCTAGGTACTATATTTTATTTTACTGAGCTTTTACATTTGTTAGCAACCCCCAAAGCTTTCTCTCCCTGTTTCTCAAGGCATGAGAAATATAAAATCACCTAGCGCAGGATAAAGCCCAATGTGCTGATAGAGAATATCCTACATGGAACATGCCTGGTCAGCACAGCCTGCTTGACCCTCGGATGATGATAAAGCAGAATTGATAATCCCAGGAAGGGGGTAGCAGCTCTTTATGATGGAAGTCTTGCTCCTGCGCTATCCCAGTGCAGTCCCTCCATTCCAGGTAATTAGGCTTCTTCTACTCATTAAATGAGGCAGCATTAACAATCCGCTGACATTTCAGCCCAAAGGCCAGAGTACAGATGAGAGATGTTGCTTTTTGTTATCTTCTCCTTCCCTTTAAATCAATGGTTTTGGAAATTGACTAAAAGGGCCGCCAAAGGCTGAAGAGCATACTCAGCTCCCTTTGGAGGACTTGGATGTGGTAGCGATTAGGCACCATTCAGGCTACTGCCTCCAATTGGTAGAATGGAAAAAAAACCCTGACAATGTTTTGAGAACAGGGTTTGTTCACTGTATAGTTGTTTTCCTTCAGTGTAACTGGGAAAGTGCCTGGATTGGTGCCCACCACACAGTACATGCTCAACAAACATTTGACTAGTAAATGAATGAGCCATATAATAGTTTCCTATTAAATATTTGGACATTGCCTTCTTGCTTTGTTTAGGAGTTTTCTGTTTCTGAATCTTTGTGACTAGACATTAGTAAGGCATCAAACTGATTTTTTTCCTTACACTATTGTAAAAGATTTTTTTTGAGAAGAAAAGGAAGGAGAAAGCAGTATGAATTTCACCATAGGCCTTCATTACAGTTAGTCATTATTAAAAGGTCTCCTGTCAGTTGTAAGAACAGTTTTCAAAGCTGTAATCTACACTAATAAAAGAGAAACATGGTAATTAGTGTCACTCTGCTACCCTTCCCATTGGCTAATCAGCGAGATATGCAAATTAACTGACAGCCAAGATGGCGGCCGGCAGCCAGGCAGCTTGAAACTAACATGAGTCTTACTTGCCTCAGTGACAGAGGAAACCAACGTTCCCCGCCTGCGACTGCAGGCCTCTGAGCCTACAGTTTAAGAAACTATGTAACAAATACCTCTGGACTTCAGCCAGTAGGATCGCAACATTGTAAGTAGAGGCCAGAAACCTACTTTCAGCAGTGGAGGCCTAAGAGCTGGAGCCAAGCCTCAAACTAAAGCTGGCCCAGAATTTAAAAAAAAAAAAAAAAAAGGAAAAAAGGAGCGGTTGGGAGAGCTTCAGTCACCCCCAGCCTGAAAATAGCCCTCAGCCCCTCACCCAGACTGGCCAGGCACCCCAGTGGGGACCCCCACCCTGAAGGGTGTGTGACCAGCTGCAAACAGCCATCAGCCCCTCACCCAGGCTGGCCAGGCACCCCAGTGGGGACCCCCACCCTGATCCAGGACACCCTTCAGGGCAAACCAGCCAGCCCCCACCCTTGCACCAGGCCTCTATGCTATATAGTAAAAGGGTAATAGGCCTCCTGGCACCGGGATCAGCATGACAGTGGGCAGCACCCAAACCCCCTGATCGGCCCTGTTCTGTGTGTGACAGGGGGCGGTGCCCCAACTCCCCTATCGGCCCTACTCTGTGAGTGACAGGGGGGAACTCCTCAACCCCCTGATGGGCCCTGCTCTGTGCGTGACAGGGGGGAGCTCCCCAACCCTCTAATGGGCCCTGCTCTGTGCATGACAGGGGGTGGCACCGCAACCTCCCCATCGACCCTGCCTTGAGTGTGACAGGGGGCGGTGGCCCAACCCCCCAATCGGCCCTACCCTGAGTGTGACTGAGGATGGCATTGCAACCTCCCAATCTTCCCTGCTCTGTGCATGACAGGGGAAGGCGCCCCAACTCCCCAATCTGCCCTGCTCTGAGCCCGACCAGGGGCTGCACCTAGGGATTGGGCCTGCCCTCTGCCACCCGGGAGCAGGCCTAAGCCAGCAGGTCATTATCTCCCGAGGGGTCCCAGACTGCGAGAGGGCACAGACCAGGCTGAGGGACCCCCCCCTTCCCCCCCAAGTGCACAAATTTTTGTGTACCGGGCCTCTAGTATAGAATAAAGAGGTAAGTGAAGATGTCATTGTTTTGCCCAATGTCCCATTTTTACAGCCTAGCATAGTAACTAGGACATAGGATGCATTCATGCCTATTTGATGAATGAGTGATTAAATGAGGAATATGACTCCCTCCTTCAGGTTTTTTATAGTGAGGGCATGAGGCAGTACTTGTGTAAACTCAGGAATCTCTATAGCCTATTACTCCATTAGTGGTCAACTCTTGCCAATATTCCATCAGTGATGAATCCAACTACTGAGCCATTTCCAGAATATATACTTCAGCGTCCATAAACATGTCTTGGAAAACTGTGGTTAATTTCTAACTCTGTATCTACATCTGTGCAGGTATTAGTAGAGCAGGAGAGAAACAAACAAGAGATCAATATTACTCTCTAGTTATAAAAATCCTATATAATAAAAGGTTAATATGCAAATTGACCCTAAGGGCAGAACGAACAGAACGACCACTCAACCAGTCACTATGAGGTGCACTGACCACCTCTAAGTCCTTCCACCAGCCAGCAAGCTCCCATCATCCAATGGCGAATGGGGAACTGGGGGTGGGTAGTGGGGAACACAGTCAGCGCCAGGCCAAGGCCCCCACCCCACTGGTCACCCCACAGACAGAGGGAGACCTGTGGTGGGGGCGGGGCCAGTGAGTGGGCAGGAAAGGTCAACATCTCAGTCCCTCCCTATCCCCTTCCCCCTCCCTCCAACCCCACCAGCAGGCTCTGATTGTCCATGGCAAACAGGGAACCGTGCGGGGGGGGGGGGGGGGGGGGCGGGGCCGGGGAAGATGGCCCTGATCCCAGGCTACACCTTGGGACCGTACCCATGCACGAATATCATACGCTGGACCTCTAGTAATACATATAACTATGAAATAATGAGAAAATAGGGCATAAATGAAAAAGTTCCTCATTGAAAATGTCTATTCTTAAATGATTGCCCTGAAATACATGACCAGAACTTGGGAGTAAGTTTGTGGGATACAAAGCTAGTTATAGCCTTAGATGCAATTGTTTTGCTAAATTATCTTGCAAGTATAGCTCACCACTAAGATATCCTAGGTACCCAAACCAGATGGCATAAGGTTTGCTACTTCAAATATGCGCCCACATGTCCACTGAATTGTGTAAGGGACTAACTGGGAAAGTTAGATAACAACCCAAACCATCTAAATGCCCTTGAAATCATAGAAAATTGTATGAAAATGCATAGCTTTCTAAAGATTTTAAATGCTTTAAAACCCCTTAGGAAATGGAACAAATGCAAAATAAATATAAGAAATGTTAAATTGGCCTTGGATTAACATGCTATAATGCAGTATTAGTAAATAAATCCCTTGGTATCTGAATAATTAAAAGCCAGGGTAGGATTTATAATCTAGGACAACTAATACACAGAGCTATAAATGGTAGTCTACCACGAAGAATTCAGCATAACTGTATTGATGTCTTCCTGTGGAGGCTTATATTATTTTTCTGCTTTATTTTCTGCTTTATTACAGGAGAGTACATAGATAGGTGAATCAGACACATATTTATAGCTCTTTTTCTATTTGATACCATAGCTTGCATTAGAACAATCGTAAACATTTAATAGGTATTTGCATTTTGCATTCTCAGTGTAGAGCACTAAAAACACTTCTATGGGATATCACTCCATGTTCATTGTGTCTTCCTTCACCAGTTAGTGACTAAATTAGTGAATTGATCCTACAAACATTTATTGAGTTCCTACTAAGTGCAAAATGCAGTGCTGGGCTTTCAATAAAATTACTGATATATAACCCACACCTTGTTGGGGTTAACAGGCTTTTGGAAGTTACTTAGTTTGAGTAGTGAGGCAGGAAAATGTTAGTATGTTTAGGTAAGAGCACATCCTTTGGTATGGTTGCTATGGACACAAAGCATGAAGAAAATGTAGAAAATTAAGTTGGAAAATTATTAGATCTTTTCCTGTTAATGGATGATCCATGGTGAAATAAATCTGAGTTTTAAATTAGGGTGTGTGAAATGAAAAATATTCAAGTTACATTTTTAAATGATGATCTTAAGAGCCATGGAGATAATGGATTGGAAGAAAGAGGGACTAAAGTCAATAAGATAATTGGGAAAGTTCTGGAATCTTCCAAGATACTGAAAGTTTATGACTAAGGCTGAAACAGTGGGAATGGAGAAAGTGATAATATTTAAAAGCATTTCTGAGGCAGAATTGACAACAATATTACGAATTCAGTATGGAATTAGTAAATCAGATGTGTACAGATTATGAGTAAATGTATAAGAGTTTATGAGACTTTTAGATAGAAACATAAAAGGGGGGACAAGGCTGAACATAGAGAAAGCCCAATATTTAAGAGAATAAGGAGAGAAAAAAGGAACTACTGAAGCATCTAGGAAAGAATCATGTGTGTTATGTGCTTCATTATAGATAAACACAGTGAAAACAAGTACAAGAAACTAAGTTCAAGAATGACTTAATAATTAAAGCAGGAAGAGATCTTCAAGGCATCTAGTCTAATTATGTAACTTTCAAGGTGAGGAAAATGACTTGTCCAATGTATTTACCCATTTTAGTGGAAGAGCTGGGACTTCAGTGTTTTGACTGTGCAAGCCAATTTTCTTTTCACCATATTACACATCTTTCCTAATATTTATTTTTTAAATATATTTTATTGATTTTTTTACAGAGAGGAAGGGAGAGAGATAGAGAGTTAGAAACATTGATGAGAGAGAAACATCAATTCAGCTGCCTCCAGCACACCTCCTACTGGGGATGTGCCCGCAACCAAGGTACATGCCCTTGACCGGAATCAAACCTGAGACCCTTCAGTCTGCAGGCCGACATACTATCCACTGAGCCAAACCGGTTAGGGCTTTCCTGATATTTAAACATTAATGTTGCTTTGCTATCAGATCTTTCTTTTTCCTCTTGTGCCTTATCCATATCTTCTGGAAATCAAATTCTAATTTCATATATACTCTATCCAGCCTTCATCTGGGATTCAGGAAATCTGAGTTCAAGATATATGGCCCTGGATGTGTTCCTAAATAGCTCTGCAGCTTAGTTCTCCAGCTATAAAATCAATGATTGGTCTAAATGATGTTTATTATTTCTTTTCATCTCTGGGATCTTAGCCATCCAGTAGCTTATTGATTAGCAAATATCACGGGTGTGTCCCAATCTGTGTGTAGACAAAGTAACAAGAAACAGTCCACTGGCAAATGAAAAGCATCTGTGACACTCCATGGAGTGGAAAATGATGGTGTGGACCTGAGAAATCCTGATTCTCAGACTAGAGTTGGGGAGAAAGTCTGTGGCTTTTGTTGATGGTAGTCATTTCTTCCCACATGGTCTGAGCAGCAGACATAGGCTATTTTGCCATGTCTACTATTTTCCTATTTTTATGTCTTTTGGGGAAAACCTGATCAAATTAGGCTTCCAGCATATTTTTCAAATTTTGTGATAAAGCTCAGAGTTGCAACACTGCCCCGATTTCTTATTCATGACTTGTTATTTAAAAAGAGCTTGCATTACCACACACAAGGCTAATCTTTCTTAAAAGGGAAGGAAAGTGGCCCACCTCTGTCTGACAGGCTGATTTGTCAAAGAGCGCAGCAAATTTCCTTTGCCCACTTCCCAAAGCACTGAGGCCCTCACTAAATGTTCCTTCCACTCCATGACACACTGGAGAGAAGCAGATTTTTAAAAAATCCCTAGAAGGGCTGTTGTAATAAAAAGGGCTTTAAATGATGTTTTGACATTTCTCTAGGTGAATACTTTGGTAGGACAAACTGAGAAATGCTCAGGAAAGGATATGGGAAGCTTAGGCAATTTTTATATGAACTGCCAGTAACTATTTTGTATTAATAAAATTATACATGATATAGAGAAAAATAATACACTTAATACCTTTTAAACATAACAAATTTTTGATGGTATCATGATCTCCAATTTTGGGAGGGTCTTAAATTGAATATATGAACTTGGTCCTAGGGAGTATTCGTTCCATTAAAAATGATTGGAATAGACTAAATAAATGGACACTGACATTGAAAAAATATATTAGAATTAGATCACCATGTGAAAAGGCAGTTTCTTTCCCTGGAGATTGTTAAAAATAGAATGAGTACTCATCTTTCTAGAATTATTTAGATACCCTCTTACCTAAAGGTTAGCAGGGCCATTTGACCTTTAGCCATTTATTCTTTATTTGAAATTTATGATTGCACATTACTGTACTGTTATCTCATTTAAAAGTCAGCTTAAAATATCTCTTACATATAAAGGTTTTTTTGTTTGAGGCCTTGGAGTAGAGATTGAAATATAGAGTCTTGTGCAATATAAAAGAGTCAGGGCTGTGTTGCTGAAGCATGAGGTGTCATTAGGGAGAGTGAATGCCCCAGCAGTTTGCTCTCCTTATGCCTAATTTGATAAATGTTAATGTGCATCTGCTAATCTCCAGTGTAATGGGAACCTATTTGTAGTGATTACAACCTGGAAGAACTTAGTGTGTGTGGGACAGGGCTGAAAGGAAATTTCCACCTTTGCATCATGAGCACTCACCCATACTTACGCTCTTGTGCACACACACACACACACACACACACACACACCTTAAACCCTAAATAATAATTGAGAAATCAGTTGCAGGGTTGATTATAGCTAAATTTAGCCATGAATTCAAATGATGCAGTGATTTCCTATCTGAGAATGCCTTCACCTCTTTTCCTCCCACACAACACTTCCCCAGCTGATTCTAGATGTAGTCCTTGGTAGGTGGTGCCCTTTACAAACTGATGTTGTCTCGCTCAGACTGCAGCTGTCCAGGTGCTGTGCTCCATGCTTGTCTGCCAGAGTAGTAGAGGGTGTAGCTTAAACTACATGCATTGTTGACCAAAATAGATCACTGGCACCCAAATCTCCTCTTCTCTTGCTGAATCATCTGAGGGAACACCATGACCTAATATCTCTCTTGCATTTTCATTCCCAGGGTCAGTCCTGCCCTGAGCTGTGGGCCAGAGATTATCTATATCCATCCAATAACCCTGTTCCATCTCTACCCCTCCCAGTTTAAAAGCAGGTAATGCTTGACATGAGCCAGCTCCCTTGGGGGAGAGATAATGATCGTGGCTGGAATCAAGTAGCTACAGGTGTCAACACCTGCTGCAGAGTTAAAGGCCATCTATCTACATGACTGCTGTTTACGCTCATCCTAAAGCAGGACAGTTGGCGCTTGAATCAATGGAAACAAGGGCTTTGGCTTAAATTTGCCTTCAATAATAGGCAAGCAAATTACAAGCCCAGCAGAATGAAACACAAGAATCCTTTGGCTTGCCCATTCAGAGAAGAGGTTGACATGAAAATGGGGACTTAACATTACAAAACCTAATAATTTGAAAAATAAAATGCAGTTTAAATTTGCAAAAGACTTCTAATAAGTATTTTGCTATGAGATGTATTATACCATAGAAAATATTGAATGAATAAGATCTAGTTTTTGCTCACCAATTTATTGAAACTTATTGCAAAACCCAAGTCTTTTTGGTTTTCCCATTTTCTAGAGCCCAGCTCAGGGTTCCCATCTTCTGAGAATACATGTTTACTGTAGATTTCCATGCTACTTCCCCATTTTCTCAATTTCCTATCTTGCTACTCAACCTGTGGTCTACAGACCCTCAGCATCAACATCAGCTAGGATAAACAGAAATGCAGACTCTTGGTATCACCCTCAACCTTGGATCAGAATCTATATATTTTTTAAATTCCCAGAAATTATATTTACATATATTTGCATTCAAAGTTGAAAAGTACTGATATGACACATTTTAATTTCACAATATAAATGAGATATAGATAGATAGATAGATGATAGAGATAGATAGAGATAGAGATAGAGATAGAGAATAGAGGTAGAGAGAGATAGATAGAGAGAGAGAGAGAGAGAGAGAGAGAGAGAGAGAGAGAGAGAGGTGGCAGGCTTCCTCAGGTAATGAAAACTCCTTGAATCCAGGTCTTTGTTCATTTGTTGCTACCAGTCTGGTTGCCTGCTCCTCACATCTCTGCTCTTGCAACTCCATTCCCAGGGTCAGTCCTGGCCTGGGCTGTGGGCCAGCTCTTATCCATATCCAACCAATAACCCTGTTCTATCTCTAACCCTCCCAGTTTAAAAGCACAGGTTTTTGTCTTATTTCTGATATCAAGTCTCCACTTCCTTTCACAGTTTAGTAACTGAATATCTATTTTACTCCCGAGCCTAATTTTCTCCTGCAAATGTGCCTAGTGATCCAGGCCTTCTGAAAGGTAGGCACTGTATTATGCTTTGATTAAAAACTGCCCGAGGGCAGGAGCCAGTCTCATTCTATCCTCTTTTCACAATGTGAATATAGCAGGTAATCATGTGCCAAAAGACCCCTGATCAAGGATTTTTCACAAGCTATACTACCTTCAATTAGATGCAGCTGCCTTAGAGACTGTGTTATCTCTTTTAGGCCTCTAGTATTTGGTAAATAATTGTTCCAATGCATAAAATTTGTTCTACCAAATTGAAGGAATGAATACCACTCCCAAGCAAATTGAATTTATCCAGGTAATGCGTGACTCACCTAACAGATTTAGCTTTTTATGGTGCTACTGAATTTAGATTCATTTTGGCAGAACTGGAAATTCCCATCCCTGTACCAACTGATATGTGAAGTTTGTTAGTGTCATGCTTTCTCACTGTTTTGGAAGAATTTTTCTTTTATTTTTCTTTTTTTCCCTGCCCTTCCTAGCCCTATCTTCACCCTGTTTACAAATAGAAATTGTGAGAAGACTAAGGGTAGAAGAAGCAATATCAACTTTTGCTTGTTAACATAGTACACTTTTATTGATTTCTATTTGCGTACTTCAGAGCACTCGGGGGCCATCTACACTGGAGTGAGTGGCCCCGGGCAGATAGTGAGACTGTAATTTCCTCTGTTTCAGTAAAAGGGATTTGTTTGTGCCTCTAGCTTGCACCATTGCTGGGACAGGGGTGGAGATGAGAGTGGGTGTATACATATACCTAAGAGAGAGAAAAAGATTAAGTATGAGAAGGAGAGCTGTTAGATAAGAAATGCACAAACCTTTGTGGTCATGTGGGTATGAATCCTGGCTCCGTTAACTTACTAGCTGTGGGGAACAGAGAATTTTCCCTGCATTAAAAAAATGTTACCTAATGTATGAGAACCTCAAATCTCTCATTCATAAAATGGAAATAATACCAACTCTATCCATAGCCACCATATACTTGTACAGCTTGTGTACTGCACTAGGTATCTGGTGAGGGGTAGTGTGGACTGCAACCTAGCTCTAAACTCATCAAGGCACACAGCCAGGCACAGGTCTTTTCTCTGCCTGGAGGAACAGAGAGCTTTTTCTGATTATCACAAAAGTACCGTTTAGGCTTGCTCATAAGGTGGCCTTGCTCATAAGATTTCTTGTAAGGGTTGAGACAGCATGGAGGGACCTGGAGAGTATTAATACTAAGTGAAATAAGCGAGTCAGAGCAAGACAAGTATCACATTGATTTCACACATATGTGGAATCTAAGGAATTAAATAAACTGATGAACAAAATAGATCCAAACACATAGGAACATGGAACAGACTGATGAATTTCAGAGGCAAGGCAGGGGTGAGTGGGAAGAGATAAACCAAAGAATTTGTATGTATATATGCATAACCCATTGTCAGAGACAATAGTGTGGTGAAGGCCTGGGGTTAGGGGAGGAGGTTGGCTAAAAGGGGCCAATGGGGGGAAAAAGAAGGACATATGTAATACTTTCAACAATAAAGATAAAGTAAAAATAAAATGATCAAATGTTCAGAATTTTAAAAAAGGAAATTGGCTTAGGGCATTGGTTCTCCGTCTTATTGAATATGAAAAACTTTTTACAGTAAAAAATAACAAATTACTTGAATGATTATAATTATACTCTTCAAGAAACAGTGACTGTGAAATATGTAATAAAAAAGCTATTTTGAACTTAAAAAAAAAAGAAAAGATGGTATGTGGCACCATGAAACAGTGCTTGGTGTTCACAGAATATTTGCCATTTTTCAGTCCTTGTTTTGCCTCTCTCTGAACATAGATGTCATTCTCCATACCTGACTTTCTCCCTCAGGCTAGAACCAAGGCTGCCTGCTGTTTCTGGGCTCACATCTTCCCAGCTCTTCCCCCAGGGAAGTAATCTGCCCTCTCAATTTCAATGTGAGAATCTCTGGAAAAGGCATCTGATAGACCAGAGTCACAGGTCCAGAAAAGTGGTGCATTCTCATTATCAGTCCTCACCACAACCATGTGAGAAGCAGGGAGAGATACAGAATTCAAAGGAGAAATCATCTCCCCATGCCCTGGAAGATGAGTGGTATGAGAGGAAGATAAAACACAATTTCTGAACACAATTCATATCGATATTGAATACTTGTGGTATGAATCCACTCCTGAAAATTCTAGTGAAATACACAGAGACAGAAAAGGTAAAATTTGTTTGAAAAGATAGAACACACGATGATTTAAGAACACTACACCAGATAACTTAGCAAATACAAAATAAAAATCACAGTACTAAGTAGTGTTGCTCTTGATGGAGATCATTTCTCTTTTCTGAGTCTCTTCCTTATATGGAAAATGAGGGGTGTGAATCAAATCATTGTTAGGTTCCCTTTGACGCTAATGCCATCCATCAATTCACCCATTGTTCCATCTATCCACCCATCAATCCATCTCTCCATCACGAACACTCACGAACACTGGTAGTCTGTCTGATAAGGAGAAATTGGGCTTCAGAGTGAGCAGGTGGAGATGGCTCCATGAAGGAGAAAAGGTTTTAACCACTTCTGAGGCTAGGAAGGGGCCATCATTGACTAGGCAGAGAAGACAAATAGGCATCTTTTTTTTAAAATATATTTTATTGATTTTTTTACAGAGAGGAAGGGAGAGTGATAGAGTGTTAGAAACATCGATGGGAGAGAAACATCGATCAGCCGCCTCCTGCACATCTCCTACTGGGGATGTGCCCACAACCCAGGTACATGCCCTTGACCGGAATCGAACCTGGGACCTTTCAGTCTGCAGGCCGATGCTCTATCGACTGAGCCAAACCGGTTTCGGTACAAATAGGCATCTTTTAAGCTATTTGTCCATAGAAGCTAGGACAAAGAACTGCATGCTCCATCCCTCTCATATTAAAATTGAGTTGTTTTGGTTTATAGTGTGTGTTTTTTCCAATGGTTTACTGTTCTGTTGAGTTTATAGAATACAAATAAAAAAATGCTGACGTATATTTTAAGTATATGTTAGAAACAGAAGTTACCTGAAAATATTCAAGGTAACTCCTAATTGCATGTATCTGCTAATTAGCACTTTCTTTGTCTCTGACTATAATGCCAGATTGGATTTCCCACTGAGAAACAGAAATAAAATAAACAAAAAAATTCAAAAGAGTAGAATGCTAGTTGCTATGAGGATATTAGGAACAAAGATATATGAGAAGTGTGGATATCATGTTACTATTTGAAGGGGGTAGCCAATTAGGAATTAGACCTATGTATGTCCAAAATAATAGCAGTAACTGTATTTTCATTTAACCAGTGCTGATTCTGACTGCAGATCCACCTGGATCTAATAGCTCCTTAGAAATCAATTGATATCTGAATGAAAGTGGTAGAGTGCAGAAAGGAATAAGCTGAGTGAGGAATGCGATTATTTTGGAAGCCCTAATCATGAGGACCAAGTTTTTTCACCAGTGTTCTAAATATGGTTGTGTTAAAAGGAAAGGGCCGTCTCAATAGTTTATTAGATTCAGTAAAACATTGTTCAAAGCTCTATAGAAATTGTCTTGGAATTCGGTGTCACAAACTGAGTTAGTTCCTAGAACGTATTATGATAATCACATCAAGTAGACTGGTAAATTCAAATGCAGTTGAATTTGCTCTTTATCCTTCTATTGTCACATTATCCTGATGCTCAGGTTAACATCAAAAGGAGAGATGAAACATGCAAACAATACATCTGTTTTTCTGTTTTTGCAGGAGGGATGGTCACTTACCACAGACATTTAAAGATCTGCTTCTGTTATTTACCAAAGTGTGTTTTTTGTTGGTTGTTTAGTATTTCAGTCATCTAACATCTTTCATTTACTTTTATTCTCTTCTATTATCATTATAGAATGAGGCACACAATGTGCTGATTTTCCTCATTTTTATATCATGCTTGTTAAGTAGACCATCAGTCACTGGTGATACAGAGATGGATAGAGTGTTGCACATCCTCATTATAAGACTGTGCAGTATTTCCTGTGAGAAGGTGTTTCAGAGAGAATTTAATGGTTGTTGGAAAAGGGAAGAGAGAGAAAGAAAGAGAAAGGCAAGGAGGGAGGAACAAACTACCCGATCAGTCAAACTGGGTTAATCTTAGCATCAGGATTAAAGAATAAGACCCTGATCATGGGACCTGAGGTTAGGAGGGTAAACCCCTTTGAAATGTATGAGGAACACACCTCGCCAAAGCAGACACATCTGCGATGACAGGGCATTATGTACAGCCTAGAAATCGTAGGCCTCGGGTGTCACAAGGTCCAGTCTATCACTCTGAGGACCTAAAGAAGCTTTAGTGACAAACTCCCTTCCTTCACAACTAAGACATCTCTGCTCCTGAGTATAGCTGGCATGCTACATCAAAGGACGCAATTTATTTCAATAACTTGCCAGAGCAGCTTCCTTACTAGGGGATTGCTTTCTCATACCCTAGAATTAACCTCTTTTCACTCAGGAACGGGCCTACTACACAAGGCTTATTTTTGGTGAGGCTGTTCTGAAGCTGCCGAATTGACTTTCTGTCATCTGAACTATGCCACCAGAAACAGACCATATTGTGCACAGGCCCTGTGCTGGCTTCGCCATTCACCACCCCTTGCCCATATGAGTGTCCCAAACACTTATTGCCCCTCCAAAGGCAGAACTCATGTAATACTGAGCAACTGAAAATATATTGTTTAGACTTGAAATTACATTTTTAAGCTTTACATTCATAGTTGATTTCTTTTTCTCTTTCCAACCATATTTACCTACTTCCTTGAGCAACCCCTAACTTCAGCCAAATTGGCATATCTATTTTTATATATTTGATCTATTTTTATTAAAATGTCCTTATTTACATTTGACTTCCTTTTATGTTATTTTGGAAACTAAACAGCAGGCTATACCAAGAAATTTTCATTTGTCTGAAGATAAAGCACTGGAGTAAAATGACAGTATTATTTAATGACTTGTAGTCCGTAAAAAGCAGCATAAGGGCAGTAGCTCTTGTGCATATGAAAGCTCTAATATCTTGCGAATCATCTAAAACAGAGTTATTAAAACCCCATTAGTGTTTTGCATATTGTCATTTTCCCAAGTACAATACAATATATTTTTATTTCAGAAATCTAAATCCATGAAACAGAAAGAATGAATTATTACACTTTTTACCAGAAAAAAACAACACAATAATTAAAAAAATCTTATTTTCTTGATTGACTAATGTAACTACATTTGAATCATTCTTTGCTTACAAACAAATAGTACAATTAAGGGACCTTCTGCATTTGAGTGTGTGTATAGGACTCTGTGAATGGATTAGAGTATATGTGTATAAGTAAACACAGACACACATATGGTTGCAAATCAAATAAAGATTATTACTTTCATCACAGGAAAAACAATTAGGTGACTCACGAACGTTGGTCCTGTTTACATTTCTGTCCTGAAGGATTAAGATTTGTCAGCTCATGAAAAACTGAATTTACTATAGGTATTAATTAAATACTGCCTTGGGCTGAATGCATGATGTAAAATATAATACCATGTGAAATTGAATCATACCTATGAAATGTAAAAAATAAAAATCCATTTGATTACTAATATACTTATAAAAGTAGGAATACTGAATTATAACAAGTTTGGGGTTTGGTGAAAAATATAAGCAAACCACATTTGATGACCATTGTGTATAAGAGTGTGGGTATATGTATTAATAAATATGCATATAAATGTATTTATAATGGCATATCAATGGAAATGTATTCTACTGTAATAAATGTGTAATAAAATTGCCTGAAAAATCATCTCTATTTTTGAGTGATTCAAATACTTGCCAAGGCTAGAGTAGAGAATATATACTTTGATGCTAACATATCTGCAATACATGCTCATAATTTGCTTTATTTTATTTTGCAAAGTTTTTCCCCCTATAGAATATTACAAAGCTCTGATGCGTGTTCAAAATGTGTAAAATCCATCACACAATTCTTCACTTTATAGTATTATAATGTGAGAGAAAAATGACTCTGAAAGCTAAGGTTCATTCTTGATATACATAAATCTTCAAGATAGGTAATGAAATGCCATGGTTGAAAATCTAAAATTGGTGACATTTTAAATTAGTGAGTGTATTTACACTCTTGACTATCCCCTAGTAAAAAGAATGTTAACTGGACACTCATCAAGATCTCAATACATGTAACTTGGGGTTTGTTTGGTGTGCTTTTCTTTTGGTATATATAAAAAAAAAACCACACACACACAGAACCCATTTAATCATGGGCACTAGAATTAAAATGTCCATCTGCGAGCAGGGTTCAGAATCAATGTGAACCAAGCAAGGGGTCCTGCAGTCATACATAGAAGTCTATTTTTTCTATCTCCTAGAAATACAGACTTCTCTGGCATTCTGAAATGACTGACAGTTTCAAATAGTATCCTGAAATGATCCACATGCACATCTCCTAGAAAACAGTTTGATCAAACGGTTCCACACGTGAGACCCCCTCCCAGGAAGATCAGCTGTCCCCACACCTGCGGTCAGGCCTATTCAAATCTGTGTCAGGAAAAAGCATCCACGGACACATCTGAAGGACAAAAGGGAGACGTCCCTACTGGCAAAAATGCTTTCAAAGTGCTTATAATTACATACCGGATTACAATATGGTGAGTATCCCAGAGTCCCACAATCATATACATTAAAAATATCACCAGAAATGTTAATTCCACAAACCACCACAGTGAAAAACTTAGAGGAATTTCTGTGTATCTCAACAGGGTGCTCTTGCCATTTTTATTTTGACAGTTTTATTGTGGTAGGCTTGACGTATAAGAAACTTCATAAATGAGAGTGTACAATTTGGTAAATTTTGAAACGTCATAACCACAATCGAGACAGGAAGCAGACCTGTTGCTCCCAAAAGTTGCTTGAGCCTTTGTAATTCCTCTGTCCTATCCCTCCCTATCACTGCTCTCCCAGGTCATCATTGTTCTGCTTTTTGCCACTATGTATTAGATTGCATTGTCTAGACCAGGGGTGGGGAACCTTTTATCTGCCAAGGGCCACTTGGATATTTATAACATCATTCATGAGCCATACAAAATGATCAATTTGAAAATTAGTCTGCTATATTTGGTCAAACATTCAATTAGCTCACCCCTAAAGCCTTTAGCAGTGCCAGACCAAATGATTTTGCAGGCCTTATTTGGCCTGCGGGGCAGACGTTCCCCACCCCTGGTCTAGATCTTTATATAATTGGAATAATTAAATAATGAATCTTTTTTGTCAGATTCTCTTGCTCAATATCATTATTTGGAGACATTCATCTATATTGTTGAGTGTACTTTCTATTGCTGAATGCTATTCCATTGCATAGATATACCACCATTTATTTAGCCATAAAAATGTTAGATATTTTGTTTGTTTCCTGGTTTGGGCTATTACAAATGAACAAGATATGAACATTGGCGTCTAATTTTTAATGTGGATATCTGCTTTTTTTTCTCTTGGGTCAATACCAAGAAATGGAATAGTTATTTCATAAAATAAGTGTACACATTTTAAGAAATTACCAAACTATTTTCCAGTACGGTTGTATTAATTTACATAAACACCAATATTTGAGAGGATTTCAGTTCCTCCACCATTCAGCAGGTGTGTACTGGAATATTATTGTAGTTTCTTAATTTGCATTTCCCTAATGACATATGATGTTGAGAATCTTGTTCAGTGCTTATTGGTTATCTGTGCATCATCTTTGGTGAACAACCTGTTCAAATGTTTTGCCCATTTTTTAATTGGGTTGCTTGTTTTACATTATTGGTTTTGAGATTTCTTTTTTATATTCTGCATTCAAGTTCTTTATCAGCTATGTTTTTACAAATGTTATTAAATGCGTGTAAAACGCAGTTGGTTGAAGTCCCCAACTCAACAGCTGAAAAATTTCAGCTGATCTCTCTCTCTTGCAAGTCACCACAAATCAAAAGGATTTTAAACCTTTTAGTACTGAGTGAGCTCGATTTATTTCTGAGTCTATAGCAAAGTATTTTTCTGTAGGGTAGTGATTAAGGGCAGTTTCCGGAACTACTCTGCCTGAACTCAAATTCACGCACCTGCATCCTAGCTGTGTGGTGTGCAAATTGTTCAACTTTTCTATTCCTGTTTTGTAAAATGTGATAATACTAGTAGTAGCCTTATAGTGTGGTCATAGAGGTCAAATGTATTTATGCACATAAAGCATACAGTGATGATTGATACATATGCCCTATTGTTTAACACAGTCATTTTTACTATTCACCCAATCCTGCTCCCTAAAACCCATCTTCTTTATGACCTTATTTGTGTGGCCAGTCTATTGGGCTGTTTCTTTCCCAAGGAAGACTATACTTCAAAGGCCATCAGCTGTCAGGAGGAGGAAATTACGCTGTTGAGGTTTGGGTCAAAGAAACTGTATGAATAACTGGAAATCTCTGGCTGCTGATGAAGATCGGGTTATCTGGAAATGGGGGAAGGCACGTTTTTACAGTTTGTCTTCCGTCCAGGCAGTTCATTTAAATTCATCAATTTGCTCCCACAGCTAGATCCTGACACTGAATTTGGTGTGACTTACAGATCTCTGAAATCATGGTATGTCATTCAGAGATGGGAAAGAGTGCATACACAGAGACCTTAACTTTCGTCTTAATAAGATGAAAACAGAAACTCTCTAAAACCACCTGCTGACTGATCCTTCTCCAAAGAAGCTTCCAAAGTGTCCAATAGATGGTTTGTGGAAGCAATACTTTCAGGAACTTCATATCAGAGAAAGTGGGGATTCACCTTGGTTTGAGCCCAAAGAAAAATTATTTTTAAATACTTTTTGCCATCCTCCCCCTCAAAAAAGGTGAGAAGGGGACAATATATTTGAGGTGAGCTAGGCCTGGAGGAGAGTGGTAGGAAGGATATGAGAAAACTCAAGCCTGACATTTGGGGAAACAGCAGGAAATAACATATTTCTAGGAGTCAAGTGAGTTTTGTATTAGCATCAGGAAAAACTTTTAAAGAGCATGTCATTCCTAGAGACTGTGGGTGGGGTGAGGACTGAAGACCATGGCCATTTCATTCAACATTTTAGTTCCAGTGCCCAGCCCAGTGTATATTATATAACAGATGCTCAATAAAGATATAAAATATGTATTTTCAAATGCTTGACCTCATTCCTTTCTCCGCACAATACAAAATTCAGCTTACTGAGTGTTCCTTCTCTTCACAAATCTTGACAGATTAGATTTGAGAGATTAGAGGTTGTTTTGAGGGCAATTTAACTGGCCCTGAAATAAGCACATGATTTTCTCTCCTGAACTAAACACTGCCATGGCTAAAGTCTCTGTGATGACATTAGGAACCCACCTGCTTACATGTATTACTAGGGTTGTAACTGTTGACTTAGATGATACCTAATCAGCACACTCTAGACCAGGATAAGAATAGTTAAGCTTCTTGTCTTTTCCTTTACCCTTTCTATGTCACTGCTTTTACTCCTATACGACAGGTTATGCTGAGCCACAGAAGTTCACATTTAGACATGGTGACTTGTTGGGAGGTGGTTGATGCTGGTAGAGAACTGCTCCTACCCAGGCCAGAACATCTGCCATAGGCAGAATACAAAGGAGAGCCACCCCCCACCCCTGGATAACTGTACCTATGTTTATGGCCACAGGCTCAGGTAGTCTCTGCTTCTGTATGTGAGCACTATTGATGGTGTAAAAGCTTTTAACTACACCATGACCTGTGGTTATTATATTCAGTGTTATAATAACAGAGAGGGGAAAGGAAGAGGAACTAACATACATCCAGTACCCACCATGTGTAATGCACAATGTGAGGACTTCAGACAGGTTTTAAAACGATTAATCCACCCAGCAGCTCTATAACTTTTGTATTAACTACCATTTTATGTATGAAGACATTGAGGCTTTGAGAAGGTAAGGGAGGAGCCAGGAACACATGGAGAATCCACAGGTAGATCCAGGTTTCATATCCAGGTCTACCTGGCTCTTTTGACTCGGGACACTGTCACTATTTATTAGATGGTACATAATAAATGCCAGGAGAGAATGCAAGGCTCCCATAACTGTCAGTTACAGTTATGTCTCTTAACTGTTAATTTTAAATAGATTAACTTTATTTTTTTCTAATTCAAATGACATTTTTAAGGCACTGTATAGGACACAATTTGAAAAATTGTACTTTTTAAACATAAACACAAGTATTAATTCCATAATTTACAAGTTCTTAAACCTGGGGTTTATAAAAATAATTTTGTTTAACCTTGTTATGCAAAATTGTACACCATGGTGAATAGTATAATCTAGGAGCTTCAGGGCACATTGTGACATACATTATCTGCACACATGTGCTCTGGATATAGACAGGTAAAAAGATAGTTGTGCACATCAAATTAAAATGATATGCTTATCTCATCCTGTGTACATTTATAAGTAACATGGATCTTGAAAGTCTCTCTGAAATCCATTTATGCATTTAGAATTTACAGATGATTTGATAGAAGCAAGCCATAGCTAATATTTTAAAACAAATTTGCCAATAGAACAATTATGTGATTGTAGAAAAACAATAATTATGTTTTAGATGGTGTAAGAAACAAAAATTAAGTTGTCACAGACATACAGGTGAGCTGTATTCTGACCAATAGAATGGACCTCATCTGAGGTGTAAGGAAAAAAATTAATTTTCTTCAGAATGTTGTTGTGGATTTATTTCCTTATACTTATAAAATACTTTATCTTTCTTTAATTTTACATTTATCTTTATTGTTGAAAGTATTACAGATGTCCCCCCTTTTTCCCTCCATTGACTCCCACCACTCCACTCCTTAAAGTGTAAAAACTCTACAGGACTGCAATGGACAGAACTGTCCCCTCCCCCAGTTCACATGTTGAAACCCTAATGCCCAAATCCCCAGTGTGACTGTATTTGCAGATAGGTCCAAAAGGAAGTAATTAAGCTTAAATGAGATCATATGGGTGGGCTCCTGATCCAATAGCATTACTGTCCTTATAAGAAGAGACAACAAAAAGTTATGTCTCTTTTCAGCATATGAGGTCACAGTGGCTGCCATCTATAAGCCAGAAAGAGAGTTCTCACCAGAACCTGGTCATACTGGTACCTCGGTCTCAGACTTCCAGCCTCCAGAAATATGAGAAAATAAATTATCTGTTGTTTAAACCACTAGTCTATAGTATTTTTGTTACAGAAGACTGAGAAGGCTAAGACAAGAACTTTAAATACATACTATTTATCTCCAAAAATTCTGTATAAATAGCAATCCAGTTTGATTTCAGCAGGGGAAGAAAAGATGATAGATAGATAGATAGATAGATAGATAGATAGATAGATAGACATATCAATCAATCAGTAGACAATTGCATGTTTCACTAAGGTCTCATATGAGAGCTTTAGTGACTTTTAAAATTTCTTAATGTTATGATATCAAGTACAAATGCATCTCAAGTTATTGACCAAGATACAAGCTCAGAAGTTACTCTTAAGTGTTTGATGGAGGATATACCAACAGCTCACATTCTCCATAGAGGCCATAATGACCAATGGAAATAGTATTTTCAGGAATTTAATGACCTGCTGAATTGGCAGAGGTGCTGAGGTACATTCTCAGACCTTTTAAGAGGGGTTATTAACTGACAGAGGTGTCTAACCTGCAAGTCATTATTGTTTTGAGAATTTGTAGACATATGAAATAGTAAATAAAAAAGTAATTACCTATTTCTGTGCTACAGAGTAAAAGGGTGAGAAGTCACATGAAATAATGGATGTGGCTATGCAGAACTGACAATATTGCAGAAAACAGGTCAAGTAGGTGGCAGATAAGAGATTCTTTGAAATTAGCTTCCCATCCAGCTACAAAAATAATATCAATGTTGTGTCAACGTATATGATGAATCGCAATAATGAAACTACATATGTTGGACAAAGGGGAAAATTAATAAACACTGGTCTTGGCCCCAACTTATTTACCAATAATCTATATTAAATGGTTCCATTTGGAAAATTCTTAAATAATATAACAGGGTGTAGCATCCCCAAAGATTGGAGAAGTTTGTACAACTCTAAGTATGTGGATATATTCATCTAATTATCAAATATTGGTGGCTGTATATTTGGTATGTAATATATGGTGATGTGAGATTCGTCTTTGCTCTTCTATTTAGGCAGTTCTGAGAACAACCCATAAACAGCTTCCCTCAAGTCTCCCATATATTTTCATCCATCATGCTTAGCTATTTTAATTTGACACTAGCCGCATCATGCTGCCAAAAAGTGCCTGGATAATTCCACATTGACATTGCTAATTTCTAGAATGTAACCACAATGTTTGACATTAGGCAGTCAGGCAGTAGCCAAAAGCATATTTTCTGATCTCTCTCATAAAACCTTGGTGGAATTAAAAAACACACACACACATATACATGGTTATTTTTAGTCCATCAAAGGTAGGAAAAGATAGGTGGGTTCACAGTCATTAAACTAAGAGATAGAGTATCTTTTAAAAAAACAAAAACACACAAAAATACATATAAAAAAACAAACAAACAAAAAACCCACCTCAATATAGAAAAATATGACATTACCTTCATTCATTAGTAATTATTTATTGTGAACCTATATATTCCAGCAATTGGGCTTTCCTACTCTGTTTGATCTATAAGAATTGTATACCTGATCTACTACAGACACTGTTTGTAAATATTATCTAAAAACTAGAGACCTAGTACATGAAATTTGTGCACAGGGGGGAAAGGCGTATCCCTCAGCCCGGCCTGCACGCTCTCCAATCTGGGACCCCCGGGGAATGTCCGACTGCCGTTTTAGACATCTGTCAGACATCTGGCAGTCAGACATCCCTCTTGCAATCCAGGACAACTGGCTCCTAACCATTGACATGCCTGTCTGCCTAATGCCCCCAACTGCCCTCCCCTGTTGGCCTGGTTACTCCCAATGATCCTCCCCAGCAGGCCTGGTTGCCCGCAATGGCCCTTCCCTGCTGGCCTGAACTCACCCCCAACTGCCCTCCCCTGCCAGCCTGATCTCACCCCTAACTGTCTCTGCCTCGTTCCCACCACCATGGCTTTGTCCAGAAAGAAGTCAGACATCCAAAAGATGGCTGGTCATCCCAGTCTAATTAACATATTACTCTTTTATCAGTATAGATAGATTATGTAGGCTAGGATTGCTTAAATGGGGGAGGGAAGCCTTTTTCAGCAGGAGGAGATGCTTTTGGCAGACAAAAATAGATAACCCCTATATCTGGACTGATAGCCAGTCATATGCACTATACTGCCAAACCGGTTATTAAAAAATTGAAGCACTTTCTTACACCTTACACCAAACAGCTGTTGCCCTTAAAACCCCTCCTCAGCCCCCACCTTCGGTTCTGCCTTTGCAGGTCACCCAGATTAGGTTCTGATTGGTCAGTTTCTATGCCAATTAGCGTCAAAAGCTCCGCCTCCTAGGCAGCCATTGGCTCCTCCCAGTCAACCCAGATTTGGTTCTGATTGGTCGGTTTCTCTGCCAGTCAGCATCAAAAGCTCCACCTCCTAGGCAGCCATTGGCTATTCTGTGAAATCCAGGATGGCCCAGCTGACAACTGTCTCTCTCTCTCCAGGCCTATCTCTTAGCCCTGTGGTCGGCAAACAGCCGCTTGCAAGCCACATGTGGCTCTTTGGCCCCTTGAGTGTGGCTCTTCCACAAAATACCACTTGCGGGCTTGCACATATAGTGCAATTGAAACTTTGTGGCCCATGTGCATAAGTCAGTATTTTGTGGAAGAGCCGGTATTTTGTGGAAGAGCCACAGTCAAGGGGCCAAAGAGCTGCACGTGGCTCACGAGCCACGGTTTGCCGAGCTGCAGTTTGCTGATCACTGCCCTAGCCTGATCTGCAGCCTCCACAGCAGCTGCTGATCAGGCCCTGCCTTTCTCACTGAGCCCTCCCACCTGCTGGCCACCAGCCTTGCTGTGATAGGAGCCTGTGGGTGTGGGCGACAGACCGAGAGTTGCTCCATGCACTTCCTGGTGACCATTCGTTTGGTCCTTTTGGTTGTTATGGCCATTGGCCTTTTAATATATAGATGCTCAAAATTCAATTAACTCTCCTCCCCTTTCTCTCTCTCTCTCTCTCTCTCTCTCTCTCTCTCTCTCTCTCTCAGCAAAAAGGCAGAATGATAAAATAATCAGAGAGAACACAGATAATTGGATCATTCTGATTTATAGTGGAAAAAGAAATGAGCTTTTAAGCTATGAACATACATTGAGGAACCTTAACTCCATATTACTAAGTCAAATAAGCCAATCTAAGAAGCCTGCATACCATATGATTCCAACTGTATGACATTCAGGAAAAGAGAAAAGTAAGAAGATAGTAAAAAGATCAGTGGTGCCTTAGCCAGTTTGGCTCAGTGGATAGAGTGCCGGCCTGCAGACTGCAAGGATCCCTGTTCAATTCCCTGTTCAATTCTGGTGAAGGGCAGGTATCTCAGTTGCAGGCTCCTCCCCAGCCTGGGCCTTGGTCAGGGCAAATGCAGGAGGCAACCAATGGAAGTGTTTCTCTCACATTGGTATTTCTCTCTGTCTTTCCCTCTCTCTTCCACTCTCTCTAAAAATCAATGGAAAAATATCCTCAGGTGAGGATTAAAAAACAAAACAAAACAAAACAAAACAAAACAAAAGACCTGTGATTGCCAGAGGTTGGGGGGAGAGTGGAGGTATGAATAGGCAGAGCACACAGCATTTTTAGGGCAGTGAAAATACTAAGCATGCTAACTATCCTGATGGATACATGTCATCCATCCATCCATCCAAACCCACTGATATACTACACCAAGAGTGAATCCTAATGTAATCTGTGGATTTGGGGTAATAATGGTGTGTCAATAGGTTCATAAATTGAAACAAATGTATTACTCTAGTGGGAGATGTTGATAATCGGGGAGAATATACACAAGTGGAAATAGCAGACATATAGAATATCTATGTACCTTACCCTCAATTTTTCTGTGAACCTAAAACTACTCTAAAAAATAAAAATAAAGTCTTCATTAAAAAAGGAAAAGCAATGGCTTAGAAATGATATATTCTGTCACTTACCAGGTATGTGATCTCTGACAAGTCACTTGTCTGATGATAATAAAACAATACTCAATAATTCACATATCATTTTGAGACTCACGTATGATATGTCACATCTGTTTCTCAACCAGCATATAAACTGTATGAGAGTAGACACTTGGCCTATTTCACTGACTGTGATGAGGGAGATGCTTGGAGATAGTGGTAGGCAGGTGGAAATGTGGAACTAGGAATTAGGAATGAAAGCAGGTCTAAGATGTAAATGAAGAAGTCATTTGCACAGGAGAAAGTCACAAAACCATGAAAGGTGAGTTACTGAGAGAATTATATGTTGTTGAGAACCATTCCAACTCTCTGAACATTCATGCCATGATAAATGCAATGAGGGGCTGAATAGTTCTTTGATGATAAGTAGTGTAAAAGTAATTGGAATCATCACTCTGACAATGAATTCTAGTCAGCAAAACTCTGGATAAAGCAGGCACAGGAGAGTGAGTTTAGTATGTATTGAGCCCAAGATATAGCAGGTTGTTGTGATCCAACAAATAACTAAAATATATCCCTTTTCATATGATTTACCTTTTTCTCAAAAGTATGGTTTTAAAAAAGTCTGATTTTTGAAAATTGTGATTATTGGGTTAAAGTTGTACTGCAATTAAGATGAAGAGAGAGAATATTTTAGATTAAACCCTGAATATCCCCTTGGTTTTATAGAAGGAAAAAAAAAGGCTGGACTCTTTGGGTGCTAAGCATGACTGCCTGAACTTTGCAACAATCAGAGAAAAAAAATTAAGAATTAAGTTGGTAGATCACACTTAATACCTACTAGGGACATGCTTAAAACAGCTGGGCTCAGCCCTCATCATGGCTGGTATCCCTTGCCACTGTGCTGTGAATTTCTGACACTTTGTCCAGATGTCATGTTGAAACACTTAATCAAATACACACTGTATTCCCCAAAGCAAGGCACTTAGACCATATGGTTGATGGTTTTCCCAGAACCATTAATTTATTTACTTAATTTTTGTATGTGTATGGCAGAGGTGGCTGTGATTCCAACTGACTAAAAGGGATAAACAGATGGTCAAAGCCAGATTATATACAAAGGTTAAAATATTCATGACCATGATTCATCAGGAGACCAAAAGCAAATCCAGATAGGATTTCCTGCTAGTCTGAGACGCTCCACCACCCCTTCTAAAATTATAATTGTTGGGTTATCTCCATGTTCTCCTATTCATGATCCTTCCACTCCAATCAGACTGGTTCCCTCGTAATCTGCTGTTTATTCCTTCCACATCCCTGCCTTTACGGTTTCGTTCATACCACCACCTTTGCTGCAGGTGCCACCCCTTCGCATTTTCACTGACCAAATCAGACCATTTTCCAAGATCAAGTTCAGGCTGTAGATTTATTGACTCCTTCCCTGACCATCCTTACCTATTATCAATTTTTCCCTCTTATAGACACTATGGAGCCATTGTCTCTATACGTGTTATTTAGTAACTGAATCATCTCTTTTATATAGTTAACATTTTATTCCCAGGTTTCTCCTTGCAAAACATTGCATTCTTTTGTGTTCTGTCTTTTATGCCTCCTGATTCCCATTAGATGCCTAGTTGTTCATGTTGCACACCCTTGCATTCAATAAATATTTGTTGATTGATGGAAAATATAGTTAATGGTAGTTATTTCTAATGGAAACAAACTATGTTTAAGGAAATGTAATGATTTCTTCTTAAACAAAGCATCATAATGTGAATACTGTTAACAGTCGCCCTAGGGGTTACAGTTTTGTATTGTATTATTTTTCTGTTTAAAAATTAATAATATTGTACCATAGCTGCTGCCTTTTAAAATTTATTGGCATTGATTGGAGTCCACTCTGGGCTGTGATGAATAGCTTTGATTTGGGGCTCAGTGCTACAATTACAGTTGAGGGCAGAAACAAAGTGAAGACTTTGTCAATAGGTCAAAACACTGAGGATATAAATAATATACTAATATTATAATTTTCATCTTCAAAAAGTTATAACATATTAGCAAAGGCCATAGGGATCTCAGAAACTGGTACACTCTCATTTAAAAAAAGAAGATGCTTTAAAATATATATATATATATATATATATATATATATATATATATATATGGTATTTATTGATTTCAGAGAGGAAAGGAGAGGGAGAGAGAGAGACATAGAAATATCAATGATGAGAGAGAATAATGATCAGCTGCCTCCTGCACACCCACTACTGGGGATCGAGCCCACAACCCAGGCATGCGCCCTTGACAGGAACCAAACCTGGGACCCTTCAGTCGGCAGGCCAACACTATCCACTGAGCCAAGCCAGCTAGGGCACATTTTTTTTAAGAAGGTACATTTTGAGACACTGACTGGTAAAAATTCAGAATCAGTACTCCTGAATATATGCTCTTAAGTATATGTAGTATACTAACTAAAATCCTCTTAGTATACTTTTATTATACTAAAGTACTTTTATTATACTTACAATATACAACATGCAGGAGAATTTGTCATTCAGCCATTTACCTGCTTTCTTTTGTGGCCCCTTTTTCTCTAGCCCTATTTTGGGATCTTTTACTCCAAGCTCCCAGTTCCCTCTGGTGCTTTTCCCAACCCTTGCAGATGCCTAAACTCCATGCCTAACTCGACACACTTAGACCAGCCTCTCTTTTCAATAGTTGCCAGTTGGAACTTTTCCAACATGGAACTGCTTCAGCCAACAGCTACATTTGCAGACTATATGTGCTACACCTGCCAGGAATATTTGTCTTTATTTTCCAGAATCCAGAGATGACTTGATAAACTTTGAATTCTAGATTAAGAGGAGAGGATTTTTAGAGATTACCAGATCAATGGATTCTAGGCATTTTCCCCTGTCATTTTATTCTCCCTCCTGCCCATCTTGCTCTAGTTTCCAGCACTGGGATTTTGCTTCTGGTTAACCTTGACCCTGAATACATTCATATCTGCCTGTCAGCTCCCTGTGCACAACACTCCGGAATGAAAGCCACTGGTTTCCAGCCAACATTTTCTCCAACCCATTTCTATCTCTGTCTTTTGTCAATATCCTATTGGGATCCTGGATGCTTCCATTGCCAAAACCACATATGAACTTGGATTTGGTGCCTGGAAAGCACAGAAGGGATGTTAGTATTGGTTTAGCACCTAGATCTGCTCCAATTCAGCCACCATTATGCTGCTTCATCAGATGGCACTGTTTATCCAGTACTCTTATTGTACCAGGTGTTTTTCTAAATATTCAATGGTAAAGAAATAAATTTTGTTAACTAGATATGTGCTCAGAAATACCCAAGAAAGTGACACTCAGTGATAATCAACAAACTGATTTCTAGGGAGGGGGGAAAGCTCACTTTCGATCTATGTATTTCTAAAAAGAAAACTACGTCGTGGAGAGCAGATATGTAGCCCAGCACGTCTCATCACAGAAAACATTTCCTATGGAACAGTCAAACGTAGAGAAAAATAGAGCCAGAGGTGATCTTAATCATCTCATCCAAACCTTTATTTTATAAGCTGAGGTCAAAGGTGTTAAGGAACAGAGCCATACCAGAGTCCTAGTCTTCTGACTCATAACAAAGTACTAGTATAATTATAAATTTACAGGTATATAGTCCATACTTCAAACAAAAGTTATAAAGATGAGGGTAGCTAATATTCTTTGATCTCTTAGCATATGGCAGGCCTGATGCAAAGTATTAGACCCATTGTCTCATTCAATTTGTATAAAAATCCTAAGAAGTAGGTAGTATTATCATTCCCATACTACAGATGAGGACATTGGCAGTTTGCATTCTATGATTATTATGAGTAGCAACCAATATCAAAGCATAAGTAAGAGATGGTCACAACTCAGAGTGAAAGCCTGGTTTGGTTTTGTTTTTTTATCATACATGGAGAAGGAAGGACTGAAAACCAACAATTACAGAAGCTTGAAATTTATATTTTATTCTCATTTATGTTTGCCATGACAATTCACTGGCCTGTCATGGAACAGGAGAAAAAAAATGAAGCTGAAAATGCCTTTGTTGATCACATTAAAAAAATTACTTCTCATTCCAGTTTTATTTTAATTCAATGAAGAGACAGAAGAGCTGACTTACTGTTTAACATTTCTGAACCAGGGCCTTCAGGCTTTCACATTCCTATTCATGTTTTTGCTTATTTTCTTTTCTATGAGTTCCCAAGACCTCCTTCCTAAGCCTCCCTTCTGAGACTCATAGGTCTCAGAAAATGCACAATTGTGATGGAAATGCACTGTTGTGATGAGCATTGCTGTAACCTGGAGTATGGGGGCTTGTGAATGTCAGCTTTCATGTCCCAGGGACCTGGAGAAGAAATGGCTAAATGCAGTCATTCCGATGGAATCAACAGATTGTGTTGACCACCTCCATCATCACCCACAATTAACCTTCTCTTTACTTGGACGTTTTTTGTCTGGCTTGACTATGTTTTTGCTTCAAACAGGCAGTCTGAGCATTTTGTGGAGAGAAGAGGCAGGAGAGGGAATGTGACTAGAAATATGGTTGTGGGTGTTTTTTAACAAGTTCTCTAAAAACCTTAAAAAAAGACCTTTTAAAAAAATCTCTGTGAATTACCTTCTTTTGCTTTAAAAATATAGAAAGCTCAATGTTCCACACTAGTTCATGAGACACACCCTTTCGGGTACAAAAGAATGATCTCATTTTAGGCACTCAACCAAAACAGAATAATTTGTTTCTTTAAAAAGAAACTTCTACTAAAGTTGAAAGTATGCCAATACATGGGACATATCGATTAAATACATTAACACAAGGATAATAATTTCTCAATTTTTAAAAATATAGCTCACCTAGGTAAAAAGCTGTAGAGGAAAATTCATCATCATTTCACAATGACATCTTTAATTTTTTCAAGTTAATTTTTTTCCAGTTGCCCTTTACTTTTCTTCCAAAAACACAGAAATTTGCCACTTTGAAAGTCGATTCCAAAACATTGTCAAGTTGTAAACCAGGGGGGGCAGGGCGGGGGGGGGGGAATCAAGCATTTTTAAGCAGAGATCAAAGTACAGTGAAGAACTGACAACAAAACAAAACCTATGCTTTGGTGTTGAATTCTAAAATGTCTTTATGGGGTTTTAAACATGGTAGCGATCCCTTGTCAGGGATCTCTATTCACTTATTCAAATCCAGCAACCATACCTCCAGCTGCGCCATTTGCACACGTGTTTAATGCCATCTTGGCATGCAAGTGAAAGATACTAGGCACCCGCTGCCTGTGTCCACCACGTGGTGGGCTTGGTTTGGAAAAATAGAAAATTAAGCTATTGCAAAATCAACATATGGTTTCCCCCAGTAAATCTGCCTGAACATTGCAGAAAGCATGCAGCATAAGACTTTTATGGACAGAGCAGTAGAGTCAAGGAAAAGAAGCTGACTTTGGGCTGACTGCTTTTCCATTTTCTCTTTCGTAAGTGAGTTAAGAAATAAGTTAGTCTTATACAAACATGCACAGTAACTGAAGAATAAAGTATATCTGTTCAGTTGCAGAGTAGCATCCTTATCCCTCCTGGGAATGTCAGAGGGAAATAAAAGGTATATATGGCTCCTGATAAAATAGGCATTTTAGAAATTGTTTAAATTATTTAAACATTATTTAAATTGGTCTAGTGGACAATTTGGGGGTACCTTTCTAATTCAAGAGCCACTTACTCTTTTCTCCAATAACTAAACTAGGAGCCATGGTTTTGTTTTCTACCGACCATGGTCAAATTTAAACTATGTGAGCCTGCATCAATGGCCATAGCTGATTACCCAAGCTGAGACCATCTAATTCTCTCTCGGAAATTGAGAATTGGGATTGAACAAGAGCAGGTCATTCATTTCTGAGTATCACTGGCACTGAATATGGAAACTTGAAATGTGTGTGGTGGTCAGGATTCCCTGTAAGAATGCAGGAAAGAGAGAGCTACCGAGAGAAAAACAGAGAAAGATTTTTAGTTGCCCCAGTTCTTGCATAAGACCCAACTCCAACTAGCATTTACACTTCATCATATACTACATGGTATGCCACTTTTTAAAAAATCTCTTTCCCTTTTTGCTTACACAGTCTTTCTTCTGACTGAAAGAGTCTAAATTAATACACACAGTGAATTGAGATCCTATGAGGGCATAAATTATAAATACCAAAATGGAGGGGAGAGGAGGCTGAAGTTTGAAGCCTTTAAGGATTTTCTTTTATGCTTTTTCCCTCTTAGCTTTTTATATACTGCTCTGTAATATCTTTAGCCAAATCCTTTTCTTCGATCAGAAGGAGATCCATTGGGGACAAATATGTTCTTAAACTTCTTTTTGCACCTCGTTCCAACCCCCCTCAGCTCAGTTCTGGGATTCATAGAAGGATAACCTATGTTTTTTAAGTTTGAAGATTTGTTTTTTTAAATGTTTTTTTATTTACTTTAGAGAGAGAAGAAGGGAGAGGGAGAGAGAGATAGAAACATCCGTGAGAGAGAAACATTGATCAGCTGCCTCTTGCATGGCCCTTACTGGGGATTGAGCCTGCAACCTTAGTCATGTGCCCTGACTGGAATCGAGCCAGCAACCTCTTGGTGTACCCAATCAACTAAGCCACACTGGCTAGGGCTCCAAAATCTATTTTATTATTGATTTAAAAAAATATTTTTACAATAATTTTCCGTAATTCCAAGTGAGGAGATTTTCATGTTTCCTTCTTGCTTTACTTCCTCTGCTTCCTGGGGAGTTGTGGAACTGCGAAAACTACTGGATAGAAGGCAAACTGCCTGCATAGGAAGAATTCACACCCTCATAAGGACTATGGTGAAAGTCCCTTGTAATCATATGATTCAGTGACCATTAAAAATAGACTGCTGATAAATAACTTTAAAAAAACAAGAAGCACTGTTTTAAGATTTGCAGAGTAAATCTATGAAATGTAACAATTGATCATCTGCAGTTTACTTTGCTAATGAATAGTCTTTCTCCCAATGCCAAGACTGCTTTATAAAAATGAATGTCTCTACACTTTTCTGAAATAAGAAATTACGTCATGGTCTAAATAGAGAAATTGCAGCACAGGTTCATCTTCTTAGTGGGAGAAAGACCCCAGATAAAATTCAGTGAGAGCAGCAGAACAAAGGGGATATTATATGAGTGACAATGATTTCAGCTTTCTTTCTCATATGAAAAGACAGCTGGGTTGAAGCACTTGGGCCACCCACGGCTGAAAGAAAAATGCTTGCATCCTCAATACCTTTGATTGGCTAGTTTGTAGAGGTGAGAATGTAGCTCTCACAGCATGCGCTGGAGAAGTAAGTTAAATTTCATCCGCTTGTCTCTTCCCACCCTTCCCCTATAGAGTATTTCTAATTGAAGTCTCTGCTAAGGAAATGGTGGCCTAATATCTACATTGAAACTTTACTTAGAAGTTTTTGTGGAGTTGTTGAGCTTTTTTTCATCCCTTTGAGAATGAGATACATTTTATAGTTTTTATTGGGTTTCTCCCCTCCCCCACCCTGTTTGTTTTGTATCTATGATAGCAGTGGATTAGAGTATGTTTCTTCCTAAAATATATAAGATAATGTCAAAAACAATGAAAATACTCTGATGTGGTTATTGGATAACTGCAAAAATTATTTCCTTAGCCATTTGTTCATTCTTTTCTCACTCTAATAAATGGTGAAAACCACTTCATATCTAAAATAAAGAAGTCTCCTTTTAAATAAATAATTTAATGTCTTTGTCTTACAAATATACCCTTTCTCTCAGAAAGCCATTTTGCCGCAAAACATTTTGGCTACCAAGGAATTAGAGAAATATGTATAATTAGCTCTTTTAGACATAATCAATAGATAAAATTCAGGATTTCCCCTTTAAGTTTTGCCTTCAACCCTAACTTTCCCTAACCACCAGTTTACTCCTGAGCATTTTATAGGACACCATTTGGACAGTTATTTTGGTCTGCCCCTTCAGTTATTTCTTCTAGGCATCTTCTTTATCTTGGAAGCAATGTACTCTACACAGAAATAGCATCAGATATTTATTTTCAGATGAAAACACACACTCTTTACACAGGAGGAGGGTGGTAGGAGGAGGACACCTTTACAAGGGAGAATGACTCATTTACAGAAAAGTCATAAAGTCAGGAGGCGGATAGCTGAAGTTCCCCAGAGAGCAAGGCCCCAAACTGAGCCATTAGTGGGTTGGACATGGCCTAATCCAGTGATGGCGAACCTTTTGAGCTCGGGTTGTCAGCATTTTGAAAAACCCTAACTTAACTCTGGTGCCGTGTCACATATAGAATTTTTTGATATTTGCAACCATAGTAAAACAAAGATTTATATTTTTGATATTTATTTTATATATTTAAATGCCATTTAACAAAAAAAAAAATCAACCAAAAAAATGAGTTCGTGTGTCAACTCTAACATGAGTGTCATAGGTTCACCATCACTGGCCTAATCTATTTTCTTCACATAAATGAGCCATGAGCCAATCTGAAGCAACAAATGTTTCCTAAGGAATAATGTCCCCAAAATAAAAACTAGTAATAGCTCTAGCCGGTTTGGCTCAGTGGATAGACTGTCAGCCTGTGGACTGAAGTGTTGGGTTCGATTCCAGTCAAGGGCATGTACTTCGGTTGCAGGTCCTCTCCAGCCTGAGCCTTGATTGGGGCTCATGCAGGAGACAACCAATAAATGTGTTTCTCTCACTCATATCAAAATTTCTGTCTGTCTTTCCCTCTTTCTTCCACTGTCTCTAAAACTCAATGGAAAAATATCCTTGGGTGAGGATTTAAAAAAAAAAAAGCTATAGTAATAGCATATGGATATCCTCAGTGAGGAAGTCTTAGTGTAGTCTCTTCTCTCTGTCATTTGCTTGTTTTTTAAAAAATCTGTCTGCTTCTGATGTCTATCTTTCCATTGGCTTTGAATTCTGGAGAGAAAAAGATTGTGTGATTCATTGACCCTTCCTTCTAAAACAGAGAGAGAGAAACATGGATGTGAGAGAAACACATCCCTTGGTTGCCTCCTGTTCACACCCTGACTGGGGCCTGGGATCAAGCCTGCAACTAAGGTATGTGCCCTTGACCGGGAATCAAATCCAACGGCCACTATCTCCAACCACGGAGCTAAAACTAGCTGGGCCTGTGGTCTCCTTGATTTAACCTAACCCATTGGCCTTGGGAACAACTTTGCCATCTGGATTCCCTCTCCACTTGGCCATCTGCAAATCGAACACTGAAAGTTTTACTTGCAAATTCTCTAGGTATGACTAAGTATACCTGAATCCTCTGGTTAGCTGCATAATATTAAACTGGTGCTGCTTAAGAAAAATCAACAGAATCTATCAAAATTCTTTAAAATATCATGATTATGTGAACATTTTTTATTGAAGGAAGTAATAGATTCATTTTATTTTGTGAAAAGGGGTTAGGCTATTATTGTTAATGAATCATTATAAAGCAACAATTTCCAGGGTCCACATCTCCAAAGCACCTTATAAAGTAGACAGGGCGGTTACTGCTCATCTTCCCCCTCTCCATCCAGGCCCGCTTGGTCAAATAAAACAGTCATTGGTGAGTCCGATAAGCATATTCCAGTCATGCAAAGCCATATCCTAAGATTAGAGTCACACTTCTATAAATTTTCATAGAATGGATAGCACAACCTAAATAATGTTAGTATCCCGCCACCCATCCATTGCCATGATGCCTTAAATAGTCCCTAAAGTACAGCCACTTTTTCTTTTATGGAAAAGACGTGTTTCATCAAATCAGCTAATATGTTCATCTAAACCTTGTAAACATCATCTCTTTGTATCTCTTTTTTAATGCAGGTTCTCCTGTCTTGTAAGGCAGCATGAGCAGGAAGTGGTGCTACAGGAGTGGAGTTACTGCCATTTCCCGAACACTGAAAATTTCACAGAACATTTGGTGGAAGAGAGAAACTGTTTGTGCACTTCCTTGGGGAAAAGTAAAGCCCTTTCATTCTTGGCTTCTGTTTGGACTGCCAAATGTGTCTCCTTCGGTTGCCTTGGTGATTTCTTTGCTCATCTGTCATCACAGGTGGTCCTTCCTCTTCACCTGTTTCCTCTCCCTCCATTGTTTGCTGAGTGATGGCCAAAACACAGGCCAAGCTTCAGGGGTCACAGATGACTATAGGATGAAAGTGGTGGAAAATGTTCCTGTAAGAACTTGCACTTCAGTGAATATATTTACATGAGGATAAGGAGTCAACAGAGTGACTTTTGATCAGAGCACATTACTTCCTGAGACTTATGATGGTTGATTTTATTTGCTTTAGGATGAAGAGAAGACTACCAATATTGGAGGAAAATATAAGCAGTGAGGGCGACCCTTCCAGGTCTTCTTTGCAGTTGATTTCAAATTCCCCACATCAATATAACTTAATACATTGAATGTTTTTATGTTTATGAAGACATCCCTGCACTTCATAGCTGGTATTCTCTCCTGAGAGCAAATTCTAAACAGCATATCACTTTTTACTCACAATGACTGCCCAGTGCCCTTCAGCCCCTGAGATAAAGCTTGGCAGTTACACTCCGCATATTTCTCTCCCGCGTTCTGCTGGGAAGCCTTCCTGAGTTTGGCATTGCTTCTCTTCCCTTTGCTTAGTTGGTGAATATGGAGAAGCACTCATTATGCAGGTTTTCAAGCTGTAATCTAGGCTTGCATTCATCACCTGTGCTGCCTCTATTTCATGATAATGTCACATGAACCTTACTTAGCATATTTACCTGGTTTTTAAGTTTTTAAATGTTGATGGGGTTTAGTAGCAATGGAATTGCTGTTTGACAAAGTGTGATGGTTTAGGAACTCTCTACCTGAATGCCTTTTTCTCCCAAACCAAGGATTTGCAGTATTTTCCTGAGGAAGCATGGATAAATGTTTTAGGAAGGTTCCCTATGAATGTCCTTGACTAGTTTCTTGCTGCTGTCATCAATTGGACCTATCTTTATATAGAACTCAATTGCTCCTCCAAGTTACAGTGCATTAAACACTGCTTCTATTTACACCTGTGTGAAGGTCATTTCTTTGGTCCACAAAACATCTCTTCCTTCATAGTGTTGTTTGTTAGTATATATCAATTTTCTTGAAATTGATTCCTGCTGGGAACTAGGCTTGATTCTTTTATTTTATTTATTTATTTATTTATTTATTTATTTATTTATCCTATATAATAAAGAGGGGATATGCTAATTGACTCTCATACCATCGCAAAGATGGTGGCACCCACAGCCAATGAGAAGGGAATATGCTAATTGACTGCCACACCCTCAAAGATGGCTTCTCCCACAGTCACAAGATGGTGGCACCCACTCCCCTCAGCTCCCCAGCCACTCAGGGATGGCCCGAGGTCTAGGCAAGCCTCAGCTGTCAGCTGCCCAGCCACCCAGGGCCAGCCCAAGGTACAGGCAAGCCTTGGATGGTGGCTGCCCAGCTGCCTAGGTTTGGCCCGAGGTGCAGGCAAACCTCAGATGGTAGCTGCCCAGCCACCCAGGGCCACCTGAGGCTCAGGTAACCAGGGCCAGCCAAGGCTTGCACTGCCAGCAGTAGCAGCAGCAGAGGTGTGATGGGGGCATTGCCTTCCCCTGATCACTGGGTCACCTCCTGCCCTGAGAGCTCCCAGACTGTGAGAGGGGGCAGGCCAGGCTGAGGGATGCCCACCTCCAGTGCAAGAATTTTCATGCACCAGGCCTCTAGTTTTTATATGAAAACATGCTCAAATTCACTAATCATCCAAGAGATGCAAATCAAAATGACAATGTGGTACCATCTCACACCTGTCAGAATGGCTATCATCAACAAATCAACAAATGACAAGTGCTGGTGAGGATGTGGAGAAAAAGGAACCCTCCTGCAATGCTGGTGGGAATGCAGACTGGTGCAGCAACTGTGGAGAACAGTATGGAGTTTCCTCAAAAAACTATTTATTTTTGAGAGAGAGAGGAAGGTAGAAGGATAGAGAGACAGAAACATCAATGAGAGAGAAAAACCATCAATTGGCTTCCTCTTGCACCCTACTGTGGATTGAGTCTACAACTCAGATATGTGCCCTGACTAGGAAACAACCCAGTGATCTCTTGGTTCCTGGGTCAGTTTTTAACCACTGAGCAACACAGGCCAGACTAGGCTTGATTCTTGCTTGGGTTTATCAAATGAGTGAATACCAAATCCCAGGTAAGGTCTCTTTGTTTTAGGTAAACAAAACTTGGAGCCCACTGAAGAAAAAGACAGGCAGTTTGATATAGGAGCACTACACCAGGATCCACACGTCCGGGTCCTAAAGGGAGCCTTAACAAGCAATCTGACCCCAGTTATACACCTCACCTGTCCTCTGATCCCAGAATCCTCCTGTGTAAAATAGGATACTGGAATATGTAGTTTCAAATATTTATTCTCATTCTACTTGTCTAAGTTTCTAAGTGTGCAAGGAACATTAATTCTTTATTAATCAAAACTATCTTTGTAGAACAGGAACGTTATTTTGCATTCTGACTGCTTTTCCACAATACAGGTCACATTATCACCTGTCCCACGTTGTCTCTTAAGAATAAAGTGCACTGTCTCCAACACTGCAGCAAAACCAGGCTCTAATATATTGCAATCCCTTACCTCACCACGCAGAAAATTCTCTTTCACCTGAAGTGTTTCCACATTGGTTTCGTATGCTCTTGTGTAGGAAAGTATTAGATTATGTAATGTAGGCAAAAGGGGTGGGGAGAGGAAGGAAATTCTTAAAATTATTATTTTAAGCAGTTAAATGACTTCAGATATTCTAGCTTTTACAAAACTTCTACAGGTCAGAGTCTCATTTTTTCCCAAGCACTAATTTTATAAAGGCTTATAATGTGTTGCTTGTTATTATGTTAAACTCTCCAAAAATATGTTAAGCTATGGAAATTTCTAATATGCATGGCATTATATTTGAGGACACATAACTCTCAAAATTTTCCATCAGATATAATTGGGTATACATTCAGTTGGGGATAAATAGAAGAGAAGGAAAGCAATAGGTTGGGAGAAAGGAATGAATAGAAAGTTTAAACCCTCTTTGCAGCCCCCAACCTACAAATTACCTCTAGGGGTCTTTAGAACAATAATGGAAGCTGAGAAAATATATTAGAACCTTAGGTTTTTGCTTCTGCTTCTCTAAAGAAGATTTTATGCTAAAGACATGACAGGACACAGAAAGCAAAGCCATACAAACAAAAATTCATAAACAAGTTTATGTTCGTTGAGAACTAAACTGGGAAAAATACCCTTTGGTACATATGGTATGTACAACAAACCAGACAGGTCTGCAGGTCTACAGAGCCAACTGGGAGAGATATCACCCCAAAGATTTCTGGTGATCAGTCTCAGTAAGTGGAAAACAAAGCAGAGTTGCCACTATTAATGGGGTGCCATGTGTAAAATCCCACTGAAAACCTTCCTAGTTTTCTGTATATTTTATTTTAAAAATAAAAATATTTGATTCTCTTCCCACTTGAGTGACTCTGACGTTACTTTTCCTATAAGATTTTAAACTCAAGAATGAGAATGGAAACTTTAGTTTGTTGTTGTTGTTTTCCTTCCAAAGAACATTTTATTGGTTTTCAGGGAGAGAGGTAAAGAGAGAGAGAAACATTGATGTGAGAGGGAAACATCAATCAGCAGCCTTCTGCATGCCCCCCCCCCTGCCCCCAGGGGACTGAGCCTGCAACAGGGGCATGTGCCTCTACCAGGAATCACACTAGCAATCCCTGCATGCACAGGATGATGCCACCTACCGAGCATACCAGCCAGGGCTGGAAACTTTAGTTTTTAAAGTGACAATAGTATTTTATAAGTGCATTAATTTTTTGAGTTTTCTGTTTTGTTTATTGTGGCTTTGGGGTGGGGGGTATCACATTTGATCCATTGGAAAATCACAAAAAATGGGATTATATCTTTTTTCAAATGAGGAAACTGACAGCCATGAAAGTTAAATGACTTATCTACAACTTGTTATAAAGCGAAGATGTGACAGAGATAGAATCAATATCAAAGTTTTCAGCTTCTCTAAATAGATACCCATGTGCCTTTACCAGACATGTGTCTCCCATCAACATTCTAAAAACTGAATTAAAAAATTCTGCACTTCAAATTTGGAATAACCAAAACAGCTCTGCTCCTTAGTTTTTCAATATAACCTCTTTACAATGTCTTTTAAAATCATCTGCTAATTGTGTTAGGGGGGAAAAAACACACTTTCCTTTGATTTGAAGTCCTGAATCTACATCGTAGCTACTCTACTAAGTCCTGTGAACTCTTGGACAAGTCATGGAAGTTCCCTAAATTTTAGTCTCTTTAAAATATATATATTTTATTGATTTTTTTACAGAGTGAAGGGAGAGGGATAGAGAGTTAGAAACATCGATGAGAGAGAAACATTGATCAGCTGCCTCCTGCACAACCCCTACCGGGGATGTGCCCGCAACCAAGGTACTTGCCCTTGGCTGGAATCAAACCTGGGACCATTCAGTCCGCAGGCCGACGCTCTATCCACTGAGCCAAACCAGTTAGGGCAGTTTTAGTCTCTTTATCTGTAAAATCACAATCAAAATATCATGCCCTCAAGATAAGAGAAGATTAAATTATAATAATGTGTTTGGAAGCCCTCCGTAAGCTGTAGGATATCAATAATAATTTATCATATATGTTTAAATAATTATTTTTTTCAGGAAACTTCAATGGCTTCCTGCTACTTATGGAATAACATTTATACTCTTATGCAAGGCATTCAACGTCCTCTTTGACATTCATTTTCAATCTATTTCCCCTGCTAATAATAATAGCTAACATCACATATATTGAACAATTACTCTGCAGCAGAGATATACTGAACATTTATTATCTCATGTAAACCTCATTTCAAGCCTTAGTAAAGACATCATTATCATCCTAATTGTAGGGCTATTTATTTATTTAGATATATATTTTATTGATTTTTTACAGAGAGGAACGGAGAGGGATAGAGAGTCAGAAACATCGATGAGAGAGAAACATCGATCAGCTGCCTCCTGCACACAACCCACTGGGGATGTACCCGCAACCAAGGTACATGCCCTTGACCAGGATCGAACCCGGGACCCTTCAGTCCGCAGACCGATGCTCTATCCACTGAGCCAAACCGGTTAGGGCATACCGCTATTTATTGATACTTGGAAAGCTGAAGAACTTTGCCAAACCTCACAAAAGAGAGGAAAGAGGATGCAGCAGAGAATCAAATCCTGGCTGTCTGATTCCAGAGTAAATTTAACCATCATGCAGTATTGCTTCTAAATACAGCATTTTTTCTTGAATATTACCCTACCATAAGTCACTTTCAAATCTGACAACTACCTTATTTTACTAGAAAAAAAATTTGCTGTAGAAACTCACATAGATGCTGGACAATCACACCACAAAATGATCTTTTGTCCCTTTCATTAGATGATTGACTTAGTTCAGATCTCAGTCCAATCTGAGTGAGTAGCAATCAAACAGCATAGTCTCTAGAACCAAATGGCCCAGGATCAAATCAGCTCTACCACAGATAAGCATCGTGATCCTGAGAAAGTTGTTCTGCCTCTGTTCTTCCATCTTTAAAAGGAGAAAATAAAACTGAACTCAGAGTGTTGCTATGAGAAGTAAATTAAGAAAATATAGGTGCAGCTCCTAGGACAGTGATGGCGAACCTATGACACACGTGTCAGAGGTGACATGCAAACTCATTTTTTTGGTTGATTTTTCTTTGTTAAATGGCATTTAAATATATAAAATAAATATCAAAAATATAAATCTTTGTTTTACTATGGTTGCAAAGATCAAAAAAATTCTATATGTGACACAGCACCAGAGTTAAGTTAGGGTTTTTCAAAATGCTTACACGCTGAGCTCAAAAGGTTCGCCATCACTGTCTTAGGATAATGCCTGGCACATAAATAATAACACTACACAAGTGTTAGAGGTTTCTGTTTCTCCATTGCTAGTATTCCATCCTATGTCATGTCCATGAAGTTCTATATCCTATTGATCTTCACATCACAAAATCATCTGACATTCTGCTTTCTTCACTAGTTAATTGACCTAGTTAGTTGAGATCTCAGCCTCAAACCTTGTTTCATTAATGAATTGGTATTTGATGCCCTGCCATAGCCCCCTTTCTCTTGCCCCCTCCACTAATACAAGCTCTCTTACTACACTCACAGTTCACCCTAACATCTCCTTTGAGCATTTATCATAGTTGTAGTTAAATAATGAATTGGACTATTAGTCTCAAAATTTCTGTACCTATCACTCTGAGAGCAGAGGCCACTGTCCATTGGGGTATCTGACACAGTAATGTGCTTAATAAAAAACCTACTGAATGAATGAATAATGACTAGATGAATCTCATCTTCCTTTGTTTTATCCCTTTAATTTATATACTGTCTCATGGGTTGAAAATCCATTTTCTTTGGCTTTGTCCCTATGAATTGTTCTGTTTTTTATCATGAATTTTCAAAATTCTTGGCCAACCGTAATTGACTGAAAATATTTATAGAAACTTTACAAAGTTCTATCTATGCCAGTTTATTCCTTAATAAATTACCAGTTTCTTCCTTCTTAAATATTAGATTTTTGAGATACAAGTAGATTAACTCAGCAAAGGAAACAATAGAAATCTTGGCTTAACCACTTTGACTCAGTGGATAGAGCGTCGGCCTGTGGATTCAAGAGTCCCAGATTTGATTCTGATTAAGGGCATGTACCTTGGTTGTGTGCACATCCCCAGTAGGGAGTGTGCAGGAGGCAGCTGATCAATGTTTCTAACTCTCTATTCCTCTTCCTTTCTCTCTGTAAAAAAAAAATAAATAAAATATATTTTAAAAAAGAAATAGAAATCCTTTCATGTTTTGCACACTGCTTTTAAACTACATTTTGAATGTGTTTCTTGAAATTTGCATAATGATTCATGAATCTCCTTTCATTTGAATGCCACAGTAATGACAGCTTAAGATATACTGTTTGCTGTTTATTCAAAATATATTTCAATTATCAAAGCAGATCTTTATATATGCACCTGTTTCAATATTTGCTATAGACTCAATTAATAATTTGATTGTGTATGCTGATGATGTTTTGAAATTGTGACTTAAAATATAACATAGTTACTTCTGCAATATTAAGAAGCAGAGTTCTTTTGAGTCCTGTTAAATGATCTAGGATGGATTTTTAGAAATGGAAATTTCCAGTGTATGCCACACTAGATTTACCACTATTTATGATAATAAATACATCAAGACTTCAAAACATTGTAGAAATAAACATGGCTAAGTGCCAGTTCTAATCAAAGGTGATCTTTAATCCCTGGAGAAGTCTCCTTCTCCCTATATAAGCTGAAAACACACAGAAATCGTGTCTTAATTGTGCTCTGATATATAAAAGAAAATATTTTAAATGTTTACCTTGTAGTGAATATATGTGATTCTACTCATCATTTAATTCTACCATCTTAGTAATGCCAAGACAGAAGTAAAGTCTCCATTTTATTTTTAAAAATATAATTTATTGATTTTTTTACAGAGAGGAAGGAAGAGGGATAGAGAGTTAGAAACATCGATGAGAGAGAAACATCGATCAGCTGCTTCCTGCACACCTCCTACTGGGGATGTGACCGCAACCAAGGTACATGCCCTTGACTGGAATTGAACCTGGGACCCCTCAGTCTGCAGGCCAATGCTCTATCCACTGAGTCAAACTGTTTAAGGCTAAAGTCTCCACTTTACAGTATTATGAAGTTATTAACTCAGAAAAACTTGATCTAGCTCTACCCTGTACTAGTTGAGTAAAGCTACGAGTATATATAACTTCCAGAATCCTTCCCAGTCTCTAAAGTGGGGATAATAGTAGCTCATGCCTTACAGACTTTCTATGAAGATTCAATGATTCAGTGCCTGGAAGAGTTAGCATAGATATTGGCATATTGTAAATGTTCAATAACTATTAATCATTATCTTTTTATTACTGTTATGAATTTGTGTACGGGTGGGGTCCCTTGGCCTGGCTGGTGATCAGGACCATGGGAGGTTGGCTGGCCAGGGGAGGTTGGCTGTGGGAGCACACTGACCACTAGGAGGCAGCTCCTGCATTGAGCATCTTCCCCTTGGTGGTCAGTGTGGTCAGTGGTGGTCATCTGGCCGTCTGGTCGTCCGGTCATAATGGTCACTTAGGCTTTTATATATAGAGATTATATCATTTATGAGCAGGTACCTGAGCTATTCTATTCACATGGGCACTTGCGATCTCGTCTTTCCAAAGGTATATAAGCTTATTCTGCAGACAGCATGGATCTTGGTGCCTGGTTGGCAGCATTGCTCTTTCTATCCTTCTTATTGCCTTACATATAGTAAGTGATTTTTTTGATTGAAAGTTGAAGTGTTGGTTTACTTCTATCTGCATTATAACAATTCACTTGCTTTCCATAATTGTCAATTGAGCACTTTTACCTGTGTTACACTGTGCTGGGCACTGGGGAAACAAAGAGGGTTTTTATTTCAAAATTTAACACCAAACTACTATTTTTAAAGAATAGCTAAAGCCAAATTCTAGAAAAATAGCTCTAAATAATATTGTACTTGAAGCATTTATGCCAAATAAGTTACTCTCCAGTTAATTGTCTAATCTAATGTAGTCACAGTTGAATAACTTTAGAAGTAATTGAGGAAACAAAGCATTAATAAGGTGTTTGGGAGTGCATATGTGTTTCCTTGAATAATAGCCTCTAGCATGGGTAATTTTCTTTGAATTTTAAAATGAAATTAAAATACATACATGTTGAACCTAAATCTCAAGATGAAAACAATTATCTTGTGTGTATTTATGATGTATTAAATAGTTGATAAAGAATATTCTGACACAATTAAGTTTATGATACTAAAAATACACTAAAATCTGGAATATACCTTATTTTATTTTTTAAATGGGCATTTATGGGAGGAGGGAAGGAATATTTTATTAATGTTAGAGTTAAAATATGGATCCTATGGTTCCTTATGGTTTAAGTTGGGTTCCAAACAGATCTTGCTGAAGGGAAGCGGCCTGCAAGTGAAGAACCTGCATGTGCAAACCTAGCAGGTGGGAGTGGCAAAGAGGGGCTGATAAGGCAGGCTGAGGTCAAATCATACAGGACCTTGAATACCATGCTAAAGAGAATGAAGGTGAGGCACCTTTGAGCAGGATAATAACATCATCAAATCTGTGTTTAGAAATCACTTTGATGCCTTGGATAACTAGATTGAGAAGAAATCAGAGGTGGGAAGAGTAATTTGGGAGTCAGCACAGGACCTAGAGTGGCTGGAACTAGGGACATGGAGGTTTCAATGGAGAAGGAAGGAAAGGAATTATAGGATCAATTACTAGTTATCTTTATAAGATGAAAAAAGAAAGGGGTCAAATCTTTCTAGGACCTTGTATATTCTAATATGGAGGATGCTCACATATCTATAGAATTAATAAAGTCTCAGCATAATAAAGAAAAAAATAGGCATGGAGGAATGTCAACAAGGAAGAAGGAAAATAGTTTCAGGAAATCAGCACACTGCCAGAATAAAGACTGGGGGTGAGGAGATAGAGAGAAGTAGTGTGTGTGTGTGTGTGTGTGTGTGTGTGTGTGTGTGTGTGTGTGTTGCAAAAGAACACTGAACGTGCAGAGGTTTTCCAGCTTCAAGTGATTTAATGGCAATGAGATAGCAGTTTAAAAGGAAGCGGACTTGATTCAGGAAAGAGGAAGTGATGAGTTTCACTTAGCTAATCAGTGGCAAAATGTTTTATTATTTATTATTATTATTACTTGCAAATGGAGTAGAAGAGCATAGATGTGGATCTTCTAGTTGTTAAATGGTTGTGGGGAAGGCAGGGGTAAAAACAAATGAAGCGAAAGTATGGTCTCTGAGAAACCTCGTCCTATTGATTGTGTAGTTATGGAATAATAATAGTAGTTATTATTATTAATATGTCAACATTCCATAAGGTTAGAAAGATATACTGCATTGATTGATTGACCCACTGAGTCATTGCCAAACTCTTTGCTTTCTGGTTTAACTGGTGTTTTTAAGAACCTATGTCTTTCCTCAAGCATTGATGGAAAGAGCTAGAAAAAATCAAATTCTCTTTCCCTTGAAACTATAGAGCAGGAAAGCATAATTTTGGGGAAAAATGAAGAGAAGCCTATTATCATGCTACTTTTTCAGAGTAGCAAAACCCTGGAAAACTATGATAGCAAAAGACATGTAAGATCTGTTGCTGCATGCCCAGGAAAAAGAGAATTGGTGCTTGCATATTATTCAATCTATAGCCAGATGTTGGCTATGATATGAGTTTTCACTTCAGTTAAATAGAATTGAAGACCTCATTTTAATTTATTACATTTCATTTATCACATACAAATAGCCCCTAAAAATTATTACATAAATCCATACGAAAACAAACACAAAACAAACACATCCGTAAAGAACCCATCTGGGCTGACCGTGTGAGAAATAATCTCTATGCCTCTTCTTTTTGAAGCACTTCTATTCACATCTCGATGAGTTTCCGTGATTTGAACTTATCATGTGCATGTTCCTCAAGTGTGCAAAGCTGTATAATGCACACATACTACCTAAGATCTAGAAATGCGATGCCAAAGGTTGGATTTGGGGAGGGGGGGGGGGAGAAAAACACAGCCCTCTAAAAACAGGATAAGAAAAATGTGAAAGTCAGAGAGTCATGCAAAATAACATTTTATCTATATTATAGAAAAATTTCTGGCATGGACAGTGCAGTGAAAATGAAATTAAACTGCTTTCAGAAAGGGTTCAAAAATTCAGTCCAATTTCCATTAGTGGCTCAAAAAAATGACCTTGTACATGTCTTATAACTCAGTTTGTTCATCTACCTAAAGAGTACAATTGTTTTTGGAAGTAGAGACTAAACCACAGAAAATCATCAGCTATTAAGATGCATTTGGGAGGCTTTTGGAGGTTAAGAGTTTTGAAATTCTACATGTAATACAGAATCCAAAAAGAAAAAAATAACTTTTTTTTCTGCTGGTCTAATATAGTCATCTAAGTATTCATCCTCCAGCTAAATACCCAGATTGCCTTCCTATAGCTTTCTAAAGTTCATTTTATGAAGACACTTTCTCATTTTCCTGATAAAATTTATTTTTATCAACCATCATGCAGTTTGAATTTCTGTATTTTCTGGAATCTCAACACCAAACCAATATTCTTTCCAACTAGTCATAGCCTGAAGAAGGCAAAAAGATTAGAGATAAATGAGAAAAGGGCTTTGCTGCGGAATTTATCTTAAATGCCAGTGGTTGGTTCCCAGATAGCTTGGGTATAATGTGATTTTTCATATTCAGTACCATGAAAAGCATAGAGATTTCACTAAATTCAGGGAGATAAGGCAGAAAACAATAACTACACTAACCACTGAAACATAGCCCCAATCAGTGTGGGGGGACTCCTAATGTGGGAATAGAAATGCAGTGGAAAGAAATTACTATTCAAAGTATTCTTGGGGCTTTGACCTTATAACTGTTTCACATCAAAAGGGAGCAGGGCTATCTTCACAAATAGCTTCAAATGTTGTTCAAAGTTTAAATACTAAGTTTCTAAATGTGTAGAAAGAATAATGGAGAACTTTTCAGTTACACACACACAGATATCATAATTACTTCCATTAGCATTATACCAGTTAGGATATAGATTCATTTCTTATAATGAAGACCAAAATAGAAGCTCATATATCTCTCATGTAGTAGTCCAACAATAACTCGTCTAGGGCTTATACAAAGGTTTCACTGTTTCGGAGACCAAGGGCTTTAGTTAGTGCTGCTAAATCATCTTTATTACATATCTGCCAATCTTAAATAACTTTTCTGCTCCTGCTAAGCCAGTTCACATTCAGCCAACCAGCGGGAAAAGCTAATGGGAAAAAGAAAGGGACAGTCATGCGACTTCTTTTAGATGCACAACCTCAGAAGTTATGTTACTTTGACTTATAACCATTGGCCAGGCACAATCCATGCAAGGGAGGCTAGAAATTGTCCTCATAAGTGTTCAGCCATGCACCTCCCTAAAGTTATCTCAGGATAATGGATATGTGAGGGGCACCTCTCAGTCCTTGCCACAATCTACTGCTTATCTCTCCCCTAAACATTCAAATCCCCTCTTCTTACACACCAAACCACAACCTCAGGAGCCACATCAAGACCTGAGGTGGCACCTGGTTGGTGTGGCTCAGTGGTTGAGCATCAACCTATGAACCAAGTGGTCTCAGTTTGATTCCCATGCCTGGGTTGTGGGCTTGATCCCCAGAGTAGGGTGTGAGGAAGGCAGCCAGTCAATGATCCTCTCTCATCATGGATGTTTCTATCTCTCTCTCCCTCTCTCTTGCTCTCAGAAATAAATAAAAATATATTAAAGACCTGAGGGGGAGGGCCACACATCACCCAGAGATGGACTTTGAACTGGATGCAACTTTGAAATTGTCTGTCTTATAGAGGAAGTGACTATTCCAAAAAAGATAATTCCTCCCTGATGTGACTCATCTAGTTCAGGATATTAAAACATGAAATAAAATGTCTTTTTCCGTTCTCTACACCAACATTAAATGGTGGAACAAAAATAGCACAAATCCATTAAAAATTCTCTTTTGGAAGGAAGCATGGGAAATTCATAGCAGCTATTGAATCCTATTGGTCAAAAGTGGTGAAAAATCTTTTGTTGCTGAATTAAGTTCTAACGTTAACCCATATGACAGCTCATCATCATGCCCTCCTGTATATTATCACTGTGGCTCCTGGTTTAGTTCTTTGGGAGACTTTCATCATCCTTCATATTCAAACCATGAGAAATTATGTTCTTTTTAGAAGCTGGGTAGTGTGTGTAGTTCACATCTTGACGTACAGGTTTGGGGCCAGAGTTTTGCTTTAAGGTTAGAAAAATGACAAGCTTGTATAGGTGGCTTGTGTTTCTTTGGCAATACAATTCCTTAAAAAAATTTAGTAGGCTTCTAGTCAATTCTGTCTAAATAATCATAAGCAAAATATACATTTGTTTTATTTAAACACACTGGTCTTTAATTTAGTGGCCTCTTTGACTCTACCTTTAATAGACTGGAAGCTCACATCTTAATCTGATTTTTACACATTTTTACACATCTTAATCTGAGCTCACTTTCAATGTCTTGCTAAAAACTCTTAATAGGAACTGCTTGGAAAAGACTTAAGGTTGCCGTTTTATCTACTACTAAGGCTGCCTCCTCAGAGCCACTCATTCTAACTAGCCTACATTACAATACAACTGTTCAAACTAAAAAAAAAAAAGCAACAAAAAAGAAGCTAACACATAGCAATATTCTCTACTTTTCCAATCAATTCTACTGTAGTTATAAACTCTAATTGCAGGCCAGCTTTCCAAGGTATCAGAAGCAACAGTGCAATGGAAGATCTGTGTGTAACCAAGGTCTGCCCCTCCGCAGCTGGCCTTTCCTTGCTGACTCCCAACATCACACAAAGAGAACCGCATATTGTGGGACAAAACTGTTCTCTTTTCACCATATATTTTATTATATATATAATGTATTATATATAATATATATCTATTTATTTTATATATAAAATAGAGGCTTGCATTTGTTACCTTCAAAGAGGTAGTAGGAACATACTATGAAAAATCTCATTCTAGGAAATTTCAAACTCAGAAACAAAGACCAAATTTTTAGAAAAATTGACATCAATGATCTTGTTCAAGAAATGGAAAAGTTCATGGATCTATGACCAGTAAAAAAATATAGTAGTCAAAAATATTTGCACAAAGAACAGTTAAGCCATAAGAGCATTTCCCTGGAAAGTTCTGTCAAATATTTAAGAAAACAAAATTAAAATCTATACAGAGAATAAGTAAAAAGGGAACTACTTAAGTCAAAGCTTAGGTACCATTGTCTCGCTACCAGAACTGATAAGATCACTTTTTTGATAAAAACTACATACCAATTTCACTTGTGCACACAGATGAAAATGAAGATATTAGCAAGATATGAGAAATATAACAATGTAGGACCAAGTTGAATTTATCCCAGGAATGACAATTGATTTAACATTAGAAAATTAACAAATGCAATCCTCTATTTTATATATAAAATAAATAGATATATATTATATATAATACATTATATATATAATAAAAAATATGGTGAAAAGAGAACAGTTTTGTCCCACAATAATCATAGCCTCCCATTCAATTCTAAGACCTGACCTAATTCATAGACAGGAAATGCTGTGCACAAAGAGGAGGCTGGATCTTGTTGCCATGGGTGTAGCCAGTAATTTTCTTCCTATCCTTCTGCTAAAAGACCTGCAATTATTTTTACCAAGCTGACTGTGCCCAAGGAAGAGGGAAACAGGCTTTTCTAGGATAAGATGGTGATTCTAAACTAAGGCAATCCTTGGAACACTGAAACTACCTCTGCAGCTACCCATCAGAGGGGACACTTATGGGAGTCAAGAAATAAGCAAAACTTTGGCTTAAACCCATTACACAGTGGACACAGTGAGTCTGCAAAAGCACCTGATCCTCATTTCCTCAGTTCCTGAAGGCATCGAAAACACACTCATCCATGAGCATAATCCCATGCTGTCTCACTGACCTAAGGACAGAGGCTATTGTGCTAAAAGGGTTAAGTAAAATGATGGGAAGTAACCTATATATATTTTTTTTAAACCAGGAACATGCTGTTTAATTTCCATATTACAAAAATAACACATAATGGCATGCTTGTTTTTAAAAATTTAAGAAAGTAACATTGTATATAAAGTTAAAAAGGAAAACACTTGCCCTAGCCGGTTTGGCTCAGTGGATAGAGCATCAGCCTGTAGACCAAAGGGTCCCAGGTTTGAGTCTGGTCAAGGGCACATACCTTGGTTGCAGGCTCTCCTCAGTCCTAGCCCTGGTTGAGGAGTGTGCAAGAGGCAACCAATTGTTGTGCTTCTCTCACATCAATGTTTCTCTCTCTCTTTCCCTCTCTCTTACTCTCTAAAAGATCAATGGAAAAATATCCTCAGGTGAGGATTAACAAAAAAAAAAAGTAAAACACTCTTTTTTGCAGTCCCTGATCTCCCCATTCCCCATTCCTCTGACCCACAATGGGCAACCATAAACAGTATTCAACAGAACTGGGAAGTATAGGGTCCACTTTTTCAAAGAAAAATGTGGCCGAAACCATTTTGGCTCAGTGGCTAGAGCGTCAGCCTACGGACTGAAAGGTCCCAGGTTCGATTCCAGTGAAGGGCATGTACCTGGGTTGTGGGCACTTCCCCAGTGGGGGATGTGCAGGAGGCAGCTGATCGATGTTTCTAACTCTCTATCTCTCTCTCTTCCTCTCTGTAAAAAATCAATAAAATATATTTAAAAAAGAAAAATGTGGTAAAAAAACACATAACATGAACTCTACACTCAAAAAAATGTTGTACACAGTACAGTTACCTGTATGTACTTGGAACTTTTTCATTTTGCCTGCTTAACCTTTAGACCCATTGAATAGCAACTCTTCATTTCTCCCTCCTCCAAGCCCCTGGCAACCACCATTCTATTGTCCGCTCCTATGGGTTTGGCTGCTTTAGATACTGGATATAAGGGGAATCATGCATTATTTGTCCTCCAGTGGCTGGCATATTTCATTCAACATAATGTTCATCTACATTGTGGATTATAACAGGACTTCCTTCTTTTTTTTTAAATATGTTTTATGGATTTTTTACAGAGAGGAAGGGAGAGAGATAGAGAGTTAGAAACATCGATGAGAGAGAAACATCGATCAGCTGCCTCCTGCACATCTCCCACCGGGGATGTGCCCGCAACCCAGGTACATGCCCTTGACCGGAATTGAACCTGGGACCTTTCAGTCCGCAGGCCGACGCTCTATCCACTGAGCCAAACCGGTTTCGGCATAACAGGACTTCCTTCTTTTTCAAGGCTGACTAACAGTCCATTGTAGGTATATAGTACACTTCATTCATTCATTCTTTAATGGACAATTAGGTCCACCACTTGGCTATTGTCAATAATGCTCCAATGAACATGGTAGTGCAGATATCTCTTCAAAATCCTGATTTAAATTATTTGGGGTAAATACTCATAAATTGGGTTGCTAAATTATGGGGTAGTTTGTGGTGTGTTTTTTAAGTGCTCTCCATAATATTTTCCATAGTGACTACACCATTTTACATTCCTTCCAGCAGTAACTTGCACCCATTTACTTCCCCTCACTTCTGTGTGGTGCAATTGATCTCTCAAAGACTGAGAGGAATGTGTTTATTCCACATGTGCATTTCTAAGTGTTTTTTTTTTCTTATTTTCTTCAAAGATTAACTGACATTTTATTTATTGATTTATTGTCTCCAATAAAGAAATTTCCTCTTAATATATTCAATGCAAAGTTTTAATTCTCCTTTTATGCTGTTGGCTTTCCTACATTATTTTCTTCTCTCTGGCAGCTCCATTTTAATCTAAGTTTTGTGTCTTATTTATTAGGCTGAATTTTTTTCCTATATTTATTGAGAACAAAAAGCACATGCAGTCTAAAATCGTCTCTTGCTTCCTGTAGTGATCCTTTTCTCTAGTATACTTATCTTATATATATTCTGCTTCTTGTTATTATAAAATCTTTTACATGCTCCATATTGTTACTGTTCTTATTTTTCTCTTCACTCTTTGTTGAAGAATAAAAACATCTGTATACATGGAGTTTCTGTTTGAAACTTTAGAGTGAATGCATTACGTTTGATTCTTATAACTGAGTGCCTCAGTAACACCATTTTTGGATCTTAAGTTCATGGACAACTTGATGTGTACAGGCTCTCATTTAATTTGCTTTGTCCAGAAAGCATTTACCTAGTGTGGCTTTGCTGAAATGTGGTGAGGTGTTTACCTGTTCCCATTTCCTGTTTTTCAGAGTATCATAATGCAAACTTATTTCTGGGGAGTTTGAAATTCTTTTTTCTTTTCAAAAGTAGTTTATAAACACTGTAAGTTTCACAATCAAATGCTCCATATATTCTTTATGGCTCAACCACAGATTCCCAGCAGGCAACAATCAGATATCACCTCTAGGAATTGATGGCTCCAGCATGCATGGAAAAAGTAAGTTGTTAAGACAGAGATGAGTCCTGGCAGGCACCTCTGGCTGTCTCATAAGGCAGCCTGTGTGAAGTATTGGATTGTTGCCAGATTTTCTTTTCATCTGCAAGGATCCAAGTATCTGATAGTAATTAACCACGTTTATGTGTGGAAGGCAGCTCTTATGCTCCTTCGGTCTAATAATGCTTCTGTTTCATAAGCATGAGTCTCCTGGGAAGCTCTTCTCAATGTGGTTTATCTGCTATATAATTGGAGTGTTGCTTCTATATGAACAATACAACACATTTAGTAGCTACTCAGAAAAAGTTAACTGTTTTCTTTCGGCATATAATATATGATACCCTTAGTTATCAATGCTATTTGAATTTCCCAAATATTTTCTGTCTGTTTTTAATCTTCCTATGGGACATCCTCCAACTTAGATAAGCGAATATCAAACTTATATGAGAAGATTAAGTTCAGTTGTCTAGTCTCCACCTTTAGAATGCTGATTTAATAGGAATGAATGAAACGTAGAAATGAGTATGTTTAGCAAGTCCCCTAAATGGTTCTGAGATTGAAGGGCAGGGGTCCACACTTTGAAACCTAACTTAATTTTCTAACAATATGATGAATTTATTATATTAATTTTTGAGTATTTAAAATAGCATTTGAAGCTGTTGGGTGTTTTATATCATACAGAAAAAACATCTACTTTACTGTATATATTTTCCAAGTTTCTTCAAGATCTTGGGTTGTCAAGTAGCACAGCTTGAGTATAGACAGGTATGAGAACCTCCTCCCTGGTACCCAGAAAGTGAGTTCTGCCAGTCATTTTAGCTGCAGGCAGTGCTGTCAAAAGAAGTGGTAATTATTATTCCCCTGGTTTGAAATGGTCTTTATCTGCAGCTCAGTAGCTCTTAGGAAGAGGTTGAATTGTCACTATTCTTTGAAAATAACAAAAAGAAAATGTTCCTTGTTTGAGTTTTAGTGCTGAACTTCTATGGATCTTTAGAATCAAAGGGCAAGTATATTAGCACTGGGTGGTACTTTTCTTCACAAAGTGTGGCTTAAGATACAGAGAAATGAAGAATAATGATAAGCAATGGTCCCTGAACTGAATCTCATTCTATTGCCATATGTCTGTATAGCAAGCTGCTCTAGCAAATTAGGTTAAATCCTTTTTGCATTTATTCAGATTCTCAATTCATATCCAGAGTTCCAAGTCTGACATTTTGCTACTTCCTATGTTAAATAGTATTTTCTTATTTTCCCCCTGAATTGCTTGTATGTGGGACACGTTTCAGAGTCAGTACTCTGGAAATTAGTCTAATGCCTAGTTTAAATAATATTCAATGAATATTGTTTAGATTCTAAACAGAGCATCTGTCTACCATTTTCTGGAATTCTAGAGCATCAAGACTACTTTTTAGTGATTCTATTTATTAAAATGGGCCTTATGACCTAAATTCCTCTCTGAAGGATAAAAACAAGTCTTTTATCTATATTTCACCACAGAACCTTGTGCACTGCTTTGAAATAAAAGTTGCTCAACTAGTAATGGTTACCTAATTCTTAATTACATCATTTCAAATAATCACTGTAACTTGACTATAGTCTATTCATTTAGCAAAATGTTATGGTTCTTATCACAAATATCCCATTCTGTCTTGTACCACAGTTATTTGTCTCCAGCATTTTCTTTCCTACTAAACATTGAAGTCATGAAGTATCTTGATATTCTTATGTTTCTCTGCATTTACATGGTGTTTTGCATGTGGTAGATGCTCACTATATATTTAAGATTTGACTGTGTTTACTTCTGCATTAATTTTGTTAAAATGCTGTTCCATGTTTTAAAGATTTTTATAGAAACTCCCATTATTATCATTACAAACTCTCTCTAAAAGGAAGATTAGTTGATATTTTGATTAAAGAGAATGCCTCTTACAAATAGGAGCTAAACCCGCCATATCCAGTTATAAATATTTAAAGAACTAAGTACCTATAACTAATTCCCAATTAAAGCTAAAATATCCCTGAGATAAATGAGAATATTTATGAGAAGAAAAACGGTCAGATTATTTTAGTTTACTGCTAAATAAAAGTCTACTTGATAAAAGGACCAAAAATTAGAAGTTAGTAATATCTTTATCTTTAAATCTACTTTATAGTCTACATCTCACATAGCACATCTATTCAGTATCCAGTGGTAATTATCCATTTCTAAAATGGGTTACAAAACACATCAATATATCAGCACCTATAAACGCTTACTAGCAGCTAGATACTGGCACAGCAACACACAATGCTATGACACAAAGAGGCATCCATCCAGCAGCTAAGATCCTGTGGAACTGACTCAAAATGAGTGACGTCAAAATACCACACGCATGCCACGGCTGGTTTTGCTTAGCCTGGCAGAACTCATTTTGAGAGTTGGGCATTGTCTTTGTGCCTTTCAGACCTTCCCTTGGTAAGTCAGCTTGCTAGCAGCACTCTCTCTATGGATGGTGGCTCTGCCCTATTTGGAATTCTGTTGTACCAGGCACTTAATAAAGCATCCTTCCTTAACAGAGGCAACTGCTAAGGTATTCTGTTATCATTCATCTCCCCATAGATGTTACCCAGAAGAGTTATGCTTCAATATGCATTGCTTCAAAGTGGATAGACTGGCTGCCCTCCAGGATCTCATTGTTGGTGATTCCACATCGCCATTTAATTAAATAGAACATCCCAGTGAACTTCCCTGAAAACCATTTATAGAGTCCGAGTCCATGAGCTCTTGTCAATCTGTACACAATGAGAGATCCATAGATCTTCAGTTTCATTCAGAGTTTGGGGCAAACTGAGCTAGACATCGCTCTCCCTGCTGAACATAAGACACTGGCTGATTCCTTTGCCTGAATAATTCCTATATGTATACTAAACACCAGTTGGTGTCAGACATGCGCTCTATGTTTGGATACTCAAATATAAAGTCTTTACTTCAATGAGCATATTTTCTTATGATTAGTGTAAATTGTAATAAATGCTATAACAGAGGTTTGCAAAAGATATTTTGAAAGTATAGAGGGAAAAGGAGCTCTGACTAACACACAGAGTAGAAGAAAAGTGAAGCAAAAGTGAAACAAGTATTTAGGAGGTAGGCGGGTTTAAGGGTATTGGTAATAAGGCCCATTCCCACCAAGAGAGAGAAATAAATTCTAAAAAAGAATGTATACTTGGTGAAAATTCAGCAGTCAATAGAGAAGCATCAATTAGCTCTTCCAGACCATGATTTATCTCAATCCATTCATAAGAGAAGAGTCAAGTCCCGTAATTCATCCATTAATAAAAAATGTCCAAAGAGATTAAGTGATTTCCCCTAGAATACACAACTAGTTAGTAACATCTTTAGGTCTAGAATGCACTTCCTAACTGAAGCAAGGTTATAAAAAAGGGGGTGGGGCATACCCTAGCGTAGAATACTCTGAACTGTGTAAGCCACTCTCTTGGCCTCTAGAGAGACGTTTCCTAATGCACAATATATAGGAATCAGATTTTGGAGTTATGTGATTTCTTACATACTGACACTGGGACTACTAAGCATTTCTGATGACCACATGAGAGTTGACAAAAGTAATGACATTAATTCCTTCTTTAGTCTTGAGGACCATTATACATACCAAATAAGGCTAAAGTCCAAATGTGAATAATGCCTGTAAGTTTTTTATATGAACCAAATAGTTGAATATGTCAGTGGAGAATAGTTGTAACCTTAAGTTATTTAACTTCTCTGTGATCTCTGACACTGTTGATTGCACGTCTTCCATTTTCAAAATTTTTACTTATATTTTTATGCCATTTTACTACTCTCTCTCTTGGATTTCTCTGACCTTCTGCTTGTGCCTTCTCACTAATCAGTTAGGGTTCCTCTTTTCTTAAATCTTGGTGTTCATCAGGTCTCCAACGTTGGCACCCTACCTGTATGTGTGTGTGTGTGTGTGTGTATATATATATATATATATATATATATATATATATATATATATATATAATTATTCTTATTTTTTTCACTCTGAGTATCTTACATAAATGTGTAGCTTCTCAATGTGTTATTGATAAGTAGACCACTTGGCCAACTCTAGAAAGTATCCAGCCTTTTTTACTTGTTGCTCAGAGTGGTCTTAATCCAAACATGTTTTAAACTTAACATCATTTTCTTCCTCAAACATGCTCCCCCTGCAGTATCCCTGTCTTTGAAAAGGTATCACCATTGGCCCTGCTGTCCAAGTCAGAAAACATGGAGTCATCTAATCAAGTCCTCACTCACTGGTCAGCAGTGCTGTAAATGCTACCTTTGTATGGTTCCCCTACTTTCTACACCTACCACCACTCCTTTTATTCATGCCCTAATCTTTTCCTGCCTGAATAACTTGTCTTCTTCTTTCTTCTTTACTCCTCTCCTCTCCAGCACCCTCTCAGCATCTGCAGAGACCTTTTCAATACATAAATGTGATTAAAATTCTTCAATGCCCCCTGGTAGCTTCCAGCCTAAAATTCAAACTTAGTCACAAGGGCCTTCAAGATTTAGCTCTGATCTATTATCCCTGTACAATCTCATTTGCACCCTCCATCTCATGTATATCAGCTACTTTGAGATCTCTAAATAATTGGGCTACCTTCTGCCACCACCACTTTCACTTGCTGTCCCTCCTCAGATTTGTCTCTCTCCATCTGTGACGCCCTTCACCTCCTTCCTCAGCTAGGTAACTTCCATCGATCCTTCAATCCCAGCTTAAGTGCTTTTTTTCAGGAAAACCTTCTATGACTTAGGAGCTTGCCCCTGTTCCCCAGGCACATGTGGTCTTAGCTCCATCACAGTGTATATGGCTCCCTCCATTAATAGACTACAAGCTCCCTGAGGTTGGAAATTGCTCTTACTTGGATATCTATGCTCAGTTCATAGCATAGAGCCTAGGTTATAGAGGAATGGAAATCTTATGTAATCAAGCACTGTGGAAGAAGTAGAAAAAGGATTATAAAAATGGATTTATTTAAAATTCCTCTTGGGCACTGAGGTAGAAAGAAAAATGTGAGATTGACACTAAGTGGAAAAAGTTGACAGGTGATGCAAGTTTGAACCATTGTTTTTTACAGAGAAGATGCATGAGGAGAGGAAATGCTTAAATTTAGCCCTGCAGATACATAGTGATTCTAGATAATTAGAGGGTCCCTTGAGAAATAAAATATTTATTTTAATTTAAATGAGCAAGAATTTCTGTTTAGAGCAGCTCGATACAATTTTTAGTCTCTCCTGTATACCAGGCTCTGTGTTCTTCCCTGGGGATACAAAGATGGAGAAGATAGACACTTACTGTCTAGTGGAAGGATAGACACTTGCACGCTGCAGAGTGTTGGGAACAGTGGTATATCCAAGATGACACTGAAGCAGAAAAATGAGGCGATGCTTGTTTGCAGGGGAAGGAGGATGGTCGGAAAGTATTGTTAAGGAAAACCTCATAGAAGAGAGGACCTCTAATGACCATTTAAAGATTTCCTTAAGGAAGGGACATAGCACAAGAAACCGCAAGAGAGAAGATAAGCGTATAGCTGTATGTTGTATATAGAAAATAGGTACGTTAGTAATATAGAGCACAACTTATTATGAGAGGAACAGCTGCTATTTCCCTCTCACAGTCTCTAAAGAGTTCATAAGGATCATACAATGGAAACTTGGTGTGGCATGCCAAGAAGTTTGGGCTTAACATAGAATGAGTAGATAGATGCAAGGGGGTTTCCTAAGGGAAGTGGCAAAGTCATATTTGCAACTTAGAATGGACCACTCTGGGTGAGATGGCGGTACTAGAGATAAGAGGAAAGAAGCAGAACAGAATAGGTGGAGAGAGGCCTGTTAAAGGGCTTGAGATAAAACTAGCGAAAAAGCTGCTTTCCAAAAATATTTAGGAAACAAGACCAGCAAAAATTGGCAACTGGAATTTCTAATTTGAAGTTATGTCAGTGACACATCTTTAGCTAAGAGATTTCCTTTATGTTTGGAGAAATTTTAACTTTGTAAAATGAAATAACAAAAAGGATACTAACCTCCACTAGTAAGCATGGGTCTTATTCTGCTCTAAGATGGGATTCAGGCCTCAAGAGAAATGTATTGTGTAAATCATTATGAAATATTTACAGCACATTACAGCCATATGGTGAGTTCACCCAGAATTGACATGCTTTTGGGCCCTTAATTAGATGCACCTGACATGGTTTATTTTTTAAATGAGGAAATGTGCCTCCTGCTAACTGGTTCCTGGGAAGCAAGGCAGGAAGACACGCTGGTGCCACATTGAGAACAATGTACACGATGCTAATTTAACCTGGTGGCTTTAAGACCAGACTGATTTAATAAGTGCCAGTTATTTTTTTTAGTTGGATATGAACTATATTAAATATTAATGCTTATGTGTTTATAATCATATTTTTTCATGCCTACATTTGCTTTACTTTTTTTGTGTACATTTTAAAAAACATTTTTACTTTTGAATATTTTAGATTTACTAAAAGTTTCAAAGATAGTACAGAGAGGCCCCATGTATCCATCACCCAGTTTCCCTAATGTTGATATCTTACATTAACCATGGTAGATTTATGAAAATTAAAAGAATAATAACATTGGTGTATTACTATTAACTAAACTACAGGCTTTTTTTTTTTTCAGATTTCACCGGTTTCTCCACAAATGTCCTTTCTCTGTTCCAGGATGCAGTTCAAGATCACACTCTGCATTTAGTTACCATCTCCCCTCTGCTCTGTGGCAGTCTCTCAGTCTTTTCTGATATCCATGGCCTTGACCATGTTTCGTAGTATTGGTCCAGTACTAGAATGTCCTTCAATTTGGGTTTATCTGATATGTTCTCTCATGATTGAACTGGGGTTATAGGCTGGGGGAAGAAGACCACAGAGATTAAGCCCTTCTCCTGGCATCCTACAGGAGGACACATGATAGCAACACGACTCACCCCTTGGTTAAAGTGTTGTCTGTCATGATTCTCCACCATAAAGTGATTATTTTTCCTCTCCATACTCTGTTCATTGGAAGAAGTCAATAAATGCAGCCCACACTCAAGGAAGAGGGAGGTATTCTCTGCTTTCTAGTGGAGAAAAATACCTACATATATTATTTAGATTCTTTCCTAAGGGGGCTTTATCCCTGCTCCCCCATGTATTTATTCATTCAAACATTTATATTAGTATGGAATCATGGACATTTACTTTATACTTTGGGTTAGAATCCAGTAGTATTTTCTTGGTCAAATCATTTCACCTTTGGCCATTGGGGACTGTTCCAGGTTGGCTCCCTGTTCCCTTTGGCATGCCCACATTAGTTTGCTTTTTGAAAACTCCATTACTTTCTGGCCTTACAAGATGCTCAAAGTTTATTTATATAATCTCTTCCCCTGCCGTAGAATTACCCATTTCTCCAAGGAATCCTGGTTCCTTGTGTTGGAAGATGACATTTAGCAATCAAGATCTGGATACACTGCTTTTTGAAAACCCTTTGTTTTTCTCTTGCTTATCTTGTATTCCAAGAGCAAACCACAAGGTCAACCTGTCCCATTGGTCTTGTTCAAAGAGCAGTTGTGACTTGGAGAATTTTTTTAAAATACAAACTTCTGGTCCCCATTGTTGAGGACTGTGACTTCATAGCCTGCAGTTGGGCACTAGCCTGGTGGTGTTGATGCTGCTGCTGTTATGTACCCATGTAATTTTATTATGAAAAATAGCTCAGAGATTACTGTATAATAATTAACTCCCTTCATTTTACTGTGGAACCAACTGAGGCCTAGAGAATGAAGCACATGTCCAAAGACACCCAGCAAAGGAAGTTATTACTTCACCTCTAATAATTTGGATATATTTTCCATGTTTATGCTCTCATTTTGTGTTTATTCATACCTTTTAAATCCATGAGTCTCAACCCTGACTCCCCAGGGAAGCTTTAAAAATCCCTATGCCCAGACCCCACTCTTAGAAATTCTGAAATAAATGATCTGGAATGGTACCTCACAACTAGGATTTTCTTAAAGCCTTACAGATGATAAAATGAGCCGCGGGGGTTGAGAATTCCTACTTTAAATGAACAAATGCATTCCCATTAGGGCTCAGATATTATAGATTATGTTTTCTTTGTGTGATGTTTCAGAGTAATGTTTGATTTATATTATATAACTTGACACCTCAGGTTCATCAATTTAATTTGACAAACATGTATAGCATTTACTTTGTAGCAGAGTGATGGGCTCTCTGGGGAAGGGGTGATTACAAACATGAATCAGTTATAGTCTCTTCCATCCAAAAGCTTAAACTATAATAGTGGGACATTGGTATGGATAAAAATAAATAGAATAACACTGAGAGACAGGTGAGTGCTAAGAGGAGCATAAAATGCCAGGGAGAAAAATGGGGATTCAAAGGAAGAAGGAACTGATCATGTTGATGGAAATGGACAGTTTCACTCTCTGGCTGAAGCAAGTGCTGCCTTCCTTCGGAGACTTGATTATCCTTTGCCAAGGCCATAGCTCTTCAGGGAATCTAGGAATCATATCATTTTGTGTGAAAAGTCTATTAGTATCACGCATTAGCTGACATGGTTATCACCCAGTCTTAATTAAGCTCCCTCAAGCAGGATGGTAAGCAAGCAAACCGTATTCACAATGAATCCAGCTGTAAGAAAACTTATGTTATTGTTAGGCATCTTGACTGCAAATTGCTTTGTCACATCACTGGGCAATGCTCTTATTACTGTTTTTACTGCTGGTAGATTAGATTGCCTGTTGTAGAAATTATGTATAACTACACTGTTTTTAATATTTGCTACTGTAATCATTTCTGTAATTACGATATGGAAGCTATGGCTGCAAGCTGTTCCCGTGGATGGCTATTTCACTGAGTTCTAATGATGGTATCTACTGAAAATTCTATCTGCAAAGCCCTGCTAGCAAGTGCCTCCCTGGTGATATGAAGCAGATAAGTTTTATCAGATGCTGTTAATACGCTTGATTTATGATGTTGGTGGTTCAATCTGACAAGTTATTTTGGGTTTTAGACATTTACATTCCAGGCTTTAATATGTTCTCCCCCATCCCTTGGGGAAAGAAAGAAACCTGTTAGAATTTGAAGCTACCGAGCATTGTAAAGTAATATTCACATAACAGATTTTCTTGTAGAAACTATCTTCCAGGTGCAATGTCAAGTCATGTATTACACACCAAGAATAATATGCATAAAGCTGCTAATTGAATAAAGACTAATTATGAATCAAGGAAAGGCTTCCATGTTAGCTCTGGGAGTTGCCTAAAACACTGCAATTAACCAGTCTGTTATCATTTTTCACAAAGCAAGGTGATGCCCCAGCAGCTGTTGTTTTCCTGGTTGACCTTATGCCTCCTCATCATCTTCCTGTTCTGCCTGATTCATACTGTTGTCAGAAAATGCATGTGTCAACAGGATGTAAGCACATCCCCCCAAATTAAAGCCAAACTCGACCCTTACACAGAAACAGAGAGAGTAGTAGCCCACGGTGGTATGACTTGTGGGGTTTGGAGGAGAGCTTTCTCTTCCCCAAACCCATCCTTCAAACACCAGCCCAAGTGCTATGGTGTCTGGAGTTCTGCCACCAAAACTCTGGGAATAACTGCTGTTTCCATCCTCCTGTTAAAAATCTCCAATATTATGTAGACTAAAACATTAAGTTCTCAGATGTTTATGTAATTGTTTTGCCCTGAATGAATTATGTCAACTTGGCCAACATGAAATGAACCACCTCTAACTGTAGTGAATTTTTCTACATTGAAGTGTCAGAGCTAGAGACTAGAGGGTGTTAGTAGGTGTTCAGGATTTGAATTGCTTAGACCACTAAATGGTATACATTTTTCTTCCAGCTCTTTGTTTTTATCATTGCACTAGTCAAGGGACCTCTCTGAACTTTTAGACTTATATAAAATAGACGACTAGGATATCTCCATTCACTTCAAACTTTGTAATTCAACCCTTATTACATGAGGGAATAGAGCAGGATAATATATAGGAGAGGACACCAGGAGAGAAGAAAAAAAGGATCTCTGAAGAAATGCTTTACCACCATCACAAAGAAGGTGTTGGTATGATACTACTTGGTGGGCAGTAACTCACCTGGGTCATTGGAGCATGGTTGGCTGTAAAACCCTCTGAGCCTGAAAGACAGCTTCCCTGTTACCTGTTTGGTCAGTTGGATGAAAGATGTGCTCTATGTCCCTGCCAACACTTAAAGTCCTCTTCAGTGGTCGGCAAACTGCAGCTCGTGAGCCACATGCAGCTCTTTGGACCCTTGAGTGTGGCTCTTCCACAAAATACCAACTTCTGCACATGGGCCATGAAGTTTCAATCGCATTGTACATGTGCACCCACACGCGGTATTTTGTGGAAGAGCCACGCTCAAGGGGCCAAAGAGCCGCATGTGGCTCGCGAGCCGCAGTTTGCTGACTATTGCTCTACGTGAAACAGAAAACAGCATAGTCACTCCTCACAAGACCCATTGAAGTTCGATAAACTTTGAAACTCATATTCACCTTTCCTGCAACCTTTTTTTTCCCTCTAATTCCTCTTTCACCAATAATCTGAACAGTGATCAGCAACCTAGTTTCTGATGTTTTCTCCACCTAATTTCCTGATTCCCTTCCCTCTTTGTTTTTCTTTTTGTATACAGCTCTCTGGTTAAGAAGTAGATCAATGGCATTTTTGGTTGGTAACTATTATGCATGAGGTTCAACGGAAGATATAAGTAAGAAAAAGATATTTTAAATAAGATGCAATTTCTACCATTCTTCCCCTAGAATAATTTGCTTTCTTTTTATGCTTCTCCACACATAAAATCTTCTCCTTCATTCAGCTCTGCAAAATGTTGATGAGGGTATTGACCCTACTAAAAGCAGAGGTAAAACTGAAGAAATTCATTTGAGCTTTCACTTTCTAATTCTCATTTTGAGCACCTTGTTTATTAAGAGGAGCAGCATGTCTCTAGCCCTCTTGATTTTGTATCACTAGCTAGTTTTGCTCTCTGTCTAACCATACTAAAACTAAAAATGTCTCATGAGTTAGATCACTTTAACAATGACATCATTTGAACACTGTCACCTAGGTAATGGAATAATTACCATAGCAACAGAGACTTTATCTTTCAGCAGCTATAAAATTTTGACAGATGGGAGACACTGATTGAAGATTCAAAGCAGGACATAAATGTAATAACTTACAAATTGCTATATTTTCATAAATATTAAATTAGGTATGAGGTGTACATATTGCTATTTATTTGCAAAGTTAATTTTGCTCTTGACCAGAAGGATGTTCTTTTCTTGAAAAAATTGAGATTAGACTATTAAATTCAGGGACATTAATAATACAATGTTAAGAGAACAGTAAAAAGAAGGCTATTGTAGAATGATTGTTCTTATTAAATTGACCAACTAATCATCTGCTGTGTCTATAGCCATAATCTATATATGGTGAAAAATACTGTTAAAATATATTCTCCTTTATTTTTGACTTTACAATTATTCCTTTCAATTGACTTAAATCTTGGGTGTGTTTATGGCTCTGTGTGTGTGTGTGTGTGTGTGTGTGTGTGTATACAGTGTCTATATGTTTTCCTTTCCTCTGTATTAAACAAAATGCACTCATTGTGAATCTTTTCGGCAACACATTGTTATTGTATAGGCAGTTTGAATTTGTCACCTAATTAAGGGAATATAGATCAAAAGGTCATTTAATTATTTCTTATTTCCCTACTAAAATATAGAGCAAAATGTGGATAATCAACTTCGTTTCTCATTTTTAGTTCATTCATCTCTAAGGAAATTATTATTTAATAGGAAAAGTGGACTCAGTAAATTGCTTTTATTGGACCTTTCCAAGCTTGAAAAATATCATAGATGTCATAGTCAAAAAAGTACAGGGTATAGGGGAAGAGATTTAAACAAAAAGAGAATGCTGATTTAATAATAATGTGCTCCTTGGCCTTTCCAGGGGTGGAGGAGTAAGTTTACTAATAAAATCATTTAGGCTATAAAAAGAAGAATCCCTATCAATAAATAATATGTGCATATACATTTTCATGGATTAATTTACCAAAGAATAAATTGTCATAATATCCAATCAAGGCCACGGGTAAAAATCAGCATTAGTATATATTAATTTGATATTTTTAGAGAGCACTCATTCTCTTCTGGAATTTTTTCTTTTTTGTCTCATTCATCTCCCTGAAATTCATGTAGCAACTTGAAGGATGATTACTTTGTCAAAATTTTTCATGATTTAAACCCAAGCAGAGAACACAAGTCTAATTTACATGCCTATTCTTAAATAGAAAATAATGATAGTAAGGTCTATTTCATTGTTCACAGCCAAAATCTACAATGTGCCCATTAAAATCCTATCTAATAAAAGAGAAACATGGTAATTGGCCTACGACCGCTACCCTTCCCATTGGCTAATCAGGGCGATATGCAAATTAGCTGCCAGCCAAGATGGGGATTAACCGCCAACAAAGATGGCAGTTAATTTGCATATGTAGGCACAATGCTGGGAGGCGAAAGGGGAAGGAGGGAAGAAGCCGCCTGCCCTGACTGCAATCAGAAACCCAGGTGGCAGTCAAGAGCCAGAGAACCCAGCTGCCTTTGCTTGGAGAAGCCAGGCTGCCTTTGCTGGCCCTGGGCCAGTAATCAGAGAAGCTGGGTGGGGCAGGAAAGAGGCAGATGTCTGCCTCTTCCCTGCCCCACCTGGCTTCTCAGATCACTGATCACCAGTGATGGGAGAACACCCAGAGGCAGGGCCAGAGGCCAGGCTGCATAGCTGCCTGGGGACACCATCAGGACCCCAGGGGCAACGCAGCCAGGCTCCAGCAGGAGACCCAGAAGGCAACCCAGGCACGGGGGCTGCATCGCTGCTGGGGCACGAAATCCGGTGCCCAGGCTGAGTAGACCCAGGGCCCGGGGCTGCGTCGCAGCTGGGGCACCCGATCAGGTCTGGGGCGACAGAGCCAGGCCCCAGAAGGAGACCCAGGCGCCCGGGCTGCATCGCAGCTGGGGCATGCAATCCAGGCGATGCAGCCAGGCCCCAGCAGGAGACCCAGAAGGCGACCCAGGCGGCGGGGCTGCGTTGCCGCTGGGGCACGCGATCCGGTGCCCAGGCTGAGGAGACCCAGGACCTGGGGATGCGTCACAGCTGGGGCACAAGATCTGGTCCCTGGGGGCGACGCAGCCAGGCCCCAGAAGGAGACCCAGAAGGAGACCCAAGGGGCCTCCCAAGAGGAGAGTCTCCATGGTCAGATGGCGTGGTGTCCGGACAGGAATAAAGACCCGAGGTGACTCAGATGCCTGGCCACAGGGTTAGACCAGCCAGCAGGGCCTTTCAGTTGGGACTGGGGTGGGGATGGGGCAGGGAGGCAAGCCGGAAATAGAGAACTACAACTCCCAGGAGGCTTAGCAGCGGGGCCTGGGTGCCTGGCTGTGAAATCCAATGGGCTGTAGTTTTGCAAGCCACTTTAAACTAGAGGCTTGCAAGGTTGGAAGTTCTGCGCCTGGAGCCAGGGAGAAATGGAGCTGGAGCAGAGAGAGGGGTCCATGGCAGCCGTGGGCTTTGAGGAGTTCTCAGCACCTCCCGGCTGGGAGCTGGCGCTGCCTCCGCTGAAGGTGGTCACATCCTGGAGAGCCAGCTTGAGACCGAAGTGGAGTTCGTGTCTGGGGGTCTGGGCAGCTCCAGCCTCCAGGAGCTAGAGGAAGAGGAGGAAGCAGCCTGAGGCCGGCAAGGCGGCGCCAACGGGAACTCAATTGCAGGAAGTACCAGGCGCTGGATTGGCGCTGCAGGGAGATCCAGCAGGCGAAGGAGCGGGTCCTGAACAGGTTCCATCAGATACAGAGGATAACACGGAGACTCCAGCAGGAGAGGAGGTTCCTCATGAAGGTGCTGGACTCCTACGGCGACAACTACCGGGCCAGCCAGTTCACCATCTTACTGGAGGACGAGGGCAGCCAGGGCACAGACGCCCCCACCCCAGGCAACGCTGAGAACGAGCCACCAGAGAAAGCGGGGCTGTCCCCGCCCAGGAGGACACCAGCGCCCGCAGAAGCCAGCAGCCCGGCCCCTGGCGAGGGGCCCAGTGGGCGGAAGAGGCGGCGAGTGCCACCGGAAGGGGGCCGGGCGCGAGTGCCGCTGACTCCGGAGCTGGCCCCCGTGCAGATAAAGGTGGAGGAAGACTTTGGCTTCAAAGCGGCCGAGGCTTTGGACTCAAGTTGGGTTTCTCGGGGGGCCAGACAAGTAGCTGCCCTATCCCACCCTAGCCAGCTCCCCCTTTGACTGACCCCCCAATAAACGGACCCCATGCTCTCCTTGGCAAAAAAAAAGCTTATAGAGGCATGCTTATAGGATCAAATAGTATAAATATAGATGTAACAGGACAATAAAAAGAGAACCTGGCTATGATGATCACCTGAACGCTGCCTCTGTGTCATTCCTTCTTCGCCGACTCCGTCCACACCTTTGGGAACCCCTGGACCTCCTGGGGCAGGACCCCAACATTCCTCTTCTTATAAGGACTTCAGTGAGATGGGCTAAGGGTCCCACTGGAACTGCCTCAGTTTAATGTAATCCCCTCTTTAAAGATCTTATCTCCATATACAGGTACATTCTGAGGTTCTGGAGATTAGGATTCTAACATACATTTTTGTTGATTACTCAAATCAGCCCTTAACAACCAACATGTTTCAGAAAGTAGATTCCTATAGGGTTATTTACCAAACATTCAGAAGTATTTTTAAAAGAGCTAAGTCCCTCGCCCACTGTGCGGGCCCCTCCCGGCGAAGAGCGAAGGCCTGGGTTCCAGGCGCCGGAGGAAAACTGGTCCAGCAGCCAGGGGAAGGGGCCCCCAAGGGCCCCAGATAGCGAGAGGGCACAGGGCGGGCTGAGGGACCCACCCGAGTGCACAAATTTTTGTGCACCGGGCCTCTAGTCTATTATAATTCAATTGCTTTGTGGCATAATGGTGTGTGTGTGTGTGTGTGTGTGTGTGTGTGTGTGTGTGTATTTGTCAGATATTTTTCTTAAATTCTCTGGCAGTCTTTACAAATTGAATTATAACTTCTCTATCTGCCCGGACAAGGAAATTAGGGTTCATGTCATCCATAGAGGACAAAGTTCTTCCCAAAGAAGTCCTGAGCAGATTGAAAACATCAGTTAGACCTGCAAAGGTTACTTGTAAAATTGCAGAGTCACTCTGTGTGACCTGGATGCAAGGCTCTGGAAAGGACAGAGCAGGAGCTTCAAAGTAATAAAGACACATTTTAATATGTGGACTCCACCTCACTCACTGTCAGACACTGTCTTTTGAGACTACAGCTTCTCATTAGGTAAATTAGAAGAATAATACCTACTTTTTAGAGGTCCGTTTGAAAATCACTTCACTTAAAGTGGATATAAAAACCCAGTACACTGCCTGGAACATAGTAGATACTCAGTGAATATTGACTCTCTTCACCTTTATTTTTATAACTTCACAATTGTCATGGTTCAGGTTACGATGAGTGTCAGCACTGGAATGAGTTAAGGAGGAAATGACCAACGTAGCCCCAATCTGAAAGGCATCTACAGGCTACTGGGAGGGAGACAATGGAGGACTAATGAGCTGATACATGGTGACAACCCCTGGTGATATGTGCAGATGAGATTCCCCCTTAGCTAATTTCGCAGGTCAATAGTACATATAAGAATTAGCTCATGTGATATTTATCTTTCTCTGACTGGTTTATTTCACTTCCAAAGGACTTGTATGCATGCATATTAGCATAACCAATGGACACAGACACTGGGGCAGGGGGGGCTTGCCTGGGGTGGAATTGGCTAGGGGGAGGGGGTGTCAATGGGGGGAAAAGGAGACATATGTAAAACTTTAGACAATAAAAAAATACATTAAAAACCTGGAACTTTATAAAAATAACAAAACAAAACAAAAAAAGAATTAGCTCCTTCTTTGTTTCAAGAAACCGTTCCTAAAGAATTGTGGAAAATAAAATTTTCCCAGTTGAGATTGCTGTGGAGGAAGTTTGGACAGCGCCATTGCAAGTCCTGTTATTTTGGTCACATAAAACTATCGTGCCAGTAGATGCTTAAAACACATTAGGTTCAAAACGCAGTAAAATAATTCCAGACAACTGCCACGTGTCAGTAGAATGGCCTGTGTGTAAAGGCATCTCTGATCCATTTCTTAAGGAAATGAGATCATGATCAGAAAGAATAGATTTTATTCAAAAGTAGAAAAACTAGTATACACATTTATTTTAAAAATGTGGGTGGCTACTTCACTCTGCCTTGGACGAAAGTATTTTGATGAATTTAAAAAAGGAATAAAGCTCTAACATGAGATTGCATAACCAGTTCACTTGCAAATGAGTTAAGTTGGCTCCTGAGGTGGTTAGCATAGGGCAGAGGTTGTAAAGTGGTAACCCCTTGGCCATGTCTGCGGTGGAGACACCAGTTTCATAGCACCGGACACAACTAAAGGTGGGGTGAGGAGTAAAAACTGGTCACGGGTTCGTTTAAGGAGCAATCAATGTTTTACATTTCTTCCCTATCAGTCATGGCAAGTGAACATCTTCCCCCTACTGTGGCAGAAGACTGCCCTTCTAATTTGGAGAAGCTCAGATCCTGGAACATCAGAGGAAAATGAGCCAGAGAACGCTGTCATACTAAATTCATAAATATGATGTGAAAGTCTCCATATGACACAATATTAAAGTGGGATTCTCTCCACCCCAACCTTGACAAAAAAGATAAACAAGGGTGAAATCAACAACTACCAAGTGTAAAAACCAAGTTGAACTAGAACAACAAAGAGAGAAACAAAATAATAAGTCCCCGGATAATGTGAAAAGACAAAGGACTCTCGGCCACCCTATACACAATGTTTTCTTCCTTCCTTCCTTAATTCCATTTATGAATAATTGATTGCAGAGATAAAGAAGTGGCAACAAGATCTTCAAATAAGCTTCTATTTCAGTTTTTTCTGAGGCTTGAGATAACTACAGCAAACCCTATATCTAATAGTCGAGTGCTGGATCAGCTAAACAAGAGTGAGAGGAAGTAAAAAGATAACTAGTCTGTCTTCTTTAGCTCAACTTTAACCTTGAGCATATGCAAAATATTTGAAATGTCAAGAAAGAGTTGTATTTTCTGAGGAAATGTCTTCCTACTGTTTCCCTGTGGGAGAAGGAAGGGGGCTGCTTAACAATCACCATCACCTTCAGTTGATCTAAAGGAGCTGTAGGAAAACTCCCTAGAGCAGCGGTTCTCCACCTGTGGGTCGCGACCCCTTTGGGGGTCGAACGACCCTTTCACAGGGGTCGCCTAAGACCATCGGAAAACACATATATAATTACATATTGTTTTTGTGATTAATCACTATGCTTTCATTATGTTCAATTTGTAACAATGAAATTGGGGGTGACCACAACATGAGGAACTGTATTAAAGGGTCGAGGCATTAGGAAGGTTGAGAACCACTGCCCTAGAGAATCAGGTAAAGGGTATTCACAAACCCTATAGCAAAATCATAACGATGTAAGCATTAGAAGCATCTGCATTTCTTTCCAAAGCAAGCAGAAGACAAAGACGCTTGCTATTGCTACTTCTATGAAATAATATACTAGGTGTCTTTACCAGCATAGTAAATACATAAACAAAACAAACAAACAAATAAATAAATAAAAGATATAATTAAGAGTTATATGGTTTTAAAAAAGAGGAAGAAGAAACAAAGGTGCCATTAGTCACAGATGATATTACGATTGCCTACATAGATAACCCAAGAGAATCTACAGGCAAATGATTAGAATTAATGAGAAGCCAACCAGGTGTATATAGTCCATATTAAAAATAAATTGCATTTCTATACACAGTAAACAACAGTAAATATAATTTAATACATACATCTATCATTGGCAGAAGCACCAATTGTAAAAGAATTATAAGAATATGTATAAATAAAGGTGCTTATGATTTCTATGGAGAATATTGTAAAACTTCATTGAAAGGCATTAAAGATGACCTACATAAAAAAGAAATATCATGTTCATTAATAGTTTCATTAAAATAGACATAACAATTCTCATTAAAATAATCTGTATGTCCTATGAAATCCAAAGAAATCCTGACAGGAATTTTAATGAAATTGAATAATCTGATTCTAAAATTACTATGGAAAAACAAGTCAAGAATAGCAAGATATTCCTGAAGAACAGAATAAGAGGACTTATTTTATAATAAATCTCATTACAAACCTATTTTAATGAAGATAAGCATATTTGTATAGGAGTAGGTTAGCAAACAAATGGAATAAAAAGCCCACAAATATATACACACATATGTTCAACTGTATACATGAAATAAATGTCATCATAGTTCAGTGGGCAAAGGATTCTGGAAATTATTCTAGAACAATATAATATATAGAGGTAAAATAAAATCTGATCCTCATTTTGTATGTACCCAGAACCAGATTAAAGTGGTTACATAACCTAAGTGTGAAATTTAGAATATAAGGAAACAACTTTGTGATTTGAGGATTATGAAGTTTCTTAACCAAGACACAAAAAATGTAAACATCAATAAAGAGTGATAAATATAGGTATACTAATTATTTTTGTCCATCCAAATGCATCATTTAACAAGTAAAAAAGTAACAGTTATCAATTAGAAGATATTTGCAAAACCTAATTACCAAATGACTAGAGCTGAGAAGATAGAAAGTTTTCCTCCAAATCAATGAGAAAAAGATAAAAGAACAATTTAAAGGTGGAGAAAAAATGTGTACCAGCACCTCACAGAGGAAACAGTTGTCAGTAGTATTCAAAAAGGTGACAAAACTTATATTCATGGAAATCAAAATCAAAATGAAATATTATTGCACAAATTCCAATGGGAAAAATTTTAATGACTCCCCATGCATAGCAATTACTGTGTGAGCATATGGAGCCATAAGAACTCTTTCAAACTTCTGGTAGGAGAGTAACTTGGTAGAACCATTTTTAAGAGGCTCACAAACCTGCATGAAGTTAAAGACATGCATGTTACAACCCAGCAAATCTTCCCTGAGGACGTGAGGAGTCTGCTGCACTTGAGCACAGAAGACTGCACAGTATTTTTTATTGCAGCACTGTTTCTAATTGCAATAAAATTTAAACCCACTAGTATAAATTATGGTTAAATTTTATATGTTTAAAACATTACACAACAGTAAAAATAATAAATAATATCTCACAAACATTTATTCATGAAAAGAAGCAAATTAAATACCATATGATGATTTTAGGGGGAAAAGCTCAAAACATAAAATATGTTTAGGAAAATATATTTTTATCCAACACAGTATAAACAAAAGCATATGAAAGATAAGAATCAAGGATAGTAGTTAGCCATAGGAGTGAGGGACAGTGTGCTACATGGAAAGGGTACACACAGACTTCAATCGTAATGGAAATACTGTATTATTTTCTTATAAATATTTTGGTTTAAAATTTCTATAAACCTGACTTTTGTGATAAATTTATAACCCTTGGTTCAAGTTCCAAAAGCAGAATGTTGCACAAGAAATGGATAGATGGATAGACAGCTAACCAACAAAGAAGAGGATAACTATAACATAATTTAAACCATAACAAATGAACATAATTGAATTAACAATTTAACCTATTAAAATAGGGGAAAATAACTTGTCATTTTAACATCGTATTTCACCTATAAGCCCTCAGCATAAAGAAGGATAAAACTATATACCACCAGACAAAGGAACGAAATAACCATATATAGATATTGAACTTTTTTTGGTTGGTGTTTCTTACGTAGTACAGGTGAACAATTTTAAAACTACTTTGTGTGTATTTTATTGATGAGTATGAGTAATCAAGTATACTAAAAATAATGAGAGCCTGATTTTTCACCATTAGAGAAATTACAAATGTGAAAATATGGGAGATTAAAATGAACCCTGTGGTGTTAAACTAGAGTTGAAGGAATCAGCATAAACTGGGGTTAGACAGATAGAGAGAAATGGAGTCAAAATTGTTTGATTAGAGCTAGATGCAGATGTGAGTGTGTATCTGTATGTGTTCGTATGAGCACATATTGCTCTCATAGTTAGCATACCTAGAGCCTAGATCTTGGTTACTAGATGCCATTTCTCCTGAAAAGGAGCTAGAACTACTGGGAAATTGGCTGATGGGCAGAAAAAGTAAAAGATGAGTGTGGAACATCTTATTGTGCTGGAAACGTTAGAAAGCACTCAAAGAGTGATGGAGTCATGTTAAAAAAGAGTGAGAATATGAAATGGTACAGCCACTCTGGAAAACAGATTGACAATTTCTTATGAAGTTAAACATACACTTCTGTATTACCAGATGACTTCTGGTGATTTACTAAAGAAACATTCACACTTATGTTCACACACACACACACACACACACACACACAAAAAAAAAAAAAACCAAACCCTGCACATGAATGTTCATAGCAGTTTTATTGGGAATAACCCCAACCAGAAACAACATCAATGTCCTCCAGTGGGTGAATGGATAAACTAAATGTGGCATATCCATACAATGGATAATCCTCAACAATGAAAAGAAAAGAACTGTTGATATATGCAAACACTTGGATATTTCTCATGGGCATTATATGAATGAATGAAAAATCAAATCTCAAAGCCTACATATTATGTGATTCCATTTACATAATATTCTCAAAATGGCCACTTGTGGTGATAGAGAAAATATCAGTGATTTCTAGGGGTCAGTGTAGGAGGAGACTATACATACAAGGGGATAGTTCAAGGGAGATTTTTTGGAGTGATCAAACAGTTCTGTACTTTTATTGTGGTAGTGATTTGAATAAATCTATATTTTGTAGAACTAGACACACACACACACACACACACATACACACGAGTACATGGGGAAAAAGTTAAAATCTGAAAAAAAGTTAGGCTGTTTATTTACTATAGTACTATCCATATTCTGGTTTTGATAATAGCACAATGGATATGTAACATGTTTTCATTGAGATAAGCTGGAGAAAGGCTATATAGTAGAAACTCTATATTATTTGTTTTCAATTTTTATGTGAATCTAAAATTCGTTCAAGCTCTGCTGGCATGGCTCAGTGGTTGAGCATCAGCCTATGAACCAGGAGGTCATGGTTCAATTCATGGTCAAGGCACATGCCTGGGTTGCAGGCTCAATCCCCAGTGTGGGGCCTGCAGGAGGCAACTGATCAATGATTCTCATCATTGATGTTTCTATCTCTTCCTTCCTCTCCCTTCATCTCTGAAATCAATAAAAAATATATATTTAAAAAATAGACATAAAAATAAAATTCTTTCAAAACAAAAAGATAAAGAAGACATAGACATCAGTTAGAAACAACCCCTACTGGCTAAATGTGGGACAATTTGAGCATCAAAACAAATAATTATAGTAACAGAATGTGTCAGATTTTGTCCTCTAAGATACAGACAGTAAGACAGAATTAGAAGTGTAATCAATAGTTTATGGCCGGGAAAGGCTGTCATTCATAAAAGGGAGAGGGAACAGAAATAGTCAGGGAGAGTCTCAAATGCAATGATCAACTGAGTCAGATGAAGGGAGAGAAGGAAGGGAAGAGGATGCAGTTAGCAGTGTTTGGAGTGCTTGCAGCCCTGAGAAAGTCTTGTCCAGATTGATGGGAACCCTAGGAAGACTGCCTTTTTATAGGAATCCAGTTTGGGCCCCAACTGGCCTAACCAGTGTACCTCTGCCATGGCCTGGCATTGACCAGGAGCTGCTCAAAGACAGCATGGCTTTGGCATGAACACGGTAGTGGATCTGAAAGGCAACAACTGAAGCCTGTCAAACACACCCATGCTCAGATTCTCAGGGAAGGAGATCTGCGTGGTCTGCGTCTGTGATCACACAAAATATGACACACTGAATTAAAGCAAGTCCATGAATCCGTACTGATATTACTATATAGACAAATAGAGAGAGGAAATCTCTTTTTTACAACAAAATGCCAGTTGAAAATGATGATGGAATTTACTGATTGACCACTATCATAGTAAAATTATATGATTCGAGCAAGAATCACTCATGGATTCTAAAACTACCAAGTAAAATGTTTGATGAGGAAGAGCATATTTACATAGATTCAAAATATTGTCTGCGAAAAATGCTTATTAAGCCCAGCCAGCATGGCTCAGTGTTTGAGCATCAACCTATGAAACAGGAGGGCAGGGCACATGCTGGGGTTGTGGGCTCAATCCCCAGTAGGGGGCGTGTAGGAGGCAGCTGATTAATGCTTCGCTCTCATCATTGATGTTTCTATCTCCCTCTCCTCCCTTCCTCTCTGAAATATATATATATAAATATATATATTAATTACAAAGAAAATAAATAGAAAATTTTAACGGAGACACTTGGAAGACACTATCTCAACCAAGGGATCCACGTTGACATCACCAATGGCATAAACTAGCATCTTGTACGGTCTGAAATGATGCACTGAGAAGGATACATCACTCTGTGTTATTTCTGTTTGCAAAATTTATAACCTGAAATTAATTATAGGGAAACATCAGACAAACCCAAACCTGCTATAAAATAATTGGCCGATACTCTTCAAAATATAAAGGTCATAAAAGAAAGAAAAAGACTGAGAAAATATAGCAGATAATAGGAATAAAAGAGACATAAATAAAAGCAAAAAGTGATCCTGAATTGAGTCTTACACTGATATTTGGGATGGGGGTGAAGGAAACTGCCTATAAAAGCCATTATGGGAAGAAGTGAAATTTCAGGCTTGCAGATTAGATAATACTATTGTATTGATGTTATTTCCTTGATTTTGATAGTTGCTCTGTAGTTATAGAAGAAACTGTCCTTGTTTTTAATGCTTACACATTGGTGTCTTTAGGTGCTACAATATACTCTCAAAGAATTCAGAAAAAAATGTCATATATATTACATAATTCAATGTTGGTTACTTATTATTGGTGTTGTTTCTATTTATCAGTCATAATTAGATAAAACTATTCAGTTTCAAAGGACAAATTAACAACAATAAGAAAAGAAGAAATACAATGAAGAAGAAAAGATAAAGTAGTAGCTTTTAAAAAATTCATATTGAATTTTCACTAACCTTGAGTACTTAGAACAAAAATTTAGAAACAATTTGCTAGGCATCCTGAGAGGATAAGCATACTTGCCACATGCAAAAGCAAAAACATTATATGGGTCTGAGTCCTGGGTCAGAAGCCTGGCACGGCGTGCTTAGGCTTAAAAAAGACACTCAGTTGGCTATTTATCCCTGGCTGAAGAGAAGCACACTTCAGGGGCAAGTCTGATTGCTGCTGCCTGTTCTGTTGCACAGAAGTACAAACAAGGCTAAGAATAACCCATGTGTCCTGGGCTAACTTCATACAAAATTCTTACCTCTACCAGGTACTCCCATTAATAACCAGCCAAGAACAGGCAAGTGTGATGGTGGAGGGTTGTGGGGTGGTGCTTGAGTTGAGGAGTATGACTTTACCAAATCAATAGGAAAGGTAATGTTAGCCCTCCACAGCTGGTAGTCTCTAGGCCACAATAACATATGGGTAATTGATTAACTAAATCCTCTACATCTATGGAAGATTTATGTAGCTATCTGTAGACACAACTTCTTAATTGCTTTATTTTTTCTCTCTCAATGCATAGTAAAACATCAACAGGTATTTGGTGTATTTTCCCCTACAGCCACAATGGCTTTTGGTTTTGAGAGTTACCTTCCAATGATTTAGAAACTATAGCTAGCAACTGACAAGTTTAACAAAATCTAGGAGGCCGATATAAAAATGCACAGATGGCTTCTTAGTGATGCAGTTCTTAAAATGTGCCTAGCTGTTGTTTAAAATATAAATTTAAGAAACAAAGCCTCAGAATTTAAAATTACCATAATTTTGTCTGTGTAAGCAGCTCTTAGCTAAACAGCACATAGAGGTTAAGATCTTTGTTACTTCTCAATTTTATTAAAAGTATCTGAAACATTTTTTTCTCCTTGTAATCATGGGAATTTTTAATATGTGAGAGTATTTTATATTGGCATTTGAAAAATTAACTTTTATGCCGAAACCGGTTTGGCTCAGTGGATAGAGCGTCGGCCTGCGGACTGAAAGGTCCCAGGTTCGATTCCGGTCAAGGGCATGTACCTGGGTTGCGGGCACATCCCCGGTGGGGAATGTGCAGGAGGCGGCTGGTCGATGTTTCTCTCCCATCGATGTTTCTGACTCTCTATCTCTCTCCCTTCCTCTCTGTAAAAAATCAATAAAATATATTTAAAAAAAAAAGAAAAGAAAAATTAACTTTTAATATACCTTTCAGTTCTTGGTCATTTTTTTTTTTTTATAGAAAACAGGCTTTTTAGGCAACATATATCAAGAAATTGATTAATTTGTCCCTGTTGGAATAAAAATGTTTCCCACATTTCTATCTCACTATTATACTAATTTCATGTGAGTAACAAAAAATATCCCAGATGTTACTCCCACTTTCACAACATGTGCAGAACGATTTAGACGAGGCAGTGACATAAGAGCAAAACTCTTTGGTACAGCACACTATACTTAGATAACAATCCATCAAAATTAAATTAGACCTCAGAAATAAACACATGCATGTATGGTCAATTAATTTACAACAAAGGAGCCAAGAATACTAAATGGGGAAAGCACTATTTCTTTAATAACTGGTATTGGGAAAACTGAACAATTACATGCAAAAGAATGAAACTGAACCCTTGTCTTATGCCATATACAAAAATCAACCCAAAATTGATAAAGACTTGTATATAGACTGGGAACTATAAAACTCCTAGAACAAAACATAGAGAATTAGCTCCTTGACAATGATTTTTTTTTTATTTGACACCTAAAGCAAAGGCAATAAAAACAATAATAAACAGGTGGGCTATATCAAACCAAATAAAGTCAGTAATGGAAACTATCACCAAAATTAAAAGGCAACCTATGAAATGGGAGAAAATATTTTCAAACTATGTATATAACTAGGGATATCCAAAATACATAAAGGACTCATACAACTCAAATCCCTGCCACCCCCCAAAAGGCCCCCAAACTCGAACAATTCAATTTAAAAATGGATAAGAGGATCTGAATAGAGATATTTCTAAAGAGGATGTTCAAATTGTCAACAGGCATATAAAAGGGTGCTCGACATCACTAATCATCAGGGAAACACAAATCAAAACCACAGCGATATCACCTCACACCTGTTAGAATGCCTATAAGCAAGAGAGAGAGAGAGAGAGAGAGAGAGAGAGAGAGAGAGAGAGAGAGAGAGAGAGAGAGAGAGAGAGAACAAGCATTGGTGAGAATATAAAGAAAAGAGAACCCTGTGCACTGCTGGTGGGAATGTAGGTTGGTATAGCCACTATGGCAACAGTATGGAGGTTCTTCAAAAGTTTAAAAATTGAACTACTATATAATCCAGCAACCCCACCTCTAGATATATAGGGGTGGGCAAAAGTAGGTTTTATTGTTGTGACTATAAGAAACACAGTTTATTCTTGTATTCTTATTTATTAATTATTGTATTATTTCCACGTGAACAACTGTAAACCTACTTTTGCTTACCTCTGTGAAATGAAAACAGTATATCAAAGACATGTCTGCATTCCCATGTTTATTAGAAAATTATTCACAATAGCTAAGATATAAAAACAACATGTCTGTGAATAGATGAATGGATAGAGAAGATATAATGTTTAAATATTTATTATTATCATTACTATTACTATTATTATTATATACCAGAAGGTTATTCAACCATAAGAATGAAGAATATCTTGCTGTTTGTGAAAACATAGACTTTGAAGGCATTATGCTAAGTGAAGTAAGTCAAACAGAGAAAGACAAATACTGCATGATATCACTTTTCCATAGAATCTAAAGAGCCCAACTCAGCCTGGCCGGCATGGCTCAGTGGTTGAATGTCAACCTATGAACCAGGAGATCACTTCCAGGTCAGGGTATATGCCCAGGTTGTGGGCTCAAACCCCAGTGTGGGGCATGCAGGAGGCAACCAATCATTGATATTTCTATCTCTCTCTCCCTCTTCCTTCTTCTCTGAAATCAATAAAAATATATATATAAAAAAATAAAAAGCCCAACTCAGAGGATCAGAGACTATATTGGTGGTTACTAGGAGTGGGGAAAAGGGGGAAATTTAGCCGAAGAGTATAAACTTCCAGCTATAAGATGAATAAATTCTAGGTAACTAATATTCAACATGGTGACTATAATTACCAATATTATATTATACTAGAGGCCCGATGCATGAATTTGTGCATGGGTGGGGTCCCTCTGGGTGGCCTGCAGGGATCCGCTGAAACTCGCAGTCCGTCGTTGCCTGTAGCTCCTATCTGCCGCTCCCACTAATCCCGGCCCCACTGTGCCTTCTGCGCGGACTTGCACCCAATCAGTCCTGATTGGGAGAGGCTCACACTGCCACAGTAGTGCTCGCCAGCCAGGAACCCTGCGTCTGGCGCACTCCCAAGTGGAGTGGCCTGAGAGATTGGGTTGAAATCAGCTCTCCGATATCCCCCAAGGGGTCCTAGATTGTGAGAGGGCACAGGCCAGGCTGAGGGACCCCACCGGTGCATGATTGGGCTGGAGAGGGACTGCAGGAGGTCTCCAGAGTGTGTCCGGCCCATCTTGCTCAGTCCCTATTGGCCGGACCCCAGCAGCAAGCTAGCCTACTAGTCAGAGCATCTGCCCCCTGGTGGTCAGTGCACATCATAGCCACTGGTCAACCAGTTGACTGTCTTCCCCCTGGAGGTCAGTGCAGGTTATAGCGAGCAGTTGAATAACCTAGCATATCATTAGCATATTACGCTTTGATTGGTTCAGTTGTTCTGTCATTTGGTCTATTTGCATATTACCCTTTTATTATATAGGATACTTGAAAGTTGCTAAGAGAATAGATCATAAATGTTCTCTTAAAAAAAAAAAGAAATGGTAATTATGTGGCATGATGCAAGTGGTAGATAATGCTATGGTGATAATCATTTTGCAATATTTAAGTGTATTGCACACCTTAAACTTACACAGTGTTATATGTTAAAAATATATATATATATATATATATATATATATATATATATATATATATATATATATATAAAGCCTAAGCAACCATTACGACTGGTCAACTGAACAACCAGTCAACCGATAACTATGATGCGCACTGACCACCAGGAGGCAGATACTAAATACAGGAGCTGCCCCCTGGTGGTCAGTGCACTCCCCCAGCCAACCTCCCATGGCTGGCCAAACTCCCACAGTCCCTACCCCTGGCCAGCTGGCCCCAATCGCCCTGATCTCCGGCCAGGCCGAGGAACCCCACCCGTGCATGAATTTGTGCACTGGGCCTCTAGTATATCAATAAAACCAGAAAAAAGAAGTTAAAAGCTGTACAGAAAAATGGTAATATGCTAATTTGGCCAATATCCTTCTGGATGTCATTCCGGACGTCCTTCCAGATGAAGTCAGGGCTAGAAGGAAGTCGGGGTCTCGGGTGCCTGCTGGCGGCCAGAGCAAAGCCAGCCTACGTCCCAGGTGCCAGAGGGAAGCGATGCCAGCCGGGGGAAGGAAGGCCTACTCTTGCATGAATTTCGTGCATCGGGCCATATATATATATATATATATATATATATATATATATATATATAGTCTTTTATTATAGATTGAGACAATTCTTTCTTTAAATTAAAATCTGTACTGTTTATTGTCAGTATCCCAGTACATGTTAGATAAATTAAAATAACTAATAAAAAAAGGGAAGTCTGGTTATCTAGAATCAGTAAGGTTAATTACTTCTCATGATTGGAAAATTTGAAATGGAAAAATGCAGTCTGTAATACAGACATATAATTTAATGCAATAGAGAAGTAACAAAAGAAAAAAGAAAAGAAGTCTCAGGAGAGAGATGATAAATTTCACATCCTCATATAATCTTTACATTTCCAAGCTGGAGGTACCCATCCCTATTCCTAAGTATTTCTATTTTTTAATAACATATCTAATAAGCTGATATTTCTTTCACAGTTACTTTCATAATTATAATCTCATTTCATGCTTACTAAAATGCTTGTGGAGTTTTAAGGCAAATTTCAAGATTTAGGATAAAATGAGAGCACTAGAATGTTGTTATGGAAAGAAACTTTTGACACTATTTTTTAGATTTATTTTGCTACAGCTATATAAATGAATGTAATAGCTATAGAAGTAGAAATAAAACCCTGAAATTAACTTAATCAAGCAGTTCATTTTAGCTGCCGATTTGTGTTTGTTTGGACTCCTTGGGATCAGGTACAATGAACTTAAATAGAACCATGAGTAGGATGGAGAAAAGAGGGTGAGGTTGTGACAGATATTAGCCAGTTCTTTATAGCTCAAAATGCCTGGATGTGTAGGTTTACTGTAATGTGCTTCCTGTCCCACCATTAGGACATCAGTAAAATATTGCATTTTATTTTTCAAAAACCATGATTGGTCCCTGTCATGAGAAATAACCTTCCTCTTTTTTGAACTCCCATTGCCATCAATCTCCTCTTTTCTTACAATACCCTTCACTTTCTGATGTAATTAGCATCTGATCTTTCATGTTCAAATATAAGTTTTTGATTGCAAGGACAGTATCTTTGTCACCCTCATACCGTCAGAGTACCTAGCAAAGGGGCTTGTGAAAAAACACAGTAATTAACAATTGTTGATATTCTTTACCAACCATGATAAACAGGCCCCAAATTATCTCTCAGGCTCCATTCTGCCACTCAAGTTATATGAATGGAGGAGGGCACGTCCAGCTTTGGTTCTCCGATCTCAGTTCCCAGAAGAAAGCACTTTAATAGTCAACTGCCAGGTCTGTGGGAATATCTCAGAGATTTTCACTTGCCTGAGATGCACAAGGGCCAGAGACTGAAAGTCGATCCAGATAACAAATTTGGAGATAATGATAGAAAGATAATTGATGTATGAGTTGTCACCACTCAATTAGAAAAGAAACGGAGTGGGGGAGACAAATAAAAGAATGATTTTACTGTGTTAGCAAAGAGCAGAGTGGTAGAAAAAAAATCCAGTTTTATGATAATATTGGCTGTGAGATTACCCATGAAAAGAGAACTAGGAGTTCAATAGTCCACTAGACAGATTTCACTTTTTCACGGCCTTTTTTGGAAAAAGAAAACAAACAAACAAACAAAAAAATGCTGTGAGTATATTCTATGAAATAATACATAATTTATTGAGGGGTAAAGCAGTCAGATATAAAGAAATGAATGGGGTGAACATCAGACATATTTCCTTTGGAACAGTGCAGGATGGTACAATGTGTTATTTATAAAAATGTCGTGTTGTCACACTAACACACATCATCACATATGAAGAAAAATGGCATTTAGTGGTGATAACTCATCCCCTAAAAATGTAAATTGTAGAAGTGCCATTTGGAAGTTCTGGGTCCAAAATAAGCACTTGTGTTATTTCCCATTATTCTTTGATCTTCCACTAAAGGTCAGACATTCTTCATGTACATTAAAGGCATAACAGAAATGAGGGCCACTATTTTCTTGTATAAACTCCCTTTGTTCCCTACAGGACTGATCTACTCATACACCTTACACATCTTACTTTTTCTACACTATGCTTTTGGCCACACTATTCCCAATGAAGGAAATGTTCTTTTCTCCCTTGCCTTTAAATACACTTATAGCCATTTTTCATAACTGCAAATCTTATCTTCTCCTTGCAGATTTTTAAAAAAATTTTAAATAATTTTTACTTCAATACATCCCTTGTATCATTGCTTTGCTATTTATCAGCAAAGTTTATTGTAAGTTGTTATTTCATTGTCCCCTTACAATGGATCGCAAGCTCTTTGAAGAAAATGGACTGTGTCTTCTAACGTGCATGCACATCAAGATTACAATCCCCTTGACTGTCCTGCTGCAGAATTGAAAGAATATTTGTTGTTTTTTCCAACATTTCATTGCTGAGAGCATTCTCAGGAGACTTGGTTGTCAGGAAGTCGCCTCATAGCCATAACTTTGCACATACACAGAGAACGCAGCTAAGGTTTGATGGTTGCTTAATAGAGAGATGGTGGAGCTTTGGATCTGGTGAGGGGAAAGGCAGGAGTCACTGCAACCAACAGTCCCTGGTAGATGACCAGGCACAGGGGCAAGACCCAGACACAGAATTCTGGGTCTTCTTCTATCCAGCACTGGTGGAGTCCACACAACTAAATTAAACCCTAGAGAACAAGCAAAACTGATTGTATACTCTTAAGCTATTCTTATCTAATTGGAAAAATCCAGTTTTATACATACGCAAAAATGTAGATGAACACAAATAATTGTATGTAGAAAAAAAGGAGCTGAGGGAGATATAAGTTCCAAGGGTTTGATGAATAGGTTCTCATCATCAGTATAGGTTTTACTGTCTTGGTTATTTACTAATTAATTTTTTTATCTATAAATATTTATTAAGCTGACCTTCTACTGTGTGCCAGTCATTGAGCTACGCATAATTTCACTTAAATTATAGAGTTAAACTGCCAAAATTAAGCCTTGTTTGTACAATAAGCAACAAAGCAAGTCGCTTAACTTTTTAAGCCTCAATTTTCCATCTTCCATCTGTAAAATGGAGATAATCCCAGCAATTATCTCATATAATTAATCTGAGTATGCAACAAACTAATATGAATAATGTTTTTAATGTGTACGAGACTTATAAATGCTTCATAAAATAGCTATTGTTGTTATTACTATTACTAGAGGCCCAGTGCACGAAATTCTCAGCCCAGTCTGCACCCTTTCCAATCTGGGACCCCTCGGGGATCCCGATCGGGCCTAAATCAGCAGTTGGACATCCCTCTCACAATCCTGGACCACTGGCTCCTAATCACTCACCTGCCCGCCTGCCTGGTCACCCCTAACTGCCCCCCCTGCTGGCCTGATCACCACTAACTGCCACCCTGCTGGCCTGGTCGTCCCCAACTTCCCCTCCTGCCAGCCTGGTCGCCCCTCATGGTCCTTCTGCTGGCCTGGTCACCCCAGGCAGCCTGCTTGTTCAGTCCTTTGGTTGTCCCTCACTAATCACCCTGCCATCCTGGTCATAAGCAGCCATCTTGTGAGGGTATGAGGGTTAATTTGCATAGTACCTCTTTATTATATAAGATTGTATTTATCATTGACTTGAACTTTTTATTACTATTATTTTAATTAATTTGAACTTTATTTTTTTAATATATATTTTTATTGATCTCAGAGAGGAAGGGAGAGGGAGAGAGAGACATCCTCGATGAGAGAGAATCATGGATCAGCCACCTCCTGCACGCCCCACACTGGGGATCGAGCCGGCAACCCGGGCATGTGCCCTGACCGGGAATCGAACCGTGACTTCCTGGCTCCTAGGTCGATGCTCAATCACTGAGCCCCGCCGGACAGGCTAATTTGAACTTTCTATAGATATATCCATATTCTCTAAATATCAAGTACTATTACAGCCATATTACCAAACTTATGTACTGAAAAGAGCTGATTATTGCCCTTTCAGTAATGTTAACTATAGTGTGAGTATGTATGTTAGATATGCAAAAATTCAATTATATTATAAACTAGAGGCCCAGTGCACAAAATTCGGGCACTGGGGTGGGGGGTGCCTCAGCCCAGCCTGCCCCCTCTCATAATCCAGGAGCCCTCAGGGGATGTCTACTGATGGCTTAGCCACAGTCTGGCCTCCCTCTGCAGGAGGCAACTGGGTTGATCAGGGGAAGGCGCCACCCCCATCACTCTGCTGCTGCTGCCATTGCCGGCTGCTGCAGCTGCCAAGGTATTTTCATCAGCATGGACTCCAGTCCCTTCACCATGAAAAAATGACAACTTTCTTTAGGTATTTTCAAGATGTCTCTTTCATAGGATATGACATTTCTTTCTTTATTTTTTATCCTCGCATGAAGATATTTTCCCATTGATTTTTAGAGAGTGTGGAAAAGGGAGGGAAAGACAGAGCGAAACATCAATGTTAGAGGGACACTTCAATTGGTTGCCTCCTACATGAGCCCTAACCTGGGCCCCAGCCAGGGAGGAGCCTGCAACCTAGGTACATGCCCTTGATCAGAATCAAAGCTGGTCTCCACCCACGGCTATGGGGCTGGGGATGGGGGCTGGCCCCCCTGCGTGTTGTTCTCTCCAGCTCTGGGGCCGGGTGTGGGCCATCCTATGTTATTCTCTCAGGCTCTGGATCTGCGCCAGGCCCCTCCTCCTGAGCTGGTCATGACCATTACAGAATCCTGGCCTAGTTTGCATATTACCTCTCTCTCTCTCCCTCTCTAAATATGTATATATATATATAGATATATATAATGACTATTGTTCTGGTTATGAGGAAATAAAGGCTAACCAAATGAGAAAAGCAAAAGGTATTTATTCACAGTTTGCTATTGTAAGGAAGTCAATCACCATTCCTGATGTTTTGCCAGAGACTCAAAGGCAGGCAGAGGAGTGGGAAAGCTTTATAGTGGTAAAATGGGAGGACTTCAGATGTGCCCTGATTGGAGGCTATTGGCATGGGGAAACTGGAGGTGGGTTAACTAGAAATAGGGCATCCAATTTGGCTTCTCTGGTTGGACCTAAATTTTTTGGAACTTGTTGAGTCACAGGAATTTTAGATAACATAACCCCTATGATACAGGCGTTATTATTGGGCTACCTGGATAACACTAGAAATAGCATTCAGACATCCTACAAGTCTGATTTATAGCAGTCTGGCTTTCTAGGATGAATAGTGTAGATAGTAGGCTGGTTTCCTGTGACAGTTACTAAAAGTTGTGAGTCAGAGCTCTATTAGTATATATTCTCTAAATGTAAAATATTATATGTTACATATGGTTTGGTCATTACCCAGCTGCATAGTCAGTCTTTCAGAAGCATAGGATCTGGAGTTAGAGTATACACCTTACTAAATGGTTAATCTCTCTATACCTCAGTTTCCTAACCTGTCAAATAGAATCAGAATAGTCATTCACTTATTAGGGTCATTGTGATAACTAAATGAATTGCCATATGAAAAGCAATTAAAACAGTGCCGGTCACACAGTAAGCACTAAAATTTATTCCTATAATATGATCGATGGAAGAGAAGAATATCTTGTCAGATGTAATTCATAGGATGCTACATTCCTTCAACTGCCTCTCACACTACAAAGTTTCAAGCATTTTTCACCAATACAAATTCTATTTCCACTTAAGCTACAGTATTACCTCTAATAAATTCCCACTAAAGACTAAATACATTCCCTTGGAAGCTATGCGGACTTTCAATTCCTCACTATTTTTTCTGCCATGTGACCTTCCAGTGCACTCTAGTGAGTAAAGTATATTTCACTCTCCCATTTATATTGACTTGGTCATGCGGCTTGCTTTTGCTAAAGAAATACTTCTTCTACACTACGTGAGCAGAGACCTTAAATGTATTTGCACAATTTGGCTTGGCCTCTTGTTTTCCTCTGATTGTCATGAGAAGTGTCTCAGAATGCCTCTGTCCCTTTAGTCTGGGCCCCAGAATGACTTAGGTGAAGCAGATCTAAACTGACCAGAGCCCAGAGCCAAGCCCAGCCTACCTTGAAAACCCCTGGGCTGATTCTTACTCAGATCTTTGAGTAAGAACAAATAAATGCTTATTGTTACAAGCCAAAGGGTTCATGGAGTAGATTGCTAATGCAGCACCTTCACAATGATAACAGACTAACGGAAGAGAAGAATAGGTTAAATCTCTCACAAATTTGTCATGACTGGATAAAACAAGTTGTTTGTCTCTTTAATGAGGGGGAGTCTTGAGAAGACGAGACAGAGAATAGTGATGTTTTGAGAAGGCAAGACGTGATTGAGAACGTTAGGGTTCACAAGGCACTGCCAGAGAGATGTTGGGCTTAGTAGAGTATTGAACAATTTAAGGACATTAGAGGCATAGAGGAAGGATTATACTGAGAGAGACGGAGTGGGAGCAGAAGCATGGGGGGAGAGAGGGAGTGTGCATTGCATTTCATTATTTCAAATAGGATAAATGAAAGAGTTAAATTGTCTCCCCAAAGTGAATATTTCCTAACAGTGGGGACAAACCTAGATTTAGAAATAAAAACTATTCATTGAAAATATGTCAGAAATCACTCTGAAAAATATACACTTTCGAAAAAAATCTCAATTTCATGGAAGAGAGTCAACCCATTGAATCATGCTGGCGGTTAGCATTTCATATTTGTGAGTATAGAAAAGCATGGTCTTTAGAAATACTATATGCATTTGAATGGCTTTTGCAGTTCTGGCATCAGGTTAAAATTTAATTCCATGCAACTCCCAATGATTTTATTTAGACTATCAGCCTTTGCAGTGAATTCTGTCAGTGTGGTGCAGCAAAGACCTTCTTATGTTTCTGTGAGTCCATGGAGGTAAAGCTTCTGCATGAACCATGAGGATATATGCAGACGGAAACATAATTTTCTTGGCAATGCAGAACCACCGCCATATGCTCCAAACCAGGGAAGGTGTGCGGTATTATTCAAAATTATCTTTATTCATCAGAAATCTGTGGATTTCACGTGGTGGTCACATTTACCCAGTGGGTGGGCCTGGCTGTACTCCCTCTAACCCTAACTCAGTAAGTTTTTCTTAACCATCATATTTACTTGGCAAAACAAGAAGCTCAGTGGATTCACTGTCAGCACAATATAGGACTTAAAATAAAATTTGCGTTGTTTTAATTCCTCATCTACTTGCTTCAGACAAAAGAACACTAATGAAAGTGAGAAAGTGACAAGGGGAAACACAGTAAGGATTAGTCATGACTATAATAAAATGACTTAATTTTTCAGAAAGAAAGAAAATGTTTTCTGTATTATATATTCATGTTGCACATTTTCTATAATAATGGCTGTAACAATAGCAAGAAGTAGAAATACTATGACCAAAAGTGTGCCCCAAATCTTCCCTATCTATATTAACCAATATCACCTTCCTTTATTTACCTTTTCTTTTCATCTAATATTCAAAGCTTTAAAAAAATTATAAATAAATCTACTTTGTGATCCCAATGACTGAAAACCATTTAATATGTGTCCCCAGTAGGGGCTACTTGAGCTTGAACAAATGTCACTGCTTTTAATCACAGGGAATGAAACTAAATTGGTGGTACTTAACTATAAAGAATAGCTAGGTTGGATGGTCTTTCAGTGATGGCGAACCTATGACACGCGTGTCAGAGGTGACACGCAAACTCACTTTTTTGGTTGATTTTTCTTTGTTAACAATGGCATTTAAATATATAAAATAAATATCAAAAATATAAGTCTTTGTTTTACTATGGTTGCAAATGTCAAAAATGTCTATATGTGACACAGTACCAGAGTTAAGTTAGGGTTTTTCAAAATGCTCACACGCCGAGCTCAAAAGGTTCGCCATCACTGTTTAGATGAAACGTTGGGGCAGAATAGATCTTCCTAGCATATTTTCAATCAGTTCAAGAGATAGTTGTCCATGCCGATCAGCACTCCCGAGTACCATCCATAAGTACAATTATCCTTTTCATAAAATATTGGTAAATGCAAATAAAACCTGTACCTCACATTTAGTTATTTTAAGCAAAGCCATCTACCCCCACATTCCATCTTTTCTTTTTCCTTTTTCTTTTCTTTTCTTTTTTTGGATCAGGTAAACTGGAAGTATAAGGTGCACGTATTCTGTGTTCCAGGATGTAGAGACACCAGTTCCTGGTCACTATTCACCTCATGATTGATCTGTAATCGATGCTCACTGCTCTTCCACATGTTATATATTTTTATAAGACTGTAAACTTAATAGTGGTCTACAGTCGTATAAAATTTTTATATTATTTTATCTTTTTTCTCAGTTGCCTGTTTTGAGAGAGAAAATATTTTTCAAACAGACAAAGCAATAAACCTATTTCCATGTTTATAATACTAACTTTTTAAGGACAGACAAAAGTAAAGAGATGTAATAATGGACCATAAGTACCACCTGCAAATAATCCCTTTTAATATAATTTTAAATGAAACTGCTTAAAAATTCAAACAGAAATATACAAATAAATGGTAAAATTTTTCTGTCATCACCTGCCTTCAAAATTAACTACTGTTGTCATTACATCATATATATATATATATATATATATATATATATATATATATCCAGAAAGTAATTTTGTGTATTATATATGCCATTATATATGTGTATATTTGAGTATGCTTTGTTTAGTCACTTTAATATATTTTCAAAATCTTTACATATTTGCATATAGAGTTGCAATATGTATTTTTAAAAATGAATAATCTGTTGTTTTACAGTATATTTCTATCGATGTTCATTTAGACTTTTTCTAATTTTTAGTCTTTATGAATATTTAGGTAGTCCTGGTTTTTTATTCCATGACTAAGTTATTTCCAGATTAAAATGAATATCCTTGTTTATTTATTTTGGGATAATTTGTCACTATATTGTAGTTATCTTACTAGCTGTGGAATCCTGAGTCAAAATGAATATGCATTAAAATGTTTTATAGATATTGCCAAATGGCCTCTAAAATGGTTACTGCAGTCAACAATACATACTTCTTTATATACCTAACACAGGCTTACACATTTAAAGGTAGAAACTATCTCAATTTGTTTTCAATTTCTTTAATAACAATTGTAGTTATGCATATATTTACAAGTTTATTGGCCTTTTGTATTTATTTTAAGGGAACTCAATGGTCATATGTGTTTCTATTTATAAATTAGATATTTTTTGTTATTAATTCCTAGAAGTTATTTTCATCTGGGGAGAAATTAGTAAAAAAAGGAAGAAAGGTAGGAAAATAGGAAGGAGAAAATAAAAAATTAACTCATCAAGAATAAAATTTTCAAACACAACATCTTAGCATGAGCTGATATCTAAAGTCACTCTAATTTAGACATGTGTTTAGAATGGTGCTATGTGGAAAACAGGAAGCTTGGGGCTATAGGGTGGAGGTAGGGAGAAGAGTCAAACAAAGAAATCGCCAAGGGTGAGAATATGTTCCTTGCCTTTAGAGGGCTGGGCCTCAGGAGAATATGCCTGACAATTCTATCTTTTCTTTGAGTAATTTGATATATGCTTAAAAAAAAAAAAAGAATGACATTCTCTTTAAGCTAGACTATTATTGTTCGAATTATTCACTGCCTCTTCCTGAGATGACTGATTCTACACCTTTCCATTGATGACAGGCTTGACCTTGTGACCAGCCCCTCCTGAAATGTTTAAGACAGTCGTAGATGCCTGGGTCCTGGAGCGATAATACAATGGAGTACAGCCACAGCTAAGCCATGATGGACATAAAACCGGACGAAGAACTTGACCTGTTTGGTGCTAAGGCCCTGGGATTTTTGGGGCAGTGTTTACATCACCATATTTTAATCTAAGCTAAGAGTTTATTCCTTATTTAAGTTATATGGAGCAATAATATAGTTGCTTCTTCTTGGGGGAAATTCTGAAAAATAACATTCAATAGGCATGGTAGTATCTATTATGGAGAGTCTTTAAAGATATTTAAATAATTTCAAATTTCTCCTGAAAGCCATGGAGACTCTGAGGTTTAATAAACAAAGACAGTGTATCTTCCATTTGGAGACAGTTTGTAGAGTTGCTTGGGATATTGTGAGAAGTTGAGATAATTCTTATTACAATATTACCTATGAAACTTGAAAAGGCTGATTTAGGGTGGTGGCAATAGAAAAGAAGAAAGATCAGGTAGAAAAACAAAAACAGAATACCATTTATTCTCATTTGGCTTTATGCATTGGATAGACGTTTTAGCTCAATAATAATTGTGAAAATTTCCCAAACTGGATCTTTCAGATATAATGTCTACCATCTGGGGTGTTGTTTATAAAACATCTGGATAGTGATTAAATATCATAGTTTTCCAGCAAATGTCTGGCATAGTATATATATATACAACCTTGGAGTAGAATTATAATCAATTTCAAAGAAAAATGAAATTAATGCTTAGCATTATGAAGTTAAATGACTATAAATCTCATATTTTACTTTAACCCAGATGTGAATTTTATATATGTCTATATAATGATATCTAATCATCATATGCTTTGAGAAAAATTTTCCCTGAATCATTACTGGTTTTATCTTGACATAAAACTACAATCATGTTTTTTGTTTGTCTTTGTTTTTAATGCGTGTGTGTACGTGTGTGTGTGTGTGTGTGTGTGATTTTATTAGGAATTTGATTCAGTGCTTTGAATTGGTAACAGAGAGTCAAGCTTTAGAACCTGTATCTTGGTCATGATCCTTAATTTATTTCTTACCTCCCTCACTCTCTCCTTCCTTCCTTCCTTCCCTCCACAAATGTTAGTTAACAACTGAACACATGCCATGTATTATAGTAGGCAACAGGTATACAGCAATGAACAGAGCAAAGTCTCAGTCTTCTTTTGCGAGGAAGAAAAAAATACACATGCAAATATCTAATCTAATAAAAGACAAACATGCAAATTGACCATACCTTCGCTATGCCTTAAGCCATGCCCACCAGCCAATCAGAGCGACTATATGCAAATTAACCCAACCAAGATGGTGGCCAGCAGCCATGGAGCTGAAGCGAGCAGGAGGCTTGGTTGCTACAGTGATGGAGGAAGCCAAGCTTCCCGGCCTGGCTCTAAGCTCCACTCAAAGCAGCAAAGTTTCAATTATAGAAGGTAAATAAATCCCAGAGTGAAAGAAAAAAAGGAGAGGCTGGGAGCTTCCGTCACCGGAGGGCTTGGCCAGCCTGAAAATGGCCCTCAGTCCCTCATCAAGACTGGCCAGGCACCCCAGTGTGTACCCCCAACCCTAAAGGTGGTGTCGCCAGCCTGAAAACAGCCATCAGCCCCTCACCCAGGCTGGCCACACCTCCATGGGGTGAGGGTCCCCACTGGGGGGGGGGGGGCTTGACCAGCCTGCAAACAGCCATCAGCCACTCACTCAGGCTGGCCAGGCACCCCAGCGGGACCCCCACTCTGATCCGAGACACCCTTCAGGGCAAACCAGCCGGCCCCCACCCATGCACCAGGCCTCTATCCCATATAATAAAAGGGTAATATGCAAATTGATCCTAACAGCAGAACGACTGGGAATGACTGGTCACTATGACACACACTGACCACCAGGGGGCAGACGCTCAATGCAGGTGCTGCCCCCTGGTGGTCAGTGCGCTCCCACAGGGGGAGCTCTGCTCAGCCACAAGCCAGCCTGATGGCTGCCAGTACAGCGGTGGTGGTGGGAGCCTCTCCCGCCTCCTCAGCAGCACTAAGGATGTCTGACTGCAGCTTAGGCCTGCTCCCCGCTGGCAAGTGGACATCCCCTGAGGGTTCCGGGGCTGCCAGAGGGATGTCTGATTGCCAGCTTAGGCCCAATTCCCCAGGGAGCAGGCCTAAACCAGCAGGTGATCATCCCCCAAGGGGTCCCAGACTGCAAGAGGGCACAGGCCAGGCTGAGGGACACCCCAAGTGCACAAATTTTTGTGCACCGGGCCTCTAGTGTAACATAATGGCAGCTAATAAGTCCAAAAAAGAAAAATAAAGCTAAAGAGTAGGGGTAAGGTGACATTTTAGAGGAGACATTGAAGGAATTCCTCGCTGTATGTCATTTGAGCTAAGACTAGAATGAGGCAAGGAGGTGAGCCAAGCAAATACATGAGGGCAAATTGGTTCTGCAGAAGTAACAACTGGGCAAAGGGTGTGAGATCAGAGTATACTTCACCTAGTGGAGGAATCAAGGAAGCCCTTGTAGCTAGAGAGTGAGTGAGTGGGAGACTGGAAGAGGTGAAACCAGAGAGAACTAGGGGTTGAGATCACCAAGCAGCTTGGAGGAAGCAGCAAGGGCATGGATTTTTCTTCCAAGTGTGGTAAGAAACTGATAAAAGGTTCTGAGCAGGAGAATAACATTGACAGAGGTTTTAAAATGCTAGATGTGTGGAGCCAGAGCCAGATGCCTGTGTATGAATGCCTAGCCCCAAGTCAGGGTTCTTAATTACTCTGGGTCTCAGTTTCTTCATGTGTTTAGAGGAGGTAATTATAGTAACTCCATAGGGATGTTGTGAAGCTTTTTAAAAAGGTAATTCAAATAAAGCCCTTGCCTCCATGCCTGAAACATAGTAAATCTCAATGAATATACTTTATAGTTTTTGTGATTAGTATTGTTGCACAAGCCTCATTACTATTAACTGAGCCTATTGAAAGCCTCGAGAGGAAAGGAGAGAAGTGTTAAAGAATGTAGTAATTTAAAGCAAGGGGGAAATGGAGAAAGTGTTGGATTATATGATAGGAAGTAATCTCTCACTATTAAAATAATAATTAAAAATGAATGAGGTCAATGACCAAATTAAAAATTTGTGTGTGTTTGTTTTGTTTTGTTTTTGTCATTGTTAATCCTCACCCAAGGATTTTTCTCCCATTGATTTTTAGAGAGAGTGGAAGGAAGGGATGAGTGGAGGGAGGGAGAGAGGGAGAGAGAGAGAGACGGGGAGAGAGAGAGAGAGAGAGACAGACATTGATGTGAAAGATACACATCAATTGATTGCCTCACACACGCATCCTGAACTGGGCCAGGGATTGAACCTGCAACCTAAGAACATGCCCTTGACCAGGAATCAAACTGCGATGCTCTAATCATTGAGAAACATCTGCCACGGCAAAAAAAAAAAAAAAAAAAAAGCCTTATTTTTTTACTATATCCACAGATGTTTTGTACCTGATTTTAATTTTATTACTTTAGTTTATTTTTTATAAACTATAGTAGTGCAAAAATCAAGTAGAGTAATATATGATCTTTGACATAACTTTCATAACACATTTACTAGTCTTATCTAATTTACTGCAGAAGTGTTAAAAACAGGAATATGTGTGAAGCAATTAACCACAAATATGTGATTACTTGTCCTCACATGGTCCTGAAGTTAGAGGAGTGAGTGCTATTTCATTTAGATCTATTTCTCTCATTTTATTTGTTAAACTTTTTCTAAAATAAAGTTGATAATATATAGTCACTGTCAGTGAATTATGAAAATGGAAGTTTCTTTATAGCCACCTTTGATAAAGACAGATCTATTTATTGCATTTTTAGTTCAGATTCTAATGTTTATATTTAAAACTATAGATCAGCCAAGAGTAATAAATTTAGAGAATGTACACTAGCACTGAATAATTTAATAGGCTGAAAGCCTTTCCTCATTTTCCTATGAAGGCCAATTAAAAAAAAACCTGAAACCTCTTTAGCTCTTCTGTACATTATCATGATACTGTCTGGAGCCAAGTTGGACTGTTAGATTGTCCATATGAATTTTATATAAAATTAAAATATAAGTAGTTTCAAGTAGGATCATAATATTTTTAAATATTTGGATTTAATTATTAGGATTCAGGGCCAGTAGTGGACAGGGGGCTGGAGGAGGGTACAGATTAGAGGAGCAGAGGAATATGAAAGCCTACTTGCTAAAATTAGCTTGTAATCGGCGGAAAGAGGTTTTCATACCGAGTCATCTGGCCAGCCCATCATGCAGCCATTTTCCATGACCATTTGAGATGTTAGAAGAGCAGATCTCAGCCAAGGAACAGTTACTGACTTGCAGGAGCGCCGGCTTCAAATGGAAAGCACGTGGGGAAACAGACAATGTCTAATATTTAGCCAGAGTGTGTCATCATGTTCACCTATGAAAATGCCTCTCATTAGAGTATTACTGTAATTATTTTAAGTATTTATGTTATTAAGCATACCAAGAGAGAGCCATGTTTACTATTTCTTTCTGATTTACACATTGGAAAATAGGAAGCTCAAGTCGAACAATATATATACACACCTAGACTCACTCTATGTATGAATATGCATGCTTTTGCCAGGTTTTCTCTTTTAAGCCATAAGCAGGTGAAAGAATTCACAGTCGTATAAGGGTTCAAATCCAATTCCTTCCAACATCTGAAAGATGTCTTCTGTTGAAATCAGCCCAATTTTGTTTAAGGGAAAGTACAAAAAACAATGAATTGAAAGTTAATATTTGCTAGACTAATAGATACTTAGAAATATTTATCGGCATTTGATACATATTTACCAACATATGTGGATAAAGATTAAAAACTCCCTTTTTATTTTTAAAAATCAAATATTTTTATTTTCTTTCATCTTTTTTGAGGTATAATTGGCAAAACTAGGCTATTTAAAGTGTAAATCTGATGATTTGATATATGTATAGATTGCAAAAGGATTCCTCCCACCTAGTTCATTGGAAGACTATGAATAAGAAATTTCTATTTACATAAGATTCAGTACAACAGAAATGACTTCCTTCAGGGTTCCTGTTGCCGAATAACACTGAGGCCTTGGAGATGCTTGAGAACTAAACAGAAGGAAGAGGCATTGAAGCCTGGGTGCAGAGGTGAGAAGAGGGACCTTCCCGTTTTAAGAAGAAGGTTCTTTTTTTCTTTCTGAGGAAGCTTACAGGTTGAATTCCCCAGAAATCAAAGAGCTGTGAATATACCAAAGATGTACCATGGACACCCTTGTACACTGTATTCACCATTAAAAGATTCACTACTAGGAGAAGTCTATAGATCTCCTAGAAACACAATGCACTTTCTCATTTTCATATGGGAATAAAAATTATTCCTCTGCCTATCAGGATGCAGTGATGTTGCAGAAACTTACATTGAAGAGGACTGTGATTTGTTGGAACAAAGAAATCATATCATAATAAGTTGGACCAGTAACTAGCAGGTTTTGAAAATTTTGTTTATTAACAAGTCTTTATTGAGGCCATGAGGTGAGGCAGAGAAGCTTAGTGCCAGGAGTATTGACCAGCATATCTGGACATCCTTTAGTATTCTTTGATAATCCTTCTTGAGCAACAATAAAATATGTCTGTTACTTTTGTTAGGTGAACTTTGCTAGTTTTCCACTTGAGATTTTGCCATTGAATTGCAAGTACATTTTAAAAGTAACTTACAACGACTGATTTAGCAAGATTGATGTCTGACACCAAATATATTAAACCTATAATTGCCTCTGCATGCATCAAAACATACATCTCCTAGTCAAGATGAGGTTTATTTAGAAATTAACCTACTATTTTGTCATTAATATATGGCTTATCTTAAACCACAGGCTTTCCATACTAAAGCACTAAAACCTTTACTGAAATTTCTGTATGAAACTTTAAAAGCAAACCTATGTACCCACAAAAAAGATTAAGTAGAAACCACAAAATTTACTTGATCCTCCATGTCTTAACTTTATTACATTAGTTTGCTTCTCTATCTTCTCCCCCAACTGAATTCCTGTAAGCCATCAACCTCATCTTTTACGTTTTATTGATGTTTTCAGTTGTTGATGCCAATCCAATGAATTTTTTAAAGTTTATACGTATGTTTCTCTTCCTAGCAATGCTGTTAAATGGACCCGCTAAATTCTTTTATTCAAAGGAATGCATGCTCAATGACTATGCTCTCTTTATGGACTGAATTCTGAGAATATTGAAGTAGAGTAGAAAACATTAGTTTTATCAGTCTGATTTTATAGGTGACTTACTGAAACTTAGGCCAAAAATCCATTGCTTGAATGCCTTCTCTGAATAGGCCTAGAATTTGAGAAATGTATACTCAAAGTGAATATGTCATCTTTCAAATGTTACAATCAACATAGGAAATGGGCACAGAATTAGAAAATATAATGAAAAAATATACAGATATCTTATTATTTCCTTAAAATGTTTTTTCAAAATGCAAAAAATCCTTAATCTTTTGCTTGATGATTTTCTACCTCATTTCTAAATATGTTAAAAACTGTTAAAATCCCACACTGGTATCTTGAAGAAATTGAGAGTGTTGCCATATTAATTGGTATGTTGGGATATTAGTTTAATTGGTTAGAAAACCAACTTTTGGAACATTGCCTTCTGAGATTTAACAATTACTTTCAGTCCTAAACCTTTCATATGAGTATAGAAATGTTCTGTCTTGTCCTGAGTTGCTCACAGTTGCAAAACTGAGCAAATGTCCAATTAATTATTAGTGGAGATGGGACCAGGTTAAGAAATCATATTATATGCAAAGATAAAGTTACCGAAATTATCTGTGAAAAGTTAGACATTTATAGTATAATCGGATTTTAAACTTTGTAAAATGATTCACCTTAGAGTTTTACTAAAATACTAGAGGCCCGATGTACAAAATTCGTACAAGAGTAGGCCTTCCTGGCTGGGGAGGATTGGTTGGGGGTAAGAGATCAACCGAAGGACTTGCATTCATGCATGCATATAAGTATAACCAATGGACACAAGACACTGGGATGGGGGTGAGGGCATGTGCCGGGGGTAGGGGGGGCTGGGGGAAGGTCATTTGGGAAAAAAAGGAGACATATGTACTACTATTTGTGATGCTTTAAATAATTTTGAAAAAAAAAGTAAAAAAAAAAAATAAAGAGTAGGCCTTCCGTCCCCCGGCTGCCGGCACCAGCTTCCCTCTGGCACCTGGGACCCAGGCTTCCCTCGCAGCCCTGGTTTCATCTGGAAGGTCATCCAGAGGGACATCTGGCCTAATTAGCATGCTTCTATTATTATAGATAATGGTTTCTTAAATGTGCTTGAAGAATGATTCAACATGCCAAAATTTTAAAATAATACTAACTGAAGAAAGTATAATATCTATCCATTCATATTTATAAACACATCTACGAACACGTATGCTTTTCGAGTCAGGAGCTTAATTACTAATTAGATGGGTATTCAGGAAGTTATGTCAAAACACCTTTTTCCCACATCATGAGATTGCTATAGGCAGTAGCATCCTTCTCTGAGCACCTAACTTTTCATATTTTGTTATATATTTTGAATACACAAACCAATACACATATGTAATGTTTGAAATTAAATAGAAAAATATAAAAATCCATTTGATTTTAACATGATTTTGTTTTTCTTTAATAGTATATTACCTAGTTTACCAGTCCAAAACTGATACACATTCCTAGGCAGTGGGAAAGGAGGCAATCCAAATTATTTTGGTTCTTTAAAAAATGGATTGTTATGTATGTTTAGAACAACTGATCTACAGCATAAATATTTAACAATGTAATCTAAGGAAAATCCAGTCTTGGTTGAATATATTTTACATATCCTGTGGTAGCTAGCACTTATAGTTCTTTGGAGCTCCTTTCTATCTCACAGATTGGATGCTGCCCAACTCATGAATCACTGAATAAAGCCAATAAAATCCCTAAAATTAAAAAAAAAAAATCATATATTACCATGTATCTCAGTTGTGTGGTTTACCTCTTTTCTCTGTTTGGTCAATGAATTTAGGTCATTTGGTATAATTAGCTATGATAATATGATTTTATATTTTACTTTCACAAATTCAGAATATTTTCCTATTCACTTGGTGTTGCCATTTCTTTAAAAGTAAAAGCCATTCAACATCCAGTACCTTACCTTGCAGCTCTGGCAACACTGATCTACTCATTACTTCATACAATCCCATGTGGATTCTCCAGACTTCACGCTTTTATTTATTCAAAGCACTGTTCTTCCTGGGAAGGCCCTCACCAATATCTTTCAGATGTCTATTGCCTTCTCATTACTTCAGACTCAGCCTGCACATCTTAAATGCTCAGATTTCTGTGCTGCCCATTGAACGTCTCTGGTACAAGCATCATTTCCTAGTATCTATGTCTTTCTAGGGCCAATACAGTTCCAGGCACGGAATGAACCCCAAGTAAGTTCTTTCATTAAGTTATTGTGGCTTTAAATTCATGTTACCTTTTCTTGAAAGTGATACTGGGTTAACATTCACCTTTTCTATATTAGTAACATAGATTAATTCCTAAACAGAATGGTGGGCAGTTGTTGTTGTTGTTGTTTTAAATGAAGGTTTCTTGGGGGGGGGGGATTTTTTTCCCTATCATGATTTTTTTAGGTAGTCCATTTTTTGTCACATAGTTACTTTCCCACATAAGTCATTGATATCTAAGATGAGCTACTTTGGTTGAAGCTCTCAGCATTTGTGTTATTAAAAATTCAGAGTCTAGCCTCCCATTTATATGCTTACTAGTTAAGATTTAGATGTTTGCTTCAACTTCCCCTGGGACTAAGAATGATGCAGGAACTGAACTCAAAATGTGAGCTTCACTGCCCTCCAGATATTTCACTAATCCCTTTGTCTAACTGTACTCAACCAATGAAAACATTTTTTAAAAATAAACTAGTTGCAAAGATTAAAAATGGCAGCAGAGTAAGTGGATGCTGCACGGACACACTCCCAAGACCAAACTGGAATTACAACTAAAATACAGAAAAACTTCCTGAATGATCATCGGAAGACTCACTGGAGAGAACCCTGATAACCAAGAATGGAGAGTGGAGATTGAATAAAGACTGTGTGCCTCTTGCCCGGCTAAGTATCACCTTCTTTCTTTTCCCTCTCTTGTCTGAAGGAGAGCTCCCAGTGCCTGAAAGGAAGGTACTGAAGAGATCCTAGCAGCCCACCTGCTCACACAACCAGGGGCTTGTTCATTCTACCCCCAGGAGTAGGCCCTGAAGTGCTCCTTGGGTGCTCCTGAACGCTGCTCCCAGTTCCTTCCTTCACACACACACACACACACACACACACACACACACACACACACACACAGTAATGCATTCCTCTGAAAACTCTAGTCTCAAAGAGAAGGCAGTCAGCTGGAATCAGCAGTAGAACATACTTCTCCTGGCCCTGCAGGACATAATGGAGACTGAGCTGCTGGGAGATTACTGGCTGGGTGAGGAATAAAGACTTTTAATTGAAGTGAGCTTGTTTGCACTTTTCCTTGAGAAAAAAATCTTGGCCTGGATGACACCCAGCATAATATGTTTTATTTGGTGTAAATGCAAGTATTTCTTTTCTCGTTTTAATTTTCTCACTTCCTGAACATAGGGCTTTCTTTTTGAATATTTTTCATTCCAAGGTCATTGCCATGTTTGGCTTCAATTTGAAGAATAAAAAATTACATAAGAAAAAAGCTCTATTAAGTTAAATATATTATCGTGGCTATTGTTTGTATTACTTAAATAAGGAGAAGCCAAATAAAACTGTGTAATTCTATGAAAAAAATAAACTAATTGCATTATTTTTTAATTTCTAATAACTTAATATGGCTTGAAATTTTTAAAACATACACAAAAATAGATCCCAGTACAACTAACTGCTGGGTACATCCATTATTCATATTTAACCATTATCAATATTTTATCCTATTTGTTTCATTTGTGATTTTTCTTCCTTAGTTTTTGCTTAACTATTTTAAAGTAAATTCCAGACCTATGACATTTCACCCACCCATCCTTCAGTATGCATCTATGAGGACATTTTCTTATATAATCACAATGCCATTGTCAAACAACAAAAATATGTTACTTCTTAAGACTTCTGGTCAAGATAGCAAAGGAGGGCAATGCTGTGCTCACCTCCTCCCACAACAAAATATAAATTACAAATAAATTATAGAACAGTCACCAGGAGAACCACTTGAAGACTAGCTGAATGAAAATTCTATAATTAAAGATCTAAAGAAGGAGCCACATGGAGACTGGTAGGAGGGGCAGAGATACAAAACAGGCTGGTCCCACCCCTATCTGTGGCAGTTGGTAATCAGGAGGAATATCTCAGCTGCAGAGGTCTCCCCTGAGGAGTGAGGGGCCCCACAACATTTTTAATCCAATTAAAAAAATGGGCAGAGGCCCAGAATAGACATTTCTCCAAAGAGGATATACAGATGGCCAATAGACATATGAAAAGATGCTCAACATCAGTAATCATCAGAGAAATGCAAATTAAAACCTCATGAGATATCACCTCATGAGATGAGATATCAACTTATGCTTGTAAGAATAGCTATCATCAATAAATCAACAAACAATACATTGGTGAGGATGTAGAGAAAAGGGAACCTTTATGCATTGATGGTGAAATTGTAAAATGGTGCGGCCACTATGGAAAACAATATGGAGGTTCCTCAAAAATTTAAAACTAGAGCTATCATATGAACCAGCGATTCCACTTCTGGGAATTTATCTGAAGAAATTCAAAACACTAATTTGAAAAGATATATGCATCCCTATGTTCATTGCAGCATTGTTTGCAATAGCCAAGATATTGAAGCAACTTTGGTGTCCATCAATAGATAATTAGGTAAAAAATAAAAGGTACATATATACAGTGAAATATTACTGACCCATAAAAAAAACAATGGAATCTTACCCTGTGAGACAACATGAATGGGCCTAGAATGTATTATGCTAAGTGAAATAAGTCAGCCAGAGAATAACTAATACCATATGATTTCACTTATATGTGAATACTAAAAACAAAAGGAACTAACAAAACAAAAACAGACTCATAGAAGCAGAGAACAAACTGATGGTTGCCAGATGGGAGGAAGAATCGTGAGATAGCTGAAAATATGTATGGATTAAAATGTATAAGTTAGTTATTACAAAATAGTCATGGGATTTAAAGTTCAGCATAGGGAATATAATCAACAATATTGGAATAATTATTTATTGTGTCAGTTGGGTACTAGACTTACTTTGTAGTTATATAAGTGACTAACCACTATGCTGTATACCTGAAACTAATATAATGTTGAAGGTCAGCTGAAATTGAAATATTTTTTTTAAATTATAAAGAAAGATAATTTCTTGATATCAACATGTAATTCATGCTCTTATATCTGTAATTTTTAAAAGCAGTATCATTTATAATTGGTTTGTTTCTGTCAGGATGAAAACAATGTTCACACTTTGAGTGTCATATCTTTTTTAATCAAGAGTTGATGCCTTGCCCTAGCTCAGCAGTTCTCAACCTGTGGTTCGAGACCCCTTTGGGGGTCAAACGACCCTTTCACAGGGGATGCCTAAATACATCCTGCATATCAGATATTTACATTACGATTCATAACAGTAGCAAAATTACAGTTATGAAGTAGCAATGAAAATAATTTTATGGTTGAGGGTCGGTCACCACAACATGAGGAACTGTATTAAAGGGTCGCGGCATTAGGAAGGTTGAGAAGCACTGCCCTAGCTGGTTTGGTCCAGTGAAGCAGGGGTGGGCAAACTTTTTGACTCGAGGGCCACAATGGGTTCTTAAACTGGACCGGGGGGCCGGAACAAAAGCATGGATGGAGTGTTTGTGTGAACTAATATAAACTCAAAGTAAACATCATTACATAAAAGGGTACGGTCTTTTTTTTTTTTTAGTTTTATTCATTTCAAACGGGCCGGATCCAGCCCGCGGGTCTTAGTTTGCCCATGGCTGGAATAGAGTGTCAGTCTGGGAACTAAAGAGTCCCGGGTTCGATTCTGGTCAGGGCACATGCCCGGGTTGCAGGCTGGATCCCCAGTGTGGGGTGCGCAGGAGGTAGCCAATGAATGATTCTCTCTTATCATTGATGTTTCTATCTCTCTCTCCCTCTCCCTTCCTCTCTGAAATCAATAAAAATATATTTTTTTAAAAGAGTTGATGTCTCTCTCCTTTTATTTTCTTTTTCATGTTCTTGACTGTTCACAAAAGCCAAATAAGTTCCATTATTGAGTATCTGACATTTAGGTTTGTCTCTTAACTTTCTTTTGCTGTAGTTTAATTTGTTTCTCTATTCTTTATACATTCTATAAATAGAGGTTAATAATCCAGCCTTGATTAAATTTGAGTTTAGCTTTTGCTTTTGTTATGTTTTGGTCAAGAATATTTTAAAAATGATGCTCTATACTTCATGTTGTCTCACATAATCAGAACAGCAATATTCATTTGTTCCACTTTCAGCAATGCTAAGATTGATGAGAGGAATCAAGTGGTGGTAGACTCATTCCACCACTGTGAACTTCACCATCAATATTTCATCTAATGTTTTCATTCATTGATAATGACTGCCAAAATCAATTGTTTCATGAGAAGCTGAAAAATGGTGTTTTCTAGCCTTATTATTTTTTTCAGTGCATATATTTCCTTCAATAGCTTGGGCTGTTAGGTTACTCAGAAATACAATTCATAAAGTAAAGACAAGATAAATATTTAAATATTTCCTTTTGTCAATTTTCTGTTTAAGAGGGCAATACCCTGGTTGCTTCCAATTGTATCCTTGGTAGTTTTTTATTTTATTTTTTTCTTCCTATCCCCTATATAACATATTGGATACATGAATTTACATATATATATATGTATTTACATATATATATATATATATATATATATATATATATTCATATATATATATTCAACCTGGTAAAATCACTCACATTAATTATTCTTTTTCATGTACAAATTGTCTCAAATTTGGCCAAGAGATTCCCTGTGTGTTTGTTTCTGTTTCCCTAGGACAAATCCATTTATCTTTCCATGCTTTTTAATACAACTAGATAGACCAATGTCATCTTGTGTATTTTCTACCCCAGATATGGAATCATTCATTACTCCAAAGTGCTCTTGTATTTAAAGACCACAATCTGGGCACTGGATGTGCTCATAATTATTGTGCTATCATTACTTTAAGGAACTACTAAGAAATAAATATTGTCGAGAAAAAAATCAAGAGTTTATATTTATATTTCCAATTCCAATTTAATATTGCAGAATTTTCATTCAACATTTGAGTTTTACAATTTTATCCTTTTTCTCTTAAGTTAAATTTTATTTCTTAAAAACAAAATTACTTGTTTGCATTAATATGTAACATATTTAGTTTTAAAATTATGTCAACACAGCACTCTCAATTATGCTACTGAGTACAAGATTTCTTTGTAGTTCTACTTGTCTTAAGAATATTTTCCACCAAAACCGGTTTGGCTCAGTGGATAGAGCGTTGGCCTGCAGACTGAAAAGTCCCGGGTTCAATTCCGCTCAAGAGCATGTACCTGGGTTGCGGGCACATCTCCAGTAGGAGATGTGCAGGAGGCAGCTGATCGATGTTTCTCTCTCATCGATGTTTCTAACTCTCTATCTCTCTCCCTTCCTCTCTGTAAAAAATCAATAAAAATATATTTAAAAAAATAAAAAAAGAATATTTTCCACTAAGTCCTACAGTCAAAATAATATTCTAAAGTTGCTTAAAATAATTCTAATCTATGTGGTTTATTACAAATAATTTTGTAGGTTTGCTTTTAATTTTTAGATATCGTTTCCTATTATATTAGATTTTATTTTTAATGTTTGAAAATACTTATAAATGCAAAACTATATTAACAACTTGTTTTTTTATATTTTGCTTCTTTACTTGTCCCATTACCCTATTTCCTCTTACTCTCTATAAGTAACTATTTTTATTAATTTTTTTGTTTATGCTTTTGGTGTTTTTTTTTAAACTAAGCCCATATTATTTATACATAACTTCTTTCTGTCACCAAAGTTAGAATATTTCATATTCTACATCTTATTTTTTTCTATTAGAATATATAATGGAGATTATATCTGTGCATAAAGATCTTCACTCCTATACACTGTTGCATAGTATTTCCATGAGTTGATTTACAATAATTTGTTCACTTGTCTATTTCATACACATTTGGTTATTTCCAGTCTTCCACCTTTATAAAAACTGCCAGAATAAGATACCTGAACATAGTCTTTTCATATATTTTGCAGTATAACTTGCTGTAGATACTTAGATGGCTTTGCTAGGTCAAAAGACAGACAAATGACTCTTTTAAATACTGTCAAAATTCCTCAATAGAGTTGAGGTATTATATTTCCAAGAACAATGTTTTGACAGTGAAATGTACACTGCATGATAAACCAATGAATTGAAAGCCATGAGGGGGCTTACTCAAGCTTACTTTTATGGAGCTTTTGTTATTTTCATGGTAGTAGTATAAATATTATACCATTTTCACATGTTCTGAATTTTCTGGTAACTGCTTTGCTATTTGATTGAATAGGCAGATTTTAATTATGAAGCAATTTTCTAGAGATTTGATTTGAACGACATTTGGTTGTTTAAAAAGTTAATGCTCAAGAGTTAATTTTATTTATTAGAGGTCATTTTAAGTCTGTTTATTTTCCAGCTTCCATTCCGATGACTGGCTAAGCAAAAGCTCTTCCTATTACTTCAAAAGGTTTTATTATGGGTTGTATGTGATGGATGGTTTTACCCTCCCTGCTGTTTCTAAGGCATTAAACAAAGGTTGAAATTGAATCTTATTCCTTGAAATAAAACTCTATTTATTTTTTCATCACTCTGCTAAGAAGCAAAGATTTTTATGAATGATCCTAAAGGGAAAAATATTAATTTCCCTTCTAGCTTCTTTTTAATTTTTAGTTTCAATTTGCTCAGCATCTCTCACTGCAAAAAAATACATTCTGGCATATTATAAGTAGGAGACAGATTCTTTTGGGGATCATTTCTTGATAAGCTTTGAAAAGAAAATACTTTAATAGAAAACAAGAGGAATACACCCTAGTCAATTGAGTCTGATCTCATTCTGCTTCAGAGGGCTTTATTTTCTAATATTTCTTTCTGTTGTACCTATTAGAAAGAAGGCAAGGTGGGAAGCAATTAAGTATTTTTATTCTCTCTATAAAACCCTTATCTTGTGGCAAGCATGTTTCTTGAGGAAAAAGAAGAAAATCACCACCCATTTTCAGAGATAACAAGACAAAAACCTTAAGTCTGTTCTGTTCTTGCAGCTTCATTAGTGACGAGCAGTAAACCTGAACAGAGAGAAATGCACAGGAAGATGTTGATAATCAAAACTGCCTGAGTACAGGATGCGTTTTGACTGCATCCCTATTCAAAGACAAAATAAATGAGTTTACTATGTGGTTCAAAATTATCATTGTCATAGTTTGATATTAAGGATTAAGCCTAAGAAGAAAAAAGAGATAATTAAAACAGAATTATATATATATATACATCATGTATATATACATATGTATGTATATATAAATATACATATATTCACTAATTAAATAAAAGTGGTGCTTGAGATGACTAAAGCTCATTTATTTCTTACCTGCATGTGGTTTTGTTTCATATAATATTTCAGATTTTTTTAATCCTCACCTGAGGATATGTTTTCATTGACTTTTAGAGAGAGAGGAAGGAAGGGACAGGGAGAGGGAGGGAGGGAGGGAGGGAGGGAGGGAGAAAGAGAGAAAGAGAGAGAGAGAGAGAGAGAGAGAGAGAGAGAGAGAGAGAGAGAGAGAAATCAATTGGTTGCCTCCCTAGGCGCCCAGACCTGGGATGGCCCACAACCTAGTTATGTGCTCTGATCAGGATTGGTGTATGGAACAACACTCCAATCAACTCAATCACTTGGCCAGAGTTCTAATATTGCTTTAAAACAAATTGAGCACCTGCCCTTTAGAAGATGCTCAACTAAAAGTCTATACCTCTGTAAGCAATAGGATAGAGTATGTGTCATAAATTGAAACAGTATAAATACTGAGAATATCTATCATGGGAAGGAGCTAACCATCAATGATTAATACCAAACAGAAAATTATGCTATAACACACAATATTATTTATAAAAGGCAATTTATAGCACAAAGTAACTTAAGTATTAGGAAGGAGCAGCCTTTTAAAAAGATTTATTTGTAATTTATAGAAATGTAACTTTTTTTAGCCTAGTTTTTTGGTTACTTTATAATTTGTATATAAAAATACGTTTCTGTATTCCTTGTAAGTATTAATGTTTTTGTAGTTTTTTTATTAATAATAAATGTATTTCATTTCACTGCCTAAATTGATGAAACCATTAAATGTGCCTTTAAAAGAACACTAAAAGCTACAAGCAGTTATACAAACCCTGCCATTTTTCATTATTTTCTTCCTCTTTTTTTTTTTTTTAATTCTCTCATGGTTCTGGAGAATTGAAATCAGAACTCAAGATGTCCACAGGGCCATGGTCTCTCTAAAGGCTCTTGGGAAGGGTCCTTGTGTGCCTCTCTCTGGCTTCTGGAGGTTGCCTGCAATTCTTGGGATTATTTGGCTTTTAGATGCATCACTCACTCTAATTTCTGCCTCCCTAGTCTCAGGGCAGGCTCCATTTTTCTTTTTGATCATTGAACAGTGCACATGTATCAAAACTGACTTCCTCCAAAGCAACTTTCTGAGGCTGCGGGTGTTCGCACGCCCCATTCTCCAACTATATTTCCTTGACCTTGGCACTCGCACAGTTGACAGGTAAGAAAGCTACCAGTTGTGAGCATGTTAGGTTAAAGCTTCTGAACACAAAGGGACTGGACACCGAACTAAACTACTCAATAATCTTCATGTCTTCCTTGATAAATTAGTACCCCTACTGGAAAAACTTTACCTTGGGAATGAGGTTTATATCTAAGTCATTAATATATCCTGTGCTTCATTAAATCACAAAAGAAAGTCATTTTTGAATTCAGTTTCTGTTAAGTATTTGTCAGTCCATCTTCAAGAAAGCCATCTCTAACAGAGTTTTAAAGACAAGAGTAGCAAGATATCTCTCCACTATATGAGGGTTGTCAGATGCCTGGGTCACCTTGGGCCTATTTAACATGTATATTAGTATATAAATTTGCAATACAAGGAAGCCAAATCTAAGATGAGTTAATGCTTGTAAGAATCATTTTGTGACCTAGAAAGCATTATGTAAAACTCAGTTAATGCACAACTATTTTTTGTTATTATTTATTTTAAACCTTCACTTCTATCTTGTTTGGGTACACAGTTAAATTACTTGATCCTTTTTCAGTTTCCTTCTAATCTCTGATCAGCGGAACCCGAGGCAGCCTTAAGTCTAGGTCTAATTTGCCCCCACTACTGAGTACTCTGTTTGATGTTCTGAATATTAGTAGGCTTTTTCACCTTGGTTGTGAATATGAACTACTCCTGGCCCTGTGGAAACTAGGAATTGTTCCACCACTCCTTTATAATAGCCCTTTCCTCAGCTTTGGGTAATTCTCCACATGCCTGTCTGATCAGGACACTGCTGCACACTCAAGGGAGCCCTCTGTTTGTCTCCGGAGTGCTTTGCTATGTGGCTCTCTCGTCTCATCTTCTGCCCTGTGAGTTCCCTGCTTCGTCCTCTCGGAATGCTCAACTGGTTTTCTCAACCCAGGGAGACCAGCAGGCTCTGCTTGGTGTTTCCCATTCCTGCTTTGCAGCCCGGAAACTCTCTGAGGGCAATAGAAACTGGAATATTGTAGGGCTCGCCTCAATATGTTTCCCTTCATTCAAGGATCACTCTCTTATGCAGCCTGTGGTCCATGTATGTGAAGCATTGTTGAATATACATTATCTGTTTTTAATTTTTTTGTTTAAGATGATAGGGTAATCCAGACCCTGTTATCCCATTGTGACCAAAAGCAAAAGTCAGATTCCTATGAATGTTGAGTACAGTATATCTATGAAAATGTCCCTAGATGGACGAAGTTATCAGTATTTGTTTCATGATGTTTGCCTTGAGCGTCATAGGTAGAAATCTTCCCTCTTTGCAAAGTCACATACATATCACCCTCTATTTCTTCTGGCACTTCTATAATTCCATTTTTAATATAGCCTTTAAACTACTAGGAATTTTGTTGTAAATTCTGAGGTGGGCTAAGATTTTTATATATTTTTTTGTGATTACCTAGTTATTCTCAAACCCTTTTTGAATAATTCATTATTTTCTAACTGCTAAAAAAGTCATTTTTATTATTTAATGTATTTCCTACAATAACATTTAAGTCTCCTTCAGAACCCACAATTTTGATTCATTAATGAGTTTGTACATTTGATATCATTTATATGCCGTATTTATTATTACAGAATCATAATATACCTTAAGAGTTTTAGTCTGTACCAGTTATTTTTTTCTGGTAAAATTTATCAAATAACTTTTATATTTATTCTGTTTTATGAATTTTAGGTAACTTTGCCATTTTCCTTTATTGGTCAACCATTATTTGATATTTGGCATAGCAACTACATTGCAAAAATAAGTTCTGGAATTTTCATTCTTTCGCTATTCACTTTAACTATTAAATTGCCTAAAATATGGAATCTTTTTGTAGGATTAAATAAACTTGCCTGCAAAATTACCTGAGACTCTCCTGTTAAGAAAGTGGAAAAGATAAAAACACAGTCTTTTCTGTTTTTGTTTTTTTTTTTGCTTACTTGTTTTATAAAAATGTTTACAATACTGTCTAAGGTTATTTTTTTAATCTTTCCATCCCTTGTTAAGTTAATTTTGACAATTTGTATTTTTGTAGAAATTAATTTAGTTTATCCACATAAATGTATAATTATAGAATTGTAAAAATATTTCTCACATAATTAAAATATTTAAAATATATTTTGTTATATCCCCTTTTCTTATTTTTAATTTTTAAATATTTTCTTTTCTGTTTCTTTCTGAGGATGGATAGATTATTTTTATTAATTTCTGCATTGTATTTTGAGTTGAATTTTTAAATCAGCCCTATTTTTTTCTCTGTCTTTGAGATCATTTGTTACTCCATTATTTTCACAGGAATATGAGAGTTTATCCTTTTACTCATTACTGAATTTGAGGGTTTTTTCTCTTTTTCTTCTCCTTTTTACAAACTGTCTTTTTTCTTCTGCTTTCTTCTCTCTTTCTTTATGTTTTTTTTTTTTACATTTTATTTATAGATTTTAGAGAGAGAGAAAGGAACATTGATTTGTTGTCCCACTTATTTATGCATTCATTGGTTGATTCTTGCATGTGTCCTGACCAGGAATCGAACCTGCAACCTTTGCATAACGGGACAATGCTCTAACCAACTGAGCTACCTGATCAGAGCTTTCTTGCTTTTAAATATACTTTTTTTTTCATGCCATGAGTAACCAAATAGGCAATAACATTCCTCCTATTAAAACAATTATAAAATTAGACATCGTTTTATAGTTGTCAGACATTGGACAGAAAGACTAAATACTGGGAGAAAAAGAGCAAGTGGGGGAAGCCCAATGATAACCCTAGCTTATTGCATGAGGACTTGGCAGATCACAGCTCAGAAATGGAGAAGGCAAGCAGAGCAGGACAGACCAGCTGAGTTGAGGAGAAAGATTGAAGCATGGGCAAACTGAGGCAACTGAAATCAGAGGGGCAGAGGTAAGGGATCTAAACCGAAAAAAAGCTCCCCAGTAATCCTATCAGCTCATTCATTAAATTGATTATTTTCTCAGAGACTAGCTCCTGGATTTATCAATGCTACTAATTTCTGTATCCTTATTTTTTTATTTCATCTTCATCAAATACCCTACTTTTCTTAAATGTATTATATTATTTTAAATATCTTAGAGCCAATATTAATCCATTCATTTACTTTCATTTTATTTTCTGAGCTAATCAAATAATCAGATTATCAAATCAGATGCCCACAGATCAAAGTTCATGCTCAGGATCAAGTTTTATGAACAATTCAAGGCTATGTAGACTCCAAAGTAGTCTGGGACATTAAGGGTGATTTCTCAGACACTTTCGTCTCACATCAAACCTGCACTTTCTGGTCTAGAATAACAGATGAGGTCTCTAAATGGAGTTCATAAGTTACTTCACATAGCAAGAAGAGAATTTAAATTGAGTAAAATCTCTATTTTATACCCAGAGAGTTGTGTAGCTTTCTATGTATTTTTCCAGTGAGCACTATCTCCTGTTTCCATAGATTTTGTCTTTATTTACTCTAAGTAACCCTTTTAGTTAGTGATATTCTCCAAAGGGAATTTTATAGATAAGATTCTTCCTCCTTGCAAATAATATTAGTCAGTTTATACAATCTAGTTGACAAGGAGATTAGCCTGCCTTTCCCCCTACTTGGGTGTGAACCTCCCCTAAAGGGAATATATGAATCACAAACAAGCTTTAATTCTTTCCTCTCCATTCTCTATCCATCTATATATATAAAAGCCTAAGCAACCATTATGACCAAATGACTGGAATGGCCAGAAGGACTGGTATTCCAGTTGCTATGATGCACACTGACCACCAGGGGGCAGATAGTCAACCAGTCTGCCAGTCTCTATGACATGCTGTGACCACCAAGAGGAGACACTTTGACCAGTTGGTTAGCTTGCTGCTGGGGTCCGGCCGATCGGGACTGAGCAAGACAGGCCGGACATGCCCTGAAGCCCTCCTGTGATCCCTCTCCAGCTGGCCAAACTCCCACATCCCTCCCCAGCCCTGATTGTGCATCAGTAGGGTCCCTCAGCCTGGCCTGTGCCCTCTCACATTCCATGACCCCTTGGGGGATGTTGGAGAGCTGGTTTTGGCCCGATCCTGCAAGCCAGGTCAAGGGACCCCACTGGTGCACAAATTCATGCACCAGGCCTCTAGTATATTTTATTTATGCTCGTCATAATTAAAATTACATTAATATAACTAATAATTATAATTATCATATGACTATTCTATTTTCTAAATATTGTATTAATAAGAGTTTGTATTTTGCTTTGAGTAAAGACTTGTTAAAGTGCACTTTTAATTTTATTACCAATGTTAGGGGAAGAACAGAACATTGGGGACTAGCTATAGTTATAAGAAATACTAGAGGCCTGGTGCACGGATAATGCATCAGTGGGGGCCCTCAACCCAGCCTGTGGGTATCGGGCTGAAACTGGCTGACATCCCCCAAGGGGTCCAAGATTGCAAGAGGGCAGTTCTCAGGTGATGCACCCTGGAATCAGGCTCCCTCCTCTCTGGTTCCAGGTGTGTCACCCGAGAACCACAGCTGCCAGGTCACTGCAGCTCTTCAGCTCCTGCGTTAAGCGTCTGCCCGCTGGTGGTCAGTGTGCATCATAGCTACCAGTCATACAGTCAAAGGGTTGAATAATCGCTTAGGCTTTTATATAAATAGATTAGTCATGCTCTGTTAACCTTGATTGTTTTGTTCTAATAAAAGAAAGCACATTTTTACCTGGTCTAGGATCTGGGAGTCAACCTTACCCCTGGGGCTTGGGAGTCAATGTTGGACCTGGGAGTCAATCTTGGAATACATGTTAATTCTCATTGTAGAACTGCCTATTATCATGGAAAGATTAACAACCGCGTTGCCCAAACCATGGAGTCCCCACCCAGCCCAAATTGCCTACTTCTCCACACCTGTAATACCCATTGTGTATACCCATTCTTATTCCTTTTGCCTACTTCCCCATGTAATCTTTGTCCTACTCAATATAAGCAGCTGGTGCAGAGCGGATTTTGTGAATGACCTGCTGCTCTCCCATACTGCCGGCATTATTAGAATAAATGCTTGTATCTGATTCAACTCTGTTTCTTGATTGATTGGCTCAAGTAGTGACAGGCAGCCTGGACCCATTGGTTGTCCAGTTTCACCCCAAACCAACTGTAACCACATCTGTGGAGGTGGGACCAGACGTCTGTCCACATAGAGCTCATCCAATGAAACTGACAACTGAGGTTTCACAAACACCACTCCACATCCTGTCATGTGTCAATCTATTATTTTATTTTATTTGCTGAAAGCAGAGAAAAGCACATTAAAATCTCTCACTAATTTTGTTAGAGTCCATTTTTTTGTAGGTCATATGTTTTTCTCATTGAGTATTTCAGCAGTTATGTGATTTAGCAGCTATATCTTTGTTGTTGAGAAATCATTCATGCAGATTTTAATTGGTTTAATATTTTATTTTTAATCATAAATTTTACTTTGAGGAGAAAAATCAAATCCTCCTGTCTTTTAATTGCATGTGTGTGCTTTATATTTCTTCATTTCTTCCTCATAAAATTCCTGAATTATGTTTCTTTATACATCCTTTTTATAGGTAATATTTAAATGGATTAATTTTTAAATCCCATCTGCTTATTTTTTTTCTTCTTATAATTGAGGTTTTCAATTTGTAGTGATTATTGTATCAGATATACTTTTCATTTTTACTACTTCAACTAATTTGCTTTATGTTTTATTCTTACATTGCCTTATTGTTTCTGTAGTTTTCTACCTCTTGATGTTTGTATTATATATTTATTCATTTCACATTCTAGTGATTTGAAAAAAATAAATTTTCATAATAAGGAGGGTAATTATTAAGTTTTTAAATGTACATACCAATTGTGGTAATGGCAGACTATGTAATTTTGACTAAACTGCCTATAGAAAACACTTAGAAATACTGGACCAAATGTTAAAAAGTAAAATGAGGTGTCGGGAAAGTGACCAGACAGTGAATATCTGCAGCATTTGAGACCCTTTTCCCCTGGGGTCACCTCCTGGCCCCAGAAGAAGTGGCTGAGGGGCTGAGAAGAAGACAGTTTCAACAGACCTGAGGCTCCAGGAGATAAAATTAGAGCACAGTTCTCAATAGAAGGGTTGGTGCTGACAGGCTATCCACTAGGCATAAATGGAAAAAAGAAATGGGCTGGCTCTCTCAGGAACTAAGGACCAGCTTTATTTTAATAAGGACCCACTTGTGGAATTTCAATTCTATCTACATTTTAAATCCTACAAAGCATGCTTATTATTGCTATTTTATGTATTCAGTGTTCTTTTAGAATTATCAACTTAGCATTATTGCTTTGTATTCATTCTTGCACTTCCAAGTTCCTAGCAAGGATCATTTTTCTTCCGCCTGAGGTATATTTTCTTTGTCATAGATTTGTCGGTGGTTAATTCTCAACATTTCAGAGTGTCTGAAATGTCTTTGACCATCATTTTTATGAGGTATATTTGCAGGGCATGGACCTCTAGGTTGGCAACTATTTTCTATCAGCTACTTTGAAGTTGCAGTCTTATCATCTGCTTTCTAGTTCCTTTGGAGACATCAGCTAATAGGCTTATTATTTCTTCTTTTTACATATCAAGTCTTTTTTCTGGCCTCCTTAAAATTTTACCTTGTTCTTTGACCTTTGTCAGTTTTACTATGCTCAGCCTACGTGTTTTTCCTTTGTATTCATCTTTTTTTAATCCTCCCCCGAGGATAAAATTTTCCATTGATTTTAGAGAGAGCGGAAGAGAGAGGGGAAGACAGAGAGAAACATTGATGTGAGAGAAACACATCAATTGGTTGCCTCCTGCAGGTGCTCCAACCAGGGCTGGGGCAGGGGAGAAGCCTGCAACCAAGGTAGTGCCCTTGACCTGAATCAAACCCAGGACCCTTCGGTCCACAGGCTGACACTCTATGCACTGAGTCAAAACGGCTAGGGCCGCTTTGTATGTATCTTGCTTGGGGTTTGTAATGTTTCTTGGGTCCATGACTTGATTCTTTTGCTAATTAAGGAAAATAAACAGTTTTTATTTATTCAAATATTGCTCTCCCATTCTTTTTCTCCTATCTTTCTGGGATTCTAGCTACATATATGTTAGACATTTTCACCATGACGTATATGTTGTATCTTTAATGTATGTGTTGTCATGCTCCATTATGGCTATTTCTAAACAAGTATCTAATATTTCATATAAAAGTTTTAGAGATAAGTTGGGGGTTAGTATGATGTTCTTGTTTTGCAAAGAGGAATTCTATTTGTTCCTGGAAGATAGCAAGAAGTTCTAGAAAAGCAGTATCAGCCTCATGCAACCAGGAACTGAAATGAATCAACACTTGAACCAGGGGATAGGGTTGCAACCCGTGCTTTTAATATCAACACCATACTACCTTCCCTTTAAGGTTTGTTTCAGAAAGTGTTTTTCATTGATAGGATATTTTCTGAATCTTTGAATACTAGTATCTTTTTGTTCTCTTGATATGAGAACAACAACTTGTTTCCATCTCAAGTTCTTGGATTACTACTTTTGTCTCTCCCATCCTATACAGGTGCTCAGACATCAATCAAATGTTAAGAAAGAGAAGTCCTACGACAGCCTTTGTCTCTCACTCAACTTAAAAAGGAAGCCTGACTGGATGTTTGAGGTAATCTCTCATCCTCTCTCTGTCTCTCTTTTTAATTTCATAACTTCATTCAGGTGTGTAGATATGTCTAAGGGTCTAAGAGTACCTTTTGCTAAAATTTGTTTCTCAGAAAGAGTAAGCCATTTCTTTCTTTCAACTCAGAGTTCTACCAGGAATGAACATTTTTCTTCTTTCTTTGAATATTGCTCCTATTTCACTTATATCATTTCTTTCTATGTATTTAGGCACACCAATTACTCACAGGTGGTGTTTCCATATCCTGGCCTCCATATTGACCATCATTCTTTCATCACTTTCAATAATTTAAACTTTAATTGGCATCCTGGGAGATTTTCCCCAGGTTCATATGGTGAGATATATTTCTTGAAGTGGTAATTCTGCCATCTAATACTACTACTGTAAATATAAATATTACACTGTTGGATTAATGTATTCCATTACATTCTTTAATAAATTTATAACACTACAGAATAGCTTAGAAAAAAATGTAAGTTAATGCCCAAGCCCTACACTCCTCAGCCTTAATCTTGTTCTCCCTAAGTGTACACACTTTAATAGCTCTTGCCTCTTTTGTTTCCTTTAGTATTGAAATAATACACTAAAATCTGTATTTCATAGGTAGTATCTATTGACTTCTTTCTTTTTTTTGTTTGTTTGGTTTTTGCAGAATGAGGATATTGAAGCAACTGCTTTCTTTTTGCCAGTCCCCCCCACTTTCACCTTTTAAATTGTATCTGTATTTTTACATAGTCAGTGCTGATAATAGTTATGTACTTCTCCATACCCATAAACTCCGTGCTTTATCCACACATTGATGTTAAAAGTTAAAAATAATCAAGCAACATCAAATTAGTGTCAGTTTTAGGGGCGCATTCACATTTCCTTCCTCACAGAGCTTTCAGTTATTTCAAGTGCCCTTCTCGGTTTCTTCTATGTAGAGCCTTTTTTATATCTTTAAATTATTCCAGTACCTCAAACACTCCATGGAAACTGCCCAGGGAACGTGTATTTTTGTTCCCACTCTCCCTAAGCCTTTCGTGACCCTTGCCCAGTCTGCGCCGGTTGCCCAATAGGACCCAACTGTCTGCCATTGTGGGAAGGCTCCACTTTGTGCTTTTAATGTTAATGCTCTAGCTCCTGGTTCCTAACTCTTTCTAAGCTTATTTTATTTTATTTTATTTTATTTTATTTTATTTTATTATTTTTTTTTTTACTGGCTGAAACCTTCAAGAAATTCCCTAACATAGAGAATACGGAAAGTAAATTTCCCAAGTCATTTTCTGTCAAAGATACCTTTATTTTCCTTTCATATTTGATTTAAAGTCCGGCTATATATCAATTTGAAATATAAACACGCAGAGATAAGAATTATTTCAAGTGACTTTAGAACATAAAGTATATTCCTATAGGATAAATTCTATTCTATGTTTATATTATTAGTAGTATTTATATACTAAATTTCATTTTGCAGTCCAATAGTTAGTATTTATATTGTAATTTTAAAATATATTTTATGTAGAGTATAGAAAAATGCTGGTTACATATCATATTACTGACTTTAGGAGCCAAAGTTTTAGCATAAAAAATAGATAAGAGGATAAATTTTTTAAAAATACTGTAGTGTTACATGTGAATTGGAAATATCAGTATGGGCTCCGGGTTATATTGTCTTATTTTAAAATCTATATAATTTCTAGCTTGTCCATGAAAAATTCTAGAATCAGTGACAACCCATTAGCAATGAGTAACCTGGCACCCAGGACTCCTTGGAGGAATAGTTGATTCCAAGTCTAAAGCTGGAAAAATGTAGGATTAGGCTGGGGTATCTTATGCCAGAAAGCAAGGAAAATTTCAAGAATCATAGGTGAATGCAACGAACAAATAACAACATCAAACAGGATACAACTTCAAAGGTCCCCTTTGGTCAAAGGAAGAACAACCAATAATCTGATGAATAAGACTAATTAAATCAGGTTGACTATATAAAAATCTATGACATCAAAATTATACTTAAAAAAGAGACAGGGGAAAAATGCCTTATTGGATATCACCAAAATTAAGTATGGCAACAACTCTGAAAACTGGTTATTATAAAGAAGAACATTACCCTGCCTGTCAGGTGTTCACTCTGTTTCAAGGTAGTCAAATACCTCTAGTTGACAAGGAAAAATTCTCCTTTGTTGAAAAATTCTAGCTAGAAATGTGGTAGGAATAACAGAAGAGGAACACTTTGTTTCTTAGGTTCTACTGAAATAAATAATGGATCCAGGCAATGATCATAATTTAATAAAAATAGTAGATGAAAGATTATGAGATATTTCATAATCATAGGATTAGCTTTCCAGGACCTATATCCACTGACTATTATTAGCATCACTAAAGATGGACCAAGAAGTCATTGTGGTCCTGAAATATGATGCAACATGACACAGAGCATTAACTGCTAAGTGCAAAACAAAGAAATAAAATAAAAATCTAAGCAAGATTCACAACTAACTTGCATTTATAGGAGTCTATATAATCAGTTAAATGGCACTGAAAAAAACACACAAATAAATCCAAAATGTGGAATATTTTTTAGAAGCCTTAATTAAATTTTGGTAAAAATTCAATAGCATGAGGGTAAAAAGGGAGAAGTGGGTGGGCTACAGAGAAAATAAAAGAGATTCGAGAGACATAAAGAACAAATGTAATAAGTGGGGATTATATGAATCTTAATTCAAACAAACCAACTATTACTGGATTTTTTTAGATAATCATGGAAATTTGATTATAGACTGAATATTAATTGACACTAAATAAGTATTTATTTTGTTAGGTATGACAATCACAGTATAGTTTGTAAGAAAATGTGTATATTTTTAAAAGTATATATTGATATATGTAAAAGTGAAATGACCTTTATTTATTTATTTATTTTAAGCAAAGGAAAAATACAAAACAGAGATAGATAAAGCAAATATTCTAAGACCCTGATAACTGTATTTAAAACACAGATATTTTTTGTGATTTCTTCTGTGCATTCTAAATACTAAACTTTAATATTCAATTTTGTCTTGTACTATTTCTAAGCTTTAATGTTTAACATTTAACTCTAATGTGTGTGTGTGTGTGTGTGTGTGTTTGTGTGGCTGTGTGTCTCTGTGTATAAGAGGGTGAGCAATGTTAAGGGAAGATGGAAATTCATGAATTTGATTTAATTCAACCAATATTTATTAAGCACCTAATCTTGGAATATGAAGATGAATATGATACAGTAGAAATAATATCAGTAAATAGAAGTAAATGATTAACCTCTGTCAGAAAGGAATAAGAAATAGCTTCATACAGAATTTATCATTTGAGCTGGGACTTTAAGAATGAATAACAGGTTGTCAGAAGGTGACTGAAAAATTCCTCACAGAGGAAACACAGGGGAAAGGTACAGATTCGTGGAACGAAATCTTAAGGTTTGGGCAACTGCTGTTAACTCTGCTGGTAGACAAATGCAAGAGGGAAAATGAAGTAGTGATGCAGGCCCTAGCCCTGCTTCTCATATCAGAAGAGAGAAAGTAATGCAAGAACTGAAAGAGGGAAACAATTATTCTGGTAACAATGAGGAAGGCAGAGAAAAAAAGTGCTAGGTAACTAAAATACTAGTAGCCTCAGCCAAAACTAATGTGAACCTGAACTATTAGTGACAATGAAAATTAACAGTATGGATTTAAGAACTATTTAATAATTGACTAGAGGAGAAAGGAGAGAGAATGACTTTATAACCACACCTTTGGCATTATTTTTATACCGTATTCCTCGGAAGTGCCTTGGATTTGGTCTTCCAAGTTGATTATTTATATCACTTGCCATCTAAAGAGGCTAGTAGTATTCTATAGCAGGAGACATATATAAATGGATGACTAGAATAAAATAGAGACTAAAAAGACACCCACAAAAATTTAGTCACTTTACTTGTGAAAAAATTTCACTCTAGAACATTAGTGAAATTATGGTTTGAACAATAATTTCACTATTGCTTGCTCAATGGATATCATGTATTTTAGGCTGAACATACACAAACACACAAATATATAAACATACACACACAAACCAAAACACACACACAAGTACCAACCATACAGAAAAAGATTGATAAATTGGACCTCAATAAAATTGTAACTTTCATTAACCATAAAACACAGAGAGTGAAAAGGTAAGTAGAAAGTAGAAAATATTTCTAATACAAATAACAGAAAAAGGACTCATTCAGAATACGGAAAGAACTATAAAGCAATAACAACACACAACCAAACAACAAAATGGCCGAGAGACTTGGACAGCCAACATCACACAAAAAGTAAAGGCCGTACCAAGTGTTTCATAAACATATGTAAAAGTGCTTTCACTGATTAATCATCTTAGTAAATCCAAGTTAATACCACAGTAGAAAATTATTACACAAGCACCAGAATAGACACAAAAACAAATAAACTGCTAATATTAAGCATTGGCAAGGATTTGGGGAACTAGAACCCTCACATATAGAGGAAGCATAAATTTGAGCAACCATTTTTGAAAACCATTTGTTAATATCTACTGAAACTTAAAACATGCATGCCCTATGACCTAGAAATCTCAATTCTAAATGTTTACTTGAAAGATAAGCACGTATATGTTCACAAAAAGAATGCTCACAGCAACAACACTAACAAAGTCAAAATTTGAGAACAATGAAAATGAGCTGAATAAAATGGATAAATTGTGATGTATTTATATAATAGAATACTACATAGTAACATGAGAAAATAGTTTCATGTAGCATGGATAAATTTCAGAAATATAAAATTCCACATAAATAAAATAAGCTGAAACGAAAGAATGCACTCTGTATGATTGCATTTGCATCAGGTTCAAAAATATAAAAAGACTCAATAGTGAGAGGTGTCAAGATATTGGTTACCAGTGTGAAAGCTATAATTAGAAGGACCACAGATTTCTAGGATGCTGGAAATGTTGTTTCTTAATCTGTGTGCTCGTTAAATGGTCTATTCACTTTATAAAAATTTACCAAGATATATACATGTATAACTTGTACACTATTTTTATGTATATATACTTCATTAAAAATTTATTTATAAATTAACTAGAGGCCTGGTGCACAAATTTGTGCACAGGTGGTGTCCAGCTGGCCTGCCCTGATCGGAGCCAATTGGGAGGAAAGAAATGCAGGAGGTTGGCCATTGACTCCGCCTCTGATTGGGGTGATGAGGATCAATCAGGGGCAGGGCCAGCCAGGGGGAGGGGCTGCAGGCGATTGGGCAGCTGACTCCCTGGTCGAACTCCCGGTCGAGGGAACAATTTGTATATTCACCTTTAATTATATAGGATCAGAATTAGTTTAACTCAGAATCTTATAACAAAAAATCAATGGATTATTTGAGAAAAATAGAGTCAATGCATTAAATGAACTATATACAGTTTTTACTCACCAACTAACTCACTAACCAAGTGCATCCTATCTTGAATGAAAGTATATATAATTACTAATGTAAACATACTTATATTATAGCTATACACTGACTTATAGGCAACATGTAATAAATATTATACATCTTTAATATTTTTTATTGATTTTAGGGACAGGGGAAGGAAGAGAGATAGAGAGATAGAAACATCAATAACCAGTGGACATAAGACATGGGGGGATAGGGGAGGCTAGGGGACTGTCTAGGGTGGGGGGATAAAATGGACACATATGTAATACCCTTTGTAATACTTTAAGGAATAAAAAAAAAAAAAGAAACATCAATGAGAGAGAAACATCAATTGGCTGCCTCCTGCACAACCCCTCCTGGGGATCCAACCCCCAACCCTTGGGCATGTGCCCTGACCAGGAATTGAACCTGTGACCTCTTGGTTCATAGGTTGACCCTCAGCCACTGAGCCACCCAACCAGGCCACTACCCATCTTTTGAAGTCCACTTCAAGTCAGTACTTCTATTATGAAGCTTTTTAGCTGTTTCAAACACGTACATCTTTTCCCAAGCTTCCCCAGAACTTATCAATTATATAAGTAATAGCAAAACTTTATACATTCCTTAGACATTTCATATATGCTAGTCTTATCTCCCAGGCTACACATTCCTGAATGCACAACAATATGATTATGTATTTGATGTATAATCCAAAATACTTAACAAATCAATGCGTAAACTATTTTAGATGGGTGTCATTGACAGTGTGATTTAGATATAACACAATGGTATCAAATGCTATTGAAGCACACAGAAACACACACTCACATGCCAATCTGAAAATACACTGTTCTTTCTGGGGTTTTTATTTTTTTTTTGAGGGGGGGGGTAGGGGGGATAAGGCATTGTGAGTCAATGTAGCCTCCCACTAGAGAAGTACCATGAAATAGCTGTTTCACTTGGTCTCCTGGTAGCCAAGCCAAGTGTCCAAAATGCAGGCTGCAATGAAGCAAGGACAGAGAATCCTTTCCAGCACTGACAAGTGTCAGCATTCCCACAGGCAGTGGTGGTGGTGGAGAGGCCCCTGTGGAATGAGTTGGTGATGATTTGTATTGCTGAATGGTGGATTCCTGACCTTTTATTTCTAAGTTGCCTAGGGAATCTGTGACTCAGCTGGTATCCTTTCAAACATTCCTCTTCTATTTAGTTTAGGATCTTTTCCTTGTGATTGCAAATAAAAACTCTTAGAATATATTTGTATGCGTGTATGTATAACAGTATGTGTGTGTAGACATGTACACATACACTCACATATATACCCACACATCCAAAAAACACATTTCCAAAAACAAATGCATGTGTGGGTATGTGTGTGTGTATTCCACGTCAATGCCACATAGTTTATATCTTTAGCAACTAAAAAGTAGAGGCTATAAATGATTTTTACTTCCATAACCATTTGTACAAAGTAGTTCTTACTCTGTTGTTTACTAAATAGACTTCATTGCTTTTCATTTGCTTATTTAATAAAATTGTTCTTAGCTCATTGTTGAAAATGAGTCGTTTTTAGAATGACTTTTTCCCATATTTACAATGTATAAATACTTATCTATAACTTCTTAACAACTTTGTTTTTATTTTTTTTTATTTTATTCATTCCCTACAAGATGTATGGTATGAAGAAAAAATATCTAACTATATTTTCCTAAGTGATCACTCAGTTGTTTGACACTAGTTATTCAATACTTTTTCTGTTTCTAATTGATTTGAATTGCCATCTTTATAAAGTATATTAAATTTATATGCATATCTAGACTTCCTCATGGATATTTCCCCCCAATTTCATTAGTCTTTAAGTTTATTTCTGTACTAATTTGTCCCTATTTAATTATTGCAACTTCATGATTTGATTTACTTGCTAGTTGAGCAGATGGTATCTTATTTTCACTGAAATAGGCTCTTTTGTATCAGTAATTTGTATCTACTTCCTCATTCTATTTTTTTTAATTTATCTTCTTTTTTTCCAATTATCTTTGTAAGAGCTTTATCTATAGCATTGTTCTTCTTAAATAACCAGTTCTTGAATTTATTCATCAATCTTACAGTTTTTCTATTTACTAATTCATGGTGTATTTGAGTATATTTTTATTTAAATAACAAATATCTGTTACAACCAATCCTATTAACTCTCAGCTCTTTGGGGATGGTTTTAATTTGTTCAACATTAAATATGTTCTTTTATTTGATTGATGCTAAATTCATCTCATTAATTGTCTTCCCCAAAATTCAACGAGGCACGTTTCCTATTCCTTCATGGCCAGTTTTACATGTCACAGGAAAGCCATCCTGCCTTTCTTAGGTGAAATCCATTTACTACAATCATTTGTTCTTACAGCTATAATATTGTTCTTAATCTAGATTTTAAAACATTGATCTAACTCCTCTCTCCTGGTAGACTAAATTTATTGGAAACAGGATCCAACTTCCAAAACAACACAGTAGTCAACAAAGTGTATTTTATGAACCATTGACAAGCATATATTAATCTTTCATTTTATTTTACTTAGTCCTCTATCTTTAGATGCAAACGAGATACCACTATAAAATTAGGAATATGTTATCAGTGAGTTAAAATGTCAAATTAATGAGATCCAAGAGGAAAGACTGAGTAAGATTTTAGAGGCAAGGGAGCACATATATTTAAAAATATAAGACATAAATTTAGTCCAGGCTCTTTCAATCACCAAAGCAAAAATTGAAGAATTTCCATGAAAAGGGTATCTAGTGTATTTAGTATATGCTGCATTGTACATGAAAATGGACATGCGCTTAAGTTGAAATTCTTGATGTTGAGGGTCTGACATAGCAAGGTAGAGCATTAAGGTGTGTACCTTATGAAAAGAAAAAAAACAAAGAAACAAGTGGCTCTATAATACAAATAAGTGGGCTAAAGCAACAAAGAGAGTAAAACATTATTGGCCAGCATAGTGGGAAACATATATCCTGAGTCATATGAGTACAGTTTCACATGGATCTCTAGGGGTTAGATCTCAGATAAGTTTAATGTCATAGTAACAATATTCAAGCTAGGAGGAATAGTACGAGTCCTGTTAAGAATAGCCTTATAAGAATGGGTAAATCAAGAACTGAGGCTGTGACATAGGCAAAATAAACAAAGCTATAATACCATCTCTTTCTTTCTTTCTCATTCCAGGCATTCTATTTGAATATGGAATGAAAGTAGTATTGTTACAGGTTTAACCTATATGTTATGAGGCATGTCATGATGCTGCATTCATTGGGAAATCCCCAGCTCAATAGAAAGACAGGATTGAAGCATTCCCAGATTTCAAGAGAACCCTTCCAGGGACTGCTTATTCCTGACTGAGAAATAGATGTAAAGCTCACATACTTTTGTGATTCTGATTTGTCAACCTTATAATCAACACATCATACTTTTTCCAATGAGAAGTATTGGGTGGATCTAAACAATTAAGTTACCACTACATGCAAGAATAGTTTCTTATCAAAATGGGTATAACTTAATTGTATTCAACAAAAGGCCATAAAGCATTAAAAGAAATAATCTAGTATACAAAGGTTTCATTCAGCTGCAATGGCATGAATTCAAACAGACTTGGAGGTGTTTAAAACCCAGACTTAACATGGTCAGTAATGTTGGCATGGCAATGCTTTGAGTGTAGTCAATGAAGGCCCTTCAGCAATGCAAACACAGATAATGAGATACTAAATCTGAATTACAGGCTTCTGCCTGAGTATACTGGTTTTGCATTCTTAAATGAAGTATCTTCATTGTTTGCTTCTTCTTCATGGGATGTTAAACATTCAGAACAATTTATGAAGCCATAAACCTGCAAGATTTCTTTTCCAGCTCAAGCTAAGTCAAGGCGATCTTTATTTTTACTTGTCTAGCTCACACTACTAAAATCAGCTTATCACTGACTGAAGTGACCATAGTTATTCCCTCTGGGGTACTGTTATAATGATCCTTTTTATTTTTATTTCCTACTTTACTGTTTTTGCTAAGATCAATATTTGAGGCTTCATTAAATTGACAACTAAATCTAAAACCAGTTTGCTATCGTTCAAAATGCAAATGATTATTTGCTGCTCTTAGATCTAAAAAAACAAAAAGGAAACATGCCAAGGATACTATACACATATATGTTTATTTTGAATATTTTTACGCAGCAGGTTTCTTTATACTTCTGTAGATGTCTTTTATTTGAATATAAATTGGAATATATATTCTTTGATTTAGCTTGCTACCATTATTTTTGTAAAAAGTAAAAAGCAAATAAAATTGGAAAGGAGTCAATACTGATGATATCTGAACTATGTTTTTACAGTCATGCTCATCTCCTGAATTTGTTTCTCAGTTTCCCTGCCATCGTGTGAATTTGAAAAGGAATCTGGAGATACAAGGTGAGAATTTGCCTTATTTTTCACCACACAGCTCGGTTCTGTCATTTTCTACATTAATAGGATTTTTTGACTGAATGACCTTGTTAATACAGCAATATGTTTTCTGCTATATATCATCAGTAACAATCTTCTAAATAAGAAAAACTACCATTAAAAAAGTCACGCTTGACTTCACTCCATTTTTTTTCTCTTCCTTTAGCAAAAGCAAACAACTTCCATTATATCTTAATGCAACAACTACCATTTTTTAAAAAGCTACTGTGAGTGTTGAAAATCCAACATGTTGAAACACAAGGCTAAAAGCCTGCTGTCCGACGGCACAATCTGATGGAGACATCTGGATCTTTGGCAAAAATGTTAATTTTCTTTAAAAAGTAGTCATAATGTGGGGAAAATATTTTCTACTAGACATAAAGAAATAGAGTTAGGAGACCTCTAAAACATGTCTAAAAATTACTACAAAAAATGAGTTCTATTAAGACGGCTAAAAGTCATTTTATTTCTTTTTTGAGATCTTTGAACCCATGGCATGTTACGTCAGTTTCTGTTAATCCTATACCACCTCGGTCAATTTTGGCTCCATAATTGAGTATTAGAAAGAGGGCCTGCCTCTTACTCAAAAACAGTGTGCTAAAACCAGAAAAGAACACATTTTGCTAATGGGTGACTAAGAATCCCAGTAATTTGTCTCATCGGCTGCTAGGGACTCCTGGTCTTCAAGAGTTAATAACCTTCATTGGGAATATTCAACGCATGTTTCCCGTAATGATCTCTCCTTTTCCCATCCTTTACCAGCTTCACCATCAGATCTGGGCTCTCTGGAAACTCCCCACAAAAATATTCTCCTTTCAATACCACTCCTTTAGGTAATTCATTACTTTCAGGACCCTTATTCAATTCTCTATTCCAAAGGTTCTTTACCTTCACTAGCATCCTTAAACCAGGCTTACTTCCAGCTCCCATTCCTTTCACGCAGCCTTTTCCTTCCTGTCATCCTTTCTTCTCCACCCTATGTTGACCCTTATATGGCTTTTCAGTTTAAGTTTGCACAGTATTCCTTTGTCCTTACAGCACCTGTTCCAAAATCCCAGAAGGGTGGATAGCAATTCATAGGAACAGCAAAGCCTAAATGTAATTTAGCCTAAAACAGACTAATGGACAAGATATCCATCTGATAAAAGCTTTCAAAATTTGTCTCAGAAGATTTAAGCTCAATTTACTTTTTTTTTATTGTTCCTTTGAGGTTGGTCTCACGTGTCTCAGTGTAATTAATGACCATGAGGCTCACATAGATCCCTTCTGCATTATGAGACTGTAGGAATCATGCTGTAATGTATTCTTCTGGTAGGGCTGCCATCACAATGTGCCACAAACTGGATGGCTTAAACAACAGAAATTTATTGCCTCACATTCTGAAAGCTAGAAGCCTGAACTTGAGGTGTCAGGAGGGTTGATTCTGTCTGAAAGCTGTGAGGAAAGGACATGCCCCAGGCCTTTCTCTCTGGCTTCTGGATGACTTGTGTTCTCTCTCTGTCTCTTCACATCATCTTCTTTCTGTGTGTTTCTGTCATGGACTGAATTGGGATCCTCCAAAATTCAAATGTTGAAGCTCTAACCCACAATGCAACTGTATTTGGAGATAGGCCCTATAATTAAGGTTATTAAGGTTAAAAGAGGTCATAATCGAATAGAACAGGTTTCTTATAAGATGAGCAAGAGATCTCTGTTTTTCTCTGCATGTGTACAGAAGAAAAGCCATATAAGGACACAGTGAGAAGATGACCATCTACAGGCCAATAAATGGCCTCTCCACACACCATCCCTGAGGAAACTTGATCTTGAACTCTAACCTCCAGAATTCTGAGAAATAAATTCTGTTGTTTAAGTCACTCAGTCTGGTATTTTATTACAACAGCCCAAGCAGAATAGCGTACATATTCCCCCCCTTTTTTTTTATAGGGAAACCAGTCATATTGGATTAGAGCCACCCTAATGACTCCATTTTAACACCAAAGAGTCTATCTTCAAATTATGTCACTTTCTGGGGGTTAGGAATCCAACATTTTTCTGAGGGCCGGGGGGGGGGGGGGGGGGGGGGGCGGGGGCACAATTCAACCTATAGCACACACCAAACCTGGAGCATAACACTCACTGTTTAAGGAATCCTCTATTTGGAAAATGTCTAACTATTTACATTGATTTATTAGACTACTAAAAAGATCCCTGGTTATTGACCAGGTTTATATCCTATATAATAAAAGCCTAATATGCTAAGTGTCCAGTTGACCAGTCAGCATTCAACCAATCAAAACATAATATGCTTGCCCTAACCAGTTTGGCTCAGTGGATAGAGCATCGACCTGTGGACTCAAGGGTCCCAGGTTCGATTCCGGTCAAGGGCATGTACCTTGGTTGTGGGCACATACCCAGTGGGGAGTGTGCAGGAGGCAGCTGATTGATGTTTCTCTCTCATTGATGTTTCTAACTCTCTATCCCTCTCCCTTCCTCTCTGTAAAAAATCAATAAAATATATATTAAAAAAACGTAAAATGCTAATGATATGCTAAGGACGCTCAACTGCTTGCTATGATGTGCGCTGACCACCAGGGGGCAGACGCTCCTACCCGTAGGTTAGCTTACTGCTGGGGTCTGGCAGATTGGGACTGAGTGAGATAGGTCAGACACGCCCTGGAGCCCTCCTGCAGTCCCTCCCCTTGCTGGCCAACCTTCCACATCTCTCTCTGGCCCCAATTGTGCAGGTCCCTTGGCCTGACCTGTGTCCTCTCATAATCTGGAACCCTTTAGGGGATGTCAGAGAGCCGGTTTCAGCCTGATCCCGCAGGCCAGACTGAGGTACCCCACTGGTGCACGAATTCATGCACCAGGCTTCTAGTGAAATAATAATTGACCTAGTTCCTATGAAAAAAAACATTAGCAAAAGCCTAATTAGTAGAGTTATTTGAAAAACTGTATTAGCAATACCAGTACATGACACAATTCTTCTGATTTCACAGAAAGTGTCAATACTGTAGAGTGAGGTAATAAACACCATCCAAACTTCAAACATAGAGGTTGATGACTACGTTGTAGAGGAATGAATGGATGAATCTCATGGGTAATGGGAAAGCCCCTTCCTTGTGAACAGGGGATGAGCCCAAACCCAGCTAACACTGCCAGGATAGCACCTGGCAGTTCCTGCTGAAAGAACAGTGGGCGTCTCCTCCCCATAACCCAAAACAAAGGACTTTGCTCTTAGTGCATCTATCCTGACTCCTGCCAATTCCTTATTATGTTCTCAATTCATCTTACACAACATTGTTTGCACAACTTACTTCATAGAACACGGATTCTCTGTGGGAGTGCTATCATTCCCAAGGGGGGGGGGGAGGTAAAAAAAAAAGTCTTTCTCTTTTTATTTATAAAACATCAATATATGCTTAGTACAAAAACCAGTATATCGATGGTATTAAAATTTCTTTGGGAGTGAGACAGTGATTAGAAAAAAATGCCTACAAAAAAAAATTGCTTCAGGAGGTGATAAAAAAAGGTTGAAAAATACTGAAATACAGTATTGACATATCCCCTATCCACGGTTCCTTTTAAACATCAAACATCAAATTCCAACCCCCAAACACTGGCTCCCTCCCTCACTCCCCTTGCCTAACCTATATCCTGATCTGGTAACCTTTTCCCTCACTTATTTTACTTTATTAAAGATAAACATTATAAAGGAATTCTACATTGAATGCCTTTAAGTGCAAGTTCACTTAATGTATTTAAATGTTTGTCTACACATGATTAATGACAGATGGCAGAATAAACAGAGGACAAACATAAGAATCACAAGTCTTAGGACATACCTTCAATGGAAGATGAATTTAAGAAGAAAATGATGTAGTCCTATTTCAATATTAGGAAAATAAAACAAATTTTTTTATGTAAAGGTATTTTTTGTAACTTTTTGTTGATTTTCTTAGCTCATATTGTTTAAACATATTTACTAGGTATTATTGTACATATTAAGACAATATTGTACATATTAAACAATATTGTAAATTTTTTTAAATTACTTCAATGATAGTTGTGATATATCCACAGAAAAGCAAATTGACATAAAAGGGCAAGGTCATTCCAAGTGTTTATTCAGTGTTCTGAGATATTCCGTGGTTAAAACAACTTTCATCTGCTAGGATCTATTTTTTAAATCTTCTAGCCCCGGTAGTTATCAACTGCATGTATGGCCTCTAGAAATTAGTATGCTAAACTGTACCAACTTAATGAGAGTAACTATCATAGGGCTTGTTTTTCCAAAGAAAAGTATTGTTTAGAGTAGCAAAATTATAAGCCAACCTAGTTATTTGTAAAGCCCTTTGAAAGAAACTCAGAGCAAGTTTTGTGAATGGGAATGTAGTGCTCAAGTCACAAATCCAGGTGAGTTAAGAAGAAAATAAAAATATTATAAAAACCCACAGTCAAACACATACTCTTTACAACTGCCATTGAATCCTAGGAAGAAAACAATACAAATTCAATTCAATAAGTAACCAAGCTAACAGATTTCAGGAAAGGTACTAAAATTTTGAGAGGTCTTTAGCTGTTTATTTGTTTTTCTGAAAAGATACAAAGAAAACACATAGTGGCTTTTTAAAATGTTCATATGCTTACATTTTTTGTTGTTGTGGTGGTGGTTTTTTGTTTATTCGTTTTGTTGGTTTTTTGTTTTGTGTTTTTTTTTTGTTTTGTTTTGTTTTGTTTGCTATTTTTTCCCCATAAAGGAACCACATTTCTGACTTGTTACAAACAAGACTCAAGAATCGTCCTATTTAGCCTCAATCTTAATCAAACCTAAGAAGCAGGGACTGTGGCTGTTTAAAAATCTAAACGGTTCATCAGGAGCCACTGTTTGTCAGCTATCCCTTGGCCCGGGAATGAGCAGGCAGTAAGGTTGTTTAGAGCTCAGATGCTGTGGTGACTGCATCTGTCTTCTAGGCAGCTCTAATCCTGCGTGGTTCACTGGCTCTACCTTTATAAGCTCTTTAGATTGGTAATTGAGAGAATAAATCTTTGAAGGACTTACCTGAATACAAATATATATTAAGATTTCAGTCATAAAATACCTACCAAAGTATTGTACACAGTCTCCTTTCAAGGACTCAGCCACTGAATTCATTTTGCTAGACCAAGATATTTGGAGTTGGGATTCAACGATAGAATTTTTGCTTTTGTTCTTGTTTTTGTTTTCCTGATCTGTGATAAGGCAATTTCCAAGTTTTATTTTCTGTCCCAAACTAGGAGTTATGGAATTTGGGTGGGGACTGGGAAAAAGGGTCATATCACAGATTTAAACACACGTCTACATAAGTGAAAAGCTACAGGGAGAATTCAGAGGATTAGTTTGGAAAGCATGAGGTCTGATAGGCAAAGGTTAACAATGCTAGGTTTCTTTAACCTGAAGAAAAGACAAGACCAACACTGATTGTCTCAAAATATTATTTTCCTTAAGACACTTTTTTACTCTAGAATCACAAAAGCTCCTAGAAAGGGAGCTAAGAGGGACTGGGCTCCCAGAGGCTAAGGAGCAGGATTTGAGCAGACACTCAGAACTTACTCAGTGAGGCTACAAACTTATCTTTGAATTTATTTCTCATGTTTTCCTTACAGGATATTGCTGGGAACCAATTCCAGCGTGTCATAATTTCAAGTTTCATTAAAAGGTTGATGAGACTTGGGGACTCAACAGGGTTGAGTCACACATTTAGTCACCTGTTGGGAATGGCTGAACGGCACTTCCCCCAAACCTGAATAGAATAATCGTTTGCTGCCAGACAGCTCAGGGCATTTTATTGCCTCCTGTTGGCCAAACACCTGAACAGCCGTAGGCTATTCTCCAAACTGACAATGCTTCTACACCAGTGATGGCGAACCTTTTGAGCTCTGCGTGTCAGCATTTTGAAAAACCCTAACTTAACTCTGGTGCCATGTCACATATAGAAATTTTTTGATATTTGTACCATAGTAAAACAAAGATTTATATTTTTGATATTTATTTTATATATTTAAATGCCATTTAACAAAGAAAAATCAACCAAAAAAATGAGTTCACGTGTCACCTCTGACACGCATGTCATAGGTTCGCCATCACTGTTATACCCTTTGAAACCTTACCCTTTGAAGTATATTATCTCCACCTTGCCTTAGGACAAATTGTGTTAATAAAAACAAGGGTCCAAGACAAGGAGGGAGTCTTCAGTTCCTTTAGCTGATGGTCCTCTGACCCCCAATGCCTTTCAAAATTATATCTCGTCTCCAGATTCTTTATTAGTCTCTGGATTCCTATATCATCTATGCACAACCCCTTTTCCAGATTCCTGAACCCTTCTTGATGCTGGGACAAGAACCCTGGCAGGATATCCCCAACTTCCAAGAGATAGTTTTATTCAATTTTCCCCATTACCCACAAGGAGAGCCATATAATAATAAGCTTAATACTAATAACTACATAATACTAATATAATAACCATTATGCATTGAGCATCCACTATGTGCCAGACTGTTTGAAACACTTCACAGTTATTAATTCTCATTTTCAAAATACTCCAAAGTAACCATAGCGATGCTCATTTTATATTGTAGGAAACAAAGGTTCAAGAGTGGTTAGACACGTTGCCTAAGACCCAAGCTGTAAGTGGCAGTATTAGAAATAAAAACCTTGTCTATCTAACTCTAAAGTCTATGTTTTGTCCACTCCCCCATGAGCCCTCTCTAAATAAACATGAGAGAAAAGGAGTATTAATAGAACAATGGTTTATAATAATAATAAATGTGACATTATTTAAAGGCATAAGTATATATGAATTATTAAGTAAAGCTATGGTAGATGTATGTGATGGACTCAAATAAATGCATAATTGATGTGGAGAATGCTTATTATTGCAATGTTAAATTTAAAATTCCACCTGATATAGACTTGATTGAAGCCATGCTATAAAAATATCCAGAATAAGTCTGGAACCAACTACACTAAAACATTAATAGTAACTGAAAAAGAATGGTGTGCTAACAAGTATATTTTGTTCTCACTATTTTAAATATATTTATATTTTCTTTAGTAAGAATGTATTTTTTATCATAACCATTTAATTAAATGTCTTTAGGTAACATATGATCTCTGATGTTAGGAGTAAATACAGGAGAAGTCCACCCTAACAATCATCCTCTTACGAAACTGTCTGTGGGCTGCATTTCTCCCCTCTATGACCTCTCCCTTCTGCCCAGCTTTCTACTCTGCCTCAGTGCCTACCACCAGCCTCACCTTCTCAAAGGTCCTTGTCCTGGCTCCCTCTTCCCACTGTGCTGTTTTGCCTGGACCATACTTTTGGCCTTTATATAGCCTGGAATTGTTACTTTTCTGTTTATTGCAAGCATGTTTTATTTCCTAAGGTATAGTCCAGTGTCTTATGAACCTCAGCAAATATGCCAATGGTTTAATGAAAGGAAGCCTTCATATTCTTCCTAGGGAACAGCAAGATTGTCTCTATCTCCACTGAGTCAAGAACAAGAGAATTAGGCCTACCATTTACATGAGCAAGGAAATTTGACATTTCTCCCTAAGAAATACTTACTGACATTCAAAGCTCTCATACATTGGAGTAAGTGACCAAGTGGCATTTTGGATTTGCCACACTGGAGGCTGTGACAAATAATTTGGCTTAACAGATAAGGTCTTCAATAAAGGCCATTATTACACCAAAATTATATCTGAAGAGTCATTTTTCTTTTCAAGGATTGTTTGATATTCAACTACTTTAAATAAACAAAGAAAAAGTTTGTTTGTTTCCTCTGAAACAAAAATACCATTGACAATAACTTCTAAGCCACAATATTTTTCCAAAATTAATGTGAGTCTATATGAAGTAAGAAAACCTCCCAGAAAAGATGATTTTTGCCTTTTGTAGGTACCTTTGAGGGTCAAGGGGAGTTTATCTGAAAACTTATGAACATGAGCCCTATTAAAATTGTGTAGCTCTTAGATGTTACTTCATTTCATTTCCTTCTCTTTGAGAAAATAAAAGCTTAGCTATTCAGCCCCTCCCATATATCAAAATATGCTTGAAATCTGATACTCTGTTTTAACCATCTCAGTGTCAGACTAGAATGGAGCTTCTTACCTAGCAAATACTAAATAAATACTCACTGAATGTATGACTGAATTAATGTTTATCTTCTGTTGGCCCTGCAGCCAAATCTTGAGCTTCAGCATAAACTAGAAATGCAAGAAGCCTTTCTTCCAGGAATAGAAAATGGTGGCAAATTCACACTGTTTCTTGCAAGATCTGTCAGAAATATCATGCCCCTTCTATGTGACACCAAATAGAAACTAACACGTTTATGTTCACATACTGATCAGCCAACATCATACCTTGACAATCTCATTGAGCTCTATGATTCCTATGACTTTAAGCCAGTTATATTTCCTTAGCCTTATTGAGAAAAAGGGAAGATGTTTCATTTAAAAATCTTCAGAGAATGTAGGGAAAACAGGAATAATCAGGGGCTTTCCTGAAACACACACACACACACACACACACACACACACACCAAAAACAATCATGTGTGATCATCACATCAGACACCACTATTGACTCCTGTGTGACCTTTGGCAAATTATTGTCATCCTCTATATTTCACTTTACCAAGGGACATTAATTTATGTCCTTGGTAAACACTTGAACACTTACTTTGTTCATCAACATACCTGCTGTCAGAGTGAAAATACAAACACTTTAAGTTCAGGATTCTAATTTCAGAGTGATTACCATGAAGTAATCAGGTAAATAAATGCATTTTTATACAGTAAAATCTTGTCATCCCTAGATTTAATATTCATGTTTCAACAGTGACCATGTGTTCAAAGTTTACAACAGAGAGTAATTTGTAATTCTGCAGACGCATGGACTTGAATTATGACCCTTAAAGTCTGGGATCTGTATGGAGAGTGAGGTTAGAAGGGGAATATTGAGCGAGAAAGTTTGCCAGGCAGACTGCTCATCACTCAGCATCTGCAATCCAGTGGCGATTAGCTTTGTCCAGCATTTCTTACCTTGTAAACAACTCAAAGTGGGAATAGCATTTGTGATTTCAGAGATTAGGGTCTCATGACAATTCTTTTCAGAATATCAAGGATCAACCATATATAATTTATCTCCCTCACTACTTCTGCCCTTTGTTCATTGTTGGTGCATTCAATAAGGCTTATTGATTGATTCATTTATTCCATACATAAAACTGTTTCCTGTTCAAACAGTTCCTTAAAGGGAATACCTTAGCATAGATTGGCTTATCAGAACAATTTCTAATCCCGATTGTGGGTTAAGAGGTTAGATTCTTAGAAGCAGAGGTATTGAGAGGACACAGATGAACAAAGCAAACGATGGAGTTAGAACCACAAGGACACACTGTGCACCTCACAGCCTGGACCAGTGTAAAGTGAAATCAGAATACTGAGGATTCACATCTAGAATCATTTCAGATTTAGCCACATAAATTGCCATATATGTTCAGCACTGGAGTTTATTTTTGCTAATATGAGATCAACATTTCCTTAATTCATGATAACCACAAAATACTTCTGCCAGATCATGCAGGATCCCTTCAGTATAGGTAAGCAGAGACATCTAACTTCCCCATCCACATTTCTCTTTTACAGCATCCTCCCCAAATTTCTGCCCAGTTATTTAATAATAAAAAATCCCCAAACTTTGTTGAGCTCCTATTAAATGTCAGGGACTGTATTTGGACCTATTGATTGTTGAATACTTCATAGATCCACCAGAGACACCTGTTGGTCAGGCAAAGCTGAATTTATTAGATGTATTACAACAAGAGAGGAAACCACATTGATAGTCATATTAGTGTCTCAAGGGAGAAGTTATGGAAGGATATATATAGGGTTCTGGGGATTGGACTCAAATAATTTAAGGTTTTTCAAGATTGGAGGTTGCTGGAATTGGGCAAAATTCATGACACAATAGTTTAAGACTGGTGGACATATAAGTTTAAGTTCTTGATGAGAAAACAGTTATCTGATAAGAGCTTTTACCAAGCAAGAAATATGGTGTCCAATAAAAAAAACTATTTGCCAACATGTACAAACTGGTTGCCTGGATAAATTGGTTTGCCAAAATGGATTGAAACAAACCACAAATTTTTATTGGCTTATGGTCTTAACTTTCCATTAAGTCATAATGACAGATGGCCTTACTTCTCAGTGTGGTAAATATAAAGTTAAATAAGACATATTTCTGATCCCAAAGAACTTACTGTCTAATGTGGTTGACAAGATGGATAAACAAATCATTTTGTTTAGAAAGGAAGGGGCAGATAGAACATATTAAGAGATAGGATCAAAAGGACTTACTTGTTCATTGGATATGGACAGCAAGGAAGAAAGAGAAATCTAAAATATCTCCCTTTTTACTTGGGTGTTTTAGAAAATATTTAGGATAGAAAATATGAGGACAATGGGTGAAAAAGAAAGATTTTAAAAATGGTGTCCATTCTAGACAGGTTGACATGAAGATCCCTTGGGATAATCAAGTGGCGGCAAGTATGTAACTGGCTGTATTAGTATGCATCAGTGTTTGGTGGGGAGAGACCAGAAGCAAGTCACTAAACATAACTATCATGCAGCCCCAGGTGTGGGTAGAACCCATGAACACAGAGAGCTCAGCTAGAGAATGTGCAGAGTGAAAAGAAACCAAGGATTAAACCCTACATAATAACTTCAGGATTAAAAGACGGGTAGAAGAAGAGAACCCAGCCAGATAGATTAACAAGTGTCATCACAGAAATTTAAAGAATAAAGAATTTTAAAAAACAGGGAGAGTCAAAGGTATCAAATACTGCAGAAAAGTTATTGTGAAATAGGTAGAAGTAACCTATATAATAATTGGAGTGTTAAGAATAATTTTAGTACTAATAATTTCAGTGGAGTGGAAAGAACCGAAGCCTGGAAGAGAGATTTTTCTAACTCTCTCTTCTAGTTGTGCTCCTCAGTATAAACACTTTGCTGTTTTAGAACAATATAGGAAGATAACTGTATTCCTTTCAATAATTTAAGTGATAATGAATCTCTATCACCTCTCAGTCACTGACTGCAATATCTCAGTATAACGGATAATTGTTATTTGTTTTGCCTAACTGAATTCCTGCCTATGTTAGGGGGATCCCTGTCTTATGAAGCTTGATGGGAAGCAGGTCCCACCTCCCATCACAGAAGCTGAAAATGTCAGATATTCTCCCATCCTCCCTTGCAGCTTACGCATGATCAGCAATCTATCTTTGATAAGTCAGATACATCAACACTAGACTTTAACTCAGGAGCTAATGATGTCAAGAATCAGCACCTGGGAATCTAGCTTTGGAAGCAGAAGCTACAGGCCAGATCGGGTTCCTGCCTAAAGAGCTAGGGCCATTAAAAAGTTTGACTGCTTGGTGGTTTCCTCACCAGTTCTGTTCAGGCTCTGCAGTAATCTAAGCCATCACTGACACGGAGAACTATGTGCCAGGTGAGAGTTTTTGGGTGCTACAGTACAGGGTTTCTCAACCTCGGCACTATTGGCATTTTAGGTTGGCTAAGTCTTTGTTGTGTGTGTGTGTGTGTGTGTGTGTGTGTGTGTGTGTGTGTGGCATTTGTAGGGGTCTGTCCTGTGCATTGTAGGCTGTTCAGCAGCACCTCTGGGTCTCTTACCCACTAGATGCCAGTAGCACCCACCTGGCAATAAAAAAAATTCAACAATAAGAAGGTCTGTAGACTGTTTCCAAACAGCCCCTGTAGAATCACTGATTAAGTCATTCAACATTCACAACCACCCTAAGAGGCAAGAACCAGATTTTCAAGGCCTTGAGATGATTCAGTTCAATCACCTTTTAATAAATCTGGTAGTGGGGGTTCCAAATCCGTTTTTGTCAAAAATCTGTCAGTTCTGGTTTCTGCTGTTAGCAACCCGAAACCCACCTGCTGGAGTTTCTCATTCCCCTTCATTCTATTCTCACTGGAATCTCAAGATAGTGGTTGCGTTCCCTTGGACAACAAATCCCTGGGTCCCACATAATGAGAACCCTGATGTTAATGAGACAATCCTGCCTGGGAGTTAGCAGCTTGGGAAAGAGAAGTGGTTTTCTGTTTCTCCAATCCAGTGAGGTGATTTCCAAACTTAATTAGCTCTTGTGGCTGACACTGGGCCAGTGCCTCTGCAGCCCTCATTAAAGCTTTATCAGTAAAATAGAAGGCTCCGCTGTCCCCTCTTAACGAGACAACTTCATACCATTTTCCAAGAGGAAATCTTTTTTTTCCCCTTAAAACTGTGGATGGCAGGTAATTGGATTGTTAGTTTCATGCCTTGATGGAGATCTCCTCTGGAGAGCCTGCTTTGTTCTTTGAAACACTCACTATCTCCCAGGGCATCACCTTGGTAAGTACCTACCCACCTCTCAGAAATCTCTGGGTAAATTATGAAATCAAGCCTATTGCCTGTTCAGAAGCAGTAGGATACACACAAAGACCTTCACTTTACAAACTAGGGTGCCCTCACGTCCTCCAGAAACTTTGATTTTTATTAGGAAGGTAGGGAGGTGTGATTAGTTGCCAGGGTTCTTGTTCCGGCATTAATAAGAGTTCAGGAATCTTGAGAAGGGCTATTTGTAACTTAATAAAGAGTCCAGATATAAAGCATAATTTTGAAAGGCATTTGGGGGTCAGAGGAGCCCAGCTAAAGAAATTAAGATCACCTCTTCTCAGGACCCCTTGCTTTTTATTAACACTATTTGTCCTAAGGCAAGGTGGAGATATACACTTCAAAGGCTAGGGTTTCATACAGAAGCATTGTCAGAATGGGGGAATTTGCCTAGAGCTGTTCAGGTGTTTGGCCAGTAGGAGGCAATAACATGTAGATTAAGATGCCCTGAGTTGTATGGCAGCAAGCAATCATCCCTTTTCAGGTTTGGGGAAATGCCTTTGCCACTCAAGATGATTCAGCCCTTGCTGTCATGCTGGAATTGGCTTCCGGAAGTTAGTGAAGCACATGGACTTACAGTCAGATTGATGGGTCCCAATGCTGCCTCAGCCTCTTCTGACTGCTTGCCCTGGCGCGTTTGCCTAACCTCCCAGAGCCTGAGTCACCTCATTCATAAAATACATGTAATCATATAAAGGTCATGGTGAGAATGAAGTGAGAACATGGTGTTTATTCAGCAAATGGCAATTGTTATCTTTACTGTTATTTAATTGTGTCCTTTATCCTTGGCTTACATATTTGCTGGATGTTTCTTTTTCCTTATACTTGCCTACATATAATCTTCCACACATTCTCCAAATTCTGGTTCCTGGGACTACTCCGTCTGTGAGTTAAAATGTGTATACATCGTTGTCTGAGCCTTGGGGTTTACTTTATTTTGGGGCCATCTTCGCAATTAGCAAAGAGTTTAGAAAAGAATCATCACATTTGATCTTTGAACTATATGAATCCACAAGGAAGGCAGGTGTTATGGAGGATGAGTCCACCATGTAGAAAGGATGTGAGCAGGAATGTCCTCAAGGCCTGTTCACATCTTTGTGTGCTCCTCCCCCATACCCCATGGACCATGACAATGTCACCCTTATCTCATATTTTTACATAAACATATCTTTGTCATTATTGTTAAATGAAGGGGTTGAACTGGAGGATCACTCAGTGCTTATGTCATCTCTAACCACCTATGAACTCACAAAATAGGTTTAAATGAGCCAAGACATCGCAAGAAAGTCAGCAAAGGGAATCACTTTAAGCCAGACCAGATGAAAAAACAACAACAACAACAACAACAACAAAAAAAACACAGAACCAGATGCAGCTAAATGTCAAAGCCTTCAAGGACATTTTGCCATGGTGCAGGTATGACTCTCCGACACTATACCCTTCACAATCAGTGACACCAAATGATTCTGTCTCCAATCTCATCTCATTCAACTCAATTATCATTCTGACTGAGCTTCCCAGCATCACCAACTCATTACTGGCTTCTCTTATCTGACTTATCAACACTTCATTTCCAATTCCAGCCATCTGTCTAACTCTCCACTGTCTATTCTGTGAGATATTTTGTTTCTGGTTATCTCAGCCCTGGATTGTCTCCCAATCCTCACCTGCTCTGCACTGCTGAACTCCCAGAATCAGGAAAACCCTAAAACATATCCACTATTACTGGGAACTGAAAAAGTTGGTCTCTCTGATTTTCTAGCCTCTGGAAATGCACTAATGGGACTTGAGTCTAAATGGTTTTGTTCATTTTGCCAGACTTACTGGTATGGTTTTACCTGCATAATGCCAGAGTCATTGTGTAGAAATATCCAAAACAATCACTTTTGGAAGGACAATGGCTATCAACATGTTTGAACAGCTACAGCAATATAAACTTCCCACTTGAGGGAATACAGTGCTTCCTTTATTGAATATTCAGGGCTATTGCAGCCTCTGATTAGAGTGTCACATGTGGAAAAAGTCTCCTTTGCTGGGGAGGATAAGGAGCCTCTCCCACAAACGATGAAAACAGTAAGCAAAAGGGTGATTGCTATTCCTTTGGGAGCAGACAAAAGCCATGACCACAGAATACAACGGTAAGAATTCTGTAAAATTTCTCAAACCTTTGTAAGTTTCATGGTAATGCTATTTATTCTATTACCATCTGTTTCCTCATAGTGATTAGCATTAAACTTCTTAAAATAAAAAGGGGCTGTGTGCTTATCTTCAGGACATTAAGAAAGAGCAAAGCAGAAATATAGCTTTTCACTCTGCAGGCAAGCTTGCTACCCAGAAGCAGAGGGGTGTCATCAATTTCCAAAGAAAAGGGAAATGGGTTGAGTCCTTGAAGCAAATAGAAAAGAGAAAAAATAAAATAGCATCAGTTAGGGCCTAAGAGGGATTTGGGACTAGATAGAGCAAAGTCCTTTGTAAGAGTTTCCCAAACTTGGCCTCAGACATTTATCTCAAGTTTTGTCAATTGACTGGCAGAAATATTCCTGAGGGTGAGAGTTAGAGGCTATTTCTGACATCCATTTGGATAAGAACAGAGTACCTGCCTTTTCACTGAGGACAGGTTGAGTGAGAATATTATTCCTGAGGAGCAATAATAATTTGTGGGAAATACACCGAATTGGGTGTCTGCAGAAATTGACAAACTAATTCTACGTTTATATGGAAATGCAAAGAACCTGTTATAACTAAAATATCTTTGAAAATAAATAAAGTTGGGTCTTATACTACCTGACTTCAAGACTTATTATAAAGCTACAGTAATGGAGACTGAGTAATCTGTGGCAAGATAGAGAAAAGGTGAATGAAACAGAACTGAGTCAGCAAAAACAGTCATGTACATGTTCAATTGATTTTTGACAACTGAATTCAATAGTCTTTAAAAAAAATTGCAGTTGAAACAATTTGATATTCACATATAAAAGAATGAACTTTAATCTAAACTTCTTACCATATATAAAAATAAGTTAAAAATGGATATAGTACTTGATATACAACCTAAAACTTCTAGAAAAGTAAGAAAAAAATTATTATATAAAATACCAAAGCATGACTAATAAGTTTGTGAATTTGACGTCATTATTAAGACATTAATAAGAGAAACAAAAAGACAAACCACAGGCAGAAAGAAAACATTTGCAAATTACAGTCATAGATGATAAAAAATGTGTGTCCAAAATATTTACCGAACAATTCTCAAATCTCAATAAGAAAAGTCATAAATGAGCTAAAAAAAAATTCAACCAACACTTCACCAAAAAAAAAGATATGCAGATACATAGTAAGTAAACACATGAAAAAGTATTCAAAACCTCAAGTTGTTAGGGTAAGGAAAATTTGAACCTTAATGAAATACTATTATACATCCACGTCTAACATTCAAAGACGGACTATACCAACTGTTGATGAGGGTGCGGAGAAACTACATTGCTCAGACACTACTGACAGGAATGTTTTCCAATTTGGAAAAGAACTTGGCAGTTTCTTATAAAGTTCAATGTGCATCTACCCTATAATCCATCTTTTCCACCCCCCAGGGTTTATCCAAGTGAAATAAAAGCATGTGTTCCAAAGGGACATATGCAAATGATCATAGCAGCTTTAAGTGTAATAGCTAAAAATTAGAAACTAAGCAAATATACATCAACAGGTGAATGGATAAACAAATGTGGTTTATTCATACAATGGAGCACTGCTCAGCAATGAAAAAGGAATAAACTATCAACACATGCAAAAATATGGATGCCTCTCATAATAATTATTCTGATAAAAAGAAGACAGTAAAAAAGATACATATTTTATGATCCCATGATTTCATTTTTATTAAATTGTCAAAAATCTAAACAGATCAGTAGTGACAGAAAGCCGATCAGTTTCATGGGGATGGATCCCAGGAAGGGGCACTTGGAGATGAAGGAGGGTTTGCAAAGGACACAAAGAAACTACTGGTATGGTAGCCATAGTCATTATTTAGATTTTGATGTTGGTTTCACTATTATTTGTAAATAAGATCCTACTCTTTAAATACATTATTTATTTATAATTTACTTACGTATTAGTACAATTATACCTCAAAAAGCTGTTTACAAATGTGTCAAAGGACTTGTCCAGGGTGAGAGAGAATATCAGTAGTCCCAGACATTTACCATTTGGCCAGAAGCCTTTATTCTTTCTGTTCAAAGTTATAGTGTTCGAACACTACTGTTCCTCTAACCAGATGTTAGGACTTTGGGGAAAACAACTGTGCCAAGCCAAAGCTTTCACCACAGGAGAACACAAAAATCCTGATGAGCTCCTCCTCTTGAAATTCACTCCAAAACAAGATTGGAGGCAGAATTCTACCTTCAATAAAATCAGGTATTCGTACCCCATGTCATAATGAAGACTTACCAAAGTGGCAAGAGTCTTGTGGTGGGTCAGAGCAGGCGTTTGAGTCAAATTGCCTGAATTCAAAATCTAACATTGCCATTTAGTTACCTGTGTGCTTTGGACAAGTTAACCTGTGTTCAGTTTCCTCGTTTGTGAAAACGGGGATCATAATATTACCTCATGGGATTATTGTGCTATTGAAATGAGTTATACTTACAGTGCTTAGACTTGCACTAGCATACAGTAAACACTATTTAAGTTTTTGTTAAGTAAATAAAATATTGTAGAAAAACAATTCTAAACAATATGTGGCCTGATGGAGATAATGAAAAGCAAGGCTATCCAGGAAAGATGACGAGGTGTTTCGTTTTTAAGACTAAAAAAAGAGGGCTTAATTGAAAGTCCCTATAATAAGAATCAGACATTTGGTTGTCCCTTCCCCACACTGATGCTTGCCAAAAGACGATGGGTTTATTTTCTTAAAAAAAGAAAAAAAGAAAGAAAGAAATGGAGCCCTCGCCAGTTTTGCTCAGTGGATAGAGTATCAGACTAAAAGGTCCCAGGTTCAATTCAGATCAAGGGCATATGCCTGGGTTACAGGCTCCTTCTTAACCCAGGCCCTGGACTGGGCATGTGCAGGAGGCAACCAATCAATGTGTTTCTTCCACATTGATATTTCTCTCTGTCTTTCCCTCTCTTTTCAACTCTTTCTAAAAATCAATGGAAAAATACCCTCCAGTGAGGATTTTAAAAAAAAAGGAACTAGAGAGGCTCAGGAGACAAATATATTAGGCTTAAAATGGGCAATGATAAGCAATGGGATTGAAACAAGAGGCTGTAGTGAGAGCTGCCCACTGAATAATGACTCTGCAGACCCTTTCCCCACTGCTCCAGAATACCTACTTGTCAGGCAACCAGTTGTACCCAACCCATGTAAGAGAGAAGGAAACCCTTCTCCAGAGAAAATGAGCCACTCAAAAAATCAAATATTTGGGTCTATCTAATCATTAGCCAGTGGCCATCAAACTTTGTTTTACCAGTGATGTTCACCAAAGGTAAGTCCACCATTCGCACAGAGCTGCCTAACTGTTGTGTGGTGTCCCTACCTTAAATATGAATGGAAAGACACTGTCACCAGGCATTTGAGGGGAGTCTTCATTCTGAAGGAAAGACCAAAGCAAAACCAAACAGATAAAAAGAAAGCAAGATGGTACGCAAGTCAGAACAAGCTATTAAAAATATAACATTCATGTAACAAGAATAGGACATTATAAACAGAAATCATCAAAGGGAGAAAAGCTCTTTGAAAGCAGGTAAGGGGATTAGTCAAAGAACATATATGCATAACCCACAGACACAGACAGCAGTGTGGTGATGGCCAAAGAGAAGGGTGCAGGTGGAGGAGGGCAAAGGCAAGGGTAAGGGGATGGGGACATCTGTGATGATATCACTAAAATAAAAATAAAAATTAAATAAAAGTATAATTGCTGTCTTAGGTCAGGTACCCTGGAAACAGAGCCTGAGCTGGGGACTCCTGTTCAAGGATAAATTGAGGGAGTGATTTCAGAAGAGAGGAGGGAAGCAGGCTAGGGCAGGGCAAGATGCCTGATCTCTTGATACACAAGAATCTGATCTCTGTTGGAGACTTCCTTTAGTCGGGTCCCACAGCGAAAAGCCTAGAAGACACATTGCACCACTGAATCAATCCCACTTTGAAGCAAGGGTTCAGCCTTTTTAGCTGCATGTCAGTCAGTTATTATCTGAGTTCTGATCCCCAGATATATAGGTGCACAGCCACACAAAAGAGGCAGCTGCTGGTTGTCCAGGGCAATTCTCCAGAGAAGGGGATGCTATGAGTTGTCAGCCCACACCCTCAGCAGCTAGGGGACAGCAGCACTGGCTGGCTAAGGGCAACCTTCTCATTCATTTCCCCCATGTCCTTTCCCTGTGACTCTTAGTAGTCTAAATGTCTTCTTGTTCAAACATATTATGTAAATAATGAGCTTTTGAAATGATCTGCATTCTTTCGGATATTTCGACTTTTAGCTTTCAAAAAATTAAGCAAATAACCACAAGACTTGTTTGCAATAAACCTCAACAAATATATGCCAACTCTTAGGCTAACACCTGGCATCAGTCTCCTCTCACTTCTATTTTTATAGTTTGGATTATGTAAGTTTCCTTTAAATCTCCCACTTTCACTGTATTAATAGAAGTTCTAGAAAAAAAAATGGAAATGGTGAGAGTATTATCAAAGAAATTATACAAGAAAATTTTCCAAAAATGAAAGTAAGGTAACTATATTAGAAGTACCCACTGAATGGCCAGTGAAATAAATGTAAAAGGACCCACATAAAGGAACATCATAAAATCTTAGAACATCAGGGATAAAGAAAAGGTTCGAAAGGTTTTGAGACAGAAATCCAGAGCTATTTTTGGCATTGTTTGACTTTTTATACAAATATTAACAGCTATAACACAATATCTGGTGGTTCTAGAATCCTTACATTCCACAAAATCTATCACTAACAATAATAGGGTTCATGGCAAAAAATATGATTGAGAAAGACAATTCAAAACTTAGGCACATTTGTTAATTGAAGCACCAAAAAACACCAATAAGCATCCTAATATAAATTCACGTTTATTTTCAAAGTTAGTGAGGGGCAATCAGACAGTGGGGTATAAAATAAGCAAATGTACATCTAAAAGCCAGAGTGTCTATCTAAGAAGTAACAAGACAGTTGAGGCATGGCAGAGGTGACATGATGGATCGTCTTTAAATATTTTCATTATGTGATGTATAAAGTCATGGAATGTTGGTGAAAAGAGACTCATAGATGTAGCCCAGTTCCCCAATCTGGTGAGTACTTGTATTGTGTAAGTTGAGAAGCAGGTCCATTGAGTGACACCCGACAACACTATGTGCAACCCTTTAGAAGAGGGGATCCTGCACTCTGTCCTCTTCGTACATAGAAAGCCATCTCTTATAAATGAGAGCCTATGTTAAGTGAGTACACGAAGGATACAAGAAGAGAAGCTTGGGTTTGAGCCCAAGCTTTGCCACAAACTAGCTATGTTCATATTCTTTAGACAGTGGTCCTCCACAGGGGCAATCCCCCCAGGGGACTGTTTTATTGTCACAGCTGATGGAGGGAGTGAGCAGGGGGTTGGGTGGGGGAATACTATTGGCATCTGGTGAGAAAAGGCCAGGGATCCTACAGCACAAAGGACAGCCCCACACAACAAAGATTCATCCCACTCAGAGTATCAGATTGCAGAGGTGGAGAAACCCTGATTCCGGATAATAAAGTCTGGCTTCATTTCTATAATGAGGCCTCCGATTCAGGATAGGGCTGGAAACTGCAGCCTCCCTTAAGTGGGATGTATTCCTTGCTGAACAGTAAACTCTCTTTCCCTGGATTCAAACAGAAGCTGACTGATGTCTTTGCACGGCTGCTTGGAGGCAATCTCCATCTTGGCAGAAACATAAAATGAAATATTTAGGATTATTTTCAACATGGAACTCTAATGAAAGAGATGAGATGGGGAGCCCTGAAAGGTGAACTGAATTGAGTAACATGCAATGAAGATCAGATACAACTCACAGATCCATTAGCAGGTAAATACTACAAAACATCTGGAAGTAAAACTACAGATGCCCATAGACTTGTGAGATAATTTTGATTTTTTCCTTGGGACAGCCTGATTTCTACACTATCTTACCTCAATTGTGTATAGTCCTTACTCTTCAGTACAAAGCACTTTTGCACTCAGGGTCTTTAATTAAATTATAGAAAGTATAAAAATTGGAGAAAATGAATAAAACAAAAATAAGAGGGGATTATATTTTTTAAAATATATTTTTATTTATTTCAGAGAGAAAGGGGGAGGGAAAGAGAGAGAAACATCAATGATGAAAGAGAATAATTGATCAGCTGTCTCCTGCATTCCCACACTGGGGATTGAGCTCACACCCCAGGCATGTGCCCTGACCAGGAATTGAACTGTGACCTTCTGGTTCATAGGTCTGATGCCTGAGCCATGCCCAGCCAGGCAGAATTATAATTTTTAAAGTTCCATTAAGACTGCAAATGGTGAACCTCTCCTGTTATATACTGAAACAAAGCAGCAGAGATAACTGGTTCAGACCATGCATTCAACCTTACCAAGAGTTTTGATTTTTTTTAACTTTTTCTTTGAGGTGAAAGACCTTCTGGGAAAGGAACAAGACAAAAAATGCAGAGAAGATGATATCTAGCAGAATTTAAAATTTTAAGCTGAATAATCCTAAATTGTAGGGGTATATTTAACCTTTTTTTAAGAGTGCTAATTTTATTTTCTTACATCGGATATATGCTTAAGCTTTTAGCATAGACCACTGCCAGGTGTGTGTGTGTGTGTGTGTGTGTGTGTGTGTGTGTGTGTGTGTGTTGCCTGACAGTTATCAAAAAATAACTCCACTGGAACCATTTTCATACATGAACTTAGCTTGCTAACAGATACTACCTGCTAGTTCTAGTGACAGATTTTCCTGATACTTAATGTCAATTTATTGTAATTCAACATTTTTTTAATTGGGATAAGAGTACATTGGTACCATAATTGGCTTCAAATCTACAAATGAAACATTACATTAGTTAAAATTTTATGTGAAGAGTAGAGTTTAACTATACAATAAATTATTTAACTATTGAATTTAGCCATGAATGTCGTAGATTTTAATTACCTAGAGAAAAAGTGGAGACATGACAAGGGAGGAGCATAGAGAAAGTCTGATTAAGAAGAGCCAACGTCTGCACTTCTCATCCTGAGAAAACATCTAGCTAGCCACGCAATGGTGCTTGTGTAATTATAAAATAATTCAAGTTGTGATTAGTACTTATCACAGCATAAGCCTCACAAAAAAATAACTCAAGGTTCCAGTTCATAGGCTATAGGTTGGCATACAGAAGTAGGATACAGTTGTCTTCCAATTCAAAATATTTCTTTAGCAATGGTTCACATTTGACTGAAAATAGGAAAGTAGGTTGCCTCATTTTCATAATGCTAAATCAAAACCTCTCTTTGGAATGCATCCCACTCCCAATGGTAATTTGCAAAGTGAAAATGAAATAACAGGAGGACATTAACCAGCTCCCTCCCAAGACCTGAGAAGCACAAGGCGGGGAGTGTAATTATTCATCCACACTGCCTCCCACTTAGTGAGCATCTCTTATGTCGAGGCACTGAGCCAGGTACTGCACATGGACGTGAATAAGATGTTAGCTGGACTTGTTTAGGATGGAGGCCATGGGTATAATTAGTTCTACCTTAAGCAAATCCTTACCTTATATCCTACTTCACTCAAAGGGATCTTCTCAGGGCTTGAGGAATCACTCTGGAAGCAAAAGGAAAAGAGAATCTGGTTCTTGTAAGTTGTATCCAAGCATCTTTATTTTTAAATCCTAGGTGTTATTTTTGATGTGATATTCACTTCACTGTGCTTGGGAAAGAGACCTTGTAATTCTTTAGACAAGCCTGGCAGCTGCAGCTTTGTTATGAAACCACAGTGACTCCCACATGCACTGTCATTAAGGCATACTGTGAAATGATTCAGTGGTGGGTCTTGAAAAAGAAGGGAGAAACATTGGCAGAAAGGGAGTGATGATGTAATGTGATTTGGTGATCCCCAAATTGTTAAACTAGATAATAAGATGACTACAGTCCCCTTGATAAACTCAATTCTCGGGGTCTCCTGCTGGCTGCATTCATTATATCAGCTGGGAACATTGCCTTAATGACATCTGCAAGGCTTAATACTCTGTAGACACCACACTGTGCCTATGGGATCGTCCATATCTCACCGGAAAACGCAGAGCTTTCAGAAACAAGAAGAGATGTCAACTGGGCCTGGTGTTGAGGAAGGGCACAGAAGCACAAGTAGAAGTCTATCTCCACTTAGCATTTCTCATATTCCCATCTTCCTCTCAGGGTTAGAATAATTGATTAGAGATAGAGTAAGAAATTTGGAGCATCTGCTGGAAAAAAACTCAGGCCTTGCTTAATGAGGGCAATGGGCTCCTGGTTCAGAGAAGCAGCCCCAGGAGAATTAAGAGCCCAAGTTCCCTTTACTAGCCTTTTTATTGCAACGCTTTTATATCACCTATTGTTATACCACTGGATCCTTTCCCCCTGACGTGTGATATTTCTCTGAATGATTTGACCTCCATGCTTGCTTCTCTTCTTCCAATTAGCCTTCTCAAATAGGTTCTATCTCTCATTTTATTTAGATTTTATTTTTTCCATAGAGTATCACACACTTCTTTCTGTATTTTAAAAAAATTACCAATCCATCATCTCCCTGCCACACTGTTTTATTCCTTCTTCTCACTTCCATAGAGTTTCAATAAAGCATATTAATCTTTTTCAGGGTGACCAGTAGTATGCTTGGCACTCCATAGGGCCAGTCTCTGGAAGCTTCATCCTTCCTCTCTTACCCAAGTCTAAATTAGTGTGTCTTTTCTCTGAAGACAAGGAATTGGCAAACTATAGCCTATGGACCAAATCTGTCCCACCACCTTTTTATAAATTAAGTTTTATTGGGACACAGTCATGCTCACATGTTTATTCTTTGTCTATAAACATGCATGACCACAGTGAGGGCTTGCACAGAGATTGCATGGTCCTTAGAAACGTTTGTGGATCTCTGCTCCAAACAAAAGGCTTTTTTCATGTGTGTTTTACCTTTGTCTTACCTTCTCTTCTTAGATAACAATCACAAAGTTAGATAACTCAACCAGAAATAGTACCAAACTAGAATGCCAATGAGTTTCATTTAAATTTACAGAAGGATGGCCTCCATTCTCATATAAGAAGGCTTACTATTTCTCAAATGCAACAAAATATTGTTTCTACCTTAAACATCCTAAAATTGAATGTTTTTTTTATTTACTTATTAATCTCTGCTCAAGAACACCCTCTTCCATGAGGCCTTTCTCAGAGCTTCTAATCGCTTAGACCATTGCCCCCTTCTGAGATACATCTCATAGCTCACCTGTGCCAGCTTCCCTTCCCCTGCCATCCTCTTCCCCTAGCCTTTCTCCTTCCTGTGATTTATGGTTTAGCAATATTTTTTTATTGCTTGAAAATGCCTTTGTAGGTTTCTTTTCACTCTAATAGCATTTTTCAATGAAACACACACAGTGCTTCACCTAAGATGGATTCTGGAAAATAAAAATGTCTCCATCTCCTTCCATGAATGAATACCCATTTCAAGTCTTTTCTGGTCTCCATGAGAATTTTTATATTGACCATTGGCTTGGAAATAGCATTTCTAATAGATGGAAGATACAATCCTAAAGAGGTGATAGAGACCGGGGAGCTACATAGTATTTTATTTTATTTGAAATAGTTCACAAAACTTAAAATTTGTAAGCATTCAATTAAAATCTTTATTCCCAGGTTCTCTCAAAAAATCAGAAATTCTAGTACCTCTGGGATTTCCGCATGGCTTCAGTCATCTAGAGCTCTGAAGCACTGCCTCCTTGGGAAGAGCCACGTGCTTTCTGACTTCAGGTCACCGTAGTTTCTGACACTCCTATTAGCCTATGTTGGGCCAGGTTAATCCTTTGTGTTGCCTGCTCAATCCCCATAGACATTTAGAGCAGTCTCCTCGTAGCCACAGTTTTGCTTCCCACTCTTTCACTTATTGTAGTCAACTGTGGTCCAAAATATCAGATGGAAAATTCCAGAATATGTAATTCATGTTTTAAATTGCATGCCATTCTGAGTAGCATGATGAAATCTCCCATTGTCCCACTTTGTCCTGCCCGGGACATGAATTGCCCCTTACTCCAGCATATCCAGGCTGTATATGCTACCTACCCATTAGTCACTTAGTATCTGTCTTGATTATTAGATTGACTGTTGTGCTATTACAGTGCTTGTGTTCAAGTCACCCTTATTCCTTATTTTACTTAACAGTGGCTCCCAGGAGCAAGAAGAGTGATGCTGGCAATTCGGAGATGCCAAAGAGAAGATATAAAGAATATGCACACAGGAAAAAACATAGTATAAATAGGGTTCTATACTACCCCAGGTTTCAGGCATCCCCAGGGGTCTTGGAATGCATCCCCTGCCTATAGGGGTGGGGGACTTCTGTAATTTGTGATTCCTAAACTAAGCTAAATAACAAAGGAACATAAATATTTCACTGAAAAGTTATATGTCAGATGTGGTTATCAGTAATAGCTTAATATAACTGGAAGCAAAAGTTGTACAATGGGAGGAAATGGCAAATTCATGGAATAATATCCCAGATATCTTAGAGTTAGTGTTGGTAAAATGCTGAGAGAGAAAAACAAACAAAAACCAACCTTGGAATCTGACAGTCTATTTAGGTAACCAAGACCAAGCTAAGTCCTAGATTGGTAACGGCACTTTGGAGTACATAATATAGTGGTTGTTATGAGCTGAATTGTGTTTCCTCCAAATTCATATGCTGACGTCCTAACCTCTAGTATTTCAGAATGTGGCTATGTATTTAGATACAAGGCTTTTAAAGAGGTGAATAAGGCAAAATAAAGCTCTTAGGATGGGCCTTAACCCAATCTGACTATTGTCTTATAGGAAGAGGAAATTTGGACACAGAGAGACACCAGGGGCATGTGGGCACAGAGGCAGCACCATGCGAAGAGGTAGCAAAAGAGTGACCCTCCGCAAGCCACATAGAGAGGCCTGAGAAGAAACCAAACATGCTGGCATCTTGATCTTGAACTAGTATCCAGAACTGTGAGAAAAAAAATCATTTTTGTTGTTGAAGCCATCAGGTTTGTAGAATTTTGTTTGCCCTAGCAAATGTATCTGTGCAGCTCCTGCAATAGTCTCTGTGGCCTTTGGCAAGGTTTTTCTCTCACTCTGTACAACTCGTCATCTCCCACTCTCACACAAGCCATTCTCACAACCCATCATATACTCCCCTCTCCTCATGATTCACCAAACCAGACCTATCTGGATCTTATACAAGGTGGTGATTTCCAAAATGCCACAGTTGACCTACTCCATCTCTAAGAGACAAAGAATGGAGACTGAGGGACTATCACAAGCATATTCATGCTTGTTATATTTATTCTTTGTTATTCAACCTAGAAATATACAACAGCATTCATTAATTATTTCATTACTACATCTGACTTACTTTTTCTTCTGATGCTCCTAAAATATCATATATCCCTACTTTTGTAATACTCTGTTGTCCAAGAAGACTCCAGTGCAGATAATGCCTTCCTTAGCCATCATACATGTCCCTATTTATTTATTCCTGACTCAAGAAAACTGGCCTGGAACATTCATCTCCAGATTCGCCCTCTCTTCTGCCACTATGTAAAGGTGACTATGGCTTGTTGGAAAGGGTCCCTTATGGAAGGGAAGAGGGGGCGTTGATGGATGAGTTTTCATGGTATAAACCCTGCATGGTGGAAACAAACAGTCAATTTGGCATTTCTACTTAATGAAATCAGAACAAAATCACAACTCCATACTTTTTTTAAAAAATAAATTTGTATTGATTTCAGAGAGGAAGGGAAATGGAGAGAAAGACAGAAATATCAATGAAGAGAAAGAATCATCGGTGGCCTCTTGCATACCCTCTACTGGGGATTGAGCCTACAACCCACGCATACACCTTGACTGGGAATGGAACCGTGACCTCCCAGTTCATAGGTCGATGCTCAACCACTGAGCAACCCCAGCCAGGCACAACGCCATACTTTTTTTGCACTGTTGCAAAAATATCACAGACTTCTTTGCACTGTTGGGAGATGACTCAAAAAGCGTGTGAGCTCCTTGGAGACAGTGATTATTTTTTTACTTCCTGTGTATCACTGACTGCGTTACTAGAACTTGACATTCCATTAGATGATCATTTGTATTGGCCATATGATAATCATATGGCTTTGCCCTAGTTAAAAGAATATTCCTCTCAGAATACCTCATCTAACCTTTGCAGAGACAAACATTATCCAACATGATAGTAAACTAAGGGCAGTTCCTTGGAAGGAGATGTCTAATGGGGTTTGGAGTTTATAGAGAAAAGTTCCTTTTAGAAGAGAGTATTTCCATGGGGTGCCAGATGGAGGGATCTGACTGGTTACCCAGGAGATAGCAGAAGGGAGGAATCAGGCTCCAGATGGAGAATGCCACTAATAAGAAGGATGGGGGGGAAACCAGAAATGTTATCATCAGACTGCGGGAGGGCTCTGTGTGGAAAAATCTAACCCGAGGTCTCACATAGGTAGAAACAGATATTGGTTCCCTAGGCATTGCTCTATCTGAGGATATTTTCAGATCTAATTGCTCTTTGGCTTGACAAGAGTCAGCACTATCATTTCAAGTTTTATTGTTAAAATAAATATGATCTATAGGCACCTAAGCTTGCATAAAGTTAGGCAAAATTTACACTTTTCCAATAAATTTTTTTTTGAAGGCCTTTACAGTAGGTCTCCTTTAAAAAATGCACTCATCTATTATAATTTCAGATGTGTGTCCATGTGATTACTAGTTTTTCCATGACTTTAAACAAATCCTAGGGTATAAAATATAATGAATCTTAGAAGTATGCATATATTTTAAATATATTTAACATACATGCACACACGCAAACTCCAAACAATATATAACTGTGCACATTCACACATGTGTACTTACTCGTGTGCACAAATTTGGTGCCAACCACTTCTCTTTAGGTTTTAATTAAAGTGCCAGTTCCTAAGATTGAGGACGACCAGGAGTAGGTACTGAAAGAAGTAAATAAACGGGCCAGTGGCATTTTGACAGCTGACAGTGTGACAGGGATGCATTGCCCAAGTTTTACCAGAATAAATCACCTTCATGCTAATTTTTCCCCTTTGACTCCGTTCCTCTACTTGTTCCCAAATAAGTGCTGAGAGGGATGCTTGCTAAGGCAGAGATCAGACGCACAGAATAGAGACGGATCCTCTTTAAAATCTTCCCTGCAATCCTGTAGAAAGCCATAAGAACCAAAGAGCAGTACATCACTAATAAAGATTTAATGAACTGGCTCAAAGTCTTAGTTTTCCTTCCCAAGATTTGTCCTGACTGTGGGCATTCAAACCAAAGGACTATATCAGAGCAATGAGAACAGATCACATCTGGGGAAGAGACAAAGTGGGCGCATCCTTTGAAGAGCACATTTCTGTGTTAGGTTTCCTTTTTCCTTCCACCACTATCACTGCTGGCCAGGACCTTCCTTCACATCTCTGATCCTCTCTTTGAGCAAAGATTCACCCTCTGATAAAACCAGCCATAATCTGGAAACCTTTATTTTCTGAACAGAGTCTTCCAGCCACACTAAATCCATCTGAGTGAAATAAGTTGTGATTTGAAACATTTTTTAGATTATATCCCCCTAAATGTATAACCCAGACTAAAGAGATTTATTTGGATGTAATGAGAAATGGCCTTAAACTCTGTCTTTCATTTGCACCAAACCCCAAAGAAACTTGCCAAGTTTATAAATGTTTATCCATCACTTTCCTTAATCTTTCTTCTCATTTGGTATATGTACCCAACTCTACTTTCTTGTCTGTGAGGAAGCAAATATGTCAAAAATTCAAAAAAAATTGATTAGAGTTTTTTCCGCACCATTTGCTGGTTAGGAAGCACAGGCTGCACACATGAATCTCAGATAAGCATCCAAACGTTTTTTGGCACCAACTATCAATATCTGAATTTAATTCTTACTAAATAAAATGAATCATACATTTTGTACATTCAATATCATGCAACTTGATAGTGTGTACATTTATTGAATGGAAACATCCTATATCACTCTCCCTATGTTATATGTCCTAATTTTATCCTTTCTTAGCAACTGTTGATAGTTAAATTTTCTTGCTTCTGGCATGTATATGCAACTAATAATATTTTGAAATGTTCTAAGACAAGTAGAGCTATCTAACCCTTACCATTAAAAAAATTAAATAGATAATAGCTATATTTGTTTTCGATAAACAACCCTCACAGTCCCCCCAACGATTATATGCCAGCCTTTGGCAAACATCTGACATGAGTGTCCTCTCATTTCTACTTTTATAGTTATGAGTTAGGTAGTAGGAATTTTTGTGTAAATAATCTCAAGCTCAGTGGAAACTATAGATATTGAGAACTGTTCTTCTAATACTTCCTTATAGGATTTAATTTTCTTAAATGTGGTGTGCTATTATCAGCATCCCCATAATTTAATGTTATTAATGATGTAATATACCATGCATAGCATGCAGATCTAAAGATAAAGAAACAAAATCATGTTAAATTATGTTGACTTTCTTAAAAACTCTTGCTGTTTCTCCTAACCTCTTTTAGATTAAATTAACTTGAAAACAATACTAGAAGATATTATATGATATTACAATACTAGATGATATTATATAAAGTATCATGATTGCCATGGCATATGTATATTTCCATGAGGTATACATGACCAATGAACACCGGATGGCATTAAATCAAGCTGTGCTCAAAAGCCACAAATTGGCATATAGAGGAACATGAAGCTGACCCTTAACTTGTTACCTACTTGCTTCCTGAGATTTTCCCAGTATCGCTTCATATTCCAAAGATTCCTGCTGTGCAGTTCCATTATTCTGCTTTGTAAGTGCAAGAGTCACAGTGACATGCCAAAATGTAGGGCAGAATATCAACTCATCATTAGAACATAATATCCCTAATGCATGTGATTTTGATATGAAAAACTTGCTCATGAAGTCATGTCTGTTCACTTTAATGTGACATTGTGCTGGTCAGCATGTGATGATGCTGCCAGCTGGCTTCCAGCTGTCTGTCCAAAGAATGATATTCTGTTCATTCAGGTTATTTATCCCCAGGACAGTCATGCCTCCGAGGGACTAAATCAACCTGGAGAATGTACAGTAACTCTTCTATTTAGTTCATTGGGTCATCTTGCTGCAAAGTCCCTCAGAGCCATGAAAGAAGTAAAGCAGTGTTAAAATGAATTCTCTTTGACAGGCAGTACCTGGGAATAATTGTGGGAAGTGTTGTTTCAATTTTAATGTTTTCATTTTCCCTTATTTTTCTCCCACTGCCCTAATACCAAATTGGCATTAAGCAGGTTTTCAACTACTTCTTCATGAGGGATAAACTTGAGGTGATAATTTCCAGACTTATTGGTTCATCAGAATCACCTGTGAGCTTTCAAAAAGTACAGATTCCCAACTTCAGAAATTTTGATTCAGTAGGACTCAAGTTTGAAAAGTTTTTATCTCTTCCTTCTTATTATAAGACTTTGATAACCTGAGTAGTTTGGAAGATCCTAAGAAAAAGATCCCTAATTAGACATTTAGACTTTAATAGTCATCTGATGAAAATCTGTTTTGTACCATATATCACCCTGTATCCAATCTCATGTTTCATTCATGTGCAGGCCAATGGTATCTGGGAATACAGACTTTTTCTGGACCCCTTTTCTGTCTTATATTTTTGTGATTTTTAAAAAATTAAGTATAATTTGTATACAATATTATGTTAGCTTCAGGTGTTAAATATAGCGATTTGACATTTGTATGCAGTTGAGCTTTTTATATAAGGAAGGACCATGTGCATAGATGTTAAGTGCATCAACTCTCATTTAAGACGTCTTGTGTTCAAATAATGCCTCTGCCACTTGCTACCTCTTTAAGCCTCAGTTAAAGTGAATAATAGCAGTATTGAATCCCAAAGGATCCCTGAGAGAATTCATTGACATAATGGGTGTTTCACAGTGTGTCAAATATAGGAAATACTTCATAAATTTAAGATATTTTGACTATTGTATTTTTAATGATTTTTTGGAATCTTAAATGTTTTACTTTTCTTTTTGGAAATCTTCACCACTTATGGTAAGTGGAGTGCAGAAAAGTGTTTCCCAGACAGCCTAACCTCTTTGACTATAGTGTCCATTTTCTATTTGATGCACAGTAAGCTGATCTGTTGTGGAAAGACAAAATAACACTCACCTTAGATGTCATAGAAGAACTCTCATATCGTCTCTTTATTTTAGTAACTTTTGTGTGACCTAGGTGAATATCCTATTTCTACTGACTTTTGGTACTAAGCTTTGCCAACTGTTTCAATGAATTCCTCCCAGGCTTTCATTTATCCTGGTCTTAAAAGCTGTTAATAGAGTTACCTAAACTTTTCTGGGTACATTACCCTACTTTTCTCAAGCTAGGTACAAGCACTTCTTTCATACTAACAAAATATCACTGATTATTATACTTGCAAGATAATTATAAATGATCCACCAAAACAAGTACTTTAGTAAACCATTCACATTTTGTTATCTTCTAGCTTCTGCTGGAATGAAACCTTCCAGGCTCTCTTAGAAGCTATACCAGTGCTACTGAAAGTATAGTCTGCAGACCACAATAGTCCATAAATTGTTAGAGATCAATGAGCAGATAAGAAGCTAGGTTAGAATATAATCAACCATGTCACTAGGCATATTATTTAATTTGTCTGAAATTTTTAGTAGAAAAACTTCCTGAATGAATGAAGCACTGTGTCAATTCACATGCTAGCCAACTGTTAAACAATTCACAGACCAGCTACTTTGGGTAGCACCAAGCTAGAAACCATGCTGTGTCAGAAATACAGCATTGGAGTTGGGGAGACACTAAACAAGTTGACATTAGTAACTTTTAGCAGTAATAAATGCTTAGAAGAAAGCAAAATTAATGTGATAAAGATAATCTGGAGGAAGAGGTAAAAAAAGGCTTCTGTAGGAGGTAACACTAAGACTTGAGTGCTACCAAGTTCAAACATAAGGAGAAGAAAGAGCATTCTAATTGGAGGAAAAAGCTAATACAGAGGAAACAACTTGGACTGGCCCAGGAAATAAAAGAAGGTCAATGGCCGAGTGGAAATAAAAGAGGAAGAAAGCATAGGAGGCGACTATCTGAATAGCAGTTGGTAACTACATCATGCAAGGCCTTGGAAGTAATTTACATTTTATTCCTGTTCTAATGAGAAACCATGGGAAAAATCCTACACACAGGAAGGTCATGATATGGTTTACATTCTTTAACTGCAATCTACTTTTCCTCCTAAGAACACCTCATTCTGTAATTGTGTCTTTGGTCTTTTTTGTTTTTTAAATATGATTGATTAATTTTTAGAGAGAGGAGAAGGAAAGTATAGAGATAGATTGATTAGCTGCCTTCTGCACGCCTCCAACTGGAGATTGAGCCAGAGACCCGGGCATGTGCCCTGACCAGGAATCAATACGGTGACCTCTTGCTTCATGGGCCAATGCTCAACCACTGAGTCACACTGGCTGGGCTGTGCCTTCAGTCTTGCTCTTTTTACTTACTTGCTTCACCTTCTTGTCATTCTTCTTCCTATATGCTTGTCTCCTACCCTTCAAAGTTCAAGCCCATTTTCTTCCACTGGTGTTTCCTAACTTCTTACATGGTTACATTAAAAAAAAATGATGCTGGTCTTCAGGTCAGGTAAGTTACTCCTTGTTTGCTTCTTTAAAAAACCTATCTGCAATAATCAATAAGCGAGAAGTGAATTCCTATTAACTGACCCTCTGTTTGCTTTCAGCACCATTGGCTGAGGAAACAGGAGAGTATTTAAAGGAGTAGGAATTGGTAGAATATAAATATGTATAATAGAGAGAGGGAAAGTGTTCCTGATGGAGAATAAATGAACAAAGGTGAGACCATTTAAAATGTACAGAAAAAATGAAGAGCATGAGCCTCAGCACTTCACCACTCACCTCACTCCCAGACAGATATATTCATTGGGGCGTTCACGCTGTTGAATTTCTCATAGCATCAGCCAGCCATTTGGCTCCTAAGGCTTCTGCTGTTTTTACACTTTTCTGCAAACCATTGCAATTGTCCCTTTGTTCTTTTTTATATAAATGGAACAAGAGTGCAATTATGAAATACTTTAGCCCCTTCTCTGATCCAAGTATCTTAATTTCTTATTTTGGATTATAATGTTCTAAATGTCTTCTCATCTGATCTCTTGAGTTCTAGCATAAAGTACAGTTGAAGCCACTGTATTTAGACTGCTTTCTCACATCTATTAGCTAAGATTCTCCTCGCATTTCTTAAGCTTCCTTTATCTGTTCCACCATCGTCTTGAAATCTACCTACTGTTCAGCTCTCAATTTTAAAGAGTTATTCTTGTGAGGTTGAATGGCTTCTTTTGAAACCCAATCAGTAAGATTCTTTTCAGATTTCAGTACTTATCTTGCTGAGGGCTTACTTAGTAGATTATTCAAGAATTTAGGAGGTTAAATAGCTGCTTCAGTTTCAGGAAAAACTATTTGGGAGGGAAAAGAGAGAAGATACTGATGTTGTGTTATGGTCTTGTGAGTTTTTCTCCTTCATTTATTTTCATTAAAATAGATAACTGCAGGAAAACAAGATTTTTTTTTCCTCCTTGAGGATGCACCTGCTCTTTCTGTGATGCACGACTTACAATTTCTTCTTGTCTGTGACATCTGTTATTTCTAGTGGAGTCTGAGATCATGTTACCTGTAGATAAAAACAAGCTAGGTATACATCAATTCTTCTAAGCTAAAAGGAACAACAGTCCTAAAACCTTGTATTTGGTTGTTTTGACTGTCAAAGATATTTCATTCATTCATAGAAAGGATACTTTTCTAAGAAAATGGCTACTCAGAGTGAAATCACTTATTGCTCCTGCCAATGTATATAGAAAAGTGGCATGATCAAGAGTCAGAGAATTCAGAAAGCAGATTGCTAAAATGACCAGAATATTTGTCTTAATAAATGCTTCAGGATACATGACTTTTCACATGTCCGTTTTCTCCTAATAGATAAGGTATAAAATTATCCAGTAGGTATTTGCTATATAATGAGAACTAAATACTTCTTTCTCCTGTTGTCAATGTCGCTTTTAAGTAAAGATAACTACTAGTTTGCTGCCTAAATAAAAGGGAAATGCAACCTGGTTTGCAAAACAGCATATCTACATTACCACTAATAAGCAATTGTTCTAGATGTGCTGGAGGTGGTCAAAATTCATTTTAGGTTTCTACAGACTGGACATAGGACTCTTATTTCCCTCTTTCCTTGCTGTTTTCTTTATCAACTTTTTCTCTTATTTTATTTATTAAATAAAATAGGGAAGAAAGAGCTCACTTTCTATAACTCAATCAGTCCTAGGATTTGAGAGTGTTCACCATTTCTATTTACCTGCTAACTTCTACACATAACTAACTGTAGTTTCAGGGGTCAAATTCACACAAAAAAAATAAGCAATAAAAAGAAGTTAAGATTCATTATTCTTATACATAAAGTGGTAAAAAAAGAAAAGAAAAACATTGGATAAGCTAGGGTCTATAATTACCCAGCTATGTCATTTATTTCACTCACTGTGTCTCATGGGAAGGTCTATTCTCTTTATACATTTTTGAATCATCTTCTCAGTCTCTTTTTATGGGTATATGAAATGTTGACAGCTAGCTCAACTCAGGGAAATTCACCATCATCAATATTATTAATTACCCCCAAAACATCTGATGTTGTACAAGGCACTATATCCATATCCATGCATGGATGTCATTTACTATTGTATACTTTGCACAAATCTTAATAAATTGTTTAGTGAGGATTAGGAGAAAGATTACTTGGTCTAGATAATTAGTTCAAAATGACATTTCGTATAGAGATTTAATATCAAAATAAAGAACCATGTTATATTTTTTCAAAATATGTAAATGATTTTGTATGTTTTTACAATCTTTTGATATTTTTGACTGTTTAAATAAATTTTACTTCCTATGGGAAATAACGAGGTTAAATGATTCCTGTTTTCCATATTAAAGCTTGTCTTATGATAGGTATATGTAATTTGTGGTAGGAAGGACTGCCATTTTAAAAGTCCCTTCTTCTTTGCCCCAAGAACTCTCATAATATCTCAAATTTTACTTTCAGAGATTAATTTGTTTTGGTCTGGAAGGCTTTTGTGCTATAAAGAGTTCTCTATTAAAACGCAAATGGCCCTAGGAGTGGAAACATTTTAATCCAGTAATGAATAACCCGAGGCTCCATGTAGCTTTAAACTATGGCCAAAATCTAATTCTGCATTAAAATAGGGTTCAAAAGTTGCCTCCTTGTTGCTATTTTTTTAATATACCCTAATATTAACTTTCTAGTGGCTAGAAAGTATTATTTTCTCATTTACATTTTTCTATTCAATAAAGTAAAGAAAATAAATCATTAGGATATACATTATAATATTAAATCAAGATAAAGGCTGAGTCAAAAAAAGTTGACATAGTTAAATCTAAGATTAAAAGTAGAATTTGAGCTAGCTTTTGATATGAAATCTTTATGCCTTTCTCAAGATTTTATTTACCAAAACACTAAATTATATATATGTAAAAATAAATTATGGTATATTAGTTCAATTCAGCAATAGTTAATTATGAAAGACTAAAATGGAAAACAACTATATGTTCTTAAATATGTGTGATTTGATATGATTGCAGAGCTTTATTTTCAAATGTGATTTAAAGTTTTTGTGAATGCTTAACAATTAGAATTATATTTAACAAATTCAATTGAACAACAAGAAAAGATTGGGTCCATAACAGATTTTAAAAAAGAGAAAATCTAGGATATTGTAAGAGAATCCTGAAATGTAAAAAGCAGATGGATTGGGCCCGATGAAACTGGGTAAACAACATCATAAAGCATGAGCAGGTAAAAAGTATCATGAAGATAATCACAGACAGAAATATCAAGCTCAAAGTGAATACAAATAACAAAACAAGCAAAAGAAAACAAGATAAAATGGGTTCCCGCAACAATCCATCAGAGCTATATTTTAAAGAACTATATTTAAAGAAATTGTGCTAGCTGGTCTCTATACACACACACACACACACACACACACACTGTCCTCAGGAAATTCTAAAACCAAGTCATAAGGAAATACTTTATAGAGGTGAGAGTCTCAGGCTGGATTTGAATAATGGGAAAAATGCTGGTAAAGAAAGAACAGAAAGAAAAGAGAAGTGGCTGAAAGGGGAGGACTGGAACAACTGAAATGAGAACTCAGATGCTGAGTTCTCCATTACAAAATTTTAAATTTAAAATAATTAAGGAAATGAGAATTTATGCAAGTCAATTAAATGTCCCAAATGTTTGCAATAGCTAGTCTTTGCTCACTAGAATTAGGAAAGAAATGAGTTCATTTCTTTTTTCATTTTCTGACCTTATCACATACTCGCAAACTTCTATTTTTGCACGGACAAAGCCAGTTTTGAAAAATACATGAAAGGCCTCTTTGGGGATTGGAGTCGTTAGCCCAGTATATTTATCTTGTTTTAAATCATAGTATAATGAATAATTCTGGTGGTAATGACTGAACCTCCGTATTTATAGAAAACTGACATTTCTTGAACACGAAAGTGTTCCTGTTTCTATGTAAATGAAGCTCTGCATTTAGGTGCAGTGGCTTCTGTTCATTTTACTTGCTCTGTCTTATTTAAATAAAAAGATTGTATCACCAGTTTTCACCCTTCACCACCCCCGCCCTCCAAGCTCTGTAGGGTCTTCGCTCCGGCTCAGAGAACATTTCCCTTCCTTTATGTCTCTCACCCAACATGTTGATTTTTGTTCTTGCTGGATTATAAAATTATAAATGTCTTCTAATCAAGCAAACTTGTTATATCAAACTAAAATAAAGTGGGATATGTGTGTGTGTGTTTTATCTCCCTCCTATCCTACTTATACACAACACTTGCACTTGGAACATTTCCCTTCTTGACATGGGTCTTGCCAGTGTTTTCTGTTTCTGGCAGAATATAAAATCTGACAGGGAAGAGGCCGCCTCTCCTTTTAGGATAATTTCTGTCTGAATCAGCTCCGGCTGCTATAACGAGGTACCATAGACTGGGTGGCTTACACAACATAAATTTATTTTCTCACAGTTCTGGAGGCTCAGAAGTTCAAGATCAAGGTGCAGGCAGATTTGGTTTCTGGTGAGAACTGTCTACCTCTCTTGCAGATGGCTGCTTTCTCACTATTCACATGGCCTTTCCTTGGCACATGAACATGGACAGAGAGAGAGAGACCTTTCCTCTGCCTCTGCCAACCCCCTCTTCTTTCTCTTCTCCTTCCTCTTCCTCCTCTCCTTTTTCTTCTTCTTCTTTCGTTAATCCTATTGGACCCTCTTAGGACCTCATTTAATCTTAATTACCTCCTAAAACCTTTATTTCCACACATATGTTGGCGGGGGGGGGTGTGTGTTAAGCCCATAGGAGAAAAGGAGAGGATGCAGAATTAAATAGAGAGAAAGTAAAACTGCTATTCAGGTCCAACAAAACCTCATTCAACCCCATACAAGCTCTACAGCTAGTCAAAGCTATCTTACAATTGGCCAAAATGGCTAGGCCTTTATACTCCTGCCTCAATAAGCCACTGGATGTGGTCCCATCTCCCTCCTGGCCACTGGAAAGGGTATACCATTGGACAAGGTTCTCTGTGGCTAAGGCAAATTCTAAAGGCGCTAATAGGACAAGAAGTCCTTTCTTGAAGATGTATCCGGATAGCACATCTGAGTCCCCTACGATTGTTCTGCAGGATGTTAAAAGAAGTACTGGTAAACAACACTCTCAAACTAACTGCTCAGTTAAAAGAAATTTAAACATATTTCTCTATCTCAGAGCTTCTCAGAGCCTTTATAAGGTTAATGTACGTTATAATTTCCTTGAGAGGAACAAAAAACATTCCAAGATGCATTTATTTCATTTTTACCAGTTGGAAAAAAATCACTGATCTATTCTGATATTTTATTCTTACAATGATAGAGTCTTAGGAAGAGTACTCAGGTAAAATCCTATTTCTGGAGAAAATATAGCCACAATGAAATACACTTTCCAACAACATAAAGAATGGTTCAGTCATAGAAAGAAGCAAGCTCTGAGTGTCGCTATCTCTTATGATTGGTTATGAGATGATATTTCCTATTAATCAGCAATTTCTATTGATTTTTTAAACTTAAAACTGTCCATTTTTAAAGGGCTTAAAGTAGCATTTTGCAAAACTTGCCAGTTGTGTTAGCCCAGTGAATTGGTTCTCTCTCAGAAGAAATGGACTGAGACACTGGTGAGCCCTGCAATGTTTTGGAGATGTCATCCCAAATATTTGAAAAGAGAAAAAGGAAGTAATCACTGTGCTATACTGACTATCTCAAGCTCAGCACTTTTCTTGATTAATGAGTTTTCCCTGCGATATTATATTTTAAACTAGAGGACAGGTGCACAAAATTTGTGCACTGGAGGGGAAGTCTTTCAGCCTGGCCTGCATCCTCTTGCAGTCCAGGACCCCTCGCTCCTTACTGCCTGCCTGCTTGCTGTTCCTTACTGCTCGGCTCGCTGCTCCTTAGCACTGCCGTGGAGGCAGTAGAGGCTCCTGCCACCGCTGCTGCACTCGCCAGCTGTGAACCTGGCTTCTGGCTGAGCGGCGCTCCCCCTATGGGAGTGCACTGACCACCAAGGGGCAGCTCCTGTGCTGAGCATCTGCCCCCCATGGTCAGTGTGCTTCATAACGACCGGTTGTGCGGGTTGTTCCTCCATAAAGGTCATTAGGCTTTTATTAAATAGATGCTCAGAAGGTCTTTGGGATATGCCCTAGTCTCTGTGAAAGAAGGAAAACGTGTTTTATTCTTCTTATGAAAACATTTAGGAAGAAATCCATTTTTGTTTTCTCTGACTGAGGTAATCAAAAATATTTGCAATGAGAGTTGGAAACAATTGAGTGAGTTGAATTCGCTTAACTGTTTATGGGATCATCTGCACACAGCAGCCTATTTTCAGACTCCTTTGTCTCTTCCTAAAAGGAAATGCTAAGGTATTTCGGAGTTGATTTTTGCCTATTGTTTGCACTAAAGCATTATGCCTCAGTAAAAGCTGTGTGCTACACTGGAAATAATATGGCATTCTGATACAGCTTTACCTTCCGATGCCTCTAACTTGACCCTTATTTACATAAGGACTGGCTGAGTTTCAGTTTCCTCATGAGTAAAATGGAGATTATTTGTAAGAGAGTTATTTGTAAGAATTGGAGGTATTGTGTATCTTAAATCTAGTTCTCCCCACCGAGCAACCAATAGGCATTCAATAAATGGAGGTAGCTGTTATTGTTATGAGTATAAACACTGAGGTCACTATTCCCCTCCTTTTTCTGGAAATTTCTGTTGGATTTTTAAAATCAGACAGTTTAAGTAGATAGTGATTACCTAACTCTACTGGATTCATTATTTATATTTAAATAATGTGAAACACTACAATGGCAAGCATTATTTCTTTTGGTGAAAATCTATCTCTTGCATTTTGCTGAGATGACAAGTGGCTATTGCGCACATGACGTCAGTGAAGCTTTTAAACAAATTGCTCTCCTGTAATCAAAAAGAGAACACTATCCCTAATGCTACAACTATTTTTTAATAATTATTTGTAATAGAAACAGTGTAATAGGAGCTCTAACGTTGCTTCCATAACTGCTAATTAAATTACATGGTGAATACATGTGCAATTGATTTAAATGCCTTAAATTCTTTTCAGCATTGTTATGAATAAATGCACATATGCTTACAGATCCTAATGTGATACTTTATTCCATTATCCTGAGTGGTCTGCTCTCTATGTCTGTAATGAGAGACATACAAAGGAAAATGTGTGGCTTTCAAATGCCCCGTGCAATGAGAAATCAAGTATTCCAGGAAATGCCATAACAGGCTTCTGGGAATGTGAATTTTACAGTCTCATCTGTCCCTATGTCTTCTGAAGATGAAATAGCTACTTAGATATAGGAGAGAAGAAGGCAACACATAAATGGGTTGGGGAGAGGTCTCAGAAGATTAACATTCCTAGAGACATCCATAAAAATGGTTTGTAATTGCAGGTGTCTTGACAATGTTTTGACTTTATTAGGACAAGAGAAGAATTGTAAGTATGTTTTCCTTAATGCTATTTAAAACACACACACATACACACACACACACACACACATACACTAAAAGTCTGTGATTGCGTCTTTCCGACTTTGAAAAGAAGAGTGTTTGAATAGTTTTTCCTTTATGAAATGAGAATAGAGCAGATGATGGTTTCATTTTGTTATGTATTAGTGTCCTTTCTGGGTCTAATAAAGCATTAGCAACGCTTTGTCAGTTACCCAAGTTGGTCAAGATATTAAAGGTCTCTTTTAAAAAAATAGATATACATGAAAACAGTGAGAACCACTGATTTATAATGCTCCTTCCCTTCCCCCATGAGTCTGTTCTTATAAATCACTTAGGAGTAAAAACTAAAAGAAACCAAAGTTTGATTAACCGTCACTATTACTAACTCATCTAAGGATTATTTCATTTAACTCCCTATGTCAATGCTATGGAGGCTATATTAAAGGAAGATGTAAATGTGTGCTAGGTTGACTTGCTTCCCCAGTCCATCCACGAGGAAGCAGGACTCATGCTAGTTTAAGGTCTCAGCACTTGAGACCCTTCTAAGGAAAAAGAAACTCCGTCTTGTCAGATCCCTTCCTGAGAAGTCATGGTCATGCTAAATGGAGACAGTTAACACTTAGGTAGGACTCTTCATTTTTAAAATATTTCTATCTCATTTAATATCGAAAATAACCTTTTGAGGCAGATTTGACTATCACCTTTTTTTCAAAAGAAGTAACTAAAATCTCAAAACAGGAAAAAACCATCTAGCTGGAAAGTGGCTTGATCTTAGATTTCCTACCCAAAGTCAAGCTCTTCCCTGGACCACGGCTATGGAACACTTCTAGTCTTAGGACTGGGGTTAAAAGAGGAGAGTTCTGTTCTCTTTCCCCCTTGTTTCACTTTAGAAACTGGAGAAGACCCACCTCTCTGGTCCCAGCTTGAATTGTCCTCATGTCTGACATCTCCTGTGTTTCCCATTCTTTCCTAACAGACTCAGTGCCCTGGGTTCACCAGCTCCAGAGAAAACAGCTGCTGCCTGAGATTTCTCAGATAACTTTGTTCCTGGTGTTTGGTCTGTCTCTTTGAGATGTCACAGCCACGGGGCTCTTGCCACCTCTCCTCGCCATCATCACTAGAGGGCGGCACAGAAGGTGCCTACTGAGCACCAGGTGTAGCCACTGAATCACCCAGCTCTCTGTGGGATGCATCTGCCAAGCCTTTGGGTGATGTTAGGACTGGCCAACTCTACACAATGTCACAGTCCCAGCTGTTCTGTCATGTGTCCCTTTGGCTCAAGTGAGCTTGGTTCCCTCAAGGCTAAGTGTGGCAAAGTGGGGGATATCACATCTGACTGGATGACAATATCCATGTCTCTAAATTCCCTCTCCCACTTCCCATATCTGGAGACACACACACAAATCAATTCAAAGAATCGCCCTGAGCATTCCCCAGCTCCCTGAGATAAACATGCAAAATGAAATACTGACCTTGGATTTTATTCTCAAAAGAAGATTAACACCAGGCCAACTCTAATGTGCCGGACTTCAAAAGACTCTGGGAAGCTGAATGATTTAAAGAAGCATTTTCACTGTTTGTTGATGATGGGGTTTTTTAAGTGCCAGGACTTGGGCTGTTTCTGCGAGCAGGCTTTAGCATTTTTGCACAGTCCTAAGCAGCTCAAAATTGAATTAGAGCAGCTTCTTGCAAACCATCATGAAGAATATGTATTTATCAGTTTTAAAAGCTTCCTGGAAGATTTAAGGGGGCAGGAGTATTTCAGTCACAACCCATTAACCCTATTTATCATCCATTGAAAATGTCTAAGTGTGAAACTATTTTCAATCTCCGTTAATGTGCCTAGAACTGACATAGCGTATCATACTTAATTTCCACACTGCATTATGTAGTTGTGTTTTATATTTGTGCATCCAGAGATGGCAGATCTCGCATACGCAGGGTCTCCTTCCTGCACAGCCAGCTGGCATGACTGAGGCTTGAGCCTTCCATCCTTTAAATGAACAGGAATCAAAGCTACTATGCAAGGCGGTTCCCCTTAGTCCCCTCAGAATACCACACCTCTCCATCTTAGAAGAGATGGCACTGAGCATAACATATGGAGTCAGTTTGATTTATATGTATACTTCAACTCTGAAGAACATGCTGTGCATGTTCTAATTTTGGTTTTTCTGGCTATTTTCCCCGTTGATTTTGCACAAAGTCTATTAACCTTCTATAACATGTGATTGGACAGCAATTGGTACAATAAGTCACACTTATTTAAAATTTACTATGTTTTAGTTACTGTGCTAAATAGCTAATGGGCAATGTTTCACTAACCACTCAAAACAGCTCTAAGACTTAAGCAGTGCAGGTATGACCATCATAACCATTTCACGCGCAAGGGAGGTAAGAAAGACTCAGAGAGTGTAACTGGCCCACGGACACAGTTATTAAATGTGATTCAAACCCAGTGCTGTCTGACTGTGAAACCCAGCTCCTTGTCTATAAAACACAAGGAGAGCCAGAGAAAAGACTTGAGAAATAAACACCCATAATACCTATCATGTATATAAAGTGTAGGAAAAGTATATACTTTTTTATACACCAAAGCATATAACAGCAGAAAAGTCAGGTGAAGCCCTCAGGCAAATTTGAATGGAAAGGGATAAATACTAGAAAAAGGTGAGACCAGGATCTGGGTTGCAAGTAAAGAATGTAATTGGGGGGCCAGGATGTCTACGGGGGCAGCAGGGCAAAGATGTGCAGGGAAGGCCACAGGGGATGCAGGAATGAAGCAAAGAGATAGGGGCCAGGATTCAGGTGAGTCATAGAGCGGCAATGGGTCAAGGGGACACATCTCCATGTCATGCTTTCATCCTTTGCTGAATGCAGGATGTCTGGGACTGTTCTGGGAATACACTTGCGAATAATCAAGGGTGAGGCTGGTCCAAGTGAAAGTACCTCATAGGAGGGAAGGTCAAAACAAGCTATAATCTGTGGGGAATGGAGAAGTCCCACCATTGAAACAATTCTAATTTGGGCAGAGATTGTGGACAAGGTTGCACTGCAAAACTGGGTGGTGCATGGGGCTGAAGAACGGCGCTCTTGGCATTGTGCAGGGCTCAGCTGTGTGGCCCTATCCATCCACTTAAATGCATGAGTCTTTCTTTACTCCCACTCCAAACTTGCTTCAGGCAAAAATCAGCCATATACTCCTCTGTGATCTCAAAGCTTTGGGTATATGTCTCTCTTTGTGTGGCACTTACTGTGTTAGACTAGTGTGTCTCACCCACTAGCTGTGAATGTTCTGAGGGCATATCCACTGAGGACATACTATTATTTTTAAAATATTGTAAGTTTGCCTTTAACAAACACACTCAGTGTTTTTCCCCTTAGTGACCTTTTTTTTCAAGTGATGGGAGAAAAGTGATAGAAGACAAGGGAAGTGACAGTAAGGAAAGGTATACATAGTGTAGCTTGGGACCCCAAGAGTCTTCATCAACTGAAGTTGGCTTATCATCTACATGCTTCTAAGGATTGTTGCCCTTCATGTTGTACTAATAAGGACCAACTCAACTCAATTTAGCTGCTTAGAGTGCTCTGGCTGTCTGGGAGCAAGGACCCATTCTTATACGGTACAGTATTCTATTTCTTTGGGTTTCATTCCTGAACCACATAGGGATGCTGCTGAGGCAGCTGACATCCCAGGAGGTAATGGGAATGGAAGCCCCTCTTACTGGTGGCTTGGGCGAGAGCTTGCTTTAGTAACCCTGCTAACCAGGCAGACTGGGAAGCATACGCAGCATTCCTCAATGTGTCCCTGTACTTTTTTTTCTCTATGTCTATGTTGAACCATACCTCCTGAGCCTGAATTTTCATGCTGATTTTAATCATGTGTGGGAACGAATAATGCATCTCACTTTACGGAACTCACAGGTGCTTGAGTAGATTATTAGTTCCATGTCTTGAAATTATTATGCTTACAAAGGTCAGCGGAGAATATAAGCTTTGCTTGCAGAGAAAGTGATAAGTCCTTAACAGTGACATTTCCAGAGGATGTTCTCTATGTAATGAGTAAACGTGCTGATTGTCTAGGTCCAGAAGTGGTCAACACAAGCTTGGCTGTTCTCTGGCGGCAAGTGGGAGGAGATGATACAAAGGTGTTGAACTCTTCTTGTTCCACATTTACTCTATACTGGGGAGAAATATCATTTTGTGCTTGAGAGTTTGAGCTCTGGAATCATGCAAACATGAGCTTGAATGCCAGCTCCTCTATGTGCATGCTATTCAACTTTTCGAAGACTCAAAAATCCCCATGTCTAGGTTGTAAGTAGTTCCTAAATTTACTGCCTGACACACAGAAAGTACTGAACAAATGTGAAAAAGTATGGGTTTACATCTTCAAAGCCAAACTCAATCCCATCCCTCAATGAGTATTTTGCTCACAGCACTACCATGTCTTAACGTCTGTACCAGTGTCCATATCAGGACACTAGTCTAACACAGTAAGTGCCACACAAAGAGAGACATATACCCTGGAATATGACCCTCAGCTCTTGACACTCTATTTTCCCATCATTGTAGTTATAAAAATGAAATGAACATCTCAAAAGTTAACAATGAAAAGATTTCACATGCAAATCCAAATTTCTAGCTCGTTTTCAAATTCAGAAACCCTGAGATATGGAACCCATTTCCATAACCCAACAGCTACCCCTAGGTCAGGAGGTGCTGCTCTCCTGACATAGGTGTGCTCTCCAATCTGACAGGCTCCATCACTCTCCACTGTCTCCCAGAAAACAAGACCATTGTTAGTTGCCTTTTTTCCCACTGGATTTTGACTGTAATTTTCCAATACAGGGTAGGGCAAAAGTAGGTTTATAGTTGTTCGTATGAAAATAATTAATATATAATAAAACAAGAATAAACTATGCTTTGTGTACTCACAACTATAAACCTACTTTTGCCCTACCCTGTATATTGGGGCTTTATTAAAAAACAAAACAAACAAACAAACAAAAAAAACACTGTGCTCTTAAGTTATTGGACTTAGTATTCTCTAAATATAAAGTAGACCTATTGGGTTGGCTGTGTTATTTAGATCCTTTATATTCTTGTGTATTCTTTTGCCAACTGTGTCTAATAAGTATGGAGAATAAAATACTAAAATAGGTAACTATGATTACAGATTTATCTATCTTCTTCCTTTAGCTATGTCAAATTTTTGCTCCATTAAGTCTTGAATCTCTGCTTTGAGTTATATGCAACTTTAGAATTATTATGTCTTTCCATTGATTGTTTTCTTGATCATTATTAAAAGATCATCTTCATGTGAAACGTTCCTTTCTTATATCTTACCATGGCATGTCATTTCTAAAATTCTTTCAAACCATCTGTGTCTTTATATTTAAAGGGTTTCACTTTTATATGTTTGGGCCTTGCTATTTTATCCAGTCTGTTAATATCTAACTTTAATTGGAGTGTTTAGTTTATTACAGACATATCAATTTGCTATTGTTTTTCTATCTGCCCCCATGTTTTCATTTATTTATAATTTCCCCCCTTTCTCTTCCTGTTATCTGTAGGCTAATTAAACATCTTTGATATTCTATGTATTCCCTGCCAGAGATCCAAGGGCTTGCAGTACTGCTTACTGTCAGTGCCTGAAAGATGCTGCCTTATATATTTCTCCCAGTGTTATACTTCATGGAGGGAGTCAACTCCAGAACCAGCTGCACTGTAGTTGAAAATCCCACACATTTTCCTTTTTTGATGAGCAACATACAATATGAATTTTTTAAAATTTCTGAATTTGTAGGACACAAATTTGTAGCAGTGCTGAAATAGTAGGTACAATTGTTTTTTAAGTCACACGTTTTATGTACCACGACTGAAAGTTGACATAGGTAGAGCCTTTCTAGAGGAACTTCCTCATATGCCCTGTTTTCCAAACTTTTTATCTGGACTAAAACCAATATTGTTTTACAAATTGTTTGTAAATCCAGCAGGAAAGCAGACGTCCTGCCCACAGGACTGATGACTATGGACACTCTTTCTGAAGTTAGAATAGTGAGCATGTGTAGCCAAGAGTAGCTCAGCTTAGCACCAACAGAAATTCTTTCTCCTGTTAATGTAACTATTCCTTGCCTTTTCCCATAAAACCCCCTTTCCTTTACCCTATTATCAGGACACTATTTAAATTTCTGCCTGAATCTGTGCTTCCAAAATTGCAATTCTTTCATTATAAATAAACTGTCTTCAGTTTTTTGTTTTTAGGTTAATATACCTAACTATAATACTACTGCTAATACTAAATACTAATAATAACAATAATAATAAAAAGGAGGAGGAGGACAGGAAGAGGAGAAACAATAGAATTGTCCTTTTATTCTCCCAATAAAATATAATATTACACACTTGTCAAATAAAGAGGCAATAAAAACCATGCAGTCAAAATAAATAGGAAAAAAAAGGACTTCATGTAAGTGTTTTAGGCATTTAATTAACAAAAATATTTTGCTATTTTTCTGTACTCTGAATTTTGATCTGTCAGCATTTAACAGTTGTTTTCCTTAACAAGCATTCAAAAGAACATACAGGTTTCATGGCCCACAAAACCTAGATTTTAGAAGTCTGAAAGATCCTGTAATTATATTTAAGTAAATCAATAGAGATTTTAGATTAAAAAAATAATAATTTGAAAGAGTTTAATTTGCTTAAAGCACCATGCAACGATTTTGGAGGGGAGGGATAGAGGGGCATTGGTTGGTGATGAGAAAAGAACAAACCCACCTCTTCTATCATTTGTGCCTCCTTCAGTTTGGAGGAGGTAAGCACTAGGGAAATAAAGATTTCTTTAAAATTTCTACTTGAATCACTGCGTACATCATGGGGGATAAATCTATTAAAAGACTATAAGGAAAAGCAAATATCCAAAGCTCAACTTCCAAAAGAAACCGAATACACACATGCATGTAGACACATATAAACATATATATTTTCCACCTCCTATTTTTAAACAATATAAATACATAAGTACATTTGGAGAATTAGCTCAGACATACAGATTCCCAACAATGAAGATGTTTCCCTCCCATCCTCCTCAAATCCCACAAAGAAGTTGGTGAGGGGAGCAGCTTCCATTATCTGTTAGGCTCAATTAAGACCACAGCTGTCTAAAAAAATAAACAAGAGAAGAGGCTATTTTGCATTAGAATGCATTAGGGGAATAGACCTGGGAAGCACAGATGGCTGTAAGCAGGGACACTGGAAAATTACTACTCTCTTTATTTTTCCAATGTCTGTGTGACTTTCAGGTTTCAAAAATCCTATCTCTACTCCCTATCATAGCCAATTAGGAATAGAAATTTTTATCACTGGCTGTGATGGCTGTCTTTTCCGAGCTAATCTTGTAAGGATAGGTGCCCATTTCTTTCTGGGCAATTTATAGCACACATGCTTGTTATGTATTGGAGAGAGGGGGAAAAATGGAGCCAGGTTCTAAAAAGATATTTGGCAACATAGGTGTCTATGAATAAAGCACTTCTGGGCATTTAAAATGTAAATGAAAATGACACTATATGATATGTTTAGGCCCAAAGCTAACTGGCAAATTGAGAATCAGAAATCCTTGGCCCATTCCCCATTTAACTAGTATCTCATTTTATAAACTCTGCCCTCTCCATGTCATTAAAATGCCTCTAATTAAAACTGTCTAGCATTTTAGTATCTCTCACTTCTTCATCAATATACTGATGAGAAGATAAGATTCTCTTTTCTTCCCAAAATACACCTGAGTACTTTCCAAGGAATAAAAATGAATACAATAGATACAAAGTAACAATAACACAAAGTGTGCTTGTTTGGGTGTGGGCACTTGACTTTGAATACTCCTGCCTGGTTGAGTGGGAAAGATCTCTGGAGGCTCTGGCTACTGGGTGTGGTTGTTGAGAGCTACTGAACACTTAGCAAAGTCTATCTGCGTAGAATACCCCGACTGCATTTGGGGTCAAGTGCAACTTTGCAAGAGTTACATTTTTACAAGACAGTCCACCATGCACATTGTCATCCTGTGCACTGAAATCCCCACTCACATTAAAGAGTGGTTCTCTTCGTTAGAGTAGCTCTTCCATGAAGTCCCCTGGCTGCACAATGGGATAGACAATACATAATGTTGAGAGGAAATGTAATTATGGTGATTTTTAACATTTAATAAAAGTGAAATCATTAATTTCCCAACCAGAAACTACTTGCTTCCTAATTATAGTCTAAAAAGATATAGGGTTTATTTAAAACCCAATTTTAATTGACCAAAAGTAAATTTAGGCAAGTTTTTTTTAATATATACTAGAGGCCCAGTGCACGAAATTTGTGCACTCAGGGTGGTGTGGAGGAAGGCCCGGCCTGCGCCCTCTTACAGTCTGGGAGCCCTCGGGGGATGTCCGACTGATGGCTTAGGCTTGCTCCCTGGCAGTCGGACATCCTTAGCATTACTGTGGAGGAGGGAGTGGTTCCTGCCACCACTGCTACACTCACCAGCTGAAAGCCCAGCTTCTGGCTGAGCAGCGCTCCCCCTGTGGGAGTGCACTGACCACCAGGGGGCAGCACCTGCATTGAGCGTCTGCCCCTGGTGGTCCATGTGCATCATTGCAACTGGTCATTCCATCAATTTGCATATTAGCCTTTTATTATATAGGATTTAAATTGACTGTATCTTCTTTTAGAATTTAATTGTTAAGTATGTAGTGAAGAAATTTTATAAGAAAATTCATTATTTTTGGTTATGCTAACCTTCTACTGTTTGCAATGGCTCTGAAGTAATATACCTAATAAAAAATCCCCCAAACCTCAAGCTTATATAAATACTCCCCGGGATGTCTACTTTTAACTGACCACATTCCCCCTTTGAGGACCATGCTTCTTATTCTGTCATCTCAAATTGGGACCTTGGGGACCACAGGTGAGGTTGATGTTCTCACTCTCTGATGCTATTTTCCAACCTCTAATGAAAATCCCTGCTGCTTTGATTTCTACGCCTTTCAGCAATACCACCCCTCCCCCTTCTCATTGCCATAATCAATCACATCCTTGATTATTAACTACAAACTTTGGCACTTGGTCCATTACCCTGCTGAAAATTTGGCACTTCATCATCCACATGGATTCCTTATCTAACAGCCTGACCATTCATTTCTTTGACCCCCTCCAGTGACCTACACTACCACTCCATCTTCAATGCTCACTCCTTAGTCCTTGCTGTACCCTTTGTACCACTTTCAAAATAATTTATTTCTACCACCTCTCTATTATCACCCTTATTATCCTATCTACTTTTAAATTTGATCATGATCATGATCAAGTATCTCCCATATAAAGAAAAAATGATCAAAAACCTCTCTTCACCTCCATTTCCCTCCTGATTCACCTAACATCCTGTCTTTTCTATTCCCCTTCAATGTCAAACTTCAAAAGGAGTTACATGTCCTCATCATCCACATTCTAATCTGGTTTCTTCTATTCATTGCTTACCAAATGTCTCCATGTCACTGAATCCAGTGGCTATTTCACAGTCCTCATCTTACTCAATGATGCTGACCACTTCCCCCTTCTTACAAGACTCTGTTCCTCTGATTCTGAGATTTACCATTGCCCTGCATCTCCTCCTCCTCATGGCCCCCGCCTCGTCTCCTCTGACATCTCATCCTCCTTCCCACAGGTATTAAATTCTGTAGTTCCTCAGTGCTGTCCAAGACCCTCAACTTTATTTACTCAATATCCACTCCCTAGGCAAACTATCCATGCCTTCTGCTTTAAGTCCCACCAGTACAATTTATAGTTACATCGTTATCTCCAGTCAGACTTCCAACTTCAGTATATATCAATATATCCACCTGCCTATTTAACTTCTCCACTTTGATGTCTCAATATACTTCATTCTTAAGTTATTCAAAGCCAAATTAATTATCTTCCTGTACCAACTCCCACTAACTAAATAAATAATAGGAACTGGTTCTATTCCAAGATTTGGTCAACCCCCTAAGCTGATTCTTACAACCTCCATATTCATCATTCTGTGTCTATTTCAACTTCTGCTTATGCTACCTTCTAATTGTCATTCAAATATATCTTCTTGTGTCTATAGCCACTACCTTCACCCAAATCCAACCTACCAGTACCTCTTACCTAGACAATTCCACTGAAATAGCTTCCTAACTGATTCACCTTTACAAACTCAAGTGTTATTTCCCCAAAATAAATTTTATCATGCTCCCCTAATTCTTGAAATACATAATGGGTCCCCACTGAAAATAGAGACCTAATTTCTGCCCTTCCAGGAGCCAGTTAAATTATGTTCCTTCAGATATCCTCTAGATGTGGCCCCTCTGAGAAACTTTCCCTGGCTTCACTGACATCCTCTGCCCCCTGCAGCAGCCCTTTACGAAGTCCTCATCTTACTCAATGCTGCTGACGAAAGTTCGAAGTCAAGTTTGGGTGAAGCTGATAAGTAATGAATGAGAGAAATCAGAAGCCTCACTCTTCCCATAAAATGTGAAATGCTGCTGGTAAAATTCTCCAGCAAAAAAATTCCCTGTCTCTTTCAAAGGCCATTACCCTTCTTCACCAAAAATGAAAATTTGTAATTCCCAGCTTCAACAGATTGTTTTTTACCATGCCTGGCAAACATGGTCTTTTTATCCATTCACAATTCAGCTGAGAGCAGTCAGTCAGCACAACAGAATGAAGAGGTCCTTTGACTTCAGAAAAATGAAAGCAAATATTAAATAGCATTTAGTGTTCACTGTTTCAATAAGCTCATTAGAGGTCTCTAGTCTAACTTCTATAGAATTATAAGGCTATAATAGGAACTTTTACCAAAAGTGCTAAGCCATTTTTCAGAATGATTTGGTGTCCCCAATATTGAAGATAATCATTTTGGAACCATTTCCACAGATCACCTTAATTCAACTTAAACTAAATTCATTTATGAGAGCTGCTGGGCTGTACATCTCAACTTATCTCTGCCTTGAATTTGCCTACGATGGATATTGCTCGAGTTGCAGGGATCATTGAGCAGAGAACACTTTTGCCCTTCCTTGCCCTTCTCGGTAATCAGAGGGAACTTGCGACTTCTTATGTTTCCCTAAAGGGGAGTTCAGAAGTAGCCATTGCATGTGGCCTGAGAAGGGGCAATAGAAAATGGCCTTCTCCATCCTCCAGGGTTGTTGTTCTCTCTGTCAAGAGTGGTGGAGGGTGTGGACAACAGGATGGAAGTGAACTCAGAGAAGCTGTTAATCAAGGCTGCACTCTCTGGGTCTGGGACACACCCTCTGAACCTGACCACTAAACCAGAGTTTGGGAACATGCTGCTCTCACCTCTGCCCTCTGCCTTTAACCGGCTTGTGAGGCCTAGCTTTTCTTTTAATGGTACTTCAGTTACAGTCCTTTGTGAAACTAAATATCTCTCGGGTCTCTGTGCTAGTCTTTTTCATTCTATGCACTCTCGTTGCTTCCATCATCTTCTATGTGGTGACGATTCCCAAATCATAGTTCTTGGTCAGCTGTCACTCCTGAGCTACAGACACAATTACCTCTTAACCTAGACAAAGGCACCTGGATGTCATATAAGCACCTCAAACCTGAGATGTCCAAGTCTGACCTCAATATCTTGCCCCCAACATCTGCTCCTTTTTCTAGATTCCCTATGTTTATGGAAAGCATCAACTCTCTTCCAAGTAGCCCAAGCCACTAACCTGATGTATTAGTCAGCTATTGCCATAATAATAATGAATAACAAACTATATCAAAGCTCAGTGGCTTACAATCCCAAACACGTATCCTCATGTCTGTAGGTCTAAAAGTATCATTTGGTTAATCTTGCATGAGCTTGGCTGGGCAGTTCTGCTTCCTGCTGCAGATCAGTGTGCTTAGCTCAAGTGATAGTCTGGGTCCAGGTCTGCACCACATGTGTCTGGAGCCCTGGCTGTAAAGGCAAATGGCTCTCCTGAGCATTTTCTTCTGATACCACACTATTAGAGCGCAAGAGTCAACCAAGACTGCCCAGCGACACTTAAGGCCCTTGTTCTGATAATGAGTTACATGGACACATCTAACATCAATGAGATGGAAGTAAGTATTTTCTCCACAAATAATTTAATCTATCGGATTAAGCATCATTATTTTTTTTAAATGTATTTTATTGATTTTTTACAGAGAGGAAGGGAGAAGGATAAAGAGTTAGAAACATCGATGAGAGAGAAACATCGATCAGTTGCCTCCTGCACACCCCCCACTGGGGATGTGCTTGCAACCAAGGTACATGCCCTTGACCGGAATCGAACCTGGGACTCTTCAGTCCTCAGGCCGATGCTCTATCCAGTGAGCCAAACCGGCTAGGGCAAGCATCATTATTAATGATCCCTTCCCTTTTATTAATATTTTATCACTCCTCTACCACCATCATTCCCAGTCAATTACTAAGCTCTGTTCATTCCACTTTCTAAACATTTCTGGACTCAGTGGTGCAGGTCACCATCATGTCCTCATCTACAACAGCTTCCAGCTCTTTCCTGGCTCCAGGTCTTCACTTCCATGTCTTGATAGAAATATTGATAAAATTCTAACTCCTAAATGTACATCACAAGTACTTTGTTAAACGTAACTTCATTTACCTTTTAAATTCCAATTCTTGCCTTCCCATTCTATGCTCAAGCCACCAGAGTACCTTTCAGGTCTCTGAATCTACATTTCTCTATCTCAGCTCTGGATCACTGGATGTCTCACTCCCTTGATCTAAAACACACACACCCATCTCCCTCCCCACCATAGTTTTGTGTGGCAATTCTTCCTTTTCCATCTATTTATCAGTTAAATATCTTTTCCTCTGGGAAACCATCCCTGCCCTCCAAAGGCATTGTTGGGCTTCCCTCCAATGTGCTGCCACACTGCAATAATCATCTGCTAATTATCTGAATTCCCTATTTCTCACTAGACATCGCCTTACTTACACACAGTGTGGGATCCATCTTAAACAATGTACAGCACAGAGTGGGTACTCAGTGTATATATAGCATAAATGAAGATAAATATGATTCTAATAAAAGTATCATGCTTAAATTTGCTATGAGAACTGCAAAAATTATCAGAGTTGGTGAAATCATCCTATATAATAAAAGGGTAATATGCAAATCAACCGAACGGTGGAACAACCAGTCGCTATGATGTGCACCGACCACTGGGGGCAGACATTTAATGCAGGAGCTGCTCCCTGGTGGCCAGTGCGCTCCCATAGGAGGAGCACAGGTCAGCCAGAAGCTGGGTTCATGCCTGGCAAGTGCAGGGGAGGTGGCGGGAGCCTCTACTGCCTCCGCAGTAGTGCTAAGGATACCCCTCAAGGGCTCCCGGACTGCAAAAGGGTGCAGGCTGGGCTGAGGGATCCCCTCTCCTCCAGTGCACAAATGTTGTGTACTGGGCCTCTAGTCATTAATAAAAAGGGCACAGAGATATGTGTCCTTTAAATCAGCGGTCACAAACCTTTCACACCTTATGGACCACCAGTGGTCCACAGACCACCGGTTGGCGACTGCTGCTTTAAATAGCTCAAAACTGATATTTAGAAACAATACCCTCTCTGTAGTATTTATTTCCTATAACCCTTTTCCTAGTTTGGTGCCTGAATTCCTCATTCCCACAGGGCAGGTAGCAAATATGTGTTAGATAATCCCCAGTGCATTAGTAGAAAAGGTTTAAGAGTTATGCTTCCCATTGGTATGTACATTTAAACAATCAGTTTTTTAAAGATAAAAAAATTTAAAGGATTTGCTTGTTAATGGTGGGATTTCATGCACTGATGAAAAATACAAAGAGAGGTATTTAGAGAAAGCAAGACATTCTTGGGAAATTTCAAATTGCACTGGATAAGTGGTCACCGACTCCATATATAAATAATAAAACCAATCCCTGAAATTCCTTCTGTCTTAGATTTTGTATTGCATTCATATACTCTGCCTCCATTGAATTTTGCAATAGAAATGATGGACCAGTTTTAGAGATGAGGAAACGAAAAAGCTTAGGGACTAGTATAAAAGAACAAACAAAGGTACAATCAATCCAAAATTCAGAACAGAATCCAAAGCCTATACTTTTTGAAGGAGAGAGAGGGAGTGAGATAGAGAGAGGGAGAAGAAGAGGGAAGGAGGAGGAGAGAGAGAGGAATTAATTTAATAATGCTGATCTAAATTAACTATCTAGGAGATAGGAATCTGCAATTTGTGATTGGTCTTTGTTCCTCTAGAGCTTTAGTATGAGCATTTGGTTGTGCTAAGAGTAATCCCCATATTTAAAATGGAAAAAATTGCTTTACTGTGACTCCTAAAGCACTAGCTAACAACTTTAGGAAGCAGTTTAACAGTGATTAAGAGCATAGACTCACCAAAACTGCTTTGGCTCAGTGGATAGAGCGTCGGCCTGCAGACTGAAAGGTCCCAGGTTCGATTCCGGTCAAGGGCATGTACCTGGGTTGCGGGCACATCCCCAGTGGGGGATGTGCAGGAGGCAGCTGATCGATGTTTCTCTCTCATCGATGTTTCTGACTCTCTATCTCTCTCCCTTCCTCTCTGTAAAAAATCAATAAAATATATATTTTTTTTAAAAAAAAAGCATAGACTCTGGATAGAGCCTCAAATCCTGCCTCTGAATCTTACCAATGTGTGACCTTGGGCAAGTGATTTAACCTCTCTGAACCTCAGTTTCGTTAACTATAAAATAAGGATGCTAACACAGTGGTCTCATAGGATTGTTGTGAGGGTTAAATACCTTAATGTCTTCAAAGTCCCTGGCACATGCTAAGTAATTATAGAAAAATAAACTATTCCTATCTTCTGCTCAACTGAACAAATAACTGTTTGAAAGTATTGCAAGCAGGTACTTTGATCCTCAGTGCAGCACATAATGCATTTTGTGCTGTGTGTTATGGATATGAGGCAGCCCCTTCTCAAACTCTAGGAGTGCACTGATTATTTCACATTTTATAAGGTGAAGAAGCATGCTTTAAAATAGATAAATAAATAAATAAAAATAAAAAACCACATCCAATGGGTTTTCACTTGTATTTAAAGGGTCTTGGACTTGGAGGTCAAAACAGAATTTGAGCATTAAATTGAGGGTTAGATATCACTCTAGAAATATACTTATTGGCATCTGGATAGTGAAAAAAAATGTTGTAATTATAATTTAAGAATAAAGGGACTTTCCCAACCAATGCCATTTGGTGAATATTTTAAGGCCCCAAACAAGGTGAAAATTTCTACGTTGAAGAGACTAGGAAGTTCGCAAATGCCAAAGACCAGTTCTTAGGGGAAAGTGTTAATTCTAAAACTCAAGAGTTAACCCAGGCTTTGTTTTCTGAGGAACAGAAGGTCCTTAATAAAGTTGCCTAGACAACAGTAGCTCAGTCCCAGGGCAACCGTCCCTTTGATTTCTCACCATCCTACACCAGCTCAGACCAACCCATAAACAACTTCAAAGCCATTCAGGGCCCCTAGGAATGGCTGCTGGCTGCTGTTAGGAGACCCATGTGGCTACAAACAGAAGGATCAACATATCTAATTCAGCCGGCCCAAAGTATCGGCAGGATGTAGGTCACAGTGGAGCAGCTGGTGCTTATGGGAGTCTCATATCAGGGTCAGCTACAGAGTCAGTCCTCCCGCGGAAGAAAATGAAGGATGGACAAAGGAGGTTCAAAAGAGCACAAGGTCATCTCCAATGTTTACTTTTTTCTCTAAACCTTTCTGAGTTTTTCATCCGTTTTTCCATAATAAGCACTTTGTTTTTCTAAATATTTCTAATTGTAAACATGAACATATTTTATAATCAATCAGGAAACAAATATTTTGTACCTCTGTGTACGGACCATAAGATATTGAAACAGAAAGATTTTGATCCTACATGTCTCCTTCCTAGTACTTTATCACAATTTTGTTCAATTGTTAAATTATTCAGATAATGTCTCTCTTTCCTTCCAGTCTGCAAGATCCATAAAGATATTTATCTCTTACAACAATTTCATCTCTATGGCTGTATTGCTGTCTTTCACAGAGGTGGTGCTCAAAGGTGATTATTGAATGAATTTTTAAACTTTATAAGCAGTTAAAACTGCAGCTGCTTATAATAAATGTTGCAAGTTATTTGAAGAAAGTCCTCTTAATTATATAGGGAATCATTTTGACAAACTTTTTTGGTGAAGCAGATAAAAGGCAATTATGAGGAAAAAGTAAACTAAAATAATATAAATGATAATGTTTCAGAGTTAGATTGAAAGTATTCTGTTTAAAAAGGAATAGTGGGTATATCTTTTAGTGGATCTAAGTCCATGAAGACAGATTATGTTTAAATAAAAATATATAAACACAGATAGATATGACAAATAACAACATGTTATATTGTGTGTATATATGTGGTAATAATATATATATTTATATACACTATATATATTATATATATAAATACATATGTACATATTCTTAAAAGTTAGCAGCTTAATTAAACAAGTCCTTATTATCTTATAGTTTCTGTAAGTCAAGAATCTGGGGGCAGCTTAGATGGGTGGTTCTAGCTCAAATCTCTCACAAGATTGCAGTCAAGCAGTGGCTGGTGTTACCGTCATCTCAAGGTTGCTAGAATGGGGCTGAAGTATCTCCTGTCAAATATACATAATCACATAACCACCACCACAATCAAAATACAGTGTATTTCCATCATTCTCGCAAATTCCCTCATGTCCTTTTGAAATCAATTCCTTCTCCGACTCCCAACCACTGAAATGTTCTCTACCCAATCCCTGTAGTTTTGCCTTTCCTAGATTATATAAATGAGATCATACAGTATCATACGGTCTTTGCCTCAGCCTCTTTCACTTTTTATTGCTTTTTATTGCTGAGTACTATCCCATTGTAGAAATATAGCACACAATTTTTTTCCATATACAAGTTGATGGACCCTTGGGATATTTTCAGTTTGTAGCAATTATGACTAAAGCTGCTATAGACATATATGGAATATTATTTAGCCTTATAAAAGGGAATTCCCTTTTCCATAACATTGGTAGATCTAAAAGACATTATGCTTAGGAAAATATACCAGTCACATAAGGACAAATACTGTATGGTCTCACATGTGAAAACTAAAATAATCAAACTTATTAGAAACAAAACAGAACAGTGGTTGCTATGGGCTGAGTGGAGGAGAAAAGGAGGAGGCAAAAAAAAAAAAAAAAGGAGGAGGCAATGGTCAAAGAAGACAAAGGTTCTGTTAATCAAGATAAGTTTGAGAGATCTCCACAGCTTAGGGCCTATGATTAATAATACTGTATTGTATATATAAAAATGTTGCGCCCTAGCAGGTTTGGCTCAGTGGATAGAGTGTTGGCCTGCAGGCTGAAGGGTCCCGGATTCGATTCCGGTCAAGGGTACATCCTGGGTGGTGGGTTCAGCCCCCAGTATGGGGCATGTAGGAGGCAGAATCAATGATTCTCTCTCATTGTTGATGTTTCTATCTCTCTCTTTCTCTCCCTTCCTCTCTGAAATCAATAAAAATATGTTAAAAAATAAAAATAAATAAAAATGTTGCTGAGAGGGTACATCTTATGATAAGTACTATTACTAGAAAGGAAAATAAAATAAAAACAAAGGAGGTGAGAGAAAACTTTTAGAGATGATTGGTAAGTTTATGACATTGATTATGGCAATGGCTTCACATGTGTATACTTATCTCCAAACACACAAAGTTGTATACATGAAATATCTATAGCTTTGATATGTCAATTATTCCTCAATAACATGTTTTTTAAGTAGGAGTAAAAAAAATGATAAGAAGATTAACATTTTCCAGAAGGATAGTATAGAGGAAATTACCAAATAAATAAAAAAAGAAAAACTAACATAATTGAAGGTCATAAGTCTCCAGACTGAAGAAGGCTACTGAACACCAATTAGTTACTTTTTGGCCCAGCAATGAAAACTACCTGCTGATGACAATAAGGTTATTGTTTCCTAATTAACAATTAGGAAAATGGAAAATGAGAAAGTGGAAGAATGGGTCATGGTAAGTTTGCTAAGTTCTCCTGCCATCTTGGGGAAGATGGCTCCATATTACAATTAGCCCGTAATGTATACCTTGTAATTTCTGAAGGACTAGTTTTCCCCCTTTATCTGCCATGGATTAACATGGGGTCCTATTGTATATGGTGAGACTAGTATGAAGATCACTATACCCACTGATGTGCTAGAGCTGGCTTGTGCTGGCTCAGGAGAGCTGGTTGTTAAATTTTAATTATTTGACATTACATTGGTAGCTTGAAGTCAGCCATGGTGGGGGTATTTACAGAAGAAATCAGCAAATATTACAAATCAAGGAGGGTATTTTGTTGTTAGCTTGTTTCTCCTTGAGAGCTAGTTTACCTGTACACCACTACAAACAATTTACCATCTACACTAATAAAAGAGAAACATGGTAATTGGTGTACGACCGCTACCCTTCCCATTGGTTAATCCCCCTGTCACTCACAGAGTAGGGCCAAGATATGCAAATTAACTGGCAGCCAAGATGGCGGCCGGCAGCCAGGCAGCTGATGTGAAAAGGGAGGCTTGCTTGCTTCAGTGATGGAGAACTCCAACGTTCCCCGCCTGACTTACCGGCCTCTCAGCTGCAACTCTAAGCAACTATGTTGAGAATAAAGAAGCTAAAATAAACCCAGAAACCTGCTTTACTCAGCAGAGCTTCAGCCAGCCAGACCGCAACATTGTATCAAATATAGACGGTAAACAAAGGCCAAAAACCTGTTTTCAGCAGCAGAGGCCTCAGAGCTAAAGCTGGCCCAGAATAAAAAAAAAAGAAAAAAAGGAGCGGTTGGGAGCTTCAGTCCCAGCCTGAAAACAGCCCTCAGCCCCTCATCCAGGCTGGCCAGGCACCCTAGTGGGGACCCCCACCCTGAAGGGTGTGTGACCAGCTGCAAACAGCCATCATCCCCTCAGCCAGACTGGCCAGGCACCGCAGTGGGGACCCCCACCCTGATCCAGGACACCCTTCAGGGCAAACCAGCCAGCCCCACCCATGCACCAGGCCTCTACCCTATATAGTAAAACGGTAATATGCCTCCCAGCACCGGGATCAGCGGAGCCGCGAGGCCTCCCGGCACCGGGATCAGTGTAACAGGGGGCAGCGCCCAAACCCCCTGATCGCCCTGTGGCTCTGTGTGTGACAGGGGGCGGGGCCCCAACCCCCCCGCCCCCCACGGGCCCTGCTCTGTGTGTGACGGGGTAGAGCCATAACCTCCCCATTGGCCCTGCCCTGAGTATGAGAGTGGCGGCGCCCCAACCACCTGATTGGCCCTGCTCTGTAGGTGTTAGAGGGCGGAGCCCCAACCCCTCCCCACCCCCCCCACGGGCCCTGCTCTGTGTGTGATGGGGTAGAGTCATAACCTCCCCATCTGCCCTGCCCTGAGTGTGACAGGGGGCGGTGCCCCAACTCCCCTATCGGCCCTACTCTGTGAGTGACAGGGGGGAGCTCCTCAACCCCCTGATCGGCCCTGCTCTGTGCATGACAGGGAGGAGCTCCCCAACCCCCTGATTGACCCTGCTCTGTGCATGACAGGGTATGGAGCCCCAACCCCCCTGATGGGCCCTGCTCTGTGCATGACAGGGGGTGGCGCCGCAACCTCCCCATCGACCCTGCCTTGAGTGTGACAGGGGGCGGTGCTCCAACCCCCAATCGGCCCTACCCTGAGCGTGACTGAGAGTGGCATCGCAACCTCCCAACCTGCCCTGCTCTGTGCATGACAGGGGGCGGCGCCCCAACTCCCCAATCGGCCCTGCTCTGAGCCCAACCAGGGGCTGCACCTAGGGATTGGGCCTGCCCTCTGCCACCCGGGAGCAGGCCTAAGCCAGCAGGTCGTTATCTCCCGAGGGGTCCCAGGCTGCAAGAGGGCACAGGCCGGGCTGAGGGACCCCCCCTTCCCCCGAGTGCACAAATTTTTGTGCACCGGGCCTCTAGTGTAAGTATAAAAATGTATGAAATGATCTATACCCTGTTCAGTGAGATGAGACCACCAAACATTGAATGTTGCAGCAATATAAAATTTCTATAAAATTTTCTAAACTCTTTCTCATAATTTTTGTGCTTACCTGGTTATAGACAGATAACAAACACCTTGCAGCCTGATGCTGATTCCTGGACCACACATTGGGTATATAAATTCTATCCTCCACCTTTAAGTCAATTTCAGTCAGCTTAATATCTTTGTTAGTTCCTATCAAACAATAAAACTTTAATATGTGCTCAAGGTAAATTTGCCTAACAAGTTTTACTTTAAAAATATTTTTTTAAACAAATTAAATAAGCCCTAGCCAGTTTTGCTCAGTGGATAGAGCATCTGCCTGCCGACTGAAGGGTTCCAGATTTGAATCTGGTCAAGGGCTTATGTCCAGTTTGCAGACTTGATCCCCAGTGTGGGGCATGCAGGAGGCAGCCGATCAATGATTCTCTCTCATCATTGATGTTTCTATCTCTCTCTTCCTCTCCCTTCCTCTCTGAAATCAATATATATATATATATATATATATATATATATATATATATATATAAATTTTAAAAATAATAATAAGTAGAATAAATTAAATTAAACACTGAAATGCATAGGAAAGTCCCTACCACACAATAAGTGATCAATAAATACCAGGAGTAAATATCATTAGCAGATTAAGAGCTTTTTGATTCATGGACCATTGTTTTTGTTTGGTTTTGGCTTTATTATATATGTATGCTCCTTAATATTTAGCATGATGCTCGGCCCTTCCTATGTGTCCAATACCTACTTATTGACTAAATTAATGATGAACAAATAAATAATTATAATGCTTATCTTCCTAAACTTAATTGATACACAGTTTTGACATTGAGACCAAGGCACAGGAGTGAGTATCAGGGCACAGGAATTTTGCCAACCTCAACTTGCACAAATCCATTCTGAGCATTTCCTCTGATCCGAGGAAGTTGCTCATTTTCTGAATTTAGTCTCAGAATTTGACAAAAAAGAACAATGCAAGGATTTGCACTGGACTCACATCTAAACTGATATGGAAGCTTATGTGGGCCTTTGGTTTTTCCTAAAGTATACTAAGGTATACTCAGTGGAAAGTGACCTGGCCCCAGTCATCTCATCTGCCAAGTGAGAAAACTGGAGATTTTTCTTTTATTTCATTTTAAGTTCTATCATTTTGCATCATTAATGAATTGCTTGTGCAGAAGGACTACCTTACCCCAGAATAAAAATTAGCTGTGCTCTGTGCAATGAAGTAGAAAACATTACTTTTTTTGATTAGAGGAAATAGACTTGCTGGTCTCTCAGTGTCATCAGGAAAGACTTCATGGAAGCTGGTGATTTGACAAGTTTGATTCAAAGTTTGTGGGCACCTAAACACGTGGTGTTGCTCCCTCCTTTACCTTCTATGCCTGCCATCTATCATCATCAGGAAACAAGGTGCCAACGACCATGAGATTCAAGAAGTAGGACATATTTCTAAGAAACGTATAAGGCCAGACATTTCAATGGCAACTGATGAACCGTGTAATAACATCTGTATTTCCCTGTAAAGGTTTTGTCACATCTAACTGATGCTCAGAATCCTAATAGAATGTAGTAGGAGTGTCATTCATCAGATTCAGAAGAGCCAAGAGTCTGGCTTACAATTTATGTGTTAAAGCCATGGTTCTTAATCTCTCTATGAAAAGCCATGTGCCTTTTGCAGAGAATTTAGGCAGAAATTTTTGCAGAAATTTAAGAAGGTCTATAACAGTGATGGAGAACCTATGACACGCGTGTCAGAGGTGACACGCGAACACATTTTTTTTGGTTGATTTTTCTTTGTTAAATGGCATTTAAATATATAAATAAATATCAAAAATATAAATCTTTGTTTTACTATGGTTGAAAATATCAAAAAATTTCTACATGTGACACGGCACCAGAGTTAAGTTAGGGTTTTTCAAAATGCTGACAAGCCGAGCTCAAAAGGTTCGCCATCACTGGTCTATAACCTCTGTAGCTAAATAATTAATCCAGATTAAGAACCTCATATTTGGTTGAGTTAGGAAACCCTGAGATGATTTCTATGTAAGTGACCCGTGTTTGGGTGAGGAGTTTGAGCTAAGGCCAGAGTGCTTTCTGGCATGCGCAAATAGATGGGGTGGATGGAGTAGATGCATGGCTGCCTGCAGAACTGGGAGAGCCAGCCTTGGAGATATTGTGGGTTTTTTTTAAAGATTACATATCTGGGAGAGAGTTAAGGAGATTGGAATGTAGTTTTGCTTTTGCCTCCAAATGCCTAAGTGATGTCATATGATTTTCTTGGTGCCTTAGTTGTCTCATCCGAACAAGGATAGAAATAAATTAGACAATTCTTTTAATTCTAAAATTCTATCATTTGGGACAAGATATGTACAGAGTATAGGAAAGACTGGCATAATGGAGAGAAGTTGTATGGCAAGTAGATGAACCAGTGCAAAAGTTTGCCTGAGGGCTAAAATGTATATCCACCATGGTGTTCCTGAGTTATAATGAGTCCTCATGCCTTCGTCCTTTTTTCCCTAGAAGAACATCACTTCCATCTCTTTCAGCAATAATTGTGATCTCAATTTGAGGAGAATAAAACTAGTAGTAACCACATAGGGTACATCTAGAATTCAGACTGCCTTGGGTGAGACAGAAGGAAAAGAAAGCAATATAAACATTCCAGTTTAAGCAGCCTATATATTTTTTTATTAATTTCAGAGGGGAAGGGAGAGGGAGAGAGACAGAAACATCAATGATGAGAATCTTTTATCGGCTGCCTCCTGCACACCCCTACTGGGAATGGAGCCCACAACCCAGGCATGTGCCTTTGGCCAGAATTGAACCTGGGACCCTTCAGTCTGCAGGCTGGCTCTCTAGCCACTGAGCCAAACAAGCTAGGGCTAAGCAGCCCATGTTAAGTCCATAGCCAAGACACTGGCCAGTCTGAATGGAGCCAGAGTGGTTTGTTTCAATGCAGTGTGCATCAGGATAACCACTAATTAGTACTTTGCTAACCTGGCTCTTTGATTCAAATGTCCAGACTTCCAACTAGATCTGCTTTTCTGTCTTCTAGCTTTCAGCTCCAGCCTCAACCTCCAAATGCAGTCTTATCTATGTTTCAGAGGGATTAGAAAGAAAATTGGAAAGTATGTATCAACCAATCAGAAAGAAAACTTAATACCAGGTCCTTTGGCAGAGAAACAAAATTGATTTTTAACTTTTCAATAGCTATGTAAGGAATCAGACAAACTTACATCTCTTGGTTTCTCCAAATAATGATACATAATTGACTTAAAATTATATCCAGCTTTCAGGTTTGTATAGACCTCACTGCTATAAACAGTAACTCAGGCTTAAATTGGCATTGTTGTTGTTGTTTTGTGTGTCTGTTTTTCTGATAAACTCAAAGGCCCTCTTCTGTCATATATTAGCCTTGGAACTTTAGTAAACTCAGTGGTTCAGAAAATTTAAAATAAACATGCTTCAAGTCCATGAAAAACATTTCTACTAATTATATTTTTCTACCAGGCACCCAGACTCATGGTTTGTTATGGTAACTGGGACTGGCCTCTCCCTACTTCATTACTAAGTACCATGTTATCCTTTGCAAGGGCATCTTCTATTACATAGATCTATCCTTTAAAACCAGAATATGGCGGGGAGTGTGGGGGGGGGGGAGTTTACCATTCATCTACTAGTACCAAACACTGCCATACACACTACCTCTTTTAATTTTCACAGTATCTCTAGAAAGTAATATCATATAGGAAACTAAGTCCCAGTGAAACCAAATTACTTGTCCAAATTCTCTTATTTATTAGATAAAAGACTGAGGATCTGAACCCATATATTCTAACTCCGAGGACAGTACACACTTCTTCCTCCTGAATCCAACTGCCTCCCTGTACTACTAGGTCTTTCATTTGCCAAGAGCAGAGGCTCCATAAATCTTAAAATATAGAACTTTAATTAAGAAGCTAGAATTTAGGATTCAAAAAAATTGTTTGGTACTTGTTGCTCTATCCATCTTTCTCCCAGAGCCCATGATTTCTCTCGTTGTAGGTCTTCTTCTCCATGTATGTCTCCTGCTAACTAGAAAATGTTCTAAAGTCTTCCCATTGAAATTCTATTGACACCTGACCTAACTAGCTAGCTAATAACCCAAACTATCATTCTCATCATTGTTACAATGACTTTTGCACCAGGATGCCTATTGACTTACTCATTAGCCTCTGGGTGGGCCACTCTTGGGGAAGTATCTACTCTTGTCCAATCAGAGCAAAGTTTCCTTGCTCGAGCAGGGGTTATGGGTGGAATTACTTCCTCCCAGAACATATACTGCACCCAGAGAGTACTGACTGACATGCCTGAGCACACTAGAGCTCTGGTAGATGTACAAGACATCAGCTGGAGGAAGGCAGGGCATCTGATACCACTGTGTCCCCTGACGTCACATATGTACATAGCTCGTGGCTTCTGCAAATGCTTCCAGGCAGCCAGTTAATGTAAGTAGGTTAATGGATGACCTCACACCCTGTGCCTTTGCTACGTTCTGCTTTTTCCTCACCCTGAAGCCCTTTAAATCATCCATGCACTTACAGCATGGCCATGCAGTTAAGTCACTATATCCATATGGTAAAGACATTTTTACACATCAGATAATTAAGCATCATATATAAGAATTACTCCTAAAAATACTTCTATTGATTACTATGTTGCCATAGGGTTCATTGTTGTTTTAAAAAGGCGAAAGATTTATACAATCTGAAGAGAAACCAGAGTATGATTGTTGTTTTAAACTAATATACTTGCATAGTCTTTGCCTGAAAGCTCTCTTTGATTCATTGTGCTCTGAGAAGTAAACCATCTTTTAAAATCTGATGAGTGTCACAAATCTAATTGGATCTTTATATTGATAAATTATAATATTTTAAGAAATTAGATCAAAGCATGTGATTCTACTAGATTGATAAACAGTTTATCTTTCCAAATGCTTTCAATGGACTCATTTATCTCTGAAATGATATTATTCTGACTCTTTTTAATGTCTTCATTTTCAAAAGTGGCGTTCCAACATGTGGCATTCCGACATATCACATGTGTGTTGTAGTCTAATAAATTACATGGTGTGTGAGCAAGTAGTTAAACACGCCACATGGCCATGTAAACCCCAAACCTTTCTCCCTACCATGTATCAGAAGTGCCTGGAGTTGCTTTTCTTCTACAGTCCCTCATGTTTCTTGGTTTTGCTTCTTTTCTGTCTCCGTTGACCTTGTATTTGGGATCGGCCATGACTTCCTCCATATTCCAGCCATTCCATATAAACACAAACATACACTCTGTACCACACTTCCCTCCACACACACCCTTCTCCCATAAAGAGAGGGCACTGACACCAGGGCTGTAATGAGGACTCAGGAGGTCTTGGTGGCTCCGGGAGGAGGTAACTGGTTGTGATACAGTAGTTTGCAAAACTGTGATCTTGGACTTTTAGTTCTATAGCCCTGCCCCAGAGACTTAAAGGGGGAGAATCCCTGGCAGAAAGGACTCCCTTTTAACAACCCCTATTTCAAATAAGGATTTATAAAATCTTTTAGAAATGGGGATTTATATTAGGATGACTTCCTGGACCCAGATCCTGGAATATAGATTCATGTAAAGTAAGAAAGTGGTCTGTAGCCTGATGCAAGTCCTTCAAAGAGAACCAAAGTAGGAGTTGTTAGAAAAAGGAAGGACCCCCAAGGGGTCTCGGCACAGCAGCAATAACGTCCACTATAGGCTTCTCACCTGCCAAATCCCTAGATGTGCCCAGTCCTCCTTTCGCCTATTTCTCAAAGGTATTCCCTCTGACCTCAAAAGTCTTTTGCTTTGTCTTCTGTGACCTGATCATCTTTTGATCGTTTTAGCAGCTCTTGCCCCACCATTCTGCAAGGTCATCTAACACTGCTCTGACAATTAAGTTTTTGGAGTTCCTCAAGCCTTTGTTCTAGGCTGCTGTCCTTCTCTATACTTGTTCTGTCTTCACTCTCATTTGTTTTTAATGTTGGTATCTCCAAACCAGGCCTTCATCCTGATTTCCAGATATGTGGTGAACATAAGTGTCCTCTTTTCTCCTGATACACATATTCATATATAAATAGTTTTATGTAACCATCTGTATCTACACTAAGCTAAACATGAGTTCATGTTGGTGACCCCAACTCTCGCCTATTACCACGGGGATCATTACAGTGCCCCCTCCTGCTTATCTGTAAAATCCCACTGCAACAGTTTAAAACCTGGCTCCCACCACCTATCCAGGATACTCACATAGCAGTTTCAGAATTGTTCACTCGCACCCCCACAGGATGCAATTTTATCAACTAGAGTACATAAGAGAGTTTCTTTTGCCTTTAGTTTTACTGACTCTAGTCACTTCCAAAGCTACTTGGGTCAGCGCCTTTTCCTCTCACCCTCCAGGATTAAGTTTTCGTCATTATCCTCACTACTGACGAACAGCATCCCTAACATAGAGTGAGTGAACAATGGGTAATTTTTGCACAGTAGCAAAAAATTAGAGTATTTAATTTGAAAACTTTTGATTGCTTAAGAGAGCGATAGGAGGAAAATTAAGACAAGGCAGTGTTTGATTCAAGCTCAACCACTAATTATAATTTGTGCCAAATTAACATCTCTAAAACTCAGTTTCTTCACCTATAAACTAGGGATGTTGATAACCTAAAGGGTCTGTTGTGAGGAAAATATGAAAGAATGTGCATCAATTGCCGGGAAGAACATCAAGAACACATTTAGAATAATCAGTATATTCTAAACATTAGTTCCTTTTCTATTTTTGGAGACTTCTAGAATAATCAAAGTTTACTTCAAGGGTTCCAAGAAGTACCTAATCACCACAATTACTTTTCCCTGTCCAGCTAATGAGCCCTGAAATTCTTTCTAGAGGCTCTGAGCTTTGTATTAATGGTGACAATTTAGGCTTAAATGCACACATTTAGGGAGAAAGACAGTAATACTTTTCCACGGAAACAATTAACAGCAATAATATTAACTGCTAAGGAATTTTAGCAATTGCTGTGCTTCGTGCACTGTGCTGAGCCCTTTGAATACAAGCCTCACAATGATCCTCCTTCAAAAATACCATTTTTAACCACGTTCACACATGAAGAAATTCACCAATATTTCAATCCCTGCCTTAATACCATAAACCAAACAGAGAGGCTAGACTGCTACATGGTGGCAGGTCCACAGGCTTAAGAACTGGGGGTCTGAAGCATAAATATGGATATTTCTAGTAACTACTTTTGCTATAGTTATTTCTCACCCATTTGGATTATGTCAGACACTGTGCCTTCTAGAATTCAGCTCATCTTAAGTCTGCCACTCAGTGACCTCAGGCAAGTTATTCAACAATGCGTGGCCTTAGCTTTTGGGTTCCTTTAACATTGAAAATTCCAATGTGCTGAGCAGGCTTTGAGAATGTCTTCCTGGGATGGACTTGACTGTAGGCTACTTATTTCCAAATGCATAGCCACAATTCCTCACTCTTGCCTTCTGCCCTAAATTATTTGCAAAAACGTAATTTGCTGTCCTTACTCTTTAATTGGCGTCAAATCATAACTTCCCTACTGATTTCTCTTGCTGCATGTTCCTTTCATAATTAAAACAGAATTTCATTTCATGTAGTGAAATCTGGTTTGGAATGCCAATATAGCAAACCCAAAAGCAAAGTGCTGACGGCTTTAAAAGCATTATGTTATCTTACTCCTTCTACCAACCCTGTGATATAGTTACAGATCTTGTCATCCATTTTTTCAGGTGAAAAAAAATAATAACCCACACATAAACACCCACACATACAAACCAGCTCCAGAGACCTTGGGCAAATTGCCCAGTAGGTAGCAGCAGTACAGAATTCTGAATACCTGACTCCAAAGCCCAAGCTTTAGACTTTTAAACTTCGTCCCTTGAGACAGGTGATAATTTACATCAAAGTGTTAATAAGAAGAGCATTAAACCAAGGTTATAGAGCTGATGTATGACAAGGCAAAACTGTGCAGTAACTGTACAGTGTGTATGGGACACTGAAATGTTACATTCAGAGGGGAAGTTACTATTAGTACTTCCATTTGCCAAAGGAGGATGATAAGATTAATAAGTCTAAGAGACTTGTCAAAGGTGGCTCTGACTCCTACCCAGGTAACTTCCTATTGCCAAGATGCCAATGTCAAAATTATTTAGAGATATTTACTTTAATCCAAACCAAGAACAAGTTGTAATTCAGGAAACCTAAATTACCAGGTGATTTTTAAAATATCCCAGGAGCCTCGCCCTAACTGGTTTGGCTCAGTGGAAAATATCCCAGGAGCTTCTGATATATTCCCAAGTATACAAGCATTATACAAATTTGCCTAATACAGGGTAAGTCCCATGTATAATACTAAACTTCCAGGTCAGTATTGATGAAGAGGATTTCTGATTCATTCATTATTTCTCTCTCTCTTTCAATCTCTCTCTCTCTCTCTCTCTCTCTCTCTCTCTCTCTCTCTCTCTCTCTTTCTCTCTCTCTTCCTCCCCCCACCCTTCCCTGCAAACATAGAAAACTTTCAAAATGCATTTGTACATTGGATGACAAGAACATTCTAACTTCAAACAAGATCCTAACCCTTCATTGTCTCTGAGGCAATGGAGACCCAGGGCCTGGCCCTCCAGCTCCTGGTATCAACATCATGTCTGTAGGATGGGATACTTGAGAACTGATTTTTCTCTTTAAATCTGACCAGGCTTGCTTTGGTAGTGATATCTTCAACCTACTCCTTAAGCTGCCCTACCCTACTGCCCACCATGCTTCTTCCTTTCACTCCATCAGTCCTGTACCCTAGGATAGTCCCTTCAAACAGTAACTTTCCTCCTCAGTCAAAATACTCCCTGCCCTAGAGGTATTTATATTCTACTTTTTCCTTTTCTTTCACCATCCATTTATTCAGTAAATTAATTCAAAATATATTTTGAGCATCTGTTTCAGTGCCATTTTAGAAGATAGGGAGAAAAGATCCTGCAGTGTTATGTTACTTATTCTCTCTCTCTCTCTCTCTCTCTCTCTCTCTCTCTCTCTCTCTCTCTCTCTCTCACACACACACACACACACACACACACACAACACATGCATGCCTTGGCCATGGCTTCCCAGTAGGAAGTCCCACATACAGAGAGTCCCATTTTCTGAACCTTTCCTGAATTCTCCCTTTCCCCCTTTGTATGAACTAATACTGTACACAATGAGGGTCTTATCTCCCACTTGAGGATAAGCCAATCAGATGGCATCAGTTACTGACTATGAAGTATGAAGTCTCTCCTCCCAGATAACCTACATTTAATAATTGATTTCTTTTATCTAAATCTCCTTCTCTATGCCAAAATGTGGGGTATCTTTGGCATCCAAAAACGATTTTCAACTCTCTTCAAGCCACTATAACATGCAGCCAGCTCCTTCAGTCCCCAAATCCATGGAAAATTAGTATCTACAAGGATCTTGTTTTTCCCAACCTAGAAATCACAAAGTTTATTGCTCTACTCTGAGTCATCGTACATAGTTTCACCTAGTTTAAAGTTCTGCATAAATTTGGAGCTATTTTAATGTGCCTTTTCTGCATTTTTTCCTTACAGTGTTCCCCTCATCCTTCTGGTTAGATAACTAATCCATGTACCCAAGTGCAGATACATAAAATAGAAATTGCAAAAAGTTTTTTGTTATCCCTGACTCTGCAAGAGGATATAAAAGCAGGTCATTGACAGAAATAATTTTGGCTTACACCTAGTCAGGAGAAACATGTTATTTAAGAAACACCCCCCATCAACTTTTTAGAGACCAAAGGCCCTACCTCATTGTGAGTTGATTTTCAGATCTTTTCCTGAAAACAGGCCCCCATAGAAAATCAAGAGTTAAAAGTGCAGCCCATCTGAGAAAGAATGGAGTAGGCATGCCACAAACAAGGGGATAAGAGTGCGTCAAGGAGCTATTGTGCCACCAGGCACCTTTTAGTCCTCTTATGTTAACACTCTGGAGAGTAAAAGCCAAAGTCAGCTCCAAGGCCCTGTATGATCTGCCCACTCCTCCAGTTATCTCTTGCCCATCCCTACCATGCTCTTTCTCACCTACCCCACCTCCATGCTCCTCCAGCAGAGCCGGCATGCACGTCACAGATGTTATTGCTGCTGCCCGAGGTATTATTTACCAATGGCAACCATATCCCACCCCAACACTCTCTATTCCCCATCCTTGCTTTATTATTTTCTATAACATGGGTCTCCCTCTAACTTACTGTATATTTTACTTACAACTTATTTGTATATTTTGAATCTCAATCCATAGAATATAGTTCTATGCAGGAAGGGATTTTGTCTGTTTTGTTTACTGCGTTTCCACCATCATTTAGAAAAGTACTCAGTACAGAGTACATGCTCAATAAGAATTTGTTACACAAACAAGTTGACCCTGCAACCATGATCCGTGATTATAAAAACAAAATGAAACAACAACATAATTCAGTGTTTTCTGTTCTGAAACTAACAAATAGGAACTTTTAAGTATCTCATGGGCAAGGCATTGACCATCATGAATCACTGTAAAAAAAAAAAACCTATTCCCTTTCCATTTTTTTCTGATCACATCAGGAACAAGATTCTTTGGGGACTGCTCTCACTGCAGACACAGCTGATTCTCACAGCCAGTTGGCCTGGAGGTCAAAACCCCGCCAGTATTACCTACAACAATCTAGGCTTAACTACAACAAGACTGCGCATAAAGACCACTAGGGGTTGCACCAAGAAAGCATAAAAAAATGCGGAGACAAAGATACAGGATGCAGATGTCAGAAATGGAAGATATAGAGCTCAAAACCACACTTTTAAGGTCTTTCAATAATTTTCTAAAAACTGCCGATAAATGTTGTGAGATCCTCAAGAAATCTAATGAGACCCTCGATGTTGTCATAAAGAACCAACTAGAAATTAAGCATACACTGACTGAAATAAAGAATATTATACAGACACCCAATAGCAGACCAGAGGAGCGCAAGAATCAAGCCAAAGAATTGAAATGTGAAGAGGCAAAAAACACCCAACCGGAAAAGCAAAATGAAAAAAGAATCCAAAAATACGAAGATAGTGTAAGGAGCCTCTGGGACAGCTTCAAACGTACCAACATCAGAATTATAGGGGTGCCAGAAGATGAGAGAGAGCAAGATATTGAAAACCTATTTGAAGAAATAATGACAGAAAACTTCCCCTACCTGGTGAAAGAAATAGACTTACAGGTCCAAGAAGCGCAGAGAACCCCAAACAAAAGGAATCCAAAGAGGACCACACCAAGACACATCATAATTAAAATGCCAAGAGCAAAAGACAAAGAGAGAATCTTAAAAGCAGCAAGAGAAAGAAACTCAGTTACCTACAAGGGAATACCCATACGACTGTCAGCTGATTTCTCAACAGAAACTTTGCAGGCCAGAAGGGAGTTGCAAGAAATAGTCAAAGTGATGAATGCCAAGAACCTACAACCAAGATTACTTTATCCAGCAAAGCTATCATTCAGAATTGAAGGTCAGATAAAGAGCTTCACAGATAAGGAAAAGCTAAAGGAGTTCATCACCACCAAACCAGGATTATATGAAATGCTGAAAGGTATCCTTTAAGAAGAGGAAGGAGAAGAAAAAGGTAAAGATACAAATTATGAACAACAAATATGCATCTATCAATGAGTGAATCTAAGAATCAAGTGAATAAATAATATGATGAACAGAATGAACTGTTAATTATAATAGAATCAGGGACATAGAGAGGGAATGGACTGACTATCCTTGGGAGGTGGGGGGGGAAGGGGTGTGGGGGATGTGGGAAGAGACTGGACAAAAATGGTGCACTTATGGGTGAGGACAGTGGGTGGGGAGTGAGGGCGGAGGGTGGGGCAGGAACTGGGAGGAAGGGAGTTATGGGGGGAGTTAAGGAGGAACAAATGTAATAATCTGAACAATAAAGATTTAATTAAATAAAAATTTTAAAAAAAGATTCTTTGGGGACTAAAATGTCACAAACATTTACTAATTTGCTTTTTGACAAAATCAAAGGTTAAGTTTCAGGTTCAAATCCTTGGTAGGCAGGTGAATCTGGCTAAAATGCTATAACTTTTTTTCATGGTTTCTTAATTTAATTTTATTGCCAGGTAATGTAGTGACATAAAATTTCTTTTGTTAAAATACTATTTACAGAAAGAAAAAAAGATGGGGAAGGGAAGAGGGAGATGAGAGATAGTGAGAGAAAAAGGAAAGGAAGGAAGGAAGGGAGGGAGGGAGAAAGGGAAGAAGGAAGGAAAAATTAAAGAAAACAGTGGCTGGGCATTGACCTATGAACCAAGAGATTCCTGGTTTGATTACTGGTCAGGGCATTTGCCCAGTTGCAGGCTCAATCTTTACTGGGGACATGCAGGAGGAAGCTGATCAATGTCACTCATTGATATTTCTATCTCTCCCTTCCTCTCTGTCTAAAATCAATTTTAAGATATTTTAAAAATAAAATAAAGTAAAACATCAGTTCAGATGGTATATATATTTTGTAATAAAAATGGTGAAGATGGTATAGCAATTACTAGCTTTTGGAAACACCTACCCTTGTGATTATACAACTCCTTCTCCTTAAGGGACACGGGAGGCATGTCCTTTGGATATTAATCACTGTCAGCTGTAGCCGCCCAGGATCCCGGTCATACACACAGAGGGTACATATCATACAAAATGCATGCTCTGGGATAGCCCCTGAGTGCCGACCAGGTGCTAGGAAAGTTGCATGAAAAGAGAAGAAATTATTAAAGGGAAACGAAATTCATGACTCTTACTAGCCTCCTGTTAGGCTGAGATTGATGTTGAGAAATTGGGTGGAATATAATTGACCTGTGCAAAGCCTGGGGGCTGTTTCCAGGTGAGCCTCAGAGGATGACGTGTCATTTCATCATGCCAGTGAGTGACAGTACGGAGCCCAATCCCGGTCAGGCGGTGTGTGTAGTCTGTACAAGAACACTGACGTGCCCCTGCCCCTGCCTGAACTCATCTTACCCTCAGAATACAGCACAGCAACTTGCTGATTGTCGAGCCCCCAGGGAACGTGGACTGACTGCACCACAGACCACGAGCACTTGTCATTCTGATAAAAGAGCCACAGACATATTTGAACTACACAGAAATAACAGAAAAAAACACATCCTTCTTATCTTTCATTGTGCATTTGAATGCAATTTATTTTCATTTTTATATTTTAAGGGGAAACTGTTGAAGATTTCATGGTTAGAATAGAAATGAAGTGCAGAGCATACTGCCTATTTTTTTGCAAAGGTGGCAGGATGAATATATTTGCCTTCAGCTCTGAAATTTGTATTCTCTACTATCTGGGAAAATAATACACGATAATGTACATTCTGCTGCCTTTTGCCCCATTCTGTTCAACCTCGCAAGGTAGAATTTTAAAGAAAAGCGAAACACATTCATCTTTAGCTGGTAATTTATTTCCCCCCCCCCAAGGCCTGGGTTCCGGGTGCCGGAGGAAAACCGGCGCCGGCAGCCAGGGGAAGGGAAGGCCTGTTGCACAAAAAGATTCGTAGTATTATTATAAGTGACCTTGCATTTCTTTTAAAAATCTGCATCCTTTTCCCTCCTTTAATTTTTTTAACTTTTAGTGAATTGAGGTGACATCCTATCTAATAAAGAGGGAATATGCTAATTGACCCTCACGCCATTGCAAAGATGGCAACACACCCACAGCCAATAAGGAGGGAATATTCTAATTGTTGCTCCTCCCTCAAAGATGGCAGCACCCACAGCCAATCAGAAGAGAATATGCTAATTGACTGCCCCACCCTCAAAGATGGCAGTGCCCACAGCCACAAGATGGCGGTGCCCAGTCCCATCAGTCCTGAGGGGTGGCAGGTGCACAGCAAGGAGGGAGTTTTCACTAAAGGCTTTTTCCTCCCCAGCACAGAAGTAGCCAACCAGGTACTGTGATGAGGAGAGATCCTCACTCCTGGGCACAGTGCATCACGGAAGCCCTGCATGGAAATTCTGGGTGGGGCCCTGCCTGAGTTCCTGTGGTAACACAGAGGCCCTATGGTCCCCTGTGGTAGCCTTTTGTAGTTACCAGTTAGGAGCAAGGCAGTCAGGGAGTAGACAGTATAGTGCTGAGAAAATGGCAGGTTTGGAAGTAGAAAACTTGGGTTTAAACCTTGGCCCACCACTACTTATTTAGTTACTGTGTAACCTTGGGGAAGGTACCTCTTCTGCGTCCTCACCCCACACTTGAGGTGATATTAGTTATCTCACAGGTTATCAGGAGGGTAAAATGTAAGAATGCAGTAATCTCTGATCCTTTGTTTCCACTGTGAACAAGGAGGATAATAGCATCCATTTTGGATGATAATAAATCCGCGCACCTGCCTCCAGAGTCCCCCAGTCTCCTCAGCCACCCAGCCGCCCAGGACCGGTCCAAGGCACAGGCAAGCCTTGGATGGAAGCTGCCCAGCCGCCCAGGGCTGCCCGAGGCTCAGGTAACCAGGGCCGGCCGAGGTTTGCACTGCCAGCAGTAGCAGCAGCAGAGGAGTGATGGGGCATCACCTTCCCCTGATCACCGGGTCATCTCCCGCCTTTGAGGGCTTCTGGACTGTGAGAGGGGGCAGGCCAGGCTGAGGGATGCCCCCCTCCAGTGCATGAATTTTCATGCACCAGGCCTCTAGTTGATTAATAAAATTATATAGGGTTCAGGTGCAACAATTCTATAACATATCATATGCACATTATATTGTGTGTTCACCACCCAAAGTCAAGTCTCCTTCCATCACCATGTATACACCCTTTCCCGCTTCTACCTCCCTCAACTCCGCCCCCCCCCCCCCCCCCGCTTTTCTCTCTTGTAATCAGCATACTATTGTCTGTGTCTATGAGTTTGTTTGTTTTTCTTTTTTGCTTAATCCCTCACCTTTTATCCACTACCCCGCCCCCCCGCCCCGAAACACCCTAACATTTCTCTCCTCCTTTTAAAGCTGAATAGATCACTGAGCTTAATTCAGTCTCATGGGATTACTTCTCATCCTTAAGTCCACCTATGCTTCCAAGGACACCTCTGCATTCCTTGGAGAATGTCCACGTGGGAAGAGGGGGTATGTGTTTGGAAGCCATAGGTCATTTCAAAATTCAACTTCCCCATGGGATCTCTTGATAAGGACTTCTAATACAAGTAGTACCTCCTTCCATCACTGAATTTGCAGAATGAAGCCATACCTTCATTAAGGGGATCTGTGGTGTTCCTTACAACCACCATCTCAACCTCAAGTTAAACCAGAGATATCTTCCATCAGTTTTGAAAATCAAGAATATTGCCAATGACTTAGAATTAAGCTTTGAAAAAGAACAAAAGAAGGGTGATGATTTAAAACTAATAAGGCAAGTAGTAATTTATGATAGGAGTGTGGGAAGGTTGATCTGGCCTCTGATTACCCCTTGAATCCCTTCTGAAAATTTTATCCTGTGTACAGATTTGGCTCTGACCCCCAAAATAATGAATGTCTTTATTGAATACTGCTTCACAGCTCAGGATTTACCCAGGATTGTCTATGATCTGGAATGCTCTTCTGCCTAACTCCATTGTATTCTTGAAAAATTTCATCCTCATTCAAGAAGATTTTAAGCACCAGTATTTTATGGAACTAATAATGATACTATCTAATATTAGTTTATTATTTACATAATGGTGATTTCTTTGAATGATTATCTCATTCAAATATAACGTCGCCACCATAAAACAGATATTGTTATTACCACTTTACAAATGACAGATACTTGAAGAATCTTAGGGTTTTCTGTGTATAAGATCATGCAACCAGTAAACAGATAATTTTACTTCTTCTGTTCCAATTTGGATGCCTTATATTAGTTTTTATTTCAAACTAGAACCTATTTGCTTGAGCTAGAACTTTTAATACTGTGTGAATAGAAGTGGTGAACGAGAGCACACTTGTCTTGTTCTTGATTTCAGAAGAAAAGCTGTCTTTCCCAAGATTTGCTTTTGAAAGAATGTTACAAACTGCACAGGCCCAGCTGCCAGGCCTAGCTGCCTGTTTCATCTCAACTCCCTAGGCTTCCCCCACTAGAGATAGGAACAGAAGGGAGTGACACCCTCTCAAGGCTACTCCTCCAGGAGATAGCCCCAACAAAGGGCAGGCTGAGTAAACAAGGCTTCAATCAACCTTGAGATAAACAAGTTGTAAAAACACCTGGCAGGAATGCCCTATCCCTATCAAGACACAAACCAGACCCTTTGAAATTTCTTTGTTCTTACCCTCCTGCATGCAACCCCTCCCTGATGTGTGATTTTTGCATATAAATAGCTGAAAGACCCCTTGCTGGGCGCCCAACTCCTTTGCTCCTGCGTGAGTACGAGTTGAGCCCCAGCGCGCTGGAATAAAACCTCTTGCTGTTTGCATCAAGTGACGTCTCCTGCGGTTGATTGGGGTCGCCGTCGGTCGGTGGGACAGAGTGAGGGTCCCTCTTGGGGGGTCTCACATTTGGGGGCTCGTCCGGGATTAGACGACCACCCCCTCATCCGCGGAGCCGACCTTGGAGGTAAGAAGGGGTACCCCAAGTTGTTTGTCTTTGTCTTGTGTTTGTCAAGCGGTTTGGATTTGAGTGCGCGCTTTTGGTTTGGCAGCCGTTCGGCAACTCGTGAGAGTGGCCGAACAGTGGTCGGTAGACGTGCCTGGAGGACCACAGGTTGCAGCCCTGGGGGACGCCCCGAGGGTCGTGGAGAGCCAGGGACGCCTGGTAGTCTCCTTTCGTAAGGGCGCTGATTGGGTTCAGTTGTTGGATCAGAGATTGTCAGGATCACGCCCGTTTGATTCCGCTAAGTGTTTGTGGCAGACGAGGAGGGGGAAGTGGGTCCTCGTGTCTGCAACTTCTGTGTTATTTGTGTTTTTGGTGACATACGAACTGACGATGGGACAGACTGTGACAACTCCTCTTAGTTTGACCTTAGACCATTGGACTGAAGTGAAGGGAAGAGGTCGCGACCTATCAGTTGAGATCAAGAAGGGACTGTGGCGGACTTTCTGCTCCTCGGAGTGGCCCACTTTTAATGTAGGGTGGCCAAAAGAAGGAATTTTTGACTTATCTGTTATCTTTGCTGTTAAGGAGATTGTTTTTCAGAAAGAGCCTGGAGCCCATCCGGATCAACAGCCTTACATCGTGGTCTGGCAAGACCTGGTGCAAAATCCACCCCCCTGGGTTCGACCTTGGGTTGCAAAACCCAAGCCCCAGCCGGACGCTCGAGTTCTGGCTGTCCAATCTCCCAGTTCTGGGAAGAAAAGCAGTCACTCGGATCCCCCCAAGAAGATTTATCCAGAAATCCAGGCTGATCTCCTTCTCCTTGACTCACCTCCCCCGTATCCTCCTGCCCCGGTTTCTGTAGGGGGTCGGGAAGTGCCAGAGGCACCGCCGGCCCCTGCAGCTGCTCCCTCTGCTCCCCCTAACGAGTCTCTGCTGGGGCCTGCGCAGGGCACCAGGAGCCGCCGCGGAATGACTCCCGACTCCACCGTCGCCCTTCCCCTAAGGGCTTATGGGCCCCCGCCGGTGGCAACGGAGGGTGGACCGGCTCCTCTTCAGCCCCTCCAGTATTGGCCTTTTTCCTCTGCCGACCTGTATAACTGGAAAACTAATCATCCTCCCTTTTCAGAGGACCCTCAGCGCTTAACTGGGCTGGTGGAGTCATTAATGTTCTCTCATCAGCCCACATGGGATGATTGTCAGCAGCTACTGCAGACTCTTTTCACCACCGAAGAGAAGGAGAGGATCCTGTTAGAAGCAAGGAAGAACGTGCCGGGAGCAGACGGACGGCCCACTCAACTCCCCAACATCATCGAGGCTGCCTTTCCTCTCTCTCGGCCTGATTGGGATTTCAACATGGCAGAAGGTAGGGAGCGACTGACCATCTATCGCCAGACTCTAGTGGCCGGCCTCAGAGGGGCATCGAGACGCCCCACCAATTTGGCCAAGGTAAGAGAGGTTATCCAGGGGGCCACGGAACCCCCGTCGGTATTTCTTGAGCGCTTAATGGAAGCTTTCAGACGCTACACCCCGTTTGACCCTACCTCAGAGGGGCAAAGGGCTTCCGTGGCCATGGCTTTTATAGGGCAGTCAGCATTAGATATTAAGAGGAAATTGCAGAGAATAGAAGGGTTACAGGATTATACCCTACAGGATTTAGTCAAGGAGGCGGAGAAAGTGTATCATAAGAGGGAAACTGAGGAAGAGAAGGAGCAAAGGAAAGAGAAGGAGAGAGAAGAGAGAGAAAATGAGAGAGATCGTAAGCAGGAGAAAAACCTGACACGGATTTTGGCCGCTGTAGTAAATGAGAAAGGACAGGAACAAACCCAGAGTAGGGCTAAGAGATCAGGTAACCTGGGCAAACGCACCCCAGTAGATAAAGATCAGTGTGCATACTGCAGGGAGAGAGGTCACTGGGCTAGGGAGTGCCCTAAACTAAAGAAGAAGAACGGATCCTCCAAGAAAGTGCTAGCCCTGGGAGAAGAGGACTAGCGGGGACGGGGCTCGGAACCCCTCCCCGAGCCTAGGGTAACATTAGAGGTGGAGGGGAAGCCAGTTGAGTTCTTAGTAGACACTGGGGCTCAGCACTCAGTCCTACTCGAACCGGCTGGACCTGTTTCCCACAAGAAATCGTGGGTCATAGGAGCCACAGGACACCAGCAGTACTCATGGACTACCCGAAGAACAGTAGACTTAGGAACAGGACGAGTAACCCACTCGTTTCTGGTCATCCCTGAGTGTCCTGCACCCCTACTTGGGAGGGATCTCCTAACCAAAATGGGTGCCCAAATTACCTTCACCCCTGATGGCCCGGAGGTGACCCAGGGCAAGAGAATGGCTACCGCTTTGACCATACGCCTAGATGATGAACATAGACTTTTTGAAGAACAGAAAGCAGAGATAAGTCACATAAATGACTGGTTGAACAAGTATCCAGGAGCATGGGCCGAGACGGCTGGAACAGGACTAGCCACAGGAAGGCCGCCCATAGTCATAGAGCTTAAGGCCACTTCTACCCCTGTAGCTGTACACCAATATCCTATGACGAAGGAGGCCCGGGAGGGAATTAGGCCCCATATCCAACGCCTCCAGGAGCAAGGCATCTTAGTGAAATGTCAGTCACCGTGGAACACTCCCCTGTTACCTGTTAAGAAGCCCGGCACAGGAGATTACCGCCCGGTACAGGACTTGAGGGAAGTGAACAAGCGGGTACAGGATATCCACCCCACAGTGCCTAATCCTTACAGCTTGCTGAGTTCTCTCCCCCCGGACCATGTGTGGTATACTGTTTTGGATTTAAAAGACGCTTTCTTCTGCCTTCGACTGCACCCATCCAGCCAGAACATTTTTGCATTCGAATGGAGGGACCCTGACTCTGGGACTACAGGACAATTGACTTGGACTCGACTACCCCAGGGCTTCAAGAATTCCCCGACCCTCTTCGATGAGGCACTCCATCAGGACTTAGCCCACTTTCGTGCCAGCCATCCCCAGGTAACGCTCCTGCAATATGTAGATGACTTACTACTGGCCGGGGCCACGGAGGAAGAGTGCCGACGGGGCACAGGACTGTTATTGGAAGAACTCGCCCGCTTAGGATACCGAGCCTCCGCCAAGAAGGCCCAGATCTGCCAAAGAGAGGTAACGTACCTGGGGTATGCCCTAAAAGGGGGGCAGAGGTGGCTCACGGAGGCCAGAAAGCAGACCGTGACCCAGATACCCGCTCCTCGCTCACCTCGCCAGGTGCGAGAATTTCTAGGGACAGCGGGGTTCTGCCGCTTGTGGATCCCCGGGTTCGCTACCCTGGCCGCTCCCCTCTATCCTTTAACTAGAGAGGGTGCCCCGTTTGAGTGGGGTAAGGACCAACAGCAGGCCTTTGATGACATCAAGAAGGCATTACTATCAGCCCCAGCCCTGGCGTTGCCAGACGTAGCCAAGCCATTCGTCCTATATGTGGACGAGAGAAAGGGAATAGCCCGAGGGGTGCTGACCCAGCCCCTAGGACCATGGAAGAGGCCAGTAGCCTACCTCTCTAAGAAGCTGGATCCAGTTGCTAGCGGCTGGCCTGCCTGTCTGAAGTCCGTGGCAGCAGTAGCAGTGTTGGTAAAGGATGCTGATAAATTAACAATGGGGCAGAAACTAACGGTCATTGCCCCCCACTCCTTGGAGAGCATCATCAGGCAGCCCCCTGATCGGTGGCTGTCCAACGCTCGTATGACACATTACCAGAGTCTCCTCCTAAATGGAGACAGGATCCTGTTCGGGCCGCCTGCCGTCCTCAACCCGGCTACCCTACTGCCAGACACATCCACCCAGGAGAGTGTACTGCACACTTGCCAAGAGATACTGGCAGAAGAAACGGGGACCCGAGAGGACCTCCAAGACCAACCCCTGCCAGACGCTCAGCTGACCTGGTTCACTGATGGAAGCAGCTACATAATAGAAGGTAAAAGGGTGGCCGGGGCGGCGGTGGTGGACGATGAGCAAACTGTCTGGGCAAGCAGCCTGCCTGAGGGGACCTCAGCTCAGAAGGCCGAGTTAGTAGCTCTGACTCAGGCACTACGGTTGGCTGAAGGGAAGAAGATTAATATCTATACTGATAGCAGGTATGCCTTTGCCACCGCCCATGTCCATGGTGCTATCTACCGGCAGCGGGGGCTATTGACCTCGGCCGGGAAAGAAATCAAAAATAAAAAGGAAATTCTAAGCCTGCTAGAGGCCATTCACCTCCCAAAGAAAGTAGCAATTATTCATTGTCCTGGACATCAAAAAGGAGGGTCCAGGGTTGCCGGAGGGAACCAAAGGGCTGATAGAGAAGCCAAGCAGGCGGCACAGGGACTTAACATTCTATCCTTGACCGGGGAAACACCAAGGCCTCACCCTGAGGGCGAGATATATCCCTCTATTAGAAACTTTAAATATTCAGAACCGGACCTTGAGAGGATGGATAGATTAGGATTTCACCTGGAAACCCCAGAGGGGATCCGGGAGACCTCGGAAGGGAAAAAAGTCCTCCCGGAAAAACAGGCTGTAATTTTCCTCAGGCACCTTCATAAGTTGACTCATCTGGGCCCAAAGCATTTAAGAACTATTGCCCAATCTTCACCGTATTATATCATGAAACTAGGAGAGCTCGCCAATACGACAGTAAAGGAATGCAGGCCCTGCCAGATGGTGAACGCCCAGCCCAGCAGGCTATCTCAAGGCAAACGGCTCCGAGGAGACCGCCCTGGGAGTTACTGGGAGGTGGACTTTACTGAGGTAAAACCAGCCAGGTATGGATACAGATACTTATTGGTATTCGTAGATACATTTTCAGGCTGGGTCGAAGCATTCCCCACCAAGAAGGAGACTGCTCAGATGGTGGCCAAGAAAATACTGGAAGACATCTTTCCAAGGTTTGGGGTGCCTAAGGTAATTGGGTCGGACAACGGCCCCGCATTTGTTGCCCAGGTAAGTCAGGGACTGGCCAAAATCCTGGGGCTCGATTGGAAATTACATTGTGCCTACAGGCCCCAAAGCTCAGGACAGGTAGAAAGGCTGAATAGAACTTTAAAAGAGGCTATGACTAAATTATCCATAGAGACTGGCATAACAGACTGGACAGTCCTCCTTCCCTTTGCCTTGTTCCGGGTCCGAAATACTCCTGGCCCCCTCAAGCTAACTCCTTTTGAAATTCTTTATGGGACTCACCCCCCACTCATTGCCATGCAGCACCTTCCCTCCCCAGAGTCTTACTCTTCTCAATCTCTGTACACCAGATTAAAGGCCCTTGAGACTGTGCAGAGAAAAGTGTGGAACCAGCTGGCTGAGGCTTACAAGCCAGGAGACCTACAAGTGCCTCATCAGTTCCAGGTCGGAGACTCGGTGTATATTCGGCGCCATCGTGCAGCCAGCTTGGAACCGAGGTGGAAAGGACCGTACATAGTACTGCTAACGACTCCCACTGCAGTAAAGGTTGATGGCGTCGCTGCCTGGATCCACGCCTCACATGTCAAGCCCGCGCCACCACCGGACCCCGTGTGGGAAGTGGAGAAGATGGACAACCCCCTCAAGCTCCGCATCCACCGTGTTCCTGCTCCTGTTGATGCACTTCCCACCGATGAGTAGCCCTAACCCCCATGCCCCTCACCGACTCACCTGGCAGGTCATCTCCCAGCCTGGGGATGTAATATGGAGCACCACCAATGAGAGCCCCCTTTGGGCCTGGTGGCCGTCCTTAACCCCAGACATTTGCGCCTTAATAGCTGGATTAGACAATTGGGATATCCCCAGTATAACCTATGAGGAGGTTCCATCAGAATCTGATCGCTACTTAGCAAAGCGTTCACTTACCCAAGGCTCCACATCCCGAGGCCAGTATATTGCAGACGCCCCTGGCTGTGGTAACCCGCCTGCCCAACGCCGGATGCGGCTAACACAGTTCTATGTTTGCCCCCGAGATGGGAGATCGAGAAGCGAGGCAAACAGATGCGGGGGGGTAGAGAATTTCTACTGCAAACAATGGGCATGTGAAACTACTGGAGAGGCCGACTGGCATCCCACCTCCTCCTGGGATCTGATATCCGTAAAAAGAAGCAGTGTTGGGGCGGGGTCAAACCCCCTCAATATTTCTTTCACGGAGAGGGGGAGACAGGCCCGAGCTTGGATACAAGGAAGGACATGGGGATTCCGTTTCTATATGTCAGGATGGGACAAGGGTTTTACCTTCTCTATCAGGCTTAAAGTTGAAGCCCCAACTGCCGTCCAAGTGGGGCCTAACTCAGGCCTGTCCGAACAGCGGCCGCCAACCGCCCACGTCAGGCCGCCCCCTCCCCGAGTCACAACAAACAGACCTCGGCTCATCCTGACAACAACCACCACCCACACCTCGGCCCCTGGCCTAGCGAACACACCCGAGATTCCAAGCACAGGGCAGAGGTTCCTTAACCTGATACAGGGAGCTTTCAGTGTCCTTAATGCCTCCAATCCTGACCTGACAGAGTCTTGCTGGTTATGTCTGGCATCAGGTCCTCCCTACTATGAAGGGGTCGCCTTCTCAGGAGCTTTTAACAATACTACTTCCCATGACTCCTGTAGCTGGGGGTCGAACAGTAAACTCACCCTCACAGAAGTTTCTGGACAAGGCACCTGTTTGGGTACAGTTCCCACAAACCGTAAGCATCTGTGCAGCCGGACCATAGATAGCTCCCCAACAATTACCAACCACTATCTGGTCCCCCCCCCCCGGTGGATGGTGGGCCTGCAGTACGGGGCTGACCCCATGTGTGTCCTCTTTGGTGTTCAACACCACCAGAGACTACTGTGTTCTCGTGCAGTTGGTGCCTAGAGTCATTTACCACGACGCAGGTTCCTTTGAGGCTGAGTTTGACCTGCAACCCCGAAGGCAGAAGAGAGAACCCATCTCACTCACGCTAGCAGTGCTGTTGGGACTGGGAGTGGCAGCCGGGGTAGGAACTGGAACGACCGCGCTCATTCAAACTCCCCGATACATTGAGGAATTGCGGGTAGCGGTAGATGAAGACTTAAAAGCTGTAGAACAGTCTATCACAAAATTAGAGGAGTCACTAACCTCCTTATCTGAGGTAGTATTGCAGAATAGGCGAGGCTTAGATCTCCTATTCTTAAAAGATGGTGGATTGTGTGCTGCATTAAAAGAAGAATGTTGTTTTTACGTAGATCATTCAGGAGTGATCAAGCACTCCATGGCTAAACTCAGAGAGAGGTTAGAGGCACGGCAACGGGACCGGGAAGCCGACCAGGGGTGGTTTGAAAGCTGGTACCGCCGATCTCCATGGCTCACCACCCTCATATCCACCCTTATGGGTCCTCTTATTATATTGCTTTTAATTCTTACTTTTGGGCCCTGTATCTTAAACCGACTGGTCACCTTTATCAGAGAAAGAATAAGTGCTGTGCAGGTACTAGTGCTCAGGCAGCAATACCAGTCTCTCCGCCAGAGAGATAGTTTCGAAAAGGAATGTCTAGAGACAGAAGTTCCATGATTAGAACTTACCAAAAAGCAAATGGGGGAATGAAAGAATGTTACAAACTGCACAGGCCCAGCTGCCAGGCCTAGCTGCCTGTTTCATCTCAACTCCCTAGGCTTCCCCCACTAGAGATAGGAACAGAAGGGAGTGACACCCTCTCAAGGCTACTCCTCCAGGAGATAGCCCCAACAAAGGGCAGGCTGAGTAAACAAGGCTTCAATCAACCTTGAGATAAACAAGTTGTAAAAACACCTGGCAGGAATGCCCTATCCCTATCAAGACACAAACCAGACCCTTTGAAATTTCTTTGTTCTTACCCTCCTGCATGCAACCCCTCCCTGATGTGTGATTTTTGCATATAAATAGCTGAAAGACCCCTTGCTGGGCGCCCAACTCCTTTGCTCCTGCGTGAGTACGAGTTGAGCCCCAGCGCGCTGGAATAAAACCTCTTGCTGTTTGCATCAAGTGACGTCTCCTGCGGTTGATTGGGGTCGCCGTCGGTCGGTGGGACAGAGTGAGGGTCCCTCTTGGGGGGTCTCACACTTTCTGTTTGTTCTTTTGATTGATTGTTATAGGATGTGTCTGTGTCTGAGGTGTAAACTGAGGATCCTTCTCAGGTCTTTTCTGAGCCTAAGACTTTCCCTGGGATGTGAAGTGACTTTCTGATTTCTCCTGGGCATGCAGTTGGTTTGAATGTCTTCATCTTTAAATGAGTGGCTCCCAAAAGAAGAAAAAGTGGGAAATGAAGAAGGAATAACCCAGAGGTGCCAAGCCTTCACCTGAAAGCTTCAAGCCTTTGAATAGACGTGAGAGTTTCAAAATACTTATATCAGACACATTCTGCAAGTGTAATGTGTGAGGGAAGCAGATTCATGGCACACCTATCTTCCACCATCTTCCCTAATATCCAAGGCTTACTTTTTTTTTAAATCCTCACTCAAGGATATTTTTCCATTGATTTTTAGAGAGAGTGGAAGAGAGTGAAAGACAGAGAGAAATATCAATGTGAGAGAAATACATTGATTGGTTCTCTCCTGCATGTGCCCTGACCAGGGCCTGGGCCAGGGAGGAGCCTGCAACCGAGGTACATGCCCTTGACTAGAATCAAACCAGGACCATATATTCCACAGGCCAATGCTCTACCCACTGAGCCAAAATAGCTAGGGCTCCAAGGCTTACATTTTAAAATACAACTAATTTTTCTACATTTTTGTACCCCAGGTACAAGAGGTGCAGTAATTTTGAGTAATTACTATCCTTGTTCATAATAATTTTCAACTATATTTCTATGCATCACCCACTTTTATTTGATGGCTTGTCTGTTCATCTGTTTATTTGTTTATTTATATACTAGAGGCCCAGTGCATGACATTTATGCACTGAGGGAGTGCGGGGGGGTGGGGGGGGGAGTGTCCCTCAGTCCAGCCTGCACCCTTTTGCAGTCCAGGACCCCATGAGGAATGTCCACCTGATAGCTTAAGCGTGCAGTTGAACATCCCTCGAAGGGTCTTTAGCACTTCCAGGGAAGTGAGAGAGGCTCCTGCCATGGCTGCTGTGCTCACCAGCCTTAAGCCTGGCTTCTCACTGAGTGGTGCTCCCCTGTGGTAGCGCACTGACCACCAGGGGAAAGCTCCAGCATTGAGCGTCTGCCCCCTGGTGGTCAGTGTGCATCATAGCGACCGGCCGTTCTGCCACTTGGTTGATTTGCATATTAGGGTTTTATTATATAGGAGGATTCTCTTGTTTATGTATAATATAATGGACTCTTTAGAGCCCTCCACCCAGTGCAAGGACTAGAAATTATCAATAACTTAAATCTTAAAATCTTTTTATATTCCTTATTACATGGCCTAATAGCTCATAAATTTCTGAATATTATAAATATAATTTAAAATAATGAATTTTTGTTTATTAAATTCAAATTCTATATTTAGCTTTTAAACTGAATTTATTATGATTTCCAAATAGTGTTTATACTACTGTGATCCCTGGGAAAGAAGATACCTACCAAAACAGGCTTCCAGAGGCTCAGTGGGCTCAAATTAAAAAAACAGAGCCTAAGAGCCGTTTCTACTCAGGAGCCTTCCACACAAACTGTGCTTCAGGGAGAAGCTTGCACTAAACTACCTGCCTCTGCACTGAACTGCCTGCCAGTGCTGTGTTCCCGCCATCTGAGCCAGCCCTTATAAAGAATTTCCTGAATCCTATTTCAATGAATAGGACTGAGGCTTTTCCCTATTCAATTGCAGTTGTGCAACTATATCCCCAACAGCTATGTCACTGACCAACCAGAGTGGCTGCATTCTGACCAATTAGGACAATGCCTTTCGGACCAATCAGACTTTGAGGATTGGGCCCTTGTTTGCATGAGGATGAACCACTCAGGAACCAGGGGCAAGAACTTCTGTCTATGAACCAGTTCCCCTCTGGCTCTGAGAGCACACTTTCCCCTTCCACTGAAGTCTGAAGACTGTGTTTCCCCTGCTGGAACTGAAACACCGACAATGTCTTGCCAGAACTGAGTGGAGCAGACGAGTACAGGGCAGAACAGACCTGCATGAAGCAGAGCAAAGCAGAGCTGTCGACCTGAAAAAGGGCTTGGCTGCCTCAACCCAGGGCCGGTTTTCACAGCCATGCTGTATTACAATTCACTGGATAAATTTCCTTCACTGCACTCCAAATTGGGGATCACTGTTGATGTTGAATTGATGCCAATGACCTTCAGTTGACACTATCTTATTTTTTTCTTCACTATTTAGGTTGTTTCTGTGGAGAATATGTTTCAGAACTGCTAGAGCCTCCATTCTCATAGTGGAATTCTGATCGATCTCTTCCTAATGTCTTCTGAGATGGTTTCTCAACCCAATCTTCCAGTACATTAGCTCAATTATAACTTAACCTTTCCTTTTTACATCTCTCTCACCTTCTCCTGACTGCAGGGAATCTCTTAATACTTCAATCCCAGATAATGCTCTTTCCGGGTTCCTCTACCTTCTTTTATATTTCATTGGTCCCCTGGCTGTAGATGGGAGGACTAGGAAGAGGGGAGAATGATGCTCTGGGACAGATGAGCATGTGTGCAATTTTTGGTGTAGCATCTATCCATTACCACTCGATTTCCATGCTGATATGAGCTTATTGCCTATGGCTGGTACTGGACTGGATCTGCTACTTCTCTCTCCCATGGTAGCTATTGTGCAGGTGATGATCTATCCAAAGCAATACAATAGCGAGGAAAGGGCATGATTTGAAAACTATTTCTAGAAACCCCCAACATCCATCCACATTGTATACCCTCATCCTTCTCTTGGTCTTCAGCCACACCCCAACCCCCCTCCCACAAACACATATTCAGAGGCCAAATCACCTTATTTCCAAAGTATTTCACAATGTTTTAATTTTACTTGGTAAACTTGTTCTGAAACCCATCAACCTCCTTTTCTCTTTTGTGGAAATTCTAAGATTCTAGGGAAGAAAACAAGGTTTACTTGTTCTCCAACTGGTCCAGAGCTGGAGGTCAATTTTCTATTACTTGTACTTTAAGACATCTTTATTTGCTACTAATCAATCACATCTTAGTTCTATTACCTTCTAGTATGTGAGGAGAGGAATCATTTTTTCTTCCTCTTTATGTCTTCAGTGACTGGGAAGTATTGGAGAGACATACCAAGGACCTGATGTGGATTAAGTGCTGTGACTTTTATGAAGGGAAATAACCTGGAATCTCAAATGTCAGGCAGCTTAGTATCTAGCAGAAGATGAAGAGAGAGAAACACACCTGAACTAGTCTTTTTTGTTGATTTCAATGCTGGAGTAAATGAACCTAGCTTATCAAGAGTTAAACATATAAATTATATTCATTTCAGAATGCCAGTGTATGAAGAATGATTTATTACATTCAAACATGATTGCATTGATAACTAATGCAAAGCTAGCTTTTCAGCTGTGTATCAAAGCCTTTTCTTCTGCCAGGTATAACGGTACTTAAGTGCCTCCCAAAGCAATTGCATTTTTGTTTCTGCTTTTAATACCAGACCATTAATCCCAATGTTCTGTTTGGAATAAGGTGATATGCGTGAACCCAGGCTTAGGAATTATGATAGTTAAAGGGCCACATTTAAAGAGGCAGATGCAAATGGGATTTCATTTCTTTCTGGTATTAGGTTTTTAAGTGCCAGAAAAATAACAATCTACAGAGAGGAATTTTTCAGTAAGAGCAGCAGCTCTGATATTTTAGTCACAGTTCTACCCAAATCAGCTGCAGATATGAATCATATTGGAGTAATGGTAGTTCAAAAATGAAATTGTATAAAACTGATTTAAATTTTTTTGACAGTATGTCTATGTTGTATAGTCAATTAAAAATAAAGAGTTTCATGGGACAAGGAAATGATTACTATAAAGCAGATATGAATCTTTCTTGAAAATTATAATACAAGACTTTATTCCCAAATGTTTTGCCTGCTCCTTCCCCAGCAAGCTTTGCAGCCCACTTGAATCAGGCCCATTTACTTGATGTGTCTGATGGAAAAAGTAAAAGTGATTGAGAAACATGCATTTGGGATCAACTGTCATTGAAATGGAAATATTTTTACATTTATACAAAGAATGAGAACTTTTCTACCAGAAGTCCTCAGATTTTTTTATGTTTTCTAAGATTAGAACGTATCCCCACATGATAACACAGACCAAGTCTCTTTTTTGAGAATGGTAAATGAGACACTAAAGTTCTTTGTGACCTAGATCCTTCAGTGGATGACTTTGATGCATTAATTCTCCCACCAGGGGAGGTGAGTTCCATTATCCTTGCTATAGGTGAGGGCGTGAGGCACAGGGAAATAAGGTCACAGAAAGAATCAGTGCCACAACCACAGGCCTTGCTTTCCTACTCCTTGCTAACTCCCAGTGATCCATGATTGAGGGGAACTCTCTGCTTTTACCAAGCCAATATGTTAAAATCCACAGCCACTAGGTAACAAATACAAAGGTGTTTCTTTACAGCGCAAAAGAATTTCCTAGTAGATCCCTTTAAGTGGCCAAGACATTAAAAATACTAACATTTAAAAAATTAATATTAAAAATATTGAACCATTTATTTTATATTTAATTTGCATTCACCATTCCAACAATAGTTTCCATTTATCAAGTATTTATATATTTTATGCATATTATGCATTAATTCTTCACAATTCCCCTGTAAGATGGGTCCTATTTTAGCCAACATTATATAAGTGAGGAAACTAGGGCACAGAGGATGAATAAATCTCCCGAGGTCATATACTTAGAAGCGGATGAAGGCAGGATTTGAAACATAGTTTTTTGAGTCGTAAACTCAGGCTCCAAGTCAATACACCATATCTCTGTTGCATAGAACATTTTTTCAACCTATGATATGACACTATGCCACTCAGGAACTTCATCCTTTTGACAAATCACTTTACTGATGGTCATGTGAATTTAATTTCAGACAGGTGCTGATTTAAAGTTGTTACCTGAATTTGCCCATGAGGATATGGAGGATAATGGAATATGATGTGGCCACTGTCCTGTGGAAATTTTAGTCTATTGGAAGAAATCTCTTGAACACTATCAGTGTATTCTAAATATAGAGACCTATTTATTGAATTTCAGTGTTGCTTTTTAAATAACTATTTTTAATGTTCTATTTAAAATACTACTTTACAGTGGTTTATACATTCTTCTAAGCCAGCAGTTCTCAACCTGTGGGTCGCGACCCCTTTGGCGGTCGAACGACCCTTTCACAGGGGTCGCCTAAGACCATCCTGCATATCAGATATTTACATTACGATTCACAACAGTAGCAACATTACAGTTATGGAGTAGCAACAAAAATAATTTTATGGTTGGGTCACAACATGAGGAACTGTCTTTAAAGGGCCAGAAGGTTGAGAACCACTGTAAGCTATCCTATGCTAGAAATTGGTTTTTGCAGCCATATCCTCTATTTTAACTAGCAGAATTTTTTTTCTTCATGTTTTAACATTTGGAAGGTCTACAATATTTCTGCACCATTTCTCACCTTTTTAGAACTTTTGAAGGAGGGTAATCTCAACTGTACAAAAACTATAAGTTAACATTACATTAAAATAATGCTTTATATTTCCAAAAATATTAAAAATTAAGCAAATTGACTCAAGAGAAATGACACCTTCAGTATTGATTTAATCTTTCAACCTAGGTGTATGCTTTGTTCATTCATTCAAATTTAGCTTTGAATATTACTAATACTACTTGAAGTTGTCTTGCATGAAATTTCTCATTAAAATATAACTGAGATGAATTAACTTTTTTAAGTTTGAAAATTAAAATTTATTTATTAATTAACATATTTGCTATATTTTTAAAATTACTAGTTTTGTATTATATATTTGTTAAATTTTCTCAATTTTAGTAGTCTTTTCCTTTAAGTATTTGTGTTTTTTTCTTATAAACATCTTTATTACATATGTTTTAAAACATTTCTCTAAATGCATTAAAGTCTTGCTTTTAAATCAGAAGGAAGTGGTCCTTCGTGCAGCTCAGCCTCACTGACAGGTTTCCCAGAATCCCAGCCTGGTTCAGGGAGCCTGCGAAATGGCCATCTGAATGGAGAGCCCAGGACACATTTATTTCCCCTATTCCTCCCACTGCTATTTCACCAGAGAAAAAAGGGGAAAAATGGTTATTAAAATACTTTTACCATAATCAGGTTTAAATTGGATATTTATAGAGAGGATGGGGCACTGCCTTGGAGCCCTGACTGGTATGGCTCAGTGGATGGAGTGCCAGCCCACACACTAAGCTGCAGGTTCGATTCCCTGGGGTATGTGTAGGAGGCAACCAATCGATGTGTCTCTCTTATAGTGATGTCTCTCTCTCTCCCCTTTCCTCCCCACCACTCTCTCTAAAAAGCAATGGAAAAAATATCCTCCAGTGAGGATTAACAACAACACAAAACATTTTTAAAATGAAGTATTGTTTTGGAGGCTTCAGGGAGCTTAGAAGTTGCTGCCAGTCTTCTCTCCCTGGGCCTGAAGGAGGTCCCAGAGGATTTACACCACATGTGTGGTCCTGTGCTGCTACACTGCTTTTCCTAACTATCAGGCGATGGAGCACTCCCAGACAAGCTTCCCAAGCTACAGACTGCTTTAGATGCTGCTTGTGCTGCTCCTCTCTCCAGGGAAGCCCATGAGTGGGTGTGGGGAGATCTGTGTCTTCGTTTTCCTAAAAGACGATGAATGTCTGAGAACTTGGTATTCAGATAAAACCTGCAACATGATGTTGAAATGCTGATCTAAATAGTACTTAGAGGTCGCAAGGCATTAACAATGCCTACAGGCCCCGAGTGTTCTCTAGCCCTGCACCACCAACCTTCATCGTTTCATGCTTGAACTATTAAAATAAGATTTGGGCTGGTCTTCCTTTTTCCCCACCATGCCTTCTTCCAGTTTTTCTTAGGGATCTTGATCAGATCCAGCAACTTCAAACTGCAATTTTCAGCCTGCCATTCTTCAGCAAAATATTTTTATTGACTCCCTATTATATACGGTGGGGCAAAAATATGCAAAACATGAAGTTTGTTCTTGTATTATTATTTATTATTATATTATTTTTCATGCAAACAATTGTAAACCTACTTTTGCCCCACCTTGTATGCAAAATAAAATTCAAACTCTTTATCATGGCATATAAGTCCCATGAGTTTTCCCTGTGAACTTTTACTCTAGTACATTGGCTTTCAACTGTGGGCAACTTGACTCCCCAGGGCACATTTGGTTGTCAAAACTCAGAGGAGGGGAGCTACTGCCATCTAGTTGGTAGAGATTAGAGATGCGGTTAAACATCCTACACTACCCACCACAACAAAGAATTCCACAGTAACATCAATAGTGCTGAGATTAAAAAACCCTGACCCAGACAAATGGGGCTGGGTTGTTCCTGAATGTTCCTTACATTTAGGCCTCAGCCTCCACCTTTGATTCCTATGTGTAATTCCTGCTTCAACTCCTACCAACTCCCAAAGCTTTCCAAGTGCAATGCCCCCTCCCTCTTCTGCAGTTTTATAGCACGTTTTGGTCCTATTTATGTTACTCTTCTTAAATGTTTTATTTCCCCAACTGCATTATACATTTTTGAAGTATAAAAAATCTATCTCCTCTCATATACCCCACAGTACTTATCACAGGGCTGCACATATAATGGCTGCTAAAAAGTATTTGTTGTTTGACTCGACACAAGGAAAATAGTTCATTTTGACGGTGGCCTCCCTTTATAGCCATGTCGCTCACTTACCATATAATTTGATTATGGCTACTGCAGTCATTGAATTTCTAATATGTAGACTCGAGTGAGTTCAGTTTCTTTGTTTTTAAGACACTGACAGTTTTACCAGGCCCACAGCTCACGAAAACATAATGAAATATTTGTGATCAGGTACGGTCTTATGTCCCTTTGTCAGGCCTCGTGGCCTGTTATTATCCCAAATGAGTGGTCATATGGAACAAATCACTAACATGAAGGACAAGGCAAAATTACCAGGAAAGAAAGCATGAAATGGTAAATGTTTTATTTAATCTAGAATGATATGGAAATGTTTCATCTGATGCCAGCCTGCTGTTTTAAACAGCCTCAGCCTCATTATTCAGAACCACTAACGTTAATGTGTCTTTGCAGTGGAAAGCTTGCTAAGTAGGCTAAACAACACAGGAGTGGGATCCCATCTGTCCTGGTCGCTGCGTCTCATACATATAAACAGTTCGATTGCATTTAACTTATTGAACATGTATGGAGCATGTTTACATAAAATGTTCAGATGTACAGTGCGTTGTTAACACACGTGGCATTGTGGCTGATATTCAGTTGCCCTCAGAGAACTAGCACTTTCTGACCGTTTTTGTCCACACTTATCTAGAGATAACTAATCACTCCTTGACCTATATCACCATTGATTAGCTTTGCCTGTTTTAAAACTTCATATAAATGGAATCAAACAATATGTACGAACTTTGTGTTAGGCTTCTTTTTTGTCAATAGTTTGTGAGATTAATTCATGCTCATACAACTATAGCAATAGTTCATTTTTTGTATTGCTGTGTATTGTTCCATTATATGAGTATTCTACAATTTATTTACCCTTCCTATTACTGAGAGGCATTTCAGTTGTTTACAGTTTGGGGCTATTGTGAATAAAGCTATCATGAACTTTTATTTGCATATCTGTTGTTTCATATGTATACACATGTTCAGCTTTAGTAGATACTATTGAGTTTTCAAAGCAATTATACCAATTTACGCTCCCACCAGCAGTAATAAAAATTTCAGTTGCTTCGCATTCTCAAGGACACATGATATCAATGGACCTCTTAATTCGGGGCTTCAGCTGGGGTTATAGCAGTATCTCACTACTGCAACTGCATTTTTAATTTGTACTTTCTTGATGACTATTGATGGTGAGCACCTTTTTCATGTTTATTGGCTATTTGCATATTGTCTTCAAATCATTTGCCCATTTTACTTTTAGTTCACTCATCTTTTTTAAATGGTTTACAGGTGTTCTTTACATATTTTGAAATGAATTTTTTGTCAGATATTTGCACTGCAATATTTCTAACCTGTGACTACTTTTTCACTCTTGCAATGATCACTTTGGGTGGATAAAATTTCTTAATTTTAATAAATATGATTTAATCAATCTTTTTATGGTTAATATTTTTGAGTTATATTATTAAAATAGCTGCCTACTCCAAGAACAAGAAGATATTCTCCTATGTCATCTGCTATATGCTATATGCTTTATTGTTTTACTTTTCACAATTAGTCTATGATTCATCTCAAAATACTATGGTGTAGATAGATAGGCATCAAGTTACATTCATTTCTATATGAATATCCATGTACCTCAGCACCATTTATTGAAAATACCATCTTTTCTCCCTGATTTATAGTGACATCTTTTGTTTTAAATCAGGTGTCTGTAGATATGTGGGTATATTTTTGGACTCCATTCTGTTCCACTGGTCTATTTGTCCATTCTCTTGCCAATATATCACACACATGCTAGGGCCAGCAATGGAATAACTATAGAGTGGATTCTGACTAACAGTATTTTCATTGGTTAGAACAACCAACAACTTTTCATGATGACTATATAATCCATTATAATTATTCTACCCCGTGCTAAGGTGATCTTATACATCAATATTTACACTGTAAGTTCCTTGAGGAAATCAATTTTGCTGCCTGTTTTGTAATTGCCATCCTATACCTCGTTGACAATCAATAATAATTGATTATATCAAACTGTGAAGTTTTTCAACTAATAGATAAATAAGAATGATGGTGTTAGAATATTTAAAAGGCTAAAATCTTGTTGAGAGAAAAAAAAAACACAGGTAAAGTTATTTTACATAACCCCAGGCAAGTCATTTAATCTTTTGACCTATGTGTGAAAAGAGAAAAATACTAGTATAATAATATTTGAACCTTATAGAACTACAGTGGGACTGAATTAAAAACAAATTTAAAAAATAATTTTTCACTTGCTAGGAAAAGCCAGTTAACCTAAGGTGCTATTTAAAAAAAAATATGAAATTCACCACCAGTCCATATTTATATTGTTATATATATATATATATATATATATATATATATATATATATATATATATGTGTGTGTGTGTGTGTGTGTGTATTCTGAAACCTTGTAAGATACTACTGAACATTTAAATTAGCAACAGGAGAATAGATTAATTTTAAAACAGATTTAGAGTTCATTGTGCTAGTCTTTGGCTGAAAACTGATCAACAAATTATATTATGCATATATACAGCAACTCTCTATTAACTAGATCCCTTTCTTAATTAATTTGGCCAGAGAAATGAATATTTGTAATAGTCACAAATGCTCAATTAAATAATTGAGACTTTCTTTGGATTTGTCCAATTTAATTGAGTATGCCCATGAAATCAGAATCAAATGTAAATAATGGTTAGAAAAGGTACAATCTAAACAATACTTATATAACACAGAGATAAAAAGATTTATTTCTCTATTTCTTCCCCGATAAAAAGAAGATGATTCATAAGAAAAAAGAAAGCCAGAATAAATGCTTTTCTTATATTTGATTTTTAAAACTTATTTTTAATTTCAGTTTTCCTCACCACATGGTGTTTGTCTAGCCCATATTTAGTGTTCAATAAATGTGTGAATGAATGGAAAATTGCTCCTTTGTGCTTCCAAAGACTTGTGTTATACAAGTTGCATATCTTATTATGATCATTCATTAACATGCAGTTTCCTCCTGATCTCTGAAGTCCTCAACGGTGGAAACTCCTTTAATTATCTCGCTGCCCCAGTGCCTGACCCTCAATAGACACTTAGAATATGTCTCAGCTAATGCAGATAGGCTTCTCACAGTAACCTCATGGTGACCAGCGAAAACATAACCTCCTACAAGGCTTTGACAAAGACGATACAAAACTGAATGGGAGAGTATTAATTAGCACATTGTGTTGGGCAGGGCATGTTTGCACACAGGCGAAAGGGGACTGACAAGGAGGAGGAATGCCCCCACCAAGGTAGAAAAACTATGAAGAAGTCAGTTCTGTACACAAAGACGGTGAGCTTCCTATCAAAAACAATTGACCACAATACAACGGGACATAAGTTCTGAACTAAATGAGTATTTATGGAAATTCAATAAATACATATACTTCTAATATGAGCTGTCTTTGCCATGATAATGAGTTTATATCTTTCTGTACCCTACCCATTAGGATGGATTAACTATCCATCTATCTAGCCAAATTTGTCAGCCATTTGTTCTCTTCTTCACACGGTCCAGAATGGTAATGTTGAGTCTCTGTAGTCGAAACATGCCAGCAATATTGCACTTAAAGGACTATACTGTATAGGTGACCCCGCTTGATGGGAAAGAGAACTAATCAAGATGATGAAGTAGATAAGCTCTGTGATTGTCTCTTGCCATGACTACATTAAAATTGCAACGAAATTATAGAACAGCCACACTTAAGAATCACCTGAAGACTACCTGAACAGAATTTCTATAACCAATAGCCTGTTCTCTGAGCCTAAACGTTCACAGTGTCAAAATGAGAATACCTGGCTTTGGTGATGAGGAGGATGAGCATTAACAAGTAAGATTCTCGATTCCATGAAGAATCAGGGAACTAGGCAGAAAGCCAAGCAGGAATGTAGGAGCTGGGAATTCAGCACCAGGAGGACAAGGACTGGGTCTTAGAAGCAAACAGCAGGGTGTATTCAGGAGCAGTGGAGCACATGCCAGAGGGCAAGCCCCTGCCACACCTGGCCCATTCAGAGTTAGGCTGGAGTTACTTAGAGCCAGGGATTAGAGAAAGGCCACACTGTCAAACCAGCAGCTTTTAGCTGCGGGGAGAAGAGGCATGCAGAGTCCGGATCCAGGCAGGGCCTGACATACCTAACAAATGAGATCAATTATGTGACTTTTCCCACAGATTTTTCCACGCAAACTCTGGGCCAAGTGTCAGTCTTAGCACCTGCGTATGTCAGGGCTCAGAGAACAGTCTCTTCAACCAAATAATACAAATTGAATTTATGAAAAAGGGAACTGACTGTGTGGGTTAAACCAGCATTTTCCAGAGATGCTTTATTGGTTTCAATAGACCTTTATTATACATTTTGGAACACATTTCAAGTCAAGAAGACAGCTAGGTTTTTGTTGAAGACTAAATTTCAGCAGCAACATTTGAAGTCTGTGGTGTGTGCATATTAAACCACAGAGGCCTTCACTGCAGAGGATGAAATTAAACTCTGCCTCTATTCCTGAGATCCTACAGGATGAGGGAGGGTATGTGTACAGTAAACAGTTTATTTATAGCCTGGCCTTGAGACACAATATTCTCTCTCAGTGTGCTCATTGGATGCCTCTCTGTCCCTTTAGGTATGTGTCTACATCATGTTGGTCTGTGTCTGGTTAAAAATAATATGAAATAAGGTGATGGCAGAGCACACATGGGCAGAGATGACCTTAGTCACTGCCTCCCTTTGAGACTCTCCTCTGCTCACATTACCTCACATTCCCTGCATAGAAGAGCAAGCTGGGAAACATGGTCAGGGTGCCCCATTACCCTCGGAGAATCTGATTTTTTTAAAAGATGAACCAAGAAGAAGACAAGGACTAAAGGGAAATAAAGAGTGAGGGTGATGGGATTGAAAAGGCCTGCGCTTGGGTCCTGGCTCCATTCTCACTCTCGCAGCTGAGAAATCACAAGCAAGCAACACAACCCACCCCTGCCTGTGCTCCATTATTGTAAAGTGGGAGCCATGAGGTCTCTGACACCTTGGTCTTAGGTGAGATGAACAAAGAGTGGTATGTGTTCAGGATATGGATCCTGGGCCATAGCAGCCTGGCTGAAATCCTGGCCTAGCCACTTAACCACTGTGTAGCCTTGCCCCAGTCACTTATTTCTGTATCTCTGTGAAATGGAGAAAAGAATGGCCCCTAGCTACTAGGGTAGGTAGTGTGAAGACTAACTGGGTTATGACATGTTATAACAAAGAAATCTCTTTTCCCATGTTACTGTGTAATTTACCCTGTGCAGGTCACAGAAAACAGACTCGGGCATTTGGACTGAGTTCAAAGGGGAGTAGGGATGATGAGTCAACTTGGTATGGATTTATTTATTTCCTTTCTGCTATATTTGTGGTTTTATTATTATATGTACAGTTTTATTAAATAATTGCCCATTTCCTCCGAAACCGGTTTGGCTCAGTGGATAGAGCGTCGGCCTGCGGACTGAGAGGTCCCAGGTTCGATTCCGGTCAAGGGCATGTACCTGGGTTGCGGGCATATCCCCAGTAGGAGATGTGCAGGAGGCAGCTGATCGATGTTTCTCTCTCATCGATGTTTCTAACTCTCTATCTCTCTCCCTTCCTCTCTGTAAAAGATCAATAAAATATATTTTAAAAATAAATAAATAAATAATTGCCCATTTCCAGAGTTTCGACTCACATCACCGTCTGTGGGAATGCCACCCCCAGACCAGTTATATGCGGCAGCCGTGTGGCTCTGGGCACAGATTTGATCCTGTAATATCTCTAACCATGGAACCTTGCTTATTGCAGGGTCAGGAGGGATCACAAATGAAAACTGACTTAATTTCTTGCCAAGTAGGTAGAATGAGGCTCTGAGTCAGATTTAATGTGATTGGAAGGCAATAAAGAGCCGTGGCTGTTCCTGTGCACCCCAAAGTTGTAATTTTATTTCTACCACAGAATCACGGAATCATGATGTTATCTTCTCTCCAACTTTTTTCTCTTCCAGTCCCTAGATAACTTATCCAAGTTCCTATAGGGAACATGAACAGCACTGTAGGAGACTAAAGGTATAAGACTGGAGGAAGTTGGGGAAGGCCTTCATCCAAGACCATGAGAGTCGTGCCTTAGGAGAGAGGAGGCCCTCGCTTTGGCAGAGCAGATGGCACCACAAGACAATGGCAGGCGCAGAACTAAATCCAGGAGGAGTGATGTCATGGCCATCTGATAAATCCTGGACAAGCTGAGGACAATCTTCCCCAGGTGAGGAGGAGGCAGGTATGTTTAGAGTCAGGAACAAAAGTATAATCCTCCTGACCCTCTAACTGGTTTGATCTGGGGACAGTGGGTTATAGGTGTACCTGAGTGTAGGCAGAATTAGGAAGATAAGTAGTTAGAAAACTCCTAAGTTTAAAAAATGAAAACAGAAGGTTCTTTGAGCTTGAGAGATTTGAAAAAGCAAGTTTCATCTGTCTCCATACCTGACTGTCTGATTAAGATGGTGAGAAGAGTCCCTATAAAGACAGGGTGGTTTATTCACATGTATACACCGAATTGAAATAATCTAAGTCAAAGAGGGGCAGGCCTAGAAGAAATCCCCAAGTCACCATAAATAAGTCTTCAGCACCTCCCCACTTACGAAATAGTAAGGTTTCCTCTCTATAATTTCTGCCCAGGTTTTTCTCTATGTACACCTCATCTCATCACAATCACTAATATTCTCACTTGGAGCACTACTTCCAAAGTCATGAAGTTACAAAGCATCTGAGTGGGTAGGAACTTTGAGATTACTGGTCTGAAGTCCTCATAAGAGAATAAACTAAAGCCAAGATATGTTATCCAGAGAGATGCTCCAAATAGCACAGCAACAGAGGTGTAACTGGAAACCAGGTGATGTCTATAATAAAAAGAGGATAGAATTAACCACCAAAGGGATCTGGATTATAGTGTTGCTTCCACTAATGAATAACTGTACAGACTTAGGAAGAACCTTACACTCTGCATGCTTCAGTTTCTTATCTGCAAAATGAGGATGCTAATCCTCACAGTGCACGGTTGTAAGAATTTAATGAAATAAAATGTTAGAGAACAGCAAGTGGCAAGGCTTTGCAGCTGCGAGAGAGTAGGCAAGGGTGGTAGGAAATGAGGTCATCCTGGAGATCACATTGTTTAGATCCTTTGGGTCACGATGGAGACTTTGGCCTTTGCTCTGAGTGAGATGGGATACTCCTATGGAGAGTTTTATGCAGAAAAGTGACATGGTCTGACATGTCTTCTGAAGTATTCATCTGATTGCTATGGAGGAATAGACTACAGGAGCAGCAGAGAGAACAGGTAAGAGACTACTACTATAATTCTTGTAAGAGATAACCAGGGCTTGGGCCAGAGCATGATAGTGGAGATGTTGACAAGTGGGTGGATTCAGAAATATTTTGAAATTAGAGCTCAGAGGATGTGCTAGTGGAATGGATATGAGGTATAAGAAAGAGAGAAGAGTTAAGGATTACTTCAAGTTTTTTGGTTTGTTCAACTGAAAGAAGAACAGATTTTGTAGAGGGAAGCAGTTTTGGGGAGAGTAATTTTTAGTACAAGAGGAAATGTTGAGTGAACAGTTGGGTATATGAGTCTGGAGTTCATGAGAGAGGACCTGGCTAGAAATATAAAATGTGGTAATCATTAGGATACAGGTGGCATTTAAAACCCTGTTCCTAAATGAGATCACCTAGAAAATGCATTTGGAGAGGATGGAAAAGTGTCACAAGACTAAGCCATGGGGCATACAGGGCACATACAGGTCAGAGAAATGAAAAAGACTGCAAGGGAAATTAAGAAGGAGCAACCAGTGAAATAAGAAGAGAAAGCTATTCCTGAAGAAAGAATTTTAATAAGGAGGGACTTTTCAACTATATAAAATATTCTTGACTGGGTTAGTTAGATGAGGACTGAGAACTTACCATTTGTCTTAACAACATGGAGACCACTGGAAATCTTGAAAAGAACAATTTTAATAAAGTAATGGGGATGGAGGCTTAATTAGAGAGGGTTCATTAGAGAAAGTGGGTGGAGAATTGACTAGCCTTCCTACATATTAAAATATATTACAAAACTTCAGAATTAAGACAGGTTTTATTGGCACACAAATGGAAAGACAGGCCAATGAGCCAGAATAGATTTTCCAGAATTAGATCAAAATATATATATGAGAATTCATTATATGATAAAGGTAACATTTTAAGAATAGATGGTGTTGAAATAAACTGTGTACCATATGGAAAAGATAAAGTTGGATCCAATGTGAAGTTTTCCAATGAACTGCTTTGATGAAGAAAAAAGTTCTGAGAAAACATGGGTGAGTTCCTTTATAAACTTGGAGTGAAGAAAATTTTCCTATCTATGATTCAAATTCCAGAAGCCACACAGAAGATTAATAAATTAGTCTAAACAAAAATTTAGCAAGCAGGTATTTCAATAAAGAAATGATAAACTAGAAAAGATATTTGTAATGCATATCACAAAGCACTAATAATTGTAAATTGGAACAAAAATTACAGTAACAAACCAAAAAATGGCAAAAGTTATAGAGAATTCATAGAAAAAGAGATATTAATAATTGTTTTTCATGTGACAAGATACTCACTCATGAAAAGGAAAATATAAATTAAAGCACTGAAGTATCATTTATCACCTCTGAGAAGGACAGCCAACCAGAAATTTAACAAATACCCTCTGTTGGTGAGGTTCAAGGATACCAATCATTGCCATGCTTTCTGGTGAAGGGGTGTATGGTGAATGTCCATGGAGGCTAACCCAGGAATAGTTATAAAAATTACGAATGCACTGCATTAGCTTCCTAGGTCTTCCATAACAAAGAACCACAGACTGGATAGCTTAAACCAACAGAATTTTCTTTCACAGTTCTAGAGAGCAGAAGTCTGAAATCAAGGCATTGGCAGGACAATGGAGTAGGCTCTCGGGAAGAATCCTTCCTTGCCTCTTGGCACAGTTAGAGATGGAATCTAAGCTGGGTAAGAAGGGAAGCGAGGGCATGCGAAATGTCAGTGTGCAGCTTTCTTTTTGCATGTGGCATATTTGCATGCCTTGCATGTATTTATTTATTCATTTTCTAAACATTAATTGAGTGCTCCCATATGTGTCATGAACCATTGTAAACACTCTAGGAGATGATATTAGCAAGACAGGAAAGTTCCTTCATGCCACCAAGTTCCATTCCAGGATATAGTTCATACACAACAAAGAAATACACACACACACACACACACACACACACACACAAACACACACACAAACACACACACAAAGAACAAATTAAATAACGCTCACAGTTATGCAGATAATTAAAACTGGGTGATTGAGCAAGGTTAACTACACAGCTAATACATTTAAGGTAGTCAAGAAAAGCTTCTATGATGAGGTGATATTTAAGCTGAGATCTAGTTTGTTAGAAATACAGACAGGAGGCCAATGTAGCTGGAGCAAGAGAGCTGAGGTGGGAAGGAAGGACATGAGATGGGAGAGGTAAATGCAGGCCAGATCAGACAGAGCTCTGGAAACCACAATAAAATGTTCGGTTTTATTCTAAGCATGAATGGCATGATATGAGCTGATTCGTGTTCATCAATGCTCAGTCTAGAAGCTGCAGAAGGAATTATAGAATCAGTTGCAGAGGAATAAGGGAGACCAGTTAGGAAGTTATTACAATAATACAGATGAGAAATTATGGTGTTTTGGTTATGGAGATTGAGAGAAACATAGATTTAAGATAAGTACTGTTCAATATTTTGCACTTTTATAGTGGCCAATGCTTTATGCCTAAAAAGGGACACATATGACAGGTCAGAGAAAAATCATTCTGAGAGGTAAGTGAATACTTGACTCCAACATTGAATATTGTCCTTAATTATATCCACCCCCTGTAGCTATGGGCCCTAGAGGCAATCTCAGGCATATTCATTTATAACAAACTAGAGGCCTGATGCACAAAATTCGTGCAAGGGGCTCAGCCCTTGCAGCCCCAGCTTCATCTGGAAGGTCATCCAGACAGTCATCCGGAAGGATGTCTGGACGGTTGTTCTGCTGTTTGGTCTAATTAGCTTATTAGCTCTTTATTATATAGATGATTCAATTCTACCTAAAGCTTACTACAGTGCCAATAAGGAATTCACTCCTTTTCTGGAAGGAAGGGGAGAGGGAAGAAGTGAGGGAGGGAGGGAAGAAGAGAGGAAGGAAGGGGAAAGGAAGAGGAGGAGAGGGGAGGGGAGGTAAGAGGATAGGAGGCAAGGAAGGGGGGAAAGGAAGGAAAGAAGAGCAGAAAGGTCATTGAAAAGATGGCTATATTCCATCAAAGGGACTTTTTAGGGGAAAGGATACAATAAATATGTAGCTCAGTTTTCAGTTGTTAATTGCAGACCTGTATTTATAATATTCAGCATGTCCTTCTCAGAGGCATGATTGAAAAAAAATAGCATTTCTATTTATCTAGGAAACGATTAAACATGCACTTGTCCTAATTTTCTCAGTCTGCATGTGGCGGTGAGCACACCTGTCCCTGCTGTCCTCTATAAACAATAAGGGTACTAACTGCACTGCCAGTGCGATCATGGGATGCCTCCATCCACAGTAACCTTTAAGATGAGGGATAACATTTGCCTTTGTACGAGGTGGGACATGGAAAAGAAAAAGCCCCAAAGACATGAGGGACAGCAACACGCTGACCGTGACATAAATAGTAACTACTAGTCTGGAATGACATTGCAGTAAAGCCTTTGTAATAACAGATTGAAAAGAAGAAGGGAAAAAAAAAAAACAGCTTAAATTGAAAACCACAAGTAAGTTCTAAAGGGTAAAGATACAGGTCAGCTCAGTGGATTCCAGTGAAAGTAATGGCAATGGCCTGAGTAGGGGAATATGCCTTTAAACAATTCCCAGCAGGACAGCCAATTTAGAAATTCTGGTCCCATATCCAGCTGTATGATTTCAAAAAGCAGGTCTGGGAAGAAATATAGAGATATTTGAACCCGAATACTAATCTTAACATAATTTAAATGTGCTGTGGACAGCCACACCTATGCAATTGGCAGTATTTTCAGTAATTAGAGTAAACTCTAACCTCAGCAAGATGTGGTTGGTATACAGCAATTTTATTTTCTATCTTTTTAGGATGGCTTTGAAAAGGTTCTGCATTTGTGCCTCACTTGCTCACAAGTAATAGAAAGAGTGATATTCACACTTTTATTTTTTAAAAGTCTCAAATTGGAGAAAGGATGCCCTCAAACTTAGATGTTTTTCACTTACTGATAGAGTTTTAGAGAAGGTACTAAGAATGGATAATGGTGGATTATCATTAACATTTTCTGGAGAGGACATATTCTGATAACATAAATTGGAAATACAAGTTAATCATTAAGCAAAATTGTAATGCTGGTGAATTAATGCATAAAATTTGTGTCAGAAGCATGACACCTGTCAGAGCATCTTTTGACACAAGGTGACCAGAGTTGTGATGCTTTCCCCAGTGCTTAGTCATGTGACTCTATAATATAGAGCATTCATTTTAGAATTGCTGATGCCAAGGAGCAAAAATAGGAGCCAAAAATTATGTTTCTGGAAGATACTGTGATGAGACTAAAGCGAGTAGGCCTGAGAGGTATTCTAGAATCAAATTAAAATGACACTGGTGGAGGCAGGTCTATGCTGGAAAAATTGAAGCAAAACATTCTTCCTTCTCAATGCAAGAAGCCACAGGGGGATGCAGGAGAAAGGGCTGTGCCAGCATCTCCCAGGTGAGAATGTTTTTTCAGTACCAATATCTCGAGAAAACCTCCCTTGACTTCATCTTAAATGATCAAGTCACTAGAACAGCCTCTGAATAAGGAAGAGCCCTTGGAAAAGAATTCTAGTCTCTTAACTCAATTCTGCAAATTAGGGTTACAACTAATAAATTCTCAGCAAAGAACAGAGTATGGCAAGAGTATATTTCAAAAGGTTGACCATTATTTAATTTCCTTCTCAGTCCTCCAGACAGTCCAACATAGTGCTGGATACATGGCCCGTAGCTAGCCCTCCATGCTGGGTGACTGATCCAAACATTACTGAGGTGATTGACCTCAAGTTTGAGAAGGCAGGTACTGCAACTTTTGTATATACACTACCACCATTTTGCATGAAGAATAGGGGTTGTCTTGCTGATTGTCTAAACTTTTTTAAGTGATGGAGAAAACAGTAATAATGCATATTAAATTTATGTGTGTCATTCTATAGTTGTCACATCGTTAATAGCACAAAAAGTTGAGGAAACATTCATCAGGTAATTAAAAAAACTATTATCTAATTCAACAACAAAATTTCTTAAGGCCTTGGAGAAAGAATAAGTTTGTCATACATCTCCATTGTTTTATGTTTGTCTTTCTCTTTAATGTAAAGATGATTTCAACCAATATTCATATTGGAACTCCTCATATTCATCAGTTACAACCATAAGCTATCTACAGATAAAAAATTTCAACAAAAATATTATATGTGAATCAATTGGCTTTATAGAATTTAGAATAAATTCCATATTACTATTAGTCATAAATTGTATGCTACACATACTTTATATCAAGAAATTCATAATAAGCTCTGTGAGAGAGAGAGAGAGAAAGGAAGAGAGAGAGAGGAAGAGAGAGAGAGAGAGAGAGAGAGAGAGAGAGAGAGAGAGAGAGAGTTAGGAGAAACAGTTGTCAGACACTTACCACAAACCCACTGAGGACTGGGGATAGAGTAGATAGTTTCAAAAGTAAAATCCCCAAAGGCAAAGAAAATGAGGCCTGAAATAACCAAATTCCCATATTTAAAATGTAGAAGTACAGATGGAAATCTGGGACACAGGAAATCTAAAAATGCAAGAATTAACAGATGCTAGTCAAAGCAGGTAGAATTGACCAGTGTTCTATGTTTTTGAGCATACCTGTAATCTTTGCTCATACTTTCCTCTCGTCACAGAAACCAGTAACTAAATAACTAATAATTATTAAGTAATTACTATATATCAGAAGTATGCTAAACACATTGTATAGACATCCATTTAATGACAGTACCCAAGGAGTCCATATGGTCACCCCCGTTTTTTGACAAAATAGAGGGTGTGATGTGAGGCATCTTGCTCAAGGACACGACCTACTGAGTCTCTCTCCATTGCCCAGTCTCAAACTCAGTGCTGGTAACTGCTTCCGGGAAGTTATTGGGGTTTTTTAGGATAAAAAAAAGTGCTTGTCATTTCTACCGGGGGAAAAAAGAATAAAAAGCTCCTTCATTTGAGTCAAATCTTCCTGGATTTAATCTATCTTTCCAGCCCTTATTCACCACAGTTGACTCTTCAACAAGCTACCTCACCTAATCTTTCGCTTACATATGTTATGTTTTCTACCTGTTTGCTTTTTTTCAGGTATCCTTCTTCAAAATAACTTGTCCTCACAAGTCCCAATTCCAAATTCTACCTAGCCCTTAGGATTCAATTTAAAAGCAGTATTCTCTGTGGATTCCTTGATTTTCCTAGAAAAAAAAAAAAAACCAACCCTCTACTCTGTTCACCCAAAACAGCTCTTAACCCCTTTCCACCCTGAGTTAGGCAGCTTTCCCAAGCTAGAGTCTGGAAGAACTCTACCCACTTGGTCCTACAACTGCCAGTATCTATTAGCATAATCAAAGGCTTGAGAAATCCCGCAGTGCATAAGCTTTTTTTAACTTTATTTTCCTCAATGTTACCCTCATTGATGTTACTCTGGAATCCATTTATTTCACCCCAAATACTCATTAATGCACATGGCTCCAGTGTTTCAAAGCAACAATTAGGGAAATACCGGTATATATTATTCTCCTTGACCATGGATGCAAGGACACAAGATCAGATTTTATCTTATATCACTCAATGCCACATACCCATTGCTTTGCATTTAGAAACTGAGAAAATATTGGTGGAATGAATGAACATGAATAACAAGTTATATATACTTGAGTGGCCACAGACAAAATGTAAACTCTGCATAAAGCTTGCTTTCTGGAAGCACTCATTTTACAAGTATCCAACTAGATAACATCCCTATAACACAGTTGGGCCAAAGAGCAGCCTAAGTAGCAATTGACAGAGAACCAGAGAACATCACTAGATGTCTGTCTGACTCCTTCTCAGTTTACTGCACAAATAGGATAAAATAACAGCAAAGATTTAGGAAATATCAATACAGTCTGTTATTATCTCCAAAGTGTCTTCCACACTATCTTGCCAGAAGTCTAAACTGTTCATAGAGGTTCTTTCTTTTGGGTAGGCCTACTCCCTATGCCTCTAATTGCAATCTTCTGGTAGGAATCTCTCATGTATATCTTATGATTTTATCCTATGATTTTATCCTCTTTCTTCAGATTAGAGGAAAAGGACCACAAGAGACAATAGGTACCTTCCATGGAGAGACTCCTGAGGGAGGATTGGGGGGGGGGGGGGGTACTTAAAAGAAGGTCACCATAGGACTAACTTATCAAATGTCAGAACTTTCCCAAATATGTATATGGGTATGTATATTGGTATGTGCCTATGTGTATAAAGGTTTCCTCCTTTTGAAAGCCTTTTTTTTTCAGCAACTGACATCTATGAAAACACTGAATAGTTAGAATAAAATTTGTATTAATAACAAAATTATTTTTCTTTTAACTTGATCCAGAGCTGCCAGGAGGAAAGATCAGTGGAAAAGTTTGAAAACTGCAGACATAATGAACCCAAGTTCTGTACAGCCTAGCAAAAAAAATGATGGAAAGATGCATCTTTATTACCAATTACAGGCTGCCTGCTGTGTAACCTGAAAAATGATCAAATCTGATACCTCCTAAAAGCAAGTCACTGATGCATGCTCCTCCCCTGCCCACCCACCTGGGGCTGCCTTCTCCTGCCTCGTGCCCACACACACTCTCCCCCACCATGATTTATGGTTCAGGAAAAAGAGGAATGGCTGGATTAGTGGTACACTAGAGCAGAAGCAAGTAAAGGGAAGGAGTGGACAGGGGAAAAAATAAAACAACTATAAAATAATTCAAGACAATTATGCAAAGGAAAACACACTGAATGGGAATGAGGGAAATAAACAATTGAGATTTAAGGCAGAAGGGAAAAAAAATAGAGTGAAAAGAAGAGGAGATGAAAGAGCTCACTCAAGGGAGAAAAGCAAGAAGGCAGTGGTGGTCCTGGCAGGAATATTTATAACTGGATAAAAAATAGAAAAGAAACAGCTCATAATTTCTTGACATCCTCTGAAGAGGCCATCAGCTCTGAATCCTTATATTTTGCACAGGTTTGTATGTTGTCAGAAAGCCCATTTCTCTGGCCCAGTCAGAGGCCCTTTGGAGTAAAGTCAGGTGGGTATGGGGCTGACAGTGGCTTCTGGAAGTAGTAATCTGGGGATAGTGGCTAAGCATGAAAGGGAAGGAATTTTAACTTTATTCTAGAATTGAGATGCTACAGATTCTGAACTAATAGTGAGGCATGGTTCGTCCTAAGCTGTGGATATTGCTCCATTGGAGCTATTTTTTCCTGGTGATCAGTGAAAGTTTTCCTTGATAACAAATGCAATGAATATGAGAGTCAGAGGAATGCAAACTTTACTTGACAGGAGGGAATCTGTACAGAAAGGAGATCCTGTGATTGTACTGAAAATGGGAAATTAGGGGAGCAAATACTTACTCAGCAGACATTCAATAAGCACTTTCTAGATGCCAATCTATCCCCTTCCAAGTGAGTGGAGCTGGAAATCTGGAATGGAGCCCAGAATCTGCAACTTAGCAAACACTCAAGCTGATTCTGGAGTGCTAATCCACTAAACATTTTTCCAGAAACACTATTCTAGGGCATATATTGTATATCTGTTTATATACTACTAGAGGCCTAGTGCAAGAGTAGGCCTTCGCAGCCACAGCCACAGCCGCAGCGGCTGCCTGGATCCCTCCCTTGTAGCTGCAGTGGCTGCCTCCATCCCGTGGCTGCAGCCCTGGCTTCATCCAGAAGAACATCTGGTCTAATTAGCATATTATGCTTTTATTATTATAGGTGGCCCTTTGAAAGACCACAAACTATTTTATTTTTATTTATTTTTTTCAATTAAATCTTTATTGTTGAAAGTATTACATATGTCCTCCTTTTTCCCCATTGACCCCTTCTAGCGCACCCAGTTCCCTGCCCCAGGCCTTCACCACCCTATTGCCTGTGTCCATGGGTTAAGCATGTAACTTGTTGTTGCTGCTGTTAAGCTAATCTTCCCTAAAAGAAACTTTAAGAACAATACTTGCATAACAAGGGAGAGTGTGGTATAGTGGAAAGGGCACAGTTATTATAAGCAGACAGACTTGGGCTCATAGCCCAGCTCTGACAGATACTAACAAATACTAGAGCAATGGTTCGGTTCTCAAAGTGTGGTCCCAAGTATCATCTGGAAACTTGTTAGAAATGTCAACCCCATGCTCTCATTCTAGACCTACTGAATCCGAAGTGCTGGGCATAGAAACCAGCACTGGTCTAGGCTTAACAAGCCTCTCAGATAATTATGAAGCACACTAAAGCAGACGCTTTATTTAAACTCTCAGAGCCTCATCTGATCCATTTGTGAAATGTTGCTAACAGCCTGCCTTATGGCTTACCCATGACATGAGGTAGGTATTTTTAAATGTTAGAAACATATATCAGTCTATAGGTCCTTTCAGAGTTACAGATGACACATTCAAATTATTACATTAAAAAGAGTCCAGTGAAATCATAAACCTGGGGAGAATTGATGAAGCCCACACAGAGGCTTGGGTCGATCCTCCACACTCAATACAGGGCAGGTGGAAGGGAGGTTAGAGAGATGCCCACCAAGTGCATGGCTCATGTGTTATAGCACCTACAACTATTTTAACTCTCTGATACCTATCTTGTCCCTTTCTCTTTTTTTTTAATATTTTTTATTGAATAAGATATTACATATGTGTACCCTCTCCCCACCCCCCCACCCCCCCCCCCCCCGCACTCATCCCCTCACCCCCTGTTGTCCGTGTCCATTGGTTAGGCCTATATGCTTGCATATAAGTCCTTTGGTTGATCTTTCCCCCTTGCCCCCACCCTCCCCTACCTTCCCTCCAAGGCCCGACAGTCCAATCAAAGCCTCTCCGTCTCTGGATCAGTCCTTGTTCATCAGTTTATGTTGTTCATTATATTCCACAAATAAGTGAGATCTTGTGGTATTTATCCGCTCTCCAGTTCCATCCATGCTGTGGCAAATGGTAAGAGTTCCTTTTTCTTCTTCCTCTTCTTAAAGAATACCTTTCAGCATTTCATATAATGCTGGTTTGGTGGTGATGAACTCCTTTAGCTTTTTCTTATCCGTGAAGCTCTTTATCTGACCTTCCATTCTGAATGATACTTTTGCTGGATAAAGTAATCTTGGTTGCAGGTTCTTGCTATTCATCTCTTTGAATATTTCTTGCCACTCTCTTCTGGCCTGCATGGTTTCTGTTGAGAAATCAGCTGACAGTCGGATGGGTATTCCCTTGTAGGTAACTGACTGTCTTTCTCTTGCTGCTTTTAAGATTCTCTCTTTATCTTTTGCTCTTGGCATTTTAATTATGATGTGTCTTGGTGTGGTCCTCTTTGGATTCCTTTTGTTTGGGGTTCTCTGCGCTTCCTGGACTTGTAAGTCCATTTCTTTCAACAGGTGGGGGAAGTTTTCTGTCATTATTTCTTCAAATAGGTTTTCAATATCTTGCCCTCTCTCTCCTTCTGGTACCCCTATAATTCCGATGTTGGTACGCTTGAAGTTGTCCCAGAGGTTCCTTACACTATCTTCATATTTTTTGAATCTCTTTTCTTTTTTCTTTTTCGGTTGGGTATTTTTTGTTTCTTTGTATTTCAAATCTTTGACTTGATTCTTGGGATCCTCTTGTCTGCTGTTGGATCTCTGTAAATTATTCTTTATTTCAGTCAGTGTATGCTTAATTTCTAGTTGGTCCTTTTTCATGTCCTCCATGGTCTCACTATACTCCTTGAGGGATTCATTAAATTTATCGGCGGTTTCCATAAAATTCTTGACAAACCTTATAAACGTGGCCTTGAACTCTATATCCAGTCATCTGCTCTCCTCCGTTTCTGACAATTGTGACCTGTTTCTTTGTCTCCGCATTTTGGCTGCTTCCCTGTGTTGATAGAGTGGCCCTGCGCGCCAGGTGTCCTGTAGGGCCCAGTGGCTCAGCCTCCCCAGTTACCTGGGGTGGACACTCTTGGTGCACTCTTGGTGCCTTGGTTGTTGTAGGATCACTGGGAGGAATTGACCTCCAGGCCAATTGGCTGTGGGAATCAGCTGTGTCTGAAGTGGGAGAATGGTCCCCCTCTGACCACTGGGTACAGTGGCTCCTGGATCTAAGGAGGTGCTAATTCAGCCCCTGCCTGAGGCCACACAGCCGGAGCCACGAAGAGGCTCAGCTGTGAAGCAATGCAAGCCGCTGCGGGGCCTTGGGCCTTCTCTTGGAAGTTCCGGGTCTGCCTGGCTGGGCTGTAGTTAGGTACATTCACATGCAAAAGCCTCTGCCGCAGCCTGGGTGGGGCGGGGTCTCAGGGAGTTAAAAGGGCGGAGAAAGAAGCTATGGCTGATTCTCCACGCCCGGAGTCGCGCGTCTCAGTGTCCCAGTAACGGCTGCAAGCACCTCTGAGGGAAATCCGCCCTCAAGTTCGCCCGCTGCCGCCTGACAGACCAGCCTCTCCCCGTATGAGACCTGGGTCCCCAGAGACTTCCCGGAACCGGAGTTCAGAGCAGTCGGGAGCTTGTGATTCAAAAAGACAGCCGCATCCTCAGGTGCCACCCCCTTTCCGCGCGCGCGAGCCGCCGCCGTACCTCTGCACTTCACCTCCGCAGCTCCTCTGGCTCTCAGCGTGCTTTTCTTTTCTTCTAGTTGTAGAAATTACACTCAGCCAACCTTCCTGTTGTTCTGGACGATGTTTGCTCCGTCCTTTGGGATATTTTTCAATTGTTGTGTGAGGCGACTATTTCCTGGTGTTTATCTATGCCGCCATCTTAGTTTCTCCCCTATCTTGTCCCTTTCATCAGACTGCAAGTTCCTCAAGGGCAGAGCCCATGTCATCCTAATTTATTTTTCTATACCCAGCATAGTGGGTCCTCAATTCATGTTTGAATAAAAGATCACAAAGGTTAAAAAACAGTCTCTGGATTGTCTTGACATCAGAAAAGAGAGAGGAGAGAGCTGCAATGAGATAACAACTCCTCTAGCATGTACCAGCCCACAGGATTTGTCACCAGCCCAGAGCAAGTTGTTCCAGTTCCTTGCTTAGATTTCTGTGTCTTTTAAAACAAAGGCATAGTGCATGAGGCTAAAGATGGAGCCTCAGCAGCACAATTTTTCTGGATATAGCTATTTCAAGCTCCCTTCTGCTGTGCACACAGCTCCACTGCAATGTATATATGTCTCATCACAAGCAAACTTTGTCTTGGGTTTTGTGAGTTTGATAATTATCATATTGTAGGCAGGTCAGTTGAAAGATGGGAAATATAAACGGCTTCCTATGACTCACTGGGTAAATCACCCCTCCATTTACAGATGCTTAGAGAATTTGTTAATTGATCTAAAGCAAGATTTCACTTGAGGGTGCATTATAATTCAGAAGAGAGTGGGATGCTCCTGGTCTTGGACATAATGCTTTGCCTGATCCCTCTTATCTGCCCACTAAAGGTCTGAACACAGGTAGGGCTGTGGTCAATTAACAAGATGACAAGCATTCCATCTGTTTGGTCTGCTTAGTGAAAAAAATCTTTTCAGCCTCTAGTTTTGACACATTCAGTTCCTCAGCAGCCCCAAATCTTTCTTCAGTAAGTATATTTCTTTCTCTACTTGATCTAGCCTTCAGCTTCTATTTATTTAATAAGCAATGCCCAGCATATGTTCAGAAAATACTTAGTTACTCCAGTTCTAGTCCCTGCTAGAACTCTTGTTTGATCCTATCTGTCTGTCTGTCTGTCTAACTGACCCTTGTTTTGGTTCTTCTAGTCTCCTTAGACCACTTAATTTCCCCTGATATTTTTAGGGAATTAGCAAGAGAATTCATATAATCTCCCAGAATCTGCTTCCTAGTTGATTAATCACTCCCATTTGTCAAAAGTCATACTCTCAATAGTGCACAAGCCAGTTCATTTTCTGCTTTCCCCTCCACCTCCAGTCAGTGGCACCTTCCCAGGAATATTAATTCAGAGTCGTGTATTGTTTAGGATACCATTACCAGGCTCCAACTTGCACTTACTAATATTACCAATAATATTAATATTTCCAAATCCAACTGCCATTTTTCTCTCCTTACCCTAATCAACCTCTCAATAGCATTTGACACAGTTCACCCCTCTTAAAAAAAAACATGGTTTGTTTTCCTGTGACATCATGTTTTTCTGTGTTGTGTTCGTTTGTTTTTTCTATCCCATTGTCCTTTGCTAACTCTTTCTCCTCTACTTCATGTATGAATGCTGAGGCCCCTCCCTCTTCTCTTCTCCCTCTGTACTCCTCGCTCCCTGGGTGATCAGAGAGCTCAGATTTAGGATATTAGAGTAAGAATAGTCTAGTGACATCAGGACCTAGGAAGATCTGACTGAGCAGATTAATAAACCAGGAATCCAATGTTTTTGGACAGTTGCCCACATGGACCTTGAAATCACCCAAAAAACAAAACAAAACAAAAAAACCAACACCAAAAACCATGTCAGGTAGTGGAGTAAGATAGCAGTTGTGAGTTGGTTTTCAGATCATTTGATGAATCTGAAGGCAAGCCTGGAAGCTTGGATGAGAGCCAAAGCAGGAACCACAAGAGGCTGGAGGGCTGAAAGCATCCTTGGGACCTGAAGCGTGGTAACAATCTCACCTCTCAGTTACTAATATCTTTAGTCACCAGTGACCTTTCTCCTTTGGACCACATACTGTAAGTGTGTCAAAAGATGCAGCTTTGTACTATTCTCTGTTGTTGGCCATGCTGTAAGCCCTGGACCTGGACTCAGTAGAAAAGGAACTGGGTCATATTCTAGTATCCTTTTAGCATTGCTCATCCATAATCTCACACAAATAAGAGACTAGCACCTAGCATAGGTCTGGACAGGAAGGGCCCAGGAAATATTAATATAGTTTTTGGAAACAGAATTATCTTTTCCCTCAACTTTGTAAAATACTTGGAGCCTATAAGGTTCCCTTTACTTTCTTTTTACATAAGGAACAATCATCCTATCTGGACAGATGTAGTGAAGCCATAGACTCAGGTTGGTAAGAGGGGTCTGAGGGTTTATTGTGAGTTGGGTCTTGAGTGTCTGGTTCTTGAGAATCTTGTGCAAAGAATAATCTGGGGTGGGGAGAAGGGTGATGCTCAGATGTTTGCCTCTGAGATCATCAAAGTAATGAGAACCATTCTATTCTTTTCAGGGGACCAGTTTGTGAAAATGGGGAGCATGCTCATCATCCCATGATTGGAGAATTCAGGCCTACCATCCTTGACCCTGGACTTTAGTTGATTTTCACAAATTAGATTAATCCAAGAAATATCTGGATATTTCCCCCCTTCCACTTAACATTAGAGTGTTCTGGATATGAATATTGTAAATTCAACTTCCTTGGCATCAATTTAGGACTTCTTAAAATGGCCAGGGGCATTTCAGTGAGTGAACTAAGAACCAACGCTAGAAAAGGCCACCGAAAGCAACACTTCAGAAAGTCCATGGCGTTTTTGAGGGTTCCACAATCTATCAGGCCTCACAGAGCTCTGGCAGAGACAACAAAGAGAGTATCCTCTTCTTTCTGCTTCTTCCAGCCAAGTTGGGGAAGAAGTACCATTAAATAGTTTATTTTCTCTGGTGATTCATTTGGTCTATGCATATTTTTTTTCTAAATATGTTTTGTTGATTTAGACTCATCTTTTCATTTCACAGTAACCATCACACCTACCATTATCGAAGAGAGCTGCCTACGATTTTAGGCTGGGAAGACATTAGCAGCCTCTCAATCCAAGTCTTAACAGAGGAAGGTACACTCCCTGGGCACTCAGGGCCTTGAAGCTTCATAGTTAACATGAGATCAAGCTCATTGAATAATTGTTGTAGACCCAAGTGAATGAATGGAATTGGCCCTAAAATTCCCTAACATTTGTGCACTCCTATATCTGCCTGTTATATTGTATACCTTACCATTGGAAAATGTGGTTGCCGCTTTCTAAGTCCAAGTGACCCAAACAAATCTCCCTTCCAGCCCAGCCCCAATCCAGCACTTGTGCATTTTGAATTTATGGCTACAATTCTGTTTGTTCCCAGCAGTATTCTCTAGATTAAAGCTGCATCGGAAATCAGATTTCTTTCTTTTTTTTTTTTTTTGTTTTTTGCTCCTGAAGAGTATAGTTAAAAAAATAACTCAATAAATCTGGCAAATTAGCAATAAGATCTCAAACTTTGGGGCATATGTGTAACTCTGCTGTGGAAGAAATGTAAAACTACTGGCAGCTGAACCAATCAGACTACATATTACTATTTACAAGCAGGAAGGATGAAAGACAATTCTTCCACCCAATTTGAACCAAGTTCACCACAAGGAACAAAAAACTTTCAGGGGTGGAGAATATCCTCATTTTCTATGCAGCTATCATAATCTTATGTGAAATGGAACATTTTGAAAAGTCATTTCTTCAGATTTTTTTCACTCTAAAGTTGAAAACCTGGACAGGTGTGAGTTTTGAAGCATTTCCCCTCAAATCCATCAGCTGCAGTATTGGGCTGGATATGACCTGATTTATGGTCTCCTGATTGTAATAAAAGATATATTAATTTCAAGCTCAAAGATATTTAATTTCAAGCGCTTAGAAAGGGAAAGTAAGGATGTCATTCATTGAAAAGCTTGTGAGCACTCAGACCACTGAGATCTACTTTACTTGAAAGGAGAACTGGAGAGCATGGGGCCATAAAGTGGCTTCTTGTTTGGGGGTTGTAATTGAGTCAGTTATGAGTAATCAATATCCCTGTCTTCATTATCCATGTCTCCCTAAAATAATTTTCTTCCAAGACAGTGGCTCATAGCCCCTGTCTACAGTGACTGTCATGGACTTCAAAAGCAAAGCAAAACAAAACAAAACACTTTATTCCCTAAATCTTCCATCTCAAAATATGCAGCCTCAGGTAAAGGGCTGAGTATGGATGCCCTTAAGCCTTTGAAATCTCACCCTTGCACTCAGCATTCACCCAACATGTACCACGTGCTCCTCAGTTCCAGGCGCTTTGCTGGACCTGCAGTGGTAAAAGGCATTGACTCCGCTCTGAGCAGGTTACCAGTGTGAAGCTTTACAGATACTCTGCTCTCCACCTGCAATGCATTTCTTTACCTTATTTCCATTTGTTCCAACTCTACATTTTCATAAAAGTTCTATTACAGTCCCACCATATTTGTGAAATATTCCCTGAAACTCTTTTTTTTTCCCTTGAACACATGTAGTCTGTATTGCCTTTTTGACATTGAATGGTTCCTAGTCTGAGTTGTGACATATATAATATTATTATAATTAATTATAGAACAGTTAACATGCTCTGTGCATTTGTGTGTGCTTTTTTGTTTGTGTTGTATTTTTTAATATATATTTTTATTGATTTCAGAGAGGAAGGGAGAGGGAGAGAGATAAAAACATCAATAATGAAAGAGAATAATTGATCAGCTGCCTCCTACATGCTCCACACAGGGGATCGAGCCCACAACCCAGGCATGTGCCCTGACCGGGAATTGAACCATGACCTCCTGGTTCATAGGACAATGCTCAACCACTGAGCCATGCTGGCTGAGCATAGGGCATTTGTTTTATTTTCCCAGGTTAGGACATTCTTGAGAGCAATGACAGCTTCAACTATGTTTCTGGAACCCTCCAAAAATCTTAAGTAGTACTGTATGTGTAGTAGGCATTCAGCTACTCTTTTAAAAAAAAAAATAAGGAAGAGAGGAAAAAGAGAGGGAGGAGGGAGAAATAGCCTAAACATTTGTGAATTCTAATCTACCTAATCAAATCCTCATCAATATTAGTAAGTCTCACAAAGGCTACAAATATAAATCTCGATGGATGCCCGGTAAGAATATTATGGTAATAGTGAATTTTCTCTGTAAATTAGAAAGCTAAGTTTAGTGGCCTTATTATTTATATATTTAGTGGTGTGTGTGAAGGTAGGAAGGGAGGGAGGGAAGAGAGAGAGAGAGCAAAAGAGAGAGAGAGAGAGAGAGAGAGAGAGAGAGAGAGAGAGAGAGACCTGTGAATAAGACATTGAAAATATAATAGAATCCAAAAAGACTGGCTCTTAAGTGTTTAGTCCTGTCTAATTCATGTTTTTACTTATAGTTTTAGAATCACAATATTTTTCTGCACTCATCCATTCCTATCATCTTTCTCTCCGAAGACCTACCACCTCTTAAACAAAAAGGCAACGCTTCTATGAATGATTGACAGTGGGAAATGTCAGCTGTCAGCAAACTGACACCAGCCAGTGTAAGTACAGATGGGATTTTGGCCCAGGACCCCGACTCAGCTGGTGAGTGAGGATCTTGGAAGTTACAGAGACAGCTGTCCTCCACAATAAATGTTAGTGAAGACCATTTGAACCCCTTCCAATTCATACATCCTGAGCAAGGAGCAAGGTTGACAGAAATGAATTGGCAATTCTGTTATTTGGGTAAGCTGATCAATATATCCAGCTGAGCAACATCATTGGCTTGCTGAAGCATGTCCTGGCCTGGGACAGAACTTGAGCCAGACAGGGGCACTGGAAAACCACGTTCTCAATTCATCTTCTGGCTCCAGGATTTGGGGGGAAGAGACCCAGAATAGGAATGACGTGTCTTTCGCCCGAGGAAGCCAGTGTGCTGTACACCTTCTTGAGGGTGTGGAGTGGGGACGCTGTACACATGGGGTAGGAAGTGAGTAAACAATAATATCAAATGAAAATTTATGAGGCTTCAAAAATATAAGTTGTTGGAGATCAGCACTGGTGGGTTTATAGGAAATTGGTATTCTCAACTTCGTAATACTCAACTTAGAAGAGTCACAAACATATAAACAACTGCCTAAAACAGTTGTGAAGATTTTGAACTTCTGGGCTATTACAAATGGCATGATGTAGAATTCTCTGCATAATGGGGTATCCAGCAAAGACCAAGCCTTAACCATTTTTTTCAGAGCAGGAAAAATCTCTATTTAAGAAAATGTAAGTCGTTTGTGTTTCTGGGGTTCAGCTTTTGGGCAAGGAGTCTCTTTGTCTGGGAGGAAATGTTTGTAAAGTTTGTTTGCAAACCGTTTTTCTTAGGGGCAACAACAGTTCTTTTTCTGAATCAGGGGAGTTCTGCTGGATCTGGATTCTAGAGTGTAAAGAACCCTGGCGATCTTTAGTAATTGGTGGACAGTAGGGATAGTGTAAGCTTGTTCCTGTCCTGTGGTGAACATCAGGGAGGTAGGCAGGGAACATGTCCACTAAGAAACTCTGCAATACAATTGGGGTATATGGTCTCTAGGAAGTGTCTCCCTGCAGGAAGCTAATTCCAGCATGACAGCAAGGGCTGAATCATCTGGAGCGGCAAGGGCATTTCCCCAAACCTGAAAAGGGATGATAGCTTGCTGCCAGACAGCTCAGGGCATCTTAATCTACATGTTATTGCCTCCCACTGGCCAAACACTTGAATAGCCGTAAGCAAATTCCCCCATTCTGACAATGCTGTGTATACGAAAACCTGACCCTTTGATGTGTATAGCTCTGCCTCGCCTCAGGACAATTTGTGTTAATAAAAAGCATGGGGTCCTGAGGAGATCTTAATTTCTTTAGCTGGGCTCCTCTGACCCCCAAATGCCTTTCAAAATTATGCTTCATCTCTGGAATCTTTATTAAGTTCCACACAGTCCTTCTCCAGATTGCTGAACCCTTCTAGATGCCGGAACAAGAACCCCGGCACCTCCCTTTAAAATAGAGGACCTGGCCATATTTCAGAAGTAACTCAGAAGAAAGCCATGTCCCCCGTGGAGGCCAGAACAAAGGTACTAGCAATGTCATTAGCCTAGAGATTGTGGTGCAGAAGGAGCAGGCACACCTAAAGGAAGACAGACTCAAGAAGGCAAGTGGTAACAGGCAGAAGCTCAGAGGGGCAGCTGGGAGTCAGAGGCTGGCTAAGACAGGAAGAGATGCCCAGACTGGTTTGTGAAGCAAGTATGAGTAGGCTCTGGAGATGAACAATGCGGCAAAAAGACGAGGCTTCCTGAACTTAAGCAGGATGGGAGCTCTCACAGTAATTTGGATATCAATGTAACTGTGTCATTATTTTATAGACTCACACTATTCAGGCAAGGGACATGTGAATTATACCTGTAATTAGTGTACATGCCTTCCTATTTTTTCCCACATAAGAAGGCACGGTAGATAAAAATAGGAAGGCTGATTACCACCCCCTATCTCCTCAAAAAAGAGAACATGAAAGAAGTCTATAAAAGGTGAAGCATTTTTCTGGGTCACATAGAGATAAGAGTTTCACCAATATTCTGTTAAGAAGGGGAAGTCAGTATTGGCATGCAGTATGTAATAATACTGTATAGCTTGTTATACTGCAACTATGCTTGTTATTTAGCTAAAGAGATGTAATTCACCCCATTGTACATAATCAGCAGAAAAACCCTTGTTTGTTAACTTACAATGGTTATATTAAACTGACAAATTCTCAGATACCTAGAAAATCAACACACAAAAAAATGTCTAACTGAAGTATTTACCTCTTCTTTGGGTATTACATACCCTTAAAGAATGTACAGCTTTCACACTAAGATATCACCTCACGTCTTCAGAATGGCTATAATCAACAAATCAACAAGTATTGGAGAGGATATGGAGAAAAGGGAACTCTTGTGCACTACTGGTGAGTTATAAATTATAAATTGGTGCAGCCACTATGGAAGTTACTAAAAAAATTAAAATTAGAACTACCTTATAACCCAGCAATTCCACTTCTGGGTTATTTATCCAAAGAAATCCAACACTAATAGGAAAAGATATATGCATCCCTATGTTCACTTCAGCATTATTTACACTAGCCAAGACATGGAAGCAACCTAAGTTTCCATCAATAGATGAATGGATAAAGAATGGTATATCTATCCAGTGTAATATTATTCAGTCACAAAAACAAGAATGAAATCTTACCATTTGTGACAACACAGATGAACCTAGAAGGTATTATGCTAAGAGAAATAAGTCAGACAGATAAAAACAAATGCCATACTCTTTCACTTATATGTGGAATCTAAAAAACAATATAAATGGACAAACTAAACAGAAACAAACTCATAAATGCAAAAACAGATTGGTGGTCACCAGATAAAAGGGGATTGAGGGAATGAGTAAAAAATGTTAAAGAGAATAGGAAGTACAAATTGCCAGTTATTAAAGTAGTCATGAGGATGTAAAGTACAGCCTATGGAATGTACTCAATTATATTATAATAAGTATATATGGTGTCACATGGGTACTAGACTTATTGGGGTGATCACTTGATAAGCTATATAAATGTCTAATCACTGGGGTATACACCTGAGACTAATATAATACTTTATGTCATCTTTAATTGAAAAATAATTTTTAAAAAGGAACATACATCTCTAAGAACAGCATCTAGAGGTGTTGTATGAAGTGTCCTTTTCATAATCATGTACCAATGCTTGGGGGGCTCAACAGTCATGTTCACAAATCAAGAGCCAAATGGAAGTACGGAAATCTGACAAACCCAAGCCAGGTGAGATGCCTATATTAAAAACCTCTCCTTGGCTATCATTGGATACTTTTCCTCTATCACTTTTTTTTTCAGTGACATTAACTTTTAGATGTAGGGCAAAATTTGAACTATTTCCTGATTTTGAGAGCTGGGCCAGTAAATGGATGGATGCCCTAAAGGCATCCTCAGGAAAGAAACTTAAACTAAAATCAAGAAAATTGTGCGAGTCCAGAGAGCTAGTTGAGAATCACTTTTACTCTGACCAAAGGCAGCACGGTATAGGATTAGGGGTCAAAGTCAAGTATTGGGCCTGCTGCTTAATTTCCATGTATGACCTGGCAAAGCAATTATGTCTTTCTGAGCCTCAACTTCTCCGACTTCAAAATGAAAAGATTTATGAAAACCAGCACATAAGTTTGCTCTGAATATTAAGTGAAATGGTGTATTTGGGAAGCATTTTGTAAACTCTATCTGTTCATACCAAACTATAATCTTCAGGGGGTTTGATTTGGAAAGTCCAAAATTGACACTGGAATAAACCATTGTGTTTTTATAGGTGTGGATGACAGGAGTGGTGAAATACTGTGTCAGAGGGAAGGAGACTGTGTAGTAGACAAAAAATCAGAGTCTGAAAAAAACACATCTCTATGCTAACCCCTCACACTTGTGCTGAGACTGGGGCAGAGAGTTTTCCAGTGCAAACCGATGGGGCTGTCAGCGCACAACTAGGCATTTCTCAGCGCTTCAGGATCTAATCGGGACCATGTGTTGTAGCCTGTCAAGGGTCAGAAACAGTGAATAGGTGAAGAATTAAGTTCTTGGGAAATCTAGTCAACCAAATGTAAGTTTGAAAAGATAAAAGAAAAAGAAGTCGTAAAAACTCTTTATAGGTGACAGAGGGCATGGCTGTGGAGGTGAGATATTTTGTTTTGCTGTATACTGTCAGTAAAGCAATTTCTTCTCTTAGAAAATGATGTTTCTATTGGACTCTGAGCTGTTTGTTATTCTGAGCCACAAACAAAATATTTTTCATAAGAACATCAGAAATGCCATGCTGTGTCAAACTCATGGTCCCCCTAGTCCCGGGTTTTGCCTTTGAAAGTAGCACCAAGAGAGGGTTCAGGAGAGGACACACATCTTTATTTTAGTGGCCTTGAAAACATTTTTACTGTGGCTCACACTTAGAAATATATTTTTCACTGTAATCCAGTATTCTCATTCTCTCTCTCTCTCTCTCTCTCTCTCTCTCTCTCTCACACACACACACACACACACACACACACAATTATACATATATATACCTATGTATATGTTATGCTGTGTATAACTAATACTTTGTATTTTATTTGATTTCTTTTTAATTTTTCACTACTGGCCCCAACCCACTTAACTGATTTCATGATCCACTAATAGGATTACAACATATAGGCTGAACACCGTGCTCTACATGTTGTCAGCCTCAAAGAATCTATTACCCATGAATTTACCCAAAGCCATCTTTTGGGGAAATTAGTTCTACAAGGTAAGGACTCACAACATGAAGTGGAACTTATTCTCACTTGTGATTCTATAGTATGTTAGGTAAGATAAATATGATCAGATGATCTAGATAAAGGACAGCAGGCTTGGTTTTCCTTCTCTTTCTCAGAGATTCCATCTTTATGGCAGAGAGACTACAAAATGAAGCTTACACCGGATGAATCCTTATCACAGTGAAAGGCACTGAATATTTCTGAATTGATTTTTATGACAAGGTGTCTCAGGCACTGATTTGTCAAACATATACTAATTATATCAGGTTGTATTTCCCAAAGATGGCTGCAAAACCATCCTCCATCTCAGATGCTTTTCTTCAATGTAATCTAATCACATCCCACTAAGAGATGGGTCCATTTCTCTACCCCATCAAATCTATTTGGACTCTGTATCTGCTTTGACCAATAAAGTATGGAGGAAGTGACCAGTGCCAGCTCCAGGAATAGATCTTAGTTGAACTGGCAGCATTGCCTTCTTGCCTTTGGGAGGCAGCATTTGGGAAGAAGTGTAAGTACTCAGAGACCCTAATGGGAGAAGTCCAATCTAGCTGAAGGGTCCCTGCAGGATGAGATGTCACATGGAGATAAGAGACAAGTCAAGGAGAACCATGTATAAAGAAACTCTCTCAGCAGAGACTTCCCAACTGTAGGGACCAAGCATTCAGCCAAATCCTTCCTGAATTTCTGACTCACAAAATTTTGAGTAAAATAATTTTTGTTTTAAGCATCTAAACTTTAGGGTAGCTTGAAAAGCAGAAATATATGAGCAAAATAATCATCTATATCATGTAAATCTGAAGTTCTTCTATGGTCTAACAAACAGAATGGACTTTGTGATTTTTCTTTTGAATTTAAATTTTTGCTTTTTGTCTAGTAATAAAATAGAGATAATAAAATTGAGTAAATAAAAATATGAAGCACATGTTCACAAAGACAATGTTCCGTTTCACCAATATTTGTATTTCACTAGTATCTACCCATTATTTATTCTTTTTTTTTTCCTACTGGGTGCTTAGTATGTGTTAAGCATTCTACATTTAAGCTGGATCTAAGAGGAGGAGCAGATCAGGAAGAAGAACTGGGGAAGGGACACGATAGAGCAAAATAATGGAATTCCAAGAAGAGAAGATGGAATATTCAAAGGCAAAAAGAAATAAAAATGTGTTGGGCTGGCTGTGGTTCAAGGGATAAGTGATCAGTGGATAGAAAGGAACAGTAAGGCTTAGTTAGTGTGGTTGGGGCCATATTATCAAGGGCTTCGGATGCCTAAGAAATCTAGACTCAAACCAACAAGTGATAAGGAACCAAGAAAGTACTTTCGAGTAAAAACATGTCCTGAGTGCTTTCATACTGAGGAAGAACTCAGCAGAGGATGTACAATGTGACATGACCCTAGGGTCCCAGTTCCCCTCCCCCACATGCTCTGGACTAACTCACAAGAGATAAAAGCACACACCAATGGGAATCACTTCCTTTACTTGTTTCCTGTACTAAAATGGAGGGAGGGCAGCCACTTCTTAGGATCACTGTTCACCTGTGAGTGGTATATAATAATAGGGAAGAAAGATTTATCAAAAATAAAGGAAGGAAAACAGTTAATCAAAATTATAGCAACTCAGAGTGGGGAAAGTTTGCACTGGGGGCATATATTTCAAACACTGGGATAATACACTTTATCCTCAAATCTAAGACCACATTCCTATCACGGCTTACAAAGCAGAAAACATAAATCACTAGCAGACATTTACCTTTCTGAGGTGCATTTAGGGGTTTTCTCTCTCCCTATGCACAGGATTCAACTTCAGAATTTACACTTCCCTAACGTTAGAAAACAAGTTTCAGCAAAAGCTGGGGTCAAGATGTTTGGGGTTTTGCAGCTAATCTTATTATTACTTCAGAGCATCCAAGCAAAGAAAAAAGCAACCAGACCAGATCGCCCATGGCCAAATACTGTAACATAAACGGACATCGTAGCCCAAGGAATCTTGCTGCTGGGAACAAAGAGGCAGAAAAGCATCTTAACCTCTTTGCATGCAAACGTCATGGAAATGACACAGGAAAATAAAATTCTCCATGGTGGTGTACAGCGCTTTATTACGATGACCCAGTCTCCAGGGATATTTAAAATTCTGAACCCAGGTTCACTGAGTTTTTATTCCCTTCCCATCAGAATTGCTATCCCAATTTTAACTGCACTTCCCCGAGGGCACAGAACATCAAGTCACCATATTTATAGCTGATGCATAATCGCTGTATGCAATATTTACCTGGCTATTCATCTGTTTGTGTGTCTTCTGTAGCCGGTGAAACTGTCAATAGACAAGTTTCTTAGGATCTTGTAGAGGAGTATGTCATTCACTGGATATTTTATCCATTTGGCTTGTTCCTTTGTTTCTTAAAGGAGTCACCCACCTTTACTTGTACCTTCTTAAGAAGTTTCTTTTGCTTCTCAGTGAGGTTTATGCCCCCATTGGACTTTTAGTTCTATCTTGTAACTCTCATCATTGATGTATTTCAATGTTCCAAGTTATCTTTTTGAATATTCTATACTGAGCCCCTTACCTTATATAATCACAGTACAATTTCAAGCCACTGGAATTAATAAATAGGATGAGTATTTTAGTATCCTTTAAAACACTCCATCAATGTGTATGTATATTAGCACTCGAAACTGCAAGAGTGTCATCTTCATACTTTCTAGAGATTCTAATCTGTGCGTATAAGGAGAGGAGCCAGGCAAGGTTTCTCTAGAGTCCACCCTCTTTCACACTCAGCTGGTCAGAACTTCTAGCTGGTGAGAACTCCAGCATGGTAAGCAGCCTCTTCTTAGCTCTCCAATTTTGCCACCTCTCAGTTTTGATAAAATCCCAACTGAGCCTTAGTACAAGTGTTTGCCTCAAGACTGGAGAACCTGGTTAGCTCACTACCACACCAGAAATATGAACCATTTTCTTCAACCTCTTTATTTCCCAAAGCTTTGACCAGGGGACATTTTGACATCCTAGTTTGATACTAACCCAGGACTAATCTATAGCAACAAGAGTGGCTGTATTCTCTAGGGCTGGTTGGCCTTGTCCAAAGTTATGATTTACCATCTACCATTGTTTCAGCTTTAATTCTTGCTTCCCCAACATATAAGACTTATGGAATTGGAGAAATAAATTTTATTTTGACAGTCAAGCTTTCCTTCACCCATTGTAAATTTTCCAGGGAAAAGTTTTGACCTTCATTTTTTCCCCCATTGTGCCTAGCAGAATGCTGGAAAAATGGCAGATGGATAATTACTAATATTTCATTAGTTGATCTTAGAAGATTTATCATTAGAACTTATTGCTTTAGTTTTGTCCTTCAACATAGTCTTGAATTCTAGCTCTCAATGTCTCTCTATGTATCTACATTTCTATCCTCTCCCCCATGCCTCCTTATTCCTTTAGGTCTTTTATTTCTTATGAATCTCAGCCTTCATCACATTCTTCCTACTAGTTCAAACCTAAACAATAGGCAATGGTATCTAAGTGTCATCGTTATTGAGGGGCAGAGGGTGAGATGGGATAGGAGGTACACTTCTCTGGACAGGGAAGCCAGAGCCAACCTCCTCTGGAGCCCAGCACTCCTGCTCTCCCTGCTTTGCCTCCTCTGTTGTGGATGCTATGGAGATACCCCCCTGCAATGCCTCCTACTCTTGGCATCTGTCTGTTGTAGCTCTCAGCAACCACCTATTCCCTGCTCCATCCACCCGCTTCAGTGAACAGGGCAAAATCCCTATCTCTTTCTTCCCTGCTGTTTGTAATCATTTCAGGAACAACAGTTGCCATAGCTTCCCTGAGAAGAGCAGGTGCTAACAGCTGTGTGTGGGCCAGACACCAACTAATAATCCATAGATTCCTTTGAGAACGTCCTCTTCTGCTTAGATTGGCCACAACTTTCACTATGATATCCAAAGGGATAGGGAACTGACAAACCTTTATCTCCCTCCTATCACTCACATCCAGAAAAAAAAAAAGTCCAGTGTACTTTAACTTATTACTGTAAACTTGATTTGCTAAGTGGTAATTAGACAGTGGAAGATGGGCAGTCCAGAGCACTCTTACTATTTATAGACCATGTCATAGCTTTATTTATCACTACTACCTCTCCTCAGATTCACTTAACCTATGAATTGTCAATGGTGTCCATGGAAACAAATTGGCATAATGGACAGTGCTCTTGGAGAGGGAAAGAGAGAGGGAGGGAGGGAGGGAGAGAGAGAGAGAGAGAGAAACACAAATGACAAAAAGAACCATATCAAAAAATAAAACCAGTTTTCTTTTTAAAATCACACACATGTCATTGTCATTTCATTTGTGATTTCAAAAGACAGAAATCAGGACCAGTTTTTCCTCCAGCACGATAATCACTTTTCCTTCTAGGAAGTTGGGTACAGCTGGCCAAGAGAAAGCAGGCAGGACCCACAGGCAAGCCTAGAGGACCTGGCCTTTTTGTCTTGAGTGTCCCCTCTTTCCATCTTCTCTGTCCCTTCCCCTCCTTTGGTCCTCTCCTCCTCCCACTGTGGCATCCAGTGTTTGCACTCTCCCCATAGAGAAGTTTCCTGATTGCCTACCTTTAAGTACAGCTGAAATGACTGATCATTAGTCAGGGGTGTTGAGAAGGGAAGCCCTAACAAAGAAGGAAACTCAAGTCTTTGAGCTTGAAGTTTTATTCTTCCATCCATTGATTTTTTTTAGCAATCACACTGATATTTAAGGACTTAATGCACCATCTCTCCTGATATTTCTGCAATTTCAGAAATCTTTAGAGGCCAATACTTTAAAAAGTCATTCAAACATCACTGTGCCATAAGTGCTTTATGTCTAAATGTATGCTAAGCCCAAAGGAGATACCGAGAAAATTGACTTACTATATAAAACCATTTGTGGAGAGGGGAGGGAAACTCATTCATTTATCCTTCCCAGTATGTCTGTATTGAGCTCCATCATGTCATAAAAGGGCAAGTTGGTTGGGTGGTAGAAGAGTGGCAGGATACAAAAAAATAAATATAAAGAAGGTCTATTCTTATCATTATAGAAGAAAAAATATATAATTATAGTAATAAGAGCTAAAATTTATTGAGCAGTTTTTTTCCATATGCCAAATGCTGCTCTAAACTCATTTCATACCCACAACAACCTGTGCCTCTTCTCAGACTCACTTAAATAAGCCATAAATTTTCAGTAGGTTCTATGTGAACAAACTGGCAAAGTGGACAGTACACCTAAAAAAATAGAGGACAAAAAAGAGCTTGTCAAAAATAAAACCAGTTTCATTTCTAGAATCTCACGTAATGCATAGTCAATGCAATTATGTTTTAGAAGATAGAAATCAGGGCTAATTTTCCCTCTAAAATGTACAGAGTGGGACAAAAGTAGGTTTGCAGTTGTTTATACGGAAAATAATATAATAATGAATAAATACAAATACAAGAATAAACTGTGTTTCGCCTACTCACATTGTAAACCTACTTTTGCCCCACACTGTACATTCGTTGCTTCTCCAGGGAAGGTGGATAAGGCTGGTCCAGGGGGAGCAGGGCAGATCTGCAGGAAAACCCACAAAGTCCAGAACTTTCATCTTGGGTGTTCCTTGCTTCTACATTCTCTGCACCTTCTCCCTTTTTTGAGCTCTCTCTCACTTCTACTCCATCAGGTTAGTTTTATTCCTCCCATTTTAGAAAGGAGGAACTTGCTGAAGATGACACAGCTGGTAAATGGCAGAGCTACAGCTTAACTCGGGGAGCCTGGCACCAGAATCCATACTTGTAACTCCCTCCCTAAAAGTCACAATTATCTCATGAAATAGAGGTGCTTACAATGTGCCAAGGAGCACAGACGAGGACAATTTCTTTTGCCTATAGAGTTAAGAAGGGTGTTATACAATAAGTGGCTTTTAAACTGAATCTTGAGAGATGGGTAGAGATTCACCAGGAAGGAAAGAGCATTTCACAGAAACCAACAGCATGTGCATCATAAAATAGCAGGCCATGTTAGGCAAAGGGGAGGTATTTGGGTGTGAGTGCATCTTCAGATGTGCACGTTTAGAAGCAGGGACACTGTGACAAGTGGTAAAGCTGGAAAGATGAGCTATGTTGAACTTACAAAGGAACTTTTACTATATTACCCCCCCCCCCCCCACACACACACACACACATCTGGTTAGATTTAAATGAATCCTTTAAGACTCCTTACGCATCATTTCTTTGAGAAAGTCTTCACTCTTTCCAAACATTCCTGCAATTTCAGAAATATTTAGTGGCCAAAAACCTTTTCAAGGTTGTCCTGGGGGCTGTACTCCAGCAGTATCCCATGCATTCCTGTATATTAACAGCATGCTATGTTGTTAGTTTACTAATCTCTCCTCCACTACTCTCTGCTGTTCTTGGGGGCAGAAAATGAGTGCTTAATACATACAGTAGTTCCTTGAATAATGCCTGCCATGAAATAGATATTCAGTAAAACCCATAACTTATTTTCTATTCACGAACATCCCTGGAAGTATTCTATCTTTCTTCTTCATCATTTTCCTTTGATTGAATTATTCTCATCCATCTAGAAATGGGTCTTTGTTTCTTCCTTATTAAAAAAAAATGTTTTGACCCCATGTTGTCCATCTAGTGACTACACTATTTATCTTATTCAGTTCCATAGCAACACATCTTAAGAGTTGTCAGTTCTTGCTTTCTTGACTTCCTCACTTCCATCCTCTCTTTGACTCCTTTCAAACGGGCTTATATCTCTACCTACCTCTCCACCGAAATTGCTTTTGCAACAGTTACTCATAATCTTCATCTTGCCGAATTCAAAATTCACTTCTCTGATGTCATCTTACTTAACTAAACCTCATTTCTTCTTCTTTCCATGATACCACATTCTCCAGAGTGCCCTGAGATTTGGTCCTGGTCCCCACTGTCTTTCTCTGTACACTTCAAAACTGAACTCCTGATGTCTAGGTTCAGAATTGTTTCTTTTTTGTTCTTCCTCATCTCAATCAATGACCCAATCTGCTGTATAGTCAGTCTAAAAACTGACATGTTATTCTTTATACCTTCTATTTGGAGGGAATAAGACTCCATCTATACATACATTCTACTAAAAATTCTTATTAATTCCATCTCCAAACTGTGTCTGAAATCCACCCACTTAGCTCCATCTCCCTATCCACCATGTTGGTTCAGCACCATCATCTATCACATAGACTCTGGTAGATTTTTCATTTCTCCCTGTTTCCATGCTTCTCTCTTCAAATCCACTCTCTGTACAGCAACCAGAATTACACTTTTCTTATTTAAACCTCTTTTTCTGTCCAGAAATAAAACGCATATCAGAAAGTACATAAATGTTCAGCTCAATCATTATTATAAAGCAAATATCCATGAAACCACCCCTAGTTCAGAGACTAGACTCTTACCAGCCCATAAATCTTAAACAAGTTCCTTCTAATCCCCAACCATCTCTCTCCCCCTATAGATAATCTTTTGGACCTGTTTTCTATTTTCATTATTTCTACTACTTCTCATTTACATTTTAACTACATATACCTGGTTCTTTCATTCTGTGCCAAAAAAAAATTGTACTTTAAAATTATTTATAAAATTAATTCGGGCCTAGAATGATGTTATTTTCCTTGACAGGAGATGCCACTTTGTTTTATCCAAGTACCAGTAGAAACTACAATTAGGAATCACCTTCATACAGTTATAGGGCCTGAGAAGCCCTGAGTCACTGGGAGGACTCAGAACTCTGCAGTCAATGCAATAGCTGGTTTACAGGTTTGTTCTTTCACCTAGGGTGCAGCTCTTCAAGAATTGTTCAGGGAAACTCTTATCCTTCAGGTCCAATCTGCTGGCCCTTCAGTGCTGTCCAAATGGATATTTCTCTTCCTAAACATCTCTTCTGATCAGCAAATGCCTCTTGGGCAAAAGTGGACCTCAAGTGCTAGGATCTCTAAGATGGTATTGTAATAACTGCTTAGTTCTCAAAGCAGATTAAAAAAAATAAAAATATTGGTCTATGTTTTGTCCTCAGTAGAATGGTTAGTCTGAACTACCTAATCTACTAGTAAAAGTTCCAGAAGTTGGAATTTAAATAATATTTTTCAAATATATGCAATGGAGCTTCAATTTGAAGCCCCAAACAACAGATATTAAATACAAAAGTGAGTTGTCAAAGAGGTAGATTTTTCAAAGTAGATTTCAGAGAGCCAGTTAAATAATTGGTTCATAAGAAAGACAAAAATGTATCAAGAGAAATGCAACAGAAGTGTGGATTTTCTAAAGCCCAGAGAAGGGATTTATGAAACTAGAGTTGGAGAGTTTGAAGAACATTCTTTGTAGTTCAAGAAGAGTGCTGACTTAATCTGAGTCGAATGTTGAGAGGCTAACTAAGGCATCTCATATAACAGAGTAGAATTCTTTATCTATGAGCTAATTACCCTTAGGGATGGTCAAAGATCCATGAATGCTGGGGATCAGATATGGAACTTATGGCAAAAAAATATGAGTTGAGGATCTTGCTTAAGGTGATCCTGCATCAAAAGGATTGCTTCCAGCTCTAGCAGGTTTGGTTCATTGGATAGAGCATCAGCCTGCAGACGGAAGGGTCCCAGGTTCAATTCTGGTCAAGGGCACAGGCCAGGGTTGTGCGCTCGATCCCAAGTAGGGGGCATGCAGGAGTCAGCTGATCAATGATTCTCTCTCATCATTGATGTTTCTATCTCTCTCTCCCTCTTTCTTCCACTCTGAAATCAATAAGATATAATAAATAAAATAAAGGGTTGCTTCCAGGGACAATTAAATTCCAGCAGAGGGTATATGTGAGGTGGACCACCAGGAAACCAGAAGTTGAGGGACACAAGGAGCAACCAGTCAAAGAGGAGTCAATTGCCAAATGAAAGAAGCTACAGTCAGAAGGCCCAGCCAGGGAGCCTCTAAAGAAACCACAATTGACACAAGAGAGTCTTTTTATACATCTTTGAGTCAGCTGGAAGGCAAAGCTGTCTTCTAACAAGTAAGTATTTTTGTTCCACTACCTTCTTCTTTACATGCACCACAATCCTGAAAAAGATCAGTAACAGCATCTAGTAAGTAGGAGAACAGGTGAGCAAGCAGAAAGGATGGATCTGATTGCATTTTGCTCCTTGAAGGCAGGAAGGCTCGGCTGCAAGAGAGTGGGAGAAATCTTTCCATTAAATGAAGATTAAAGTCTTGCTTAATATATTGGAATGGACATCTTGCTTTCTGCGTTGGGTTTATATTTGTGGCTTACTGCAACAATAGGGCTTTCTATTACCTATGAGTCACTGGAAAATTCATGAGGGTCACTAAGGTGTTCAGAGGGGAAGAAAGAAATTTTCAGTGAATTAATTTTTAAGGGTCAATGGAAGGTAAAAATAAGTTGAGTTTTTTATGAGACCCCACTTTTCTAAGTAAGAAAAAAGAAATGACATCAGAGTTTTAATAAGATGATTCCAAAAGGGGAAGGTAATAGTATAGACAAAGTAGAGAAGAGGTTGAAGTCAGGAAGGTCTGAAAAGCCTCTATTACAAATAACCCAATGTGGGATAGTGAGAGAATGGAGGCCTTTCAGATGCTGGGCCTCTAGAGGTAAGAGGTGTTTGTGTCACCCCCAAATCAACTGGGGATGTGAAAAGAAAAAAAATCGTCAAAAACCCTCTGTATATTTTCACCTCTATAGTTTATTTTCCATATTGCCATCAACTAAACCTTGCTAATCCACACTTTCTTCTTCTATAAAACAGGAAAAATAATACTTGAAAAATAAATTGATAAAATATCTATAATAATAAAAGCATAATATGCTAATTAGACCTGACAGCTGAATGACCTTCCCAATGAAGCTGGGGTTGTGAGGGCCGAGGCAGCTGCATGGCTGCGAGGGCCAAGCCCCTTGCATGAATTTCATGCATCGGGCCTCTAGTATAATGATAAATGAAATCACCATTAATTAAATGAAAAAAATTGAGTTATCGAATGAAGAATGAATGAATGCCCATCTCTGGTGTGGGACTGGGAGGAAAGAAGGGATAAGCTCCACATCTTGAAAACACAATCCAGATGCTACATTAGACCTGATCTTCCCCATGTAAAAAATTCCCTGTGTATGTTTTATTTTGATAACCAAAGTCATGTTGAATATTAAGTAGATGGCTCTACTGCTTCAAGGGCAGTTTGGAGAATCCACCTAGACTGGCACAAACCTGTTGGGGTGAATGATCCTAATTTCTATTCAGTTTAGTCTTTACCAGCAAGAGTTCAGTCAAAGCTGGATGCTAAAGGCTGCTGTAGAGTCTTCCCATGACAGCTGAGTTGAAATTAATGCCAAGATGGTGTCAGCTGCTGGCTTGCATTAGATTCTCTTCGACTGAGTTAAATATTAAAATAAGGCCACCTGATAGAGTCATCTTGGATTCCTGCAGGAAAGGACTGGACATGCTGGAAGCAAAATGAGGTGCAGGTGGGATAGCATAATAAGTTCTGCAATTTACAAGTATTAATATGAAAAATCAGAATGTGAATCTCACTGGAAAGGATCTATAGGCTATTTATCTACTCAAAGTGACCTTGTAATCTATCAGTCATTAAAGTGGTGGCAAAGAACATGAATGCCACCCTGTGGCTACCAGCAGAAATTATACCTAATCTAACTTAATTTTACATAATTAGAAGGTAATGGGAGTGTGATTAGAAGAAATAATGCAGATGCCGTGAGAATGAGGGATAGCCCAGATAAACAGTTATCATTGCTAATATATGACTCAGGGAGACATTACCCAAAATGTTAAGGAAAAAAAACTCCCTTGTCTCTCCTCTGAATAATGGAAGCATAAAAACAAATTCTAATTATAGACACACAAAGCATTAGACAAAGACATAAATAGACTACTGATAATAATAGAGAAGAGAACAGAAAAGAAAAGATATGTGTTGTGGTAACCTTGTCACTCAAGCATATTAAGTTTATGTAAGACCCTCACATATACACAAAGATAATTATTCCTACATGCATCTCCTTATACACAAATGTGCACATTCCAATTCACGAACACCTACATCAACCCATTTTTTCTTGTTAGTTTTTTTTCTGACTAATGCAAAACAATTATTGATGTCATTCCTTTATTCACCAGATGTTCATGGAGCCAGGTACTTTCTTAAGTTCTGGGGCTATAATAGTAAAGGTTCCTGCCCTCACTCAGTTTACATTCTATGTGGACCAACAGACCAAAAAAAAAGTAAATACATATCGGGTGGTGAACAATTCTATGCAGAAAAATTGAACAATGTAAATGGAATACTGACTCTGATGGATAGAGGAGGGGTGAAAGCTTCTCCAATAAGACAACATTTGAAAGCCTAAAGGGTGGAGTGGGGGAGCAAGCCATGAGAATATGGGGCCAGGTAACTCCCAGGCAAAGGAGAGTGCAGTGCAAAGGCTCCAAGGTCAAGTTTGCTTGGTGTGTTTGTGGAACGATGAGGATGCCAGAGTACATAGAGCAAGTGAGAGGAGGAGTGTTTGGGGATGAAGAAGGAGAGCTCATGGGGGTGGGAGAGCAGTTGCACACAGAGCTTTGTGATCAGTCGTGAGAAATTTGGTTTTTACTCAGAATTAGAACTTTCTGACATGCTCTGACTTATGTCTTAAAATTTTTTTAATATTTTTATTGACATTTAGAGAGAGGAAGGTAGAGGGAGAAGGAGAAATATCAATGTAAAAGCAGAACATCAATCAGCTGCCTCCTGCATGCCCCTCACTGAGGACCCAAGCCCACAACATGGGCTTGTGCCCTGACAGGGATCAAACCAGTGATCTTGTATGTGGATGACACCTAACCAACTGAGCCACATGGGCCAGGGCTCTGACTTATCCACACCTGAACCTTATCCACAGTTATTCACACCTGAAGTCGACGGAGGTCAGCTGCAGAGCTGTACTTCTCCCAGTGTGTCTGTAATAACACTTCTTCCTATACATCATTCCTTCTATCACATTTGAGCTTCTATAAAAGACATGGACAAACTGGCTGACTTCTCTGTTTCACAGCCCATCCTGAGTCACCATAGTAACATAGGTTCTGAAATTATTTAATCTACTTTCAAACTCCATCTCCAGGGTGAGCTAAATCAATGTAAGAGAAGAAATATTAGGCTAGAGAAGGCCAGTGGACTTCTCTTTAAGTGTTTCTAATCCTTACCTAAAGACATGCTTAGAGAAAGAAAAAGAGAAAGGGTGAGAAAGAGAGAGATAAACATGGATGTAAGAGAGGAACATTGATGGGTTGCTTTCCGTGCATTCCCCAACCAGGGATTGAACCACAGCCCAGATATGTATGTGCCCTGACTGGGACTCAAACTGGAAACCTTTAGATGCACAAGATGATGCTCAACCAACTGAGCCACTCCAGCCTGGGTACTATTTAAATTTGAATGTGAGTGTTTGAAACTTTAAGCAAATGATCATGAAGGTTTGTGTAAATCTCCATTTTATTTAAGGTTTCAAGTGGAGGAACAGAGGGTCAATCTGTAGATTAAAGAGCAGTCAGTTTGGAATAAAAGGAGCAGAGTACCTGGTAATATGGCTACAGGAATGTGGCGCTTTATTCCTGTGCCTGGACACTAGGAGTGCTTGGCGATTTCACTGGTCTTACATACCCTGATTGGCACTTAGGTCTCATCTCTCTTCCAAAAGCCATTTGAGTGTCCGGCCGGATTCTTCCTTCTGTCCTTTTTTATAAATTAATCCGAGCGGTAGAACCACAAGTCATAAAAAACCCTGCCTTGGCTGTTGGACAGATCATGGTTTGTGTCTTGGTTCTGCCCTTCCTAATTGCCGGATCTGAGGCTTATTAATTAACCTCTCAAACTCTCGATTTCTCCATCGGCAAAATAGAAGTACTAATAGTACCTGGCATGGAAGAATTTTGTAAGGCTTAAATGTTTGTGCCTTTATTAGAAAACCTGCTACATAAAAAGTTCTCAATAAGTGTTTGAAACCTCTTTTATAATCATTAATGCTACACAGGCAGTGTCCATTAGTGAAAAACAGTACAACAGCATTCATAGTATAAGCAACTGGGCGGGGTGGGGGGTGGGGTGGATATTTCACATTTAATTGCCTCCCAAGCTCCTTGCTTTGTAACACATGGTGAATTCCCCTTTTACAAATGACTGTGGAAACCATCGCTGCCCTGACAGAGGTTACAGATGCCACGCTGGACCTCGGCCCTGACTCCAGGAGTACTCCACTCACCTTGGCATGGCTTCACTCACATATCAGGACCCAGGTGGGCACTGTAATACTATCGTCTAACATGAATTTTGAGAACTAATTTATAGAAAGAAATAAAAGTAATGAAAGAAAGTGTGTGCTATATAAACTTTAAACATGGAGATTACAAATCCCAGTTTAAGAAATCACCAAATTTTGTTTTTATCACTCACGAGAATATAGTGCTTGGAGTAAGTGGTAAAGTGGGCTTGGGAGGCAAAGATTCCATAATTCCTAGAATTTGGGCTTCCTACTCTCAGGGGATATCTTCTCCACAGTCAGAAGCTCATTTCTAAAGGTGATTCCCTAGAGAAAAGGCTTTGGATCTTCCCAGCACCCCTTCTCTCACTGCTCCCTCCCTGTCCCAGGCCGTAATCGAATTCCTGCTTCCCTACCCTTCCCTCTTTATTCCTAAGAACAGTCTGTGGCACACCTTTTCCTTTCCCAGAGCACATGTGTCCACATGCAAAATGGCAACACAGCACTTCCTCAAGACTGCATCAGCTGCGTCAGGCCCCTGAGCTGTGTCATCTGATGAACTACCTGTCACTCTAGATTGCAGAAGAAGGAGGAAACCTGATTACTTAATAATACTGATTAATAAAAACACATGATGCTATTACTTCTCTTTAGGGAAGCAGGATGGATATGGTGTGGTTCACATATTAAAAGACAAACATTTATGCAGAAAACAATCATCTGAGATAGTAGCTGAGCTATATGAAATTGCTGGTATTTGGTCATTTTTTCCTGCAAATATAGCAATCCCATACAGTTCAACCTAATAGAAACATTACATTATTTTATAAAGTGCATATTGCCTCTGGAGGGCAAAAAAAAAAGTGCTGGAACACTGAACTACTATTTGCCATCACAAAAAGGCACCGTAGGCGATCAGTGTGATTCAGAGGAACCCATGAGTTTTCCAAACACCTTTTCAATAGTATTCAGAATAAAGACACCTGAGCGGGCACCATAGCCTCATTTTGTAGATGGGAATTTGAAAGGACCACTAAAAATAAATTGACCGACCATAATGTAAATCGATGGCCAACATGTTTCTCATTTAGTGTCCAATTTTTGGCACAAAAAAATAGTATTTCAGATAATGGGAACATAGGAAGGAAACTGTTGCAGAGAAATAAAAGTTGTGAAAGGGAAGGTCCCTAAGAGTTTAGAGGGCAGTAGAAGGGGCATTGATGCACTAAACACGCAAAGCAAAGTCAGTAATTACAATCACTGACCCAAAGAAATTTCTCCATCTCAGTTTAGAAATCACCTAATCCATCTCAGATTTTTCTCTTACCAGATTCAATATATGTGTTTCTAAGACACCACTCCTCCATGGCTGTCATTTTTTCCCCCTTCAAAAATTGTTCTTGGTGAGTAGACCTCAGCCCTGTTTTTTTAAAAATCCCAAAGATAGCTTTGAAGCAGGAAGAAAAGAAAAATCAACAAGTCACCATGAAAAGAAGGACCAGGAGGCTGAGTTCAAAGGGACACTCTAAAGAGCCCTACTCTTTCTCATTCATATGTGGGTCAAGTCATCATATTATTTAAATTCATTCAGAATCTGGGGGCTAATGCAATATACTTCTATGAGATGTTTCCATTTTTAAAACATATTCCCAACCATTATCAAATCAACCCCATGAAATAGGTTAAGAAAAATAATGTTATTGCTATGAATAGGTAAGAAAAATAGAAATTGTGGGCTAATAAGGAAATGGAGCCTCGGGTATTTGCTCCTGACCTCACAAGCATTGCCAAATCCCTGACTAGAATCTAGGCCTTCCGGTTGTTCGTTTCGGAAATAACACGCAGTGGGTGTAGAGAGGTCTGAGTGCCGGCTCTCCAACCACTGCCCTCTGTGGGCATCTAGGTCTGTCTGGTTAGCTGCAAAAAGGGGGATATATGTGTCTTATTTCTTGGAGCCACAGGCTGTGCTCAATTAATGTTGGTTCTCATTCCTCTGCCTTCCCAAGGAAGAATGTTACAGTGGGGAAAGTGAAGTAAAATGAGTGGATATAGGAAATGGTTAACCATGAAAAGAAATGAAGGAAGAGAGTTTTCTGGGTCAACATTTGAAACAAGAAGAATGTCTTTTGAAATGTTGGTGCCTCCTAGACGGTGTTCTCCAAATAGCTCAGAACTGTGGTTTCAACCTGCAGCTGACATCCCTGAGGTTGTTAATTTTCTCTGTTAAACGTGAATAATATGCTTTAACCTGGGGATTAAATAGACTTTAAAATCTAATTAAAAAATGAAGATTGCAATGTACTTCCCCTTATCCAAAGGAAACAAAATACGAAGGAAGTTGCCCTAGGGGTTAATGTGACAAAGAAGGTGTTATCTTGATTCTTTCGCCTTCCCGAAACATTTCAATTCAAACCTAAATTGAATATTGGATTAGTTTTAATGAAGGATGGTAATTTCTTGAAAAAGACAATTATTTTGTATCCTTATTTACAGAGAGAACCACCGAAACAAAAAACCCTAAGACAGAATATTGCCTCAAAGTATTTTCTTGTCATAAAGGTCAGAATACAGGTAATGTTGTATGATTTGAGGGAACACAAACTATTTCTTCATGAACATACACATCTTTGGGGGTGGTAAACACAGTAAGCTATCACCTTAATACAAATTAGTTCATTAAGTTCTCACCTCCACTCTAAGCTAGTTGTCACCTTCATCTTCAGTAGAACATTGAGGGAATGGGACATGGGAACAATGCATTTTGATGTGGGAACACTGAATTCAACAGAAACACTCAATTCTCAGTGCTTCTGGGAAGCATGAAAGCTCATTATCTTTTTCCCAGATAAGATACTGTATTGAAATTTACAGGATATTAACCACTATTTTTTCAAAATTATTTATAAAATATTTATTCATTTTTTCATTCACTATTTTGAGCACTGGCCATTTGCCATACAAAATAGGAGGGCTTAAGTGGGGGGAGGGAAACTGATTAATTCATGACTAATGTTCTCAGTTTAAAATGTAGTGAGATAAACTTGTTTTAAAATAAGCTTACGTTCTTTGAATCATATATACTGGAAATGACATTAGGAAGTCACCAATCGAACATTAAAAATTAATTGTGAGCATGGCAAACTAGATAACGCATTAGTTAAATGGCTTATGGTACATGTGTAGTGGAATATAATCAAATCATTTAGAAATAGGATTCTTGAGTTCTATTTAGGAACAGAAGAAATTTTCACCACATATTAAGTAAAAAAAATCAAGTTTAAAATACCACATCAGTTTTACCCCCACACGTAATGGCTTAAAATAACAATATAGTAATTCTCTTAATCTTTAGTTTGCTAAGGCGTCTTTTGCTGGAGTCTTCTGGGGTCACTAACAGGAATGCTATGCAATGCAGCTACTGGCTCACCTGGGGACTCGCCTATCTGGAACCTGTGGGATGACTGGATTTCTCTATAAATGTGATCTTCTATCCTCAAGGAAGCTAGAGCAGATAGCTGCCAAGCCTTCTGCTTGCATCATGCTTCCCAGTGTCCCACTGGCCAATGAAAGTCACAGGGCTAATTCCAAAGTCAGTGTTGGAAGGTACTACCCCAGGCATACACATACCTGGGGGGATGACGCACTGGAAGCCATAGTGTACAGCAGGTCCTCAAATAATGTTGTTGCATTATAATATTAATGAGAAGAAAATCGATTCCCAGTTGGACCATTCTGTGCGGAGTTTGCACATTCTCCCCACCCCTACATGTTTTCTTTGGGTTCTCTGGTTTCCTCCCACATCTCAAAGATGTGCTCATTAGGTGAGCTGGTGTATCTATATTGTCCCAGCCTGAGCTGAGTGTGTGTGTGTGTGGGAGGGGGGGGGGGCGCAGAGGGGGGAGGGAGGCGCCCTGTGATGGAATGCTGTCCTGACCAGGGACGGTGCTCACCTTGCACCCTGAGTTTTGGGATAGGCTCAGTCCACCTGAGACCCTGAACTGGAATCTGCAGGTTGGAAAGTCATGATCTTACTTGTTTTTATTCATCTTCCTTAATGTATAAATAGCTCAAGTTTATATCAGCATTTAATATTAGAAGTGTTTGGGGTCTTTATTTAAAATTTGGTGATTTTTTTGTGACCAGATAAGAAATATGCTGTAGGAACTTAACCCTTATTAATATCAATTAGACTATGGTAAAATTACTTCCATTATATATCGTTTGCTTAAAGTCACATTTTCCAAGAACCTATCAACAATGTTAAGTAAGGGCTCACTTTATATAATTTGCCACAAATTGTGTGCCATTATAATCACATTTTAACACACATACATTCTCATACACACAGTCTGAAGGAGATACACCAAAACATTAATTGATCTTTGGGGGAAGAACAGTGTACATATAAGTATTTTTTTTTTAATTTTTAAAATGTGCACTTAAATCTTTTTCTACATTGAGCAAATATAGGATGCATTATTTCTATAAATATCCAAAGTTAGTTCAAATAAAATTACCTGTGGATATTCCCCACCCAACAATATAGAATTGGTTCGGCTGCTAAAATGTCTGAATAATTCACATTTCACACCAAAAGTTCTACTTAGAGATATTGTCTTGCTTCTCTCTTTAATTCTTCTAGAAGGAAATTGGCAACCCTGTCATTGCTATTTTTTTAAAACATTGCTAAACTTCACCCATCCATTTCGATTTGAGTCATGTGCTATTCATCAAAAATTACAGTAATATTAGCCTGCTTTCAGACAGTGATTTAAATACACACACTGTAGCCAAATCAAGTTATATTCCTGAGGGTCACCTTGTTCTTCAAGAACATTCCCATCCCTCAAGCCCTGCTAATGTGCTTTCTGTCTTCCTATTGTCCTCATCCCTTTTGTGGTCAGTCATTTCCTCCAAGCCCACTTTGTCCCAAATCCTTACCTCACTAGCTCAGCCCACACTGATATCTTTTTTTTGTAGTTTATTTTTTTTTATCAACTTGTTATGTTCAGTTTTATAATGTCATTCAATGGCCAATCTAATGTGCGTGCAGGTCTCTGATGAACAGTAGTTACTCAAATATTTGAAATCTCTCATAAGCTCTGAGCTTTGCATATAGCTCTTGAACATAAAACTTAGATTATTTAAATTTCAAATAGTTGAGCCTTCAAATTTCAATTAGTTGAGCCTTTGGGTTTTCAAAGGTAAAGAGCAGTTTCCATCCTGTCCCTTGCAGTAGGAGAATAGAGAATATATAATTTCTTGCTTATGACCACTCGGCATTTCTTCTGAGCTGTGACACTGTGAGAATAAACAAGTAATCTTTTCTGTCAAAGAACAGTTTAGGCAGCTGCCATTTGGGGCCTTGTAACTTGGCAGCCACCGTTTTGGTCCACATGACTTGCAGCTTCCCTGGGGGTCGCCATCTTGAAATGGCCAAGGTCTACCCCTTCCTTTAAATTAGCCAATCGTGAAAGACTGTGAGCCTGACCTCCAATCAAGAGTAAGGGACAGGTCAGGTGCATCAGGATTAAAAAGCCCAGCAGACCACTGGCTCAGTCATGTGCTCCCAGACCATGTGCCTGCACACTCTCCTGCAGGAGTAAAGGTATTTGCCTTGCTGCCTGGCTCCCGAGTATGCTTTGTGTTCTACCAGGACCCCTGAATTTGGGGGCTCACCTTATTTCTAACAACGCCATGTTTGGGGGGGGATGGGATCTCCTTTCAAGTGGAAAGTCCTGGCCTTGGAGCAGGTGTGCCTATTTTGGAGATCTGCTGAGGGCATCTGGTAAGAAGGCATTTTAGTAAATGAAGAAACATATCTGCAGTGGTCGCTTTTACTCATCAGAAATTGAACAAACTTATTTTGAAGACCCCTTCTCTTTCCCCTCCACCTACTTCCTGAGTGTTCTTTCTATCATCTGGAAATGAGGGAAGATGGTTGGGCAGAGATAAGATTTATACGTTAATATTTCCTGGAGTCAGAGTGGAGGCAGACAGCTCTTCTTGCATTATGGAGATATAAGCAAATGGGGTTGTTTCAAAAGCAATAAAAGTTTCCTTTATAGTCTCCTGTTTTTTATGCTAGTTGTTTAAATGTGAATATTTCCTGGCTTTTTCAGATGATAAAATAGGTGGGGAAATGTTTATCTAATAAAATGCATGCTATTAAATAAGCAATTGTGTTTTGGAAAAAGGTGCATCATCACTTTCTTCCACTAGAATCCAAAGTAGGATTTAGGAACATTTTCTTTTTTTCCTTTTTTTCTTTCTTTCTTTTCTTTTCTTTTTGAAATCTCAGCCACTCCTGCCGAAACCGGTTTGGCTCAGTGGATAGAGCGTCGGCCTGCGGACTGAAAGGTTCCCAGGTTCGATTCCGGTCAAGGGCATGTACCTGGGTTGCGGGCACATCTCCAGTAGATGTGCAGGAGGCAGCTGATTGATGTTTCTCTCTCATCAATGTTTCTAACTCTCTATCTCTCTCCCTTCCTCTCTGTAAAAAATCAATAAAATATATTTAAAAAAAAAAAAAAGAAAGAAATCTCAGCCACTCCTTCTGGGATCAGTATCCATGTCTGTGTCCTGTCACTGCCACAGGCACATGGTGGTCTCCTCATGGCGGTGATTCCCCTTCCGTGACTAACCACTTTCTGGTGGATTTGTGTGAGAGAAGACTGCTTATCCAAGCCAAAAGGAGTTTTCCAGGCTCACAACTGGTAATGAGCAAAGCAGGTATTCTGGTCAATTGTGGCTTCCTCCAGAATCCAAGGTTCTAACCAATCTCCTTTACTGCCTATGGTTACACCTCAGAGAGTTTGCAAACTCACTAAAATTATATGTAAAAATGTTAGATGTATATAAATGTTTTCTTTCTGATAAGTAATGAGAGATACTCAAAGGGCCCAAAATGGTCCTAGCTTTATGTTGAGCTTACCTATGGAACTAAAATCTCTTATGAAAATAGACACTTGCTATGTCCCATCCCCCTCACCCATCACCAAACCTGCCTAGACACGTCTGAGCCTTCATAGTGGATGCAGCTCAGGCCACTGTTAGAAGCTACTATTAGCAGAGCCAGGACCACTTGTTCAGCTGTGTAGACTTATTCAAACAACAAGATCATGTCCTTCTTGTTCCTATCTGCATAGACTTTCTACTTGAAGTCTTTGTGGGAGACTGAAGACCCTATGAAATTGAGGGTTGAGGCTATGAAAACTGAAAAAATCCAATCCATGCGAATGTTGAGCGGATTGGCAGCCCAGTCGGTGGAAGCCACCTTTGTAAAGGCCAAGAGCAAGGGCATCCCTCCCCACCAGTGTTTGGAGGCAACCACATGAGGGGGCTTAGCCTGCTGCAGCTGTGCACATTTCCAGCACTGATAAAACTTTGCCTGAGAGGTATTTGCTGATGATTGTCAACAATCAAATGAATTATAGATGATGTTGGTAAACAAAATGCTGCCTTGATGAACGATGAGTTGGCTCTTTTCTGACATGACTGCTAAGTCATTCAAAGCGCTGATTAAACCCATTACTGTAAAATAATCACCATCCATTACCTTTAATGTCATGAACTGACATCCTAGTTAAGGCACCTGATGGTGTCAGCAAAGTGATTTGTTGTACTGCATGTCCATTGACAATAAATCACTTCAATAAATCAATGAACAGTAGCAATAAAACAATATATTTTCATATTTCTTGACATTCAATTACAGAGTGGGTATACTGACTTATTCTTAAACACAAACACCCATGTGGAAGGATTTAGCATTCACCAGCAATGAACACAGGATTAATTCTATTTTAGCCTAGACTGGAGGAGGCTTGTATAATAATGCATGTGTGTTTGTGTGTGTGTGTGTGTGTGTGTGCACACTCCTTCTTCAGATAGAGTTGCTGCTGCCAAGAAAACATATTACACAAGCATAATGATGATACTAAAGATGTTCCTCAACCTAAACTTAGATAAGAAAAGGCAGTAACATAAAATAAAGAATAGTGGAGGAGGGGGACTAGGGAGACCTGAGAACTATATTTTAAACCACCTGTTTGACCTTCCACAAGTCACTTAACCTTTTCGAGATTTCATTTCTTCATCTCTAAAATAGGGGTAATACCTACCTACTTCAGAGAGTTCTTATAACAACCAAATGAAGAGATAATATATATGAGAATCCTTTCCAAAGTGTGAAACCTTTAAAACTTACTTTTCATTTTCCCTATCAGTAAGCTACTATTAGCTTTAAAATGTTCTTATCTTATACAGGGTGGGGCAAAAGTAGGCTTACAGTTGTGAGTGCATAAAACACAGTTTATTCTTACATTATTTATTAATTATTATATTTTATTATTATTATCAGCCTACTTTTGCCCATCCCTGTATGTTGAGGGCTCTTAAATCTTACCTAACTCAATTTTTAGTACAGTGATATTTTATGTACTGAATTGTTCCTTATTCACTGACATATTATCTAGCACTTAGTTTTGTGCCAAGCAATGTCCTATGCTTTGAGAGGACAACAGTGAGAAAAAAAAGTTTACCATTTAATTATGAATACAGGAAAAAAACAGAATTTGTCTTGAAAAATTCATTGTATAGAAATTAGTTCCCCAGATACCCAAAAAATATTTTGTTAGCCATTATGGTAGAAATTTTTAAAACTATATCACACATTTTAAGTTTTCAATTCAGTTCCACAAATATTTTCCAGAAAACTATGTGATATTAGGGGCTGTGCAGGTTAGATGTATATGACTCCAACCCTCAGAAGGGCCTACTATTCTAATTGAGAGTAAAAGTAAGTATACTAATAACTACAATATGAGAGAGAATTTGTGAAGAGCAATCATAAAGGTAGCTACCAAGTTCCTTTATGATTAGAAGAAAAAGAAATTATATCTGATAGGGCAAAGCAAGGTTGGTTCTGGGAGGATGAATAAAATTTAAATAAGTAGAGCAATGTGATGAGAAATGGGGGAATTGATTATGCAAAGAAAGAAGTTCCCAATGGAAAGATAAAGGCAAAGGTAAGGATATGGGTAAGGGCAAATTGGTATGGGAATTGGTGAGTTCGCCCACTCTTGATGTATTTGTTTAAATAAGCTAGGATATGTTGTGGTAACAAATCCTAAATCCCAATGGCTCCACAGAACAACACACCAGTACATCAAAGGTTTATTTCTTGCTCACACTGTGTATCCATCAGAGATCAGTGGGGACTCAGATTCTACTCCTTTGTAGCTGCATGATCTGAAATTTGCAGCTTCCCCTATTGTTTTAAGAGAATAAAGAAGCCTGGAGAACTCACACCTGTTCTGTGCGCTGGCACAGGAGTGGTACATGTCTTGCCTGCTAACAGCCAGTTAACCATAACGAGCTGTATGGTCTGCCTAACTGCAAAAAGCTGAAAAAAATATATGAAGTAGGTTATTTGGTGAGCATTACTATCTCTGCCATCACTGGACTATAAAACATGTATACTTGGGAGTAAAAAATAAAACAAGCAATGTCAGTTACTTCTGGCCACCGATGTCAGGATGAGGAGTTTTGCACTTACTGTAATAGAAATTGGGGTGGCCATGGAAAGTGCTCGATCAGGGGTATGACCTGATTGGATTAGGCTAATTCCAGCTATTATCCTGAAGGGGGTCTTCTGGATAAATTGTGAGGCTATGGAGAGATTAGGGTGATACCTATATTAGAGAGGAAGAGAGAGTGAGAGGAGAGAGAGAGAATTGAAGCCTAAACTGGTGTCACAACTATGACAATGGAAAGAAGAGGACATGTGTAAGGAAATGAAGGAGGGAAAACCTATTGGATTCGCATTCATTGAATGTGGGACCTGAGGAGTAGGGAGTAAAAAGGAGAGATCCAGTGCTTTGAATGATTGTGGCGCCATTGTACAGGTAGTCCAGAGGACAAGCCATTTGGAAGACTCCATACCTGGGGATAAAAGTGGTCAATATGAGAATCAGTGTTGAACTGAAGCACAGGAACTATAGCAGAACCAGAGTAGTGGGCCATGTCTAGGGTGCCTTAACATCCATTCAAAATTGTTAAGGCTTCTCATAGGCTACTCTGCTATTTCTTTACTGCTATCATGGCCACACACATTACCACTAAATGATACTATGTATCTTAATAATTAACAAGCATGGTAGTTTTTAAGGCATTAATATGTCTCAACACCATGAATAATTACTATTAATAATTCAAAATATAATTCTAAAGTTTATATTGATAGCACAGTGGAATTAGGCTGCTTGAGTTCTGCCTTTTGTACTAACCAGGTGTCAGACATCAGGGAAATTACTTCATGACTGTATTTTCAAATTTCGCATGGGATATGTGTTGTTTGAAAAAAAAAAAAAAGTCGCCATTGTGAGGTCCTTCTTGGTCACTCCACCTAAAAGTCAACTGCCACCCTCCTCCCAACATCACATATGCTTTATTTTTTCTCCTTACCCTCTAATATGCTATATATTTTCCTTTTTATTTATAGTCTGTCTCCAGAATATATGCTCCATGACAACAGAGATATTTGTGTATTTCAGTCATAAATAGTGCATAGAGGGTTCTCTATAGAGAAGAATTATTACCTTAAAAGAGCTTGCAATAGGACTTGTTAACAAAGTAAATATAGGAGCTATTGTACTAGACTTTTTTAACTCAAATAATGTGTGTTTCCTTGACCCTAAATATATTTTTACATTGTCGTTTTAATATATGCATAATATTCCAATATATGTCCCTTAAATTTGTATCGCCATTCCCTGTATCTTTTATTTAGGATCATATTCTTAGTATGGACTATACTATAATAAATATCATTGCACATATAATTTTGCATTATTCTCACATCATTTATTATATTCCTAAAAAGTGAATTCTTGGGCAAAAGCATATGAACATTTTGACAACTTTTGTCATTAAATTGGTTTTTCCAAATTGTCTTCTGTAAGGGCATCTTTAATGTATATTCCCTTTTAATGGAGGTGGCCTTACAGTGATGACTAAGACTCGGATCTCTTAGAATATCTCTGGGTTCAAATCTCAGCTTAAGAACCTCTTGGTAAAAGTACTGGGTAACTTACTAAATTCCTATAGGTTTTAATTTCTACATCTGAAAAATAGGCAAAATAATGATATTTATTTCATAGAGTTGTTAAGATTAAATGTGACACTATACATAAAATGTAAAATAGAAACTGACACATAGTATATATTAAATAAAATTTGACTGTTGCTAGTTCAGTGTATGAGATTGTCTTTTGCCCATATTCTTATCAACACTGGATATTTTTCTTTTATCATCTCAAAGTCAAAATATGTTGTTATTCTTTTTTTAATATGTTTTTATTATTGATTTTAGAGAGGAAGAGAGAGAGGGAGATAGAGATAAAAACATCAATGATGAGAGAGAATCATTGATCAGCTGACTCCTGCACACCCCACACTGGGGACCAAGCCTGCAACCTGGGCAGGTGCTCTGACCAGGGATTGAACTGTGACCTTCTGGTTCATAGGCTGATGCTCAACCACTGACCCACGCCGGCTGGGCCACATATGTTTTTATTGGTATTAAAATTAGCATTTATTTGATGACTGGTGATGATGAACATTCTTTCTTATGTTATTACTAGAGACCCGGTGCACAAATTTGTGCACCAGTGGGGTCCCTAAGCCTGGCCTGCGGGATCAGACTAAAAATGGCTCTCTAACATCCCCTGAGGGGTCTCGGATTGCGAGAAGGTGCAGGCCAGGCTGAGGGACCCCACCGGTGCACGATTGAGGCCAGGGAGGGACGTGGGAAGTTGGTCAGCTGGGAAGGGACCATGGGAGGGCTCCAGGGCATATCTGGCCTGTCTCGCTCAGTCTCAATTGGCCGGACCCCAGCAGCAAGCTAACCTACCAGTTGGAGAGTCTGCCCTCTGGTGATCAGTGCACGTCATAGAGACCAGTCGACTGGTCTACTGTCTGCCCTCTGGTGGTCAGTGCACATCATAGTGAGAAGTTGAGCGGCCTTAGCATATTATTAGCATATTACGCACTGATTGGTTGAATGGACGACCAGATGACCAGACACTTAGCATATTAGGCTTTTATTATATAGGATTTCATTTTTCCATTGAGATCATCATGTCTTACTGATCTATAATATTTCTTTAAATGTTAAGCAAATTAGCCTTTTATCTGTCAGATGTATTATAAATATTATTCCAGATTGTGCTTTGCTTTTTCATTGGGTCTATGGATTTATCTACCTTACCAAATTTTAAAATTTTGTTATTAAATCTATCAATATTTTCCCTTAGAAGCTTTGTTTGGGGATATGCCTAGGCAGTTCTCCTTTACCAAGTATAATTATTATTCAGTTCTTTCTTCTAGTCCTCTCAAGCTTCTGTTATTTATATCTAAAATTTCAGCCCATATGGAATTTATTTTGGTTTAAGGCATGTGGTAAGAATCTAGATTTTTTTTCACACATTAATTCAATTGATTGTGTTTTCTGTTCATAACTTCTATTCTTTAGGGCTTTGAGTGTTGTTTTTATTTTCCCTGATAAACTAAAAGAAACAAAGGTACCAGGAATAAAACATTAACCAGATTAATTAAATCCAGATTACTATTTTATGCAACATTCTAACTTATAGAACATGATCTGACTTCTCTAAACTTATTAATAAAGTTCAATAAAGTAAATGGGCTTTGTAACAACTATTTTCCTGATTGTGTTCCCTTTTTGCTTCTGCCAAACCCGGTCTTCAAGCTGAGTTTGCTCTAAGAATACCACAGGCACTATAAGCATTACCTTTGCAAAAGTTGACATTGATACTACTCATAGGAATGTTAGTTTCTCTGGGAAAAGTTGCAGAGAGAATTCCCAAAACAATATAAGACTACCCTGTAGATACTTATTTCAGAGGAATCTTCTTTAAAATTTCAATTTTACCTCCCTAAATCTCTCCCATTATCTCAAATAGTATAGGATGAACATGCCTCTATATCTATTGGAAGTCAAAACTTCATGCTTCAAAATATAATTGATTTTTAATTATTTTTTTTCAGCCTATAGAGTCAAATCTTCCCAGAGATTTCTCAAAACTTATTGGTATTAATAATTTATCTGAAATAAAATAAGAAGACCAATTTAAGACCTCTTTTAGGCTCTGTGGTTCTTTGGGCTCAGTGAGCATAAGACTTTCTTCCTATGACAAGGATCTTATAGAAACAGGATTGCAATGTAGAATTTTATTACTGAGAGTTATTATTGATCTAATGGCGCCCCACCCATTTCCCCAACCCTAAGCCTTAAATGTCTTCTTTAGGCTCATAAAAGCAAGCTCTGTTTACCAGCTGGCTTTGCAGGCAAAGGCTCATGGCCTTCTTAACTCTTTCTAGAGGTTCTGCTCTTGTTTGACTTCAAATCTCCTTGATTTTGAACTATTGATTCTCTATTTGATTCTCTATTCTATATTTGATTCTTTAGCTAGATCCCCTTAAGGAGAGACTAGCATGTCCTGGAATTCCCACAATGACTAACATAGTGTTAAGTGCACCATACGTGCTCAATAGATAGTGGACTAGCAGCGCCATTCCCAAGCACTGTGGCATCATGGAAAATTACCATATAATGGAAAATGGGGTTTGCCTATTCTGATTAGAACTAGTTCAAGGAGGTAAAATTCCCAATGTGCCCTTTTTGTCCATGCTGTTGTTCTCCATAAAACTCATACTTTTTCTTTACCTCCCTCTAGCCTTCCTCTCAATTTTATAGATGACTGTGAATGATAAACATCTATTTATTTTACTAAAAATATATACTAGTTTGATTTTACTAAAAGGCCTTAAAGCCATCATTTTGTAACTTTTCAAGTATTTTAACAATCAATTCTGCAAATTAGATAAGGGTAACATTTGTTTTATCCTCAATATGTTGATGAGAAAATGAGATGTGAAATTTTCAAGTGGCTGCTCCAGGTTCGTATATTTAGCAGTTAGCATAGTTGAGAGTAAAACATAATTCATCTAGCCTAGAGTCAGTGTCTCCAGAACTGGACCAGTGCTCATTTCACTAAGCCCCACTGGCCCTCAGATACTATAAGGCCAAATTCCAATTAAAATCCATTCCACTTGAAAGTGTATATAAACTTTAAACAGTGGCAAGGTCTCGATATTATCATGAACCATTCCTCTCTGGTACTTTACTAAAAGAGGATCCCAGAATTTAAGGCTATGAGTTGCCCATCTATTTTATCCCCTATTCTTTCTCCTTCAGAATCAACTATTCCCTTAATTGAGCCACTCTTTAAACTGGAAAACATGTTCATTTTTCTGTAAGAGGCATTTCAGTTCCTTTTTACTGAATTGGGTATGAGGATTGCGTCTGAAATTAGTTAGGGAGATAGAGTGGCAAGTGTGGTATTACTACTTGCAAAATGCAATTAAGCCCTGGGATGGTGGCCAAGAGCCCTGGCAGGCAGACATGAAACCAAGGGAGGGATTATATTGGAGCCATATTAGTACCATCTAATTGCTGTTTTAACTTTCTCTTTTCAGCCATACTGGTTGTCCTAGCAGGGACTTCATGCCTCCAACATAAGGGCAAGAGCCAAAGCGAATTTATCATTAGATTGAATTTGTTTGTGTTTGAATTAGTCTGAAACCTGGCCATGAGAAATTGTTTCCTTTACCCCTCTGGTATTGTTCCAGATGTTGCAGCTGCTTGTAGGTTGTCATGCTGCTGATTCAGCCCTGGCCCTAGGGCTGGGAAATGAGAGCCGATCAACCTTTAGTAGTCCATTCCCAAGTTAACTGTTAATAGGTTTGTGGGCATTCCAGAGACTGAGGCTTTAGAGAAAAGTACTTACATATTACACTGAGAGAGAAATAGCATTTAAATTGCTTTTTCTGGTAAAGGAAATTGTAATATCAGGATATCAAACATAGTATTTTTTTTGCAGGAGAAAATGACCTTTTTTTCTCAAATATCTCCTATCCCTTTACCTGCAATTCTGTACTAATTATGTATACCAGAAAGTGTCATTTACTTCAAAGTTTTAAAATGCAAACTCTTGAGATGGGGAGCACATCAGCTCTAAAGTGTCTGTGCGGACAAGCAGGAGAGACTGTGTCAGCTTGAATGAGGTGAATTTACAAAGGAGAGGTTGTACGGGATGAAGTAAATCTTAGACTGTAGCTTCAATACATCTTGTTAAGCCAACATTTCTCAAAAATTATTGTCTTACCCAGTTCACCATATGTGTTTACCAAAATTTTAAAGCAATAATCAGATACCAGACTCAAAGAACACCTCCTGTAGTTGAAATTAACTATTTTAAAATTCTTTCACTAAAGAGATTTCCTTCACGTTACTCTTCAAATGCCTGCTATCTATTTCTGTTACTTATTTGCATCTCTATTTGCAAGATACTAGAGTTACATTTCTATTTTTGTTCTGAGTGTCTTATATAGTAGCCTTAAAAAGTTCAGCATTTAGTTATATAAAATAAATAATTTCTGTATATCTATTATTAGCATAGTGCCTATAGCTAGCAATACTGTACTGTATAATTAAAATTTGTGGAAAAGGTGGGTCGTATGTTGTGTTCTTATAATAATAATAATAAACTGTGGGATGTGACAAATATGTTTATGGTCTTGATGGCAATAATGGTTTCATGGGTGTATACTTGTCCCCAAACTCATCAAGTTGTAACACATTATAATATGTGCAACTTTGTAATGTCAATAATACCTAAATGAAGTGGTTTAAAATAAACTCAGTATTCTGCATTTTGCCCATGCTGCAGAATTTTGCCTGTACTGCAGAATTGGAATGAAAAAAGTCACAGCAAGTTTAGAGTCCAGCTTTCAAAGATATTCACATGGAAACACAGATACCATGATATATCGAGCATAACACCCACTGACTTCATCCTCCCTTGGCTACCAGAATTCTCACCACTTGGCTGTTCACCATGAACCACTCCTCTCTAGTGCTTTACTAAAGAGAATCCAATGTCGTTACAGTGAATGGCAAGAATAATGCAATCACTTTAATCCTATAAGAACCATTTCTTCTCCTGCTCTGTACGAAGCATATACTGTGGTCAGCATTTACCTTCTGACTAGACTAGAGTGACAGAGAACGTGAGGAGCCTCTGGTCTGAGCTAGGACGTAAGAGAGTAGATGGGACATGGAATAGCAAACATGGCTTGAAAGAATCAAGTACTAACGGGAAAGTAATAACCAGATAACAAAAAAGGAAAAAGAGAAGAGGCTATTGAACAGCTGGGGAAAAAACACACCCTGTTGTGAATTAAACAGGACACTGGCTTTGAACATTTATTTGGTCTAAGTGATTCCCGAGAGAAAAGTCATGTGACACTCTTGAGCTGCTGCATCACCTCTAAACCTTAAGAAAAGTGCTTCAGCTAACCAGAAGGCAAAAGTAGACTTTATTTATATGATCTATTCATGCTGCCAAGTGAAAAACTTGTGATGTCTATAGCTCCAGCCTCCTAACAGTCTTTCATTACTCTCCTCCTCAAATCCATTCTCCACAAAGCAGCCAAAATGATAATTATAAACATAAATTGGGTTACCCCTGCTTAAACCCAATCAGTGACTTCCTTTGCATTTAGAACAAAACTCAAACTCTTGACTATGGCTTACAAGGCCATCCAATTCTTGCTTACCTCTACCTTCTCATGTGACTGCCACCCTCGCTCCTAGTGCACCTGCCATCCTGGCCTTGTTTTTGTTCTTAAACATGCTGATTTTATCCACACTTTTGGCTTCTGCAGGCCGAATCCTCTTTCACTTCTTCACTTGCCTGCCTCTTTCTTGTGAGCCAAGTTTCCAGCATGAATGTCATTTCCTCAGAGAGGGCCTTTCAATATGTATTTTGCAAATAACCCTTTGTTATTTTCCTCTCCAGCACTTTGAAATATATAAATCTTTCCATGAGGGCAATAGTTTGTTCTTTTCTCATCATCATTATATTAAAAAGACCCAACCCACTGTTCTGCATATAGCAGGCACACAAGTATTCATTGAATGAATAAATGGTAGGAGGCCAGTATCCTAGGAAGAAAGATATGTGGACCAAATAGTACTTTTAAGAGCAGTCAGATGTTGTAAATTAAAGTTTAGACTTTTCAGGAAATTAAACTCTGCCTCTTTTTGGGCAAGTGCAAAGTTCCCCAAAGACTACTAGTATGCTTTTCCCTGTTTTCCTTTCTTCCCGGTATCCTTCAGTATTGGGAATCTTATACTACAACTGGCCTTTTTAAAATGTCTTTTTTGTCTTCTTGTTCTACATGGTTTTGTTCACTGCTTTATCTCTAGCCTCTAGACCTCTGCCCGGCATCCAGTAGGTGCTTAATGGATATTTGTTGAATGAACAAGAGTAGAAATCCTTGAGGACAAGAACCATGCCAAACACCTCTGAGCCATTTTTAAAAATTAAGTAACATGTCAACGAATGAGTTGACATTAATGAATTCAGGCACCAATATTTAGAAAAAATAAACATACTAAAATCTTTCTGAAATATGGGGTGCATATTTTTGTCTTCTTATATGTAGACCACTGAACACAATTTTCCATTTCCTTCATGTTTCGGGGTTATTAATATAAACATCAATTCTTGTTTACTTTGGCCTCTGAGGATATATTTGAGTCTAACAGATGCAGGAAAGAAAGGAGGCGCACAAGCCAATGTAGCCCCTCACAGCTCCCTTAAGCTATTACGCCAAATGGCCCGGAGCATGCAAGACAGACATTCTAAGATAACCAAACAAACAATTTCCTTGGGAAAAAGAAACTGATCCAAACATGATCTCTCTAAAGATAGTAACAGGCTTCATTTCTGGTGGAGGATGGCTCTCTCCTTCTCTCTTTCACCATATTGTACACATTTAAGAAAATAAGTTGTCAATTCTATTCCTGGGGCTTCCCACCTAACCTTATGCCATTATTCTGAGAAAGTGTGATGAAAAGAGCAGAGTTTGAATCTCAGCTCCCTTCCAGCCCTGCAAGGGGGATGTGGGCATCGAGTTACACAGCCCACATGTCATACTTTACACAGAACCTGGCACACAGTGAATGCCTGACTCATGGGGTTTCCTCATCCTTCCCCAGTGTGCCCTCTGCTCTCCCAAGGACCCAACTGACCTGTGATCCTCATTCTCCTTTCCAACACCTTCTGCCATTTCTCAACAGTCCTACGGAAAGAATTTGATTAATGTACCTAAATATACTGGGTTCTGAAAAGTACTGACATGTTTTTCCTTCCAAAGCCATTCACGTTTGGAAAAGGAATAATAAATTCATCCATAGGAGTGGCTCTTAAATAATAGAATAGCAGGCATCATGGTCAAACTGGAAGTAGTCTGTCCGGGGTGTTGTTTTGCTATTGCTCTTCAAATCTTACTATGATAAGCCTTGCACCAAATATTTTAATGTGTACATTGAAACTTGTGGCGGATAGCTCTGATAGCTCATATTTACAAAAACTTTCTTTTTCAAATGTAATATGGTTCAGCATAGCCCACATATTCCCTACCTGGAAAATAATGCAACTGCTGTGTCTTTATATAGTGGCATCTCGTTCTGACTTATTGGCAGATTTTGACTGTTCATAGAGAGGGTTTGAACGAAGCCACTCTAAGCCCTTTTTTATATCTGAGATGATAAAAGCATCAGCAGGACTTGTAAGAGATGGCCCAGGGTTGCCATATGAACGTCTTTAACAGAGGAAACCTGCCCCTATCCAAAGAGAGCACTTTGCTTTTTATTAAGATTTAGGGAAGAGACTGAAGTGCAAGCATGATGCAATTTGGAAGACACCATTAAAGGTAGACATTTTCACACCCACTGGAAATGGGAATCGATTTACCTGAAAGTTCGCAGGTGGCGCATTTTCCATTTCTGTGGCCGCTACAGGATGAATTCTGGGTGGAGACTGCCCTGCAGATCTCAAAGTTCTCTATAACTAAAGAAAATCTCTCAGGTAAACCAGTAATATCTAAAGTGATTTATTTGGTAATTTTACATAATCTATAATACTAAAAGCATAATATGCTAATTTGACCAGACATCCTTCCATACGTCCTTCTGGACGGAGCCGGGGCTGCAAGGGAAGCCCAGGTCCCCGGTGCCAGAGGAAAGCCAGTGCTGGCAGCTGGGGGAAGGAAGGCCTACTCTTGCATAAATTTCGTGCATCGGGCCTCTACTATAGAAATAAAAACTAATAACATATTAATTGGAGTCTCAAGAAATAAGTGTATATTCCAGCGTGGAAAAGGAGGTGGTTTAATTAGTTTGGCTGCCTGTCTCTACTGCTTATAAGTTTATATGTTTAGTCACTAAAACTAAAGAATTAGGCTGTCTATGCTACAAGCCCAATTTTCATCAACATTATGCTAAGTACTGAAGCAGAAACCAAGAAATATACTGTTTCTTTAAGAAAGTAATAGGTTGACACTTTCTGAAATGATCCCCACTTCCTGGTATTCACTCGCCTGTGCGATCCATCTGCCCTCATGTAGGGGCTGGATATACAGTCAAACCTCGGTTTTTGAATGTCTCCCATCTCGAACAATTCCATTCTGGACACGTGTTCATGGAAAAAAACGTCTGGGTCTTTGAACAAAACTTCAGTTCTCTACCTGACAAGCCTTTCATGCTGATACATCAGCACGACAAAAAGTGTCTCGCAGGCCACAGAGGAGGGGATGCAGTCAGTTACCACTAAACCTCTTGTTTACATCTCGGGAAATGGTGCTGTGAATATGTTTGTGTGTGGGGTTTTTTTTTTTAATTTTGTTGCTGGCAAAATGGACAATTAGCACAATTTTAAAACATAAAGAGGCTAAGGGTGTGAAGAAACAATGAAAAAATCACAGGCAACTGAAGAGGGAAAAAAACTGTTGTTGATTTGGATAAAGGGAAAACAGGTGATGACAGCATTTCAGAGGCAGTGATATGTGAAAAGGCAAAGATGCTGTACACTGACTTCTTAAAAGGCACCCCTGCAAAGAGTGCTGAGAGTGATTTGTTTAAAAGCATCAGCAGGTCTCATTAGTAGGAGGTGGTTTGATAAATTTAAGAAGTGTTTGCTTATAGATTAATCTGTATATTAGACATGCACTAATGTATATAGACATGTATATAGGAAAGGTTAAAACAAGGAAACATTTGGGGGTCTGAAATGAATTGATTCAATTTACATTATTTCTAATGGGAAAACATGATTCGGACAAATCACATCTCAAACAGCCTTCTGGTACGAATTAAGTTAGAGAAATGAGGCTCCACTGTAGTGACTTGCTTCCACCAAATAGAATATGGAAAAGTGGTGGGATGTCCCTTCCAAGATTAGATTATAAACCTCTCTCTCTCTCTCTCTCTCTCTCGCTCGCTCTCGCTCTCGCTCTCGCTCTCGCTCTCTCGCTCTCGCTCTCTCGCTCTCTCCTCTCTCTCCACTCTCTCAGTTCTCTCCCTCTTCGCTCCTGCTTTCTGTGATGGCCAGCCACCATACCAGGCAGTGAGCTCCCTTGCTGAGAAACGCCATGGCAAGGAAGTGAAGGCAGCTTCCAGGTAACAACCAGCGAGGAATTCAAGCCTTCAGTTCAACAGCCCATGAGGAACTGAATCTCGTTAACGACCACATGTTGGAAGCAGATCCTCCGCTAGTTAAGCCATCAGTTTAAGACCAAAACACCTGCCACTACCTTGGCTGCAGTCTTGAGAGACCCTGAGACATCTGTCCCAGCTATGTCACACCCGATTCCTGACCTACAGAAACTGAGTTAATAATTGTTATTTTAAGCCACTAAGGCTTGGGGTAATTCATTATGCTATAATACATAATTAATGCAAGAACATTTGAATAGATAGCATGCAACAGAAAGATAGATAATGTGTAGTATATTTATATAATATAAAATAAGGTTGAAGACTATTTGATTACACGAAAATAATTTCTATGTAGTTACACATATGACCTCCAATTAAGACTAAATCAACTCCCTCAGAAAGCCAAGATATAGAGAAACCAGAACATCAGGCCAACATCCAGAAATAAGAAAACACTTTATCAAAAAGCAAAGAAAAATCCTGATTTTACTTTTTAAAAATTCTGTTCTTTATCAGCCAGTGCCCAGGAAGGTAAACAGAAACCACTCTGGAGACAGAGAGATTTAATGCAAGGTATTAGTTAGAAAAGGGCTGGAAGTTCCCCAGGAGCAAAAGAGGGAAGTGGTATATTGATCAAGAAGCTGCTGGCGCCCTAACCGGTTTGGCTCAGTGGGTAGAGTGTCAGCCTGCGGACTGAAGGGTCCCAGGTTTGATTCCGGTCAAGCGCATGTACCTTGGTTGCGGGCACATCCTCAATGGGAGGTGTGCAGGAGGCAGCTGATCAATGTTTCTCTCTCATCGATGTTTCTAACTCTCTATCCCTCTCCCTCCCTCTCTGTAAAAAATCAATAAAATATATTTTTTTTAAAAAAAGAAGAAGAAGCTGCTGGCGCCATTGCAAGAACCTGAGGGAGGACACTTGCTTCTAGTGCCATTGAAGGTGCCGAACCAGAACCAAGACCCTACTGCTAGCACTGCTGGCTCGTCTGCCTGAGGTGCAGCCGCAGCGGGATGGCTCCTCCTGCCCCCCTGGCTTCCAGGATCCCATGAAGGTCTCCTATGGACAGAGCTTCCCTTCAGCCCAACTCAAATGTACTACAGTCAACAATACCTGCCACACAGATGAAAACCGTTTAAATAATTCTCTTTGAGAGATGGTACATATTTTTCAAGACTAAAATTATCACAAGAGGATACTTGGTACAGATTCCTCAAGTGCTTTATATTAGTTTTACAAATTAAGCCCCAGATCACCACTGTATTCATGTGATAACAACTGGATGAATACATTCACTTCATCATATTTGAAACTAAGGGACTCCGGATTTTTAAATGTTGCTCAAACCTGTTGTAAGAGTGGGGTTTTGACTGAAAAATTTAGATAATCTAGTCAGAACAATTTATTCAAAATTCCCTTATATATAATACTTACAAGCCTGGTATATGCAGATTTATATTCTCATTTTATTGAAAAACGTAAGTAAAAATGTGTCAGTTATGTATGAGTGCTTTAGGATCCAAGTATTTTCCTTGCCCGTGTTCATTCACAGAACTATTTTGGATCCCAAAAATCTAGCCACATCAGGTGATATTCAGTACCTTGAATATTTTACATAAGATTTTATCACGCAATTACTCTCTCCTCAGCTTGGTCAAGTTTTTCAGGCCCACATGGGAAGGGAGCTGGGTCATTAATTTCCACCTGATTATTACTCTAGCTTTCAGACCTTCTAAAGCTTTGTTTCTTCTATGCACTCTCACATGCTGCCTTTACCTCGCTATCCAGAGAGCAGGCTACTTGACAGCAATGCCCATATTTTCACTCTAATAGATATATACTAAGCGCAAAGATGTTCCAAGCACTGTGGTAGGTGCTACCCCACATCTCCTTTCAGTTCTAATGGTATGAGCCTCACACTCCACCTGCCCTGAAGCCAGTGCTTAGTGAGTAGTTATCAAATTGCTGATCAGTTCAAGCAAGAGTACAGATTCAAGGGAACTAAGGGTTTTCCAATCAAGCCACCATCTGCCACCTAGGCAGACAGTTTATTCCTGTCCGCCTTCAGAATCCCTGGTAACATGTCGGAGGCATGGCTACTCCAGAGAGAAAAACCTGCATGCCCTGCTTTAACGCTCGGGTTTATACCGGTAATTGGATTTCTTCCTTCTTGAAGAAGTTCAATTAGATATAGACAGTCTTGTCACTAGTCCTGTTCCTTAAAGAGCCTCCATAACACTCAACTGCGATTTCCACACTCCTTGTATGAGCCTTTGCTAAGCTGAGATAAGCGGCAGCATTACAGCCATTTCTGAAGGCTGATGTTGAGGAAGGAAGTGTGGGTGTTGGTAGTTGTATCTGAAAATCTGTACTTAACACTAGTGTACTATCCTGTCAGGCTCTGGAGTAAGGGCCTTTCATATGGTTCTTACCCTGGATTCTTATTTGTTCATCTGAATGAACCATTCAAACTGCCAGTGTTGACTGAGTAGGGCCTGAAAAGACAACACATCTGGAAAATAACACAGTTGGCTCAGGTGCCAGTGAAAACTGGCAGATGACAGAGTGAGCATAAGTGTTTACCTCTGCTCCCTTTCAAGACCTACTGAGATGATAGCAAAGCAATATTTAAAAGGTATAATATTCTCTCCTAAAGCCAAGGAGAGAAGGCAACATTATGAAATCTGCCAAGCAGATGCACAAGGGCGAACCCAAAAAGCTGATTCTTAAATGGAGAGAATGCTGAAAAGCAACTTGGTTCACACTCCAGAACCCCACAAAAGGCTTAGAAAGGGGCATCCCCTGTCACCTCTGACATGGGGTGTGGATGGGGCTCCAAATGGGAGAACAGGTTCAAAGTATGTTACAGAGCCATTGGACCCCATGATCATCTCTGTGATTTAATGACGGTTCCACCCCATCAGAAGACTAGGAATTTATTCTCCAGAGGGAAAAAACAACAACAGAGTAGCTTTGATTTGGAGGAAAGAAAGCACTGGTAAGAACAGGAATGTGAAACCAAGAAAATAGAGAAAATATAAAAGCCTACATGCAGAATCTTGACACTCTCACCACTAACAACAACCAGGAGCTCTCTTTCATGACCAAGTCCAAGGATGCTATTACTCTTAGAAAACTAAACAGCTCTAAAGAAAGGGCCTGACCCACAACACTGGTGATTCCCATAAACCTGAAGAGTGCAAATCAAAACAGAGAAAAGCAACTTGGGGGAAAAATAATAAAATACAAATATATCATTCATATACTTAGAGAACTGAGTGTACTATGCTATCCAAAAGTAATAATCAGAAGAAAACTTCTGTAAATTAAAACTATGATAGCGTGCATTAAAAATTTAATAGAGAAGTTAGAAGAAAAGATTAAAAAATTATCCCAAAAGATGTTCAAAATGAAAGAATTTTCTTTAAATGGGAATTTTTTAAAAAAGAAGTGAGGTAAGGCAGAAGAGAGAGTTAAATTATCCCAATTTTCCAAAGGGAGAAGTCACTATATAAATAATATAACTGGGAAATCAAGAAACAGCATACACATGTTGTATAGAGCTATGGAGGTAACCAAACTGATAAAATAATTGGAAGCTGTTATCTTTGGGAGATGAAAATGGAAATGATAAGAGCAGAAGACAGCTATTTCTGGTAACAAGCCTTATATAATAACTGTGTAAAATATTCTCATATGTAACTTTAATAAAGATAAGCACTTACTTTTTCTAAACAGCACAGGCTTTGCACCTGGCTTTAAAATCTTAGCTCCACCACCCATAAGCCTTGGGCTTATCACCTGACTCCTTTAATGCCTCCTTATCTATCTATATTCTGGGAGAAATAATCTACCTCACAGAGTTGTTGTGAATGTCAAATATGATAATGTTTGTAAAGAGCTAATCAAATAGCCTAGTAAATTTAAGGGCATAACCATTATTATTATTCCCTAAGTTAGCTAAAAGCAAACTTGTCATTTGCCAGAGGATTCCCTTATTCCATCCTTGTAATAACAGAGATGGAAGAAGTTTTGTAAGAAAACTATATTTCTAGAGTTGTCTCTGGCCTCTGTGAATAACACTGGCCAACAAAAGGCTTCTATAAATTAACCCTTGTTACCTATAGTTATGCCTATTAATCATCTCTTTAATATAAGAGGAAGAAGTCTGGGAGAATTATGAAGGAGGTAATGCAGACATCCTTATTCCATAAGTAAAAGAGCTATTTTCATGTTATTGCTTAATTACTCCTATTAACCTGATATATTTTCCAGCCACTAATAAGTAAAATTGTAACAATATATGGATAAGCAGAATGGTACTCCAAGGATATCTATGCCCTCATTGCTGGAATCCGTTCTATTACATGGCAAGGGGAACTTTGCAAATTAACTAACCTTATTAAACTTAAAATAGGATATTTTTTCTGGATTATCTAGGAGGCCATATCTGATCATATGAGCCCTTAAAAGCAGAGACTTTTCCTGACTGGAGGCAAAAGAGAAGTAATATACACTGAGTGGCCAGATTATTATGACCGGCCAGATTATTATGATCACCCCATCAGTACAATGAAGTGAGTTAGTTATGCAAATAATAATAATAATAAAACCTTGAGAGTATTTGCTTAGGAAGTTTTCAATATTCAGTATTTTTAGAAGTGTCAATGAAGTACTGATGGGGTGGTCATAATAATCTGGCCAGTCAGTGTAAGTGGAGGCCAGAGACATTAAAAGCAAGAAAAGACTCAATCTGCCATGTCTGGGGCTACTTAGAAAGCATGAAAAGGAATTCAGGCAGCCCGTAGGAGAAATACCAGTCCCTGGCTAATGACAAGCAAGGACATAGGAATTTCAATTCTATACTTGCAGGAAACTGAATCCAGGCAACCATCTGAATGAGCATAGAAGTAGATTCTTCTCCAGAGCCACCAGTAAGAATGCAGCCTTGCCAGCACCTTGAGTTTGCCCTTGTTGGACCTCATCTGATGATCTAGTGCTGCCCACCCAGACATCTGACCAACTAACTATGGCACCACACAAAACTAATGCAATATGCCAATAGGTCATACGTCTAGTAAATTCTCATCTGATTCAGAATGGATAATCTGATCCACTGGATATAACACATTTTCCAAGGTTTTATAATATAAAAACATTAAATTACACCACTTTGTATTTTTAAAGGGGCCTGTAAGATGTAAACATTAAGTACTTCCATCGTGAAGGTATCAGTGAAGCTTGACAGATCTACATGCTGCTGCATATAAGATGAGCTGTAAGGGCCAAATAATCAGCCAAAAAACATGATGTTTCTCAGCGTCAACTGTTTATTGAACGTGATTTAGTCATTCATAAACTTAACACATAGCTACAGACACTAATATGTACCATAAAGTATAACTTGGCAATGTTTTCCTGTTATAGTTATTAGACTACAGTTTAGCCTCCATTGAAAGATAGCAAAATACATTATAGGAGACTTTTTAATTCATTTCTAAAAGAGAAAATTTAAGTACAAAATGAATAACATGAAGTGTTGAATTTCAACACTAAATTCAATAAGGAATTTAGATCTTATCAAGTATTATATATAATAGCACTTTACTCTGGGAAAGGTATCTGGGTTAGAAACTAGAAAAGAGAACAAAAGAAAATAAGATATGTTCTAAGCAAGATCTTGAGGCTTACTGTAAATATGAGACAATAAAAATTATGAACAGTCATATTGGATCACATTAAAACAGTGAGCCTGACCAGCATGGCTCAGTGGTTGAGTGTCAACCTATGAACCAGGAGGTCACCGTTTGATTCCCGATCAGAGTATATGCCTGGGTTGCAGGCTCAATCCCCAGTGTGGGGCATGCAGGAGGCAGTCGATCAATGATACCCTCTCATTACTGATGTTTCTATATCTCTCTCCCTTTCCCTTCCTCTCTGAAATCAATAATTTTTTTTTAAGTGAAAGAAGCAGACTGTCAAACCTCAGAGGGAAGGTAGGGGAGGGTAGGAATAAGGGCGAAAGATCAACCAAGGGACTTGTATGCATGCATATAAGCCTAACCCAGTGGTCAGCAAACCGTGGCTCGGGAGCCACATGCAGCTCTTTGGCCCCTTGAGTGTGGCTCTTCCACAAAATACCACATGCGGGTGCGCACGTACAGTGCGATTGAAACTTCGTGGCCTACGTGCAGAAGTCGGTTTTCAGAAAGGAGATAGACGAAACAAGTATACAAGACGAGTGTGGATGGGAGAGTTGGAAGGGGTCGACCTCAGCGAACGTACCTCAATCAGATTGAGGACGTTTTTAGCAAAGGCCAGCTTAGGAGTACGCTAATTAAGTTAATAACAATGTACCTGCCTATATAGTTTAAGTTTAAAAAATTTGGCTCTCAAAAGAAATTTCAATCGTTGTACTCTTGATATTTGGCTCTGTTGACTAATGAGTTTGCCGACCACTGGTCTAACCAATGGACACAGACAACAGGGGTTAAGGGCATGAGTGGGGGGACTTAGGGGGTAATGGGGGGATGAGGACACATATGTAATACCTTAATCAATAAAGAAATTAAATAAATAAATAAATAAATAGATAAATAAATAAATAAATAAAAGTGAACGAAGGAAATGGCAGGACACTGGGAAGAGGGCTCCAACAGCATCATACTCATCCAGTCGCCTCAAATCCCTGCATAAAACACAGACAACTGAACTAGGAATCCAAAAGTCCACAGACCACTTCTATTACAAGATGAGGTGACAAGATATCACCAGGAACACCAAACTACATGTCAGTGAGTTCTAATTACTAACTAGAAGACCTGTATAATAGCAACTGTACAGGGTAGGTAAAGGGAAGGAAAAGGAACTCCTGACACCTGAGTTCATGCGCCCCTCAAAATAACCTATGGATACTTACTAGCAATCTCAGCAGGTTAATACAAGAATACTGTCTAAACTGGAGAAAGTTTTGCAAACTCCAAATCTTAGGTAAATGCCAAGGGACAGTGGTAATAAAGTCAAATGAGGCTGGAGTGGTCTGGAGCTAAGAACTGTGAACTATACTAACTGAAGTTCCCTTCAAGAAAGAAAATACAAATATTCTGAGGAGAAATTGCTGAGCATAGAATGCAAATTAAGTAGAATAGGAAGAACAGGAGAGAGAGAGAGAGAGAGAGAGAGAGAGAGAGAGAGAGAGAGAGAGAGAACATGTAAATAAAAGTAAAGAAGGGAAAAATAGTAAATAGACCTTGGAAAGCAAGAGTCCACATTTTGAAAACAGACGAGAGGGTTCTACAGCTCTGAAACTGGAACATTTGCCTGGCCACCCTCCCAATGAATGTACAAAGGAGTTCACGTCATTTAAAACAGAACAAAAGAGGAACATGGGTGAATCCTAAATAAGATCAGTACAGGGGAAACAAAAAAAGAACAAAATTCCTATATAAAGTGAAGATGTGCAAGAAAGTCATGCCTGTATAACAGGGGGAAACCAACCAATAGTAGTCCAACATTTCAAAACGAGCTAAAACATATCAAGAAAATTATAGAAGTTTTGAAAACAATATATCAGAATTAGAAAATTTGAGAAATGAGGTTACTATTCAAAGTACAATTTAAAAAAGAACTTAAAAGTAATTTAAAATAAAATATTATTTCCGAAAAGAAGAGTAGTTGTGACAGACACTATATGGCCCATGCAACCCAAAATAGCTCCTGATTTTCTTTTTTTACAGAAAAAGAGTTTGCTACTCTGGTGTAAGTCCCCATATGCCATGCTTACATCGTTGAACATTTTTCCTATCAACAGTTAAAGAAATAAAATAGCTGAATAAAATCAGAATCATAGATCTGACAGCAGTGTAGAGGATATATTAGCTGAAGAAGCAGCTATATACAGATCAATCACTTGGATATTATTGTAAGGACCAAAATTACAAATGAAAAGGGAATGCCCTTGGAGGAGAGGGTGGGAGCAGTGGAGAGAGGAAGGGTGTATGTTGTGAGACATTTATCATACAGACTTGACAAAACCTGGCTGGGGAGAAGGAGGGAAAAGAGTGGAGAGAAAAAAATCAATATTGTGAGTTTGGTTGGCTAGAATGACATTATTTGAAGAAGGAGAAAAATTGAGGGCAGGAATAGAAAAATAAAAGCAAATGAGTTCAGCATTATACATTAAAAATGTAGTATACCTGAAAAACCGCCAGAGAATCCTTGCTGCTAAACGTTTGCAACATACTCTTATGTCATTTATTGCACAGGACATTGGGTGTGTTTTTATATAAGACTCATCTTAAGATATACTAATCTCTCAAGGATATATCCCACATCTCATTCATTTAGTGCCTGACACAATATATTGTTTAATAGGTAATTCCACTTATTCTTGAATGAATGGATTAGACTGTCAACTCCTTAAGGGCAAGAATATGTTTTAAACTGCTCTAGAGCCCCTCGGCACCTGAGGTATTGCAGAGAACACAGTAAGCAGGAACAAGTGGTTTGTGATAGATGCCAAGGGGACAGACCCTTCAATGAACAGGAGGAGAGTGCATTGGCCATCAGACTGCCCCCTGTCTTTACTTAGTCAGTGTTCTGTAACACCACTTCAGGTAGAGATATAGTCCGGTCGAAAACCTCTCAGCAGGTGGATGCTGCGAAAGCAGAAACCTTGTTTTTTTCCTTTCTGTCTTCAGGGGACACAGAGAGACAATGGTTGCTATTTCATAAGACAGGTTATTGGGAAAGTTGACAGTTTAGATGAATGGGTGAGCATCTTGCAGTGAAAAGAATAAACGCGGGGGCATTAGGAGAGACATCAAGAGATGCCATCCCTAGAGGCTGAATAGACTCATCTGCCAGTGACACTATTCAAAACCACAGTCCAAACTGCGATCGTTTGGCAAATAGACTCTCACATCGTTAGAGGAAAAATATAGGTAGTGACAGGTAAAATTGGACGAAGTTTACCTTGTTGTATGTAGTGCATGCCTGAGGGTATTTTTGAATGTGTAGATTACCATTTGAAATTAAAATCACTCTCCAGTAGTTGGGGAAAAAAAAGAATAAAATAAAACAAAGGGATGCTGTGTGGAGGCCCAGTGAATGTGGGACTTGTGCTGAATTAAAAGCGGTGATTCCTAGGAGGCAAAGGGCAGAGTCAGATAGGTATCCATAGCTACAGTGAGGTCTTGCAAGTAGGACAGAGGAGAAAAGGTCATAATTTAAAATGACTGGTCTCATGATGAATGTCCCTTACTATGGACCTTTGCTCTTTACTTCTTTGGCTCATAGTCATTACCTCCTCATTACAAACCAGGGTCCATTTTCAATACATAATGCTCAATGGTACTATGGTAGACTGGAAAGGAATAAAAAATATATTCCCTCCTTTTACCATTTAATGTCTACAGTTAGTCAGCCAAAACCAAGCTTCTCATCAGCCTTTATATCACCAATAATCCTAAATTATACTTACTTTTTAAAGGCATAATGCCTCTATTGACCCTCTTAAAGAACAGATTTACCCTAGGAAAGTAGCATTAATAATTTTCTAGGGCACCCTCAGTGTAAGATGTCATGTGAGACATCTCATTTTATGAAAAATGGCCAGGCGCAATAACAGGATCCCTGAGAGAGAGAAAGAGAAAACTGACCCTGGGAATTAGAGAGCCTCTTAAGCTGAACAAAGCCCACTGTGCTCAGGTCACTGTCATCAACGAACTGTCCACAGAGTTGCTGTCGCATCTACAGTCTTGACATGGGGCAGGGAGCAACTTTGGAGATCAGTTTGGGCTGTGACAGCCTCTGACCCCATTTTTGTTCTTGTCAATCATGCAGAATTCACCCATTAAAAAACAAAATGAATTATTCTTATAGTTTATGAGTGAGCTTCAATGAAGATTTCAAAGCCCCAGCCAAATTCTCACATCTGTCTCTAGAGCAGCGGTTCTCAACCTGTGTGTCGCGACCCCTTTGGCGGTCGAACGACCCTTTCACAGGGGTCGCCAATGACCATCCTGCCTATCAGATATTTACATTACGATTCATAACAGTAGCAACATTACAGTTATGAAGTAGCAACGAAAATAATTTTATGGTTGGGTCACAACATGAGGAACTGTATTTAAAGGGCCAGAAGGTTGAGAACCACTGCTGTAGAGAGACAGAGCATATGAAGTTCTTTTTAAGCTATGATTCTTTTAAAAAATAATTGTGAATCACTGGAAAATAGAGTTTGTGGGATGGATCATCCTTAAAAAATTGCTCATTGAAAAGACAAAGTTTATAGAGACTTCCCATGGAAAACTTAGCCGTCAATAAAGTAGAACATTGTGACGGATCATATGCTGTGGCCAAAGATGAGGTCAATGTTGAGGGGAATAAAATAAAAAAGAATCCATCTCTGCCTCAAGGAGGATGGGATGAGGAAAGAGAAAGGAGACACCCAAGCTTCTGAGTTAGGCAGAGCTACATTTGAACGCTGCCCCTATTGCTTTCTGTGTTGAGTAAGCATTTTAACTTCTCTGAGGCTTAGTGTGCTCATTTGTAAAACTAAGTGTGATACATTATCTCACAGGGCGTTTGTAACAAATGTGGCTGGTACATGGTGGGTGCGACATTTGATCTCCCACCTCAAGCTGGGCAGGCAGGGCTTAACCAGAATAACAGCAACTTAACAGAGGCAGTTTGGTAAATGGATACAGCAGGAAGGAGCCGAAAGACTTGGCTCTGAGACATGACTCTGCCACCACAAAAACAACTGCTTTTTATAGAAATTTTCGGTTTATAAACATGCTACTGTATATTCCCAGTGGGTGATCTAAAGTCAGTAACAGTATGTTACTGAACCTCAGTTGCATCATCGAAATCTTGGTTACATCATGAAAACATCGGATGTGTTCTGTAAGGGTTCCTCCACCTCTCCAATCTTGTGAGTCTGATTACTAAGCTTCATAAAATAATGAATACTTGACAAAGCAGTACAACAAACACAGAAAGAGCCTGGTGAACTTGAGAACATGAGTAGATCATGAGAGCTTTGCATGTCCCTTGAAGTATGGGTAGGGGGCAAATAGATAAAGGGAAGGTAAGAGGATGTCCCCAAGTGAGGGTGACAGCCTGAGCAAAGGCAGGGAGTCAGAACTGAGGAAGATGTGCAAGGTCAAAGAGGAGAAGAACTTGAATGAAGCAAACACAAGTGCTGGAATATAATGTACAGAAAGGCCAAGGCCAGCATTCAGATACACCACAAAGCAAGGATAAGATACCTACAGCGGGAAACAGGAGCTATTCAAATTCTTGTGTGCCTGAGCCTCTCTCCTGTCACTCATGGCTATCACTACAGTGAACAACCAACATATTGAACAAACAACACCCCTAAAACATTTTCCAGTCTTTCATCTTCCTAAGTGGATATGTCCAGAGCTCCAACTACAATTCATGTTTGTCTTGTAGGAGGCTGAGAGCAGATACCTAACAATGCACAGGAATTAACCAGTGGCTGCACCAAATACAATGCTATAATGATGTGATCCACATAGTTTGGCACCAGAATGGCACTGCAGTCAAAGAACATGGGCCATACAACCAAAATAATACAAAATAATTTAACTCCAATTTTTATTTTTTTCTCTGACACCTAACACCATGAAAATAACTTTAGTGAACAGCGACACTTCTTAAAATCTCTTTCCTTCTCCAATGCATGAATTATACACATTGCACCTTCTCTCGGGTCTCTTCTCAAAACCACCTGAAACCTCCCTTCAAAACCTTTTTGTTATCACTCTCTTCCCCCCACCAATTTGTCATCCCCAAGTCATAAAATGAATCCAGGGAGAAAGTAGGGAGATACTGAAACAACCCACTTAGAATCCTTGACAGCCAGAGCAGGAGGGAAATTTTGTAGCTGTTCACATATTCATCATTTCACAGAAATTTCCAACATCTACTTTACATTGAGCCAAATATGGCCAGGCATGTTCAATATTTTGCATCTCATCTGGATAGTACAAGATAGGGGCTCCAAAAAGCGTAACTCCACAGACTTCACAAGAAAGGAGTGTCAGCAATGGCATTCTGTTCAGAGCACATCTCTAGAGCAGGGTCAGCTCTAGAGGCAAGCACCCTGGCTGCATCTAGACTGGAGATTGGGATTTAAGCAGAAAGGAAGAGAAGGGCATTGGACAGCTCGGATATTAATATAAACTGCAAAGTTCTTCAGTGGAATTTTGAATTCCTGGCTTGTCTAATCTCAAGAGCGTCTTCATAGAACACTTAACTTTTCCCAGTTGCTACCTGCTACTCCTGCAATCCCTTTGTAAGGATCAAAACACCACTTGCCTCTTCTATTCCTGGTGGAAATGAGAGTAACTATAATCCCCAAGAGCTAAAGGAGCCGTGCCTCTGGGGTCCAGGGGCAGAATTCCTGCAACTCTTCGAATAGCACAGGGGAAACCAAAAGGAAGCTTATCTCTCCCGGTTATGCAAGTATGTTCATTCCGCTATCTCTTTCCTTTCTCTCCGCTTGGCACACAAGTCCCTTTCTATTAATTGAGAGCATCCTAAAGCCAATTTACATATCCCCACATTAACAAATCCTCATCTACTTTTTATGACAAGCCTGCGCCCACGTACAAACCTCTCCCAAAGTACATGATGAAAACTCAGATTCCTGGGAGCTGTGTTTCTGCAAGTCAGAAAGATGCCCTACATATTTTTTTTTTAACTGATCAGTCTAAAAACAGCTTCGGCCAATTTAAACCACTTTTTATAAAATACCATTTGCATCAGGTTTGACAGTCCGCCTGCCACTTTTCCATGCCATTATGATATAAAACAGCTGAGTTGCCAGTTCTGGGAAAAACTAACTTTCTGTTTGAAATAGCAACTGAACAGTAATGGTCATAAGACTGGAAGCCACCTTAGCCCTCATTATGAAGCTCAGCTGGGAAGTCTAGGAGAAACTAAGTCAATCTGAAGAATGCAAGGAAAATTGTGTGTTAGGTAATTGGGGACCAGGGCACTGGTGGCTCTGTGCTCAGTGTGGCTTCAGGGGATTTTAGGAACACTCCCTAGGAAAGCTTTGCTCTCTTTGCTGGGAAAACTGCTTCTTCCCCACTGGATCCTGTGATCCTCACGAGGCTTCCTATCATCACCTCCAGCTTCACTGGCAATTGGGACAGACATATGACCAAGACCAGCAATTTACAGACCTTTCCTCATAGTATCCATAGTCCCTGGATTTGGAGCGAATGGCAAGCCCTGCCTCTGCATTCATGGACTAGGAAAAGTGTGAGCTGGGGTTTAGCTCTCCTGCCTCAGTGGATATCGTTGCTTATAGCAGGAGAAAATGAAATGGAGACCATTAGAACTGAGAGATGGATGTGCAAGGAAAAGATCATGTCACTGTCAACTCCTTGTTTGTTCTTGATGGTCCCAGAGCTGCCCTTGTGGCCTTAGCTGTACTCTTATTTCTGTGAACCTATTCACTTAAATGGCACAGTAAGACCCTTGCAGTATAAGCCAGTTTGTGTTCCGTTTCTATTACATATGTAGAGATTACTAAAAATACAGAAGTTAGTCATTAGAAATGGAGCATTACAAATATTAGGCCCCAGAATTCAGAACTACTTGATTTTGGTAGTGTGGTTGATAAGATTGCCTTCATCTGGGCTGGAAAATGGAATTATTGTTATATAATCTCATAGCAGATGGTTAAATGATCTCATAAGCTCTTGGGTGGTAGACCAGTTGTACATACCAAGGGGGCCTTTAAGGACTAGGAAGAGTAATGTAGGGATAGTGGAGGGTGCTGGCTTCCTCTTATGGTTATCAAGGGGTTCTATTAAAGAGTAAGGTCTTAGTACCAGCTGACATGACTAAAACTATAAAAGAAACCAGGTTTAATGTTCAGTGTTTTTTTAAAAAAATAAACCCTTTTCATCTGTTATCAGTATCCTTCTTGATCCTGATCAAGGCCCATCTCCTGCATATAACTCAGAATCCTAAATCTATGGCAGTTCATTGAAGGAGATCTGGCCATGTGATTTTCCCAAAAGAAACTACAGTAAGCAAGATATACATTCAGAACAATAACCAAGTGCCCAGTATGCGAATTTGACATGACTTCTGCCTTTGGGGAGTTCACAGATTCCTGGAAGCATTGTTATAAACACATTAGGATCACGGAGATCATCAGATAAACCAGCCACTGGTTTCCTTTATAGGAATTATATTTTCACTCTCTCCTAAAATCAAATCAGGCCAAAGGAAACTATGATGAATTGTGAACTGTTGGACAAATACCAAAGCTATAAAATCACCTTGTGACCAGGATGAAACCCTTTTAACCGCTGAATAAAGTTCCTTTGTGTTCTTAGATTAAGATTACTGCAATTCAACTCTAATTATCAAATGAATCTCTAAGTTTACTGTTTCATTCATCCATTCATTTGTTCATCTGTTTGTTCACCAAGTATTTATTAAACTCATGCTATGCAGCAAGTGGCGGGTCAGGTAAAACCAGAAGCAGAATAGAGCTGAGATTGAGAAAATGGTTACAGATCGTGTTTTGCAACCAAGTGACTATGTGATCCTGGGTCAGTCATGAAAATGCTCCGCATCTCAAGTTCTTTATATGGAAAATGGGATTAAAATATGCATCTCACATTTACAAGATTATCCAGGAGCATAAAATGAAATTAATATGTATAAGTCTATATTGACATAAATGAATGGTTACACAAATAAATTAAGGAAAAAGGAGCAAATCAGAAAAATTCCAAAAATAAATGTATAAGAAATTAGAAAAATAAAAGTGTCACCAGATAGATAAATGCTATAGGCAAAATCCACAGGAAATTACTAAAAAGCAGTGGATAAAACTTTAAGGAGAAATGGGATATTTTCATAGTCTCAAAATATCTTTCTAAAATATATACTAAATATGGCAAATGCAGCCATAGCCATGGCTTCTGTTGGCACCTCCTCCAGATGATGTCAAAGTGCTAACACATCATCATAGAAGTGTTGGGCTCCAGCTGGCCTCACACTTTGTTTGTGACTTCACAGCACCCTGGTCCAGCTTCTCTCTCCTTCCACACAGACAAGCTCCTGCCTCAGGTCAGCAAGAGCTATCCCAGAGAACTCTGCAGAGGTGGCCAAGGAATTAGCTTATAATTGGTCCTAGACCAGTAATACCTCTCAGGTGACTGACATAAACAAATTAAAAACTACCACGAGGAAATATCCTCAATTCACATCACACAGGATTTCTACAGAAAACTACCCTCTAAAATGGGCTCAAATTTCCACTGAATAAATATTAACAATCTATTATGAATGAGTCAGTAAAAATAGCAGAATCAGATCACCTCAAAACTTTAAATAATTGAGTTATCAAATATATACTAAAAATAAGAATTTTCAAATAATTATAGAAATAAAATAAGAAATAAAAATGTGAGAAAAGAGCAAGGCAGATTTGAAAAAAACCAAATGAAAGTTAAAATGCAGTGATAAAAATTGAAATTGCCCCAACATAAGAAATCCTTACAATTTCTCTGTTAAGTTCAATATCTAATTATAATATTATTTGCCTTTGTGTTATAATTCTTTTATCTGCTACCTCTCTCTATGGTCTTCAGAGTTGTAAAATATTTTACTACCCTTGATCAGGAACTCTGAAACTGATCTTCTTTGTTTTGGAAACTCAGGAGCCTCCTGGGTGAAATCCTACACAAGGACAGTAAGGAGGGGCCAAAGAAAGAGGCAGCCACGGCAGATTGACAGGTGGCAGAACAAAGACACAAGGGAACATACTCAGGAGGCTTGTCTTGGGTGTTTGCAAGACCTGTAGATCTCTGCACCCACCTGCCAGAATCTCGGAAGTTTATGTAGAGGCCTTAAATGGGTTCAGTCAAGTATATGTCCAGATGGTCTCAACAACACATTATTCCCTCACGACCGTGTTCCTGCAAGAGCTCTTAGTATATGAATGGCAGGTGAAACACGCATGGACAAGGGAGGAGATGAGTGGCCTCCAAGTGCCTGGATCCAGCTCACAGGTCAACCAGGGGTCATGGCCTCTGAATGATCTCCAACCATCTTTTGGAGAGCTCAGTAAATAAACCACAGTTCAGTTTCCTAATACCGTGTTAATAGCTAGCCTAAGGTAACGTGTCTTTGTTTGCTTTTCCTGGCAGGTTTTGTAATGATTCTGGCTTTGCCTTGAATACCTGCTGTTGAAGACAAGTCTCCGGCAGCAGAGACGTAGGCTTGCGGTTTCTACTGTGGCCTTCATCCATGGACATGTGTTCCAAGGCATCTCTGGCCACTTTTTCTAGTCTGTGGGCTTCTTTCATTAGTGATCAATAGCCAGATTGATCGTGATGACCATCTGGTCAGTATTGGCCTCATTCTGATCACCTCATCAAGCTGGAACCAAGACAGAAAGGATGTGATGACCAGTGGTTACCTGAGGAAGTGCTTACTCCAAATGTTACTAAAACCCCACAACTCTAGGAAATCTTCTCCTAATAGTAAGAAAGGAAGAGGACAAAAAAGATAAAGTTCAGAATAGCTATTTGTGGAGCAATAAAATATGGATTTTGCAACTACCTTTGGATGCTCTTGGTACACTCCTTGCCGCAGGGACTCAGCCACACACAGGTGAGTTGCAACAAAATAGCAAACACAGCTTAACCTGGGGAGAGAAAAACAATCATCTCTGTTGATTTCCCAGAGCATTGGCTGCTATAACATTATAGTAGATTAAGGTCTTACAAATCAATAAAAATTGTAAGGGCCGTTGCTTCACTCTGGATGCTACATCCTACCCCAGGCAGATGGGTGCACTGTGCAGGGGCTGAGATTGACTGGGATCTGTACAAGTGAAAAGAGCAGCGAATGAAGGTCCAGAAGAGACAGACTCACAGAACTGAGGGAAAAAATCCTAAAATACATTGGTTACAAAAATCTAAAAATGCTAGTCATTCTATTTTTAAAGGGCTTTTATAAATTAATGAGTAAACCAAGAATTAAGTAAATGGATTCCTCTAAGTTCAGAAGAAATGGGAATGTGAGTCCGGGGAGATAAGCCAGCACTGTAGCTGTTGCATACCCAAGGCACATCTAGGGATCCATTTGGGCTGGAATATTGTCAAGATGAGAGGGAAGAATAACTAAGCTTGTGCGTGCCCAGGGCAGCACACTGGGCCTTCGATCACCCTGCACAAAGAAGGGCTCCAGAATGGGTATGTGCGGTGGATCAGAAAAAAAAAAAATCACTCAGTAGAGACAAAAAATAAGGATGTATCATGCTCTTTGCTCTAGATCCCCTGAGATCTGTCTGGGTTTGGATCTGAATTTATACTTTCTTTTTTCAACCTGAGAGTTTAATTTAAAGTATACATGGTCCCTAGCCTGCTTGGCTCAGTGGATAGAGCGTTGGCCTACAGACAAAAGGGTCCCGGGTTCAATTCCGGTCAAGGGCATGTACTTCGGTTGCAGGCTCTTCCCTGGCCCCTGCCCCTGGTTAGGGCGTGTGCAGGAGGCAACCCATGGATGTGGTTCTCTCACATCAATGTTTCTCTCTGTCTTTCCCTCTCCTACTCTCTCTAAAAATCAATGGAAAGATGTCCTCGGAGGAAGATTAAAAATAATAAAATAAAAATAAAGTCAACATGGTTCTGCAGTACTGCCTTTGGATGCCCGAGGAATCAAAGTGCATCCCTCAGGAGAAATACACCTCAGCATGGGCCACTTACACTCCTACAGAAAGTGAAAGTCAGGAAATACAAATAAAAGAAACCACACACAGAGAGACTTCATTTATGAAATAAAAATAGGAGAAATAGCAGGAGAATACCCAAAATGAAGAAACTGGTTTGATGAAGGTTCAGTTAGAATTGAAAAATATGATGGGGGGGGGGGTGCAATAGAAGGGTTAAACATCTGAAGAGACACATTTGTAGAGGGACCAAGTAACAGGAAGAGAGATGATGGATGAAACTGTACAGAATGAAGGAAAAAAACAGAGATTGAAAGTAGGAAAGAGAGGTTAAGAACATGGGGAGTAGAGCAACATACATCTAAGTACTGTGGCAGAAGGAAATAAAAGAGAAAATGGGGAGTGGATAATATTCAGAGAGATAATGCTGTAGGGTTTCTCAGAATCTATGAAAAACATTTCTCAGACCCAGGAAGTCGTTGAACCCCAAGAAAAGTAATATTAAAAATTACATTCTAAGGTACAGTGCAAGCACATTACACCAAAGATAAAGAGAAGGTCTTAAGCAAAAGTAGAAAAAAAGGTGGACTATGGACAAAGAGTAATATTTAGATTAACTTCTAATTTTTTGATAGGTAGAAAAAAAAGCAAAAAGTTAAGAAATAGTACTTTCAAATATATTCAAATTTGTATCCTATTAAGAAGTATATCTGAAGAAAAAGAATGAAATAAAAATATATTCCTGTAAACAAAAAATGAAAGGGTGCCACCTATGGACCTACACCAAAGCTTATAAAGGATAATATTAAAGACAAAAAAAAAATGGCCCTAAGGATTAAAAGGGAGTAGAAAAATTGCTAGGCATATGGATTAAACTAAACAAACAATTCCTGTACAAAATTAGAAAAATAATTAATAATATAAATATTATTTTAAAGTAATAAAAGTAATTCGTGAGGTTAAAAACAAATAGGATATTAAAAAGCTAAGAATATTATGGAAATTTGGAGCTTGTGTTCACAATTAAAACATTCATCCACTTGACAATATTTGGTGAGCACTTACTATAAGCAGGAACTATCTGATCCACTATCTTTATAAAAGTGAGCAAAATAAAAGATTCTTGTTCCTGTGAAATTTGCATGTTAGTATAGGAAAGCAGGCAATGAGCAAAAAAAAAAAATAAAATAAAGTCAGATGATGAATTCTATGGATAAAAATAGAGTAGAGGGAGAAAGAAAGATAAAGAGAGAGTGCTAAAGAAAGATAAAGGGAGAGTGCTTTTTATCCCTCATATCTACCATTACAGTCCATATATTCTTTGTATATTCTTTCTTGTGGTAAATAGAAAATTATTCTAGGGTTTTTATATTTTTGAAGGAGAGTAAAACTCAATTAAATTTAAGCTTAAGTCTATGAAGTATGGAGGTTAAAATTTCAAAACTAAAAAATAGAAGTAATGTATGTATATATCTTCCAAATAAATATGAGGAGGGGTGATAATAAAATGAGGGAGAAAAAACTCAAACAAGTCAAAAGAAACCAAGAAAGGAGGAAAATCTGAGATATAGAAATAGAGTAGGACAAATAAAAGCTTAAAAATAAGATAAAAATAAAAATGTTTCAGAAATTACAATAAGTGAAAATGGACTGAGTTCTATGAGTAAATGGCATGAACTGTCAGATTGAATTACAAAAATCAATATATGCCCTTTCGGTGTTTCAAACATAAAGGCAGAAAAATATAGAGGATAAAAAGATGAAATAAACATATTAGGAAAATGTTAGCCAAATATATCTAGTATCTAGTGTATCTATGTCATACTAATTAAAATAGGCTTTCCCACAAATATATATATTTTTTACATATGTAGATATATAGTATATTTTATATAAACATGTGTGTATGTATATATATATACCCATATGTGTATAGGTACAAATATACATATAGATAGATAGATAGATAGATAGATATAGATATATAGTATATTTTATATAAACATGTGTGTATATATATATATGTGTGTATAGGTACAAATATACATATATATATATATTTATACTTATACTAGAGGCCCAGTGCATGAAATTCATGCATGGGTAGGGTCCCTAGCAGCTGCCAGCAGGGGCCTTTTTCGTTCCGTGCTGCTCCCTGGTGGTCAGCACACGTCACAGCGAGCGATTGAACTCCCAGTCAGTCGAACTACTGAGGGGACACTTTGCATATTAGCCTTTTATATAGATAGATAGAGAGAGACAAATATATATAAACCAGAGTTGAAGATCATGCCATAATGGAAAAATGTTTTAGTTCTCCTGGGTGATGTAATAATTCTAAATCTGTATTGCCCTAAATATACCCTAAAGTATGTAGAACCAAAAGGGAAAGAACTATATCAACATAAAATCAATATAAAATGTTAACTAAGTATTTTACATTTTTATACTGAATCTTTAAAACCTAGTGTAAATTTTATACTTTTGGCATATATCAATTAGACTGCTCAGAGAATGGAACACTATGCAGCAATAAAAATGAAGGAAAAGCAGTCACACACAATGCGAATGAATCTCAGAAGCAAATGCTAAAGGAGAAAAACAAGATTCACAGGAATATATGCGGTATAATATCACTTTCATAAAACTCAAGAGAAAGCAAAAGTAAACAATATGTTTAGGGATACATACACATGTGGTAACTGTTAGGGTCGTTGAAGGAGGAACACACAAGGCCAAAAGGGGTCAATAATTAGCAAAAAGGAAATGTTGGTTGTGAAGTTGTCTAAAGGCCAATTCCCAAGGGAGGGGATACCAATTCAATTATTTAATCAGACCTAACAGTAACATTATGAAGAAAAAAAAGACAAAGGAAGACAGTGGTTACCTCTGACGGAAGAGAGGAAAATGGAATCAGAAAAATTCAGAAAAGCTTTAAGGATCTATAGGTAATTTTTCATTCTTCATGGTGTTTTCATGGGTGATCAAGTTAGTATTCTGATTTATAGCACATATTTGTTATATTGTATATATTAAATTCTTCATATTAAAATGAGAAAAAATAAAGAGGTTGTTTTGGAAAACACCAGATCACTTTGCCTATGGTCATTACCCTCGACCCCTTCACAAGCTTTCAGCATTGCTCTATAGTTGTGGAGGAAGGAGAGAATGGCCAGATTTAATGCATACAAGTTGCAGTTTAAAAATAAATATGTATCAAGTGTCAAGCACTGCACTAAATACTTTCTAGTACCCAATATCTTATTTAATCACTACAAAAACAACTGGGTTGGCACTTTTACAGTCTCCATTGCACACAGGAGGAAATAAGAGAGATAACAGATGAAGTAATTGTCCAAGACCACATGGTCAAGTGGCCAAGCTAGGATTAGACCTCAAATCTGATGAATATCAGAGCTGAGCTCTAACACCCGATGTTAGGAAAGCTTGCAACTGCTAGAGTCAGGGGCAACGAGGACATCAGCCTAGACTCTGGGTCACAAATAAACACTTGCCAATGATGAAATAAGTTAACTATGTACTAATTTAGATCTTTCTCTATACTGGGTGCTGCCTTTGCTTCAAGTCTAATTTTCAGCATGCAGCTGGGTAGTTCTCCTCTTTTGCCGATGAGGAAACTAGAAGATGGCAGTGCTGGAATGCAAACTTAAAACTGAGGGTGCTTCCCAAATCTTTATAAATGCTAAAGGGATGCAGGTGAGTGGTCAATATCTTGTCAGGAGAATATGAGCTGGGCTGACACTGCAGGTGAGATATTATCTTTCCTCTTGTGATCATGAAGGCCTTTAAAATGTAAATGATAACATTTACATGGATCAGGAGTATGTGTGTAAAGCACACCCTTAGGTGGGACATGCCTGAGGCAAAACAGGATGGGCTCCTGTTACTTTATTGAGGTGGGAGAGGTAGGAAGGGAAATCAAATCAACAAGATGGCCAGGAAGGAAGGTGGGCAATGATTCTAAAGATGCTGTCCACTTAATGAAAATGAAGGCAGAGGCAAAGCATTGGGTGTTTTAGGCAGTTTTACTTTGTTAAAAGTATACTTTGAAGCCTGATGCTATATATAGTGCATTATTCATGCTCTCTGGGATCACAGAAAGGCTTTGAGATGCTCTAGGAAAAAGAAGAAGGGGTGAGGGAAAGCTGTCCAGAGGGGGTTGTGGGTTTGGGAAGAGAGAAGTGTGCATACTACATGTTAATGCAACTCTAACCAGGTGTCTGGATCAGCAAATCTCTCTGCAGATCACGTGACAAGGAATCAGACTGGCTTGCTGTGGGAGTTCAACCAGCTTTGCAAATGGTTTTTAAAAAATCATCACACAGTGAACATTCTGTTAGGTCTGCGAGGCTGAAACAGCCTGCCTTTTTTCTTCTCCTTCATTATCCTGACAGGTTTTTGTCTCCTTTAGCTCCAGGTCAGCTTTACCCACCGGTGTCCACCCCCTGCCCCACTTGGAGGGGCAGTAGCTCTGAGATGTTGGAACCAAATCTGAAAAACTTGTGATCCAACAACTGCAGGGGGAAGGTAGAGTTGAGGAAACCCCACTGGACAATCTGATCAGGATTTCTGTTAGTTCTTTGACTCATAGAGACATTTCAACAAACCTGCAGGCACAAAAGGAAGAGAACAAGAAAGAAGATCATTTACACTAGAAAATCTTCTCACCAGCCCACTCCTTCTATTATCTTAATTTGCTAGTTAAAATTAATAAAGGGAAGAGAGCGAAGGGAGGCCAGACATTATAAGCATGGTGAATCTGATCAGCTTCACCAGGGAGCTACAGCTTCACATGCCCCAGGGAATCACCCATCCACTCCCTGCAGATCACTGAGGGAAAGGATTGAACAAAGGAGGAGATGGGTGCATGCACAATGCAGTTGGGTAATGGGGGGAAGGTGTTTGTCTATCAGTCTAGCCTGGGGAACAATGGATTGGCTAGGGGGTGGACCCCATCAGATGCATGCAAAATCTTGGAAAGTTAAAAACCCCAAAAAGTTCCCTCTCTCTAGCACCTGTTTGCTCTTCTTGCTCTTGCACTTGTCCTCTAGTTCTCTCTGACTTTGTGACCAGCACACACCTATGTGCTCACCTGTTCTCTCTCCATAGCTATGCGGCTTTAAGCAGCCACATGGCCAATGGCCATGCAGTCCCCATACCCAATGGACTGCAGCTGGGAACACAAGCCAAGCTAGCCAGATGCTGGACTGGACTGTGGAGCAGAAACTATGGGCCGTGGCCTTTATTCTGGTGCTGATGAAGACAACATTGGACTTCTTCCATGGCGAGAGGACAGAGATGGGACCTTGGAGGAGAACCCCCTTAATTTTATATCATCAATAAAGCTTTCCATGAAACCCCATCCTCCCATGGGGCCTCAGGAAATCTTTTCATCATGCACCCCAAGAATTCCACTTCAATAGGTTTCTCTTATAGGGAGCTGAAGAAACCCACAGTGGTCCCAGGCAACACAATAGATAAGGCTGGAATGTCCCTTGAATGGTCACAATAGACATAATCTAAGCAAAATCAAAAGCCAATACCAGAAAAACTAAAAGGCCAGATGCAAGAGGTGACTGAGAACACAAGTCAGGCAGCCTTGCTGAGCAAGTCAAGAAGGTTCTGGAAGCAATGTTCAGACAACAAGAACTGAAGCATGGCTTCCCTCCTCAAAGGTGACCCATGCTAAAGGGTGGCTAAAGAGGGATGGAACCTCTAGGCAATGAGGTCTCACCAGACTGACAGCCTTGGCTACTTCCAGCGATGGTGGTAGTAGCTGGCTACTATTTTAGTGAAACTTCCCTCTGGGAGTTCCTGAGGCTTTTCCAGCCCGGCCATCCTTAAAAGATGGTGCTCCCAGCAACAGCAACGGCTCTCAGTGATGCCCCTACGGCAACTCGTATCTCCTTGATGGACCCTACCATCTCTTGAGTTCTTTGGACCAGAGGTTTTTTTTTAAATAATGATCATGATCATGATCATGATCATAATGATGATGATGATCATATTAATGATGGTAGTGATGATGGCAATAATGGCTTTTACTAAAGCATTTACTATGTGCCAAATACCATATACTGAGAAGCCATTATTTCATTTATTCCTCATAATAACACCACAATAAAAGTATTATTACTATAACCCTTTTAGCAAATCAGGAAAATAAAGCACAATTTGGTTAAATAACATGCTCCAGTTTATATTTTTTAAATGCCAGAGCTCATATTTGAACCCGGGTTTCTCTGATTTTGAACTGTAAGCTCTTAATCCTGTAACAAACAATGTCTCCCAAATTTGAATGGTGCACAAACTTCTTTAAAGGAAAAAATAATCTTGTGCACCTCACCTCTAGTATTTACTTAAATCACTTTTATTATCCTATCTAATAAAAGAGAAAGATGGTAATTAGTGTACAACTGCTACCCTTCCCATTGGCTAATCAGGGAGATATGCAAATTAACTGCCAGCCAAGATGGTGGCCAGCAGCCAGGCAGCTGATGCGAACAGGGAGGCTTGCTTGCTTCAGTGATGGAGGACTCCAACGTTCCCCGCCTGACTTGCCGGCCTCTCAGCTGCAACTCTAAGGAACTATGTTGCAAATATAGAAGCTAAAAAAAAACCCAGAAACCTGCTTTACTCAGCCAGGCTTCAGCCAGCCAGACCGCAACAGTGTATCAAATACAGACGGTAAACAAAGGCCAGAAACCTGCTTTCAGCAGCCGAGGCCTCAGAGCTAAAGCTGGCCCAGAATAAAAAAAGAAAAAAAAAGAAAAAAAGGAGCAGTTGGGAGCTTCAGTCACCCGTCAGCCTGAAAACGGCCCTCAGCCCCTCAGCCAGACTGGCCAGGCACCCCAGTGGGGACTCCCACCCTGATCCAGGACACCCTTCAGGGAAAACCAGCCAGCCCCCACCCATGCACCAGGCCTCTATTCTATATAGTAAAAGGGTAATATGCCTCCCAGCACCAGGATCAGCGTGACAGGGGGCAGAGCCCAAACCCCCTGATCACCCTGCGGCTCTGTGTGTGACAGGGTGCGGCACCCTAACCCCCTGATCGGCCCTGCTCTGTGTGTGATGGGGGGCGGTGCCCAACCCCCCTGATGGGCCCTGCTCTTTGAGTGACAGTGGGGAGCTTCTCAACCCCCTGATCAGCCCTGCTCTGTGTGTGACAGGATATGGAGCCCCAACCCCCCTGATGGGCCCTGCTCTGTGCATGACAGGGGGCAGCGCCCCAACCCCCTACTCTGTGTGTGTCAGGGGGCGGTGCACCAACTCCCCTATTGGCCCTACTCTGTGAGTGACAGGGGGGAGCTCCTCAATCCCCTGATCGACCCTGCTCTGTGCGTGACAGGGGGAGCTCCCCAACCCCCAATCAACCCTGCTCTGTGTGTGACAGGGTACGGAGCCCCAACCCCCCTGATGGGCCCTGCTCTGTGCATGACAGGGGGCAGTGCCCTAACCCCCTTATTGGCCCTGCTCTGTGCGTGACAGGGGGTGGTGCTGCAACTTCCCTATCGACCCTGCCTTGAGTGTGACAGGGGGCGGTGCCCCAACCCCCCAATCGGCCGTACCCTGAGCGTGACTAGGGGTGGCATTGCAACCTCCAGATCCGCCCTGCTCTGTGCATGACAGGGGGCAGCGCCCCAACTCCCCCAATCGGCCCTGCTCTGAGCCCGACCAGGGGCTGCACCTAGGGATTGGGCCTGCCCTCTGCCACCCGGGAGCAGGCCTAAGCCAGCAGGTCGTTATCTCCCGAGGAGTCCCAGACTGCAAGAGGGCACAGGCCGGGCTGAGGGACGCCCTCTCCCCCGCCCCGAGTGCACAAATTTTTGTGCACCGGGCCTCTAGTAATATTATAAAGTGCAAAAATAAAAATAAAACTAGCTATAAACTCCTCCTAAAATTATGAAACCAAAATCAAACATATATTACAAACATTTAATAACTACACTGTAAGACCAATAAAATTAGAATTAAAAACACGAATTCAATGAGTTGAAGGATGTTACTCTGCTGAAACTAGATTGTCAGTGTGGGTTTTAATAAGAGAAAAATGAATCTCAGGTTAGGTTCTGTATTTAGTAATTTTTTGAAATGCATTTTGGCTTCAGTAATTCAGATATTGCCTGTTAGCATAAGTATGTTATTAATTATTTCAAAGCTTTGCTTGCAGGTTCACAATAAATAGACCTCATATGTTTCCAGAACACTGCCAACAAACAATCTTCAAGTGTCAATTTTAATTGTCATTTGATAATTGTGTAATGCTGTCTTGTTTACTTGAAAAGAAGGTTATGATTGCAGCATTATTAAAATTTTCATTAAATAACCCTGATTGCCAGAGGCAGGTCTCATTTCATGTGTTTGGCCATGCTTGCAGTGAATGAGCAGTGACTGGCATGTTCAAAGGCGGGTTCTATGGATGTCTGTGCAATTTGGGAGTGCCTGCTGGGGAGCATATTGTTTTGAGTCTGATGTGCATATAGGCCATGGACCCTTTCGCTCTCTGATAGCTCAGATCTCCCATTATATTTCTTCCTCTGATACTTTTATTAGTGCATCACTCCCTGAAGTCATTTGATCTTCCCTTAGTAAAATTAAATTTATAAAAACAAGTGCAAATGTCCACATGGAGATTGTGTGGCAGTTCTTAGAATGATAATCTTAAAGTGATTCGAAATATGCCTGCTAATTTATCAGATTACTGTTGAAATGCAACACAAACTTAAAAATCCTTTAATGAGATATTTGGACTGTTGAAAATTTGCCCATGGGATCCAGTTCGGGAAATAGGAGCCATGGCTGCTGATTTCCCAGCATCCAGTGTGTAGGGAGTGCACAGCTCTTTCAAGGATTCTCTGCTATTAGAAAAACTTGGTCCTAGAGTCACCTCTCAGGCTCTTTCTACTGGACCCTAAATGAAGCTGCACATTCCAGTTCCTTCTTCTTTTTTTAATCCTAACCCAAGAATATTTTTCCCATTGCTTTTAGAAAGTAGAAGGGAGATGGGAGAGAGAGAAACTTTGATGTAAGAGAGACACATGGATTGGTTGCCTCCTGCATGCGCCCCTACCAGGTGGTAGATCAAGCCTGCAACCCTGCAACCCTGCCCTTGATCGGGAACTGAACCCAAGACCCTTCAGTGTGCAGGCCAATGCTCTAAACACTGAGCCAAAGGGGCCAGGGCTCCAGTTTCTATATGCCCCGCACTGATGTAAGGGAAGTAACAGCCCTGAGTCCTAGATTGACTTGTTTCGTTCTACATTATAAGAAGACAATCTTTATCACTCTTTTTGAATGGATGAGGAAATTACAGCACAAAGAATTGACTTGTCCAATATCACTGAGAGAAGGAATTACAGATCCAGAATGTGAACCCCATGATTCCTGGCTCCTGGTTCATCCTGTTCTCATTAACACACACTACATCATCTGAGTACCAGACCTACCGACCTAGTAGCAGCAGGGGCTCCTATATTATATGACTGGAGAGGAAGGAAGGAGCACGAGAACAAAGGGAAGATTCAAGCAAGAGCCATTTTGCCCATGATATTAGAACCCTCTTATTCTGTGAACAGAACTGAAACAACAACAATACAGATGATGATGCAATATTTTAGATTAACTTCTCTGGCCATGGCCATTTGTTCTATGTGCCATTGGTTTGGGAAAAAAACATTAATGACATTTTTTTAATCACAGGACTCTAAAATTCATTTGTTAATTAAAAAGATACTTATGTAATGAAATATCGATGAAGACAAACTTTAAATGTTTTGATTTTATTTTAATGGAAAAATAGCTATTTGGGAATTGCTAGATAATTTAGAAAGACTTTCTTGGTTTGGGAGAAATTGACAGTTCTCAGAGAACACTGATTTTCTCACAAATGTGAATGCAGATGGTGCAAGCTGAAGTTCACATATTTTTAGCTGGGCAAATTGGGTCCATTCATCGTAAGCCACACTGGGCCCTTAAAGATTTAGATAACTGTCCTAAAGTAGGATTAATAATTAATGCTCCTCAAATGGCATTATTTAAACTAGAATACTCCAAACTTGGGGAAATATATTGCTGACTATTTCAAATGCCTTTTCTAGAGTTCCCTTGAAACAGAGGGGTGTTTGCATTTGAGAGGGGATAAAACTCTCTCCAGACTCAGGAACTAGTGCCTGAGGGGAGAGGGGGTGGTCCCAGGAGTGACCACTACTTATGAGCCTGCATATTAAACTTGGGGCTGTCCCTCCATTATCCCACAGCATTCTGTAATGAGCCTGCCTTAGCTGTGCTTTTGAAGACCTAATGGAGGAGACAGTGTCATCCTTAATAAAGGAGCCAGCAGCATGGAGAAGTAAATCATAAGGTAACTCGGTGATGTGGCATTTGGGGGCAGCAATGATTTGGAACTGAGTTGGTGGGCAAAGTAACAAGTAACTACCGAGATTCATTTGAGGAACATGTAAGCATTTATTGGGGACCCTCTTGGAAGATAAACTTGGGAGAAAAATTGGCTTTCCTAAAACTTGGGTCATGAAACACAATTAGGATTTTGAGCCCCACAGCTGCATTTATCATTTGGATGTACCAGGCGCAATACCTGGAATTGGAGATACAAAGGCCAATAGAACATGGCCTTTGACTTTGACGTTCTAGTGGGTGGTCATCTTTGTGTGTATGTTGTATGAGGGGATGGTGGGCAAGTTGGGAAGATTGCCTTTGAACAGTAGGAGGTCAAAGTATGAGTAGCCATTTCAGGTTTGTAACCTGTTATAAGGAGAAAGCACTTGGTGCCTCAAAATGTTCCTCCTCTGTTACCAGCCATTGGCTAACCCAAATCAAAGGGCAATGACCCAGCAGAAGCCACTTAGTCACAGGCCTCTGGGAGGCAGGGGTTGCTCCCTGGGAACTGTGATTAATCCCAGTCTTTATACAGTAAATGAATGGATATAACAAAAGAGAAATTAACATGTGTTAAAACATCAGAAGTGTGCAAATGAAAAAATGAATCTCCGTGAACTGAATGCCAAAAAGGAGCAGAGAGGGAATCTCATAACCAACTTCATCTACTACTAAGGAAAAGGAAGGTTGTACTCTGAATTTCAGCTGCTGTGTTCTTTCCCATCACCGTGGCAAGGTAGCTTTAGCTTCTTCCTTGGGGCCCCTGGGCCGATGGCAGCAGCCAAGATTCCTACAGCAGAGATTGATGGAAAGCCACTCCATGCATTATGTCTCATGAAGAAAGATGACCGTTCACTCAGAGAAATCGAAAAACATGATTTCTGACTGAAGAGGCAAAACTCAAGCAAGTGTCAGATTTGGAAAAAGCCATTTCTCTTCCCACCTCTCTCTCGACATTGTTCAAGTATTGACAAGTTATTGAAAGGTTTTAAATGACTCACCACATATAACAATCAGACAGAATTGACTGCTCTTGAGGTGGCTTCTGAGACCTTGATCAGCACACTCTCGTATGTTTGAAAGAAGTGGTCTCTGTGAATGAGGGAAATTAGCTGATCCCTGGGGCTAAGACTGCTTGGTTCCCTTAACTATAGAAGTTCAACATATACACAATATAATTTTCTGACGAGTTTGGTGTGCAGCAGAATTTAAGTAATTAGTTTATGTGTGTCATGAGATGAAAAAGGTTGAAAATCAATGATTCCCAAAATAATGAACTCCTCCCAGCTGCCACCTACTGTAGGGTAGTTTCATTCCCTCGTTCTCAAACTGGAGGCTGTGGTGTTGGGCCAGCAGTGATGTGAAACTGCATAATAAAAGAGTAATTCCTTTGCCTATACCTCTTATTAAAAGTGTTTTATAAAATTTGTCAGTAAATCAAATAGCTGTATTAGAAAAATAGAAAATAAAATTTGCATGGATTTATAATATAAAATAAGACACTCCAAAGAAATGTTTTTTACTGAGGATCTCTCTGGAAAACTCTCCCCCTGCCCACCCGTCTGCCCAGTAAAGGTAGTTTGATAGAAATTGTTGAGGAACCTGGCCTTGGAGAAAGCATCACTTTTCATTTTTGGCATTAGCAATAAAAAATCACTCATGTTTTAAACAAAGGAAATCTTTCTCTCATCCTCGGAAAGACTTAGGCCTGGAAGCCACTACCTAAACTGATACTGTCAAGTTAATCCAAGAAGCATTTTTATGTTTCTTTATTTCTAGACGTACCACAAAACAACATGTCATTTGATCAATGATGCTGTCATGAATGAACATCCATGTGTCAGCACAGACAAGAGGGTCAGGGACTGAAAAGAGGAGTGGCCTGGGCTGGAAGTCCACTGTCACACTGGAAGGTGTTCCTGGATCTTTTGGCTTCAAGACATCTAGACTGGGCTCCCTCTCTCCCTTCCCCCTTTCTTCCCTCCCCACCGCCTTCCCCACTCCTCACCTGTTCTTTTGGAGCCTCAGACCCGCAATATGTGATATTTTTCAGATTATTGCAATGCCTTTGGTTAGATTCCCTGCTAAAAGAAACTCCAATGTTTCCTAGTATGGGCCAATTTATAAATTTGAGGTAAAAGTGTTAAAAGATCTTCAAGAATAAGTTCTTTACTTCTTATACGTGAGGACAGTCCAAATCCACTAACTTTGGCAGTAAGCAAGAGGTTTCCACGTAACAATGTCACTCTGACATGGGAAATCAGAACTGCCTTGGCTCCTTATGGGATAAGTTCAGGTTGGGGGACTGAGTTGCCCAAATGCACACCCCAAATCACATACAGTGGCAGGCAAACTGCAGCTCGCGAGCCACATGCGGCTCTTTGGCCCCCTGAGTGTGGCTCTTCCACAAAATACCAAATTCTGAGCATGAGCCACGAAGTTTCAATCACACTGCACGTGCGCGCCCGCACATAGTATTTTGTGGAAGAGCCACACTCAAGGGGCCAAAGAGCCGCATGTGGCTCTCGAGCCGCAGTTTGCCGACCACTGACATAGGAGATAGCCTTTGCTGCAGTGGAAGACGTTCACTTCCATTTGGCTTCTTCCTGCCCTGAAGATGTTCTTGTCTTATTTCCATGTTAAAGCTATCCCTTGATCCCACACTGGCAGGGTGATCATAAGACTCTGCTGCCCGGGATAGTGCCGGCATAATTACTAACAGGGTCTCCTTTTCCTCATAAGTACCCTAATTTACATGATACATTACATGTTCTCTTTTAAAACTTACTGTAAAAACTAACGTTAAAACTAAACTATTTCCAGCTAAGTCAGAGCCACAAAAATAAAAGACAAAAATCACATGGATGCAGGTGATTTGGCCACAGTAAGGCTGGAGTGACTCGGCAAGACCATTCAGCGGAAACAAATAAGGGACCACCACCTCCAGGGTCACAAAGACAACAGCGGGAGGGGCTCTCTCCTCTGCCAGCCAGTCTCCCAGCCTCAGCCAGCCACTTCCCGTCGGTCCCCTCTCCTGGCTGCCCAGCGTCCCACGGCGGTGCTGCACCTACACAGAGGGGTGCTGGCTTTGGAGCCCTGGCATTTGTATTTTAATTCTGGGCTAAACAGTTACCAGCTATGTGACCTGAGCTGATTCACTCTACCTCTCTAAGCCTCAGGTTTTCCATCCACAAAATGAGGATAATCAGAGTTGCCTTGCAGCATTGGTATAAGGATCAGAGATTAGGTAAGTAAAGCATTTAAGCTGGGCTCTAGTGCAAAGTTAGCACAAGATAAATGGAAGCTGTTTTCTTAGCCTAAATCTGAATTCGGGACAATTTAGTAGATGACTCTCCATATCTTGTACATGGGCCCCTATTTGTATAGCCTCCCTCCCACGGGTCCTGGGTGCCAGCAAATCCCTTGAGGACAGTCTTCATTTTATACCTCAGTTTGCCCACAGCACCCAGTGTTTCAGAGTGCAAGGCACAAAGCCGTCCTTCAGCTCATTGCTGAGCGGTTAATCAAATGCCTCCCAAGCATGGTGCATACTCCGGGCTGGTCCTGCCGGCTCTTCCCCTGGCCCTACAAGGCATCAAGGCACCAGGGTTGCCTCAGCATCCTCAGAGAAGGGGACGTCTTGTGAGGCAAAGGCATGAGGCCCTATGTGGAGTCAAAATAAATTATTCTTTGAAAGCTGTGAAATTTCACTACATCTCTTTTCTTTAACTATGTTCATAAATAATGGAATGTTGGCATTACTTTTCCTCATTCCGAAGAATAAAAACAGAAAATAGACCTTGGGTTTTCAGTTTCCAGTGCTGTGTTGCTGGCAACTGAAATTCATGCTTTCATAAACAGATACCCCACCCCAAGGTGCTATTTGATTTGAATATGTGTATATACTGCATATGTATACATATTTAACATTTATATACATATATTTAAACTACATATGTATACTATTGAGAGGTCTAGTGGGTACAAGAACCAGATAAGCCAGAAAAATGCCAAATCTACTTTAATTTTACTGCTATGGAGGCTTGGCTTATAAGCCAATGTTTCCTCAAGCACTATGGCATATACAGCTTGTAATTAACTATAATGCAATATATTAATTCTCATTTATATTCCTATGAAGTAAAGAACGTCATATGCTGTAGTTATGTTGTCATAACAAAATGTTTAAGCTCCTCAAGGTAAGGGGCAGATTCCTAGACTTTGGTACTCACCAACTCCTGGTGCTAAACTTTTTGGCTGGTATCAGGTGTTGGTTTAGATTAATACTGGCTTTACTACAAGCATTCCTGAGAACATTCATTTGCCTTGAATTTCTATGAAACTTCCCATGATCAAACCACCACCCCACTTCCCCCAGCCCCTCCAACTCCCAGACCTGCTCCCTCTCAATCTCCGCTTAGTCTGAAACCTGGAAATGTTGGGCAACCAAACAGAGACCCAATGACTCAGATGTGATTTGGATTATCTCTATTTTGTTTTTAAAGAGCTTGAGACTTTCTGTGTCTCTTTCTGAGAAATTACACTAGCACAAGAATTTCAAAACCCACTTTGTTTGCTCAAAAGCATCACCCAATTGCCCATCAAGCTTACAAAAATGCCTTCTTTCACCTAACAGTCTTCAGAGTAACATTTTTGTTGATATAAATTTGGCTGTGGACTTCATAAAGTGGTCAAGGACAAGGCAGGGAGGGTACATCATGTCTCTGCCCACACAGGTCAGCCTTGAACTCCTCATGTCCTGAGTGGGAGAAAGGGTCTAAGAGGAGAGACAGGGTCAGTGAATGGACCCGTTTCCAATGGTTTACGATACCTGGCTCAGGCATGGCCAGTGGCAGGCAGTTTTGAACAATCATGTGACCAAAGTTGTCCACATATCAGTTCCATAAACAAACTGGAAAACTGTCATTAAAAAGAGCCACTCTTTCAGGATGAGTAGTTTACTTTTTCCTTTCACAAGAGCAACAAGAAGAATATCACGTTCGTACCAGTCTCTCATGCGCTTTTACATGTGCATCTCATTCTGTCTTCACGAGAGCCTTGTACGCTAACTGTGTGAATTCACATTTTAAAGAAGAGGAAACTGACTTCCAGGTGATTAAAAATCTCCTGAGATGCCACAGTACTGACAAAGCTATGACCAGAGCCCGGGTCTCCCAACTCCAGCATACCACTCCTTCCGCTGCTGGCCTGCAGAATAGGTAATGCAGACCATCAGCTGGGTGGTGCTTGAAGGATGCTCCTCTGGGCCACATCCCCATCACTCTGAATACTGTCACGTGTTCTCAGCCTCCACTGCTAGTGCCCAATAAACTTACCCTCATCGGGTCAAGCACTCATCACTGGCATCCATCCTGAGTGCTAGTGCAGGGTCACTGGTGGAGGTGTTTAGTTCGTACACACCCCAACCCAAGAGGGTTCATTAACATTACGGCCAAAACGACTGTCCTGTCTCAATATGCAAAAAGTGTGCTATGGCCCATCAGGCCACATATGACTGGTTGTGGAGCTGGTGTGCTAGGCTCATAGGTAATGCCCCATCTAAGTTCTCCCTACTAATTATATGATAGAACAACAAAATATCAATAAATAAAGCCTAACATAAAAAATAAGCATAACAGGAACTATAATTGGGTAATATTATAATACTAAATATAGTTCCTGTTATGCTTATTTTTTTATGTTGGGCTTTATTTAGGCTTTTTTTATGAGTGCTTGACCCGGTGAGGATAAGTTTATTGGGCACTGGCAGTGGAGGCTGAGAGCACATGACAGTATTCAGTATGGGGACGTGGTCCAGAGGAGCATCCTTCAAGGTACTACACAGCTGATGGTCTGCATTCCCTACTCCACAGGCCAGCAAAGGAAGGAGTGATATGCTGGAGTTGAGAGGATTCCAGAATGCTGCTTGAAATGAAAAATGATCATATTTTACTAAAAAATTCAGAAGCTAGATTTTTATGTGCTTGTCATATCATAAGGAATTTTTATTCCTGCCATAAGTCTTATAGTATACTACATTAAGGTCTATAATATTTTAGCAAGGGTACATTAGATTCACATGAACAGCTGAAATTACAGCATGATAATGTATAAAAAGAGAAAAAGAATTTGTTTAAAAAAATAAATATAAGGATACAAAATATCTATTTATGAATGGAGAATATATATCTTTGGCCATTTTATAACATCACTAGAGGCCTGATGCACACAATTTGTGCAAGGGGCTTGGCTCTCACAGCCATGGTGGCTTGCCTTGGCCCTCACATGCCTGGCTACATCCAGAAGGTTGTTCGCCTGTCTGATCTAATTAGCATATTATGCTTTTATTATTATAGATAGTTTTAAAAAGACCAGCTTACATTATTTTTCCTCCTGGGGTAGCAAGATGCTCAGTTAATAATGGAACACACTACTAAAGGCTAAAATGAATCTTTAACATTATCAGTGTCAGCATCTCTATTAGTTGGCCTAACTTGTACTTTGGAAAACAACAAGAAAAACAGGATAAAAATACCTAGCAATGACGACGATGTCCTCTCTGAATGCTTATGCACCTGCAGTAAATGTTGGAAAAGTGGCTGCAATTATTTAGACCGATATGAGTGCACCACTTAGCCATTGCATTCCTCTTAGCTGTTGTGTTCCTCTCAAGAGGCAGTGTCTGTGTCCCCAGCCATTGAGTCTGATCAGACTTGTGACTTGGTGTGACCAACAGATTCCAATAGAAGTTATAGTGTGCCAGTTCTGAGCCTCTTAGAAGGCCACCATGTGAACAGCACCAAACTAGCCTTCTGGGGGATGAGTGATTATGTGGCGCAGATCTAACCCATCCCAGCTGAAGCCATCTCGGACCAGCACATCCCAACTGACCAAATAGCTGACCACAGACACATGAGTGACCTGGCCAAATCCAGCACTACTCAACTGAACCCAGACCTAACTGCTAACCCTGCGAATCATGAATAAAACAACTGGTTGTTTTAAGACTAAAATTTTGGGTTGGTTGTAAAGTGTCAAAACCTAACTGACTCAACATATGAGAGGAACAATCATCTTCTAGTCTATAAACTTAGTGTCCTTTTGTCAAAAGAGTCTCTAATAAAATGTTTCTACCTCACTTCATTTTACAGTCCTGCTTGTAGGATTTTATTCTTTACTAGAGGCCCAATGCACAAAATTCATGCAAGAGTAGGCCTTCCTTCCCCCTGCTGCCAGCACTGGCTTCCCTCTGGCACCCAGGACTCGGGCTTCCCTGCAGCCCTGGCTTTGTCTGGAAGGACTTCTGGCCTAATTAGCATATTGCACTTTTATTATCAAAGATAAAAAAAGATAGATAAAAAAAGCTTTCCTATCATTAGGAAAGCTTTCTGCCCAGCCAGCAAACACAGGGTATTCTCCCACTGATCCCAAAAGCCCTATTTTTACATGACTGCCCTGAAAGGAAAACTGGCTTGGAAATTAATTTTTCACATTTATTTGTAAGCCATTTCAAATTTCTGACCTGTGACAAATCTTCCATAATGAAGAGCTGTACACAGTTGTGTGAGACCATCAGAGTCCCTGGAATAAAAGTTGCACTTCACCCTCCAGTGGTGCAAGTACATGCTCCTACCTCATCTTGAGGTCTGAGAAACAAACTTTAATTTATGAAATCAGGAAGCTAAAAGGAACCTTGAACTCCTAAATTATACGTTCCCAAGAGAATTCCTAAGATAACAATCATACTCACCATCACCTGATGTTTGCATAATTCTTTTTTTTAATCTCTAGGAAATCTACAGGGAAGTCTGAGCAAATGGCCTCATAAGAAAGCTCTTCATGAAACAGAATAAATGAAAAACAGATAAGGGAAGCTAGTAACAGGATCAAAAGTATGATGGTCAGGTGGAAGATACACAGGGGATAAAACAGATCTGTAGCCACACAATTTTTCAGGACTGAACACTCAGTAATAAGATGTCTAATTCAGGTTTGTCACCACGAATCTCTTGGAAGGAGTTAGTCTCATTTTCCACATCTGATTCCTTTTTATATTAGAGAAAGTTTTCTCCCTTCTTTATCCAATCCCAGTGCCGAACAGTTGCCACAATTGCTCTGCCCAGTTCTCTGATTACAGTGGGAGTAGCCATTTTTCTGCCCTGCAGGAGAAGTGTGCAACTCTAGATAACTGCTTCTGAGAGCACCCATATATGTTTACAGCCCACGCAGTGTCTGTCTGGCCAAACTCTCACAAAGCTCCTAGAACTCAGTGGTGGGAAACAACCCACAATGACATTTTAGGCTTCAACCCTTGAGCTAAAGCAGCCCATGTTGGATATTGTTCTAAAGTGAAGCTCCAGATAAACTGGAGAACTAGCAAAGCTCTGTCAGATAAGAAATGGTGGAAGAAATTAGACATTACCTAGACCAGTGGTCGGCAAACTGCAGCTCGCGAGCCACATGCGGCTCTTTGGCCCCTTGAGTGTGGCTCTTCCACAAAATACCACATGTGGGCACGCAAGTACAGTGCGATTGAAACTTCGTGGCTCATGCACAGAAGTCGTTTTTCAGCCTGGGCGAGTCTATTTTAAAGAAGTGGCGTTAGAAGAAGTGGGGGGTGTTGGTCGGTCAGGCGACAGGAGACGCGGTACAGGTGGGGCACGGGATACACAGCGTGCATGGGAGAGTTGGAAGGGATCTACCTCAGCGAAAATACCTCAATCAGATTGAGGAAGTTTTTAGCAAAGGCCAGCTTAGGAGTACCCTAATTAAGTTAATAACAAGGTACCTACCTATATAGTTTAAGTTTAAAAAATTTGGCTCTCAAAAGAAATTTCACTCATTGTACTGTTGATATTTGGCTCTGTTGACTAATGAGTTTGCCGACCACTGAGTCCTAGACAAATGAGATGATGATTCGAGAGGCACAAATGAGCCGGTGGTAGGTCCAGCTCTTACCAGCTCCCAAGTGCAGACTGGTAAATGTGCAGGAATTTGACAAGCTGGTTGACATCACATTGGTAGTTTGATATACACTATGACAGGAGAATTTACACCATGGAAATGAACAAATGCTACAAATAAGAACTTTTTCTGAAAAGCTGATTACCAAACATTTATCAGCATATTATAGAAAATAGCTATCCTAATTATTTTAAGGATTATCTTTAGAGAGATTATATTGGGTCATCAGCAATGCTTTGCAAAGCTTTCCAACAGTGTCCACAAAGGCAACTTTATCCTAAAATTTACTTGCTGTTTCCCCCTTATTGATAATTTAATTGATTCATGACATGTCATTATTCCTGGGTAAATTAGGGGAGATATTTACATATGTAGCAGTTTCTCATAACTCAATTTTATGCAACTAATTACCTAAGTATAATGCTAACATTTATTTTAGCAAGTGACAGATTGTAGGCGGATCTTAGAGAATATTCTGCCTTTCAATCTTCATAGATTCTGGAGTTGAAAGTAGCAGACCACTTTACTGAGTGTTGCCAAACGTTCCTCAGATCCCTCACCATCAAGGAGATTGTGAATGCCAACAAAAGAGCCAGGATTGTCACCCACAGGGAACATTTAAAACTAAGTTAAGAGCACAGATTAAGTAAATTCATTGGTGTCAACTTCCAGAAGGCAGTGTGTAAAGTGTGTAAAGAAGTCAGAAAGAATGTGCAATAGGCGTGGACTGCCAGCATTTACCAAATCTCCACTAAAAACAGCCCATTCCTTAGGTCCCTTAGATTGGTCAATTACCTCTGGGATAACCCTCGCAGACGTGCCTCCCACCTCCTGAGATCGGATTGTCCTGGGGCACACTAGCAGCTTGTCTTCTGAGCAACACCATCTCGGGTCATTAATTACAGCAGGAAAGAGGACCGGTGACTACCACAGAAGTTCTGCTGTTATATCAAGTGGGCTGGAGGAAGACATTGGCGCCAAGACCGGAACAAGTCCCCGCGGTTCATTCTTAGTGGCACATTGTAGGTTGTGTCTCTTTTTGGAGAAAGTCATCATGTCACTCTGTTGAGAAAAGAATGGTGACCAGCAGGGACACTTCTACAGTGAAATAATGTAGTCTATACCAGACACTTGCTATCTTCCTTGGACTAGGGTGTAACAAACCCAATTAAGAAGAATGAGGGAATAGCTTATTTTGCTCCCAAAATACTGGGGCACCCAGGACTTTTGCTATTCTCCTGGAGTGACAAAAAAAAAAAAGCATCCCTTGGGTCATGTGACCCTGGAGGCAGCTCTCATAAGGGCGCCGAGTGGAGCCTCTGAAATCTGTAGAGATTTTTCTCTGCAAATGCAGGAGGAAAGCAAGTGGATGGATAAATAAGCATGGCCTTGCTCCTGGTCTCCTTGCTGGCCTTCCTGAGCTTGGGCTCAGGATGTCATCATCGGATCTGTCGCTGCTCTAACAGGGTTTTCCTCTGCCAGGACAGCGAGGTGACAGAGATTCCCCCCGACCTCCCCAGGAATGCGGTTGAACTGTGAGTATCAGAGGCTGCGGGAACTGCCCCGGCAGGCATTTGTGTGTTGGGTGCTGGTATTATTTTCACATTCGGCTGATAACTGCTGAGCTGAAATATTTCTGAATGCTTGAATAAAACAAACTCCCCCATCTTAACACTCGCGCCCTGTGTCTCTCCAAGGATTTTGGTGAGTGTTGGTCACGGTGTTTGTCGGGGACGAGTCATGCGGAAACCTGAATGTCTTTTCAACATATCTGCTCTTGGGTTCCATACTCTCTTTGGTGGAAAAGAAAAACTAAGAAAAAGTAGAAACTTAGAAGACCTAGGAATTAGAGGCAGGAAGACAGCTTTGATTTAAGTGGTATAGACTGTGAGTCTCCTGAGAACACTGAATTCAAGAATACAAGGGCCCTTGTTGCTTTGGAGGCAGGAGCAAATAATTCCCAAACTGAGATTCTGCTTCCTGGGGAGAAAGAGGGATGGAGGAGACAGGGGAAGGGGTGTGAAGGAAGGGAGAGAGAAGAGAAAAAGGAGCTGGAGAGGGAAAGGGAGACAGGATAATCTTTTATACAGGTGAAAATATATGATTCACAACTTTATATTTTTACTGAACTGTTTCGAGAGAAAGTAGACAGACAAGGTTGAACAAGAACTTCAATATAATGTAACTCTATCTCTTTATTTTGCAAATGAGATATCTGGGGTCTGAAGAGTCAAGAGAATTGCCCAAACTCTCACAATGAGTTGAGGCAGAGCCAAAACTAGAAATCAGGCCTTTTGACTCACATTCTACTGCTGTTTTCTCCCCCCGAAATCCCATGTCTGTCTACATTAGAGAAAGATTATTGCTTCCCCTGAGAACTGGTAACTTGTGGCTCAGAGATTATAGATATCCTTGGTGTTTTTAGTACACGGATTTTAAACAGAAGCCACTATTCTGGAAGCCTGTTTTAAACCTGGTCCCCCCTTGAAGCTATGGATGACTCTTGCTTTATTGCAGAAGGTAGTCATCTCTTCAGTTCACTCAAACACATTGGTGTTGTATTTCTGAGTTTCACTCAGGGACAAATGGTCACAGACTTGGTTGGTCCTGCTGCTACTTTTTCCCTTGATAACCCAAGTCCTCAGTTCCTATCCAGAGAAAGCTGCAGTGCATGGAAAATAACTGGTCTGCTCTGTGTTTTGGCTACACTGCTTCAGATGAGACAGTTAGTCCTGATTATGGAAAAGTCAGTCTGGTTTACTAGGTAATAATAAGCACAGGATATGGCCCATGTACCTGAGCTCCTGTAAGAAGTCACTTGCTTCTATGACTTTGAACAATTACTTAACCCCCTTTGAGCCTCGGTTTGTCATTTCTAAAGTAGTTTTAATCCAACCTGCTTGGTTGGATTGTTGTGGACACTAAAAATTATACCCACACACACACCCAAATACACAACCATTTCCATGTCTCCTGTCTCCTCTCCACTTCTTCCTATGTTTTTCCTGTGGGTCAGATAGTGACAACCGGTTAATAAAGCAAAGAGCCCCTAATGAGGTTTAATTTGGGGTGACGCTCCTCTATCCAAAACTCCCTTCTTTACTAGACTATCTGCTTTCTGATATCTTTTTACAAGAAGAGAATAATTAAAAATAGGGATAAAAAAAGAGAAAACAAAAAAAAGGGCAAAAGGAAAAAATAAAACAAAACAAAGAGAATTTTTTTAAAAAATTCTGCATCAAAAACAGAAAGGAAAGGAGGCAGGGTGGAAGGAAAAGGAAAGAATAAAATTCACCCCCAAACCCCAAACCTCAGGGAGTGTGTGTGTATGAGTCAGTGTGAGAGGAGCAGGGAAAGGACTTTTTTAAAAAGCCATGCTAAGATATAAATGAGTAACTACATGTCTCTGCCCAAGAGCTTGCAACTGAGGAAAGAGATTGTAAAAGAGGATGTGTCCAACAGAACAGCAAAAACAAATGTCACACTCTTGACAAAAGCTAACCCATGGTCAACCCCTTACTTAGGGGTACGTAACAGTGCCCAAAGGTGCTAAAACTATGAAGGGGAAGAGAATGCTTGCCTGTTATTGGCATTTTCCCCACCTGAGGGATGAGTATGGTTGTTTGAATGCTTTGAGGACTAAAATAGTCCTCCCAGATATCTAATCTTGAGAGGATTCTTTCCTCTGCACACTCATTAGTAGGGCATGAGTTGAACCATTCTGGAGTTCAGATTGGCAATCTTCTCAGCAAGATGTATTGAGGAAAGGAAGATAAATGTTACTTTGGCAGTTAAACAAAAAGAAAGAAAGAAAATTATTTGGGGATATTTTTCAGGTCAGTTTGTTAATCTGATAAAGAGCAGATCAATTGCCAAGTGAACTAGAACTCAGACATTGTGGTAGGATGGAAGAGCAATTATTTTTGCTTCCTTAAAAGGACTGGACCAGGGTTATCTGGAACACTGGTAGAAGGAAGATGAAGTGGCTTGTTCAACTAAGTCTTTTTAATTCACCTGCAGTCTTCCAAGTTTGGGTATTGACTTTAATGATGATCACATCAGGTGGAGGTTGATGGGCTTCCAGGATGGCAATTGCTTAATCCATCAACATGTCAAAGCGTCATTGTCAGTCAGGTTCCCCGGGGGAAACCCCTCCTAATTTTACCTTGTACATTTTCATCCTATCAGATTCTATTCACCTTGCAGTGGTCTCATTTTATATACCTGCCAGGTATTACTAAAGATTTCTAATACCCTACAATCTACACATGCTGATATCAACAGCAAAAGCACACAAAAGTATCATCAACAGGCAGGTGGATTCATTTACTGAAGGGCCCCTATTATTTGCTTCATGCTTTACACATACTACTTCATTAAAACTTCATAATAGAACTGCAAATTTTGTATTATTGCTCCATTATTCAAATGAGGCAAACTAAAGAACAGAAAAGTTCATTCAGTAACTTGAGCACAATCACCCTTGCAGCTCCCAGATGGCAGAGCTGGGATCCAAACTTAGCCTATTTATATCTCCTCTGTGTGTGTGTACAGTGAAAATCTTCTGACTCCTTTCACTCCCTCTTCTTAAAAAAAAAAAAAAAAGTGTCCATCCTGGCTGGTGTGGCTCAGTAATTGAGCGTCAACCCATGATCCAAGAGGTCATGGTTCAATTCCTGGTTGGGACACATGCCCAGGTTTCAAGCTTAATCCCCAGTAGGAGGTGTGTAGGATGCAGCTGATCAATGATTCTCTCTCATCATTCATGTTTCTCTCTCTTCCTTCCTCTTCCTCTCTCTAAAATATATATACACAAGGGGCTCAGCCCTCGCAGCCCTACCCACTGGTCATTCTGGAAGGTGGTTCCGCTGTCGGGTCTAATTAGCATATTAGCTCTTTATTATATATACTAGAGGCCCAGTGCACAAAAATTTGTGCGCTCAGGGGGGGTCCCTCAGCTCGGCCTGTGCCCTCTCACAGTCTGGGACCCCTCGGGGGATGACTACCTGCTGGCTTAGGCCCACTCCCCGGGAGATTGGGCCTAAGCTGGCAGTCAGACATCCCTCTGGCAGCCCGGGAGCCCTTGGGAGATGCCTACTTGCCAGTGGGGAGCAGGTCTAAGCTGCAGTCGGACATCCTTAGCGCTGCTGAGGAGGCGGGAGAGGTTCCCACCACCACCGCTGTACTGGCAGCCATCAGCATGGCTTGTGGCTGAGCAGAGCTCCCCCTGTGGGAGTGCACTGACCACCAGGGGGCAGCTCCTGCATTGAGCCTCTGCCCCATGGTGGTCAGTGTGTGTCATAGTGACCAGTCATTCCCAGTGGTTCTGCTGTTAGGGTCAATTTGCATATTACCGTTTTATTATATAGGCGATATATATATATATATATATATATATATATATATATATATATATATATATATATATACAATGTCCTTTTGAATTTTGACCAGAGGTCAACAATTTTTTTTCCCCATAAAGAGTCAGAGCATCAGATAAATATTTTAGGTTTTACAGGCCAGTCAGTCTCTGGTGCAACTACTCAGCTCTGCCATAGTTGTAGGCAAGCTGCCTTAGACAAAATGTAAATGAATTAGCATGACTGTGCTGCAACAAAACCTTATTTATAGACACTGAAATTTGAATTTCATATCATTCTCACAAGTCACAAAGTATTATTTTTTTATTTTTTTCAATCATGTGAAAAGGTGAAAAACATCCTTAGCTGATGGGCCTTAGAAAAGCAGGGGGCAGGCTATATTTGGCCCCCAGGCTGATTTAGACTATAGATGAGAGTGGTTAAATATGACTGGCTTAAGTAGGGTTTTAGCAGCCTGAGAGAACATGGCACCACAAAGAAAGTACTAAACTAGGTGAGCTGGGTTAGGAATAGAGGGAGTTCTAAGGTAATATTCACAGGTGGGCCTTTAATTGGTTCTGACAAGTCAGAGATGATAGAGTGTAGCATCTAGATTGTATTTTGCTCTATCAAGTGGGCTCTTGGCTGTACAATGGAAATTGTGTCTTCCAGAGTTGCTATGGGGATTAAGTGAAACCAGGTAAATAAAACGCCTAGCACAATGTCTCTCAGGTGGTGGTGGTGGTGGTGGTGGCGATGGTGGTAGTGATGGTGGTGGTGGTGGTTGCTGTTGTCATCTGTAAAATACTAGGAAAAAAACACCACAGAGAGCATTCACGGTGATCAAATGAGTCAATAGATACGGAAATGCTTTGGAAAATTTATGTAAAGATCTTCATAACTCCGAGATAGTTTATAGTCTCCCACTTACTTAAAAATAACCTTCTCCTTCTCTGAGTGGCTGAAACACTTACTTTGTGTGCATTTTCTTTCTAACAAAATGTTTTCCTTCAGGCTTTCAATAGCTTTCAAGATCTCAGGGAGCGGGTTTCATTCTGACCATAGTCAACGGAATTTTGATGTCTGACTTATTCTAGGAATTTCACCTGGAAGCAGTCAATGAACCTAGAAAGGACCCTTTGATCTTGCTTTGTTCTTCCTAGAGGTAGAATTCCTAAGGAGAATGTGAAAACCTATTCAAAATCTGAAATTTTAACTCTAAGTGACACTGTGGATACAGCTAACTTTTTATTTATCAGGGTTCAATGACCACAATACTAAGAGGAGAAAAGGGTCCACTGATGGTCTTTCTTAGCATAGGGAGACCTGTACTGAGATTATATTGTAAACTGCCTGTATCGACAACTCTCTTCACAGAAAATTCCTCTATCTCACCACAATCTCAACTGACCAACACTTCTAATTATCTTAATTATATTTTCCAATTCTATTTTCTTCCTCTGCCCTATTCTTTATCTTGTTGTCTTTGTTTAGATCATTTTTTTTTAATATATTTTATTGATTTTTTACAGAGAGGAAGGGAGAGAGATAGAGAGCCAGAAACATCGATGAGAGAGAAACATCGACCAGCCGCCTTCTGCACATCCCCCACTGGGGATATGCCCGCAACCCAGGTACGTGCCCTTGACCGGAATCGAACCCGGGACCCCTCAGTCCGCAGGCCGACGCTCTATCCACTGAGCCAAACCGGTCTCGGCTAGATCATTCTTAATATCCTGTTACCATAGAGTATTATTTAGTGAGGAGCATTACAGTGTGCCTAGTTTAGCCTGGCTGGTGTGGCTCAGTGGTTGAGCATACATCTACAAACCAGGAGGTCACAGTTCGAATCCTGGTCAGGGAACATGCCCGGGTTGTGAGCTTGATCCCCAGTAGGGAGTACACAGGAGGCAGATGATCAATGATTCTCTCTCATCATTCAAGTTTCTATCTCCCTCTCCCTTTCTCTGAAATCAATAAAAAAAACCATATAGTTTTAAAAGTGTGCCTAGTTTCATCTTTCCTTTGTAGGTCCTTAGTTCTACAGGATGTATTAGTGTTCTGTGCCTACTAGGGAAGCCTTTGCTATGCCAATAAGTTCTGTGATCTCCAAGAGGGAAAAAGAGTTTTTGATGTTTGCAAAAGAGTTTTTGATGCTTGTTTAATTGTGGAATCCTTTTCTCTAAGAGCATCTTTATCTAAGAATGAATATTCTGCAGAACATACTTTGGGAAAGGCTGATCCACTTGGATCTATTCAACCCCAGCCACTGGAACAAACTCCTTGGAAACTCTGAATTATAGCCCATGCCTCCTAACTCCTAAGTCAGTGCTCAGTAACAGCTAGTGATGGACTCTTGGCTAGGTTTCCATTGTTTTGTGCCCGAGCAGTAGCTGGGTAAGGATGTACTGTGCTCTCCTGACGGAGCTAGCTCTGAAATAAAGATGATGGCCATGATGGAACTAGGTGTTACTTGTTCTGAGTTGATGATAAGGACAATAAAACAATGGATTACAAACCTGCTAAAACTACCCTGACAATCTCATTTGTTGAATAGTGATGGTTTAACTCTCATCATGCAAGTTTCACTTTCCTGATTGCCCATATTGAATCACTTTTACAAACTCCCTTCATACTACTAGGAGTGATTCATTGCCATCATCTTTTCTAGGATCCTGGACTTCTAAAGCCTTGATTGTATGATAATTTCCTGTTTTATCTCCTTCCTACCAATCTCTCTCTTCTCCAAACCCATCTGCACACTGTCATCCGTCTCTCTCCACAAAACACCACTGCTGCCATGTTATGATTCCCAAGTACAAAATCCTGCAATGGCTCACCTTTTTTACTTTACCTCTCACCATTCTCATAGGAGCCAACTACTCTGCAAGACTGATACATACTTGCTCTCAAGCCCACTTGTGCATTTCTCCTCCCTATGTCTATGAATGCCTGCTACTTACACTACCCTCAATTTCTTCTTTGCCTCTTGAAATACAACCTACTTATCATAGTCTTACTCAAAGGTTGCCTCTTTCATGAAGTCTTCCCTGACGACTTCCATCTTTATTTAATCTGTGCTGTTATCGCACAATCTTGCTTTGCACATAACTTTTCATGTGCATCTTGTTTTCTCAACAGCAGTGAACATTTGCTTTGTACTCCTTATGGTGCCTGGTTCAATGCAGTGTGTTATTCTGGCCCTCAATTATCAGTAGAACAAATGATACAATAAATAAGGGGAAATTACATCTGTTTATTTGCTCTGCTCCTCAGTACTGACGAAAAGAATCTTATAAGAGACTAGAGGTCTGGTGCACGAATTCATGCACCAGTGGGGTCCCTCAGCCTGGTCTGCACCCTCTCACAATCCAGGACCCCTCGGGGGATGTCAGACTGCTGGTTTCAGCCTGATTCCCACAGGCCAGGCTGAGGGACCCCACCAGTGCATAAACCCATGCACTGGGCCTTTAGTATGCATATAAGATCTTTAGTTAATCTCTTCTCACCCTCCCACCTCCTCCCTTCCCTCTAATATTCATCAGTCTGTTCCATGTTTCCATGCCTGTGCATTGAGGGTCAGTCCCCTGGTGGTCAGTGTGCATCAAAGCTACTGGTCAAACGGTCAAATGGTCGCTTAGGTTTTTATATATATAGAAGATGATTATTGTTCTCCCTGTGGTGAACTACTATAGGATTTGATAGTTTCCTTGCTTTTTCATGTGTTTGTTTTAAGAAAGTGACTGTATGTTATTTGATGATCCATTAATTTATTTAGAAAGAGAGATACATAGACTTGAAACAAGGTTCCTAATTTAAAAAGTTGAATATTCTATATTCTAGGCATATCACTCAGTTCTCTTGACTTAAGTAATAGTACCTGCCCCTCCATACCTACAAAGAATATTAAAAGGATGGATAAAATTGCCAAAACAAAGTTACCTTAAACCAGGCAGAAATGTTCAAAGAAATATAATTTTTTCAATTAAGGTCAGATTCCAAACCCTGAATGTTAGGTTTCCGGTGCTCCCCAGATGCGCTTTGAATATTGTAATTCTGTTGGGATATCAAAAACAAACACCCTATTGTGCAGGCTGCCCTGGGTGCCCATATCTGAGGACTCCCACTGCCTTGTTTAGATATGTCTCAGAAAGAAACAAACAGCACCATTGTCATACTAATGCTTGAAATAAGCCTTTCTCTCAAAACAAAATCCTGCATCTACTTTTGTGAGAAATTGTATGTCTATGTCCAACATTTGGAAGTTAACTTGGCTGGGGGTACGGGAGGCTCATATTCACTGCAGAGGAATCAGAAAACTGACTCAAGTAATAGCTATAGGATGCAGTACCTTGAAAGGAAAAGGTAGAAATTATATTTCAGGGACAGAATGCTTTAAAAGAGGAGATGAACTTTTACCCTGAAAATTGGCTAAGAGCTATAATTTACAGAGTCATTATCAGAAATTGAAGAGTAGGGATTTGATAGCTCAGAAGTGCACTTGCTTGGTGATGATAAAATCCCCTGGTTTACCTAAAGGAGAGTGCTGTCCTTCCTCACCCAAGTCCTCTACCAAAGAACCCTGAGCTTCAACAGCAGGACATCTTGGCCACAAGTGGGAAATTTATTTAACTTTTTAAAAATATATCGCGGTGACATTGGTTAATAAAATTATGTAGGTTTCAGGGGTACAATTCTATAATACATCATCTGGATACTGTATTGTGTGTTCACCACCCAAAGTCAAGTGTCCTTTCATCTCCATCTATTCCCCTTTTACCCTCATCTACCTGCCCTCATGTCCCTTTCCCTCTGGTAATCACCATACTGCTATATGTGTCTATGAGATCTGTTTTGTTTTTTGCTTAATCCCTTCACTTTTTTCAACCACCCTCCAATCTCCCTCCCCTCTGACAGCTGTCAGTCTGTTCTCTGAATCTGTGAATCTGTTTCTATTTTGTTTGTTAGTTTATTTTGTTCATTAGTTTCCACATATGAATGGTATCATATGGTACTTTTCTTTCTCTGACTGGTTTATTTGACTTAGCATCATTGATTATCCTTCTCCAAAGTCACTGTGTTATCTAGTCACCGTGAATGATTAGGCTGAACTCTTTTTTTTTTAACCTGCTAGACATAGACTCTCCAATTTAGCTTTATTTAGACTAGATTCCAGCGTATACATCCCACAAGGTCAGTTAGGAAGAAGAGTACATAATTATTTTTAATTGCTTAGGATCTGATTATAATAAGATTTGGATGTTTGTTCTGAATCTGACCTCTCCCTGAAGTATCTTGGAGGATGTTTTGTGTCTCTGACCTGAACATGCTATTACCTTGTTCTTTCATATGGAATATGCCAACTGCTCCAAAAATCCTCAAGGGGTGTACAAGAAATATTTGAATAAAGCAACCAGACCCTTGCCATAAACTTGAACTCAATTATATTTTTAGTCTTAGAAGTGACCTGAGTCCACCTTTTTTCATCCCTTCTCCCAGACCTGTTTCAGCAAGAGCCAACACAGCCATCACATATTCCTGTGTCAGAAATAGTGGAAAATGCACAGCATTAGCCAATTGTTTGTATCTCCTTAATGCCAAGCTTGATGAAAACCTCTAAGAAACATGGACCCAAAAAGTTCAGCTAAATTTCAATGAAACAAAAAGATCAATTGAGGACATGAAACAGAAAATCCATCAGTAGAGAGGTGAAAAGTTGAAGTACAACAATGCTCAGGTTTCCTTCAATTCTAAAATGCTTTGATTTCACAAACATCTTTAGGCACCAAACTTCTCAGAATCAATAGTCTTTTTCTAAGCTTCAGACTCCAGGGGCTATGCAATTCCTAAACTACTGTGAATTCAGATGTGGGTGTTGGGAAAGGAAAGGGGCTGGTGAGAAGGGCTCCCTCCGTCTTAATAGACAGTTCTGTTAAGCAAGGAGTTTTGGAATTTGACTTTGTAACTAAATAAACAAAGGCTGATGGGAGCCCATGGAATGTTTCATTCAGAATCCTCCTGGAATAAGAAGGGAATAAAAAAGAAAGGCCCCTTATACGGAAGGACCACAGCCTTGAGCACTAGATTTTCAAGAGTGGCTCCAATTTAAAATATTCTGTTCCTTCTAAGAAAGTCTACTAAATCATCCATCAGAAGACGGGATTAAATCCCTAGAAGACAGGATTGCCTCTACTTATGCTCTCTTCATCATCTCATGGTAACAGTTCTGAATTGGTCTCTGTCCGTTCTTCCCGCCCCCTCCCCCTTACTCGATTCCCCCTCCCACCCCTCCACCCACTCCACCCCCAGCTCCTGCTGTGAGCTCTTGTCTAATTCCTCTGTGGGCTCCAATGCCCAGATTCAGGACAAAAGTTCAAGATTTGGCATTAAGATTCTCTACATTTTGGCCTCAAATGAACTCTCCTGTCCTCTCTCATCTCCCATTCTTTCAACCCTTTGCTCTATGCACTATTTTCTATTCCCCAACTGCCTAATATATCTTATATTCCCCTACCCCAATACTATTATTTTCTCCAACCTGAAATGCATTCTCTTACCCCAACATTGTTGTTTTTTGAGACAAGTAAAGCCGCTCATTTTTTATGACGTTTATTTTAACAGCAAATATTTATTGATTATATTTGTACAAGGCACTGCACTGGGCATTTGGGAGAGAAGAATCAATAGGAGAGGCACAGTGCCTGCTCTCACAAAGTTGCTAAAAAATTAAGAACATCACACAGGTAATGACAATAATGTTTTTCCTCACTGTTACCCACAATAAGCAAAATCCCGCCTCAGAACCCAGAAGGGTCATTATCCGTACCACTCATTTGACAAGTAATTGCAAGTTGCTTTGTGCACTCTGAAATCATAGTCTGAGCATTGAAAGACATGCATGCCAAGTGAAAGAAGATGCATGCCTGCTTGATGCCAGAAGAGAGCTGATGAGAAGACAGGTGTCTGCCTGTCCTATCAAGATATGACCTTATGCCAAAGGTTGATTTCAGGAGATGCATAGGGGCACTTCGAGAATACCCCACTCTTTGAAAGGTCAGAAAAATCCCTGCTCTATTTTTTAATGAGAACGCCAAGCTGAAATAAAACAGAATGACGAATGAACATCAGCAAATTTAAGATAGTGCTAAACTGCCAGATGTCCAATTATTTAAGTTTGACTAGAAGTTTTCAAATTATAATAATACAGGGACGGGTGGAAGCACCAAAGAAGGAAACAGGCTGTGCTGTTTCTTTGCCAGTCTCATAATTTTTCCTAAAGTCCTTGTGCTCAGGAATACCAAGATGTGGATCTTGCAGAGGCAGAGGAAAGGGTGTTTACATGTCAATGGGTTGTGTATGCCAGTTTCCCCCCAGAGCAGCTGAGGCCATCCCTGGCATCTGGTAATCACCCCATTAGCCTTAACAAAACCTAGATATCTCTTCTGAAGAGGACAGGCCTTAAAAATGTCTACTTTGACATAAAGAGGACACTTATATGGAATTATTGCATGCTGTCGAACTCATCAGTAATTTTCTTCTATTTTAAATTTCTAACTATTGTATTTTTTTGTATAGCTATGTTTAGAGTTTAAAAAAGAATTGAGTGCAAAAGAATGATTGCTCTCCATCAGCAGATCGCAGCCTGAGCAAGTATCAACAGGCAGTCCCTAACCCTTGCCATATTCCCACCAAAACTAATTTCTGGTCAGGGCACAAAAGGAAGTAACTTTCATTTAATTGGTATTTGTTTTGTGGGTAAGCAGTGTAACATTTCAAAAAGTATATATATTGGGCTCGGGGAGGGTGGGGGGGGGCAGCAGAAAATGCAACCAAAACACCTTTTAAATTAAAAATAAAAATTTAAAAGGCAAGGGAAGCAAGTGTAAGGATTATGGGGAGCAACAAAGAGGTCATCTGGAATCCTGCATACAAGAGCAAAATTGCTTATCAGGCCCCTGATTGTGAAAATCTGTGTTCCTTGAATAAGCACATACAGTCTTGGAATGGCATCTGATTCCACCAAACAAATACTAGAGAAAAGAGGAAAGAGAACAAACAGTTATAATAGCGAGATAGGATAATTACAAAGTAGCTCGGGTAAGATTCAGGAGAAAGAAAAAAAAAAAAAAACAGCAACAGAAAGAAATGGCAGGGCCATGGAATTGGGGAATCGCTCTGTCAGTGTATAGACCTTCCCTCTTGGGCTGGTCAAATTCCCTGGAAAAGATTCTTCCAAACTCCTATATGGATGGTGAAGCCCTAACTGCCAGCATTCTGGTGAGTGGGAAAAAGGGGTGGGGGGAGGTCTCAGTATCCAGCAGTCATAAGTGGTCCCTGGCATACTCTAGTCTGGAAACTCTCTATTCCACTTTCTTTAAAAAAAGAAACCTTTGGTGTTTTGCTCAGGTGAAGAGGAGCATGTGCCTGACTGCTCTGAATGGGACTTATGGCTGTCTCTCTTTTTTTTAATATAGTTTTATTGATTTCAGAGAGGAAGGGAGAAGGACAGAGAGATAGAAACATACACTGAGTGGCCAGATTATTATGAACACCCCATCAGTACTTCATTGACACTTCCAAAAATACTGAATATTGAAAACTTCCTAAGCAAATACTCTCAAGGTTTTATTATTATTATTATTTGCATAACTAACTCACTTCATTGTACTGATGGGGTGATCATAATAATCTGGCCACTCAGTGTAAGGATGAGAGAATCATTGCTTGGCTGCCTCCTGCACGCCTCCCACTGTCCACTCCATGATAGCAGCATTTCCACTGCTCTAACATATGACCCTTTTCTTCCTTAAACTTACAGCAATTTGAATATTGTCATGTTGTTTTCCTATTTATTTCCCCCTGCTAAAAGCTAGAACTGAAGTTTTATGACGTCATGGATTCTAGCATGTAAAATAGTTCCTTACACAAAGTAAATTGCTCAATACATACATAAATTGAATGAATGAAAGGAAGGGCCTTTCAAGCAAATAGGAACTAGAAGATCGAATGTAACAAATATCTGTTAAGTCCCTACTATATCACCATGCTTTATGCTTCTTACAGTATTTTGCCCAGTTGTCTTGCACTGTAGCTATTATTCTTCCAGTTTTAAGAAATAAGAAAAATGAAATCCAAAGAACTAGCCCACACAGTGTCAGAACTGAAATTGAATTACCTGATATACCTGATTTTAAAATGCCTAGTGTTATCAGGGGCATCGCTTCCTAAGTTATATAAATGTCTAACCACTATGCTGCACACCTGAAACGAATATAATATTAAATGCCAACTGTAATTAAAAATTAAGGGAAAACATTTTTAAAGCCTATTTCTTTTTTATTAACTGTGAAGAAAGGGAAAGAGGATCTCCCTGTCCTCTGAACTCCTAAAGCAAAGATCTAAGCTCTTCATCTGAGCCTAAATATTCACAAGTCATCCACAGTACAAAACATGCATGATCTTGCCTCTCAAATACAGTAGGCTCTCTGAGGGGTAGCACTGCCTCCCTCTCTCAGACCAAGCAAGATTGGTTACTCAATAACTACTCAATAAGGAGGACAGAGAAAGACAGAAAATGTGTGAGTGGAGTCATGAATAAATAGAAGGAGGGCTGAAAAGTAAATGTCAATGGCCACTTCCAGTGATAAATTGCAAAATAACCAGGAGCTGTCTAATAATCCTGAAGAGGAATTTGAGTGACATGTGAGCCTATGGAGGAGGCAGTTGGAAGGGCTGGTTCCAACTCTCTGTTGTCCTTCACATTTCCAATGAAGATGGTTCCCCAGTCATACAGTGGGGCCTTGACTTACGAGTGTCCTGACTAACGAGTTTTTTGAGATACCAGCTGTCTCTCGGCCGATTTTTTGCATTGAGTTGAGAGAGTAATTTGAGTTCAAGGCCCCACTGTACTTCTCAGGATGCCGAGTAGCGGATCTTCTGCAGGTGTGGAGGCTTAGCAGCAGTGACTACCATGAGAACATGGCGCACTTGATGGAGGCATTGGATCTTTGTAGATCCTCCCTAAATGATCCTCATACAATTAGATGAACCCTGATGACGTACCTTTGTTTTCTCATTTTGGATATGATTTAAAGTCTGGACCAAGGCTACTCTAACTAGTTAACAACTTCCAATGTGATCTGATTGGCTCGGTTGCCCCCAAATATGGCCCCTATTATTTGTCACAGTACCACCATTAATAAATTAAACCATGAAGCTTTAAAGATTTCCCTAATTTCTAAGACTTTTAAGTCGCAACATGTATAAAACCCTCTTGGAGGATAAATATCTTAAGCTCTTAAAGTCTAGTCCTTTAACATTTGTAAAAGTGTATTCCTCACAACCTTCATTTCATAAGACCCTCCGGGAAAAGTAAATGTTTAAAAGATCTTCCATGATCAAATAGGTTTGGAAAATGCTGCATGTTATACCGCTGTTCTAGAGATTCACAATGCCATAACATATTCAAGGCTCTCCGAGGCATTCCAATTTTATAGACCCCATAAGTGTTCCACAGAACACACTAGGAAACTGTGATTTAGTGAGATATAGTTAACCAAAAATATGCTTTCACAAATGGGTCTCCATATATATCCATAGGAACTAAAGGGTTGAGAAAGGTATTATATACAGCCCCAAATATGTTGTAGACATAAATTTTATAATTCTATGTGGGCCAAGTGTTCACCTGTGTGAACCTGCTTTGTTCTTTAAATCACAGAATTGTTTGCTGGATGAACTTGAGTGAGCATACATTTCCTCCCTAACCTTACTTGTTTTAAGAATAAGAAATGAGTTCCAGTAAGATGATTTGTCTAAGGTCATGTGAATAATTGAAAGTATTGTCTATCATCTATTTCCAAAGCCAAATGCTTTAAATCCTCAATTTCCAAGCTTCTATGGCAAGCTTGGTGATAAAGCATATCTCTCAACTCCAACAAAACACAGGCAATGGCTCCCTGTCCTCCACCACCACCACCTCTAACTTTTATTCCAGGGCAGGGAGCATTCTGCACATGGGCCAGATAAGGCCTGGAAAATCATTTGGTCTGGTCCTGCCAAGGCAATAGGGGTGAGTTAATTAAATATTTGACCAAATATAGCAGGCTAATTTTTAAGTTGATAATGCTGTATGTGCTACAAAATGTTATAAATATCCTAATAGCCCTTGACAAAAAAAAAGTTTCCCCACCCTTGTTTTATCCCCTTAATTTCTGAGGCTCTCTCCATTTTTCTTCTATCATTTGGCTTGCATAAGCTCTATTAATCCATTTTTAATTTTACTAATTTTTTCTCCTGCAAGTTCAAATCTACTAATAATTTTCTGTTAAATCTGACATTTGGTCACTCTCACAGGCAGTTTCTGCTGTCTGCTGTATTTTTTAGTGTATGGGTCATATTTTCCTATTTCCTTGCATGTCTCGATCTTTTGCTAGAAAGAGTTTAGATAATATATTACATTCTGGGTACTGGTTCCCCCTCATGACTTGTTACTGTTACTTGTTGTATGGCTAACGGAATAATATTAGTGAGAGCCTCTGATGTTGCTCTCCCCTCTCCCAGAGGCACAGCTTTGGAAATATCCACAATCACTCTGGGAGAACCATCCTAGTAAGGCTTTTTCATTCTTTTCCTGACCACACCCACATGTTAAACTTCACTGCTTAGACAGACTATGCTATTATTTCCAACAATCCTCTGGGACCATAAATCATACAAACAAATCCAATCAAATTGTAGGTCCTTTGAGGAGGTCATTTCTGAGGTCAGTACTTGATGTTTGTTCTGTCGAGGGGGGTGGGGGGGAGGGGCGGCTTCCAGCTGTTTTATTTTCCCAGTTCTCTCCTGCAAACCAGCTGGCCTACATTAGATGTTCACTAGATCCACATCTCTACCGCTCTTTTTCCCCCAACAGTCATGTTTCCATCTTTCTTTTTTCTTTTTATTTTTAATCTTTATCATTGAAAGTATTACATATGTCCCCTTTTTCCCCCCCCATTGACCTCTTATTGCCCACCACCGCCCCCTGCCCCAGGCCTTCACCGTCCTATTGTCTGTGTCCATGGGTTATGCATACATGCATACAAGTTCTTAGGTACTGCTCTTAAGAGTGCTCTTATGCTTAAACATCTCCATGCCCTGTTGCAAATAGAGTTCCTTTGGGAAGTGAATAAATGTGTATCATCTGTTTCTCTCCCTGGGCAAGATCTCAACCAAGGCTCTGGAGCCAGGAGTGGATTCATTAACAAACTACTAAGACCCTTATTCTGGGAACTAAGCACTTGGTGGAGGTTAAGGTAACAGTCTGAAATCCTCTGGGCTTGACTCTTCTGTCATTAAACTACCACCTCATACACCCAAGCAAGAGTTACTGGGACCCAGGGCTCTCAGCAGGCTGCACCCCATAAAGCCTCTATGTGCACAGTGTGGCTTGGTGAGAAAGCACTTGCCCAGGGACTAGCCACAGCAACAGGCAGCTGGAGGCAGAGTGAGAAATGTTCAAGTTCTGCTCATCCTGGGAGAAAGCCCTCCGGCTGGAACCTGAAAGGAAAGGAAGCCCTATTCTTAAGTGCAGCTGCAGCCATATGAAGTGGGGTGGGATGGGAGAGGTGGGCCATGGTCTTGGTTTAAATTACTAAAGACTCACCTTTTTTATGGATTTTCATAGCTTTTCTTTTTTTTTTAATAGCTCTTTCCTCTTTTGTTTTTTTGTGCTTAGGACCATTTCCAGAGGCTTTGAATATTGTTTGTTTATTTGGCTTTGTATTTATAATTTTCACCAGTCTCACTACAGAAAAGTTCAGCGTAGCTCCTCATAAAGTCATGCTGAAAGTAGGTCCCAAGGCCATGGTTTTGACCAGGCAAAAAAAAAAAGGGAGGGGGGGGGGCGGGGGAGGGCAGGGGCAGTGGGGAAGGCTGAAAGCACCAAAGCAGTCTGGTTCTTAGAGTTATCATGTCTGAAGTTCTGGGTGTGCCCTTGAACATGGGAAGACACTTGGGCAAGCAAAGAGGAAATAAATGTTATTACAATGATGTTCTCTCCCATTTTTACTTTAACATTCTTCATGTGCATTATTAGTTTTAAATAATTCCGTTTGCATGTCCTAAATATTGGTCTGGTGACTGGTAATGGCTTTATCACCTACAAAATAAGGCCACTGATTGCTCTTCTTGGCAGGCATAACAGTTTCTTAAACGTTGTGATATGGTGAGTAAAACAGAGGGAAATGGAATTTCAATGGAAAGGGTGCTTTCCAGGGCTGCTTTGGTTTGTTAGATCAGAGGACAGATTTATTTTCTCCTGAGAAGGATAGAGACAGAATGACCTTCTTCCTGTGTGTTTACAGTCCCGACCATTCGATGGAAGTGATTTCAGCAACAGAGAGCATGTACTTGTACCAGCTGGAAATAAGCCAAAAGTAATGTCAAAATCCTGAGTTCAGCATCTTCACAGGAAAATCATTGAGACCCTAAACAAAGCAGCACATCAGCCACAAGCTACTACAGGCAACACACCTTTACCAAATGCTGACTCTGTGGTCAGCTATTGCTGAGATATAAGGGCCAAAGGCGCAGCCCCGACACACAGTCTATGTCAATGTAGCAGAAGAGAATGGGCAGAAATACACAGACACAGAGAGAGAGGATAAGGCTTTTCAAGTCATCATGTGCTAATATGAAAAGGATAGGACGTGCAGAACAAAATTTGAGTACTGTAGAAGTTCTCTAAAGGGAGAGGTACCTACACTTGAAAATAAACGTAGGGCACTTTCTTGAAAAGGTATTACATGTGCTGGATAGAGAAAAAAAAAAGATTTAAATACATGGTAATGAGGGAGAATGCATAGTAGTTAGAAAGAAGACCTGGAGAGCCAAATAACAATAAATCAAAGAAATCATTTTTTCTCCTAAAGAAAATATTATTGTTTCTGGATTATCAATTTCATTTCTACAACTGTGCCAATCACAACTGTGCCAAGTATAGCACTTAGGTGAGAGTTTAAGAAATTATAACATTTTTATTCCAGATCTTTAAATTCAAGAAAGTTTACCTAGCAGGGGGGAAAAAGTGGTTCTCTTTTAGTGTAATTCAGAGAAATGAGTGGGGTGCAATACAGGGCTTTAAACATCTCTATGACTGAATGTAGAACAAACTAAACCCAGCCTTAGTTTGCAGTGAAGAAATACAAATTACTTAAGTCACTCTAAGTCTTTTCAAATAGAATTATTTTTATTCATTTATTTGTTTTAATTGCCTGGAGCAGGGACCAGCTAAGATCATATCATGCCTAGAAGAGCTTCGGATCTAAAGCGACATGTTTCTGAAATAATTCCTTCAGAGAAAGTTACTTAAACCTTGGGTTAGTTTCCTCTTTGACACAGTAAGCAAACAGACGCCATTAGATCTAGATAACTTTTCCTAGAATTAGCCTACACTTACCATTTTTGTTTGCTGATTCCCTAACTCACCTTGCTTTTCAAAAGAAACGAGTAAAAAAAAAAAAAATGAAATGAGTATAAAACAATAAATATCAGAAATTTTTCAAATATCCTGCCTCCCCATTGATTGTATTTTTTCTGACTCTGCCTTCAAGGCGAGAGCAGTCAAGATCAACTACTGATCTGCAAGCCATCTGATCCTGTTTTCTGTATTGCTCTGTTTTCTCCAGCCCAATAATCATTATGGTGTAAGTGACACTCCAGGGGAAATCAATTTCTCTGGACTAAACAGAACAGCCCAGTCTACCTCCCTCTAATTATAATTGGGGCTTTGTTTATCTTGCTGTTGCTTGGACTGGCCACCCTCTTGTTTTCACCTAAGTGGAATATTGTCTGCTGCAGCCTCTGGGAAGATTAGCCGGCCTTTAGAAACCGCCCCCTGGAGCAGGGCATAATTAGAACCACTTAGACATCGAATTGCATTTTCTAGCAGCTGCCTAGATGTTGTTTTCCTCAAGGTTGTTTAAAGGAAAAGTCCTTTAAACCCCTAAGAGGATAGAGACTGTCTTATTTTCTCTCCACTTGGAAAAAAAATTGTGAAGCTATAGAAAGCATTCAGATTTGTTAAGAATCTCAAAAACAAAGATCCCCATGCCTCCTTTCTGTCTTATGTCTGCTAAGTTTTATGCATGTCTTGGACCTCAGGAGGTGTTTGTGAATAAATGAAATGAATGACTTGCACTAAACGGAATAGATGAGTTAAATTGAATTGGATTGGACTGGACTGAACTGGACTGAGCTGAGCTTCTCTGGACTGACAGTAGCTATCATGAAACCAGAGGGAAGGGCAGTGTCACATTCACCAGCCAAGCAAGGCCAGAACTTGGGATGATCGGGTAGTCCAGGCCCGCCTGGCAGTTGAGGAGGAAACAGAGGTTACATGGTTTCCCAAGGGCAGAGAGCAAAATGGAAGCAGAGCAGACGCCAGACATAGAAGCAATACAGACAAATAAATAACTGGGCCTGCATGGACTGAGTACACGCCATGTGTCAGGGCCAGCTCTAAGTCCTTCACTTTTATCTGCTCACTTATTCCTCAGGGCAGGCCGCACTGTGATCCTCGCCTTCAGATAAGCACCCCTGCATAACACAATTAAGTAACTTGCCCCTGTGGCACATCCAGAATTTGGACCCAAGAAGCAAGACCCCAAGATATTGCTCTTAACCCTTTCAAGAAGACATCATGGGCAGTAGAGGAAGAGATCATAACATACATTAAATGAGAATTTTTGTAAAGGAGAATAAATATTAAGGAAATGGGGAAACAGAAGAAAGGATTCCACCCCCCCCCCCCACCTCTTGAGGACTTGAAATTATAAAACTGTCCCAGTTTCCTTGACTTAAACATTTAAAAATATTTATATGTCATATGTCTTGGTTTCCTGAAGTTAGGCCTGATAAGGTCTGCCAGACTATATTATACAGAGCTTTATATGGGTGTAGGGGTTCTAATTTCTGGGAATGCCATACAGGCTTTGTAAAAAGCACATAACTCATATTTACCTATCCTTCATATTCTATAACAAAGCTCCATAATGTTGAAAATGTTCACCGATGTCTTGGGACTTGAAGGCCCCAGTCAGTGCTAGACACTGTGCTATATGCCCTTACTTGCAGAATGACCAGAAATCTTGATGGAATTGTCTCTCAGTCTTTGTACCCAAAGGCCTGCCCACCACTGAATGTGTTGCTTCCATCAATGAGTAGTAACTGACTGCCTCTAAGCTTTGCACATAGAGGTGGTCTGGTCATCCTATTGGAATCAGAACTACAAAATTATTGACTCTAATTATTGACTATTCTTGTTCTGAAGATCTGAGTTCTTTAGCATCCTGAGTTCACAGAAGTCATTCCATACGTTTTGGGAAGTAACTTATCAGTCAGTCCTTACTCACGAGGAGTCAGACAGTAATCAGGCTATCTGGGCTGGCTGTGGAGGCAGGGAGGCAAGGGCTGGCTCAGAATCCTCAGGGGTTAATGATGGACTTGACCTATGGTGTGAGGGAGAGGCAAGTTGCAGGATAATCCCAGCTCTGACATGAGATACCCAATGGATGGCAGTATCATTTATTTACTGGGCTATGTGAGGAGCAGATTGGCAGGGAAGGGAAAGTGTGAAGAGAAAATTGTAATTTGAGACATAAGTTTAAGATCAGTTTGAAATACATGAGTGGCAATAAGGAAACAGATAAATTATCTGGAATATTCATACCACCATCTGGGATGAGGGTGTGAAGTTAGGATTGTTGTGTCATGCTCTTAATGAATTCAAGCTAGTTTCTAGGAATTTTTAGTTTTATTTATCTGTTTCTTTCCATTGTTTTGTAAATATTCCTAAACTATCAGTTGCAAAATTTTAGAAAAATTATTAATACGGTTGATGTTTTCCGGTCAGTACTTTCTAGAATCTGTTTTCCACCTTTCGGGGAAAAGCGGGCATTACTTGTTACTCTCCAGTCATCCTGTTCTTCAAAGATGAAGGCATTTCTTCTCCATTGCTCCAGGTTTTTCCAGAGCCTTAAAAATGCCACTCATCTGTATATGGAAGTAGAAGCTCAATGGAAGCAGCTAGCTCTTCCTTTCCTCTCTCTTCTCTTATATTGAATTTCATCTCCAATATGACAAAAGACTATTCAACAATTTCCAGGACTATTTTCCCTAATTAAGAAGGTAGAAGTCAAATAGAAGTAAGGGGACTCTGGGTTCTGTTGTCATCTGTGAGTGTCACAGTAGCAACAGGTTGAGCAACTCTAACTTTTCTTCTTGCCCGAAATGTAGAAGGAAAGTCTTTTTTTGTAGGTCTTAGAATTTCCCCCAAGCCCCAACACACTCTAAGATTGAGATTCCTATCACTGTTTTGTTTTGTCTTTTCTACTGATTTTATTTCCTTTTTTATTTTTTGTATACAGTATAACTTTCTTAGTGTAATATTTTTCAAGACATTTTCTCATCCATTGTTCCATTTGTTCATGTGTGTATATAATACCCCTTATAAATACTCATAATTTTATTACTGTTACTCTAAGAAAAATTTCCCATTCATTAGCTCATTCACTCAACAAATATCCTTTGAGCCTGCATTGTGATAGTTACTGTGAAGCACAGAAGGATGGATCAGAAAGAGATCTGAGCTGAGGAAGCTGAAAGACTAGCATGGGATCAAGCCATGCATGAATCACAGGAGCCATAAGAGACATGTCTTGTGGGAATTCAGAGGAGGCAGGTGCCAGAGGCAGCATTTGTGGATTAAGGGTGGATCATAGAAGGAAGGCTTCATGGTATGGATGGCAGTAAACCTGTACCTGCACCTTGATTAATTTAGATAAGGGAAGATGAAGAAGTGTGTGTGTGTGAGTGTGTGTGTGTGTGTGTGTGTGTGTGTGTGTGTGTGTGTGGTGGTGTGGTGGTCCTTCTTGAGAGAGAAGCAATAAAGGAATAAAGACATTATTGAATATCAATCTTTAATTAATAAAGGAAACTTAAGAGTGTATAGAGTTTCATTTCATTTCTTATTCCTTCTTTTTTTTTTCCATGATGCACGTTTCTTGTTACTCTTTTATATATGAAGATATTTCAATGATTTGTGCCATCTCAGGATTCTTTTTATAAAAAAATTTAAAGTGTTTTTTAATTGATTTCAGAGAGAGGAAAGGAAAGGGAGAGTGAGAGAGACAAACATCAATGATGAAAGAGAATCATCGATTGACTGCCTGGGAATTGAGCCCACAACCCAGGCATGTGCCCTGACTGGGAATCGAACTTCCTGGTTCATGGATCGATGCTCAACTACTGGGCCACACGGGCCGGGCAAACCTCAGGCCTCTTTTTCACCCAGGATCATTATTCTCTGCCTTTTCCCACTTCCCTTTCCTTCCCCTATGTCTGCTCAAACCCACCCTTGGTTCATCACCCTTTCTATGCCAGCTTGACAGAAGAAGACAATCTTTCTCTCTGAAAGCACATAGGATGAATGCCTCCTCATGGGCCAGGCCTGCAGGCCACCTCTGTAGCCCTTACATTCCACCTGGTGAGAGTGTGTCCTAGGGGCAAGGAGGCCAAACAGCACAGTCCAATGCTCCCAAAGCTAGGAAAGAGAAGACCTGGGTTCTGGTTTCAGTCCCAAGAGAACCTCATTATACAGCCTAACATACCAGGCCCACAGCTTACTCCTACACCATGTGACAGAACTAAACATAATGATCTCCAAAGTCACTTCCATCCCCAGTAGGCATAAGGAATAGTTGAGCCCCGCTAACACACTGTGACCGAAGTCATTCAACCATTGAATAATCGATACAGTAGCATGTCTAGTAACTGGCCTTTCCAGTCTACCACTTCCAGAGACCCTTTGCAGCTTTGTCAAGTGTGACTCTAGGAATCTCACATGTGCAGTGAAAATCCTGCGTATTTGCCAGCCTCTTTCTTTTGACTTGTCATGATTAAGTGGCAGCAGGAGCAAGTGAAAGGACTCATTGTCTTTTTATTGACAGTTTGCCCTCTAGACCCTGCTCTGAGAGAAAAAGAGCAGAGGTTAACAAGCTCACCAACCTTCTGCAGTTTCCTAGTTTTTATGTCTGTCAGCAACTGACATTCCATCCGCACAGATAGTGGCAAGACTGGGGAGTAAGGGCCACTCCAAATATATATATATGATCATTCCTGACTTCCCTTTTCCAACTCCCATATTTAAAATCAACAATTCTACAAATTTGAGGCACAAGATGGCTTTAAAATTCCTCAAGAAATTGAATGATATTTCCTAGGAAAAAAGAAAGCAATGATTTCTGAGCACCAATTCATTCATTCATTCATTCATTTGTTCATTCATTTGACAAATACTTATGGATTGCCTACTGTGTGCCAGAGACAGCTCTATGTGCTAGAAATACAGCAGAGAACAAAAAAGACTGCAGGAAAATATAGTAAGTTCTTATGGAGCTTATATTCTATAGCAGATGACCAATAATGAACATAAAATATAAATAAGATATATAATATGCTAGATCAGTGGTTCCCAACGTGGGACACACACCCCACAGGGGGGCAATTTGATTTTTAAGGGGGACAATTTGAGAATGAGTTATTAACAGTGAGTTTTTTGCATTTCTTATAAACATATACAGTATATAAATATATGTTGTGACATATTTATGCATTTCAGTTCTCTATTATATGTTTTGAAACTTTATTTGCTATTTTTTTTCATATCACTTCATATTATTATTTTTTAACAATTTCTTAGTGATTTCTTCCTTACAATTTCCACTGTCCTTTTGTTCTTTTATTTTTCTCTTTCATGGATGTCATGCTCTTTGGAAGCATGTTTAGACCAAGTTAATGGCCTTTTAGATTTCCTCCACATGAATAGGAGTTCACTTTTTGAATAATAAGAATTATGTGTCACAGGGGAGGCATCAGAATTTTAGAGATCTTAGGTAGGACATGGCCAAAAAAATAGGTTGGGAACCACTGTGCAATATGGTGATATATACTACAAAAAAAAATAAGATAAAACATGGAAAGGGAAATATCAAAAATGGTAAACATTTCAGCCAAGAAGCCCTTCTGAGAAGGAACTAATTGAGTAAAGTCCTAAAGATAGGAGAGGAAACGGCAAGAGCAAATACTCTGAGGCAGGAACAGGTCTGCACCCACAAGGAACAGCAAAGAAGTCAGAGTGACCGAATGGATGAGGAGAAAGGGCATAGTATAAAATAAACTCAGAGAGTCACAGTGACGTGTGCAAGTGATGAAGAGCCAGTACCCCTGTAAGGACCCTGGCTTCTGTTCAGGGTGTGATGGGAAGCCAAGGGAGGTACATCATCTGATTTAAGCTTTAACAGAATTATTGTTGAGAATAGACTGAAGGATGTCAACAGAGAAGCAGGAAGATTAATTAGGAAGCTCTCACAATAATCCCATTTGAAAGATTATGGCTCATATGAAGATGATGCAAAGGGGTCAGATTCGGGGCATATCTGGAAGGTAGATCCAGCAAAATCACTGACAAACTGAATTTGGGCTGTGAGAGAAAATTGTGTCAAAGATCCTGAGAGGGTTATAACCTGAACAAAAATGGAGTTACCTTTCCCAGGATGGGGAAGAATGCTGGAGAAACACAGCAAGGGACCAGGGGAACGTAAAAATTATAAAACAGATTAACCTAAGGAAGTCTGATCTTTATCCTCTTAAAAAATAATTCTATAGTCTAAAGATTGTGATTTGGATATTTAATTACATTCTTGTTTTCTGGTGCCACCCAGCCTAAACTTTTGCCTAGCCCTAACCCTTGCCATTAGAATAGCACATTAAAATCTTATACTTAAAACTCAAGAGCTTCTGAAGCATTACATTATAATTTAGGATTAGTTTTTGAAAAAATGCCTTCTGGTCAGGTAGCTCAGTGGGTTGGAGCATCGTCCCATGCACCAAAAAGGTTGTGGGTTCCATTCCTGGTCAGGGTGCATACTTAGGTTGTGGGTTTGATCCCTGGTCAGGGTGCACACTGAAGGCAAATGATCAGTGTTTCTCTCTCATATCAATGTCTCTTTTTCTCTCACCCTTCCCTTCCTCTCTCTCTAAAGATCAATAAAAATAAGTAAGTAAGTAAGTAAATCCTTCTTAAATGTAGAAAATAACATTTATTTTAAAGTGCCTTCTAATAGCTAAACAAGTTCCCTCCAGCGGTGAACATGGCCATGTACTCTCTTCTCTAATGATGATGCAGAGAGGACCCTCTCTCCCTTCCCTAAGGACAGTGCTGGGTCTGTTCATTTTATCAGCACTCTCCACCTGTCTGCTTTGTCCCCGGCCTTAGCAAAGTCCCAGTGCTTCTATCCAATCCCCTTTCCCCCTCGGCACCCTTTCCCCTGGAGAACAGCTCAGGATGGAGGTCTCTGACACCTGAACCTTGCTGGGAGGGCATGGTTCCTTTCAGAGCACTTTACAGACATAATATAGGCAGGTAGAGTCTATATAACTCAAGTAAATATGTCACTTAAATTCTTCATGTTCTGGACGTTTCTTAAATCAAATGTGGATAAAAATAAAAAGGGAGGGAAAAGGAAGAGATGTACAGAGGGAAGTAAGGAGAGGGGACTACTATAGCTCTTAAAGAAAAGAATTATAGATTAGGCAAATTGACCCCAATATATTTAATATATGTTTCATTTTATAAAGGTAGAAGTTGAATGAAAAGAGGTGAGGCAATTGCTTCTTGGTCTGTATGGGAGAGAGGTGAGGCCACCATTCTAAAGACTCAGATTCAGGGTTTGGCAAAGCCAAGAATGGAACCCAAGATTTTAGAGTCTAATATTTAACAGAAGAGCCTTCTCCACCAGGAAGGACTTTGAACGTGAGGCAGAGGATTGCATATGTAATACAGCAGGCAATGGAAAGCCATTGTAGGCCCTGGAGCAGGAGTGAGAAGTCATGTTTTTGGAGCATTTGCTTGAAGGTAATTGTCCAAGGCAAATTAGAAAGGGAAGAAACTGGTGAAACAGAGATAGAGTGGAGACTGTTATAGTCTATTCAGTTATGAAGTGAACAAGACTCTTGACCAGAATAAAACTTGAAATGGAGAACAGGGTGGATCCAAGGGAATTTTCCAAGGAAGAAGCAATCAGACTTTGGGGTAATGGAGGTTGAGAAGAAGAGAAAAGTCAAAGAAGACCCAACTGCTATAACCATGGAAGTTGGTTCTCTGGTTCACAAGCTTATAGCAACCCTGTGGATCCATTCCTAGAGGAAGCCAGAGCCACCCAGACCCCTGACAGAAAAATTAATAAGGCACCAGTTCATTTCCGTGCAAGCCAAGAACATGCCCATTGGCCTGTCAGTCTGTCTTCAGTTCTTTCTTTCTATCTTGAGGGTACAAAGAAAAATGCTCAGAGTGTGCTTTAGGCAAAGCATATTTCATCTCAAAGCTGAGAAATTAAAAAGTTTAACTCTCCCGCCAGGAATTTGAAAGCACCAGGAAGTGGATAAAAGAAAATAAGCTCCCGCAAGGGCTGTTTCTCTAGTTAGGGAGCAGGCATTGTGGAGGGGAAACACAAAAGGAGGTTTAATCAAAGTGTTTTGGATGACAATTTTCATAAATAAATAAATAAATAAATAAATAACTGGAAAGGCATCATGTTCAAGATGAATAATGTGGTGTTTTTGGTGTGTGTGTTTTTCTGAAGACACAGATCATGAAAGATTAGGCAGAGAAGTGATGCTACTTTATGGATATATTCTTTTTTAAGAAAATACAATCATTGTTGTTAAAAATGAAAGACTTGGGGATTTGGATGTGGTGGTCCCCAATCTACTTATGATGGACTTCAAAGCTGGAGCTTAGGCTACTATGCATGTAGCTCTGCCCCTGAGCTTTAGTCACATGCATGGAGGTGTTCCAAATGGTAACTCAAAGGTAATGGAGGTTAAATTATGTAGGACCCCCAGGCAGGCATGCAGAAGCCTTCACAGAATGTCCTGATTAGAATGTAGTTGAGAGCCAAAAAGTGATGAGTCCCCTTCCTGCACTGCTCTCAGCTACTAGTATAGCAATGCACACAGGGTGCAGGGTTTTTAGAGACATCAAAACAGGCCTGATTTCTGTTCCTGACAGCTCTTTTAATTCAGAGCAATAGCCAACATTTACAAAGTACTTGGCAGTTTTCAAAACACTTTGACAGGCATTTGGTTCTTATAATGTGTAAGTGTCTATTCCTTTTGGACTGCTATACCAGAATACCATAGACGGGTGACTTAGAGACAATAGAAATTTATTGCTAACAGTCTGGAGTCTGGGAAGCCTAAGATCAAGTCACTTGTAGATTTGGTGTCAGTTGAGAGCCTGTTTTCTGATTCATAGACAGCCGCTTCTCACTGTCTTTCCATGGGGGAGGTGGTGGGACAGCTCTTTGGGGCCTCTTTTATTAGAGCATTAGCCCCATTCATGAGGGCTCCACCTTCATGACCTAGTCATTTCCCCAAGATTCCACTTCCAAATACCATCATTTAGACATTAGGATTTCAACATATGAAATTTAGAAAGACACAAACACTCAGACCATGGCAGTAAGGTAAAGGGTATTATTCTGCACTGTACTGATGAGAAATAATAATAATAATAATAATAATAATTATTATTATTATTATTTTGTACTGATGAAGAAATGGAAGATCAGGTGATTTATCCAAAGGTACATACTTAATAAATGATGAACACAGAATCTAAGTCCAAGGTTGCTGTGAAGACTAAAGGTAGTTCATATAAATCCCTCAGCACAGTATCTGGCACATAGATGTTAATAATAGTGCCACCTGTACCCCAACACACAAGAACTTCACCAAAGCAATTTACCTAATACTCCAGCAAGTCTTCCTTTAAAGGACAACCATGCAAAGTAGAATGACTTGATTCACAATCATTTGCCCTCTGGAAGTCCCTAAAGGACTTCTCGTTCCTGCTCATTTATTAAGCCAAGAAGAAAAACTCAAATTCACTTTTCCTCTTGGTACATTGAAATGCATTTTGCTTTCGTGCTCTTTTTTATTTGTTTGTTTGTTTGTTAATATCACATGAGGATATTTTTTTCCATTGCTTTTCAGGAGAGTGGAAGGGGGAGGGAAGAGAGAGAGAAACATCCATGTGAGAGAGACACATCTACTGATTGCCTCTTGCATGCACCCTGGCTGAGGGTGGGGAGCCAAACAGCAACTCAGATACCTGCCCTTGACCGGGAATCAAACCTGAGACCCTTTGGTGCTTGGGCCGAGGCTCTAACTGAGCACACCAACCAGCGTGCTCTCCTATTCTAATACCCAATTGACTTACACTGAGTATAATGTTGATTTAGAACTTAAAAATGTGGAAGAAAGTGGAAAGGAAACCAATATTTACTACAGGTCAGCAGCTACGATGAGCCCATTTAGAACAGCTCGCATTACTGCCTCTTAGTGCAGAAGACAGAGAGGCTCAGGAAGGCTGTTTAATCTGTCCATGATGTAACTGGTGACAATTTTTCCCCTGACTTATGTTAAAGTGTCAGTTAACTACAAAAGTCACCTGTCCAACGGCAGAAACCAGAATTCATTAGCTTCATCCTCAAGTTACATTAGTTACATTCCCCCAAAATTTTGAGTCACAATGAATTCCATTCTCATCTTGACTTAGAGGATGGGAGTCTACACCCAGAGCACAAAGCAGTAACCAGCTACGTCTCTAATGAGCCACCATCACCAAGGCTCCCTGTGTCTGCCACCGCCATGTGCTGTGTTCGCATTCTCTCATCTCATCCTCATGGTGGCCCTATGAGGTAGAGACTACTATTAGCCCCAGTGTGCAGATGGGAAACTGAGTGTCAGAGAGTTTGCACAACATGCCAGCTCACACAACTCTAAGTGTGAAATGGGACACGGACCTGGAATCTGGGCTCCTTCCTCTGTTTTTGTACTTCTGTTCATTCGTTCTATGTTGAAAATTGCCTCTTACAATCATCAGCTGAAAAGGGAGTGTGTCCAAGGGTGTTGGGATCTCAGTGACAATCTATGTAAATGTTTGTTTAATATTTGCGCGAGAGTCCTGTAAGATAATTTAGTGCTAATCAATTTGATCAAACAAAGCAAAACAAACCAGTGATTTAAAATTTGCAGTGGCAAAAAAGGAATGGAATTGTGCAGGTGTGAGGTAAATTAAATTGATGGGTTTGAAAGGGAAGTCAAAGAAAAATGTTAGGTGCATGGAACCTTCTACAGAAGAGAAGGTTACTGAATGACAAAAAGGAAAAAGAAAAAACGAGGGTTCTTCTTGTCTGAATGTTTGGCCAAACTATGCAATATTTGCTTATGGAACGATTGATACAAAAATGTCCAAAACTGTAGAGAATTTGTGTAAGAATTTATTTGAGCCCAAACGGATGACAATGCTGAGAAGCAAGATCTCAAATGTTCCCAAGAATGAGTTTTGCAGTTTCCTCTAGACATTTTGAATTAAAGAGGGAACAGAGAAAGATTACAAGGAGGTGGGAGAAAGTAAAGTATGGGATAGTTAACAAGACTATGAGCTCCTGGAGGGGTCTGTACAAGAGGATCACTTCTGCCATAATCTAGATGTACAAAAACAATGGATAGGGCTATGACTACCCAGTTAGGAATTTATAACCCTATGAGGTTACTTTCAATTAGATTTATTATAGCACCCCTTTTTCATTCACAGAACACTTTCAAATATATGTAGCCTAAATTTCCTCAAAGCCCACCAGCAGAGTAGAAACAAAGCACATTGTAGTGACAGTGAATTATAAAGTCTCTGGCTTCTTACCCTATTCTGCCACTCCCCAATAATGTCACTTTTCCCTTTTCCCTTAAAGGGTCCCCAAGTTACACTGGCAGTTCCTGGAAGTGTTGCAGAATTTACCAGGTGACTGAAAAATACATAGGAGTACCTGGAGATACAGGGGAAAAAAAACACTTTTATTTCCAGATGTACTAGTACCATGACTCAGGGGAGCCTGTTTCCAAATCCTGAGCCAACCAATATGGAGGAAGCTTTCTCTTTATACCCTTTGGTTTCTTTGTCCTCCAAATAAGGATCAGACTTCCGGACCTTTCCCGGGCTTTGCAAAAAGCCCCTGTGTTAGGATGGGGACGTGAGACCACACCTAAAGCCCTGGCCTGGCACCAGCGCTGATAACCCCCACTGGGGGTTGTGTATGGCTCATGGTTTATGGCCTCTGTAAAACGTGAGTATTTAGGTAAACAGGTCTTGCAAGACCAGATAATTAAGGAAGGGACAGTGACTTGATTATAGGCTAACAAGAATGTGCATTAGGGATACTGATTAACTAGGTACAGAGTCAGATTGCTAGCCCCTCCCAAAAAATGTAATTTTATGTTCCCCATCAGAAGTGGACCACATGTGTCCAGAAGCAATCTTATCCTACTCTGAGCTTCCTCATCAAAGTCCACTGTTCATGAAGCCAATTCATGTGATGCCTCTCCAGTCCCTCTGATGCCACAATGAGGGTCGTTGGGGTAATGAGCCACCATCTCTCATAGAGCAACTAGGAGTACTCTCCCTAATGGACTGGAGTCATCAGTTGGTCCCATTCAGCCAGCCATTCACCAGATCCCCTGCACTGGCTGTTTCCCTGACACACCCCAAGCCCACCTCCATCTTTCCCCAACCTCCCAATTCCCCTGCACTTCTAACCCCCCTCACGCCCCAAAGAGCTCCCTCAACTTCTACTTCTGTCTAGGGCCCTCCCTGCAGGGCACTCAGACACAGTCCCCAGCCTTGGGAGGTGTTAGATATTCTGGGTTTTCCCTGTGCTGACTTTGCTGCCAGGCCCTCCTCATACAAATCCTGTTCCTCAGGGGCATCCTCTCCTCACCAGTCCAGTAAATGAACATTTTCAAAGAGATGCCCCATAGCTCTTGGCCACGCCTATTTATCAGCTAGGCCCAAACACTTCCAAATCTCTAGCACCCTAGTTCCTAGTCCAATGTGCATCAATGTTTTCTAAATGATTAAATTTGGTTCCACCTCACATTTTCCTAAGATAATCCCATAACTCCTTTCACTGGGTTCCCTACCTCTTTGCTATAATGTGTGAGCATCACTGTGATGAAAATAGAACCCATGGAAGTCAATAAAAATGATAACATGAGATCAGGTGGAAAAGTTGGGGTAAAATACTTCACTTTTAAGGATGGTCAGGGACATAAACAATGAAGGTGGAGCTAGAGGCACACATGGAAAGAAATCTGAGAAATAGACACGAGTGAGGAGGTTAAAAAATGTCTCCCTGGTGCTATACTCAACCCAACTCACTTTAACATATTTATTGGGCTCTTGATATTACTGAGCCTTACTTTTTCTTCCTCTTCAGCTGCATTGTTCAATGCTTCAAGAGTAGTAAAACCCTACTCTTTAGGACCCTGATTAGTCCTCTGCTCAGGTAAACAAAGAAGCTGCTAGTCAGACTGAATTCCAGAGAGAGGAAAGGGTAAAATGATTATTCATGTATAAACTGATTTTCCTCTGCTTCCTCTCTGTCTCCCATCAACCATTATAGAGCAGATTCTCAGGAGAGCCCGAGTAAGCCCTATCAGATGGAAGATGTTAGCTGGAATGTCTCATTCAGTAGAGAAGTTCCCTCACTGCCACTCATGGCAGGAGAGATGCACAGGTGTGTGTGGTGGGGAGTGAGGGGGCTGCTTTGGTTTGGAAGGCACATCCTGGAAGCCTAGGAGTATCGGCATTAAACACGGAAGCTGCATATGCCATAGTTGCCCTCAGTAATTTTTTTTTTTAATCTGAAACAGAAGTAGATCTCTCCCTTGAACCTTTGTCCTTGGTCTGCTTTAGGGCTGTTGGCCTCCAACCTCTGACCAAGTCAATGACAACAATCCTAGCTAACAATGGTTGGATGCTCAACAAATTCCAGGCCATGTTTTACATAGTGGTAGATGAAGAAGGAAAAGAAGCCTTCCCCTCTTCCAAGCTCCCCTTTTTCCCGTGTATTTCTTCCTCTTAGAGCTAGCTGAACTAAAATGTTTCCACCCTTATCAAAGTCTCAGGCAGAAACAGAATAGGGCAGGGGAATGCTCCCTTGTTTGCGTTTTGGCATCTAATCAAAGCCAACAAAGCAGATACAGGGGGAAGGAGGCCGGAACCTTGAACTAAGAGCATTGCTCTAAGAAGTACGGTAGCAAAATGTGGGTGTAGAAAAGGTTGGGGGTTATGAAAAATTCTAGCATTTTCAACTATCATGTATCAAGTACTTAACTATGTGTTAGGTATTGTGTTAAGGACCGTCCATGTATCCACATTATCTCATTTAAGCCATATTGGGAAATTTGGGCTTTGTCCCCAAGGACTGCAGGGAGCCCTGAGAGATGTTAAGCAGGGGGGTAAAATGAACAACATCCTTATTTGGAAGTATAATTTTTATCCTCATTGTAGAGAGAGGAAAACTGAAGTTCAGTTTTGGCTTATACGTAGCATAGCAAAGACTGAGATCCTGATCCATCTAACACTAAAGTCATACCCTTAAACTCACCATGTTTGTAGAACCTTTGAACTCATCGTCCTGCCTCAGTCTCATCCCTCCCACCCATCTCCACATAGCAGCAGAAGAAACGTCTGAAACGCAAGTTTGTTCATTTCACCCCCCCCTACTTAAAACCTCTCAGGGTTCCCTACTTTCCTTGGGGACAAAGCCCAAATTCCCCAATATGGCCTAAGAAGAGCCCTCCTGACTTGAATTTTGCTCACATACAGATGCAGCTCTTACAAACTCCTTACCCTTCTGTTCTACCTATGATGATTTTGCTACAATTTCTGGAAAATGCCAACTTTCCTCTAATTTGTGGCCTTGGTACAAGATGCTACCACACCCAAAGTAGGCCTGGCTACATGTTTTATTCTAATACAAACACATCTCCAGGGTTTACCTCATTTCAGAAATCTCTAGGACCCCAAAGGCTGTCCTGTTTGCTGGGGTCCTATAGCCACCCCTGTACTGCATCATGGCAAATATCACACCAAATAAGTTTTTTCACAGCCCTAGACTGGGTCGTGAGAGCAGCCACTGTTAAGTATTCTGTTTCAGCCCCAGAACCTGGCACCATGAATGACATAACCCCAGCTGCACCATAAATCAGCCGAGTGAGTGAAGAAACCTTGGCAGCAAATGCTAATTCTTACTAATGTTGCAGTAAGGGCAGATCATGAGCCACAGTTTTTTTACCCTTTTGTAAGATAATTTATGAGTTGAGTTGAGGGGACTGTGTCTCTAGCAGCATGTCCTATTGGAATGCATGTGGTCCCCTAGGTTCAAATCTCAGCTCTATTACTAATGATTCCCTAAAACCGAACATCTCCAAGAGAAGCTTTTCCTTGTCATTATCTTCAACTTCTCAGCAACAGCCCCATGTTTGTTTTCACCCTAACACTTAACCCAAATTACAATGATCACTCTACTAGATTGCATAGTCTTTATGTATCAGGACCATGCCGATCTGCTCTCTCTCTTCTCACAAAGCTAGAATCATGTCTGGCACATAGAAGGTGCTCAACACATATGCTCTTCGACTTTGCTGTGAGATAATAATAAATATCACAGGGATTGTGGTGTCCCACATGTATGAAGTGTTGGGTCTAGAGAGGTCCATCCAACTGTAACAATCTCTCTCGGCTCTCATCCCTACCGATGTCCTGGTTGGATCCTGTGGCCAAGTCTTTCTATCTTCCCTCTTGCTATAACTAAGGGGTTCTCCACTCACCACTTCGGGGTTTCAGGGAGCCAGCTGCTCTCCTTGCACATCCTGTCCCCTAGAACTGGTCTTAGGATTATTCTCTAAGGACAGGAATGAGGCCAAACGAACTTTTCAACCAAATGACTTAAACCAAATTCTAGTACTTTGCATTTTAGCATTAGGTAATAATACTTTTTTCTGTACCTTCTTACCTTTGAAAGATAAGGTAGCTTGTATCCCCTCATGTCACATTGTCTTTACCACACTCAACAGCTTGAACCATCATTGCAGCAGTATTCAGCTCTGAGCCTAATACGTTATTAACTAGGGGCCCAGTGCACGAATTTGTGCACCTTGAAAGGAACTATGGGCTGTGAGGCTGTGGTGGACACAGGGACAGGTCTCAGCCCATCCTCCGTGCGCTCACCCACCCCTTCCCCCCCCCCCCCCCCCGCGCCATAGCCCCTGGTCCCCTGTCTGCTGGCAGCCTCACTCCCACCACCGCCACTCCCACGCACTGACAGCACAGGCCCCACTCGCACCAGCTTATGGTATGGAGCTATTGGTGCCAGGGCTGTCAGCGGGTGTGAGCGGCACTGCTGTCCTGATCACTCCTCAGGAGCAGGGGTTGATGGAGAAGCCCTCAGAGGTGATCGGGCCAGCAGCCGCCACTTGCACCCGCTGGCAGCATTGAGCAATCAGACTGATGCAGGGCACTGGCAGCGGGTGCAAGCAGCAGTTTCGGTGCTGGCTGTGGGTGCGAGCAAGGCCGTTGCTGGCAGCAGGTGTGAGAGGCAGCTACCAGCCCTGATCACCCCTCAGGAGCAGGGGGAGGTGGAGAAGCCCTGAGGGGCAATCAGGGCTGGCACCAGGCACTGGCAGCGGGTGCGAGCGGCAGCTCCAGCACCGGCATTGGGTGCGAGGGGGCTGGAGCCAGTATCAGGTGTGAGCACCGGGCAGGACTGTGGTGTGTGGGAGCAAAGTATTTTCAGTAACCACCAAAGGCTCGCCCCAGTGAAAGCGACCAGCACCCTACCTTGGTCTGGCACTGCTGCTCACCTGCTACACCATCCCAACTGCAGCCAGCGTCCACCATGTTTCACGTGCACCCCCTGGTGGTCAGCACACGTCATAGTGACTGGTTGTTCAGTTGTTCTGCTGTTCAATCTATTTGCATATTAGGGTTTTATATATATATAGATGCTCCCTCTACCTACAATTTCTTCTTTTATTTGAATTCAGGTTGCCTCAGTCTCCCCAAGGCAGAGTGAGAGAGAAACCATCTAAACTTCTTCTTCAATAATATAAAAGTATTGTGATTGTTCCCATTATCTTGATGATATTTTCTAAGATATTTTCACATGTATTGCCCATTTTGAGGACCATGGTAGGCCTATAGCAGGGGTCCTCAAGCTTTTTAAACAGGGGGCCAGTTCACTGTCCCTCAGACCGTTGGAGGGCCGGACTATAGTTTAAAAAAAAAACTATGAACAAATTCCTATGCACACTGCACATATCTTATTTTGAAGTAAAAAAACAAAACAGGAACAAATACAATATTTGTATTTGCATGTGGCCCGCGGGCCGTAGTTTGAGGACCCCTGGCCTATAGGCTTCTTACTCTCATTATTTTTCTTAACTGTGGCAACAGAGACTTAGAAGCAGTAACTCACGCACCCAAGGTCACACCGCTGTTAAGTATTTCAGCTACAGATTGAACGGGGGACTCCAAGTTCATGTGCAGACCTTCTCATTGTGCTTCCCCAAAGGCACGACCGTAGTTTATCCACAAAGGAAAATCTAGCCCGCTGGCTCTGACACATTCTATTAAAGCGATGCATTAAGAGAATATTGTCTTGGTCAAGAATAAATGTAGGAGTCCACAGGGGCTTCCCAGGACGCAGAATTAATTGTTCCCTAATCGCCTTATTTAACACTTAGATAACACTCAGCCCTGTGATCTGAGATGCAGCAAAGCTTAGGTGCAGGTGGCTATGCTGGCGATGGGGCGGTGCTGCGGCTCCAAAGTGATTCATCCACACAGTGGACTCTGTGTCACCCTCTGGGAACCACAGAGGGAAACAGAAGGATGAGTTTGCTGGAGAGCAGGTCTGTAGCGAGAGAGGCACGGGAGCATAACCATCCTGCTGAGGGGACAGCGGTCTGATCTGAGTCTGGGGAAATGTGCTTTTGACTGACTTTGCCCTTCTCTCTAAGCCTTAACTGTCCCATCTTCTGAATGGGCGTAATAAGTTCCTTTGAAACAACTCACAGGTCACTTGAGTGTGACGGGAGATAATGGGTGTGGGATAACTAAGGCTCTTTGTATGTAATCGAGGCAAAGGCAGAATTTGCTGCCAACAAGTCTGGCATCTCTGTCGGAGCCGGTGTACCTGGGCTGCAAGCCTCCCTCAGTGCATTCTGGGGTTCCTTTCTGCTCAGTTTTAGTTCAGAAACCACTTCCACAAAATGTCACTGTCACAATAGGAAACCAGAAGCCAGGTCTCTAATAGAACAATTCAATTCCATTAAAACTAGTTATTCTTGGGATGGGGGTAGATAAACAAACTCACGTTCTTACAGGCTCTCCTTAGTTATCCTTGACTTAAAGGGGAAAAATGCATTTGGGCCAAAAGAAAACAAAAATGCCTAGAATGTTTTTTTATTTAAATCTCCTCTCCTAACCTGCTGAGCTAACATCAGCTCTCTCCCTGTCTGTGCAAATCCACAGCTTCCCAGAACATAAGGTGGAGATGTTGCTGGATGAACTGTTTTCATACATAATCATCCTTTTGAAATCCAGCGCCGAGGGGACAAGAACTCATGGGAGCTGAGAATATAGCTTTCTTGGGCTTAGCCTCTCACCCCAGCACCAACCAGATTTGTAGAGCCACATAAGGCCATCTGCACAGTTTCCCAACCCGTGTTTTGCCAACAGGATAAGCAATGTGTTACAATGGCTTGGCCCTGTCAGGCAGAACTGGCTCTGGAGCTACAAGCCTCACACATCTGGAGGCATTGGCATCGCTCAAGGTCACCAGTAACTAAGGCTGGTGGTAAAGGGTGCTCTTCCCACAGCGTATCCGTTTTCACGTTTTAGGTCACAGCTCCCAGAGCGCTGTCCTGTCTCCCTGGGATCCTTCCTGTTGCTCAAACATGGTCTATCAGCTGACCCTTTCCTTTCCCTTTTGCAGTCCTGGGGCTTTTTCTTCTTCCTCTTCCGCCTCACCCTGCCCCAAATGCTTTCTCCCAAAAAGACATCTGGGATTTGTCTCAGGAATAAAAGTTTTCAAGACTGGATCTCATTTTGCCTTAATGCATCATTCAATATACAGCATGACCAGCTCATCTAAATATCTTGATGCAACTTAAAAATCTAAATAAAGCATAGTTCACAACAACAGCATCCAATGCTGTCTTGTATATGTCATCCAGTAGTCTGCTACTTCTGCTTGAAAATCTCTCCATCTATCAGTGTATCTTTATATGTCTAGAATTTTGTTATAAGGTTTTAAAAAATATTCAGAAATGTGCAAAAAGTAACATAATAACCCCAGTGTCTCAAGACTCAGCTTCAACAATTATCAATAAATAGCCAATCTTGTTTCATCTATGTATCAGCTTCTCAAAAACCTCCTCTACTGTTATTTTAAAGAAAATCCAAGACACAATCATCTCATCCATAAATATACTCAAATGAATTTTACCAGAAAAAAAAAAGTGACATTTCTCTTCGTCAACCTCACCTTCTTATAACAATACATATACATTATCCTGAAGCCCCTTGGTCGTATCTATTTAAAGTTTTGTGAGCAGAAATGTAATTATTAGAATGGGATTTTTCTCTTTGCTGAACTTGAGGACTCCAATTACAAGAGGCTCACACACATAACCAAGGCTTCAATCTTGCTTTCCATGGGAAGTAACACTTTAGGTGAAAAGACCATGTAGGGGATTCCAGTTGCTACCCTGTCACTTGGAAGCTGAGTATCCTGTGTCAACTGCCTCTCCTCGGTTTCCTCTTCTATAATTTAGGGGGAAATTGCCTGCCCCCACTTTCTTCACCAAGATGTTGGGAGAATCCCCTGGGCTGATCCATGTGGAATCATTTAGTAAAGAGGACGGACTGTTCCAGTGTAAAAAGTAATTACTAAGTAGAAAAAAAATAGACGCACTGCAGAATGCATAGGAATATGGAGATTTCCCTGCCAGCTGTCCTGCTGTGCTTCCTGGCGCCCCCGGTGAAAGCTCCTTATGGTCATCTGCTGGGAGGCAAGGACAGCAGCAGCTGCAGGGTGTCTGTGGGAGAGGCCTCCTCATACATGATCCCAATCAGTAAACCCGCCATCCTGGGCAATGACGGCTGCCTCCTCCACTGTCGGGGTGCTCAGACACAAAAGCCACCAGAAAATGATATTTTCCACCTTCTTTTGAGACCTGAACAGAGGAACAAATCACTGTCTCTTTCCCCTTGAAGAGAAGAGAAATCGTCTAATAATTCCTTCCCCAGCCAACCAGAGAAACAGAGTAACCAGCTGAGCTGCACGCTGAGGATTATTCTTTCAGGAAAAACTATGATTGGTCTGCATTCAAAGACCAAAAGCAAAAACACCTGAGGAGAAGAATGGACAGTGGATTAAAACAAAACTTGTCCTCACCAATTTTCCTCACAGGACCAGCTGAAAAAGAACAGGAGGCAGAGCAGGCACTGGGAAGGAAGGAAATGATGGTTGGTTATACAATGGCCCTGTGTCTGTCAGAGAAGGTTCTGGGGCTACCATCTCTCCTACATTCAGAACATGGGCTCTCACATGCATCATAATGTTTCAATGAGGACAAGATGGCGACAACTAATTAGGACAAAAACAAGTGGGGGAGGGGGGGTCTACCCACAGTCAAGTTACATAGCCAAAGGCATGTGTGAAGCAAGACTCAGCACTTCCCCTCCCCTTTCTTTTATTTAAAGGAATCACTGTGTATTCATAATCATTGTGTGTTCATAAAGCTAAGTGCTACAACAAGCAACCTTGACAAATCACAATGGCTTACATGACAAAAAAAAATTTATCTCCTTCCAGCCAAGTCCCTGGCTGGGTAGCTCGTCCACTGATTTCATTGCCAGAATTCCAAACAGCCCACCATGATGCAAGGGGGTTGGAAATGTTGTCTCTGGCTGGGCAGCGATCTCCAGTCCAAACGTCCGCACGGTGGGAGGGTAGCAACAAGAAGCAACTCAGACATAACCTGGTATGGTTGGAAACTGTATGAATTTGTTAAATGTGGGGAGGTGGAATTGACTGATAGGCATTTGCGATCACCTGCTCTATGCAAAGTTCTATACCACCTGTTGTAAGGAAGACAGAGAAAATAGAGCCCACAATCCTTAAAAGGCTTAAACCTAATGATGGTGGCAAAGATGCAATCAGCTAAAAATTAACTATTATGTTGAACCTCTGCCCATTCCATTTTTCTTGAATTGTGTCAGCTAATTTACTTTTGTGGAATATTAGTGAAAGTCATACATCTACCTAGAAATAAATGATTTACAAGACAAGTACTCTTCACAGAAGAGTTCTATTGAGGAATTTAATGAGCAGAGGCAAGCTACTAAGTGATAACGAATCAGCATTAGGGCCAGACAGCTTATGTTCAAATCTTGAGTTTGTCACTTCCCAAAATATATATGCTCTGTGCTTCAGTTTTCTCACCTATGAAATGAGAATGGAGACTGTTCCTACACTACAGTTATTGAAAGAATAAGCTGAGTTATAAAGGTAAAGCACATAGAACCATGCTTGGCAGGGAGTGAGCATTAAGTTACTGTTGGCTATTATTACTGGGCAATGTTGTATTAAATATAAAGGGTGCAGACCACATGGAAACATGAAGTCTTGTGTGACTCAGTGTGAAAACCATCAACATCCAAATCTTACTCTCACATGTACCTTCCTGGCCTCCTCTTGTTCTGACCTCAAGCACTTCCCCTGGGCCGGCCACCTTGATGGCCCTGCTCCCCTAGACTGTTTTTTTTCTTACTCCTCAACTCTGGTCCCACCTAAATAGCCTTGTCTTAATTTCCTAGAACAAGTGGAAAATTTTTAATCTTTATTGAAGGACTAGAGCAGTGACGGCGAACCTTTTGAGCTCGGCGTGTCAGCATTTTGAAAAACCCTAACTTAACTCTGGTGCCGTGTCACATATAGAAATTTTTTGATATTTGTAACCATAGTAAAACAAAGACTTATATTTTTGATATTTATTTTATATATTTAAATTTATATTTAACAAAGAAAAATCAAGCAAAAAATGAGTTCGCGTGTCACCTCTGACACGCGTGTCATAGGTTCGCCATCACTGGACTAGAGGCCTAGTGCACAAAATTTGTGCACTCAGAGGGGGTCCCTCAGCCTGACTTGTACCCTCTCACAGTCCATGAGCCCTTGGGGTATGCCTGACTGATGCAGAGGCAGCAGAGGCTCCCGCCACTTCCACTCTGCTTGCCAGCTGTGAGCCCAGCTCAGGGCTTCTGGCTGAGAGCGCTCCCACTGTGGAAGCACACTGACCATCAGAGGGCAGCTCCTGCATTGAGCATCTGCCCCCTGGTGGTCAGTGCACATCATAGTTACCAGTTTTTCCCCTGTTTGGTTGCATTGCATATTAGGCTTTTATTATATAGGATATCATATCCTTTTTCTAATTTGAAATTTCATTTTCCTAATGTGACAGAGTTGCTTTCCATCTTCCCTTCATGTGGAAAGAAAGCAATTTCTGAGGGATTACAGAGGGCTGCTTAGAAGTGCTATTGAGCTGTGCTGGGTGTGACTGGTGCAGGATGCTTTCCATGGCAGGTGGTTTTCTCTTTATTTGACCAGCTCTCATACCCAAAACTACAGTTGCCCTATTTCCCCTCCTTTTCCCAACTTTTCTAACTGTCCATTTGGTCCTAACTGTCCATTTGTTCCACTCCTGGCACAAATTAGGTTATAAATATTTATGGAATGGATGTGTGAATGACCCTTCAATACTCCATATACACTGAGTGGCCAGATTATTATGACTACCTCCCCAGTACTTTGTTGGGCCACCTTTTGCCTTCAACACTGCAGTGATTCTTCTTGGCATTGACACCACGAGATGTTGAAAGGTGATGCGAGGAATCTGACACCATGCCTGATAAATAGCACTGTCCAGTTCTGTGAGATGTGATGGTTGTGCAACCAGCTGCCTGATGGCTCTTTTAACTTCATCCCACAAATGCTCAATTGGATTGAGATCTGGTGATTGTGGGGGCCTAAGCAAGGTAAAGTCTGCCTCATGTTCTTGAAACCACTCCTGCACAATACGAGCACCGTAGCGTGGCACATTGTCTTGTTGGAAGAAGCCATCTCCATTGGGATACACCATCAACATGGTAGGATGAACTTGATCAGCAGTGATACTTAGGTATGTTGTGCTATTCAGACGTTGTTCCACATGAATTAAAGGGCCCAAATCATGTCAGGAAAACATGCCCCAAACCATAACACTGCCCCACCAGCTTGAAGGGTTGTACTCATGCATGTGGGGTGCATGCTTTCATGCTGTTTCTGCCAAATTCTCACTCTGCCATCTGCATGATGCAACTGGAAACGTGCTTCATCGGACCACATGACTTTTTCCCAATGATCAACTGTCCAATCCTTGTGTTCCTGTGTGAATTGGAGAAGTTTTATCTTGGTAACTACAGACAGCAAAGGTGTTCGAACAGGCCTTCGGCTTCCATATCCCATATGATGCAGTGTATGGCTAATTTGCCTACAATGTCAGGTGGTCATAATAATCTGGCCACTCAGTGTATAATTAGCTATCTAAACTTTTGACCCTCATCACAGTTACCTTCACATTAGGCCAGAACTTGCCCTTCCATTCCAGCTCACTCTCAATGTTCTCAAAAGCAGACCCAAACTACTCTCCCTCTGCAGTATGCCTCACCCTGTTTTGCTTTCATTTCTGAAATCCTCCATACTCAGCTGTTACATGATAGATTCTTGGCATAGAATTATAGATTGGACATAGTCAACATTTAATGAGCTTTCCCAGCCCTCTGCCTACTTTATAACTAGATCTCAAGATGCCAACATTCTAAGCTAGGTTTGGTTTACACGTATAGACCAGAGCAAGGGCTAAGGAGACAAAAGGCATGTGAGAGTTGGAAGGTAAGTACACTCAAATATTGATATGTACTGATGTGTCCAGGTGAGGAATGTGTACTCAACATGAATCTCAATATGCGTTTCATAGCCACGGTGGGAGAAAAGAAAGGGCTCCATCTTTGTAGTCAGAAATGCCTTCCCTGAAACTCATCTCTTCTGCTGAATAATTGTGTAAACTTGGGAAAGTCACCTCGCCTCTCTCAACCCCAATTTCAGTGGATAGCTGTTCTTGCTTTGTGGGGTTATCAAGAGAACTACAAAGTAGGTATGTAAAGCCCCCCACCCCCATATACCAGTAGTTCTTGCCACATAGTACATTTCCAATAAAAGACAGTGATGGTTAAGAATGTTTTGATTAACCATTGTCAATCAGTTTTCTCTTGTACAATCATAGATGGAGCAATTATTGTTTGATATGTACTTATTTTTTTAATATATTTTATTGATTTTTTACAGAGAGGAAGAGAGAGGGAATAGAGAGTTAGAAACATCGATAAGAGAGAAACATCGATCAGCTGCCTCCTACACACCCCCCACCGGGGATGTGCCCGCAACCAAGCTACATACCCTTAATCGGAATCGAACCTGGGACTCCTCAGTCCATAGGCTGACGCTCTATCCACTGAGCCAAACCAGTCAGGGCCAATATGTACTTATTGAACAGCTCTTATTTTCAAGATACCAGATGAATAAAATACAGTGCCTTTCCTTCTGGGGCTACTTATGATAGACTACACATACTCCAGGAAGATGTGCAATGACACATTTATACCAAGGAGTCAGTGACTGCATCAGTGATGTCTGGAGAGCCAGGATTGAAGCATGAGGGAAAAAGAGAGAGCGTTCCTGTGGTTGGCTCAAGAATAGGGATCTGGGTGCATAGGGAAGGATGAAGACAAGGGAAGACAAGATTCAATGATAAAAGTCAATTTTATAATTTGCCTGGGGGCTGATCCTACCATTCAGGCCTAGACACTTATAAAGGGAGGTGGGTAGGGAGAGAGCCTTATCTTCACATCCTTGAAATCTCTAACAACAACCACATGGTATTTAATAGTTACCCAGAATAGCTTCATTTGACCTTCCTAATAACTTAGTCAGAAGCAGAGCAGATGATCATAGACCCACTTTACAGAAAAGAAACCTAGGTCTGGGTGGATTAACTGATTTGCTTAAGGCCATGCAGTTCACTCTCGAGGTAAGGTCGAGCTTTGCTGAATGCCAGAAGGAGGGGGGACCCTCAGCTTGCCACGGGCCTCTTCTAGGTCAGCATTCAACTCTCATTTCCACTTGGAAGAACTTACCAGCCCCACAAGGTGAATTAAGGTCAGTACATCCAGACGCATCCGAGCTTTGTTTATCTGACTGGTGACCTTGAGTCCTGCAGCTCCCAGCTGGATGGCAGGGGGGCACAGCTTATAAAGACAGAGGTGCTTTGTTCTCAAAGACTAAGTGTATCAGTGTTGAGATTGAGATGGGACATTTGGGGAGTGAGAACCAACAGGCACATTGATGAGAGTTAGTTTGCAGAGCCTGATCTTTCTGAGGAAGCAGAAACTTCAACTGTTTTTCTCATTTAAATCTTTTCCACTTATTTTTTTTTCTCAGCTTCCTGACTTTTGAAATGTAATTGCCAACTTCTGCTTTTAAGCACAGAAGGGGAGGCATTTGGTCTTCTAATGCCTGAAGTGACCTTAAGTAAGCTCTCTTGGGACCATAGCATTTTCACTGAACTTAGGAAAGAGGTCTCACTCCCCACAAGCCCCCCACATCCCTGGCCCCCCACACACATACACGACACCACTACCACCACCACCACCACCACCACCACCACCACCACCACCACCACCACCACCAAGGAAACTACCCTTGCTCTTTCTGTGCAGGCTGACCTTTTTTGCTCTTTAAGACCATTCCTGATATTCAGATAAACCAAATTACCTTGGTTAAACTACACTCAATCTTTAAGCATTGTGTTATGTTTCTTTGAGAAGCATCAAGTGTGACTGGCCCCAAATGCTCATCCCCTGCAATTACCCTGTCCAGGATTGATGGCTTGAACCCTTTCCCCCAAAGTCTTAGTATCTATTAATTTTTTTACGCAAAACAAATATTTCTATCTGTTACCTGGATTCACTGAACTTTACTTCTGAAGTCTCCACTGCCAAATCCTTTTACCCTCCACATGCCCCACATAGTTTTGGAGATCTGTTCTCCTATCTACTCCATCTCCCTCCTCCCCCTGCCACACACCCAGAGGAGCTTCGGGCATCTCAGGGCCAAGCAGGGCTGGACCAGCTAGATTGCCTGGGTGGGTGGGATGGCTGCACCCTTCTCTATCTGCCCTATTCCTTCCAAAAAGAAAGAGCCATGTGAAGCAACTGAGTCTTCACATTCATGGCATCCTCCAGTCCCTTATCATACTATCCCACTGGCCCTTGGGAACAAAATATATCTCTCTAAAAGCCGTTTTTCCCTTATTAACTCTGTAAATCAACTTGTTTCTATCAAAGTTACAGATTGACTGGAATGCAAAGAACAGAAACATTTCTCTTGCTTCACGTTCCCTTCTATGTAAAGGAAAAATCTTGATGGATATGAAAGAGAATGGAAGCAGAATGGCTCTCAGAGCAACTCTCCAACGTGAATTATTATAAACTCTGGCTAAACAAAAGCACCACCATGTTTCTACCCTTACCCTCCTTCACAAAGAATTCTGGCTCCGGGGGCCTCTCCATAGCACAACTGGTTCCTACTCAATACAAAGCAAGTCTCTGCCTGTACTGCAGGGAAATGGCAACAGCTGACCAGAAGGTCAAGGTGTGCCTGTTAGTCTGACCAGCCTTCTGGGATGCTGGAGAAACACAATTTGCCAGTTTCAAGGACCATCCCTTTCTCTGAGGGGTCACTGGGGTCAGGGTCAGCATTTTGCAAAGATTAAATCTGCTTTAATCTTCCTCCATGTGAGGGTTTGCTACATAATGACCTTTTCTATTGTCAAAAGAAAACTCAGAGAGCTTTATTGATATTAATATTTTATTAAGCAAGAAACAAACTGTTCACACACAGGGATAATTCAAACCTGAGAATGGTATGACTCTCAGAGGGAGGATGCTACAGGATGGCTTATAAAGTGAAAATGAAGACACCAATTAACCTTTACAATGATTGGTTATTACAATGAGGGTTTCCAGATGGCAGGGGATTGGTTAAAACTGATTATCTTATATCATTTTAGGAAGATGACTTCAGTTTCACTTATGATTATCAGAAGCACTTACAAGAAATAACCTAAGTTAAGTCTCTCTTACACTCATGAAATGTGCTAGATTAAGTTTCACTTATGTGGTTTAACTGTTTTTTTTCTGTTAAAGGGATCATCAAGCCTGGTCTCATTTTATTTTATTTTAACACTAGAGGCTCGGTGCACAACATTCATGCACTGGGGAGAGGGGGTTCCTTCAGCCTGGCCTGTGCCCTCTTATAGTCTGGGACCCCCTGGGGGATATCCAGCTGCCGGCTTCTAAGCCAGCAGTAGGACATCCCCCAAGGGGTCCTTAGCACCATCGCTGCGCTCGCCAGCCATGAACCCAGCTTCTGGCTGAGTGGTGCTCCCCCTGTGGGAGCACACTGACCACCAGGGGGCAGCTCCTGCATTGAGTGTCCCCTGGTGGTCAATGCACATCATAGCGACCGATAGTTCCACCGTTTGGTTGATTTGCATATTAGCCTTTTATTATATAGAACTATTCTGTCTGGCATGATCACTGATATTGTCATCTCCCCCAAACATTTACAAACTGAAATCACAATGGTAATGGTGAATTCCTTCTATGTCACTCAAATCACAGTAAAAGGGAAGAAAATATAGCTGTTGGTGTCCTCTACTTGCCCTGTTGTAAGTTGATCTCTTTTTATTCCAAATTTCACCCAAAGCAAAGAATGGTATGGGCTTTCTTATGTCTGATCTGCCACATCATGAGAAAGAAACCCTGGACCTTATGTAGATTACTACTAGTAGTGGCCCGGTGCACCGATTCGTGCACATTGAAAGGAAATTAATTAAAAGGTGGTGGGCGGGGCAGGACTTGGCAAGATGAGCAGGACACACCCTGGAGCCAATCTCCCATGGTCCCTCCCCAGCCGGCCACACCTGGCGCAGCACTGGGGCTCAAAGGGCATCTGCAGAGTGAGCGGGTTCCCTATGGCAGGTGGGGTCCCTCGGCCTGGCCTGTGGGGATCGGGCTGAAACCAGCAGTCTGACATCCCCTGAGGGGTCCCAGAGTGCGAGAGGGCACTCTGCAAAGTTGCTGTTGCTTGGCAGCTCCTGTGTTGAGCATCTGCCCCCTGGTGGTCAGTGCATTTCATACCTACCGACCGGCTGGGGACAGACCATGGGAGATTGGTCGGTTGGTCGGACGGTTGCTTAGCCTTTTATATATATAAATTATTTCATTAATATCCAGAGTCACTGGCGTAGAGATTCCTGCTACCCCCCCCCCCCCCCGCCACTCTACTTTCACCCTCACTTAACAAGACAGGAGCAGGGCCTCTCTGCTGATGAGCCACCCATTAGAGTAGACCACCAGTTCTGTGGGGATGCCATCTCACAATGTGCCCTCTACTCTGAGATGTTACCTTCAACCTGTGATGAGCTGAGATATTAGGCACTACCTACGATGCGTGCTGAGGTCCATGTCTAGTGAGAGGGGCTGCAAGTTTTCAGCTTTGGAAAAGGTGGGCAGAAGGGGGCCTTCATGGTCCTACCTGAAGCAGGCCCTCCTTTGTTTCTAAATCTTGTCTTGCAACCAATGTGTGAGAGATTTGCCCATCCTTTTTTTTGATATGAGGCTGAGTTGATGTATGATCCTTTAATTTCTGTAGGAAAAAGAACCTTACAAATTATTAGACGAGCCACGCCAACATTTCAGTATCAGCCCTTTCCTAGAAATCCTCAATGGTTCACATGTCTTCCTGAGTCAGGAACCAAACCAGCAACCTTTTGATGCATGGACGACACCCAACCAACTGAGTCACAATGGCCAGGACTGCTACATTGTTTGAATTTAAAATATTAAAGCAGTCTTGCATTCTTGGGATAAATACCACTTGCTCATTGTATGTAATTCTTATTATATGTTGCTGGATTTGATTTGTAGTATGTTGCTAAAGATTTTTATGTCTGTTCATGAGGGATATTAGTCCACAGCCTTCTTCTTTTGCACTATCCATATCTAGTTTTTGCTATATGAATTTTAGGATCAGCTTGTCAGGATGCAAGGTCGACAAGTAAAAATTATTTTTACTTCAAATTGACAATGAACAATGAGAAAGCAAAAATAAAACCAATACTATTTGCAATGGCTCAAAAAGTTTTAAAATACTTAGGCATAAATCCATAAAATAGAAACAAAATTTATATCCTGTAAGCTACAAATGCTGATGAAAGAAATAAAAAGAGGGCCTAAATAAATGATGAGATATACTATATTGTATTTATAATTGGAAAATGTAATACATTTAAAATGTCAATTCTCCCCAAATTGATCTATAAGTTAACACAATTCCAATCAAAATCCCAGCAGGATTTTTTGTAGTTACAGATTAGAGCTTGTTCTGACATTTACATGAAATGGCAAAGAAATTAAAATAACCAAAATAAATTTGAAAAAGAACAAAATTGGAGAATTCACATTATCCAGTTTTAAGATTTACTATACTACTACAGTAATCAAGAAAAACATGGCATTGACAAAGAGATAGACATATAGATGAATGAAACAGAATAAAGAGTCCAGAAATAGATCCCCACAATTATGGCTAACTGATTTTTGACAAAAGTGCAAAAGCAACTCAATGGAAAATAATACTCTTTAAAAAAATAGTGTTGGCACATATGCAAAAATGAAAAAGAGAGAGAGAAAGAACCTTGACCTAAACTTCACACTTTTATTAAAAAATTAACCCAAACCCAATATGGATCATAAATCTAAATATGCAACATAAAATTATAAAATTATGAGCAGAAAACATTGGAGAAAATTTCTATGACCTGGAGTTAGGCAGAGTTTTTAGAAATGACATTAAAGAAACAATTGATAAATTGGACTTTATCAAAATTAAAAACTTTTGCTCCATGTAAAATACTGTTAAGAGAGTAAAGACAAACTACAAATTGGGAGAAAAACTTTTTAAGCCACATATCTAAGAAGGGTATGTATCCAGAGCTCTCAGAACTCAACAGAAAGAAAGCAACAACAAAAAAGTCAGGGTAAAAACTTAGACACTTCACCGAAGAAGATATAAGGATGACAAATAAGCACATGAAGATACGCTCAGCATCAGTAGCCATTAAGAAGATAATTAAAACCTCAATGTGATAAAACTGTACACCTATTAGGATAGCCAAAAACAACAACAAAACAAAACTGATACTACCAAGTGCTGACAAGGATGCAGTGCACCTGGATTCTCATATACAGTTAGTGAGAATGCAAAATGGTAAAGCTGTTCTGGAAAACAATTTGGCAGGTACTTATAACCCTCTAATTTCAGTACTAATTATTTACCCTAAAAAAAATGAAAACAAACATTCACACAAAAACCTGCGTATCGATGTTTATTGTAGCCCTATTCAAAATTACCCCAAAATGAAAACAACCCAAATGTCTTACAATGGGCGAATGAGTAAACTGTAGTGTATTCTATACAATAAATTGCTACTCAGCAACAGGAAAGAAAAAGCTATTGGCCTACACAACAAAATAGATAAATCTCAAGTGAACTATACTGACTGAAAAAAGCCAGTCTCAAAGGTTATATATTGTGTAATACCATTTTGGAAAGGCAGAACTACAGCAACAGAACACAGATCAGTGGTTACCAGGGCTTAAAAGTGGGCAGGTCAGTGTGATTTCAAAGTGGTGGCATAGGGAATTTTATGGTGATGACACTGTTCTGTATCCCAATTGTGGTGGTAGGGGCTACATGAATCTATGCATGTGCTAAACTCATAGAACTCATAGAACTGTACACACACACACACACACACACACACTCAATTTTAGTTCCAAGAGATACACTTTATCACACTGCAGTGAGAACTAAAAGTGAGGTTCTGTGATAAACAACTTTAAACTATGGCTGTACATAATAGGTCCTCACTAAATGTTAGTTCATTTTCCCCACTCTGTCTTCCTCTTAGCCAAGGTCAAGCCCCTGTCCAGTGACCAGTGCCCCTACAAGCTAGAATCTGTGTGTTTTGCATAGTTCAGAGCTAGAAAAGCCTGGCTGAGACTGTGCAGATCTGCACCCCACCACCTGCGACTCGGCTCCTCACCACCACGTTTCAGTGTAAAATTAGTGTAAAGGCCCTGTTTAACAGGAACATCTGTTGCTTCGACCAATGAGTGTTTTCAAAACAGGAAATGTCAAAAGTCAAGATACGGATTTTATTCTTAGAGTAACATGAAATGTATCTCCATGTTCTGGAAATTGGAGACAGGCCCTCTGTTAAATGCAAGGTATCAATACTATTCTATCATTCCCGCAAAGCTGTGCTTTGCCACACACCATTACTCTAGGCATTATCATTTATAAATTTCAGCATTTGTAATGAAGGGTCCCTGTATTTCTATTGACCATTGCTATTTATATCTACCAATTAAAGATTGTAGACAATTGCTTTGTTTCTATAACATGTGAACTATTTATTCAGAATCTGCTCTGGGTTAGAAGTTAGTATCTAGAGAAGCATAATGTGAGCTTAATATTATTTTATGTTCTTTTGATGCAAAGCATAGGTATTTATCTTGATTTCTGGTGAAATCTCTAGTTCTTATTAGAAAAAACACACAATGCTAAATAATGCTTTCTTGTCATCCCCACAGAGGAAATTAAATTTTTCAGGGATTTTTCCCTGTCAAAATACATGTTGCTCTTAAAGATTAGGTATAGATATCATCAGGTTATTGCCTTGAAGATTAAATAATTCATTCTTCAAAACCGTATATTAAATAACATATTTATTATCTTGGGAGTGAATTTAGATATAGGGTTGCATTCTGAGCACCGTCCTGTTCCTTTTTCTCTGTATCTATTTTAAATGGTTCTATGCATTCGTTCTTGTCTCTAACAGTGTTCATTTGAACATTCAACATTTGCATTTTACACAGTCAGTAAAAGATAATTATTCAAGGCATATGCTTTCTGATTAAACGTGTGGCGCTTCTAAATAGAAAACGGAAATTAGTTTTAAGTGCATTGCGAAATACTTAAATTTATCTTTGGTGCATGGTGCAGTGATCAGCTTCTCCTGTGGTGTTCCTGTGTTTCATTTTCAGTGACTGTCATAGTCAGCCAGAGCCCATAGATTCTAGAAGGAAGTGTATCCCTGGTTAATCCTCTCACATCTTAGCAAAAGCAGCTCTAAACTGACCTTTATGTGACAGTCGCCTTTTATTATTGCATCTTGAGCTAAATGTTGTCAATAAATATCACAGTAAAATCAGGTTGACATTAACTGAGAGGACCAAAAGAACTGCTTTAGAGGCATAGTATGTTTGCCATTGTATCAGATGCTGTCTGAGACCCTGGTGAATCATTAAAGTGGAATCCTCTTTATTCACTCTGACAGAGTAAGAGTAAGGGCAGCCCTCCTTCCATTACCGTCTATCCCCCCTACACCCTCTTTACCTCCCCACCCCCCTTTGGCTCTGTAATCACCATACTGTTGTCTGTCTATGAAGTCTTTTGTTTTTTGTTTTGTTTAATCCCTTCACCTTTTTCACTCAGCCCCCTACCTCCTCCCCACTGATAGCTGTCAGTCTGTTCTCTGTACCTATTGAGTCTGTTTCTATTATGTTTGTTAGTTTATTTTGTTTTTTAGATGGAAGGAGATTTGGCTTGGCCCTGGTGCTGCCTGCTTGCTAGCCCCGTCCCCCGCTTCTGCCGTCGGTCGCCTCCCTCTGTGGGGCGACCAGTGGAACGATTGGGGCCCCCCCACTCTCACTGCCTTGGCTGGCCTGGCACTGCCCACTCACCAGCCCCACCCCCTGCTGCTGCCACCTATTGGGGCTTGTGAGCTGGGGACAACTCCTGCATTGAGTGTCTGCCCCCTGGTGGTCCGTGCACATCATAGCGACTGGTTGTTCCACTGGTTATTTTGCTGTTCAGTCAATTTGCATATTAGGGTTTTATATAGATAGATTCCATATACTCAGAAGATAGTATACAGACCTGTAGGATTTTAGTACATATATAACACAAGCCATTTATTAATGGTTAGGGCGTGGTTACTTTGAATTTATACACAGGAAGTAATAGAACATTTCACTGAAAAGGAAGTGGAGGTAGTTTATGGAGTGCCTCAAATGGAAGACAAATGAGTTAAGACTTCTAAAGGCAATGGTGAGCAATTGAAGAGGCATATTTATGGCTTTTTTTTTTCTTTTGCTTTGTCTTACTTTTGAGTAGGAGAGTGTCAAGGCAAGCAGTGTTAGGAAGAGCACTCTGATTATGGTAGATGAGACAGACTGGACAATAGAGACCAGAAGAGGAGGATCTGCTAGCAAGTCATAACCAAGGCTGCAGACATGGGGGAATGAGATCTGGCCTGGGTGGTGGCAGAGGGACGGAAAGGAAAGGGTAGGCTCAAGTGATTTTGACCTTTACTAGAGAAAAAGAAGGGCTAACTAATATTCAGTAATCCCTTAAGATGGTTTTCATTCTGTGTTGAGCACTTAACATAAAATTATCTCTTTTGCTTTAAACAGAATATGACTGAAATGGGAGAGCACTTGAAGAGGATTCTACTATATAACACATTGTAAAGTTTATCTGATAGGACCTTAGAGATCATCTGGTCCAACCTCCTCACTCCACAGATGGGGCTTGACTTTTCCCAATTACTTACATACCTAGTAGCAGAGCCAGCATAGAGCCCAGATTTCTAATTTTTTACCCTGGTGATCTTTCCTCTTCACTATGTTGCTTCTTCATGCTGAGCTTTTATATAAATGGGTTATAAATCAGGTATCAGATTCAGGTCAGAAGATGAATGTGAACAGGTGATAAAATGAATGTGAACAAGTGATATGATGTGGTATAGAGAATAATTCCAGAACTACTCAGTGCAAACAAGGGATGGGGGAGTTGGGAATGAAAGCCTCAACAACCTTGATATAAAGGTTGTACAAAGGAAGAGATAAAGTCAGCAGTGATATACAGTTAGCAGTAGTGCCTACATTGCTTTCCTCAGCCCAGGACAGATGTTGAGATAAGGGGACATAAATGGAAATAAAAGGAAAGCAGATTCAAAAGAGCTATTAGAAAGCCCTGTTCCCTGAAAGATGATAAAAGTGAGGAATCACCACTCTGGAAAGGCTGTGGAGGGGAAATCATGGAGGCTCAAGGCACAGTGAGATGTCATTGGAGCTGGGCTCTGAATGGTGCCTGCCTCATGAATTTCTCTCTTGTAAACATAAACTTTCCCTCCTAAATGAAACATCCTGGCATTATAAGTTGACACAATAGCTTGTGCCAGAGTCTACACAGAATAGATTATCCAAAAATTTAGCTAAGTAGATGGTCTAATGGAAACAACATCTACACAATTGGACCACCCCTCTCCAGCCATTCTGGTAGCAGGTAGACAATCCATGTGGCTGAGTTCCTGACTTGCAAATGTTTCTGGAAATCCTAAACGACGCCAAAAGGTAAAGCCAAATTACCCTCCCTGTTCTAAATTCCTCAACAGCCATGTAATAAGAACTAAATAACAGGGGAGAAAACAGGCATACGAATGCTTGTCATGCCTTTCCTTCCATTCATTCTCCTATTATGTTCATAATACTTTTTCTCTCAGAGACAAAGCGTTACAAAGGATGACCAACTCAGAAATCATAGCACATTGATCAGGATGGATTTAGTAGGGTACAACCAGCAAATCACTAGCTTTACTACCACTGCCAGGCAAGCCTACTCTGTTGACGCATTTTCCCCCATCCCAAATGAAATATGGGGCAGGCATAACTGTTCCAGGCTCATAAACGTAATGAAAGGCCACTGTTATCTATTATTAAATGTCCACTCTCCTCTGATTTAAAACTTCCCTGTTCCACTTCTTGGGCCTGCTTCGGACTCAAAAATCTACAACTGGTAAGGAAGGAACAGTTTCTTATCTCATTCTTATTCCACCTCCTCCCCCAGTTGCTGCTGATTCTGGCCTCACCTGGGTTGGGCCCAGGAAGGAGAGAGACTAGAGGTAAAGGCACTGGAGGTAACACTGCTGGTACAGTGGCCCTCTGGCTTTGGGACCCTCTGGTGTGACGCATGGGCTCCTTGGGATTCCTCACACTAGAGACCTACACCTGTACTCCCCGGAGATTGATTCCCCTGCCCCGGGCTTCCAGCAGTCCACTCCCCACAAGCTCTCTTTGGGGTCAGTTTATTATCAAAATAAGTCCATTTTCCTCGGGCTAAGCAGTCCAGCTCTCTTCTGCAGGGTCCAGATTTGGCTCCTAGGAAAGCCACACCTTTGTCTATGGAAAAACAGCTCCCTCCCAAAGCAGCTGGCCTCTTCTGACCTTTAGAGGTCAGCCTCGTCATGTTTCAGTCCCTATATCTCCCCAAATTGCAAGAAATGCGTGTCAACCCCTATAATTTGTTCTCCTAATACCTCCCACATTTGGCTTATGGTGAGGGACAAGTGCCCACTCCACACCATGGAAGAGGGGAGACAAAGAACATTGACATGGCTGTCCCTCAAGGGAGACTTCGCAACCACCAATGCATCCTTGGCATTTGTGTATACAGCCTAAATGTGTGCTAAAGGGCGAATGCTAACTGCACTCACATTAAGGTAAGGAACACATCTGTTTAATTGTTCTAAACAGTTAAGACCCACGCCAAAATGTGGAAAACTTTTGTTTTTAAGTTTAATTGTAAGTCAAATTGTATATAGAAGCCACCTCTTCCTACCTTGGTACCTCTTTCCTGCTATTCCCTGCCCCACAGGCTTCAAGACCCATGTATAACAACAAGAAAAATGAAACAACTAGATGTCCAAATAATTTTGACAGTAGGTAGTCATCTGCTGGGTCATGGTAAAAAGCCAAATCAAGTTATTTTAAATCTTTATTTTTTCTGGATGATTTACTTATTTAGTTCAATCCACCTATTTGGATAGTTTTCATACACACATTTCCAGGAAGTTGATTAGGGTAAGTTTGACCCAAAAGTGTGAAGCACAAAAACTCTTGGCATTTTGAGGTCAGGAAGATGATCAATTTCTTTTTTGCATATCTTTTGCCAAGCTGTTCTCACTCTAATTTTTAAACTTGTGTGAAATTCAAAGACCACAGAGCCCAGTGTCATTTACACTTGGGCCATCATAAAAAGGCAGCTTTCTCAGAAAGAATATTGGCTGTTTTCCAGGTGGCCAGAGCTTTTTATGGGATTTTTTAAACTATTCTCCTTTAAGCCAAAAAGGGAAATTGAATTTAGCCAAGGGTGAATGAACTGCCCAAGATATGAACTGCTTCTAACAGACACATTCAAGGGATCCTAAAGCTTCCCAATTTCAGGAAAGAAAACAGTAAATCCCACCCACCTCATTTATCAGGGAAGAGATATTAAGTAACTTGCAATAGTAAAGAAAACATTTATTTTCACAGCCATCTTGATAAGTTGTACATTTTTTTTTAGAAATCGCCCAGGCACTTTATTCCATCTTCCCTGGTGGAGCAAAGGTGCCATCTGACAAGAAGGGTATGATACCACTTCTAAATAGCTCTCTCTCTCTCTCTCTCTCTCTCTCTCTCTCTCTCTCTCTCTCTCTCTCTCTGTTTAAAAATAAATAAATAAATAAGTGATGCTTGGGATATGGCCTGGTGAGAATTTCAGTCTTGAGAAATTAATTACAAAATATTTCAAGCACAAAGTATATAGAATAATAAAAAGTAGAAAATATAGATATAGTTGTTTACCACTCTTTTTCCTCCTGTCACAGAAGTGAGCGCTGTGATGATTTTGGTGCTGAATTTTCCTTTCCATAAATATATATGCATCACTACACATGTTTTAATATATAAGCTTTATTATTATGCTGGTACAGTGAGGCTAACAGATCAGGAGGCTAATGCTACTGAAAGATAGTTTGCTACACTCACAGATCTAAGAGAAGAGTGCATACCACGCCAAGGAGGGATACAGGGAGAAGCACCAGGGTCAGTCAGGAAGCAGAGGGAGCCACAGGAAAACATGGCAGGAGTCATTATTTTGGCCTCCATTTAAATGAACCGGAAAAAAAAAAGAGGGTAAGCAAGTTTAGAATTGGCTAGTTTGAATAATTTCAGCAGACTATGGGGTGTGGGGACTCTCCTGTAGGGGTGATTGGGACAGAGGAATAGTGGCCCAGAGAGTAAGGGCTCCAGAAGGAAGGCGGCAGGGCATACAGAGTTCAGATTGGCTGTTTTGCAGATGAAAGGCACACTCACGGGCCAATCGTGAGCCAACTCTAGGAATTAGCCTTGGGAGGAGGAGTTCCTCCAAAGACACAAAGCCCCAAGATATCAAAACATCAAAATAAAGAATGAAAAGATGACTCGTGCAAAACAGTATACTGTTTTATGTGGCAGGTTGTTAACCTTTACAAAAGTCATATCATTCTGTACATATTGTATACATCTCACCAAACTTTTTTTTTCTCAACATTATGCTTTGGGAATTTATCCACATTGCTGCATGCAGCTCAAGTCAGTTCATTCCTTTTCACTGCTCTATAATTTGGCATTGTGTCAGTTTATTACTACTTATTCATTTGCTTATTCATCAGCATTTGTTTCCAGTTTTTTTGCTATCACAAATGATGTTGCAGTGATTAATCTTTTACCTGCCGCCAGGTGCACATATGGCAGAGAGACCTGGAAATAACTAGGTCCAAGAGCATTTGTACCTTCAGCTTTAATACATATTGTCAAACGGCTATTCAGAGTACACGTAGCAGTTTACCCTTCCATCAAGAGTACAGAAAATGTCCCATTGTTCCACTGCCTCTGCAGCATTGTTATTATGAAGTGTTCCTTTTAATGTTTGCCAGTGAGATGGCATGTAATGGTATCTAATTAATGTTTAAATTTACATTCTCCTGGTTACTAGTGAATTTGAGCATCTTTTCATTTGTTTATTTGACATTTGCATTTTCTCTTATGTAAATTGACTGTTCACATCTTTTACCAATTTTCTACAGGGTTGTATGTATTTTTTTGTTGTTGTTACTTTGTAAAGTTCAGGTTGCTAACACTTTTTTAGTTGTATGTGTTGTAAATATCTTTCCCAAGTCTATATCTCATCTTATCAATTACTTCATGTATCTTTGTTTTACAGAAAATTTAAGTTTAATATAGTCAAGTGTATTGGAAATTTTCTTTCCAATTTTGCTGTGCAGTTTTTTGTGTCTTTTTAAAGAAAGTTTTCTAAACAGAATATTGTATTTTATTTAAAAGTTTTAATGTTTTGCTTTTTCCCATTTAGATCTTTAGTAAACGTAGAAGTGAGATTTTTAATATGGTAACAAAGAAGGATCTTATGTTATTTTTCCACTAGGATAAACAATAGTATCCCTTATTGATTAGTCCATATTTTTCTCCATTGATTTTTAATGCTACCTGGTCATTTGCCATTTCCTATATTTTATAGTCTATTCCTGTGTTTTTTATTCTCTTCCATTGATCTATTTCTTAATCCCTGTCAATACCACAGCATTTTAATCATTATAACTTCATAAAAATCCTATTACCTCACCTATAATTTCCCCGATCTTGTTTTACTACTTAAAAATTGTTTGGGCTATTCTTCCATCTGAATATTCATCAGCTAGTCAATTTCTATGCACACATATCAAAACAAAACAAAAAATATTGGGCCTTAGATTGGTCTTGCATTTAACTTATTAATATTAAAATAGATATCTTCACAATATTGAGACTTCCCATTTAGAATGTGCTATTTTTGTATGCTCAGGGCTTTTCTTAATGCTTTTAAATTAAATATTTGATTATGCTTGCTCCATAAATTGCTGTCTTGTTTTCTTGATGTCTTATTGTATAAGTTTTGTGGTCATTGTAACTGATATACTTTAAAATATTAAAAGAATGCAAATGATTTTGTGTACTAATTATAAAGCCAGATACCTTACTAGACTTTCTTATTAGTTTTAATAATAATCTTAGATTATTTTAAGAATAAAATTTCTTTGTTGTATAGACAATCATGTTACCTTTAAGTAATGAAAGTTTTAAAATAAAAAATCCTAACATATATTTTTCTTCTTTTACTGTGTAGACAAGATATCTAGCACAACATTAAAGAAATATGTAATGGCATACATCCCTGCCTCATTCCTAATTTTAATGGAATGTGCCTAATATTTCACCATTGAGTATATTTATTGTAAGGGTTGATAGACTTAATTCTTTAACAGATTAAGAATACTCCCCCTTCTCCTTATCTGTCAAAAGTTTTTATCATGGCCCTCGCCGGTTTGGCTCAGGGGATAGAGCGTCGGCCTGCGGACTGAAAAGTCCCAGATTCGGTTCTGGTCAAGGGCATGTACTTTGGTTGGGGGGCACGTCCCCAGTGGGGGGTGTGCAGGAGGCAGCTGATCCAATGTTTCTCTCTCATGGATGTTTCTGACTATCCCTCTCCCTTCCTCTCTATAAAAAATCAATAAAATGTATTTTTAAAAAAAAGTTTTTATCATGAATGGGTTGTTTTTATCAAATACATTTTCTATGACTCTTAAGAAAATCATGTGGCTTTTCTCTCTTAATTCCTAATATGTGGAAATTTTCTTTAATAGGGTTTTCTGATATTTAACAACCCTTTAATTCTCGGACAAACCCAAACTGATGATGATGTGTTATTTGTTACCTCTATTGGATATATATTGGCACTATATTATTTCAGATTTTTCTATTTATATTAATAAGTGAGACTGACTTAAATATTTTCATTCTTTTATTGTCTCTGTCTGGCTTTGTTACTGATGTTACACCAGCCACATAAAATGGGTTGAAGAGTATTCTCTTTTGCTAGTCTCTGGAATAGTTTGTGTAAGATTGAGATTTTCTATTATTTTAAAGAGGTAGAATTTACTTTTTAAATCAGATGATGCTGACCTTGTTTTATGCTCGGTAGCTTTTAAACTACCAACCCAATTTGTTAATGTTTATAGATCTATTAAATTTTTCTATATCTTCTTGAGTCAGTTTTGGTTAAATATGTATTTCTAAGAAAATTGTCCATATTGTCTGATTTTTTCAAATCTAATGTTATAAAATTGTTCTTAGGTTTCTCTCATTTAAAACCCATTATACTGGTAGTTAAGTGTCACTTTTCATGTTTCTCACTGTTTTATTGTTGTTATTTTCTTGCTTAAAGTTAACATATTTTTATTCTATTAATCTTTCCAAAGAATTAGCTTTTGATTTTGTTGATACATTTCATTGTTTTTAATTAATTTCTACTCTTATCTTGATTATTTTTTCTCTTCACTTTCTTTAGATTTCTTCTCTCAAGGCATACTTAAACTTTGCACTGTGCTTTAATCTGTTAGACTCATTTACTTTATTTCTAAAATGAAAATTCACTAAGAATAAAGTTCCTTTTTCTTTTGCCATTACTAATGTTCCTTATTTAAAAGAGATTTGCACACACCTTTTTTTTTTAAAATTAATTACAGCTAAATCAATAAAGACATAACAAATTATCAGAAAGTTTCTGGTTAAAGCCTTCCATGATAGGTCAGGTTTGCAACTTTAAGTGATAAACAGTTTTCTTTAAGAAACATTCAAATAAGGTTACTTTTTTATAACAATCGTTTTTAGTGTTAGATTTCTAAATCAAGAGTCCTTGAAACTATTGTAATAAAATTTTCAATATTACAAGAAAGTTTCTTTACCCATCTTAGCATAAATTTATGTAGAAACTTAACCTTATAATTGTGAAATACCACGTTTAGTATAGATTGAACTTAAACTCTATGTATCAAATTAAGTTTAGCTGAGTGTTTATCTTCTCAAAACATTTTTATCAACAGCTTATCATTTAATCAATTTTCTTAGTAAACTGCTTTTGAGTTTGCACCTTAAGTTCTGGCCACAAATGGAATAAATAAATATTGGATTTATAATTTTCTGTTTCCAGGATTCTGTTGTTCTTTCACTAGTTTCCTATGGAAGTGTAGCTCATTAATTTCCCATATTTTTCCTTTTTCTGGTATAATAGAACTACAAATTCCTCTATAAGTAACAGTTAAGCTACAACCCATAAGTTTTATATGTTGCATTTTAACTAAATTCCAAGTAATTCCTAATTTTTATTGTAATTTCTTCTTTGACCCATATCATTTAAATGGATGTTTATTTTGTTTTGGTTTAGATTTTCCCATTGGGTGCACATGTGTTGGGGTGGGGAGGGGGGAGTTCATTTTATTTTCTTGTTGATTTCAAAGTAACTAAATTGCATCATTGTCAAAAAAATGATTTGTTTGATACCAATTTGTTTGTGACCTAGTTCTTAGTCAATATCTTGTTAGTATTTCTTATTAAGTAGGTAAGTTTTCCAATGATTATGAAAATCCACCTATTCAATAAGGAGCACTAATTTCTTTGTTCAGTATTCCTCCTTGCTTTTTGTTCTTCCTCACTGATTTAATTTTTCTTATTTATAAAAGAAGTCTTTTGCTAAAACTTTGTGGTTGTGGCTAATTAAATTTTTCTAAATGTGTCTTTAGCATCACATTTGAAAATAAACATTTTGTGATATAGTACTCTAAATTTGCAATTATTTTCTCTAATAATTCTGAAGATGTGTTTACAAGTTTTCTAATTTTTAATTTGATGATGATATATCTTTTTTCTCTCTGTTTGCATTTAAAATATTTTTATTGTCTACAGTTTTAACTAATAGATATCTGGCAGGGGATTTATTTTTGTTCCTGTCCTGGGCTTTGTTGAGATTTCTGAATCTGAGGATTTATGTCTTTTATAAATTATGAAAAATTTCCAGATTATATTTCATTGAAAATTGTCATCCGTCTTCTGTACCTTTCTTTTTAAAATGCATGAGAAAGAGAGAGAGAATGCACAGACAGATGAAAGAAATGGATCTTTGCATCCCTCTTCCATGTTTCATCTCATGTACCAGTTTTCCATCAAAACACAAATCCTTTGGCTAAAAAGTCCAGAAAAACTGCCCTTCCCCACACTTTGGCTTCAGTTTACCCTCTTAGTATTCTGCTTTGTATTCATTGTTCAGGTTTTCAGTTGGACCCCTGGAGATTTCTCATATATTCTTGCAAGCTCAGCTATGCATTTAGAACAATATTTTTTATATGTTACATAAGAAATCTAGGCTATTTTTAGTGGAAATATCTTCAATTTATCTAGTTTAAAGCCTTTCAGGAAATGAAAATCAAGACTTTCCATCTTCAGAAAGGATTTAATTATGTTAAGTTTTAAACACTTAATACAAGTACAGGCCATAAAAATTCTTAAAATATGCCTGCTACTATTGGGTTCATTGTCTCTTTGAAAGATCAGCTACGAATGACAAAAAGGGAAGAGGTATTCAGGGTTGGAGTAGAGGAAGGGCTACAGTAGGCAATATGGGATAGGGGTGACAAGCAAGGTTCATATCCAGCTCTACCATGAGCTGTGTGACCCTGGGCAACTGTTGTAACCTCCCTAAACCTGTTTCCTTTTATGCAAAATGGGGATAACAACAGTGCCTGCATCACTGCTTCACTGCTTTGTGGTGAAGGTGAAGAGAGACCATGTAAAAGCAATTTCAACCATCCTTAAGTGGCAAACACTCAGTGCATGTTTGCTGTTAGCTGATAACAATGCATTAGACACTTATTTATGAATGGATAGGCTGTGATATTTTATGTCCACTCTCTTTTCAGGAGGTTTGTCCTCACCAAGCTTCGAGTCATCCCAAAAGGAGCATTTTCTGGATTTAAGGACCTGGAGAAAATGTATGTACCTGACAATACCGAGTGTGAAGGCCTCCATCAGGCCATGGGCAGCAGCCTCAGATCACATCTAGTGGGATACCCTATGCTTAGAAGCCAGAAAACCCTCCACACGACCTCCCGTTTTATTTCCGTATCACAGCTCCCAAACAGTAATGTGGACTCTTTCTGAGTGGGGCACTGAAATGAACACAAGCAATCCAAGAATCCTCACTGCTTCCTTCTATAAGGTGTTGCTTCCAGAGTACTTGCGAGTGGAACTTTCATAAACAAAAGTCTGTTTTCTCTGCTGACATCATTCTTCTTCAGGGAAACCTTCTATCATTTCTGACTAATATTTAATTGACAGCAGCGCCTAACATTTGTGCTTTAGAGCTTTGCTAGGCTTCCTGTTGCCAAGCCACACTGACAAGTGGTAATTGATACATAAACATTTAAAAGTACTGGGAAGGTTTACAGCACTGGGGGAGGTTTCCTTTGAAAAGAGAAAACTCCTTCGTTAATGCAAACATTCACTTTTTTGGGGGGCTTTTTTTTAATATAATTATTGATTAAGATATTACATATGTGTACCCTCTACCCACCCCCCTCCCCCCCGCTCATCCCCTCACCCCCCCGTTGTCTGTGTCCATTGGTTAGGCCTATATGCTTGCATATAAGTCCTTTGGTTGATCTTTCCCCCTTGCCCCCACCCTCCCCTACCTTCCCTCCAAGGCCCGACAGTCCAATCAATGCCTCTCCGTCTCTGAATCAGTCCTTGTTCATCAGTTTATGTTATTCATTATATTCCACAAATGAGTGAGATCCTGTGGTATTTATCCGCTCTCCAGTTCCATCGATGCTGTGGCAAATGGTAAGAGTTCCTTTTTCTTCTTCCTCTTCTTAAAGGATACCTTTCAGCATTTCATATAATGCTGGTTTGGTGGTGATGAACTCCTTTAGCTTTTTCTTATCCGTGAAGCTCTTTATCTGACCTTCCATTCTGAATGATAGCTTTGCTGGATAAAGTAATCTTGGTTGCAGGTTCTTGCTATTCATCTCTTTGAATATTTCTTGCCACTCTCTTCTGGCCTGCATGGTTTCTGTTGAGAAATCAGCTGACAGTTGTATGGGTACTTCCTTGTAGGTAACTGACTGTCTTTCTCTTGCTGCTTTTAAGATTCTCTCTTTATCTTTTGCTCTTGGCATTTTAATTATGATGTGTCTTGGTGTGGTCCTCTTTGGATTCCTTTTGTTTGGGGTTCTCTGCGCTTCCTGGACTTGTAGGTCCATTTCTTTCACCAGGTGGGGGAAGTTTTCTGTCATTATTTCTTCAAAAAGGTTTTCAATATCTTGCCCTCTCTCTCCTTCTGGTACCCCTATAATTCCGATGTTGGTACGCTTGAAGTTGTCCCAGAGGTTCCTTACACTATCTTCATATTTTTTGAATCTCTTTTCTTTTTTCTTTTTCGGTTGGGTATTTTTTGTTTCTTTTTCAAATTTTTTTCAAATCTTTGACTTGATTCTTGGGATCCTCTTGTCTGCTGTTGGATCTCTGTAAATTATTCTTTATTTCAGTCAGTGTATGCTTAATTTCTAGTTGGTCCTTTTTCATGTCCTCCATGGTCTCACTATACTCCTTGAGGGATTCATTAAATTTATCGGCGGTTTCCATAAAATTCTTGAAAAACCTTATAAACGTGGCCTTGAACTCTATATCCAGTCATTTGCTTTTCTCTGTTTCTGCCATTTGTGACCTGTTTCTTTGTCTCCGCATTTTGGCTGCTTCCCTGTGTTGATAGAGTGGCCCTGCGCGCCAGGTGTCCTGTAGGGCCCAGTGGCTCATCCTCCCCAGTTACCTGGGGTGGACACTCTTGGTGCACTCTTGGTGCCTTGGTTGTTGTAGGATCACTGGGAGGAATTGACCTCCAGGCCAATTGGCTGTGGGAATCAGCTGTGTCTGAAGTGGGAGAATGGTCCCCCTCTGACCACTGGGTACAGTGGCTCCTGGATCTAAGGAGGTGCTAATTCAGCCCCTGCCTGAGGCCACACAGCAGGAGCCACGAAGAGGCTCAGCTGTGAAGCAATGCAAGCCGCTGCGGGGCCTTGGGCCTTCTCTTGGAAGTTCCAGGTCTGCCTGGCTGGGCTGTAGTTAGGTACATTCACATGCAAAAGCCTCTGCCGCAGCCTGGGTGGGGCGGGGTCTCAGGGAGTCAAAGGGCGGAGAAAGCAGCTATGGTGATTCTCCGCGCCCGGAGTCGCGCGTCTCAGTGTCCCGGTAAGGGCTGCAAGCACCTCTGAGGGAAAGCCGCCCTCAAGTTCGCCCGCTGCCGCCTGACAGAGCAGCCTCTCCCCGTATGAGTCCTGGGTCCCCAGAGACTTCCCGGAACCGGAGTTCAGAGCAGTCGGGAGCTTGTGATTCAAAAAGACAGCCGCGTCCTCAGGTGCCACCCCCTTTCCGCGTGCGCGAGCCGCCGCCGTACCTCTGCACTTCACCTCCGCAGCTCCTCTGGCTCTCAGCGTGCTTTTCTTTTCTTCTAGTTGTAGAAATTACACTCAGCCAGCGTTCCTGTTGTTCTGGACGATGTTTGCTCCGTCCTTTGGGATATTTTTCAATTGTTGTGTGAGGCAACTATTTCCCGGTGTTTATCTATGCCGCCATCTTAGTTTCTCCCCAAACATTCACTTCTTATTGGGTTAGTTTATGTAGGGATTTTCTTAAAATGGTGAACAGCAATAAAAAGCAGAACAAATTCTCCCATATTTTAGGTAACCCACTCTCCCTTCAAAGGCCCTTAATTCCATCTCCCAGGCCTTCCGAGCCGGGAAAACGTGTTCTTCACTGCAGTGGCAGCCAGATGTCAGGACTTAAGGGCCAATAAACATAGCAACAGATAAACTGATCACACCAAGGGAATGAAAGCAACCCTCCAGGTGACATGTGCTCTCCTTCCTGAAGCCATTCAATTTTTCCTCTTGGTTCTTTCTCTCACCCCACCACCCCTTTAAGAAGAATATTTACTGAGGTTTGAGGGAAAGAGAAACCCATGAGTGAAAGAAACACAAAGCAGGTAGTTATTAAACCACCTGCTTAGAGGGGAGTGGTCAGAATCCTAGGATTGGGGGTTAGTTTTAATACAAACTTACAGTGTAATCTCAATTAAGTCACTGTATCTTTCAGGGCCTTGATTTCCTCACCTGGGCACTAAAGGAGGTGTTCTATAAGGGGGAAATGGTTTATGTGATCTCTAATTTCTCAGTGCAAGCACGCTCCAGGTGGGTGAGAGCCCAGTTTAAGACCTGCAGTCTTCAGGATTTACCTTCTTGAAGACATTCAACACTCACAGGAATTGGGAGGTGGAGCACTCGTCTGAGCAGAGCTCACCAAGGGAAAGAGGAAAGCAATAGACTTGGCGAGCTTTTGGCTCAAGGTGTGTTCCTGATGGATTACTATTGCCCTGCCTGAAACTAACATAGACTAGATTATTGCCCCATAATTGAATCAAAATTATTCTAAAATACAGGAATATCAGACATCACAAATAATCCACCTTAATAAAATTCAATCAGCAATGTGACTGACCGCTAATTGGACGTTCAGCCTCAGACAAGACCTCTCTGTGGTGATCTAAATGGTTGAGCTGAGCTGACATAGCAATGATTTCAGAGACAGGGCAGCTAGCTCAGAAACTCCTCAACTTCCTCAGCTGCAGCTTGTCCATCTCTGCCTCGTGTCTTTATTACCCAGCCTGCACTAGCACAGTGAGTACTCAAAAATTAAAATTATAGTGATCTTACTTTTTCCAACACCGTTTATGTCCTGAGGCTTCAAAAACACAACCTAGTAGAGAGACTGGCACTGAATTGAACTCTGAACAGACTCTTTGTGCCCTTCCATCTCTGTGCTCACCTTCATTCATTATCTCCCCTTCTCTATGAGTTCTCATCTCCTTTCCAGATCTTTCCTCTGCATTTTTCTTTTTCCTTCTGTTTTTATCCAGTTTCCTGAACTTAATAAATATTGGCTTCCTCTCCAATATCACCCTCTCCACAAGTCATAAAATTCCTTTCATTAATTTCAACGTGTGGCCAAGGTTCACCTATCCTTATTTAAAAGGGGGGGGGGGATAGTTTTCTGTATAAATTCTTCCCTCCTTCCCTGCTACCTTCCCCTCTCCTCCCATCACTACCACTCTTTAGAAAAAGCACCTATATTCACTGCCTCCCTCTTCTTTCCTTTCAATCACTCCGTAGGCTGCCCATGTGCAAGGTGGCCACCGATTACCTAACACTATTATTCTAGTAAAGTCCCTAACAATACCATAACGGACTAATCTAATTACTTCTACTTTGTCTTCCTGGTACTTAACTTACATGCACTGAAATAGATTTCACTGACCACTCATGCCATTCTTAATGCTGTTCCCCTTTTCATTTCAGTGACGTCACACCCTTCTGCCTGCCCTCTTACCTTCCCAGACTACTCCATAAGCCATCTCTCCATCTGTCTTGTTCCTCAAAGTTCAGATATTCTGGGGATCCATTTTTGGCCATTTTTCTTTTTTATAGTCATATCCCTAAATCATTATTCATCAAAGAATGTCATACTATCATGGCTCCTTAACCTTCATCTCTAACCCCACCTCTCTTCTGAGACTGTAATTTTTGTTTTGAAATGGAAAACCTCCAAAATATCCACACCTAAGTAAACGGCAAGTGCCTCAAATTCAATATGTGCACATTATCTCTCTCTTTAAATTTCTCATCTTCCCATGCAGCCCAGAGAATAATATCACCATCTGTCCAGACTCCAAAGCAAGGAAATTCTGTCTTCCTTGACTCAGGACCCTCTGTCCCTCATACCCAGGTGCTCCTCAGATCCTATTTACTCCCCCACAAAATAATCCCCAGAATGCCCTCCTCTCACTCCTGCTGCAATTAGATCCAAAGTCTCATCAACTTACATAGCCTCCTGCATGAGGTTACCATGCCTGTCTCAGCTTCAATCTCCCCACCACTCTGCTGCCAGACCTGCGCAGCTCAAACTCACTTGCAGAAGAAACTGGAAGGGACCCTTATTGCTATGGATTTAGTCAAAAGCCCCTGGCACATGCATTGTATCACACACTTTCACCAGGTAGGAAAATGTGCCATTTCCCAAGCATTTTCATTCCCAGAAATAATATTACCGATTTAGAATGTGATGGCTGGTTCTTTGGACAATGCCTGGCACATAGAGGGATTAAAAAATAGTAGCAGGTGGAGGAAGGAAGGAAGGAAGGAAGGAAGGAAGGAAGGAAGGAAGGAAGGAAGGAAGGAAGGAAGGAAATATTAAATATTTGGGCTTATGTAGATGCTGTCCCTCTGCCTAAAATTCCACTTAAAATTGAAACAGAAATCTCGCTTGTCCTCCAGGCTCCAGTTCAAATATTACTCTTTTGTCCTGTCTTTCTAGAACTCTTCAGTGTTTCCAAATCACAATCTCATGTTCGGAGTATTAATAGCATATTTATAGGATTATATTTGGAATTTATAAGCTTTTCCAGATCCCTTGATTGTTCTTAACTTTGTATTAAAGTATAACAATAAGTCCTATTACTTATAACTCCTTACTATACCTCTTATCTACTTATTGTCTCTCCAGCTTCCATCAGCATGCTCTCCCCTCAGCCAATCCATTCTCTACAGAGCAAGCAGAGTGATATTTTCTGAATTCATATCAAATCATGTCACCTTCCACACCTGACCGCCCCCCCACACACGCACACACTTTCCCTCCATGCCTTACCATTGCTCTTATCATAGGAAGGAAGGAAGGAAGGAAGGAGGAAGGAAGGAAGGAAGGAAGGAAGGAAGGGAGGGAGGGAGGGAGGGAGGGAGGGAGGGAGGGAGGGAGGAAGGAAGAAAGGTAGAAACTGGACCTCTCCCATTTTCTCCTTTGCTCTACTAGCCCCTTTCTAGTTCATAAAATGTACTGTGTTGTGCTTCCAACCAAGGCCCTTGCTGGGCACACTCTCTGCCCTCTGACTGGAGTGTCTGAAGTTAGTTGGCTCCTCCCATCCTTCAGATGCCCACACCAGAGTCACTTGCCCAGGAAAGTCCTCCCTGACCTCCCAATGAGGATAACTCATACCATACACTCATAGCACCACTGGTCTTTATGTGCTATCATTTTAGCAATTTTATACATATTTAGGTGATAATTTAATTAATTTCTAACTCCCCCATTAGACTAAAATTTCCATGAGCACAAGGACATTTTTGCTTTCGCTTGATATTGAATCCATGGTGACTCACACAGATTAAATACAATAAATAACTGATAAATGCATGAATAAAAATGAATGAATAAACAAATATAATTAGTTGGAGAGACAAGATATCCAGATATAGAAAGAAAATACTAAATAGTATGAATAATAATGATAAATAATGTGGAAATTTAGAGGCATTTTAACACTGGCTGAGAATCTACTATGATCTAGACATTTATATAGTTAGAGTTTAAAATATAACCCAGGACAAAAATGTACAACCTAATATGTGCAAAATGAGTGGTACAAACTTTGCATTTGTTAGGATTCCTTTTGTTGTAAGAGGCAAAAGAAAATAAACCTCAAACAGGCTTAAGGGAGAAAAAAGGGAATTTAATGGCTCATTTAACTTGACCGTCAGAGGGAAGAATGGCTTCAGAAGCAGCCCTATTCAGGTTCAGTGTCCTTAGGACTTGGCCTCTGTCCCTCTCTCAGGTCTCCTTCCATGATGCTGATTTCCGTCACCAGCCCCACCACTAGTGGCAATACAAGCAGCCCCAGTTCTGCCTTCACGTCTTGGGTTCTATTCAGAAGGACAGAGCTGAACTTTTCTTGCTCCATGCCAAAAGATCTGTAGATTGGTATGACTTGCTTAGATCACATAACCATCCCTGGACCAAACACAGCAGCTAAGAGAATGTGATGTTCCAATTGGCCGTGGCCTGGGTAAACAGGCTCCATTCTTAGAACTGAATGCATCTACCCCAACCACATGGACTTGGGGTCAGGGAGGGAGATCCACAGACAAAAACTGATATCATTGCTGGAGAAATAGTGGCGACTAGGTGCCAGTAATCGGGCAAACAACTAAGGTCTAAAGAAAACTAGTCCTGTTCTCATCCAGAAGAGAAAGGTCTCTATGGGCAGGGCGGATGGGGATTTGATGAATTTGATTCTGCCGTCTTCCTCCTGTTAGAATGACTGACAGAATCCAATGACTCTGCCCCAGCCCATGCTGATGACTCTCCTTCTTTCATTAACCCAGCTTAACCCACTCCCCTCTGCCTGAATTCAAAAGGGAAAGGAGTCTTTTTGGTAGAACTGGGTCAGGAGTGTCACCATTGGAAATGAAATGATCACTGTTCACACCTTAGCTTTCATCAGCATCATTATCTCAAACCTCTTCACTGCTTTGGGACCGGCTGGGGGAAAAGGAAATCATTAAACTCTGCAATGTGAAGTGGCTTTGCAAAGTGCACCGTAAACTGTTTACATTGGCTTTAATTACTGCGGAGCCTTATGTCAGCTTGGTGTAAAGTGTGGAGATCACACTGAATAGGGCAGGGGGACTAGGTGACAATGTGGTGATTTATGGTAACCAGGAAAATTATGTATGGAAATGAGAGCAATTTAAAAACATATCTACCATGCTATTATAACACTGGAGAGGGATGAAAAGGCAGTCTATAACAAAATATCTTTGAAAATAGGAGCATGATGAATATGTAAATGAGACCAATCAACATCAGCTGAGATACGTATATGCAGATGAGACCGCAATGAGCCAAAATGTGAAATAGCTCCCAAACCATAAATATGAACCATATAAAATTCATTTGAAATATTCATGATAACATAAGGACAAAATATATAATCAAGTGATTTACTTGCATATAAAAATGAGAATACTAGTCTGACACTCCAGCCTCCACTCCCAAATCACAGGGGAAAGAAAAGTTAACAGAGGGACTTATAAAGAAAGATTTATTGGACGAGAACTTGCAAGCACACTAAAAAAGTTGAGGATCCTCCAAATTCTCAATCCATGGACCTCATTCAGCACAGATAAAAGGAAAGGACATAAACCAGGTAACTAAAACCATAATGGTGACAGTGCTAGAAAAGGTGGGTTCCAATCCACTTTGCCTCCTTAGATAATCTAACAGCACCTCCTGTTAGATAATGAAGGGGTAGGTACACTCCTACCCCGGCCTTCCGTGACTCTGAGAATTAATGGGGAAGTTCTACTTACTGGAATAGCAAAGCAAGAGGTAGAGGCTGATGATTCTACAGGCTCCTAGTAAAAACCTGGGGGCCAGTGTTGGGACAGTTAGATTCTGAATGGGAAGAGGGGATTCGAGTCCCTGGGCCTCAAAAGGGTAACAAGGTTCAGTGGTTCTCGTCTCAGATTGCACTTTAAAGTCCCATAGGTAGCTTTTAAAATAAACCACAGGCCTACCTTTTCCATGGATTTTAACATCCCGCTTGTCTAGGGTGGGGCCAAATATTGATCATTTTTTAAAGCTGCCTTGATGATTCTAACAAACATCCTGAGTTAAAGCTACTGAGATGGAAGATGTTTAAGTCTGAATCCAACTCACAGAAAGAACATTCATGAACATGTGCAGTGTGTCTATATGATGTAGTTGGAGAATTTTAAAAAAGGGAGGGTGGTAAGAGATAAGGCCAAAGAAGAAGCTGGGGTGTGGCCATGGAGCTCATGGCCATGGGGCATGCTCGAATATCATAGTTAATGATAGAAATTAAATGAGTTATTTTGAATAACCACATGAATGATCTGATTTACATTTTTGCTTTCAAGTTCCAGTGTGCCAATTCATTTCTGGGTAAAGCTTGGGATCAGACTGGCTTTAGTCCAAGGGTTTGCAAACTGAGATGCCTGTTTTAAGTTGCAAATTAACTTAGTCAGCAGTTGGGAAATGTAAGAATTTGGCCAATTAAGTTGTCATTATTGACCCAGGTCAAACAAACATGAGTTAGTGTCTAGAAGTGAAAGTCCTTACCTCATTTCTGTTCTCCATAAATATTCTGAAAATAAGTAGTTTTACTGTATTTATTGCTTCACCAAAAACACAAGAAGCTGTTTTCTTGTCACATTTTGGATTGATGTGGTTTTAGTGTTTCCATTAAGTCTCCTGGTTTCAACTGTTTCTGTGTGGGTCCTTAAAATAAACTTTACAATATCTAATAGCTACCCAGCTCAAAAAGAGAATAATGTATTAGGTGTGTATTTTTATGCTTGGGTTTTTGCTTGTTTGTTTCTGCTTTGATTTCTTTTTGTGTGATGGGTAGGGGAGGGTGAGTCTGATAGGGAAAACAGATTCTTGAGATCTAGTGATGCTATGAATGCTTCCAACACTATATTCCTTATAACTTTCCACATCTCAACCCCTTGTGCTTTATCCATAAAGATAGTGTAGGATTTCCTTTGCTAGATAGGATTATAGGAAAAATACAAGTAAGAGCTCCACTGTCTTAGTCTGCTCCAGCTGCTATACTGAAATACCAGACTGGGTGGCTCACATAGCAGACACTTACATTTTACATTTCTGGAGACTAGAAGTCCAAGACCAGAATGCCAGCATGGTCAGATTCTGGTGAGAACCAACACCTTGGCTGATAGACAACTGCCTTCTTGCTATATCCCCACACAGACGAGAGAGAGCTCTGATCTCTTTATCCCCTTATATGGGCACCAATCTCATCATGACCCTTCTACTCCCATGACCTCGTCCAATTACTTCCCAAAGTCCCCACCTCCAAACATCACCCTAATAAAAATTAGGGCTTCAACATATAAATTGGAAGGGGGAAAGCAAATATTGAGTCCATAGTGTGCACTGTGAACTAGCAAGCTTATAGCAATAAAAATGTACATATTGTAGATGATCACTTGATGAGGAAAGCATAGATGCGCCCTCATATACATGTTCCATCTCTAAGACCCTCTACCTTCTTGGCCACTTGATGCTCCAAGGCATTCATGGTCCTGGTGACCTCTGCTTGGTGCCTTTCATTCAGCAGCTAAGGCTTCCAGGAGGCAAGACCTGACAGATTACTCAGACAAGGCTTTTCTGAATTGCCACCAAATACAAGCTTCCATTTTCTAATCAACAGCCACGCAACAGCTCCTTTTAAGACTTCTGCTTCAGCCATATAAGGGGATAAAGAGATCAGAGCTCTCTCTCGTCTGTGTGGGGATATAGCAAGAAGGTAGTTGTCTATCAGCCAAGGTGTTGGTTCTCACCAGAACCTGACCATGCTGGCATTCTGGTCTTGGACTTCTAGTCTCCAGAAATGTAAAATGTAAGTGTCTGCTATGTGAGCCACCCAGTCTGGTATTTCTGCTTACCCTTCCCACCTTCCTTGACAAGGCAAGCTGTGGGAGAGACCTTCAGATGTTTGTTGGGGCTCACAGATATACCAGAATATGAACGGGACTTTTTTTTCCCCCTCTGCCAGTAACTCACTGTTTTTGTCTACTCAGAGAAGATACAATTAAGGCAGCATAATACTCAAGTTAAAAATAGCCTTCTGGCTCTGCCCTGGAGACTCCTGCTAGGTTGTGTGTGTGTGTGTGTGTGTGTGTGTGTGTGTGTTTTAATAGAATGGTATTAAAATAAAAAAGATGCAATCTAAAAGCAAGCTCCAATCGATGCACAAACTATTCATTTTTATTTCCTCATTTAGCCAATGCCCATCATGACCACATCCATCTGGGTCGTTTATGACTTAATAAGATGCTTTAAACAGTAAAAGACACAAATAGAATATGGACCCACTTGCCTGCCCCCTCCCTAACAAATAAACTACCTGAATCTTACACCTCATAAACCTCTCTTATGGTGCTCAGATCCACCCTGGTCAGCTTGCGTGGAAATCAAATGATCAGAGATGTGTTTTTATAGTTCAGACCATTCCAGAAGTTAAACAGGCAGAGAGGAAAGGCATAAGAGTGAGGGACCAATGCCAGAGGAGCCTAAATGAATAAAGTGGAAGTTAACAACCCCAGTGGGCCTGAGATTCTGAAATAATCTGGGTACAGAGATAGCAATTGTTGATGCCAAGTGCTTCATAAACATGTAATTTGCACTTGGATGTGGGCGCGCTTCAAAAAGTTAAAAGTGCATATAAAAACAAGGTATGAATAATAAAAAGAGCACATTTGCTCTGCTTCCCCTTCATGGTGTCTCAGCTCAACCATACACTGACTACTGCCCTTGCCCTTCTCTCTCATCATGTCCCTCCAAAGCACCACACAGGGCTGGGCACGCTGGAAGGGGGATGATGGGCAGAGTTCGCAGGTCTGTCAGCTTGGGTCCTTTCCCAACCATTCAGAACTCTTTCCCAAATCAGGCTCTCAACATTTTTAAAAATCTTCTTCTTCATTCTTCTTTCCCAGTAAAAAATACCAGCATCTGAAGACTGTGTTGGCATTAAATTCTAAGGAGTTCATGAATTGGCTCCTCCAATACAATTTGCCTTTGGAAAAAAACACGAAGGGGGGAATGACAATTTCAAAGGACTGAATCGCTTCTGGTGGGATTTCCGTTAATGTGGAACATGTGCCTAAGGAGATTTGCTTTCATGAATGAAAAACCATATCTGGATTGGACTTATTTGTTTGGACCGCAAAGTCCATGTGTACACAAATGGAAACTGGAGGAAGATGAGCTTCCCGTAATCACACTGATATCAGTGCCTTCGAGTTCCCATCTACTGAGGGCAGGCTCCCTCTCCGTCTGACTGACTTATTAGGTACCTGATGTTGGGCAAGTCATACAACCCATATGATTTCAATGTCCTCACCGTAAAATCAGGATGATAAGATTATGATAATTAAATAAGGTAAAGCATGTAATGTGGCGCTTTACATGTGGAGAACTCAGGTGGTGCTTTTTTTTTCTGAATGTTAAAAATTGAGGTGTCAGTCTTCATGTATTTATTTAAAATGTGCTCCTTACACCTTCCTTTATATTTTACCTTCCCTGCTTCTCTTTATACGTACATAAAACTTCTCAGTCCAATCAAGTAAGACACTTAAGATGTGACTTTCCATTTAGTAAAGCAGACATTTGCTTTGGGGGGAAAGGGTGGTTGGTTTAGGTCAGCACCAAATTCCATAACAAAACAAAAGAAAAAATCCTACAGCGAGAAGTTCCACGCTAACTTCAAGAAAACGAGGCCAAATCAGAGATTGCCTGTTGGGGCTTTTTAAAGGGAGCAGATTTATAGACTTCAGTCAAGTACTCAAGACAAGTGCAGGCTGATGGATGACATGGGCAAATCCATCAAATGATTTATCAGGGTTCACAGAGTAAATGATTGTGACTTCCATCACTCCCTGAACATCTGTGAGGATGAGGCTTGTAGAGCTAATGAGCTTTCTCAAGCCAGGGACACCTCCTTCTCACTAGTGTATGTGTTGTTGTGTTTGTTCTGTTCTATTTGTGAGCAACTCCAAGACAGACCAAGCAAACTCAGAGAAGCAGAATCCATCCATCAGTCAATAATTCCACAAATCCTCCTTGAGCCGCAAAATATGTGTTAATCAGGTAAGGGAATGATTTGAGGAAGTGTAAGTGCCTAGAAGATTATCGCTAGATGTTCTGGGCAATAAAGATAAAGATGCACGGTCCTGCTCTAAGGAGTTCCCGTGCTGGTGAATAATAACAATCACAGCTGTCATTTATTGAGTGATTATTTGCCAGAAACTGAGATAAGCCACTTTACATGTTTTACCTTATTTAATTATCATAATCTTATCATCCTGATTTTATGGTGAGGGCATTGAAACCATACAGGTTGTATGGCTTGCCCAATATCACATACCTAATAAGTGATGAAGCCAGGATTTAAACCCAGGCATTCTGATTCCAATGTGCACACAGTAATCTATTATTCTGCAGTATCTCTGAATGTAGCACCAAGGTCCAGATGATATGTAACATAGGAGGGTGGTAATATTGCTCTCTAATGGAGGGAAGTAGGACATACAGAAATGCAAATTTACAAAATTATCGTCCATTTTATTTGTAGTAGTAACAGTAGTATGAATATCTTTGCATTGGTTTCCTATTTTATGATTTCAAAATGCCTCCTATACCTATTAGCTCACCAGTCCTTCAGTGGTAGCTGGGGCAGGTATCTGTGCTCATCTCACAGGTGAGGACATGAAGTTCAGAGAAGTTGGGTAAGTGGTCAAGATCAACATCTAGGAAGTCATGGAGGTGGGATTCCTCTGATGCCACATCCCGTGCATGTTCTCCATGTAGTGCTTTGCTTTTTGCAGTACTGCCACTCACTTACTAAAGAGAAGTTACACCTTCAAAGTCTTACAGTTGCATCAGTACAGATAGTCACAGACTATCCAAATCAGAAGAAAAAGCAACAAATATTTCCAACAAGTATATAACTTCACATGCAGGTGTTTTTGCTCAGCATTTCTCATACTTCCTACTAAATCTTGATGTCCTGGAAGTGGATGAATGTCTGATCCAAGCAGTGAAAATCCAAAACTGGCCTTTTCCATCCCTAAGAGGAAAGGCTCCAAAAGGGTGTGTCTATTACTAAAAATTGGTCCATACTATCTTATAAAAACATCATTTTAATGGAAATTTCCTTTCTAAGTCAACCATATTTATTGGCTTATTTTGTTCATGTTTTTGCCTACTTCTCTCTGCCTCCCCTTGGAATTAACATTCAAGTAACATGTAGATTCATCCAGAACTTCTTAGTCAAGACACAGAATTTCATCTTTGCAAGAGAGAATTTTTCTTTTGGTTAAATACAATGAGCACTTTATGAATTCCTGCTAAGTGTCTCCTCCATCATGGCATCTCAAATCTTCATGTGCATACCAGCCATGTGGGCAGCTAACTAATAAAGAGAGTCTGACTGAGGAAATCTGAGTGGAACCTGAGATTCTGCAATGCTAACCAGATCCCAGGTGCGACCGACACTGCTGGTCCATGGTCCACAAGGAGTGACAAAATCTAAAAAATACTGCTCCTGTGTAAGGAACTGTGTAGTGAAGGATCTGAGATAAATGGCTCACACTCCCTGTTCCAAAGTAGTTGTTGATAAAATACACATGAAATAATTAGAGAAAAGCACAGGACAAATGCATAAACTTGTGCCCCATTGTTATAACCAAATGATAATGGGAAAAGGTGTTCTCACTCTTTCGCATTGTCAGATCACATTCTATTGTTAAAATAGTCCTCAGTTTTTAGTATAATACTATGAAAGTATTGTCTCAGATCCTGAAAGCCCCTCTGACGGTGCTCTGGAAATACAGTCAGACATGGAAAATGCAATTCACATGCAACTATTTCAAGAGCTAACCCAGTGTATGGTTCATCTGGGCAAATTGAACCTGAGCACTCCTTCTTATGCCAGGATTTCTATATTTCAGGCAAAATGTAGGAGACTACATATATGCATTTATGTCCTGGCAGTTTGAGGTGGGCAACGGTCAGAGGGAAGCACATAAGGTCTTATCCAGATCAAGCACAGCTGGGTTAGTGAGTTAGGTGGGTTGGGGAAAGTGAGATGAAGGAAGGTCAGTGGGAATGCTGGAAACACAAAGACCTTCTTGGCTCCTTCCTCCTCCAGCCCAGATCCAGAGACATTCCTGGCACACCCAATGAAGCGCACTGGAAACCTAGAGCGGAATGAAAGCTATGCTGCTCTGCATGAGCTCCAAAGGAGGAATGCCACAGAGCTAATCACTGGACTGAGATTGCCGTTTAATGCCCTTCCTCCCCAAGCCATCCATCAAGTTTATAGCAGCAACAAGAGTTCATTACCGAGTTCCTGTTTTGCACATTCTTGAACAAGGTTATGCCTCCAATTTTAAGTGTGGTGTGTAAAATGAATGAGGGAAGGTAGGAAGGTGAGAGGGTTCCGGGGGGAATGGTAATAAACAGAATTGGTGCTCTTCACCAACTGGAAGTGTGAATCTCCCCCATGGCTTACACCTAGATAATCAGAAAGAACAGCAATCGCAAACTCTCAGGTTCATTCTTATGAGAAGTTCCTTAGCTGCTTTGAACAGTCTATCATTTGTCTTTTTGTCTTGCAGATTAGGAGCTGAAAGAAAAGGTGGGATTTGGATGCAACCCCCAAGAAGTTTGTAATGTAGTTATAGAAATAAGAGGAATTTGTGTGAAACAGAGAACACAAATCAGAACATAAGAAACCTCTAAATATTACTGTCCAGACCTCAGGGTGTGGAAAGCAGCTCAAAGAGGTGGGAGTTTGATCAGTGTGGAGCACAGAAGGTTTTGCAAAGGGAAGAGGGGAAAGTGTTCCGAGTGGCAGTTATTAATGAAACAGAAGCAAAATCATAATGAGAATCCGAGGTCTTCCTAAAGAGGTACCCAGGCTCCCACAGCCCTTGTCCTTCCATCACATTACGCACCTGGGGCTTCCACGAAGCTCTGAAAGATCAAATGATAATAGAAAGAAAAGCGCCATGCTCTAGGATAACTACCTGAATCCACGCAGGTATTGACTCCTTTAATGCCCCACCCATGATTCTATAGGTAAGATGCTAGGAGCTTGTCCATCATTGTCCTGATAGTATACTGGTCTGTGAACATAGGCAGAATCAAATTACATTTAAAATGGCTTAGTGTCATTGATTTGGGGGAACTCTTATTTAGGAGGTCAGCTCTCTCCATGGCACAGATGTCCCTTAGACTGGGCTTATGAAGAACAAAGGAAATGGGAGATTTACATATGTCCACTTACCGCAGCCTAATTACACAGTCAAATCAGGGCACATGCAAAATTGATTTCAGCGCCCAAACTGCCCAATTTCTCTGCTTTCATAGATTTAATTCACTGAGTAAATAATAAACACATGCCATGACCACATCGAGTCAGAAGCACAGTAAAAATGGCAGACCATGCCTGGGATAGGCTGGTGCAACCAGATCTCTTAGTACAGGAAGTGTTTTCCCTTCCTGAGCACAGTAAAATTCCTCAGTGTCCCCCCAAACCCAGTAGGGCTGAAGTCATAAAGGGACAGATTCTTCTCCCAATGAACAGCAATAGTATTTTCCTGACCTCTAGAGAAAGTCAAGTGAATGCTTAGTTTTCTTCGTCATAGAAATATGAGGTGTTGGTATGCTTTTAAAAATGCTCTAAGATCTCCTATAGGCCACCTTTTTTGTTTTTTCATAAAGCGTTGTCGATGTCAAGATAAAAAAAATAAGCTATGTCTACTCAGTGAGTTTACGGGTGACACAACACTACAGCTGGTCTCTGCCTCTTGGCAATCCTTAAACAATGCAAACGACAGGATTTGACTGAACTAAATATTCCATTTCCTTGGTCCTTCCTCATCATCTCCCTTCCTTTGGTCCTAACCCATTTGCGCTCCTGGCTCCTGCCACTGGAGTCTAGGCATACCAAACTTAGAGATACATTTGGCTCTTTAGAGCTTAATATGTCACATTGAAAGCCATAAAAAAGGGAAATTGCTGTTCCAACATTCACTAATGTATGATTAAAAGCAAAACGATGTCCTTTGAAGGACTTCAAAAGATACAGTGACAAGCACGTGTGGATTCTGTGCCCATCCTATGTAGAGGAGAAAATGTTGATGGCAGTGAATTTTTCAGCCCTTAATCAAGGCCATTTGTGAATTTAGACTCCCACCCTAGCCAGATTTCCCCTGGCCCCCTATTGAGACTTACCACACTGCTCTGACTATCCTTTTTTCAGGGTGCGGTGTCTCTCCACTATTATTCTATCATCCTGTCATTGGCATTTAAAATCTCATTCCCCCATCAGCATCAAATCTGGTCTGAGTCTCACTCCAAAGAATTCTTAAACACAGAGGTAGATGGTCACCTTTGAGCCATAGGTTAAATGCCCCAAAATTAGACCACTGGGCAAAATTTGGGAAGGTCAATTTTCAAAAGCACCAGCTCTAGATTCTACAATATAAAATATGATACGAAGAATGTGCACTTGCCTTGCCTATGTCCCTGGAATACTTCCAAAATGAATTTCTATGTATATGGAGGGAGGATGGTGAAGTCCTGTTAAGCCACTATCACGGCACCATTTCTCCAGTGTCTTCTTCCTCTTCACTTCTTAAAAGTAAATGTCCCATAATGACACCGGAAGGAAGCTCTGTCTGAGGCTGGAAGACCCTATCGCCTTCCCTGCAGGCAAGGGGGTCAAGGGGGATAACAAGGAAAGGATCTTAGGAAGGTCCTCAGGAAGGATCTCAAGGAACTCCTCAGACCAGACTCACTGTCAACTCTAGTAAATTGCTTCCAAGGTTTCCGAGCAACCCTATTCTGAATCTTTCTTAGAATAACCCAGAAATATATGTCTAATCCTCCAAGGTCAGCAATCAAAGATAACATGAGGACCAAAATAATTCTTAATAAGAGATATGCACAGTTCTGGAAAGAGAGGGTCTCAGCTCTGCCCACCCTAATTACAGTTCTGTTTGCTCGTATAAGTTAGATTTTCTGCATGGCCGGCGGAGCTCTGTGACATGTCGCCCTGAGAAGCTGGACTAAGCAAAAAAGTGTGCTCTCCCTTTTCAGAAACAGCCAAGGCGTGCTCACTGTAGTATGTAAACATTTTATACTGAGTGAATTCCATTTCTACCCATGCTCATCACAAATGAACCCCACCAAAATGCTCCAATATATATGCATGGGGGGGGGTGGCTCTCAAATGCACTGTATGAAAAAATTAGAGCTAAGCAGAAGGCACAGCTCAGTTTCATTTAATTAGAATTTCAGAGAAGCCTAAAGAAAAAAGTCGGTATCTCCTTAAATGTTCTGTTTCTGCACAAGTATAGCTATCTTGCATTGTCAGGTGGCTTGAATTTGAAATGATTCCAAAGGCACAGCCTTTAAACCCTGAATGTTTGGCTCAGGTAATATTATCACAGACAGACAATGAAAGAAACCGTTTAGCTCATTTCTATTCTGAATGTTGTATCAGTGTCCACTTCTCCTTTAATCAGGGTGAGAGACTCTTCCCCCTATATCAATGCTTGAGCCCTGACATAATGTCATTGCATTCAGCACATCCCCTGAGTGTGCTCACTCCTTATTTTGATTCTTTCCTGTCTTATTTTCAAGTCTCTTTATTATCATTTTTCCTCAGCTCAACCATCCAACTTTGTTTGCTACTGTTCATTTACAGGGACCCTCCTGCTACCCAGATCTAACTCCTCACGGGCCCTCATCCATGCTCTCCCCTTTGTTGCCTTCTCATTTCTACTCATACTAATCCCCATGCCTCTCTCCCTACACACATAAACATGTAACATGCATTTCCTCCCTCGGTATACATTTACTGGGCACCTACTGTTTACTAGACACTGGAGAGGCAACAGTGACCAAATCAGACAGAGATCCTCACCCTCCTGGATTTTAGATTCTTAATCTTTTGAAAAAGATCAAGTACCTTATAGAAAGAGTAAGATGGCAGGTTCTAAGCAGTGATGGGGAGAACAATGAGAGCAGGGCAAGGGATCAGGAGAGCCTCTTCCAAGAAGACTTGCTCCCTGGTCTGAGGGACAACAATCACCAACAATCTCAAATTCCACTTTGGACTACAAGCCACACTATCCCCCATGCCCACCTCTGCAGCACTTCCCTGGGCCTGTTCCTCAAATAAATCCAAATGCACTTGAGTAGGAAACACAAAGTGAACAACAACTCTGTTTTCTAAGTAGCTCCCCGAACCATGGCGAATACTGTTTCACAGGGCACCGTGTCCTGGCACAGCAATGTCTGCCTTCCTGTAATAACCTAGCAACTCGCCCAGACTGTGGAGCCAGAAATACTGTCCCTGATGGAAATGGGTTTGGTTTTGTTTTTCGTAATTAAGATAGGAATTTTTATGACTATAAAAGCAATACATGCTTGCTGTAGGAAAAACAAACAATGCAGAAAGCTTTTTAAAAAATGATGGTTTTATGTAATTCCACAATGAGATATCCGCTGCTAACATTTTGGTGAACAGCCTTTCACAATTCCTTTTCTGCTGATACACGGTTTTAAGAAATCAAAATGAGATTCTATTATGCATGCTCTTTGTTTTTATTGTTGACAGTATTACAAATGTCTCCCAATTCCCTCCTATACCCACCTCCGCCCAGCCCCTACCCACCCCCACTCCCCAGGTCTTCACCACCTTATTGCTCTTTTGTATTCTAATTATTTCATATAACTACATGCTGACACGATGTTTTAGAGAATACTGATAGCTATTGAAGTGTTAAAAGACAAGGGCAAGGATCCCTAATTCAGGAAAATGATAAACATAGGGATCAGGTATTGTTTGGGGGAAAAGAAGGAGTCTGCAAGGAACATGTCTCCTCTAGTTCAAACTGAAAGCCTTGCAGAGTGCTGAAAAAAATCACTGCGAGACACTTGTATGACATGACGAAGGTACACTCTTTGTTAGTCTTGGAAAGAAAATGAGAGAGTAGAGCATCACTTTCCTTTTTGTGTTCCTCTGAATCCTCCCAGGAGGCTGAGTCTGGGAAGCCCTGTGAGACAGGGGCCTCTCTGAAAGGTTCTGTGAATTTGTTATCTTTATTGTCAGAGGGTCTTGAATATTGTTAGAGGGAAATCAATGTAAAAGACATCCAGTCTCTGGAATCCAAGCCTGGCAACACAAGAAAAACGAGACATTGGGCTCCTTTAAAACTGACCAGGAAACAAGGGTATAAAAAGCCCCTAGAGGCACCTGCAGTGGCATTCTCTGAGATAAAGAACCTGCTGGCTGCAGCAACATGTACACTCCACTTGCTACACCACAATAACCTGGGGCAATGCCACTCTGGTCTATGCATGTGTTAAAACTTTGCTTTAGATTTACATTTAAGAAATACACACGGGCCTTATGGAAATAAACTTGTGATCCGTCAGAAGACATTTGGCACTCAGCACCTACACATATAAGTAACATATAAACATGCCATAGTTAAACCTTTCCCATGAATGCTTGAAATGTAACCATTATGCTTTTTTAGTCTCCCTTTCTTCTTCTCTACTCTTCCAGAAGTTACATGTTCTACTTGCTTTATAGTTACCTTATCATTTTTCCAATCCATTAATTGAGAGTTTAATTATCTTGAATGCAAATTATTATATCAGCATTTTTCATGGATATTTTTTATAAATCTGTTCCTTTTCACAGTTTTCTATTTTATCTTATGATTCCTAAATCTTCCTTTATTACTTTGAGCATTTGAAAAATACTTATTTTTAAATCTTTTATAGTCTTATTTTAACCCCCAGTCATTAAGGTATAAATATTCTCTCTGGTGTGGTATTTCCTTGTATGATTTGCAACATTTTCCCTCAGCCTATCTTAGGATCTATGAGATATGTTCAGTGAGAGTCCCATGCTCTGGGTATAGAAACATCCTAATAGACAGCTTCTCGTTTGCTGCTGTAGAGCGTTTTCATATTCTCCAGTTTAGTGATGATCTTTCCATTAATTTCATGGCTTGAGGTTACTGTACCCAGTGATGGTGTGAATTCTCAACCAACATCATCATGTGTCACCAGCCCGGTGTTACTACTACTTGCAGGTGACTGTTCCCACCTGGGGCCTAGGCTGCTTCTTTGATGTTTCCCTAGTCACTAAGGGGAGTTTTGGAGCCCCCATCTCATTAATATGGAGCCTTTCCTGACTCCTGACTTTATGTGGGTGGTTCAGCTCTAGCTCCTCTCAGGCAAATACAGATCTGCAAGTTCGGAAGATCCAAGTGGTTTTGAAACTTCAAACCTGGCCATTAAGCTCATTAGAATTGTTCCTTGGTCCTCCGACTTCAGTATATATTCATCATTCTGATCAGGTTAGGGATAGAGTAACTGTCATAGTTTCCAAACTGACTAAGTATTTTTTAAATGCTTGATCTATGTCATCCAGCATTGGTATGTATCTGAAGGTAGAGAGGCCAACATATCAGACTTCCATATCAGTCAGAACTCTCAGCATCAATGTTTTATTGTCTATGATAGTATACCATCCTGTCCTGGCTCTCCGTTGAAAACAGGATGACAGACGGAGGTAACCAATTATGTAAATAGAAGATACACTTTAGATTACCTTCTACCTTGACAAACTGGGCTGCCGGAAGCTACTGAGCATCTCAAGGAAAAAGAAATGATAGAAAGGCAGTAAGGAGTTGCAGAAACAAGATGCTGAGGACACCAAAAGCAACTTTCCCCAAGTTTTAGCTCTAAAAATGTATAAATATATATGCATATCTACAAATATGTATATTACTTATAAGTGGAAAGTTAAAACTAGATGGCAGCTGCTGATCTTGTACACACGGCTGTGCTCTAAAGGTGTCTCGATGGCCACAAAAACTCTGCTAGAGGAGAGAGATCTGAGAATGTTAGCCACAGGGGAGCAGAACCTTTCCTTAACTATTCAGGATCCTATTAGGGGTTGAGCAATATTCCAAAGCCTGATCTCCCCAACTTTCAGGAGCTCCATCTCTCAGCCTCTCCCCTCTCATAACTGGCCTTCTCCCACTCAGTCACTAGGCAGAGAGTGCCTGGGGAAGGGGAGATTGGGAGCAGCAGTATCAGGCAGAAAGTTAATCACATGGATGTCAATCATTTGAGCCCTCCAGACTCCAGGTCTTGCCTCCTTAACACAAATGCTCCCAGGGAGCATGGCTTTGTGTTTGCTTTCCATGGTGTTGCATTGTGTCTGAGAGACACCTAAAGTTCAGCTGCTGGAACAATTACTTCATTTTCCTCTTTCTTGTGAGTGGGTGAAGAGCTGGAGCTCATTTTTAACCAGCCTGTTATTAAATCATGGTAGATCAAAGATGTGATTTAAGGGTCTCCAGAAAGATCCAAAGGCTCCAAAAGTACTTCTACTATCTGTTCCTGTGTATCCAATATTCATAACAACTCTTTTGTTAAAGCGTTGCTTCCTATTGACATGTAATCCCCACCCACCTCAATCAGATTTAACCAGTTGTCAGATACTCACACTGGTGTGAGTTTTCCTGTAAAGCTGAGATCGTAGAGGGAGGGAAGGAAGTGGAAGCCACTGAAAGAAGCTAGGATGATGCAGGATCAGAGGCTAATTAAGCTCCCTGTGATGCCTGGAGCTACACTCAACTCACCTAGCCCCCCTCCAGGCAAACTTGGTTAAGGACCATCCCATTGCATTTCCTCTCAAATACCTTCATTCATTACTCAAGCTGAAAATAGCTCCCTGAGTTTGACTCATCATTATCAACCCTTTCAGCTACTATTTATCCTCACTTTTAACTAGGTGATTTTTAGTCCTTAGTTTTGTAAAGTGTTTGGGGACTAGAGGAAAGAAAAACCAACCTCAACTGAACATCTGTCAGCTTCCATTCCCCAGTTCTTGCTGGCAGGTTATAAACTGTTGCCACTATAAGACACCTCTTTAGGTTATACAAGCAGCAAGCAATAAAAGACTCACTCTCAACTCTGGGGAGATATTTTCCAATAGTCTTCTCATTTCTTCATTGTTTTTGCACCTCCCTAGCTCTCTTGAAAGACTATGGGGCTTACTCTGTCACTGACCTTGTCTAATCATATTGATTGTCAGCGATTGCAGTCTAATTGGAAAAGCAAGTTGCTATGGTAATTCCTGTGTTTTATGGCTTACATTTAAAGATACAATAATCCTAAAAGGAGGGAAATTGCTTGTAGTTGGTGACATAGGAAAACATAATTAGATATACAAGTTGTGAAACTAATCTATTCAAATGAATTCTGAAATCTAAATCAGGATTTGATATAATAAATTGGTCCCAGAATTTCTACCATTTGGTCAGAATGTTTTTCTTTTCCTCCAAATACTTACATTTTTAGAAAAAAAATAAAGAAAATGTATCATGAACAAGCAGGAAGGAGGTGACTACTCATAACCTAAAGTTAGACATAAGGATCCATAGCGTCAGGATGCTGTATTGTGTGCTTGGAAGAACATCAGCATGCAAGTTGACAGACCCAGGTTCTGCTTCTCTACCTTTCACTTGCTGTGTCACTTTAGGTAAATTACCATACCTTTCTGTGCATTATCATTTTCACTGATAACAGCTTTTGCTTCTTTCATTAATTTAGTCAGTCAACAGGAAGCCTTGAAAATCAGTCTCAATGGAAAAGACTAAAGAGCAATTTCTTATTAGAAACATCTTAAAGGCAGAAATTGTATTCTGTTGAATATGACTGAATAAGAGACCTGAAAAGTAATTTGAGATTTGGTAGCAAAAATGCTAAGGCATTCATTTTTAATACCTCTTCCCTCCAACTCAATAAAATTTAAATGCATGGTGTGATGTAATGGATTTGTTCTATCGAGAATTCAACAATGGCCACAGTTCCGGCCCTAAGGGGCTTAGGACTGGAAGGAAGCATAGCCAGCATGACTGTTAGTCCAACTATGATTAAATACACTGGTAAAGACACAAGGAGTGTGCTAGGGAAGCTCAGAGGGAGGCAAATGTCTTGATTCTAGAGGATTAGAGAATTCTCCTTGGAGAAAACTTTAAAGGTTGAGCCTTAGTATTGGAATGGGTTTCCTTCCTGCTCCACTACTCAGATGTGAGGGCAAAGCAAATGTTTACTTTAATCAATATAAGACAAAGGAGCCTAGCTGGTGTTGCTCAGTGGCTGAGCATCGCCCCATGCAGTAAGAGGTCACAGGTTCAATTCCTGATCAGGGCATATGCCAGGGTTGCTGGCTCGATCCTCAATAAGGGGCATACAGGAGACAGCCGATCAATATTGATGTTTCTCTCTCATTAGTGTTTCTATCTGTCTCTCCCTCTCCCTTCCACTCTCTCTAAAATCAATAAAAACATATTTACAGGACTTCAAGCCCTGCAGATGCCATGTGTCCATTCAGCACACAGTTATGGAGTGCCTGCTGGGTGCACGGATGACAAGTTAGAAATATAACAAATTCCTTAGCCCTAAGGAATTTATAGTCACTAGACTCTAGAAAAAAATAACAACTATGGTACTAAAAAAACAATTTCTTTAACACTTACTAAGCTTCAGATACTTAAAATGTAATTATTTAACAAGGTAAATACTATTGTCCTCATTTCAGATATGAGGCTCAGAGAGGTTAAATAACTTTACCTATTTCACACAGCTTGTCGGGGTCTGCAAGGCTAGTTCTATTGTCTGGCTTAGAACACAGATAGCCCCTTTCCTGGAAGTCAGCTAGCTTTGACTATTGTTTCTACAACTCCAGCAGGGAGACCCATGTAACGGAACTTGTTTGGGTGAGTAAAAATTCACTCTTATCATCATAAATAAGGAACATTTTAAGCTAGACCAGCTCCGTTATTATTTTCTCACATAAATACAGTAAATACAGTTTCTTGTGCTTTTGTTAATTTATCTGTTACTTTATCTGAAGAGAGGAGAGGAGGCATGAGTAGGAAAGTAACTAGAAGATAGCTACTAAAATCCCTTCCTTCCTGTGCCGATACCAGGAAATTCTCTTTTCAGGGGCATCACAAAACAAGATAACTTTTCCTAAAAGATGTCTTCCTAACAGGATCTTCATGACCTGAAATTATTTTAGTAAAACACAAATGTGTATTTCACAATTAAATTGCACATATACCTAGGGGTACAGAAGAGCCCCTCAAAGTTCCTTAATTGAGGAAGGAGATCTCGGTTCTCTTCTGCCCCATGCAGCCGACACCCCAGACCTCAACCGGAACAACTCCACCATTCATTGTTTTGCTTCTTTCTTTCTTTTTAAATATATATTTTATTGATATCAGAGAGGAAGGGAGAGGGAGAGAAGGATAGAAACATCAATGATGAGAGAGAATCATTGATCAGCTGCCTCCTGCATGCCCCCCACTGGGGATTAAGGCTGCAACCCGGGCATGTGCCCTGACTGGGAATCAAACCAGTGACCTCCTGGTTCAAAGGTCGACACTCAACCACTGAGCCACACCAGCCGGGCTGTTTTGCTTCTTTCTAAGTGATTGGGGGTTTTTTTGTTTGTTTTATTTATTTATTTTTTATTTTTTTATTGCTTTAAGTATTACAAAGGGTATTCTAAGTGATCGTTTAAACAAAGGTTTCCAAGGCACAGAAAAGGCCTGGACATAAACTGAACTGGTTCCCAACATCTTGGGTGGCCTTGACCAGCTCAGTCAAAGATTAGTGTTGGCAGATAATCCAGTCTCCTCCTTACTTTCTAGAATTACTGCATTTTTCTCCAGGTAGTTGCAAAGTCTCATAAAATAGGAAGCTCTTTTTAAAAACCATCTTCCTTTTTCCTGACCTATAGTTCTCTTTGCTGTAAAAACAGGGACATTCTCAGGACCAATGTGAAGCAAAAAAGAGCATGGGGTCGGGCTTTGGATTACCATTTGGGGTGAGATAGGTAAATGTACTGCTCAGAAAGGGATTATGGAGTCAGTGAAAATAGGCCCCTGAATTTCTAAATTCAAAGAAATTCAGAAAACATAGCAAAGAACAGAATGGATAACAGCTCTGCATGCAGGGTGCTTATGAGGGTGCTACACTCAAGCATTCCAAAGAGGAAAAGAAAACAATCAATGTGACTCAAATTCAGAAATGGCCAAATGTGATTTCCTTGTTGTTCCCTCATTGCAGCCCATAAAGGGGGCACTTTTGTGCCGAGAATCAGAGTTAATGGGGTGGAAAATGAAGGAGCATAAAAGACAGAGTAATTATGTATTACAGAGTGAAAACAGGAGCTGGGAGGAGGATGAAAGCCAATTGGGGGGGGGGGGGTCATGTTACAGGTGTGCCAAGGATAGCAAAAAGACAAAACAGATCCCAGAGAGATTATTAAAGAAGATTTTTGGGTGCTGTGGGGTGACAGAAATGGACAGGAAAGCCCACAATAACTGCCATGTCTACACACATTTGGTGTTTCTTTGGTAAAGAAGCTTGGGATAGATGACAAGGAATAAATCAACACAGACTTACAGGGAGCTCAGTGGAGCCCTCTTTAAGCTGACAATAAAATCCTTAAGGAGAAAAATGATCCAGGCCAGGGGTAGTTTTTTACCATGTCCAGAGCTGAGGGAGAATGGCCCTTTCTGGATACCCTGCTGCTGCTCCTTCATGGGTCTGCCCACAGAGCTGCTCCTAAGGGAACAGGTGCGGTGCCTTAAGAAGGATGCTTCACAGAGCGCCTGCCTTCACCCCAGCTTGTTAGAAATGAAAGCTGGCTATCATGGAGAACTGCCAACCATGTGGCTGGCTGTCTTTAAATAACAGAATCACAGAAATAATTAAAATCATGGAATTCTAGGGCTAGAAGGAACCCACAAGATTATCTGAATCAATAGTGTTGTTTTATAGATGAAGAACAAAGGCCCAGCAAAGGTAACTGATTTGACTCAAAGAGAGTTGAGACTAGACTACCTCTCCTGGCTCCAGTGATGTAATAAAAATAATAGTAAGCAGCATAACCTTTGCATAACACTGTGTGTTTTGGTTCCTCCTGCATGGCATGCATTATTCATATGTTCATCAATAGCCCCGCCAACTACAGAGGATGGAGTATACAATGTACTGAGAGATAGGGTCTTAGCAGTATCTCACAGAGGAAATGGGTCTCAGAGCGCTTCAGTGATTTGATAAAGTGATGAAAGACTTACTCCTGCCACTTGGGAGTCCTTGTCTCCTCATGCATCTCTGCATTGCTGCAGTGTAGAGAGTGGAAGGTTCAAATTCCTTAATATCAACACCTCCCAGGGTCTGTGTGCTAATGGATTTAGTAGTCCCCATGGTTAAAATGTTCTTTCTAGCAGACCACACTGAAGCCAAGGAACCCAATCAATGTCTCTTCCCTTTCTTCTCTACTCACAGTGTCTACTCCCTTATGACCTTCCCAACCCTTTCTCTTCCATTACTCAGAACTCAATGAATGAATGTTTAAACAATTTCTGAGATGCATACACAGAGTAATAAAGGAATTGTCTACCTTTTCTAACTTCTAACTTTAATACCATTCTACCTCCAGAAAATCTCTTTCCCTTTCCCTCCTGCTCTTTCTCCCTCCTTCACTTTTTATCCCTCTCTTTTAATTCCATTTGCTTTCCCAAACAACAATCATACTCATGGCACCCAATTGTAGGTATTAGATACACTCCTGTATCCAGCCAGAGATAAACTCTTAGGCCATCACCTTCTACTCCACCCTTTTCTCCAGTAGCCACTCCATTTTCATTTTCTTGCATATTACATACATCACCTTGAATCTACTCCAAATTTTAATTAAATTATCAGAACACTTAATTGAAAGAAGATGACTCATGGCCCACTCAAACCTCTCCTGAGTCATCAGTTAAGAACTGCTTGTCTAACGGAAATTACAAAGAGCCATTATTATGATAATGGTGGTAGGAAATAAAAAGACATTTGCAAGAAATACTGAAAAAAGTGAGAGGATTTAGGATATATTCAATATTAAAGAGTAGTCAGATGACCCCAGGATTTAAAGCTTGGGTTGGGCCACTGAGCCAAGAGGGATGATAGATGGAGCTGTTGGCTGCATCTGTGATTAGGGAGGGGAGGAATTGGAAGAGGAAAATAAACCTGCCCAGCCTAGCTGTCCATGAAGGGTTTGCAGAACATGTAGTAGAATATGACTTTGGCAGCTACAGACCTGGTCTAACAAGGAAACTACTTCCAATGACATGTGAGGCATCAACAAAAGGTACTAATAGGACAAGCTTGAGTGATACTAAAACAGAGCTTGAGAAATGCTGGCATCTAGAGTGGTTTGAGAGGGGAAAGCCTATCTAATAAAAAGGGAATATGCAAATTGACTGTCACACTGTCACAAAAATAGTGGTGCCCAGTTCCCTCAGCCCCGCTAGAGTCCCACAGTCCTTTCAGCCCAGCAGGGGTTGGGGGGAGGGCAGCAGGTGAACGGTGCGGCCGGACCCACCCCCAGCCCCCCAGATATCCATGGTGGGCCTGAGGCACAGGCAAGCCTCAGATGGCAGCTGCCCAGCCACCCAGGGCCGCCCAAGGCTCAGGTAACCAGGGCCGGCCAAGGCTTGCGCTGCCGGCAGTGGCAGCAGCAGAGGTGTGATGGGGGCATCACCTTCCCCTGATCTCCTGGTCGCCTCCCGCCCCTGAGAGCTCCTGTACTATGAGAGGAGGCAGGCTGGGCTGAGGGACCCCACCCCTCTAGTGTATGAATATTCATGCACCAGGCCTCTAGTATGGTATATGGGTGTTTTGTGAATTCAAGGACCTCATCTGGGACCTAGATAAGTAGAGCTAAAGGCATCCAGACATCATCAGTACAGCAGACCAAATATACATGTGTCCATTGCATGCTGTATTAAATGTAAAATCCACTGGGACAAAAGCCTATCTCACAGACAAGCTAACCTTGCCACCTTTTACCAGACTTGGGCATGTTGCCTAGAGAAAAGAGGGTAAATAAATACCGAAGACAAACTTCATCTTTGCAGTTTTGTGGGTGCCATTATCAGGACTCAAAGACTACTTTTCCTTCAACTATCCATCCATCCACTAAACATTTGTTGAGTACCTATTACATGCCAACTTACCACTAGATGCTGGAGATACAAAGACAGACAGATAAGATACCATCCAGAAACACAAAGCAGGTTGAGGAGTTAAACAATGCCACTACTACCACTCCTGAAAAGCAATGACAACACAATGTGTGAATTGCTTTAACTGAGAAATTAAAGAAGCCTTGTGAAAATGGGTAGGAAAACTTTAATGATGAGAGAGTAAGGGAAAGCTTTTCAAAGAGGATTTGGGGTTCTTAAAATCAAGTACTTCATTCCTCTTAAGTTGATTTGCACTCTTCTATCATTCTTTTCACATCTTCTCCTATGTCTGTGTTTGGGAGAAAGATCTGGTGGGTGTTATTAACCTTTGTTCTAAAGAGCCTTGCAGTCCAAAGTGTGATCTCAATAGTAGCATGATCCCTTTACCTGAGGTACTGGAAATGCAGAACCTCAGACCCTACTCAAGATCTTCCCCCGGGAATCTGAATTTTAACAAGATCCCCAGGTGATTCACATGTGCACGAACAGCTGAAAAGCACTGTCATAGAAGATGAAAGCCTCATCTCAGGAAATAAACTTCCCACAGTCAGGACCCCTCACCCAAGAAGGGCAGCATTCAGTGTCTACCTTGGACAGTTCCAAAACCTTTTGGTCTCATGATCTCTATATACACTTTTCACTTATTAAGGACAGCAAAGAGATTTACTTATATGAGTTATAGCTACTGACTTTTACAATACTAAAAATTAAATTTGGAAAATTATTTGTTAGTTCATTTAAAAACAACAATAAATTCCTACATGTTGATATAAATAATAGTTTTCAGGCAAAATAACCACCTTTTCAAAATGTATTAGTAAGAAGAGCACCATGGTTTTACATATTTGCAAATATTTTAAACATCTGGCTTAACAGAAGACAGATGCATTCTCATATCTGCTTCTGTGTTATAGCTGTTGCCATATCACACATCAAGTAGGGTCCCATAATATGCCCACAGAATGAGAGTGAAAATTTTTATTTTAGTATTATTATTAAAAAATTGTTTTACCATACAGACCACTGGGCCACTTTGAGATCTATCCCAACCCAAGAGCTCTCCTCTCTCATGGACCTTTACCTCTAACTTTTAGGAAACACCATCACAATTCGAATTGTGCCAATTGTAATGATTTGTCACAACTGCAAAGAATATTCTTAACAGAATCATTTGAGACAAAGAATGATTTCTTAATTAGGTAAGTTCTTTAGATGGAAAGATTTCACATCCTCCCTTCAAAGACCAGTTGAGTGATCCCCACAATTGTGTTATCTTAGCCAAGCCAGATCACCTATTAATCTACCTGGAGATGGTATTGGCTGCACTAACTCTAATATGCACAGGTGCACTGAAAATGAAGGGAAGCTATACATTAAAAAAATATATTGTTAACTAACTAACTAAATGTAAGGTGTTACTACATATTTTCTACATCTCTTGCTACACATTTGCAATGTTGTGACTCTGGTTGAAACTTTCTTACTTATGAAAAAATTAACCTAACTCATACCTGCTCTATTTACTACTGTCTCCAGGTTCTATCTCCAGGTTTCTCTTTCTTCTATTTAGTCTCATTATTATCTTGTACTCCGGGAACCTTGTTTATTTAATTTATTGTCTTAGTAGACAGGGAAAAATTGTCCCTTGTCCTGAAGCAAGTTTTAAGACAGAAATCATAGATCTAAAAGGACCTTTTGGCCATCTCATCCAGCAGGTCTCAATCTTTCATGCGCGTTAGACTCACCATTGCTTGGAGAATTAAAGGGAGAAAAAAACAACACCAGAGTCAAACCCCAGACCAAACAAATCCAACTCTCTGGTGTGGACCCAGGCGCTGGAACTTGTAAAGGTCCATCAGAAGATTCTAAAGCGCAGCCAGGGCTGAGAAACTCTGATCTAGTCCAACTCTTCACTTTCCAGATGTGGGATGGGGGGAAAGACAGCCAAGTTGGGAAGGAAGCTAGCATAGAATCACCAAAATAGAACTAGGATTTGAACACCACATTCTGGCCAGACGACATGACCAAGATTCTCCCATTGTTCTCTTAATTCAGTCCTCCTCAAAATGAAACAAACAAAACTGGAGTTTTAGTCTTCTTTCTTATTAAGAAGGCATTTTTCAAATAACGTTAAAGTATATTTTATACACAATAAAATATATGTATCCATTTTAAGTTTAAAGTTCAGTAAGTTAGACACATATATACACACACACCCATGTTAGTACCTCCTCAACCTTAACATAGAATATTTTCATCACCCCAGAAAGTTCCTGTGCCTCTGCCCTGTCAGCAACCTCTATTGAGGCCTCAGGCAACAATTACCCTGGTTTCCCTCACTGCAGATTGGTTTTTCCTGTTTTAGAACCACATAGAAATGGAATCATACAGTATGCATTCTTTTATGTCTGCATTCTTTCACTCAGCATAATTTTTTAAAGATTCAATGATGTTGTATCAGCAGTTTGTTCCATTTTATTGACGAGCAGTATTCCATCACATGAATATTCGATAGTTTATCCAACTGGGTTGCTTCCGGTTTGGGGCTATTACAAATAAAGCTGCTATGGGCATTTGTGTACAAGTCTTTGAAAGTGCATAAATTTTTATTTCTCTTGAGTAAAGATATAGGAGTGGAAATATTAGGCCCAACGAGGCCCAGGAGGCAAGGTACATACAAGAAAACGGTTCTGCATCCAGGCAGGGCTCTTTATTAACATAGAGATCAAAATGCTGACTTCATGGGCATGTTCAAAGGATGGGAGAGAAAGCATGTAGAATGTTGGTAAATAGAAGACACTTAATAAATGATAATATAAATAACTAGAAACAGAACTGGGTTGGACTGTTCTCAGTGAGGTACTTTCCCACTGCAGCACACTGTTCACCTCCCCCCAGTGCTCATCCAGCCAAAGGCTCCTCCAACCCCACCCAACCCCTATACCCCCTCCTATCCTTCAAGGTGAGGCCATAAAATATGAATTGCCTTCTGAATTAATTTAGAAGTGTTTCTTGGCTTGTTTGTTCTATTAATTTTTAGTTATCTTTTAAGGAGAAATGCCTACCTTTGGGCCATTATTAGACTGAGATATGACCACAAGCGGTGACCAACCTATTGATAACTGTAAGTGAACCTGAAAATAGCTTTCAGAAAATATGACTTTATTTGCATTTAAACTCCCTCTGTTGTCTAGTTCTTTCCCCCATGCCTTATTTTCTTCCTGTGAAAATCTTCTACTCCTCCTAAAAGTGCCCTTTTATCTGCAGGACAGAGGAGCAAGATAAATGGCCAATGTCTGACATGTTCTATTAAACACACACACACACACACACACACACACACACACACACACCTTATCTATGTTCAACTGTAAAAGCTGTGAAGACTTAAATTTACCAAATGAATCATAAAAGATGCTATCCTAGAATAAGCACTTTTCTCTCATAAAATGTCTCCTCTCTCATGGGGCCTTGTGAGAAATGACCCTATCTTCACTGAGGTGACAAGCCCCAGATGTCACCAGCCCCCCCTCACTGAGGTGGCTGCTGTTCACAGTTATACTTCCCCTCTCCCACAAGGTGGTCTCCTGTCCTGCCCTCCACGCTGATCCCTTGATCAAGGGGCTTTTTTGAGCTCTTCAGCTAAACAGGCCAGCAAACAGGCCTTTTCCTCAGCCAATTTGAATGCATGCTGCCTTGAGATTTCCAGAGACAATCAGCTTTGGCTTTGGAACTGCATGCGGGTCTTCCTTGGGAGGCCTAATAGCATGTTTCATCTGTGAGCCACTTTATAAAAATTAACTGATTAAACCACTCTCTCTCTTCACAAACTCTAGGCTTTTGCACAGTGGACTACATTCTCCACTGCCCTCAAATTACTCCAGGAGGAAAGAAACTGGGGTTAAATGATCTTTGGGGGGTATTTTATGCCAAGACAACATTAATGCCAAAGACCTTGAAATAGCAACCCCCACTTGGGTAATGACTTGACCAGGGAAGGATTTAAGTCCATGTTTATTTAAAAGACATTGAATTGAGGTTCTCATCTTCCACAACCAGGTCAGCAGACTGAAGAACTTGACTCCATGGTCTAGGGCAGGGTCACTGAGTACAGCCCATGGCACTAAGTGCAACCTGCCAGTTGTCTTTATAAATAATACTAGTGGCCCGGTGCATGAAATTTGTGCACAGGGGGTGGGGGAGGGGCTGTTCCTCTCCAATCTGGGACCCCTCAGGGGATGTCTGACTGCCGGTTTACGACATCCTAAACTGGCAGTAGGACATCCCTCTCACAACCTGGGACCACTGGCTCCTAACTGCTCACCTGCCTGCCTGCCTGATTTTCCCTAACCACTTTGCATGCTGACCTGCTCACCCCCAACTGCCCCCCCTGCTGGCCTGATTGCCCCTAACAGCCTCTGCCTCAGCCACGCCACCATGGCTTTGTCCAGAAGGATGCCCAGAAGGTCTCCCGGTCTAATTAGCATATTACCCTTTTATTAATATAGATTTTATTGGGATACAGTCATGCTCATTTACGTGTTAACTATTACTATTTTTGCCCTAAATTATCAGTTGAGCAGTTGCAACTGAGACCAAATGGTCTGCTGAACCAAAAAATATTTACTCCCTGGCCCTATAGAAAAAGTTAACCAACCCCCAGTGGAGGTAACTTAACTTTGTTCTCATCCTACACATTCCCTAAATATCTTTAAGCAAGGCTCTTTACTTCTGCAGACTCAGTCGCTACATCTATTGATTGAAAAGCCTGTAAAGTGAGGCATCGCCTTGGGTTTGTTCTCCCATTGTTCTGCAAGTATTAGCATCTAATATTTTCGTTTTATTACAGCTGACTTCATGGAGGGCAGAAAAGTGTTCTGTGAGTCTCATGAATCATCCTAACCGCCAGCCTCTATGCTAAGCCCTGAGTCCATTTATGGAGTATAACTTAACTGACTTGAATTATACATCTTTCTTCACAGAGAGATCTCACAGAATGATGTCTTGGAAGTAATAGAGGCGAATGTGTTCTCCAATCTGCCCAAATTACATGAAATGTAAGCAAGAACCTATGGGGTTTGCTCATGACTATTCTTGACCATCACCTGGAAGTCTGCTTCTATTCCCGGCTCTGCTCTGTCCTCATATCCCTACAATTTCATTTTAAGATGAAAGTCAGCCCAAAGGGCACTCTGCCTGTGTCCAGGCACCAATCCAGAACCTAGTCATACCCCATTTCCCCTACTCCCAGAGTTGTTTGCATAGCAAACCCAAGAACTTGGCTCTGAGACTGCCAGCAAGTATCTCCACCTCATCCTCTCATTCAAAGTTATTCCACAGTCAAAAGCCAGTAGGTGAAGATGAGTAGTCCTAGTCTGAATACTTGCCTATGTCATATAATCACACAAAAAACTTTGGCCAAGATACAAAATCATTCTGAGCCTTAGTTTTCTTATCTATAAAATGGGAACAATATAATTGCACGCCTCATAATATCACTGTGACAAGTGTATGATATGATAAATGTAAATTAGATCTAACACATCAACTGGCGTGAGTGTGTCAATGATTATTGTTTCCCCTACTCTTCCATTCAAATTTCCTTTCTCTTGTTGACATTCTAGGTTACAATATGTCAGTAGTCACACAGATCCACTTCTGTTTCATATAATGACCATAAATTACTTCATAGAATCATAGGCTAGCAGACACTTTAGAAATGGTCTAGTCCAGAATTTTCCAAAGTAGATTGCATATCATTAAACACTCAGGAATTTTTTGTGTTTAAAAAAGAATGGGAGATTATATGGTCAAACAAGACTAGGAAACATTGGGAAAATCAATCTAGATTCACTTCCTATAGGAAAACTTCTCAAACCTGTAATATGAGGATAGACACTTGGAATCTCCAAGAAAGATATTATATTAAACGGCTCTCAACTAATGTCTCTGCAAAGGTTTCTTCTATGGCGTATACATTAACATCTCACAAAATTTTCATGAAAGACAGTTAAGAGAGCCAATGAATCACTCTTCTAATTTTACAGATGAGTGATGAAAGGCACAGAGAAGTTATGAGGCTTGGCTAGAGTCACCCAGCAAAATCCACAGCAGGATAAGAGCTTGAACATAAATCTCTCGACTCTTGTATCTTTTTAAAAAGTATTAAGTATTTGCCAAGTATCAGTAGGGAATAAACATATACATACATATATGGTCTCTAATGACCAGCATGTAATACACACACACATACACACACACTTTGTTTAGGAAAGACAGACACTCAGTCTGTCCATTTTGGCAGACTCTCCCTCCCTTTTCCTTCCTACCACCCACTCGGCCCCCCACCCTCCTTCTCCTTCATTGTCATCAATCCTCTGCAACTGCTGCCTTCCCTTCCTCTTCCCATTGCCCTCCTGCTCCATCCTTTCTCCTCTCTCTGCTTGGCCTCTCCTTCCCCTAGTGGGAAAAAAAGACATGATCAGAGTCTCAGAACCCACAGGAAATATCAGAGAAATGAACCACACAGCACTCAGCCCTCTAAACAGGGTCAAGCAGACATCCCCCTATGCAATGGGTAGTAGAGCTAATAGGACAGCTCTTTCCTGCATGGAGAGGTGCTCACACCCATGTAGCACTGACTGTACTTAAAATGATCAATTACCTGGTACTTGGATCTGGTAGCTACATGTTACTACAACATAAAAGCTAATGAAACAGGGAGGAAGTAATTAACACAGAGCATCTCTGCAAATATACATTGATCCAGCAAGATGAGGAAATGGCAACTTCTCTGTTGGAATACAAATGCAAACATGCTCACCTCCAAACTATTGATCAGGACATGGCACAGGCCAACCTGGAGAAGTCACCACCTCCCACCAGGCTCAAGGGAGCAGCCTCAGTCTATAGCAGGAAGAGAATCACTGGCATATCTGCAGCTACTGTCTGCTCAGATTTCAGGGTTAAAACCAGAGATGCCCACTGTTTGCCCCCAATCTTTGTCTTCTTTTGCCTCTTCACTCTTTTGTTCTCCACCCCATTTTGTTGTTTTCCATCGCCTTATCTTTTGTCTGCTGACCATACAAATGCTCCATTCCACATATTGGTCTCATCCCTATCTTCTTAGCATCCTCACACCCTGGGAGATCCTTACTAGTAAAAGACTCAGCTGTGTTCGGGGTGAAAATGACCCACCCAGCCAGGGCTTTGTTTGCCTCTGATGGACATACCAGGAGGACTTTGGTGATGAGAGTTAAACAGGACAGAGTTAATATTTAGTTTGTGTGGGTTAGCATAGTAAAAGGCACTGAATGTGTGCTCAATTTTTATTGAAACAATAAATGGATAAATGAATGGATGGATGGATGGATGGATGGATGGATGGGTGGATGGATGACTTTGATATATTCTGCATAATGTGAAAAATACAACAATGTTCCTTACTGTTGAGATTATGTCCATGTTCTTTTACAGAAGAATTGAAAAGGCCAACAACCTGCTGTACATTGACCCTGATGCCTTCCAGAACCTGCCCAACCTCCGATATTTGTAAGAACTCCTGAATTCTGGTGCCCCCTCTATGATCAAAGTGTGTGTAATACTCTTTTAAGCAAAATGTCCACTTGCTACTCTGGGAAGCAGTTGCTTTTTATCAAAGATGTGAGGCAGAAGTGGAGATGCAGAGACACTTGCTGGTGAACTTTAGTTGAGTTTAATGAGTGAATTTCACTAATATAATTGCATTTTGTTTTCATTTACTAAAACAGACATCACAAGGAATGCCATTTGCATTAATGGGCTGCCACACAGACCTCTTGTCGAACTCAGTCTTAATTTAGTGTTAATGCGATGCAGCCAAAATTTCTGCTAGCATTTAGCTTGCAACCTCGACCTCAAAGGCATCATCTCCTCTGTTCTGCATTTTTTCTTTGATTACAGTGTTTGATTTTGTAAGTTTTGGTTAATAATAGACATGGTATTGATCAGCAGAGATTCCTGGTGTTTGAGTTCCATCCCTCAGGCTTGCCCCCATCAGCAAAAATACTGCTTCTTCTACTTAAATAGCTTTTAAATTAGCCAAGGGCTTGACAGAGCCCTGGATGCTATGACATGGGCCCACAAAATAATAGACAAGAATGTGGGCCACGGAGCAAATTTTTCTAGGCCCGTTATTTTTCTCAAACAAGCTTGTTTCCTTGTTGAGAGAACAGAAATAATAAATCTGTTACTTATTAAATAATCATGATGCATAACCAAATACCCTATAAGAAAGAGTTTTAAAGCAACAACTATTTATCCTCTCTCAGCTGTGAGTTGATCAGAGGAATGGTGCTGCTGACAGGACTCTCGTTTTCCCGACTTCAGCTTAGCTCACTCATGCATCTGCAGATAGTTGGCAGGTCAGCGGGAGGCTGGCTGATCTGGATGGTCTCAGTTGAAATGACAGCTCTCCTCCGAGTGGTGCTCATTTCCAGCAGGCTAGCACAGGCTTGTCCTCATGGCAGCCTAGGATTCCAGGAGAGAGAGCTGAAGCTTTCAAGCCTCTTGAGACTTAACCCCTGAACTAGTACACCATCTCTTCTGGTGAATTTTATGAGCCAAAGCAATTCGAGACCAGCCCAGGTTCAAGAGGGGCAAAAACAGACTCTTCTTCTTGATGGGAAAAGCTGAAGTCACAACACCAGGTATGTGAACACAGGGAATGACAGAATTGAGGCCATGCTGGCAATCAATTTAAAGCACGTACAAAGTTTTGCACAGTATCTGTCACATAGTAAATGCTCAATACATATTAGCTACTATTGATGTTATGTCTCTGTCCCTAAATTTTGATCTATAAGAACTGGTAGGCTGAAACCGGTTTGGCTCAGTGGATGGAGCGTCGGCCTGTGGACTGAAAGGTCCCGGGTTCGATTCCGGTCAAGGGCATGTACCTGGGTTGTGGGCATATCCCCAGTAGGAGATGTGCAGGAGGCAGCTGATCGATCTTTCTCTCATCGATGTTTCTAACTCTCTATCTCTCTCCCTTCCTCTCTGTAAAAAATCAATAAAATATATTTTTTAAAAAAAAGAACTGGAGTTAGTAGGGATACTAAGGAACACTAGGCCATTATGTGCCATAGTGAATGGAGACTGACTGAAGGAATAAACAATTTCACAGAAGAGAGTTCATATGACCTGGATCTGAGAAAAAAACAAACAAACAAAAAACAAGGTCATCCACTTATGAGTTGTCAGTTGGAGGACTTGCTTGGTTGGCACAAAACCTGTGCAGCTGCACAGGGCCCTGTGCTCAAAAGGGCCCCACACTCTGAGAACCTCAGACTAGGTTTAGTTCTCTGCTGCTTTGTCTTAAAAGAAACATTTGTGAACAAGGGGGCCTGCATTTTCATGTTGCACTGAACCCCCTCAATTATGTAGGCAGTCCTGCTCAGAGTTAGGGTTATGGTCACTTCTAGTTTCAGAGTTTGGAGTCTTGGCTCCCTAAATGGACTTTGCTATACTCTCTGCAGAGGCTAGCCTAGATCAGGCACAGGAGTGGAGGAAATGTGGATTAACAAATAAGGTATGGGTCTTAGACTCAGAAAATCTAGGGCTTAATCCTGACCATACCACTTACTCTTGGGCCAGTCACTGCACTTCTGGGATGTACATGGCTCTCATGAACCTCAAGTGAGATTTATATATGAAAACATTTTTTACAAAATATTTTATACTAAAAAGTTCTCAAAAGACATTTTAAAATATACTATCATTTGTAGAATGATTATTTCTGATCAACTGAAGTCTACAAGTCCATCCTCAGGGAAATTCCTATAAGTGTTGAATAGTTAAGTATTGAAAAGCTAAGACCTTTAGCTTTTACCTAGAGTGTTGGAATGAGTTCAAAATGAGAACTTTGGGACATGCCTACGCAGTATAGAAAAGGAAAATATATATATATATATATATATATATATATATATATATATATATATATATTCAGAAGGACTAGATTCCAGATATTTATTAGCTAGACTGCCTATTACCTTTTCTAAGACTTTGTTTCCTTATCTTTAAATTGGGTGGTTGTGAAAACCAAATAAGACTATGCCTGCAAAAACATTTTGCAAAATTGTTTTTCAGTATACAAACTGTAAAGAACTATACAAATATAAATTAGTACCTGCTACCCAGTTTCTTTCATTTCATTTTCCCTCCTCCTTTACTTCCCAACTACTATCCCTCTCTCCTTCTCTCTTTTCTCCTAGAAAAGTCTGATTGAAATCTGGGAGGCACAGACCCTTCAATAACAGCAAGAGTACCCTAGGACATGCAAAGGGGCACCCCGGTTTACATACTATCACATATGGCTAGTGAAAAGCACTGCTACAGAGGATAAACCCAAGAAGAAAACCACCCCCTCACACACATATTCCATAGCCCATGATAATAACAGCATGAATAACAGTGAAAATGGTAGACTAGGAGCAGATGAATAAAGAGATGAAGAATCATTGCAGCCTTGGCCAGGTGGCTCAGTTTGTTGGAGTGTCTTCCCATCCACCAAAAGGCTTTGGGTTCAGTTCCTGTTCAGGGCACATACCTAGTTGCAGGTTCAATCCCTGATCGGGGTGTCTATAGGAAGCAACTGATCTCTCTCTCTCTCTCTCTCTCTCTCTCTCTCTCTCTCTCTCTCTCTCTCTCTCTTCCTCCCTCCCTCCCTCCCTCTTTCTAAACCAATAAAAACATATTCTTAGGTGAGGAATTCATAAAAATTAAAGAAGAATCATTGCAAAATAACATTTTCAAAAAACAATCATTGATGCAGAATTTGACCCCAATATTGTCCCCCACTTGTGACCAGCACCATTCATTCTTATTAACAAGGACCCTTGGCCTTTTCTCTAGGGGCCTGAGTCTGGGGAGGAGCTAGGAAGAATGTGGGCATAGAAGAAGAGGAAACTTTGGCAGAACTCAGAGGACAAAGGTGTGACTTTGACTCTGGAAGAGGCTGAAATCTGTGTCATCTGTCATCGCGTCCAGCCTCTCCTTGGTGTCCTTTTCTCACACGGAGGTGTTGAGTAGTCCCCATTCCCATCTGGCTCCCTATCACATTCAGACAAAGCTGGAGGTGACCGACTCCAGCTCCATCCTTTCCTGAGAGGAGAATATTGTTCACAGAGCATTTAAAATGTGCTTTCTAACTGGGAAGAGAAAAGAGTTAGTAAGCAGCTTGGAGTTCTGTCATTGTCAAAGGACCTTCCATGACTGCTCCAAAAAAAATCCTTACATAATTCTACAGTGTCCAAAAGTCTGTCACATCCACTGCCATGCAAATCTGCATCAGGAAGGTGAGACAAAGGGTTGTTCATCTTAAGCCTTTTTCACTTATTTCCCAAGATGGACCTCTCCCACCTGCACACTCCTCCCCAGGATGTGGCATCCAGTGACCCTAAGAATCCAAAGACATTAGCAATGTATCTATTCAAGATTCAGAAATATTTTCCCAACTGCAATGAGGAATCACCTAAATTCATGATTGGTCCTCTACTCTGAAAGCTTATATCATGGAAACAAAGCCCAGGTAAGCTTCCTTCCACACTTAGTGTCTGAGCAGAAGTCATAAATAACTTTACCATCCAGCAACCAGACAGAGGTAGACAACAACGATTTCAGATATTCTTTTGGATGATGAAGTACATGCTAAAAGAAAAGAAAACACACACACACACAACACACACACACACAAAATGGATGAAGAAATCAGAGGGACCAGTAGAACTGAGGAGTTGTTTATTTCCTTAAGCCAGGATAAATGCCTATCATTACAGCCACCAAAGCAGGAAATTAGAAGGCGTAGGGGTGAGTTGTCATTTGACCTGAGCATCCTAATTGCTGCACACGCACACTGAGAAATGTTTTTCTTCCATTTGATGTTGATCATTTTATGGCACAGTATTCAAGACAACCAGAAATCAGTATTCTTCATTACTGCCTTCATACTTCACTGAGGAACCCAAAGTGGTTAGGGAAAACACTCATAAATAAAGAAATGTACTTTGACTAAAGAAATATATATCAAGGAATTCACCTGGATGAATTTTTTTACATCAATATTGTACTTGCAGGCAATGTTTCTCTCTTTATCACTCCACCTTCCTGAAGCTGACCTTTTGTGTATGAAAGATTACCTATTGATCTATAAATAAGGTTCATACAATATTCTCTTGCCTTTGCATCCTGTCAATGTAATTCTCAGGCAGCTGGATGTTGCTTTTTGCTACTCAATAAACCATAATCCCATCTTAGCAAACCCTTCACACACACTGGTAGGCCCCATCTAACTGATGATCACCTTCCACTCACATGTGGGCCTGTCAGACCTCCTTAGGCTATCTGCTAAGGGCAACCACGCCCTCTACTTTCTCCAGTTGGGGATAATTCCTGGAGATTCTTTCACTGGGACTCATCTCAGCAATTCAGGCTATTTCTTTCCTGCCCCTAAATTCTATTCTGTCTTTCCTTCATTCCTCTTTCATTTGGTTTGTGGGGATAATGAAAGTAACTTTTCTTGTTATAAAAGCATTTGTTGGACATTGTATGGCAAAGGCACGAAGGGCAGAGACTGGGGAGGTAGTATACAGTAGCAAGGAAACACACAGGTTCCACTGCCACCTGTCTGGGCCAGGTGGCAGCTTCTGCCCTTGCTAATTGTGTGACTTTGGAAAATTGGCTTAACTTCTCTAAGTCTCAGTCTTACTTTCTTTAACTTGGGAATAACACTGTCTGCATCTTTGTATTAAATGAAGTACTTGCATTAAATGAAGTACTTGGAAGAATGACTGACATTTAGAAAATTCTCAGTAAATGTTAGCAATTCTTATTAAATTCCTGGCCCTGTTGATTTATTAGCTAAGGGAGCCCCTGTAAGGAACTTCATCTCTTTGTACCTGAGTTCTCCCCTCTTCTTAAAGGAATAATAATACCTACCTTTTGAGACTGTTGTAGGAATTAATTCAGTAATGATAATCATGGTGATGATGGTAGTATCTCCTTCCCTTTCCAATATTTATAAGATTTTGAAGGCCTCTTTATTTTTTTTTAAATACACTTCATTGATTTTCCACAGAGAGGAAGGGAGAGAGATAGAGAGTTAGAAACATCAATGAGAGAGAAACATCGATCAGCTGCCTCCTGCACATCTCCCACTGGGGATGTGCCCGCAACCCAGGTACACGCCCTTGACCGGAATCGAACCTGGGACCTTTCAGTCCGCAGGCCGACGCTCCATCCACTGAGCCAAACCAGTTTTGGCGAAGGCCTCTTTAACTGTTTCTTTTGGATAGGATCCACTGATCAGCATTCAAACATGGAAATACATCATTTGTATTTTTCTAAGAACAAAGGCATCCTTCTTACTGAACTCCTGAGATATCCATAAACATCCTTCCAAAAAACAACAGTACATTATCCTGCAGAGTTCTAATGGAGGGCTCCTACCTTCCCTGTACTGTTATTTCCAACCTTGTGGTCCACAATCTCTCTTACCATCTCCATCAAAATAAAGTTCAGTTCTTCACACTGCCAGCTGGTTAGCTAATGCTTCCCATGTTTATGTTGATTTATAATTTAATGCTTTTTTTAAATCATACTTTATTGCATTTAAACCTCACAGCAATCCGACGAGTAAGCAGCACAGTATGCATTTTATAGATGTAAGCCTGTGGTCCCTGGTCAGTGGGCTCTTCTGAAAGGAATGTGCAGTGCCCTACAGACGGTATTACTGAAACATTAGCTATTTATTCAGCAACACTTTCTATGGTGGCTTGGAAAGGATATATACTGGAGTTAAATTTTATATGTTATGGCAGCCACACACATGGTGGAAAGGGTTGGTGCCTCCCCATTTCTGCATCATTTTGGATGTGAATTGGCCAATGAATGCAAACTCATTTGTTCAGTCAACTTTCATTTATTGAAGTCATAGTACATCCGAGGCTTTGTTGTGGATGCTGGCTGTACAAAAGATGACAAGACAAATGGAGCCCCTACCCTTATGGAGCTTACTGTTTGAGGAGATAAATAATGCTAAATAATGTCATGTGGTGAAAATGGTATAATGAAAAATAAAGCAAAGAAAGCGGAGAGTGATGCCTTAGAAAGGGTGGTTGAGAAAGGATGGAGGGCCTTGTGAGAGATACAGCAGACATCTGTAGACAGCTCTGGCTCACCTCAAGGAACACAGTCTTCTGGGGGGAAAAGACTATCAACCATTAACCCCTGAAAATAATAACACATCTGTAGAGCTGTGTGGTACTGGTAATAGACAAGAGTACTAACCCAATGCCTTGGCTGGACTCATCAGAAAAAGCTTCTTGATAATAAAGTGAACTAAGCTGCAATTTGAAGGATAGACAAAATTTAAAAAGATAGTAAGGAAGGAGAAACTTCCTGTGGAAAAAAATAGTTGAGTAAAAACAAAAATGTGAAAGAACCATTATAGAATAGGCAGAGGATGGGGAGAAACTGGGTCCCAACTAAAAAGGCATGCATATATGCATAACCCAGGGACAGAGGCAATAGGGTGGTGAAGACATGGGGTGGGGGCAGGCTGGAGGTGATAAAAATGGGACATATGTAGTGTTTTCAACAATAAAAATTTTTTTAAAGGTGTGCACTGGAGAGAAATAAGTATGACTATATTTGGATAGGTTGGGTTTTGGGTTTGGTAAGATTGGAAAAACATTAATACAGAGGCATTTAGGTCCAATTCAGTAGGAAAGAGAAAGCCATAGAGATTCTTGAGTAGAAGAGTGGCAAGGTGACAGTGACTTGGGCTGTGGATTGACTACTGGCAGGGTATAGACACACTCAAGGGAGTCCTGCTCAGAGGAAGTGGCCATAATCCAGGGGTACATTAATGGTGGCATCTGGAGAAATAGAAAAGTAATGGGAAACACATTTCCACACAACTATCACTGGTATATGATTCACCTCTATGTCAGACACGGACCAAGTGACTGCAGTGATTTTTGCCCACTCACATCTCATAAACCCCAGTGTTTTCCACACAGAATCATCTGCAGACAGCACTCATCAAGAAGTCAGTCTGGGCCAGAAGCCATCTTACACAGGGACTGTGATGATTGGGAAGATATTATTAACCACCTCCCTGGTTGTCAGCATTATAAGTATCTAAACATGTTGTCATGACTACAAGGATGTTAGGGCACAATGGAAATTATACAATTGCTTCTTTTATCAGTAATCTATCTAGCACAGCCAACTTTGCCTGCCATTGTCAACTCCAGGAAAATATGGCCAGATTTCCCTTCTGGAACACTAAAGTTCAGGACGAGATTTTAGCCTGAGCATGTCAGTTCAAAGAGGGCAGGACCTCCTCTTGTCGGAGGGCCTAATCTGAAAGAAGGTGACATTTTTAGGCCAGTAACCTCTCGTCCTTGTTCCTCTAACTTGCCCAGTATGCCTTCTCCTGCAAGAAGACCAGGTCTTTTCCATCTGCAAGATAATTATTTGATCCATTAACTCACATCAATATGTTCAGGTTTTGATATTCTTTCCAGGGGATTTTGTATTTTAAAAAATGAAGCTTGGAAAAAGCAATGCTAAGCCCGAGAACTGATCATGATAGACTCCCAGGCAAGGGGCTCTGAGAGAGAGAGGTAAGTCCCTACAGGAGCCACTCATATAGCATATAGGTAACCATCTACTCCACCCACCTGCAGAGTCTCTGAATTATATTTTCTCAGGCTACACCTTCTTATGAGGTAGGTGTATCCTCAGCTCAATTATTTTGAAATAAGATCTGTCTCTGTCATCAACAGAAATCAGATATAAGGACAAGCCTAGAGAAGGCTCAGAGAGAAAGGAGTCTCAGATTAGCTGTGTAAAATCAGCCCAATTTCTTCCTCGTTGCTAGTATCACCCCCAGACAATGATGGACTAAACCCTTTAAGTCTCAGTTTCTTCATCTGCAAAATGGAAATAACAGAATATGTTTCATGAGGTTAGCCAGATGAGGAAAATGGACTCTACATCCTCGATGACCTCTTTAAGCCTTGTGTCTAATTGTCATCTTCATCAACCTGGGACTCCCAGTGTCGCTGTCTGTCCTGAGTTCAGCATATTCAGACCCAGTATGGAAGGAAAAAGCCCCTCCCCGAGACAGGAGGATCCAGCATCTTGTAGATCACTATTTCCCAGATCAGGCTCCTCTCCAGGATTCCAGCTGAGATCCTATGGGCACATTAAACCAGCTACCAGTTACTCTCCAAAGCTCAACTCCTGGAGCTAAAGGAATGGGAGGATGAACCCCTGCCACTTCGGTCCCTCACAGATGAGCACAGCCAGCCCCAGCAGGGCCGTAGAGGCCCCGCATGTAGAGGTCAGGCTTAGGAGGCAGGCAGCCCCCGGCGGGCATTGGAGAGGCAAATCACAAATCCTGGCCGCCTGCCTCAGGCACAGGCAGGAGGGAAGACAGCTCAGTGAGCAGGATCCGAAGGGGAGTCAGGAGAATCACAGCCCCCGTGGAAAATAAACTGCTGCTGCTGCTTCCACCACTGCAGCCTCCATGCTGGGAGTTTTCTATGGCTGTATTGTCCTTCCAGGCCCTTTCAGATTTGCAGTTATCCCTGGGAGAGGCCACACACTAAGATTTAGAGCGAATACAGGAACTATCAGCCACATCTCTGTAGGGATGAAGGCAGACTCTGAAACAGAGATGGGCCAGAGGAGGCTGGGAAGTACAGTGGGCTGCAGGGGTAGGCTGGACAATGAGAGGGGGGAGGGTGTCAACTCCAATTACCAGATTCTGTGCCACACCAGGGTCAGGACCAGGTTTTCTTCATCTCTATGTTCCCAGTGCCAGGCACAAAAAAGACCCTCAACTATTCATGTTTTTCTTCCAGAAGACCCTGGCTGTGATCTAGACCTCTCATGCACCTGTTCTCAAATCCTCTGCCACACTTATTGAGGGACCCATTATTTTCCTCTCTGCCCTCATTCATCTCCTCCGCTTTACCCTTCACAATGGGTGTGAACACAGGCATATTCTAGCCGAATGCTCCCAAAGTCAGTCTGTCCATCTGGGAAGATGTGCTCTGTCTTTTCCATGGCCCGGCTGCAGGAGGAATGCGGTCCAGCTGGCTCAGGACTGAGGGCAATGAAGTGACAGAAGTCACCACGTGATTCCACTGACCTCTAATTTAAAGCAAAATCTATGTCACAGTACAGGGTCTGCCACAGGTCAGCTCCCACACAGGGAGCCATCAATGGGAACGTGTTTGGGTTGAACTTTTCTATTCGGGTGGTGGAGGGTAGCAGCTGCTGTTTTTAGAGAAATATCTTGGGGCGTTACAGCATGTGAACACTGAAGCGGCAAATGCTCTAAGGAAGAGAATTTTCATTTCCAGCAGATATTGTACAATCTGCTGCCATTTAATCATGAGCTAACCCACACCAAACACCCCACAAATAATGTCTAGTTCTAGAGGCGATGAATTGGGGATTCAAAGATAGTAGTGCTAGGAAGAGGGAGCAGGATGTATGGGAGACGTGCATTGGAAGAAATTAGGCAGCAGCCTCTCTCACAAAGCTCACCCAGCGCAGTCTCTCTAGACAAGAGTCAAACCACAGCAGCCACCAGAACACAGATTCACTGGGTAGGACACCAGAAGCTCTTCTCCTTACAGGAGAGCCACACACCCAGGTCTCAGCCCTTCCCCTGCTTGTGAGAACTTGTAAGCAAGGAACCAGGCTTCTTTGGGCCTTGAGTGAAGTGGAGAGAAAAAGAATGACTCTCTGTCCTTCAAGCCAATGTAAGAAAGGGAGGAGATGAGTCAGAGTGGGAGAACTTTAAAAGTTCAAAACAGCAAATGAGTTCAAGCCCTACTAATCGCTCAAGGCATTGCTGGGTGGTGTAGGGATAGGGAACAGAATCATAATTTAGGAAGTACTTTCACTTTGTATTAACTTATGTAGACTTTTAAAAGCCCTGTGGGATATTTATGGATGGCTCCATTTTACAGATGGGAAACTTGAGGTTTGGAGATGACTGACTTGCCCAAACTCACAGAATGGACTTAAGAAATGATCTTGGGGCAGGAGGGCAGGGAAAATGGTACTTGTTGAGCATCTACTTACTAAATGGCAGACCCTACACTAGGTATCTCATTCACACAATTCATCTCATCTTCCAGTCTTCCAAAACAGTGAGGCCTGTATTTTTCCTGATTCACAAATGAGGATTTTTTTGAAATTCGGAGATTATGTATTTGATAGAACCGAGAACTGAAGACAGTAATGTCTGACTCCCACCCAGTACGTCCTGCTCTCAACACCACATACCTGGAGAGGCATAGGGTGTGGATGACACTTATGCAAGTGGACCCAGTGTTCTGAGCACAATGTTGACACTTCATTCGCGTTTGCCATTTAGGACCTGTGAGCACCTACACAGGCTAAATTGAAATATACCTAAGAAGTAGCTTTCTAAATAATTAATGTTAGAAATGAGTTTGGGGAAGGGTGTGCAAACTGTTTAAAATATTAACTCTTCAGCAACTCCCCTATGTAATTTAAAAGTAACTGCTTACCACGAATTAATAGTTTGATTAAAGTTATTCTTACATCAGCATCCAGGAAGGTCTCAAAAGAGTAGCACTTGGCAACGCTCTGTTAGCATAGGTCTAACCCGGAGAGATCTTTAGGTTTTGAAAGTCCTTGTTGGCCAATGTGGTATAATGGAAAGAAATCAGCAAGAGGCATGGGAACCAGAATGCCTAGATTTTTTTCTTCCACCTTCTAAGAGACAAGTTAACTGAAACTCTCTAAGCCTCAGTTTCCTCATATACAAAATGGAGCTAATAATACCTGCCTCATGAGTTGTGGGCAAAATTAAATGACTTTATTGTAGGAAAGACATTTACAATGGTGCCTAATATGGAAGTAAGGGCACTGGTAAGCATTAACTGTTATTCTTTCTTGTTCAATTCTAGGCATTTAGGCAATTCATTTACTCTCTGTGAGCATTGCCTCCCTTCTCTATAAGGTGCAAATCATAATTCTGCTCATCTTAGAAACTCACTGTGAAGTCAGATGAGGTACTCTAAAATAACTCTGTGGGTCATATATGCTACACAAATATGAAGCAAGGTTTTTTTCCAGTCTTTTCTTGTTAGAGGCTGGGTCAGACTGTGACTAGGTCCTAGGACTCCAGTTACTTTCTAAATAGCAGTCCACTAAGCTATTGCCACCTTAGCCAGCCTCTTGCTTGGGCCCAAGTCAGATACTGGTCACTGGGCCCCCCAAACAGGAGGGGACAGCCATGCACCTTGCCACCTGGTCTTCTTAAAGTCCTTCTCTCAACCAAGTGAAGCAGCTCCCACCTTTCCCCATGGTAGGAAGGGCAAATTCACAGTTGTCTCCAGAAACCCTTCTCACAAGGTCTCTATACTGTTTTCATGTCCAATAGGAATGAGCGGTTAAAAATTGTGCAACTGGATGCCAGAAACCTGGAATGTAGCACCTCTCATAGTTTGGTATGTCAAGGAAAACTCGGACATCCTGATACACTGAGATCCACCCTAGCCCCAAAGGGATCCTGTAGCATGCTCCAAGCTGAAAGAACAAATAACCAATAGTGAGAGCTGCAAAATAGCCCAACACAAACTTCTTTTTGTACATTAAAAAACACACCTTTTATCAAAGGTTCATCTTCAGTTTCATTTCCTTTTGATTTGGTTGGCCATTAAAGAACATGGTTTCTTTTTACCCAGACATGGTATGTGTAGAGTTTAATGGTTGGGCTAGGAGTAGGGATCTCATCCTGTGACTAATGTATTCTGTACAACTACAGAGAAGTTTTTCAGAGCCTCTGACCTTACCTCTCCAGGTTGTAATCTAAAGGGGGCCATCCAAAAATACCTGAGCTCACTAAGCTGGGCCCCCTCCACTCTGATATGAGGATGGTAATGATACCTGTCTCCTAAGGTAAAGGAGAGGAATAAATAAAATAATCAATGTTAAGTGCGTGGCGCGGTGCCTGGTGCAGAGGAAGTGTTCAATAAATGTTGGCCATTATTATTATTAATCCTACTTTCCAGAGCATCGCAGCACAAATCTATTACCATTTCCTCCTGGCAGCCCTTCAGAATCTCAGGCTTATCTTCCCAAGCAAAACATACTGTGCATTGGACAATTTAGTCTTGATTCCTCACCCCATCAGCAAAAAAAAAAAAAAAAAAAAAAGAAAGAAAGAAAAGAAAACTTGTCCCAAAATAATTGTATTTATTTATAAGCAGATGCACATGCAATTGCAGTATAAATGTGTGCATTACAAAATATACACAAAAATAATATTGTAAAGTATAAATAAAAATGAATTAAATAATATGCTTTTACATTTACATCTTGCCTCATATGCCATTTTATATGGCACAAAAAGCCTATTTTACTTTCACTACATTTGTTATAGTAACAAGACTTTAAAGAAATCAATGTCATAGGATGTGCTTCATTAATTTTTAACTAGAGGCCCAGTGCACGAAATTTGCACTCGGCGTGGTGGGGAAGGGGGCACCTCAGCTCAAATTGCGAGAGGGCATAGGCCAGGTCAAGGGACCCCACTGGTGCACAGTCAGGGCTTGGGAGGGATGTGGGAGGTTGGCCAACTGGGGAGGGACTGTGGGAGGGCTCCAAGGCATGTCCGGCCCATCTCGCTCAGTCCCAATTGGCCAGACCCCAGCAGCAAGCCAACCTACCAGTTGGAGCATCTGCCCCCTGGTGGTCAGTACATGTCATAGCGAGCAGTTGAGCGGCCTTAGCATATCATTAGCATATTATGCTTTGATTGGTTGAACAGACAACCAGACACTTAGTATGCTTTGATTGGTTGAAAGGACAACTGGACGACCTGACACTTAGCATATTAGGCTTTTATTATATAGGATCCTTTGTTTAACACTGATAAAAGCAATTCACAGGTCATATCAATACTAGATTTCAATGGCTGTCAAAGCTGAGAACAAAACTTCACTGAAATAAGTAGATACAATGGAATGCAAGCCTATAGCTCATCCTTGACTCATGCTTAGTGTTCAACTCCTAAACTTTTATGCAAATATTTTTATGAAAGTTAGCTAGTATATTTTCTTTCCTAATGTCAATCAGATGTTCTTACCAACAATCCATAAGATGTACACTTTTATAATTCTCATGAAAGTATGCAAAACCTAATAAAAACTTAAATAGGTTATAAAGTTGTATTTCCTTGTTTTTAAAAATATGCAAAAGTGTTCATAAATGATGACATGCATTATTTTCAGCAATGAATTAACCATTTCCATGCATTTTTAAAAATGCTTTTTATGCCACAGATTTCTTTTAAATGCTGTTTTATTCCTCCTCGTTGATACATCACCTTTCACTTAAAGATACAAATAAAATATGTCTAATTGAAAATATCTGTCTTTTAACACTATTTGACAACCATTTTTCATCACAGAAAAAGTCAATAAATTTGTATCACTTGTATGTTTGTTTTAAAAATGTGTAAATCACTTTCAATTTTGTCAAGTCTTTGTAGTAATTGCCCTTGAGATGGCCAACAAACCTCTAGGTGATGATATGATCAGGACCCAGAGACTAAACAGAATCAGACAGAAAAAGGTGGATAGAGGCAGGTTTAACAGAAGGAAGAGGAATAAGTTAGAGAAAAGAGGAAGGAAGAATCTGGGAGACTTAGCTGTGGCTGTCAGTGGTTCCAAAAAGACACAAGGAGCATCAGGCAGCAGATAACAAGCCAAACCACTCAGGCATCATGGAAGGCCCATGGAGACGATGAAGAACCAGATCTAGAAACAGCATTGCAGTACCCAAAAGAACTAAGGAAAAGCAAGGTCATGCTCCTAGGGAAAAACGGATATCAGATGGGTCTCAGTTATGGCAAATGGAATATAAGGCTGGAGCATGACGTTGGATGTGGTGCTAAGTTCTCCTGTAGGGTAAATTCATCATTTCCCTGGAAACAAGGTGAAGGAGCTAAAAGCTTCAGGTATCCCCTTAAGGCCATACATCTTAAAAAGTGGTATAGCCAGGACTTGAACCCAATCCTCTAGCACCAGAACTGCTAGCTTTGAGGCTCTGCTACTTGCCTTGAGAATAGGACCAGGGCCCAATTGTTAAACCAGAATATCAGGTCAAAACAGAATATGCAGCTAGGCTAATAGGGATGAACTCTTTAAAATCCTGCCCTTGGGCTCATTAAATTCCCCTTGATTGCTAAGGAGTCTGGTTTCCATGGAGACTGAGCCAAGTTTGAGCTGAGTATGAGTTAAATGGGCCCAGTTATGAAAGTGTGAGACAGGAGGCAGGAAACCAGGCAGGATGTGAAACAGGGCACAGAGGTGTCTAACTTGATATTACTCAGTCCACAACCTTTCCAGTCCAGAGATATGAAATGGCTTGTGTCCAGTTTAGGCCAGAGTTGGCATGTTGGTTCTCCTGATCCCTGACCTCCAAACCTCCCTGCCCCTGTTTAAGATTAATTACTCCAAGTAGCAGTGATACCTGACAAGTATGTTAACTAGGATTTTGATACATTCTTGGTAAAAATAAAAAGCAAGAAACATCTTTGAAACATCAACCAATTAACTCAATATTTTATGAACACATAATGCATTCCAAATCTACACACAGATTTAATAGATTGTCAGAAAATATTAAATGTGATCCTTGTTTTGATGTTTCATTAAGGAAATGTTACATAGACACATGAGAAGAGATCTAAAAATAAAAGGCTGCTATGATTAAATAACAAATGTGGAGTAGGACTGTGCCAAGCTAGTAAGTATTTAGTTATGGCAATGTTTCTGTTGGGAATGAGTAGAATTGCAGAGGTTATAGAAAGCAACCATGAAAGCTAATTGTTCTGATGACACATCAAACTCCAAAGGTTAACAGAAGTTATCTCTCAGTAGTGAAACTAAAGATGATTTTTACTTTCTTCTGAAGATGTTCCCAAATTTTTCCATAAGTCTCACTGTAAATAGATATTACTTTTATATTCAAAGAATATATTTTTTAAAATAACCAAAGTATATAGAATAACTAGAACTCTTATACATTGCTGGTGGGAAAGCAAAATGGTACAGCCACTTTGGAGATCAGTTTGGCAGTTTCTAACAAAGTTAAGCATTCACTTACCATACTAGCCAGAAATCCCACTCACAGTTATTTACCCAATAAAAATGTTTTCCTTCCCTCTCCTCCCTCCTCCCACAGTACACAAATGTTTAAAAAGCTTTTTTTATATAACCACAAAAAGTAGAAACGACCTATGTGCCCTTCATGATGAAGGGCATGGTATATCAATGCAATGGACTACTACTCAACAATAAAATGCAATGAACACACCACGACATGGAAGAATCTCAAGTGCGTTATACTATGTGAAAGAAGCCAGATTCAAAAATTTCACAATATATAACTGTACTGCTATGACATTTTAGAAAAGGCAAAATTCCAGGAACAGAAATAAATTCGCAGGTGCTAGGTATAGCATGTTAACAATCCCTTCCCCCAAATAAAAAGCATTGGAAGACCATCTCAAGAGTGGCTGAAGTACATAATCAAAAGAAGAATTGCGCAAGATGGGTTCTATATAGATCATTGGGAATGAAGAGGGACCAAAAGATTTGAGAACCATTACAGGGTGCCCATAGGAAGAATTCCCTGACTCTTTAAATACAGAGAACAAGACACCAAAGACTACTCTAAAACCATAAGCCCCCAAAGACACAATCCTTCACAATGATGAGAGCACCAGTGAAGGTTCTTTAGACTGAAGCAATCATGACCAACTCTGGCTTAGGAAGCCACACACAGGAAAGGTAAACGGGAGCGGGGAGGTATGGGAAGGATTCTGAGTAACTCACAAGAGTGAGGGAAACGCTGAGGAACAGTGTGTCAGACAACTCTCAGATGTCACTTGAAAGCCTTCTCCACGACTGCTGTGGCACCCAGCTCCACCCAAATGTCAACCAGCGCAAAGCAGGTACAAACTGAACAGCACCCAGGCTGGCCTTGTATACCACTCTATCCTGGGGATTACCACTCTTTCATACCACTCTAAGATACCCAGTAGGAACTCACTGGACACTCTCAGTGTGCGAGGCAGAAGCAGAGAGTTAAGACCATCAGGACACATTGGACCAACAGGAAATAGTAGTCTATAGATAAATGCTTTCCCTTGTCCCTTACTCAGAGGAACAGTTCTGAGATCCTTTTTGAAAACTTCTAAATTAAGTCCTTGGCATTAAGTACCAGTCACCAATTGTGGTGGCCAACTCAATACCTTATCCTGGTATTACTTATCTTTCCTCCCTCCCTGTTTCATTCCCCCCAAATCAAACTCTCTGAACTCATATTATCAAATATATACCAACTCGACTCTAACCAGACTCCAACCTTTTCCCAGGAGACAGTTACATGCATACCCTGCTGTGGAGAGGCATGGAACTCATGCTCTAATCTCAACTGAATAATTTGGAATGGAGAAGAGACAGTTCTCCAAAGAATATGAGGAGATTAGAAACAAAAAATGATTTGGGAAAATTTTGTTATCTAGTTGAAAAGCACACACTTTGGTTAGGTTTTAATCATTATTGTTGAAAGTACTACAGATGTCCCCTTTTTCCTCATTGACTCCTTGTGGCCCATACTTGCCCTCCACCCCGGGCCTTCACCATACTATTGTCTGTGTCCATTGGTTATGAATATATGCATATAAGTTCTTTGGTTAATCTTTTGGATCATACTGACTTCTTAATCTTAAAAAAAAAAAAAAGTCTGCATTGTGGCATACTAGCCCCTGAGTGCCTGAGGTGCAAGTTTCTCTTCTCTAAGGATTCAATAGCTCACTAGGCCTTAGTTAAAACCTTAAAATAGAAAATGTAAGTATGATTCATATATATTATGGGATTTTTCTGGTACGTTTTTCTAATAGCTCAAAATTAATATTTTAAACATAAAAAGCTTATACTTTAGCAATTGTTAAAATAGCCAGTTTTATTTTACCTCATTCTCATTTTCTCTCTCTCTCTCTCTCTCTCTCTCTCTCTCTCTCTCTCTCTCTCTCTCTAGGTTAATATCCAACACGGGTATTAAGCACTTTCCAACTGTTCACAAGATTCAATCTCTCCAAAAGGTTCTACTGTAAGTTTCTCCTTGAGTGGTTACCAACACTTTACTTGGGAGCTGTCTTGCCCATCAGCCTCTGAGCCTGTATTATGCATTGTTTAGTCTGCATCTTCCAATTATGTTGTTTTGGCGAGCAGAGCTAGGAAGGCAAACAGCGAGTGGCCTTGGTTTTACCTAAAGGCCTCTAATCTCAGTCTGGAGGAAGTCAGCAGGCTCCTCAATAGGACAGGTGTCAACAGAGCCAGCTTGTAGCAAACCAAGCAGTCTCTCCTGCCTTTGCTATTTAGTGCCTGGTATATGGTTTCCCCTGAAACGTCCCTGTCTTCCACCATCCTTTCTTCTTCCCCCCAGAATGCCCATGCTGTTCCAGGACTAAAGAAACCACCTGACAAAAAATTCAAACTATATTAGTGACATAATGTATTTGCCTTTTCTCAAGGCACCTGACTTTGAAAGAGGAGGAGAAAGGCAATGTATAATGTGAAGTTGTAAGAATCTGAACAGACCCAGAAGGAAATGGAAATGGTGGCGGGGGGGGGTACATAGGTAACTAAGGAGGAAGGAGAGGAAATGGAGATCCAGAGGGACAAAGAAAGATAGAGAATCTCCCAAAATTTCTCAGATTATTCTGAGCAATTTACTACTTCTACGTTTATATGTTAGATCAGACCCCACAGGGAAGACAGAAAAATGAGACTTTCTCCAGCCTTTTGTTCAGGAGAGAAAAACCAATGATAACATTTTCCTGTGACCCCAGGAGAACAGAAAACAAGAAACTGGCATAAGAAGGGGATGGAGGTGGGAGGAAGACGAAGGCCCAACTAAGGTGAATGGGAGAGTTTGGGATGGAGCTGAAAGGTCAGCTTAGGTGTTTTGTCATATTTGAGCAGACACCAGCTGTGGAGACAAGAACAATAAATGTTAGGACCTTAACACAGTGAAATTAGCTGAGAAAACTTATAAAAAGAACATCTTACATGTATATAATTCCATTGTTAATAACTAATATAATAAAGGTAACTTAGATGTCATTTATTTCCCAAACTTTGAACTCATCATTGTTCAGATATAATGATTGAAATATTACCTCAGCTAAAGACTACGTTATGCCGAGTAACTAAAAGTGGGAGAGTCACGTGAGTGGAGCTAACTAAACATCTAATCCATCTGCACTTTCTTCTAGAGATGTTCAAGACAATATACACATCCACACAGTGGGAAGAAATTCTTTCATGGGACTGAGTTTTGAAAGTCTAATTCTGTAAGTAGAGAAAAACAAAATCCAGTGGAGGACCGTTTGGTTTTTCATTTAATCATCTCTCTCATAACAGGATACTCGTTTTTCATCCGGGTAACTTTGGAATCTCACCATTTAAATTTCTCCCTGGTTCTGTGTTTTTCTCTCATGGCTCATCTTTGCATTTCAGAATCACAACATGGAATCGTGTTAATAATGTATGAAGCTGTGGTGTGATTCAAGTATTTAAAATTGCTCTTTGAATGATGGTCTCCTGTGATGCAACATCTGTTCAGAAGGACAGAATAGCTCACGCATCAATAAAGCTAGTTATTGCCTGGCAAGGCTTTTGTTGCCGAAAGAAAAAGACAGGAAGGAGGCTGAATCCAGGAAGATATGCATCTTCCCTGAGAACTATGCGAAGCAGCTCCATTCAGTCCCACGCTGAGCATAAGATGACTTCTCATTTTCTTGGAACAATCACGTTTTTTTAATGAGCTTGAGTTATTCCATCTGACTTCTGGGAAAGTTCTTAATGCACTTTGTGTCATTAGTGAACTACCTTCTAATATTCTGTGCCAGGATCCTGAGTGGCAGTGTAGCCACTTCCCCCGAAGGCCAAGAAATAGGGCACTAGGGGCTCCCCAAGTGTTTGTGAGATCCTTGGAAGTCAGATGAACAGATGACTTTTAGGGAACCAGTAACTGCAATTACATCTGTAAGGAAAGCATTTTATCTTTCTATTTCACACATTGTTGTATTATTTTAAAAATATATACGTGTGTTTTTAATATGCCAATGTGTACAAAAGGTAAGTTTCAGCCTGGAAAGAATTTTCATCCTTTTCAAAACAATAATATGACCAGCTGGGGAGAGAAAGAGAGGGAGAGGGAGAGGGGGAGGGAGAGGGGGAGGGAGAGGGGGAGGGAGAGGGGGAAGAGGAGGGGGAGGGGGAGGGGGAGAGGGAGGGGGAGAGGGAGAAATAGTAGAGATAAGCGCATACTTAAGAATAAAGCTAAGCACAGTATCTGATATAAGTTAGAGAAAAAAGGAAAAGGTTTGAAAGAGACTAGCAGAGGAATTGGATGTGAGAAGGAAAAAAATAAAATCAAAGGCATATATTCAGAGTACACAGTATTAGAATAAAAATTATAGATGAATAATACTTAATCCTTTCACTTAATATGTTCTTAGCAATTGGAATGTGTGTGTGTGTGTGTGTGTGTGTGTGTGTGTGTGTGTGTGTTGGAATGAGCTGATGAAGGTGTGGCATGTATGAGAGAATGAGAAAGCAAAAGAAATTAACTAAAATACAAACAAAATAAAAGACATGCAAAGTAAAAGCAACTATTCTAAAAATAAAGAAGGCAATTTTATTCTGGTTGGCCTGTGATGTGAAGGTTGAAGAAAAAGTTAAAATGAGGAAAAGAAGGTTGAGAAAGGAGGTTGTGTCCAGTTGGGCTTTAAAAGATGAGTGGGGTTAGGCAGAGAAAAGGATAAGCAGAGGAAGCAGAATCATCAAGACCATGGAGGTTAAAAAAGAAAAAGGTAAAAGGAGCTTTTAGAAACTAATGAGTACCTGCCCATTGCGTGTAACACAAACACAACAGAAAAAGGATTCCTGGGCCACAGTACAGAGGGAGAAGATTAGTGACCAATGTAACCAGTTGCTGTACCTGTATGTTGGCATTTCTTTAAATCTTTCTCTAAGCATATGTATTATTTTTAAACTCAGTAATTCAAAATTAGTTAATATTATAATATGGCAAATTTATCAATAGAATATCTTTCTAGAAAAGATATAATTAAGCAGGAGTGGGCTGTCATTCTCACTGTTTTGCACATTAACATATATCTTTTTTGTCCAGAACCTAAGCCAGAAGGCAAAGTATCCTAGCCCTTTTAGCTTTACCTCTCCCCAAGTGGAGGCAAAGACCTGAGGGAATAAGAATTTATGAAGGATCCTTGCAAACCCAAACCTACAAACAAAATGTGCATAACATAACTGCTCTTTCCCAGCTCCTATTCATGGACACTGTGGTTCCTCAGAATTCAGAACATACTTTCCTTTCCAAAGAATTAAAACTTGTCAGATATGTCTCTAAGGATGAAGTCACATTTGTGAGAACAAAATCCATTTTTCTTACTTCAGATGGTTCTTAGTCCACAAATAATAGAATCAGAAGATCCATACTCAACACAGCTTAAGATGCCACTTATTCTTAGTTTGGGTGCCATGAGTGGACACAGGAGCACTTCCTCCCACCAGGGACATCCAAGTACATGCAGAAAAAAAAATGCATGACAAATGGCACTGATGACTGAAAAAGTTCTCAGTGCATTGGCATTTTTCAAAATCCTGAGGCCCTATTCAGATAGATAGATATAGATATAGATATAGATATAGATATAGATATAGATATAGATATAGATATATAGATATATAGATATATAGATATATAGATATATAGATATATAGATATATAGATATATAGATATATAGATATATAGATATATAGACTAGAGGCCCGGTGCACGAAATTCGTGCATGGGGGGGGGGGTCCCTCAGTCTGGCCTGCACCCTCTCACAATCCAGGACCGCTGGCTCCTAACCGCTCACCTGCCTGCCTGCCTCATTGTCCCTAACTACTCGCCTGCCTGCCTGATCACCCCTAACTGCCTCTGCCTCAGCCCCCACCACTGCAGCTTCGTCTGGAAGGATGTCCAGAATGACATCCAGAAGGTCGTTCAGCTGTCCAGTCTAATTAGCATATTATGCTTTTATTATTATAGATATAGATATATATACTGATATATATAGATATATATACTTATAAATATATATCCAATAATGAAGGATTGTCAGTTGACTAGTGCCTTGGGGGAAATAGCAGTAAAAGCCTACCGTGTGGAGGCCTCCGAATCCTTCCCCACCACCATCTGCTCCTACAACCCGAGGGTCTGAATGGAGAAAGTACCTAGTTATGGCCAATCAGCAGACTGGCATAATTCAGAAAAAAAATAATGTTACATGCATGCCAGTTCCCAGCACACCCTGACCACAAGACAGGCTCACTCCAGGTGAATTTCCTTCCTTCCTCATTGGCTTCCATCTCACCTGCTTGCCTCTCAATGAAGTTCTGTGGGCCAGCACCTTGACTCTGTAGGCTGAAGACAGACAGACTTTGTTTCTGGAGCCTCCTAACCCTCTACTGAGTGAACACTCTAGGGACACCATGACTTGGTTAATCTTTTGCTGATGCTCTGTCCAGGTTGTCATCATTGCTGTCAGCATCATTGCTATCATCATCATCATCATCTTATTTTAAAACCAGCAATACTTCTCTTAAGAGACTAAGAATGTAGTTAATAAATGTTGTCTTCTCTGTGTTAGTTGTTTGAGAGTCAACAGCCTAATGTAAACCCCAGGCTAGGAGTACAGGACAGTTTGTTTTTTTGTACGATGATTCACTGTTGGCATAAAAAATAACACCACCACCATCACCACCCCATATAATGGTATCTGTTGATTGAGATAATACATAAAGACAAAAGGACTACTTTGAATATAATCATTCTTTTCAATTGGTCTGTGTATTATTTATTCATAGTGACATCCATTTGTAGGACATATGTGTTCAGAAAATAATATCTATTCTACAGAAAAACAGATGGAGCCCATTTGGATTTACACAGCCCTGTGTTAGATTAAAGGTCAGCCAACCATGGCCCATGAGCTAACGCTGGTTTCTACAAGTGAACATTTTGATGATAGAAGCAATTACATCTAACCTACATTAAGCCAAATGCTATCCCCATGGAAAGAAACAATTACTATTTTTAATAGTAAACCTATATCCCCCCCAAAAAAAATGTACTCAATTATTACTATTATATTTTAAATTTGGTCAAAAATTTTGTGGAAATTATTTTATAAGTGAATATTATAATGTATCTATGTAGTAATCCCCATTTTGCCTCTTGGCCCACAAAACCTAACGTTTACTAACTGGCCCTTGACATAAAAAGTTTGCTGACTCCTGTGTTTGATCCAAAAACCCCTAGGGATCCCACAGGTAGGGGCAGCTGCTCCAGCAACTCTCACTCTCTGTGAGGGGCTGACAAAGAAGTCAGGAGGCTGGATGTGCCTGGGCCAGGCTTTCCCCTGGGTAGGGGATGGGCTGGCAGGATATGGGGGGAGGTGCATTGTTACTCCTAAACCATTAGAAGCCACCAATTGAATGCTAATGCTTTAAAAGATTTATCTTGCTCAGGTCTGGATTTTTCAGCTAAACTGGCTTCCAGGAGAAAGAAACAGATCATAGTTGTTCTCCTGTGATTTTCCGCGCCTTCTAGCGATCCAATGCAGTCTAGAAGCTAGCTTCCCGAGTATGCAGGAGCTTCTCTGGGCCAGCTTGTGAACAGTGTTATTTGTAAACCCACTAAGCCCCTCAGGGAAAAGAACCTGACAGCACATCAAAAGCAGGTGGTCAGAGGCTCTTTGGACTAAGCTCTCCCGCCCTTGGATTTTAGTTTTGTCTCCAGATCCACCCAGGAACACTGCAATGCAGAGCTGATGGCCCAAGGTGTCCCTGGGTTGCCTGTCCAGGGAAATCTGCTCACTGACCTTCTTTGCACAGTCAGGATGCCTGTTCCATATACAGCCTCCTCCATGCTCACTCACACCACCTCACCTCGCCACAACCCAGTCTCTGTAATTGATTTCTCTTCCTTTCTGGCTTAACCCAGAGCCACCTCCACAAACCTCCAATAACCAGGTCCCTATGGGTTACAGGAGATGTTCAGGTTGTGTGACAGCTTAATTAGATCACTTTGTGATGACAGCCAGGCATGCTGCTGTGGGTGAGCATGGGTAAGAGGCTTAAGGCCTCAGAGAAAGGTGATACAAAATGTTCGCTGTCTTATAAACAATTGTTCAATCGTCGTTTGATTTCTGTCCTTCGGGAGGAGGATTTCCATCAGCTCCCCCATGGCATCATCTCTGCACGCAAATGATGTGTGCCAAGACCTTACAGGATCCAGGCTGCTATGCCTAAGTGTGCCTTTTCAAAATCAAATTTCATTTATTTCTCTGAATAGGTAATACATGCACACAATGCGAATGTCAAACATTTCAAAAGGTTATGCGGTGATAAATCAGTCTCCCATCCACCCCATCCCCAAGCCTTAGGGTGTCATTGTATTTCTGTCACTAACCTGCACTGTCTGACCTTGCCCCAGTGCTTCCAATTATGAAACCTTGTATTGTTTGCATCTGACATTATTGGTTTTTTCAATGGGCATTTTATTTCAGATGGCTGAGTAAGAATGGGATTGAAGAAATCCACAGCTGTGCATTCAATGGAACCCAACTAGATGAGCTGTAAGTAGACCTTGACTATTCTTCCAGGCCATTGAGAGGGAAATGGCTCTTAGAACAGTGATGTTTATGTGGCTTTGTGTTTCCCTTCTTCTTTCCTCCACTCCATCCCTAGGAATCTAAGTGACAACAACAATTTGGAAGAATTGCCTAATGATGTTTTCCAGGGAGCCTCTGGACCAGTCATTCTGTGAGTAGCTTGTCCCATTACCATGCACGAGAGATGAGCGTGTAAAAATAAGTTAGAAGTCAACTTTCTCCAATTCATAAAAGCTTCAAGATAGGGCTGGCAATCCAGGTCAATTTTGGTCTGTCATCTACAAAATATAGGGACAATTTAGGGCTGGTCCACATTCTAACTTTCAGTGATTAACAACATTTAAGGAGCACTTACCAAGTCCCAGTGTTTTAAAAGTGTAAGATGCCTTTTCTAATTTAATCCTTATAATAACTTCTGCAGTAGACCCTACTAGTCTCATTTTAGAGAAGGAAAAACTGGCTTCCCTGGAGGGGTTAACTAACTCATCCACAGTCGCACAAATTTTAGAGCAGGACTTTAACACCAAACTGGTCTGACTCAGTACAGACTTCTAACTACTCTGCCAGATTCCTCTTCCCTGGAAGGGAGAGCACATTCCTTCTTTATCCAAAATGCACAGAACTTTTCCTCACCCAGTGAGACACACACACACACATCCATTTTTGAATCCTCGCTACCTCGATTCCAGATCTCCTGGGATTCATTCAGTGCCTCATAGTCCTGCATCAGCACCTTTGTCTCTATTGTTGCTTCTACATCTCCCTCTCTCCCTCCAGGAGTGACTTTCCCTTATTCTCTTCTCATCTGCCTCTGCCCTTCCGCAGGTTCATCCTAATTCCCACCTCTTCCCTCGGCCAACAGTGAATTCTTCCTTCTGTGACTCCCACAGCCTTCATGGCTGCAAGGACCAAAATCTGCAAGAGCTTTTAGAAAATGTGTTTTCCAGGGCTCTAAGCAAGACCTACTACACCTACTGATGAATTTACTATAGGAAGAAAGAAGGAACCCAGAAGGAAGGAGTCAGATGCAAGAAGAAATAATGAGAAAAAAAAACCCAGATAAACACATGAATAAATCTAAAGGTTTTCTAGGTGATCCTATATAGCTGTCTAAGGTCAGTGAGCATCTGGGAGCCACTTGTCTACCAGTATACCTCTTATTCAGCAGTCAGTATAATATACTATGTGTGGTTTCCTACCTATCACCTATCAACATCACTTTCATTTTCACCAAAAAGTTTATATTCGTCTCTGGCTGGAACTTATGTATCTTCTAGGTTCTTTTCCCTATTGGGCTTAGTGTGTTTACAAATAACACTAGACCCTATAGCAGTGATGGCGAACCTATGACCCGCGTGTCAGAGGTGACATGCGAACTCATTTTTTTGGTTGATTTTTCTTTGTTAAATGGCATTTAAATATATAAAATAAATATCAAAAATATAAGCCTTTGTTTTACTATGGTTGCAAATATCAAAAAGTTTCTATATGTGACACGGCACCAGAGTTAAGTTAGGGTTTTTCACAATGCCGACACACTGAGCTCAAAAGGTTCACCATCACTGCCCTATAGGGTGAAGCAGAAATTCATAAAATGGTTGATATTGATGACAAAGGATGTGTTGTAACCAGTACATGAGACACTGCCTCTTTGAAGAAAAAAAGTTCAAAGAAATATAAGCAAAAGGAAGAAGTGTGAGCATGATGAAAGGGGAGGTGCCAGACAGACTACCTGGGTTTAAAGCTAGTTCCTTCCCCTCTGCAAGCCATTATTTCCTCACCAAAATAAAGTGGTAAAAACTATATAATACCTTATTCCTAATACTATTGAAGGCTTAACAATATTATATATGTACATAAATGTGTGTATGTGCATATTTATATATTCACTCGTTGAACAGGTGGATGTTAAGAACCAGCCCTGTGCCATACACCATATATAGTGCAGGAGACAAAAGAAAGCTCCTTCTCACAGAAAGCTTATATTCTCATAATGGCCAGTCAGACCCTAACTAAGCATATAACAATACATCAGGCCATGATGCATGCTATTAACACCAAATAGAAAAGAGCATAACAAATAAAGAGAGCCGGGCATAGTCCATGGGCCCAATTACACAAAGTGCTTAGAACTTGTAATGCTTAATTAATGTTTCCTATTCTTAGCGTACTCGGAAGATAAATAAACTTAGAGAAAGTGCTCTGGACATCTCTGACAGCCAGAAAAGCAGTCTATCAATTCACATAGCTAGAATTCCTAAGGTGCTTGAATGTTCCTAAATAGGTACCTCCCCCTGTTATGGCCGAACATACCTGTGATAGGAGGGATAGCTTTCCATATGTCACCTGTACCAGGTGCACTATTAAGTCATAGCACCTTCACCGCTGACTGCTACCGAGAACATTCAAGTTGGACAGAATCCCCAACTAGCTCGCTATCCTGGGAAGTGACCCGCTAGAGATCACACTGCCACCATAAGCCACAGAGCTTGGACCAGAAACTAGGTCTTCTGCCTCACGTGCCATGTACTCCCACAATCTCATGTTACCTCAAGTACAGAAATATATCTAATTAGATAAGGCCCCTGCCATTGGCTGCGAACTAAAACAGAGGAGGGAATAACTATAAATACCAGGCTCCCAGCCCAAGAACATACACACAGCACAGAAGACTGTCTCCTGGGGCTGTACAAGCCGGTCCCAGGCTGAGGCACAGTGTGCACAGTGTGTGCCCTCAGAGGGTCTGATGGAGAACACGTCGGAGGCCACCCGCTGCCTGACCACACGGCCGGCAAGAAATGGGATGTCACCACCACAGGCAGCTGTGGCGGGTCCTCAGTTACAGGCCCATTTTTCACCCTTTTTACCATAGGAACATACCTGGCCAAAAAGAAGTAAATGAAATTTACAGAAAATCCAAAGGAATTATGAGCACTTGCCATGACTTAAAAGGGTAGAGAATGATACTGCATTCCTCCGCCTTTCGATCTCAATGCATGAGCATATATATGCAAGATCCTGGCCTAGATCCCCGCCTATCCTGTAGTAATTGCTAGTGTCCTTCTCCTCCCTTTAGAGGGAAGAAGATTGATCACCTTAACATCAAGGCTCCCATTCTGGGGCTTTTAGGTTAGTCCATAGATGTCTTTCCAGCCTCTCTGCTTGCTGACCTGGGACTATGGCCTTTCCCATCTTCTACTTGTGCAACCTGATGTGCCAACCCAAGCTGAACCCTGGCCTGGGAGCTACTTGGTAAGGTATGTGCAGAAGACCTGCCCACTCCAGGTGCTGTGGGTTGATGGGTAGGAGAAGGAGTGTGCACAGACTGCTCAGCCCACAGGAGATGCCACCCAGGCTAGTGCTGGGACTGTGCCTTGGGTCAGATTCCTCTCCCTGCCAATGAGACTGTGATATGGATATTTGCATGCAGGGGGTTTACTGGGAAGTGCTTGATGGAAGAAAACTCAGGCAAAGAGAGAAGTTGACAGCAATGCATTTGCAACAGAGGTCTCAGCTGATCCCACAGGGAGCTCTGGAGTTAAGATGGCCCTTCAAAGTTGTACTGGATTAAGGCAAGGGGCCAGTCCTCTTCATCAGCAGTTACAGGGTGCAGGCTGTCTCTGCGCAGGAGCCAAATCTTGGGTAAGTCAAACAAGGGCGATTCCCAAAGTAGAGCTCAGATATGAGCCATCTCAGCCGTGAGATGGTGCACAACTGCCCTCAAGCAGTGGTTCTAAATTTGACCATACATCAGACTCACCCGGAGCGCTGGGGAAAGCCTTGAGAGCCGATCCCCACACCCAGAGTTTTTGATTCAGCAAGTCAGGACTAAGGGGGAGGACAGTTTGAGAAACTGCAGCTCTGAGAACTTCCCAGCTGACATTGCTGGTCCTCACAGCACAGAACCCCTGCCTTTGCACCAATGCCAGGGCATGAGAAGCCTCGCCCTGTTTCTATACATTCTCTTCCATGAGCCAGCAGTGTGAATCTTCCTCCCCAACCGCAGGCATGTGCAAGGAATCCTAAGGGAGTTCAGGGGAGGACACCCAAACAATAAGAACTCCTTTCCTGAAGGCAAAAATGTTAGTTGAGTGTAAAACAGGGAGCCTCTGGACACCCGAGGGTACAAGGGCGAGATGTTCCATTGCAGAGAGAAATAGATTCAGAGAAAGCCAGGGGCACACAGACAAGCTGCATCGGGTTTCAGAGGAGCAGCCTAGCATCCTGATTTCCGCCTCATGAGTCTTGACCTTGAACGCCAGTGGCCATCTGAGTTTTCACCTGATATTCTGAACTCACTCAAGTTTGTTTTCTTAAGCAATCAAGTAATTGCTGTTTCTTTAGGAAACAGTTTCCTGTGGGAAAATTTTAATGCATTGCCTTTGCAAGCTGGAGCCAGTACAATCATATTCTGATAGTTTATCAAATTGATTTGGCTATAGTTCAGATTCATTTGATAGTTGAGATTCAAACACTGAGTTATTTGTATAAGAAAGATTCTCTTCCATTACCAGTGTACCCACAGTCCTATAGACAGTAAATTGCCTTTTCATTCCGCCTGGGATCATGAAAGAGAGGTCTTCTAACCATCTGTCAGTGTAGTACACACCAGAAATGTGCTGGCACTTATGGAAATGATTGACCTATAATAACATCTTTGCTGGGAAAAATAGAAATTGTTCAAATCAAATTTGTGGCGCTAGCTATAACACACTTTATTAAACGGGGCACAGAGCACAATTTAACTCCTGCCTCTCCTGACTCAGCGTCTTATTACTGACTGCTGTCTCCCTCTCCACTTCACATCTCAAAATCAAGAATCCTAACAATGTTGAAAGAGTTTAGGATTACTAAATCTCTTCAGCGCCAGCCATCATCCATGAATACTCCCATTGGTACATGTCAGGATTTAAATTCTCAAAACCAGTCACTGCCAGAACGTAGCATGTGCTGAAATGTCAACCAGAATGGCATCTTATGACTGCAGCCATTAAACCAACCAGGAAGACGAGGATTAAAAACACCAGCCCACCCAAGACTACCCCTGTCCCCTTGCCCAGCCCACCATCCCTATACATGTCAGCAATAAAGCAAACATTCTCAACTATTCATTGAGCATTTCAGGCCTTACAGGCTATACATGTAGTAGATGTTGATTCAGTACCTACTATGTGTCTGATACTATGTTAGGTGTAGGGGATAAAGGGACTTAAGAACAAATAGTACCTGCACTGAAGTATCCTGTAGAGGGACAAATGTCACTGCCCAGAACAATAAGCTCTGCAGAAATTGTCACAGGTTATAGTAACATTGCAGGTGTCCAATAAATCTCTGTCATGTGATACAGTGACTTTTAACAGATGAAGTGACAGTGGGTGGGAAGGTGAGCTCTTAGCTTATGCCTAAACTTCTGCATCAGCCTTCGTCTCCTTCCTATCTTCAATCCTTTCTCCTTCTGACTCATTTAACAAGTATTTATGAGCACCTACTATGTGCCACGCTCAAGGTTCTCAAGACTAATCTTATAAAAACACAGCTTTCAATAAGCCATTCTTCTGCTTATATAAATGCTAAACTCTGATACCTGGCTTTCAAGGTTCAAATCCCATCCTGTGGTTCCCCCCTTTCATCCAGAATAATCTTGGTTGCCCAGAATAATCCTTCTGAAAACCTCTCACTGCCACACTTTGTGCTCTGGGCCTCTCAACAAGCCTACCTTATCCTATAATCATAATAACCTACTTCCATGAGATGTGAATAACTGATAATGTCTTATTTTGTTACTCCCCCAGGGATATTTGCATCCTAAGAGTGGAAAGTGCTTTTACACAGGAATTAAAACCTAACATTAGATTTCCAGGCCACATAGAAGAATCATAGCCAGGGAATGGACTGTGTGTGTCTGTGTGCCCATGTGTTTGTATTTGTGTGTGTGTGTGTGTGAATATTATCTGTTGCTAAGTGTCAAATCACACGGAACAGTATCCTCTTATCTTTATCACTGCTGACATAAATTTCTATGAACTTTTCTTACTCCGTGGAGAAACCAGAGAAATATTTCTCTGCCAGTCCAAAATGTAGAAGTCTTGAAAGTTTCCATGTCTGCTAACTTCAGCAAGTATCCAGTAACCTTTAAGCAAACACATCTACAAACACTTTTATTTCCCAACCACCCAGGAACCACTTTTACTAAAGTCTTTTGCTTTATCAAACTCTTGAAGTGTCTACCAACCATTCCCTCCTTTCAACATCAACCAGGAGAAGATCTGGGTGCCAGAACTTTGACAAGATGCCTTAGTCTCATGGCAACAAAGCCACCTGGTGCAAATGACAGCAGCTCACAGATTCTGCAGCTGAAAAGGAGGAATCAGCTGACTCCAGGACACTGAGCAGACAGAAAGGCACCAGAGCTTCCCTAATAGGTTCCCAATCAAACACCAAGGCATTGGATTGCATTCACGTCAACCCACCCCACACATTATCCTATTTATTCTATCTCCTTGTAAACTGCACAAGGTTGCTCCTTTCTTGGTGCCTTTGATGCTGTCAGTCACAAACAGCTGCCTGCTGCAGAAACACCCTTTTGCTGAGCTCCCTTTAAATCCAGATTTCCTCTCTCAGTCTATGTTGCATATTTCTTTTTTTTTTCAATTGCTCCCCTGTAAGACTTGCTCCAGCCTCTCATTGTTATTATGATGCTGAGGCATCTCTGCTCTCAGACAAGTATCTATTGAGTAGATTTCATGAGCACAGCCATGTGCCAGATATGATGTAGCACACAAAAATATCTTAATAATCCCTGCTCTTAGAGCATCTGAAGTCTGGCCGAGGAGACAAAACAAATATACATGAAAAGTCAAACAATATGAAAGCATAGAAGAGATAATACAAGGTACACGATTCTTTGTAATTGCTAGAGGTTAGAAGACATCACAGTTGGCTGGGGTGATCTATTTATTCCCTTCTCCAATCCTTCAGTGTTACTCCCCAGCCTATCTTCAAACAAAACAACCATTTCCTGGGTGCTTGCAATGTGAAAGGCACTGTTTGGAATGCAATCTGCCCTCTAGGAGAGATAAAATGCAAATACAAAGAGCTACTTTATAAAGCAAAAGATAGTAAGTGATGAGAGAAGCAGAAAGCATACAAACCTAATGCTATTGTGCTCCTCGTGGCTTTCAAGGAAAAATACTTCTACAACTGGTAAAAGTGATCGAGATGATGGAATCACAGAGACTTCAATGGGAGTGTGCTTTGGTTTGCCACTGCTGCATAAAAACTACCCTATAACTTAGTAGCTTAAATCGTTCCACTTTGCTCACAATTTTGTGTTTCAAAAATCTTGCTGTTTTGTCTCAGATCATGTGATGTGTAAGAGAGAAAGAGATTTATTAATTTATGGATAATAGCTGCTAGCCACGTGCTGTCTTTTGCCCAGGAAGTTCTTCATGTATTTTATTTAGCTCATTTAATTCTCACAACAACCTTCAGAGGTAGATATGATTATTATCATTCCTATTTTATAACTGAGGAAATTGAAACATGGAGAAGTGACATTTGAGCAAGGCCACAAATCTGAAAGGTAGAGGGGCAGGGTACATATGCAGGCAAGTCATTGACATTTTGACTTTGTGCTGAGAGTGTCTCTACTACCCACCAGACTCCTCTTCCCCTTACAGTGTATTCTCTTCTCACCCTTTTCTGATATTTGGCCATAGATTCCACCCCAGATTATCAGAACTATTTTTAAGCTGGTTTCACAGTGGGAAGGAGATTATCAGAATCCCTCACTTCTATGCAAATTTGTTGGTCTATTCTATAGACTATAGAAAGGGAGAGGGCTACATTTAAGCCCCAGATCAGCCAGGATGAAAGTATATTCAGAATTCAATGTGTCCTGTTACTTAAGTCCTCCTACCACAAACACAAGGGCCAGGGCTTCTACTGAACCAAATTCCTGTTAACAGAATATTGATCTGACCGAGGTATGTTGGATGAATTGGAGTCTCCCTCCTCACCCATGTAAGAGGATCACTGCTGTGTCTGCTATTTTGCCTGTTAATGGAGCAGAAAATTTTAGACCCATGGTAATCAGGTTATGTTTACTTTTTCTCTTTTTAGAGATATTTCAAGAACCAGGATCCATTCCCTGCCTAGCTATGGCTTAGAAAATCTTAAGAAGCTGCGGGCCAGGTCGACTTACAACTTAAAAAAGCTTCCCAGTCTAGAAAAGCTTGTTGCACTCACGGAGGCCAGCCTCACCTACCCCAGCCACTGCTGTGCCTTTGCAAACTGGAGACAGAAAATGTGAGTCTTCTCCTGCCCACCCCTTGAGCCTTGCTTGGGAGTTCTCCAATGCAGAAGTTGGTCCACAACTTCTATGTACCTGTGGCATTAAGAGAATCCACTAGAAGCGAGATCTTCCTGATGAAAGCCCTTAGACATATTCTAGATCAAAGCCTCAGTATTGTGGAGGGTTTCCAGTTTCTCTGAAAATGGGCTCACGGAAGAAGGCTACCCCCATGGTAGACTACCTACCAAATGTTAAGTGAGGTAACATGAAAAACACCAAGTGTAGTGCCTAACGCATGGCTGATGCTAAATTAATATTTCTTCCCTTTTTCCTCTAAATATGGATTTATCCTTCAAGTCCCAACTCTTTGCCCCATAAGTGTCCCAGGAATCACCAAAGTCAACTTTGGAGGGAAGAAGCATAAAGACCACACCAGAGACTGATGCACACACATCCATGGCACATCCCAGCCACGCTAAACCTCTCTAATCCATCTTTGGCTTTTAGCACCTCACAGGGAGAACAAAGTTTGGGACATCTGTTCATTTGGCTTTCAAGGTTGGTCAGATTTAAAAAAGTGATCCCAATAGAGCTGTATCCTAGAAGATAACTGGACAAAGACAAAAAAATGAAATAATCATTGCCAGGATCTGGAGAGAGTGAAGAGGGAATACTGTGGAGCTTGCGCATGTTCCAGACATTCAAAGGATCCACTGGAGATAGAATTATGGGATACCAGGAGTTCCCTGGGCTCTCACCCACCCCTGAACCGATACAATCCACAGCATGCACTACACGCAATCACGTGATGCCTTGTCACCACTCTTATATGGTAGCCCAGCACTGATACAGCTTTATGGTGCTGTTATTTCACTTTTTTAAAATATATTTTATTGATTTTTTACAGAGAGGAAGGGAGAGAGATAGAGAGCTAGAAACATCGATGAGAAAGATCGATCAGCTGCATCCTGCACACCTCCTACTGGGGATATGCCCGCAACCAAGGTACATGCCCTTGACCGGAATCAAACCTGGGACCTTTCAGTCCACAGGCTGACGCTGTATCCACTAAGACAAACCGGTTACGGCGTTATTTCACTTTTTAATGCAGTGTCCTCTATTATGCAACTTTTAACGTGCATTGACCTGCTCATGTAGACATATCTCCTGCTCAAAAGCAAAACAAAAAAAAAACTACAAACAAAACATCTTAAAGTGGTTTTGAAGTAAATAGAGGTTCACCCTCAGACCCATCTGAAAGATTTTCAGGAAAGGGATCCCTTTTCAGAATCTGCATGCAAATTCACTGGGAAACAATCCAGTACTGGACACTCCTCACCAATTAGCTCAAGGGCCAGGGAATTTCTTCCAAATGACTAAAATTCTTAAGGGCTTGGGCTGAGGCAGGAGGCTTGCCTCTTTTATATTCCACACAAGAGTTGTTCTAGCCAAGGCAAGAAATATACCAATTCACTGCCAAAATCCTGGAACTGAAGGCCTCTCGGGAGAAATCTCAAAGGATATTAAGATCACTGCAAGCACAGCGCATGGTATGTTGTTGGGTCCCATGCCAATCTGCCACAGGAATATATATTATCTACTGTGTTGCTCCTACTCCTGTGGTCTTGCCCCCTGCTATAGTGTACATAGCCTCCGGGCTCTCCCAACCAGAAATCTCCAGGGTGGCCTTGCGCTGTCCCATCACTGGGCTCCTTCCCTGGTCCCTCCAGACCACTCAGTTCTCACCCTTTCTGGGTCCCTATGGTAACGTGCCATCAGAGCCCATCGGGTACAGCAAAGGAGAGGTCCATGCCTCTTCTAAAAAAAAAAAAATGCCAAAACAAAAGAAAATAGCTGTGGGTGTTTAGTCTTTAATTGACACATTTACACACACAAAAACAACGTAGTTATGCTATTCAGAAGATAACCACAGGATATTTTTAATGGTGTCATTTCATTGTATACCATATTAGGTGTAGTTTGGTAATGAGATTCGAGTTCAAAGTTGTAGGATGAAATTGTTCTTCCAGTCCTCATTTGGAAATGCCCAAAGTGTAAATATTAGGCCCTCATGACTGTGAGGTTTTGGTCAGTGCCCCTCCTGGCCTCTCACTGAAAGAATTTGTTAACCACACCCCTCATCTGTTACTGAACCAGTTAGTTCCTTGTCATAGTTATACTTAGCTTGCACCGTTATTTTGTTATTATTTAATTTCTCGCATATCTAGGCCTTTTCTTCACAGCTATCTTTTTAACTGATGCACAATGACATATGCCTCTAAGTGCCCACAGAGGGCCTAGACCCCAGCATGATAGTAGCCACTATCATCTGCCTTCTTACTGCTGATACTTGCTGAGGGCTCACTGCCAGGCACTGCAATGCTTTGCACCTTTATCTCATTTAATTCTCACAAAGGTAACAGTGCTATTTCTATTCCTTTCCCACAGAGACAGAAACTGGGGCTCAGAGACAATAAAGAACTTAACTAGCACCAACCAAACTCAGATCCAAACCCTCTGGTCTATGTGTCTCCAAAGCTCAGGCTCTGGGCCACCCCACCATGCACTTCCCAAATCTCTGTTTATTGATTTATCAGGGTCTGAGAGTACCACTTTCTCAACTGACCCTAAACTGAATTCCCAACTCTCTGATTCTTAGAACTTGCAAAAAGACTGCAGGGGCAAGATGTTGTTTCCCTCATTTCCATCTTTGTTTTCACTCTTTTCTCAGAGACATGCATTGTTTACCTTTTCTGCACTCATGTGGTTGGGTCACTTCTATTTGGGGAAATGAAAGTATAAATATTTAAATATATTGGTAGTGGTATAACAGTAGGAATCTTCCCAGAATCCAACATCAGCCCCGGGAAGTGAAGGCTGTCTCTAGATGGTTAAGCCAGATTTGTTCCAATGAACAGATTAGAGTCTACAGGAACCAGATTACTTACTTTCTGTTCGTAGATTGTATTGTCACTGATCCAATGACAGCGGTGACAGGGTTTGGGAGTCAGAAGTTAGAATAAAGACCACAGAGTATTCTCTTGCCCCCTCTATGCCTATCTCTGAGCTTGCATCGCCTTTCTTGTAAGATCTCTGACTAAAACAAAAGATTTTCTGTGCATTTTAAATTACATGTATGCTAACTGTGTAGCCCCCTTTGTACCATCCATGACTGATGCGAGAAGCCCTATTACTCTCTAAAACAAAAGATGGCACAGTCTCTAACAACAACCAAAAGAGAGAGAGTCCTTTGGGCCAAGAGAAAATGATTTCCTGGCAAACCAACTCACTTCTCAGAGGAAGAAAAGAGAGGAAAGGATTCTCCCTAACAACCCTGCTCCTAGACATCAGGGGGGAGTCAGTCTTTGCAGTTTGGGACACTTGACTGCACTCACCCTTGACTTTCAAATGGTATTTCTACTTCCTCCACTCCCTCAGCCATTCTCTCCTTCTTATGAGGGTCTTTGAAGAATTTTAACACTCGCTTCCCGCTCACATGAAACTATGTTAAGGTTTGAGAGAAAGGCAGTCATTTACGTTGCTGTGAGCTTGTCCCTTTGGGAGGGAGGGAGTTAGGGAACAGCATAGAGTTGGTGATTCTGATTATCAGCCAATACCAACTCAAAGTCCCCAGTTTCATCATAAAAGAGACCCAGTGTGAAACATCCCCATTCCTCTGAAGCCTTCACTTCAAAGCAGAACTGTTACCCTCTCTGTCTCTACCTGTGCAATTCACCTGTCTGGGTAGAATATTTCTGACCTGGCTGTCATTCACATCACTTATGAAAGTCCCCCTGTCCTGTTGACAAGGCCTCTTGTACATTTGGGTATAAAAGGAAAACTGAGACTGAAAAGTGAGCCCAAGAAGAACCAGCTCCCAGGAGATGACTTACAATCTTGGGATAAATCAGGGTCCCTTGCAACTTGCACTTGCTCTTTGGCGCATTCACTAGGGAACAATTTAATATGAGAGAGCCAGGTTTACTCTGTGGACAAATGCATGTCTGAAGCCTACTGTGGCCCCTGGAGAGTGAGATAATAATAGGAGCCTCAGTAACATTTCAAGCAAATTAGCAGGTCTCCCAATACCCAAGTATCAAGGAGCCAGGGACGGGGGCTGGCTGGGAACTAACCACAGACAGATCCTCCAATTTATGTAGATAAAAGAAGCAAGTATGTTCTCATTTGAGTCAGAAAACTGTCCATCGACCTGAGTACAGAGTATAGGAATGGGAATAGACACTACTCGGGCATATTAAAAGATAGCTGAATGGAGATGGGGGAGGGAAGAAGTGGAGTTGATATGAGATCTGTAAATTATTTGCACTTAACAGCAAAGGCTTAGCTCGTCCCAGGCGCCTTCCTCCCCACATTCAGGTTGTGGCCAGATGGTTTCCCCAGTGGGCCATCTAACTCTAGGAATATATACACGAGTTGTTCTGCTCATTTACAGTAAGCAGCATTAACCCTTGATCTCAGCCTCAAGGGCAGACAGACTGGTAGAAAGGGGGGAAATCTCAGAAAGAAACCCCATCATCCCTATCCTATGCAAAGACAGTGATATATCTGCCATTTTGGATCCAGGTTGCTGATTCTATTCCTTTGTGTATTTTTCTAGTTCTGAGCGTCATCCAATTTGCAACAAATCTATTTTAAGGCAAGAAGTTGATGGTATGACTCAGGCTAGGGGTCAGAGAATCTCTTTGGCAGAAGACGATGAGTCCAGTTACGCCAAAGGATTTGACATGATGTACAGTGAATTTGACTATGGCTTATGCAGTGAAGTGGTTGATGTGACTTGCTCTCCTAAACCAGATGCATTCAATCCATGTGAAGATATCATGGGGTATGATATTCTCAGAATCTTGATATGGTTTATTAGCATCCTGGCCATCACTGGGAACATTGTGGTGCTGGTGATTCTGATTACCAGCCAATACAAACTCACAGTCCCCCGGTTCCTAATGTGCAACCTGGCCTTTGCCGATCTCTGCATTGGAATCTACCTGCTGCTCATAGCATCTGTCGATATCCACACCAAAAGCCAGTACCACAACTATGCCATTGACTGGCAGACTGGAGCAGGCTGTGACGCAGCCGGCTTTTTCACTGTCTTTGCCAGTGAGCTCTCAGTCTACACGCTAATAGCCATCACTCTAGAAAGATGGCACACCATCACCCATGCCATGCAGCTGGAATGTAGGGTGCAGCTCCGCCATGCTGCCAGTGTCATGCTGGGAGGCTGGATCTTCGCTTCTGCAGTCGCCCTCTTTCCCATCTTTGGCATCAGCAGCTACATGAAGGTGAGCATCTGCCTGCCCATGGATATTGACAGCCCCTTGTCACAGCTGTATGTTCTGTCCCTGCTTGTGCTCAATGTCCTGGCCTTTGTGGTGATCTGTGGCTGCTACATTCACATCTATCTCACAGTGAGGAACCCCAACATCGTGTCCTCCTCTAGTGATACCAAAATTGCCAAGCGCATGGCCGTGCTCATCTTCACAGACTTCCTCTGCATGGCACCCATCTCCTTCTTTGCCATCTCTGCCTCCCTCAAAGTGCCCCTCATCACTGTGTCCAAGTCAAAGATCCTCCTGGTCCTGTTCTACCCCATCAACTCCTGTGCAAACCCTTTTCTCTATGCCATCTTCACCAAGAACTTCCGCAGGGATTTCTTCATTCTGCTGAGCAAGTTCGGCTGCTGTGAAATGCAAGCACAGATTTACAGGACAGATAACTCATCCAGTGCCCACAACTCCCATCCAAGGAATGGCCACTGCCCTACAGTTCCCAGGGTCACCAAAGGCTCCAATTACACACTTGTCCCTCTAAGCCATTTAGCCCGGAAATAAAACAATGTGTAAATATAACCAAGTGTGGAATGATAATTGTCTTGCCTCTGAAAACTATGCCATGGAATAGCTGACAGAGTGTTTCCACATACTTCATCTAACTTTATTTTCCTTGCTTACCTAACAGGTAAATTAGTTGGGAACTGTTAACTCCATATGATATATTAGGAAGCTGAAGTATTAATAACAATATTAATAATTAAAATAATACAATACTACAAAATCACGTTTCTTTTGCACTTTATAATGTTCACAGTGCTTTCGTTCAGACCACCTCAACTGATCCCTATAAAAGTCCCATTAAATAGGCAGAACATGGGTTATTCTTGGAGTTTTTCAGATGAGGAAATCAAGGGTTTAAGTGACTCAAAGGGTTAAGTGACTTGTTCAAAATTGCTTGGCTTGTAAGAGGTAGAGCCAGGATTGGGTGTTCTGACAACCAGAAAACTTCCAAAAGCAGCAGCACAATATTCATTCATTCAACAAATATGTATGGAGAGCTCACATGATGGCTTTGTAATGTGTCAAATTGGATAGGCTGAACTACATTTCCCAGAATTCCCTGCCTTACGTTTCCTACTAGGGTGGGCCACAAGGAGGATTCTTGGAAAAACAGGAGAACAGCAAGGATGAAGCAGCCATTTGGTCATTCATACAGTTTATTGCTGATCTGCTGATTCAGCTCATTGCAATGCAGCAGTATCTGGGCCAGCAATTGCTCCACCTTACCCTGGATCCTCCTTCAAGTTCTCTGACTCCTGGACTAGGTTCTATATTCTACCAATTAGGGTTCAACTAAAGAAGCAGAACCAGTCATGCATGGACAGGTATATATAAGGTGTCCCCCCCAAAAAAATGTATCTGCATTTTAAATAATTATAAAGGCAGTGTTTATTAAAATACATTTCAATGATAAAATGGACACATATGTAATACCCTTTGTAATACTTTAAGCAATAAAAAAATAAAAATTAATAAAATACATTTCATTGTCAAAATTGAGCTATGAGCTGTTAAAGTGTATATACACGATTTAGGGACACCCTGTATATGTTACAGGGAATTGGCTTATACTTGTGGGGATTGATTAAGCAGCTTTTATAAGGATGTCCTCTCTACATATGATGCTGGAGAGTGAAGTCCACAGGGCAAGCAGTCACAAAGGGAAGATCATAAGCATTCAGGAAATTATAAGCATGATATGAAACCCCACAAGATCAAACTGAGCCACATTTTTGTTCTTATTGCCTCTAATCTTTTTTTAAAATATATTTTATTGATTTTTTTTTTACAGAGAGGAAGGGAGATGGATAGAGAATTAGGAACATCAATGAGAGAGAAACATCCATCAGCTACCTCCTGCACACCCCCTACTGGGGATGTGCCCACAACCAAGGTACATGCCCTTGACCAGAATCGAACCTGGGACCCTTCAGTCCGCAGGCCGATGCTCTATCCACTGAGCAAAACCGGTTAGGGCATATTGCCTCTAATCCTGATGATAAAAGTATTCTGCAAACTCTGGGGGGGTCTTGCCCTAGCCGGTTTGGCTCAGTGGATAGAGCATCGGCCTACAGACTGAAGGGTCCCAGGTTCGATTCTGGTCAAGGGCATGTATCTTGGTTGTGGGCACATCCCCAGTGGGAGGTGTGCAGGAGGCAGCTGATCAATGTTTCTCTCTCATCGATGTTTCAAACTCTCTATCCCTCTCCCTTCCTCTCTGTAAAAAGTCAATAAAATATATTTTTTTAAAAAATCTGGGGGGTCTTCATCATGGAGGTAAACACTAGGGCTCCATGTGTTAAACATCGGGAAACCTTCAGACCTTTTTTCTGGAAGGAAGACATGAAGGGAGGAGTAAAACAAGAGGAAAAGCCCTTCTGCACTTGTATCACCAAGATGTGACAGATCTTACCAGAAGTGACACTCTGCCTTATTTAGACCAACATTATTCAGCATTCATTAGAAGAGCAAAAACAAATTGTTGAAACTGATATTTTTTATTCTAGTATGATGGCCACAAGCTTTGGGCTCATAAAGTATTTTATTAGTAAAGTTTATAAAGACAGGCAAGGAATGAACTTTCAGCATTTGGATAATAAGGGGCATTGGAGAAACAAGACAAATATATGGGATGTTTTGTCTATTGAATATATTAAAGAAAGGAACTAAAAGCACAAAATAAAGCCAACCATGAGACTGTGCTTGCTGATTGTCATCAAATGCTTTCAGCTACAAGAAGCAAACTCCAACTAAAAATGGTTGAAACAATGAGGCCAGTTACATGAGATGCTCCAGACTTGTATGGGAAACTCAGTGGTCTCAAGGACCCAGAACCAATGGAGTCTTCAGCGATGATTCCCTGGTGGTGGTAGCAAGATTTCTATAGCAATTCTAGATGCCACATGTAGGCATGACCAAGTTCAGTAACAAAGAAGGGAGGTCTTTCCTTCCATGCATCTGTCATTTTAAAGGAAAGAAAATTTCTTCCCAGAAACCCTCAGGAAAAATTTCTCCCTACCCATTATCTAAGAGTCCTGCCCTGGCTGCAAGAGAGATGGCAAAACAAAGCTCTGTCACATTTTGCCTCTATAGGAGAAGGATGTCTCTGCCAGCCAGCCAGATGGAAGGGCACTCTAAGGTATTTCCTCATGACCACCCAGCCTGCAGTGGGAGGAATGTTGGGTCAGCAATCCCAGCCTCCAACCTGAGTAAACCCCAATCCTCTCCCATGGGAGGAAGCCCAGGGAGGTTCAAGGTCAGGGTGCACATGGCACCTTCACACCTCACATTTTATGTCCTCATCCCTCTCTCCTCTCCCCATCTACCTATACCCTGTAGTCCTCCCCAGGGTATAGGGGAGGGTTGGTCTGTTCTCCTCCCCAGGGTTGACCTGTTCTCCTCCTCCCTATGTTGGTCTGTTCAAGTCCTCCCTAGAACAAACTCTGAAAGTTGCTCAGATCTGAAGGCAACTACTGGAATCAGACACTGGCCAAGAAATATCCTGTTCGAGGCAAAATGTAAAAGGAGAAAGAAAAGAAATAAGTCACAAATAAAAGAAATGCATTAGGACAGAAAGACAGGAGACATGAGGAGAAGAGAGTCAGAAGGGCAAGACAAATTAAAGAAAGGAGCAATATGGAAGGGAGCCAGGCCCTGATTGTGTCTCTTTGGGCTACTATTTGCCCGTCTTGGTCTTATAAACCTTTCAATTTGTGGCAAAGATTTCAACTCAGAACACTGAAAAGGCTCTCTCTTAGATACCAGAAGAAAGGTCCACTGCTCCTACCATGATGTTTTAGACTTCCCAGGGCTACACACACCATGGTGTGGGTCCCTGGGATCTAGTTTAAAGAATGAGTAATGGAAAAATTTTCTGAAGGTCCTTAAAGCGTCCTCACTTCAGACATCAGATAATGTAAGGACAACTTGATCCTTTTCATGAAGACCCAAAGTCTTCATAATATTATATTTTCTCCAATAGCATTACCCACAGTCCCTGAGCATTCTGTTCTTGGATAATAGGCCTCAAAATGCACTAAATTCCAAAGTTTGTAAGAGTGCTCTATCTGTGTTCTCTTGCTTCCTTTTCTTCTATTTACAACACAGAATATTGAGGCATTTCTTATTAAACAAAGATAAAGGGAGAAAAATATCATAAAAAGCATCTTATGTCTAGTGATAGTTTCCATGTAATAAGATGCAAAAGCACTTTCAGCTCTGCATTTTGAGAATTTCAGGCAATTCTCCCCCACGTATCATTAGCTAGGGTCATTTAAACTTCCAGGTTATCAATGATCTGAGTAAAGATGAGATTTGGGTACAGAAGGTTTTTAGTTGTCTCATAAATAGCAGAAGCTATAGTGCAGGGTTCCTGCTTTTGAAAAATAAGTCTACCAAAGAGCTATATGTTCCTGATTTCCATCAAGTAGGTGAGGGGAGAGGAAGAAGAGGAAGGAAAAAACTTGAAAAATACCAATTAGGGCACACTGCCTATAAAGTGATGGGAACACTCTATAGGCCATATCCCTGCAGAAATCCCAATAAAATTATCCCTTCCATCTTTTTCAAGTACAGCATGAGCTTCTTTCAGCCCAGGCTCCAACATACCTAATAAGTCAAGGTAGTGCTCCCTCAGGAAATGGCCCAAGAGGATCACCGTCCACATTGAACTGACCCACCTTGGGCTGGGGGTCAATCAGGCTGGCTTGTTAAGCCCTCCTTCCTAGGATGTCTGGAGCGCTTCAGGAAGCTTATTTTCTATGTATTTCAGTGGACAGCTTTTATATCAAAATTCAAGAGCCAAGTTATTTGTAGAAGGGAGTCCATTCAAAAGATATACTGCTTAGCATTTGGAATTGTGATAAATTATACCACTGGTGACCACTTACCAAAATCAAAAGCTGTGAAGAAACCCAGCAATGTTTTCCATTCATTTACTCATTCAATCAATATTATTGATTGCCTACTCGAAGCCAAGCATATTTCCAGTCACTGGGAATACAGTAGTAAATAATCAGACAAAATTCTACCCTCATGAAGTTTGCATTCTAGTAGAGGTTCTAGAGGACATATGAGCTAAATCAGTCAAATGTATTGAATGCTAGACAGTCACAAGTGCTAATGACAAAACACAAATCAGGGAAGCAAGATACCATATGAAATGTCAGGAGATAACTAAAGGCCTCCCTGAAGAGGTGACCTTTGACTAAAGACAGGAAGGAAATGGAAAGTGAGACATGTGGACAGAGAAAAGGGTGTTCCGGACAGAGGGGAAAGCAAGCACAAAAGCCTTCAGGCTAAGCTAAGCATGTTATGTTGTAGAAAAATAAGGTCAATGTGGCTGGAGCAGAGAAAAGGGGATAAGAGAAAATAGTAAGGGACAAGGCCAAAAAATATTACAGGGAGCCAGATTAGTTTTATTACTTCTAAAAAGCTGAAGGTGAAGTGGTAGAAAAATATCTGAAAGTTCATACTAAGTATGAATTGAGCCTATGTGTATAGACCTCCTAGCCTAGTACTGACTGAACACTAGGAGATCTTGAATTCTAGTCACTTTTCATGTCCTTTAACAGCTGTTGCACCTCCTTCTCCTCCTCCTCATCCTTCTGGATTCCCCAGCCCCTCTTTCATCCTCATCATCTCTCCACCCTCCCCATAGCAAAGCTGCTCTCCTGCAGAGCTGTCACTTTGCAAGGGAAATGATAAATGATTCACACCACAGTGATAATAATCTCCTAAATTTCAATGGGCTTTACACATTCTAGAAGACTTTGACTTGCACTGGCTCATTAGATCCTTAAAATGTTCCTGTGAGGTAGAAGGATGCTCTTGTTATGAGAGAAGAAATCACATTTAGAGGCTTAGTGACCTATCCAGGGCCATGCAGCTAACAGGAGGCATAGCGAGGTTAGAATTTAAGTTGCCTACTGTCCCCTTGCTGGAGGTACATAATAGTAGAGATACTGGAAACACCAGTATTAGCATGAATGAAGGGCAGTGGCCGTGTCAGACACCTCTGGCAGCAGGACTGGCCCAGCTACTGATGGCTACTGTGTTCTCACACAGCCAGTGAGAGAAAGGTCCTAGGGAAGCCAGGATGGTGTGATGTTAATCAGATGAACAAGGAAAATGGAGCACAGTACGGCACTCAGGTGAGCAGGAATTTTATTAATTCCCTGCAACACCATTTCTCCTCCTGATCCTAAGAGGGCCACCCTGGCTGGCCTGCAGCTGAGCTCAGCAGAAGCCAGGGGGAGAGTAAAAGTCCATGAAGTGCACTCTAACCCAGGAGAGCCCTAAGTCACAGGCGAAACTTGGCCGTGGGCCAAGGTCCATAAGAAGCAGTTTGAACACTCTAAGGTATTTCCTCAAGAAGGGCATAACCTTTAAGTGTATTTTTGCTCATCCCTGTAAGAGCCCATTTGTATGAAAAGTGGCCAGGGCCTTTCTCTGCCATCATCAGTCATCTCACAAATGAAACACTACGAGGTCAGAAGTGCCCTTAGACCTGCCCAAGACACCACTATGAGGCCCCACTTCGGCCATGCCCCACCCACAGCTAGGGAGTCCAGCAGCCACAAGGCCCAGGGGACAGAACCACCCAGCCTGCATTGAACATGCTGATACTTGTGGTGCCAAAATCTCCTGCCAAAATACTCAGGGTCTGCCTTGTCCTCCCTATAGTGAGCCACACCCCCAATATGCACACCCCCAGGATCACTGTTTGCAGGGTGTTGATGGAGCCCAGAGGTGCAGCCCCCATGCATGCAGGATGGGATTAGAATGGAAAGAGAAGGGAGGAGCAGGGGGCCAGTACCTCCACTGGCACCCAGCCCTAAGTCCTGCAGGTGTTCATGATGGTCTGCATGAGGAGTAGAGATGAATTGGTGCCCTCCTATCCCCACTACTGAGAAACTAGTCAAGGTTTCCCAGGCAGCTTTCCCCCCTAGATGAAGTACTTTTTATTTTTAGACCAACCATACAAAGTTCATATAATAATCCTTCAATATACAAATTGCTATCACAATAGCATCCACATAGCAGTGAGGGGATGGGGTGCAGTGGGGAGAATGGTGGGGGAGAGGAAGGTTTGAAGGATTCCAAATGCTTCTCTTGCCCAAAGTCACTCTATAGCCTGTGAGAGCATGAGGAATCCCATCTCTGTGGGCCGATAAAGGCAGCCAGAGGCAGGAAACCCCAATGCTGACATTGAGACAAACCAGGCACAGCAAGTCCCTCCAACATGCCATCTCCCCACCGTGGCAGCCTCCAGGTAAAGCCAGATCCAGTTAGGAAGTAACAGGAAGGTGGTTGTGACTCAAAAGGAGACTCATCCTTCTCATCACACCTTTGGGAACAGTTTTTCAGGGGCTGTTGAATCGAAAAGACCTAAAAATCAGCCTATTCCTTCTCAGTTCACAGGCCAGTATTGTCACTTTCATTTGGGATACATCCATGTCGACCCTGCTCTGTCCTCAGAGAATTCCACCACATTATAAAACCCCAGGCAAAAGGGTATTTATTAAAACCTCTGTCTCCGCCTCCTTCCCCAGTTCTGCACCTTCATGGTAACTTCAGCATCCACATGGATCCCCAGCCTAGACCTCAGCTTCACAATTCTTTGACTTACTCATTCCCCGTGCCTTACACCTTCATGGACTTTGGTAACATGCGGCCTGATCTTATAATTTCCAGAAATTGTCCCATCCCAGAGGTTTTCCCCTTCAAAAATCTGCTCCCTGGTTCCCTCACTATTCTATCACCTTTCTCAATGCAACCTTTTCTCCTGTAACCTGCCTGTCTTTCAGGCTGTCATGTCTTTGCACTTGCTATGCCACCTACCTAGAAGACCCTCCCTGTATCCGCCTGCCTAATAAGCCCACCTCATCTATAAAAACTCAAAAACTCAGCTCAGCCCAGCTGGCATGGCTCAGTAGTTGAGCTTTGACCTTTGATCCAGGAAGTCACGGTTCTATTCCCAGTCAGGTCAGGGCACAAACCCTGATTGCAGCTCCATCCCCAGTAGGGGGCATGCGGGAGGCAGCCAATCAATGATTCTCTCTCATCATTGATGTTTCTATCTGCCTCTCCCTTACTCTCTGAAATCAATAAACAATATATTTTTTTAAAAACTCAGCTCAAACAACAATTTTTCATTTAACATATGTTAATTAAGCACCTACTCAGGAGCCAGTACTGTGCTAGGCAGCAGGATTATAAAAATGAGTAAAATGTCTTCATTTCCCTGTAGAGACTAGCTCAGGAAACAGACCAGGAAACATATAATTCCATCTGTGTGGGAATTCGTCACAACTAGACCTACCTTACAAGAAATGCCAAAGGCATTCTTCAAGAGGAAATAAAAAGATGCTAATTAACATCATAAAAACACGGGCATGTATGTGTGTAAAACTCACTGGTGATGGTAAATACATAGCCAAAGTCAGATTCTCTAGCATTGTTATGGTGGTGCATAGTTTACTTAAAATTAGTTTAAAAGTTAAAAAAATGTATTAAAAATAATGGCAAATATATGGTGACAGAAGATGATATGACTTTGGGGTGAGCACAATGCAATATATAGATCGTGTATCACAGAAATGTATACTTGAAACCTATATGATCTTATTAACCAATAAAAAATAAAAATAATAACTACAATAATTTTTATTGGACACACAATATAAAAACATATAAATTATAACATCAATAACCTAAAATGTAATGGGGAGAGAAGTATAATGTTTCTATATGCTAAGGAAGTTAAGCTGTTATCAGCCTAAAATAAGATATTTACAAAAATAAGATATTTTATGTAAGCCTCATGGTAACCACAATGGGAAAACCTGCAGGAGATACAACGGATTATGATAAAGTAGTCAAAGCAGAACACTACAAGTCAAGGAGCAAGGAACAAAGGCTCTATAGAACAGTCAGAAAACAATAAACAAAATGGCAATAGTAAGTCCTTACAACCAATAATTACTTTAAACATAAATAAATTAAATTCTCCAAAAGAATGGCTAAATGGATTTTTTTAAAGATACAACAATATGCTGCTTACAAGAGATTCACATTAGCTTTGAGGATACACACCAACTGAGAGTGAAGGGATGCAAAAAAAGGTTTTTCAAGTAAATGGCAACCCAAAGAAAGAAGTAACTATATTCACAAGAGACAAAATACACTAAGCTGAAAAGGGTCAAAAGAGACAACGAAGGGCATTTCAAAGGGGTCAATCCATCAAGGATATATAACAACTGTAAATATTTATGTACCCAACAGCTTAGCACCTAAATATGTAAAGCCAATAATAACAGAATATTCTCAATACATTTCTCTGACAAAGGATTCATGTCCAGAATAAAAGAACTCCTACAAATGAACAATAAAAAGATAAACAATCCAATAAATAAGAGGAAAACAGTAAAGGATATCAAAGAATTTTTTAAAAATACATCATTAAAAAATATGTACATAGTAGCCTTATTCATAAAAACCAAAAACATTTCCAAGTGCAAATGTACATCAAAAGGTGAATGGATAAATAAATTTTGGTATATTTAAATAATGGAATATTACTCAGCCGTAGAAATACCATACCATACACTGATGAATCTCAAAAACATTACATGAAGTTAATGAAGCCAGACACAAAAGACCAAATTCCATATGATTCCATTTATATGAAGTTTAAGAATAAGCAAAATGAATGTGTGGTGACTGAAGTCCAAAATGCTTGTCTTGGGGTAAGGTTTTGACTTAAAGTGGTACTTTGAATAGTGATGGAAGCAGTCTGTTTTGTGTGGTGGTTACACAGATGTCATTACTATGAAATGTTGTATGCCTCAAAATATCTGTATTTCAACCTCACATTTAAATAATAGTTTTGCTCATTATAAAATTCTAATTTTCTTCAACACTTTGAAGATATTGATTCACTGCTTTCCCATATCAAGTACAGCTGTTGATTAAACATATCCGAGATAATAAAAGCCTAATATGCAAATTCTCCCCTCGACCAGGAGTTCAACCACTCGCTATGACGTGCACTAACCACCAGGGAGTGGCATGGAACATGGCGGCATCACCGATGCGCTGTGACCTTTCACCGGCTACCTGGGGGCAGGGGTGATGGGGACAGAGGTGTGGTGAGAATGCAGGGTATCCTCCTAGCTCACTCTCACTCCCCCTGCTACTCACCCCGCCCCGGAGATGCCAGGGCTCACGTGCCAGGGAAGCCCCCTCACTCAGGTGCTGGGCACCCGCAAGGAGCCCGCCCCACACCCACGCTGCCTCTTTTGAGTCAGCCACAGGGACCACAGGATTCACACAGGAGCCGGTCTGTGAGGCCGGCCAGGAGAGAGCATGCTGCCTGCTCAGCTTGCATGCAGCGCTGCTGGGCAGCCCAGAGGCCCACTCTGAGCCCCAGCCCACGGCATCCAGCCACACTCACCGCATCTCTGCATGGGGATTCAGGCACCGTGACTCAGGCAGAGGGGGGCACACGGAGGCAGTCCATGTGCTGCCCAGAGGTCAACTGGGACCTGTCTTTCCACACCAGATGCTCATGTTTCGATCACCGGCCAGGACTAGGGACTGCACCCGTGCATGAATTTCATGCACTGGGCATCTAGTAAGTATATAAAGTATATAAGTATAGTTATATAAAGTATGGTTATAATAAGATTGTCTTATTCCTATGGGTAATGTGCTTTTCATCTTTGAAATATTTCAGCATTTTCTCTTTTTCTTTGATATCTTTTACTGTCCCTGGCACATCTCTGCCTGAAGTCACCTCTTCTACACAACAGTCTCTGTGTCTTTCCAGCTAAAGGTATTTTCTTCTATGATTCTGTTGAGGGAAATTTATACTTCTACTTCAGTCCTTCGCATCTCTCAACTTGCCATCTTGTCATCCTTTTCCAATGCTTTCTGAGAAAATTCCTGTTTCAACATTTTAGTCTAATATGTTCTTTGGCTGGATCCATTCTCCTATGTAGCCAATCCACTGAATTCTTTATTTCAACACTTATATTTAGGTGTGTAATATCTCCAATTGGTTTCTCTTCCTATTTGTTTCCCTGTTTTATTTTTTCAATATCCTCCTTTATCTTTAAAGATAATCACTATGTTTATTTGCTAAATTATTGTTCATTCAGTTTCCTGTGGTTTAGCTTATTGTGTTAAATTTATTTCAGAGAACATTTACTCCTCACATGTCTCACCAATTATTTTTGTAAGTTCATCTTTCATTCCCTTAGGATTATCAACTGCTTTGCAAATAATGTCTACTCAGGAGAGATGTAAAAACTTAGGCTTTGCCCTAGCTGGACTGGCTCAGTGGATAGAGGGTTGGCCTATGGACTGAAGGGTTCCAGGTTCTATTTCAATCAAGGACACATGCCCAGGTTGCAGGCTCAATCCCCAATGGGGGCGTGCAGGAGGCAGCAATCAATTATTCTCTCTCATCATTGATGTTTCTATCTCTCCCTCTCCCTTCCTCTCTGAAATTAATAAAAATATATTTAAAAAAACAACAACAAACTTAGACTTTGCTTGTTCTCCAGGTGAGTTAAAGAAGGATGGTCTTCAAGATAGAAAGTTTCAAAGGTTGCAATCTGAATTCAGCCATTCCCTGATTCTCATCTCCAAGCATCTATATATACAGAGTGGCCAGATTATTATGACCACCTGACGTTTGTAGGCAAATTAGCCATACACTGCATCATATGGGATATGGAAGCTGAAGGCCTGTTCTAACACCTTTGCTGTCTGCAGTTACCAAGATAAAACGTCTCCAATTTGCACATGAACACAAGGATTGGACAGTCGAGCATTGGAAAAAAGTCATGTGGTCTGATGAGTCACATTTCCAGATTGCATCATGCAGGTGGCAGAGTGAGAATTTGGCGGAAACAGCATGAAAGCATGCACCCCACATGCATGAGTACAACCCTTCAAGTTGGTCGGGGCAGTGTTATGGTTTGGGGCATATTTTCCTGACATGATTTGGGCCCTTTAATTCATGTGGAACAACATCTGAATAACACCACATACCTAAGTATCATTGCTGATCAAGTTCATCCTATCATGTTGATGGTGTATCCCAATGGAGATGGCTTCTTCCAACAAGACAATGTGCCATGCCATGGTGCTCATATTGTGCAGGAGTGGTTTCAAGAACATGAGGGAGACTTTAACTTGCTTAAGTGGTCCCCACAATCACCATATCTCAATCCAATTGAGAATTTGTGGGACGAAGTTAAAAGAGCCATCAGGCAACTGGTTCCACAACCATCAAATCTCACAGAAATGGACAGTGCTATTCATCAGGCATGGTGTCAGATTCCTCGCATCACCTTTCAACATCTCATGGAGTCAATGCCAAGAAGAATCACTGCAGTATTGAAGGCTAAAGGTGGCCCAATGAAGTACTGATGGGGTGGTCATAATGATCTGGCCACTCATGTTCAAATATACCCCACTTTCAAAGGCTGTTAAATCACATTGTTTACCCATATCTTCAGAAAAAAATCACTTCTACTGTCATGGTAAACAACCTGCTTCCCTATTTATAATGGTCTGGCCCTCTAGCAACTTCAGCGTGAAATTATAGCTAATTTGCCTATAAACGTCAGGTGGTCATAATAATCTGGCCACTCAGTGTATATAAAAGCCTAAGTAACCTTTAAGACAGGTCAGGTGGTCGCTATGATGTGCACTGACCACCAGCAGAGGCTCTCAATGCAGAAGCTGCCCCCCCCCCCCCCGGTGGTCAGTGCACTCCCACAGCCAACCCTTCCCCCTTGCATCCTCCTCCTCCGCCCCCCCCGCCGCTGCCACCAGGCAAGATGGCCCCAATTGGGCCCAATCACAGGCCAAGCCAAGGGACCCCACTCATGCACGAATTCATGCACCAGGCCTCTAGTGTTCTCATAAGCATAGCCTAGCTATGGTACAATGCCTAGCCTACTGGATGGAAGGAGAATACAGGATAAGGGAATGCTCATGGTACAGAGGTATTGCAGCTACTGGCTTCTCACTTTGGCTCTGGAGCTGCCCTCACACTACCTTGGTACTGCCACTTCTGCTTGGTCCTGCTGCTTGCCTGCTCACATCACCAGAAGAGAAAGGACCCATTAAAAATTTCTCTGCCAGCCAATCCCTTGGATGTCCCTGGCCTTCTTCCTTTCTAGTCCATCATATCTCCCACCTGGGCAGCCAAACACATTTATCCCCCTAGGGTCCTCACAGTTTTTGCCTTAGTTAATGAAAACGGTTGAAATCCAACAATCATTTTTATCCTGTGACATCTCTATTGTTAGGTTTAGAGAAGAAAGACAACATCACTGAAAGACAGTGCCAAGGGACTCCAGGTATATTAAGGCTACACAATAAAACTTTGGTAAGAGAAATTGTTAAAAACACACTGTATGACTGAGTGTAGAGCTAGGTTACATGCCCGCTCCCAGCTCAGGCTATAAAGCTTTTCTGACCATCCTCAGAACAAAGAGAGAATTTCAGAATCAATATAATTTAATCAAAGCTCACCAGGAGCACTAGAGAGAGAATATTTGACTACTTTCAACAATTGCTCAAAGGCAGTAACTCCTGAGAGGACTAAGTAGACAATCACAGAAATATATCCTGCAGGACACAGTGCCTGCCCTCATCTAATTCACCGTTTCTCTTAATGTATCTTTTCAAACTTTCATAGTTCTTTATCTGTTCCTTTCCCTCTCTGATAGCAAATCTTTGCCTAATTTATTTGTTCAGTTCCAATAAAAAGATATAGACAATGGCTAGGATAAAGAGTCTTCAGAGATTCTCATATGAGAATCCTTCAATGAATTCTGGGTTAACACAAATTACTCTGAGAGAGAGCAAGACACTCTCCATGGCTCAATTATGGAAATCCTGAATCACAGAGGATAGAATCCAGGTCCTTTTCTCAGTTATCTTATTTATTTATTCTCAGAATTCTCAGTTATCTTATTTGTTTGTTTGTTTGTTTGTTTCTTAGACAGGGAGGAAGGGAGAGAATGAAAGAGAGAGAGAGAGAGAGAGAGAGAGAGAGAGAGAGAGAGAGAGAGAGAGAGTTATTTGCATAGCATTCTATAGAAAACTAAGAAAAGCAGCCATGACTTCTTTTTTCTCCCAGAAATTTACCTGGTAGAGGCATTATTTTCTTCTAACAAAACAGTATCAATTTAAAACTCAAACCACTTCTGGATAAATGTCTGAAGTGTTCCTCATACAAGGCTCTGTGAGTAAGCATGAAATAAAAATGCTGTCATTATTATATGGATGATGAGATTAAAAATTAATCTTTAAATATATAGAGTATCACAAGACTTTCCCCAAAATCCCTCGACTGTGAAGCAGAGACACAAGACCATCATCATCACAGGTTATGAGGGTTCAAGATAACTGAGAATGGTCCTGACCAGTGTGGCACAGTTGATTGGAGCATCATCCCAGGTACCAGAGGGTTATGGGTTCGCCTCCCAGTCAGAGCACATGCCTAGGTCGTGGGTTTGATCCATGGTCAGGATTTGTATGGGAAGCAACTTATCAATGTATACCCCCCACATTGATGTTTCTCTCTTTCTCCCTTCCTCCCTCTCTAAGAAACAAACAAACAAATAAGATAACAGAATTCTTGACCGATCAATAATTCCCAGAAATAAGCATTTCTCTCTTTCTATTTATCCTCCTTTCTTGGTTCTGGACCTGAGCAGATCCATATGCAGACACATACGCACATACCACAATACCGTTACAGAACTTTTTCCATTTCAGCCTTTACCTCTCTTCCCTTCCCTATGCCCAGCCTGCGGCAAAAACTCATACCCATGGCTCTCCCAATGAGAGAAGCATCAACAAAGCCTCTATCCACCTGACCAAATAACAAAGTTACAAAGTAGACAATGACTAACCAAGATTCTTTAATCCCTTCTTTTTTCTCCTTTCAGAGATGCTAAAGCTCAATCTCTTTTTTTCCTTCACTGGTAAAACAGGAAAAACTCTTGGGGGAAACTGGCCCAGTCTTTGACAAGTTAGGTATTATCATTTCCCCTTTTACAGATGAAGCAACTGAGGCCCCTAGAAGTTAAGTGGCTTGCCAAAAATATCACAAGGAAATGGCAACAACTGAACAAACATGCAGGTTTTGTGCTTCCTAAAACAATATTCCCATTTCCTACATTGTAGGTTTTTAGCCAGATGCGCAAGTATTCTCAATTCATCAAAGTCTGCAAAGAGTTGGGAGGACACTGGTATTCCTCAATTTTTATTACTTCAAATCTCAACAACCATTTGATTTCACAACATCAAAAATGCTTCTCTATTTCATTGTGGTAGGTTTCAACCACCTGTAGTTGACTCTGCCACCCTTAGTTAATGGGCAATTCATCAGGGCAAGATCACCATCTAGTGGTAAAAGCCACTCACTGCTGGCTACACAGCACATCTTGACATTCTTCTAAGCTCCCCTTTGCCCTATTCCCACACCAACCTCCCACCCCAGCAGTAATTTCCAGAAGACTCCCAAAAACAATTTAAAAAGGAAATAAGAAATTTCCAGTTATATAAAACATAAAGTGATTTTAAAATTATTTTGTGATTTAGGCATTTACTAAGTTGATACACTTATACTCACATATAGATAATGATCTATCCTATCAGCAGATTGCTATTAGCAGCCTAGAGCTTGAGGAGACATCAAGGAAATACTACATACAAATCGCATGGCAGATAATTGTTGATAAACACAACTTGAGATCAGTGCTGGATTTGACTTCACTAAAGAGCTCTACGGTCTCAGCAACTTCCTAAGAATCTAGCAAGTACTGAAAATTGAGAAGAGCAAAAATGGCTACTTCATTAAAAAAAAGAAGAAAAATAAAGTAAATTCTGATTCTACTCTAAAACATTTATTGAACACCTACTATAGGCTTAAATAATAATATGAGGTGTGTTAGATACGTATTAAACAATCCTCTATCGCCCTAACCGGTTTGGCTTAGTGGATAGAGCATCAGCCTGCAGACTCAAGGGTCCCAGGTTCGATTCCGGTCACATCCCCGGTGGGGAGTGTGCAGGAGGCAGCTGATTGATGTTTCTAACTCTCTATCCCTCTCCCTTCCTCTCTGTAAAAAAATCAATAAAATATATTTTTTAAAAAAAACAAACAATCCTCTAGCAATCTCACTTTTGCTCACAACTCTCTATTCCATAGAATCTACTATCTTAGTCAATAATATTCTAATAACTATGTATGGTGTTAGATTAGTATGAGATTTATCAGGATGATCACTTAGTAAGTTATATAATGTCTAATCACTGGGGTATACACATGAAACTAATATTACATGTCAACTGTAACTGAAAAAATTTAAAAATGATTTAGATTTTTAAAAAGAATGCACTATCTTTATATTAATTAAACAAAATGTTTTAAATGTCAAATTCTTTTTTTCTGTCTTAAATATTATGAGCTTCTCTACAGCCATTAGCACCATTGACCAAGAGCTTTTCCTAAGATTCTTTCCTATCTTTAATTCCTTGACCTTCACTTTCTTGATTATATGCCCACCTCTCTGATCACACTTCCAATACTTAGTACCGCCCCCCTCCCCCCCCCCCCATGCCTCTCAAGGTATGTATTCCTCAGAGATCTAGCTTGGGGCTCCTTCTCATTTCATTTATTTCACTTTATCTTGACAATCTATCACATTTGTGGCTTCAACTATCCTGACTTTTCCTCTATGCTCTAGTTTCATATTTTCAACTGCCTACTGAGTATCTCTCACTGGAATTTCAAACTCAACATGCCTAAATCAGAGATTGGCAACTTCCCCTCCAAACTCAACTGCTCTTTGTTCACCATTTCAATCCAGGGGGCTCCATACTTTGTTGCTACTTTACCTCCATCCTTTCCCAAAGTGCTCTCACGTAATCAATTCCAGGGGAAGTCATTTTTGTATCTGCACTGATCTCTCAGCATCCTTTCCTGCCTTTCCCCAAGGCCATTACTCCGATCCAGGTCCTCATTCTCTTCCACTCTGGCCACATCATTCAAATATAATTTCAAATATTATTCATTCTACATATGTTTTTTGAAAATCTAATGTGCACCATTTTTTAGGTTCTAGGACTACAGCCAGGACCAAATGAGATAGCAGCCTTGTTCAGATGGGGTTTATATCTTACTACAGGAAAAGAGAAAATAAACAAATATTGGGAATGAGGAAAGGCATAAAGAAAAAAAACATTTTCATCCTGCCACCTTGATTCAACAAAACAAGATCTCTATCACTATCTCAGATCTTTAGTTTTTTAGTTATTCTACTCTGCCCATCTTAAGTGACCTGTAATAAAAAAAAAATTGAAGTTGGTCATAGTTGATGGAAAAAAGTGGAAAAGCAAAAGTCTATATTGTTTCCCTAAACCTCAAACTCTTTCTTAACTTTAACATTATTTTCATAAATTAAGAAACAACTTCTAAACGTCTCAGAGTGGATAGAATCAATTAGGCAAAAATTGTACATATGCCTTGACAGGTCAAAGGCTGTGAAACCACCAGCTTTTGTTACCAGGAGGCAAATTAGTAGTGGATGCCTGTTTTGATCATTTAGTTGGAAACCTAAAAGTCTAAATTATGTTTATAGTCCTTACTAGAGAGTTTCAGCCCATCAAACTGATACTCATTTGAACCTAAGAAGCAATCAACAAGATTTGTGTTTGTTCATATTTTCAGTATTAATTGCCAATACTTAAGTCTTTATATACTTGAGTGATTCATTCTTTCTTTCATTGAATAAGTATTTATAGTATGCCTACTATGTGCCACATGGGTCTGGTTTCCAGGGTAGAGCAATATGACATTGTAATTACCCTCAAGACATTTGCAGACTAGCATGACAAGGATCTGTGGACCAGTGAGAGAGATGAGAGTTATAATAAAAGTTCACATAAAGTTCTATGGGAAGAAATGGGCAGGAGTTAAGCAAAGCTTTACCAGAGACTCTTGAGCTGGGTGATCTTGAGAGTTGAGTGTTTCTCAATAAAGATGAAGAAGATAATGCAGACAGAAGGAAAGATGCCCTCGGGGGCATGACATAACAGGACTGGGGCAGCTGCCAAGACAGGACTTAGAGTCCCCACATAGAGTCCCAGCATTAGATAACAGAGGGAGGAATAAATCAGTTATCAAACTGAAACAGAAATACCCATACCAGGGTCATACTTGCACAAAATTGAGATATTGGCCAGTTTCCAATGTTAGCTTGTTTGACACATACTAAGATGACTATGCGATATGAATAGACAAACACATGAATCTACTCCAAAAACATAAATCACTGGTAACTTTGCAGCCACTGACTCTGCCTTGAATCATTTCATAATTCCTCCAAGATCTTAAATTAACATACCATCAGTGTGCCCAGTTTTCCCAAGTCAACGATGAATTTATTAAAAGAAACTTTAGTGCTACCCGCTGGTTTGTGTTATAAATTGTTTGGCTGTTTATGTTGTTACCACAGCAACAGGTAAATAGTTAAAATTGGCATAGAACATAGGGTACTGCTAACATATTGCTTTATGAAGTACTTTCTGGTAGTATTGCCATTGGAAGAGTTTAAGATAACAATGAGCCACTGTCTCTGAGGAGAAATCAAAACAGAAGTAGAGGGAGTAAGACAAGGGGCTGGAATATAAAGGGGTTTCATGGACCATATCCTGTGTCAAGGAACTAATAGCTCTTACTGGGAAAATCTCTGAGGCAAAGAGTGGGGTAAACAATGTTAATAATGCCAGTGTGAACTTGACATCCCTACGAAGGAGAGGGTACTCAGGCTTTCCAACCTAATTGACCAGGGGTCACTTTTTCACCTAGAGGCTTAGGGACCATCCATGAAACATCCATTGAGGAAATGCTGAGTTAGATAATATTAAAAACTATATTAAGAACCTTAAATGAATATTATTAAGTGAAAGAAACCAATTTGAAAAGACTTCGTATTGTTTGATTCCAACAATCTGGCATTCCAGAAGAGGCAAAACTATGACGACAGTTAAAAAAAAATCAGTGGTTTTCATGGGCTAGAGAGCAATGAATAGGCAGAGCACAGAGGACTTTTAGAGCAGTGAAACTATCCTATAATGGCAGATACATGTCATTTTACATTTGTCCAAACGCATAGAATGTACAACACCAAGAGTGAACCTAATGTGAACTATGGACTCTAGGTGATGATGAAGTGTCAGTGCAGGCTCATTGGCAGTAAGAAATGGCCCTCCCTGGAGGGGGGTGTTAATAGTACAGGAGGCTGTGCACGTGTGGAGTCATAGGCCATGTGGAAAATTCTCTGCACTTTCTGCTAAATTTTGCTGTGATGCAGTTGCTCTAAAGAAACTGCTCTGAAAAATAAAGTCATTTTATTTTAAATAGTTAAAACTCGGACAGGGGAAAGAAACAGCGGCAATTTGGAACAGGCCTCCCCTCCTCTGCATCTTTTTCTTCCCAATCTTAACTGGGCATCAGGAGGCTCCGCTGCAGACCCTGCTGTCGCTCTGGCTAAGTGGCCTTGAGTAAGTCACTTCACTTCTCTGAGCCCTTTGCTTCATCACTTCATCACTCTAGTGAGAGCTGAACTACATGCTCATGGAGGTCCTTTTCATGCTGACTTTGATTCTTCACTAAAGGAAAGTCTGTCCTTGAAACCTCTCACAGCAGAAAAGAGGCATAGAAAGGGGTGAAGGAGGCAAAGGAGCAGGGACAAGGAAGGTTCTGCATTTTTTCCCCAAAGTCAGTTCCCTTTATTAAATGATTTTTTTCACAGACCAGAAATACAAAATAAAAGTAGAAATAGACCCCACTTAGGAGCTATTTAAGGGAAATATGTCTAAAAACTTCTACATTCACTGTAGTGGGGCAAACCAAGTAAAATGGTGTTAAAGGCAAACATTCAATACACCATTTTAAACCAAAAAAATGAACATATGAAATGCCATGCACAGCACACACCATTCCTTTTTTACCTTTTTTTTTTTTTTTTTTTTTTTGCATTTTTACAGTTGTTGCATTCACACCAACTCTGTTGCCTGCCCGTGTCACTCCTGGTGACAAGCACTGGGCTCGTTAAGGAACAGCCCAGGGGCTGTGAGAGTGCCCAGATGCAGAGGTATTCTGCTGCATGCTCCTTGCAGCCTGTTTCATTTTTCATCCTCCAAGCAAATCCGCGATGTGCAATCCTGCCTCACACCACCAAGGTGGGGAGAGCCACTGACATTCTAAAGTGTGAGTTTAGAATGCCTGCTTCCCAGGAGTCACTGATGAGCATCAAATACTGTCAGATCAGATTGCTTTTGAAAATATCCAGTTTGGCTTTCATAGATTAAAAAAATATCCTATTTTATCAAATTATTTTTGAAATAGCTTTGCATTGTGACACAGTGTTCTCATACATTAAGAACGTACACATGAGGGGATATCAAGATAGAGTTGCTTTATATTGACAATTGGTGAAACTGGGTGATGGGTACATGGGGATTCAATATACTGTTCTTTTTAGTTTATGTCTGTTTAAAAATTGCCCATTAAAGTTTTAAAAATAGAGTGAATTTGGAAACTCTAAAATGTACCCATGTCGAATTTTCCAAATATATCTGTAAGTTTCATGAATAAAACTAGATGGCTAAATAGATCAGGGATTGACAATCCTCGGCCTCTGGGCCAAATCTGGCCTATTTCCTGTTTTTGTGAACAAAGTTTTATTGGAACATAGACACTCTTGGTTTTTTCATATATTGCCTATGGGTGCTTTTGCCAAACTGAATAATGAGAGGAGACTATTTGGCCTTTACAGAAAAAGTTTACTGACCACTGATCTACAGACTCCAGTTTAAGCTACCTTTGGCTGGTGTGTCCTGTGGACTACAAATACCTGATTCTAATCCTAATCCCTCATATTGAACCATGACACCAAATGCCCAACAGGAACAGAAAAGCTGGTCAGGGCTGACCAACAGAACCCTCTGTGATGGCGGGAATGGTCTATATCTGCATGGACCCATGCAGCAGTCACTAGTCTCATGTTATTGAACCTGTAAAATGTGGCTAAGAAGACTGAGGAACTGAATTCTTAATTTTATTTATTTTAATTTAAATGTAAATAGCCACAGATGGCTAGTAACTACTACCATGATAGGATTTTGATGCCTTAGCCAGTGGGGGTGCTGCTAAACATTTAATTTAATAACAAGGCAAGTTCATGCACACACGCGCGCGCACACACACACACACACTTTGATCTCTAAGTTAGCCGAGTTCACCAATTGCTATGATGTAAATACTCTCACTATGATAGATTACAAACTACCAAATGGAGAACTGAGGAGAGATGCACAGGACACAGGGAGGACAACTAAGGAAGGAAGTGAAACCTAAAAGGGCAGCATAGGGAAAATTGTTAAATTACTACAGCATAGTCTCCTTCCAACTTAGCCTCATCTTCTTTGAGGAAGATCTGTGTCAAGCAAGATGCCTTTCCCTGGGAAGATCTGCAACTATTGGTGCCCAAGAAGAGCAAGAACAATGTACCTACTTCTCAAATCTAGAATACCGGAAGATTCCGAAGAAGTTTAGTGTTGTTTATAGAAATCATTCCAGCAGCAATCCTACTTCAAGCCTACTGCCATCACAAGGACCAGACCAAAGTGATTCACTGCCAACTCAAAACTGAAGCAAAGGCTCAGGATGGCAAGGCCTGACTTCCATTGCTCTTCCTCTGAAATCATGGAGCTCAGAGACTTCTATTTTTGGGCTGAATTTTCACAGAAGGAGTCACCCACTAGCCTTATGCACTGTTTTAAACTGGGGGGAAAAGAGAAGAGAAAGTAAGCTGTTGGACACAGGACACTGAGAGCCAGGGTGCAGAGAGGAGAAGAGGATGAGCTTGATGGAAGTGGAAAAGGCAAACAGGAAAATCAGAGGACGTGGAATAGCAAAAATAAGAGGCCAAAACTAAACTAGATAGATTCCATTCTTCTGCAGTATTACTGCAGAAGATACTGAAGACCCAAGGTACCAGAAAAGGGTGAGAGGGAGGAAAATCAGGGTAGCATTCAATAAATAATGACTGAGCCATGATCACCGAGCTAGGTGATGCAGAGACAAGGTAAATAGTGTCCAGCCCCGAGCCCCAGGTGCATACTCATGAGGGAGAGAGAAAGCTGTAAACAGGAAATTAAATATGGCATTATGGTTTCGATGGGGAAGGAAAGTTCTGAAAGCAGGGCATCTAACCCAGGGAAGTCTTCATGGAAGAAATGTCATTATCAAGACCAGTCAATACCTGAAGAACAAGTGAATAGGAGCTAAGCGGGGGGGGGGGGGGGGGGGGGGGGGTAAGGGAAGGACGTTCCAGACAGCCAGAATGAAAACAGAAGCCTGGAACCTAAGTATTCCTGGTGCATTGGTGTGTGGCCACCCCTGTTCGTCTGGGGTGCCCTGGTTTGTTCTTGTTATCAATAACTAATTATCAACAGTCACACTCAAAAAGTGTCCCCATTTTAGATAAGTTATGCGGTTTCTCTATCATCTGGCAGAACATGGAAGAGAACCATGAAGAGGCAAGTGGTCACCTCCTTCTACCCTCCTACACCCCACCCTGCTACTTTCTGCTGCAAAAAATCTGCTGCAAAAGAAATCTATGCAATGGTGCAAATGTGTTCTGAAAGGGTAGTCTGGCAGAATAATGAGTGGCAACCAAATTAAGAGCAGGTCCTGTCAGTACTGGGAAGAAACAGGAAAAGTAAGACTGAAGGGAAGGCAAGTGTTTCTAAAAGCCTGAACCTCGTGGAGCAGCTAAACTTCGATTCTCCCAGAAAGTGGTACAAAAGTGTCTCCAGGCAAAACCAGAGAGAAACTTGACCATATTGATCCATTAGCACAGGATTTTTTATTCTTCATATAAATTATTTGGAGCAAACTTTCAAGGGAATTTAATGTTAGAAAATGGGCAAAGAAAGTCAGACCTAGACTTTCTCCCCCAACAAACAGTACAGGTGGAGAAGCCAGAAGGGAGTGGACGTTCCTAAAATATTCTGTCACCATCACAACAGAAGAGGATATAACCTCTATTACTGGACAGACAATCGTGTGAGTGCTCTTGAAAACCTAAGGCCTTTCGTGAGTTGGAGATGATAGAACAATAACTAAAGAAAGACAGTTCTTTTACCACCTGGAAATAAGTGTTAGTTCTTAAACAACATTTATACAGCTCAATGCCTGGGAGGTATTTTTCAGTGACCACCATAGGGCTTAGGAATGGAAATTGTGTTATCCTGTTCCAGGTGACTGAGAGCTTGCCTTTCCCTCAGGTCTCAGGTGTGTAGAGCCAACCTGAGAGATTGAGACAGGACATGTGAGGGACCCAGCATTGTCCTTGATTGTTGGTTCCAACTAATCCTGTCTTTCAGCCATTAGCACCTTTGTTTGCCTTCTTTCTGAACACTCTCCTCTCCCATCCCAGGTTCCTGACGGCTACTTATTCTTTTCTTTTGGATCTATGGAGTGCCTAAGCTATCCCCAGAATCACTAGGAAATTGATCAGTGTTATCAATGGCTGGTTCCATCATTTGTCATCATTCTACTAGACTCTACTTGTCTTGACCTGTCATGCCTTCATGTGCACCCACATTTCCATTCAGGGCCTGGGAGAGATTTTGTCAGTCAAGTGGTGTCCTTTATAGAGAAACCTTAATTAGCCAAAATATTCAAGGAGGAAACACTGCTCACTCCAGTTAATCTGATTCTCTAGTAAACAGACAATTCAAGACCAAGGCCAGAGTTGCAGTGGGTTGTGGTAAAATGAAGAGATGTGAGGAAGACCATCACCACCTATTGTTTATGCCTAAAATCTATGGCCTCTTAGAATATGAAAAAGCTCACAAATAGCTTAGACATCACCTAGTCCAGCCCATCAATTTACAGATATGAAACAGGTCTAAGGAGATTATTACCAAATTCACATATCCATAATAATAAAAGTGTAATATGCTAATTAGACTGGATGTCCTTCCAGACATCTTGCCAGGACAAAGCCAGGGCTGCAGCCCCCCTCTGGCTGCAAGGGAAGGGTCCAGGAAGCCACCCCCGGCTGCAAGGGAGGGATCCAGGCAGTGTGGCTGCAAAGGCCTACTCTTGCACGAATTTCATGCATCGGGCCTCTAGTTTCATCATCACAAAAGAATACTTGCTACAACAGAAATGCCATGTGTGATAGGAAGGTACCACCTTCAGCTACTTCTGATGACCAGCAAGGTCCCTCTTTGCCTTTGTTGCAGTTATTTGTCAAAAGTTTAACACATGGTCCCTAGTATGTTGTCAAGAAGGGAAGCACAGAGACTGGCACTCAGATGGAAAGGGGACCTAAGGATAATATGTCATTCATTCCAGCATCTCTTAGAAATTTTTCTGTTTGGGTCAATTTTTCTGGAGGGCTGGAAGACTTGCGAGAAAAAACTGTTGGCCTGGTCACTTATTCTTGGTTAGTCCAAGAAAAGGACAAAATTGTTCTTGTTATCCATAGCAAGTTATGGCCAGTAAAAATCAGCAGTCATATGGACTTCAAGCAACAGTAAACATTCAGAATTTGCTGGTGCACTGCAATATTAACCAAGACCACTACTGAAAATGAGAGGGAAATGGGAAATTAGGAAGAGAGCAAAAGGAAAAACAATAGGGTTGTTTTTCTAGATTGTACTAAGACTTCACACTATAACTTTCAAGTTGGAACCAGTTCATTTTCTGGCTAAAAATACCTGTTTATACTAAAGTGCCCTGTGGACATGTCTTCCCAAGTGTTACCATGGCCAATAGCAAGTTTGTTGGTGTAAAATCTACAAAACCATCACTGACCCAGAGGACTCCTCAGAGAGAGGTCACTCTTAAAGAGTCATAGTCTGGTAAACTGAAATGTGTTTCCAAAATGACTGTGCTTGTGTTTCTCAAATACTATGAATGGGGATGGGGATGTATCTTGTGAAGTTTCTTTCCTCCCCCGTCCACTTTCCTCATACCTGTAGTTATAGAGGACCTGCCTCCCTAATCCCAACCTTTCAAAAATCTCTTCTCCCAGCTCCATCCAAAGCCTCTTGCTTCCCTCATCACTTTACCTTCCACTCAACCACATCACAACAGTCTATAAAATCTACCCAGCAGTGGCAGAACACTGATTCAAAAAGGGCAGAGAAAAAACTGAACAAGCAAAGCCAGGCCTGCTCCTCCCCCTCCCCTTAGCAGAATTGATGCAGGCTGTACTCTTGTTTGTGAATCCATTTGACCCATCATAAGTGAGATATGGGTATTTTTGCTAAACACTTAAAAACAAGCTATTAAAGAATAATTTTTTTAAAAGATAACAGCATGACTCTGGTACAAATATAAGATGGAACCCGTATAAAATATTATTTAACTTATTAATGAGAAAACCAACGGAGAATCAAGAGCAGACACATATAGGCAATCAGAACCACTGAAATGATTTAAGTACAGACAACGAATAATGCACACTGCAAGAAGATCTGATAATCCAGAAGGGGGCACTATACAACACCTAGTTATCCATTGAAGGGACCCTGTAATATTTTTCCCCATTAAAAAAGTTGTTCAATTTCTCCTGACAAGGTCTAGCATTTCTGTATTGACAAGTATCCTTCCAAAGCCTTCTTTGTGCAAGCATTTGATTGATTTCTGTGCCAAAATGGCCAATCCAGACGTGGAAAGAGCTGTTGCTCATCTTGGCAGAATTCATTGGCACCTTAAGTACTCTGAAGTCCCACCACACTATCCAAAAAGGGAAGAATCCCACCCACTCCCTGAACTTTATGTAATATTGATACATAAGTCCCCAAGAAAGGATGCCTTTTACCACTAATGATAAAGTTTGTGAATTTGGTGACATAACTCATCCAGTCTTCATTTTTAGCACTGTCTTCCTAGCATCCAGGTATCCCTCCATGAGGACTGGACTGAGTGTTCATCACTATCCACATTCAAAATCGGCAATCCGTTTCAACTGGAAGACTGACCCCCAACTAACAGGACCCAATTCATTTCCTCGATATCCCATGGAAATAGATTACAGGCATACCTCGGGGATATTGTGAGTTCCAGACCACCACAATAAAGCAAGTTGTAATCCTTTTGCTGCTGGTGGGTCTTGACTTGAATTTATTTTTTTTTTTAAAAAAGCAACATTTTTGAAGAGCAACAAAGCTAAGTGCAATAAAGCGAGGTATGCCTGTATTGGAAGTACAACTCACCATTCCATAGGATTCATCTCAATCCTAAGGTTACAACAATTTCACCTCAAGCTAAAAGCCCTTCTACTTAGAAGTGTCTTCCTAGAGAGAGAGGCAGTGCCATGCTGCGGAGAGTTCCACCTTTGTCCTCAGAAAGACCAGGATTTAGTACCAGATCTGTTATTAAAATCAGAATAGTAACATCAAACTTTCAGGGTTGTTATGAGGATAAAAATGAAATAGTATATATACCAAAGGTATATTTTAATGCTTATTATCCTATTGGTCACTCTAGGGACTGGCAGCTGCCCTGGCTTGGCTCCCATCAGTGTATTTGTCAGTTGCAGTCTGCATCTCATCTCCATAAAGGGCCTCTCATCTCCCCTCCCGGGTGGTTCATGTGTTTCCTATCTCCCCTTGCTCCAGGCTCAATGTCTCCCACTTCACTTGCTGATGAAAGTGTCCACAGGCCTGATGGTCTGCCCGCTGTACTGCATACCTGCCCTGACGCGAGCCCTCAGCAGTTATGCATCCATAAAAAGAAAAGCGGCTCCATTCCTTTCACCAAGGCTCATGGCAGCCAGTCCGTAAGCCATTGAGACTGCCTTGGTTTTGAATGGAAGTTTGTCAAAATCCTCATAAAGGGTTCATATGCAATTCTATTATCAAGAGGCTTCTGTAGACATGACAATGGTAATGAAATATATTGATTAGAGCAGCAAAGCTCAACTTCTTAGCAGTCAAAATTATACCTTTTCATTAAATTGAGGCCCCAGAGAGCAAAAGAATGATAATTAAACAGATTTATGATGAAAAAGTGCAGGTAACATCTTCCTGTTCAACGCAATCAGAAGCAGAGATATGCGGAGAAGGAAGCATGTAATGCAGAAATCTGGAAGAGCTGCCTCCATGGGGCATTCAAATTGTGATCCCTTCCCCCAGCAGCCTCCTCATCGCAATTCCTTAGAGGCCACCTCTGAGTCAGCATCAGAGCAGCATGCAGCGTCTGTGACCTCCACGAGAGATGCAGGGAGCTCAACAGCAACAAATAGAGCCCATGGAGAAGCTCCAGAAGGCAATGTCCAGACTTACGCAGATCACTCATTGCTCTGCTCAAGACTCACCAGGGGTTGGTTCTCATGTACTGCATCGAGCCCTAACTGCTTAGCTGGACACCCAAGGTCCTCTCCAGGCCAGCAGAGTCCTGCTTTCTCCATCTGTGCTAGTTAGAGCTTCATCCCAATGTGCCAAGGTTGTGAGTTCGATTCTCAGTAAGGACACATACAAGAATCAATCAGTGAATGAAATGCATAAATAATTGGAACAACAAATTTCTCTCTCTCAAAAAAAATCAATAAATGAATTCCTTGCCTACAAAATTGTGCTACCCAATTTTACAGATTAAAAAAAAAATCCAGGGAGGTGAAGCAACTCTTCAAGGGTAGGACAATTGTAAATGACAGATCAGAATTCAAACTTGGGTCAATTTGACTCCAAAGCAAGTGCTCCTTCCAAGGATTTTTACCACTACCATCATTGTCACCATAACTATGCTCATCTGCATTGACACTGAGCCATTCAGCTACAGAGAGACTTTTAATTGACATTCTCTGTATCTTTGTAGGCAACAGGCTTGGGGTGAATAATGGAAGACCTGAACTTATCCATAACAAGGCACAAACCTTCACATTTCCTCGGCCCCTTTCCAGAAGGATCCATCAAAGAGGCAAAGAGCACCAGTTCCAACAGGCCCTCTCCCAAAATTTAATTATCTAACCTTTGACTGATTCATTGGCTAGCTAGACAATGGTGAAGACTTGGGTCATATAAATACACAAATAACTAAAAGGTAATATGAGGAAAGGATAATTCCTTGCTCTACTAGATCTTAGCTGTGTGTACCTGGGCAAGTTTCCTTACTTCCCTGAGCTTCATCAGTAACTTAAGATCCTTTAAGTCTCTGCAAAAGGGCATGATGTTAAGTGTTATATAAATGTTGAAAATCAAGATCCTAAATGCGCGCATTAAAGAGTAGATTCAATCTTACCTCTTTTAGAGAAGGTATTTAACCAAATAATCAAAGTGATTTTTGAAGAACAATACTTTTAAAAGGATAAAAATTATACCTTTTGCAAAAATATAAACTAAATGTGCCAAATATTTCATTTAAATCATTAGGTAATGAGGGAACTAGTACAATGATACAATCAATTCAAGGGAGATTTCGAAGAACACACACGTGTAGACACAGAAAAACTGTAATGCATTTACAAATAAATGTGGTCAATATCCACATGGCAGTAATCACGCATTTTATGGGACAAATTTTACTTGCATTTCTATAGACAGGGATCATCTGTATTATACTTGGAGTTCTACAACTTTTAGGTTAAAAAATACATCAAAGATAATAGGACTAGACCACTATAGAATCAGATAATGCAGGTGAGTATGCTAGACAAGACCTAGAATTCCATAGGGTGCCCAGTAATTTCTTATTGCCATTATAAAGTCTTTTACATGATTAACTGTATCCCATATTCCCAAGATCCTATTCCTATGGGAGAAGCAAGAAAATAGTGAAGAAAAAAATTCATCTAAAGAGTCAGAGCCTCATAAACCAGACCTTGCTGCACTGACCTTACTGGACATCCTTGTTCAGTGAGATCACCTCAGCATGCCATCTATGAAAGCCCACCTTGACCGAGTGCTCATGAGCATCCTTCCATGCCTTAACCTATCATTCTCTCTGAAGGAGGCATTCAGGAATGGCTTAGGATTAGGTCCCAGCTACTTAATAAATCAATGTTGCCCAAGAAACAGTGCCATCAGTATCACCTGGAGCATGTAAGAATGCAGATTCTCAAGAGGCTACTGGGGGTGGGGGGGAGGAGGACCTATGTAATACTTTCAACAATTAAGATTTTAAAATGCAGATTCTCAGGCCATGTCTCCAGCCCCCTGAATCTGAATCTACATTTTTCACATGAACTCCTAGTGACTTGTATGAAAATAAACATTTGAGTGGCTTGAGTAATCATATCATAGCTCCACCACTAATTAACTGTGTCACCTTGAGCAAGTCAATTCATTTCTCCAGGTCTCACTCAGTTTCCTTGTCTGTAAAATAAGAAGGTCAGGTCCCTGGTCTTAGAGGTCCCCTCCTAATGTCTGAACCCATCTTACCAAGATTTATTTCTCTAATGTCAAGATTCAAAACTAATGTCAGGCCACCAGCTTCTGGAGCTTGCAGCATGCAGAGGTTTAGATAAACCTTGCTCACATTTTCCTCTTGTGTCCTTCTCCAGAGAAGATAAATTGACACAGAGACCTAAAGACATTATCCTGCTTTCTGGAGCACCAAAAATGTGCCCAGATTCCCTGAGAGCCAAATGAGTAAGAAATCTCACCATCTGCTTTCAAGTCAGGATTTTCCACAGTTTTGCTCCCTGATTGAGTACATTGCTTTTTAAAGTCCCAAAATAATCAATTCTGACAAGAAAGATTCAGATATGCTTTTCAAATTATAAACACACACACAACACACACAAATTTCCTGACAACCTGATAAGATGAGAAAGTGAATTACCAGCTTGTTATTTTAAATGTATTCATTTTCTTCAAGCAACCCTATTTGTTCTTCAGGGAACCTCTGACCCCAGTTACAGCATATAACACAGAATTTTACAAAGCCCTGTCCTCACCATGGCAACATAGAGCCCCCTCTGTAGTGAGTCAGAATTACACTTAGTCCATATTTGGGGGATGTGGAGGGGAGAAGAGGAGAAACACATAAGGATGCTTCCAGGTAGATTCAAACAGTGCTACCCACATGCAGATGAGGTGTTTTCCCACCTTGACCTTCATTACATGCACATTGCAAAGTGTCCTTCATCACATGCATATTGCAAAGTGTCCTTCATCACATGCACATTGCAAAGTGTCCTTCATTACATGCACATTGCAAAGTGTCCTTCATCACATGCACATTGCAAAGTGTCCTTCATTACATGCACATTGCAAAGTGTTCCTCATTACATGCACATTGCAAAGTGCCCTTCATCACATGCACATTGCAAAGTGCCCTTCATCACATGCACATTGCAAAGTGCCCTTCATCACATGCACATTGCAAAGTGCCCTTCATCACATGCACATTGCAAAGTGCCCTTCATCACATGCACATTGCAAAATGTCCTTCATCACATGCACATTGCAAAGTGTCCTTCATCACATGCACATTGCAAAGTGTTCTTCATCACATGCACATTGCAAAGTGTCCTTCATCACATGCACATTGCAAAGTGTCCTTCATCACATGCACATTGCAAAGTGCCCTTCATCACATGCACATTGCAAAGTGCCCTTCATCACATGCACATTGCAAAGTGCCCTTCATCACATGCACATTGCAAAGTGCCCTTCATCACATGCACATTGCAAAGTGCCCTTCATCACATGCACATTGCAAAATGTCCTTCATTACATGCACATTGCAAAGTGTTCTTCATTACATGCATATTCCAGAATGGGTTCCCAACCAAATTCAATGTCTACTCAAAAAGTATACAGAGCACAAAGACTCTGGTACCAATGGGTTCCACAACAATGTTTAAGCCCTCACTGTAGCTATAAAGCATCATTGCTCCAACAGGAGGAACCAGTTGCAGCCATTTTCCACATTTGTCTATTCAGTTCTCTCTCTACCCCTTGGGTACCACAACCCACCTGCTGTCAGACTGATCTCCTGTCTCTTCAGATTATTCAACAGTTTAATGAGAATTTATAGAACACTTACTCTCTGCCAGGTCCTATGCTTAGAGCAAAACAGACATTATCCCAGATCTCTTGTGAAGCTCAGAGTTTGGTGAGACACAAACCTCACAGTAACACAGACACGGTCACTTCAGCATGGAATTTCAGCCTGTACCAGTGGGGCCTGATCTGGTCCTGACATTGAAGAGGGCTTTTGTGGTGGATTAATCTCTTGAACAATCAAAGTACTTCCAACTCAATAAATTAATAAAATCAAAGAAAACTAGAGAGAGAATAAATAAAGATGAAAGAAAAAAATGGGGACTAAGAAAATAGAGATAAATACAGTGGCACAGGCTGACTAAAAGATCATATCTAGACAGGATAAGGAACATCTACAATTCAATAAATAGAAACACAACCCAATATAAAAATAAGTAAAGAACTTAAATAGTCACTTAACAAAAAGATATCCAAATGGCTAATAAATATATGAAAAGTTGCTTACCCTCATAAACCTTTAGCAAAATTAAAGTTGAGAACATGAGATTTCATTCCCATGAAAACAGCTAAAATTAAACAAATTAACAATATCAAGTGTTGGTGAGAATGAGAATCAATAAAAACATTTATATCCTGATGGTAAAAGTATAAACTTGTTGCCGAAGCCGGTTTGGCTCAGTGGATAGAGCGTCAGCCTGCGGACTGAGAGGTCCTGGGTTCGATTCCGGTCAGGGGCATGTACCTGGGTTTCGGGCACATCCCCAGTGGGGGATGTGCAGGAGGCAGCTGATCGATGTTTCTCTCTCATCGATGTTTCTGGCTCTCTCTCTCTCTCCCTTCCTCTCTGTGAAAAATCAATAAAATAAAATAAAAAAGTATAAACTTGTACAACCACTTGAAAAACTGGTAGTATTTGTCAAGTATAAAATTTTTAAAAATATATTAATAGATTTATGTTAATAAATCTATTAATACAAAAAAAAACACACACACACACAAAAAAAAACCAAACAATGTATAAAAATCTTCATAGCGGCATCATTCATAATAACCCAAATATCCATCAACAAAGGATAGATATAGTTTGGTATATTTATATCATGAAGCAATCAAAATTCATGAAGTATTACTACATGCAATAACATATGAATCTTATGATTGAATACCTCAGAGAAGCCACACACAAAAGCATACATACTATATAATTCCACTTATATAATATAATAATAATAAAAAAGGCAAAATGATGGTATTAGAAGTCAGAATGGTAGTGGCTGTGAGTAACTTAGAGGGGGTCGTGAGAGGGGGACTATAAATGGTGTCCCTGAGTGCTGGCTACTTGCGTGTCCACTTTTTTAAATAACTTGAGCTACAAACTTTTTAAAAATATATATTTTAATGATTTTTTACAGAGAGGAAGGGAGAGAGATAGAGAGCTAGAAATATCAATGAGAGAGAAACATCGATCAGCTGCCTCCTGCACACCCACTCCTGCGGATGTGCCCGCAACCAAGGTACATGCCCTTGAGTGGAATCGAACCCAGGACCCTTCGGTCTGTAGGCTGACGCTCTATCCACTTAGCCAAACCAGTCGGGGCAGAGCTACAAACTTTTGATGTGTGCATTTTTAACGTGGTTATACTTCAGTTTTAAAAGTCTATTTTAAAAAAGAAAAAACTTCAGCCCTTCTAGTGTGGTTCAGTGGTTGAATGTCGACCCATGAACCAGGAGGTCACGGTTCCATTCCCAGTCAAGACACATGCCCAGGTTTTGGGCTTGATCCCCAGTGTGGGGTATGCAGGAGGCAGCCGATCAATGATTCTCTTCCATCATTGATGTTTCTATCTCTATCTCCCCCTCTTTCTTCCTCTCTCTAAAATCAATACAAACATATCTTTTAAAAATATTTTAAAAGAAAAATCTTCAACAATCAAAAGTACTTTTATATTTTTAAGTATGTTTACTTCTAATGGATTAAGCCACTGGAATTGTAGAGTTTGTTACAACAGCTAAAGCTCTTCTAATACAGAACCTTAGCAGTTGTCAGCATTCATTGTATAGATAAGGGAACTATGGCCTGGAAAATTAAGGGACTTACCAAGTGTCACAGAGCTAGTTAGTGAAAAGCTCTGGTTTGTTAAACTACAAATCCAGGTGGTCATTTTCTTTCTTTATCTCTCTGTCTCACTGTCCCAACTCACTTAACACTCTCGTCCCTAGTGGCTCCCAGAAAATAAACCGTAATAGAAAGTGATATCCACCGTCTCAGCAGACAATTTCATATCATAGTACCTACCCTGGAATTGCTCCTGAAATTACCAGATGTCTTTCTGTAAACCTTGGTCATCGAGTTTGGTATAACACACTTTGAAATATAATACTTTTTCTAAAATGAAAATTTCATTAGCTAATCCTGGGTGTTTGGTTACCTAAAAATCATATGGATATTCTGCAATTTTTTTACCTATTAGCATCAAGATGGACTGGACTATTGTGACTAAACCAAATTATGCCCTATAACGTCTTTAAAAAGTGTTATCAAAGGGAAACTTCTTTAAAATAAACATGTGAGGATTTTAAAAAAAAACTATGAAGAAAATCACGTGTCTTAACCATTCAAAAAAGCAAACTACATAATCTTAAACATTCTTAGAGGACCTGGTAGCATTTGGGGGTGTTTTCTTCCCTGTAAAAATCTCAACCACACCCAGGCATCTGTCCTGGATGTTTAGTTTAACTCAGACACCCACTGGAGGCTGAGAGAGTGGCAAAATGGAACCCCACTCACCCACCATCTTTCCCAGGGCTGGGGTTCTGGAATATGGGAGTTAAATGCAGAGTCCTCTGGTCTTACCACAGGAAAACTCGGCAAAACAGGTTTGTGTCATAATGAAGCCAGACTTCCAGTCTCCCTTTTTTATCACCCTCTGTTTTCTTGAGCCTTGCTGTTATGGACTAGACTGTCTCCCCCTAAAATGTTGAAACCGTACTTCCCAAAGTAACAGTATTTTGAGATATGACCTTTTTAACCTTCATTATTTCCCTAAAGGTCCTACGGGCAAGGTCCTAACCCAATAGGACTAGTGACTTTATAAGAAGAGGAGGAGACTTCTCCCTCCCTCCTTTCCCACAGAGGAAGAGCGAAGTGAGGACATAGAGAAAAGGCGGCTATCTACAAGCCCGGAAGAGGTTTGACACTGAATCAGCTGGACCGTGGACTTCAAGCCTCCAGAATGGTAAGAAAACAAACATCTGTGGCTTAAGTCACCCAGCCTGTGGTATTTTGTTAAAGTAGCCTAAACAGACTAATACACTTGTCAACTTGAATGACTATGTTGCTGCCAGATCATCTCCAGGCAAAATCCTAACCTTGGAAGAAAATACTTAGAGACACCCAAGTCTTCAGTATCCAAGATGCTGAAATTCCAGACATCATGGAGGGCCTGGTAGGAAGTCATGGATAAGAAACTGACTGGCAATTTGGATGAGCACATATCAGAGAAATTTAAATGCCCAGCTGTGTGGAATTTATTTTAGAGACAATGATGAGTCACTGAAAGTTTTTGAGAAGGAGTATCATGACCAAAACTACTTCAAGAAGGAAACTCTGCCAGCAGTGTAAACAATTTTTATTACTTCTATTAACTCCAGTGATTTTTATGATAACTAGCAGGTATTGAATATCTACTCTTTGTCAAGCACTCTGTATGCTCCATCTCTAATTAAGTGCGGGAAACTGTAAGAAAGACTTTGAAATGGACAAAAAAGGTTACTGGGTGTCTCTGATGGAAATCTAGGTATAATCTGAGTTGTGATTTTTTGAGCTATTCTATAACTCTGTAAGATGTAAAAAACTAATAATAACTAATACAGTAACTTTGTCCACTGAAATGCAAATGAAATATGCCCAGTGGAATGCAATTTATTATTGCCTTATGGAAAAATTCAGTTTGCACCTATTTTTAAATTCATCGTGGTATCATTGCCTATATCATATGTGGTTCTTTGAAATTTCCCATTAAGCCCATGGTATCATCTTACTGGTTGCCTTGTTAATAAATAAGTTACATAAAGTCTTTGTCACATATTCATTGAATATTGGTATGTCGTGATTTTACCTAATAATTCTCACAACTCTATGAAATTAACCCTATTATTATCTCCTGCTTCTTTAAAAAATAAAACAGCTACAGGAAGAAAAATAACTTGTGAAGGTCACATTGCCCTTGAAATTGGGATGGGATAGCAGACTACTTGCTTTTTCTGACCCCCAGATTGCAGCCTTGATACCTGATCCCTGAAGCCTGTCTCTGAAGTCCTCCCCATCACCTCTCAGCTGAGAAGTTCTCTGCTGCATCACATTATCACTGTCCACAATATTCCCACCATCATCTGAGCCATCTGACCAAGTAATCACTTTAAACTAGTAATGGAAAAATAACAGCCAGAATTGATGTTCTGTAACTGAGATTTAGGCAGACAGAGTCTCCATCTTTTCTGAATATTCTGTAGGCACCACCCTTTGAGCATATGTAAGTGGGGAATGGCTGTGGGACAGGGAGATGGACAACATAGGTGAGTATTTACTCTGTCTGATAATAAATTGGCTAACATCATCCAGCACCATAAAGAGAGGCTCCATTTCTCTACTTCTAACAACAGCATTGAAAGTATTAAAGCTGTTGTTCATGATGGTGATTCTAATCACTCACTTTCACATAACCCCGGTGGTAGCCTTCCCAAGTGAAACCATAAGATGACAATGATAATTCCTTAAAAGCGTATAATACTGTATGCCCTTTCATATCTATTATTGTGAAACAAACCAAATTTATGTTATCTCCATTCTACAGGTGTAGAAATTAAGTTCTATACAGATGAGGTGAGTTGCCTAAAGTCAGCCAGTAAAAATATTGCAAAAACTGGATTCTTCTTAATCCAAATCAGGTCTCTCTTTACTATCAAAACTCCCCCCCCCATCATCCCATTGTTCTTCCCCCCTTACATACATGTACACGTGCCCACACATATGCAATATTAACCTTGGGCCATATCAGCAGGTCAGTACACACAGCCCCTCAGCTGTACCCTCTCCATCCCACACTCTCCCCCTCACGCCCCGCCCCACTGCTCTAGGCTAATTCCTCCTGCTCCACTGGGGCTGTATTTACATGTCCCATCTTTCACAGTCCTGGACTGGATTAGCTGTTCCCTCCCACTTGCTCCCATGGTGCCCTATGCCTCCCCCATGAACGCATCCATCACACTGCAATGTAATTGCCTCTTTACTTGACTGTGTCACCAAATAAATTGTGAGCTCTGTAAATGCAGAAACACGGCACACTGAAGGTGATCGATAAATGCCTTAAGAACAGCTGCAACCTCGGGTCAGACCAAGTCTTCCCTGTAAATCTCAAATGTGCACCAACAGCTAGGCTCAGTCCCGGCTTTTAGTGAAGCTGAGCAGGCCAAGTCTTGTGAATTTCCAACAAGCCATGTTTCCTGTAAGAAACAAAAATGTCCCTCCTCAGGCCCAGCATTTCCCCAGGCCCACATGTATTCCCAAAGAGCAAGGTAAGCTCTTCAAGACACTGGTTTTCCGATCACAGCCACTCAGGGAGCATCATGTAGGCCTTCAGGTAAGTCAAGGGATAAATGTTTTGCCCGTGGCTGTGTCACTAGTGAACTGGGATGAATCAGGCCTCCAGCCTTGGCTGGGAGGGAGCATAAATTTGACCTGAATTCTTTCTCCTGCCTCTGAGATCTGGCTCCTCCTCTCTGCCTATCCAAATGCCCCCAGCCTTCAATAAAAATAGCTAATATTTATTCAATAACACTTAGTAGATGCCAGGCACTGTTTTCAACATTTAAGATGTACCAACTTAATCCTTACAACCATCTTAGGAGGTAGGTATTATTATTATCCCAATTTTACAATCGAGGAAACTGAGTCACAGAAAGACTAAGTAACCTACTAAGGTCACACAGCCTGGCATGTATCTGCCTTAAGGACAAGTTCAGGCTTCACCAGTTCAGGGACCAAGTCCTCCAAGAAGCCTACCCGAGTATCCCAGATAAAGGACAAATCCTCAAGTTCTCTAGCAATTGCTTTTGGTATTATTTACTTGGTAATTAATTTCTCCTCTGATGTTCTTATATGAAAGAGAGTGGCAGGGTGAAAGGTCAGGGGAAGATGGGCCTGGAACACGCAAAAGGAGAGCAAGATCATTAATTAGCTAAGAGAACACTAGTCACTCCACAGGAGAGCCTGGGTGTAATCCTAAGGAAAATCTCCACAAGATCATTCAGCAAGTTATCTGAGCTCTGAGAGGAGAACCTCTCTCTAGTGCTTCTCATTGACTAAAAAAATAAATAAAATTCCCTTTGTTCTCTGTTGGATAGGACGAGAGCACCACTAGGAAGCAGCAGAATGTGGAGGTAAGGCTCTAAGCACCAGAACCAGACACTGTTCCATCTCCATTTCATAAATGCTTCATAATTAATAATGCAAAGATGACAATCTATCCTAGTTAGCCAATTATTTTGCAGAAATCAATAGTCTGTCAGAGGAAATCCTTTTGGGCAGAGGCTGTTTAATCATCTTCATTACCATCATCATTATCATCATGATAGATAACACAGTGAATTCTTATGCACAAGGCGCTATTTATGAATTATCACATCTCATCCTCTTTCTATCCTTGGGAAACATTTTAGTAACCATCAGATGGCACAAGGCACTGATTCTTCCCATTAAACCAGCGGTTCTAACCTGTGGGTAGCGGCCCCTTTGACAGTCGAATGACCCTTTCACAGGGGTCGCCTAAGACCATCCTGCATAGCAGATATTTACATTACAATTCAAAACAGTAGCAACATTACAGTTATGAAGTAGCAACGAAAATAATTTTATGGTTGGGTCACAACATGAGGAACAGTATTGAAAGGGCCAGAAGGTTGAGAACCACTGCATTAAACCAAGTCAGTGCCTGTCCTCAGATGGTTTTATTTCAAGCAGCCTGACAGCAGACCCACAGAATAAAATAAAACTTCTGTCATGTGCATTACTGAAAAATGAGTTTCCTATGTAAATGTGTTGTGAGCTACATGGCCCCTAGGGAGTAGGTTCGAACACCTTCCTCAGCTACTCACTAGCTGTGTGACAATAAGCAAGTTACCTTTTATCTCTGTGCCTGTTTCCCTAGAGATAAAACAGAATTCGAACATTTCACCAAGCTCTCATGATCAAATGACACAATAGCTGAAGGCTCTTAACACAAGAAGACCCCAGGAGAGGGAACTTGTTGACCAATTTTTAGAGAAAACTTTCTATAATTTTTCCCTGATTTATTAAACAGAAAAAAGGTACATTTTTTAACCTTTTCTTAATATCCTGAATCCTCCCGTTGTTGGCTCTGCCTCTCCCTCCTCTTTTCAGGGACTTCTCAGAGTGCCAACTTCACACAATGCTCCCTCCCAACATCTCCCTCCCTTTCTCTCCTGGCTTTGCCACATCAGCAACCTCAATTTTCACAAAACAATTACTCAAAATCAGTTCTGGCCAGGGTATGCCCCTGCTGGCCCTCCTACAGAGTGACAGTCACAGGATTCATGCCAGGCTCCCCACTTTGTCCCTAGGGGTCTTTGGATATGACTTCTTCCATACATGTGGATGTTTTCCAGATTGTTAAAGCACTCCCCCAAAATGTAGGGAACACCTGAAATGGTAGTTACTAAAGACATGCATAACATACAACTTTTCTTTGCCCTTGGACCTGTGTTAGTTACTCAGTCATTAAACCTTATGAGAGTGGGGTGAGATAGAGACAGCTTTCTGATTATTCCTTTTTTTCTCTTATATTTCCAAACCAGAGGCCCAGTGCTCAAAAATCATGCACTCGGGGGGGGGGGGGAACGAGGGGTCCCTCAGCCTAGATTGCAAGAGGGTGCAGGCCAGGCCAAGGGATCCCACTGGTGCACGATCTGGGCTGGGGAGGGACACAGGAGGTTGGCCAACCAAGAAGAGACCACAGGAGGGCTCCAGAGCGTGTCTGGCTCGTCTTGCTCAGTCCTGACGGGCCAGACCCAAGCAGCAAGTTAACCTACTGGTCAGAGCATCTGTCCCCTGGTGGTCAGTGCATGTCATAGCAAGCGGTTAAGCGGCCTTAGCATATTACTCTTTGGTTGGTTGAATGGCCAACCAGACGATCAGACACTTAGCATATTAAGCTTTTATTATATAGGATACTTGGTATAGACATATGCAGCTAAAACTGAGCATAGCTCTGAAATCTATAGCTTTACCTTTCAGTGGCAGACAAGTCATGGCTCAAATCCAAAGCAAAGAGAAATCTTTCTAACAGTCCTCACATGAAGTGTTTCCCCATCCTCTTTGCCTGTGCAAATGAAACCCATGTTTGTAGGTCAGTTAACATCCTGTCTCTACATGGAGCCTTCCCTGACTAGCCCAGTGCACCCTGAGCAGTCCTGTTCTGAACACAAGCTCTTACTTTTTAAATTCTTTATTTTTAAAGGTATTACATATAGTATTACATATGTCTCCTTTTCCCCCCCCATTGACCTCTCCCTGGTCACCCCCACCCCCCAGCACATGTCCTCACCCCCCTACTGTCTGTGTCCATTTGTTATTCTTATATGCATGCATACAAGTCCTTTGATCTCTTACCCCCCTCCCATGCCTTCCCTCTGAAGTTTGACAGTCTGTTCGATGTTTCTCTGTCTCTGGATCTATTTTTGTTCATCAGTTTATGTTGTCTATTATATCCCACATATGAAGGAGATCATGTGATATTTATCTTGCTCTGACTGGCTTATTTTGCTTAGCATAATGCTCTCCAGGTCTATCCATGCTGTTGCAAATGGTAAAAGTTCCTTCTTTTTTATAGCAACATAGTATCCCATTTTGTAGATATACCACAGCTTTTTAATCCACTCATCTCCTGATAGGCATTTAGGCTGTTTCCAAATCTTAGCATTGTAAATTGTGCTGCTATGAACATAGGAGTGCATATGTTCTTTCTGATTGGTGTTTCTGATTTCTTGGGATATATTCCTAGAAGTGGGATCACTGGGTCAAATGGGAGTTTTATTTTTAATTTTTTGAGGAAACTCCAGACTGTTTTTCACAGTGGTTGCACCAGTCTGCATTCCCACCAGCAGTGCAAGGGTTCCTTTTTCTCCACATCCTCACCAGCACTTGTCGTTTGTTGATGTGTTGACAACAGCCATTCTGACAGTTGTGAAATGGTATCTCATTGTCGTTTTGATTTACATCTCTCGGATGATTAGTGACTGAGCATCTTTTCATATGTCTCTTGGCCTTCTGTATGTCCACTTTCGAAAACTGTCTATTACGTCCTTTGCCCATTTTTTTTATTGCATTATCTTCCTTTTTTAAAAAAAATATTTTTATTGATTTTTTACAGAGAGGAAGGGAGAGGGATAGAGAGTTAGAAACATCAATGAGAGAGAAACATCGATCAGCTGCCTCCTGCACACCCCCCGTTAGGGATGTGACCACAACCAAGGTACATGCCCTTGACCAGAATCAAACCTGGGACTCTTCAGTCCGCAGGCCGACGCTCCATCCACTGAGCCAAACAGGTCAGGGCATTGCATTATCTTCCTTTTGTTAGGATGTATGAGTTCCCTATAAATTTTGGAGATTAGGCCCTTATCAGATATAACATTGGCAAATATGTCCTCCCATGCAGTGGGCTTTCTTATTGTTTTGTTGATTTCTTTTGCTGTGCAGAGCTTTTTTATTTTGATGTAGTCCCATTTGTTTATTTTCTCCTTAGTTTCCATTGCCATAGGAGCAGTATTGGTAAAGATATTGCTACAACATATGTCTGATATTTTGCTGCCTATGGATTCTTCTAAGATTTTTATGGTTTCTCATCTTACCTTTAAGTCCTTTATCCATTTTGAGTTTATTGTGTATGGTGTAAGTTGGTGATCTAGTTCCATTTTTTTCCATGTATCTGTCCAATTTTCCCAACAACATTTATTGAAGAGACTGTCTTATCTCCATTGTATGCTCTTGTCTCCTTTGTCAATTATTAATTGAGCATAATGGCTTGGGTCGATTTCTGGGTTCTCTGTTCTGTTCCATTGGTCTATATCAGTGATGGCGAACCTATGACATGCATGACAGAGGTGACACATGAACTCATTTTTTTGGTTGATTTTTCTTTGTTAAATGGCATTTAAATACATAAAATAAATATCAAAAATATAAGTCTTTGCTTTACTATGGTTGCAGATATCAAAAAATTTCTATATGTGCACGGCACCAGAGTTAAGTTAGGGTTTTTCAAAATGCTGACACGCCAAGCTCAAAAGGTTCGCCATCACTGGTCTGTGTGTTTGTTCTTGTGCCAGTACCATGCAGTTTTGAGAACAGTGGCTTTGTAATATAGCTTGATATCTGATATTGTGATCCCTCCAATTTTGTTCTCCTTTCTCAAGATTGCTGTGACTATTCAGGGTCTTTTTTTATTCCATATGAATTTTTGGAAAGTTTGTTCTAGGTCTGTGAAATATGCCGTTGGTATTTTAATGGGGATTGCATTAAATCTATAGATTACTTTGGGTAGTATAGACATTTTAATAATGTTCATTCTACCAATCCATGAACACGGTATATTCTTCCATTTGTTATGTCCTCCTCTATCTTTTTTTTCAATGTCCTGTAGTTTTCTGAGTACAGGTCCTTTACCTTTTTAGTTAGGTTTATTACTAGGTATCTTAACTTTTTTGGTACAATGGTAAATGGTATTTTTGTTTGTTTGTTTCTCTTTCTGTGAGTTCATTATTGGTGTATAAAAAAAGCCATAGATTTCTGGGTGTTAATTTTGTATCCTGCTACATTCTGAATTCATTTATTAAATCTAGTAGGTGTTTTTTTATGGAGTTGTTAGGGTTTTCTATATACAATATCATGTCATCTGTGAATAATGACAGTTTTACTTCTCCTTTTCCAATTTGGATGTCTTTTAATTTCTTCTTCTTATCTGATCACTATGGCTAGCACTTCCAGTACTATGTCAAACAGGAGTGGTGAGAGTGGGAATCTCTGTCTTGTTCCTGTTCTTAGGGGAAATGGTTTTAGTTTTTGCCCATTGAGTATGATGTTGGCTGTAGGTTTGTCATTTAAGACTTTTATTATGTTGAGGTATGATCCCTCTGTTCCTACTTTGCTGAGAGGTTTTATCAAGAAAGGGTATTGGGTTTTGTAAAATGCCTTTTCTGCATCAATTGATATGATTATGTGATTTTTACATCTCAATTTGTTTATGTGATGTATCACATTTATTGATTTGCAGATATTGTACCAACCTTGCATCCCTGGAATAAATCCCACTTGGTCATGGTGTATGATCTTTCTAATGTAATGTTGGATCAGATTTGCTAGGATTTTGTTAAGGATTTTTGCATCTATGTTCATCAGAGATATTGGCATGTAATTCTCTTTTTTTATAGTGTCTTTATCTGGTTTTGGTATTAGGGTATTGCTGGCTTCATAGAAAAAGCTTGGAAGTGTTCCTTCCTCTTGAATTTTTTGGAATAGTCTGAGGAGGATAGGTTTTAGTTCTTCTTTGAATGTTTGGTAAAACTCCCCTGTAAAGTCGTCTGGCCAGGGCTTTTGTTTGCTGGAAGTCTTTTGATTATTGCTTCAATTTCCTCACTAGTTATCAGACTATTCAGATTTTTATTCTTCCTGATTGAGTTTTGGAAGGTCATATTCAGCTCTTACTTTTTAACACACAGTTATCTGGCCCCTTAAGGTCACCTGGGGAAGGTTGCCTCCGATTCGTATTTAATTCTTCAACTGGGACCTTTTCTCCTTATTCTAACCTCTGATCACATATAGAGCATACACTACTTGAATAGTTTACTTTAATCTTCTTGGACAAGGAATTTGTAGAAATGTCTGTCCCACCTCTACCCCACCATCTGGCTCAGTCTGTAAGGAGGGGCATGCCTGGGGACAGGACTTCCCCCAGTTCTGCGCCACACACACACATACACACACACACACCGCCATAGGCCAAAGGGGAAGCTTCTGGCAGATGAAAAGCTCTTATCTCCAACTGGCCTGCTGTCTCCAGAGTGGAATTATTCAGCTGGTTTGGGTGCACAACTAACTCTGAGTCAGAATAAAACTCAGGCTTCCAGAGTGTGAAGAGCTAATAAATCCTTAGTGAATAAGCCTTTCTAAATTGAGTTTCCTTTCTGAGGCAATCCATGAGCACGTCTGGCTTTTTCTATTGAAGCAGCAAACTGCAACTATAAATATTAACAAGATGGTAGATGAGGATGAGAGTGTGGGGACAGAGAAACTGGGAGTCAGACATAGTTCCTAAACAGGATTGTTGTTTAGCAGGGTTCCTTCTCCCAGCCTCTTGCTCACTAACCCAGGCTGCTTTTAGGGAACTGCAATTCCAAAAAACAACAACCTGCACTCCAATAGAAAGGACAGCATCTCATTATGCTAAAACCATGGGAGCATGAATATTATTAATTCTGTGGTTGATTGACAAGTTAATATTCTGTCCCAAAGAGAGATTCTCCCATTACCTGAGTTACCTGTGGAGGGTTTTGTGTGTGCATGTGTGCTGTATGTATGTGTGTAAGTACATTGTGTGTGTGTGGTGGGGGGGGGGAGGCGGGGGGGTTGTTGCTATTTTGTGTTTCTGTTGGTTTGTTTTGGTGAATAAACACAGGGCATCTTTATTTTTCTTAAGAGTGCAGATCATTGCTGTGGCCAGTGTGGCTCAGTTGGTTGGAGCAACGTCCCATAAACCAAAAGATCGTGGGTTCCATTCCCAGTCAGGGCACATACCTAGCATTTGGTTTCAATCCCCAGTTGGGGTACACACAGGTGGCAACTGATTGAGTTTCTCTATCACATCTCTATCTCTCTATCCATCTATCTATCTATTTACCTATCTATCTAGATCTCTCTCCCTTACTCTAAAATAAAAATTTCCCTCCCAAAAAAGGAGTTAAAATAATTTAATATTTTCATTTCAAAGAACTCATTTGGTAATATGAGGCCAATAGTAAACGTAATGAGTTCAGAAGCAGGAGTTGAGTATTTCTCAGTACCAAGTACTGTCTTGTCATCTTTCTGGAAGTTTCCACATGATAAATTTATAAGAGTAATGGTTATAGCCTAGAAGGTGTTGCTCAGCGGTTGAGCATTGACCCATGAACCAGACGGTCGTGGTTTGATTCCCAGGCACATGCCTAGGTTTTAGGTTCCATCCCCAGAAGGGGGAGTGCAGAAGGCAGGTAATCAATGATTCTCTCTCATCATTGATGTTTCTATCTCTCCCTCTCCCTTCTTCTCTCTGAAATTAGAAAAAAAATTAAAAAGAGTAATGGTTATAGAAAAATAGAATATGCTTTACATGGATTATGTTGCTATTACTCCCACATTAAAGATGGGAAAACTAAAGCCCCAAAACAGTCACCTGCTCAAGGTTATACAATTTGTGATTTAAATGATAAAGATTCAAACTTAGGTCGCCTCACTCCAGGAATAAGGCTCCTAACCCCTGCTGCTTTCCACTGAAAGGAGCCAACCACTGCAGTGAAAAGCAGTGGTTCCAAAGGAGTTCACGAGCCTCCCCAGAGCTATTCTGAGGCCCTCACTCTACTGGGAGTGGAGCTCTCCACTAGGCGAAATGACTGCAATGCAAGAGGACTTTCTTGGCAATAAGAACATCCCCTGAGATTTGCTAGCCCAGGATTCAGGCAACTTGCATTCTTCCCTGAGCTTTGCCCTCAAGAGCTGCATATGCCTGGACAGTTCAGCCCATCTGTACACACAATTTCAACAGGACAGTGATATAACGCTCAAGAAACTGAGAAAAGGCCCAGTCAGGACCATGACCTAGGACAGTGGTCGGCAAACTCATTAGTCAACAGAGCCAAATATCAACAGTACAACAATTGAAATTTCTTTTGAGAGCCAAATTTTTTAAACTTAAACTATATAGGTAGGTACCTTGTTATTAAATTAATTAGGGTACTCCTAAGGCTTAGGAAGAGCCACACTCAAGGGGCCAAAGAGTCGCACGTGGCTAGCGAGCCACAGTTTGCCGACCACGGAACTAGGACATGGGTTCCACAGTGTGTGTCAAAGTGTTAGCATATCAGTAAGCCCCTCCTGCTCCATTGTGAGCACTATGCCCTTGTCAAGTCTGTGAGTTGGGGATTTGGGCTCGCATGGATCAAAAGATTATCCCTAGACTGTAGTTGGCCTACATGGGTCAAAGCCTCAGCCAAAGGATTCTGTCAATATGGCTGGCATCAAGCACCCTTACCAACATCCACTTATCCCCCCACCCCTACACTTGGCCTTTGCCTTTTTTGACTGTGCCACCCCCAAACCCCACTACTCTGTGGTTAATGTGGTGGGTACCCTCACATCAATTGTTGTCAAGTCTCCTGTGTCTCTACTCAGCAAAGCAGTCTACCTGAAGAACGACAGTCAGATTCAGATGGATCATGCACAGGGAGGGGAACAGCACTCCTTCAGCTGCAGTTTTGTTGGAGGTACCATAGGTATCATAGTTATCAGGATTTCAAGTGAAGTGGGAGGCAGATGCCCCAAGCAGACATGTTTTGTTTAAGAATTTACAAAGAGAATGAATGAAGAGAACCTGGTCCATGATGATGGACCCCTCAACAAGATCAAGGATACAAAACTGGATGAAAAGAGGGTCTTAAGATAAGTTGGTTGAGCAATTTCTTTGGAGAGAGATGTTATGGACTGCGATTCCCCACCACTTTAGAGAAAGTTCAGGGATAGGGATGTGATGCCTCTAACGATTCACCTAGAGAAGATTCCAAAGCAGTCAACCAGGATGCTCTGAAGTGTGGATTTCTGCAATTGGACGATGCCAAAGACTGCCACCTGACTCACTACTAGGGAGACCACGAAGACTATAGACTGAGGTCTGACTCCTGCTCAGGAAATGTAGAAGTTGAGAAAAGAGCCACTGCTTGGTGGGAGCTGAGAGTGGCTGCTGTGCTGGACAAGTTTGTACTTCCAAGGAACATGGGAGCTCTCCCCATGAGCTACATGTGTGCCGCCCAGAAAAGAAAACTGTCATAAGGTCATCATGGGTGCCTATAAAAATGAGGAGACCTCAGCTGAAAGGCTGAAAGTGTACCCATGTCCAGGAGCTGAGGAAGGAATCCCAAGGGAATACCCAAAACAGCAGGACAGAGCCCAGCAGGGAAACCCAAAGAGCCTACAGAGTCCTCAATAGAGAAAGACAATTTTAATCACTTTCCAAGTCCCCAGAAAGAACACAGTCACCCAATAAAAACTGTCCTATACCCTCACCTCTGCTCACACCAACCCCTGAGGGATCCAATTAGCAGCAAACAAGGTGGGGGGGGGGGGGGTGAGGAGGCAGCAGAGAAGCAAAGGCAAGGCCCCCATTCCCATTTGGAAAACTTCCAGAGTGAGGCAGGTCCAGTATTTATATATATATCTGAATAACTGGGTATTCTAATTTCTGAATTGAGTCTGTGTAACCAACTGATTGAGTCCATTGGACTGTATTTCCTAAGGAGCTTGCCAGAATTTTCCTCCAGAGGCAGAGAAAGAGTTCCCCACTGAATTAAATCTAAATGTAAGTAATGTGGTATTCTCTTTCTCACACAAGTCCTGCTTCTTAAACATACTGGGCATACATTTTTTAAAATACATATATATCTACACTGCAGGGGTGGGCAAACTTTTTGACTCGAGGGCCACAATGGGTTCTTAAACTGGACCCGAGGGCCGGAAAAAAAGCATGGATGGAGTGTTTGTGTGAACTAATATAAATTCAAAGTAAACATCATTACATAAAAGGGTACGGTCTTTTTTTTTTTTTTTTTTTTTAGTTTTATTCATTTCAAACGGGCCAGATCTGGCCCGCAGGCCGTAGTTTGCCCACGGCTGATCTACAGTCTGGTCTCCAGAGCTCTTCATTACCACCAGCCCCTCCAATTCCCACCACAAACACATGCCACCTGACAGCAGTTTTCTAAGGAGCGTTCATGGAGAAAGAGTTACCACGTGGAGGGTCAAGAGGGGGAACTGCCAAGCCAGTGTGGCTCAGTGGTTGAGTATTAACCCATGAACTAAGAGGTCACTAGTTCAATTCCTGGTCAGGCCACATGCCTGGGTTGCCAGTAGGAGGCAGCCAACAGATGTTTCTCTCTCATCAATGTTTCCATCTCTCTATCCCTCTCTCTTCCTCTCTCTCTGAAATCAATAAAAACATTTTTTTTAAAGAGGGGAACCAATGACTGTAATCTCCCTAATATTCTTTCAAACTCCTTGGGCTCTGTGGGGTATAATTTTGGGTGCTTCTCAGAAATCCTCTGGCTCCCTCATCTTTTCATTGACCTGCTCCACTGTAGAAATCTCATCATTCCTTTGTCATAGCCACCTGTTAAAATTAAATTATTCTGTAAAAGGTGAGACATTTTATGTTCATCATTCACACCTTATTATGAATTACTATATTTAAAATTTTAATTTATGCTCCTTTCTTTTAAACAGAGACATTTTATGCATGCCGGTAGTATTAACATTATCACAATTTAAGTACCATGACTAAAACAAAAAAAGTAATCATAATATTGAATATGCTCTCCAGAAATCCCAATCCTTCCATCTCAGAGGGCTCACACAGCCACCATACCCCATCATTTTGGTTGAGTCCCATCTTAAACCTGGCTGAGAGCATAATTTAGAAAACACACAAAGTGAAACTGTTTAATATTTGTTGGTCAGGAGGTGAGGGAAAATGGGAGCCGACTTGCTGAAAACTGTAGCAAAATTATGGGTATCATCTAGGAATAGCCATCTCAGGCCAAGGGGACAGAGTAGGCATGTTGGGACCTTAGGGTTCAATTTTCTAATGACTGCTACAGAATATTTTTCCCCAAAGGATTTAGGATGATATGTTTAGACTTGAGACCGTAAAATTCTGCCTCATAAAATAGCATCCCATTTCTTATAATAATTCACTGTTCATCTATAAAGGTGTTTCAGAAAACCTGCTGGGGATCAGAGCAGGGAGGAGGCAGCTTTGAAGCCACAGTCCAGCACCTCTTAACAAGCTGCATGACCCTGGGCTCTCCCATACCTCCTCCAGGCCTATTTTTCATCTGTAAAAATAGGATAAAAATAGATTCCCTGAACTGTCCACTGTGAAGCTTGAACCATCGCTAGAAAAAGTGTCAAGCACAGTGCACTGCACACACTAAGGGTTTGATGTCATTTTCAGCTATATGTATAAGGGACCACAGAAGCTTCTCCTGCAGATTCTTGTATTCCAGGAGAAACAAAAAGATGAAGGTTTAAGGACCCCATAAGATAAACCATAAAATGAGCAGGATTCTCCCCCCCCCCCCAGGGGTATGGATAATGATGCAGTCCTGCTGCTGTCTGCTTGGCATCAGCTAGCAGACAGTAGCCCTTCATCTTTACAGTCTTGGAATTCTAGGAGGTAATCACCCTGAAGATCTTGGGGTAACCTCAGCCCGTCCTCATCCAGGTCATGTGGGGAAATTCAAAAGTGCTGGGTAGCTGAAGAGGAAAGTGTCATGGGGAGAGAAAATGGAAAAGCTCCCCTCTCCCCAAATGTCCTTTGTCCATTTCACAGTCCTGCCCCAGCCTTTCTCTCCTCCCACTGCCACTGCTTCACCCTGGCCCACACACCAGACACAATTAATTTGAGTCCCACAAAGCCAGTCTTGTCACACTCCACGCTAGGAAATGACAGGCTGTGCTATCTGCACCCAGCTATTAGCAGGCACTAGGAGAAGGCTTCCTGCTATCTCTGCCATCTTCCCTTATCAACGGCCAGGCAGCAGCTGCAGCAACCCCAGCCGGGATGGCTCCAGCCAGGATGCAGATGAGCTGGGGCCCTGATGGAACATTCCTGTTTCTTAAAGGAACCCTCTCACCCGAGCAGCTTAGGACCTCAGGAGTAGGGTCTCCTTACTGGAGGAAATTAGGACCAGGGAGATGCCAAGAAAAGAGGTGGCAGTTCATCACTTGATGCCCCTGGACTGAGAAGAGGAGCCTGATTCTGAACTTTCCCAGAGGTTAGAAACCTGTTATTCAACCTGACCAGGGGACTGTGTTCCTGAAGCCATTTCTCAGCCCAGCAGTGAAACACAACCTCTCTCCTCACTCCCTGGTTGCCAGCCATTTCAGAGAGCCCCTCCTCCTCCCGCCAGTGAGAAGATTCTAAGTGTTCCCACCCCTGCCCTGCGGCTGTCGTTTTCCAGCACCATAACAGACATTATCTTATTTAAGGCAAGGTAGGCATTTCTGTATTATTAAAAAACCTTTCAACACAGATGTAATTATATATATTTTACATTTCAGAAAAGTGAAGGTTATGGCTGATAATTAACATGCCCCAAATCACAAGTTAAGTAAGCAATAACTGAAGATTTTAACCACGTTTGCCTGCCTACAAAGTTGGCACTCTTTATTACAACAGTCAACTATCCCCTAACACCAGACTGGATACAAAAATTTGGGTGACCACGGCTCCCAAACCCAAGACAATTAGGTTTTTCCCATTTCTCTCCCAACCCCCAGGAAAGGCTCTTAGAATTGACAACAGCTCCAAGCTTCGTGTCCCAGGTTAAGTCTGCAGACGTTAACCTGTCAGCCCCTAGAACACAGATAAATAACCGACCAAAATGCTCCCCTTCTATACGACAGCCATTGCTGGGAACAGCACCCGACTTGGGATGGTATCTCACAGCCTACCTTGCACTGGGGGTGGCCCCACCTCTCTTGCCGACGGAAGGTGAGCAGAAGCAATGTCCACCAAAAATGAGCTCAGGTTTTTCAGACATAAATGCGCCCTCTTCTCTGTTTCTTTCTTCTTCTTATGGTCAAAAATAGAGGACGCCAAAATGTGCTGGTGGTTCATTAGCTACACATTAGAATCATCTGAGGCTTTAAAAGAAAAATGCCAGCGTGAGGGTCACACCAGAAACCAATTTAATCAGAATCTTGGGATGGGAACCAAGTACAGTTGTCAGTTTTTAAAGTACCAAGGTGATTCTAGTGATCAGCCAAGATAGTGAACCACTACCCCAGCGGTTCTCAACCTGTGGGTCGTGACCCCTTTGGTGGTCAAACGACCCTTTCACAGGGGTCACCTAAGACCATCCTGCATATCAGATATTTACATTACGATTCATAACAGTAGCAACATTACAGTTATGAACTAACAATGAAAATAATTTTATGGTTGGGTCACAACATGAGGAAGTGTATTTAAAGGGTCAGACGGTTGAGAACCACTGCATTACCCTAAGGGGATGGTGAAGACAGTAGGTAGAAGCAGCCTGGGTCTCTAAACAATGCAAGGAGAAAACCCACCCACAGACAGTAAACACAGTGAATGAGTGAGAAATAAATGTCTGGCATTTTAAGCTTCATTCCCCAAGACAGAAGACAGGAAACAATTTTAATCTATTGATACTTTGAGATTTTATTTTTTACAGAAGACAGTATCACTCAAATATGGACCATTAGGAATCCAGATTTAATGAAAGGTCATTATTTTTTATTCCTAAGGAAACTCAAAATGTGCTTCATGCCATGGTCTACATTGCCAAGGGATGTGGCTCGGAACCTTGTGTCAGGAAACTACACCTGTTTCTGTCCAGAGGCCCCAGAGATCAAGCCAAACTATGCTAAACAGCAAACATGAAACAATATTCACATTCCTATTAACACAAATAGTGTTTCAAATACCTTCTCATTCATTATCTAGTTTTATCATAATAAGAGCTCTAAGAGGAGGACCTCCTCCTACGTTATGTGATGATACCATTTATAGATGGAGAAATTGTGACCCAGAAAGGGAAATGGACTTGTCCAAAATGTGCATAGGCAATGAGCGGCAGAGCCAAGTCTAGAGCTTAATTTTCTACCATACCCAGAAATTCTGACCTTTACAATCCCTAAGACAGAAGACAGGAAACAATTTTCCATGGAGAGGGTCAAACTTTGAGTTTACCTTAAAGCCCTGTATGGTGGCATTAGATCCTGGGAGGAGGGATCAGGTATAAACCTAATGAGAAGCTCCATGCCCAGAAACAGGACACGTCTATAAGCTCTAATGTAAAGGGCACAGCCTGTCTAGTCAGCAAGACTGAAATCCCATTACTGGAATATCCTCTTCCCTTTGGGGGCAAGCATTGTTGTTTGCCAAAGTCTTCTGCTAATGCCCCAGGGTCCTCCTGGTATTGAGTCCCTGGCAGCCCAGGGTACTGAGTTTTAGAAGCATCCCCAAAACTCCAGTAGGAGAGATCTGCTGAATCATAAGAAAACTTGTTAAGAAAACTAAACTTCTCATTTCAATTCCACAAGGTTGCCAAGGGCTAGATGTACAGCCTACCCTGTTAGCCTATAATGGTATTGAATGGAGGGTATGTGGCAAATAAAAGGGGCCCAAGGTTGTATAAAAAGAAACATGGAAGTCGTAGTTATGGTTCTGGTGACGTCAAAGATGTCCGTGGCCCCGGCCTAACTGGGTTAAAATAGCAATGGGATCCCAATAAAGTGCATTTCCTTCAACAATGCAATTTGTTCACACTGCTTATTGGACTGTGACCTGGCTCTCCATATAGTTCACTGGGACCAAGAAAAAATGCATGGGAGGTGGTCTCAGAGGCTTGATCTAAATCATGTCCATCTCCCAAGCTCCTGGTGAAATGATTCAAAGATGACTTTAAAGGCAGCTGTCATAGGCCACTACACTGCACAACTATGATGGTAATATCCTCTTCAGAGTCTACACCAGCCGTGGGCAAACTACGGCCCGCGGGCCGGATCCGACCCGTTTGAAATGAATAAAACTAAAAAAAAAAAAAAAAAGACCGTACCCTTTTATGTAATGATGTTTACTTTGAATTTATATTAGTTCACACAAACACTCCATCCATGCTTTTGTTCCGGCCCTCCGGTCCAGTTTAAGAACCCATTGTGGCCCTTGAGTCAAAAAGTTTGCCCACCCCTGGTCTACACCATCCCCCCTAAAGTTGTGCAGTGCACAGCCTGCAGAGCAAAACACTTCCAGCCCCTCCCCTGCCTGCTCCTCCTTTTAACTCATCCAGCTGAATATAAGTTTACTCTAATAGACAGGAATTCACTGACTTGGGGAGGTAACAGGTGGCAACACTAAATAAAAATTAGGCAGCATCCCAAATGAAAAGAGAGCTGTCCTCTTCATTCACCCAGGCACTTGGTAACACCTGTAGATACCTCATATTAAAACTGAGTTATTGGTTCACTTGCCCAGACTATGAGCTCCCTGAGGCCAGAGACTCTCTCCTATCCCAGCACCTGGCACAGAGTCTGGAACATAGTAGGTGCTCAATACACCTTTGTCAATAGATGATGGATGAATGAATGGATGCCCTTGTTTACAAATTTATTGAATGCATATTCTCTATGAAGCACTGTCCTAGGAACTGGGGTTACAACAGTAAATAAAGAGGCAAAAATCCCATCCCTGCCCACGGAGCTTAGACATTCTAGAAACTGAGTAAGTGAATAAATGAGTAAAAGCGCTGAATTTAGGCCTTAGAGGCAATGTTTGTATGATAATAGTTGACAATTACTGAGTGCTAACCAGATTATGAGGCTGAATGAACCTTTATAATCTAGAAAGTAGTGTGGTAAACTGGTTAAGAGTATGACTATGAAATCATACTCTCAGTCACACTCAACTCTGCCACTTGCTAACTGTGTGACCTTGGTCAAGTTACTTAGCCATCTCTGAGTCTCAGCTACCAAATGAAATAATACAGGTGTTGTAAGGATTAAATGATGTAATTCCCATAGAGCTCACTTAAACTGGTTCATGGGTCAATAACTACTGTTACTTTTCCACTTACCCTCACATCAGCCCTATGAGTAGGTACCATCAGCATTTTGTTAATGTGGAAACAGAGGCTTAGATAAGTAAAAGAAAATATTTAAAGTCACTGACAGATGGGAACCAACAGAGCCAGATTCAAATCCATTTTGTTCAATTCCAAAAACCATGTTGTTAACCACTTTGACTTGTGCAAAGACCAGCCTTGCCAGAGTAGGCATCACAGAGAGCCTGAAGGAGCTCTAGAAAGAGCTTCTACCCAAAAATCTCCCCATGAGCCAACCACAGTGCCTATTAGCCTTTCAAGGCAAAGTATCTCACTCCAAGTCCCTTCTATAAAGTGAAGATATCCCCCACCCCCCAACTAGTCACAGGTGGCCAGCTGCAAAAGGATCATCAGAGAATGGAATTCTGGGATTATTGATGTTATTCTAAGCTATTTTAAGCTTTTTGTTGTTGGTGGGGGAGGTTGGACTAGAGACCAAGGTATCATCTAAGAAAACCAGGCTTGGGCAGGAGCTTCACTGAGATGGTAACATGAGGGTTTGAGAGGGAGAAGTGGTTACAGAAGGAGAAAGTCCCACAAGAGCACCAGAAGTTGTGGGTATTACATTTTGTATGATCTGGAGCAGAAGGAAAAGGGAGTAGACATGGTGAGAGATTGATGCTACTGGAAAACACATGTGGGCAGACTGAGAGCAGACATGACCCTTACAGAATTTTCCCTCATGAATGGTTTCTTAAAATTACTTATAAGGAGGGGAGAGGTGAGTTTTCTATCCTGCTATAGGCATTGAGCACCCTGACCTTCCCTTATTAGTGTGACAGGACAGGGACCAAGGACACAGGTGAAATGGAGACTAAGCTGTCCAAACCCTCATCCCCACCAAAGAGAGGATATAGATCACCCTGAACTCCTAGGGAAACTGAGCTAGAGTGAATCAGTGATTTCACTCAAGCAGAGAGGAGTAGAAGAGGAGAGGGGCGGGGGGAAGGAGTAAGAAGAAAAGGATAGAGAAGGACCTCCCACCATCCCAGACCAAAGTAATAGTTTTCTCCTCCTGTTCCTCTGGAGACTCCACCCCTATACATTTTCCATATTACCCTTTCCAGGGTCTGGAATAAAATCTATCCACAAAACAACTCATCTTACCACCCCCACCAAAATTGTACTTTCTTCTTGCAGATCACCCCCTCCCATATTAAAGATACCAATAACTATATTTCCTAAGAACAAGAAGATGATCAAATTCTAGACCCAAGGTACAAAGTAGGAAGTATGGAATTGCTGAGGGACAGAAGGAAGAGGAGGGTGCCTGCAGCACAATGCTAAGGCTGATGAAACGTTTTCAGAGCTGACATCTAATCTCTGAAGACTCTGATATCTTCCTTCAGCATTATTTCCCCATGGGCTACAGAAGTAAGAGGGGAAAGGTCCAAAAATCAATTTTAGGATTTATGGATGCTTGCCAATTTTGCTCCAAATAAAATTTCACTTTAATAGCAACTGGGTGTTAAGATTTATTAGTGGTGCTGGAAAGTCTCTGTTGCTTAGCTTATCCTAGAATAGCCATCCCATGTGTGTTGGAGAGATCCTGGGTCAGAGCATGGGTGGCTAAGTACTAATAGATGGAAGGATGCATGGATGGAGATAGACATGGATGAGTGTGTGGGCGGGTGGATAAATGGGTGGATCTCTATATCACATATGAAGATTCATCCTGTGCTTGCAGAAAGAAGAATTTTTAAACAGTAGTCATTGGGAGTGGTATATAGCATCAGAAATGGTACCATTACTAATTCAGCTGTCTATATCATGGAAGCATATTTAGACTAACCCATCAGCCCCATATAAGAACTCCATGGTTTCTCATGAAGTCACATTTTTCAGACTTTTTTAAAAATCTTCTTTGCACTTCTTCAGATAGCTAATTTTCTCCCACAGAAAATAGCACCTATTAGAAGAGAACTTCAGCATCCTCACCCCCAGCCCTGATCGCTGTCCTGATCTCCCATCTTTCTCTAGCTGCCTGCTCTGTGTGTTCATCTGGATGCCCGAGGAGCACTTCAGTCCCAGCATGCCTACACAAATACTGACATGTCCTCTCCCACCTCATTCCAGCTCCCTTATCTAACTTCTTTATTTTTAAATAGTTACTATTCCATTCTTCCAAGTTTTAATAATAAACTTAAAATCAGTTTTTATTTCCTCCCCATGTCACTTTATCACACTATTACAAAGGCCTTTTGAAAATGCTCCCAGCCTCTGATTTCTCCTCTCTACTATCAGTGCCATGCACATATTTATTCATTCATTTATTCATTAACAATACTCAAAGTGTTCATTCATGCCTCCAAATGTTCAGTGCTGACTTCTGTACTAGCGACACAAAGATGAGCAAAGCACAGTTGCAGACCTGAAGTATCTCAAAACCTCAGTAAATACTTCATAAAACAATACATTGACTATATCTGTCCGCTCCTCAAAATTTTGGGTAGCTCTTTATTATCTGGGATCCATTACCATTGCCAGAAACCTGCCTTAGCCTTGGCCAGGGAGACTGGTTTTTAGTGCAAATTCAATTCTGTGCTTACAGAATAATTACTATGAGTCATAATCAGCTGTTTTGGAGCCTGGGTCCATGCTCTATACCTTCTCCTCTCGGATTTATGATGCCGAGACTTGGGATGCTGACTTAGGGCTCAAAGAAATAGCAGAACTGGCTAAAATTAAAATATTGGTGATAAATCAGTTGGTCACCTGGAGCTAAGAATGCTGGTGCTGAGAGAGCAGGAAAAAAAGAATATGAATAATAATAGTAAAAATACTCTCCTGGAATTTAAGTAATCAAGAAGCTCAACCCCAGTTAGCAGGCTTGGCATTTCTTAGCCATGCTAGGCACAGGTCCTAAAAATATCAGAACGACTCCTATAATCACACCCGACAACAGATTTTACAGCTAGAAATGCTTTATAAGCACAAGACTATATAAATGTGATTTTATTTGGATGGCGTGAGGAAAGAAATGAAAACAATTTGGGAAGAGGATATTGACTTCAAGAGAAGCCTGCCCTTATGAGCCGGAAGGAAGAAAGGAAGGATGGGCCGGGCCAAATTCCACCCCATGTACTGACAAACTGCTCTGTTTTACATGCGCCTGGAAGAGTTGGGAGGATCAGAGGAAATGTGTCTATTTACAAGCTAAGCAAAGAGAAAAATGCCACCATAAAACTGAGGGGGAGGATAATACAATAAAACAATACAGAGTGTCCTATAACCACGGAAACAATAACAACGCTAAAACAGAAATAGCTTATTAAGTTAAAACAACAGTAAATCTGTCAGAACAGCCCATAGAAATGCTCATCTTATGATAGTGAAAAGCCTCTTCCAGGCCTGTTGTCTTATACTTTCATTAAACTACAGTTTTATAAGCTAAATTATGGTCAATTCTTGTTCAATTCCCAGAATGAAATCGAGTTAAGCTCTTAATCTGGGAGATATATCTTTTGCAAGTGACAGATCCTTAGTGGACAGTTTCCATAGCCTGACAACTTGGGAATGCAGGGAACCAAGACATAGAAGGGCTGCCCAACAGTCTGGATTTGGGACCCTTCCCAGATGTAGCCAATTGTGATTACACAAAGGGGACCATCCAGGCTACTCTCTGACCATTTCCCCAGGCACCTTCTGACCAAGGAAGAGTGGGACAAGGAAACTGAGGCTTTCCTCCTCCACCTAAAAGGTTCATATCTCAGGGGAAGTTGAAGTTTGAACCAGCAGCTCTATTCCCTCAAAAGCTAGGTCAACAGTCCCTGCAGGTCCCCCTGCCACTCAGCACCATATATACCAAGCATATGTAACCAAGAAATTCCCTGTATGTCCCTGCTGGTTAAGCCTTGGTTCTGAACAATTTACCTTACCTGACAGCCTGGATTTTCTTTATCCGTGGCGTTTATCAAGAAAGCATTCTTGTTTTCACCCACACATCCAGTTTTATAAGCTAAAGTATTTCCACTACTTGAGAACCACCAAGGATGAACTTAAGTACTTAATATACCATGTTATTTTTCACACAGCTTAGCACCCTACACAACAGCCATCAACCCCTCTTTCACTTTCCAAACCCTAGCCTCACTGTTTCCTCCCCACCTCCCACCTCACACACACACAAACCAAATATTCTCCCCCTGGTTCCACCCCCCACTGCAGGCCTGGCTCAAGCTTTCCCCTTCACCTGCAATGACCTTGCCTTCAGAGCAAACCTCTCCATCCTTCACATCTCTGGTCAAATCTTACCTCTTCCTTGGAGCCCTCCCAGGTTCCTCTGGGTTCACAGTAATCTCTCTCTCCCTTGATAGCCCAAGGCCCTTTGCTAATCCTTTTGCTAATTAGAGCATATACCCTTGTCTACCTAGTGTATGAAATTATTGAGCGAGTTACTGGTGTGAATATTGTTTTCTTCTCATCCACCTCAGGACAAAGGAGCCAACATTGCTTTTTTTCCCCAAGATTCAAGTTGAAATTTATGCACTCATACATGCACTCACATGCGCACAGGCACACACACAAACAAAATTTATATTTCACACCCATTGTGGAAGACTGGGCTGGGTTGCTGAAGGGGAGGCATGGATATGAAGCTGAGAGGGGAGAGAGAGAAGCTAACAGTTTGAGGAATATTGTTTCCTTTGAGGCAGGGGTTAAGGAGAGATGCCAATGGCCTCACTAAGAGGCAGTGCCTTGGATGGGTGGGGGGATAGGAGAGTGGGGGCTGTTGGATGAGGTCACTGGGGGAGGTACAAGAGGGGCATCTCTGTGACTTCCCCACGGCGCCAGGACTGGGAGGCAGAGAGACAGGATCACTTTGTACAGGGCCAGTGGGTAGGCAAAAAGCCAAAGTGAAAATGGAAACACATGGCCCAAAGGGTCGCCAGTGGTTCTCAACCTTCCTAATGCCGCGACCCTTTAATACAGTTCCTCATGTTGTGGTGACCCCCAACCATAAAATTATCTTCGTTGCTACTTCATAACTGTAATTTTGCTACTGTTATGAATCGTAATGTAAATATCTGATATGCAGGATGTATTTTCAGGGGTCGCGACCCACAGGTTGAGAACCGCTGGCTAGCCCCTCCCTGTTTGGGGTATCCAGTAAGCCCAGGATTCATCTATGACCTCATAGATAGGGAACCCCAAAAATGACTGAGAATCTGCCACCCAACAGGCAGATGGAGACTCAGAGCAGATAAAATTTGACCTAGAAGAGTAAAGGTTTATGACACAGATTGTATTAAAAATTCACACCTGCTACATTTGTGTTGCATCACTCATGGGCACACCTGCCCTCTACGCTGGATTGAGAACCCCTGGACTCAGGGGTCGTTTCCTCCCTCATCCCACCTTTCCTCCCCTGCAAGCTTTCCTCGTCTAAATTATTGAGAGCATTCCCTGAGGCGGCAAAATAAAAACTGAAGGAAATGATGCCATTTCACCGGCAGTTTGCAATCCACAACCGTAAAAGGCGAGTGGCTAGGTCATCTCTCCATAAATCCCCAATTCTGCTGGAAAAGCAGACAGAGTCAGCTGGGGAGCCAGGCTACTGCTTTGTTTTTGCAACTTTTCCATTGCAGTGCCCTTTATATATACAGCCTGGGTGGAATGCATCATAAAATGTGACATTTTATCACAGCAGTTTGTAAATTTTACAGAAGCAGGCTCCCTGTAAATCACCCAGCTTATTCCCTCGCTGACTTTATTACAGCAAATCCAGTCATGGATAAACTGTATGCCCGTTTACTTGAAATTTATCTTTTTTATTCAAGCCGAACTGAGTCCTTTTAATATTCTTCTCTCTTCTAATGATAAGGCATAATGATAACCTTATTTTCTATTCAGACAGTTTTAAGGACTCCCTTTTCTCTGGAAATGAAATTCCTATTTAGGGCCTCTTTTCTCCCAGAGCCATTTAGAATTTGTTTGTTGTGTCAGAAAATGTGGGGACCTGCCTGCACCAAGTCTTATAAGTCCCTGGAACTTGCACTTATTTTTATCCCTCAGTTTCCTACAGCATGTCCGCTTCCTCAGGCCCAGGGCTTTTCCAAGACCTCCCTCTGCCCACCTAGCCCACTCCCCAAGGCCCCGCCCTCCAGAGCGTACATGTAGAGCTAACAGACTGGTGTGGCTCTCATGCCAATGGTGGCTTATGTAAGCAAACGAAAATCTAAGTGAAGAACAGCCCATCAAAACAACCACCTAGGCTTTAAACTATGCCAATCAAATAATTTCCTTTCTTTGCTTCCACACTTTATATAAGCCTTTCCCATGGCTCCTGTCAGCACAGGGCTCCTAACCACTTCCAGTTTGGTGCTGTCCTATTCTATTTAAATTTTGCTCAAATAAATTATTAAAACGTTTAATAGGGCTCAGTTGGTCTTTTAACAATGGCTGCATGGAATTGCTCATCCACCCACCTCCTGTGCTATCCAATCCTTGTGGCTACAGAGCATTTGAAATGTGGCTGGCCCAGGTGGGGATGTGTAGGATATATAAAATACACACATTAATATCAAAAGAGAATAAAATATCTTATTCATAATTTTATATTGAGTACATGTTGAAATGATAATTCTTTGGATGTATTGGGTTAAATAAGACATATTGAAATTAATTTCACCGGTTTCTTTTTACTTTTTAAATGTGGCTACTACAAAACTTAAAATGGCATCTGTGGCTCTCATCAGATTACTACTAGACTGTGCTACTCCGGGCACATTCTAACCCCTTGCTAGATGAAGTCTCACCCGCTCCATCTGGCCTTTCTCATCGCAATGTTCTCTTCCTGCGTTGGCTTCTATTTCACTTAGAGATCTCATAATTTAACAGATAACTGTTAATTTTCTCATTCCAAGCCCACAGGTTTCTCCATATAGACTCTGAGGCTCATGAAATCAGGAAGAGATTTTTTTAGTGACTTAAATTCCCCTCAGTACCTTTAATAAGTTTTGTGCACAGTAAGGGATTCAGAGAATAGATAAATGAATAGATTTAGAACAGACCGACAATTCTTAAACCTGGCTGGCACAGGGCCAGGACCCAGCAGCCAGGAACACAACTCTTTAGTAGATTACAATTTTCTTGAAATGAAGGTCCCTGTCCTGATTATTTTCATATCCTCTACAGAGCCTAACTACAGAGACTAATTGCAAACAAAGAAGTGTCTGAATAAATGTGTATTGAGCTGAGTTCATATTGTACCATGGGAACCCAACCCAAGGTAAAGGATTTTCATCAGGCCAAAGAACCAGGGCAGACCCAGAACTGGGCTCCCAGGATAGCAGCCAGAGCCACCGATCAACTCCTTGATTAATATTACAATTGCATTCTCTCTTAGACCATTACATACTCCTCTACCCAAAATTATCTTCCCAGAACAATGCTTTTTATCACATCTCTGCCTCATTCAAGAATCTACCATGGCTCCCTGTAGCCCCAAGACAGTGAACTCTTTAATGTGTCAATCTACCACCCATCTTCATCTTACACTTCCCAATACATTCATTCCAGTGAGTGTCCTGCCTGTTCAGGATATGTGTACAGTAGGATCCCTCTTCCCATATCAGCCTCTCCCTTAATTATCCCTGCACATTTGATGTCTACCTGTGCCTAGAAACTCGGTTAAACTGCACCAGCTTCTCCATGAAGCCTTCCCAACCCTCCAGCCCATTCCCATCTTCTCATCCCCGAAGACCTACGCTCCTGTGTGGAATCCTTATCCAGTTTGGTGCACTGACTTTGTGTTTCCCATCCAGGTGGAAAGCTACTTATCTGCAGGGATTAGAGCTCATAAACTCTTGCAGAGTGCTAGACACATTGTAATGCTGAGTGAATTTAAGCAAAATCAAATTGCTCCGGTTAAAATATTACTGCTCTGAAAATGACACTATCTAGTGTCTCCACAGGACTGGGGCGGTGGGGGGAGGGGGAGGTAAGCTCTGGAAGTGGCACAGAGAGCAGCAGTGGCTGTCCTACAGCACCCTCAGGGGGAGGAACTCTGCCTTGTGCCTGAAGAGGGAATAAGCAAGGCTAACCAAGGAGCCATACTGCAGAAGACCTCCATAAAGGCAATTCTGATACCACTATGAGCCTTCTCTAGGGCCACAGCACCCCTAACAGAGTCTTAGGAACTTAAAACGATAAGGAGCCAAATAAATTACTGGACCCAACCCATTAATATTTTTAAAATATGTTTTGATTGATTTCAGAGAGAGGAAGGTTCCACCTAGGAACCTTTCCATGCAGCCATTATGATCAAGCCCACAACCCATTTCATTCCTTGACTAGGAGTTGAACCCATGACCTCCTGGTGCATGGGGCAATGCTCAACCAACTGAGCCACAATGGCCAGGCACCATCCCTCGTTTTTGTAGATGTGAAAACAGGGGCCTATGACAGAGAAATCGATCTGCAGCAGGCCAAGGAATTCGTGGTGACAGGGCTCATCCTTGACTGCAGCTGGCATGAGGGTTTTTCCCTTCCATATGCAAGGTTCCTGCAGGCTGGTCAAAGAACCAGCTGTATCAGTACCACCTAGGAACCTTTCCCAAAAATGACAGAGTTTGGGGTTCCCACCTACTGAGATTCTGAATCACTAGATCTGGGGCTGGGAATCAGTATTTTTCTCAAATTCCCCAAGTGACTGGCACGTTGCTAAGTTCGAGAGTCACTGAGCTCACTTGTTTTGCTGGGGCTTCCATGGGATTGATGGAGTCCTACACTTTGAGGCGGCCCTGCTATATGAAGGGTGTACCAGAAGATGGGTGTTGAAACAACCCCTGCCCATAACTCACTGGTTGGACTCTACCCCCAAGACCACACAGCAACCATAGGTATGGTCAAAAGGTAGGGCTACAGGAGGTTGGGGTAAAGGAGGAAGATATGGGAGGGACAGTTCCTATGCCAGCCCTGGGCTATTTCCTGAATTCACCACCCACCTATATATGCCATTTGGTTGAAAGCCAAACACCCCAATCAGGAGAGTAATGAATAAATATTGGAAAAAGGCTTTAAACACTATTGGGTTCTGGAAATTACAGAGGATTACATGGTCTGGGTAATTCAGGGGAAATTGCAGAGCAGACAAAGAACCCTGTGAGCTTTCCAACAGTCTTCCATTTATGAGGAGTCTTGTCTTCCAGGGGCTCTCGTTAACTGGAGTCAAGCTGACCATATGCCCCCAGCTGCCCGCTCCACAGTGAACCTCAGTTGAAAATACTGCGTGGTTATTCAGGGCCTGAGGCTGCCTAAGGTATTATTTTCACTTCTTAGTCAACATACCTGAAATACCTCAACTTCAGTGTGATGGACAGAATCAGGATTTGGGATGAAGGAAAATGAATATGAACTCCAGCTCTTTTGTTTATTATCAGAAAAATTTATCCTCTCTAATCTTAGTTTCCTCGGCTATGAAATGGAAAAGAGAAAAATCCTGCCTCTAATGTAATATGCTAAGAAAACATCAGTTCCTTTTCTGGACTCTTTTTCTAGGTAAACAGCATTTGTGGCCATTCACATTTGCCCACACATAGCCTGCTCACTAGAAATCACCTAGACCCATGCTACTTAAAGTGTGGTCCATGGGCCAGCAGCATCAGTATGAGCTTGTTAGAAGTACAGTCTCATTTCCTTCTCTAGAAGGGTGATTGAAGCTGGAAGTGGGACATAGTTGAAGAGGTTGAGAACATGTTTTAATCTGAATTTAGGGATTCAGAATAAAATGCACAACCTTGACTTTCTTAGCAACCTGTTTTAGTCTATGGGGACTTTGAGAACTTGAGGTACTAGGTTAACCAGGCCACAGATCAGTGTAATCCACTCAATTTCCAGCTGCAACCTGAACTTAAAATAGGTCAGCCTTGGGCTTCAGTGAGGGGAGCAGCAGTGATTCCCTTGCAAGGAAATCAGGTCACACTCCTCCTTCTACATAGAATGGATATTGGGTTTTAATATCAGCTCAGGTAGAACGATATACTTTCAGAAGTGAGGGATGGGCAGAGCTTCCTTATTGTGGAGTTCTTCTCCTGTAATGTACCCAGGCTTATATGCAGTTGCCATCTGGCCCTCACTATATCACCATATGGGGAATGGAGCTTGGAGAACTGATTCTAAGAAGTTGCAGTGTTTGCTATGCATAATGAAGGGTCTTTGTCTCCAACTCAGAGGTCACCTGTTTTGTTACACAACACACACACACACACACACACACACACACACACATACACACACACACACACAAAAAAAAAACAGACACTATAGCATGATAATTTGTTAGCTTGCTTGTAGAATAAAATCTCAGACCCTTCACAGTTTCTGACTTAACAGTATAGTACACTTAAAATAATTAAATGGAAAACACAATGCTGTTGACCCAGGACAGACAAAATATGTGATGTCACTGTTCATCAAAATCAGATGACAAAGGAATATAATTTGATGCTCTTCTACAGGCAGTGACAAAACTTCCTGGCCATTGCTCTTATCTGGATGATATTTTTAAGTGTGAATTAGAAGGTTTAGCATGACATGGAACAGTAGAAATGGGAATTAAGGCAGCTAGAGTTTCAGGAATGCAGTCTGAATTTAAATGACTGCAGGTAAAGACACTGAAAAGTCTCCTTAATTGATATTAAAGTCTAGCCTTCAATAAAAAAATTCTAAGGCCATTTTTTATGGGATGGAAACTGCAGTGAACATTGACAAGAAATTAAAAGCCAAAGTATTGAAAGAAGATAATTTGAATAAAAACTAGAAATGTCTACAATTTTTTCCATTTCTTAGTAAGGAGAGATAAGGTAATAAAATAATCACACTATATCCTGATTGTAGTTCAGCCTATAAGTTATACTTAACTCCTCTGTAAATTATACATCCATTCGTCAGAGTGGGTTCAGTCAACCCAAAATGAGTCACTTTATCATATTTATCAAATCCTAATGGAAAAACACTTTCTACCAGTTGTAAGAAAAAGTTCGTGAAGCAGTTGAACAAACCCAACCATCTCAGTTAAGAATTAGCATGAGGCACAAAACCACCTCCCTTTATAGGATAAAAAACACGTGACCCCCAATGTCTCCCCCACCTCCCTAACAACTTCTCCCACTCTATTTCATCTCAAGTCCCCAGACTACCACACCCACACTGCATAAGACAGAGCCAATTCACACTATGCTTTTCAGCTTCATCCCAAGAGAGCTTTGTCTTCATTTACCCAAAGCAACAGTCGCCTCCTCCTGTCTTTCAGGAAAGGGAGCTACTGAGAAGCATCAACAACCAGGTCTCCTCTGGGGAAAATGTCAATGTGAGAAGGTCTGCCATCCTACCAGAGATTTATCGATGAGGGAAGATGGTGTTCCCAACTTCATCCAGTCCTCAAGAGCAACACTAGTGTGACTGGAAAGGGCACTTCGTTAGAAGTCAAAAGAATTGCTTCTAAAAATAACAGTTATTTTTAGAATGAAACTTAGGCAAACCACTTCACCTCTCTGGACTGCAGTTTCATCTGCAAAATGAGGATGTTTTATCAAGGATTTCTGCCAGCTTTAAAAAGCTATACCTGTATTAGTAAGAAGAGAATAGTGACCTAGATAAAGAAAATGAAAACAAAAAAGATCTCCTGAACCCCCAAATAAACATAGAAAATCAAACCTAACACAAAGATCTGCTTTATAATTTTATTTGCCCTTTTCCATACCCTTTGTCCATTTGACCCCATGCTAAATGAACTAAAAAGAACATTTTTGGGTACATATCCCAGATGAGGAATCAGAAGAAAATCACAGTGCTGGTCAATGGCAGAACTGGCACCAAAATTAAGTATGCTAACTCCCAGCCTAGGACATTTTATCTACCTCTTAGTGGCTGTCCTCGGGTTCTAATGAAGGAGCATTTTAAGCCATATAATTTGTTTTTATTATTTTAATTTAATTTATTGGGGTGACATTGGTTAATAAAATTATATAGGTTTCACATGTACAATTCTATAATACATCATCTGCATATTGTATTGTGTTCATCACCCCAAGTCATATCATTTGGCTTCAATTGGAGAGGTTTCAACTCCACCAATACAGCAGCTATATAACCAGGTCTTAGCGCATTGATACAGAATGAAAAAGGAGCAAAGGACTCCCTTTGATCCTTTCTGGGTACTCTCCAGAGAAGTAGTCTTTCAAATTCATTTTTAAAAACTGGGTATCTCACAAATATGAAACATCTCCATCAACTTGGAACTCCTATAATGAATTTGCCAAAGGATAAAAATATTATACATCCAAATATTTGGTTGCAAATAAAATGCATACAAAATACCAGGAAAATTAATTCAACTCTAATTCCAAGACTGAAGGTATAACTCCAGCGTTATGCATGCAGTGCATTCTGAATTTCCTTTTCCAGAATTCAGTCTCCATGTCTGTCACCTTCTATTTTGTGTGATCTGAAATGAAACTGGCATTTTCTTTCATTTTTTTCAAACCCCCTAATTGGTTTTTAAGTCTTAAGCTACTTTTCTAAAATAAAAGATAGGAATAAAATTTGTCACCCCTCCCCCCAAAAATAGAAGTTTGGTTTGAAAATAAAATACAAAGTTATTATTTACCTAACAGGGGGAAAGGGTGTTGTTAATAATTTAGAGCAATAGAAAACACCCATTCAACTGTGGGGTAAAGTGAAAGTCTGAAGTGACCTGTGTGTAGATTTTGGGACAACTTTTGGACAAAGTAGAATAAAGATTCTTAAGTGGTGCTGCATTTTCAAGTCTCTGATTACAGGGTGTAGGTACTTAACTACATATTGTTACTACCTGATTACATAGATCTACACTAATTTTGTAATTGTGCTTAATTACACTAATTAGGCCAATAAGCAACCCACAAAAAAACACAAAGAATTTCGTGTGAATAAAATCCTCAGTAACCTGGACTATACTTAGCAAAAATAGCCTTTAAAAGAAAGCTGTGGAGTGGTGCACACACAATACAATACACAGATGGTGTATTATAGAGTCGTACACCTGAAACTTATATAATTTTATTAACTAATGTCACCCCAATAAGTTAAAAATAAATAAATAAAACAAAATAGATAAATAAATAAAAGCAGTAGCTCACACTTGTCCCAGCCACAACCTCCCAATCTATAACTACTGTCCCAAAGTGGGACTCTACACAGATTTACTCCCAGTGTAGATGCAACACAGGGTGAGAGAAACAGTGACTTAAAGCACTGGAAGGCAACTTTGAGATCTACTCCAACTCTCTGTCTTCACATTAGGGGGAAATGAGCCTTAGAGAGGCTATCCAACTTGTCCAAAATGGCACAACTAGTGAATGGCAGAAATGGGCTTAGAACACAGTTTTCTAAATTCCCAGTTCAATGTCCTTTCCCTTCACCAAGTCTTCATGCTAGAAGTCAAGGATGCTTTAGGTCTTAGGTTCTGGAGTCTCTGAAACCAGGGCAATTGAAGATATTAATCTGAACACGTCAGCTCCAAGATCTTGCTTTTTCTGTTTAACTCGATGTTATCCATCTGGGATGGGGTTTGACAACCCAAATTTCAAATAGCGGTGTCTTAATTAGATATTTTTATTTCCTTCACATAACATAAATCCAGAGGAGAATAGATGGGAGCTCCACAAAGTTATCTAAGACCCAGGTCCTTCTATTCTGCCAGTCTTAGAGTATGAATTTTGTCCTCATCCTCTCAGAATGGCTGCATGATTTCCATCCATGATGTCTGCATCCCAAGCAACAAGAGGAAGTGAAAGGGAGAGCAAGATGTGGTGGTGCTTATATTAAGTAGAGCTTTCCCAGAAATTTCAGCTTGCTTATCATGATCTAGAACATTGTTACATGGATGCCACTAGCTGCAAGCTAGGCTGGGGAATGAGGTTCTTTAGCTGAGCACAAACTGAGGTTCTAGTAGTAAGAAAAAGGAGTGTATGAATATTGGTAAGAAACCAGCAGCAACTGCCACATTCAGTCAGCATGTCCTTAGGCATGTTAATCAAAGAGGGGGAAAAAAGATAAAGAGAGGTCAGCCTGCTATAATAGAAAGGATACTATGTTTGGAATCAGGGAAGCTGGGCCTCAATTCCCTCACCTGAAAAACAAGAGGGATAGTGATGTCAAAACTTTTGTCAGCAATAGAGTCATCCTTAAAAGAGACTCTTCTATAGCCCCCCATCTATCAAACAGATCAAAGAAAAGCTGCTTCTCTGTCGGTGAAACTGGGTGGAGAAGCAGGGAGGGAGACTGTGGTAGGCCCTGCCTTGTGCTACCCAGACCCCCCTTAAGGAAGGTCTTGTGCCACAGCTTCTGAGACAGCCTTTAGCTGTCAGCCCTTCAGGGACTGCCTCAGTTCAGAAAGCCCCTTCAACCAAGATCATACTCCCTCCCCTGGGCAGCCCACTTCCAATGATGGCCCAGCCATCTTGGCCCAACTCAGAACAACTATGAAGGACCATTCTAGCTCCAGACTCCTGCATAGTCAACTTGCACTCTTTTGTTTTGTTATTTTGTTTGTTTTTTTGGTTAATCCTTATTTGAGGATATTTTCCATTGACTTTTTGAGAGAATGGAAGGGAGGGGGAGAGACAGAGAGAGAAGCATTGATGTGAGAGATATACATAGATTGGTTGCCTCCTGCACATGCCCTGACCAGGCTGGGGATTGAGCCTGCAACCCAGGTACATGACCTTGACTGGAATTGAACCTGAGACCCTTCAGTCTGCAGACCAATGCTCTATCCACTGAGCCAAACCGGCTAGGCTCAAATTGTATTCTTGCTGGGCTGCATCACAGCCAACTTCTCCCTCTGCCCACTCCTGGTTTCCATACCCTCACCTAGGTATTGATCCAGTGGTATTCTGTAATAAACATCCTCCACTTTAAAAACTACCTCTGGGTTGACTTGAGGGCGGGATAGGAATAGTGATATCAAAACTTTTGTTAGCAATAGAAGTCATCCTTAAAAGAGACTCTTCTATAGCCCCCCATCTATCAAACAGATCAAAGAAGAGCTGCTTCTCTGTCGGTGAAACTGGGTGGAGAAGCAAGGGGGGAGACTGTTACAAAGCTGTCAACAGCCTGCCCTTCAATCTCCCCAACTACAGGCCCCCAGGCACTCCTGTGGAGGCTAAGCCCTAGTGCTCCATGGAACTCAGTGTGCTAACCATTTAGTCAATTCTTTCAAGTATTCAAAGGCAACAATGCTACAAAGCTAACCCGAAAAGATGAGTGCTAAAGTGCAGGAAGAGCTGGACTCTGAGATGCCCAGCCCAGGAGGGCTTCTTGGGAAAAGTGATTAGAGCAAATAAATGAAGGAGCAAGAAACAACAAGATATACCTGAAAAAAAATGTAGATGTGAAACATCTTTTTGACTGTGGGTTCTGCTGTCAGATTTAAACACCTTGTATCCAACTCTATTAAAAACAGATATTGTCAGGAATATACTAGTATGTAATCTAAATTCGTTGCTAATTAGCAGTCTGTCTCCTCTCAGATAGATGCTTACCAAGCCTCCAGGATGGCTTGTCCAGGAAGGCCTTTGCTGCAAATACATTTCACTGTGCTTATTCATGGCCTGGCTTTCTTCCTCGGAGAGGCCAATCAGAACAGTGCTAATGATCTCGCTCTTCTGACCAGCCTGGAACTCCCAGCCTGTGTTTCAGGTCATGGGTTAGGCATTGAAATTGGTCCTCCCAAGAAAGAGGCCCTCCTGTCCCATCCAAGAAGAAATTGCAGGCCAGTGTACCACCGGAGGCTTAGGGAGTACAGAAGATCACCAGGATTAGTGTTAGGGTTAGGGTTAGGGTTAGGGCAGAAAGGGCTTCTCTGAATCACAGAGTCTCAAATATGGGAAGGACTTTAATAAGCACCTGACAATCACACACTTACCAGACTTCACTCTGACCCTGCTAACAGCTTTCCCAACTGGATCTGAGCAGCACTAAGAATGCACCAAGGCAACCCTATCCCACCTTTGCAAAGCTCCATCCATCAGAAAGTTCTTGCTTATACTGATCCCAAATCTGTCTTCCTATAGTTTCCATGCATTGGAGCCTGATTTGAGAGATGTGTGCATGGAGCCAGGTCCTGTTCCAGGAATATAATATCAGTTTTAGTGCCTAGATGAATCCAGTCATAATACATAACCCAGTGCAACACCTTCTTGGTCAAGCACAGAAGGAACAGAGACATTTTAAAGAATTTAACACTTCAAGTAAATTTTTAAAAATTAATGAGTTCACATGCCACTTAAGATGTGTGCTGTTTATGGAATACATGTTATATCTCAATAAACAAATATTTAAAAATTAAAAAAAAAGAAGGGCACACATGGGGGCAGTGGACTTGATCTCCAGTAGGGGCCATGCAGGAAGCAGGTGACCCATGATTCTCTCTCATCATTAATGTTTCCATCTCTTTCTCCCTCTCCCTTCCTCTCTCTGAAATAAATAAAAACATATTTTAAAAATAAGAGAGAGATGCCTACAACTATTAGAAATATCAAAATAACACCTTATATTTGTCTCATATTTTAAACTTTCCTGGGCAATTTCACATTCAGTATGCTAACAATTTTTTTGACTTTTTAAAATTGAATTTATTGGGCTGACATTGGTTAATATAATTATGTAGCTTTCAGGTGTAAAATTCTATATCATCTGTATATTGTATTGTGTGTTCACTACCTCAAGTCAAATCTCCTTCCACCACCATCTACTCTCTTCTATCTCCCTCACCCATCTATCCCTCTGGTAATCACTATACTGTTGTCTGTGTGAGTTTTGCTGTGATTTATTTTTATTTTTTTACTTAACCCCTTCACCTTTTTCACCCAGCCCACAACCCCTCTCCCCGCTGAAATCTGTCAGTCTGTTCTCTATCGATGAGTCTGTTTTTATTTTGGCTAACAGTTCTTGACATTGGTTGAGTCACCAATGTGAGTCTTGATTTTAAAACAGAAAAATGGTAACTTGCTTGATATGTTAGTTAGTGGCAGATTCTACATTAGAACATTTGTCTCCACCAATTTCTAATCTGGCAGCAGCATTATAATTATTCTGTCCTGGATAATTCTGATATTAATGCAATTCAACAATGCAGAGAGTAACAAATACATTAAATCATCCATTCTTGTGACAGGTATTTCCTAGTGATGGGACAGATGTCGTGACATCCAGCTTACTGATTTATGCTTAGTATATGCTGAATGGCAGACTTTTGTTTAACCTTTCTAAGGGGTGTATGCAGAACCACCTCTCACCTAGCTAATTCATGGCTTCATGTTTCCTGCTATAAATATCCCCTGGTAGTGGACACCTCAGATGACCAACAACAACTTTGGCAACTCCACATCAAGTTCCTAACTTCTTCTGTCCCCATTGGAACTGTTGTTCTCACCAGAGCTATGATTCTGCTGAGTGCTTTAGATATGATTGACAGCCTGTGGTTCAGATAGATGGGGTCATGCATACATTGAGTTCCCCAGAGAGATTCCTGGTCATCACATAATTTTGAAAAATAAGAAAGAAATCATTGTCAAGAAAAAGAAGAGATTCTAGACACTACTGTGTGGGTTTTTTTTTTCATTTTTAAATATATTTTTATCATTGATAGTATTACAGATATCTCCCATTACCCTCTCCCCTTTCCCCCCCTCCTCCCAGCCCCTACCCACCCCCCAGGTCTTCACTACCCTATTGACCATGTCATGGGCTATGCATATGCTACTGGTTTTATTTTGAAAACTTTATTTAAAAAATAGTGTTGTGCCCTAACCGGTTTGGCTCAGTGGATAGAGCGTCAACTGCGGACTGAAGGGTCCCAGGTTCGATTCTGGTCAAGGGCATGTACCTTGGTTGCAGGCACATCCCCAGTAGGGGGTGTACAGAAGGCAGCTGATCAATGTTTCTCTCTCATCGATGTTTCTAACTCTCTATCCCTCTCCCTTCCTCTCTGTAAAAAAAAAAAAAAATAGTGGTGATGCATAAAATAGACTTAGGAATCTCAGAGGGAAGGTGGGGGAGGGTGAGTGGGTGGGAAGAGATCAACCAAAGAACTTGTATGCATATATGCATAACCCATAGACAGAGACAATAGGATGGTGAAAACCTTTGGGGGGGGGAGGCTAGAAGAGATCAGTGGGGGGGAAAGGGGACATATGTAATACTTTCAACAATAAAGATTTTAAAATAAATAAATAATAAAATAAAAAATGTAAAAAGCTATGGGACATTTACACCATGGAATACTATGCAGCTGTAAAATATATATATATATATATATAGTGTTGATTTTTAACTGCTTTTCCAAAAGTTGGCCATCGATATAAAGACTGTAATGCATTTTCCACCATGGCTTTGTATAAAAACAAGGCCTAAAATGATAGTGCTATTTGAACTTAGATCAGGTGTATGTTTCCCACAAAGGTCCCTCACCCAATTTCATTTGACCCTTTTCAAAGACTTTGAAGATATGACAAGTACCATCCCAGTTCAAAGATGAGAAAACCAGGACTAAGAGATTCAATGTCTTGTTCAGTCATTCAGCTGGCTAGGAACAAGATCCCAGACATCAGGACTCCCACTGAGTAAGAATGTGGTGTTGGCTTTCTCCAATCACATGACAAATCATCTCTAAAACTAATGACAGAGAGACCTTAAAAATAATAATAATGCAGAACTAAACCTGAGGCCAACCTAGGATCAGCACACTCAGCCAGCAGCAGCAACACGGCCTTCTCCCAGAAGTGCCTTGACCTTCAGAACCATCTTCAGCAAATGGATGGAAATCAGATGCTGCCTACCATGTACTTGGAGAGAGTTGGCTGAGCCTCCTTAAACATTTCTTCTGCTCCACTCACGAGACAAAAATGGTTAAACTCGGAGGCCCTGCGGAGACATCAGCTTAGTATCTTGGAAACTTGCTATTCATATCCTCGTTAGATAATAATATTACAAAGGCTTATAGGGTTGGAGAAAAAACATTGCAGCAATAATGACACAAAAGAACATTAGCATTTCCAGTTGTTCATTCATTCCACAGTCAGGAACGGGAGAAGCCGATATCAATTTATAGAAATGGGTTTTAATTTCTGAACAGCAATCCTGCTACTTAGAGTCAAGATAAATGAACTCTGTGTGCACAGAGATAAGCATAGAGCTGTGAACTATATGCCTATTCATGCAGGCATCTGGAGAATTAAATTATGGCTTTTCCTTACATCTTCTGGCTAATGCTCATGATGTAGTCACAAAGTCAACAACAAGTTCAAGTTTAGCCAACAGTTATCAATGGCACATGGACATTCTTCCGAACAGATTGTTTTAATAGCACTTTAGATAAAAGTAAACAAAATCCAGTTTTAGATTTTATGTAATGATCAAGGTCCATGGGCCTATTTCAGAATCAGCTGGTATGGCTATTAAAATGTCAGTTTATTGGGCCCCAGCCCAGAAATACTGAATCAGAATCACTGGAGATTAGTCCCAGAGAAGTGCAACTTTAACAGGCATCTAAGAGACAGCCAGTAAAAGAAAGAGAAAGCTAGAACCAAGTGAAAGACAGGGAGATGCAGGGCTGAGAGCAAGACTGAGAGAGGTCCCCGTCATTAACACAGCACACCTTACCCAGCTGCCTCTAACCACCTCTGCCCCTTGCAGGTTCAAGGTCAGCCCTGCCACAGCCTGTACCCACAAGAACCAGACTTCCTAATTCTATAGAAGCCCTGTTGTCACTATCAAGTGGGGCCCAGGCATGGTCTGGCTTGTACCACACCTGGCCTCTAAATTGGGAATAACAATTTTTAGCCCCTGCACACCTACAAAGAGCATCAGACTGCAAACAGCCCAACCTGTACTCTTGGGGGTGGCCCGACTGTCTATCACGCCAGCAGTCCAGGTTCCCTTCCACCTCAGCTTTCCCCAGGGAAGCTCTGACCATCTGCCCCAACCCCTCTCAGGCTCTCTTCTGATGGGACTCCACTTCTGGATTCCGCTGTATCATCCTTTGTCATCGGCTTCACAGATCGTGGGAGAGACATCAGTGGTTGTGTGGGGGTATTGTCATTATATGAATGCTATGACCATTATCTGGTCAGATCTTACAAAGCAAGACCCCTCCCTGTGTGAAAGGGGTGGGAGCTCATCTCTAGGTTAAGTCCCTCTTAGCTTTAATTAGTTGGGGATGTGATGGACTGGCTCTTAAACTGAAGTATGAGGTGGTTGTGATGTATCTTGGAGAAAGGTATTAGTTGTCACCTCCAAGTGAAGAGAAACAAGAATATTAAAATTGAGGTACTCACCCTGCAAAGTTATGCCAACCTCTCCTCCCTTTCTATTACCCAGCCTTCTGTCCCACGCCCCAGGCATGCACATGTACACACACACACACACACACACACACACACACACACACACACACACCTAGAGTGTAGGTTATCACAAAGGATCACAGGACAGGGCCTGAAAGCTTTGGGTACGCTAGAGGCAGAACCATAAATCTAAAGTATGGAAACTATTCCTACTTGTCCCCTAATATTTAGCAGTGCTTGAAAAAGCCAGCTGCTGCAGCTGTACTACAAGAATCAGAGACAGCATTTTTAATCTCTTGGGAAAGACACCTTCCCATAGAATGTCTGCTTGGGTCATGTATAAGCCAAACTTCAAAGGTGAGTTATGAGGACAGCCATGCTTGGGATGGGTAATTTAAAGTCAGGGGATAGAGGGGAAGAGGATATGCTCCTGAGGCTAGCAGGGCAGTGCCAGCAGTAACTGAATTATAAGAACCCAGAAGGAAAGGCGAAACACACCAGGCAGAATGTGAGCTTCTTGCTTCAACTGCCTCTCCATCACCTTCAGAACGTTGGTTATTTTTTCCTGCTTAATAAAAGAGAATAAGGAATGAGGCAGCAGGTGGAGGGAAAAGTGTGTGCCAAAGTAAGTTCAATGGTTTTGTTAAGTAACAGAGGAAAATTTCTTTATTCTCATTAAAAATGAGAGCAGTTCATCGAGAGTTAATGAGGTGTCAGGTAATTCTCCAAACTTTTGCATACATCATCTCTTATAATACACACAAAAAATTCTGGGAGGTTGGTATTATTATACTGATTCACAGATAAGAATATTGAGCCTCACAAAGATTTAAGCAAAAAAACTAAACCTGAGGTCAAATATCTAGTAAGTGGCAAAATAAAAATTCAATCCCAGGGCTGTCTAAACATGTCATAAATATGTTCACCTTCAAATATGTTGTATGGCTTCCACCAGGCACATATGTAACCCAGAGAACCAACCAGAATCACTGTTTCTCAGCAGTACTGAAGCCAACCCTGGATCCGTAAATCAGCCAATTTGGACACTGACAGCAGCCAGGGTGGATGCCTTGGGTCCCCTGGCCAGCTGTGCCAACTTCTGCTGTTTTTTCAGCTTTCCTGGTCCCACTTGGTGTTTGTTGGCAGGTGATACTAATTCATTCACAAGCCCTACTGAAGGTCCTATCATATTCAGAAACTAGGGATAGGCAATTTATGATACATAAGATGGTTTCACCCATAATAGAGCTTGAAGTTCCTCTGTGAATTCAAACCCACATATTTGACCACATTCTCCAGCTTTTCTAAAACCATGACTAATAGAAGTTTGCTATCACAAAGCTTGAGTGCTGGGATGGTTGACTTTGTTTTTGAAAAGAGAGCCCTTGGTGTACAGCTGACTTTTCTCTGGCAGCATGCTTTCCTAGAGTTAGCCAAGACCAAATGGAAGTAAAAAAGTAAAGAAGCATTTGACCCTCCAAAATCCCAACAGCATGCACCAAAGTGAAGCACTCATCTCCAGAGAATTACATTTCACCTTTCTTTCCTCCAAACCTTATCTTGCTTTGGTTGAAAAGGTGTGTTTGACTATGCCAAAGTGCTGCACAATAGGAAACTTCTAGAATCTAGATGCCCCACTAATCCATACGCTGAGTGATCAATGCACTCACTGCGTGGGAGACAAGAGATGCATTTCTACACTGAGGCCATAATACACAGACTCTCCCAGGCTGACATCCTTTGCTTTTAGAAAATCACCAAGAGGCCCATCCAGTGTTGCTCAGTGGTTTAGTATTGAACTATGAACCAGGAGGTCATGGTTCAATTCTCAGGCGGGGCACATGCCTAGGTTGCGGGCTCGGTCCCCAGTGCGGGGCGTGCAGGAGGCAACCAGTCAATGATTCTCTCTCATCATTGATGTTTATATCATTCTCTTCCTTTCCTTCCCTCTCTCTGAAATCAATAAAAATATATCTTGGGGGGGGGGGCGGGAATCACCAAGAAACTGTGGGCTTCATGATCACATGAGGCTCCATAACAACCGAGACCCTCCATGTGCCATTTCCCATGACTCATGGTTCTTACTATGTGGGTGAGTGTGCTTCACATTGTAGGCTTAATAACTAGGGCATCTTAGGTGAGGTATCTTTGGAAATGAATATAGAGGAAATTAGAGGTATATGAATTGTGCTCAACAAGTGAACTACCCTAGATATGTCACTCATTAGACCGCCTGTCCCAGTTTCCCCTCCTGCCAAAGCGACCTGACCCCAGTCCTTGCTCCAGGGAAGTGGTGCTGAGGTTGACTTTGCACAGAGACGACCAGTGATTTCATTAGAGACCAAAGGGCAGCACATTCACATTCTTTTTAGTGACCTTGGCATGAGGTGGCACAAGACTGCCCAACCAAGGACAGTAGTTATTAGCTGATTCAAATAGATAAGCTTCTTCATGAATTTGAGTTGGGAATGCATAGAGTAATGGTCATTGTAGTAGCACAGGAGTATACTCCAGCAAGTATATGAGTCCTGTTTATGAGAAGATACTAGAGTCCATGAACTCTACTATACATGTGAGCAACATGTGAACTCTACTATACATGTGAGAATATTTTTCTTATTCTCCCATGAATTCTTACATTAAACACCCCCTTTACTAGAAGTAAAAGCTGTGCATTATGTCTCCCTAAAGGGAGATAAAATTTTAATAGTATACTAAAGGCTCTGATAAGTCTTGCAAAACACACACACACACACGTTTTTACCTTTAACTCAACATTCCCAAAGGAATTTATTGATAAACTGTTCCCCTTTCTTTCTCAGAAGAACTATTAGGACATTGGGAAAACAATCGAAATCCCTCTTAAAATAATTGATACTTTCACAGATAACAACAGTCTGTCCGTTGAAGATAGAGACACAGGTTCTGAAGAAAGCTTCCAGGGTGGGGATGAAAAGGACTCTTTGGACTAAAGAGCTCTGAGTGGAACAAGCATGGCAGGAAATGGGAAGAGCATGAACAGAGGCACAAATGCAGAGATGAGCACCACTAATGGACAGGAGCGGTGGGAGAATGAGGGTCAACCTCAGGTGCAAGTTGAGTGAGAGAGGGTGTATCCAAGCTTGGCCAGTAGTGCTACCAATATGTCCCCATTTCATCAAGTAATAGTCTTTTAATACATCTATGACAGCCCTTGATTTCTTTTAAGCTATATTCTCATCCCTGTTATTGTTTTAAATTTGCTGGGGATAATTTTAAACTAATCTTCTAATCTTTTTCCAAGAGCCCTCATCAATAACAACTGAAAGAATGATTAAAATAACCCTCTGTGTAGAACAAGCTAAGTCAAAATTACTGTGGGGAGTAAATTACTCTAACAGAGATATAATGTCAATGCCATCACTTATACAAGAATTGTTGCCAAATGCTATTTCAATTCAAAAGTATGCTCGGAATGTAGCCCATTCTGTGCCAAAGTACTAGTATCTAGGAAGAAAAAAGATACACAAGGGCTGGATTTTGGTCTTCACTAGCCCACTTGTGTTGTAGGAAAGATGAAGGAACTGAGGTCGCGTACAGGTGAGGGAAACCCTAACTCTCCTCCAAGCCCAGCTCCGTTTTGTACACCAGTCACCTTCCCAGCTTGACTCAGCCTCTGTCCCTGAAATGATCCTCCTTCAAGAGCATTTAGCCCTTGAATAAGAGGGCTAATGCTGAGTTGCAAGAATGGCACAGGGAATACAGATGTCCATGGCCCCCATCAGTGGACAGAGATTGTACTCAGGCAAGGAATGGCTTCCCACAGGGTGCTGCAGGCATTATTCCCAGTGTCTGGGCCCCAGATAGAGCACTGGTGGTTAGCAGCCAGCAAGGCAACATTTGTCTGGCAAGTATAGCAGCAGAGCAGTGCAGAGAATAAATATCAGGAGAGACCTTAGAAATCATGTATTTCATTCCCCTAAATTTGAAGAATGGGAACTGTGGCCCAGAGATGATCAGCAATTTGCCCAAGTCACACAAGCTAATGAAGGCCAGGGTCAGAGTTCTGCTTAGAGCTGAGATTTCTCACCCACATTTGCTCAAAATCCCAGTTTGACTGCCAGGTTTGGTTTTGCTTCCAATTTTGGTCCCAAGTTGTCATTTTAAATGAAAGCACCCTCCCTGTCCTAGCAAAGGCCCACTGGATAGTCAGTTTGACATTTCTCAGTGAGATCAAGCTCCTCAACCTGGTAGGACTTGACAGGCTGGCCACAGTGACCAGACTGTGGCAGCAGGTGACAGAGGCTGTTAATCTGAGCCGAGAGAGGTGAGTAACAAGTAGTTCCAACTAAAGCAGCTCCTGCTGGGGCTGAGCTCCTGCTGAGAATCTACATGTTGATGAAGAAGAGCTCTGAACAAGAGGGCAGTGAATCCTAGGAGCCCAATCCTCTGAGAGCCCCCAGCAAGAAGGGCAGGCGTACATTCACTCACTTGCTTTTCACTCCCTCATTCTCTGTTGAGTACCAGAGACTGTGTTGGGGGCTGGTAAATCCAAGGAGGGAGCTGGGCAGGAGGGAAGCAGAGACAAAGGAGACTTTACTCCAGCTACAATGCCAGAGACCAATTCAAATCAAGGAGAAGCCTAGAGGCAGGAGTGCCAACACACAGACCACAGCTCAGCCATCCTCTGTGCTTGAAAATCCCCTCCCAGCAGAAGAGGATAATGGAGTAACTAATGATCACTAAGGGCTTCCTCCTCCCAGTCCTCCCTGCCTGGCTTGCCTGTCCCAAAGACTGAAGAGGTTACAGGCAAGACCCAGCAAAGGCATGAGTGTTCCCTTAGCACTTGTCAAGCATTCGATCTTGGCTGGTGTTAAATAAGCCCCTAAATCAAGACATTTCTTCCCATGAAGGAAACAGAAACACAAACTTGAAATGCGAACAGTTATGTCAGGACCCTGATCAGGAGGAAATATTATTTCATAATATAAGGCAGTCACTGTACTCTAGGACCTTACAGTCTACTGTGTTGATGGGTGGGTGGTTGGGTGGGGAGACTACAAGACAGGGACCTGAACAAAGCCAGCGATGGAGGGCACTGGACAGTGTAGGCCAGTGATGGCGAACCTTTTGAGCTCGGCCTGTCAGCATTTTGAAAAACCCTAACTTAACTTTGGTGCCATGTCACATACAGAAAATTTTTTATATTTGCAACCATAGTAAAACAAAGACTTATATTTTTGATATTTATTTTATATATTTAAATCCCATTTAACAAAGAAAAATCAACCAAAAAATGAGTTCAAGTGTCACCTCTGACACGCGTATCATAGGTACGCCATCACTGGTGTAGGCTGTGGTTTCAAGGGATTTGGGTAAAAAAAAAAAAAAAAGCCCTTTGTGTTGCCTCAATTCCACTTTCCCATCTTCACTGACATGCATGATAATTCACATTTCTATGGCACTTTACAGTTTACTAGGTACTGTACAAACAGCATCTCATAGGACCTTCACACAAGCTCTGTTTGTGGACTAAGAGCTCATTGTACCCCATTTCACCTTGAGAAACAAGGCACAGAAAGATTAAAGGATGAGTCAGTGATGCACAAGTGGCTAGTGAAGGGCGAAGCTAAGGTTCAAAAGAAGGTTTTACCTGAATTTCACTCATTCTTCCAGGCACATTCCAGCTTCTCCACCCTTGAAATAATTTCCCCAGTCCTCCAAAGAACACTGTTACCCCCACACCTTGCCATATTATTAGTCAACAAAAGCAAAGCTTCAAGATTTCTAATACTCAAGATTTTTAAGATTGCTTAACATTTATTGAATTCCTACTGTATGGGAGGCACTATACTAGCTATACCTGACTACATTTCTGAGACCTAGTTTTGCTGTTGTTCTTCATGCTTAAATCACTGCTGTACATGTAAGACAGCTGAGGCTTGGACAATGCCAGATGTATTATGGTCATGCAGCTGTACCAGAGCAAGAATGCTAACCCATGTGTTCCAGCTTATAATCTTTAACTCCTCAGTTCCTCAGACTTCCCTTTATAGAATATTCCAGTGAACTGAGTTGTTCTGGTATTATGATGGGATGTATGGGTTGGGGGGGAAATGCTTAATTTCTGCCCTCTGGCTGCTCATCATCTCAAGCACCACCACCACCTCCCCTACTCCCCTTCACAATGGATGTCAGAGCACATGAGTACACACATGCATACACACACATACATACACAAGCATGTGAGGAAAAAACAGGTTCTAAAATCAAGACCTTCTTGAGTCCCTTTGGGACTCCCTGACTGCCTCAGAATGAAGGAGAGGATCTTACATGTTTTTCATTGTGAAGAACTTATTTTCAAGCATACACATTCCACAATGTCTATGTACCATATGATCAAAGGCAGGACACCTTTGATCAAACACAAACTGAGAAAAAGAAAGACATAGTGGTTTATTAAACGAAGTTAGATTATTTTAAAATTATGAGCCTGTCACAAGAGAATCTTGAGTATGTAACTAATTTTTTTTCTGGCCTTCTAGTTTACCAAAAAATAAATAACAAACATTAAAAAAAAACAAACAAACCTGAGACTTCAGGCTTGCCTGCAAAGAATGAATTAACTTTAAAAGGATTTTTTAAAGCCATTCAGGGGATGTAGCCAAGGAATCAGAAAGACATGGGTTCCAATCCCAGCTCTGCCAATTACCAGGACTGTGACCTTGGGGGTATTAACCTTTGAGTCTGTTTCTTCATCTTCACTGTGGGAATGGCAATGCCATGCTATTGTTGTGGGGATTAAAGGACATTGTAAGTTTTCAATGTTGGTCTCTCCCAATTGATGTGTCCCTAAATACCACACCTGAGACTTTCACTCCCAAACTTAAGACATTTTAATATCCTGACCAGTGGTTCATTCTGGCTGCAATTGGAATCATTTGGGAAGCTCTGAAAAATTGATATGCTCAGACCCCACTCCAAATAAATTAAACCACAATCTCTACAGGTGGGACCCAGAGATGATGATTCCAATGTTAAGCCTGGTGTAAAAATCACTACCTAGATTCCTATTCCTGACAGTAAAGATTTTGCCAGAGAAGCTACATTATTCTAAAGAAGCCTAAAGTTAGCTTTCCTCAAAGATTTTACTTCGAGACATTCCTAGAGAAACTGCCCATCACCTCTTCATCCCCAGCCCTGCAACCACCTAGTACCCAATCCTCTCCACCAGATCCCCATCACAACCCCACCCCCACCCCCCTCAGGACAGGCATTAGGCTATAGGTCATTTGCATAGCAATGGGGATTAAAGCTGTATTGTTTCTTCAAAGTGGTTGGAGGCCTGAGATCTCATCAAGCAATCTATAAAAGGGCTTTTGAGATATCAAAATTGATGAATCCATCATGCCTGAGCAGCCTTCCATTTTGCCTCAGACATCATACCCAGAAAGTAACCACCTAGAATCCAACCCATTCTCTGTTTCTGGAAGTTTCTGTCCTGGCCAGATAAGACAAGGGCTTTGAACTACCAGTTTCACACTACACTTGGCATTCCCAGAATGGGAGAGCCTGCAGTCTTTAGCTTAGAGCAGAAAGCTAAGGCAGGGAAACAAGGCTTGACCTGACAGCTGATGCCCAAGAGCAACTCTGACCAAATTTACATACTCAGGTTAATACATGCATGAAAACCACTTTCCATCACCTTGTTTTTCTCACCACAGGCTTATTATCAAGCATACATTACAGATGAAGAAATGAATACCCCTAGAGGTGATTTAAATTATCCATGTGCGAGTAAATCATAAGTAGAAATAAAACTTGAACCCAGGTCAGAGTGATGGCAGCACCTTTTAAAGCCCTGGTATGCATGCTCCTAACCTTTAACTGAGCCTGCTGGCCACAGTCTCAATTGGCGTTCACACTGACTGATAGGAGCTGTGGGTCCTGACAGAACCCGAGGTGGACAAAGTGACCAGATTGCTGTAACCATTCCCACTGCTGGGAAAACAACCCAGAGAATAACCTTGCTTATGTTATCAGTCAAGGTCCTAGCAGGAAACAATTCTACTCAGATATTTCAAGTGAGAATTTCATGAAAGGACTCCCTCAGAGGACGGGTTAGCTCCACAAAGGGTGTTGAGCTCCCAGACACTAACAGCAGGGGGAAGCCATTCCCATTCTGAGGCCTGAAGAGGCAAAGGGAGTAGTGTGATTGGAGCCTCGTGAAGGAGGAGCTGTGGTCACTTGGGGATGCAGCCTTATCCAGACCCTTGGTGCCTACCAGCAAGGAAGCTGATAAGAAAGCCCCAACTTCTCTCTCTCCCACAGCAGGGAAGGGAGTAAATGGGTCTGGACTGGGGGTAGGAGGATAATTCAGATAAAGAGAAAAAAAATTGGTTTTACTGGGTAGTAGGTATGGATCTCAGTTCAAACTCAAAGGTACAAAAAATATTGCATCTTTTTATTTTCTAAAAACTAATTTAATTTTGATTTTTTTATCCAACCAGTCATCCTTTGGGCTTTGCCAACCAAGAGGCCAATGTACTAAGTGCCAAGGTCCTGGGCCCTCCAGCCTGGGTCCCCTGTGCACACAGACTCCCTCGGGAACTTGCACTGTGCCAGCTGGAATGGCCTTTTGGATGCAGTGGCTCACTCCATCTTGGGAGATGTACCACATGGGGCCCAGATCCCTCTACCAAGTCAGGGAACCCGGACTAGAGCCTCACATACCTACAGCCATGTCCTCTGGGTCATACCAGGAAGTAGAAGCTGGGTTCTTGAAGCCCAGAGACATGCAAACCCTCTCAAGGAATTAGTCTGAGGAAAGCCACCCTTCTTCTTGCTTTTTCTAACCAGAGAATAACCTTGGGTTTGTTTCTTCCACATTTCCTCTTTCCGCTTCTACCTCCTCTGGGACCTCTATATTCTCTGATAGGCTTCTGTTTGTGAAAGTGTCTGCAGGCAGCTCCGCCTTCCTTTCCCACCACCCAGATCCCTTGGATATTCCACTGTGCTCCAGTGGGTGGGAGGCAGGGAGATAGAAGGAGAAATATAGTCAGGAAAAGACATAAAGTAAAAGCTCAAAATATGATCAAGGTGCACATATATTTCTTTAAACTTCAAGACAACATATATTCCATTTTTACCAATCAGTTCAGAGCAGTTCAATTATCTGCCCAAGGCTACATAGCAGGCAAGGATGTTGTAAATCCTGACCCATCTGCCTTCAAAGCCTATCCTTCTAACCAGTCCAGAAATGGCAAACAGATTTTACCTCATGGACTCACTCTGATTGGCTGGTATGGCTACCTAGAAGCTATGTTGAGAAGGAGTCGGATGCCATAACTAGCTCATGGGAATCACTACCATTGTTGATTGCCAATGACCTCTGTGAGTACAGCTGGCCCATGTATTGTATATGCATTTCTTATATACAGTTGTATATAAGCCATTTCTTATATACAGTAAATCCAAAAGTGGTTTGAATTTGTAAAAATTCACTTTACACAAAATTAAAGGAGCACATCTATCCTTGTGCAATGTATCAACAGAAAATCCATCAGGAGAATCTCCCCCAATTCAAGAACCAATACTCTTTTAATCTTTATTTTAATTTTATGCTTCTTTTATTCAAAAGGTGGAAGAAGGCAGCCCTGTGTCTGCCTGATGTATCTTTAAGACAACATATGTTTCACTCCAACCCCAGAAATTAACTTGTACAACCTGCTATCCCTCTTCCTCCTCACTTATCCTCCCCACCCCCCACCAATCACTTACTCCAAGGAAAACAAGTCAGCAACGCATGGATTATTTTATTACATTTTTCTTATATTCCCCTTTCAGCAACTCTTAATGTCCTTCCTTTGAGCTGTAGGTTTATTGTTTTTGTTGATTTATGTGGAACTAGGGATCTTTGTCAGTTTAATTAAGAAAAAATTATACTGCTGTATATGCTCGTCAACTTAATTTTTAGGATTTGTCTTGTTTTACATTGGAAACTTTGGGGACAATTTGTTCTGTCTTTAATCAATGCTTGAAGGTTTTATTTTCTTTTTTTCTTGTTTTCAGATTTGTTGCCCATTTGCTTCTGAGTCAATGTGGACAAAAATGCTTCACACATTCTCTTGTTTCATAACCTGTACCATCATGTTTATATTCACTTTGCTTTGAAGAAAAAGACAAACAGCTTGTGTTTTTATTAGAGGAAGCAGAGTATAATATAGACAAGTTCAAAGAGTACTGAACAAAGACTCAAATGATCTGGTTCTAGTGCTGGCTTCCCAATTTTTGGGTGGCCTTGGACGGATATGTGTCTTCCCTTTTCTGTAAAGTGAGCGTAACTGAACTCGAGAGAACAGGTGTGCCACTCATGCTCACTTTGTAATGCATGGATTCTGTGTTCTTTGGTGCAAGCAACAGAAAATTACTCTGGCTAATGTAAATTTCAAAACTGAAAGGAGCCTGAGATTATTTACAAAATTGCAGAAAGAACTGAACTGTCAGGCCAAGGGAAGACACAAACCAAAGAAGTTCTGGAAATCCCAACCACAACACTGCCAGTCCTTCACTCAGGGTCATTACCATGGAGTGATTCTGCTCTGACAGCTTTCCATCCTTCTGTATCTTGGCTCGAGTTTAGAAATTCCAGGAGAGAGACTACAATTGGCTTAACTTACTCCTGGAGCCAGGGCATGAGGTACTATCTGGAGGCCTACCCTGGAATAGTTTCAGGGGCATAGCAGCTGTTACCAGAAGGGATGGGAAAGGGTCAGGAAAGACTAATTGGCAAGTAAAAAGAAATTGCTACCTTGGTGCACTGCTTGGTAGCTGCCCGAACACACACACACACACACACACACACTCACACACACACACACACACACACACAGTTCTCAAGGTCCATCTCTTGGTCTGCACTCACAGATTAAATGATAAACAATCCCAAGTAACCTGAGAGGGATAGAGAAAAATAAAAGAAAACCCCCTTTTTTGTATTATACAATAAGAAGAGGTAAGCAGAGGATGAAATGTCATCTCCCCAGCTGCCCCTAAAACTATAGCTGGTGTTTATGGCTCACCAGCACCTCTACTATCCACTGCATGTTCCTCTGACCTTTGACCCGACCTCTGACAGAGCTAGCTGCGGTCCTGTCATGACAGTAGGAGGGACTCTTCTAAGGGATCTAATCCCTTGATGGGTCTTTCCTACAGATGGGATATAGCAATTACACATTAACCTCAACAGCTTGGCATGGCATAATAAGGGCTTCCTAACATTACATCTGATTTCTTTATGTGGTAGCCACCTGGTTTCTCCTTGATTCATCCCAGTCAACTTCATCACTACCTTTTCTATTTCCAAATGGTGTAAGGAGCATAACATGGTGTGGTGGCAATCTCAACTTCAATTAAATGGACCCATCCCTATCCCTGATGAAAAAAAATCTTGCATTTGGTTATCAAGACCTCTTAACCAGCAGAAGCCAAATTCCCAAGAACAGAGACCAAAACTCAGAAAGCAGGTTACTAGATAAAATTATTAGCTCCTTGACACCTCACTGGGTGAACAACAATGAAGGATGAGAACCAGGCAGCTAAGAGTAACAAAAACTCTAATAACAATGTTTTAAATAAGATGGAGTATATTTCTCTCCTGTAAAAGTCCTAGTAGGTGGCCCAGGGCTAGTAGGGAAATCCATGGCTGTCATCAGGATGTTCTATCATGTCCAATAAGCTCCTGATGGTTCAGTAGATTGATCTGGTCCAAGCAAACATCTGAATTCTAACCAGTAAGAAGAAAAAAGGAGAATAGAAAATCCCCTCCTGGAAATGACACTAGTCACTCACTTCCCAATTGCCAGAATTTAGCCATTTGGCCCAACTGAGCTACAAGAGAGCTTAAATCCTATTATGGGAAGCCATGGCCTTGCAAAAAAAAATCACCCAAGGAGCCCAAGGATGTTTTTCCCCATTGGTTTTTGGAGAGAGTGTAAGGGATGGGGAGAGACAGAGAAAGAAACTTTAATGTGAGAGAGACACATCGATTGGTTGTGCCTGAACTGGAGGCCAGAAACGAACCTGCAACTGAGGTATGTGAACTTGACCAGAATTGAACCTGTGATCCCTTAGTCCGTGGCCAATGCTCTAACCACTTAGCCACGTGGCCAGGACAGGAGTTCTATTTCTTTTGAAGAAATGGAGAAAGGGTATTAGGGACAACCAGTGCTCTCTGCCACTGAGAATGCATGCAAATTGCCAATTTTTTCTGATAGGAAAAGAGTGGTGGGGTATCTCCTAGAGTAGTTTGGAGAACCAGATTTTCCAAATTTTACTCCTTCCCAAACAATGTTCTAACTAGCCAATGCCCAGGTAAAGATGTAAATCCAACTGCTATTGTAATCCAGCCACTGTAAATCTACCTCTGTTTCATCTTCAACATTCTCCAACCCTGTAGAGTTAACAAACAATAAAATATTCTTTCATCATGATCACATAAAAGCTTCAGATTTCATTCCCTGCTTTTTGGTGAGAATTGTGAGATATGAGCTTATCAGAAGTTGTCAGGAGAATCCACCCTGGTTCCAGACCCAACATTCACCATTCCCCTTGGATGAGTCCATGACAGCAGCTATCCTACCCTTTCCCCTCAGCGCTTCATCCTCAAAGAGTATGTGGCTCCAACAGAACAATGTTGACCATCGCCTTAATAGCATGAGTTATAGTTACCACCCTAAAATCAAAAGGAGGAAGGTTTACTCCTTTTTGTCCTATCTTGACCAAAAACCAATTGTAAGTGGCCCATATGTCTTTTGCTTGCAACCCTCTGCTGGCACTAACTTTGGCATCTTAGTTACTAGATAAAGTCATTAGCTCCTTGCCACCTCACTGGATGAACAACAATGAAGGATGAGAATCAGGCAGCTAAGAGTAAACTTAAGGTAGGTATTATAAAGGAATGTTGGTAGGAAATACTCTTTAAGGCACATACTGCTAACCTCTATAACCTTATATTATCATTTTCTTTTCTTTAATATGTTTTTATTGATTTCAGAGAGAGGACGGGAGAGAGAGAAAGATAGTAACGTCAATGATGAGAGAGAGTCATTGATCAGCCGCCTCCTGTATGCCCCACACTGGAGATCAAGCCTGCAACCTGGGTATGTGCCCTGACCAGGAATCAAACCGTGACCTCTTGGTTCATAGGTCAACACTCAACCACTGAGCCACACTGGCTGGGTTATATTGTCATTTTCTAATCTCCAAGTTGCTCCCTCATTTGCAAAAAAAACTGGACAACGATGTAAACAACTAATGGTCTGAAAACAAGAAGGACTCTAGCCCATATCCTGCCTAGAGGTGTGTGAGATGTAGAACAAAACAGTATCCACTTGAGAGATACCTTCAGGGGCAGGTTTCAGTTATGGAGGGCAGGGGGTCCTCAAGCTTGGATACACATGAGAATCACCTGATGAGTATTTAAACATCCCACTGTTCAGGCCATATGCCAAGAGCAATTAAATCAGAATCTCTCAGAAGTGAGTCCTAGGCATCAGAAACTTTAAGATCCCCAGGTGAGTCCAATATTAAGCCAAGGTTGATTCCAACAAGTTAAGGCAGGAAGGTGAAAGAAGAAATGTTTTAAGTAGAGATGGAAGATATAGGGCAGGGTCAGCACACTTTCTGTAAGGGCGCACAGAGTAAATATTTCAAGCTTTGCAGGCCATACATCTGTGTCACAATTACTCAACTCTGCCACTGAAACATGAAGGCAGTCATAGATAATATAAAAACAAGTAAGTGTGGTTGGGCCCCAATAAAACTTCATTATACGCACTAAAATTTGAATTTTACATAATTTTCATAAAGGAAAAGAATTTCCTAGTTTTTTCAACCATTTAAAAATGTAAAAACTATTATTATCTTCTGAGCCACACAAACACTGGCAGTAGAATGGATTTTGCCTATGGGCCATAGTTTGCCATCCCCTAATATACAGCAGTAGGAGTTGACAGGATCCCATGTCCCTCATCCTTACAACACACCTCTTGAACCAATTATTGACCCTAGATAACTCTAAGCATCTTACACCTCAGCTGTGGAGCACTGCTGAGAAATATCACACACCAGTGTAGCCTCCTAATCTGTCTCCTAACCTCTACCCCATCCTGCTCTAATCAGTTCTCCGTAACAGCACAGTGATTTTTCTAAAACACAACTCTGATCATGTCATTTCTCTGCTCAAACACCTCCCAGGGGTTCCTAGGGCCCCCCAGGTTGATCCAAAGTTCTAACATGTTTATGGCAGCAGGCTTCCTACTTTGGCTCTGCACCACCCCACTTCTTGTGTTCCAGTTATTTTTCAGTTTTTTGTGTGGTGTTTTTTTTTTTCCCATCTCGCTCTTCTATCTGCATAAGATAGTCTTTCTCCACCTCAAAGCCTGCTTGCTCCCTGAGGTTCCACCCTTGGTGTCATTTCCAGCAATCTGGATTCAGTGCTCCTCCCATCTGCTCCCCTAGCACCCAGCCCTTACTCCTATCTAGACTTATCATGTTGCTTGGAACCACTCACGTCACCTCCAATAAGCATCACTCGATGAATGAATCACCTTTATTCTTTATTCCCACTGCTCCTGAAAAGTTTACCATCAGAGAGTTTTTGCCTCTTCCACTGGATGAAACCACTGGCAGGCCCTCTGGTGGTTTTCATCCATCTCAGAAAACTAAGTATAATTTTGTAATTTTAAGTGTTAAAATACAAACTCCATTGAGAGTGTAGAGTTTCTACTCAAATCCACACTTCTATCTTCACTCATACTTAGGTCTCCTTTCCATTTCTCCACCAGCTAGAAACCTATGGTAGGCAAACCTCTTGCATTAGAAAAGGGCATATGATTGGCTTCGCTCCTCTTTCCCTTTCTGGAGTAGGAATAGCAAGAAGGGAGAGGGGGAAGGGACTCAGAGAGCTCTTACTTATCTAGAAGGGTCTTGAGATCTTGCTCTTGCCTAGCTAATATTTAAATTTGATTTTCTTTCTGTTTTCAGGATTCTCAGGAGGTTCCCCATCTGGGTTCCTCTGACTTGTATCTCCTATGACGGAGGCATGCCATTGGTTCCTCTGCTGTTGCTCCTACCTCTGCCTCAGGATTTATGGTTGTCCCTACCACCCAGACATTATCTTCATCATCAATGTATCCTTGCCCTGAAGTCAACCTGAGCAGAAGTCAAAATAGCTCCAGGAAAGTTTTCTCTCCTGCATGACCAGTATCTGGTCCACATTCCTTTTGCCATGACAAATTCTGGAGTACAGGCCAATCTCAACCCACCCATCCTTGCTCTGTGCCAATCTTGTCCTGTAGATTTCTGGAACAAGGGTCAAACCCAACTCCACAGTGTCCACCAACTTCAGGGAATGGATATTAAGCTCTCCAGATGGTCTTCTTTAAGTCCCTCTCTCTCTAGATTTAAAGTGACATGATATAATTAGTTAAGATAACATTACCTATCTTTACAAATAAATCCAAAAATCTCAATGGGTTAGCACAATAGCATTCATTATCAGGGGTAGAAGGGTGATGTTGGACCATCTGCTCCATAAAGTCATTCAAGAATCCATGATAATGGATGTTCTGCCATCTCTAATGTATTGCTTTCAAGGTTGCCTTGGGTATCCACATCTTGTTAGAAAATGGCTTGTTCAGGGAGGTTTTTATAAGCCAGATTTGAGAGGGAGCATTCCTACTTCCACCCATATTCCACTGGCCAGAACTTGGTCACATGACCACATCTGACTGCAAGAGGAACTGGGAAGTGTAGAAAAGTTTGAGCAAGAGGAAAAGAGTTTGGGGTACAACTACCCAGTCTCTGCCACCAGGGGGAAGAACACCTTGTCTTCTCTATGGAGCAGGGAGTGGTGATTTAGGAAGACCACTGGACGCCCGATTTCAGCCCCTCTCTAACTGCCTGTCAAGTCTGAGGCAAGCCAGTTCACCGCTCTCTGAGCCTTGGTTTCCTCATCTACAAAATGAGGGCTGGACTAGAGTTTCCCCAGGCCTCGGTTTTTCATACTGTGGTGTTTCCTCCTACTATCGCCCTAAGGGAACACAGCCACAAATAGGGCAGAGCCACACCGCCAAGGCAGCCATGCCATGAGTAAGGTGAGGGAAGATATTCTGGTCACACATAGAGAGAAATTTCCTTAAAGAGTATCTTTTTTCTACTCTGAAAGCCAGGGATCTTCTAGGAAGGTAACATATGGAAGTTAATATGAGGCTGGAAAGTCTAAAATATGTCTAGAATCCCACCCTTTTTCACCGTCTTCATTACTACCACCTTCATCTAAATCCCCTTCTCTCTCACCTGGATTATTGTATTGGCTTCCTAACTGTCTCCCTCTATGCAGCCTCTTTAAAAGTTTCAAGCTGTTGGACTGCTATTACATTACTCCAAATGATACTTATTTCAATTCAATTCAAAAAGCAATTATCGAACACAGCATTCTCATTGCTCCCATCACTCAAGCTTGGAATACTCCCCCTCATCTTGATTGCTGCCTACTCCACTCCTTCAACTCACCACCCAAAATATTCTATCTGCTCCATGAAATAACTCCTGGCAAAAGTTAACTTACCCTGCTCTCAAATCCTACCCTTACTATTTGTTATCCATTTATGTGCTCCTATGTGAGAACCGAGTTATTTGTGTATACCTTATCGCCTCCACTAAATTGTAAGTTCCCTGAAGGAAGAGATCATAGATTAAACCACTTGCATTTGCACCATGCTAGCTAGGCACTTAATTAGTTATTGAATGAATGAATGAATGAATGAATGGCTGATGACTGTGGAGAACTGTTAAAAGGCAGAAGTGAGGCAGTCCTGTTGGAAACAGCAGTAAGCCTGGTTTCCACTTGGCAAGTGCGCTGCTTTCTGATTGTTTTTCTGGGAGTCTAATGTGGTTGCACTGAACAGTCTGTAGGAAGAACTGTAGGTGTGACTCTTCACCCAAGATAATGATTGCACTGGGTCTGATTCAATTCAGTCAGGCCCAGGGGCAGCATTAGGAAGCAGTTAAATGAGAAATCATATTCTGTCAAATCCTGAAAAAAAGGCTGGGCATTTGCCAAATGAGAAAGTACAGCTGGTCAGTAATTTTTCTCTCTCTCTTTTAAATGTGAAGCCGTGTGCTCTGAAACAAAACAGAGCAGGGAGATGAGAAGTTATTTGAAGAATTCAATCAATGTAGATAATTGTTCTGCTTAATTCAGACAAAATCAGCTGTTTTCCCCTCATAAAATTATCAGCTAGTTATATGAATCCATGTTTCAGCCTCCATCTCCCTTTAGCCTGTATGATTCAGTATAAGTCGGGCTGCAGCCTGTTAGCTTAGTTGGGCAGAGCCTAGCAGTGATGGCGAACCTTTTGAGCTTGGCGTGTCAGCATTTTGAAAAACCCTAACTTAACTCTGGTGCCGTGTCACATATAGAAATTTTTTGATATTTGCAACCACAGTAAAACAAAGATTTATATTTTTGATATTTATTTTATATATTTAAATGCCATTTAACAAAGAAAAATCAACCAAAAAAATGAGTTCACGTGTCACCTCTGACACGCGTGTCATAGGTTCGCCATCACTGGCCTAGAGGTTACATCATGTCAGCCATGAACCAAGTGCTCCTGAGGGCCCATTAGCTACACTTCCTTCACAGGCCCTGATTGTGCCTCCAACCACAGATATACAGCATGCCACGGCATAAACAGATCTAGGTAAGGTGATGGATCAGCACAAACCCATCCTCCTTACTAAAGAAGCAGCTAAGATTCAGATGCACATCCTACCAGCATCAGGCACGCTGTTTTAGCAGCACCAAGCACAGTGACTAGCCCACAGTAGGGCTGTCATAAGTATCCATCTAATTGCATTCACCATAATCACTCTCAGAAAAATAACTAGTATCAATTACTGAGCTTCCCTCTGGACCAGCCGTGGGCAAACTACGGCCCGCGGCCCAAATCCGGCCTGTTTGAAATGAATAAAACTAAAAAAAAAAAAAAAAAAAAAAAGACCGTACCCTTTTATGTAATGATGTTTACTTTGAATTTATATTAGTTCACACAAACACTCCATCCATGCTTTTGTTCCGGCCCTCCGGTCCAGTTTAAGAACCCACTGTGGCCCTCGAGTCACAAAGTTTGCCCACCCCTGCTCTGGACCATGCACAGGACTAGGTATTTCATACACATTCTTTCCCATCTACACAACAACCCTGGGAAGTAAAACTTAACCCATTTTGCTGATGGGAAAACTGAGGCTCCAAGTGGTCCAGCACATGGTCCAAGGTCACACAGCCAGTGTATGGTGGAGCCAAGATTCCACCTGATGTCCAAATCCAGAGCCATAGGTTTCCTACTTGAGCAGGCTGCCCGCTCTTTTGCCAACTTCACCTGTGCTATTCTTGAGCCATGGCATAAAGGGCATGCTGCCGACTGCAATAGTCTTGTATACTTTATCTCATTCATTCCTTCGGGAAGCCTGGTGAAGTAAATAAAGCAGATAAAATCCCCACTTTACAGATGAGGAAAGTTAGGATTGTGTGATGAGTGAGAACTCAGTTCTAGCTCTTCTTTGGCTAGGTTCTGAGCCTACCCACTGTTAGATGATGTGGAAACTGAGGCATATGAGTGAAAATTATTTTGTTTCAAGAGGAATATGTCACACTTCCCTATTTGAAAACTTCCTGTGGTCTTCAATGGCTATAGGATTAAATCTAATCCCATTACTGCATCATATAAGGCCCTTCTGAACTGGGATCCCCTGCCTCACCAGAATCTTTTTGGCTCCCTGCCTGCACCACTCTCCCACTGCTGTCTCAAGCCAAAGCAAACCATGCTCCTTTCTCTGAAGATGTCGTGATGTCACACATACCAGACCTTGTTCGTGCTAGTCCCTCTGCTTGGAAAACTCACACTTCCAGACTCAGCTCCCCTGAGAGTTAGCCTGGGCATGGCCCCAGGTTCACCACCACCAAGTCAGATGGCCACATGCAGTGCACCGAGTGAGTGTCCATCTCTATTCATGAGAGTGCCCCACTGGCAAAGAAAGCTGAAGTTTTCATGAAGGTCTGCAAAGCCCTGCACACTCCGGCCACACACTGCATGGCTGAGCTCAAGGCTCCTCTTCCCCTCCCCTCCCATTACTCACACTACCCTTCCCACTCTTCTCCAACATCCAGGCGAGCTCTCACCTCAGAGCTTTGTTTTTGCCCTTCCCTTTGTTTAGAGCATCTTCCTCCCAAGCAATCACTGGTGAGTAAGACCTTTTCTAAGTCCCCTATTTTAAATCACTACCCCTACTCCTACTTTAATACCCTCTATTCCCCTTACATACGTTTTCTTTAAAGCATTTCTTAACATCTGACAGACTACACATTTTGCATATTTTTAAACTTGTCTGTTTTTGTGGGGAGTTTTTTAGTGAATAAATCGTTCTAGTCCTAACTCCTCCCACCCACAACCCAGTTCCTAACACAATGCCTGGCTGTGGAGTTATCTGTCTCCTCCGCTGCCTAGAAAATCCTGAAAGCTCAGCCAAGCCCATTTTGTTTCCATAGCCACAAACAAAGCCAGACAATGAAAGGCAAATCACAGTCCTGGGAGAGCTGTGGGTAGGGCAGGCCAACTGTGTCTAGGCAGTCTCTCAAAGCAAGAGGGTCCTGGAACCACCACTATCAGGAACAACAGCACAGGACCAAGGGAGCAGAGAGCCAGGGAAGAGGAAAGAGAGCCAGGGACAACACATCAAAACAAGCCAGGGAGAGGGCAGTGTGAGAAAATCACAGAAGTGGTGGGCTTTGAGATGTGCCTGGTGATGAATTCCATGGGCAGACCAGAGTTGAAAAAGCTAACAACTGTTTGCTGAATCAATGAGTAATCAATGGAAAGGCCGGGGAACGGTCTCGGGCTTCTGGTGGCTGGTGCCTTTCTGGCTCCTCCCTGTGTGGGAGCTGTGATTCGCATCCCAGAGGTGCAGGTGCCATGCCAACACCAGCCTCTAATGAGCATGAGCCAACAGAGGCCTGCACATGCTCAAAGCAAACGATTCATCTTTTGTCCTGGGAACTGAGGCCAACATCCCCAGTTCCTTTGGTGGAACTGTTCCATTTGATAAACAAAGTACAGCACAGGCTTTGAGTTCATGGTCTGCAGTCCTGGCTCCAGCATGAGGCCAGGTATCCTTTGTGGTTCCACTAAGCAGGTACAAAGCAGAGCCTAAGACAAACTGCTATTCCACCTGGAGAGAGCAAGCAAGCACACACTGGGCAGGGCTGGGGATGCCAGTCAAGCCCAGGAAAACTACACAATGGGAAAAACATTTCAAATTGGTATCACTTAGTTTAGAGAGTTATAATCTCAGGTGTATTTTGACTCTAGAAGTCAGGAAAAGGTTGGGGGAGCACACATAGGTGCAGCAGGACGCTCTCTACCTCTACGTGGTGTATTGGGAACATGGGGAAGGAGGGAAGGAACCAGAGCCAAGAAGCACCCATCTGTTCCTTTCAAGGCTTGTCATGCCATCCCTTCCATTCCACCATGAATGATGACTTTCTTAGAGTGGAGCCAGAACTGGACTAGAGTGCCGAGGCCTTAAAAATGCTGCCTTTAGCCCAGCCCACATGGCTCAGTGGTTGAGCCAGGAGGTCATGGTTTGATTCCAGTCAGGGTACATGCCCAGGTTGTGGGTTTGATCCCCAGTAGGGGGTGTGAAGGAAGCAGTCGATCAATGATTCCCTCTTATCATTGATGCTTCTATCTCTTTCTCTCCATCGCCCTTCCTCTTTGAAGTCAATAAAAATATATTTTCTAAAAAAGTAAAAATCATATACACATTTCATGCCATATGTACTACACTCTAAGTTTCACTTGTCAGCCTGAACCTTTGTCCTATGATTATATGATACTGACTTGGCTTGTTAGCATTATTATAAAAGCTTATATTCCTAATTACTATATTATTGTGATTAGTAAGGCCATCAAAGGGTTCTGTTTCCTAGGAGATGAGAGGTTGAGTCTGTGCAATTACCTCTTCTCCTGAAGACATCTGGACAATTAAAAACCTTGCCCACACACTGTTAACCTCTTTCTCAACTTGGTTACTGTGGGTTATCATTGTGTCAATTCAATCTTGGACCCTCTTTCTATCTCACTTTTGTGTGAGACAATGAATACTGATCAGTTATTCCTGGTCTTAGTAGGTTCTACTATTTTTCCCCAGACTATTTGGGAATGCATTGTTAACATCTCTAAGATGCTGTAACAACAGATACACATTTAATAGAAAAAACAAAATACTCATATATATTAACATTCTTCTTATTTTTTATGCTCAAACTGTTACAACTTGATTCTTTAGTCTGATTCCTTTGTCCTTTCAGTTCTGCCTCATGCCCTTGAAATTACCTTTTTCTTTTCAGCAACCACAGAATATTCTCCAATTTTCCTGTTCTAATACATGGAATCATTTCCCCTCCAGGAAGTTTCGGCTCCTACAAGGGCCAATACATGGGAAACTAGGAGTGTATATGAGTGTTAGCAGTGGTCAATAGAGCTGTTTCTGCTGCTAGGCCATTATGGAGTTGTTAGAGCTAAAAAAGATACTCCATTTTGAGGTTATGAGTTCAAAATAATTTTTCTACCTTAGCCCATTATACTGATACACCCTACTTTTCTTAGAGATGACTTTCTACCACTTTGACAATACAGGCCCCATCCAAAGAAAGCCTAGTAAGATATTTGCACCACAAATGCTTGTTGAACCATATGAAATTAAGAGATACTCTGCATACAGGTGTGGCTTTCCATTATCCCAAAGATGGCATTATCTCTGATGTAAGGCTGATGACTAATCTAAGCTTCCTTCATCACATTCCTCCTCACCCTTCACCTTACACCATCTATTCTTCACAGTTCACAAATAGAATAGAATCATTCCATCAAATAACTAATCTGCTGGGATGTAGAAAAAGCATCAGAATCAGTTCTGATCTTTAGAAAAGTTGTGGCACAACCCATGTTCATCTTCACTTGCCAGTAAGTGACGCTCCTTCTTTCTTTCTTTGCCCTCATACTAGGAAACCTCAATTCAGAGACATGATGGAGTTGCCCAGGACCCCATGGTCAGAAATGTCCCTTAGTTTCCTCTTCTCTCATCCAAATGTATCTATTTTTTGTCCCACTGCTTTAGGCAAGAGCATAATTGACGTAACTGATTTACTTTACCACGGAATAGTTATGGCTAATGAAGGAGTAAGCTATTATTCCTCCTGAGAATCTTAAGCACACTGCTAAAAATTGGGGTGAGGGGATGCCTTGCCCTTCAATCCCATTAGAGCACGGGTGGGGAATATCCAGCCTGTGGCCCCTGTAAGATCTGGGAAATCATTTGGTCTGGCCTTGTCAAGGCATTAAGAATGAGTTAATTAAATGTTTGACCAAATATAGCAAGCTAATTTTTTTAAAAAATATATTTTATTGATCTTTTACAGAGAGGAAGGGAGAGGGTTAGAGAGTTAGAAACATCGATGAGAGAGAAACATCGATCAGCTGCCTCCTGCACACCCCCCACTGGGGATGTACCCACAACCAAGGTACATTCCCTTGACCGGAATTGAACCTGGGATCCTTCAGTCCACAGGCCGACTCTCTATCCACTGAGCCAAACCAGCCAGGGCGCAAGCTAATTTTTAATTTGATAATTTTATATGGCAAATCCTATCTAATAAAGAGGGAATATGCTAATTGACTACCCCACCCTCAAAGAGGGTGGTGCCCACAGCCAATAAGGAGGAAATATGTTAATTGATTGTCCCGCCCTCAAAGATGGCAGCACCCACAGCCAATTGGGAGGGAATATGCTAATTGACTGCCCCGCCCTCAAAGATGGCAGCACCCACAGCCAATTGGGAGGGAATATGCTAATTGACTGCCCCGCCCTCAAAGATGATGACACCCACAGCCACAAGATGGCTGCGCCCAGTCTCCTCAGCCCTGCGGGGTGGCAGGCATGTGGCAAGGCGTAGGGGTAGGCCCAGCCTTGCCACGTGCCTGCCTCCAAAGTCTCCCAGTCTCCTCAACCCCCCTGCCTGCCTCCAAAGTCTCCCAGTCTCCTCACCCCCCCCCCCCCCCCCGCCTCCCAGGGCCAGCCTGAGGCACAGGCAAGCCTCAGGGCTCAGGTAACCAGGGCCAGCAGAGGCTTGCGCTGCCAGAAGTGGCAGCAGCAGAGCTGTGATGGGAGTGTTGCCTTCCCCTGATTGCTGTCGCCTCCCGCCCCTGAGGGTTCCCGGACTGTGAGAAGGGGCAGGCCGGGCTGAGGGTCCCCCGCTCCACTGCATGAATTTTCATGCACCGGGCCTCTAGTGATGTTGTAAATATCCAAATGGCCCTTGGCAGAAAAAAGGTTCCCCTCCCCTGCAATAGAGTGAGCTACCAACTTCACTATTATGTAAAGCTAGCACTGGGAAGTCGACCCTTAAAAAGAAAGCCAAGGGAATGATCCAAAATAGGCAAATATTAAGATGGTAAGAGGAGAGTGGCAGGAGATTAGAGTGGTAGACCATACTTTTCCTTACAACCTATGGTGACATTTTTATGCAATGCACCAAAGTTTTAACTTTATTCCCTCGGTATGGGGATTCTGTGAAGGTTTTAATAGCTATTATAATCTGATTTATTCTTCAAAAATATTCCTTTGGCCAAAACCGGTTTGGCTCAGTGGATAGAGCGTCGGCCTGTGGACTGAAGGGTCCCAGGTTCGATTCCGGTCAGGGGCATGTACCTGGGTTGTGGGCACATCCCCGGTGGGAGGTGTGCAGGAGGCAGCTGATCGATGTTTCTCTCTCATCGATGTTTCTGACTCTCTGTCTCTCTCCCTTCCTCTCTGTAAAAAATCAATAAAATATATTTAAAAAAAATATTCCTTTGGGAGCTGTGTGGAGAATGGGCTGGGGGTGGTGCTCTGTCTGACAATAATCTAGCCTATAAATAATGAAAGCTAAACTAGTGGTGGAAGTGGAAAAGAGTGCTAGAGTTCACAATATATAGGAGAGAGAATCTATCGGATTTGCAGATGAATTGGATGTGGAGGAACAGAAAAGGAAGACAAGTTTCCCAGTTCTCTGATGAGGATATCTTCAGGGATAGTGGCCCATTCACCACATCGGGGATACATGAGGAGATACAGATTTTTTTTGATTTTTTTTTAATATATTTTATTGATTTTTTACAGAGAGGAAAGGAGAGAGAGATAGTTAGAAACATCGATGGGAGAGAAACATCGATCAGCCGCCTCCTGCACATCTCCTACTGGGGATGTGCCCGCAACCCAGGTACATGCCCTTGACCGGAATCAAACCTGGGACCTTTCAGTCCGCAGGCCGACGCTCTATCCACTGAGCCAAACCGGTTTCGGCGAGGAGATACAGATTTGAGGCAAAAATGCAGATTCATAGTTGGCGCTCTTGAGTGATATACCCTACAGGTTTGTGGCACAGGATTAAAATTTAGAGATGTGGATTTGGGAATCACCCACAGGACAACACACAATGAGACAGCCTAGGGAAGAGATTGGTGATGGCCTAGTGTGGAGATGAGGTGGCCTAAAAAGGAGAATGGACCAAATAAACTTCAAAGCAGGTCAAGATCAGAGGCCTGAAGGTCACAGGCAGAAATGGACCAAAAACAACAAGGCAAGAATTTACAGTGTGGACAAATGGTAAGAATATTCTCCTCTGTGGAAGAAGTATAACTCCATATTTACTGTTTCAATTAATCAATTCCTTGATACTCTAACTAATACTTGAAGCAGCTTATAAAATATAAGATAATTTGTTAAATTTTTTAAAAAGCACATAAAGGGATCAGAGCAAAGAAGAATACAAGGGTAGAATAATATTTGAAACTGTAAGCAAATTGAAGTACCCCAAAAAATGTCATATGCAAAGGTTAAATGTCCCAAGTTCACTCCAAAATATCATGGCAGCCAAAGCTCAAAAGGAAGCATTATTGATTATAATAATCACAATGAACATAAAATTTTTCATATGCCATTTGTTTAGGAGAAAGGTAAATTTTCTGAGTACTTAAGTCTGAGAAAAAATTTCTCCTATGGGTCCTCACAAATGGGTATGGTGTGATATCATTAGCAATACGCTCAAGAAGTACAATAAGCAACTTTCACATGGCTTCTTTTTATGGCATCCTCAAGGCTTCACCCTGAAGTCCAGCTTAGAAAAAACAGTTTACAAGACCCCAAAAAGTGTAGTCTAAGTACACGGTTGTAAGTATCCTGGCTTGATCTTAGGATAAATTTTGAGTTGCTAGGGGAATTTATAGCCTTCTAACAATCCTCTGATAGTTTTATTCCTCACAATTGAGCTTCTGGTAAGAACTAAACAACAGAGTAAAGGTCATAGCATCTGGCAGGAACCTGAAGTACAGATATCCTGGGGAAGCTCTGTATTTTTTAACAATCTACTGAGGGGGAACATTGTCTTCAGAATGTCTCTTATGAGAACTAAAGAGCCTAAGCAGGACTACACCCTTCCCGCCCCCACCAAGGGAGCACCGGCTATGCAAAACCAAGATCCTCCCTTGGCAAATGTTTCTGTAGATTGTCCTACTGCACAAAGTGAATGGCTGGTTAAGTCCTCATTATTCAGGCTGGCCATGTTTATTGAAGTCAGGAATTCTAGTAACATTACATTCGGGGTAGATATTTGTTTTTGTGCACTTGAGACTCTAAATATAAAGGGGCAGCAAGGAAGATGCAGCTAATAGAAGTAGGAAGAAAACATCTAGGAAGTAAATAGGTCAATTTAATACCCCCAAAAAATGATGGAAAGGGGGAAAGAAATTATTTCTTTTGTCACTGAAAACTATAAAACAGAAAACCTACCATAATTCAGCTCAAAATCACAATGACTGCATTCCCCCTAATCTTTACAGGCTACACACACATTCTACTCTTCTCCAAGAAGAATAGTAACACAGGAGGTATTGTTCCTTGTTGGCAGGATCCTACTGCTAGACTGGGACCAGAAGTGAAGCTCTGGAAAGCCTATTGGCTACTATGCTGTATCCTGCTGTATGGTTTTATCAATAAAGGAAGCGTGAGAACTTCATTTCTCTGACTCAGACTGGGATGAGAATAGGCAGATGTTATTTACTAGCCCCTGAAAACCCCATTTTCAGAAGGGGGTAACTAAGGTGAAGAATGAGCTGATGAAGTGCAAGTTTATTCCTAGTAGGCTCTGACAGACAGCCTGCAATGGTTACAGCAGCAGAAGCCTTACACCATGAGGAGAGTGGCTTAAATGAGCTAGCTAACGAGTTGCTGACTGTTCTGGAACAAGTTAGAGGAAGGGACATATGCATATGCCATTTCCTATTTTTGTTACAATCTTCGTAATGAGGGCAAGGTGTCAGGTGTCTTAATTCTTTAAACTGTAATGTAAGGTGATTGAGCTATGAGCTCTGTTACTGCTCAGCAATGGTCTGACTCTTCAGAATCTTCTCTGCCTGCTTTTAGCTACTATTCCCAATTTTGGACAGGAAATTCTAGAGCCCCTCAGAAAACTCCATGCACTGATGGGTAGGATCAAATGCAGCAAAGTGTAAATCCTTCCTGGCACTTCCAAGTATAATAGGTCCAAAAAGCCTCATTGGGAGCCTTGTTACTTGCTTCTGAAGCACAGGTTGCATCTGAGTCTTCACTTGACTATCAAGGAAAATAACCTGATCACATTACTACACTTGCCAATCTGCTAGAAAATAATCCAAATCCCTCACCAGCACCAATAGCCTACAGCCAACTCCATGTCCAAGACTTCAAAGCAATTGACCTTCCTTAGGAAAAATATTCTGTGTCTTTTCCTTTCCTTATAGAAAACAGTGATCAAACCCATCCATAAGCTGCTCAACTCTTGAATCCTACAATGCTCTAGTCAAAAGGATTTTAGAAACTATATTAATCTCTGATTGCAAGCAACAGAAATGGACTTTGGGTAACTTAAGTAAAAAAAAATATTCTGGAAAATTATGGGCTCCTCACAAGATTGAAGGGAAGACTAAAGAGGCAAGCTTGAGAAAGACAGGTGTGAGGAGGCGCCAGAAGATTTTGCTGCCAGTTGAGCCCTGGCCTCCCAGGTGGAAGGATGGATTTCAACAGTTCCTCTAGCCTAGGTTCACTCTACTCAGGATTTGAAGACCTATGAGAGAGAAACCAATATGCCAAGCATAGGTCCTATCCTGCCTCTTATGCACCTGGCTTGCAAGACGAAGGTCATGGGAACTGAGCGAGGAGGGTCTCCATCAGCTTCCATAATTGGATAGAGAATCCTGAGGCTTACCTACCTATCACATCCGCACACTAAGCAGCAAAGTTCCCCTGAAGGAAATCAAAGTGCTATCAGGAAGGCACTAAAAAATGTCCTTATCAGAAATGTTTAAGCCAATTTTCTTCCTTTGTAGTTAAGGAAGCTAAAATCTAGAAAGGTTAAATAACTTTTAAAGATCAAAGAGCAAGTTTGGGGTAGAGGTGGAACAGAAATTAAGACAAATGCTACCCAAAGTATGGTCTATGGATCCACAGCACCACATCACATGGAAAATGCAGATTCCAGGGTACCACCCCAGAACTACTGAGTCAGAATCTGCATTTTAACAGCTTCTTGGGGGTGATTCACATGCACACTCAAGTTTGAGGAGTGCTGATCTATTTTTATATATCTCAACCTGTGTGTCACCCAATGGGAGTTGAACCCAGGTATTCCTCACCTGAACTTGCGCTATGATTATCTTTTCTCAATTCATAGGAAAAAAATACATAAATGTTTCTTAATCATTTTCTATCCACTGAGGCCTATTCCCACGTGCTAGTTAGACAGAGGGCAGCTTTTCTGGTCATCAGAAACTTAACAGTAGGGTGTGCACTTCAGCCAGATTCCAACACAGTGGTAGGAGAAATCCTTAAACTCAAGACTTTATAAAGGCATTGTTGAGAATGAGTTACAGTTCCGATTGTAATCCTATAATGATATGAATTGCTCCATGTCCCTTGGGTGCAAAAAAATAAATATCTTTATTGTTCTAAATCAAATTAAATCTTGTTCAGTCCCACCTGGTGAACAGGAAATCTAGCTGCAGTTATTCAGGAGACTCCTTCCTTTCCTTGTTTGAATCAGAACCAGGAAGCTTGTACAGTTTTACAATCCAGAAAGCGCTCTTTGTCTTCAATTGGTCATGGCCAGTGATTTTACCATCAACCCTTGTACTCAGGGCCACTGTTCTAGAGGGTTTCCGGCATGCCTGCTATCTGCGGACATCTCTGGGTCTGCAGGCCAGAGAAGTCTTCCTCCCTCTCTTCCCCACTGAGGTATTGCTTCATTTTGTTTTTGGTGGAATTGTGCTTTTGATAGTGAGATTTTATTGCAGACATATAAGCTAGCAACATGCTACTTGTTTGTCCACTGGGGTAAAACATATCAACATTTTATAGTGTTCCATAAAGAGCACCAGCTTGTCCAGATGCCTATTACCTAGGCTAGTTTGAGGGGCACTGTTCTCAGCTACCTATAATATATATAGCCTTTGCTGCTGTTGGGCTTTATAACTCAAGCGCTCTCACCCTGGTCACTCCTCTACAACTCTTAGTCTTGAGCCCATAATGTGTTACTCACCCAATTTCTTATCACCTCTTCCTTACTGCACGTTCTTTCTCTACTGAAGAACATAATGAAAGTGTGGTAAAGCCTTTGTGACTCAGATTATTTAGAAACATGGAAAATGAAGGTTTCCTCAATTCATAACTAGTGTTATTAAGACTGTATAAATTCATATACAGAAGCCAGCTTCAGTCACGTGTGTGCACACACACGTGTGTGTGTGTGTGTGTGTGTTGGGATGTGTGTGAAAAGGATGGTATAGATGTATATTGCATGGTGTAATTTTAAGTATGAATCATTGTAATCCTGGAATAAAGAATAGAGAGGCTGCCATTCAGATTAAAAATTTCCCAAGTACAGATTCAGGTTAGGAAAGGAAGTACCTGAGGCTTACAATGTCAGGGTCAAGGGAGCCCTGAGAGGAGAGGACAGTACACCAAGGAGGAACTTATTATCTTCACGGTTTTGCCAAGATCTTATATGAAGTGCCAATCCTTTCACTACATCCCAAAATGCCCGTAAATAATATTCATGGCCAGTTTTCTTTCTTTTCTTTTTCTTTTTCTTTTTTTAAATCCTTACCAGAGGATATTTTTGCCGTTGATTTTTAGTGAGAGTGGAAGGGAGGGGGAGAGACAGAGAGAAACATCTTTGTGAGAGAAATACATTGACTGGTTGCCTCCCTCAGTAAACCCTGACCAGGGCAGGGATCGAGCCTGCAACTGAGGAACGTGTCTTTGACTGGAATCAAACCCACCACCCATCAGTCCCTAGGCCAATGCTCTAACCACTGAGCAACCAGCTAGGGCCAGTTTTCTTAATTCTTCTAAATCAAAAATTCCAGCCAGGGGCCTCCCTGGTAACAACTGCAGTAAACTTACACAGAGATCAGGAGGTCTACCAGAGTCATCAGGTCTGACCATCACTGGGCATCAGAGGCCTCCCAAAAATATATTCTACAGCAACTAACATGGAAGAGGAAAAAACTGCCATTTGGACTCCTGTATATGCCTAATTATATTATTTGATTAATCGAAACAACATACACCAAGTTATATACAATTCCAAGGGTTATATGGCACCGCTTTACCTTCGAGGAGCTTTTAGTTTACTTGAGGAAATGAAGCATGTGCATAGACAAAAAACAAACAATACACACTGGTCTCCAGTAAGGTTCAAATGAACAAGAGAGACAATTTCAGTGGAGTTCAGGTGAGAAAGGTAGGGGTGGGGGTGTTGTTATCATTAGCCACAGTGATTTAGGAGGGTTTTATGAAGGATTGGAAATTTCAACTTGACCTTGAGCAATGATTCTTAATTTATGTCAATGTTCTCTTAAGGAGTACATAAATGGATCTGTAGGAGTCAATGAATCCTTTGGATATGCATTTTCCTGGGATAAAGTTTCATAGCCTTCACCAGATTCTCAAAGAGGTGACTGAAAAAGTTACAAGCTGTTACCTTGCAAAAAAATTTTATAAATAATGAGGAAGAAAAACAATATCCTAAATAAGGGAACAAGTAAACAAAGGAACTGTGAGGGAATGAAGAAACCAGTTAAGAGGAAAAGGAGCAATACCAGTGTAGCAGCAGTAGTGTCCCATGTTCGTCTAAGATAATGCCAAAACATGGAGCTGGAAAAGCTGTTAGAACTGGGTAGTAAAGGTCCTTGACCATCAGGATTATGCTGTGGGCAGAACTCAGGTGAATGACATGGTGACATGGGCTTTAGGATGATTTATCTGACCAGCTGAGGCAGGAGAAGGTGGAAGATGGTGAACCTGAACTAAGAGAGAGCTCTAGTCCAGTGATGAGGATCAAGAAAATGAGCTGAGCTGATTGCTGTAGCCATGGAATGAATGAGAAGGATTCTGGAGGTGTTGAGAGAAGAATTGATAATATTTAGATATTGAGATATGGAAGGAGAGAGAAAAGAACCAAGGATGACTCAAAGCCTCAACTCTGGATGCCTGTAAGAATGACAACTCATTCATGGAAATAAAGAACAGTATACCGAAAGCTGGTTTCCAAGAGAATAGTAAAGACTTAGCTTTCTAACATGTAGAATTTGAGGTGCTGTCCCAGTTAACAGTTGAGAACCTCTTTATCAAAGGCACCAAATTGTTACACACCCAAATATAAGATGAGTGCTATCTCCAATCGTGTTCTTCCAGCCCCCTGCCCTCTATCCTAGATACCTGATTTAGCCTGACTGCTTGGGAGACTGCACTGTGAACTTGAGTCTGTATCAGTTTTGTTTTTTATCAGCAATCTTTCCTAAAGTATTTTCTCCAAATGACGTTATCACAGTGTGATTAGGAGACATGCAAGGACATAAACATTCCAATAAGATAAAAGCAGCCCTGCTTTCCCAGTACTCTCAGAGCACTTCAACTTCATTAGGCTCCATGTTGTTTCATTAGAGTCAATGCCATTTAAATTTTTATGTTCATTTCAAGGCTATTTGTTTTGACAAAGGATTTTAAGAAAATGCAGTATGAACTTTCTGGGTTTTATTTAACTTTATAACCATCTCATTTACTCCCCAATAAAGGAATAACTAAGCATTCCTGTTATGTTGCTAAAAAAAACTCTTTGCATAATTTTGAAATGCCATGCAAGGCTTGGCAGTGAGGAAATTCATGCCAGGAAAATGCTGACACAAGCTATCCAGTGCTTGGTGCTGAGCTTTAAGGATGAGACATTTTCTCTCGTCCTTAAACCTTAGCACACACATGCTCTATACGAGCCCAAGACACCTCCTCTATTTATATATTGATATTTTGTAAACAAATGTGTCTCTGACCCTACCTCATAGAGCATGCATGAAGCTCAGCGGGGAGTTCCCCACAGCCTAGGAACGCCGACAGACAGAAGATCACAATGAGTAGCAAGGGATGGGGTGATGTACCTGGAGAGAAGCAGGCCCGTATGGATTTTTCAAATTGTTCCTCATTTCTCTCCAAGATGACACTAATTGATTTAGACAGAACTTCTCACTTGCCCAACTCATAAATCAAGCCACGGCTCAAATCTTCATTTTGTAGGATGTTCTCCCCTGGTGGGCACAGGATTTCTCTCTTATCTATCTAACTGTAGCTGATTTTTCCATCAACCTACCTTAAATCCCTGACTCCTGCCTCAACCTTTTTCTGTTTACTTCAGACCCCTTCTCTCAACCAACAAACGCTTTTGAGTACCTGCTAATTATAGGCATGAATGTCCACTGTAATTAGTCCTTGTTTTCCCATTGATTGTGGGGGTATATTCATGTCTTCACTCTAAGACACATGATGGTTTCACTTCTTTTGTATTTCTCAGTGCCAAACCAATGACTGTCCATATGTTAAAATGTGCCTGGTGTGTTCTAAAGAAACAACTAAAAAAACAAAAATGCTTAGGAAAATCCAGAACCAGCTGTCATTTCAGGACATTGAGAAAGAAAACTTAGAAAATAAAAATACATATGGAAATATATATGGGTGATTTTTCAAGTAGAAGAAACAAGAGAATGAGTCCAGTGGAAAGTGTTTCTATTACAATAAGCTGAGGAATGTGTTTGGTTGGCTTTGTGATGTGTGAGAAGAGGGTAGACCTAAGTTCCACTTGGAGCTCACAAATAGTTACTAGCCCTGGGGGGTTGTGTGGCTCATGCTGTCCTTGGACACGGGCAGTAACTTGTTCACCTCATCTATGATAACAGCTTCCAGCAATGGGCCTGGAATTGACACACTCTAAAATTCATGTCCAGTAAACTTCCCCAGAGGTTATGCTCTAAACACAAAGTTTGAACTCCTTGGGAGAAAACAGCATCATAAGCAAGAGAAAAAGATACTTTGAATACGAAGATATTTTGAAACAGCAGAGCTGTGTGGTAGCATAGCCTCGTATTTAGTGTTTTCCTAATTATAAAGTCAGTGCCACTATACTCTTTCCCCAGTACAGACAAGGGTCTCTTTCTTCTACTTCATGGCTCCCAAGCAGCTCCTATTACCCTATAGGCAGCAATGAATACTTATCCAGCGAACTGCTGGCTTTTCACACAAATATCCAGAAAATGTTGTTGGGCCTCTTAACTATTACATTTCCATATCAAGCACATTTTCTGTAAATCTTTCCTTTACAGTCCTTTTGTGTACATCCAAACCAACAGGCTATACTCTGAGGTAGAGATTTTAGCAGATGAATAAAAGTTTTCACATTTATAACTTTCAGAGCCTGGCTAATTATAACTCAGGGGGGAAAGCAGGGCAATTAAAAATATTGTCTATGGACTCAGAAGGAAGAAAGAAAGAAAAGCCTTTATTAAAGTGGCCACTGAAGAAACATCTCCTCAAATACATTATTTATCCTTCTCCCAAAACAGAGAGAAAAAGACATGAATGTGCTCTTTAAATTAGAGGAATCTCTGTGAAGCGATGCAGAAAAGCTTACCTTTGGTTTCAGCTCTAAGAAACCACAGAAATTTCAATGATTAATCTTCAACAACAAGAAAAAATTAACAACACATACTCCTGTAAGCTTGAAAATTATACAGTCCTGGAGTCAAATATCAACTTTGTCAGGTGATACATAAAACAGACCCCACTTAGTGACAGCCAGATGGTCTGTGTGACAATTGGAAAGTTTCAAAGCCTCTCTGAGCTTCAGCTGTGCATAAAGATAAAGCTACCAACCTCACAGTACAGTTTTGAAGATTAGACAAGATCATATATAGCCCTTATATAGTAGCTGGCATCTCAATAAATAGAGGTTTTTCCTCCCTGTGTTTTCATAACCCTCCTCCCATCCTATGTGTCCAAATTGCATGGAAGTCAGGGGCTCCATTCATATCCATCCTAAAGCAGCATTTATTAAAGGCATGCTTGAACTTAACTCTTCACATTGGTTTCTCCACCTACAAAATGGAAATATCACCTACCCCACCTACCTCATAAGAGTGCTGTGACATCTTTGAAAAATACATAATACTGAAAAGAATGTCAGTGAGAAGGGGAAATCCCTGGGCTGACTTTCAGAAGATGGGATTCTAGTTCTGTGACCTTGGGCAAGCTGCTCAGCTTCAAGGTCCTCATTTTCCTTACATTAAACATATAGATAATGATGCTTACATCACTTATGTCTCAAGGCTACAGTAAGTCCTCCTTTTCTATTACATATCTTGAGCCTTGCACCTGTGCAACCAGAAAAGGTTTGGCTCCTGGTCACACAGCTATTATTTAAACCTAGATCCTACACCATGCCTAAAGTCCTGAAGTCTTGCATTCTCCTATACCAGGACAATGGCATTGAGGGGGGCATTACTTCAGAGGGTAAGTTCTCGAAGGCAAGGACTATGCCTTTCTTCTTAAGAGCTGCACTTCTACCTCAAGTCTTTATCTTCTATAGTGTGAAATCAATAGAATGTCTAATGTGGAAAAATCAGCAAATCGGTATGTAACTTAGAAATATGGTAAAGGAACTAAAGCTGACGAGTTTAAATAAGTTGCCTTTGAAGAAGGGATCAGGGGTGGAGAGAAGCAGCAGAGGCAACTGCTAAAGAAGCTATCAGAGCAAGCAACTGAAGCTCACCTAGACTGGTATGTTAAAGACAGTTTGTGTAAGTCCCTTGTTAAGATGCCACAGACTGGAATGGGTGACTCTCTTCCATTCCTGGGAACCTTACAAAATCATACATGCCTTTAAAATTCCAACTCAGGAGCATTCACCAATCACCATTTATGCATTACCAATCAATCTGCTTGGTGAACAAATTGGAGAAAAGAGTATTTTATATAGACTATATGGTCAAATATTGGCGATCTGTTTTAATTGCAAACATGACTGCATTTTTGTTGTTTTTCTAAAGGGTGGATATCAATACTTTCCTCATCTTCTAGGATAATCTCAAGAGCAAACTCTCTTATCATCACAGAAGAAGGACCAGTTTTAACCGATTTAGACTCTGTGCTTCTGGGATCATTGGAGTCTATCGTGAACAGCAGGAAAATACGTATGGGGTTAAGGAGGAGAAAGAAGAAAAGGAGGGAGGAGTGTCTTTGAGAATAATAATAATAATAATAAAAAGATTTTCCCCCAAACTAAAGGTCAAAGATTTAGTGAATTTTGCTCACTCCTCGCCATCACCTATGCACCCATCCACGATGGTCCACAACCCACAAGAGAGGTGTGGCCCTCAACACTGTGTGGACAATGGAGAAAAAGCCTCCAGGCCTGTGTTTGGATTGGAGAGAGGAAAACTGGGCCCTCTGGAAACCTAGATCTGAGACAGAGATGAGCCCCCTGGTACCTAGGTTGAAATCCTGGGCCAAAATGAAGTAATCTCAGTAAAATTTGACATGCTTTGTAAAATGTGATGCCATTGATTTGGGGAACCCAAGGTGACTTTGGCATCTATAAAACTGAATTTTTTTATTCTACTAAAATAGCAATTCACCAGGTTTGATATGAAAGAGCTGGCAAAAATTCCTTCAAACTGTGACCCCTTCCCCAGAGACATGACAGTATCATTTTATAAATAAAGAATAGTAAGAAAACATTAGAAAAATACAGCAGCTATCCTTATTTTTCAACCGTTTAGACACAGCTACATTCATCTATTTACATTACAGCAAGTGTAATAATGTATAGGGTAAAGTAGAAGAAATAACTATTTAGTTGCCATTTTTCCAGCCTTTCTGTGTAGGCTCTGGCCTATACTTCAAATGACCTTATATCTCCTGGTTTCCTTTATCCAGAAATCCTAGGGATGGCCTTGTCCTGTGACCCAAGCAGAGTCTGATTCCCAGATCATTCTAGCAGGACTAGAGTTCTCAGAATCTGTGTGTTTCCATGACAACCATTCACCATAGAATCTGCCTCTTTGGGAGGCATATTACAGCTTCTTGTGGAGGGAAAAGCCAGGAAGGGGGGAGAAAGAGAAGCAAGTGGGGAGATAAAGGCGAGAAGAAGTAGAAGAGGAGGAAGCATGGTGCTAGGAAGGAGCTGAAAACCCATGAAGTATAGAACCAACACACCAAACAGCCTGAAAAACATATAAACATTATTCACAATCAGAAAGAATCAGGGAACCTTTCTCCTATGATTATTTTTTATTTCTCTATTTCTCTCCTTTTCACCCTGAATTCCCAAGCACCCTGGCTTTTCTCAATACGTTTTTATCTACAGGAAAGTTCCCCTTAGAATTTCAATCAACCAGCTCTGTCAAGTTTTCCCCCTTCCCTTTTTAACACTTAATATATAAAAATGAGCAGGGGATTGCCTACAGCCATATGAAATCACTAGTCCCTACAGTGCTCAAATTGCCGCCCCCTAGTGTATGGAAAATTGCTTTTACTCTGGCTAAATATGGGCAGAGTACATCCAGAGCCTTACCATGAAGGGGAGCACAGATATTCGTCATACCACAATCTCACCAGCGATTTTAGAGATTGCAATGGATCTTCGAGATGCTGTAGAAACACCACCAAACACACAAACACACACAGTTTGTTCTCTGAGCACTTTCCCCTATGCCACTTAACAACACCCACTCTCCCTCCTTTTTGACTTATTGAAAGTGACATAGCATTGCTCCAAAGTTCTTTTGTTGTTCTTTTCCACTTACAAGCAATTATTTCAAAAACTGTATAAAAATTGCAATAAGATATTGTTCAATTCTTAAGACTCTGTTACGTCTCTTCTGAGGCAAGGTAAGAGAATAGGAGAATGGGAAAGCATACTGGCATGCTCTTCAGAAAAATCGGTGCTGATCAGTGTGAGGTGAGAAATAGGCACTTCACTTTTCATAACGGTTAATATTCTTTCCAATTGTGTCCCTTTAATATCCAAAGACACAGTGTGATACTTTTCAGTGTATTTTGTTTGGTTTTTATATAGAAATCCTAGGACATCTGATTTAATGATAAAAAGCAAACAGTGTAGGACCAAATGAAGTGCTGATGTTCTGCTCTACCCCTCTGCTCCTCCCAGTCATGCAAAGTGCTGAAAGGAATGTAACTGGGGAAGACAGAGAGAGTGTTGTGTGAATCTCCCCACACCTCGACCTGCACACAGCACACTAAATCCTACAGGGAGAGTGTGCAGGGCGTGGGAACACAGGAAGTGGGGGAAGGCAAGTCCTCGGAGAGTCCGAGGAGGGTGGGAAATAAAAAGGTAGGGAGAGAATGTGGGAGTGAGTTAGTAAAGGCAGAGATGGGTAGAGAAAGAAGAAAAGGAACAGGAATTTTTTAAAGGGGGGACGCAAACAGGGAGAAAGGGAAAGAATAAAGGGCAAAAGAGCAAGGAAGCAAATAACAGTACATAGGCACAGGAAGAAAAGGCCCAAGGTTCTGAGAAGCGGTAGTACTGGACAGATGACACCGAATCTCTGGCACAGCCATGCATTTCAGGAGGGCCCTGCTCTCATCTAAAATGCCATGCCTTGGGTTCCTTTAAATACTTGAGCCCGTGCCCCTGAGCATGATCTGATTAATAAGTTGTGGCAGGACCTCATTGTGTCTTAAGGATTTAGGATCTTCCTTTCACTTCCCTCCGGTGGTTATGGATCTTTTATCTGCTCTATCTGTGGAGCCTAATGAATTCCTGTTAAGTCTGTACAGCAGTTGTCCCTTCCACTTAAATCTTCCCCCTGATCCTATTTACCAGAGTTTACAGTTCGGGGTGTTGTGTGCTAAACTATTTGTGTTTCCACAAGCAACACTAAATGCTGACTCTGGAAAGTGGTTAAGTTACCAGAAGAAGAATCCTTGGGTTGGGAGTAAATGGAGCCTGATGGGTGGGTTGTGCTTCCTGTCTTCTTCCACCTGCTCCGTCTGCTGTCGTGGGCGTAGACTCAGTATGCATGGAGGGGGTTTCTGAGAACCTGCACTTCCCTGAGTTTTAAAGGAAACAGACTGGCAGTCACGAGGCCAAGTGTGTCCCAGCTTTGCCATGACTGACTAGATGAACTTGGGGTCTGAGCTGCTGTTTTCTCATCTGTAAAATGGGATCAGTATACCTCCTTCCTCTACACCAGAGTTGAGAGAGGAACCTGGTGAGATTGGGGAATGATAAAAAGGGTGATTGTTGCAGAAGATGATGTTAAAGAACTGAAGATAAAGACAAACAGGTAAGCTGAGCCAGAGATGCCTTGGGTCTCTCCATGCTTCTCAGCTCCTCACCCGGAAAGTGGGTAGAAATTATGACAGTTCTCTTCAGAGGTAGGTTGAGGAGCGGATTTAGTTCTTTGGATTAAAAAGTGCTAAGAAGTCTCTAGTTACCCATACTCTCCCTGCAACCCCAACCCTTCAATGCGTGTCCTGAATTCCCCTTGCTCTGCATAGGGTCCTATCTCTGTTATGGCTAAAGCCGCCCAAAGAAAATCGCTGGCTACTCACAGCCTCTCACCACAGAATATTCAGAATTATTTTATCATGAGGTGCAGGATGCTTAGAGAATGATGCCAAAAGCACCTCCGTCAGATAGTTTTGCTACAAAAACAGGCCTGTTAAGACAAAACAGCAGCATTTGGGAAGACTGTGGTATTTGGCAAGCTGCCTTCCTGAACCTCTTTCTTTCTGTCCTTGCCCTCAGAGATGATAGTGGTGAGTGTTTATAGGCATTCCAGGGACAGTGACAGTGGAATTTTCAAACAGGAAAGATACCCTCATAATGTGGGCTATAACACATGACCAAAATAATGCAGGTATCTTATCAGATCTATGTGTTTAGGTCCAAATCCACTAGGTCAAATTTCAGGAACATAGGCCCCCTTATATTTTGTTGCTTATTTTTTAACTGTTCAAGTTGACAGTTTTTGGAATACATAGAGGCCCAGAAAACATACAATGATATGGAATAAAGGAATGAATGACTGAGTTCATTACCTAGAATAAAATGCAAATACCACAAATAATGGTAACTCGTTAAACATTCCTATTAGTATTTAATGCCTTATTGGGAAAGGAAGTTTTTAAAGGGGGAAAAATTGGAAGGAAATAAACAACAATTACTGTGTACCCTACATGGTTAGTGCTATGCTGACATGTTATACATGTATTTATGTAGGATTAATATGTTTAACCCTCACAATTACCTAGGAGGTCATTAACATAAAGCCCCTTTTAATTTTGAGATGAGGCTGAGAGAGTTTATATGACTTGCCTCGGGTAACAGAATTGGTAGAAATGGGAAAAGTAAGAGAGCACTAGAGTAGCAAGGAAACACTGAAAAAGGAAAGTGAGCTGCCCCATCTTACACTACTCAAAAAAATTAACTCCAAATAAAGACATAAATGTAAGACCTGAAACCATTGAACTCCTACCAGAAAACATAGGGGAAAGCTCCTTGATATTAGACTTGATTTAGCAATAATTTTTTTAATATGACACCAAAAGCACAAGCAACAACAGCAAAATTGAATAGGTGGGACTACATCAAACTAAAAAGCTTCAGCACAGCAAAAGAAATAATCAACAAAATTGGCAACCTACTGAATGGGAGAAGATAGTTGCAAATCATATATCTAATGAGGGACAAATATCCAAAATATATAAGAAACTCTAGCAAAAAATAACAATAACCAGATTAATAAATGGCCAAAGGAACTGAGTAGACATTTCTCCAAGAAAAACAAATGACTAATGAACACATGAAAAGGTGTGCATCACTAATTATCAGGGAACTGAAAATCAAAACCACAATCAGATATCATCTCACACTTGTTAGACTGGCTATCCTATCTAATAATAGACAAACATGGTAATTAACCGTACCTTCGCTACACCTCCCATTGGTTAATCAGCACGATATGCAAATTAACCCAAGCAAGATGGCGGCCGGCAGCCACGCAGCTGAAGCGAGCAGGAGGCTTGCTTGCTCCAGTGATGGAGGAAGCCAAGGTTCTCCACCTGCCACTGCCAGGCTCTGAGCTCCAAAAGCAACAAAGTTTAAATTATAGAAGGTAAATAAACCCCAGATACCTGCTTTCAGCAGGCCGTGGCCTCAGAGCTGGAGCGAGCAGGAGCCAGCTCTCAGCTCCAGTGACGGCAACAAAATTTCAATTATAGAAGGTAAATAAATCCCAGAATTAAAAAAAAAAAAAAAAAGAAAAAAAGGAGAGGTTGGGAGCTTCAGTCACCGGCCAGCCTGAAAACAGCCCTCAGCCCCTCACCCAGGCTGGCCATGCACCCCAGTGGGGACCCCCACCCTAAAGGGGGTGTGGCCAGCCTGAAAACAGCCATCAACCCCTCATCCAGGCTGGCCAGGCACCCCAGTGGGAGCCCCCACCCTGAAGGGGGTGTGACCAGCTGCAAACAGCCATCAGCCCCTCACCTAGGCTGGCCAGGCACCCAGGCAGGACCCCCACCCTGATCCAGGACACCCTTCAGGGCAAACCAGCTGGTCCCCCCCTGTGCACCAGGCCTCTATCCTATATAGTAAAAGGGTAATATGCAAACTGACCCTAACAGCAGAAAGACTGGGAATGACTGGTCACTATGACACACACTGACCACCAGGGGGCAGATGCTCAATGCAGGAGCTGCCCTCTGGTGGTCAGTGCGCTCTCACATGGGAGGAGCTCTGCTCAGCCACAAGCCAGGCTGATGGCTGCCAGTACAGCAGTGGTGGTGGGAGCCTCTCTTGCCTCCTCAGCAGCACTAAGGATGTCCAACTGCAGCTTAGGTCTACTCCCTGCTGGCAAGTGGACATCCCCAAGGGCTGCCGGGCTGCCAGAGGGATGTCTGATTGCCAATTTAGGCCCAATCCCCCGGGGAGCAGGCCTAAGCCAGCAGGTGGTCATCCCCGAGGGGTTCCAGACTGCGAGAGGGCACAGGCCGGGCTGAGGGACCCCCTCCCTCCCAGTGCACAAATTTTTGTGCACCAGGCCTCTAGCATTATATAAAAAGACAAGAGATAAGTACTAATGAGGATGTAATAAAAATGGGGAACCCTTTGCACTATAGGTAGGAATGTACAACTATTATAGAAAAACAATATGAGATTCCTCAAAAATTAAAAATAAAACTCCCATATGATCCAGCAATCCCACTTCTGGATATATGTGCAAAGGAAACAAAATAATTATCTCAAAGCGATATCTGCACCCCTATGTTCACTGCAGCATTATCTACTAGTATAACAGCCAAGACATGGAAACAGCCTAAGTGTCAACAAATAGAATAGGTTAAAAAAATCTATACACATAGAATATTACTCAGCTATAAAAAAGGGGGGGGGGGAATCCTGCCATTGCAACTACATGGATGGACCTTGAGGGCTATATGTTAAGTGAAATAAGTTAGACAGAGAAAAACAAATAGGATATGATCCCACTTATATATAGAATCTAAGAAAAACTGAACTCATAAAAGCGGGAAGTTGAACTGCAGTTACCAGGGGCTGAGGAAAGGGATTTTAGGACACTGGAACCACCTAAGCACTTTCACAGGCAGAAGAGGCAGCAGAAAGGGAACTGACGGCATAAGAAATAGATCCACCAGCTAATGAATTGAAGGGGAGTGCTCCCTTTCAACACTTAAAATAGAATCTAATTTGTAAACATTTCATTTTCTGGAGAACACATATCTCTTAAAGCAAGCTATACCTGCACTAAAAGGTTTGATGTCTTAGCAAATGACAAGGGCAGGATGGACAAAAATTTGGCAATATTCTTCTGTCAAGAGTCCTTGTGTCCAGGATCTGCTATCTAATGTGCGAGTTGGTGCCGAGGGTTTAATCTTGTGTAAAAGTACAAGCCGAGAAAGAACGACTGGTGGTCACCCTGGCTGATGTGGCTTAGTTGGTTGAGCATAATCCTATACACCAAAAGGTTACTGGTTCGATTCCCAGGCAGGACACATGCCAGGTTGTGGGTTCAGTTCACAAGAGGCAACCAATCGATGCTTCTCTCTTCCATCAATTCTTCTTTCTCTTTCTCTCCCTCTCCCTTCGTCTCTCTCTGAAACCAACTAAAAAAAAAAACATATTTAAAAGAATGACTGATGGTGAGCTGACCTTCACAGTGGCATTTTACTAGGTCCTGTCAGAATTCATAAAGTTCCACGTGAATGTCAGAGAGGGTACAAAAGTTACTGAATTAAAGTACCAACAGCTGAGTGAGAAAAATGAGAAGTTTTTATTGAAGAGTAAGACTTGGAATTCTCTACTCCCCATTCTCAATTAGAGAGGCAAAGACAAAATATACACATGTTCCTGTTCAAGTATTGCCAATAACTTAATCGCTTTGATTTTATTGTGGTACCACAGATTATCATCTTAAATATTTGGGGCTCTAACTTTCATTAATTTAAAACCAGTGTTTTCATTTAAACATTTATTTTTAATCAGGCTCTACAAATGAGCCTGATTACTTGAATATTAATAATAATAATCAACTTGCTAGTGACTTATGTTTCCTCAAGTTGTGGAATTAAGCACAGCTATTTAATCGTAGTCATTAGCATTTTTTCCACTGGAGAAACTAAATCAACTGCACATGTAAAAGCTCATTTTTTCCATGCACATCCACACAAACTTGTCTATAAATTTTCTATTCTTTTCCCACTTTATCTACAGGCTAGAGTACTTACTGTACTCTCCAGATCTTATGTCAGATAATCATCAGAGGAGAGTGAAGAGCCAGAGAAATTATACCATTATAATCATCATTAATTACAGTAACTGCTGCTGTTGAACACTCATGGACCAGGTACTGTTTATAAACTCCCTACACATCATGGATAAAATTTAAGAAGTAGGTACTTGTAGTATTTCTATTTGGCAGATAAGAAAACTGAGACTTTGAGATGTTAAGTCAGAAGCAAATGGCAGAGCTCTTGTCTCTCTGACTCTTAGTCATTGCCTGCCCCACTCACTCGTAAGTCCCTTACTTTTTCATGGGCTTAGTTAAAAGCAAATAGGACTTGCAAAGTTGGCTTAACATAAAAAAAAGCATTGTAATATGCCATATTAATAAAATAAAGTATAAAAACCACATAATTATCTCAATGACAGAAAAAGTGTTTGACAAAAATCCAACACCGCTTCATGATAAAATATCTCAAAATTTATTACAAAGTAATCAAGATAATAAGGGACTGGCATAAGAATAAACATATAGATCAATGGAATAGAACCAAGAGTCCAGAAATAAACTATCATATTTATGGTCAAATGATTTTAGATAAGCATGCCAAGACAATTCAATAGAGAAAGAAGAGTTTTCAAGAATTAGTGCTGGGACAAATGGATATCCAAGTTGGAACTCAACTTCACACTATCCACAAAAACCTTTTCAAAATTGATCACAAACCTACGTGTAGACTCTAAAATTGTAAACTTTCAGAATAGAATGTAGGAGTAAATCTTCATGACCTTGAGTTATACAGTGGTTTCTTCTATATGACACACACACACAAAAATAAAACAAAAGAAAATATAGAAAAATCGAACTGCATCAAATGATACCATCATGAAAGTGAAAAGACAACCCAGAGAATAGGAGAAAATATTTGCAAGTGACATAGCTGACAACATACTTGCACTCAGAACACTTACAACTCACCAACAAATAGACAAATAGCCCAATTTTTAAATGGGCAAAGAATTTGAATAGACATTTCTCCAAAGAAGATATACAAATGGTCAATGAGCACATAAAAAGATGCTCAACATCATTAATCATTGATGAAATGCAAATCAAAATCACAATAAGATGCCACTTTACATGCCCTAGGACCATGGTCGGCAAACTGCGGCTCGCGAGCCACATACGGCTCTTTGGCCCCTTGAGTGTGGCTCTTCCTAAGCCTTAGGAGTATTCTAATTAAGTTAATAACAATGTACCTACCTCTATAGTTTAAGTTTAAAAAATTTGGCTCTCAAAAGAAATTTCAGTCGTTGTACTGTTGATATTTGGCTTTGTTGACTAATGAGTTTGCCGACCACTGCCCTAGAATGACTATTATAAAAACCAGAGACAATAACAGGGTTTGGTGAGGATGTGAAGAAATTGGAACTTTCAGACACTACTGGTGGGAGTATGAAATGGCGCAAACATGATGGAAAACAGTTGGTAATTCCCTAATAGATATAACTAAGAAATTCTACTCCTATTCATACACCCAAGAGAAATAAAAACATGTACACAAGTGTTCATAGCAACTTATTCATAATAGTCAAAAAGTGAACAACCCAAATGTCCATTGAATGACAGATGGATAAATAAAGTGTGATATATATATCCATACAACATAATATAATTTGGCAATAAAAAAGAATAATGTGCTGATACACACTGTGACATGGAGGAAACTTGAAAACATTGTGCTAAGTGAAAGAAGCCTGATGTAATAAAACCACATGTTGTATGATCCCATTTATATGCAATGTACAGAATAAGCAAATCCATCGAAACAACATAGATTAGTGTCTTGGTATTATTCTGGACAGTGGGGTGAGGGAGTGAGAATAAAGAGTGACTATTACTGTGGATGGTGTTTCTTCTGGGGGTTGTTGAAAAGGTTCTAAAATTATAAAGAATAGAGTGGTTGGTGAGGATGGATAGCCAAGAAAAGTGATTGATGGCATGGTAAAGTTTAGGTTTCTCCACAAGGTTGAAGCCTAAAAATCAGACAGCGTATGCAAAAATAAGTCCACTGTTTTACATGTAAGCCCCACATAATCTATATTGATCTAGCCTGCATAGTCATATGCTTTCCAAAATTGACAGGATAGCAAACAAACTTGAGCCTATCAGGAATCTAATCTCCTCCATCAGTATTTTGGTGTGGGATTTATTCACATCAAAACCTTTATATCATTTCCTCATTAACAACTCGTCCCTATCCTCTGTGCCTGCACAAATGTCAAATAAGTTGATATGGGGGGAAAGTTAAAAGCTTTCATGTTTTCTGAATACTCCAGGAAACACCCATCTGAATGTGCCTGCGGAGTTGGTGAAGGAGCCACCAGAGTGTGCTCGCCCTGAGAGCGATGGTGTGCTGGAGCAGGTTCATGCCACCTGTCTAGAGCCAATCATGTTCCTCTCTTCCCTACTCTATGTTCACATTGATAGTTTGCACTCAGCCACACTGGAGGTTTTAGAATGACATCCCTTTTCTTGGGTTGGACCATTTCCTTTTGAAGACCTTACTGTTGGGGATCTTGTGAACTAGTGTGAGTGCTTTAAGAGTGAGTGGGGCAGTCCCGTAATTAAATACACACACATTTAGGACTCTAATCCTGGCTCTGCCATTTGATACTTAACCTATTTTCAAGAGAGCTGGTTTGCCAGCACAGCACTGGCAGCTTCTAAGAAGGCCTCCCATTCTAATGGCATCCTGACTCACGACCTGGCTTAAGGACCATGGGTCAGCAGCCCAAGGGAGGGGTCAATTTGAAGATGAATGGTATCATCCTCTAGCAAACTGAGTCCTAGAAAAAGAGAGGCTATAGTAAGAGCAGGTGAAACCTGAATAAGCCAGACATGGAGCAAGAGTCCAGGACAGCTCTGGGGCTCCTTCACTAACATGCAGCTACCAGAACTGAGGGGCCTTGTGGAACACTGCAGAATGAAATGGACCCCACCTAAGCTGCATTTGTAGCAGCCCACATTTGAAATAAATGGAAATAAAAAGAAGACAGCCATTTGAGGACTTGTGGATTGGTTTGCACATATACAGTATTTATTAGCATGAACAACCTGCTAATTGATTCATTTTTACCCTCTGGAACCCCTGCAGCCTCTCCTCCAAAGCCCAGAAGACTCTTAAACCCTTATGTCAGGCAATTAATTTTTTATTTTTTAATAATTATGTTTATTGAGACATAATTCACATACCATACAATTTGTCCTTTTAAAGTATATAATTTGATGGGTTTCAGTATATTTACAGAGTTATACAACTAGCATCACTATTTAATTTTAGAACATTTTCATCACCCCCTAAAAAACCCATACACATTGGCAATTACTCCCCACTCCTCCCTCCCTCAGGCCCTTGCAACCACTAATCTACTTTCTGTCTCTATAAGATTTGCCTATTTTGAACATTTCATATAAATAGAATATTCAACATATGATCTTTTGTAACTTACTTCTCTCACTTAACACAATGTTTTCAAGATTCATCCATGCTGTAGCTTGTTTCATTTTTTATTGCCAAATGGTATTCCACTATATCAGCAATTTTCAACTGATGTGCCACAAGAATTTTTAAAACATGCAATACCTGACTATTAAGTCAGGGGCACTGACCTCTCTCTCCTTAAATTGTCAAATTTAAAAAATGGAAAAAAAAGCCAACACAATAGCCATTTGATGTAAATGAATAAAAAGTATACCTTTTTTGTCAGAGCTGCAAAAAATACATTTTTGGTGTGCCATAGAATTTTAGTAATTAGTTTATGTGTGCCAGGATGTGGAAAAGGTTAAAATTGCTGCATTATACAGATATACCACATTCTGTTTTTCCATTCATTAGTTGATAGAGATCTGAGTTGTTAGATTTTAGCTATTATGAAAAGTGCTGCTGCGAACATTTATGTTCAAGTTGGTGCCCAACTCTTTAGGCATTTGAATCTCTCTCCTGGCTGTGCGCCTGGCCAGATGAACAGAGCTGCAATAGCAGGTCTCTCTTAGGCACCCCTAGCAATGCTTTTTCAAGGAGACTGGTTCACATTCCTTGCTGGTCTTCCTGCCACCAACTTCTTTCTAATTCTAGCTCTCCAAGTACTTGGACACCAGATTTATCTTTCTGGGCTTTGATCTTCATGGTATCGATTTCCTCACGCATTCCTACCTTCATCCAATCTCTATCCAACAGGAGTTGCCTTGCACATCTCTGCCATCTTATGCTACCTCTTCATTCACCCAAAAGAGATTACTGAAGTCCTGTTAAGTGCTTGGGCACAGTGATAGGCATTGAAAACATCAAGAAATGAATTTAAAAAGATCCCTGGCCTTGAGGAGCTCATATTCCAGATCTGAGTGCAGCAGGGGGAGATAGGATCGAAGAGAGTAAATAGACATGTTTGCAGGCAATAAAGAAGCAATGCAGTTATGCAAAAATGGCATATTTGCCCAGCCCTACCAATGATTCAACCAGCCTTTGCAGAGCCTTTTTCTCACTCCAGATGAAGTTTTTGATAAAATATTTTGGGCCCAAGATTTTCATGACTAAAATTATGAGAACTTTTTTTCCCCCACACATAGATTACTAAAAAAGGGTAAGCAAGCCCCATATGCCCCCAGCAGTGACTGAGGCTGGAGGGTGAGAGGCACTCTCAGATTGCCCTGGACAGCCACATCTGCACCCTGTTGGGATTATCGAAATTGCCATGACAATGACCCAAGGGCTCTTCCTTGGATAAATCCTGTAAACACTCAGCTGATTTCACCCAGACCCAACTGCATGCCCTTGAGGTTTGCATATTGTTTTAAAAAAAAGGGGGGGGACAAAAATGGTTGGGGGGTGGGTAAAGGCAGGAGAGAGAGCCAGAAGCAAGAGAGAAAAGGCAGTGAGGCTGCTCAACCTTGGAATAATTCTCATTCAAAGATGAGAAGAATTCATTTGACATCCTGACTTCATCTTCCTTTATAAATGCAGAGGTAGAGCTGCTCATAGCTCCAGGTCAAACTGCAAGTACCTCAAGATCTCAGAACTTTTCCTCACTACTGACCACAGGAGGGTGGCTCTGTGCAGAGGGAGGGAATATATAGAGGTTGATTCCCCAAGGCGTCTTATTTAGATGATCTATCTAGAATTTAGCCTCTGCTAGATTGTGATATCATTACATTTAGACTTCCGAGTCCTGGCTTCTACTTTCTCAACCCTCCCACTCCCACCCTGGGCCCTGATTCAAATTGAAGATCAATTCCCCTCATCATACAGATGGACATACTGAGGTCCAGAAAATATATCAGTCAGGGATATTGAAATGCCTCTCTCAAAAGGAGGTTGGATTAGATGACCCCTACCAACACAAAGGGTCTATGATTCTAAGACTTGTCCAAAGGAATCCAGCTATTTTGGAGCTTCGACCAGAACAAAGATTTGTCCACTGCCAGTCCAGAAGCCACTGGAGGATAAACCCCAGTTAGTCTTTGCTGAGGAATCCACTACCAATTTGGTTTTCAGCTCATATCTTAAACATCAGATAAGCACCATTATCTTGGGTAGAGGGCTAAAGAAGGAACAGAGCAAGAAGACATGCAGAACTCCCTTTATGCAACTTATATTTTTCTTAAACACTGAAAATACAATCACATTTTGCAAACTAAATTCTACTTTCAAATGAAAGACAACTGCCCTGTAATTGGGATTTTTGAATTCTTATAAAGGGGACAATCCTTTTAGTAAAGTGAATAACCACTTCTTAATGTGTTAATGTAGGATATTTAGATGTCTATTCTTGGTCTTCATTAAAGCTCTATCTAATTTCTTGTGGTCATTTTACAGACAGAAAAACCAAGCTTCAAAAGGGAGTTATATGCCAAGAACACAGTGAGACAAACTCCATACTATCATGACTCTCAAATCCCTCCCTTACCCACCCAGCCTCACAGCCTGGGTCTCTCAGGAACTTCATCTGGTCTCTTCACCTCCCCTTCATCAGAGCCCAGAGCTCGCAGCTGGCCATATCTTCAGATTTTTAAGCAAGGCTCTCAAACAGCCTTGTGCTGGATACTGGCATGGAAGAAGAGGACTGTGTATCACCGACACACAAAACCACTCTGAGTTCCCCTAATCCCCAAGCAATCCCCTCCCTGCCTGCTAGGTTTTATTGTTGAAGGGGAACATCGGCTCCTCTGACACTGACCTGGAAAAGTGCTGTGCATTTAGGAAGACAGAGAGAAAGGATAAGCAGAAAACATCTTTAAGCGCATTATCAGCCTGCTTGATTTCTGCAGGCTGCTCCAGTAGGCCTGACCCCCCATCTCTGGAGGAGGGACCCTTGAGACCAGAGGCTGGCAAAGCATGGGCTCCCTGGGAAGCAGTGAACTGCTAAGACAAACTGTTCCTTTTCTCGGAACAAGCAACCCTTCATCCTCACCGTTACTGGAACAAAAAGCATTAAATTATTTTTCTTCCTCCCATTGTCCTTTAACTTTACAGTCACTGAACTCCTACTGCTTATTGACTAAGCCACTCGTTTGCCAATTAAGCACAAGTACAGCTCTTAAACTGTTGTCAGATGCTGATGATTAGCTCTTGTAAGGTACCTAACTTCATCCTAGCTATTTGAGTCATCTCTCTCCAATGAGACTGTATGCTCTTGGAAGATTGAGGCAGAAGCCTATATGTCTTTGCTTTACCCACAGAGAGGCTTGCTGATGTTTGGGATAGAACTGACATTCGGTGCACTCATTAAGCTATGGATGAGAATTTTTAAGGGCTTATAACCATTATGAATCTAAGTCAACACACTGAGACATGCAAAACATCGATTTCTTTATTTTCATTAAATCAAATTAATTTCCGATTTGAGTTCTCATCTTCCTAGACTTGCAAGAATTTCTATCTCTGGTATTACTGAGGTATCCTTCCTCCTGAGGGTCTCTCCAGAATTCAGTTGGCTTCCACAGTACTCAAAAAATCAGGTCATGGTCACTGCTGACATCCTCATTGTCCCAGCCAATGATGAACCCTTAAAGTCAGATATCTCTGCTTCCATGCCCAGCCTGAAGAAAAGGAATTTTTGCCATTGGGAGCAAAGGAGCCTAATGACAGACTCCCTGGGTTCATTATTGGCCCTCCTCTGAAACCTTGCCACTGCTTTGAGTAAGGGGCTCCCATGTTGCTGAGCCCAAGTCCTTGCCAGGCTTTGTCCCTGCCTCTTCCCCAGTCCTGGTGTCTTGTTAAGAGTCTGAGGGTAATCGCTCTTGCTGCTCTCCATGGCATTCATCAGTCTCTTAAACAAGGTCGCCAAGACAAGTCAGGGCAGTCTCTTACTCAGAACACACTTAGGAAGTGGGGAGCAGTCCTTTCCACTTTTGGCCAATAGAGCAAAGAACAGAAAAGACCACATGTGGAGCTCTGGCTGGTGTGGCTCGGTTGGTTGGAGCATCAGCCCTTACACCAAGGGGTGGCAGATTCCATTCCCAGTCAGGGCATCTACTGATCGATTTTTCTCTCACACATTGATGTTTCTCTCTCTCTCTCTCTCTCTCTCTCTCTCTCTCTCTCTCTCTCTCTCTCCCTCCCTCCCTCCCTCCCTCCCTCCCTCCTCCCTCCCTCTCTCTAAAATTAATGTTTTTAAAAGGACCACATATGGAAATAAAAGTAGAAAGACTTGGTATATGATTAGGTTCTTTAGTTGTAAGCAACTGAAACTGACTCTAAAAAATATAGATAAAATAATAATAATAATTTATTAGAACAACAGGACATTGGGTAATGTCCTAGAACTTAAGAAAGATATAAAACAAGCAGTCCTGAAAAAGGACAAGAAAAATCAGTTCCAAGAATTTCAGTCAGAATCTCACAGATGAAAAAAGAATGACTCAGCTCTGGCCACTTCTGTCGACAAGTCATTCACTGAACACTGAACTCCCAGGGGAAAGTTTAACCCAGGTCCTGTGCTCATCACCTCTCAGGTAAGAGAGTTGAAGACCAAGGAGCACTTGGGTCAATAGCCTCACAAAACACCTTGAAGAGGGGACAGAGAGTTTCCTGAATAGCAAAGCAGAGTGCAGCTACCAAAGGAAGAGTATACTAGGGAGGCAAAATGACTAGTGCCAGCCCACAGAAGAGAGTCTTTCCAGGTAACAAGCTGCCTGGGGCACAGCATTGTGTGTGGAGGAAAGCAGAACAGCCTCACCAGTATCACGGACACCTAATACTTAAAATGTACTTGGAACATTTGCAGATGCGAAAACCAAGAGCTGGCCAAAGAAAAATCATACAGGCATTAGTATAAGAAAATGATCTCCCCAGAGCAGACTGGGTGAGAATAGAAAAGAATAGGCCACCTCCTGTAGGATCAGGATATTTAGAAACACTCAGAGAAGAAAATTACATATCAGACCAAAAAGAAGACTATTTTGCCCTAGCCAGTTTGGCTCAGCGGATAGAGTGTCGGACTGCGGACCGAAGGGTCCCGGGTTCGATTACGGTAAGGCAGCGGTTCTCAACCTGTGGGTCGCGACCCCTTTGGCAGTCCAACGATCCTTTCACAGGGGTCGCCTAAGACAATCCTGCATATCAGATATTTACATTACAATTCATAATAGTAGCAATATTACTGTTATGAAGTAACAACGAAAATAATTTTATGGTTGGGTCACAACATGAGGAACTATATTTAAAGGGCCAGAAGGTTGAGAACCACTGAGTTAAGGGCATGTACTTCAGTTGCAGGCTCCTCCCTGGCTGGGCCCTGGTCGGGGCACATGCAGGAGGCAACTAATCAATGTGTCTCTCTCACTTCGATGTTTACCTCTCTCTTCCACTCTCCCTAAAAATTAATGGAAAAATATCCTCGGGTGAGGATTAACAAAAAAAAAAGAAGAAGAAGAAGAAGAAGAAGAAGAAGAAGAAGAAGAAGAAGACTATTTTCTTAGGGGTAAAAATTATATCCATTTTTCTGGAAGAAGCAACTTGAGATTTATTCAAGAATTGTACTCCAAAAAACGTATCTCATTGTTGTATAAAACTATATCTAGGCTAGCTATATGTTAAGGTACAGATAATTCTCATAATTTTATGTGAGTTCAATTATTATCAACTAATTTTTTTATGATTTTCAAAAGTCCCTAAAGAATCCATCCTGTTGTTATTAAACATTGATACCTTGACTGGATATCATTCTGGGGAAGAATCGCAGACCTGTGAAGAAAGTAGAGAAAGCTTTGGGGAAGAGACCTTCATGAGCCACATAGGTGACACCAGCCCAAAGAAACCTAAGTTAGTCCATATCGCAGGCTCACCATTGCTGGCAGATTCACAGAGCCTTCAATCACGCCAACATTCTAATTGGAACCTAGTTAGTCTCAGAATGTAATGAAAGTCTATACAGAGACTTTCATTAGATCTTCAGATCTTCCCCCAACCCTGCCCACCCTCCACCAGCTAAGCCATGCCCTAAATCCTGACCCACAGAAACTGTGCAATAACAATTTTAGGCTGCCCAATTTGTGGTAATATTGTTATACAGCAATAGATAATTAAAGCAGGTAGCAATAAAAGTATATAATTTAGAAATGAAGCAAATGCCATAGCTGTGGATGGGGGAGGAGTATGAGAAAGTATTATATTTTTCAATATTCGGTGTTTCAAACCATCTGGATAATTTTAGCAGGGACATTACTTCAATGCAAAAAAAAAATTTTTAAGTAAAAACTTAGACTCATTATAGAACCCTTGAGGTGGGTGTTAGTACTTGAGAGTGTCTGAAACTGGGAGGGCCTGTCACAGTGGAGTCTGAGAGGAAGGAACGTGAAAGTCAGGACTGAGAAAGGCCAAATGCTGATATAAAGTGCAGAGGGTCAGAAGTGGCATCTTAAGTTGATAAAGAGCAGGGAAGAGTTGGAAACCAAGCCAATGATGGAACTGGTGAGAAGAGGGGTTATACGATGTTTATATCTGAGAGCCATGTAACTGCTCAGAAAACCAACTGGTGTCTGTGGCTTGCTTTATAGGTTAACAGGAACATGGCACATGACACATTGAGCTGACCTGGAGTTGCAGGATTGGGGCAGAAAATTAAATTTGGTTTTCTTCTCAAAGGAACATGCTTATTTGAACTAACAATGTAAAGATTACTTTGTACTCTAACTTTTTTATTGAAAATATCCAACTCTTCTATGTTTCTTAATTAGTCCAATTATTTTTAATTACTGTAATATTTCAGCAATTAAGTGAATTAATTTATTTAAATCACTAATATTGCTGAATATTTAGATTATTTCAAATATGTTATATGGACACTACTATAATGAACATCTTCATTCTCATGGCATTTTATTTATCCTGTTTGAATATTTTCTTTGGAAAATTCTAAGTTCTAGAATCAATGGATTGATACACATATGCCTGGATTGGGATAGGAATTACCATATTGCTTTCCAAAAGGCTTAAATCATTTTAAATGCATGGATGTGTTTGTTTTACAACTATTTCTCTACCATTTGGTGTTTGCTTTAAATGACTTTTCTTTTGGCTAATTTAGAAGAAGTAAAATCATACATCTGGTTTTCTTTAATTTTCATATCTTTATTTCAAGTTAGAATAAAGTTTCCTTTGTGTCTACCTCTGATGGGTCTTGTTTCCTGAGTGGATAGTCTATTCCCTTGATTTCACTGCATTCCCAAATTCTGTTATGGCTCGTCCTGTTCCTCCTCCTCCCTAACACAGGTAACCCACTCACCATGCTGTCCTGAGCCCACTTCTCTCCAGACAATTTCTCTCTGGTTTCATCTATCACTCTGGAGCAGTGTTTCACAGAGGGTGGACTGAAGTTCCTTTTCCAAATGCACATTTCCTGTCCTGAGCCAGAAGCAGAATCTCCCAGTAAGCCCCCTGAAATCTGCCTCTTAAGTAACTTCCCAAAGTGGTTGTACGAGATGACAACCATTAAGGTAGGATCCCCAAATTCATCTCTCCCATTTCAGTGTTTCCCTTGCTCTGCACCAGTGCAGTCCAGCTGCCTCCTGAATCTCTCCAGCCAGCTGTCACTACGAACTCCACAAACCCATGGCAGCACTCCTCATCTCCCAGCATGCCCAGTCACCCCCAGGCGCCCTCAGCACCACTGCGAATCAGCTCCCACTGCCTTCCCTTCTGCTGAAAATGGGAGCACCATTCTCTCAGTCTGTCATGCCCCATATTGTGCAATTCAGTAATGACTCCTATTCCTTGAAGGAGATTCCTCCTTTGAGAAAGGCCTTGCAGGCCCTAAGGTAATGACTGGCCTTTCTGTTTGTCTACATGTGACATGATGTGCAGAAAGCATAAATCAACATGACAGGTATTATCTACACCATCAGGCAGACATGTGGCGCTCTGAGCATCTCTAATGGAGCCACGTGCAAGCAAGAGGGTCTCACAAGGGGACTGAGAGCCTTACCCACTCCTGATCCAGGGACAGGATGAGAGCAGGAAGGTGAGAGAGCAGGCCACCTCTACACAAGGCAGCCAGGAGGAAAACAGAGGTTTTTTTCACTCTCCAGACCCTAATCTCTGTGTTCTGAATGCATCTGCGGGCAAGTCAAGTCTGCTCCTGTGCTGCTCTGAGGGGAAGAAGCTTCCTGCCCTCCCTCCCCTCAATCAAGGTGCATCCACCTCCTAAACTTCATGTACCCTAGGTCTTCACACCATCCCAGGACCCAGAAAAATTATTCTGAAAATAAATAAATCCAGTGAAGATATAATCAAATCAGTGTGCTATATTTTCATTTTTAAAAAGGAGCCTGGGGAGGGCAATGCTCACCCTAAAAGGATATACTGATAACACTGGGGTTCTCGACTAGACTGTCCACATCAAAGGCTAGAGGGAGAAGAAGAGGGATCCAGGCAACCTTCCTGATCACCAGCAAGTCCATGTATTAGTTGGCTATATCCATGCCAAGGTCAGCTCTGGCTTCCAGTTAGTGAAGGGGTTCTTTGCCACAAAAGTCCATTTTCTCAATCTATGTTCCCAAATCAGTATTCCCAATGTATGTCCCAGAGCAACATCAGTCCCCTGCATGTACTATGGCCCTCTTGAAGATTCAGAATGCATGTTACAAATTCTGAGAAAGTGTCCAGTAAAGAACTTTGTTTAACTTGAACCCAATTTGACCCAAATTTCTTGAGCTTTGACACCTTTTCCCTAAATACTGCCAATTAGCATGGGAGGCAACAGTAACCTGTGGTCCACACTTTGATTAATTTTACATCAGTTTTCTAAAACTCAAATCCTATTTCCTTTTTTATTTATTTCATCATATGAGAAAGTTTTCTCTTTCTTTGTGTTGGCTCTACCTAATATTTTAGTTTGAAAACTTGATTTCTAAACCAAGGCTGCAGTTTACTAGGAGTCCTTCCCTAAAATAGAAGGAATGCGTGGAGAGTTATTTAGCAAAATGCAGCTTCTCTAAAAAAAAAGAATAATGTGTTTCTATGACACTGCCTCTTTTTTCACTCATTCACATTCATTCATTTGTTCGTTCACTCAGTGGGCCAGTTTATTCCCAGAAGCACAGTGATAAATGCTACCAATCAAAGGGAAAAAGTGACAGAGATAAGAATAGAAAATCCCTATTTCTTTCCTAGTTGAGAAGGGACGGAGGATATAGGCAAGTCAAATAAAGGTCACAGCAAGGCTGGTAGGAGAGATTAGGAAGTTTAGTTGTAAGTGAGAGAGACTAAACTCCAATTAGCTTAAGGGAAAAGAGGTGTATTGGCTCATTACTTGGGAAATCCTCAGACTCTGTTTGCCCACATCTGTCTCTCATCTCTGTTTTTCTCTCTGTAGTTTTAATCACTGCCAGAGCAGGTAAGCTTTTTCATGAGACAAGGAGGACAACAGCCCCAATTCATTTATATCCTTCCAACAACAGGACCAAAATGGCAAGGCCCCTTCTCTAGCTCTTCTAGCAGTCTTGGAGAAGGACTCTCATGCCCCAGACCATCCTAAAGCCTCTATTCCCAGACCCATCCCTAGGGCTGGAGCCCATCAGCCTTCCTGTGAAGGCTCACAGGAACTCCAGGGCAGAGTTGGAGATGGCACAGCTGATCACATCTCTGATTTCACACCATATAGACAGTAAAACAGAAAGTGAAATTTCCAAGCAAGTCACAAGGAGGTTGCATGAAATGTCACAGTGTAACTTTCAGGGGTCATCTTTTTTGTTTGCTTTGTTTTATTTTGCTCCCAGTGGTAAAGTGAACAACTGACAGGATAACTGTATTTTTCTTTCTTTACACATTTTTTCCCTCCATGCCCTACTTTCCTTCTAAGGGAAAGGTAAAACCAGTGCTTTTAAGAGGGAAGAAATATCAGTTATGGTATTATATTAATATGGTATGTGTTCAAGAATCAGAAACTCTTACCTAATCTGCTTGAGGTTTTTTCATTACTTTGCCGACTTCCTCCAACTCTAGTATCTCAGTGTGACATCAAGTGCTATTGAGTTTTGATCTAGTGAGGCATAAGAAAAAATATGCTCTATGATCTTGTGAAATTGTTCATTCTCCCCCCACCCCCCCAAAAAATTAAAATGAGTAAACTGATTGCTACTTATAAGTAAAACAAAACCTCAGTATTATAATCAGTTGAACAATTTTACAAATATATTATTTGTATGCATGTGCTAACACATACCAGATTTCTTTAACAATGGGTCAAAATTCTTAAACTTTATTCAGAGTCCATAGTAAAGATTCTTGAGCTTTGTCTTCTCAAGGCAAATTTAATTCTAGAACTTCCATTTTAATGTTCCACAAATTGTGTTCTGGGAACCCCATGCATCAAAATTGCATGGGTGCTTGTTAGAACAGACTCCTGGGCTCCACTTCCTATCAACTGAATTCTAATCTCTTTGGGGAAAGAGTCCCAGGAATCTTTGTTTTTAAAGCTTCCAAAATGATATTTCTGCATCTTAAAATATAAGAAACCCGTTCTAAAATTTCAAAAAAATTTTATTAAGATTTCTGAGTTGTAGTGTCAGATATTCTTTCTCTTTTTTTTAATCCTCACCCAAGGATATTTTTTCCATTGATTTTTAGGGAGAGTGGGAAAGAGAGGGAAAAGACAGAGAAACATCGATGTGAGAGAAACACAACATTTGGTTGCCTCTTCATGAGCCCCGACCAGGCCCCAGGCCTGGGGAGGAGCCTGCAACCAAAGTACGTGCCCTTGACCAGATCGACCTGGGACCCTTTGGTCTGCAGGCTGACACTCTATCCACTGAGCCAAACCAGCTAGGGCACGTCAGATATTCTTTATCTCTTTAAGTTAGAATAAACTTCTTGTGAATTCCAAAAACTTCAGTTTGTCAGTAAAAAGTAATTAGCAATCCTTGTGGGTCATGCTCTTTTGAAGTTCTGTGACAAAAGTAACCATAAGTATAATTATATGACATAGGGATTCTTCAAATTTAAAAATATTCACTCCAAATAGGTCACATATTAATGAGAAGGATAGGTAAATTCCACTGTAATGGACTTTTGTGATTTTAACAATCAGTGTGATTTTGTTATAAGAAGTACACTACAAGAACCAATGTGATAAGTAAGATACAACAGAAATTAATCAGAGATATAAAAGTTTAATGAAAGCTCATTAGAATTAAAGTTTTCTTTCAACTGAACAACTTCACTTTTTTATAAAGGATTTAATTTCCAATCCAGTAGAAGCAATAAGAAGTCAATATACACAATACACCTCCTTCCAACAAAACAATAGGAGCTGCCCCCAAAGGCCTTGCATTGTAGAGCTAAAAGAGCCTTAAGGATTGTGAACTCCAACCCCTCCTCCTACAGATGAGGAAATCAAAGACTAAGTCACATGGTTGATGATGAAACAGAAAGGAAAATCAAGATGTTCTGACTGTTCTGTTCTTCTCTTAAGGGAGTTTAAGTAACTCCCAAGGATACCCAAGCATAGAATCAAATAGTTCTTCAGGGATAGGTGGGAGCAACATTCTTTTTATATACCAGACAGGCTATGGAGTAAAAAGAAAAGGCGCCATATAACATAAGTGGCATATAATAAATGCCACTCCGCCACCTTGAAGTATCCACCCCTTTTCTCCTGCAATTCAGGATACACGGTGGAAATGTTTGAAAAGCTCAGAGTTAACCCAGCTTCCCCACCAAAATCTGACAAAGCTAAAAGAGAGGAAATGTGACCCCGTTGAAAATAAATCAAGCAAGGTTGTTAAGCTTCTCTCAGCTGATTTATTGAGCATCTGCTATAGGTCTGCGCATGGGTTTCATTTAATCATTCTGTTACTCAACAATATATACTGAGTACCTACTAGGAGCTAGATACAGGGGCGGGCAAACTTTTTGACTGGAAGGCCACAATGGGTTCTTAAACTGGACCGGAGGGCCGGAACAAAAGCATGGATGGAGTGTTTGTGTGAACTAATATAAATTCAAAGTAAACTTCATTACATAAAAGGGTACGGTCTTTTTTTTTTTTAGTTTTATTCATTTCAAATGGGTGGCCCGCGGGCCGTAGTTTGCCCACGGCTGAAGCTATGACAAGCCCTAGCAATACTAAAATGAATGGACAGGAGGAAGCGAAATTAAAGCCATAATTACAGTGTTATATTACTGGCTATAGAATCAAGTGCTATGGCCACAACTACTCAGGCAGGTCGAATCAGAGAAGGCTTTACAGTGGAAGTGACATTGGGTTGAGTCGTGAGGGACAACTAGGAGTTTACCTAAATGGAATATGAAAAAGGAAGAGAAAATCATTCCAGGTCAGGGGAACAGCAAATATAGTTAGGTAAGCAGTTGGAGACAGGGATCCAGAACATAAAGACAATCATATAGACACACAAAGCTTTGTTTTTCATGCCATCTAGCACAATGCTGTCATCTAGCAAAGCCAAATTATTTTTTAAATTCACCTTCCTTGGGCAAGAGGCTCCAAGAGACTAGAGCAGCAGTGGGCAAACTACGGCCTGGGGATTCGGCCAGTTTGAAATGAATAAAACTATTGAAAAAAAAGACCCTACCCTTTTATGTAATGATGTTTACTTTGAATTTATATTAGTTCACACAAACACTCCATCCATGCTTTTGTTCTGGCCCTCCGGTCCAGTTTAAGAACCCATTGTGGCCCTGGAGTCAAAAAGTTTGCACACCCCTAGACTAGAGACTGGTGCCTGAGCCAGTCTGTCCATGAGAGGTAACTTCAACACAGAAAGAAGGGAATCTGTTTTCACTTCCTGTCTGTACAGTCTTGGATACCTTCCCAGCTCTCAAAGCCCACCTCTTCCAGAAAGACTTCTAGGATTTCCAGAGTTCTTGGAAGGAAGGTAGAAAAGTGTTTTAATGATGGGATTAAATAGGGGAAATCATGGATCCCCACGTCTACCATAACATTTTGTCTCCTTTCCAAGTCCTTGGTATGTAGATCATATAGTAATTTTTTTTTTTTTTTGCATGGGTGATAAATATGAGTTCAAACAGGTTTCTGCTGCTATGTGACTTTGGGAAAATCATGTAACCTCTCAGAACACTGTTTTTCTGATTGTAACACATGCTAGTTTACTGTGAAGCTTAGGCATGATGTGAAGGAAAGCACCTGTCACAGATCCAGCCTATACTGGGCCTCTAGTGGAGTAACTGCTGTATATTATTGGAGTAGTTTCATTCACTCAACAAATCTTTACCATGTAGAAGCCAGAAAGAATCCCTGGCACCTCACAATCTACAGAGGAGATTAGAACAGACTCAAATCGCTATTATATAAGGAGGAAAGCAGTTACTACCAAGAGAGTACTGAGCAGTACTGGGGAAGTTGGGAGGACAGAGATTAGTTTAGTGTGGAGGGAGATGGTGGGGAAGAAGGAGAAAGGATTTAGGGCTGAGAAGGAAGGAGAGGAGAAGCTTCTCAGCTGGGCACTTTCACCCCTGGGATGGGGTATGGTTTGTACCCCGAGTCTGGGGCTGTCCCCTCCCTGATGAAATAAAAGAAGTTAGGGGCAGTGACACAATTCACTCAACTTCACACTCCTGGTTACAGTGGAGCCAGGACAGGCATTCTGAACTCCCCACCCTTACCCAAGCATGCACCCTTCCCACAGCTACCCCAGAACTAAGGCTGTTTGCAGATGTAGCGGGAAAGCAGCAGTAAGGAAGTGATGGGGTACTGAACTCTGTCCCACGTCGAGGCACAACACAATTTCAGCGGCGGGAACGCCGTAGCGGGGGTAAGGGCGGGCGGAGCGGAGGAGGTGGGAGGACAGGCCAAGGGGCGGGGAGAGGGGCGCGGGCCACTCCAGGGCTATCAAGGACGCCCGCCCAGTCGCCAAGCCTGCACTCAGGTTCTCCTGCCATGGGGCAGGCGTCCCCAGCGCGGTGGCCGCTGCTGGCGCTGCTGTTGCTGCTGCCGCCCGCGCTGCCGCGGCCGCTGAGCGGGGCGCACTGCCCCGAGCCCTGCAGCTGCCCCCCCGACGGCGCCCTGCGCTGCCCTGGCCCGCGGGCCGGCCTCACCCGACTGTGAGTACGCGGCGTCCCCGACCTGCGACCCTCCCTCGCTCCCCACCACCTCGCCTCCCTACTCTTTGCCCGCCTTTACCTGGAACTTTGGAGGAAAATCTTTCACCTGGTCAAACCCACCAGCTTTTAGGGTGATGAGAAGCCAAACATTGGGGTCTGTCTTTACCACCCTGTCGCACCTCCAGCCCCTGGGAGCCCCGGCCCCTCTTTCTCCTGGTTGGGGCCGCAGCAGGGGTTGTGGAACTGCCCAGAAGCGACAGGGGAAGGCGTCGTTCCCTGTCTCCCTGTCGCTACTGGAAAGGGGCAGGGTGTGATGCTGCTCAAGCAGCAGCTGTCTCTGCCCCCGGAAATCTTGCGTGGTCTTTGGGCCTTGGGGCAGCCCGGTTGGTAGAACTTACTGTGACCTCTGGCTTCCTGTAGTCCCCTAGGAATGAGGTGTTCAGGCCCAATGGCCAGGGGTGACCTGGTCACCCAACCCGGACTGCTGGGAGCCGCCTCCCCCAGCCAGGGCACACCTACACCTTAGTGAGCATGCGAGCCCCTGCTCCACCCCTGTCCCAAACAAACGCATTTGAATCAAGGCCTCGTTAATCGGAGGCCCTGTGTCCCACCTGGGCCTGCCACCAACGCCTCCACCCTCACAGGGCTGGTTAAGGGAACTGTATACATCAGCAAGCAGGTGGAGGAAGGTGTGTGTTGAAATAATGGGGTGAGGAAGAGAAGGGGGTGAGTGCTGGTGTATCAGGGTGTCACCAGGTCTCCTTTCTTCAATTTAGAAAAAGGTACCCACATAATATGATTCTATTTATTTGAAATATCCAGAGCTCTGCCGGCGTGGCTGAGTGGTTGATCATCGACCAGTGAACCAGAAGGTCACCGTTCGATTGCTGGTCAGAGCACATGCCGGGGGTTGAGGCTCAATCCCCAATCGATGTGCAGGAGACAGCCAATCAATGATTCTCCCTCATCATTGATGTTTCTCTCTCTCTCTCTCTCTCTCTCTCTCTCTCTCTCTCTCTCTCTCTCTCTTCCTTCCTCTCTAAAATCAATAAAAATATATATTTTTTTAAAAAAATGAAAGAGCCAGATACACAGAAATAGATTAGAAGCTGCCAGGTTGGAGTAAGGGTCAGGTGACTGCTAAAGGGTGTGGCTTTTGGGGTAACAAAAACTACCTAAAATTAGATTGTGGTGATGGTTGGACAAGTCTATGACTATACTAAAAATTACTGCATTGTACACTATAAATATGTGAGTTTATGGTATATGAATTACATTTTGATAAACTTGCTACAAGAGATAAGGGATACTATAAAAGAATCCAAAAGGCACCAAAGTGGAGGTCTTGGTCATGTTCTAACAGCTGGAGGTGATAGAATTTCATGCTGGGGGAGAAAAGAGACCCCCCTTCCCAATTCCTTGGGCCCCAGCATTCTGTCAGATGCCCATTTCATTGAGGGGAATGCCCTCCCTCCTGAGGGGCCAGACTTCTCCCCCAGAAGAATGAGTGGCCTTCAGGGGATATTTGTGGTTGACAGATACAGTTTAAAGGTTGAGGGGTTTATATTAATTCTCATTAATTATTTTGTCAGTTCAATCCCCTAAAAGTGAGGACCATACTGATAGAATTTGTTTCAATCAATCAACAAATCTATGGAACCTGCCTTCAAAGTCACAGGCCTTGTCCTTCTCTGACAAGCCTCTCATCCTGCTCTTATGAATGATTGTGCCACGAACAGCCTCTCTCACTTGCCTGGTGCTCATCATACAGATTACAAGACACTTAGATCCAAAGAAACAGAATAACCAAGGCCCTGCAGCTATTGAGTAGCAAAGATACTTCATCTATTAATTATCTTTTTATATTTGTTTTCTTAGCAAGAAAATTACCCCTTCATTCATATATATATGACATTTTCCCTAGCTTCTCCAAAGTTGGCACTGAGTGGAGAACCCCTGGTGGGCGGCAGGAATGGGTGGACCAAGTCCCAGTTCCTTTCAGATTCAGCTTTTCACTGAAATCTCTCAATTCCTGCTGCCACACCCTTGGAGGCCTCAGGAGTGTACCCCTTCCCTGGAGAAGACAGAAAGGGAAAGACCAAAACAAAACAAAAATCCTCTTATTGCCCCACAGCACAGTTTAAAGACGCTGAGAACCCCTCTAAAAGATGTTAAGGGCTGACTAGATTTGGGGTTGAGTGTGAGACAAGGTAAGTCTGCTAGCACCCTAAAGCTGCCTAGTCTCATTCCCAAAAAAGGAGCTAGTTGTCCAGGCTCCGAAGTCCTTTGCCATCCCTGTGGGATTCTGGAGAACCCTTGACTTCCTCTCTTCACGCGCACTATTTTGGCATCACACCAGGAGCATCTTCTCCTAGACATTTAGACCCCTTAGGCCAGGGGTGGGAAACATCCAGAATCAGGCCGTATAAGGCCCTTGAAATCATTTGGTCTGGCCCTGCAAAGCAACTGCAGGTGGAAATCACAATTCAATAAATCTAGGAGCTTTTTTCATAGCAACATAAATTTATATTAAGTGAATTATATTAAGTGAATGATGTTATAAATATTCAAATGGCCCTTGGAAGAAAAAAGGTACCCCACCCTGCCTTGGGTCAACAGACATGCTGCCCCTCACAAGATCAGATTTCCTGAGGATCAGCAATCGAGAGATGACCTCATCTTCAGGTGAGAACCCGGTGGAGGTGGAGCTGATAAAGGCCCATACAGGATAACTTTTTCAGCAGGATATGGTGACTTCAACATCAATATGACAAAAGAGGTGCATAAAAATGAATAGGAGGGTAGATATATTAAGGCAATATTCCTCAAACTGTGGTCCCAGACTAGCAGCATGAGCATCACCTGGGAAATGTTGGAAATGCATACTCTCAGGCTCCAGCCCCAATCTACCGAATCAGAAACTCTGAGGGTGTGGTTTAGCAGTCCGTGCTTTAACAAACTCCCCGCGTGGTTCTGATGCAAGATATTGCTCTCTACAGAGGATATAACCTTCTGGAAAGCAAGAAGTCTGTTGTAAACTTCCTTGTGCCATATACTTCCCGTCTCCACACTTCCACCATCCCCCACACACATCCATACATCCATAATACCTATCGATTGCAAAAGGTAGCTGTGATCAAATTAAAACCCCAAACTCTGAGACATATGAAAAATAAACAGGATTGAGAAAGAAAAAAAAAGGTCATTTGGGGTTTTTTTTTTAAGATAAATAGGGGAAGGAATCCATGGAAAAGGACAGACAATGACAATGCAAGGGGTGGGGAGAATAATACTTGATGGAGTGGGATCTCAATGCGGGTGGGAGGATAGCATTAGTCTCAGGTCATAGGGGAAGGGTTAATCTTAGAAAGAACAGACAGACTTCTGAGTCCCAGGGCAAGAAGTCAGTTGGGTAAAGATATAATTCAACATTGAGGCAAAGGACAGGAAAAGTGTTTGAGTTCATGCTAAAATCCTCTTTTCTTAATGATGAATGAATGAAATGGTAAATGGTAATTATAAAATAGACAAATGCTATGGATAACAAGTTATCAGGAGTTTGTAAAAAGAAGGGCACTGAAATTATGAGCTAAGGCTTCCAGAAGAAGAGGGAGGTGGTCTTGCACTCAGTTATCCACAGGACTTGCTCAGCAGAGAGAAGAGGAGCAGTCTGGGTTCGGGGATGGAGAAGGCGGATACCCAGTGCCCCTTAGAATTCAGCAGCCCCTCAGCAACTGCTAGTTCACGTTTTAATTGTTTCAGGCCCTGGTAGTCCTGACTTTTAAGACCTCCAACTGAAGCTCACTGTTTGGTTTAAAAGTGGGGGGAGGGACTGTAATTGCTTATCATTGACAAGCCCATGCTTGCAAATCTTGAAAATGGCATTGTTCAATTGTTCCTATCTGTCCATCCCTTCCATATTTTATTTAAACTTAGATATTTAAAACCTAAAATGTGATATAAAAAAAAATAGCCTCCCACATTTTTACTAGTTTTAATTGAGGAATAAAAAAATATAATAGAAAAAAGATTTAAAAATTTTCCTTTCCTTATTAGTTCCAGACAAATGGAAGGGAGAGAGAGAAAAAAATCTCACCTTGCCTATGGTTATATAAAGATCTTTGTCTCTATGACAACAGAAAGGTTGATCTGCTTGATATAGAAATAGCTTCTGAAAAATCTGTTTGTAAGAAAATGCTAATAATAATTATGGCAATTTATTTTTTGCATGTTGTTCCAACTGAGCAAAGATTAAACTTTTAGACTTTATTATAAGACATGATCCAGAGACTTGGAAAGATAAAATGTGTTATATCCATGAGTCCAGTGTCCCAGCAAAATGTTAGTATCTTAACATCTTTCCTGAATGTGTTTCTCCTTCTTCCTCTTGCAGTGGAAATCAGGGTCCAGAACAGTGTTCAATGTTATAGAGGAATCTACAGGAGGAGGGTGTGGTCCCTGTCCTTTAGTAGCCCATAGTCTATGTGTAAATATGCTCAAGAGACTGATATTCATGGGGAAAGAGGTAACAAGGCTCTAAGGAAATTAGAGAATAGACCAATAACTGTGAACTGAAATTTCCAAAGGTTTCATGAGCCAAAGGTCATGAGGATGAATCTTGAAGGAGAAAAGGGAAGAATTGTCCAGGTGGAAGGACTATAACCATAATAAGTTATAGTAGACTAGAGCAGTGGTCTGCAAACTCATTAGTCAACAGAGCCAAATATCAACAGTACTTCTTCAAAATAGACTCGCCCAGGCCGAAAACCGACTTCTGTGCATGGGCCACAAAGTTTCAATCGCACTGTACGTGCGCCCACATGGTATTTTGTGGAAGAGCCACACTCAAGGGGCCAACGAGCTGCATGTGGCTCGCGAGCCACAGTTTGCGGACCACGGGACTAGAGAAACATGAAATAAGGTTGAATGGATTTTTTTCTTATTATGCCTCTCCCCAGCTCTTTGGGGAAATTTTATTTTTAAGAGAAGATATGAAGTCATCAAAAACATCTGATTAAATTACCCAGAGGGTTGTGCAAAAAGAAAAAATCCAATATGTAGTTCTTGACTAATAAACTTTCAAAAGTCATTCTTGGACAGTTAATTAAAAGGCATTAAGTAAAAATCATGATTTGGAGTCATTTTCCCATGAAGTTTCCCCCAATGTCCTCTCCTACCCCCACCCTCCCAAACACAAACACATGTACTTGCTTCAATATCTTGTACTTACGTATATTTTTGCATATATCTCACCACAGTGTAACCATTTATTCAATGTGTGTCTCTTCTGCTACAGCATGTTTCTCAACCTCAGCACAACTGACATTTGGAGTCAGATAATCACTTGTTGTGGGGGCTGTTCTGTGCACTGTGGTATGCTTAGTAGCATCACTGGCCTCTGCCCACTAGGTGCCAGTAGCACTGCCCTCCCAAATTGTGACAACCAAAAATGACTCTAGACATTTGCCAAATAGCCCCTGGGGGTAAAATCTGCCCCTCTCCCTTTGGTTTTGAATCATTGAAGTGAGAATCAATTGAAGAGGTCTTATTCAACTCAAGATTCCCAGAATTTCTCAGGTATTATGATTAAAGTGTTTGCTGATCTACGTACATGAGGATCAAACTGAATAGAAGTTGAATAAGAACAACGAACCAATGCCAAAAGGAAACACATATTATTTAGAATGTACCATATCTAAATACCATTTAGAAATTCTCCATCCTAGACAGTGAGGAGGCAAGGGTGCTATGGGTGCTGGAGGGAGTTCTCTGTTATATCAACAATCAGGTCCAAGATTTTGCAGAGCCCTAGTCTGTCCTTTGAATAGGCCTTTGTAGACATATCAGCCTCTGAGAAGCAAGACTGGAAACATACCTATATTAATATACTCCCATCCAGATTGTTTTAATTTTTATTGTCTATTTGTTTTAACTCACTCATTAGAAGAAAAAAAAAATAATTCCCAGCCCAGGATCCATTAAAACAAAACAAAACAACCACCAAGGCAGCCTGAATTGAGACTGATGGATTTCCTGTCCAGGACACCAGGTAGAAGCCCACTAGACAGAGGGAAGCTTTCCTAACTCTTGCAGGTAAGACAGTATGTCTTATCCCTGCCTTCCCTAACACTAGCCAGACCAAAAAAACTCAGAATTCAGGAAGCTCTTATCCCACCTCCCTACCCCACAAAAAGCAAAGGCCCCAGGTAGCGGTTGATCCTGAACCTCAGTTCTGACTCAGCTCCCCCAGCTGTACCTTCAAGGCAATTCTTAAACACGCCTGTACCTATAAACAGGCTCCTTGGGGGAAGCTTTGCAAGAACCAGACTTTATTAGTTTAAAAATCATCCTTTTGGGGAATGATGGCCCCTAGTGAGATACCAAAAAACATGCAATAGAGTTCCCAAAATCTCAGTGGAAGTGTAGAGCCAAAAGGTTCACATACAGACCTTTTTGGCATTGGACCCAGCTTCCCCCCTTGGAGAGCAATAATTCTGTGGGTTTTTCTTGCCTTATTCTTTTTTATTTCAAAAAGCAGTGTCAGATTAATTCAAAGATCAAGTTCTGCTCCTTTACCCACCTCTATCTTCTTTCCAAGCCCCTCAATTTGGCTTCTTTTCATGTCTTAAGATGAGGCCTGAAATCTTTTTTTCAAAATATAATCTTCCAGAGTAGCTTTACCAGACAGAGTCTTGGCCACGTGTAACTGATCTCACACACAGGAAGCTAAAACCAATTGAGCCCCTGCAGTTGGGAGAGGCCTTGCTGCTCACGCCCAGACCCCAGAGGGCTGGCTCCAGGGGAGCATATGTGTTCTGTTCTGGCAGCTCCCCTGGGTGTGCGGAAAAATCACATTCAATGCAAATTATAGCAAGTCTCCCACCAGCTATTTTTTTAAGAAGAGAATTAAAATAATCCTTCCCACCAGGCAAGTGGGCTCTCGGACTTGGTGGGCAGCTTCTAGCAGCTTCTCTACATGGTCCTCATTTACTCCCAGCTTCTGCCTCACTGGGAGATGAAACCCCCTCCTGGCCAGCAAACCATGCACAGCTGCTCTGTGTGGCCCTGAGCCAAAGCTCTGTAATGCCACCGGAGCCAAAATCAGAATCATCCTTGACTCTAAGGAAATGAGGTGACTCCTGGGTCCCTAATTCTACCTCACGAACAACAACAGACAACACATCTGAGCTCACAGGGATAGGGATGCTCTGGTATGATAGGGTAGGGTCCAACATAGCCCCCAAGTGATCTGAATTGATTGACAGGACAAAGACCAGGCAGACCTGAGTTCTAGCACCAGGTCTCTTTTCCCTAACTTGCACTGTGGATTTGGCTACTGATAAAGCCTCTATGCCAGTATTTCTCAACCTTCTGGCCCTTTAATACAGTTCCTCATGTTGTGACCCAACCATAAAATTATTTTCGTTGCTACTTCATAATGTAATGTTGCTACTGTTATGAATTGTAATGTAAATAGCTGACATGCAGGATGGTCTTAGGCGACCCCTGTGAAAGGGCCGTTCGACTACCAAAGGGGTCTTGACCCACAGGTTGAGAACCGCTGCTCTATGCTGTCCATAAAAGGGGAGCGATGACTCCTGCCCCTGAGTGGGTGTGACTATGGGAAAGATAAACAGAACAGCAGAGCCAAAAGTACTGGGAAGTAAAGGTTTACCACAACTACAAAGTATTGTTTTAGCCATCGGATGATGCCGAGAAGACTGCATTTACTGTTCATTCTCCTAGCCCAGTGCTCGGCAAACTGTGGCTTTCGAGCCACGTGCGGCTCTTTGGCCCCCTTGCGTGTGGCTCTTCCACAAAATACCACGTGCAGGTGCACACCTACAGTGCGATTGAAACTTCGTGGCCCATGCGCAGAAGTCAGTTTTCGGCCTGGGCGAGTCTATTTTGAAGAAGTGGCATTAGAAGAAGCGGGGGGTGTTGGTCGGGCGACAGGAGATGCGGAGCAGGCGGGCCGCGGGATACGCAGCGCGGGGAGGCGCCTGCGATTCAGGCACAAGCTGAGTGAGCCAGTCAGTCAACAGTCTCATGTGCAATGGTTAGTGCTAGTCACGTCCGCAAATGGCGCGTGGGTGACAAAAGTACCTACTCGAAGCATAAAGTTATCTGTATTTTTCCAACCAGCTGCAAATCCTACAGATATTTTTGTCATCAATTTAAGAATTGTAGCCGAAACCGGTTTGGCTCAGTGGATGGAGCGTCGGCTTGCGGACTGAAAGGTCCCAGGTTCGATTCCGGTCAAGGGCATGTACCTGGGTTGCGGGCACATCCCCAGTAGGAGATGTGCAGGAGGCAGCTGATTGATGTTTCTCTCTCATCAATGTTTCTGACTCTCAATCTCTCTCCCTTCCTCTCTGTAAAAAATCAATAAAATATATTTTAAAAAAAAAAAGAATTGTAATTCTTTTGTGTTGGTGGCTTTATTATTATAAAAAGAAACATTTTTTAGGTGCCCTGTTTGAAATGGCTACAAAGAAGAAGCAAAGAAAAACGGAAGACGAAAACCATGAATTTAAAATTGAATTTAAAGTTGAATGTACCTACCTATATAGTTTAAGTTTAAAAAATTTGGCTCTCAAAAGAAATTTCAATTGTTGTACTGTTGATATTTGGCTCTGTTAACTAATGAGTTTGCTGACCACTGTCCTAGCCCATATAGGAGGATGAACAGTAAATATCTGTCTTCCAAGGGGCAAGCCTGATGGACTAGTTTTGTTCCTGGTAGGTGTTAATTAGAGAAAATGACCCACTAAGTCTCCTCAACCTTGAAGGTGAGTAAGTTAGAATCCATAAATAGCAGAGCTCATTATTGCCTGGAGTCTGATATGCTGGTCTTTTCAGCCCAGTCTGAGCTGCCTCTCAAATGCACCCCTTACACTTCATTATAGGCTGGTTCCTATTGTTTAGTTGAGCCACTCCTATCTGCTCTCAAACCCATTCTTCTTCCTTCATTTCCGTATTCTCCACCCCTAAGCCTCAGGCTAGAAACAGAGAAAGCCCTCAGGTCAGACTTGTTGACCACTCAGGAACTACATGCTGAAACCCGTCAATGTGCAGGATCCAATGACAGTCTTCAGACTGTAGGAAAGAGAGGACTACAGTTTTTAGATCACACCCGGAACAATAGAAGGTAATAAAGGCCACTATAAACAACATCTGATAGGAGTTCAGAGGAGCCTTCCCTTCTAGACACAGTAACAAAGAAACTTTGGTGGAGGTATCATCTAAGGTGTAGCTTTGTAAGCCTCATTCTCTATATGGGCAGCTGGGTTAGCGCCATTATCCCATAAGGTCAGTCCTGGCCTTTGACACCAGCTTAGAAAAGCTACTGGGGGGAAAAAAATCACTCTTGCCCTAGCCAGGTTGGCTCAGTGGATAGAGCGTCAGCCTGCAGACTGAAGGGTTCCGGGTTCGATTCCGGTCAAGGGCATATGCCTGGTGTGCAGGCTCAATCCCCATTAGGGGCATGCAGGAAGCAGCAGATCAATGATTCTCTTTCTATAGATGATAGATAGATAGATAGATAGATAGATAGATAGATAGATAGATAGATTTATAGATAGATTTAAAATCACTCTTCAAAGTCTTCTGCTCTCTCACTGACCACCAGCACAGGCCCTGTCTATGTATCGAGCATCAAGGGCACAGTGGGCCACTTCCACTGGAAACCCTGGGTAGGGCTCTGAATAAGGCTTTTCTCATTTGCAAGCACCAGAAATCACCTCTGACAAACTTAACCATAAGAGATGAATTTATGAGAAGAATAAGGAGGTAGAAGGGTGCTAGCTAGATCCAGGGAGAATCTGGCATTTTAGCAGTAAGAGATCAGGGAACTTCTTTCTAGATGCCACCTTCACAATGAATCAGCTGCAAAGACTCCTTCTGTCTGTCTGTTATAGTTTTAAATTCCCAAGAGAGAGAACCTGATTGCCTCCCCCTGCCAGGCCCCAACGCAGAAGCATAAGAGCGCAGTCAGTGAGGTGCTTGTACCCCATGCAATCAGCAATGACATGCTTCCAGAGAAGGGTCATTTTTGAGCCAGGCAACCAGAAAGCACACATGCCAGTAATTTCGGGCATGTCAAACCCATCCTCCGGCTAATTAAAATATGTGGTATATCAGTGCAACCACCTTTTACAGGCTCACTAAAAATTAAAGTAAAATAAAATAAAATGAAGAAGGTTTAGGTGTCTGGAAACAGAAGCTTGTAATCAAAGAGCTTCCTGAAGCATATCTGCAATGGCACTGCCCTGACAACATAATACTCTCTGCTTCTAAAAAATATTTTTGAGAAATCATTTCAGATGATGCAGACATCCCCCCTGGAAGAATTCATCGTGTACTTTTATTTACCAGAGTTATTCTTGTCATGTTATATTATTGCTAGGAGAATTCTAGTTTAGGGGGTAAAGATTAGATCATTTTGCTTTGTGTCTTGAGAAACCTTGAAATGGGTTTTGAGTGAGAGCCTAGATTATACCATTTTCCTCCAAGGCTTTATATTTTTAATTTAGTTGTAGCACAAATGACTTGGAAAATCCATTATCCAGGAAGCTTCTTGAACATCGTGGTTCCCATTATAATTCATAGTCACCTAGCAGCTTGGCCGGTGCTCTGCAATGGCCGTCTTAGAGGATGGTCACTCAAATTGCACTTTCAATGGCAGAGTTCCGACTGAACTTCTTTAAATCATGAGCAAATGTGGACTCTGCAGAGTGGCTCCCTAGAGTTGAAATATTTAATGGAGAGTTGTTCTTTACCATTTATTTAAAGGCTATTAGGGGAGGCCTATAAGAGATACCTGAACCCAAAAGAAAGATGCCAATTGGGTGTGGTTAGTCTTCCTCTCAGTTGTCCTATGTATAATCAGCAGATAGTCAAGTGTTTGGAACAAGTCACCGTTTTATAAGCTTAAGGATGACCTTAAGTAGAAGAGTGCATTCCAAAGTCCTGAACCCACCCTACTCCACCCCCGACAAGGAAGGCAAAAGTGGGGAAGCTTGAGTTTTTCACAGTAAGCAGCTATGAATTAAAAGTACTTACTGAGCCTTATTTTGTGCTTGACGCTGTAGCAGTATTATATAGACATTTTCTTACTTAATTTCAAAAATCTCTGGGTTATTTAGCATCATCATCATTTATAGATATAGAATGAAGTGATGATTTAAGCCCAGACAGCCTGGCTGCAGAAACTATACTCTTCACTACCCCACTGTGCTACTTCCAAAGAGAAAGCACATGCAATTGGTGGGAAGACACATTCCTTAAAGAATGTAGCACTGCCGAAACCGGTTTGGCTCAGTGGATAGAGCGTCGGCCTGCGGACTGAGGGGTCCCAGGTTCGATTCCGGTCAAGGGCATGTACCTGGGTTGCGGGCACATCCCCAGTGGGAGATGTGCAGGAGGCGGCTGATCGATGTTTCTAACTCTCTATCTCTCTCCCTTCCTCTCTGTAAAAAATCAACAAAATATATTAAAAAAAAAAAAAAGAATATAGCACTCAAGACAAACCTTTAACAAGAGTAGAATTTGACCAGCAGAGAAGTGCAGATGTGCCAGATGGTGGAGACAGTATGAATGAAGAAAGGAAAGTGAGGCAAGTTCAGGAAGCACAATAGTCTGATTTGTCTAGATAGACACTGTGTAGAAATATAATGTGTCACAGGTGTCATTTTTATTTTCTAATAGCCACATTTAAAAAGCTTTTAAAGGGTGAAATTAGTTTTAATAAAATACTTTATTTAATCCAATATGTACAAATATTATTCAACATGTAATCAACATGAAATTATTCATGAGATACTTTCCATTCTTTTTCATACTAAGTCTTCAACATCTAGTGTGTATGTTACACTTACAGTGGATCTCAGCTTGGACTGGCCATAGTTTAAGCGCTCAGTGGCCACATGTGGCCAGTGGCTGTGGTGCTGGACAGCGCAAGTTTAGTATACTAGTTATATGAGAGGAATGATGAGTGATAGGACTGACAAATGAAGTTTGAGCCTTTATTTAGAGAGCCTTGAATGCAAGGCTGAGACATCCGTAGATATCTAAGTGTGACACAGTAGGAGTTATAAGGAAGATTAATCTAGACTGGGCAGGAGAAACCCAGGGCAGGGTGAGAGGAAACCAATTTGGGGAGTGTAGTTGAGTCAAGGTGGAGGGGGAAAAAAAGGCCAAGGAGAGTGGCAGTGGGAAAGGGATAAAGGACTAGAAGCAAGATACATATGAAGGCAGAATCCACCAGAGACTGGGTGTCCAATGGTGGAACAGAAGAAATGTTCACACAGGGCTCCTGGTAAATTTCAAATGACAGTGCAGTAAACAAACAAACAAAAATCCATGTTGTTATTAAATGCTGATGAGAACCAAAGAGAGAAAGAAAACCCATTCTGGTAGAATCTGAAGCTTCATGGAGGAAGAGGAATTTGAGCTGCGTCTTTTTTTATTTTTATAGTTGAAAGTATTACGTATGTCCCCTTTTTCCCCCCATTGACCTTTTCTAACCCACCCCCACCCTCCACCTCAGGCCTTCACCACCCTATTGTCAGTGACCATGGGTTATGTATATATGCATATGAGTTCTTTGGCTGATCTCTTCCCATCTTTAATGTTAAAGCTGTGAGCACATACCCTCAAGAAGCTGAAGGCTCCATCAGAAGTCTAGGTTTTCACAGGAGAACCAGAGGATCATGTAGCAGGATGTATGAACCCCCTCCCCCCCAAAGAAAAGTACTGATGTGATTTGATTAGTGAAGGACACAGCACTGGACCAGGAATGAAGTGGCCTACGTTATAATCCAGACCTGACACTGAATTGCCAGGTAGTTTCAGGGAAGTCATTTCACTTTTCCTAACTTGTTTCTTCAACTGCAAAGTGAGGGGCTGAACCAAATCACCTGCAAGTGGACCTTTCACTCTGATCCTTTGAGCCAAATACAATACCTGCTTAAAGAAGTAGTCAAACAATAGAACTGCCTGGATGTGTTGTTTGTTTGTTTTTTAATCCTCACCCAAGGATATTTTTCCATTGATTTTTAGAGAGAGTGCAAGAGAGGGAAAGACAGAGAGAAACATCGACATGAGGAAAAACATTGATTGGTTGCCTCCTGCACGAGTCCTGACCAGGGCCTGGACCAGGGAGGAGTCTGCAGTGGAGGTACGTGCCCTTGACAGGAATTGAACTCGAGACCCTTCGGTCCACAGGCCAATGCTTTATCCACTGAGCCAAACCGACTAGGGCTACCTGGATGTATTTTTAATGTATGCCCCAAAAGTTTCTGAAGTAAAACTTAACATTTTGGATGTCCATCTATACTGACTTCATATTTCAGTTAACATTGCAGTCTCAGCTCCCTCAAGGTAAATGCTAAAGACAAGAGGCCAACAAATGAAGGCATACCAAGTAATAAAGTTACCAAATAGATCAATGCACTTGAAATCACAAAGATTTAAATCATTTGGAAAGAGAAAAGCCATTTTATATCATTCCAAGATGAAAGCAAGTTTATTGTAATTACTGAGCAGCTTTGAAAAGAATACAGAAATTCTTAAGCTTCTGTTAAATATAGAACAAGGTTTTATATTATAAATACAAAAACATTAACATTCTTTTGAATTTAAATAAGCTAATGTTCCTCCCTCCTATTTCAATGAGTTTATTAGGCAAAAAGCTTTTACCATCTCTGATTTCTCTTTTCCCTTCCCTTTGATTTTGTAGTGTTTTAAAATTCAGCGTGTGTAGCTCCATCAATAAACTAATCATCTGTAAAAGATGGATGGATGTTTGTAGCTTTCCTAAGTCAATAATATAGATGGCTTTTCTAAACAATTAGAGGGAAGTGAATAAAAATATTTCACTTCTGTCATGCTGGGCAGAAGTGAGGCACGATAGTTAGAAGCTAGGAAAATTCCTTGGCAAGTAGAATGGGGAAACTGAGACAGATGACTGATTCAAACTGGCCTCATCCAGCACCCTTAGTTACCTGCCTCCTTCTCCCACATACCACTCCCTCAAGCATTAAAGCCTTCAGAACAATGAGGTTCTTATCAGCATCAAATAATCTTCGGAACAAAGCCTCAGGTCTGTTAACAGAGTTTTAGTCCAACCAGCATAACATTTAGGCCTCAGTTGTGTTTCAGTTCCAGGCCCAGAAAAGCAGCAAAAGCAGACCAAGCATTACCACGGCTGGCATCAGGACCAGATGCAATAACCAATGACCCCCTACCCTAGGACTGACCAACCAGTAGAGATCATGACCCTGATCCTCCTCATTTTGATGAATCAGCATATTAAGGGATACACCTAGAAAGCTGATGAATATCCTATTGAGATCCTCTCCTGACACCTCCCCTAAAATTCCCGCCTTTAGAAAACAGATAAAAACCCTTAAGACAAAGGACCCAGTGTTCTCATTCTCTCTCTCTCTCTCTCTCTCTCTCTCTCTCTCTCTCTCTCTCTCCCATGTCTACTATCTTCAGGCCTGTGTCTTTGCTTTCTTTCTCTTCAGCTCTAAAGGTCTCCATGAGACTTGCAACCAGGGTAGCAGTGAGCAGGGGCAGCTCATCTTGGGCTAACCCCCTGAACCTATTTCCAAGGGCCCCCCTTTTGCCTCTGTTACTTGTTTCCTGAGTCCATGAAGCCCAGCTAGCTCACTGCTTCTGCCTCTGTGACTTTCTTTCTAAAAGGCCAATGCAGCTCTCTGAGCAGTGGGCTCAAGTCTTTCTTTTCTAGTGTACTTGTGCCTTGCTTGCTAATTAAACTTCCTCTGGCACTAGAGTTCTTGGCTCTGAATTCTTCCTTTGCTAAACTCAAGAACCGAGTACCTGATTCACTGGTAACAGAAGGAAGGTAAAAGCTCCAGCAAAGTGACCAAAGACTTCACCCAAGCTTTGAAGGCTCCAGATTGGTGCTGCATCTCTTCCCTGGCTCTTGTCTCTCTCTGCCCCTGCTCAATCTGTGGGCTTCAGAAGTGGGCCCTGCCCTGAACTGTGTACTCCAAGCTCTTAAAAACCAAAGGGAGGTGGGGAACCTGCAGTTGTTATTGGCTTTATGCATGGCCTGTCTTTAAAAGGAGAGAGTGTACCCACTGAACCATATTTCCAATTCACCTATGAAGTTTGCTATTTAAAGGAACTGTGCTTGGAATCTTTTTGTAGAAAAAAGAACCCTTTGATAAAACAAATGTCTCCCAATTGATGGGTTTTTGTAAGCAAGGATTTCCAAATCCTAGATTTCCTTGAAGGGGGACACAGAGTCCTCTTGGTTCTAAAGCTCTTCAACTAACATTATTTTGAGGGTTCATTAACAATTCAGTGGGCTGGACAGATTGTCTCCTTTGAAGGTTATCAGTCAGGAGAGAAAAAGAAGAGCGGCTCAAGGCCCAACCTTGAGTATTCAAGAGACATTAGGAACAATTAGAGAGGACCTGCAAGTTACAGAATAAGGAATCAAGACAAAAACAAGCACCAACATGCTGTGGGGGAAGCAGATATAATCCAAGGCATGCAGGCACACTCCTACTCTCCAAATATTGTTGGGCCCAGTGTAGATGATGCAGAGAAACACAGGGCTTCACCAGAGTCATAACCAATTACAAGATCTCAGAACTAGGGTGAGTGCTTTATTCCAATTCTAAGGAAGATAGGCTGACTATTTCTACTTCAACTTTATAACTGGAAGGGTGAGGAACTTGCAGGCAGGATTCTTGAGTAGATGGAGGTTCCCAAAATGATGAAACTAAGGCAACCTTTGTCTTCCAATCTAAGTATTTGTTTCAACATCTGTGTGAAAGGCACTTGGGCAAGGTGGGTTTTGGCCATGTTCCAGGTGTCACCTATGCTACATTATTCATTTAGAAATCAAAGTTTAAAACTGTACAAAGGACTGTGAAAATGTAATAAATGTAAGCAGCTACATATGGTTTCACAGCCATATTCTTCCACTGCCATCTCACTTTTCAAGAGGCAGAGAGAACGCCCCACCCTGCAAGTTCAAACTCACATTTGCCCACTAATCCTGGCTCTTTACTACTCATCTGAGATCCATAGTTTGGAAGAATGATTCTATTTGTCTGAGACAGAAAAGGCTGTCCTTCCTTTATTTTTCTTTGCTTTATGCATAGCTTTCATGCCTCTTTTGACCCTGAACAGCAGAGTCGCTGAACAGTCCTTGCCTTTTTTCCCCAGTTCTCCTTGGTTTCTGTTCTATATCTAATGATACTGATTGGCCTTCCCACAAGAGTCCCTGAAGTTCACAAAAGTCTTGGAATACATGTAGGCCTAACTGCAAAAAAGGAAGGAAGAAAAGGAGGAAGGAGGGAGGGAAGGGGAGGAGGAAACTCGATATATCAAAATAAAACTTTTTCTCTTTCCCATTTTTCTCATAGTACAGAGCATTAAGTTGATTATATTTCTTCATTCAAGTAACATTATCATTGGTCCATTCAAAGTCCCTCTCTGTTTTCAGTTATTTATCTTATCCCCTTCTCCTACTTCCTTTTGACTCACCATGGGCAACCATCCAAATGTATGTTTATATGTTTTCTTTTTAAATGTCTATGTTTGATGTGTATGTATTTTAATTCTGTACATATATATACATAAATATATATTACTGAGATATATATATATCAGTAATTTCTTACTTTTTTCTCTTATCACCATGATTCTAAGATCCACACATGATGCTCTGTGTGGATCTTAGAATCATGCTTTAGATGCTTGCTTCTCACTGCTGACCAATTAGGTAGGTGTATACTGTCCACATTTTACCATTCCCTCGCTCAGCAGAGGATACTCACGTTCCTCCAACCCACCCGACACCAACAATGCTATGAAGACAATCCTTGTACAGTTGCCCTTAAGTATCAATGTGAGAATTTTTCTGGGATGCATGTGGGAGTAGAATAGCAGTGTAATTGAGACAACCACATTGCTAAAAGTTTCTGGCTTTGTGTTAAGACTCATAGAAGCATCCATCAAAGAATAGAGCACCTTAATGGAAGTGCATTCAAATGGTCATGAATAAATCATGGGCCACGTGAACAAACACATTTAAATACAGGAGACAGACACTTGAATGCTTAGGAACTGCTGCCAATTGAAGATGCAATGGAAATAAAGACATAGCATCTCTCAAATAAAAATATAAATCAGTGGGGGGAAAAAACAGTTTTGGATTCACAGAAACACATTCTCCACATGGGTTTAAGAGAATACATCTGTTGTGAAAAGCTCAGTGCCCCTACCTCACTCAACCTCTCTCCCCATTCTCTGGCCCCAACCACAACCACAAAACTACCTGCTGTTCGCTCCGTGGCTCTTTTATGGTGGGAACTCAATCACTCTGCCTTTCCTGCTCTGTGGCATCAACATCAACTTCAAAATTTTCATCTTGCACCAGGGATTTTCCATAGTCATTGGGGACAGCCAGTGCATGATCTACTGCTTCTTTCACTCCTGTCTGACCTTTGCTCCTCATCCCTCATCCCTATATCAAACAACCTCCCTGGTCAAATCTGAGCCTAATTGCTCCTCTGAGAGCCACATCTTGTGCCCTTATGGAGGAGGAGACTGCCTGGGGAGAGGCTTCAGCCTGGGGGTTTCATTTGCATATAAATGGCTCTGAAGTGTTCAGTGGAAGCTTTTATGTAAACACTCTTCAAAATATGTTCTGCACTGCATTATCCCCAGCAATAAAGACTCTGGAATCAGAATTTGGCTGTCAGTTTTATTGATGTTGCATGGGGTACAGTAGAATACAGCTTTCTCTTCTGGAAATTTATTGACTTGGCAGTGCAGAGAGCAATAAAACTGTGTTTTTAATCAGTAAGCCAAGCGGACATGATTCCAGAAGAAATATAGGAAGCAAACATGCCATCGTAAGAAGATTTCTCCCCCACTGTCCCTATTCCTCTTGGATGCCCTGTTAAATAAGTTTGGGTATTGAACGGTGTACTTGGGGAGACTGTCTTCAGGAATAGATTCAGAGGACCAAGTTTGGTTTACTTCCTCAAGGCTATACCATCTCTAAGAGAATCTTGAATGAAAGCATTTTTCTGCAATGAAATTGCTTTGCATTAGCCCCAGAGAGGAACTGTTGGTAAGATGCTTTGCAGGAGGAATATCAAGAGTGTGACATGCCTCCTCTCAAGAAAAGCAAGGTTACAAGGCCTGTCCCACCACTGTGCTCACTGAAAGAGAGGGCATTACCTGGGTAGATGTCCAAAGGAAATGAAATCGCTATCTCAAAGTGATATCTGCACTCTCATGTTCACTGCAGCATTATTTATAACAGCCAAGATAAGGAAACAACCTAAATGTCCTTTGACAGATGAATAGATAGAAAATATAACAATGTGATATATATAAACACACACACACACACACACACACATACACACACACAAAGGAATAGTTTTCAACCATAAAAAAAAGAGAGAAGAAAAGCTACCTTTGTGACAGTATGGAGTGAACCTGGAGGGCATTATGCTAACTGAAATAAGCTGGACAGAGAAAGACAAATATTGCATGGCATCACTTATATGTAGACTCTAAAAAAAATTTGTTAAAGCTGATTCATAGAAACAGGGAATAGAATGATTGCCATGGCCTGAGAGAAAAAAATGTAGAGGTCAAGGGTACAAACTATTAGTTATAAGTTCTGAGGATCTAATGTACAGCATGGTGACTACAGTTAATAATACTGTATTGTATACTTGAAAGTTGCTGTGAGTACATCTTAATTTAAGTGTTCTCACCACAACAAAAGTTAACTATTCATAATATATGTGTATATATCAAATCATCATGTTGAACGCCTTAAATATATATAAGTATGTTTGTCAAGTATTCCTCAATAAAATTGGGGGGCAGGGGAAGAAACAAAAAGAGTGGATTGGGAATCACATACTTTGGCCCAATATTGCCAGTGGGAAGAAAATTTGGTCTCAATCTGCTTAGTCCTGTTACCTTGTTCAAATTACTTAATATCTTTGTGATCCAGTTTCTTCTGCTATTAAAGGGGAATATCTATTCACTCCATTGTTGAGTAGCTATAACAAGGTTATAGGTTGGTGTGCATCACTCACACAGCACCTTATACCAGCAGCAAGTCTCTCTGGAACTGTAAGACATTTCACTGACTCAAATCTGCTCATCATGGAGCTTTTCTGTCCCAGCAGCTAAGGCAGTCTCTGATGCATAGATAATAAAAAGCAAGGCAGCACCTCCCACCTCTGTTATCATTGTCATGATATTCTTGTCCCACCTGAAATGTCCTGCTCCATGCCCCTTCTCTCTGCCAGTCCTAGTGCTAAAATTTTGAATCACTGTAGGTGCTTGATAAATGTTGAACATTCATCCCTACCTGGCTGATGCTTTCTTCTGAGTTATCATAACTCCAAGTTCCTTTATCACTTGTACATCGTCTTGTTCTAGTTTTTGCTGTTGCTGAGTAATCATTCTATTCTCAACTGTTATGTAATGCATAATTTTTATCTCAATTCAAGAACACTTAGATTGTTCCTCAGGATATAAGTGAGTGCCTGAAGGAAATGTGCTATATAGATGTTCCCCAAAAATGGCATGTGATGCCCGTGTGATTTAACCATATTAGCAAGTGCTCTTGGGATAATAAGCTGCCTGGAGAAGATGGGACATGTTCTTACTAGATCTTCCCTTCTCCTGTCTGCCTAATTTTCAGTTGTATTTTTACCATTTGTTTCTCCACTCTACCCAAGAAAGCTTCTTTTCCACCCTCCCAACCAAACTTATAGGACCACTTTAGAACTATGTATTAACTATTTACTTGGTGCGAAGCCCTGTCCTTCACATGGGTTATCTTATTTTAGTTTTATAGATGAAGAAACTGAAACAGAGGGCTTAAATAACATGATCAGGATCACATAGCCAGGTAGTAAGAGAGTGAGGATTTGAACCTGATGTGTCTGATCCCAAAGTTCAGATTTTAACCAAAAAATTACACACTGTTTGATATAGACCAGCAATAATTCATGACACATCTCTTTATGGATATAAGTTAGAATTCCCAACCTAAATTCAGTTGTTGAGAGCTCTGTAGTCACACACACACATTTTATTCATGAACTTAAAAGGCACCCAATCTTAAAGTTTAAATTCTTGGCTTTCCTTTTTTTCTTTTCTAGATCACTCACCTATCTCCCTATCAAAGTAATTCCATCTCAAGCTTTCAGAGGACTTAATGAGGTCATAAAAATGTAAGTAAGATACTGCATATCAAAAGACATTTATAATTGGAATAATAAATTTTTCCAAGGGAAAGCATAGTTGAAAGGGGATCATTTTTCTAGGAGAGAAACTATATTTTGGGAAACCTAGTACTTTTATCTTATTAATACAAATAATATCTAGGAACCTTTGAAGAGAGGTATGCTTTTCAAGAGTCATTAAAATCTAGATAATTAACCTTGCTTCAGTGAACTGAATGTATTTTGATAAGTGATGATAAACTTCTCAAGTAGAAAAGATGATAGATTGGAAGTTTATTGTGCATGGAAAGATAATCTTTGTATCTAAAATATAATAAGCAATGACAAAAACACAATACTTATAGCCTTATTGATCAGAGGTATTTATCAAAGTGTAGACAGCCTGAAAAGGCAGTGTGATCTCACATTTGTTCAGATGTAACTTTAATCCTTTGCCCTGGGTCTCAGCTTCTATGGTCCAAGACTCCACACATGGAGAGAGAACTCTCTCAGTACTCCAGGATTCCCGTATCCTCCTTAATGTTAGTCTGAGTCAAAAGACCTAAGGGGCCTTTTCTGATTTTTAACAATCCACTGGGCTTTCAAAGCAATTCCAGCTCCTTGAGGAACTTCTGACTCTCATTAGGATATTAGCGTAAAAATAATTCCTTAAGAATTAGTGCATATTATGAGAAATTCACTGCAGGTTACAGAAATGTCAGTTTGCTTGAGCCTAATTCTTCTCTTCTGCTCTCACATTTACATGGTGAGTTCTGAGAACTTTCAATGCATTGAGACCTCCTGGTAAAAAAAAAAAAAAAAAAAAAGGCAGCCACAGTTAAATAAGCAAACCATTAGGTAGGAATGAGATGAATCAGCCCAAGAATGATCCATTACTGTGTTCATAAAAGGCATTAACTGCCCTAGGCTCAGCCTTTCTGTGTGCTAAAGCTCTCATCAAATCTGAAGCCTTCAATGAATGTTAACCTTAAAAAACACGCAAATGTACAATTTGTGAATTTGAGACATTTTTCTTAGCTGGCAGTAAATGGTAGCTTATGTTGGGATTTTAGAATAACATTGACATTACCTACATGCTTGGAGGTGGTATATGGCAAAACTGTTTCCTTTACTTTTGTGTCTTTTTTTAAAAAAATCAATTCATTCATTAATCTATCCATTCATTCATTCCCAATGTGCCAAGCATTATGATACCACCAGGGTTCAGAAGTCAATGGGACATACTCTCTGTCCTCAGTTTGCTAACAGAGAAAAACAGTCAAAGAAATAGACAGTCACAACCAGAAAGATACTATGTGCATGAGGTGACCACCTTGCTTTTGCCTCAGGACAGGATTTGGGGATAGGGAAAGAGTTATGAAACAACGAATTCAACCCAAATGAAAACCTCACTAAAATGATGAAGTTGGGAACCCAGATAGCCTGATCCTGATTGAAACATTCCTATAAACAGTAAGTGCCTCTGGTGCAGCCACTCTGGAAAACAGCATGGAGAATACTCAAAAAATTAAAAATGGAACATCCTTATGACCCAGTGATTCCACTTTTGGGTATATATCCTAAAAAACCCAAAACACTGCCAAACCAGTTTGGCTCAGTGGATAGAGCGTCAGACTGTGGACTGAAGGGTCCCAGGTTCAATTCCGGTCAAGGGCATGTATCTTGGCTGCAGCCACATCCTCACTGGGGGGGCGTGCAGGAGGCAACTGATTGATCTCTCTCATCAATGTTTCTAACTCTCTATACCTCTCCCTTCTTCTCTGTAAAAAATCAATAAAATATATATTTTTTAAAAAACCAAAACACTAATTAGGAAGCATATATGCACCCCTATGTTCATTGCTGCATTATTTACAATGGTGAAGATATGGAAGTAAACCAAGTGCCCACCACCAGATGAGTGGATAAAAAAGCTATGGTACATTACACAATGGAATGTTATTTGGTCATAAAAGAGAATGAAATCTTACCATTTGCAAAAGCATGGAAGAACCTGGAGGATATTGTGTTACATAAAATAAATCAGCCAGAAAAAACAAATACCACATGATTTCACATATATGTGGAATCTAAGAACAAAATAAATGAACAAACAAAACTGAAACAAACTCATAGATACAGAGAATAGACTTATAGTTGCCAAAGAAGAGGGAGTTCAGGGACTGGGTGAAAAAAGTGAAGGGATTAAGGAATACAAATTGGTAGTTACAAAACAATCATGGGAATGTAAACTACAGCAAAGGGAATATAATCAATAATACTGTAATAACTATGTATGGTGCCAGGTCAGGCTGAAAACTTTGTAAAGTATATGATTATCTAACCACTATGCTATATACCTGAAACTAATACAAAAAAATATTGAGTTTGAGTTAATTGAAAAATTATTTAAAAGAAACGATACAAGCATAAATGAAAAATAAATGGGAAAAAACAATAGGCGCCTCTCCTCTCAGAAACTCAATTTGCTGTAAAACAAGGGAATCTGACTAGATTTTCTCAAAGGGCCTGTTGACTTCTAATAATCTATGATGCCATCCTATATAATAAAAGGCTAATATGCAAATAGACCAAATGGTGGAACAACCAAACAACAATCACTATGACGTGCACTGACCACCAAGGGGCGTGCGCGGGACATGGTGGGCATGGGCAGCAGGCGGCAGAGTGCAGAACATGGCAGGCATCGGCCACAGTGGGATGGTGGAGCAGGAGAGTGGGGGCACCAGACCAAGGTGGGGTGTTGGCCGCTGTCATGGAGCTGATCCTCTGGTGGTTACTCAAAATTCTTTGCTCCTGCATGCTGCAGTCCCACCCTGCGCTCACACCTGCTGGCCCCAATTGCCTCTGAGGGCTTCTCCACCTCCCCCTGCTCCTGAGGGGCGATCAGGGCAGCAGCCACTGCTTGCACCCACTGATAGCGCTGGCCCCAATCGCTCCATGCCATCAGCATCAGCGGGTGTGAGCGGGGCCAGCACGGAGACAGCAGGAGTGGGGCTGCTGGCAGACAGAGGACCGGGGGGACCGGGGGGCCTTGGTGGGAGGGGCCAGGAAGGGGCATGGAGGATAGGCCGAGACCCACCCCTATGCCCACAGCAGCCTTGTGGCCCACAGTTCCTTTCAAGGTGCACAAATTCATGCACTGAGCTCCTAGTGTCATAATAAACAAGAAAAAAAAGGAGAACCAAGATGGCGGAATAGGTTAACGCCAGAGTTTGCTGCCTTGAACAACTACTTCAAAAGTGAAACTAAAAAACAGAACGGACATCACCCAGAACCACAGGAACGCTGGCTGAGTGGAAGTCCTACAACTAGGAGGAAAGAGAAACGCATACGGACACTCAGAGGAGGCGCAGTGCTGAAGTCAAAATCTGAGGTGCGGAGTGCGAGGAGCGAGCTGGCGGCAGAGGGTGTGGTTGGCGTTTTCAATCGGGAGGGAGTCGCAGACTCTGAGCTCCAGATACAGGCGAGTCTTTAGGGACCCAGACTCAAACAGGAGAAGCGCGACTGTCTGGCTTCGGTCAGAGCGAGTGCAGCTTTCTCTCCGAGGTATGCAACGGGTGCTGGGACTGAGAGAGGCAGAGCCCCTGGGGACAAGACTGAGAGCCGTCATAACTGCTCTCTCCGGCCCACCCTGTTGATCCTGTGTGACCCACCCCGCACAGAGGCATTTGCCGGATAGCCTCAGGCAAAGGCTAGATTAGCACCTCCCTAGAGGACAGAAGTTCTCTCACTGCAGACACAGCTGATTCTCATAGCCACTTGGCCTGGAGGTCAAACCCTCCCTGGTATTAGCTACAACAATCAAGGTTTAACTATAAGACTGCGCACAAAGACCACTAGGAGGTGCACCAAGGAAGCATAACAAAATGCGGAGACAAAGAAACAGGACAAAATTGTCAATGGAAGATATAGAGTTCAGAACCACACTTTTAAGGTCTCTCAAGAACTGTTTAGAAGCCGCCGATAAACTTAATGAGATCTACAAGAAAACTAATGAGACCCTCGATGTTATATTGGGGAACCAACTAGAAATTAAGCATACACGGACTGAAATAACGAATATTATACAGACTCCCAACAGCAGACCAGAGGAGCGCAAGAATCAAGTCAATGATTTGAAATGCGAGGAAGCAAAAAACACACAACCGGAGGGGCGGAATGAAAAAAGAATCCAAAAATGTGAGGATAGTGTAAGGAGCCTCTGGGACAGCTTCAAGCGTACCAACATCAGAATTATAGGGGTGCCAGAAGATGAGAGAGAGCAAGATATTGAAAACCTATTTGAAGAAATAATGACAGAAAACTTCCCCCACCTGGTGAAAGAAATGGACTTACAGGTCCAAGAAGCGCAGAGAACCCCAAACAAAAGGAATCCAAAGAGGAACACACCAAGACACATCATAATTAAAATGCCAAGAGCAAAAGATAAAGAAAGAATCTTAAAAACACCAAGAGAAAGAAACTCAGTTACCTACAAGGGAATACCCATACGACTGTCAGCTGATTTCTCAACAGAAACTTTGCAGGCCAGAAGGGAGTGGCAAGAAATATTCAAAGTGATGAATACCAAGAACCTACAACCAAGATTACTTTATCCAGCAAAGCTATCATTCAGAATTGAAGGTCAGATAAAGAGCTTCACAGATAAGGAAAAGCTAAAGGAGTTCATCACCACCAAACCAGGATTATATGAAATGCTGAAAGGTATCCTTTAAGAAGAGGAAGAGGAAGAAAAAGGTAAAGATACAAATTATGAACAACAAATATGCATCTATCAACAAGTGAATCTAAGAATCAAGTGAATAAATAATCTGATGAACAGAATGAACTGTTGATTATAATAGAATCAGGGACATAGAAAGGGAAAGGACTGACTATTCTTGGGGGGGAAAGGGGTGTGGGAGATGCGGGAAGAGACTGGACAAAAATCGTGCACCTATGGATGAGGACAGTGGGTGGGGAGTGAGGGCGGAGGGTTGGGCGGGAACTGGGAGGAGGGGAGTTATGGGGGGGAAAAAAGAGGAACAAATGTAATAATCTGAACAAAAAAGATTTAATTAAAAAAAAAAAACAAGAAAAAAAAAATCCTGTTGTAAATAAACAGGGATTACTGAAACTTGCATTTCAATAGCACCTGGGTTGTAGATGCCCATCAGGGCTCCTAAAGGGAGGTGTTAGCACTTCATTATGTGAGGACAGCTAAAGGTGCCACTGTTCTTTTTTAAAAGGACACCCCAGTTGTTGGGCCACATACACAGCTGCTTATGATGCAGACAGTCATTTATTTCATGTTTCTTCTTTTTTTTCCCCCTCTCTCCCTAGTGAAATTTCTCAGAGTGATTCCCTGGAAAAGATAGAAGCTAAGGCCTTTGACAACCTCCTCAATTTGTCTGAAATGTAAGCATCAGCTAACAGATCGTTTACTGCTGTACACTATTACTCTCACTGGCTGGAGCCCACTCGGTTTTTGTATTCAAGCATCCACTGCTAGGAAGCCAAGAGGAAAAGACTACAGCAATTACTAGGTCTGGGCAGGCACTAATTTCACTCACTGCAGTGGCCTGAAGGTTGCCATGGTGACAACTGCTTCTCCCTGAGAGCTGCATAAACTCTGAAACATCACAACACAAAGTTAAAAATTAAAATTGCCATTGTGGAGTCCTGCCAAGTAGCTCTTACCTTATGGAAGGGAGGGTATGGAGTAGTTGGGGTGGTGGGAAAATTTAGAAAGGAGCTTATAGCTCATGAATTAGTTCATGGGGAGCTATTTGGGCATATTCATTCATTCAGTAAATAGTTCTTGAATACCTACCATGTAAAAGTCCTGTGTTGGGCATGTGTATATTGGGTTTGTTGTTATCATGATGTCTTAAAATTGATTCTTCAAAATTATCCTTTCCAAATTATTTTTCTCCAAGTAATGAAAAGGATGGGAGAAGACTAGCTTAATTCAGTTTTCAGCTCATGAACTTTGTGTCCCAAAGGTTAACTGACTTGCCTGATGTCACACAGCAAGTTAACTAAGACTATAAGTCAGGTCATGTGACTCTGAAACTGGGTCTGTTACTGCTGTCTTGTTTGGCCCAAACCTGAATGTCTATAAAATTCACCTGCATAGGAGTTTCTAAAGTTAAGGAAAGGGGAAATATGTTGGCAACAGTTTTTAAGCACTTATGCTTGGCACTTATTTCTTCTAGGTTGTGTCATTAAATCCTCACAACCACCCTGTAAAATGGAGTAACTACCCCTTGTGTTCAGGGGAAGGAATGGAGCCTCAGGGAGGTCAGTGACTTGACCAATGTAGTGCCTCAGACAATGGCAGGTTTGGGATTCAACCTCAGCCTGTCTTTCTTCAAAGATTGTGCATGTGCCACCATACCAGAAGACCTCCCTATGAATGGTCCAATTAGCAATTATCTAAAGAGAATAATTAATAAGTATGATAATGACCTGCCACATGTCCAACCAAGGGCCAAATGCTGCTGGGGTACAGAGGAGGTAAAAATACAGATCTCCCCAGGAGATGAGTGTGGCCAGGGTAGTGAGAATAACTCACCAAACAATTATGAGAAATCCATAGTAATGAGCATTTAAGTACTAAAGGTATATCAGGACTTATCTGTGAGGTAAAATTTCTTGGGGGGCCATTACAATTATAGATGACAGTCTATAGACCTAGAAATCCGCAGTTCTAACAGACTTCCTGAGGGATGCTGATTCAGCACAGCTTATGTTGAGAACCACAAGAGCAGCTTCAGGTAAATAAAGCTTCTCATGATGCAAAGCAACATTTATCAACAGCAAGAAAAATGAAATGCTCTAAGGTAAAGTTTATGGACTTTTCCCAAGAAAGGCCCTGAGATTAGGATGCTAGCTCTGCACAGGTTCTCTTTGCTTTGTATCCCCAGCACCTAAACCACACCTGGCACATATAGGAGCCCAATCAATGTTTGATGAATGAATGGATGGATGGATAAGTGATCTAAGGTCAAACCACAAAAGATCCTTAAGAGATAAAATTCCCTTCCATCTCACTCACATAATGCTTTATATAGCCCATGTTTGCTTGATTCGGTTGTAAAAACAATTACAACAAAATGTCACTCACCTTTAAATAATCAAAAGGACATAAAAGATGGAAATAGGCACCAATGGTGGGTAAATAAGGTAAAGTGGAATGAGCACTAGACTTGAAGTCAAGAAAAAACTGGGTTCATCTCCAAGTTCTGCTACTTCTCAGACAAATCATTCAATTTCCTGATTTCATCAACTATGGTAATTGTTCACGTTGGTTGAAGATTTACTATGAACCAAACTTACATATTTCTTTCTTTAAAACTGCCCTATGAAGAGACAGAGCTGTAAGTGGCATATCCAAGTCATACAATTAGTAAAACCAAGATGTAAAACCAAGCTGACCCCAGAGTCCATCCACCTAACCAGTGCTCTATATTTTCTCTATATAAGAGTAATTATTCTTTCATCGAGTGGTTGTTGAATGGGTTAAGAAAGCCAAAGGCATTTACTGGCCTTTTACTGAAACCAAAGTAAATGGGACCCGGCAACTAAGGCCTCTTCTCAAAGGGTCAATTTCACTGGTGGGACTAGGGAGAAGGACACTTATACCACTATAATGTATGGCTGTACTTTTACACTTTGCAAAGCTCTACCTTGTACATTGTTTCTGCATATTCTATTACTACCTCTCAACCTGTGAAGTCGGAAGAGTGTGTCTTATTATTTCAATATTACAGAAGGGATCACTAGCTCAGGGAAGTTAGGAGACTGGGCATCATCATGCAGCAAATTATCTACAGAATAAGCATAAAATCCCCCCAATCCAAGCTCCTGGACGCTGCCCTGCTGTTCCACGGACTGGGTGACCATCTGGATAATTGGTCAGTGTGGCTGCCAGCCCAGTATGAAGAGAACCAATTTACTACAAGAGAGAGAAGCTAATTTGCTCATCTCTCCTGGGAGCAGATCCTCCCATCATCACCAGTGTGCAGGCTCCATAGTAGGGCAGGACGTACTTGGCCAGGAGCCACGGGATCAATGCTGCCTGGGGAAAAGGGGTAGAAGGAGTTGGAACAGGGGTAGGGGGTAGAACAGATTCCCAGCTATGATGCACCTGCCTTGGCAGGATGTTGAGAGCAGAGCTTCCTGGAAATAGCCACTGGCTCTCACCATGCTGCTTTCATCCCCGGGGTCTCAGGAGTGCCTCTCAAGCACTTGATTCTGTTGATGCTGTTTTCAGTCAGCATCCTCTGGTGACCATGGTCTCATGCATTCCAAACAATGCACATCTAGTAAACTGCTGCCTGTTTCCCCTTCTCTCTTTACAGACTGATCCAGAACACCAAAAATCTGGTATACATCGAGCCTGGAGCATTTATAAATCTCCCCCGGTTAAAATACCTGTGAGGAATTTTCGTTTTTAAGCAACTGGGGAGGGGAAGATGGGGATCTGGTAAAAAGCAAAACAATTCCAAGGTTGAGAAGAATTTTTTTAACCATATACTTAGAATTATTTTCATGTCTGTCTTCAGCCCTCTGATTTAATCAGCATTTCTTGTCAGCCACTATGCTGGCACTTTCAAATACCTATAAGTGGTTCTCAACACTATCTCTGTCCCAAACAGCAGAGAAGGCCATCACCTCTTTGCAGTGATTTTCAAAGCTGGTGGTAGGAATGGGAGCGCTGGGGGGCTTTGGCGGGGGCGGGGGGGGGGGTAGGTCATGACACTTTAAAAGGGTGAATCAGAATCTCTAAGGTGAGGCGGTGATGTGGAGAGAGGACAGGTGAATGTGGAAAAGGCAATTCTGATTTGACCCCTATCCCTGGTTGAGAATCACTGAGCTCCTTTATCTCATTTGTTCCTTCATTCATTAAGTGAAAACATTTTAAGTATTGCCTTCAGGTAGGCACTGCACCATATAATCTAAACCATTATTTTGTATGTCCCATTAAGTCTGATGGGTCCACTAGTTAGAATTATCAGCTGAGGTCCACCCTAGCCCTGCAGATTCATTGCCTTACCAGCAAAATCAAAATTCCTGAAATTTGATACAATCTATAAATTTATCACTGTGGATCTTCTCACATATCAATTACTTATTCACACAGAAAAATAAATCACTTAACACAGATACCTCTCTCTCTTCTTCCTGATAAATTAAATTTCATAAAATCTCCAGAGGATGCAAAGTGTACATTAAGTGAATGTACACAAGGCATGTCCTACCACTTTTTAAAAAATGGAGGAGAGAGGAGAGACATCCTCTCTCTGGTGTTCAACGTCATCTGTACAGTCTTGCTCTGGGGCCCTGACAGGAGCTGCTGCTGGCATTACGGTAGCTCCTTTGGCAGCGCCAATGCTGGAGGATTCCTAACTCAGGTGTTCTGCTTTTCCAAACCTTCAAGGGGCCTACAGGACACATAAGCATCTCAGCATTTACCACTTTGGAAAAACATAATAAAAATCCCAGAGCCAAGTGTGATGACTGCAGCCCCTTGTCATTCAAGAATCACTGTCTTTATTAAATAGCATTTTCACCACCGTTTTTAAAAAAAGGATATTCCGTCAACCCCCATACACATTGCAGTCTAAGCCCTCACTGCTGTCACCAGCCACAAACAGGGCAGGATTCAGTGTGATCTGGGGTAGCAGGTAAGGAAGAGAACCAGAAAGAGCCAAAACAGAAACCTGGCTTCCTTTCATTGTCACCAGGGTGCCAAGCAGTTCATGTCAGTTGTCCAGAGTCCATGAGTGGGGACTTGAAACTCGGTTGAGTGAAATCCAGATGACTTGACTCCTCTAAAGGAATCCCGTTCTTGTGTAATAAAATATCCTTCAGTTTAACCCACCGCTGAAGCCTCTCTCTTCTTTGAAGTTTAAGTAAAAGGGAGAGGAGGAGCCTTCAGTAGCTCAAATAACAAAGAGAATGTTGAATGATTTCAGTGAGATTTAATGAAGACTTTCCTGAATCCCGGAGAGCTAAATAAAGGAAAATTTGCAGTGATAAGGGATATGGATTGCTCACAAAGAGATGAATCTTTCTGGATATGAATTGCTCACATAGAGATTAATCTTTCTGAAGAGTCTGACTTAAAACCTGTCTACAATAGAGAGATGCTTTCTAGAACTATGAAGAGCATGGTCTAAACTAATTAGCAAAAGGAAACTGGAATGCAATGAAAAATAAACATAAATGAAAAACACCTGAAAGTTTGGTCCCAGCCCCTAGATCTCAAAATAGAAATCATTAGAGCAACTTCTCCCATAGGGTTAAGGGCTTTTAAAGTCTCACAGTCTTTTACATCTGAAAGTGTGACTGATAAAGCCAAACTCAATATTTTTAAATTTAATGTGAAAATAGTATTTGCAAAATGCCTTTCTACTGTTTTTTATCTTTATGCCATAATAACACTCCCTTTTGCTCACTCTCTGCCCACATCCCCACCTTGCCCCAAATCACAGGAGCATTTGTAACACTGGCATTCAAAAGCTTCCAGATGTTACGAAGATCTTCTCCTCTGAATTTAATTTCATTCTGTAAGTACCAGGCTGATTGCTATGCATAACAGTTTCCTATTTGCAGCTAAAATTTGGAAAGTAAATATTTCTCATTTCATTCCTCAAGGGAAATTTGTGATAACTTACACATAACCACCATACCAGGAAATGCTTTTCAAGGGATGAATAACGAATCCGTAACACTGTGAGTAACTCCCAGGTTCATGTTCTTCCATACAGCCTCCTGCTATTCTCATTTCTAGCTTAAGGTGATCTCTTTCTTGTCATATCTTGCCCCTCACTTGCTGGTGACATTCTTTTGGATCTAAAATGCCAAAGTTGAGAGGAGTTGTGTGGCATCAAATATGGGTCATATGTTCGTACCACAACCAGCCAAGCCCGTCAGTTTAAAATTAATCAAATGGACCCTGAGGATTTACAGTGAAAAAATTTCCAACTGATGAAGTTGTTCATTCATCAGTGGAATGCTTTGCAGCTGCAAAGAGACAGCCTGGAGTGGTTAAAAGAGAGCACAGAAATTTCAAGTTTCATCTGAGAAGAGTTTGGAAGGATACTCTCCAAGTAGGTAGAGTATTTGATCAATGGACCATCTTTCTCTCTCTCTTTCTCTCTCTTTCTCTCTCTTTCTCTCTCTCTCCCTCCCTCTCTCTTTCTCTCTGATTTTTCACTGTCCCCTTGGGTGACTTTTGTTTCTGAAGCAACACCATCAATGCCCAATTCCCTAAATCCCTTAATATTAAATTTGAAAATAATGTCTTCTTATTTGATCATCACTCATCAGGCTACCAGGCTCAAAGGCTCTATCCCTTTCAGGCTCTTTCCTAATGCCTTGCTATTCAAAGTATAGTCCATGGGCCAGCATCTACAGTATCTTCCAAAAACTGGTTAGAAATGCAAACTTTTAGGGCCATCCCAAACCTACTGACTCAGAATATACATATTCACAAGATCCCAAGTGATTCACATGCACATTTAAGTTCAAGTGAGTATTGTGCTAAAATAACACAAGTCACTCTCTTCACTGTACACCTGCCAGACTTCCTTCACTCTGGATCCCTGCCATTGTCACATGGGGCACCTTCCTTTGACCTACCATTCAGAAGCTGCATCCTGGACACCATGTCTAATTTATATTCAATGCCCAGTGACCCATATTCAATTCTACTCCTCACATCCATATTCCTCTCTCTCTTTCTGCTTTGGTTATAGTCCATGGCAGGATCATATTGAAGTAATAAGTGAGCTCACCCTCAAAGAGAGAGAGAGAGAGAGCATGGACTGGATAACACTGAAATGAAGTAGTTGTAAAGCAAGAGGAGAGACATCTCAGGGGATTCTTTTACATCAGTGGATTCTAAAAATTGGCATCAATGGTACACTGAATTTGTATAGTATTTTTTACTTTGTGTAGGCATAATCCATAAACCAACACATATAATTATATTATGAAATTTTGGCCAATGTAGTCCCAGCTCAGTAGTGCAATCAAAAGAATACAGAGCAACAACAACAAAAAAGGTTTCAAGATAAGTAAAATTCTTTACTTGTAACTCTTGAACACCAGGAAGGAGTCTGTAGTTACTGGAAAAACCTCTCTACAATCTTTTTACTCCTCCACTTCTCTCAAATACCACAGCTCTTCCAGCTGTTTATAAAGTGTTTCTCTGTTACATGTGGATCTGGAACTATTCATCCATCATATCCCTGTCAGAAACAGGGTATTTCAGAACAAACAATGAGTGGAGGGGTACTGCATGATTAGAATTGAGGGTCTTCCTGTGTCTTTATTGAGAACACAAAAGATATATATAAGATCCATGTACTCCAATAGCTCATAATCTCAATGGGGAAAAACCATGAAATAATAAAAAGAATACAAGCCAGTAGATAGTCACTGTGAGAGTGTGTAGTACACAGAAATGAGAAGTCTTGGGGAAATCCTCTCAGGCTGGAGAAATCAGAAGAGGCTTCAGGGCAGAGCTGAGACTTGAGTCAGACCTCATAGAAGCAATAACATTTGTAATATTTATATAGCACCTATTAAAAGCCTGCACAATTTTTGAGTACGTATTTTTAAATACCCATTTACTAGTAAGTTTCACAGCAACCCTTTGAGGTAGGGACTATCACTCTCATTTTTAGAGATTAAGTAATTTACCCAAGGTCAAGATATACAACCAAACAGTCTATCTTAGAGTCATGGGCTTCATCATTATGTTGTACCACATACGGAGAATAGGGGAGCAAGGAATCCAAGTGAAAGGCAGCATGTGCAAACACAAGGCTATGGGAGGAGGAAAATAGGATGAGGGATACTCACTGGGAGTGAACATCCTGCTTAAGGGATAGGAAAGAGGTTTAGATCAATATGTTTACATAAAAAGGAATGGAAGAAACATTTGATTGCAGAGGGTCTTGAATGCTAGGATAAGGGGCTAGAGGCTTAGAAGTAACTAAATAAAAGTAGTAAGAAGAAACCACTCAAATAAGTTGCCTTTATTCAAAGATAATAAATAGCCAAGACTCCCTTTGATTTTGACCTAAATCTAAAAATAATCAGGAACCAACAGATACTCCTCTCAGGTAAACGTACAATGATGGGAGTGGAACAAACAGGAATGAAAGAGCAGAAGAAAATAATAATTCATGGGATTCTACAAGCTCACAAGACCAGACCTCCCCACGAAAGTAACAAAACCAAAGATTCCTTTTCACACATATTTCAGCATGTGTACACAACAGTTACACGGTATTATTTGTGGACTATTAATTTGTGTTAGTACTGATTTTAAGATGAATAGTGCCTACCAGCAGGGCGTAGTTGCCCCACTTCTGAAGTTAATGAAGATTGTGGATCCATTTCTCCCAGAGAGCCCGTGGGGGCAATGTGCTCCATCCCCTGTGTCTGCAAGGAGAGAGATTAGTCATTTGTTTGGCACTTGTCCTCGGCTGAATGGGCCCTACTGTAAGTGGAGAATCCTGTGGAGCACCCCTTGGAAAAGGGTATTACTTAAAAAGGAAAGCCTGGATTTTCTCGACTATAGAGTTCAGCTCTCTAGTTAGAAAATAATGAAAGTAAGCCCTCTCTCTTCATGAGTAGTTTTTGAGAATTTGCTTTTCATGGAAACCTTCCTGCCTCCCCCACCTAAATCTGTACCAACTGTGAGCTCATTTAATAAAAACAAAACACTTCACTTGATGCTGGAGAAGCTCAGTGGGGCTAATGCTAAAGCCATGCATTATACTTTTATGTTCCTTTACGGCCCTTTGGCTTTCCATTAAATCTCCTCCAGATGCCACTTTGAAATGTCCCCCCTAGGTAAGCAGGATTTGGCTTCACCACCTCTAAAATATTCTAGATCACTGGTCATGCAAGTCTCAAAATGTGACAACCTTGATTCATATCAGAACTCCACAAAGAGAAGGAAAGGTCACAGCAACTAATTCTCTAAGACTAATTCAGAGAAAAGATGCCTGGCAAAGAATGACAAGATTTCAGGTTGCACCTGTGACAAGCCACAGACTGCTTGGCACTGAAATAGAAAGCCTGTGTTCTAGTCCTGGCTCTGCATGTAACCAGCCTTAGTCAAGTCACACCACCTCGATGTAACTCTGTCTCTGTCTTTCCAATGGGATTATTAGTACCTCCTTGTATAAAGTCAGTCACACTGTATTGTCTGCACAGCACTGTCACAATTAAAAACTAACATTCAGCAAGCCAGTTGTTTAGACCACCCTTAAAACACTGTTGCATCATCTCATTTTAAATATTTTTATTTTGAAATTTTAAACTGGTAATTGGAGTCACTCTCTCTGTCTCCCCACTGACAAGTGGAACAGATAGTACTATGAACTCCCTATATACCTTACCTAGATTCAGCTACTATTTCCAGCTCGCCATGCCTACTCCATTTCTATATATGTAACTATATACAATACATTTCCCTTTGGCCAAACCATCCAAAAAAGTTTATAGACATCATGACACCTCATATCTAAATACTTCAGCACATATCTCCCCAAAATAGGGAAATTCCACATAACTACAACTAAGAATATCAACATGAGTTTAATGGCAGTATCCAACCTATAATCCATATTCAAATGAAAATATGTTTATAGATTTTTTTAAACTTGGAATCTAATCAAAGTTTATGCATTGCATTTTTGCTATTATGTCCCTAGTCCTCCCAACATCACCTTCCACCCCATCCTGCAAAAAAACTGCCCCTCTTCCTTCCTCTGTTCTGGATGACAATGTCTGGATTCATTTGTCTATACTGTCATAACTAGATTCAGGTCAATGTTTCTGCAAGAACACAACAAAAGAGATGTTATGTCTCTCCCAATGCAAACCAGGAGGAACAGCACATCCCACTGTCCCACTCCTTAGCCATTCGGTTAAGGTAGTGACTGATCTCTTCATTGTAAGGGTGCATATTTCCCTTTGTCATTAATAACTAAATCATGGTGGGATAATTTGAGTTTGTGTGACTATTGTGTAGCCAGCAACCTTTGTCCAATGGTTTCAGCATCTGTTGATTATTCCGTTAATACATAGGAAAGTCTACCATTCCTCTACATTTGTTAGTCAGCACTCTTCTGTTAAAAAAAAAAAAAAAAGAGTAGCCAACAACCTTTGTCCAATGGTTTCAGCATCTGTTGATTATTCCGTTAATACATAGGAAAGTCTACCATTCCTCTACATTTGTTAGTCAGCACTCTTCTGTTAAAAAAAAAAAAAAGAGGTTTCCTTTTTCTCCCTTTCCTTCTCTCTCTCTCTCTCTCTCTCTCTCTCTCTCTCTCTCTCTCCTTCCCTCCCTCTCTCTCTCTCTCTTTCTCTCTCTCTCTCTTTCATTCTTTCTTTTTAAGTATCACTGTGGATTTTTTTTTAAGTATCAGAGTGTGGATTTTAAAAACATTTTATTCACTATATTATAATCCATTGTTGTTATCATTTTTGGATGCCTATCACCTTTTTTTGTTACATATGATAAAGTCATGTAAGTTGACATGAACTTGGTGAGATGTGAGGAAACATAAGAACGCTAGTGCTGCCTGGCCAGCATCGTTCAGTGATTGAGTGTAGACCCATGCAGGAGGTCACGGTTTGATTCCCAGTCAGGGTACATGCTCAGGTTGTGGGCTCAATCCCCAGTAGGGGGCATGCAGGAGGCAGCCAATCAATGATTCTCTCTCATCATTGATGTTTCTATCCCTCTCTCCTTCTCCCTTCTCTCTGAAATCAATAAAAACATATTTATATATAAAAATAGAACTCCAGGCCTGCTGAAAGGCAGGAGGCATGACCAAACCAGAGAGAGGGACCCCATGCCATAGAGGCTGCGAGCCCCACATGAATGGGGGAGTTCTGATGAACATTCAAAACTAGGGTCCTGGCATCAGACAGTAGAGACCAGTGATAATTATCCCTACAACCACTGCCAGGGAACCCAGCACACAAGTGTCTTTATGCATGAGGAATTATTCCTATGTAAAAGGACTTCAGCAAAGTGGCACATGGAGAAGACAGTAGCAAACTTAGGATCCCTATTCTTTGAGATGGTGTTTGTATAGTTGTTTGATAAAAATTTGTTGATAGATATACCGTCCTAGGACATATATTCTAAAATAGTATGTTTTGCCCTTCAGCAACTGGGTCTTTTGAGTCCCTGAGAGTCTGTAAACATAAGTTAAGCTTTCTTCTTTGAAATCATCCAAAACTAGGTGAGTACATGATCCAAGAGGGAACTGTAGTATAACATTAATATAACCTAAGAAATGCTTTTACAGTCCAAGGAATATCTGGAGTTTGCTATAAGGCAGCATTCAGAATTAAAGTGTCATCTGTGGTTAAGTTCTAAAGTCTGAGTCTTATTTTGAATAAAAAGGTACTATTCTCTCTGTTTGATCACAAGTACTGACATTTGAATAGAGAACCTAGACAACGCTTTAAAGTAAGGTGCAGCTATCATAATAGAGGAGAGGAGGAGGAAAATTCGTTTCCCAGCCTGTGACAGCATCCTCAAGGCAAAGGAAGCCTTTCTCATTTAATTCTGACACCATGATGTTTTGGAAAAAAGTTATCTGAAGTGACTCTCCAGATGTTTGAATGGGCACAAAGCATTGTGCAGGCCTGACAACATGAGGTCTCCCACTCGCATTTGTAATTTCTCCAGAGTAAGGAAGCCAGTCCTTTAATCAAAACAATGCCGTGCGTTCTATTGTGTGAGTCTGGTAAGAACAGAGACAAAGAGCAGCCGCTGAAAAGGAAACAATGAGCCATGTTCTTTGCAATATTGGCACAAGCAGGGCCCAGGCTATTCAAAAAAAGACATGAAAACTGTCCAATTGCAAAAATGTCAATGATGCCCACACAGGCGAAAGCTGGTTGAGGGCTTTCAGAAAGTGAGGACATTTGGGGCAGCCTAGGCCACTGAACTGACCTGCTCCACCCAGGAACAGAGAGCCCTCTACCCCAGTGGAATTCACTTAAACAGTGGCTGCATTTCATGAAGTTTCTGACCAGCACATGGAAAGGAAGACCCTTCCCTTCAGTTCTGGTAGGAGAGCTGGAGGCCACTGTTGAATACATGAATGATAGGAACAACACATTAAGTATTTACTGTGTTCCAATAAACACTATTTCTAAGTGTTTAACATGTTTACTCTTTTAATCCTCACAATAGCCTTTGAGATCAATACTATTATTATCACCTCTATTTTCAGATTGGGAAATTGAGACACAGAGAGGTTAAGTAACTTGCCCAAAGTAATTCAGCTCATAAGCAGTAGACTTGGATTCAAGCCCAGTCAGCTGGGCTCAGGGCTTGCAGACTTAACTTAGAGCATTATAAGCCCCACCAAAAAAAAAAAAAAGTACAAAATCCCAATATGTATCAAAACTAGGATCATCAAGCCAGCACCTAGCGGTGATGGGGAATGGCATCCAGACAACTGCTGGCAGCTTTGCTTTGCCAAAATCAAAGTGGGGGCTACTTCTTCTTGATCCACTACACATGTAGCCTCATCATGTACAAGGCAAAGAAGTCAATAAGGGGACTAGACTCTGGACTAGGTTCTGACCAACACACCATCTGGTGTGCACTATGGAAATGATGAGAACTGTATGATCCTATGGCATGCCCTAGGGCCGTGGTCGGCAAACTGCGGCTCGCGAGCCACATGCGGCTCTTTGGCCCCTTGAGTGTGGCTCTTCCTAAGCCTTAGGAGTACCCTAATTAAGTTAATAACAATGCACCTACCTATATAGTTTAAGTTTAAAAAAATTTGGCTCTCAAAAGAAATTTCAAACGTTATACTGTTGATATTTGGCTCTGTTGACTAATGAGTTTGCTGACCACTGCCCTAGGGCAATGGGTCCCAAAGTGGCATGCCCGGGCTCACTGGGAGAGCTTGCTATAAAAGCACATGCTCCTGGGTGCCACTACCAGAGTCTGATTCCGTACGTGATTCTGATTCAGTGGATGGAAGAGAATGCTTTTATAAACACTGACCTAGCCTCTAAGAAATTCAATTTCAAAAAAGTTTAGAGAAAAGACAGGTAGGATTCATTCATCTAATAGAAACTGCTGTATATAACAAGATACTGCCAAATAACAAGATACTACTAAAGAATAATATTCTAAGTGTAAAACTTTAAAAAAATCCAGTGGGACTAAATGCTAAGGAGGCAAGAAGGTTGTTTTTGATTTTACAAGACAACAGATATAAACCAAGCTCCTACCCCCTCAGATTCTACAATTCAAATGGAGAAGGAAAATTAATGAAAAAATGGCATCCAGTAATGGATTACGGAATATGGTTAAAAGCTAGCACATGCAGCCGTAAACTCAGAAGACTCCCAGAAGGAAGCACAGGAGAGCAGGGGAAGCCAGGGAGGCTGCGGTGGGACAGGGCCTCTGCTCCGCCCGGCCTAATGGCCGAGCCGCTGCTAGGTAACAGGCAGCATGAGAGGCCTGAGGGTTTTGTGGAATGAATTCGTATCCTCCCCTGTTCTCTTTGAACTCAATCTAATAAGAAGACTTTATGAATTATTTCATAACCACTGTATTTTCTGAATTTCAGTGTTCAAATATCATGCTTCAACATGAGTCCCACTTCTATTTATTTATATGCTGATTTGTGTCAGGTGTGCTGGGGACTGATTAAAACCACACACACACACAAATACATACATATTACATGCAAACACTACATACATATACATATACATATACATATACATATACATATACATATACATATACCAAGATAAAAGTGCTTGCAGGTGACAGGCACGTGGGGCGAGAGTAGGTGGAGAATATGTCTCAACTCTTGCTCACATCACAACCCTCAGCCTGTTCCTGTCATGGCTGTGCAGCTGCAGCAGCCCTGTAGAGGGAAGGATGGGACCCTGCCAGACACAGGAGTTCAATTTTATGTTTTACCACAGCCCTTTCTCACCTGAGTCTTCCATCATTGCTCATGAAGAACTTACACCAATATTTCTACTTAAGCTCATTGGACTATGATTTGTAGTAAGAAATTCATCTTCCATAGACCCACTTGTTCATCCAATTCACTTAACATATACTTGCTGTACTAATCCCAGGTGCCAGCCACTGTTCTAGATGCAGAGGATTCTGCAGAGAGCAGAAGAGTTTATATTCTGCAGGTTGCGGGCAGGGGGGGCGTAGATAATGAACAAGTATAACATAACTGTGGGTCAGATGGTGGTAAAGCAACAGAGGAAAAACAAATCAGAGAAGGGGGATAGGGACTGCTGAGATGCTGGAGGAGGGGAGGATGGTAGTTAAATAGGGCAGCCAGGAAAGGTGACCCTGCAAATCAAACACAGCCTGCAGGAAGAGGGAGAAGGGGTCATCTCAGGGAAGAAAAGTAAAACAACCAGCAAAACTGATGTGCTAGGAGGAGCCACAAAGTGTTTTCTGGTCCCATTTTTGCCTCCTGTGGGCTTTAGACAAGTCACTTTCCTCTCTGATCTTATTTCCTTCTTCGCTAAATGAAGGGGTGCCACTTGATTCTTTTCAAGTTTCCTTCTGACTCCAGCATTCCCCAGCATTGATCTGTGTTCTAAAAAGCCTCCGGTGTCTTATTCTGGACAGACATGTATGTATGTGTGCATGTGTGTGTACGTATATTTATATGCATATAACATACAAAAATTATGGAACAAAATTTCATAAACAACACTACCCTAATTGCATCCATTCTGTTCTAATCACTTCTATTTTATTTTTTAAATGCTGATTGCACCCAACTATATTGATTTCATTATCCAATGAGTCTTAAAGAACTGTTTACAGACATTGAAATCTTCTTGGTTGTGGGGGCAGATATGGTACCAAAACTTACACTCGTCCAAGGAAAGGGATAGCTCACTCAGCATGGGAGTCTTCCTCGCCCTTAACTTTCAGCAACCCAGAAAGCCCAGGTGCACACACAGGCCTGCACAACCGCAGGCAAGACTTGAGTGTTAGTCAGACAGGTCTGGCCTCAAATCCCACTTCTGCCACTGCTTTCTTTGATCTTCTGCAAGCTGCACAACAACACGAGGCTTAGGTTTCACATCGGGATAATGGAAATGACGATGAAGATTAAATCATATGCTATACATACAATGGCTGGCTAAGTATCTGATACTTAATAAACATTTAAAACTGGTGGTGGTGAAGATTGTAATGGTGGAGGTAGAGGCAAACTGGAGCAAAAAACCCCACAAAACTTCATTTTACCAGGACCTTAGAATCTAAAATGTTAGTGAAACACAGCTAAGACATGTGAATGCCAATAATTATCTTAGCAATAAACATCGCAGGAGGAAGGATGTGTGATTCCAAACCGTTTCTTTCTATCCTAAACCCTCTCTCTTCCCTCTTCAGCAAACTGTATGGAAATGGGTTTGAAGAAATACGAAGTCATGCGTTCAATGGGACGACGCTGATTTCCCTGTAAGTACGCTCATTTCCCCAGCTCATGAATAAAAATGATAGATTACTCTGGCTACCAGACCACATTCAATCTTCAGCAACTAACTCAGGACAAAAATAAACTTTCAAGTGGCTAGTCCTCAGTGTTTCATGCATGTTACTAGGCAACGGGCTGGCTGGAAACCCCAGAGCACCCTGATTTCAAAGACAGATGCAGCCGGAATACATTGAAGTTGACAGCTTGCTGAAATATTCAACACCTACTTTAGGCGCCACCGTCTCACAGCCTCCCTCTTAGCGCCCGTGCTCAGGTTGAGGGTGTGTTAGAGGCAGCATGATTTCAGCAAAGAAATTCTTCCCACTGGCCCCACTGCAGAGAAATTGGGTAACTCCATTTACCAGCTAATCAGCCACAACAGACCCACTCAGAGTCCCATCTCCTTACTGAGGGGGGTGGGAGGTGGGCGAGGGGAGGGAATAGGCTGCTCATTTTCCACCAGGTGAGGGAGCCAAGAATATTCACCACACCCTATTTGAGTCCCAAGTGTTAACAGCTTTTATTTTTTAATTTTTATTTATTTTTATTGATTTCATAGAGGAATGAAAAGGGAGAGAGAGAGAGAGAGAAACACCAATGATGAGAGAGAATCATTGACTAGCTGCCTCCTGCACGCCCCCACTGGGGATCGAGACCACAACCCAGGCATATGCCCTGACCAGGAATTGAAATGGTGACTTCCTGGTTCCTAGGTCGATGCTCAACCACTGAGCCACACCAGGCCTGGCCCCAGTATTAATAGCTTTTAAATCAAGGGGAGCATCCCAACCAACTGGTTCCTTCATTGTTCTCAACCTCTTTCTTTGTAAGGCTCCTTTTCTATTAGAGTGGTTCAAAGCTGAACCACTCTAACAGAACCCTAACAGGAACAAGGTGACTGATGCTCGCACTACAGCTGTGTATAATAAAAACTAAGAGCACATGAAAACCTCAACTGAAGTTAAAATTAAGGAAAATAAACAAAAAGCCTTTTTTAATAAGTCGATCATATAAAGTATGGTCTATACCAGTGCTTGTCAAACTTTAACACACATAAGAATAATGTGGGAATTGTTAAAACACAGATTCCTGAGCCTGATTCCCAGAGACTTTAATTCAGTGGTTCTAGGATAATAGAGACTAAGAATTTGCAATTTTAACAAGCTCTCAGGAGATGCTGATGCTGCCAGTCTGAAGTCGAGGAGCATAAGTCTACATAATATATTTACTTTAATTATATATATTAACCAAAGACCCTCTTATGTAGATACCATGCTACATAACTTGATGGCTAAGAGAACAGACCTAAGCGTCACTGACTGGACTCTATATCCGATCCCACTATTTATCAGCTACCTTGGAGAAATTACTCAACCTATTTAAGACACAGTGTTCTCATCCATAAAATAGAGCCACTAATAGCTTGTTTTGAGGATACCCACCCCTGAAAATGAAAAGGTCTATTTTGTACCCTCAGTACTTAAAACAGTGCCTAGCACAGAGTAGGTGCTCAATTATTATTTATTACATCACATAATTATCAATGAGTAAATGATAATTAAATAAGATTAAATTTTTATGCACATACTAAGTGCTCAAGAAACAGTAGCTTTTTAAAAGTTGTCCTTCCTATCATGGAGTAAATTTCCCATCATTTTCTTCTTGACTTGAATTTAATGAAGGGTCCACTCCAGCCAATTGAATCTCTTTCTGCCAAATTTAAATCAGAGGCCTATACTCTCTTGGCACAGTGCTCTCAGATGCCTCATTCCATTATCCACTCAACAAGTGTGTGCCAAGCATCAGCTGTGTTGAAGGGAACATGCTATATTTTCAGAGGAAATGAGCATGAATAAACCTGGTGTTTGCCTTGACAGAGCCTACAGCCTAGGAAGAGGCATCTCCAAATGGTATGCAAACTGTACGCTAAGTCGTAACTGAAACAGAAGACAGGGAGAAGGAAACCAGAGAAAGCCTCACGAGAGAGGCAGACTTTGAGCTGGGCCCGAGAGAGGCAAAGACAGAAGGAAAATGCATTCCAGGCCGAGGATAACAAAAAGAATGGCCCAGGAGAGGAAGCAAGAGATGTTTTCATAGACCAGCAAATACAGTGGGGCCTTGACTTACGAGTTTAATTCGTTCGGAGACCGAGCTTGTTAAGGAGTTCGTTAAGGAGCTCGTTAACTAAAATTACTCTGTCAAGTCAACGCAAAAAAATCGGCCAAAAGACAGCTGGTATCTCAAAAAACTCATTAGTTGGGACACTTGTAAGTCAAGGCCCCACTGTAGTAGCTTTTAGAAAGTTCTAGTTATGGGTGGACACAGCAGGAAGTGCCTTAGATGCCAGAGTAAAGAATTTGGACTCCGTTCAGTAGGAAATGAAAACCTAGAGCGTCATCTGTTAGCAGGGAGGACAGAGGGTTGGAAAGGGTAGCTCAGAGCTAGACACACAGACATCAGGGTTATCTGAAGAGAGGGGGCAGCTAAAGTCCTTTGTGGCTGAGGTCACCTGCACAAGGGGGAAAATAAGAGGACTGAATATAAAACCGGGGGAAAAAGACATGAGGAAGAGAAGCCAAAGCCAAAGCAACCAGGTGGAAGGAAACCAGTGGAGTAGACCTTGGGAGGTCAGGGAAAACAGGACTTCAGGAAGGAGGGCCTTGGTCACCAGTCTCGCTGCTTCAGAGATGCCAGAATGCGCGTGAACTTCGAATAATACAACTACTCAAGGTTCTGAATCCCCCATACCTCATCGTTGGAAGAAAGAGGAAAGCAAGAACAGAAATCAATATCATTCATTTATTCGTTCAAAAAGCATTTATTAAGCATCACCAATATATTAGGCACTTTGTTAAGTGCTGGGTCGCATGGTAGAGTAGAAACACTCCCTGTCCTCCTGAAATTTCTGTTCTAGCATAAGGCACAGACAAAAAGGGGGTAAGTTAATTTCTTGCAGGTAGTGATTTGTATTATGAAGAAAATAACCTATTGCTGAGATCTGCGAGAGTACAGAGGGGCGACTGACTTTAGGCTAGGTGATAGCCTCACTGAGAATATGATATTTAGGCTGAGCCTAAAAGATGGCAAGGAGTCCACCATGGCAATAGCAAGGGAAGTGTGTTACAGAAAGAAGCAGCATATGCAAAGGTCCTGAGTTGAGAAAGAAACGGAATTTCTAAGCTCCAGGAATTTCGAGGAGGCTGGTGGGATTGGAGGGTCATCTGCAAGGGGAAGACTGGTGTGGAATAAACCTGGAGATAAAGTAGGAGCGAATCATGCAGAACTGAGGGGCTATGGAGAGAAGTCTGAATTCTCTTCTAAGAATAAGAAGACCCATTGAAAGATTTAAGCACAGAAGGAGGAGGAGTTTTCAAAACTGTTAAGGAAAAGTTTCAAACTCTACATTCAGCCCAGGGTCTGACACCTTCCCCATTAATAGGCCTGTCCAAAGGTGTTCAGAATGACACCAAAGCTCTGTCAAGTTCTCAAGCACTCTACTTACTCAGGCAGGACAGGGTGGAGAGGGGCAGTATTGGAAGGTTGTCCTCAGATACCTCCAAGGGTCCAAGAGTCAGGCCACATCATTCCCACAGCACCATGTTAGGAAAGTTTTGGGTTGAGTTGGGGGTTCCCCACTCTGCTTCAAAAGGCCATGCTGCCTATGTTTCTCACAATGGGAGGACCAGGTTACCTGGGAGAGTTCCCAAAAGTGCCCTCCAGAAAAAAGGGGTCGAAGAATTTGATTTACCTTTGACCAAGTTACACAATGCAGTTATCAGTACACAGAAAGATCTGAATTTTAATGAAACATGCAAGATGGTGTCATGAAATTTGAAAAAATTAATTGGACCTGGCTGACATGAGGATTATTTGCTCATAGAGCTCAGTTTCAACAATTTGTGACCAGAACTGAGCATAATTAAAACAAACCAAATCAGGAGGAACAACCATGGAGGCTCAGGAAGGAAAGTGTCTTTTGATTTAGATTTTAAACAGCAACTGACGCTGACAACCTCATCTTTTGAAAGTGGAAATATACCCAGGGAAGGGGGTGATGTGGGACTGACAGGTGCTTTCTGATGAAAGGGCTGAGGGATTCCAAGGATAATGCTTAGTAGAAGCACGTGGAAAACAGCTACCCAGGAAGGAAGATGCAGGGGCTCTTGCATGGAGACATGCGCAGACGCTGGAGAAGATGGAACACTATGAGATGTGCCAGGTAATTACCTAGCCATCCTGCAGGGGAGAGGCTGGTGTTGGTGCATCTGTTCTGCCATGTAACACTGTAACACGATGCAGAAGAATCCTGTTCCCATGCTCGAAATCACACCAACAGTGGACGTCTACTGTGCCACTGCCCAGGGATTCCAGAATACTCTTTGAGTCCCCCCCCCCCCTTCTCTTATAGGAAGAAAGTGCTGAAAAGAAGGCTGGCAAGACTGAGCCCAGGGACTCCTCTCACAGCTCCTTTGACCACCCAGAGAAGGGCCTGTGCTTGGAGCCCAGCCTCAGGGCCCAGACAGGAGGCTACTCTGCAGGGGCAGCCTGGAGTATCTCTGAGAGTTCGTGCTGAGCTGCTTTGAGTTAAAGGGAACAGAAGCCCTCAGGTAGCCTCTGCCTTAGCAGCTCTGGGCTTCTGCCACAGGCAAAAGCAGTGGCCCTGAATCTTTTGTTCCCATAACATACACACCTGGTTATGATCACATACACAGCACACACCAGCAGGGCTCCCTGGTAATGCGACAATTTTCTCCACAGCCTGTACTTCCATCCTTTCTCACCCCTTTACAAATACATACTTAAAAAAAAAAAAGTACAATTAACATGATAAAAGGGGTGACATTGAATGACCCCTACTTTTTCTTTTTAAGGAAAGTATTTGCAAACCTCAGTATATCACTAGTAACTTCTGAGACCTCCAAGGTCAGGACAACTGAGAGCCTTGATCCAGGGCAGGCTGCACTTCACCCTCCAGCCCTGAACACTGGAGCAGCACCCTCCTCCTCCCAGCTGTGACAGTAATCGCCATAACCCCAGGGCAGAAGGGGCGAGAGCTCTTTAAGTTGCAGGACAAAAGGTTCCAGCCAGTAGGGGAAATCACAAAGGAAAGGTGGGGCCAAATACACAATTTCACAATTTTGCCAAGACTAGCATGTCTTCCTCCCACTTTACCTACAGTGCCCCATGTACCCTTCAGCCCTGAGCACCATGCACAGGCTAGCCCAAGCATGAGTGTACACAGCTGTGACAGGTTACACAGGAGGTGCAGACTCCACTAAGGACACTGTCCTTCCCCACAGGGAGCTGAAGGGAAACGCACACCTGAAGAAGATGCACCACGGAGCCTTCCAGGGGGCCACAGGGCCCAACATCTTGTGAGTACAGTGGTGCTGCCTCCCCACCCACCCAGTGCACCCCAACAGGCCTGCTTAGGGTGTCTAGCCACGTTATCCCCAACCTGGTTTGTGGGGCATCAGCCTCTACATGTGAAAGGGCTGCTGTAACAAAGCACCACCAATTGCATGGCTTAAACATTGGAAATGTATTGTCTCCCAGCTCTGAAGGCCGGAAGTCTGAAATCAAGGGGACAGCAGGGCTGGTTCCTTCTGAGGGCAGCAGGGAGAGACTGTTCCAGGCCTCTCTTCTCACTGCTAGTACTTCCTTCTGTCGTGGCAGTGTAATTCCAATCTCTACATGACACTCTGTGCATGCCTGTCTGGCTCCCGTGCTCCCTCTTTTTATAAGGTTACCAGTCATACTAGATTAGGGCCCATCCTAATGAGCTCACTTAACTTGCTTACCTCTATAAAGACCCTATTTCCAAATAAGGTCACATTCTGAGGTACTGAGGGTCACAACTTCAATGTATGAAGCTGGGAGAACATAATTCAACTCATAACACTAAATATGGAGGCCTCCCCGTGAGCCGCCAAAGGGTGGCTCCCTACCTGGCATCCACTCCTGGCCATCTTGGGCTAGAGGTCTGACTCGCCCTGACACCTGCTGGACAAGGCTGATGTTCTGTGTGTCAGGCTCTCTGAGGGTGCAGGGGGCGGAGCCAAGTTCCCTTAGTTACAGGGGTTTAGTGTGAGGACACGTGGGAAAATTAAGAGGAACAGGAAATGGGATCAGCTATCTCCTGACAAAGCCTTGGGAAGCCGGAAACATCCTACAGCAAACAACCTCTGCTGCAGTCAGGTTTCAGGGAGAAATGCACCAGGTCCAGACGCTGCAGCTCTAATGCAGGGTGTCTCATCACCCCTTGTGCCAGTCCATTACTTGCTAGTCTAGTACACTGTTATCATGCATCCAACAAGCATGGGCTGACACGTCCTGTCTGCCAGGCACCATGCTGGAGAGGCTGATGAGCAAACCAGCTCTGCTCCTTGCCCTTAAAGGGACTGCAGACACATAGGGCAAATAGAAACTAACAAGCAAAGCAACAAACAAGAGAAAATGGGAAAAGCTCTAGAAAGACAGTGAGCAGAAGCATGGGGGAACACAGACAGGATCAAATAAGTAAAGAAAAGATGTTGTGTGCAAGATGGTATTGGTTGTGGAGAAGATACAGTTGGGGGTGAAAGGTTGGGAAGGGGAGTTGCCATTTTAAAGAGGATGGTCAGGAAAGAATATCCTAAAATGTTGTCATTTAAGCAAATACCTGAAAGAAGTAAGAGAGCAAGTTATGTGGATTTCAGCAGGAAGAGCATTCCAGGCAGAAGGAACAGCAAAAGCAAAGGCCCTGAGGCAGGAACCTGCCTTGTGTATTTGAAGAGGAGAAAGAAGGCTGGTGTGGTAGAGTGAGCAAAGAGGACAGTCCTTAAACCTAAGGACAGACAAGTGGCAGGGAGCCACGTCACGGAGGGCCTTGTGACCATTAGAAGGATTTGCCTGTTCTCTGTGTGAGATGAAGAGGCTCTCGGGTTTTAAGCAGGGGAAGAAATGAACTTACCCAATTAATCTTTTTATCCTAGCTCCTGCCAGTATCAATTCATGATTTTGTCTACTTTCTATCTCCCACCATTATAAACTCCAAACTTCTTAGCTCTGCCACTAACTTCTAACCATCTGCTCCCTAACTCTCCTATTCACTATCAATTCTTGCCTCTGTCTACTTCCTACCCCTACCACTATCAACCCCCGCCTGTACTAGTGCCTACCCCTCACACCATCTACTCCTGACTTCATCTACTTCCCAGCTTCTACCACCATCCATTCTGATTCTCTTTTCTTCCTCACTTCTGCCCCTGTCAATCCTCTCTCTACTCTCCACTCGGTCTCACGCTTACTTATGACTTATGCTTCCTTATGGTTCCCACTACCTCATGGCTCCTGCCTACTTCCTTCTCTGCTATCTCTCAGCTTCTGCCATCCTATCCTAGGGGGTCCCCTTCAATATACTTTACATTTAACATATACCAGACTCAGACTCTGACAGGTTGGTTGATGGCTCCCCAATCTAGCACATCCTGCGAGCAGAGCTCTTACAGCAGGTTGGCTGCCAACCTGGCCACTGAACAGCTGAAGGGAATTGCCTCTGGGTTAGGCACAGGGCACCCTGCATGACAGTGTTTGCTTGAAGAGCTGCTTGGTCGGCCTACTTTGAAAGGACTGTGAGCACTGCAGGCACCTGGTCTTCTTCAGAACAGTGGGACCAGACACATCTCTTACTTCCCAAGCAGCTATTATCATTTCGCCTGTGGATTTAAGTGGTGTCTATATGAATTCCTTCCACCCATGCCCCCAAAATATTTTCCCTACAATTCTGTCACTGAGACTGAAAATCTATTATCAGAGATACACTCCTTTGTAATGAGTCCTTGTCACTTCTAGAATTCCAAGTTAAAATATATTCCCCCCAACACACACCACCACCACCACCACCACCACCACAACCAGGCCTGCAGAGTCGTGTGCTCAATCCCTGAAACATCTGAGATAATCACTCTATAAAGCAGAATGAGAACACTGGTACCTAAACTGATAAGGACACAAAAGCAGGAAAAGTCTGCAGTACCTGGGGCAGATCTCCTGCCTTTATTGTTCCACCAAGGCCAACACTAAACATCATTCCCTGTTGTCAAGTTCATCTGTTTATCCATCACCTATTGATCCCCTCCCATGTATTGGGGAAGTTTGCTGGGTGGGTTGGGGGTGGGGGGCGGGTGGTGCTGTGCTGCTGGAAGAGTTTCATGGGGCATCAGCAGCAACCTCTTAGAAGATGGGCAGCGTTTTTATTTTTTTTTTAATTTTTTTTTCCTTTTATTTTTATTATTATTTTTTTTATTGCTTAAAGTATTACAAAGGGTATTACATATGTGTCCATTTTATCCCCCCGCCCTAGACAGTCCCCTAGCCTCCCCTATCCCCCAATGTCTTATGGCCACTGGTTATGCTTATATGCATGCATACAAGTCCTTTAGTTGATCTCTTACCCCCCTACCTCCTGCCCCCCAACCCTCCCCGGCCTTCCTGCTGCAGTTTGACAATCTGTTTGAGGCAGCTCTGCCTCTGTATCTATTATTGTTCAAAAGTTTATAATGGTCTCTATTATCCATGAATGAGTGAGATCATGTGGTATGTTTCCTTCATTGACTGGCTTATTTCACTTAGCATAATGCTCTCCAGTTCCATCCATGACGTTGCAAATGGTAAGAGTTCCTTCCTTTTTAGAGCAGCATAGTATTCCATCGTGTACATGTACCACAGTTTTCTAATCCATTCATCTACTGATGGACACTTAGGCTGTTTCCAGATCTTAGCTATGGTGAATTGTGATGGGCAGCGTTTTTTAATTTCCACTCACTGCTCTTCCTCCTCACATTTAACTTGTTCAGAGGTTTCTTGGACATTGCCTCGTCTAGAAAAACTGAGGAGTTCAGAACCTTGTTTACAAAGCCTGAGCTCTCTGCACAGCTCTGCCCACATGGCCAGTTCGCTTGCTTTGGACTGATGAAGCCAGGTTGCCTTTAGAGGATGTGCATTCTGCTTCCCAGGTAGATGATGGCTCGCGCCACACAGCAGCTATGAATAGCGTAGCCAGCCTGTGCTCCATGAAAACGTACCCTGCAGGGCCTGATCAATCAGAGACCAAGGCATCTGAAGCCCTGACTGTTTCCCCTGGGGTAGAGCACAAAAGCTGATGTCACCGCGTGTGCCTGCTGTCTCATAAAGCAGGTAGTTGTTTCACTTTTGCTAAGTGGAGAGAGGTAGAGGGGGGGAGAGACGGAGAAATGCTAATGAATGCATGACAGGTACAAGGAGTTATACTCAACCTTGACAAGAATAATGGGGTGCATAAGAAAAAAACACAGCATAGCTTTTTTGAATTTAGATCTTAATGAGAGTAACTGAAATGGAAAATTAGGGGAAGGCAAGACAGAGAAAACATTCCTCATAATCTAGAATGATGCTATTGTTCAGAGGAAGTTTCAATGAATCAAATGTATAATATAAATAAATAAAAAGCCTTTCTCCCTTTTATTGTTCAGGGATATTTCTTCCACCCAACTACAGGCCCTGCCTAGCTATGGGCTGGAGTCCATTCAGATGCTAATTGCCACCTCATCCTATTCTCTAAAAAAATTGCCATCAAGAGAAAAATTTACCAATCTCCTGGATGCTGTATTGACTTACCCCAGCCACTGCTGTGCTTTTAGAAACTTGCCAACAAAAGAGTAAGTAAAAAACAATAAGTAAAGCCTGCCAAGCTGTGGCAGCAGCTAAAACATCAAAACGCAACTGGTGGAGGGCTCCCTGCCCTTGCACTCCCTGCCTTCTAGGCCATTTTCAGATAGACAAGAAGAAAATGAACCATCCTGCTTCCTCCTGAAAACCAATTCCAAAGAGTCACTTCACCCTGCAGCTAGAGACTTCTGAACCCTATTCTGAGTTAATTGAATTATAGCCTTAAATTATTAGGCTATCATAGCAGCTGCAAAATGGATACATTACCGGCATTTCAAAGATCAATTAGCTCTAATCCTTATCAGAGCCAAAAATTCCTTAAGAGGTGGGGAAGTAGCCTCAAGAGGATAAATTTTACCTAATGTCTTAATCTTTAATAAAAGATAGACAAAATCCCTACAGAAGGTTTTTAAGTTATTTCTCTCACAGCAGCAGACCATCTTGTTCCGAACAGAATCCTAGCTCCCTAAGGACCAGCTTATGGAACAAAAAGGCACAAACTCCTGGCTGGTTTGTGTCCAGTGAGGGACATCTTACTACTGCAGCTGACTCAATTCGATGCAGAATGGAATGACAGGGTGTGCAGAATTTCATTCTTTCCTTAAAGCAGTTTTCCAGACCTTTTTTTTTTTTTTTTTTTTACTGAGATGCATAGTAAATACCTTTTTTTTACATTTTTACATTGTAACCCAGTGCACATCACATATGTAACTGAAGTAAAGCAAAGCAATACTTAACTTTTCACATGTGACACGCTCTGATGTTTTCTTGCCTATTTTTTTAGTCTGCTTTGTTCCCTGGTTGGTTGTGTGTTTGAGAGGGCTCTGGGTGCACAAAGAAAAGAAGGGCTCATGCCAGGCTTCCTGAGGAAGTGACTTCTGCTGAGCCTTGAAAAACAGGTAGGAGTTGGCTAGACAGGTGTGGGGGAAAGCATGCCACAAAGACAAAACAGTTCCTGTGAAGGCACAAAGGCAAAAGACAGTGGGATGAAAATCATTCAGAAAAACTGGGACAGGAAGACTTCTGGGTACACAGAGGAAGGTGAGTGAGGAGATGAGGGAGAGGTGGGCCATGACAGGCTCCGAGTGCCAGGCCAAGTTGTTTAGAGGATGGGGAACCACTGAAAATTTAAAGCAACATTACCCAGACTTCCTTTTATCAAATATCACTCTGGCAGGAGGAGGGAGGATGAGTTGGAAGTGAGCAAAACTGGTGAGAGACCAACTAGGAGACAGTCAGACAGTGGCTTATGATACAGCTGACTCTGAACACCACTTTTGTGGCAGAGAGGTCACAACCTTCCTGAAACTACTGGCATGCACGAACTTTAGTTCAGGGTTGTTGTTGTTTTATTCCAGTAGACTTCTGGGTATAAAAAGGGGGAGTGGATTATGCAATTGTGGACCAGTATCAAAGTACAAGGGGAATGTAGTCACACAGGGGTTGTCTTGAGTGGGATTAACTGACTCCTTCCGTGTCCCTAAGCTAGTGGATGCTAGTGAGGATGCAGAGCCTGAAGCTGGGCCAGTGGATGTTTGTGCAATCTCTGAGTCACCCTTTGCCCTGCAGCTGCTAAGTCTGGATAATGCTCACAGCTGCCTGGGCAAAGGGCCCCAAAAACTTCCTTGGTATCTATGATTAAAATTTCAAAAAAGATAGACAAACCCCACTGCTATTATCTGAAGGACAAGAACAACCACATTTCATGTTAACGTAAGACTGGTACACACAGAACCCCTTAGTGTCAGATTAGAGCTAGCACACCACGCGTGCGCGCGCACACACACACACACACACACACACACACACACGATTTTATTTAAATTTCAGGATGTATAATCCTCACCCTGAATAACAAGCTGATTATTTAAAATGAGTCCAGTGGGTCAAATAGTTCAGATATACTCTCCATTTTCCTGCTTGTATACAGTCATTCCTAAAAGAAACTAACTCTTTTGTTAATATTGGGAAGGATAGTGTATAGAAATGCCTAGTTCAGATTGGCTCATATCTCCTTCCTCCTTAAGGAAGATTGAGGTTCTCACAGCCTATTGTCCTTTCTTCTATTTCTTCCTCAACTTTTCCTTTGTTCCTCCCTTTGGTTTCATTTCAAGAATATAAGCATATATGCCTTCTTTAATTCTTTGCCTCCACTCTCTCCCCCTTCTATTGGCTAAACTGCTAAGAGGGAAAAATGAAAGAAAAAGAAGCACCCACATATACTCCTGGGGGAGCAGAAAATTCACATAATGTCAGGTCCAGTATCTCCAAATCCTTATAAATGAGATTCCCAGTTACAGTTCAAAGCCATGAACTCTGAAGGGTTATTTGTTCATTGAGGCCAATGCAGTGAGGAGGGTGGCAAGAAGCAAACCTTAATATACCATAAAGGCAGCTTTTAATGAGCATTGAAAAAACTGTAATTCAGTCTGACAAATTTTTAAGTTTTTTCCTCTCTAGAGCCCACACAAAACACTTAGCATTCAAGCATTTTATCAAAGCTGGAGGCACTCTAATGACAATTCAGAAGCCTCTGCTCTCTCCCCAGGAAGCGTTTCAGCTAGGACAATAGTGCAGAACATGAAGCTGGTATAATCGGCAAGGAATTTAGATGAACAAAGCATAAATAGACATGATCAGATTTAGTTTGAAGACCAAAAGCTCAACTGGTATTTTTTTTCCACCTCTTCTCTTTCAGGCAGAATTTTTCATTTTCCATTTTTGAAAACTTTTCTAAACAATGTGAAAGCACAGCAAGGAAACCAAATAATGAAACCCTGTAAGTATTGCATGCAAAGAAACTCAGGAAGCCCTATCTCATTCTGCATGTCCCTTATTAGTATTATCAGTGTAACAATTTTCTTTCAATAAAAGTCCTGGTTAGGGGGATGTTTGCAAAGCATTTAAAAATACCTTTAAAATGAGAACTTTTCTTTGCAAGTGGCATCCAGTTGATCAGATAGCTCATTCAATTGGTTTAAAAAAAAAAAAAAAAAACCTCTATAAATAAGTACCTACTTGTTCATTCTACAATTATATTAAATTCTCAAAAATCCAAATTTTATTTGCAAGTATTTTAATGTCATTAAGGGCTTGTTTAAGTAAAAATTTAGTTCACTAGGAATTTTCACTAGTCATATGGTCAGTATCCCAGCAAGATCAACCAATGGCAGATACAGCTTCTAGAAGTAGCCACTTCCTTCCAAGACACCTAGGCCACCTTGACCACTCCACTCTGGAGCTCAGTATTACTCAGCCTCAATGCTACCACTAGCATATACTGGATGGGAGCTAAGTTACCATTCTACTTGCCGGGGTCCAACCACAGCAGGTCCAGGGGTTCCCAAAGGCGTAGACGGAGTCGGCGAAGAAGGAATGACACGGAGTCGGCGAAGAAGGAAGGACACGGAGACAGTGTTCAGTTGATCAGCAGCCTAGCCAGGATCTCCAGCCAGGATCTCCAGCCAAGTTCTGGTCTGGATCTCCAGAGAGGTTCTGCCTAGGATCTCCAGTCAGGTTCTGTGTCCATGTTCTCTTGCTAGGTTCTCCAGCCAGGTTCTGTAGCCATGTTCCCTCGCTAGGTTCTCCAGCCAGGTTCTGTCCAGGTTCTCCAGCCAGGTTCAGTCACCAGGTTCTAGTCAGATTCTCTTGCCAATTTCTGTAGTCAGGTTCAGTCCAGGATCTTTTGCCATGTTCTCTCGCTAGGTTCTGTCTCTAGGTTCTGAGGCCAGTTTCTGTCCAGGATCTTTTGCCATGTTCTCTCCAGCGAAGTTCTTCTGTCTCTAGAGAACGTTCTGTGTAGGTTCTGTGCCAATTTCTGTCTCTCTCTCTGTTTCTTGCTGTCTTGTTACATCTGTATTTATACCAGTTGATTCAATCCTATCAATCTCTATTACAAAGGTTAGGGCGTTTCTTATCTCCATTCCAGGGAGTAAAGATTATGTAGCTTAAGCATGATTGTAGTTAAAGTGATTAATTACCCTCCTGGCACTTAGTTGAGGGGTTTTATTCCCTCCCTACCTTCAGGGGAAAATCCCTACCTGGGGAAACAACCTTTCTCAGAGAGGAGACCTTGGCTAAAACACACAGTGCCAAGAAGGTGAGCAAACATATCAAGAACAGTATGCCATATATGCCAGGTCCCTTGAAACAGCAAGGATGGACCGGCTCCCGGCATCTACTGACTGATTTTTTTTTACATTTTCCTGGCTGCCTTGGCATTTCACATACCTCCAAATGTAAAAAAAAAAACATGCCTCAGAAGATAACCCCAGTGTCCCCAGGCCACATCTACTTCGATTTAGAAGTTTGATCATTCCCCCATGTGTTCTTCAGGCTACAAAACCAGATGCCCTTCTAGGATATCATGCCAATCTCCTGTCCCTCTTCTACATCTTTTTCCCCTTTTCTTTTCCACTATCAATCTACAAGTTATGGGCAGCAGGGTAGTATGATGGAAGGACCCCGGGCCTCGTAGTTCCTCAGAGTTGGATGGGAATCCTTGGCAGTAATGTTCCTGTAATGCTGGGTATTCCTGGACAAGGCTTTCTTCATCTGTAAGGGACAGCAGAAACACCGTGTGGCTTTCAGAACTGAGTTGAAGAATGTGACAGCATCAAGGGTACATTATAAATATTATACTCTGGATCCTTTTCTTGTTCTTTTAATTAGGTCTGTCACCATCTGGCCTCCGGTGTTTCTTTTTCTCACTCTTCCCACTCTTCCCTCTTGATAGCCTCCCTTTCGGTCACCTTCCACATTATTCTTTTGCGATTGTATGGCTTTTTTCTCATCAACAGGAAACCACTTCTGGGTTCAGCCAATGGTAGCACCAAGGGATGGTTTGGGGGAGGGGAAACTGTAGGTCATTCTCAATAATCCTCATTGGCCCCCACCACAAGCCTTCCCCTAATGAGCATACAATCTCGTTTGCTAACACTGCTTGAAAACAAGTCCCCTAATCTCCAGCATCCTCAAATCTACCTGAAATTAGTCATTTTTTAAAAAATGTGCTTCCTGCAAAAACATTTTTATGATAAATCCCCGTTCTCCCTTTCCCACCAGATTGCTGCTATTCCTAAGACCCTGGAGTTAGAAATTGTAGAGCCAGCCACTAAGCCTTACCTGCTCTCCCCAAGATATAATGGTGTGCTTATTGTTATGGCTGGCCCACTGTTCTACAACTCCCATCTCCTCTCCTTTCTTCCTTCATTGTGGCTGGAGCAGTGGTGCTACTGCTCCTCCTTCCTCTGACTCAATATCGCTAAGCCTATATGAGTCCATTCATATCCCCTCCATACGCTTCAGTACTTAACACAGCTCCCTGCTGGGTTTTGTCAATAAGCACAATGCTGCCCTCAGAGCCATCCCAGGACACAAATGTAAGTAGCCGCAGAGGGGTATTTGGTCTGAAGATAAATCACCAAGGAGAATATTGCTAGACATATAGTCAGTAGTGCAAAAAAAAAGAGATTGGGCGAAGGACCAGGGGAGTAAGAAAGGGAATGTGCCTGACCTCTTACTGATATTAAATGTATTCAGAATTTTTAGAAGTTTTCTAGAAGCCAAACAGTTTTGCTAAGGGGAAAGGGATAAGGGAAATTAAGGCAGCAATCATTTGAAAGTTTACACTTGGTTTAATACAGACTTTTATTTTGTAGGAATCATCCAGGGAACTTGTTTAAAATGCAGATTCCTGGGCTCTGTCCCTAGAAAGTTTGATTCTGGATTTGAAGTAAAGCCAGGAATCTGTATTTCACAAACACCCTGGTGATTCTGATGGAAGTGGTCCAAGGACAACACTTTTGAAAAAGGCTGATTGGGAGCTGGTGAAGTAGAGGAAAGGCCCCTGAACTATGGGTATACAGACCTCGTGTTGCCACAGGTGCCTAGTGCCGGGGATCTTAGGCAAGCCACTAACCTGCTTTAATCTTGGTTTCCTTAACATAAAATGAGGGGGTCAATGAGATGGTCTTAAGGATCTTTTTAATGCTAAGAAATAACCTATTTCTTTAACCATGCTTTATAACCACCCTCTTTAGAGATTAAAAAGATAGGTAATTATATTGATGTGCATGAATTGAGGACTTACATTTAATAATGAAACATATGCGTTTCCTTTGCAGTCTTCTGTGCATAGCAGCAGAGCTTCTCCAGTTACAAATTGTTATCTATGAATTCTAGCACCCTTTTAAAGTTCCGGGTCATAGATTTATTTTTTTAAAAAACTTGTGTTCTTTTATTTAAGTAATTACGTTGCTCAAATATATCACTCCATCCACTCACTGAATTAGGTACACACTTCCTTATATGGAACATGAGAAGCTACATTTTGAAAGTAGAGAAAAATGCTTGTTTAATGTGTGAGGAACCCTCAAGTGAAATACATAATTGTAATGGCCCTGACAGAAAAAAAAATTATGACTAATTCTCCAGCTCTCAAGATTATAGTAGCAGACTGTGAGCAAAGAGAAAATTTGTTGAGCCTACATGCATCATACTGTACACAGTGATTGTCCCTTCCTCTCAGAGCGAGGATCACTCTGGTTTATTCATTGCACACACATTTACTGAATGGATACTCAGAGCCAAAATTGTGTGAGGCAATGAGATTTCAGAAATAAATAAAACCTAGTCCCCTGCCATCAAGCAGCTAATAAACTATTAAACGCATCATTACATAAAGGCAATGTGGTTTGATAATTACAATAGTATCTAAGTGCAGCCACAGGGGAGAGAAGGGGGAATAAACTCCTTGGAGGTGTGGAATCAAGACAGATAATCACAGAGCTTAACTTTAAGGATGAGGAGGAATTCACCAGGGAAATGAGAGGCAAGGGAAGAAGAAGAAACAGCACATGTGTACAAAGACAGAGAATGAAACAGTAGCACTTATTCTGAAAGCCACTAGTCACTTCATGGACCAAAAGGATGACTGCACAGGGGATTTGTGAGTTAATCATAAGAATCTCTAATATTCACTGAACACTTAATATGTGTCAGGATTTATTCTAGACATTGCACATGTGTCAGTGCACTTAATCCTTAGTATGACCCTACCAAGGAAGGTATGATTATTGCCCCTATTGGCAAATGAAGAATTTGAGGCACAGAGGTATTAAGTAACTCTCCTGGTTTTCCAGGTAGTCTTGCTTCAGAGCTCATGTTGTGAATGGTGCGGCACTACTGCTTCCTGGAGAAGGAATTGGAGGAGGGGGCAGATCCAGGAGGGACCTGGAGGTCATCACGAGGAGTCTGGATTTTATCCTATAGCCAGTGAGAGCCTAGGGAATGTTTGAAATGACAGATTTGTGCATAAGAAAGGCCACCCCAGGAGGAATGTCAGATGGACTGAGTGACAGCTAAAATTGGAGGAAGGATCCCAGGAAGAAAACAAATTGCCCCTTAAAGATGAAAACCTCAACTCAAACAATAGCAATGGGGTGAGGAGGGAGTGGCAGAGGTGGGACTGTTTCTTCCTTAGGGAAAGAGTCCCTCTTCAAGCCACTCTCTGAATTGAATACATATTCTCTATTTTCACAATTTCTTCCTATTGTCCATGACTGTATTCTTCCTCTGCTTCTAGGGTCCTACTGATCCATCTTTGGTTTCTATTTCTCTCTGGGCTATTTAGTTAGCAGGGACTGAGGTGCAAGCAAGTCCACCACTAGCTGACTACGTCAACAATGTGAGCCTTCCAATTCCATTTGTGTTCTACCACAAACAGCTTCAGAGCAGTTTGGGTGACAACTATGGGATAAATAGCTACAAAAAATGCCAAGAGAGAATTCCTTTTGATTTAGCAAGCATATATTGTGTCTCTAAATTTGTTTTCCAAAGAAAATTGTCCTCTGTAAACAGCTTCATTAAATCTTTGCATCAATGTGTAAAATCTATATATAAATAGATATAGAGTCTAAATGGTTTTTTATTTCCTTCTTAAGGAATGCCTACATCAATTCAGAGTTCTCAGATAATTTAATAAATGTAAGACTGAGACTGTTGTGGCGTTGTTTCCTTTTATTTCTTAGGCTTTAAAAAACAGTAAGAATTATTGTTGAATTTTTTTTTAATAATCATAGAAAATCCCTTAAGTTTACATTGAGCCTAAATATTCTTCTTACAGTTATTCTGCCATCTTTGCTGAGAGTGAACTGAGTGGCTGGGATTATGACTATGGTTTCTGCTCACCCAAGACAGTCCGATGTGCTCCTGAACCAGATGCTTTTAACCCCTGTGAAGATATTATGGGCTATGACTTCCTTAGGGTCCTGATTTGGCTGATTAATATCCTAGCCATCCTGGGAAACATGACTGTCCTCTTTGTTCTCCTAACCAGTCGTCATAAACTGACAGTACCCCGTTTTCTCATGTGCAATCTCTCCTTTGCAGACTTTTGCATGGGGCTCTATCTGCTGCTCATTGCTTCAGTTGATTCCCAAACCAAGGGCCAGTATTATAACTATGCCATAGACTGGCAGACAGGAAGTGGCTGTGGAGCTGCTGGCTTTTTCACTGTATTTGCAAGTGAACTTTCTGTCTACACCCTCACAGTCATCACACTAGAAAGATGGCACACCATCACCCATGCTGTTCAGCTGGACCAAAGGCTACGATTAAGACACGCCATTCCGATTATGCTTGGAGGATGGTTCTTTTCTACTCTAATTGCCATGTTGCCCCTTGTGGGTGTCAGCAATTACATGAAGGTCAGCATTTGCCTCCCTATGGATGTGGAATCCACTCTCTCACAAGTATACATATTAACAATTTTGATGCTCAATGTGGTGGCCTTCATCATCATTTGTGCTTGCTACATTAAAATTTATTTTATGGTTCAAAATCCAGAGCTGATGGCTACCAACAAAGATACAAAGACTGCTAAGAAAATGGCAGTTCTCATCTTCACGGACTTCACCTGCATGGCACCTATCTCTTTTTTTGCCATCTCCGCTGCTTTCAAAATGCCCCTTATCACAGTAACCAACTCTAAAGTTTTACTGGTTCTTTTTTATCCAGTCAATTCTTGTGCCAATCCATTTCTGTACGCGATTTTCACAAAGGCATTCCGAAGGGATTTCTTTCTGTTGCTGAGCAAATTTGGCTGCTGTAAACATCGGGCTGAACTTTATAGAAGGGAGGATTTTTCAGCTTATACCTCCAACTGCAAAAATGGCTTCACTGGATCAAATAAGCCCATCCAGTCTACACTGAAGCTGACCACACTGCACTGTCGATATACAATTGACGAGACTTGTAAAGAGTATTAACTGTTCATCAGTAACCACATTTTTGAACTATACTTAAATATGTAGAAATTATCTATACCAGTAATTTTAACAAAGAGTTGGTTTTAGGAGGTTATTTATTCTTAGGCACATTAGGCAAAGAAAGACCTATACCTAGCTCAATGTATGGTCCATGACCATCACCAGTCTAAACACTATTTGTCTGTTATGTAACATTCTATGATATAGAATACAGAAGTTGCGAGTGTTTAGAAACTTTTACAGCAATTTTGACAGAGTAATTTTATGTCTGTTGAATCTACTATTCAAAAAATTAGGTGGCATTTTACATCTTTGATTTTTTTTCTTATTTCATCTTTGTAGTAATTTTTACTGCATTTTACAAAAATATTAGTCCATAACAGATTAGAAATTTAAAATAATTTGTCCTTTTTCTTCAGATAGTTTGAGAAACACACTCTAGAGATGAACTGTCCAATCTGACAGCTACTGGCCACATGTAGCTAAATTTAAATTTAATCAAATCAAACTAAAAATGCAGTTCCTCAGTTGCACTAGCCACATTTCAAATGCTCAGTAGCCACATGTGCCTACTGGTTACCATATTAGACAACACAGACGCAGAGCACTTCCATCATCATAGAACGTTCTATTGGATAGTGCTGTTTTTTTTTTGTTTGTTTGTTTTGTTTTAAATATATTTTATTGATTTTTTACAGAGAGGAAGGGAGAGAGATAGAGAGTTAGAAACATCGATGGGAGAGAAACATCGATCAGCCGCCTCCTGCACATCTCCCACTGGGGATGTGCCCGCAACCCAGGTACATGCCCTTGACCGGAATCGAACCTGGGACCTTTCAGTCCGCAGGCCGACGCTCTATCCACTGAGCCAAACCGGTTTCGGCAGATAGTGCTGTTTTAGAGACTTTTATTCATCCCCTATTATGTTCTATTGTCTAAAATTTAATGTAAGGTAAGCATTTAAAGGCACTTTTCAGGCTACTTTCTTGGTTTAGTGTTTATTCTCTAAAGACTAATGAAACATTAAATAACAGAATGTAAACTCCTTATGGGTAAGAGTTTTCCTGTCTCAATGTTGTTTTCCTGTCTCTTATTTCAAGATCTTGGCAATGGAATGCAATCAGTGTGCTGAATTACACTGAAGTTACAAAATCTATAAGGATTTTTCTCTCAAGAGCCCCATCTTTTTATTTAAATAAAAGAAAATACTTAAATATTTAAAAATATTTACCTTTATGCCCTGGACAGTGTGGCTCAATTGGTTGGAGTGTCATCCTGTGCACTGAAAGGTTGTGGGGTTGATTCTCTATTCAGCACATACCTGGGTTGAGGGTCTGAACCCTGGTCAGGACACATGTGGAAGGCAACCAATCAATGTTCTTTCTGCATTGCTATTTCCCACCCTTCTCTCTCACTCTCCCCTTCCTCTTTCTCTAAAAATCAATAGGCATATCCTTGGGTGAGGATTAAAAATAAAATAAAAATGAAAAATATATAACTTTATCCTTTTTATCTTTTGAAGGATGGTATAGAAATATATATCCAATAGTTACTAGGAAATATTTTAATTCATCAGAATTTATTCTTATAGGACAATAAAATTATTCTATACTGCTGGGTATTATTATCTTTACAAGTACTGTATATCTTATTTCACTTGTTATAGATTTCTTTTATTTCTTTGATACACTCATTTCTATTATGTATTTGTTTCTCCTACTATATGTACCCTAGACCAGTGATGGCAAACCTATGACACGTGTGTTAGAGGTGACAAGCGAACTCATTTTTCTGATTGATTTGTCTTTGTTAAATGGCATTTAAATATATAAAACAAATATCAAAAATATACAACTTCGTTTTACTATGGTTGCAAACATCAAAAAATTTCTATATGTGACACGGCACCAGAGTTAAGTTAGGGTTTTTCAAAATGCTGACACGCAGAGCTCAAAAGGTTCGCCATCACTGCCCTAGACCTTACACATGGTAGGTGGTTAATATTTTTAGGTGATTCACTTTTATAACAGAAATATGAAACAATCATAAGGAAAGCTTTTCCCTTATAAGATGGTCTCATAGAAAGTGCGTGCATTCTTAAGCTGTATAATCTCTCATGCATAAATCATAACAACATCAAATGCTCAAGAAATTCATATTTATAGCTTGTATTTTTTTCCACAATGTTTGACACTATCATAAATAAGTCCCAAAATGACTAAAAAGGGTTCATCAACCTGGAATAACTCAACTTACAAAATATTTTCAAAAGGTATTTTGTCCTACAGTCATAATATTTGGTTTCAGTTTCCTCAAAAATGAATTAAGTCCATGCATAAATTAAGAATCTTTATGTCACAAAGATTTATATAAATATGTTCATAAATGGAAATAATCTTTTTTTAATGTGCAATATTTTTATTGAGTTTTTTTCCTACGAATGATTACCATGGACTTAATATTTATAATTTAGGCTTCTAGTTATAAATCACAAAGTTCCCGTAATCAAAAAGCTTCCAGTAAACAAAAGCCCGGGGCCAGATGGCTTCACACGGGAGTTTTACCAAACATTCAAGGAAGACCTAAAACCTATCCTCCTCAGACTATGTCAAAAATCCAAGAGGAAGGAACACTTCCCAGCTCATTCTATGAAGCCAACATCACCCTAATCCCAAAACTAGATAAAGACAATACAATGAAAGAGAATTATAGGCCAATATCCCTAATGAACATAGATGCCAAAATCCTCAACAAAATCCTAGCAAATCGGATCCAGCAGTACATCAAAAAGATCATACACCATGACCAAGTAGGATTTATCTCAGGGATGCAAGGATGGTACAATATCCGCAAATCAATAAACGTGATACATCACATAAACAAATTGAGAGAAAAAAACCACATAGTCATATCAATTGATGCGGAAAAAGCATTTGACAAAATCCAACACCCTTTCTTGATAAAAACTCTCAGCAAGATAGGAATTGAGGGATCATACCTCAACATAATAAAAGCCATATATGACAGGCCCACAGCCAACATCATAATCAATGGGCAAAAACTAAAACCATTCCCCCTAAAAACAGGAACAAGACAGGGATGCCCCCTCTCACCACTCCTGTTCAACATAGTACTGGAAGTACTAGCCGTTGCGATCAGACACGAAGAAGAAATAAAAGGCATCCAGATTGGAAAAGAAGAAGTAAAACTGTCCTTATTTGCAGATGACATGATACTGTACATACAGAACCCTAAAGACTCCATCAAAAAATTATTAGACTTAATAAATGAATTCGGCAATGTAGCAGGATACAAAATTAATGCTAAGAAATCCATGGCATTTCTTTACACCAATAGTGAACTTACAGAAAGTGAAACTACAGAAGCAATCCCATTTACCATTGCACCAAAAAAATTAAAATACCTAGGAATAAACTTAACTAAGGAGGTAAAAGACTTATATGCTGAAAACTACAGGACACTGAAAAAAGAGATAGAGGAAGACATAAACAGATGGAAGAATATACCGTGTTCATGGATTGGTAGAATCAACATCATCAAAATGTCCATACTACCCAAAGCAATTTATAGATTCAATGCAATCCCCATTAAATTACCAACAGCATATTTCACAAATCTAGAACGAACGTTCCAAAAATTCATCTGGAATAAAAAAAGACCCCGAATAGCTGCAGCAATCCTGAGAAAGAACAAAGTAGGTGGGATCTCAATACCAGATATCAAGTTGTATTACAAAGCCACTGCTCTTAAAACAGCTTGGTACTGACACAAGAACAGACATATAGATCAATGGAGTAGAATAGAGACCCCAGAAATTGACCCAAACCACTATGCCCAATTAATATTCGACAAAGGAGGCAAGAGCATACAATGGAGTCAAGACAGTCTTTTCAATAAATGGTGTTGGGAAAATTGGACAGATACATGCAAAAGGATGAAACTAGACCACCAACTCACACCATACACAAAAATAAACTCAAAATGGATAAAAGACTTAAACGTAAGACGGGAAACCATAAAAATACTAGAGGAATCCACAGGCAGCGAAATCGCAAACATATGCTGAAGAAATTTCTTCTCTGATAATGCTCCTAGGGCAATGGAAACTAAAGAGAAAATAAACAAATGGGACTACATCAAAATAAAAAGCTTTTGCACAGCAAAGGAAACCATCAACAAAACAACAAGAAGACCCACTACATGGGAGAACATATTTGCCAATGATACCACCGATAAGGGTTTAATTTCCAACATTTACAGGGATCTCATGAAACTTAACAAAAGGAAGATAAACAATCCAATAAAAAAATGGGCAATGGACCTAGATAGACACTTTTCGAAAGAGGACATACAGAAGGCCGAAAGACATATGAAAACCTGCTCAAAGTCACTAATTATACAAGAGATGCAAATCAAAACGACAATGCGTTATCATCTCACACCTGTCAGAATGGCTATCATCAACAAATCAACAAACAACAAGTGTTGGAGAGGATGTGGAGAAAAAGGAACCCTTCTGCACTGCTGGTGGGAATGCAGACTGGTGCAGCCACTGTGGAGAACAGTAAGGAGCTACCTCAGAAGACTAAAAATGGAACTCCCATTTGACCCTGTGATCCCACTCCTAGGAATATATCCCAAGAAACCAGAAACGCCAATCAGAAAGGATATATGCACCCCTATGTTCATAGCAGCACAATTCACCATAGCTAAGATTTGGAAACAGCCTAAGTGCCCATCAGCAGATGAGTGGATTAGAAAACTGTGGTACATATACACAATGGAATACTATGCTGCGGTAAAAAAAAAGGAACTCTTGCCTTTTGCAACAGCATGGATGGAACTGGAGAGCATTATGCTAAGCGAAATAAGCCAGTCAGAGAAAGATAAATACCACATGATCTCACTCATTTGTGGATTATAGAGAACATAGACTGATGAAAAGGGACAGACCCAAAGACTGAGGAACAGCGATCAGGCTATCAATCCCCAGAAGGAAAGTAGGGGAGGGCGGGGGTAAGGGGAAGAGATCAACCGAAGGACTTGTATACATGTATATAAGCCAAATCAATGGACATGGACAACAGGGGGATAGGAGCATGAGTTTGTGTGTGTGTGTGGGGGGAGGTTGGGGGTTAATGGGGGGGGATGAGGACACATTTGTAATACCTTAACTAATAATAATAATAAAAAAAAAGAACTTAAAAAAAAATAAATCACAAAGTTCCCACCTGGCTTATAGTATATTTATGTGAATATCAGCATAATATTAACCTACTAACATGAGTCAAAAGAAAATCCCCCAGTAAATTTCCCTGCTCACCACTCCAATTAACTGTTGCTCTTCAATCTAAGGTTATTTGTTTTCCTGCACAACTTAAATGACTGAAACTGAGAGCCTCAACCAGAACTGGAGTCTCACTGACCTATGAAGTCTGAGCTATACATATGATTATTTATACATATTATTGCACATTGAATAAAATAAGTAAAGAAGGTATTCTAGCCAAGGCCAGTTGGTCAATCCCTAAGACACTAACTATGCAAACTCAGCATGATCTTCTTAGCCTACAGAGAGAAAAGTATGTAAGAAAACACTGTAGGATATAAGCATGAGAAAAAGTTTGAGTTGGGAATTATGATACATGATACTTACACAAATGTCATTTAACCAGCAAACTGTAACCTCTGTAATTATAACCTCTACCTATAAAAGGGTATAGAATGACACTTGCCAAGGTATTGTATTTCTAAGAACTTAGAACCTACTTTTGATATTTTGTTATAATATGCAACAAGAAATGTTTAGCTTGGACATGGGGAAGAGGTTTCTAAAAGTAAAAGTAATATATCAAAGTCAAGTCTTGGATAAACTCCACCAATTCATAGAGCTTAAAGAATAATTTTTTCTTGGAATAAGATTTGTCACACTCTATCTTTAGCACATGTGTTAAATATACTGGTTAACTATGAATCATGACCCATCTGTAGGTAGTGAAATCAATTTATTGGGTCAATACCATCATTTTTGAAGTGCAATAGAACAAATTCAAATATATATATATATATACACACATACATATATATATATATATATATATATATATATATATATATAGTATATATATATAAGCCTAAGCAACCAAATGACCAAATGACCAGTTGACCGGTTGCTATGATGCGCACTGACCACCAGGGGGAAGACACTCAATGCAGGAGCTGCCCCGTGGTGGTCAGTGTGCTCCCACAGCCAACCTCCTGCGGCCGGCCAACCTCCTGTGGCTGGCCAACCTTCTGCAGTATCTCCCCAGCTAGCCAGCCCCCCCAATCCGCCCCAATCACTGGCCAGGCCAAGGGACCCCACCCTTGCACAAATTCGTGTACTGGGCCCCTAATACAGTGGTTCTCAACCTTCCTAATGCTGCAACCCTTTAATACGCTGGGTACTCATATGTGGGCGTATCTGCATGTGGGTGGACCTGCCTGGAGACGGATAGAGGAGCGGTGTCTTGGTTCCTAAGACCATCAAAAATATGTTTTCCAATGTGAAAGGGTCGCAACCCACAGGTTGAGAATTGCTGCTCTAGTAGAAAATATAAGAAGCTATCATGTGCTAAAGACAAACATGATTTTCTGAAATTTTGGGTTTTGGTTTGTGTATCTATGTACATGCAAACATATACTTGTTATTAAAGTATCCTAATATGTATAAACAGCTAGGTGCCGTCACAACCAAATGGGTGACCGGTCACCATGAAGTACACGAAGCACCTCTCGGTCTCCTCACTCCCCCGCCCCGAGCCACTCACCATGAGGGGGGCTAGCAGCGGGGTGGGACTGGGGACTGTTGAGCGGTGGTGGCGGGCTGCTTCATGGGGTGGCCATGAGCTTAGCGGAGCAGTCACCCAGGCGGCAGCAAGTTTCACAAAGAGGTCGTGGGGCAGGGGGAGTGTTCGAGCTTCGTGGAACAGCCAAGGGGTGGGGGGAGCTTTGCGGAGCAGTCGCAGGGTTCACAAAGCAGTTGAGGGGCAGGGGAGCCCCACAGAGCAGTTGAGGGGCCGCAAGCATCTGGAGCATTCTGGAGCATCCTGGAGCGTGGAGCTTCACGTAGCTTCACAGAGCAGCAGAGGCCAAGCGACAAAGGACAGGCTAGGCCTAGGGACCCTAGCTGTGCACAATTTCGTGCGCACTGGGCCTCTAGTAATATATAAAAATTGTGAAAATCATTTATTTAGACAACTTTTCAAGAACCAGAATTTTTTCTAGCATTATTTAAAACTAATAAAAGGGTACATGGTAAAAAAAAATTGAGCAATATCTTAACTCTCCCTGCTATCACCACCAAAACTATCACCATTTATATCAGCATGCAAGGATAAGTATTATTGGACTTTATTTTGTGGTAAGCCAACTCTTTTAATTAATTTTTTTTGCATTTTTAAAAGATCAGGGGCATGAAATCATGCAGAAATTCAAATGGGACAACTGTGACTTTTTTTTCTAATGGTAAAATGTACCACATAAATAAAGATGACTTATGTAATAATAGTATTTGTAATGTGCCACTAAAAAAAAAAATCACTGTCAGAATGGCTATCTTTAACAAATCAACAAGTGACAAGTGCTAGAGAGGATGCAGAGAAAAAGGAACCCTCGTGCACTGCTGGTGGGAATGCCGACTAATGCAGCCACTGTGGAGAACAGTATGGAGTTTCCTCAAAAATCTAAAAATGAAACTTCTATTTGACCCAGTTATCCCACTTCTAGGAATATATCCCAAGAAACTAGAAACACCAATCAGAAAGGATATATACACCCCTATGTTCATAGTAGCACAATATATAATAGCTAAGATTTGGGATCAGCCTAAGTGCCCATCAGCAGATGAGTGGATTAAAAAACTTTGGCACATCTAGACATGGAATACCATGCTGCTGTAAAAAAGAAGGAACTCCTACCATTTGCAACAGCATGGATGGAGCTGGAGAGCATTATGCTAAGAGAAATTAGTCAGAGAAAGATAAATATCACATGATCCCACTCATCTGTGGATTATAATGAACAACATAAACCGATGAACAAAAACAGATCCAGAGACAGAGAAGCGATCAGATGCTCAAACCTCAGAGGGAAGGTAGGGGAGGGTGGGGGTAGGGGGGAGAGATCAACCAAAGGACTTGTATGCATGCATATAAGCACAAGTGATGGATGCAGACAACAGGGGGTTAGGGTGAGGGCAGGACTGGGGGGGGGGTGGACAATGGGGGAATAAGAACACATTTGTAATACCTTAATCAATAAAGAAATAAAAAATTAAAATTAAAAAATCACTGAAGCAAAGTGACAATTTAAAATTCACAGTGGAAAGGAGGAAAGGAATTTTAGAAACAACTATTATTGCCTCTCCCAAACACATTAAACCCCAATTCCCAAGTGAATTTACCCTGTCACTAAATTTAGCCCTTATACTGTAATTTGCAATAAGGTTTGCCTACAGCACATAGTGACTGGATGAGCCTGGGAGAAAGAAACAGGAAGAAGACTAGAAAGTGTACTCAGCACTGGAGGGGTACATTTCAAGGACAGACATGAAGAGTAAGTGCCCTCTTTTTGCTCTCCATGTGGAAAAGATGGCCATTTCATGGTAGGCAACATCCATGAAGAGAACCCACAGCACCCGGAAGTTTTCAATAGGCAAAGACAGACCTAAAATAGTGGTAGTATGGTAAAGGACAATCACTCTGAGGAAAAAGCAGAGATAGCTGGAGGATCTGGTTAGGAGACCAGCCCACTTACTAGGACAAACTGAATCCTCATGCAGCTGCCAATTTTAAACCAAAGATAGTACCCCACATATATTGTCCAAAGCCCAGAGAGATTTATGCAGATTCTGACATGACTAATAGTAGCTGGGCAAAACAAGACAAGTGTTGGAATAAATTAAACTTTCTAATTGGGGTTATTCCCATACAGGAAATGGGGAATTCACCCTGTGACCTGTCAGATCAAGGTATCTCATCCTTTCACAGACCATAACCCACTCAACCCAGCACTGCTGTCTGAGTGAGAGTACTGTCCTGGAGAACACTGCTCAAAGCTGAGATTAAGGATCCTAAATTTAGAGAACATGTATATTCTACCCCTTAAGAGAAGCAGAACATGAGGAAAATGTTCCTTTGATGGATGTGAATCTACTAAGAAAGAGAGTATTACAAAATAATTTGGAGGATGATTTTCTTTGTTTTTATTGGTGCAGGAAAATGAGAGCTATCTGCGTTTTACATTGTTTTCTCTCCCTGGTTTTAAGACATTTATCCAGGTCTTCTTGCCACAAATAAGAGCAAGCAATCTCATCTGGCCTAAGCAGAGGTTCCTGAAGAGAGTATCTTTTCCTGACTTTTGTTTTAGAAAGCCTACACTCAATGAGGGGATTCCCTGTTAGGGAAAATTACGAGAGGTAGTATCTTTGATAGATAAAAGAGTTTGGAAAGGGGTCTTCCACTGTAAGAAAAATATTTTAAAAACTGAGAAAGGGGAAACCCAGTATGACTAGGAAGAGAACAGAAGTCTAAAGTTTCAACAAATAGAATGGGAACCTAACCCTAACCCTCACAATTCTCCAGAGATAGAAGGATGCAAGAATGACCTGGCCACAAGATAAGCCCAGAGAGGCTGATTCTTAGCTCAGGAACCCTGGCCTCAGCAAAGATTTCCTTGTTCATGTATAGCATGGGTTTAGCAGAGGCATCTGCCTCCAAGGAACCATCTGGGTTGATCTCGAGTAAGGAGTGTAGACTAAAAGACCCACAGAGGCCCTCTTATATATCCTGCTACTACTTGGTGAGAGATGGGAGAAACACTGGCTCCAATCTATTAACTGATCCTGATTTCACTATGCAGGGGAACTGTAGTCTGACTTAAAATTTTACTTCAAGTGAAATAAATGTGGCATTTCCTCATGCTCCATCACACCTGATGCATCTATGCTTTGTTATGGTACAGATAATGAGGGTTTAACAAAAACAGACCCTTTTAAATTAGTAAATGAAAGAAATATAAAATTGTATATTCATATCTGCATCTGAATTATAATTTTATTAAATTCCAGTGAACCAAAATTTGAGCAGCTTTGTGGACTATACTGAAGCAAAAACAAGTTTCACAATGCATGATATAGTCCCACTGATGTTTATGATGTATCGATCTCCTTAAGTTTTACCATTCTGCATCACCAATGGCTTTTGCAAATACATAGTCTCTCCCTCCAAAACACATAACACCATCTTTCAAATAGAATTTCCATTTGTTCTTGCTTCGATGAATCTGTAGGAAGAAATATAGTCTAAATTAATTAATTTAAAGTCAAAGTATTATTTACATTTCTTTGCATATCACATGTGATTATTCTAACCCTAAATGGGAGTTCTTAAAAAAAACAAAAGCAACTTCCTGCCCTGCGGGTGCAAATGGTGCTGGTGCCGTCAGCATGTGGGAGTGGTGGCGGTGGGAGCGGGGCTGCCTGCAGACAGGGGACTGGGACCACAGCTGGAGGGGACAGGCAGGGTCACAGAGGATGGGATGAGATCTGCCCCTGTGCCCACCACAGCCTCACAGCCTACAGTTCCTTTCAAGGTGCATGAATTCATGCACTGGGCCTCCAGTATGCATATACATTCCCCGGTTAATCTCTCCCCACTCCCGCAAAAGAAACCAAAGAAATACTAGAAGAAAATGTAGTGATCCCTTGAAACTCTTGAGGCAAGAACTTTCTATTCATGACTCAAAATTTAGAAGCCATAAAAATAAAGGTTGCCAAATTCAACATCTGCATGAAAGAAAGAGAAAGCATTGAAAACAAACTCAGGAAAAAGTATTTATGCATATAACAAGGCTAATTTCCCACCCCCCACAAATAACAGAGCTCTTAGAAATCAATAGACAAAGATTATGAACAAACAATTCACATAAAATATAAATGGCCCTTAAACGAGCAAAAAGTTAAAAATTTCACCAAGATATCATTTTCCACCCTTCATAATAACCACTTATATTAGTTTCTAAGTATATTGGCAAAGCTTTATGAAAAGAAAAGCACTCTCAACCATTGTAATGGGAGTATATACTGGAATATCATGCAGGAAAGCATTTTGGCAATATCTAACCATATACATTTGCCCTTTGTCTCAGTAATCTCACTTCTTGGGTTTATTTAGTAGAAATAACTGTCTTATGTACCTGGCCATTCAATAGCAAATGACTGAAAAATAACTCAAATATTCATCAACAGGGAATCATTAGAATTATTAAATAATTATTAAATAATAAATCTTAATAATTCTACAATGGAATATTATATAGCTATACAATACTAGCACAAATTTCTCCAAGATATATTCTCTTTAAAAAACAAGGTGCAGAATACAAGATTCTTGTGCTACCTTTTAGGCTTGTACTTGAATAAAGAGACTCTGGAAATATATTCAGAAACTAATATAACTGGTTACTTATTTGTACTTAAGGCAGGGACAGGGCACTACTGGTAGGAAGCACAAATGATAAGAGAATAGAAACCAGACTTTCCATGGTATAAAAGTGTTTTGTTGTTTTTAATGATGTGTATACTGGATAAAAAAAAAAATATATATATATATATATATATATATATATATATTTATATATATACACACACACATATATTATACATATATATTATATATGCTTTATTTTATTTTATATATAAAATTTATATTTGTATTATATATAAAGTAAAAGCATAATATGCTAATTAGACTGGATGTCCTTCCGGACTACCTTCCAGATGAAGCCCAGGCTGCCTAGGTCCCGGGTGCCTGCTGGTGGCTAGAGGGAAGCCTGGGTCCCGGGTGCCAGAGGGAAGCTGGTGCCGGCAGCCCAGGGAAAGAAGGCCTACTCTTGCATGAATTTCATGCATTGGGCCACGTGTGTGTGTGTGTGTGTGTGTGTGTGTGTGTGTGTGTATGCAGGAGAGAGAACAAGAAAGGGAAATACTATGCTACACAATTAGCAATTACTCATTGTACTAGCTTCTAAGGGACAAAGCCAGCTATAAGCAAAAGTTTGATATTGTTAAATGAAGATGCAACAGATTCAAATAGTTTCACATTTAACTATAAATAGTATCCTATTTATAGCACAGAACACGCTCATCTACAGTAAAAAGTTTCATTTCACCATTAATCTTCCCTATGATATTCTTATTACTTTACCCTTTATATTAATCTTGGACTTTCCCTAGGCTTCTGAAATAACATGTCCATACACTTCAAGTAATTTTCACACAGCATCTTGACCAGTAACCTTCATTTGACCTTTTCTCACTGCACATCTTAATATTTGCAAAGTATTCCCCCAATTGTTAACATAAAGTTTAAAGGTGAATTCCAATTCCATATGCTAATCAAAACCAAAAATATACTTTTTTAAAAGTGCTTTTCAAAGTTTAATGAGCATGCAAATGACCTGGCAGAGTCTTGTTTAAATGCGCATTCTGATCCAGTAGTCTGAGGTAAGACACAAAATCCTGCATTGGTAATTCTCCCAGGGGGAACTGACGCTATTGGCCTTCAAAACACACTGACTAGTAAAACTCTTAAAAAACTACTGAAAAGTCAATTCACTTGAGTCATCCAATACTACTTGAAACAAGCCAACTAATGACCAGAACTGTGAAATTACTCTTTTACAAAAATTCACTGCCACAAGTGGTCTTTCCCATTCTGCACTAACCTTAGAGATACAGTCTCTTTGCAAGTTATCTTTTGACTTCAGCACTCTTCTTTAAAAAACTTTCCAATAGTTCCCCAATGCCCTGATTTCCATTAAAAAATTTATTACTTAAAATATTAACTAATTAGAGAGTACCCTCAGACAACTAGATTTGTTAACACTATACATCTAATATCACTCCTTCTATCTACCCCACAACGTTATTAAGAAACAAAAGGAAACGAGAAAATCCTTTGAAAAATACAAAGCACTATGTAATTAATTACAAGCTATTTCCCACAATGAAGTTCAATAAGGTTACTCTACCCATAATGGTCTAGAAAATTATTTGTGCCTCTATAGAATGCACATATAATTTGGTGCCTTATAATGTTTCCTTCATAGAAGGCAATATACTATTTACAAAAAGGTAAACTAAGTTTGGTCCCTTTTTCTGTTACCTATTCCTTCTTATGCTTATGTTCACCAGCATCTAAATTGCCATTTTCTATCTGAATGAAATGTTATAGGGGAGAAAACAAACTTATTTTTAGAAAAAATGATTTTTACAACATTCTAAATACCATCCTCTATTTCACCCAAGTATATTGAAATTGTTCACAAAAAAAGTCAAAGATGTAAACATGCATTAGTCATCAGGGAAATGCAAATCAAAACCTCAGTGAGGTACCACTTCACCCCCACTAGGATGGATAGGATCAAAAAGTCAGGTAACAAGTATTAGTGAGAATATGGAGCAATCTAAACCATCATATATTGTGGTGGGAATGAAAACGGGTACAGCCACTTTGGAAGACAATATGGTAGTTCCTCAAACTATTATCACATGACCCAGGAATGCCACTCTTAGAAAGAAATGGAAATATATGCTCACACAAAAACTTGTACACAAATGTTTATAGCAGCATTCTTCTTACTAGCCAAAATGTGGAAACAACCCAATTCATCAACAGAAAATGCAGTGTGGAATAGCCATATAATAGACTAGTATTCAGCAATAAAAAGGAATGAAGAACTGTTACATGCTACAACACGGATGAAACTTTAAACACTGTCTGAAGTAAAGAAACCAGTAACAACAGACCACATATTACATGATTTCTTTCATATGAAACTCCAGAATAGGGAAATCTTAAGAGACAGGAAGTAGATTAATGGTTCCTCAGGCCTGGCAGTGGGGCTGGGAGGAAATAAGGAGATCAATACAGTGTCCCAAAAAAAACATATTCACATCTTGAATACATTTCATTTTCAAAATATAATAGACTCTACAGACATTGTGTATATACATTTTTTTGAACAGCCTGTAGGAGTGAGAACTAATGGGTATGAGGTTTCTTTTCAAGGTAATGAAAATGTTTTACATTGGTTGTGTTAAGGATTGCACATATCCATGAATGTACTGAATACCACTGAACTATATACTTTAATTAGGTAAACTGTGTAGTTTGTGAATTACATCTCAAATCTAAAAAATAAATGTAAATATGTATAAGGACAAAAACTGATAATTCTACTACATAATAACATTATAGTGTTTTTAAAAAAAAGAAAAAAAGAGTATTATATTTTAGTTACTACAGTTAAATTACTACTAACTTAATTTCTAGGCTTGAAACTTGAGAGATACCTTCAACTCTCCCTTGTCGATCATTCTCTAATATCCAGCTAATCACCAAGGCCCATGGATTCTTTCATCATAATCTTTGATTCTTCCATGGTCTACTGCCACCCTTAGTCTGGTTTTGATCACTTCACATATGCACTATCTCTGTTCTTACTATTTTCCTCTTTCAAATCATCAGACACTGCCAGTTTTTAAACCCAATTACAATTTTTTCAATAACATTCTCAGAAGACCAATGCCCATTAAATCAAGTTTGGATTTCTCCTACCAGGATTTTGGATTTTCCAACCTGCTCACAACTTTGTTTCCCACCCAGCCTCATTTCCTAATACATCCAAAAGGAGAACACTTTAGTCAAGGCAGAGCTATCCTTCACTGTCCCTTGTACATTCTACATGCATTCATATCTCTGCCTTTTTATCAGGCTATTCTACTCTAAATGCCTACTCTCTACACTTACCTATATCCTATAAATCATTCAAGACTATTTCAAAACCTCACATCACTCATGAAGGATTTGTAGAGAACTCCAACTACAAATGATTTCTTGTATCTCCTAGCCACTTTTAGGGCTTATTGTATGTACAATATCTTAGCAATATGTATGTACATATCTGGGCAATTGTTTTACATGCCACTCATCTTAGCATTTGATTTATCTGTCACATATTTTAGCTTTTGATTTACCTACCATCTTATTTCATGCCATTCTATTATTCCATACAGAAACATCTTGTTTCAATAAGATTCTCGCCTTCTTTAGACAAGGACTACCACTTTTTTGTATCACTGAGACCCCGCAAATTTATACAATTAATGAGCTATTTCAAGATTAATTTAACTGTGAACTATAATTCACCATCATATTCCCCATCATTTTACATACCTTTCTACTATTAATGCAATTAATAAACCCAAAGTCTAAAAATTGAATACAGTACCTTGTCATACTGACAGACAATTACATTATCCGTGTCAAACAGGTCTGGCACATCCTGTTCACTAACATCATCTCCAGAATTTAAGGGGTCCTAAAGATGAAAGATGAAAGATGGTCACATTAAGGAATTTAATGATGCTTTGAATTTTTTAAAAGTAGGCATATGTACATATATCTTGGAGAGTCAGAACAGTAGTGTACTTAAAAGTCAAAGAGCCTGAGGTTGACTACTTATCTTTGGAAAATTATTAAAACTCCTCATATCTCAGTTTTCTCATCTGAAAAAAATGAGGTTAATAAAACAACCCATAAGGCAGTGGAAATGTTAAATAATGTAAGGCAGATAAGACTAAATATGATACCTGGAACATATGCAAGAACACCAAAAAAGACAGTTATTACTACTTACATGCTTCTTAATTACCATGTTCCATAAAAACTTTGGTACATTAGGATTAGAGTAGATACCATATGCCTCTGTCCTGGCTGCCTTCTTTACCTACACTTCCATCCCCTAAACTTCCCACAATCTCTAGTTAACACCTGTGGACAGGCTATTTTGAGCTAGAACTTGTCCATGCAACTGGCTACTTTTCTTTTAGTAGTTTTGGCAACCCACAGTTCCCCTTATTGTTCCACAGACCAGTGTTTTGTTCTTCAAGAGTAGTTCAGCTGTAGACACACTGTTGTAGTAATTATGTTGGTAAATATGATGCCAAGAACCAAGAAAAGGCTCTAAGACGGATAATATAGTCTGTTGTAACTTTTTGCCTTCACCTGTATATATCTCGAAGTTGCAATCACAGCCACTCTCACTTTCACAAAGCATTATTACTAAAATTCCATATTTTATTGCCAGATTATATGTCTTTAATCTGATGGCGTCCTCTCCATGGAATCATGACTTCCTCAAGTGATAACTGCTGTTTTGGTATATATAAAGATTTAAATTTCGAGATAGTGATCCAAAAGAGGTGTGACTTTGTAAGAATGGTCTGTGTTACATGTTGTTTGTGAATTATCATTAAGAATGTAAGTATTTGCTTGAATCTCTTTCTAGTCACAGTTTTTGGAAATATGGGTGATCAAGTAAAGGATCAGTTGACTGGTAATCCTCCCATTCTGGCTTGTTAGTCTCATCAATATAATTAAATGAAGAAATTTCTTTATATCCATATAAGTAATTCAGTCCATGTTGAAGTTTTAGCAGAGGCTTTGTGGTATTTTTCCATTTAGTACTGGTATAAATTGATTTGAGAAGTAATGAGATAAAAAAAATCCTTATCAAAAAATAAATTGGAAAAAAATAAATAAATAAATTGGTTACTTCACTTATACTTTGTGGGTCCTCAAGCTGAACAGTTATGCTTGAAATATTTTTATAACCCTCCAAGGCTGGTAAAATATCTTTTTTTTTTCTGCCCATTCTTCTTTGGAATCACTTTCACTGTCAGATACTATCACATTTCTCTTTTGCCTTCGTGATGGTCTAATGTCAGACTCATTACTATCTTCTGATAAAGTACTATCTTTCAACTGACTACCAAAGTCACTCGGACAATCAGACAAAGTGGCTGTACATAATTTGCTCAAACATTTCTCTCTGCTACGACATGTCTTTTTAAAAACTTTTCCCATAATAAAAAATGGATGGAAAGAATTAGATGTATTGCTTGTCATGTCTCTGGAAATACTGACTGACAAGTTGAGAAAAAGACAGAAGTTAACTCGTGACCTGTCAGCAGCATTCAGATACAGAAACACGGTCAGCAAGATGTTAAGATCAACAACTATAGTAGCCGATTCCTAAATACTTACTACTGGTGTAAATTACAAGTTTCAGATTAAAAGTTTAAATATTAGCATACAAATAAGTCTCGTTTTAACACTAAAGACAAAGTTAATCTTAATTGTTATTCCTCTTGGTTCCAAAGCATATGAAAGTACAAATGTTGTAAATTGAATAAAGTAAGTTTCAACTCAAAAGTAATGCTCACCTCTTCCACAATGTCTATTTGAGGGTCTTCGTTATCACTACTGTTAGTAGTTGAATCTCCATTTGATATGTTATCAGCTTCTCCTTCAAGTACCTTCAGGTCTCCTGCATCAATAATCTCTAGAACTTCATGCTCATCTACATCTCTTGTACTTCCTATTTCATCATTGGAAGATGTATCACCAGTTCCATCTATTTGAATTATTTCATAAATATCTTCATCAGGTACCTGAATGCTTAAACCCATCTGAGAATTATAATCCTAAAAAGAGAAAGAAATGCAATGAAGTTTTTCAAATTAAACAATGTGTCTAAAACATTGAATCATACAAAATATAAAATTACTTAAACATCTCACAAGTGGTCACTTTAAATCTTTCTTTCCTGTAAGATGATATTCCCTAATTCTGAATAAAACATAGGAATAATTTTAAAATTATAAACCTACTCATAGTCACATATAGACAGCAAATGAGTTCCCTGCTTTAAGATAGCATTTACCAGTGTTTATATAACTTACTTAAATTTATATAGTACCTGTTAGCTTTTAAATATTTCACATTACTTTAAACAATAACTCATGGAGTAGAAAGGACAAGAGATATAATGCTCAGTGAACAAATGAAAAATATAAAGGATTGCCCTAACTGAAGTAAGACAAAGAAACAGAAAAATCCAAAATTATAGTTAGAAAATTCAATACTCCTCTCTCAGTAATCAACAGAAAAAGTAGACTGAAATTCAGTAAGGATGTAGAAAACCTGAACAACACAATTAACGATAAGTTAACCAAATTAACATTTATAGAAAACTGTACCCTAACATGCAGTTTACAGAATATTCACCAAGATGGACCATATTCTGGGCCATACACCAAATCTTGACAAATTTAACACACACAAAATATATTCTCTGAGCACAAAGGAATTATTAAACCAGATACCAGTAACAAAAAAATCCCCAAAGATTTAAAAATTAAATAACACATTTCTCAATATCCATGAGTCAAAGAGTAAGTCACAAGAGAAATTAGAACAATTTAAATTAAATGCAAACAAAACATAACATTTCAAAACTTGTGAGAAGTAGCTAAAGCAGTGCGTAGAGAGAAATTTATAGCATTGAATTACTATATTTAAAAAAGAAGCACGTTTCAAAGCAATAGCCTAAAATCCACCTTAAGAAAATAGAAAGGACCAAATTAAGCTCACAGCAAACAAGGAACTAATGAGATAAAAATAAATAAATGAATGAAACAGCAGGGAAAAAAAAGTCAATTAGACTAAAAGTTCATTTTTTGAGAAGATTAATAAAATCAATAAGCTTCTAGCCAGAATGACAAAGAAAAAAAGAGAGAGACAAGCCAGATAAAGAATATTAGGAATTTAAAAAGAGGTGATGCCATAGATCCTGAAGACATTGAAAGATAGGAAATTATCAGTTATTTTGGCTGCTATAACAAAATACCATAGACTAGGTAGCTTATAAACAACAGAAATTTACTTCTTATGGAGGCTGGGAAGTCCAAGATCAAGGTACTAGGAGATTTGGTAACTGATGACAGCCCACTTTCTGGTTCATAAGACAGTGCCTTCTCATGATGTCCTCACATGGCAGAGAGGCTAGGGAGCTCTGTGTGGTCTCCCTAGTAATATATATATTACCTCAGAGAGGAAGGGAGAAAGAGAGATAGAAACATGAATGATGAGAGAGAATCCTTGATTGGCTGCCTCCTGCATGCCCCCTACTGAGGATCAAGCCTGAAATATAGGCATGTGCTCCTGATAGGAATCAAACCTGGGACCCTTCAGTCTGCAGGTCAACGCTCTTTCTATCCACTGAGCCAAACCGGCCAGGGCTGTGTGGTCTCTTTTAAAAAGCAACTAATCCCAATCATGAGGACTCCATGCTCATAACCTCCCAAAGCCCTCACCTTTTACTTACTAATACCTTTGGGAGTTAGGATTTCAACATATGGAGAGGAACATAAACATTCAGACTGATAAAAGTCAACTTACAAAAATTAATTTTATGTCTATATAGTAGCAATAAACAACTGGAAATTAAAATTTAAAGAGAGGAGGAGGGACAGGAAGAGATTAACTGTAGAACTCATATGCATAACCCATAGACACAGATAATAAGGAGGTGAAAGCCTTGGGGGGGAAGGGGAGGGAGACAATGGGGGGGAAAAGGAGACATCTGTAATACTTTCAACAATAAAGATAAATTGCTTTAAAGGTGCATAAATAAATAAATAAAATGAGAAGAAAAATAATAAAATAAAAGAATACTATTTAAACCAGCAAGAGAAAAGCAACTCATCACATACAAGAGATTATCAATAAGCTAACACACAGATTCATCAGCTGAAATTTTGAATGCCAGAAGGCAATGGATGATAGATATGTTTACTAGTAAAGTGCTGAAAGAAAAGACTCTCAATTGGGAATTTTATATCTGGCAAAACTGTCCTGCAAAAATAATTGAGAAATTAAGGCATTCCCAGATAATGAAGAGAGAGGGGGTAGATATTAAAGTAAGATTTCTGAAGGAAGTAATAAATGGGTCAGTAGGAATTAACCAGAGGAAAGGATAGTGGGAAGAAAATCCAAGCACCAAGCAGAGGATAACAAAGGCAAAAAGAGGGGCAGGAAACAAGGTCAACACAGAGATTTGCTTATAGTTAGCTTGCTATTCCTAGTAACGTAGTAGGCATGAAATAAAGGAGGAGTAAATAACAAATTCTAACTGAGAAAGAACATGGAGTCCTTTCATGCCACATTAAGGAGCTTAAACTTTATCCTGTAGGTGATGAGCAGTCAGTGATTTGATTAGAGACTGCACTTTGGATAAATCTCTGGAAGCCTTGAGGAACAGAAATTAATAGTTAATATTCATTGAGCACTTACCATGTGCTAGGCAGTGTGCTCCTGAGCACTTAGCATTGATTATCTCATGTATTCCTCCCACCACTACAACTCTATGGTAGATACTATTATCTTTATTTTACATATGAGAAAACAGTAACTTGTCCAATTCACACAGTTATTAAGGGACAGAGGATGGATTCAAAGTAATTCTGATCTCTGAAGCCTAATCCTTGAACCTCTAGGATGGATGGACTGGGAAGAGTAGAGTGAAAAATAGCAAAGACTATAGGCTAATTAATTATGAAACGACTATGTTAACCCAAATAAGAAGCAATTAGGGCAATGGCAGTAGGTATGAAAAGGGAACAGATTCCAGAAATATTTAGTTTTAAAAGTTATCAAAATTACATGATTCAGCCTTAAAAATGAGTGAAATTCTGACATAGGCTACAACATGGAAGAGCCTTAAAATATTATGGTAAGTAGCCTAGCCAGCATTGCTCAGTAATTGAGCATCAACCTATGAACCAGAAAGTCACGGTTTGATTCCTGGTCGGATACATGCCTGGTTTGGGCATGCAGGAGGCAGCCCATCAATGATTCTCTCTCATCATTGTTTCTCTCTCTCTCTCCCTTCCTCTCTGAAATCAATAAAAAAAAATTAATATTATGTTAAGTAAAATAAGCCAGTCTGCTTTCACTTAGGAGTTACACAGAATAGTCAAATTCATAGAAAGAAAGTAGAACAGAAGTTACCAGAAACTGGGTGGATGGAGTGGGTAATGAGGAGTTACTTGTTTAGTGGGTACAGAATTTCAGTTTGAAATGATGAAAAGTTCTGGAGATGGGTAGTGATGATGGGTGTACAACAATGTGAATGTCCTTAATGCTATACACCTAAAGAAGTATGGAACTATGCATTTGAAACGGTTAAAATGATATAATTTTGTGTTATATATATTTTCCCACATTCACAAAATAGTTTTTTAAAAGTACATAATAAAAGGAGAAAAAAGAGCCAAAAGGTAATTTTAGTCCTTAGCTTGTGACCCCAGGTGGGCAGTGGTACCATGCAATATCTCTGATGAAGAACAATGAATTATTGTGACCTTCTAGTAGAGCTATCTACAAGGCAGATACAAGAATGAAACTCAGAGGAGTAATAGGGTTGAAAGTATAATCATCAACAAATAGGTGGTAGTTAAAACTATGATAATACATGAGATTGCCCAGGGAAAACATGAAGAAAAGAAATGAGCTGAAGCTAGATCCTTAGGAAATAGGAAGGGCAGATAAAGAGGAGGAGCTCATGAAGGAACTATAAGCATACAGTCAGAAAGGCAAATAATTACAAGATAAGGAAGCAGAAATGACAGTATTTGAACTTGGGGCAATGAGAATGTCTGAGAAGGAAAGGCAAGAGATAAAAAGGAATTAAAGAAGATACACTACCATACCATTTCTCTCCTAATCCTACTTTTTGGAGTTCTAATAAAGACCTGAGTTTCATGGCATTACAGCTCCACAGTTCTCCATGGCATTATAAGATTAGAAAACAAAACTCCTTCGCTGAGGAAAAACTTAACATAGTAATAACATAGATTTTAAAATAGAAGCTCATCAAAAATTGTCAGTAATATATGTATGAAATAGTACAAATGTTAAATTTACATAGAAATGTTAAGATCTCTGGCAGTTTATGCAAGAAAAGTAAACAATTACAGCTAATTTTAACTTGTAATAAGAATTTCTGAAAAGCTACTTATAAAAAAAAGAAAAGCTATTTATAAATTTTTTGAAAATTATATTAGCATAAACTTCACCAGATTAAGAACTATTTTAAAGAAATCCGACAGTAAATTTAAAAAAATAATAAAGTAAATTTTGAATGTTTGGACTGTGTTTTAAATACAGATCTATTTTAATACTAAACCAACAAGTTATATGAAAAGTTACCCAATATACCACATGCCCATTCTATATAATAAAAGGCTAATATGTAAATCAACCAAATGGAGGAATGACCGGTCGCTATGACACGTACTGACCACCAGGGGGCAGCTCCTGTATTGAGCGTCTGCCCCCTGGTGGTCAGTGTGCTCCCACAGGGGGAGGGCTCCTCAGCCAAAAGCCGTGCTCATGGTTGACAAGCACTGCAGCAGTGGTGGGAGCCTCTCCCGCCTCCATGGCAGTATTAAGGATGTCTGACTGCTGGCAGTAGGACATCCCCCGAGGCTCCCAGACTGCAAGAGAGCACAAGCCACCTGAGAGAGCCCCCTCCCCCAGTGCAAGAATTTCATGCACCAGGCCTCTGGTAAAGCATAATAGCACTACTATAAAGCTTAATATGGCACCAAAAGCTATTTTAAAACTCTATATACATCATCTCCGATAATCCTAGTATGAGGTTGGTTTTATACCCAGTTCAAAAGGTAAAAGTGGTGAATTTGGAATTTAAACCTATTGTGACTCCAAAGCTTAAGTTCTCAATCACTATCCCCTAAACAATCCTTGATTAAGCTCCCTTAACTAATCTATTTCCCCATATTAGAACAAAGTACAAGGTGATATCTAATAAGTAACAGTAGACTAAGTCCTTGAATCATCACACCAGAAATCTGCAAAGTTCATACAGAATCCAGGAGAAAAATGCCTCTAAAAATTGTAATTGATAGAAACAAACACTGCTTCATAATTATGAGTTTAGCCTACATTTCTTAAATTTTTATAGTATTTGGAAAATATAATAAATACCTGAAAAACACTTTAATCTTAATACTTTATGCCAAAACTAAACTAGAAACAGACTTGCTAAAAAAATTTGAACAGGCTTCATCAAACTTCTGAAACATTCTAAAACAGGTCAAATAGTTTCTTATAGTCTTTTTCTTTGTTGGTTATCCTTTACTGTACACTACAGTCTTCCCCTTCTACCTAAGAAAATGTTAAGGTGGCACTTAACTTGTACAGACTTGTACAGCAGTTCTAGAGGACCACCAAACCTTTAGCTAGAAACACAAACCTTTAACTATTTGTCCTCTGTCACTAAAAACTGGGTAAGTGGAGTAATCTATGACATACTTCACATGTGTAAAAAGATAAGATGATATCTTTTATTTTATCATCCAAAATGCCCCATGAATCTTTCTGTCATCACTATGAATTCCTTGAAAATAATCAAAACCTATTTTTAATATGGAAAGTTAATTAGAAACTATTTTTTAGTGGTTTGAATTCCAAAACAAATTATGTTAACTAGTATTTTAGCAAGCAGAAAGGAACAAAGTATATACTAGAAGATAATTCCTCATATAGAGAAAATTTTCATATGGGAGTTTAAGAAAATTAGGTAGAGCAAGAGAAAAACCACTTTGGACCTTTTCTGTATTTTAAGTATGACAATGAATTTCCCCTAAATATTTGTTTAATTACTAGAATGGATTTCTTGGTCCTTTACATTTTATCTGCAGACAAAAACAATTCTCACCATGTAAATGGAGAGGTAAAACTGATTATCTTAAAACAATGCATTTTCTTTAAAGAAATATTCTAATTTATTAATTGAAATTAAAAGTTTAGAAATTCTGAGCATGAATACTTTAAAAACTAATAGTTATAGTAAAAACAATTTAAAAAACATTTTTCTAAAGAAACATACATACTTCTAAGGAACCTTACATTTTAAAAAACTCAGACTGTCTAATTACTGGCCATTGCTTATCCCCTAATACCTTCTCTGAGACAGGTAGGCTGCTGGGCTCCTCTGTATTTCTTGGCTGCTTCACAGAATCACATCCCAACATCCTATTTTTAAGAAAATGAAGCTGACCATCAGATGAGTGCTGGTGCTGAGCCCCCTGAGGGCCTGTGGCGATGGGCCCACCATGCAGATTTTGAGTCCCACTAGCTAAAACACTGAGCAATGGCTCCACATTGGCATCTCTTTGAGAGACCTGTGGAGGAACTCCAACACCAGGAAGGCTGACATACTGAGAGCTTGCTGGCTGACTCAACAAAGCTTCAGACATGATTTTATGCTCATTTCCAGGAAGTACAAGTATATCACTGGTGGCATTTTCTAAATGCTTCCTATCCACTGTCCCAGAGTGAAGAATTGTGGGTTGCTGGAGCACAGTTTCCATTCTCTGTGATTTTTCAATAGCTGCTTGAAGAGAACATGGATTCAACTGTGGAAGACTGGTCTGTATTATTGAAGGCTGCCGAAGCTGCTGAAATACTTGCTGAATTGGATGCTGAAGAATACTTGCTCTTCCAGAAGTCTGTGTCACCGCAATTGGTACATTGACTTTATAAAGGTAACCTTAAAAAGGAGACATCAAAACTATAAGAACAATAGAATCCTGATTTCCTTCAAAATACAACATGTACAATAGGTAGGGAGGAAATATATCAATATGTTAACAGTGGTTATCTCTAGGAGCTTGTTTTTTTTGTATTTTCCAGAATACATATGTATTGCTCATTTTTAAAAATTAAATATGTCTTGCTTAACTCTAGCCTTTTCCCACTATTGCTTATATGGCACATTTTCAAATACATATAAACCACCAATATTTACTCCACAAGCCTCTCCCATTGTTTGATAAATTACAGTGTTACCAACCCAAAATTGGGATTTTAACAAACATAATCATGGCGAATATATTTCATATATTTAAGATATAGGATACCATATAACAATTATAAGAGAAGGCTACCCAAAAGTAGTTTATTAATTTCAAAAGTTATCAAATTTCTCCTCTCTTTCCTTTAAAATAAAACTAAAAAGACGAAATCTATTTTTTGAGCATTGTGTTAGGTATTTTGCTTAAACTTTACAACAACCCAAAGAATAGATATAATTCTCTTTCAAGTTAAGAATTATTTAAACATTTTGGATATTCTTTCTATTATGCCATACAATCTCCAATAAGAAGGAGACAAAGGTTGCTCAATATAATCTTTAGTTTTTCTTGATTAGACCTAAGAGACACAGATATGGTTTTTTATTTTATTTTAATCCTCACCTATGTTTATTGATTTTAGAGAGAGAAAAAGAGAGGGAGAGGGAGAGGAGAAGATTGAGGGGGAGATGGAGGTGGGTAGGGAGGGAGGAACATCAATTAGTTGCCTCCAGGCCTAATCTGGGGTCAAACCCACAACCTATATATGTGCCCTGACAGGGAACTGAACCTGCAACCTTTCTGGTTGTACAGGATGACACTCCAACCAACAGAGCCACCCAGCTTGGGCCAGATATATTATTTTGTGTTCATGAAAATTTAGATAACTGGCTTGAATTAGAGAAAACATATATGGAGTATAAAGTATCTTATACAATGTAGGGAAAGAGAATTGAGTATGAAATACAGAACAGGCCTAGTACAGTGTCTTTCATGGTATAGATTGCCTCCATAACAATAATAACCATCATTTATCATTACACTTAAAGCAAGTTTTATTAAAATTTCTTATAATTTCTGGTATGAAGTTTAATCATCAATATTACCACCCAGAAGTCAATACAAATGCTAAAAATAAAACATTTTTAGACTATACTCTTACCAGATGCAGTCTGTAGCGTCACACCTGCTGGTACATGAATAGGATAACCAGGAAAAGCAAAGTTTGCGCTGGAGTTTGCGGTGCTCTAGATATGAGAAATTTATATTAGAAAGTTACAAAAGGGCTTTACTTGTATCTTTTCTTCCTGATCTCATAGAGGGTCAAAAAATCTGATTCAGGATAACAGTTTGACAACAGTTAACATTACATCTCAGCTCTTTTAAAAAACACCTTTTTTATATTTAATTCAAATAATCTCATTATGAATAAAAAGAATTCTGTTCTATGGCTATTAGCAATAAATCCATTAAGTCTTAACAGTATGAGCACCAATTCAAAACTTGCCCACTACATAGTCTTATCTGGGCCACTGACCTTCAAGATGTCAAATATAAGAACCATAGTTGTTTATAGTCCTCTAGTCTGTAAGTTGATCACAAATGGTATTTTAAAGTAGGTGATACAATAGTGAATAATTTTTGTTTTGAAATAAACTTTAGGGTCTAAAATTTTTTAATACTAAATCAAAAGACAAACATTTTTGCCTATCAGACCTGAAATAATTTAAAAGACCTATTAGTAACACTCAATGCTAGTAAGGATGCAATTATAAATAAGTAACAATAGACAAACATGGTAATTAACCATACCTCCGACACGCTTCCCATTGGCTAATCAGGGCGATATGCAAATTAACTGCCAACCAAGATGGCGGCCGGCAGCCATTCAGCTGAAGGGAACAGGAGGCTTGCTTGCTCCAGTGATGGAGGAAGCCAAGGTTCCCCGCCTGCCGCTGCCAGCCTCTGAGCTGCACTCTAAGCAACTATGTTGCAATTATAGAAGCTAAACAATCCCCAGAAACCTGCTTTCAGCCAGCCGGGCCTCAGAGCTGGAGTTGCAACAGTGTTTCAATTATAGAAGCTAAACAAACCGAGGTCTCAGAGCTGGAGCCGAGCCTCAGAGCTAAAGCCGGCTCTCAGCTCCAGTGACAGCCATAGAAGGTAAATAAATCCCAGAATAAAAAAAAAAAAAGGAAAAAAGGAGAGATTGGGAGCTTCAGTCACCCACCAGCCTGAAAACGGCCCTCAGCCCCTCACCCAGACTGGCCAGGAACTCCAGTGGGGACCCCCACCCTGAAGGGGGTGTGACTAGCTGCAAACAGCCATCATCCCCTCATCCATGCAGGCCAGGCACCCAAGCGGGACCCCCACCCTGATCTGGGACACGCTTCAGGGCAAACCAGCCGGCCCCCACATGCACCAGGCCTCTATCCTATATAGTAACAGGGTAATATGCAAACTGACCCTAACAGCAGAAGGACTGGAAATGACTGGTCACTATGACACACACTGACCACCAGGGGGCAGATGCTCAATGAAGGAGCTGCCCTCTGGTGGTCAGGGTGCTCTCACATGGGAGGAGCTCTGCTCAGCCACAAGCCAGGCAGTACACTGCCAGTAGAGCGGTGGTGGTGGGAGCCTCTCCTGCCTCCTCAGCAGCACTAAGGATGTCCGACTGCAGTTTAGGCCTGCTCCCCGCTGGCAAGTGGACATCCCCCAAGGGCTGCCGGGCTGCCAGAGGGATGTCTGATTGCCATCTTAGGCCCAATCCCCCGGGGAGTGGGCCTAAGCCAGCAGGTGGTCATCCCCTGCGGGGGGGGTCCCAGACTGCGAGAGGGCACAGGCCAGGCTGAGGGACCCCACCTTCCGCCCCCCCCCCAAAGTGCACAAATTTTTGTGCACCGGGCCTCTAGTAAATAAATAAATAAATAAATAAATAAATAAATAAATAAATAAATAGAAATTCTCTCAGGCCACTGCTTATATGCGTGTATATGATATAATTCTTTTGGAGAACTATTTTGCAATATATATGAAAAGTGCAATTTTCATATATCATGCATGATCTTTGAACTAGAAATTCTACTACCAGGAATTTATCCTGATTACCTGATTATCACATAAATACACAAAGATAGGGTATATCTACAGGTATAACAATGGGATGTTATGTTAGAACAAAACTAAACATAATTTATATATCCATCAACAAGACTGGTTAATTAAACTGTGATGTACCCACTAAGACTAATCAATATTTAACTGGCATTGAAAAAAATACCTCTATATTACTAAATTTAAAAAAAGAAAATAAGTAATAAAAATGATACAGAGAATGATCCTACTTTTTACCCCCTGAAAACTAATATAACTTTCATAAAAGAAGTCTAGATGGGTATACATCAAACAAAACAGTTATCTTTGGGCATAATACTGCATGGTTATTTCACTTTTTACTTTATAAATTTGTTTTTACTTCAAGAAGAATATTTTTTCTTTAATCAGGAGAAAAGTTATGTCCACGAATTTCAAAGGCAGAGACATTTCTTCATTAGTCTCCTATCAAAAGCAGTGCCATTCTTCCTAAATATCCTGGAATCAGTATAGTTTGTTTGTTTTTTATGAGGAAATGGAAATAAATAGCCCACTAAACCATTTACCCTAGAACAGTAGCTGATGGGCTGAAAGAAAATGAAAATAGTTACTAGAGTATATACCATCAGTACCACGGAAAAAAGGTAAAAGACAAAGCATGCTATTTTTCTCCACCGAAAACTACTCAATTTTCTATACATGTTTTAATTTTATTTTCTTCCTCAAATCATGTGTGGGGAATCTATACTTTAACTTCTACTATACAAAAGCAAAAAAATGACCAAAATGCTCCACTTAAACCAAGGGACTATGATGTGGCTCAACTCCAAAGAGAAAAATATCAGAAAAAGTACAGTATCAAAATTATCTATTTAGAATCCATCAAGTATATAACATTATACAGTGTATCAAAACTCCATACAATGTAACTTCAGAAATATTATAATCTTGAAGGTGTAGTCTTGGTAGATGCTAATAACTTCTCTGGAAGATAGAAAAAGTTGGTAAGAAAATGTCAATTCTGGAACTCCTGAGTTTTCGCAACATCTTTGTTATAGAAATTTTTCCTGTTTCCCATCCTTTACCACATCCTTTCCTATTCACCTGAAGAATTAGGAATTATATCTATACCCAGTTTTCTGCTACCATTCACTAAATGTGGGGCATATCTTTTAAAATATATCTTAAATAAACTACATACCAGTTCTGCTGTGGTAAGACTGGGAAGAGTTCTACCAGCAGGAATAACTAAAGAAGCTGCATAGAAAATGAAATAATTATACAATTCATTAGAGTTTACCAAATGAATAAAATTCCTAAGTATAGCTTATTTTTTAAAACTGGTTTCCATTACTAACATGTTTGACCATGGTGAATTCTAAACTTCCTGACCCCAAAGAGGTAAAGTATTTAACTATATTTTTCCCAACAACTTTAATGACTTTACAACTAATCTACTTTAAATACCAAAAGAAAATTTTCATTTTAATAAAGTATACTGTATTATAGAAAGCCACAATAAATACCTAGATTATCTTTAGTAAGTCAATGTAGCACTAAATCTCCATTACATTTCACAGAGGAGAAAAGGCAATATTTGTTAAAGTGCGTATCTCCAAAAGATTGTACTATTGAACAAAAATATATAATCCAATACAAATTATCCTAAATTCTATAGGTTCAAAAGAGCTTTCAATTAATTCATTTTATAAAAAATATTTACAGTACTTTAGCCAAGTAAGACAAGCACAGCTACACAGGTGTAGAAATAAATGAATAAGACCATGTCTCCTGAAATATGCCTGCTTAAAAAATATATAAGAACAAATTCTTGGGGAAATACCAGCTCAACCTGTATTAAAGCTGATATCGCATATCTTTTCTTTATTATATACCAATTTTCTATGCTAACTTTCCCTTTATTATTTATAATGTATCTAAAAGGTTGGCCAAATGGCTGTAAATGTAATCATTTTAAAAATCAGTCTAAAAAACAAATAGTAATTCCAGTAGAAGGATCTCAGTTGATCAATGTAACCTTAAACCTTACCTCAAGGTTCATTTTACCTAGATGAATGTGACTGTTAGATTATCACTTTGTCTTTTCTTTAATAAAAACCAGAATGTTCAGGCAGCACAAAGGTATTAAATGTATATGGCCTTTTTCACATACTACATTAAGGAAATTGTCCCAAGATCTATTTCTGATACCAGAATGGTTCCATCATATACAACAAAAAACTCAGAAGAGCAAATGTTTTTTAAACCATTCTTCCCACATTAAGACAACAGACATGAGGCTACATAGATTGATGGTTAATGAAGCACAAAATTATTTTTATCCTCTGTTCATCTATGACTTCACTTATTAACAGGCATTCTTTTAAAAAGGCTAAATTAGGAAGAATTGTGGTGGCAGGAAAACAATGGTATTAGTCTTAATTAGCTGAAGTGAGCAAAGCTTAAGCTGGTACAGCCTAAGCCATAGCCTGAGAGGAAACAAAAATCTGTTAACACAGTGTCTGAAGCAATTCAATTAATTTCTTAAGGAAAAATAGCAACAATGTTCCTCTTTTAAAGACCTTGTAATAAATCCTAAAGAGTAATTCTCTATAGTTATATAAATCAAACAGAGCTGTAAGAGTTTTAAGAGTTTCTTTATAGCCATCAGAATAAAAGTATAAACAAACAGAATTTTATAAAGTTTCATGCAGCTCCTACTTAAGCTTGATACTAAATTCACAAGTTACATGCACCATTTATATATGTTCATAAATTATATACTGGTGTACGTATATATGTTATATATAAATTTATGTTCCTGCAACACACTTTTCAAAATATTCAAGATGGTTTTGATAACCAATTAAGTTTTAACTGAATACATGTTTTTAGTTAAACAAAGTGTCAGAATTTTGGTCTTCATGTATATATTTTAAAATATTAAATTTCACACAAAACATGTGCTTTTGGAAAGAATTCAATCCACAAACATAATTTAAGAAATTTTATAAAAAGACAATATGGCGCCCTAGCTGGTTTGGCTCAGTGGATAGAGCGTTGGCCTGCGGACTGAAGGGTCCCTGGTTCGATTCTGGCCAAGGGCACACGCCTGGGTTGCGGGCTCGATCCCCAGTGGGGGGAGTGCAGAAGGCAGCCGATCAATGATTCTCTCTCATCACTGATGTTTCTATCTCTCTCTCCCTCTTCCTTCCTTTCTGAAATCAATAAAGAAATATTTTTTTAAAAATAAAGACAATATGGCATAACAATATTCACATTTATAAGTGCATTTTTCCTTGTACACCAAAATGTCTTTGCTACATTACAATAGTTAATAATTTTAAAATTCCTAGTCCTGCTTTGAATCATTCCAAATCTTAATAATGAAGTCACGTGATCAAGAAGTGCAAAGGCTAGTCAATTTCCTCTTTGTGACTACTCATTAATATGTGGATGTCTCCATATGTTAACCAAACTGAATATTCTAACTCAAATTATCTCAAGAATCAACAGCATTGCTAAAATTTTCACCAGATCTAAGTTCAAGAACTACTAGATATAGAGTTTATACTTGAACTTTAGGAGTTTTAATACTTAAAATGAAAGCCACCACAAACCTCTCTCTGCTCCTGTTCTTCCTTTACCTACTCCCACAATGACTGATGGTTTCACGAAAAAGATCATGTGATATAAAGACCAAATAGCAGAAGCTGACATAAATTGCCCTAGAAATAGATTAGGTGGCTACATGTCCCAATTTGCCCAGAACAGTCCTAGTTTACACCTGTTATTCTGAGGTTACTAACAGAATCCCATTTCTCTCTAAAAATCAATAAAAATAAATCCTTGGGTGAGGATAAAAAAATTTAAAAAACTGACAGAACCTATGGTTATTCAGATTTAGGTATTTGGCAGACATATTTTTGAAAATGAACTAAGTACACCCACTACTTCAAGGAAAGCAAACTGATAATATCTGTTTGGTAATGATAAAATTCACATTTTCAAGTAAAAAATGAAATTTTGAAACTTTATATCCACCACAGTGGGCTTGATAGCTTTCTAATACTTTTTAAATAAGATATGTGGTGATATTAATGAACATGATTTTTTTAAATCTTATTTAACAAATGATGTGTCAACTGCACAACTCAGTGACCCAATATTTTCCAAATAACCAAATACGTTACAAAATTACACATGGATTAAAGAGTGATTCAAAGTGCAAGATCCACCAGCGCACTTTAACATTACAAAAAGTCCACTTGATGGTTTCAGATTCCACCTTGCACTACTTCTCAGAAACTACCACTTGTTGAGTTTTAGTGTAATATTAAATTATCTGAAAATACTATTAAAATACTCCTTTCTTTCCAATTATCTATCTGTGGGAGGCTAGATTTTCTTCATATACTGTAGCTAAAACCACATAGCACAACAGATTGAACTAAAAATAGATATGAGAATCCAGTTGTCTTTTATTAATCCAGACATTAACAAAATTTGCAGGAAATTAATACAATGCCACTCTTCTCACTCGATATTTTTGTTCTGAAAAAAAACAGTTTTATCAAATATACTCATTTTAACAAATATATTTTTATGTTAACATATGGTGATTTTTTAATTAATAAACCAATAATTTTTAAATTTATCAGCTTTAATTTCTAATATGGTAAGTAGATACTTAAAACCCATATAAAAGAAAGCTCTTTGAGCCCTGGCTGGGTAACTCAGTTCGTTGGAGCAGCATCCCATACACCAAAAAGGTTGCATGTTCAATTCCTGTTCAAGGCACATACCAAGGGTTTGATCCCTGGTAGGATCATGTTTCTCTCTCTCTCTCTCTCTCTCTCTCTCTCTCTCTCTCTCTCTCTCTCTCTCTCTCTCTCTTTCTCTCTCTCGTTTGTCTCTCACATCAATGTTTCTCTCTCTCTTATCAATAAACATATCCTTGAGTAAGGATTTTTTTTTAAAAAAGCTCTTTGAGGTCCTCAATTTTTAACAGTATAAAGGAATCCTGAGATGTCCCAAAAAAGTTGACAACTGAAGATGCAAGAATTTCTTAAATAAATGGATAATACAGTGAGAAACTATAATAGGGAAAACAAGTTTAAAAGGGTGAAACAGACAAAGGCAAAGGTTTATTGTATTGTAGAATTAATCTGAACTTGTTATCAAGATAAAAAGGTTGTAGAAATTAGTTTGTTATTTTAATCAAGCTTTTAAAAATATACAATGGAAAGATATAATTAAGAAGTACACCAGTTTTATGAGGCTATTTGCTTTAAGGATGTTATTTTTAGGATACCTAAAAATGAAGAAGAGAAAAAAGACCCAAAATGCATTTTTAAAGGATATATATACTCCCTCTTAAACTACTTGATTATAAATGATGTAGAAGAAATGAGAAAAACTGTCTTATTTAAATATAATTGTTTCTATTATTCTAACTTCTAAGACAGAGAATAATAAAAATGGTGAGTGAAAACCAACTAGATATATTAGTTTCAAGATTACTTTGTAGTTTAAATTACTGTGAATATTACCATCTTGTGGCAAAATCAAGTATTGCAATATTGAACAACAAAGAACCTGAGAAGTGTTAACTATGCTTTTGATAAAAGACAGTCAAGTATTTTATTCCTCTCACACCTGCCATCCTCCAAGCCACTCCTAAGTAAAAATCTCTAAAGTTCTTTAATAAAGAAAAAATTCAAAAAGATGTTTTTTAAATAGAAAAATAAAGGGATGTCCTAACAAAATAAATTTTGTTTAAAAACAAAAACATAACCAAAAATCCAACACTGATGGGAAATGTTTCGATGTGTCAACTTAGTAATTAAAACTGCCATGGCTAATTCTTATAGAGAAGAGTTATACTTTAAAAATATAGCATTAGATAAAATTTGTTTGGTAATTCACTATCTATTGTTAACTTCATTTTTTTAATAAGTTATAATTGCTGCCACACTTAAATTCTCTCATTTTGTAAATGAGGTACTAGCCTCCTTACTATTTTTCTCTTCACCTTGGCCCATGTGATTTTCATGTGAATGTTCCCCAGTATGCAATGAACAATCTAGTTATTACTGAAAATCTAATCCAAAATCATCTCTTACAAATGTTAATCTACTGAATTTCAGCTAAACTCAATAAAACCTATTTGTGTGTGTAGCTGCATCTGTGTGTTTATATAAACATCTACTAGTACATGTACACATGTGTGTGCATGTGTACATGTTTACACACATATATGTCTACACAGAGACACACACACAGAAAATGGAGCGTTAACAAAAACATGGAGATTATTCAGGCTACATCATCGTTTTGGATATATACAAAGATGGCTAGAAACACACACACACATTAGGGTAACATAAAATATTGTAAGAATCAGAGAAGAAAAGAAGGAATAAAGGCTAGAACAGTGGTTCTCAACCTTGGCTGCACATTAGAATCACCTGGGAATCTTTTTAAAATCCTGATTTCTGGGCCTCATCCTCCGGAAATTCTGGTCCTTTGTTACTAATGTTGTGGCCCCACCCCATAACAAAGAAACAGAATTTCTGGAAGATGAGGCCCAGAAATCAGGATTTTAAAAAGATTCCCAGGTGATTCTAATGTGCAGCCAAGGTTGAGAACCACTGGGCTAGAAAGATATAACAGTATAGTTTTATCTCTCATTAGCTAGTCTTTTCCAGTTTAAAATGATATACAAAATATGGACAAATATTTCTCTTAAAAGCAGAGGTCTAGATTCAATAAGTCCAAGAATAAAGATTAAATGCATATGGTAAATTTCTAGCCATCACTATATATATCCAAAAGAGTGAGGTAGCCTGAATAACCTCCACATTCTTGTTAATTCTCCATTTTGCTTTCAATACATTAACAGATGTATAATATATACAGAAACCAAGAGAAAGAATGCACAAGTGTGGTATGCAAGCACCCATCAATCCCTCTGCTTCTTCAGCAAAGGTGTCTGGATTACTCCTTGACTAGAACTCACCAAATACTCTGAAACAACCAAAGCATACTCCCGATAGCCACAAATTATATAACTTGTTCCTCTGAAGTAAGATTTTGTCACCTTTGTGGACTTTTAATATTTTAAAAAATTAGTTGAATAATCTGATTATTTGTCAATAGTTATTTGGGGTAACTGTGTTCACTTAATGGTAATGATTCTGAGGTCCGAGCCCTCTCACCTTAAGAACATTACCCTAATTCAAAACCACCACCAAATGAGAATTTGGTCTAAAGATCCAAATGGTACTAATTTACTAACTGTATCCAACCTGTTGATGATTGCAATGTTGGGTGCAAGCTGTGTGGCAACTGAAGGGTGAACAGAGATGAATGGACGCTATTTCTGAAGAAGTCTTCTGTTGCTTTAGACTGCAAAATCTTTGTTTCCCAGAGCTGCAGATAAAAAAATTTTGCTTTTAAAAAAATTAAAATGTCAGCTGATGGCACAATGAATGGGTAAGTATTAAACTATAATTAAGGGATTAAAACTATAATTATCAGTTCTATAAACTGAAAAACAAGACAGAGAAACTTGTATTGACAAACCTGCTTTAAGTCTTTTAAGACATGTTCCTCTATCCCTTCTTCAGCAAATAGATCCCGTACTCCTTCAATCACATCTTCAATTACAGATCTGTAGAGTTTAGGCTACACAAAAGCAATTGTTACAAGTCTTAAATTCTCAAGTTTGAATGTATTCCAAAAAGACATGCAGTGTACACTTCCTAAAGACAAACTGCCACGTGAATTTTAACTAAGTGCATCCTACCTCCAGTATGCATGCATTTGTGCTTGCCATAAACTGTGTTACATTCAGACCTATAGCCTCTGCCTATATCTACAAGACTGAGTTAGAAGACTACAATAAAATATGGGATAACTAGAGGCCCAGTGCACGGATTCATGCACTGTTGGGGTCCCTCGGCCTGGCTTGCAGAGATCAGTGGACCTCAGCGCCGCTGCAGCCTGGCATTATCCACCAGCTCATGGGGTTCCAGCCCACTATCCGCATCGATCCCACACAGCACAAAGTAGTGCGCAAAGCAGCAGGCAGCCAGGAAGTAGCCCGAGCCTGGGCTGGGCGCCATGCTGCTCCTGCTCATCCCAGCCCACTGTGCCTGCCACCACCTCCGCTCAAGTGCACAGCAGGAGTGTCCGCAGGAGAGGCTCATGCCACTGCAGCTGCACTCGCCAGCCGTGAGCCCAGTATCTGGCACCCATCTGTCAGCTGAGCGACGTGGGAGCACACGACCACCGGGGGGCAGCTCCTGCATTGAGGATCTGCCCAATGGTGGTCGGTGCACATCATAGCTACCAGCCCATTGTCAGGATACTTAGGCTTTTATGTCTATACTAGAGGCCCGGTGCACAAAAATTTGTGCACTCGGGGGGGTCCCTCAGCCCGGCCTGTGCCCTCTCAGTCTGGGACCCCCTCAGGGGATGTCCACCTGCTGGCTTAGGCCCGCTCCCTGGGGGGAATGGGCCTAAGCTGGCAGTCAGACATCCCTCTGGCAGCCCGGGAGCCCTCGGGGGATATCCACTTCCCAGCGGGGAGCAGGCCTAAGCTGCAGTCAGACATCCTTAGTGCTGCTGAGGAGGCGGGAGAGGCTCCCACCACCACCGCTGTGCTGGCAGCCATCAGCCTGGCTTGTGGCTGAGCAGAGCTCCCGCTGTGGGAGTGCACTGACCAGCCTGGGTGAGGGGTTGATGGCCATTTGCAGGCTGGCCACAGCCCCTTCAGGGTGGGGGTCCCCACTGGGGTGCCTGGCCAGCCTGGGTGAGGCTGTTTGCAGCTGATGGCTGTTTGCAGGCTGGCCACAGCCTCCAGCCACACAAGCTCCCAGTGGAGGCTGGCTGGAAGCAGGTATCAGGATTTATTTATCTTCTATAATTGAAATGTTGTTGCCTTGAGCGGAGGCCACAGCCGGCCAGGGCAGGCAGGAAGCTTGGCTTCCTCCATCGCCGCGGCAACCAAGCCTCCTGCTTGCTCCAGCTCCATGGCTGCTAGCTGCCATCTTGGTTGGGTTAATTTGCACATAGTCGCTCTGATTGGCTTGTGGGCGTGGCTTGTGAGTGTAGCGGAGGTATGGTCAATTTGCATGTTTCCCTTTTATTAGATAATGTACTAGAGGCCCAATGCACAAAATTTGTGCGCGGGGGTGGGGATCCCTCAGCCCAGCCTGCACCCTCTCCAATCCGGGACCCCTCAGGGAATGTCTGACTGCCTCTTGCAATCCGGGACTACTGGCTTCTAACTGCTCATCTGCCTGCCTGCCTGCCTGATTGCCCCTAACCCCTCTGTCTGCCTGCCTGATCACCCCTAACTATTCCCCTGCTGGCCTGATCGCCCCTAACTGCCTCTGTCTCACCCTGCACCCAGGACATGGGATTCCCTCCCCTGGTCAGCCTCAGGCACACAGAACCTGGGCCAGCTTCGCTAGGGCTGCCTGCAGCCACAGGGGACCAGCCGCAGCTGCTGGTGCCCAAGACCACAGTGTAGGCAGCTTGTCCCTCTCCCAGGGCATAGGCACAGGCACTGGCACCCGGGACTGCGGGGCAGGCGGCTTATCCCTCTACCAGGCTGCAGGTACAGACGCAGCCACTGGCGCCTGGGACTGCAGGGCATGCAGCTTGTTCCTCTCCTGGGCCAGGCCAAAGATGCAGGCACAGCCACTGGCACCTAGGACTATGGGGTGTGCAGCTTGTCCCTCTCCCAGGCCGCAGGTGCCGCCCCAGCCGCTGGCACCCGGAACTACGGGGCAGGCAGCTTGTCCCTCTCCTGGGCCGCAGCCTGACTGGTCCCCATTCCTCTCTTGTGAGCTCATTTGTGCCTGGCTGGTCCCCAATCCTCTCTCCCCAGTGTTGAGTGTCTGAGCCATTACAGCGTGACAGCATGAAGGCGTGACAACCATTTTCATATTAGCTCTTCATTATATAGAATATAAAAGCCTAAGCGATCATTACAACTGGATGACCAGATGTCTGGCCAGTAGCTATGACATGCACTGACCACCAAGGGGCAGAGGCTCAACGCAGGAACTGCCTCCCAGTCGTCAGTGCTCTCCCACAGCCAACCTTCTGAGACTGGCCAATCTCCCTCAGTCCCTCCCCCTGGCCGGCCAGCCTCAATGAGGGCTGACCAGCCATCCTCCCATAGTTGGCCCATATGGGGACTGGGCGAGATGGCCCCAATCAGCCCTGATCGCCCGCCAGGCCGAGGGACCCCACCCATGCACGAATTCATGTATCAGGCCTCTAGTCCTATATAATAAAAGGCTATTATGCAAATAGACTGAAGGGCAGAACAACCAGTCGCTATGATGTGGAATGACCACCAGGGGGCAGACGCTTAACACAGGAGCTGCCCCCTTGTGGTCAGTGCGCTTCCACAGGGAGAGCACACTCACCCAGAAGCCAGGCTCATAGCTGGGGAGTGCAGCGGCAGTTGGGGGAGCCTCTCCTGCCTCCATGGCAGTGCTAAGGATGTCGGACATCCCCAAGGGCTCCCGGACTGTGAGAGGGTGCAAGCCAGGCTGAGGGACTACCTCCCCCCCACCCCCACCCTCAGTGCATGAATTTTGTGCACCAAGCCTCTAGTATATAGGTAATCTCATCAGGATGTATAGTTACTGTTATGTTACCTGGCTTTTGTGTCAGTATTTAATCTCCCTACTCCTTTTTAAAAGAGAAACTAATTTAAGGCAGGTGGAAATGAACCTGTCTTTAATTTACCTTTTTCTCAAAGAGGCCAAAGGAGCTTTTTTTAGAATTTACTGTTTTATTTCCAAAAATGCAAGTAAACTCCTAATAAGTCATAAGATTGGAACAAACACTTACAATAGAGTAACCAAAGCCTGACCCACTTCCAAAATACACATAGACCAAAAAAATATCTGAACCATTGTCAAGTAAAAATATAACTGCACCAAAATGGATTGCCTAACAGAAACCAAGCAATGAAAGAACCTTACCCTTCCACAATCTGCATATTGCAGAGACTAAGCAACCCCTAAAATACTTCCTAAAAAAAAAACATATGCCATAACAGTATTAAAAACATTTCTACCCAGATTAAACACTGGTCATTATTAATAGAAAAATAGCCCTGTGAAACAAACTTGGTCCTACAAATCTATGTAAATTGTGCTGTACTCTCACCCCAATGTAAAATGGCAATACTAAGTGTAATAACAAGGCTGACCTAGTGAAAGTCCCACTAATAAGAAATGGCAAAACAGGAATTTAGTTGAGTTTCAAATTGCATAATCAAGCCAAAATGAAAATTGTGGCATTATAGAATTGCTTTTTCATACTATCCAGGAAATACTCCCACTCGTGCCAAGAGTAGCCAGGTTTTAAACGAATGCTTCTAAAGATTCAGGCTAAACCTATGAATAGGCCAATCAGTTACATTTAAATAATGTTATTCACAAGCATATCCATTAAGATTAAGTGCCCTAGATTAGTTGCTTCTCCTTAAACAGTTTACCCTGATAAAGGCATTCTAAATTGATGCTTCAATGTTAGTCCCAGCTAGTGTGATCGCATTTAAAGCTGAAGGAAAAAACTCCTAGGGCTAAAAACATCTTAAAAATCTGCCCTCAGAATGTAACAGCAGCCATCAAAAATAACCCATTAGAACACAGGTTTTCAAAAGCAAAGCGGGCAATAAACATTCTTTCTTTCTCTTCTAGGACTACAGTTAGATTTTATATTCTTCCCCTATCTGATACCTTTACTAAAACTATGTATAGTCCAGGAAATCTACCTTAATTTCTTCTCTATTTGAAACACACGCGCAGGCACGCACTCTTTCTCTCCTTGGAGTACATCAGATAAAATGGCATACATGGTAAGCTTATATTAAGGCATAAGTATTTTACATATCTTAAAACTCATTAACATCGGAAAATAGATACACAGTAAAATAATATTTCTCTAAAAATTGACTCTTTCGTGCTGCGCATGTATACATGGAACTCAACAGATCTGGACAAGCACATTGCCTTTCACCAGCTGTGAAGTCTGTGGAGATGAGTCCTTGCTTTCTTTTTTCCCCCTTTAATTCGGGTTTTTAAGATTGACAGAGGGTCCCACAAGCGCCACTTCACCTGTCAGTTCTCATCCTGGGGCTTAGGAACCCCTAAAGGAGAGCTGATTGTACAGTTAAGCAGTAAGAAGCTAAAAGTTAGGGGAAAGAGGGAGGGGAAGAACTTTGAAAATTCATGGTGGGAAACATGAAATATATTACCTGTGATTTTGCGTAAATAATATAGCTTAGAATCAACTATAACCGAACTTCAGAATTACAACCGGAGTGCAACTGAACTCGGGAAATGTCTAAACACAGGAAACTGGGGGGGGTTAAGGTCAGTTCCATATCTCACCACCTTCTAAGATCTCATTCTAGACACCCTCCGTCTGGGTGAGGAGGAGGGAAGGGACACATGCTCTTCCGGTGGGAGCCAGGCCCAACTTCCGGCAGGGCTACCTGCCCTCATTCCATCCTCCCACACGGAGAACAGCGGGAGCCCCTAAGGGTGAGGGTTTCTTCAAGTCTGAAGGCCAGGAGGGAAAAGGGTGTGCAGTGTTAGACTGCCATAAACCCAGGACCTGGCACCCTCTGCACCGAGAGTGTAGGCCCAGAGGCCGGGCGGGGCCTCCTTACCACGGAGTTGACACAGGCCATGACGGCAGCGGCTGCAACGCCTCGCCGCTCGCGCCTGCGCAGTACGCTGTGTGCTTTGAGCGTCGTGCTCCCCGCGCTTTGAACGTCCTCGGGTGCACGCTGCCTACGTGACTACCGTGACTACGTAAGGACGTAAGGACGTAAAGGACGCGCAGGGGTGGAGGCAGGGAGGAGAGGTTCACAGATTGAGCCGGGTTTCCTGGAGGTGCGGCGCCAAGGCGGGGAGAGGGTGGCCTGTGTGGGCAAGGAGCCAGCAACTAGTAAACCAGGGTGGTTACACCTGGTCTGATCAGCTCTGGACCGTACACATGACCTCTGAAGAACCTCTATTTTCTCAATCTGTGAAGAAAAATAAAAAAGGCTAAGAATAAAGCAGTATGCCGGTTCACCTTCAGCTCTGAGCGCGGTTGGGCCAGGAAGGAGGGGAGGCTGATGGTATCTGTTCTCTCCTACCCGATTTCATTCCTGCCTCTCCGCCCACTCGCAGCTGAACTCCAATAAAAATAGAAGAAGAGCCAGGTTCTTCAAGATTCGTTCTCAAAGTATCGGACAGCAGCATCGGGAACCTTGTTAAAGTGCAGGTGAATGAGGCCCACCCCAGAGCCGCAGAATCCCTCGCTCAGGATGGGGCCCGGTCCTCTGCAACTTGCACATGCCTCCCGGCGATGCTGAGGAGCACTTCATGAGACTCTGTCCCAAGACAAAGATTCTCAGCTTTGCTGCACGTTGAGATCACCTGGAGAACTTCATAAAGGTTTGGCACTTAGGTAGCACCCCAGAGAGTCTGACTGACCATGCAGCTGCGGTGGCGCACCAGGCTGAAGGGAGCCAGCACCCCGGTGCCACCCAGGCCCATTCCTCCTCGGGCAGAATCGCCATCTCTTGCTCTACAGTAATCCCCTTCCTCCCCTCAAGAGTAGAGCATCTAGCAGTGATGGCGAACCTATGACACGCGTGTCAGAGGTGACACGAACTCATTTTTTTGGTTGATTTTTCTTTGTTAAATGGCATTTAAATATATAAAATAAATATCAAAAATATAAGTCTTTGTTTTACTATGGTTGCAGATATCAAAAAAATTCTATATGTGACACGGCACCAGAGTTAAGTTAGGGTTTTTCAAAATGCTGACACGCCGAGCTCAGAAGGTTCGCCATCACTGACGAGGGCATACCTTGCCTAGGGCAGAGGATAGATGTAAAAATAAATAACCTGCAGGATTAGGAAAGGGAAGAAGTCATCTATTGCCACGACTCTGCCCGTGAAACAGCCTTTCTAGCCTGCAGATCGGCCCTAGCCTAGTCAGATGGCTTATTTAATGATTAAAAATTCTATTAGGTTTAAAATTGGCTGTTTATTTATTTAGTTGTGCATGTGAGTTCAGTAGAGCTATTTATGCCCTACAACTCTTTATTTGCTTTTCCTGGGTCGGGTATCTTATGGTTTGTGAGTTTCAAGCAGCTGATTTATATGAAGCCCTTCAGAAGACTTTCCTAAATTGAAAACTATCTGAAATTTCTTTTACAAAAACCCAAGAATTATATACAGTAATGTTTAATGATTGTATCTCTGCCTGGCAATTTACTACCAGAAGTATTCAAAGTGACTTATTTGTCACCCAAAATAGAAAGCTAAAAGCAGTCATTGATTCCTACTGATATTATAAAATCCAATTAAATTATTCAAGCTGGGAAATAAGAAAGCTGAGAGGTCTCTTGTTTTCCATCTTTTCAAACCTAGGTTTTAAAACTCTATTCATAGAGTCTAAATGCATAGGATTGGTAATCACCTAGCTTTTTGTGAGAGCATACTATTTTATATTACTTCATTATATATTTTACCTCCTAGGGCTATACTGTAGACCATACATACTATTTTTGTAGTTAATGCTCACCCAAGGATACTTTTTTCTTTGATTTTTTTTTTTTTTTTTTTTTTTTTTTTTTTTTTTTTTTTTTTTTTTTAGAGAAAGTAGGAAGGGGAAAGGGAGGGAGAAAGAAAGAGAGAAAGATTGATGTGAGAGAAGCACATCGATTGGTTGCCTCCCGCATGCACCCCCAACCAGGCCAGGGGTTGAACCTGCAACCCAGGTACTTGTCCTTGACTGGAAATCAAGCCCGAGACCCCTCAGTGCTCAGGCCAAATCTCTAGCCACTGAGCACACCAGCCAGGGGAGGTCATACATACTTTTGAAATTAAATTTGGACCTTGATACCAATAAAAAGTGTGACGAAGGCAGGCGTGGGCAAACTACGGCCCGCGGGCCGGATCCGGCCCGTTTGAAATGAATAAAACTATTCAAAAAAAAGACCGTACCCTTTTATGTAATGATGTTTACTTTGAATTTATATTAGTTCACACAAACACTCCATCCATGCTTTTGTTCCGGCCCTCCGGTCCAGTTTAAGAACCCATTGTGGCCCTCAAGTAAAAAAGTTTGCCCACCCCTGGACTAAGGGTTGAACTGTTATTACTGAGTATATTTAATATACTACTTAGTAGAGTTACATTGAGGTTATGTAACTTTGGCAGAGCAGTGTCAGCAACTTTTCATTTGTCCCTTGGGATGTGTCTGTATGATGATTAGTAGACTTAGATGTAATTTTTTCTCAAGAACAGACAATGGCTTTTAGAAGATATATACTTTAACCCACATTCTAGGTGAATCCAAATTACAAATCTGCTCTGGACCCATGGTAGCCAGTTTCCAGGTGCCCCCCAATGAGCCTCACCTCTTGGTATTTACAACCTTGACTTGTGCCCTCCCACATTGTACCATGGTTTTGCTGGGTGACCAATACAATAAAGCAGAAGTGATGGTGTATCACTTCCAAGATTAGGTTATAAATGACTGTGGCTTTCTTCCTGGGGATTCCTTCAGACCACACACTTCGGTAAAAGAAAGCTGTTGTGTTATAGGTTACTCATATAGCCTATGGAGAGGCCCACATGGCAAGGAACTGAGATTCCAGCCCATGGCCAGCAAGGATCAGAAGCCAGTAGACAGTCATAGGAATAACCTTGGACATTGATCCTTCCCCAGTTGGGCTGTCAGATTATTGCAGTCCTGACTGACAGCTTGACTGCCTCCCTTTGAGAGACCTGGAACTAGAACCACCCTCTGGGCTCTCCCAGTTTCTCAATTCCCAGATACTGTGTGAGATAATAAACATTTATCATTTTTTAAAATATATTTTATTGATTTTTTTACAGAGAAGAAGGGAGAGGGATAGAGAGCCAGAAACATCGATGAGAGAGATCAATCAGCTGCCTCCTGCACACCCCCCAGTGGGGATGTGCCCGCAACCAAGGTACATGCCCTTGATCGGAATTGAACCTGGGACCCTTGAGTCCACAGGCCAATGCTCTATTCACTGAGCCAAACCAGTTTGGCAACATTTATCATTTTAAGCAGTTAAGTTTAGGGGCAATTTAGCTGATTCTCTGATTGGACTGTGACTGGTGAAAGCTTGGTTTTCCCTCATTGTAATCTCAGCATTTAAATACCTTCATCAATCACAAGAACATTTGAAAAGTATGTAAAGGATTCTTTATAGACTATAATTTTATAGCCTCGGCCCCAGGTTATCATCAAACAAGCAAACAGTTATAGTCGTGTTATGGTCACATTTCTTTTGTCAATAATTCAAACTCAGAGGGAAAGTGTGTTCATACACAAAACACTTTTGATGCTAAAATTGAAATGTCAAGATCCCAAAGCCTCAGTGAGGCAATTTTACAGTGTCTATGTTTTATGTTAGTAAATAGAGAATAAAAAAGGAATGCTGAGCTTTGGTCCTTCTTTGAGTACTCAGTTCTTTGGAATTACACGTGTGGCAAAGCATAAAGCTCTTCCCCAACTGCCCATCACAGTTCCGGGCATCAAGTTTTCATTTTCTCCTACTTCGTTTAAAGACTACAATATATATTTAAGACATCATTTATAAGCAATACCAGTTTTGTAACATTTAAGCAACTTTTAATAATGAGATTAATTTCTTTGCATTCTGTATGTTCTCATTACTTTTGCCTGGAGGTTTCAGTGATACTATTACAAAAGTAAAGAAACAATTTCACTTTGCTTATTGTGAGAAAAGGCCATATCATATGTATGAAGTCCTTTCTCTGAATAAGAATTTTTTTAAATGTATTTTAGAGGCAGCCCATTATTTTTTAACATATTAGATTTTAAAAATACAGGGTATTTCAGTAACTGTATAGACTCTAAATAGTATGTTTATCAGTAATGAAAAATACAAGTTAGTCTATGAGAATATGGCTTAAGGCAGCAAATATTCATAATTAGTTTCTGAGCATTTTGCAACCAATGCACTGCACCCAGCAGTATTGTGTTTCTCTGCTTCTGTTTCATCCTTCACATCTTCCAGGAAATGAAAATCCAGATAATCTCTGCCTCACCTTGTAACTTTGAAATAGTTACAATGTTGGTAGTTCTGATTTATTTATACTCTGCACTTTTGTAACATTTTCCATTTTCTAATACAACTTCAAAATCAACTTACATTATTTGAACATCAGATACTCTTCCACCATGATGAATCCCTTCCCCCTCCAACCCCAAAAGAATTTCAATTAAAATGACTGTGTGACACAATGCTATGGCCAACTAGTGACCTTATCACACAGTGGAACACTGTTAATGACAATATTACTGCCTATTTTAAAATATTTAATAGTAAAAAGATGTGTACATTGTGTACATATGAAAATTCGTGATTATAATTAACTCACAGAAAGTATGGAGGGTGACTTCAAACACAATTTTCCCCATGGTTACTTTTTCAATATTCTCATCAGGGTCTTGATAAGGATTCAGTAATTTCCTAGCTAACAAATTATTCCATTTTCATTTCTTTAATCACAATGTGTATAATCATATCAGTTCTTGGTTAATGATATCAGCAAGGATAATATCTATTGTCTCCAGTTAACTTTCCAATCTAAATTTCTACTTAGAGAAGATGGGGGTATAGACCAATAAACTGAACTTAAGGTTATGACCTGGAGAGAACCAATCCACTTTGTTCTCAGAATAATTGTACTTCACTTTTTTCCTAACTTGTCTAATTTTATAAGAGGTAAATGGAAGCATCTTGCATATTCTATACCTTAGGTTATCTTAGGTGCTTCAAATATCAAGAGAGGCAGGGACAACATGGAACAGACACTTCTTCCTAGTCCTTCCACTAAGTATAGCTAAAAACTCTAGATATTACATATAAAACAATCATAAGAAGACTCTGAAAGGTGGAGAGAAGAGCATAGAGCAATTAGAAACCTCACAACTGAAAGAATGATATAGCAGTTAATCCCCTGGTTTTCTTTTTGCCTTGTGTATACTGGACAGGTGCTTGTGAAGCTGGCAACCCGGAAACATCAATGGTCACAGACAAAAAAGAACAAAAGCCTTTTCCTCTAGCCAAAGGACCAGGAAAGGGGCAGCAGGACTGAAAACTCTTAGACAAATAACTGCTCTACTCCAGTCACATACCACAGAAAGAACTGGCCCCACCCCAGCCCTGTAGGGAGTTTAGATTTCACTCTGCCCAGCTGCAATGAGGTGCAGCCATCCCCACAGTGTCACTGGAGATGCGATGCCTGGATTTGTACTCCACCGAGCTATACTGAGGCATCCACACCACCTCTGGGGCGGCGTTAGAGAAGCCAAGACTTCCATTCCTGCCCGGTGATACCGATTCCTCCCCCTGCAGTGCCAGTGCAGGCCATGTGAGAAGGAGTAACAACGTACCCCAGGGTGATGTTAGTGGACCCTGATGGGGAATCTGAACTTCCACGCTACCCAACCGTAATGAGGGGCTCCTCCCTCCCGGAGGGTTTCAACAGACACTGAGCCAGAAGCATGGCCCTTCACCTCTACCTGGCAATAGCACGATGGCACTCCCACTGACCTGGTGTCAGAGAAGACCCCCTAAAACGGAAGATTTAAATAAGATACAGAATATCATAACAAACAAAATGTCCAGGATGCTATTGAAAATCATTTGTCATACCTAAAACCAGGAAAATCTCTACTTGGATGAGAAAAACATCAATAGACACCAACACAAAGATGACTAGATGTTGAAAGTATCTGACAAGGTTTTAAAGCAGCCTCATAAGACTGCTTTGATGAGCCTCGGCCGGTTTGACTCAGTCGATAGAGCATCGGCCCATGGACTGAAGGGTCCCGGGTTTGATTCCAGTACCTCGGTTGCAGGCTCGATCCCTGGCCCTGGAGGGGGCATGTGTAGGAGGCAACCAATTTCTCACATTGATGTTTCTCTCTCACTATCTCTCCCTCTCCCTTCTACTCTCTAACAATCAATGGAAAATATCTTCAGGTAAGGATTAACAACAACAACAAAAAAAGCCCACTTTGATGAGCAATTAAGAAAACAATTTAACAAGCCCTTTAAACAAAATAATAGAAAGTCTCAGCAAAGAAATGGAAGATATAAAGAAAAACCAAATGGAAATTATATACTGAAAAAAATTAAAAATTCAATGGGCTTGTTATGAATTGAACTATGACCCCCCCCAAAAAAAGATATGTTAAAGTCCTAATTCCTAGTATTTCCAAGTGTGATCTTATTTGGAAATAGGATCTTGCAGGTATAATTAGTTAAGATGAGGTCATACTGAAGTAGAGTGGGCCCCTAATCCAATAGAACTGAAGTCTTTATAAGAAAAGGACAAGCATACACAGAAAGCCATGTGACAACAGAGGCAGTGATTGAAGGAATGAATCTATAAACCAAGGAACACCAAAGATTGCCAGCAAACACCTGAAACTAGAAGAGGTGAGGAAGAAATTCTCTGCCAAAGGTTTCAGAGGGAGTATGGTTATGTCAACACCTTGATTTCAAACTTCTAGCCAAACTTCAACCTAAGGTAATAAATTTATGTTATTTTAAGTTACCCAGTTTATGGCATTTTGCTATGGTAGTCCTAGGACACATACAGGGCTCAACAGCAAAACAGATGGTAAAGGAAAGAATCAATGAACTTGAAGATCGAACAATAGAAGTAACCCAATTTGAACAACAGAGGGAAAAATAGACCATTCAACTGTAAGTGGATTTCTCATCAGAAACCATGGAGGTCAGAAGGAAGGGGCCTGAAAGAAAAGAACTGTCAGCTCAGAATCCCATATTCAGTGAAAATATCCTTCAGGGGGGAGAAAAGAGGGATAAGGATCAAAACATTCTCAGATGAAACAAAACTAAAGATTATTTATCACTAGCAAAACCACTCTAAAAGAGTGACTAAGCAAGTTTTTGAAATAGAAAAGAAATAATAAAAGAAGGAATATCAGGAAGAAGTAAAGAAGAACGAAAAGTAAAAATATGAGTAAGTATAATAGACTTTCCTTCTCTTGAGTTTTCTACTGTGTCTGACAGTTGAAGCAAAACTTATTACATTGCCTCATGTGGTTCTCAAATTCTGTTATCAGTGGGGGAGGATAAAGTAAGGTAAGGTTTCTTCTGTTCACTGGTACTAGTAAAAAAATTGACTGTGATAAGTTATGCATGTATAATGTAATACTTAGAGCAACCATGAAAAAAAGCTACACAAAGAAATACGCTCAAAAATTCTATAGATAAATCAAAATGGAGTTCTAAAAAATGTTCAAGTAACCAACAGGAAGGCAGGAAAAAGAAAAGAGATACAGAACAGAGGGAACACACAGAAAACAAAAAGACAGGCACAAACCAGTATTGGCAAGGATGTGAAGAAAGTGTGAAGTGGTGCAACTTCTTTGGAAAACAGTTTGGCAGTTTCTTGAAAATTTAAATATAAATTTACCATATGACCCACCAATCCCATTCATACCCAAAAGAAATGAAAACACATGTCCAGCCCAGCCAGCATGGCTCAGTGGTTGAGCATCAACTTATGAACCAGAAGGTCACAGTTCGATTCCCTGTCAGGGCACATGCATGGGTTGTGGGCTTAATCCCCAGTGTGGGACATGAAGGAGGCAGATGATCAATGATTCTCTCTCATCATTGATGTTTCTATCTCTCTCTCCCTCTCCCTTCCTCTCTGAAATCAATAAAAATATATTTAGAAAAAGAAAACATCTCCACACAAATACTCATACATGGATGTTTATAGCAGCACAGTTGATTGTAGTAAAAAGGTAGGGAAAACCCAAATGTCCATCAACTGATGAATGGGTAAATAAAATGTGGTATTGCTGTATAATGGAATGGAATATTATCGACAATAAAAAGGAATAAAATTCTGATACATGCATGAATTTGGATGAACAATGTGGAGGAATCTCAAAAACATTACACTAAGTGAAAGAAGCCAGAGACAAAGGGCCTATATTGTGAATTCTACTTATATGAAATATCTAGAAAAGGTAAATATATAGAGACAGACATTAGATTAGTGGTTGCCTGGGACTGAGATGAGAACAAGGAGTGACTGAAATGGGCTTGAGGGATCTTCTGGGGAAGACGAGAATGCTCTAAAACTGATAGTGGTGATGGCTGTACAATTGTGTGACTATAATAAAAACCATCAAATTGTACACATAAAACAGGTGGATTTATGATATATAAGTTAATCCTCAACAAAGCTGTTAAAAGGTGTCAGGAGAGGCGCTCTTCTTTAGTGTAGACACAATTTTTTTAAATTGTGGTAAAATACACACAACATGAAATTTGCTGTCTTAACCATTTTTAAGTACAGTTCAGTGGCATTAAGTACATTCATATTGTAATGCACCCACCACCACCACCTTCCATCTCCACACCTCTTTTCATCTTGCAAAACTGAAATTATATGCCTATTAAACAATAAGTCCCATTTTTATTTGGGTTTATACTCTATCCTTAAAAGGAAAAAAGTGCCTTCTACAGCTACAGAACGGGTTCAAAACACTTTCAACAAAAGGTGCTCTCATTTCACAACCAGAAATAACCCTTACTGTATCGATGTTAGGTATTCAATGAAAAAAACATGGTCCCTGACACATAGTAGGTGTTAAAAGGCTAAAGCTGCTTTCTCTTCTCTTTAGCAGCTTTTACAAACAAGATTAAATCAAATTTAGAACAAACATTTTAATCTTTTCAGCCCTTTGAAGATGTGTGTGTGTGTGTGTGTGTGTGTGTTTATTAAGGAAAAGTGTATTTGCAATTACAAGTGTGATAGATTTTAAATTTCTTAAGGACTGAGGCTGTGTATTATTCATCCTTATATGCCCTCTGAGTGCCTAGCACAGTCCCTCCATTATAGAAAGCATTCATTAAATCTTATTGATTTGAAGTTATTGTTAAAATGATGTAAAATGGAATTTCTAGCCCATTTGTGGGGAAATAATTAGGGACTAAGATGCAACTATCCTTAGGAGAAGTAGTACATTGATCCAAATTCATCCTATCATTTATTCAGTCATTCAATATTTTTTATTCAACATATAGGTTATAAGCTCTGGCTAAGGGATCAGCACCATAGCATTGGCATTGATACTACCATCACCTACCACCACCTCTGGATTTGGGCCTCTTCCCAGAAAATAGGAAATCAGTGGGCAGAGCACTCCAATCAAAATTCCAGCTGGGGTGGAAGAAAAAATAAATGCACAAGCAATTACAATATAATGGGGTTAGTCCTAAAAATCACTTACGAAAAACACCTAATGTGAATGGGGATAGTCTGGGAAGGCTCTCTGTAGTGGGATCCCTAAACTAGGATCTGTGAGATGAATAAGGGACCGGGGAAGGGGGCCAGGAAAAGTGTGCCAGGGAGAGGGCACGGTACAAGCCAGAGCTTGGGGCGTGAGAGAGAACATGGTGGGTTTGAGGAAATGAGAGCAGTTCGATTTGGCCAAAAGACAGAGACCCAACCGGGCAAATATGGCAAAGCTGAGGCAGGCTGGTAATCCGTGCCAGGTCACTGACTGCAGCATGGAGTGTGGGTTGGAGGACGGCCATGCTGAAAGCAGAGAAGCAGAAGTCTGTGGGGTCAGGAAGAATGAGCAGCCCTGTTTGAAAAGCATGCAGCCGAAGCAATGTCTACAGGGGAGGACAGCAAGATCTACGTTACTGATGTATATCCTTTCCGGGCACTCAATCCAATAAGGCAAACAGGAGGAGAGGGGAGGACCCCAAGGGACTTGAGGAGGTTTAGGGGATGGGGTGGAGCAGCCAAGGATGGAGAGAAAGGCAATAAAAAGAGGGCGACAAACATCATCCTGTTCACAATTTTACCCAAGGCCACTTCTGGTCCCAGTGTGAGTTTAATATAGAATCTGTCCTTTTCCACAATGAGTACTTAGCGAAGCCTTTGAAAAGTGTTTCAGAATATCTCAAAATTATCCACTGGAGAGGAAGGCTCTTGGCATTTAACAATGCCACTGTTCACAGATGCTCTTTCCCTGTCCTTTTCATGGCACTTGACCTTTCAGTGGAATTCTCTCTGAGTAGTGTAAAAATATCAAAATAAAACCCTACAGAAAAGGACAAGCACTGCAACTGGGTGCCATCTCCCACCCACCACGCAGCCACTCCCAGGCCTGCAGTGTCTCTCAGAGATGAGAGGCAGAAAAGGAGACTAAATTCCATAGTGTTCTCAGGTCCCAATTGACAAAATAGCTGATATTCAGTCAAGCATTAGTATCAGTAAAGAGCACATAAATTGAAAGACATGAACGAAGTATTCAAGAAAATAAAATTAGCACTGGCCAGTGTGGCTCACTTAGTTGGAGCATCGTCCTGTACACCAAAAAGGTGGTGAATGCAATTCCCTGTCAGGGCACATACCCAGGTTGCAGGTTTGATCCCAGATCAGGGTGCATACAGGAGGTAGCCGATCAATGTTTCTTCCTCACATTGATGTTTCTCTCTCTCTCTCTCTCTCTCTCTCTCTCTCTCTCTCTCTCTCTCTCTCTCTCTCTCCCTCTCCCGCTCCCTCTCCCTCCCCCTTTCTCTAAAAAGTCAATGAAAATAAACCAAAAGAAACTGAAAGTCCATCACAAAGGAACCTTAAAGGGATTCCACAAACACCCACCCACTGTGAGAGGGTGAAAAGTCTCTGAATCCAATTCCATTTCTGGAAAAGAAACTAAGGAATAATACTTTGGCTATAGAGGCCTGCCTGCATCTGTACCCATAAACTCATGCCTTCCCGCCTATTGCAATGAGTGAACTTTCCATGCCCTTATCTAAATCAGCCCCTCTGCTAGCACCTCCAATTCCATCCCCTCATCTACCCAGAGGTATAGCCCTAGTATTTTCTCTCTCTGTCTTCTGCATCATCATTTTTCCTTTCACTTGTGCCAGCATGCAGAGATAGCCACCACCCAGTGGTATACAAGGGTGGGGAGGAACAGTCAGTCTTGGGTGCAAGTAATAATGGAATGCATTGTCTGTACAGAATCTATCTACTTATATAAAAACCATGGGTGGTGTTCATCACGACCACAATCGCGGCATCCAAGTGGAAGGAAGTCAGTCCTGCAGGGGTTGTCTTGGCAATGGCTGGGCCCTCCCCTGAGCTGTTTCCTGGAGCTGTTTCTGGTAAGGGCGGGGTTTGAGGCAGGGACCCGCCCTCGGAGCATAGACCCACTGAATCCCTGGTCATTTTGCCAAGGGCTGCGCCCTCCCCAGCTGTTTCCCGTGTGGCCTGAGGGAAGAACCCACCCTCAGAGCACCAGGAGCGCCCAGCAGCAGTCAGTCCTGGGTTGCTGAGGTGGAGGTCATGGCATGGTAGAACTCTGGGTCTGGCCCAACAGGGGGCATGGCCGACCTTCAAACCAGTTCTTGCCCCAATCCTGGGTTTAAACCATAGAGTAAAAATTTAAAAATGATTGTAAAGATAAAGAAATAGAACCTGAGTTATTTCAACTCTGTCATTCTCTGTGACCATTTGGAGTTACTATTTGTGTCTTTAAATTTTTTTTTAAAGTGAAATAGAATGTGAAGGGCAAGATGTAATATTTTTGCTTAATAATTTTTGTTTAGTTACTTTACATATAAAATATTTATTGCATTTGAGTAATAATATATTTAAAATTGAAGTTTATTTTATTTATTTAAAAATTATATATATATATATATATATATATATATATATATATATATATTTCAGAGAGGAAGGGAGAGGGAAAGAGAAATAGAAACATCAATGATGCCCAGGCAGGTGCCCTTAACCAGAATCGAATATGGGACCTTTCAGTCCGCAGGCCTACTCTATCCACTGAGCCAAACTGGCTAGGGCTATTCTTTTATTTAAATCATTGTCTTAAAACTAAAGAAGGAATATAAAATAAAACATTACAGTAGCAGTTGCTTAAGTTGTACCCTTTTTTGCATATATTCTTATGTTATTAAAATTCACTTGTTAGTTACTGGGCAACTATTTAAATAAAATGTTATTATACCAAACTGTAACAAAGAACCAAAGTACAAACTGTTAGGTAAATATAAAAACTATTGAATAAATAGTTGTGTTTTTCTTTTTATCCTGCACAAACCTGGGGGAATTTGCAGGTGTTTGTTTGCAGGATTGTGAAACCAGTAACCAGTTCATAATTATTCTAAATTTCATAACAAAATCTAAAGTCAGATCTCCCCACCAATATGAAATAACATTGACTGGTGTAGCTCAACCAAGAAAACATTTAAAAGCAAAAACAAGAGGTGTTGAAGCAATGGCTAAATTTATAGTTAATGAAAACCCTGAAGCAATACAAGCTGACACATCCAAAACACCCCATGATAGAAACACCACAAGATTCAAATGACATGGGACTGAAAGATGACAAGGTCCCAATTTCTGTAAGCATTAGCGATGAGGAAGAGAGGGAAACGTTCAGCAGGAGTCAACATCAATAAGATGATTTTTTTTTAATGAAGGAGAGACACTACTAAAGACCAAGACTAAGATTTTGGTCTTAAGCAGGGGATGGGTGTTAAAAAAGATCATCCTCACCAACTACTGTCCCAATGTTCATATTTACAAAAAAAGCTCCTCAAAAAAGCCATCTACTCACTGTCTCCACACCCAATTGAGTTGTCTGTCAAGGTCACCGACGATTTCCATGTTGCTTGCTAAAGTCAACGGTCACTTCTTAGTTCTCCTCTTATCCTATCAGCAACACTTGAGGTAGCTGATTATACTTACTCCAGCTAGCTTCTCATCTTCCGTCTCCTTTACTGAATCACCCTCCTTTTCCTGAACTCTAAACTTCAGAGTCCGAACACTCAGTTCTCAGACCACCTCGACTCTTCATATTCACTCAGTGAGCTCATCCAGTCCCAAAGCTTCTAGTTCTTATATCTCTAAATGTTATATCTCCAGCCCAGACCTCTTTCCAATTATACACCCAATTGCTACCTGCTGTCTCCACTTGGATGTCTGGTAAGCGTCTCAAAGTTAACACACCCAAACCTGAATATCTGATCTTTCTCCCCTAACCTGCACCTACAACAGTCTTACTTTTCTCCATAAAAGACAGCTCCATTTTTTAGTTGTTGAGGCCAAAAATCTGGGAATCACTTTTGGTTCCCATCTTTCCCTCATGCTGGGAACCTCATCCAATCTATCAGCATACCTATTAGCTCTGTTTTCCAATGGGTTCTGAGTCCAACCATTTTTCATCTCCCATCACCATTCCTAGTGACCATCTCTCACCTGGGTTAGTGCAATAGCTTACTATCTGCTCTCTCTGCTTCTGTCATTGCCCCTTCTGTGGCCATAGGGTCATCTTAACATGTAATTCAGTTCACGTCACTCCTTCACACAACACCTTCTAGTGGCGCCTATCTCGGAATAAAATCTAAAGTCCTACCCACAACCTCTCTCATATCCCCCCAACCATCCTCCGTGTACACTCTGCCCCTGTCACCCAGTAGCCGTCTGTCTGGCTTGCTGTCCCTCCAATAGTCTAAGCATATTCTGATTTCAGCACCTTTGCAGTAGCAACTCCCTCTGGGACACTCTCTTCTTTGTGTGTCCTTGGTAACTTGCTTCCTCACTTCTTTCAGGTCTCTGCTATAATGTCATCTCATCAGAGAAGACTTCCCTGAGCAATCTACCTAAAATAGCACTCTTTTGCCACTTTGATGCTTCCCTCCACCCCCCTGCATTGCAATGATCACAATGTGATATCTGTCTATTGTCTGACTTCCTCCACTATTATACAGTATATCCTCTACAAAAACAGGAATTTACTGTTTTATGATTGCTTATCCTTAGTGCCTAAAAAAATGCAGGCACATAATAAGCACTCAATAAACATTAGAATCAGAAAAACAATTATTTGGAACAATGGCCACATAGCATTTTGAGGTAATTTAAGTTGACCACTTAAGGCAGCCAATGTCTTAAGCAAGCTCTATTCTTTCGAGTGTGGAAGACACCTTCGGGGTGTCTCATGTGTTTTGTCACATTCATAGACTTACCCACGCTGTAAGATTTTGGGAAGTGCCCTGGCCTCTGTGGCTCAGTTGGTTGAGCATTGTCCCATGCAGCAAGAGGCGCACTGATTCCATTCCCAGTGAGGACACATGCCTGGGTTTCGGGCTCAATCCCCAGTAGTGGGTGTGCAGGAAGCAGCCGATCCTTGTTTCTCCCTCTCCCTCTAAAAAATCAATAAAAAAAAAGCCCTAGCCGGTTTGGCTCAGTGGATAGAGTGTCAGCCTTCAGACTGAATGGTCCTGGGTTCCATTCCAATCAAGGGCACGTATCTCGGTTGAGGCTTCTGGCCCTGGTTGGGGGCATGTGGGAGGCAACCAATCGATGTGTCTCTCTCACATCAGTGTTTCTCTGTCTCTCCGTCTCCATTCCACTCTCTCTAAAAATCAATGGAAAAAACGTCCTCAGGTGAGGATTTTTTTAAAAAAATCAACAAAACATGCTCTTCAAAAATATCTAACAGGCTTTATAAAAGAGGACAACATCCACCCAGAAAGATTTCAGAGAGGAAGACAGCGCCCATCTTGAAAAGACAAAGCCCACTACTGATTTCTGAGGACTAAACAGGGTGAGAAGGCTCACTCCTGAGTCAAGGTGGCATGGAATATTCGCCTGAAAGCATGTATTTGCTTGTTCTTGCCTAAGAATCTGAAAGTACAATCCTAGGCTGAAGCTTTTTAGAGACCACATTGACCTTGATACATGCAACTGAAGCTCAGAAGTCAAACAGGATGGATTCATTATAATCGTTTATAACTCTTTTAAAGTAAGCAGATTTTAAGTTTATTAACTCTCATTAGAAAAAGGATGTTTGAAATCTGCTGGGAAGAAAGGCACTCTTTTTCTGTTCCTAACTAGCACTTAGAAATGTTTACAGATAAGCATGGTATTTAAATCTTTGGGATGTGTAAAATTGTATTCAACAGCATTTTTAGACAAAGCATTAAGAATACTTCTAAATGTTTGTCTAGTTCATTAATTTTAAGTATACTGCACTGGACTCACAATGCTTTGAGATGCTTTACAAAATGCCCCCAAGATCCTGTATTATTAATCATAATACAAGCACCACCAAATTCAAATGTAGTTTCTAACGCAGAGCAGCAGCAGCTTGCGTGTGAGCGCCCTCTTCTGTTTCCAGAATGTACCGCAAAATGCCTTACACAAAATTCACAATTCTGGGTAGTACAAAATGGGCTTTTCAGGAAAACTCCAACACACACAATCATATTCTTGAAATAAGTTATCCTCCTACCTGTGGCTTAGAAGGCTGTTTTGGAGCAGATGCAAAAGGGGAAGATGAGGGAAAGGTTGCAATCCCGTAAGTCAAATGGTGATTGGCATTTCTTTACCAGGAAGTCTCATAGAAATGAACTTCATTCAATCTTTTAAAACACACTTTGGGTGGTGAGCATGCAATAGAGTATACATGTTGTATTATAAATCCCCTGAAATTTATAAACTGTTTCTAGCCAATGTTATCGCAATAATTTTTTTAAATGGGGAAACTAATCCGTTTTCCTCTTCCTTACAGGTGAAGATGACTTTAAAGACAATATTACCTAAAACTTCTTTTAAAAATTTAAATTCTTTATTGGTTAAAGTATTACATATGTACCTAAAACTTTTATGCTATTGTTTTGTAATTCAACTATTTGCTTTCTGACTAGCAATTCGCCCTTGCTTTAGAAATTAACTTACAGTCAAATTCATATTTAGATGCCAGTTCCAAGTAGGAACTTCTAAATACAATTGTAACAAGAAAAATCTTTTATTTCATAGACACTGGGAAAATGTACAGATAACTAGGTTGCGCCCCATGAAATTGCCATCAAGATGGATAAACTTTGTAAGATTCAATCCAATGCACCCAGCCCTGTGCTTTAGGACCCTGGGTAAGGGCATACAAGGTCCCTGGAGTAGATAGTCGCTCTAGAGACTAGGGAGGGGCTGGAAGAGAACAAAATCTCATGGAATCATTGTGTGTGTACACCAAGCATGTCAAACTCACAGCTGGCAGGCTGATGCAGCCCATTGGCCACCAGTTTGACATGCTTGGTGTACACAAAGGGGATGAAGTGGAGACAAAACAGGAAAGAATTGATGGATGAGAATTTTAGGGATTTTGTTACAAATATGACCAGTTTTAGGGCACTTAATCCTTTGTTGTTCCTAAGGAATTAGAGCCAAGCCCTGTAGCTAAAACAGTGCTTACTGATCTGGCCTGTAGGAAGTTTTATTTCCTGTAGCAGTTTTGAAATTTAACTTAAATATTGAAATGGAAGTTAAATTTCAACACATGGCAGTGAGGGGAGTTTGCCAATCTAAAACATGCTCTTTTTTGGGGGGGGCGGGGGGGAGGTAATTGATTATTTTAAGGTGATTATTTTTAAGAAACTATTTTAAGCTGGTTGTTTTTAAGAAAAGACTCAGGAATAACCTTTGGCTTTCTCCCTGCCTAAAATTATTTAAATAGAGGATCTGCTCCAAGATGGGCGCTATCATCATAAATCACTGTAGTTTGATATGAACTGAATGTGATGGACAGGGAGGAACCCAGCAAAGCCCATCTGGTTAAAGTCCTCTGCCCACTGTTAAAGATGACCCAGCAAACATATTTACCAAACATTTGCTTTTCATCTCCATGTGAATTGCCTCCTCCCCTTTGGAGTTCCAAACCAGGACCTCCCCTGTTCTTTATCCTTAGCTCAAACCCCAACTGCCCCAATTGTCCTTGGTTCCAGATTCTCACGGAACCCACCCCCCTGCCCAACCCCAGTAGGTATATATGCAATAAACTTGGTTGTTTTCTCTTGTTGATTAGAAGAACTTTAAAAGGGTAGGGGAAAAAATGTATTCTCCATCTCCCCTCACAGCACCTTTCTCATAAAAAGGGTGGGTAGAGAGGTTGTTAGGTTGATTTATTTTAGAGCTGATTTATCTTCATATCTTTTCTAACTGAAAGCCCCTCAACCTTATCTGAAATATATTCTATACAATTATATAAAAATAGCTTCCTAAACTTTCAAAAAATAGTTTTAAATGCCCATTATATCTATAATACTAGTTGCCAAGATTTAAAAATTCTTTAGAATTATCCTGTGGACAAAGTTTGTCCTGTTGTCAGGAAAAATTGCCAAAGATTTTGAATAGTAGCTCAATTGTCCAGGTTATCAACATCTGTCATTGTCTTTGCATTATTTTACAAGTCTGTATATTTTTGAAAACTGATAATACACATAATACAAGTCCATACAAATGCAAATTAATTGTGGGCCAGTAGGGGAAATTGATTATCTAATCTAATAAAAGAGAAACATGCAAATTGACCACACTTCCACTATGCCCCAAGCCACGCCCACCAGCCAAAAAGAGTGACTATATGCAAATTAACCCAACCAAGATGGCGGCCAGCAGCCACGGAGCTAGAGCAAGCAGGAGGCTTGGTTGCCCCGGTGATGGAGGAAGCCAAGCTTCCCTCCTGCCCTGGCCGGCTGTGGCCTCCGCTCAAGGCAACAACGTTTCAATTATAGAAGATAAATAAATCCCAATACCTGCTTCCAGCCAGCCTCCACTGGGAGCTTGGGTGGCTGGGGGCCGTGGCCAGCTTGCAAATAGCCATCAGCCCCTCACCCAGGCTGGCCAGGCACCCCAGTGGGGCCCCCCACCCTGATCTGGGACACCCTTCAGGGCAAACCAGCAGGCCCCCACCCATGCACCAGGCCTCTATCCTATATAATAAAAAGATAATATGCAAATTGACCCTAACAGCAGAACGACTGGGAGTGACTGGTCACTATGACACACACTGACCACCAGGGGGCAGACGCTCACTGCAGGAGCTGCCCCCTGGTGGTCAGTGCGCTCCCACAGGGGGAGCTCTGCTCAGCCACAAGTCAGGCTGACGGCTGCCAGAACAGCAGTGGTGGTGGGAGCCTCTCCCGCCTCCTCAGCAGCGCTAAGGTTGTCCAACTGCAGCTTAGGCCTGCTCCTCGCTGGCAAGTGGACATCCCCCGAGGGCTCCCGGGCTGCCAGAGGGATGTCTGACTGCCAGTTTAGGCCCAATCCCCCAGTGAGCGGGCCTAATCCAGCAGGTGGTCATCCCCTGAGGGGTCCCAGACTGCGAGAGGGCACAGGCCGGGCTGAGGGATGCCCCCCCCCCCCCGAGTGCACAAATTTTTGTGCACCGGACCTCTAGTCTATATATATAAAAGCCTAAGTGACCGTTATGACTGGTCGACCGAACAACCACCAGGGGGCAGACGCTCAATGCAGGAGCAGCCCCCTGGTGACCAGTGCACTCCCACAGCCAAACTCCTGCAACCGGCCAACCTCCTGCGGTCCTTCCCCCTGGTTGGCTGGCCCCAATCACCCCAATAGGCCCTGATCAGGAATGGGCAGATGGCCCCAATCAGCCCCAATTACCGGCCAGGCCAAGGAACCCCACCCATGCATGAAGTCGTGCACCAGGCCTCTACTTGATTATGTTACTGCATTGTGGATAGATTCATTTTACATCTATTTGTAAATTCATTTCAGAATTCCTTATTTCATGTACATCTCTGCTTTTGAATTCTCCTTGGAACAAGTTGCAACATCTTAATCCCCCCCTCTACACACATACCCAATTAGTTAACAAGTTAAGTAAAACCGTGGGCATATACTCACATTATTTCTTTAGGAGAGTAATGATTATATCCTCTTTTAAAAGTCATCCTTTAACATCCCAAATGATAGTTTGGTGGTGTTATTTTTCCAGGATGTGCCAAGATGCCATGTTCACTGACTCCTTAATAGTAAAGCAGTATACATTCACCTGACAGAGTCAATTGTTTAAGTTTATTAAAATTGATTTCACACCTTTAAAAAAAATAGCCCCAGATCTTGCAAAAGAAGATATAAGTCCACCACACAGCAAGAATCATTTGAAATACATCTTTAATTTTGAAAAACCAATATGCAATCTACCAAATACTTTGTTACACGATTATTAAGGCTCAATCTATTTTATATTTGTGTTGCTATGTCATAAAGTAATATTTTAAGTACGATATAATACTTAATCATTATTAAGGAAGGCTTTCTAACTGAATTTACAAGAAAAGGGCTGTATCTTAAGCACAGCCTCAGAATGAAGGTAAATAACCCTTAGAACTGTCTAATATATAAATCAGGTTAAAAAAAAAAAACACACAAAACAAATCCAATCTTTATGTGCTGAAAAGTATTTTTTTCGTACCTTTTTAAATGAATAAACTATTTCTATTCCCATAGAAAGAGAAAATGTCTTTAAATTCTGATCTGTACAGTTGATCAAGTAACCATCAAGCCATGAATTCACTTCCACAGTTAATATGATCCTTTGACTGGGAAGGCAACCAGACCTGAACAATTAGAGCAGGACAACTAGTCAGAACCTGGTCAAGTCCTTGGAAGCCTGACACGTGTAATTAAATGACTGACCCCTAACCAGTCAAACTCAGAAAGGGTTGATCTAAAGTACATAAACTAAAATGCTAGAAAGGAGTAGTTCCTCCTTCACTCTCTTCCATCCTTGCCAACCTTAAAAGCAAGGGGTTTCATTATTATAGTTGTCTTTCAGATCATCATTTACTTTCTAGCAAAGGAGATTCTACTTCTTAATTTGTAAGTCTAAATGGACCCTATCTAATTTTTCACTTATGGCACTGTGGTCACATCTTACCTTCTGTCATTTCTGAGGTCAAAAGAATTGTATTAAAAAGCCTCTCCTTCCTCCACAGAATGTTAATTTAACACTAAGTAATGAATATTTAAGAATCCTAATAGATGTGCAAATGAACAATTATGCCATAGCACCCTGCTGTTAATGCCATCAACTTTTACATTGCAGCGAAAACTCAATTTGGGCTTTAGTCAGCGGTTTGTTACTAGGTTTCCAACACTAATCTTGAGATGCTCCTGAAGGCTGATGGCTGGTAAGTAAGTGACCCCAGGAGTGAGGTAGTCACAGACCAGGCAACCTGTGAAGCACCAGGGGCGATTAATTGAACCCTTTGCTGAAATTATTCCGAGGTGTAAATATTCATTAAGTCCAACTGAATCAGACTCTGAGTTCTTCATGGGCAGGATGCCATTAAACAGATTTGAAAGGAATGGCAGTAATTAACCCAGCGAACTTTGCTGGCACCTGGAGCAGCAACACCCCCAGCCACCTTCATATTTGGGTTGAGCAGATTGAAGTCTCTCCAGAGTGTGCCGCCCCAGAGGATGGGGAAAGATGGTGGAATTTTTCTTAATGACGCACACACAGATTTGCCCTCCCATACATCAACAGTGAGTCTCAAGCATATGATATTATGAGCAATGCATCAAGTGGGGTTAAAAAGAGCAATAACACTTCATTTTAACAGTCAACGTCTGCCTTCCTTGCTGTTACAGCAAAATAATGAAAAACAATAAAATCTGCTGATTGATACAAACCATCATACATGTTTGTTTTAATCTGGTTTTGGAACAGATTACAATGAATGTGACACAATATTAAATAAAACATAAGACATAAACTCTGGGCCGACCAATAAATGTTGTTTGGAAGAACATTATTATATCAGTGTTTTGGAAGAACATTATTATTTCAATTTTTACTCAAAACAAATCTAGTAAATAGAGAAAAATATCTCCTAATCATATTGTAGATCCAACATAAATTGAAGGTGTGTTAATACCAAATGGAGGACTTTGTTTTTCAGACCAAAAAAATACCTAGAATATAGATTTCATGAATTTTAAAATTTGACCTTTCCCTGTAAATACTGAAAGGAAGTTATAAACAGAATTATAACTGCTAATGCTATTGGCTTCTCATTAGAAACCAAACATTTAGCTGACCGAAAAACAGAAATGTCAAAAATCTAGGGAAAATAATCTAGTGTTTTTCATTTTGCTCTAAATTTAGTAGAACTAGCATAAAATAATCATGAGCTAGACTTCTACTCAAGAGAGACTTATGTTAATCACAAATAATACTTTATCAAAATACATTCTTAGAGTCTGTACTTTTGGGAAAGAATATTCATGAAGTTTAAAAATTCATCTTTAATGCACATAAATATTTTAACTGGTGTCCAATACTGGGATTCCATTTTAAAAGAAATCTCTCCAAGCAAAAGGCAATAGGTCTTCGTGACTGGTACTAAAATATGTATATCAACAGAAATAGCTTCTTTGCAGCCAACACCAGAATACAAATACATTTTGAAAACAATAATACCAGGGGGGGACACAGGTACCAAATACACAGCCAATGATTACTTGCAATGTGGTAAGAGGACAGGAAGATAAATAATTCAAAACCACAGACACTTTCCACATCTCCATTTTAGCTTGTGATTTCAGCATCAATCTATACCGACCCACATTTCAGAGATGAGCAAGAGGGAAAATTAAGTATTTTTGGTTTATGGGGTTTTTTTTGATTGCCTCACCCTCCAGTACAGGTGCTAACATAGCAAGAAGAAATAGGGACTGGAGGGTAAGAAATATGACAGCTGGGTAATCCAAAGCACAAAACAATCAGCCACTGAGTAATCAAAAATCAAAACCCCTTTAGCCAAACTGGCTGTTGGGTCACACATTGAATAACAGCGCCTTTGAGTTTCAATAGGAAGCAGAAACATCACGCAAATTATAGACACATTTTAAATCAAACCCCTGGAGCACAAATATATCAAAAAGCATAAAATATAGATTGTTCAGTTTCAGGTCTAAACGTCTCCAAACACAGCCAGCCACTGGAGCTGTCCTAAGCCCTCTATTCCGAAGTAATTTCCACCAGGCAGTAGCAGAACTATGTGCGATTGCTATTTGAAAAGTGGGTTGTCCTCATTAACTCCTGCTACTCCTACTGAGTGATGCAATCACCAGCTTTATCTGGGTCTTCCCCGTCGATTTTAATCCACTTCTTTTCTATTTCAACCTGGTATGCAAAAGCAAAAACACGAGCAGCATTAACAAATGCAATACAGCACTAGCAGCTGTTCAGTCCCATTTCATACATGGGGCATGCTCTGCAGCCACACCACCCTTTGGACAGACACAGCCCTTCCACCCCCTCATGCTCCTTCCATAGTGAGGCACTCCCCTCTCTTTTGGGCAACAGAGGTCCCCCTTCCCCCACCCCAATCCTTCCCTCTAGTGTCAAATCTTAAAAAGAGCTAAAACTCTCCTCTCTGCTAAGTCAAACATTGTTTTTATAAAATGTACTCAGAATATATATTGATAACACAGACCTCTGGCTAGGCATGTGATCAATTATATCCTCATATCATAGATCCAGGCTTTGGCCCACCTGGGATAACACAGACCACTCTCGACAAGGAAGCCCCCATCAATCTCTATCCTATTACCCCATTTGATTCTCGTCCTAGAATCTGTCACTATTTGAAATTACATTACTTATTTGTTTACTAATTGTCTTTTGTTCCCCACTAGAAGGTAAGCTGCATGAGGACAGGCAGTATCTCATTCACTCTTGTATCCCCAGCACCTAGAGCAGCACCTGGCACTTACAAATTGCTCAATAAATACTTATTAAATGTAAGATTACATTTTGAAACCAACTGCCACCCAGTGCAGATCAATTAGTAAATGCTGTTAGAGACTCTGTTGCATAATTGTGAGCTGTCCTTCGACACTGTGTGAAACTGGCATACCCCGTGAATAGAAAACTAGGTATAGAGGAAGTCTCTGTGTGCACTTGACCCACATTTCAGTCACACATAACATATACCTAGTGTTACAGGTCAGGTTCCCCAAGATGCAAACTCTGAGATGGAGAATGGTGTGCAGAAGGTCTACTGGGGAGTGCTGTTGGGGTTGACACCTGGTCAGGGAGGGAAAGGGGGGAGAAGGAAGGAAGCAGAACAGGAAGGAGGAGAAGCTGGGCGGCAAGGAGGTCACAGTAAAGGCTTCAGCTGATGCCCAGAGGAAGCTGAAGCTAGGATGGCCCTGTGGAGTTACCTAAGCTGAGGCAAAGGGTCTTCACACCCCTGCAACCACCAGTCACTGAACGAAAGCTGCCCCAGGGAGAGCGCAGGACCTGGAGCTCTCTTCAGCCAAGGCAATTCCAGCTGCTAAGGGAACAAGGGCTTAGGTCCCCACGGGGCTGCACAGGACAGGTGGCCCAAAATAAAGAAAACTCCTGACAGACTACTGTGTTATCAAACCACCAGTTGGTGTTTATGAGTCGAAAATCAGAATGACATTAATCATAGCTGAGATTCAAGCAGCTATGATTGAATCTGAACACAGATTTCAAAATGATATGATATGAGAAAGTGTAAAATGCTACTCATGTGCAAGATAAAAGAAAAATAAATTCTAAACAGAACCACCTGTTTGTTACTTGCTGTTTACATTTTGTTTTGTTTTTTACTTTGGAAATATTTTCTAATTTTGTAAACAAAATCCGTGATGCATCACCATTTCAAGATACTATGGGAAATATATGGCAGAGTTTATGTCTGAATCTACTACTTTCAAGATGAGAAGAAAAGCCAGTTTAGAAACAGGTGCAAATGTATGCCACTCTTTAATTCATCTGGCCTAAGGAGGCAGAAGCACTGATGGTGAACATTTTAAATTGTTGTAATAGAGTAACTTCACATTTCCCCAGGGGTGCTTCACAGAATGCCATTTCAGAAGATATTGATATACATTTTACATGCACATGCCCATACAGACTGGATTTCAAAATCAATAAGTTGGAGGAAACTGGGTCAAGGTTAACAAGGACTTCTCAGAGCCTTCATTTAACGTTAATTTAAAGTATGGCATTCCTAAGCTTTTTTTTTTCTTCCTGGATACATGTTCCACAGAACACATATTGGGAAGTTCTATTCTAACATGATTTTTGTTATAAATATCCTTCTGAAATGTGAATTCATTTTTAATGCCCTGTTTTCCATTGAGAGCTGATTAAGTATGTAACACTGTGTGCTCAGGCTCCTAACATTCTCTAGAACTGAGAAGGGACAAACTAGGCTCACTGGTGACCATCAAGTCTGCATAGGTGTCACACACACACACACACACACACGCACGCACACCCATACATGGTCACGTAAAAGGGCAAAGCAAATATCTAAAACCAATCATGTCACAGCTCTAGAAGCCCTAAGGGGTTTAGGATGTACCTGGATGTTGTAGCAAGCTCGCTGATGAACGTGTTTCTGCGGCTGCACATCGCTCTCCACCCCCAGAGACCTGACCTCTGTCCTAGAGGCACAGGTGTCGAGCATCCCAAACTGAACAGTAGCAAATGGATACCAATCAGAGGGAATTTCTTGGTCTGATCCAAGTTCTAGTTTGTATGACAAACAATGGGGATGATCAGGACCTTGAGGAAAAAATCAAATTGTCAGTCAAAGTATTTCAATGGCCATTGAACATTTCTCTTGAATGTAAGAGGCACTCATCCCTCTCTTCAATAATCAATTCCATTAGCACTATGGCAGCGTGAATGCTATTTGAGCAAAATACCATCAAAATTTACAATTCTGCACTAACTAGGGGGAAATCTTCAATTTTTAAATACTAGCTTTAAAATAAATACAACTTTATTATTGCATACGTGTATATATTAACTCCTAAAAATGTTTTCAGTTGAAGTATGTTAAGTTTCTTTAATTAAAAGATAGTATCTTTTACTTAATATGTGTAGGATTTATAAAAAGTACTGAGGTAAATAACATGTCTTTCTACAATGTATGTAGGATTTGTAAAACAAAACAAAACAAAACAAAACAAAAACACCAACAAAACTTGCTTAAGTAGACTAAATGAGCTCTTATAATAATTCTTAATTTATTCATTTTCTTACTACTCTTATTGATAGTTAATGCAAAGATAAGCTATCTAAATTAGGTCACATTATAAAATAATTCTGATTTTTTTAAGTTAAATTTAATGAAATTGTATTACATTTCAGGAACTATTTTAGGCCAAAAATTCCTTTTTCAGTAGAACAGATTATATTTTAGTACATTTCCACTCACCCTTCTTAAAGCTTTGATGAAAACAGACATGCAGTGTAGAGATGGGCATATTGGCTTTGACTGTTTCTAATATTTGTTTTCACTTAATTCAATGTGTCGTTTATTGAGCATCTACTCTATGCCAGGCCAGGCTTTGTGCCAGACCTAGGGATATCAGATAAATGCAAAAATTTAAGTGTAGTCATATAATGTTTGTGAGTGTGTGAGTGTGTGTGTGTGTGTGTGTGTGTGTGAGAGAGAGAGAGAGAGAGAGAGAGAGAGAGAGAGAGAGAGATAGTAGAGTAAAAAATATTTCCATTGTAATCACTGTAGTAACAGTAATTCTGTTGTATTTTCCACAGCATCTACATATCCAATGCAGCTATCTGACCTTAAATAAATGTATGAGGTGACAGTAATTTCAAAGCCAGATTAAATTACTGTAGCACTGTCATAGCTTCCGAAATAACATTTCCATCAGAATACAGCTTTAGGCACAAAAACAAGAGTTTAAAGGATTTCACTTAATTCTTAAAAGATAAATTGCCTTTCATCCCTTACAATCTGTTTCTTGTAGAGAGACTAATAGAATTCTAAGGCTGTAAAAGGCCTTGAGAAGTCATCAATCCATTAACCACCAGAGGCTCGTTAGCCACCTCCACCACTTACATGCAGGGTAGGACCACAGTGGCCTCTGCGGTGCTCTGAGCTACCCAGATCACTGCAGGCAGGTGGTAACTTTATTCACACCCAGGGGAGAGCCCACCATCCATTACCGTTTGTTTCTAGTCTTCTGCCTGAAGTGCAGACACAGTAAGTTCATTTAAACTTAACTCAGGAACTCTAATGTCCATTACGACACACAGTGGTGAAGAACACAAACACTGGATCCAGGTTGCCCACAGCCCCGTCCCAGCTCTGCTACTTAATAGCTGTGTAATCTTTGGCAAATTACTTGATCTCTCTGAGCCTCAGTTTCCCCATATGGAAACGGGGGTGATGGTGCTGATAATAACAACATAAACCTTACAGGATTGTTATGAGGATTAAACAAAACAATCAGCAAACCTAGACACTAAAACCATGGTATACTATAGTGGTATAGGTACAAGTGGGGGATATATTCTGGTATGATTACTTTGCAAAGTACTATTTGATTATAAATACAATATTATTTAATTACTATAATTTTGCTAAGGAAGTGACTGTGAATTCTACATTTTTAGAGCTGAAAATTATATTGGAGGTTATCTAATTAGATATTCACATTTTAAAGGGGAAAAATTTTTTTTTTTGGAATCTCCTGCAATCAAAATTACCAAAGTTGAAGACCTAGTACTCCAAAAAATGTTAGAAACAAAACCTTTCTGCTTGTTTGTCTTAAAAACTGGTAAAAGGTAAAGGAGAACAATTGTTCCTTTAAGCTTTCTGGCATATTTTCCTTGGCTTTTAAAAACTCTAAATACTCTACAATGTTTAATAACATACTCCTCCTTTAAACTTTGGTCTCTGTGAGGAGAGGTATCATGTCTGTCCCTAGGACAATGTCTGGCACGTTTGTGGCTCAATGGATATTTGATGAATTTACAAAAAAAAAAAAAAAAGGAAAATCATGTTATTTATCTTAGTACTGACCAGCAGGGGGCACTCTCAGGCTTTGGAAATTGCTATTCTCTCACCAGAACTTTCTCAGCAAAGGGAATGCAAATTACAGTATCTTCTTAGGTCCAGTAGATATCTGGTCCTTCTTAAACCAAAACATTTCACATCTGAAACAGAACTGTTGCAAGTTGGAAGATATGAATGGCAAGAGAATGCTACAAGTGGAGGAGGAGAAAAGCAACCAATGTGCTGGTGACAGAGAGCAAAGAGAAAAAGTAAAGGCAAATTGGGAAGGTAGAGATAGATATATTTGTTAACTGACCCTCCATCATTTCCACTCTCCTTTCTAATTCTATGCCACCATCTGCACCTCCTTTGGCTAATGAATGCTCTCATCTTTTCCTCTTCTTCCTTTCTCTCCCCACCCACCTCTGTTTCCCAACCCTCCACTCCTTCCACCGACCTCCCAACCCCGCACCAAAGCCTGTCCTCAGGAAAGGCTCCTCTGTTCCTTTGCTGTCATTCACATCTTTGTCTGAATAAACTATCTGAGCTACCGGCCCAAGGCCAACTTCTGTTGTAAAATGAAAGACCTGCCCACTGTTAAAAGAAATATTAAGCGTTGACATGCTAGAAGACACATTTAAAGGGCCAGCAGCCCATCCCACCTCCCTTGAAATCACATGTAAGTGAAAATGAAGTCAATCCTGATCTCAAAATTCCACAGGAGGAAGGGCATAAATTTTTTTAATTAGTACCTAGTAGAGTAGTTCTTATATTCTCTTTCATTTTCCATTTTAAAATATTTTTTTCTAACAGTGTAGATTTTTCAGAAACTAGTTTGGAAAAGGTAATGTTTTAAAGACTTTAAAAATCTGCTGTTCTCTAGACACCCAATTGCTTTAAAAATCATATAGAAAAGTGGAGATGTACTCTAAGACTCTGTTATTCTACGTGTTGTCCGTGGGCAACAGCATTGGTATCACCTGAGAACAGTTATCAGCCCCACATGTTGAATCACAATCTACATTTGAACAAGGTAATTCATGTACACACGAAAGTTTGAGAAGCACTGCCTTAGACAAAAATTTCCTCTCCACCCCAACCTATTTCTATACTTCTCTCCTCCAGAGGCAAGTTGCCAGGCAACTCTTTCCATTTCCTCCCCCATCCCCACCATGGTGAAGCCACAAGACTGGACCACAGGATGCCACCCACTTCAGAGCCACCTCCTGCCCACCTTCTACCTGACACACTCCATTTGCCTTTTCCCTAGGCTTCCTCTTTGCACACAGAGCTGATCTGAACAAAGCAGCTTTGATCCTAAAGGATTTGTTCAGTAAATTATCACTGGAATGCTTGTAAAATGCCTTCTGTGTGGGCCTGGTGCTATGAAAGTCTTCAAAAAGAATTCCCGAAGGCCAAGATCAAGTCCAGCCACCTCTCTGGGAAACCCACTCTTGTAATTGTTCTTTGCGAGCTCAACTGCTAGTAAAAGCAGGTACAAGAGTAATAACAGAGCTCTATAGACACAGGAATAGACAGCACAGGAGGGACGTTCTCTGCCTAGGGGACCATAATATGTTCCACAGGTCGGTAGTTCTCAACACTAGCTGCCTGGGAGAGCCTTTTATCAGCGCCCATACCTGGGCCTCCCCCCACCAGAGAGTCATGGTTGGGATAGAGCCTAAATGTGGGTATGATGTTTTTAAAGCTCTAATGATTCTATGGTCTCTGACAAGCAGACAGGGCTTGGAAACAGACAGATTTTAAAAGCAAGAGTGGCCAAGACCGGTTTGGCTCAGTGGATAGAGCGTCGGCCTGTGGACTGAAGGGTCCCAGGTTTGATTCCGGTCAAGGGCATGTACCTGGGTTGCGGACACATCCCCAGTAGGAGATGTGCAGGAGGCAGCTGATCGATGTTTCTCTCTCATCGATGTTTCTAACTCTCTGTCTCTCTCCCTTCCTCTCTGTAAAAAATCAATAAATATATTTTTTAAAAAAAGCAAGAGTGATGACAGGATCCTCAGCTATCAGCTAATGGCACCACTGTCCACCTATTCCCCAAAGCCAGAGATCCTGGCCTCCTCCCATCCCCTCCCTAACCCCAAGGCTCACAGGTAACCTGTCATTGTTTTGAGGGCTCCTCTTCTGAATTTCCTCACCCATCCCTCACCTCCCCAGTGAAAGGCCCAGAGGAAAACGCAAGAAAGAAGAAAGATAAGAAAATGAAAATGCTCAGGTAAACTCATGGATGTAGATCTTTAAAGATTAATTAGGGAATTTAATGTCAAGAAGTCAACTGTAAGTGTTCCCTGTGTGCCACCATGTACAACTAAATCCTAGCCTAGACTATTTTATTTATATATATATAAAGTTAAACTTATCTGGCAGAAACTGGCACAAAAGAATGAAATAAGCCGTCTGTTTAACTAAATGTCCCATCTCCCACCCAGCAATGTATAAGCATGTCCTCAGCTGACCGAAGTTACCATCTGTCTCAGCCTCATTTCAATCTAAGTAGGGTGAAAACATTGAGGCTGTTTCACATGAAAATCAACTTGAGGTGTTGAATATTTACTTGAATGTTTATCAGGAAGCCGATCTATCTTCCATACCACAGCCCGGTAGGCACTCTCATATTTTGCTGATCCCACAGTGACCTGTATGACAGGTTCAGATTCGGGTTCATGTAAACTCCCCAGACATGCCCGGCGGTTCATTTTGGCTTTCAGGGACTTCTGCCTCTGGAGGTTCATGGTCCAGAGAGCCTTGATCCACTGCGACGGGACAGGAAAGTGTATCATTATGTTGTCACAGGACCTCAAGGAATTGGCATGGGATGATTTCGGAAGCAATGGGATCATGTTGACAAAGGCCTGAAGCTCCACATATGCCCCCTGGACAACCACTACAGACTTCAGGGAAAAGGGAAGGTCTTCCCCATTATACAACGTCTTGAAACGCATCAGCTCAAACCGGCAGGCATCCAGAGGTACAAACTTAATGATTCTTGATTGCTCGAATTCTTGTGCTTTCACACACTTATGAAAATGATATTCAAGAATATCAATCCCCTTCTTTTCTGGGTCTGTTTCAAAATAGTGTTCATTTCGCTTCTGCAGCTCAAGATCATTCAATGTTAAGAAGCATTCCGAGTTCCCATTCACAAAACAGAGGCAACAGATCTGAGTTATCACAGCACTTTCAACCAATTTCCCTTCTTCTTTAGTGATTTTACCCCAAAAGTTGTCCACAATCTCAAGGGAAATTTCTTGTTCCTCATAGTTCTTTTTTGGTTTTGAAACAGCTGGCAGCTTCATCAGCTCCTCCTCCACGGTAGTCAGAAAGTCGAGGAAGTCATGGTACTCTGTGGAACCCAACTTTAGCATCTGCTCTATGTCTGGCTCGTGAACTACTTCTGTCTTAGAATGGTACTTTCTTTTTTCTGTGTAAGACACATGTTCAATCTTCACAGTATGGATTTTTCCCGCCACACTGAAGTTCTCAAGTTTGGGTTCAGAAAGCCTGCACTGTGAATCAAGCTGTAACTCTTTAAATGGTTTTTCTAACCCCTCCTCATAATACATTTGCAAAATTCCTCCAGGTAAGACTTTTAAAAAAATTGGTCCCCACTGACGGGAAGACATCATGTTCTTCTTCTCAGGAATTCTCAGCATGAAAGACCATCCAGGTTTGGGCTGACTCCTGAAGAGGGTGTGGGGGACAAAGGAAGAGCCTGTATCTTCAGCATACAGACACTGCATAGACAAACTTCCAAAGGAGTCTTGGTCCTCAACTGATTGGAGATGTTCAAGCTTCTTACAGATGTAGTTGAGTGAACACTGATTTAAGCTTTTTTGATCAATGGGCATTTCTTTGTCTCTTGATGGGAATCCCTTTCTGCTTCCTGGAGGGTCAAAGGTGAACTGGGAAGCACTGCCTTCTTCTTTCCAAAATGGACTTGAAAAGGCACAGTCCTCCTGAAAATACTGAAACTGAAGAGCATCACTTTGGAACCCCAGGCTTTCAGCCTGTGGAGGACTAACTTCATCTGGAAGACCCACTTTGGGAGCTGGAGGTGTGCATGAGTGATCATTGGGTAAGGAAGCATGGGGAACACAGGTTAGTTTAGTAGACAATAAGGAAGAATCTGCTCCAGGTGTTGTGAGTGGGCTGTTTGAAGATAATTCTGGAATAGGATAAAGCACATGAGTCCCTGCTTTGGGGATGCCAGGAATTCCTGGGAAGTCTTTGGTAGGTGTAGAAAGAGGAGAGTTACTTGGAGGTCCTGGACTGAAGTAGAAGTCTACGATGGGAGAGGGGAGGGGGGTACTACTGGTGGAGGAAGACCCACTGGAAAATTCCTTAGGAGTAGAAAGGTTCAGCTTAAGTCCGTTTGGCCTGCAGATGCCTTGATTCTCTGGACGGAAGTTCTTTGACTTTTGAGAAGATTGAAATGTAGGGTCATCATCAAATGTGACCCAGTTGCCTGGGTTTGTAGAACACATCTTTAAAATCAGATTGTGATCCTGTCAATGATTCAGATGTGTTGTCTCTGTTAAAGGAGAAAAAGAAAAAATAAGAATAAAAATGAGGGGAAAATTTCAAGTTACTAAAGGTCTTTAGTTCTGAGAAATACTTCGATTTAAAAGCATCCGGATTTATAGATTAACTGAGTTCAAAGAAGTGCTTAAAAACTGTAACATTTTTGATGGCTGAATGGATTTAAAAATATAGGATCTAGCCATATGCTGTGACAAAAGACTCATTTTAGATTTAAGCAAACACATAGGCTGAAAGTGAAAGGCTAAAAAATGATATTCTATGCAGATAGAAATCTAAAGAGAGCAGGAGGTAGCCATACCATCAGACAGAATAAGTTTAAGTCAAAAACTGTCACAAGAGATAGAGAAGGATGTTATGTAATGATAAAGGGGTCAACTCACTAGAAAGATAGGATGATTAAAAGTATATATAAACTCAACACTAATACACCCTAATGTATAAAGCAAACATTAAAAAACTAAATGGAGAAATAGACAAGGACACAATAATAGTAGGATATTTCAATATCCCACTTTCAATAATGGATAGGACATCCAAACAGAAGATCAATAAGGAAATGGAGGAGTAGAACAACACTATATAGATCAAGTGGATATACAGGACCTATACAAAACATTCCACATAACAACAGTAAAACACACATTCTTCTCAAGCACACACAGAACATTCTCTAGATACATCACAGGTTAGGCCACAAAACAAGTCTCAACAAATTTAAGATTGAAATCACACAGGGATCTTTTCTACCACAATAGAAAAAACTGGAAATCAATAGCAGAAGGAAAACTGAAAAATTCACAAATATGTAGAAATTAAACAATACTCAATGGGTCAAAGAAGGAATAAAAAACAAAATTAGAAAATATCTTGAGACAAAAATTAAAACACAACATACCAAAACTTATTGTATACAGCAAAAGTGGTGCTAAGAGGGGAGTTCATGCTGGTAAATGCCTACATTTTTAAAAAAAAGATCTCAAATAAACAGCCTAACTTTATAGCTCAAAGAACTGAAAAACAAACAAAAACTAATCCCTAAGTTAGCAGGAAGAAATGAATAAAGATTAGAGCAGAAGTAAATGATATAGGCAATAGAAAATAGAAAAAAAAATATCAATAAAACTAAGAGTTACATTTTTTTTTAAATTAACAAAATTGACAAATTTTAGCTGGATTAAGGGGAAAATACTTAAATAAAATCACAAATGAAAGAGGAGACATTACAACTAATGTCACAGAAAATTTTTTTTAAATTTATTAGAAGAGACTATGTGAACAATTAGGGGCCAACAAATTGATTAACCCAGAAGAAATGGATAAATTCCTAGAAACGTAAGTCTACCAAGATCCAATCATAAAGAAATAGAAAATCTGAACTGACCTATTCCTATAATTAGTGAGAAGACTGAATTTTTAAAAAAATATATTTTATTGATTTTTTTACATAGAGGAAGGGAGAGGGATAGAGAGTTAGAAACATTGATGAGAGAGAATCATCAATCAGCTGCCTCTTGTACACCCCCCACTGGGGATGTGCCCACAACCAAGGTACATGCCCTTGACCAGAATCGAACCTGGGACCCTTCAATCCGCAGATCGATGCTCTATCCAGAGCCAAACCGGTTAGGGCAAGACTGAATTTTTAAGTGGTATAGTATTGTTACCTATATGCACATTGTTGTGCAACAGATCTCTTGGACTTTTTCTATTGGCATGACTAAAACTGCATCCCCACTGAACAGCAATACCCTTTTCCCTCTCCTCCCAGCCCCTGGTAACCATCATTCTACTCTCTGCTTCTATAAATTTGACTACAGTCATGCACTGCTTAACAATGGGGATGCATTCTGAGAAATTTGCCATTAGGTAGTTTCATTGTTGTGTGAACATCATAGATTGTACTTACATACACAAACTTAGATGGTATAACCTACTATACACCTAGGCTATATGGTATAGCCTATTGCTCCCAGGCTACAAGTCTGTATGGCATGTAAGTATACAGAGCAACATGAGATTAAATCAAGCACAAGAGAAAATGATGCAATCAGGAGTTGTGGTAAACATGAGAGGTATGAGGCTGCTGCTGATATACAACAGGGTACTGTTTTACAATGAAAAATGTAAGAATTATTTTTATTCACTGCAACATTTTTGAATCACTTCAAAAAGTCTTTATTTGAATGACTGTTATGTAGCCAGACCTTGTTAGTGCTCTAGAAAATACAGGAGGAAGAGATAAAACCCAATGAATAATGAACTTATAACCCACTGACAGCTGACAGCCCCAAAATATGTGATGTTTACACTTTAGCAGCATTTTCAAATTCATGACCTCATTTATGAAAACAACCCTGAGAGATGTACATCGTTATTCCAGTTTCATAGCAGAGATTACTTGGGTTGAATCATTGCCTAAAATCATCCAACTGATTAAAAGGCAAATCTAAGATTTTTAAAAATAACAGTTTTATTGTCATACAACTCACATATAAAATTCACTCTTAAAAAAAAAAAAAGACAATTCAGTGGTATTTAGTACATTCACAGAATTGTGCATCACCACTAAGTCTAGAACATTTTTATCACGCCCCTCCCAGATAAACCCTGCACCTACTCAGTCACTCCTCATTTTCTTCCTCTCCCGGGTCCTGGAAACCACTGATCTACTTCACTTTTCTGAATTTGCCTAGTATGGACATTTCATATAAATAGAATCTCTACAACATATGGCCTTTTGTGTCTGGCTTCTTTCACTTAGCATAATGTCTTTAAAGCTCATCCATGTAGTAGCATGTATCAATTAGTACTTCACTCCTTTTTGTGGCTGAATAATATTTCATTGTGAGGATATCCCATATTTTGTTCATCAGTTGATGGGCATTTGGTTTGTTTCTATATTTTGTCTATTATAATACTGCTAGGAGCATTTGTGTGTAAGTTTTTTATGGAATCATTTATCTCGGGTATATACCTAGCTGGAAAAGAACCTGAATTTGAACACAGGGCACTTCATGCAAATCTAACACAACATAAATTATTGAAATTACTCTAATGACATCAGAGGCGAAGAGCTGTACGGAACACAGTACTGACCTGGGGGGTGGGTATAACCCAAACACTGGGCATTGCTCTGCCACTCATTCTGGATATTCAGTGATTAGACTAGAATCAGCTCTGAGGTTTTTTTCCAATTCCAAAACAACTCTATGGTAGTTGACATCCAGTTGAATTTTTTTTCAAAAACAGAAATTGTGTTACCACTGGGATTTTTGACCAAACTTCCAAACTGACAGAAAGTAAAGTTCCATAAGATCTACTAGTGTGAGAACTCAAAAACTGCTGGAATAAAGGCCATGAGAAAGGCATATTTTTCTCCCTCCAGCCCCTTGTGGAAAATGAAGCCTCAACCAATGCAATCACTCAAGCTCGGTAAAGAACCAACACAAAGGAAAAGACAGAGGGCCTGGGGCTCAGCTGGGGACAGGGCTGGCTCAGTGTTGTCATTTGCTAAATCCGCACATTCCTGAAGGCACAGAAACACACAGTGGAGCGCAGCCCAGGCCAGCTGGCTCTCTGGAGGGCATTTCACTGTCACTGCCCTTGGGCTGGAGTTGCCAGCAAGCAAGTTCCCTTCGGGGCAGGAAGAGCAGTGTTTCAAGGGACTCTGCCAGGAGCCTCAGAGGCAGGAAATCAGAAGCAATATTTATCGACCCATCCCATCTCACCCTCTTCAGAAAGAATCCAGCCAAAATACCTCTTCAGACAGGGTGGAAGATCATGTAAATATTTACTTTAGTCGGTTAATTAAAAGAAAGAAAAAGTAAAAACCAAGAGAAGAAATAATTCAGCTTCAGGCTGCCTCCTCTTCTGATCGATCCCCTGAACGTTCTGCCTCATCCGTTTTTCATGGGTAGCTTCAAAATTTGGAACAGTGATATTGGTTTTTTCAGATTCGTGCTTATTATGAAAAAAAAAATGCTTTCCATAAACCAGATAGAAAAATCAATCCCATTACTTTCTAAGTGACCCCTGATCTTTGGAAAGCACACCTTGCAAAACATCTCCTACCTTGAGTACAAAAATCTATGCAAACCATACTCTTCCCCCTATGCAAGACTTCCATAGGAGGCACTCAGCAAATGTAATGTGAGTTAAATGCAACCAAACAGAATTTTGTATTATGCCACAGAGAGCCCAATTCTTTGTCCCTGTTTAAAAGGCAGGACTTAGATGCTGCTCTGGAGTGAGTGGCTAAGACTCCAGCTCCAAGGTCAAAGGCAGGTTTGTTTCCTGCTCTGCTCCTCATTCTCCTCTTCTCTATCCCTCTTGTTGCCCTTCATTACCAATCCTTTTTATTCTCATTTCCATTTCTCTCCTTTTACCCCTTCCCTCTCGATGGCTTCATCTTTCCAGTCTAGTCTCAAAGCAGCAACCAGTCAGTTTTCCCAAAGTCAACTAGAATCAATTCTATTCAGCGCTTTCCTTCTCTTTCCTTCCCTCCTAACCCATCCCCACCCCCAACAGGGACAGGGAGCCACATCAGAATCTAGAGGTATAGAATGTGTCTTCTTTTAGTCATCTGCAAATTCACCCCATCTACTTCAAGACACAGATTTTAAACGCATTCAAGCAGTAGCATCCATTTAACCTCAGGTTTGTTTTGTTTGTTTTCTGCACTGCAAATTGGGTAGGATCTAAATATGCATCTATGTCTCCCAGAGGGCTCCAAGCCCTACCATTTACAGAGCCCTTTCACAGACAACATCTCGTTTAAATTGTATGACAATCCAGAGTGGACCACAGCATTTAAGAGCCTTCTCCAAAGTCCGGGATCCAATGAGAGCAGAGCTGGGAACCCAGGATTCCTGGCACCAAGTCCCTAGCGGCCTTCCTCTTAAGGAAATAGTCCTCTGGTTCAACTCCCTGGCTTTTTCCTTGGATGTGGATGCCATCCCACCCTGTTTTCAGTCGATCTGGATTATCCGCAAACTTGTAGAAGACAATTCCAGATGAAATTCAGAGACAGGTCAAGACACTAAGACTGAATGGGGGGCATAGAAAAGGAAAATGTAGAAATTTATGGTAGAAATTTCTAGAAATCAATTTCTGAGGTTTAAAGGTTTCTAGGGGAGTGTTTGCGTACTCTTAAGACTATTAGACATGCTTTTTGTCTCCCTATTTTCAAAGCAGCATCAGAAAACATTGAACTCAAGATTAAGCTGAAAGTAAATGCACATGCCTACTCACATAGGGAATAATAACAAGGATACAGGCAGACCAGGGTTTTCAACTTCGTACCCCAACACATGTGACAGATGGCATTTTGTTGGGGTTTTTTAATATATATTTTTATTGATTTCAGAGAGGGAGAGAGAGGGAGAGAGAGATAGAAACATCAACGATGAGAGAGTCTTTGATCGGCTGCCTCTTGCACGCCCCACACTGGGAATTGAGCCCACAACCCTGGCATGTGCCCTGACTGGTAATCAAATTGTAACCTCCTGGTTCATGGGTCAGTGCTCAACCACTAAGCCACACTGGCCCAGCCAGATGGCATTCTGAAGCTTAGCACATTCTCTTGGTTGTGCCCAGAATTTTATAACCCCCAAAATATTTAGGGAAGCCTTAAAATAATTACTCCCTATGCTGAATGTTGGATAAGCAAAGGAGGGGCCCAGGCCACAACCAACATGAGAAAGGCTGCACTTACATACAACTCCTGCATTCCATCCCTTTCTTCCGCTTAAGGGATCATACTGGAATTCTTAAAAAGCATTATGGAAATTATAATAAATTTATCCTAAATTATCTTAAAAATGAAATCTGTCACAAATAACAACATCTTAAATATTAATAATACTGCAAATTACTTTCAATAAGCCTTATGAAAAAGTTGCAGTGGTATGAAAAAGTGGTCTCACCAAAAACAACTTAGGGATAAAAATTTTCATGTTATTGTAGATAAAAACTCATATCTTCCTTGAGAGTCAGAGTGAAGCTTTTTCAGAAAGGGATCATCTCTCATTCATTAGATCATTTTCCACAAATGTCTGACACGGGTGTGCAGTGCAATACAATTTTGATTGAATCATTTTAAATGGTCTATTCAGTATTCCATAAAGTAAATCTCTATACCGCCCTCCCCGGTACAAAGAATCACTGAATTTTAGAGGTGGGCAGAAATTGGAGGTATTCTGTTCAATTAACCACACCAGCAAACAGTTATCAAGCGCGCTGTGCTCGCGGTATGCTAAGTGCTTGACCCTCACAGGCACATCAGGTAAAGATATCATCATTTTGTAGAAGAGGAAAAGAAGGCTCAGAGAGGTTAAGCTACTTGCCGGAAGTCACCCATCCCAGGTAGGCAGACCTGCAGTGTGACCAGGTCTGTCTGATCCCAAAGCCCATGTGTGATCCCATCCATCGCCCCCAAAGGTCCCAAGAGATCTGATGCCTGACTCTGCCAGTGTCCTACCTGCCACTTCCAAGTACTTTCCACCACTCCACCCTTCACTACGGAGAAAGCTCCGGGGTGGGAGCCACCATTTCCTGGAGCCAGGAGCTCTCTAAACTGGAAGGATTCTGTTCTCACCTGCGAAGACCCTACTTCTCCATAAAGCCCACCACGTGTATCTGCCGCTTGGACGCCCCAGGCTTGGGAAAGGCAGACTCCGAGACAGTTTTCCCCATGATGGCTCAAGAACAACAACAGCTCATTATCAGTTTGGGTCAATTCTGAGACAGGCGTTTGTCACTCAGCCTGCCCTGTTTCCTGTCCCTTCCTGTCCCCATCAGCTGGACAGCCCACCCCTCGTGATGAAGTTTTTCAGACTTGCTGCCTAACAAATGCATTGCTGTGCCACCTGCTCTTCGAGTGGCAATCTTGGCAGACTAATTCCCCAAACTCTGTGTAACTCCCTGCATTGTCCTTCCTCCCAGGCCAACTCTCAACCCCCTCCATTCTTAGTTGTCCACTTCTGCTGTTCTTGGCAGTTTCCTTTGCTTTTCTCCAGAAACCATTCAAAGAAGGTATAAATATGAAGTTCTACCTTATCCTGCAGATTGTCAAAATTGGATTAGATGCACTTGGTTGTTGAATCAGCATTCCAGATTCTCTGCAACTGATAACTATGTCCCCCTCACCCCCCCTCAGCGTGTTACCTGTGGATGACCCCAGGGTCCAGCTTCTCTGTATCTGCCAGGTGCTGGGGGAGACTGATGCTAAAGGGGTGTTCAGCAGAGAGAGCTCAGGGAAGTGTCAGCACCCTCAGCAGTAGCCTCCTGACATTGGCCCCACCAGAGCTGTCATTGTTGGGCTGACTCCTACACAAGCCTCATGAACACAGCTGGACCCCAGCAACGCCCTCGCCTTTGCAGAGGGCTGAATTTAGTCCTTTATGCCTGTGACTTTGTTGCTCTATATCAATGCTGCATAATCTAGAGAAAGAATGTCTTCATGTCAGTGTCTGTGTGGTTTTCTTGGCTGTCCCCCAGATAAGGAATTCTCCGACTCTCCCCAGTGCCGGACCCCTCAACTGCTACACAGAAATGAGCCTGGAGCTGCATTTGCAAAGCCTCCCTGTTGTTTTGTATGGCTAGAGGTCTGCAAAAGTTACCCTCCTTGTTCTTCTGCAATGTATAGCCCGAAACAAAGCCAAAGTCAGGGAAAGTCCAGGGTGCACAATGCATCCCTGAAGAATTTCCTTAAAGGTTTGCTATGAAAATATTTAAAATACCATTCCTATAAATTTAGTTTCCTTTAAAGGGGAAACTAAAAGTTTGAAACAGAAAGGAATCATAAGACAACACAAAAACCTAAGAAAAAAGTAAAATGAAAACGCTTGCAGAGTTTTAGCTCACAGGAGAAGGGCCCGCTACATGCACTGGAAGTATTATTAACACATATGTTCTGCAGTCCATATAGTTAATCACAAACATGTGTGCTATTTAGTTCAGCTCTGTGACAGGAAATACCATTTGTAAAATATTAAACCACACCAAAACCTGTCCATGCCTTCAAATATCATCTGTGCTGCTTCTAGCTGAGCCCCCCAGCCCCACTCCTCCCCTGGGACACTTAACCTCCACTTTTCCAGGATGAATTTGGTTCCCAACTATTATTTTTACCTTGTTCTAATAATCTGCTCATTTCCTAAATTTAGAGAGTAGTAGAGACAGATACCAACTCAAACTGGCTAGTCCCAGCAGACAGTCTTTACATGAACAAAGAAGAGATTTAAGGCCAGGCAGGTATTCTGACTTCAGAATCTTATTCTTCTTACCATGACAGCTTTTTGTATGGTTTTTTGTTGTTGTTTTTTTTCAGCAAAGCAAGTAAGAATGTATTGGCCACAGCAAAAGCACTCTTAGGTGGGATGTTTCTTAAAGCTGAGGACAGTGAAACAAGGAAGGGCTTAGCATAGAAGAACCAACAAGAGAGCCTAAGCTTGGCTGCTTTAGCTCACTGGGGAGTCAGAGAAAAAGGGGGACCTGGCGACAGGGTCAGGGAATTAGTCCAGGAGGAGTTGCCGCTGCCCATTGCTCCCCTGGTTGCAAATCTTCTGGGTCCCTTAGAATTTAGAGATTGCATGCCTGATGGGGGGAGGGAATGGCATGGGTGTGCTCTCTGAGGGAGAGTGCACCATCATGACTGCTGTTGTTTTTTAAATATATTTTTATTGATTTCAGACAGGAAGGGAGTGGGAGAAACATCAATGATGAGAGAGAATCATTGATTGGCTGCCTCCTTTACATTTCTCACTGGGGATAGAGCCTGCAACCCGGGCATGTACCCTGACCGGGAATTGAACCACAACCTCTTGGTTCATAAGTTGATGCTCAACCACTGAGCCAGGCTGGCTGAGCACCACCATGACAGTTTTACGGAGTATCCACACCAGGTTCATGTCACTGTCGTAGGTGCTATGGAAATTTGTTAAACAGAGGTCTCGGGGTCTCAGTTTCTTCATCTGCAGAATGGTGGCAATATGTACCTCTTATGTAAATTGTCTCATAATAGGTACTCAATAGAGTAGTTTTCCTTCCTCTTTCTCTCCCTCCTGTTTCCCCTCTCTCCCATTCCAGCCTTCCTTTCTCTAGCCAGCAAGAAAGTAAAGAGCCCAGATCTTGGAGCTGGCGTTGGCATCAGGTCAACTTGTTACACATCCTTTTCTAGAACTGTCTCCATTCTCCCTGGCACATGACCATGCCTCGACCCTGCCCTCCAGATGTGACCTGTGCCTGGACCCATGCTCAGGGCTTCTCCTTTGGGAGACGGCATCTCCCAAAGTGGAGAGAATTTAATAATGTGGGGACAAGACCCAGGGCCGAGGGCATTTATGGGTCTCTTCATGGCAATCCTTTCCAAAGCCTATGGCTGATATGAAAACCTGGGACCATGCTTGTCACCCACAACGCTGACTCAGCATCAGTCTATACCACTGGTTCTCAACTGGAGTGACTTCACTCCCAGGACACATTTGGCAGCATATGGAGACATGTTTAGTGGTCACAACTGGGGGTAGGGCATGCTACTGATCTCTAGTGGGTAGAGGCCAGGGATGCTGCTCAACATCCTACAATACACTAGATGGTCCCCATAACAAAGGATTACTCAGCCCAAAATATCCCTAGCACTGAAGATGAGAAATCCGGCTCTCTGGCGAGGAGGTCAGTGAGCTGAGTGTGCCAAGCAGGGTGTCCGTCCACATGCGTGTGTCTACTTTGTAGATAATGAATCGGAGGCACAAGTTTGGGGATTTGCCTGAGGTGGCACACTCAAAAAAAAAGTGCTGTCAGAATCGAACCCTGTCTCGGGCCCAAATCTCATGCTCTTCCTCCTAAACCATAATGACTACCAGGGTGGGAATCAGAACAGGAGAGAGCCCAGATAAAGGAATATTTTAAAAGATTAGACAGGACTTGGACACCAAAAGTGATCTAGAAAACAGGGGGGAGGGGGAGTCCGGCACTTAGAAAAGCAGCTACAGAGTGATACCATTGTAATGACCTGGTTATTATTTAACAGGAAAGAAGTAAAGGGAAGACTAGACACTATAGACATGCCATTTATAGTTTTGCTAGAAAGCTGCAATTTAACACTCTCCAAGTCTGTTCCCTGCTGATCAATGGAGGAAGGGACTGGACAAAGGCAGTAGTTGGACCCATGCCCAGTAAGGTCTGAGTAATGTGGGAAGGTGCTTAGCTGTCAGCCACACCTGGGAACAAGTCAGTGGACAAGAATAGGTGTGGCCATCGCCAAGTGCACTAAGTCTAAATATTTGAACTCCTAGACAAAGGGAGTTCACTCTCTTGGCTCCTGGCCCTCTAGCCCTCTTGGGACTCTTGCTGCAGGGGGCACGTTACCCTGCATTCGCCCACGTGGCCAACAGCCGTGTGGGGTCCACACAATGGACTGGTGGACTTCACCAAGCCTGATGCTGAACGGGACCCAGCTGCAACATGGAACGGAGACTCTAGCCCTGCTTCTAACGTTGCTGAATCCACAGCTGCTCCTTTTCTAAGACTGCATTAAGGGACATGGGACTTTTAAACCCAAGGAATATAACTCCAAATAGTCTTTTACCTCATCTCATTCTCCCATGGGGGGTGGGGGGGGGGCTCTAAAAATGCTTATTTCAGCAGCATCTCAAGAATCCCCCTCCCATGAGCGACAGGGAAATCTGGCCCACTCAGTTCTCCAGTAACAACAGGAGAGGCAGGAAGAGGAGCAGGTCAATCACAAATCGGTCTGCGGTCCATCCAGTGGAAATATCTAGCAAGGAGCTAAAACAGGAGACTGTACCTGGAGAGAAAACCGGAGGCTACACATGTAGAGCTGGGGGGCTTTCTCCACTAGGGGAAAGCTGAATGCAGGAGAGAATGGAGAGAGGCCACAGGGCACCAAAGCTAAGGACCCTATCATTTTACAGGAAGAGGAAAAGGAGAAAGTATGTCACACAGAACAGGCCAAGGAAAATCCAGGAGGTGCAGAGGCACTCCCCCCCCCCCCCCCCCCAGGCAAGAAGGAGTGTTTCTATGAGTCCTTGAAGAGCTGGAGAGGGTAGAGATAGATGAATTCTGGGTTGAGTGATTAGGTCAACAGTGACAGGGTTGGGGGCAACGTCAGCAGAAGTTGGGCATGAAGCATGGCTTCCAGTCTAGAAGCCAAGGGAGCAGGGATGCTGGGGCTTATGAATAGACAGAGGCCAGGCTCAGCTGTCCATGTCTCAGCAACTTCATCCCTATACCCTCCCAGCCCCCTCCACCTTCCCTGCCCCCCCCCCATTTTGGGGGTTTCTGCTGCTCTGGGGCTGAGTTCTTTCCTGGTGGACTGGTTTCTGCAGCCCTAGGAACAGCCTACCGCTTTGTACCCTACCTACCTTTTGGTCTCAGGAACACAAAAGGGCCCCAGGGCTTCCCACTCTCCAAAAAATCCAGCCCACCCCCACCAGGGCAGGAGGCAGACAAGTGAGCCTTCGTGCAGGCTGAGGGGCTGAAACAAGGCCTGCTTTCAGGGCTGCCTTCTGGTATTTATATTGCCGTGGGTTCTCCAGTGGGCAGAGCAAGGCACTCAGAGACAGACATGAGAAACAGCATTATCTCCTTACGGACCCCCAGGGCTGTGCTGGGGTGTGGCCCCTTGGTTATTAGATGGCAGCTCCTGGATTTGGGTTCCGAATTCTTAGAGGAAACCATGAAAAAGATGTGGGATAGTTAGCTGAAGGGGCTTGGTGCAGATCACACATCTTAAATATGCAAACCTCCTCCTTCCCCTCTACCTCCACCTGCTGGACCAGGGCCCTCCTGAAGATAAGCAGAAAGTCCTGGAAGGTTAAAGAATTAGAAAGAAGATCCCTCTCTGGATTTAAATATTTAGTGAGGGGAAAACCAAAATTGGCCACTTTGCTATGAAAATTGTTCGGGTAATTTATCTTAATTACCGTGTAATTGCTTTTAGTGTTTTGAGAGGAGGCAGTAGCTAAATGGCCCAGAAAGAATATTTAACGCTTTAAAATGTGATTCCTACCCACACACTAATGGTGCTGTGTTCAGACTGGAATGGTCTGCATGAGAAGTTAAGGACCAAGATCTTCCAGGAAAGTCCCCCAGGATCTTCACCTTTGGATGCTGGGCTTTGGGGAATGCCTTCCAAATGTCCTGGTGCAAATTCTTCAATCACACGCCCACTGCTCATTCATTCAGCGAATAGTTACTTCGTCTTCTATGTGCTGGGTCCTGAGGGGAGCGCCATGCAGACCACAGAACCAAGAGCCAAATCATTGCCCATGTGGCTGAGAAAGAAGGGTTGAAAAGTTAGACTGTGTGTAAGCCCTGCCCGTAACTGACTGAGCAACACGGGCAAGTTACTTTACCTCCCTGAGCCTCAGTCTCCTCAAGTGTGAAACAAGGACAATAGTTAACTTTTAGGATTTGTTATGGGCTGAGTTGTGTATCCCCAAATTCAGCCCTAACGCCCAAAGCCTCAGAATGTGACTGTACTTAGAGGTAGGGTCTCTAAAGAGCTGTTTAAGTTAAAGTGACGCCGTTAGCCCTGGCTGGTGTGACTCAGTTGGTTGGAGCATCATCCTGTGTGCCAAAAGGTCACCGGTTCAGTTCCCCACCAGGGCACATGTCCAGGTTGCAGCTCGATCCCTGGTTGGGATGCCTGCGGGAGGCAGCCAATTGATGTTTCTCTCTCATATCAGTGTTTCTCTCTCTCACCCTCTGCCTTCCTCTCATTTTAAAAAGAATAAAAACATACTTAAAATAATATGAGACTGTTAGCCTGAGCCCTGAGCGAGTCTGACTGGTGTTGTTATAAGAAGAGGTTAAGACACACAGAGAGACACCACGGAGGCGAACAGAGAGAAAAGACCATGTAAGGACATAGTGAGAAGGTGGCCATCTGCAAGGCTAGAAGAGAGGCCTCAGAAGAAACAGACCTGCCAACACCTTGATCTTGGACTTCTAGCCTCCAGAGCTGTGAGAAACACATTTCTGTTGTGTGAGTCACCCAGTCTGGTATGCTGGTATTGCATACCTGAGCAAAGTGAGGCAGGGTTCTTGCACGTACTAAAGCAACATCTGTACAATGGAAGATGCAGCGGGAGATCATAAACAGAGGCTGTTGTTACTATAGAGTCCTGTTCTTCGGGTGCTTAAAACCTGGTAGGAAAGTCCAGAGAAAACAACAAATGATGGACAAGATGTGCTGTCCCCTGTGCTGACGTGCACTGGGCTGTTCAGAGAGGACAGCCCCTGCTCAGGGGCAGGGAGGCTACCTGGGAAGGGGCGACTGCTTGGGCAGAAACAGGGGGGCAGCAGATGAGGCATCAGTAACCACACCCTCTTCTCATGTTCTGTGCATTTGGGTTATGTACCAGTCAGTTAACACCAGCCTAAGGGAACTTCTCCCGCCTGGCTTCATTCCCTCCACGAAGAGAACACAAAATCCAGCTCCACACATATTAATCATCGCTAAACAGGTCTCCTCTCTGGCTGCCCAAACTGGGCCACATGCCACAGAGGCAAGCGCACTCAGATCAGGGCTGTGCGCAGACCCCAAACCAAATGCATTTTGGTTTATCCGTGGCCAGTCCGAGGCTGTTGCTGACCACCAAGCTCACCTGGAAATGTCTACATCACTGTGAATACAGAGGCAGGAAGCACTAACTTACAGAGAACAAAACATATTGGCTTTGATCCTAGCCATTTCTGGAAATTCCACGAATGTACATACATATAATTATGTAACAACTTGAGCAATTCCAAAATTAGGGAAATTTTTAAAAAATCGACACACCCATCTTTCCACCAGACCCTCATGCTACTGCTCAGAGCACACAGAGGTCCCTCTGGGGAGGTCCCACAGCTGTGGGCCCAGCCTGGGAGCCAGGGGCCAGTGTTTGGGGGGGGGGGGGGTTGTTCCAGCTCTCTCCGGCTCTGTGTGTGAAAAACAAGGGCCCTTCAAACTCTAACAATGCAGGTGAATTCCCCTAAAGGGGTCTACAGAGAAGCAAGTGCCTGCCTGACGACATCCCTATTTAAACTCTTTAAGACAACTGCAACCACACTTCGGCAGGAAGTTTTCTGAAATGTCACCTTCTCCCTCCTCCCCTGAGAGAGAAGCTCTATTTCCCCTCTTGAATCTGGGTGGGCCTGTCACTGCTCTGATGGACACGGTGTGACAGAAGTGACGCTGTGACAATTCTGGGCATAGGCCTGAAATCACCTAGTAGCTGCCAAGTGGCCTAGAAGCAGCCATTTCCTGCTCATCAGAGCCCTGAGCCACCACCACCATAGTAGAAACCCAGGCTGGACAAAGAAGCCACGTGGGGTGCCACAGCGGGGCACCTTGTAGACACCAGCCCATTGAGCTTTCAGTGATCCCGACCCCAGTCGCCATCTGATGACAGCTACATGAGACAACCTACACAAGAACCACCCAGCTGAGGCCAGTCAACCCACAGAACCAGCAAAGATAACATCAAATTGTGGTTTTAAGCCTCTACATTTTTGTATATGTGGTAAAATACACTGAAAGATAAAATTTACCCTTTTAACCATTTTTATGGGCACAGATCTGTGTTATTAAGTCTATTCCCACTGTTATGCAACCATCACCACCCCCCAGCTCCAGACTGTCATGTTATCAAACTGATTCTCTGGACCCATTAAATACTAACTCTCCATTCCCCCTCCCCTCAGGCCCTGGCAACCACCATTCTACTCTGTTTCTATGAATATGACTACTCTACCTCCTGAAAGTGGAATCAGTCAATGTTTGAACTTTTGTGACTGGCTTATTTCACTTAGCATGTCATAAAGGTTCATCCATGTTATAGCATTTCCTTCCCTTTCAAGGCTGAAAATATTCCATGTACTTATATACCACATCTGATTATTCATTTGTCCATCTATGAAAACCTCTATGTTTGGAGAGGTTGTTCTAGAGCAAGCATGTCAAACTCAAAGGCTAACACGGCCAAATAAATAAGGTTTAGTTTATGTGGGCTGCAAAAAAAACAAAAGCTTCAATTTTCATAGAACTGTAGGTTTATTTCGAGAGAGACATGCTGAATACCAAGGGCTGAAATAAATGAGTAATAGTTAACATAAAATAATAGAATATTTTAATAAAAATTAATACTTTTTCTTGAACATTAACTTACCAGACACTGAATAAACTGCACAAATTAATAAGCATAAAGCAAATAAGCCGATTTTTTCTTATTCTCTGAAAGCAAAGTATTTCCTCTTGTGCACACCAAACAAGTCAGTCCAAGACTAATGTCGTGGCAAGCAGCTGCTAAAATATTCGCTGCTAATATTAGTGGAGAGAAATGGTACGCCTGCACATAAGGCGCGTAAGGGAAATGAATGCAACATGATTATATTAATCAGTCATTAGTGAATGTTGTAGTCCATTAATAATAATTATGTATAACAGGATATTGTAAAAATTAAGTTATGAAATGTTTATTAAAATGTTTCTTACATACCATTACATTGGCTGGGCCACAAAAATATTCATTGTGGGCTGCATGCAGCCCGTGGGCTGCGAGTTTGACATGCTTGTTCTAGAGCAATAGGTGACTGGCTCAGTGACTATGGCCCTGGGACAGCAGAGCAAGGCTCCCAAAGCAGATGTCAGGACCTCGGGAGTCTGGCAGAAACACAGAGCACCAGGGCACTAACCCAACCCCCAGAGTAGGTGATGGGCCAGTGATCCAGGTTGGAGTTCCCAGTAGCACTTGTCACAGCAGGCCAAGTATCTCCTGGGGTCTCCATTCTAGGTTGGGAGCAACCCCAGAACAGGGACTGGCAGGATCTTGTTCATGCTCAGGTGCCCTGCCCTGGCACAAGCTCACAGGCACAACAACTGTTCAGTGAATGAGTGCAAGATGCACCTGAGACTGAAGCCAAGTTCTGACTCATCCCAGGGTTTCTGACAGGCTCATGGAGGGCAAAAATGGGCCAAGGGAAGCACAGAAGAGCAGCTGCTTATGGCTGGAAAGGAAATGGGGAGGCAGCAGCCACAGCAGGACCTTCTGACAGGCAAAAACTCATGGTCAGAACCAGGCTTCCCAGGGAGCTCCCACCCCAACAAGGCAGCTCCGCAAGGGACTCATATAAAGGTGAGGAAGTCCATTAGGAAGGGTGTGCTAGGATCAGGCTGAGCCAACAGGATGAGGCCTCTCAGAGATCAGTCTTGCTCAGCTTGGGTCAGGGTCATAGAGCCTCCTGTGCCTATTCCCAGGGCTCAGGGTCAAAGAGCCTATTAGAGGGGCATGGGCAGGGCTTAGAGGGGCTCAACCCTTGGTCATAGTACAGGCTGTGAGCTGAGTCACATATTTGAGCCCTGGAGCTTTGGGACAGCAATCTTCCTTCACTGCAGAAGGACCCAGGTTGGCTGCCCTATGACCTCAGCCCTCTTACCCATATCCACTTTACCAAGGAAACCCAAACCATTCTTCCTGCGGCTCCGCTCCACTTGGCCACATAATGAGAGTGCCCAACACAGGTCAGGATGCATCAGAGAATGGACGTTAATTCCAAATCTAAGAAGAGGACTTGTTCCGGGTTGACTTAAAGAGTGACTGCCAATGACACGAATGCCCCTTGGGGGTTTAACAAAAAGGGCTCAAGTTGTGTTTCATCTCTGCATTTAGGTTTTCCAGCCTCTAAAGATAAAGTAGAACCTTCAGTAACTCCTAAGGAATGTTTCCCTGTTTCTCTTCAAAGCATACACCTTGACATTAGGAACTGCTTGCCATATGGGAAGCAGTTAGAAGCACCAGTTAAAACTCAGAAAACATGGGTTTGGGACTTGGCTCAGCTTCTAAGTAACTGTGGGACTTTGAGCAAACTAATTACCCGCTTTGGGACTCAGTTTCCTAATCCATAAATAGAGGAAAATACTTTGTATTCTCACTGGTTATATACATTAATAATACATATATGTGAGGTGATATAGAGATAGATAGATATATATACACACTTACACACATATAGTGTGTCCCCCCAAAATAAATGTATACACACTTTAATAGCTGATAGCTGTTAAATGAAAATGAAATTTATTTTAATAAACACTTCCTTTATAATTATCCGAAGTCTGTGTATACATTTTTGGGGGAAGACCCTATATATGAGGTCCTTGTAAGAAAAAGTGTATGTTAGAGATTTACTTACGTTCAATAGTTGCTTGCTGATATTTGTGGAATAAATGGACGAATAACCCAAGATTATAACAAGACTCACATTATAACAAGTGTCCCTCTCCACACTTCAGAATCCCCAGCCAGTGTATCTACCAGATCTTAGAAGGCCACCTCTCCCCCCAGGAGGCTAAAACCAGTTCACCCATGTCCTACCCACTGACCACCAAGCCTGCACCCTTCCCTCCCAGCTGGCCTTATAGTCTCCCAACTTGCTGGAGCTAGCCTGACATCCAGGGTCAGAGCCTGCCCCAATATCCCTGCTCCAGCCCCTGGCCCAGCTCCCATCTTCCACATGGCATGAGACTTCGCCTTGGACCAACTGCCAAGCCCAGAACCCTAGGTCTCCATTTCCTTTGACACCAGAATGAACTTTGAACATTTCCTTCGAACCAGAAACAACTCATTCCCCTTTTCTGATTTTCCTGAATCATGGGTCAAATGGAAGATTTGTAAACCAGAAGCTATCATGTCTCAGGGTCCCCTCTACCCATGACCTTCACCTGCAAAATGAGGCTCACATGGGCTCTTCCACCTCAAAGGGCTCTGGGGAACTTCATAGAAAGTGATGGCCTTAAAAGTTTCTTTGAAAAACAAGAAGCACTCCATAAATTCCTTTGCTCTCATCACTTCAGTGTGATCTCAGAGATGATCTCCAGAGGCCTGGGACTGGCCCCTGGGTAAATTCTTTCAGCACAATGACCACACACAGAGAGAAAAGCTTGATGATCTTTGTGGCTCCAGTGTTATGAGCAAATGCATGTGATCTCCAGGACAGGGGCTGGAAAGTCAGGAAGTCAGGAAGCCTTGGCACTGCCAGTAAATTAGATGCATCACTTAACCTCTGGGCATTTTTCTTCATAGGCACAATGGAGCTGACAAGCCACCACATTCCTATTCACCAGGATACCAGGAAGGCAAAGAATTTCAAAAGAAAAAACAAGTAGAAATGTGGTATTCAGTGAGCATGGAGAATTGAGAAAGAATAGATGAAAAGAAAAATAAAAGGGGAAAAGAAACAAATAAAAGAGAAGGAGAGCATTTGGGGTGAAATGGGAGACTCTTGAGAAGGCACGGATGGACTGCCATAGAAGTTCCCAGAACAGAAAATGCATCCCAAGTTGAAAGTCACCGTCTAGATTAGAAGATTTATAGCAAAGGCATCAGAAGTTCAACTCCAGCCTGGCTGGCGTGGCTCAGTAGTTGAGCATCGACCTATGAACCTGGAGGTCATGGTTCGATTCCTGGTCAGGGCACATGCCCAGATTGCAGGCTCAATTCCTAGTGTGGGGTGTGCTGGAGGAAGCTAATCAATGATTCTCTCTCATTGTTGATGTTTCTGTCTCTCTCTTTCTCCCTTCCTCTCTGAAATCAATAAAAATGTATATATAAAAAAGAAGCTCAACTCCAGTGGACAAAAAGAAATAAAGTCTGTCCATCCTCTGAGGTGGCATGAGCACATACCAGAGGAACCACGACACACTGCTGTTTGCTTTTACAGCCCAGCTCAGAGCAAGAGAGATGAGGAATTAATAGGTCCACTATCTGTAAAAATTGTGTAATGTTTCTAGAGAGGCCCTGGCCAGGCCACATCCTGGCCCATGAGGTCCAATTCAGGATGCTCCACTTTAAGGGAAACATTCAAAGACTAAAGAGTTCCCAAAGTGTAACCTCGTAGAAACTCCATTTCTTTAACATGACTCTTACTCCTTTCTGTCCGTCCACTCCCTTCCTTAATCATTAAGCCCTTAGGATATCAATCTCTGATCAGTATCAAACTGTCTTAAGAACAATCTGTTGGCCACAGAAGCAGAGTTTGGTCAAGCTAAAGATAACATCTGGATTTCAGTTGTTTCAGCCCTAGGCCCATGAAAGGGAAAGGACCCTACAGACCACACCCTCATGAAACAGAACAATACGATGGCTGACACCAGCACAAGATACAATGACCAACTACTCCCTACACTGGCTCCAAGCAATCAGTAGAGCCCAGGACCGCAACTCCTTTAACCACCATGATTAATGATTTTCCCCCTATATAGCCCATCCCCTGGAAGCCATCAGGGAGCCAGGTCTTTTAGCACTAGTTTACCTGAGACTCCAGGCTTGGCAGCATTTCCTCAATTAATAAACCTCTACTTCCTTTGCTGCAAAGTCCTGTTTGTGTTTGATTGGACTTTGATGCACGCAGATGAATGGACCCCTTTAGTCCAGTTACAAAAGGCAGGGTGTGCTGAGGAAGGGTTCTGAAATCTGAAAGCATTTCCCTAAATAAGATTTGGGGAGGATAATATTAAAATACCGACTTCTGCGCATGGGCCACGAAGTTTCAATCGCACTGTACATGCACGCCCGCATGTGGTATTTTGTGGAAGAGCCACACTCAAGGGGCCAAAGAGCTGCATGTGGCTCGCAAGCCGCAGTTTGCCAACCACGGATCTAGTCCAACCTTCCCAATTGAGGAATCCTTATTCATTTCTGCTGAGGAATTGTCCAGCTGCTGCAGTAACACTTCCATAGTGGAGACCTCATTACTTTATAAGCAAGATCATCGAATTATCATTTAGACAGGATTATACTCTTCTCCCTCCAATTAACCCCAAATTAACTTCCTCCTGGCTTCCATCTACACTGGGGGGAGGGGGGGTGGAGGGGGGAGGGCACAGACTAAGTCTAAACACCTTTCCACCTACCCATCCTTTAGACAACTGAAACTGCCTTGATGACTTGCATTGGGTCCTCTCTCAGGCTCTCCTAGGATGGGGACTATTTCCAGCTTAGCCCTGAAAGCTCACTGTCCGGCTCCCTCCCATGCTCCTTTCCCAAGTATCTGGCGAGCTTTGAGCTCAGACTGACATGGGTCACTGACTGCTGCTCCCGCCTGGCTCGGGCATCTCACCCTGTCTTTGCTTTCCAACTAGGTCTTGGCCTCCTGCCACCAGTTGGGAAAACTCTGGTCCATCTGTTGCTCTCGGCTTTGCTGCTCTGCCCAGAGCTAGAGGGTTTGTCATGAACGTGCTCCATGATGAGGCTGAAAAATGAGTCCCGCATTCATGCCACTTAATGGAAAACAGCTGGTGGTTTGACTTTAGGCCTTCTAATAAAAATGGAATCTAGACTATTCAATAGGCATTAAATGCCATATCTAACACCTCATATGACAGATGAGGAAATAGAGGTCCAAAGAGGTAAGATGATCTCCTCAGGGAAACAGAGCTGAGAAGATGAACATGAACTCTAACCTTTGATTTTCCAGTCCACATTCTTTCTACGGTAATTACGAGGAAGCGAGGCTACATGGTGGCTCTCTTCTTAAGATATTTTGGAATAAATTTTCCATAGTCTGTACGTATGTGCACTTACTTTTTCTTCAACTCAACAGACATTCACTAAGCACCAACTATTTGCTTTGTAAATACTCTCAAGTAAGATTTAAAGTAAGCTTCCCATAGGAATCTACATCTTGATGTGTGTGAGCACCCAGAGTGTGTGTGTGTGTGTGTGTGTGTGTGTGTGTGTGTGTGTGAGAGAGAGTTTCATGCAGGTGAACATTCACCGGACAATGATAACAGAACACCCTTAACACTAAACTACACACTGGTGCAAGTGAAAAAGAGGCACAGCCCATTAGCCAGGCATTCTCTGTCTACCAGGGATAATTCTCGAATGTTATGTTGACATGATAAAGCCAAATGCAGGGTACTGTGGCACTTCATTGAGCCAGATACTCAATTAAGATGGGTGACAGCCATGGTGGCAGTGTCCACAATTGTAGGGGAAATAAAGCTGCTGGTCCTAGTTTGAAAAGACCTCAGGAAGAGCGGGCTTCTGGGCTGAATCTTGAAGGCTGATGTGAATTGATCAGGCCGAACAGAGTGGAGAGAGGTGTGTGTGCAAAGACAGGAAGGCAGAGAGAGCCTGATCCTGCAGGTGGAGGGGCCTGGCTGGAGCCGGGAGTTAACGTGGGTGATACAGTGAAAGAGGCACACAGGTGAGTGAGGTACAGGAGCCTCCCTGTATCATGCTAAGGAGTTTGATTTTATCGTAAAGGATTCAGTGAAAGAATATAGAGAGAGTAAACAGGATCAGATAAGAATTTTAGAAGGAAAGCTCTGACGGGAGGATGAACTGGAGGGTGGTGAGGCCAGAGGCAGGGAAGAAACCAGGGTTGAACCTGATGCTTCCTGCTCCCACACACTGTTTTAAAGTCTCAAATATAAGGGGAGAAGAGATTGTTTTTCAAGCACATCTCTATGGTATGGGACAATCTCCCCAAAGCTTTGCAGAATGACATCACCTTCATCACTCTCCACAGTGACTTGATGGCACAAGCGTGATGTCCGCCAGGGCCCCACGGCCAATGGTGAAGTGTAGGAGCCTCAAACAGAGTAGCCTCTCAGTAAGTGGTGGCTGAGTGTATGAGCCACATATATCAAAAGAGGGTGGAGGGTAGACAAGCCCTAAACAAAATAAGGTCAGGGTCTCTGGAGCACGGATAAGTCTAAGCAAGGCAACAAGTCAGAAACAAGACAAACCAAAATTCAGGAGGGAAGGGGTTAAAGACACCAGTTCTCCACAGGAATGGAGGGTTAAAGGCACAGACAGACTAGGAAACCAATAAAGGAGCTAGCACCTATCTCAGTTAGGGTAGTCCATACAGTGCCCTTGTGAGAATCCAGGAAAGACCCTCCCCTCTGGCCAGAAAACAAGCAGGCCCCAAGCGGTGGAGTTTACAGCAGGGTTCTCACCCACAAATGGCCAAAGCCTGTGTGCGCATGTGGAAGGGCATGTGCGAGCAGTTACAGAGGAACATTGGCGAGAGAAGGGAATGTGTGGGTGAGGAGGAGGCAGATCCTAACAAGCAAGGGCTATTTAAAGCTGGGTAAATCCCATCCCCTGTGGTACAGAGCCATTTCTACTGGGAGTGTCCGATCAAAAGATGAATGATCAAGAGGATGAGGTCGGAAGCCTAAAATAACAATTCCCTTAAAGGGGGAATACACTCATCTAGGCAAGTCGGACCCTTCTTAGAACTGAAAGATTCTGACATTACCACCCAGTTCCCAGGAAAGCCTGATCTTCCCCCCTCCCCAAGATAACTTTTCTGAAAATCAAGAGCACCTGACCGCCAGCATGCTGCTTAGAAAGACCCAAATTAGGCACCTTCCATTGAATCCATGACCAACAGAGGAATCGGCAATTTTCACAAAATTTATGAGGTTCTGCTTCAAGCCACAAATGAGCGACAGGCCTGCAGCTGCATCTCAAATGGTTCTCTTCTCAGTTGTAAAGACACGAGATTAAAGCATTTCCCTATGTTTGTGTTAACACTAAACTGAGGCCAACAAAAGCAAGGTTTGCAGCATCAATTACCATCTTTCATGCCCTCCAAACTGGCCCGGGATATGAGTTACCATGAGCTAGGAAAAAACATTCAAAGGGATGAACAGAGGCCAATGTGTCAGCCCCATCTCTGAATTTCTGGGCCACGGCTGTTTTAAATTAGATTCTCAGTGCTGATTCCATGAAACTCTTGGCTTAGCTCTCCAATGGAAAAGTTATTTTTGTGCTCTGAGCCACAGATATTTATATGGAGGCACATCCACAATTCCAATTCTGTTTTGTTTTCATGATGCTCTTTTCCTCTACTTAAGAACAGTGATAGCTATCATTATCATTTCTGGTAAGACACTTGCAAAAAACTCTGAGTCAAGTACAGATTCCCTGGGGCCCAGATAAATGACTATAAAATAGGCAGATTTTAGATCTTGGGAAATCCTCAAGGAATACCTTCAGTTCTTCTACCCACTGTGCTGCCCTTCTTTGTCAATTCCCTACCCCCATCTACCTCTCATAATTGCTCCTCAGAAGACCTAGTCCCAGAAGTTATTGATTCCTTATATTCACTCTCTGGGGTCTTTGCATTTAAAATGTTATCTTCAATAATAATGAATTTTTATTTTCTTAAAAGAAGGAGCACCAACAAATAAAGCAAAGAGATATCTCTCGTTAAGAGCAGCATGGTTCTTAAATAACAACATAGTTATTCTATAGAACGGTTTGATCAACAGTCTAGGAGGGCTACTAAGATATGGTATAGATACAAAACCAAAATGGTGGTCCAAAAGCTTCCAGGAAATTCATCCAAGAGAAATCTAAACTGATTATCAAGAAAGCCAGAGACATGGAAGTATGGAACAGAGGATGGAATATCCGAGTGAAGGTGTGGGAGGGTGGGTGGGTAGGAGGTGATCAACCAAAGAATTTATATGCATATATGCATAACCCATGGATGCAAACAATAGGGTGGTGAAGGTGGGTAGGGGAGCGGTTGGGGGGGAGGGGACATATGTAATACTTTAAACAATAAAGATTTTAAATAAATAACCACCATAGAGAAAAAAGAAAACATAAGGTATCAGGAGGTACACACCCATGGCCTCTTTCTAGAAGTCTCTCTGATTAGACCTTCTGAAGCACAATCCTGGTTTGAAAGAAAGAGCAGGGGAGGGGAGATGATGGGAAGAAACTAACATTTGTGAGCATTCACATATGCCAAGCATTTGGTCCATATTATTTCCTGTGATCTCACTTAAGCTTCAAAACAATTTGGGGGAGTGGGTTTCATTATTACTGTTTTATAGAGAAGGAAACAGCCACAGAGATGTGAAGTAACTTGCCAAGACCATGCGGTAGTCTGAATTTTTGTGCCCCCCCCCCCCCGCCCTCAAAGTTCATGTTGAAATCCTAAGCCCCACAGTAAAGGTATTAGGTCATGAGAGCAGAGCCCTCATGAGGGAGATTAGTGCCCTTATAAGTGGAGGACACAGAGCACTAGCTCTACCCTTCCACCATGTGAGCACACAGAGAAGGCAGCTGTCTGCAAGCAAGACGAGGGTCCTCACCAGAACCAATGCGAGTAGCCTCATCTTGGACTTCCAGTCTCCAGAACCATGAAAAATCAATTTTTGTTGTTTATAAGCTACCCAGCCTGTGATACTTTCTTAGAGCAGCCTGAACACACTATGATAGCCACACACCTAGTTAGTGGCAAAGCTTGGATTCAAACCCAGATCTGCCTGATCCCAAAGTCCATTTCTTTTCCACTATCACATAGGGCTGATATGAGGGCCAATGGAGGCCAGGGACGATTGCTGGTTTGGCTTCCTTAAAAAAATAGAGTTTGTTGCAAGTGTAAGGGAAAGATATGTTTGTGTAGATTTCTTTATATGTAGGGTGTCCCCCCAAAATGTCTACACACACTTTGAATAATTATAAAGGCAGTGTTTATTAAAATACATTGCATTTTCAATATTGAGCTATCAGCTGTTAAAGTGTATATACATATTTTTGGGGACACCCTGTATTATAAACAGGATTTGCTAATATCAATCAACATTCCCAGAGATGCTCTTAGCCAGTAATAGGAAATCAACTGTTGAATGTAAACCTCTCTGCTCTGTTAGAAACACATGAAAACACACATGCGAGTAGAGAGAGAACACCATCTCCATGACCAAAGGGAACAGGGACCGTTCTCTCCTCAGAGACTTTTCTTTTCAACATGAATGTGAGCGAGGATACTGGTTGGTAATGAGAAGGTTTAGTCTACCACAGAGAACCTAAAGGACAGCATTTGGGGACAAGAGCAGTGTATTTGGGAAATTCAGAACTCTTCTCAACTGAGAGCAGAAACCCAAATTCATCAATAATCCCATATAATAAAAGAGAAAAATGCAAGTTAACTGTCCCTCCACTATGTTCAAGCCACGTCCACAAGCCAATCAGGAGCGAGTATGCAAATTAACCCAACTAAGATGGCGGAGGCCACTGAGCTGGAGCAAGCAGGAGGCTTGGGTTGCCCCCAGCAATGGAGGAAGCCAAGCTTCCTGCCTGCCCTGGCCGGCCCTGGACTCCACTCAAGGCTACAAAGTTTCAATTATAGAAGATAAATAAATCCCAGATACCTGCTTCCAGCCCACCATGACTGGGAGCTTGGGTCACCAGGGGGTGTGGCCAGCCTGAAAACAGCCATCAGCCCCTCACCCAGGCTGGCCAGGCACCCTAGTGGGGACCCCCACCCTGAAGGGGCTGTGGCCAGCCTGAAAACAGCCCTCAGCCCCTCACCCAGGCTGGCCAGGCACCCCAGCGGGACCCCCACCCTGATCTGGGACACCCTTCAGGGCACACCAGCCAGCCCCCACCTGTGCACCAGGCTTTTATCCTATATAATAAAAGGACAATATGCAAATTGACCCTAACAGCAGAACGACTGGGAATGACTGGTCACTATGACACACACTGACCACCAGTGGACAGATGCTCAATGCAGGAGCTAACCCCCTGGTGGTCAGTGTGCTCCCACAGGGGGGGCTCTGCTCAGCCACAAGCCAGGCTGCCAGCTGCCAGCATAGCTGTGGTGGCGGGAGCCTCTCCCGCCTCCTCAGCAGCGCTAAGGATGTCCAACTGCAGCTTAGGCCTGTTCCCCCAGGGAGCGGGCCTAAGCCAGCAGGTGGACATCCCCCGAGGGGTTCCAGACTGCGAGAGGGCACAGGCCGGGCTGAGGGATCCCCCCGAGTGCACAAATTTTTGTGCACTGGACCTCTAGTCATTAATGAAATGAAATTGTCAAAAACCTGACACACATGCCCTTTATATGCAGTTCAGATTATCTATATGTACATAAGGCTAATATGCAAAGTGTCCCCTCAGGAGTTCGACTGGGAGACTGGGAGTTCGATCACTCGCTATGACGTGCGCTGACCACCAGAGGATCTATTCAATATAATAATACAAGAAAAAGATATGTCAGTAGGAATAGAAAAAAAAAGACAAATTAGGGCCTTTGCCGGGTAGTTCAGTTGGTTAGAGTGTTGACCCAATACGCCAAGGTTGCAGGTTGGATCTCCAGGCGGGCACATACAAGAAACAACCAATGAATGCATAAATAAGGGGAACATCAAATTTATGTTTATCTCTTTTTCTCTTGCTCTAAATTCAGTACATTAAAAAAATTTAAAATGACAAATTTTTGTTTTATGATTATCTATCTAGAAAATTCAAGAATATCTACATATAGACTTTTTAGATCTAATAAGAGAAGTCAGCTGGGATGCTGGATACAAGGTCAAAATTCAAAAATCAGGAATGTCTCTGTGGGCCAGTAAATAACCAATTTGAAAATATAATAAGAAAAAAGGATATCATGTAAAATATTAATAAAACCTATAGCAAGTAGATACAGCAAAAGTTGTATAAGACCTTTATAGGGGAAATCACCAATAATTCACCTGAATAACAGGAGAAGACCCAATATTATAAAGGTGTCAGTTCTGCTGGAATATAAATTGAATACAATTTTAATTAAATTCCCAACAGGATTGTGTGTGTGTGTGTATGTCTGTGCGCGCGCATGAGAACTAGACAAACTAACATTTAGATGAACTAATAAAACCCAAGAAAGTCAAGAAATTCTGAAAATATTTACAGTAAAAGTACTCATGTTAGCTAACAATTATTATGTGCTTCCTTAAATGGCAGGCACTATTCTAACATTTTGTATACATTATCCCCTCACAATTATCCTTAAAGTGGATACTACGATCTATTTCATAGAGTTGGAGACAGAGAGAAATTAGGTAACTTGTCTAACTCAGGAGTAGTAATCGATGCAGGATGATAAGGATGTAATACCTTCCAAGTACTAGGGAGACAATAATTGTGAGTCCAGAATTCTACCCTTAAACTCTCATTTGTAAGAACAAAATAGAGACATTTTCAGGAATACACATACTTTAAAGTTTACCAAAGACCGTTTATGAAAGACCTTCTAAATTTATGTTGACACGAGGAAAAATAAACTAGAAGGAAGGAGTGGGATGTCAGAAGTAGCAGCCTCCAAAATGTACTGAATAAAACAAACTATGCAAAGTAGGTAAGAAAATTGGGACTCAATGAAAACTAAAGTAAAAGGGTATAACAATATTATTATGGAAAAATAGAGCTATAAAGTCCTGTACCTATGCTAGAAGTGGGCCACTGAGCTACTCAGAGTTGGCCAAATAAGAAATGGAAACCGTCAACTAAAGGATTCACAGCATCCACAAGACAAAACAAACAAGTTGCTCACAAAGACTTTACTTGGCACTGTGATCAGAAAAGCAATTCTCATATGGTTAAATGTCTATAAGATCTAGGACATTGGTCTGAGTATAATAATTTGGGAAAAGTCCTTGACTCTTACAATTTTTTTTTCAACAAGGAGGTGATTTAGATGCATCAGCCTTTAGAATAGAAAAGATAAAGCCTCCTTCTAAAAGTGTCTCATTTGAATGGCGAGGTGTTATAGAAAAGCCCATCCTTCTGAAATAGTTAGGTGTATTTCTGGAAGAGGATGAACAAGGTGACCTCTGGGGGCCTGGTTACTTGTGAGGGCAAGGAGTGGTCAGTCAGGATGTGGGCATTTTTCCCCAGAGCCATCCTCCAAATCACTCACACTGAAAATTTCCCCCTCCACTAAACCAGTTAATCTTGCCAATGCATGGGATCACCCATCTAGCCAGTCTTCTAAAAAATAGTTTATCATTGTATTTTCACAGTAATAAGCATCAGGAATCAATTAGCTTTCCTCCTCTTTCTTGTTCCATAAATCCTTGACTCCCCTACCCTGACATTCCATATAACACGTAGGTGAATGGGAGCATGGGAGCTTTCCCTGGGTCTTCCTGTCCATCACACTCCCCTGACAATGCCTAGGACAGTGTAAGCCCACATTGGTAGAGCTCTAGGGACATTAATTTGCCTGATCTATTTAAATTAAACATCCTACCTTCTACCAGGACTGCTCCAGAATCCCATGGGGTTCCTGGAGCTCAGGCTGTCTGGGAAGACTCCAAGGAATGCTGATACTTATCAGTACAACTGGCTCCCAAGGGAAGGTGAGCTACCTCTCACTAAGTCTGGGCCAATTCCCAAGGACTTCCAAAGAAAAGTGACAGTGGAAGGAAGAAGAAAAAAAAGGAAAAAAGAGAAGTGGCAGTTGGAGATGGGAGAGAGGGGAGACAGAGGCACTTTACTAGTATTCAAAATATCAGTTATTAAAGCACAAAATACTCTCCCTCTTCCTTTTGCTACCTATTGTTCTTATAATTAAAAGAATGATGACAATAATACAAGTGCAGGAAGATTGTAGAGAGTAGGATTGCGATGCATAGACTTTGGCCACTGATCTGCATTCAACTGGCTATGCAACGTTGGCAAGTCACCCCTCTGATTCTAGTTTCTGAATCTTATATCATGAGAATATTAATAACGGGTCATACCTCAAAGAGTTTTTTAATGAAATGCCATATGTATGTGCATTATACTCAATACATCCTAGCTATTACTATTGTAAAAGCTTAAGAAATGCAGGCAAGCACACAAAAAAATTAAAAGCACCTATCATCCCACCATCCATTTTGCTGCATATAACCCCAATGTTCTTGGATGTATTTTTAAAGAGTGAGTTTACAATGCTTCCTATTTCATAGTCCGATTTTCACATTTAACATCATACCCTGAGCATGTCCTATGTAATTCCGTATTCTTGTACAATATTTTGAAAGGCTACATCCTTTTCCTTTGGGCTATTTTACCCCCTAATGACCCTTGCCCTCCTTCCTCTCTGCAGGCTCCGTACTTCATGCATTTCCATCTCATCTGACCCATCCAGATGATCATTCACTGCTCTCCATTTGGCTCACTGGGGATGCAGCCTTTATCTCACCACCCAGAACACCTGCTCCTTGGGTAAGGGGCACATGGCTAGCACTCACTATATCCCCAGCATCCAGAGCAGCCTATCTGGGGCTGCAGCAAACCCTTGTGATTGATGGCAAACCACCCACTTTAGTAAGATTCCATGAAGTGTTGGTACAAAAGCTGAACAAGGCAGAAGGGGCGGGGGCGTTCTCTCCAAAAAGCATAAGGTTAATTTCTCGGGCATTAAATACACTATTAAAAATTCTCAGGAAGAGGAAGAAACTGAAGATTCTTATCTGAGTGCATTGTTTTTCTAAGCAGCAGGGCCAAACAAGTTCAAAATTTATGGGCTTTCTTTTTGAGTGGAAGTCGCAACACTTCCTATCAATGATGCATTGAGATCACAGTAACATGTTAGTAATTCCTACAAATGGGGAATGGTCAAATTCAAGCAGCAGGGGAAAAGGAATTACATCCTTTTGAAAATAGAGGGATTTATTTCCAAAGAGATTCATTTTTTAAAAGAACTCTATCTCCAAATAGTTTAATGCCTTGACCTGTTTTGACGGGTTGTTCAGAGCCTGACCTAGTGCGTTACAACCACACTTATCATTTGTATAGAAATGGGAATGGCTAAAGTTCTTCAAAAGTGCGTTCTCCCTGAAAACAAGAAGTTCAACACCCCTAGGATCATGCTCACTCCTTAGGACAGCTCTTCCCTCCTAGGTTGCAAGGAAGCAGACCCCAGCTGGGGTTGCCCCTGCTGCTCCAGTTCTGAGTGGGCAGAGGCTTGCAACAGCAGCCTCCGTCCATCCCCCTCCCCCAAAAAAATCTCCAGATTCCAGACTAGATCTGTCCAGACCCATCTGAAAATTAACAAGCTCCTTCTAAGCACCCAGAGCACCAGGCCTTGTCATGGAAACACTGATTCAACCGTAATGAGAACTGACAGAAAACCACACAAATGAACTAAACATTCTTCCACCCAATCGGCGGAGTCAAGCCGAAGCAACAGCCTCAGGAGTGAGAGAAGGGAGGCTGTTTTTTCTTTGTGGTCCTGCTGCCTTGTTTTCACAACTCCTGTTTATGAGACGGTGGGAGTGGGGGAGCTGGGAGAGAGACAGAGCTAGCAGGAGAGGAGAGAAATGCAGAGGGGCTCTGCCAGGGTGGGGAATGCCAACAAACACTGCGGCTTCTGTCAGGCAAATGAAAACTAGCCTCAGGGTCTGCTTGGGGTTGTCTGAGAACAAGCTACAGTGAACTCCCATTTCCACTAAAACGGTGACGTGTGGGATGAAGTCTTCACTTTCCAAAGAATGCTTCTGCACAGCAAGCATTCTTTTTATCTTTCTTCTTCATTATTCTTTCTTGTTTGTTTTCTATTAGAAAGTCTCATTACACGAAGCATCATTATTATTGAAAGAAAAAGCAGAGTTGAGGTTTTTAAAAAGATGCCCAACCAATAGAAACAGTAAAATCCGAAGAAGGAATATACAGTATTTCATTTCCCCTTGGACGCACAAGGTACAGTTCGTGGGTCGAAGGAACCCAACCGCAGATCCCAGCGACGGTCGTTCCTGCAGGAAATGTCTGGGCAAGGGCATCGCCTTCTGGGGCTGCAGGGGGCACTGGGCTGGTTGTGGCCCAGCCTGGGGGGCAGGAGGGGGAGAGGATGGAGGGCGGAGGCTGGCGGCCCAGGTCGGGAGGGCCGGACCGCGCGTGAAGGTTTGCACGAGCCCCCGGCCCCGCCTCAGAACCGAGTCTGGAGTTCCTGCTCGTAGAGTTTTCTTTCTCTTTAGAGTGGGACCAGGTCACAGTAGCCCCGCAGCAGAGGGGAGCCCCGTCGGGGCCACCCGCGGGCCCGGGCAGTTCTGGGGCGGCGAGGGCGGCGGGGGGGACGGGGCACTGCGCTCCCGCCAGCCCGGGAGATAGATGCCGCGTCCCGGGGCGCCCGCGCTCCCCACCCGCAAACTTTCCCCAGCCTGGAGGGGCTTCCCACGCCTCCCGCCTTCCCCTGGGGCTGGTCACTCACGGACAGCACCGCGGGGGCTCCGACTCCGGCCGCCGCCGTCCACACCGGGAGGAGGGGTGGGAGGAAGAGGGAGAGAGGCGGAGAAGGGGCGGAGGAGGCGGAGGCGGAGGGCGGAGGCGAGGGCCGGGAGCCTACCCGCGGGGAGGGGAGGGGCGGCCATTCCCCGGAGACGCTCCTGCGCCCTCTCCCACCTCCCCCCCCCCCCGCCCCCCACCAACTGCTCGGTCCCTTGCCGGGCCCCTCTTTTCTCCTCACTCCCTTCCGGCCCTGGATCCCCCAAAGTTTTTCTGGTGTCCGTTTCTCCATTCTCTTCCTTCCCTTGAGTCTCCAGCAAAAGTGAGGGGCGAGGTGGGGGCAGTGTATGTTACCCTACAAGCTCCCAGGAAGCAGGTGGCTGGGACACTTGGCAGGTCTGAGGCCAACCAGCATCCCCGAGGACCCTGAGCCTCAGGACGCGGAGTGGTGAGATAATGGGGCGGGGAAAGCGGGGTTAGGGACTTTGTGGTCGTGCTTTCCACTTCATTGAGATTTTTTGTTCCTTTGGGGGTTTGTTCTTGTGATTAGGAGAACTAAAGGATTATGTTTGAAGTGTCTGTACTGCTTTTTCCTTCGGAAGTGGGACCAGCCCTGATCCCAGACTAAGATGAACCCTAAAAATGAAAGCTCACCTTCCCCTGGTGAATCGGCACTCAGGAGGACACAGGATGGCTTGGGGATGGCTCGGTGAAGGGCCACTCTGTGGACAGGGCAGGAGGTGAATACTTAGAGATGTGTGCTGCCTGCAGAGTGCAGAAGAGAAGGGGCGTTGACCTCTGAGGAGAGCTGGAGGGTGGCTTTTAGCCCTTAGTCCATCACCTGCTGGCAGGTGATTCTGGGCAAGTCGCTTGGCATCTCAGCCTCCTCCAAAAGTGGGGCTGCCTCCCTGGTAGTGAGTCAGCATAGAGAGGAGGTCTGCCTGTGCCTTTTACCCTCTGCCCAACCCCAGGGTGGAAGCTTGAACTGGGTATGAGTAGACTCGGGGGAGAAAGGAGGTAATTCTGGGCCCTCAGTCATGAGGAGCTTGGGAGGTTGGCAAGACTGGAAGCCTTACGGGAAGTGGGAAAGTCTGTTTGGGGATGTATAACTGGACACGAAACAGAAAAAAGGAAATCCATGAAAGTTTTGTTTTAAATATGTTTTTATTGATTTTTAGAGAGAGAGGAAGGGAGAAGGATAGAGAGATAGAAACATCAATTAGAGAGAAACATCATGGATCAGCTGCTACCTGCACGCCGCCTACTGGGGATCAAGCTGGAAACCCAGAACCGGTGACCTCTTGGTTCGTGGGTCAACACTCAACCACTGAGCCACACCAGCTGGGCTTCATGAAAGTTTTCAAGCAAAGGTATGCTATTCACACTGTATTCCCAGAGCCTGGCATACAGTAGGCACCATAATGGTGACTGAGGAATGCTGGTGTAACAGTCTGAAAGAGGAACTATCTAGGAAGAGAGGGCTTTGACCCAAGAAGGGGTTAGAAGGCCCTAAAGACCATGTTAAGTTGAAGTGCTCTGCCTAGATGGTAGAAAGGAAATGAGGGAATTCTGAATGAACACTTGTGTTTGCATGACAATTCGGTTCTTTTTTAAATGCTCTTTTGGGTCCAGTCTTGTACTTGACTTTGGAGTTCCTGGTGAAATGGAAAATATGTTGTTCAGTATCCTATTCAACCTCCAGCCAGAATTAAGAACCTATGTATGCTGAGGGCTGAGGAAGTCACATAGCAAGGATCTATTTAGGACATTTTTACTCAAAGGTAAAATTTCTAATTGTGTTTTTCTTTAAGATACCCTAAACAGTCAAAGGCACCAAGTCCACCTCCCTTCCTAATTTCCTTCAGCTAACTTCCTGGTGATGGTCATGGTTTGAGGAAGGGCAAGGAGGGAGGCTAGAGAACAGAAAGTCAACTGACTGGTGACTTTTCAGAGACTTCTACAGAACCAGACAGGTACGGGCTTGAGTCAGGCTTTTTATAAGAAGCAGAACAAGAAGGACAAAGGAAGAGGAAGGGGAAAAACAGGTGCCTTGACCCTCCAGTGGTCAGCAAACTCATTAGTCAACAGAGCCAAATATCAACAATACAACGATTGAAATTTCTCTTGAGAGCCAAATTTTTTAAACTTAAACTATATAGGTAGGTACATTGTTATTAACTTAATTAGGGTACTCCTAAGGCTTAGGAAGAGCCACACTCAAGGGGCCAAAGAGTCGCATGTGGCTCGTGAGCCGCAGTTTGCCCACCATGGCCCTAGGCCTTTTGACTGAAGCTCCAAACTGAGCCTCCTATAAACTGTGTCCAGCCACTGGGCCTCCTAGGAAGGCCAGCCTATCTCAGAAAATGCCACAGGTAACAACTAGAGAAAGGACGGACTCATACAGGAAACAATACATTTGACAAATAGCAATCATCATCTCATTAAAATAGGGTTTTGAATGCATCTTTTTAAATCTATCATCTTTGAATACGCAGTATGGCCTTTGAATAAGCAGTAGCCCACCTAGTAAATGAAATCTCTTTTGGAAACTTGGACACTTCTGCAAAGCACATAGGCCCATATTCTCCTAAAAACCAATTACTTGGTTGAAAATCATTTATCTTTTGCAAGGGACGGCACCCCTCACCCCACCACCACCACCCTCTTCTGTGTGACTCAGCAGTGCCCCAAAGGTTGCCACTTTCATGAATGCAGATTTATTTCTTGTAACTCCATCACATATTTCCAAAGGACCCTTTCTTGGCACTCTTTGTATCAAAATCTGCTGGTAAACAGCTCAGCCTGGCCTCAATTAGTGAGGCCACCACAGCCGGTCATCACCAGCTGTGACCTCATTTTACTCCAGTTCCTGCTCATTTCCTTGCTCTGCTCTTTGCCCTGCTCTACACTAAGTAGACCTTCAGATATCATTCTCCTTGCTATTAACAGGTCCCTTGCCTGCAGCCTTTTCATGGAAACCATTTAGAACTTCCACACTGTTTAACAAGGGGTCTCCAAAGTGTCTATAGATATAACCCAGCTGATTAACATGGAATGCCTTAAAACTCAATTCAGCTGAAGCTGTTGGGATCAATTAATATAAATTCAAACCAGTTTGCAGAAATGCCTGATGTGAAAGGGGATATGGTTGGGAAAAGTGAGGACTTCAGAATTAGGACAAGCTTAGCCCCAAAGGCTTGATTAAGAACATCCCTCTCTAAAAACTTTTCAACAATTAAGTCTCTATTTATATTGCAACATTCATTCAAGATGGAGTGAAGGCTTTTGGAATGCCATATTAAAAAAAAAAAAAAAGATTACAGTGTATGATGACTTCAACAGAAGTGAAAATTAAGTAGGAAAAAAGAATCACCTTTTTAGGTGCATGATACATTCTGGCCTGATGTCTGAAACACACACAGTTTTTAAACAGCCTTTTCCATGAGGAAACCTGAATACTCTTTGAATAGAAATTTCCAGACATAAATTAAAAGCCTGTATCTTCACGGAGAATGCCAACTGAAATCACTGATATTTAGGGGAATGATCATTTAATTCAGAATGGCCCACGACTGGTTATCCTTTGTCCTAGAAATGGGACACTCTTAGGTGTGGCTTGAGCTACCCTGACCATTGCTATTGGCCAGTCCCTTGGCCTGCTCCCTAAAATGTATCCAATTAGTATTTATTGAACACCTACTATGTTCAAGACATTCTGCTAGGCACTGTGGGGGAGTTAAGTATAAGGCATGGCTCCTGCCTCTCACATCTGTAGTTGCTTAGGGAGATAGCATACATGACAATGACTACATGAGATATGTTGGCCATGTAACACATCAAAAGTGTCCTAACGAAATACAGGAAAGCATAAGTCAGGGAGAATATTCTTTAGCATCTGAGCAAGAAGTCACTGACATTTTGTTCTTCGCTGGTTAACTGTGTTGATTCTATTCTTGGACCTATGTGGTGTCACCACTTGGCTATTCCACTGGTGTTTAGAGACCAGTAGGATTGAGTTCAGAGATCATTAAAACTCCCGAAAAAACAAACATAAAGGTTCTAAGTGGGGGAGGTGTCTCTCAGGCTTCTACTCCTGCAAAGCAGACAATAGTCTCCATCATGTTTTCCCCTAGAAGCCAGTTCTAATCCTCTCCTTATGAGAACGGTTATTCTAATGCTCTGCAACCTTTTCTTTCAAAGATTTCGAAGAGCTGTAATGGGTTTTCCTGCTCTAATGCTCTGACTGCCAGCTAATTTCCTAATTTGGAGCTAATTACTAAACTGCCTAAAAATGTAAAGCATGGGCAACTGCTTACTGACAAGCTTTCCATTTATCACCATGGCGTCTGAGGACGTGGCCCCTAGCCAAGAACAGAAGCTTTCTCTTCTATCACAGAACAAACTAGTCCTTGTCAGTGTAGCTCGGCCGGCTGGTTTCTTAGCCATCGTCTTCACGTGTGAAAGATAGAGTTTGAAGGCTTTCAACAGCTGGGAGCAACTTCCAGGGTTATTGCTTCAAAAAAACAAAACTATAAACTGCACCTTATTCTCTCTGGGGATTTTTATTATAAAGAAGGCTTTAATTCATGGTCATTGGGAAAGAGCCTTTGCTTCAACTGTTTTGGTCCCTTTCTTAGCTAATTGGTTCCTCATTTTATTTATTTTCTCTCACATTTTTGTTTGGAACTAGTGCAGCTCAGTTTTTGTTTTATTTGATTGGATAATGAACTGGGAAAAGTGGTCATGTTGTTAAAAGGTCTGTTAGCTGAACTGATAAAGTTAGTCTCTTACCAAAAGCAATGGAAAATCCAATTTTATCAGCTTTGAAAAGTGACCAGTATTGCTTGTAACAACATAATGGTGTGGGTTGAGGGTTATTTTAAAAATGCTACCACAAGACACATGCTGTTTATCACAGCTTCTCAAGCTGTGCCTGGAGGGTCTTATCCCTTCACCCAGTCCTGCTATGGGACATAATATAAACAGTGCCCCTGGAGTTGTGCAGCCCTCTAACCTATACCCTGTCCTATTACAGAACCTATTTTTTCCCTCATCTTATAATCCCAATTTTGATTAAAAGTAAATAGTATTTTATATATATATATATATATATATATATATATATATATATATATATGAAAAAAGCAGGAATAAGCAATAAGGTTAATAGTTGAATCTCTTCAAAGAGAGATGTGTGCTCTTGATACTTTTCCCAGACTGAGAATGACCTCTTATTTTCCTTTCCATGGCTCAGAGGACTAGAGAGGATAGACCAGTCTTTGAGAGGTGGGCTGCAATGGGAAGCAGAGGGACAGGGCAGTCACTGGGAGGGCTCGTGGAGCGTGAGAGGGTAATGCTAAGAGTGGGAGACCCTTGATGCCCAGGATGAGGAGGAAGGACAACCCTGGGACAGCAGCAGCACTGATGGCCTGGAGAGCAACCCATAGAGAGCCCTGGGTCAAAGGGCTCTAGGAGAGACTTCTTGAAGAAGATGAGGTTGGCTGAACACCCAATTGAATTTGACCACACAGAGAGGAGAGTTAGTCATTACACACCTGGGAGAGAATTTAGGAATAAGGTAACATAGAAAACATAGCAGGCAACATTTTTAAAAAGACAATGATTAACTCCAGGGAAAAACAAAGAGCTGTGAAGGAAAGGAAAAGTAATCACAGTACATTACATGACTCAGCTGTGACAGCACTTGAATAATAAAGCATACACTGAATATTGACCTAATCAAAATGCTGATGTGACTAGTTTGAAGACAGGAAAGAGAGATAATGTATGTATGTATATATGTGTGGTGTATATCAGTTGAAAAACAGGCAAATCCTCATCTTCCAAGTGTGAAGTCAATTGATAAAGCCCAGCAGGAAGACACCAGTAACGTGCTATTTGGAACTCAGAGACAGACACCAAAATAGTGAGTGCAAGTGGTTCTCTCCGGGGAGCATGAAATGAGAGAGGATCAGGGGCTGTTTCTGTTAGGTTTTTTTGCCTTGTTGTAAGTACTTTGGAACAGCTTGACTAAAACTAAGTTCATAAGCTTAGTAAAAATACAGAAATTTAATTTTAGAAAATGATAGCCTTTAGGTATTATCTCTCACTTGCTGCTCTGTCTGAGACAATCCAGGGCAGGATGCACACCCTGTGACCATTTGTAATTAAGCATTTATATGATCACTCTGCTGTCTCACTAGCAGGCTGTAAGCTCCCAAAGGCAGCCAGCGTGTCGTTTTGCTTATCACAGTCTCCTTAGGACTGAGCGCAAAGCAGGCACTCCACACATACTTATTGAATGAATGATGAAATGGATAAGGCAGATTTAGAAGTCAGTGCTCACCATTTTTACAAAGATATGCATAATTGAAGTATTGACGAGCAAAATGGGCCAGTATCTGGGAATTGCCTTAAAATACTTAGGAAAAAAATGAGTGTGGAAACAAGATAAAACAAGACTGACAAATGTTCATAACAAGTGATGGGAATAAGGGTTTGCATTCATCTCTCTACTTTTGTGTATGTTAGAAAATTCCTTTTTTAAAAAAAAGAGAAATAACAACAAAGTTTGTACAGAAAGAGACCTGGAAGGAAGAGGCAGCAGTATGGCATAAACATATTAAATTCAGAGTTCAGTAATTAAGAAGGTTTGAATAACAGGGAATATGTAAATAAAAATGAAACATCATAAAGAAAAGAAAAGCATGTCAAAGGCAAACACTGTGCCAGCCCATTAGCCCAAGAAGCTAACTAAAAGCTGACTGAAAGAAGGGGTAAGTAGTACTTAGTGAAGACATGGAAAGGCAGAATTGAATGAAGTACTGGAGTTGCTGGAAGTTAACAGTTTTATCCTCCAAATATACAGAACCTGAGGAACAGAACTGAATGCCCCAACCGAAAGGCTCATATTACAGTATGAGTAATCCGGGCTCTGGAATCAGACTAACCTGGTTGAAACCTGGCTCAACATGTATTAGCTGTGTGACCGTGACCATGAATAAGTTGCTTAGCCTCTCTGAGGCTAGAAAATGGGGATAGTAACAACACAAGCGAGAAACAGTTATTGGAGGCTTAAATGAAATAATACATGTCAAGTCTTACCCATGCCTGACGTATGGTAAATGGTTAATAAATGGTGGTGGTTATATGTTTTGGGAAGGGATTCTGCCAATAGACCAAAGCTCTTACCAGTTAAGTTAAAAAGGGACAATTCTGCCAGAAAACCAACTGTACCCTTTATAGTCCTGCCCTGTCCCTCAGCCCTAGGAAACCTCCCAAGATGCACTGACCCTCACAGAATAGCCAACCGGTCCAAAGTCCTGCCCGGGGGTGCATGGGGCCAGGATAATAGGGGTGTCTGGTCTGGGAGCTCTGGCAGCTCACAGCTGGTGAGAGACACAAATCTCAGCCACCAAAGCAAAGAGGGAAATAATCCCCAAGATTCACATTGTCTGAGAGAAAAACAGGCCCATTGTGCAGGAAGAGTTAGGCTTTCCCTGACCTAGAGGTCTGACAGTTTTCATAAAGGCAGAGGGAAAGCACACAGGATGCATGGTAAAGAATGAAGAGCAAGTGAGAGAGCCTGGCCAGAGTGGTGGAGGGTCGTCCAGTGCACCAACAGGTTTCCAGTTCAATTCCCGGTCAGGGAGAGGCCCAGGTTGCAGCTTCATCCCCAGTCAGGGAGTGTACTGAAGGTAACTGATTGATCTTTCTCTCTCTTCTCTCTCTTCTCTCTCTCTCTCTCTCTCTCTCTCTCTCTCTCTCTCTCTCTCCCTCTCCCTCTCTCCCTCTCCCTCTCCCTCTCCCTCTTCCTCTCCCCCTCCTTCTCCCCTCCCCCTTCCTCTCTTTAAGCATTCCTCTTGTGAGGATTAAAGCAAACAAAAAAAGAGAGATGGTCGGTCGGGCTGTACGTGTCTCACATGTACACACCATTGCTAGATGGTGCCCAGCAGGCAATGAGGAGCTACGTGAAGGCTTCCCATCAGGTTCTGCAGAGATTATGCTTTAGAAAGATGCTCTGGTAAAAGGGGTAGGAGGTCTGGAGTATAAGAAAGAGTAGTCCAGAAACCCTAAGTTATGACGACAGTAACCAGCAAGGTTATTAGATGTTTCCCTCACAGTACTCGGGGACCTAGGCCAGTGATGGCGAACCTATGACACGCGTGTCAGAGGTGACACACGAACTCATTTTTTTGGTTGATTTTTCTTTGTTAAATGGCATTTAAATATAGAAAATAAATATCAAAAATATAAGTCTTTGTTTTACTATGATTGCAAACATCAAAAAATTTATATATGTGACACAGCACCAGAGTTAAGTTAGGGTTTTTCAAAATGCTGACACACTGAGCTCAAAAGGTTCGCCATCACTGACCTAGGCACAGCTGCAGGGAACAGCTGGTCCAGCTGATAGAGAACTGGCAATGGGCAGGTTGCGGACATGAAGAGGGCAAAGGGGCTATGGACTTGAAGGGCTAGGAAGAATGGGACTGAGCTGACTCATCAAAGATCCCCAAAGCAGGATTCAAACACTTCATTACTGTGAAGACAGGGCATAACGACCTGCCTCTATGACAGGCAGTGGAGGATCTGGGGCAGAAACCAAAGGGGTTGGCTTAAGTGCTGAGCACAGAGAAGCCAGTGGTAAACTCTCAGGCAAACCCTAATAAAGCATTTTGGAGGGTGATTAGCACCTGCCAAGAGAAAAGGCTCAAGGGAGATGGAGCTGAAGGCAGAGTGGTTGGGAGATAGACAGGAAGGGGTTTCCGGAACACCTCAGCTAATCTGGGGACTTGGACATGGGGTGAAAAGGGCCTGTGCAAGCAACTCAGAAGAAAGGAGCAATCAATATGTTGAGGGCCGGGGAATGGATGTACAGGAGAGACACCCCTGAGGTGTATGCTGAAATGATACAATGTTTATAAAATAAACTAAGCAGAGCTGAAAGGGCTCAGGGTCCCAGCTTGAAGTATGGTTACAAGTACCTCTCAAGGCAAAACTCAAAGCCTTAAAAAAGGATTAGCCATACAATTACGGTAAATTTTGTACAGCCTACTCTAATAGGTTTCAGTTTCCTTTATCAAATTTTCATAGAGACTGAAGGTTTGACATAAGTACGAATTTATTGACATCAATTCCTTAATCTATTATTCCAACACAGAGAGAGTATTGAAGAGCTGAAGACAATGATAATAAACCCACGAGATCTGAAATTTGCAAGGCCCACTCCCTCCGAGAGAGAGAGAGAGAGAGAGAGAGAGAGAGAGAGAGAGAGAGAGAAGTCTTCAAAAAGAATCTGAAAACTGCTTTCAATTATAGCAGGAAGTAATGAGTTTGACAATGTAAGCATTTTATCCAGAAACATATATCTATTCCATAGATACCAAATCGATTACCATATAATTGAGTTTGAAAATATACAAAATATTTGTTGTTCTTACATACTGAAATTAAAACCTAATTTTAAAAAGTGCACAGTAAAAACAGCGTAAGGAAACCTAAAATATCCATGGTATGTGTGTAGTTTTCCATTTTACTGCCAACATCAAATTCTGTATTTGCCTTATTGTTGCAAATATATTTTAAATGTTTCAAGGCCATTTACAACACTGACTAGTTTACTAGGTCCAACAACGCTCCAGCTTCCGGAAGGCGGCCAGCACTGGACGTGGAGGCGTGGCCCTGCAGCTCCTGCAGCAGTAGCAGCTCTGGAAAGAAGTCACCAACCAGGTATGTGTAAACTATCGACTCTTGTTCTTTTTAGAATTTCCCTGTGGGAGGGTCGGGGGGGCGGGGTGGGGGGGAGGTGGGAGGAAGGAAAAAAAATCAACAATAAGGACACAAACTTCAAGAAAAATATTTCACATAGTTTAACGAACAAGCTGTCTGGAAGCCATATTTCACTTTGGACAACTTTAGTTTCCAAGAGGAGAGATAACCTTGCATTACAAACTTTTATTCAGTAATCACAAAGCACTCCCCACTCTAAGTTTATGAGCCCTTATCCCCCTGGGGACTGAGGACAGGCAATAAAGAAAGAAAATAGAGCTATCTTGGATTTAGCAAACCTCAAATATTCCTTCTGTTCCAAAGACAAGGGAGTTTATGATTTCATGAAACTAAATAAAAATTTTAGCCTACACATGTTTCTTTGTTGTTTAAAACAAATACCTTTAAAGGGTCTTAATAGATCAAATGTCAATGATTATCTGTCAAAAGGAAGTTCAAATACTGGTTGAAAACAACCTAGAGGGGAAGATATCTTGTTCCCAATTCCCTCACAATATAGACATTTGGACTTTCCAGTTTTGCTTTCTGGAGAAGTTCACTTTTTAGAAAAACATTCTCATTAAATTCCTATACTTAACTATTAGATACAAATACATTCTTTTCTTGTAAGTGGGAAATGCTTGCAGAATACAAACAGTAAAAGCAAGATAATAGCAAGCAAATGGTTTCAGGATGTTTACTTGATATCCAGTAGAGACAAAGTCAACTCTGCCATAAGATAATGCCTTGGCAATCTGAATTACTAATGGATAGGGAGAGAGAAAAAGCAATAGGGATCATAGAATAATCAAAGAAAGGTTAACAATATATACTACAAAATGAAGAAGGATCTCTAACTCAGTGTTTTATTAATGACAGGTATTTTAAGGACTAGATTTAAAAGTTCTGAGAGGGCTTGAAAATTCCCTAACCTCAAAGGTAGCTGCAAAGAGCTCTCCTGTACTCAACATGAACCTTTCTGCATTCAGAACCACATGCCTTCCACAACTCTGGAGTCTGAAGTTCCCCTGCTACTTTCTTTCATGTGTTAGGTGCCAAACAGGCTTCCTCATATTACTCATACTAATGTATGTACTCTCTACATGAGCTAGCTATTGCCCAGCTACAACATCAAGAGGCCAAAAGGGTTAAAGGAGGCATTCGTCAAGAGGACCAACCCCCACCCCCTATATCTCCAAGAGCTCAAGTTTCCTGAAGCACAAGTAACAGGAAATCCATAATCAAAGCCACATTGGCTGGTTACATTCATCACATGATGTCCCAGAAAAGCATCATAGACACTTTCTGAGGTAGCCAGAGGCCATCACGAAACTACTCTGAGAACAGACTCCAATACATTACCGTGATACATTTCCCAAGGAGACGCTAACTAAGCAGAATGCTGCCCTGCACCACCACTAGCAGATGCTAAAATAAAGCGATGGTTTGTGCATCTCCATTTCCTTCCCAGTGCCAGCACATAGCAGGAACGCAATAACTGCTCGCTAAATCAATAAGGAAAGCCGTGAACTTCAAAGAGCGCAGGCTGAAGACAGTACCAGGCTGGTGGTGGTACAGTATTGTCTGAGTTACCAAAACGTGCTAAGCATCTGAGATGATGCATGGAACCAAGTCCTGGGCCCCTGAATGCTACTTTTTATGATATGTGGACATGAGTTTCAACAGAAAAATAATGCCAATAGCCACTTGACCCCAGCCTGGAGGCTCTATGTGAAATTAATTCAAAGAAACATTTTGGAATTAAAAGGACAAGACATTCTTAGGTTTATATAGATATATATGAGAATAAATTTGCTAAAGAGGGTTATTCTTCAATAGCACCATTTTAGATTCATATATAAAAGAGCAAGCCCCATCATAAACCTAAGAGTCCCCTGAACCTATAAAACAGTAGCAGAAATGCCAAAAAAAAAAGGACACAGTATCAGGGCCTTAGAAGTCAGGTCTTCTGTCAACTTATAACTCAGCCAAAGAAACTTAATTTTACTTTTAGGTAAGAGGACAAGTTTCACATATATATAGTTTCTAAACACTTTAAATCTCTTAACCTTTTGCTCCTGAAATGCACAGCAATGAAAAATCTTTTTTTTTTGCAATAAAATATCTTATATTAAATATGTTAAATATTCTATTGTAGAGAGCCTGCCCCCTCCCCTCCCTTACCTTACTGGACATCTTCAGTATGTCAATCTCTTCTCTCTGTTTAGACAGTGTCTCATTCATGCTGCACAGGTGGTCACTCATCATACTTAACTGACCCTCATAACTCCTCTTGGTAGTTGTCAGTTCATCCTAAATGGCAGGGAAAAAGAGAAACAAAAATTCAAAACCCCATTAGCCACACCACTCTGAAGCTTTTGTAATTTATTTAAAAAAATTTTTTGGAAAAAGCAACTTATCTAAATAATCTATATGATCAATTAGTATGAAGGTTAAGCCAAAGGCCTAACAAGAGAACAAAGTTAAAAGAAATGGGGGAAAAGTTTTTCTCAGCCTTCCAAATGTCTTTACAAAAATAAAAGCATATCCTTCTATGCAAGGTGTAAAACTGTCACAAAAAAAGAAGCGAGCTGCTTGATCTTTTCAAGTCCCCGAAGGTTTTCCCGAGCCTTTGGTGATGTGGGGCGTCCCTCTCTAGCACCATCCCAGAGTTGGATGGCCCAGAGCCCTCTAGATAGGATGTTTGAAAGAGGCACCTTCCTCTCTCGTTCCATCTCTCGGGCTCCCTTCAGCCCCTTAAACTCTAATCCTGTGCTCCCAGCTAATCTAATAAACTAATCTGAAACCAGAGGAAGTGGGTGTTGCTGTGCTAATGTGTTTATTCTTTGCCTGTATCATGTTTATAATTAATAAAAGTTTTCTGGAAACAAGGGTTTAAAACAAAGGAGTAAGGGGAAATATTTTGCAGCCCTACCTTTCGGTTTAGGCCAATTTTATGAAACAGTAAAGAGAAGAAACAGAATAAAAATAATAGGACAGGGATTAGCAGGGAGGAAGAGAGAAAGACCAATGGGTAAATAAGTAGTATTTAAAGAAATGCTTTCATATTGACATGTTGTGAATCATACCACCATATATATGGAATGAAAACATGAAATATGCTCAGTGCTTCTGTAAAATACAGTAAATACCAGTATTTTAATCCATAATTAGCAACTTTGACATAAGCAGATAAATATTCTGTTGACTCAGAGAAAGTGACACTTTGTGGCTAAAATATCCCATCATTTATCATATTCTTTGAAATCGTGTTGGAAATTTTGGGAAGTTAAAAAATGTAAAGAAGTTGCATGAAGGGTATAGAATAGAGAGATGTAACTATTTGTGTTAACTACTGCATATACTCCATACTTCATTTAAAGTGGATAATGACAGCTAATACTCAGCTAAAAGTGTTGTTTGTATAACGGATTATCTTCTTATTTATGAAAGTAAAAGTAATTTTACTTACCAAAGAAAGACATGTTGACTACAAAACTATTTAAAATTAAAATCAACTCAGAGAAACAAACAACACAACCACTTTTTGCCTTACATAAGTAAGATGTTACTTTAAAATGAGTTAGAAACAACATGGTTAGGAAAATGTGTGTCTAGAGGTCGAATGCCACTACTTTAGAAAGAAAATGCTGACTTTGCTGCCCAAGAACTTTGAATGAAATAAACCTATGAAAACTGCTTAGGTAGCACTTATGAACTCACCTGAAGTCTGCTGATTTTCTGACTGGCTACTTTCATCTCCTCTGCCAGGGTCTCCTTGGACTTTTCAGCCAAGGCCAGTCTTTTAGAGAGTGCTCGGCACTGTTAAATCAGAAAGCATTTCATTATCACAGGGGGCATTTCCCGAAAGCAAATTTACTTCAAACAAGATTATTATAAAAGAATCTCCCAAACCAAAGCCCTTCCTCCCTCCTAATTTCCCCAAATATCTGCAGAATACCTACAGGCCTTGTACCAGACACTAGAATACACATAAGGAAGATGTGGCCCAACTCTCATCATGCTTAAATAAAACCAAAAACATTTATTACTGAATATTTTAAATGTATAAAATCCAGCAGCACTGAACAAGAAATAGAGATATGGCACCAAGAACCCATATCAGTAATGAAATAAGACATCACTACAGATTCCACAGACTTTTCTAGTGTCAACGTAAATATAAGAGGTAAACTGAGGCAAGCTCCAAGAACCAAAAATTGAGTCTCTTTGGTAACCACAGAGAAATTGCAATTTGGGACATGGAAACTATAGTAAGCTACAGGTGAGTTCACTGAGGATTTGGAGCAAAGAGGAAGTAGGAAGCTACAATCCAAGCACAAACTTCATTGTCTTGAGGATGGGGAGAAGCTCTTGGTGGAGGTTCATTGATCGAAGGTTGTTTCCGTTTTCTATAAATCAGGTGTTTATGAGAAATCACTCTTTCAGTCTTTAAATTTAGTTTACCTGACAACCCATATGTGAAACTCCCCATCTCATATCCTCCAATTCTCTTTTAGAATGAAATCTTTTCACAATAAATATAAATGCACCTTATGGAGAAAGAAGGTAATCCAATTTAGATAAAATGAACTAAATATCCAAAATTTATTTTCTAAGACAGCCTCAAGAATAAATAGATTGATGTAGTTCCATTTATATTTTGTTTTGTTTTGTTTCCTTTGCCCAAGAAGATATATCAGAAAAAAATATTGCTAAGGTCACTTTCATCATTTAAAAAGGAAACAGAATGTCTACTAACCAAGCTCATCAATGTTTTTTCCTAGCTCTAATCCAACGACCAGTGGTTGCAAAAAACATAAGAAGTTTTTACATTTACCCAGGATTCATTTAGATTCAGACTGGACAAAAAGGAAGTGGTTATTTCAAACATTATGATTCATGTCTGACCAGGCAATATAGATCCTAAGATACTTTTCTTGTGTTTTAAGTCCTTTACTAAAAACCACATTACAGGAACAATAAACGCGTTACAGTCCTGCTCCACAGATTATGCTTTATCTATATGAAAAAAAAGAATAAAAGTTAGGGCAGGAATGTAAAGGTCCCAGCTACTTTCTTTGAGGGTTTTACCAAACCTAGGCTATCCAGAGACAGAAGAAAAAAGGAAAAATCAATTTCACTCTCTTGTTTAAAGAGGGTGTGCCATTAAAAGGATCACCAAACTTTCTGGTAAGGCCAAAAAGACTGTCAAGGAGGATCTATTGAGACACATTTGAATGCTGTGTTGACATCTGATGCTCAGAGGAATCATTCCAGTAAAGTCATAGGGGGACACCACTTCCTGTTTACAAATGAGGAAAAACTAGGACAATTTAAAAATTCTTGTATCACAGTTGTGCTGAAGACGTCCACTAAAACAAACAAGTCTCTTGGAAATAAAACTGCCTCAAAAATCCCCACTCATTTCAGGAAAGCTCAGCCAACCACCCTCTGTTAACCAAACATCCACTAGTATGTGCTCAAGCACTAAACCTGAAAAAGAGGGAGAGAGTTTTACAAGGCAGGAGGCCTCATGAAGATAACAATCACATCAGGGACACCAGCTCAGAAGGCGGTTAGGGATCCAGATAAGGACATGACTGTGTGCTGCACCGCAGGCTCAGGTGGTCAGTACTCCAGCAGTTCTGCTGTAAGTCATCCAGTCTGTTGCCCTCGCATTTTCTAGAGCCCTGCAAGCTGTCACTGTTGATCCACTCATCAAACAGGTATGTAATGGTTGTTTGTGAACAACACTGAGAGGCACATCATTTATTTTAGCAGGAAACAAGCCAAGCAACTGGCCACCCATCAACTTCTCCATCTCCATAGTTACTGGCGAAAATCACAGTCAGTTCCAGTAAAGGATGTTGTTGTTTTTTTTGTTTTGTTTTGTTTTGTTTTTTTTAGTTTCTTTAACAATTACAGCATTATAATTCTCTATTTGACATCTACAGCTGACCTTTTAATTCGGAGACCTTACAGGTATTCTTATATGTTGAGCAACATTCAGTCTACCTTATCATTTGTTTCTTACTCTTTGATAGCAGTACCTTCTTCCTTCATTTTCTCCCCTTCTAATCTATGAATTGTGTATAATTTTATTGATTATCTTACATAGTGTTTTTCCAATTCTCTTAAGAGAATGAATTATTTAGTGAGGAAAGAAGAAACTATAACAAAAAGTAAGATTTTATACCTTTTAAAGGTTGGAAAAGGTTATGTTTTTATCACAGAAACTAATTTCAACAAATTGTCACTCAAAAATTGGAAAGTACTTTTTAATAAAAGGAAAAGGGCATATTTTATTTTTTAATTTCCATATATGAAAATTTTTTGGCCAATAACTGTCTATAATTATCTAAAACAAGTAACCTATAATAATAATATTCCAAAACATGCATGACCATCAGAAAAGCTACCTATAAGTCTCAATAATGGTTTAGTAACTTAGAAATGACAAATCAGTCCTGTATTTACTGAAATGAAAATTTTTGGTTGGTATGTAGACCAATCAATACAAACTCCAACCAAATTGATGGATGAATAGATACTGACCTCTCTCTTCTAGTGAACAGCAGGAGACAAGACAGTGACCTAATTCCTGAAGGGGTTAGGAACAAACCACCAAATCTAATTAACTCTCCACTCACCTCAGCATAAAAATGCACTGACTTACTGTCAGCCAGCTGTAGCTGAGACGTCAGTTCCACTATCCTTGCCATGTAGTGATTTTTAATTAGGTCTTCACGAGATTCCACATCTGGAAACTAAATAGAGCACACATAACAAATTAAATGAATGCCACTGAGATGAAGCAGTTCTAGAAAAAAAAAAATTTAACATCACTTTAGGATACAGAAGAGACAATATTTTGTACATTTTTATTTGAAATTTGATGGGGGATCATAGTTTTCTTACCCCTCAAAGAAACTTCAGACAGGGCAGGCAAATGAATACTCCAAATTTCCTTTTTTTATATATATATTTTTTTATTGATTTCAGAGAAGAAGGGAGAGGGTGAAAGATAGAAACATCAATGATGAAAGAGAATTACTGATTGGCTGCCTCCTGCATGCCCCACACTGGGGATCGAGCCCGAAATCCAGGCATAAGCCCTGACCAGGAATCAAACCATGACCTCCTGGTTCATAGGTCGACACTCAACCAGTGAGCCACCACAGCCAGGTTCCAAATTTCTTTTTTCAACACCCTATCTAACTCAGAATGAAGCTATGGCTTCAAGAAAACAGAGCAGAAGTGAGGTATTGGGAAGCCCTGGCACCAAGTCCCTCCATTGCTTCATTAGCCACAAACTTGACTTTCAAAATTTCCATCTGTCTGATTCCTATGTCCTCCTCTAACTGGAAGAAGACAAGGAAAAGGGAGCATGTATTTGAACCTCTAAAATCTGAACATTCTTTTCCCCCCAACATTATCTTAAATCAGGCTCTAATGCTCTTAAAAGATGCTAACAAATTAAACTACTTCTATAATGAACAGTTACGAGCCTTGTCCCAGACTAGTATTTCTTCTAGTTACTCTAGCAATGACACACTATTGAATTCAGTTAAAAAATATATGCAGAGGTTCAAGATTAACTAAAGTATAGGGCCAATAAGGAAAGCAAAGAATTTAACAAACAACTTGAACTCTATTTACCAGCTCACCATACTGAGTGGTAAGATGCTTATTTATAAAGTTACATCTTATAATATTTCAAAACTCTAATGTGCAAACCTCTGTGACAAGCCAAGTCTGACCTGGGTTCACCCACTCGAGGGCTGGACACAACTAGCAGGCACACTGTTCATCAAGCCTTGAAAAGCCCTGCTTTCCCAGCCTGCCCAGTGGGAGGGCCAAAGGCTCTCAGCCTCGCCCAGCATGCCAGCGAGCTAATGGCCACCCCTTGTCAAACTGCCAAGTCAAGTCATTCAACGAGACATTTACAAAGCAGGCTATAATTTGCTGGTGACAGTTGAAATAGAATCAAAGAGAAAAGCCAAATGGATCCACTAATGGAGGGGAAAACACTGGTTCCACATTCGCTAGAATGGTCAGAAAACACACTTAGACAAAGCTGATTGTTGTAAGACTTTGTCAACAAACATGCAGCCCAACATCTACTAACAAAACAACATGATGCCAAGCACACTTTACCTCAATGTCAGAAGTCCTGGTTAAAACCCCAATCTAGAACATAAGGAAAAGAATTCTTTAGAATAGACTGTTTACATTTCCAACACAACAATTTAAACAATGCAATACTTTCTCTTCTCAGTTCATACTTTTAAAGCACACTGGGCCTGGAGTACTAGGTCACTCTTGGATTGTGTTTTACTGCAAGGAAGCAGTACCTACGGATAGATAACCAACCACATTTGCTATTTCTGCCATGAGGTGGTAATGGATGATCATCATCCCTATTTCCTTTAACAAAACGCTGTTAGTCATTTTCATCACTAAAACCAACAAATTGGGAAGAGACAAGAGCTTCTGACTCCCGTTGTCATTTCTGTACTTATTTCCAAAGCAGTAGCTGAGATGGTGACCATCATAACAGAATATTCCAAACAGAAAATAAAAAAACACGGGGGAAAAAAAAAAACTGGCTGAAAATTCAAAAAAAGACAAAAGAAATACATGTTTGATACAATGTTGTTATATCAATAAATATTCATTTCATATTTAAATCAATGCAAATGTAATTTTAGACACATTAAAGTGCTGCCAGGCTTTTAAAGCTAAGCTTGGTTTTTTATGGATTAAGACTTCAAAAACAGATAGTCATGCTCTGGCTGGCGTGGCTCAGTGGACAGAGCAATGGCCCTCACACCAAAGAGTCACAGGTTCAATTCCCAGTCAAGGGCACGTACCTGTGTTGCAGGTTCGATCCCTTGCCCCAGTCATGTCTCTCTCATACTAATGTTTCTATTTCTTTCTTTCTCTTTCTCTCTCTCTCTCTCTCTCTCTCTCTCTCTCTCTCTCTCTCTCTCTCTAACACCCCCCCACACATACTCCCACTTTCTCTAAAAATCAATGGAAAAAATATCCTCTGGTGAGGGTAACAAGAAAATAACAACAACAAAAGATAGTCATGATTACTAGATTAAGGTTACTGTTCATGTGCTTGGGCACAATAACTTTAAAGCTGCTGGAAACTCAGTTTCAAGGATTCTGCTCATCAGAGATGATACCCAATAAAGTTTTCACAGATTCTAAATAATATCCTTAAGAGTATTACTCTGAAGAGTGTGCAGCATATCAACTAAACTGAATGTGTGCTAATGAATATTATGCCCACCTAACTCTAAAGGGTCTTTTTTTATAAGACTTCTTTTGTTTTTTTAAGAGCCATAATTTCTACTCACTGAAGCAGGAGTAGCAATTAGTCTCTCCCTTTCAGTTGCAAACTGTTTACAGTAACACGCCAATCATTTACTTTTATATATTCAAATGTGACTACATTTGGCATCCATTCTGCTCTCTGGCCTCACCCTCTCACTCCCCAGTTATGGTTTGAGAATGTGGGACAGCACACAGCTCCTCTTACAGATGTTTATCCAAGTTCTACTCCATTAGATTGAAAGTAACTAAAGGAAAGGAACAGGTTCAATCCTATGAAAAATGAACGGAGGCCAACCATGTCCTGACCATCAAAGACCATATCCAAAATCATGGAAAATGTGGTGGTAAATGTGGCAATCTCAACTGTACCTTAAATGAGAGGGGAGAATAAGAAAAGCTAAAAAGCAGAAACATAAGGAAGACAAAAAAATGCCATGTCCTTTTTAAAAAAAATCTATTGATTAATTTCAGAGAGAGGAAGGCAGAGAGAAACATCAATTTGTTGTTCCACTTATCTATGCATTCATTGATTGATTCTTGTATGTGCCCTGACCAGGGATCGAACCTGCAATCTTGGCATAACAGGACAATACTCTAACCAACTGAGCTACCCTGCCAGGGCGAAAAAGCTCCTTATTTTTATCTATTGTCTCCAGATCATTTTTGGCAGGAATCCGCTATGTGCAGAGGGAAAGACAGTTCCGTGATGAGCCCTTTCTCTAGGCCTGAAATAGTCCTCTCCTGTTGGACTCCTGCTCACTTTTGAAACACACTCATGCTACCTCTTCTGTGAGGTCCTCCCTAAGCCCTCCAGAGACTCTGTGATCCTACAGCACGCTGCACACCACAGGTCAGGGCATTGGAGATGCTTTTTGAAGGAGGCATCTGCTTACCAACCTGCTTTTTCTAAAGCACATGGATTATTCCTATTATAAACAAACATGTAATTTAGATGATTAACACTAAACACTAGGTTAGATCCTTACCAATTAACATTTTTTTTTTAAAGACAGCACTTACCTCACTGGTGCTGTGAACTGGCTCCGACACAGCCTTAGCTGTTTCTTCCTGGTCTGAAGCATTCACCACAGAGGCATTCTCCTGGGCCTGCCCAGCCACTTGCCCACTACTCGTACTCTTCAGCTTGTCTGCAATTCGCTGATTTTCTTTCTCCAACTTGATTTTGGCTAACTGTGCTTCCAACATCCAATGTTCTTTTTCCTGCTCCAGTTTAGAAATCTTCTCCAAACTCTGCTGAACCTGAAGGCAACAAAGAGGTTTGCACCTTAGAGAATGATGAAGGTAAAACTCAGTGGCCAAAAAAATACTTTACCTAAGAATGTAAACCAAAACTACCTAAGGTAAGAAAAAGCTTGACCCTAGAATAGGAAAAGATTTATTCAACAGGATACATAGAGCACATCCATAAATTAAGAAACTGGCCCTAGCTGGTCTGGCTCAGTGGATAGAGCGTCAGCCTGGGAACTGAAGAGTCCCGGGTTCGATTCCGGCCAACGGCACATGCCCAGGTTGCAGGCTCAATCCTCAGCAGGAGGTGTGTAGGAGGCAGCCGATCAATGATTCTCTTTCATTATTGATGTTTCTATCTCTCCCTCTCCCTTCCTCTCTGAAATCAATAAAAATATATTTAAAAATACATAAATTAAGAAATTGAACTATAGTAAAATAAAAAATGTCCCTTCATTGGAAGGTATCATTAAGAAAGTAAAAAGGAAAGCCAAAAGGTGGAAGAAGTGGTATGTATCCAATAGAGAACTAATATTCAGAACATATTAAAGCACTTCTATAAATCAGTAAGAAAAAGACAGATAACCACACAGAGAAATAGGAGGGGGGGTGAAAAAAAACCTGAATAGACATTTGAGTAAGACTATAAAATAAAAAGAAGGTACTCAATGTAACGATCAAAGGAAAGCAATTTAAAATCACCCAAACGACCAAAAAAAAAAAAAAAAAAAAAGGTGAAGAGATTAAGAAGTATAAATTGGTAGTTCTAGAATAGTCACAGAGATGTAGATTACAGCATAGGGAATACAGTTGATAACACTGTAATAACTATGTATGGGGCCAGGTAGGTACTTGAAATATTGGAGACTACTTTATAAAGTGTATGATTATCTTATCACTATGCTGTCTGTACATTTGAAGCAAATACAGAATAATATTGAATGTAAACTGTAATTGGGGAAAAAATGAAAATACAAAGATGGGCAAGTTTGTGGAGTAACTGTAATAATCATAAACATAGTGCTGAGAGGAGTGGAATTTGGGACAAACACTGAAAACTGTTTAGCAGGATCTTTTAAAACTGAACATAACCTATGACCCAGTAATTTCCCTTCTAGGTATATATCCAATAGAAATGCATGCATGTTTACCAAAAGACACATATAAGAAAGTTTATAGCAGCACTATGATAGCCAAATACTTAAAACTACCCAAGTGCTCATAAGCATTAAGAATAAATATATAATATATATTCACACAATACTCAAAAGCAATAAAAAAAAGAGAGGTTACAATTACATATAACACAGATGAACACTACAAATATAATGTTGAATGGAAGAAGCCAGACTGAAAGAGTATACACTACATACTCTTATGTAATAAAACGTTCAGTATCAGGCAACAAACCTAATCTATGAATGCAGGATAACGGTTATCTTTGGGAAAGAGGAGAATAGCAACTGGAACGGGGCATTAGGAAAGCTTCTGGGGTCCTAGTAATTTTTTTAAGGTATACCTTACATACATACATACATACATACATACATACATAAATATTTTTAAAAATTTTTATCTAGGTGCTGGTTACATTAATTCATTGGGTATATATTAATGATTTGTATACTTTTCTTTAAGTGCATTATACTTTAATCAGAAGTTTAAAAAGCTAATTCTCAGGGCAAATAAAAGTTTGAGAATTACATCAAATAAAATCTTATAGAGAATTCCAAATGCTTTACCAACTATCATAATTGAGCAATCACCACGTACTAGCACTATTCATGGAACTTTCCTCCCGTTATCCCACTGAGGCCTCCTGACAGTCCTACAGTTTTCATTTCTCAAAGAGAACTAAAGCTTCCAACAGCTACACCACCTGCTGAGCCAGCAAATGGCAGAGCCGGGATTTGGGACTCCATCTGTCTTGCTCACAAGTCTGATTCTTTTCACTATATCACACTGCCTCCCATTGGCTCAATTAATCCTTACAAGACCCTGAAAGGTAGATATTGTCCTACCTTAGAGAGGCAGGAAGTGAGACCCAGAGTGTTTATCAGACTAGCCTGCAGTTGGTCAGTGGCTGACTGGGAAAAGCAATAGCTTTGAAGTCAAACAATTCTGTCCCTTAGTAGCTACTTTGGGTAAAAGCTGCTTCATTTCTTTGAGCCTTACTTTCTACACATAAAATAAGAAGAAAATCTAAAATCAATTCTTTAGGTATTCCACATTTTTATTTTTTTTTATATATATTTTATTGATTTTTTACAGAGAGGAAGGGAGAGAGATAGAGAGTTAGAAACATCGATGGGAGAGAAACATCGATCAGCCACCTCCTGCACATCTCCCACTGGGGATGTGCCCGGAATCGAACCTGGGACCCCTCAGTCCGCAGGCCGACGCTCTATCCACTGAGCCAAACCGGTTTCGGCTCCACATTTTATTGTTTGTCTCAGGAACTGTTTTTCAGGAATTATTCTGTGTATGAAATTTTTAGCGTACAAATATCGAAAATCGAAAAGTGATATGTGTCCTATGAAAATAAGGTCAGCATAGATAAAATATTGCTGCAGATGAATTTATTTTATGGTGTGTTTAAAATAAAACATTTGCAAAACTCAAAGCAAGCCAGTATTAAAGTGAATAAATCTCTGACAAAAGTTAAACTGCTGTCAGTTTGTACCAACTTGTACAAAGATAGTACCTTCTACTTATCTGCCTCCAATTTGATCAACCAATTGAATACTAAAATTTTTTCATTCCTGCTCATTTAAGAAGTAAAACAATTCACTGAGTCTCTAGTCCCTCCTTCCTTTGCCTTGTTATTTCAGACATTTAAATCTAGTACCTAAAGAAGAATTATCATGGCCAAAGTGTGTTGATACTAGTTTACTGGCAATTATAACACCGATTGAATCAAGATGACTTTAAATATTGAATACAAAGAAATGTCTTTCAATGCATTATGCTTATGGTGCTTTTTAGCATGTGTTAAACAGTTAACTTTACATGTTTACTTTATAGCCTCTTAAATCACACTATGTATGTTTAAAACCTTTCTAAGGGATTTAATATTTATGCTCTTTAACAAGTACCATGATTTCGCAGGTACCATACCTGTTGTGCAAGGCCTTCTCGACTTTCAGTAGAGCTGAGAAGGACCCGGCGGTTCGCCAGCGCTTCTTCATAAGGCACAGACTCCGAGAGGGGCTATGGGAAAAGCATCATAAAAATTAAAGAAAAAGATCGTATTAGCTTCATGATCCTACATATACAAATTAGAATGCTAAATGGGGTTTGATAATAAATTCAGATGTATGCCAAGATAGACTATTTTCTTTAATACATGTGGAAAGAAACCTCTTTAAAAAAAGAAGATAAATAATGAAGGTGAATATCATACCAGTTACAAGCTACAATTAAAACCATATTGACTTGCACCAAAATAGAAAGATAAAGTAACAGGATAGGCAATCTAGAAATAGACAAAAGCATATACAAAAATATATTATGTGGCAAATGTTTCATTTTTAAGTCAATGATGAAAGGGTAGTTGAGATAAATGGTACAAGAACAACCAGCTAATAATTTAGAAAAATAAGTAATTAGATCACTGTTTATACTCCTCATATCAAAATAAATGAACTTAAGATGGATTGAAAAGCTCAACCTAAAAATTTACACCACAAAAATACTGGGGGAAAATGTAAGTGACCATCTCAATTTTAGGAAGTACCCTGAGTTTCCAAGATTCCCCTAACTGAGTGAGCATCACCACCACTAAGAAAAAGACTGGTTTGATGACATAAAAATTAAAATTTCTATTTTGAAAAATTAGTACAGCAAACTGAGGGGGAAATATTTACAATATAAACAAGAGATTAAAATCCTTAATATAGAGAGCTTTCTAGCCTAATTAGGAACATTTACTTAAAAACAGATAAATGATTTGGACACGGAATTGATAGCATAAATATTCATGATAACTTTATGAAAGAATGTTCCACTTCAATAATAAGCAAAGAAATGCAAATTAAAATAACAATAAGGAACATCTTGTCTGAGGTTGACAAGTACTGAATTTGTTAAATTTACACTCCTATTAATGATAAACTATAAATTGATAATCTCCCTAAAGTGTCAAAATATGAAAATGTGTCAAAACATGAAGTATTCATAGACTTGGAACCAGCAACTCCTTTTTTAGGAATTAATCTTAAAGGTATAATTAAAACAATTAAACAAATATAGAAAGGTAGGTAGCCGTATACATTGTTAGAAGTGTGTTTGTCTGTATGTACATGTGAGTGTGTACATACACACATTAAAATTTTTCGGATCCAGATATACTCTAGCAAAGTTAAGAGTAGCTAGCTTTGGGTGGTAGGACTTGGGGTGACCATAATTATCTTCATTTACTGCTCTATCTTCTGATTTCTTTTTGCAATGATTGTATATTCTTACTATATTCAGATAAAAATTGTAAATGTATTCTATTTTTCTGTTTCTATAAGTTTAAGATTTTCTGAAGTTTGACACTGGCTGCCTGGCTGCCTCCCCCTAAACAGTCTCCCAGGTAATGGGGACATGACTCCAACACGGCCTATGCATATATCATGTATTAGGTTTGGGTCTCTATTACCTCCTCCTCCTCAAATACCCACAACATCCACCAAACACCTGTGCCTCAAAATTGTGTAAAATCTAAACACTGTAGTATGAGTTGTGGGAAAACTCTTGTCATTCTCTGGCATTATTCCTGATTTTTCCTCTGATTTAAATGTTAACAGAAGGTCACAAACCTTTCTCAAAGCCTTCATGTAGGCGGCAGCTTTTTTCTTGTACTGTAGCATGCATTCGGCGGAAAGAGGACTAATGAATCCACTCGCTACCTTAGGCCCATAGCTCAGTGAAGCAATGAAGTAGTCCACATTGTTGCTGAAGAAAGATGCAATCTAAATGAAGAGTGATAAGAAGATAGATTTTGTTTTCCAAAAATATATCTATACATATAAAAAGCCAGCGACTGCAACGCTGTAATGACCGGAAGGACTGGTCGCTATGACGCCCACTGCGGCCAGCGAACCAGCCCAATCAGGGGGTGGGGCCGGCCGGCCAACCTCCCAGGGCCCCTCCCCCAGCCGCCCTGCCCTGATAGGCCTCTCCCACCCAGATCGGGGAGGAGCAGCCAGCCAACACCCCTGCAGCCCTTCCCCCCCCCCCCACGGCCGGCCCCGCCCCAGATGGGCCCCCACCACCCCAATCAGGGGCAGGTCTGGCTGGCCAACCACCCATGACCCCCTCCCCCAGGCTGCTGGCCCCCAATTGGCTCCCCCACTCCATTTGGGGGCAGGGCCAGCCAGCCCACCACCCACAGCCCCTCCCCACAGCTGGCCCCACCTCCGATCAGCCCCTACCACCCTGATCAGCCTGCAGTCCCTCCCCCCAGTCAGCTCTGCCCCTGATCATCCCCCCCACCCCCACCAATCAGGGGTGGGGCTGGCTGACCAACTTCCCCCAGCCCCTCCCCTGGCTCCATCTGGGTGCGGGGCCAAGCTGGCCCACCGCCCACAGCCATTCCTGCCCCCAATCGGCCCCCCCACCCTATCGGGAGCAGGGCCCGCCGGCCAATCGCCCATGGCTGCTCCCCCTAGGTGGCTAGGCCCTGATCGGGTGATCTGGGCCGGCCACCCAGCCAACCTCCTGCCATCTCCTCCTCCCAACAGGCCCACCTGATCCTCCAACTGGGGCCGGGCGGCTGGACCCCACCTGTGCACGAATTCATGCACTGGGCCTCTAGTCTAATACACACACACACACACACACATATATGTGTATATATACTAGTATATGTATATATATTAGCTTTCTAAACAAAGTTAAAGACACTGAGAATGGAAATGAAATTTCAGTACCTGCCTAAAAGCCCACATTTATTTATTTGATAATGCCTAGGCAATGATTTATATTAAAAAGACAATATCAGTATAAATATTGAGGCTATACTTCTGACAGGTCTTAATCTAGATAAATTTTTATTCTTCCTAAAAACCAAAACTGATTCTGATTTATTCAGAATATTTGTAGATGATTTTCATGAGCTCTGGATCTCATTAACTCTGCCACTGCTCTCAAAAATAGAAATATTTGAATTTATACATTCCATTTGAATTTTAACTTTAAACGTTTCATATTACAACATAACCCATGGCACAGGCATCTTGAATATGCACTCTCTACTTAAATTTAATTCTGTAAATCTCAATCTGTATATCACAAATGTAATAGAAAAGACTGAAAATTAAGTAGATCCTTGTTATTTACCGAGTTAACCTTTATTAAATCTACATAAGGAGTCACAAAAATCTGTAATTTTGTTGAGCCATAATTTTGAATCTACAGTGCTATATGAAATTCTGGTATAAATAAAAATGCCTAAGGAAGTTCTTAGCCAGAAAAATTATTCCATTTTGATAAGGAAAAGTGACTTATGAAACAGAGTATTCTACATTGGCAAAAATTGCTCCAAAAGTAGACAATTAATTACTAATGACCTAAAAGATTGTATTTTTCATTAATAATTTACCTTGTCAAATGAAATTCTCTATTAGACAGTACTCAAGAAAATGAGGATCTAAAACTCTTGAGCTATATGTTTCTTATGCATGAAATAGACAATCATATACCCAGTGTTTGCATTTTGGTCATGGTAGTATACGGTGAGGTGTATTTACTCTTTCCTTTTTCTTATGTCTCTGTATTTCCCAAATGTTCTTTCAAAAGCATGTTATACTTTTTTATTGGGTTTTTAAAATAACAATAAAATTTATTTTAATCAAATCACACTAGCTACAAATTAAGCTACCACAGACTAACATTAGTTCAGGCACTTATTCTAGTTAAAAAAAATTTATAAAAAATTCAGACTGAAAATTAAATACCTTTTCTTGAGACAACATTTTAAAGTTTTAGGCAAACCAAATCTAAAATAAGCTATGAGTATACAGGTATTTAATATTCCAGAGTTCTCATAAAAAAAGTGACAAATGCAGAGACCCTGTAAAATGCCAATAGTCTCTTTTTCTGGAATTTGCCTTAATTGAATCAAAGTTAGAATTATCCTCAGAAAGCTTCTGGCATGCCTGTAGATAAAAGTATTAAAGTTGAGGCAGTGGATATGGCCTTCTGTCTAAGGAATCCTGTAGGCACAGGTCTGTGAACTGACAGAACCTAAAGAAAACACCTTTTAATTATGGCTCCAAACTATAGCAAACTGGCACAAAGACCAGTCTGAGTTTGGGAAAAATAATACTTAATATCTGACACAACCTATGGTCATTTCTGACTAACTTAAATCACTGGAAAAAAATTGTTTCTATATGGTCAACCTGTCAGAAAAATAATAATATATAAATATGGATAGAGATTAGCATTTCCTTGAAAAATTATGCTGTCTGTTGAAACAAATGGGCTAAGATCGTCCTGAACACAGTCCTTTCAGCTTCATACATATGGGGATTTCTCATAGAAATCTTAACCTTTAAAGGCATGAATTCTTAGAATGCAACTTCTGCTGAAACCAGGTATCCAAGATAGGATGAGTTTTAAAGAAACTTCACTTTGGCCATCCTGTATAATAAAAGTCTAAAAGTCTAATATGCAAATCAACCAAACGGAACTACCACCAGGGGGCAGATGCGCACTGACCACCAGGGGGCAGACACTCAACACAGGAGCTGCCCCTAGCCCATAGGCCCCAGGCCAGCCAAAGTGGGTACCAGCAGGGGCCCTCCGATCGCCCCACTGGTCACCCCACAGAGGGAGGCAACCAGCAGCAGCGGCAGGCGGGGCTGGCGAGTGGGCGGTGCCAGGCCGGCCAAGGCAGGTGCCAGTGGAGCCCCCCCCAAACCCCCGCCCAATCGCCCCACTGGTGGCCCCACAGATCGGCCCTGATTGACAGCCAGGCCTAGGGACCCTACCTGTGCATGAATTTTGTGGATCAGGCCTCTAGTTTCATAATAATACTTAAATACTTAATGATCCAAATGATCATTATCTAGTATTAAGAGTTCAATGAAAAAAACATATGTTAAAGGCACTTTAAAAGTACTTGGTAAGGTATAAAACCACAGAGGTAGCTTTACCACAAGTATTATCAAAATACAAACAAGCCCTGGCTGGTTTTGCTCAGTGGCTAGAGCGTCGGCCTGCGGACTGAAGGGTCCCGGGTTCGATTCCAGTCAAGGGCACATGCCTGGGTTGCAGGCTCAATCCCCAGTAAGGGATGTGCAGGAGGCAGCCGATCAATGATTCTATCTTGTCATTGGGTGTTTCTATCTCTCTCCTTCTCCCTTCCTCTCTGAAATGAATAAAAATATATTTAAAAAAAAATACAAATAAAAAATTAGAGGGGAGGGAAAAAAAATACTAAAATTTTTTTCTTTTTATGTACCCCAATTTTTAAATATACCCAAGAGTCTATCTATATTGAGACCACCTACAATCTTTAAATGACCAAATAACTCATTAAAACATAAAGTATGAGTGATCCCCTTAGTCATGACAAATGCTTAACAGTAATTAACATATTTGTTTAAATACTGGGTAGGGAGGAGGGAAAGGGAGATGACTTTATTTTACAAAAAGCCTGATAGTCCGAAGTTCTTTCATGGGTTAATTTTCCTATGTCACTGAAGGAAGGAAAAAAAAAAAGTATTACTTAAATATTGAATTTAATGTCAATATAAACAGAAAAATTACCTTTCCTGCTCCATTTGTTAATGCCACTACTGATGACAGGATACAGTCATTTGTTGTAATGAGCTTCTGCGTTGCTGTTGGAAGTTCATGCTCTATTGTAGCTTTTTGACTATAATGTTTGGAAATATCTAAAAAGCAATTGAATGAAAACTCATTACTACCTATGTACAAGTGGCATATAGATAACTAATCTGTTACCTTCTCATATCTATTCTTACAAATTTACTCAAAAATGGTCCTAAATATTAAGATTGTGCTGAATATCAATTAGGTTGCAAATCCACATGGAAAGAATGGAGAGAAGTGAAGGTCCCTTAATACCATCCTGACATCTCTATTAAAGCCACCAGCTTGTACATCTATGTCCCTTATTTGAATGTTAGCCCTTATTCTAGTGTTGGGTAAATGATCCTGACCAACATTTAACCTGATTAAAAACCCTGACTTGATAGTCCAATAGGCACAAGTGAGAATTTATCTGATATTTATATAGCAAACCATGAGCCTGGAACAGAACAGCCAACAGAGGCACAATGTCCCACAATCCTTACTGGGCCTTCACTAGTTTACTCGTACACACTTAAGCAATGAAAAATGTCTGCACAGACAAAGGATTGGATACTCCAGTGTCTGGCTTCACGTGCTGCTGCCTCCAGTCCAAGAATATTACAAGCAAGGTCTGTGGTTACAAAAGCATAGAAGAGAGGCTTAGATATAAACATGTTAAGAGAAACTACAGTAGGTGAAACTGGCCAAATATCTAAGCTTGGAGTTTTCTGGGTCTCTGAGAAATAGAATAATTTTGTATTGGAAGTAAGGGAAAATGGGAGAATTGTTAAGACAACATTGATTCACAAGGAAGGGTAATTATATTTTTAAATATAAAGTGTTTACCATAGCCTCCTTTGAACTTTTATAGAATACTTTTGTTATACAACATTATCATTACCAACAAAGCTAAAAATAAATAAAACAATATGAAAATTAACTTTTATAGCAGCTGTGTAATTAGAGACTTTCATTTACTGAGAATCAAGTAATTTAGCTGATTTCAGACAGTAGATAAGAGGAAACAAGAAAGAAATGGTATTTGAGGTTTAACCTGATACAATCATGATAGTTTAATATAAATTACTGCAAATTTTATGAATATTATTTTTGCTAAAATTTTAAAACTAGGGTATTATTCTATTTATATATTTTATATACACATATAAACTTTTAACTTAATATAATTTAGATTTATAGAAAAGTTACAGCCAGTTTTCCCTATTGTTATCATCTTACATTACTATGATATAGTTGTCACAGCAAAGGAACCAATTAGTACATTACCATTATGTTTAATATATTCTTAAAAATAAATGATTATTCTCTATCTTCAGAAGAGTGAATAAAAATTCTATTGGAATGCTGAACATTTCTTTGTATACTGAACTTGCTAACCCCTAACACAGACATTTTCTTTCTATACATCACAGAAAGTTTTATTTAATATTTTACAGAAAGTGTACAACGCTATAATACAACTTGGTTGGTAGGCAATCTTGGTTGATTGGTAGGTGATTGAGATACTTAAGAAAGACGTATAATACTAAAAACACTATGTAGCTTCTATTTGGATCAGTGCTGTTACAATTTGATAATTAATTATCCCAATCCAATTGTTTACTCTTTATTCAGTCCAAGTATTTTAACTATTTAGGGTGTTCTTTGACATTAAACTTTAACTCCAAAAAGAAGAAAGAAATCAGAGATTTCGTTTTCTTTTATGTTTCCTAGGAGTCTACCCGCTTTAGACCTGAGACTAAACATCAACAATTCTCACTTTAAATGTCCCTTATTAAAGGACCAATTCACTCCTATTTTAAATCCATGTAGGATACACATTTTTTTATAAATCTCTATCTCTCTTTTTACACTGAGATCAGTCTGCCTGCCTGCCTGCCTGCCTTCCAATTTAGGTCAAGCAATTACTCAGGGCAGAGCAGGAAGAAAAGAGATTTGAACAAGAGTTCTCTTAAACACAAAGCTTCTTCCGTTAATGCCAGTTAATGCTCACTCTGGGGTTTCATGGGAGATACACAACAGTCCTCCAAGCGAGGTAAAGAGATTTGAACTGTAAACCTAGCAACAGGACCCCATAATCTTGCCAACCATCCTTCATGTTTCCCAATATTCTCTCTTTACGTTCATTTTCAAGGACAGAAATAAGCGGAGGCACAAAGGGGAAACCCAGATCCTCCCATAATCTCCATCAGCTCATGTCAAAAAATGACAGCAACATTCTTGGATTTGGACCATTTGGCATCTTCTCAATTTTATGTAATGTATGTACAAAAGCATCTTTAGAAAACCTCGTATATTACAGATTAATTAAAATAGAAATAGAATCATGTAAATGAAGCTTTAAGACCCCTCTCACTGGAGAGCTGCCTTCCACTGCGCAGCCGCTCCTTTACAGGAATGTTGGAGGAACCACTAGCAGGAACAAGTCATAGTATCAGCATAGGAAAATTTAGAAAACAAAACCAAAAAACCTCGAGCCACAGAGCCACTTGTAGTTTCAGTGGCCTAATTCTAGGTTAGGTAAAATCCTAGACTACAGGACTACAGCTAAGTCTGAGCTTCCCAAACCAAACACTGCACAGGAAAAGGGACCAGTCCCTTAGGTTTTCTATAAACCAGGCTAGGTTTCACAGGGTTGGGATGACTACCGTCACCTGCCACCAAGACTGTCTACTCAAGCTGTGGTTCCTGCAGCCAGGGTTCATCCAACCAGAAGTTGGATAGACTTTTAAAGTTCCTTATAATTGAAGACAAGCCACAGGAAGGACCATTTTCCGGATTGAATGGTAAGGTGGTGCTGGATAATACGGCTGAGACTAAGAATGATTCCCAGTGCCATAGGTAATATGTCAATCTACAGAAAGGCCCCCAAAATACCCATCTTATGCACAATTTTAAGTTTTAAAAAATTATTTCTGTGACACTAGTAATTGGTCACTAACTGAACTAAACAGCCCAATGAATAATCTAAGCACCTCAGTCACTTCCAATAGTTCTTAATAATTGCTCCGGCCTTCTCCTCCTTTCCCTACCCCAACAGTCTTCAAAATGAACAGAAAGAAGGAGAAAACCTCACAGCCACAAAGAACTATAGATTTAAATTTTTCAGTACTCTGAATCACATGCTAAGCATGTGAAATGCTTTTCGGCACACTCTAGTCTTAGAAGCACACAAGCAACTTTTGAAAAGCAACCAAAGCTTAAAAACAGACCTTCATTTCTTAAGGCTGTGCCGAACAAAATAGGACTTGAGATGGACACTTCACACATAAAAATGCACAGGTTGGTGGAAAGTCAGTGCATTCTTTCTGGGAACTTTAAACCTTGGTTTCCTCAACTCCTTTCATGTTTGGGCTCTAACAAGTGCAATGTATTTTGCTAAATGCCTCTGAACCGCATGTCTGATTTGATACAATTCACACACCTGCCTTAAGTCAGTGTAATGTATTTTCGGCGAAAGTACTGTGCACAAGGGTTTCTCTTTAGCACTTTGTTTACCTTCAGAAATGAAGCAGATGGGAAAAGCAGAAGGCAGTGAACTAGCACTTCAATGTAAGCCAAATGCTACTAAGCCTCTATCTGGGGTCTATTAACCTTCACGGTATTTGTTTAAATCTCATTCAGACTTAGAAAGTGGGATGAAGGTTTTAAGTCTGTGTTCTTTTTCAACCTCACCTTTCATGACATCATGAAATCCATCCAGAGCAGCACCAACATTTGTTAAGACGGAACTGAAGTTTGCCCGAAGGAGTCCATCTGGCTCCGTACCTAGGAAACCAAAGTCACAAACCTAAGCATTTTCCCAGAAGACTTAGCCTGAAAAATTGACAGCCCACCATCTCCCCCTACTTTTGGGAAGACGGAGAATGAAGACTGTTTGTGATATGTTGAGAATAATGGCTCTTAAAATCATGGCAGACTCATTCAGATGTAATGGCAATAAACATATAGACATATCTGATCTGCATTCCCCATGTCCACAAATATTTTTAATGGTTAATAATCAAAACTAAATTATTAAGCAGGATTATATCTATCATGATTCTTTTAGAAATGAAGGTCTGTGAATTTTCACCTTATTACTCTATAACACATTTCTCATTTTACTAGGTGTACCGGTTAATAATGGCAGATTATGTAATCAAAAAAACCACTATAATTTAAAGAGAAACATCAAAAGTGCTTTATTCAAAGTAATGTCCAACGCTAGCTACACATTTCCCCCATCTTTCAGGTAATTTGTGGACACCGTCCAGTAGAACTTTTCTTGTTTTGGGCAAATGCAAGTTGTTTTTGAGTTTGACACACATCTTCATCCAATAATGCTTATAATGTTGGACTTCAAACTTTTTCGGTTGACCTGGAAGTTCTTTGTCTTTCATATCGAAATCATCACTTTTAAAGCATTTAAACCAGTGTTCACAAGTATCTTGAGATGGACCATGTTCACCATAAACTTCCTGAAATATACCATAACTTTTTCTTCAAAATAATGAATTAAAACTTGCCGCAAATGCTTTTTGGCACGAAATTCAACATTTTTAAGTATAAAATATCTGTGATGTTAACACCTTCAGCAAATTTGACATATGAAGTTCTAAAGCTTGCTGTCAATACAACAAAATAGCATACATATCAAATCGCATATATATCAACATAATGTGTAACTCCATCTAGTGAAAAAAAAAATCCACATTATTAACTGGTACACCTAGTATTATTTCCCTACACATTTTTTTAAAAATATGTTGTTATTGATTTTTAGAGAGAGGAAGGGAGAGAGAGAGAGAGAGAGAGAGAGAGAGAGAGAGAGAGAGAAGAGAAACATCACTGATGAGGGAGAATCATTGATCGGCTGCCTCCTGCATGCTCCACACTGGGGATCGAGCCTGCAACCAGGGCACGTGCCCTTACTGGGAATTGAACTGTGACCTCCTGGTTCATGGGTCGACACTCAACCACTGGGCCACAAAAGCCAGGCCCTACACATTATTATTTTTTTTTATAAGCACCACTAAAAACACTATTACTCAAACATCACAGAGTTCTGCTTTTGGCATGACAACATGAGCAGCTGTACAGATCAGCTCTCCAGCACAACTGGTGAAAATTATTAAAAAGGAACCATTTAAAATTCTGGAAATGATGCTAAAAACACAGCAAGTGACAAAAAAATTTACTCAAGAAAAATCTATAATAATTTGGTAAGAACAGTGAGAGTCTGTGGTATGTGAACCAAGACCCACTCCTTTGCTCCCTCTCCCTACCAGCTCATACACTAGAAATCCCACTCCAAACTGGTACAGCCAAGAATGCAGGGCTCCCTCTCCCAAACTGCTGGAGACTGCAGTTCTCATCTTGCCCTCAGGTACCTATTGCTGAGCATGACTGAGAGATGGGGAGCCCTTCTTTCACCTAGCCCTGAATCATGGATGGAGGCCCTACCTGGGCACAGTGCTTCTGAGAATCTGGGGCCCTGATCACCCTTGCCCCAGCTCACCCATGCCCCAGCTCATCAACAGAAGTACCACGCTGAAAAAGGCAAGCCAAGGAGACCTGGGGGTGCTTTCCTACCCCCTCTACCAAGTGCTCACCTACTAATGCAGGTGTGTCACTTTGAGAAAAGTACCTCTCTGTCCCCCTCCCCAGCACCAGATCCGTGGCTCAGAGATTTAACCCAAGTGGGAAGCAAGCCTTAAAACAGAAAGCTCTGAATCTCTTTGAAAGGAACTGACTTAATTTGCAAGAGCATGGAGGGCTCAAGCGAAGGGAAGCATGCTCTAAAAAATGATGACGGTGGCAGTGAAAGCAAATAAGAGGAAATTGGCAGTTCATTAAAGATATAAGCTAAACTGTGGGCTGGTTGGTTTACCACAGAGAAGCAGAGAAAGATACAGCTAAGAAGAGCTCTCCCAGATTCAGAATAAATCTCAAACACTATCTCAAGAACTATACCTGCTATGTACATGCTAGGTCTATAACTAACTATACCTACAAAGGAGCCCAAATTTAATTAGATCAGTCTGTGAAGCAATTTATGCCTCTCAAGGCATTGCTGAACACAAAAGAGCCATCAACCAGCAATTAGTGGAGCTTAAACCTGGGTAAGATTAAGGAAGGAGACAATAAAAGGGAGCGCTGTTAAAATCACTGTCCTCCCAGGGTGACTGTGCCTGAGTCTGAGCCTACTTAGAAGCAAATCAGGGTATAAAAATTATACTCTGAAAACTTCAAAATAATATTTAAAAAATTACAGGAGACCTATCTAGATGAAAAAACATACCATATTCATGGATCAGAAAACTTAATATTGTTAAGATGACAATACTCCCCATGTGCATTTCCTAGGGCTGCTGTAACCAAGTACCACACATGGAGTGATTGAGGGCTCTCCCTAAACCAGTAGGACCTCATCTTAACTTGATTACACCTGTAGAGATCCTATTCCAAACAAGGTCACACACACAGGTATTGGGGTTAGAACTGCAGATATCTTTCTGAGAGACCCACAAACCTCCCCAATGTGATCTACAGATTCAATGCAATCCCCACTGAAATACCAGCTGACTTTTTTGTAGAAACTAATAAGCTGATTATAAAATTTATATGGAATTGCAAGGGACCCATAACAGCAAAACAATCTTAAAAAAGAAAAACAAAGAGGACTCCACTTCCTGATCTCAAAACTTACTACAAAACAACAGTTATCAAGACAGTGTGGTACTGGCATTAAGAGAAACATATGGATCAATGGAGTAGACCAGAAATAAATCTACACATCTATGGTCAACTGAGTCTTCACAAGAGTGCCAAAACCATTTAATAGGAAAAGAACAGTCTTTTTAATAAATGGTGCTGAAACAACTGGATAGCCACATGCAAAAGACAAGTTGTATCCTTACCTCTCACCATATACAAAAATTAACTCTAAATGGATCAAAGACCTAAATGTAAGGGCTAAAATTATAAAACTTTGAAGAAAACAGGGCGAACTCTTCATGACCTCAGATTTGACAATGGATTCTTAGATATGACACCAAAAGCACAAACAATGAAAGGTAAATAAACTGGACTTCACCAAAATTAAAACATTTGTGGTTCAAAGGACATCATCAAGAAAATGAAAAATAAACCACAAAATGGAAGAAAATATTATAAATCATATATCCAATAACAGATTTGTACAGCCCAGTTGAAAAATGGAGAAAAGATCTGAATAGACAGGTCTCCAAAGAATATATGTAAGTGGTCAATAAGGGCATGGAAAGATGCTTGACATCATTAGAAACCACAGAAATGCGAATCAAAACTGCAATAAGATACCACTTTAAAAAGTCAAATAACCAAAATTAAGTTGGCTAAAATAAAGTCAAATTATAACAAAAATTGTAAGGATGTGTAGAAATTATACATTTTTGGTGGGAATATAAATGGTGCAGCCACCTTGGAAAAGAGTCTGACAGTTCCTTTAGCAGTTAAACACAGAGTTACCATATGACCCAGCAATTCCACTTCCGGGTATTATATACCCAAGAGAAGTGAAAAGATATGTCCACTCAAAAACTTGTTCATAAATGTCTATAGCATCATTACCGATAAGAGATAAAAGCCAAAAAGGTAAAAACAAAGCAAATATCCATCAACTGATGGGTAAATAAGTAAAATGTGGTATATTCATATAATAAAATGATATTCTGCAATAAAAAGAAATGAAAGACCAATAAATACTCAACGTGGATTAATCATGAAGACATTATGTTATGTGAAAGAAAGCAGTCACAGAAGACCATACATAGCTCCATTTATATAAAATGTTAGGAATAGGTAAATCTAGAGACAGAAAGTAGATTAGTTGTTGCTTAGCACTGAGGAGGGGCAGAAGGGGAAATAAGGGGATAACAGCTAAAGTGTACAGGGTTTCTTCTTAGGGCAATGAAAATATAGATTATAGTGATGATGTATGTATCGGTGACTATACTATAAACCAATGAACTGTACACTTTAAAGAAATAAGTTGTATGGTACGTTAATTATATCATATTAAAGCTGTCACCAAAAAAACAACACCAACAAATCACAGTACCAGGAAAATCACAGCATTTTTTAAAAACATCATTTAAACTGAGATCCATTCAATTACCTAAAAATACTGTTTTGAAATTAGACCAAAGGGAAAGGAATGGCATTTTTACTACCAAACCCCCTACGCTACTTGTTGGAAAGTTATTACAAATTCTTTTGTTTTGCCCGTCTCCATTTTTAAAAGAAGGAGGAAAGAAAGGGAATTAATATAAATGCATGTCTTCAATTACATCTTTAATTTAACTTAATAATCACAATTATCACCATTTTATAAATGGTGATAGAGGTACAGGAAAGTACTAGTAAGGTGATTTTCCCAACTTCATAAATGTTATAAGGGGTTGGAGGATTTGAATTTGAGTTTTTCTGATTCCAGATCCTAGGCTTGTCTCACTCACCCGAGCTAAACCATCTCCCTTCTCTGGCTTCTTGTTCTCCAAGTTCTTCAAGTTGAACTATGAGTGACAAACATACTCACTTGGCAAGGCGAGAAGGCTGACATAGGTCTGAAGCTTCTCAAACACAGCTGTCATCTTTTTCATGTCCTGAGACAGCTCTAGATTCCTGGCTCTTAATGCAGATGTACAAAGAGAAGATTCACATTCTTCTTCTAAACTAGGAATGAGCAGATATTTTTAAAGTGAGCATCCTGAATATTTTCAATTAGCTGTAAGAAACCATCTACATTCACAAACAACTCTATCCTGAGACAAATTAAAAAAAAAAATTGATCTCATTTATAAGGTTTCTTTTTTTTTTAATCCTCACTTGAGGATATGTTTTCATTGATTTTTAGAGAGAGAAAAATGAGTGTGAAAGAGAAACATCTATCTGTTGCCTCTCACATGCACTCCGACCAGGGATCAAACCCACAACGTAAGTATGCATCCTGACTGGAAATTGAACCCACAACCTTTTGGTGTACAGGACAATGCTCCAACTGAGCCACTGGCCAGGGCTGAGGTTTCATGTTTTATACCATGATATACACACCTGCTTGCTGCAAATGTCAATGGAATACTAGAGGACTGAATAGAAAAAAATAAAGGCATATGTCCATTATCTTTTCATCCTGAGAGCAGCATGAAAATGCTTCCCTTAAAAAATATTTTCAGGAGCCCTGGCTGGTTTGGCTCAGTGGATAGAGCGGCAGCCTGTGGACTCAAGGGTTCTGGGTTCGATTCCGGTCAAGGGCATGTACCTTGGTTGTGGGCACATTCCCAGTAGGAGGTGTGCAGGAGGCAGCTGATCAATATTTCTCTCTCGTCAATGTTTCTAGCTCTCTATCCCTCTCCCTTCCTCTCTGTAGAAAATCAATAAAATATATTAAAAAAAATATTTTCAGGAGAACAATATTTCATGGACTGAATTCCTAAGGAGAATTAATTAAATAGGAGCTAGTAGAGAGAATCATTAAGTACTTTTTTAGTATATTAAATTGCAAAAGCCATACAGATAAGAATAATCTATAGACTCAAATCTAAAAGTAAACGGTTAACATTCATAAACTACATTGTATCATTTTCAAATTTATATGGTTACTGCAGAAAACTCAATTATAAATTTTTAAAAATCCTGTGGGTCCAAGCCAATGTGGCTCAGTGGTTGAGCATCTACACATGCACCAGGAGGTCACTGGTTCGATTCCCCATGAGGGCACATACAGTACCTAGGTTGAGGGCTCAATCCCCAGTATGGGCCTTGCAGAAGGCAGCCAATGGATGTTTCTCTTTCATCAATGTTTCTATTTCTCCCGTTCCCTTTCTCTCTCTCTGAAATCAATACAATGTTGTTGTTGTTTTTTCAATTAAAATTTCTTGTGGACGCAGCACTTTATAAAAAATGTTGCAGGAGATCAAATAAAATGCTTTTTACACAACTAGAGAAATTATTAGCACAGGAATGATCATCATAACCCTTTCCTTAACCTTCCACTTTACTTATGGCAGACGGCTTCACTGAATACTAAGCCCATTTACCACTAAATAATATGTCATCTTGTCAAAGTGGTATTTAAACCAATGACCAAAAATTGCCTAAAAACATAAATACCTGGTGAGGTAGGACTGAGAGCTATGAGTCAGAACATTCCAAGAACAGAAATATTAGATCAAGAAAGATTATCCAGTCTTTTAAAAAATGTAATAATGAAAAAATAATAGAAAATAAAAATGCATAACTGTTTCAAGTAGTAAATTCCACTTTGCAATGGTTCTAAAACAGATTCTTCTTAAAAATAGGCCAAATCGCCAAAACCGGTTTGGCTCAGTGGATAGAGCATCGGCCTGCGGACTGAATGGTCCGGGGTTTGATTTCGGTCAAGGGCATGTGCCTGGGTTGCGGGCACATCCCCAGTAGGAGATGTGCAGGGGGCAGCTGATCGATGTTTCTCTATCATCGATGTTTCTAACTCTCTATCTCTCTCCCTTCCTCTCTGTAAAACATCAATAAAATGTATTTAAAAAAATAAAAATAAAAATAAAAATAAGCCAAATCATAATGTTATTTAAATTTCTAGAGTCAATTTTCAAAAAAATTTTCATTACATTGAGCCATAACATGAAAGGATATGAAAAGAAACTATAATTCATAATAGTTTTTCACTGATTCCTAAAATTGTCATATGCACAAATCACAGAATTTAGTTACTGAAATGCCATAATAGGTTAGAATTAGGAAGTAAGATGGCTCTTAACCCATATTAATTTTTTTAACAATGAAATTTTACATTTCATTGTTAAAAAACCTATTACTTTAGTTTTATAAGAACTTAAAAACTATTATTACTTGTACATTTTCAAAATCTATAAGTAACTCATTTACGTATTTTCTAAATCTTAGTTGGTATTATACTACAATACATATATGTTCTTCTTTTATGTCCCATTATTCTTTTTTTTAATATTTTTTTATTGATTTCAGAGAGGAAGGGGGAGGCAGAGAGAGATAGAAACATCAATGATGAGAGAGAATCATTGGTCGGCTGCCTCCTGCACACCCCCAACTGGGGATTGAGCCCACAACCCGGGCATGTGCCCTTGACCGGAATCGAACCTGGGACCCTTCAGTCCACAGGCTGACGCTCTATCCACTGAGCCAAACCAGCCAGCGCTGTCCCAATATTCTTTGATATTTTTTTAAAGGTTAAATCTTAGATGAAAATATTTAGAAACAGAAGTCTTGGTAGTTTTAGGTCATAAGTATCAAAACTTTTAAGCAATATTATCAACTTTCTAGTTACATAAATTATTTTCTCTTGCCTTTCGAAAAATATTTAAGATGGGATATTTAAGGTTACTAAAGGACATATTCTTTAAGGGCTAGAGTACATTAAGTTTTTAACTTAAATAAACTACTCCTAATAAAAAGAAGAATATACCATTTCAAAGAAATCTAAGGACTATAGGTCCAACTGTAATTAACTATTGTAACCCCCCTAGATATTTACTGCAAGAAAATTATAAATACCCAAAACTGAAATAGTTTTTGCAACAAATATGTCATTCACGATCACTGAAAATAATGATTCATATAGCATTATGTAGTTACAGTAGTAACCACAGAACAAAAAAAAAAGAAAATTCTAGCTGATGAACTGCAATTCGATTTTCTTAAATGTAAGTTTACACTGCTCAAGCCACGTTTTTCCTTTTTCACAGAAGCCCAAATTGGTTGTGGTGCAGACAGGTCAGGCAGATACAAGAGGCACATGCTACGATCTTATTAACTCCAGTGCAGGTCAGGTGATACCTCACAGTTCCCCAAGCTCCCAGGCCTGGAGGGATAAATACCTTTTTAACTGATAAGGAAGAATCTTCCTAAGAAAACATATGTAAGAGGTTAAATGCTCTGAGAAAGTTTTCAATTTCACAGTTGTCTCCTAGAAAAGAAAAACAAAATTTGAGATTAATAGTGTTATTTGACAAAGAGGAGCTCCCGCTTCCAGAAGTAAAACAGAAGAAAATTACCAGGACAGTCACAGTATCTTCAGTAATACTTTCAAATAAATGAAGCATTCCTTCCTCAAGAGGGCGGACATAGGACGCATTTTCATGAAGGTATTGTGAGAACTAAATAGGAAGGAACTGAGTTAGATCACTGGAAATAAACGAATATCAACATATTTTTAAATAGACTCACTAAGTTACAAACCTAAATACTTTTAGAAACTTTTGGGGGGAAAGTTTGGCTTTTATACAGAGATGCTCCCCTCTAATAGTCCCAGGTACTATCCCCAAGTCCCCATCCCAATATAAAACAAGGACGGAGAAGAGGAATGACATAGTTAACAACCAGGCAGGGGAGAAAATGGGGAGGGAATACTACATTACAACCCAGCACTAGCAGACCTTCTTCCCTAAACTCCTGCTTCTCTCCCGCTTAAAAAAATAAATAAATAAAATAAAATAAAATATATATAAATCAAAACTGTGTTATATACTTCATTTTTTAACAAGTCTATTGAGTATAGCTTCTTTTACTTTTACTGTATACAATATTCAGGATTACAAATTCTAAGAATGTAATTATCATCAAAAAGATGATATAAAACTTTCATAACTGTCACTGATACTTGAATATTTACAAAGGATTAATTCAGCAGGAAGAATAGATTAAGAGAAGACCCTATAGGCATTTAAATAATTTAGAAGCAAAAAATTAATTTTCACTTATGAAACACTTCAATTACCAAAGTATTATATAATAGCTCAAATTTTGACTTCTCAGTATAAAAATAAAAGGTCTCATTCTGCAGAAATAGGATTCAGTTGACCCTACCACAAACTACTCAAACATATGGCCCAGGGAAATTCACTTAATTCTCTTTGGGCTTTGATCTTTAGAGCTATAAAATAAGATGAACTCTAACCTTACAGGTGTAAACATCTACTTTAAGATTCTATAAACAAATTTAAACATTCTAGTCATCTTTTAACAAATAGTTTTTGAATCTCCTTCAATATTATAGACTTACTAGAAAATCACATATCATAGGTCAAAGCATGAAAAGGAAAAATATTGAGAAATATGTATATTTTTCAAAGTAATTAAGTGTTTCAGACAAAATTCCAATAATGGATAAAGAACCAGTATTGAGCAGAAAACATTTTTGATATTACAGGAACTATAAAAATACATATAATTACATTAAAATGTTATAATACTGTTTTCCAGGTCTTCTGATAGCTTTTTCCCACAGTAATATTAAAGAGCCTTTCAAAGACCCAAAATTTAATTTTTATAAACTTCAGCGTATTTGTGGAGTCACACCAAAACTGATGAAAGCCAAGTACCTACTAAAGCTTCTTATATGTAAGGCATAATAATAATGTTGATGAGAGCCAACCTTTATTAAGTGCTGTTCTTAGTGCTTTACATGTATTATCTCATTTAATCTTCATATGTACAGACATGCCTGTAACATAGGCACTCTTATCCCCCATTCTAAAGATGAGGAAACTGAAGCACAGAGAGGCTAAATAAATTGCCCAAGGGGACAGACCTGGACCAGAACCCCAAAAGTCTGACTGCAGAGGCCAAGTCTTTGCTATGCTAATGTAAAAGGCACGTAGGAGATCCATGGACATAAATACAATACAAACCCTGGGAATACTGTGTGATGCACAAGAACAAGCTAGGATGAGGCATTAGGTAAGTGGGGAAAATGGCATGACTCATTTCAGGCTGGCACTTAGCAAATGTTTATAGCAAGGTCCCTCAACTTCTTTCCTATGGGGACGGCCCTTAAGATGGCCTGAGGATCTCTGCCTCCTGCTGTTAATGGCTTCGTGTAACACTATTGCAAAATGTCTCAGGGTTGGTCTCAGTGACAGCATAATATGGCGGAAGTGTGGTATGTGAAGACGTAGAGATGACTAAGCCACTCTACCAAGAATGCATAAGGCCCAGAAAGCATACCTATGCTTTCCTACTCAGTGATTTTGCTCATGTCTCCCTCTTCTACAGGCAAAAATACCTATACCACTTTTCTCCTCCTATACAAATCACACTCATTTTTAAAAGCGCATTCAAATTGCCAAAGATTCGTTCCCAGACACTGCCACTGACAGCAATCCCCTTCCTTAATGACCACGTATCGCTTACTGGCCATAACCACTCACTCACACACTAAGGTCTTTTAACAATTCCTCTAGTATTTAACTTCTTAAGAATCTCCATGTTTGCCACACTTTACCTTGAAAGGGAAAGACTATGACAGTTTTTCCCCATGCCTTCCACAGTACTTTGCTGATGCACAGAAGTGGTATAAAAATAATGAGTTTCCCTACTTGTTCAGGGCAGACAAAAGGTATCTTGGTTAAGTTTACCTTCTGATTCAATGGAGATATAGTGTCAATGGCAGAATCCACAGGAAAAATCTGAATCCTCTGTTCTGTGTAGGTGTGAAAATTCAGAAGAGCCATCACAAGGTCTTGAACAAAAGCCAGGGCCTGCCCAGCAATGTCTCGCATCTTCAGCTTTAAAATGAAAAATCTATAGTTAAAGTCAACTATCAAATTATAATTCTCAAACTACTTTATTAAGCCTGCTTTTGGAAAAAACATTTGAATGCTGGCACAATTATTCCTTAATTTAAATTTATTTGCTCCTACTTGAATTTTAATAGTCCCATGTAAGTAAATGAGAAAGCCACCAGTTTTGGCAAACACACCTCCTCCACTTTACCTGGACCATTTAATTGCAAGGTCCACCAACCTAGAAGGCAGGTATGGCTTATGAAATTAGAGTATCCCATAATTCAGTTCTAATGTTATCAGACAAGAGAGACAGCAAAAAAAACTATGTTATAAATTCAATAAACAGCAAGTTACATAATTTTTCAAAAATGTATAAGAAAGTAAAGCAAAAGTTAAACACAATAATTTAGTATACTAAACAGGGGCCCAAATCACTAATTCTTCCTTCTGAAAAGTTTGACATGCACATTACTGAAGAGAAAATATGTACTTCATCTTTACCTGATGTCGCCTGTTGTGGAGTGGAACGTTCAGAGCATTATACTGACTATATTCTACAAAACAAAAATAAATATATATTAAATCTTTCATTTTACATTTACAGAAAAACAGCTTAATTGCAAAATAATGAATTACTGCAGCAAAATCAGCTTTACATAAGTATTAAAAAAGTTCAAAGCCACAATCACAGTATAGGAGAATATGGAATTTACACACAATCAGTTGTTTCTCAGATAAAGTAATACCTCTAATATTTTTTTACCGTTAGGATAAAAAATGGTTTTAAATTCTATTTTTTCTGTTTCTAACAAATCCTTTTAAAACGTTATTTGGAGCCTAACAAGATTACTTAGGGCTCAATTGGTTTTTACCTTGGTATATGCTAAATATACACAATAAAAAAAAAGTGAATTTTGGCTTTTTCCAAAAAGGCTGGCTTTGAAGCAGTTATAAGACAATTTAAAATCTCCCTACGAAAGAGAAAACAGAGAAAAAGAAGAGAATAGAAAAAGATTAATAAAAAACTTAAAAATAAGTAAATCTCCCTAAGAAAAATGAGGACTAAAGCTGATCAAAAGAACAAAAAGAAAGCAAGCCTCTGTCGGGCCAATGAAGTTTACTGCCAAAAGATAAGAAATTATTTTAATTAGTCAGCTACCACGGAGGGGTTCAAAGTTGCAAATAATGAAAAGCTGTACATAATACCTACTTGTATCATTAAAAGGTACTTTTTCATTGATGATTGATAAGGATTCCTCTAATCTACCTGACAAATCTTCATGAAGATTCTTTAACTGTAATTGACTGAAAGAAAAAAATACAAAACCACATTATCACCAATCAGACATGGGTCCTCATTTACTTATTACCTCAACAGCTGGTATCAGACTTTCAGAGAACTATGCCTGACATCGGAGATACTCTAGGTAGTAGAGAATTACTAAAAGATGAAAGATAAGAAAAATTCTAAGCCTTAATTCTAAAGCTCCTGGGACTTTTGTTCAATGATGTTGAAGTTTGGAAGAATTGGTCATAGCTTCAGTATTTTATACAATTTTGAGTTTATTTCCCCAAGCACAGAGTAATCTTAGAGTCATTGCAACATCACACATTTTCTCTTTACAACTCATAAATGTTTGCTCAAGTATTATGGTAAAGTTCTTTCTTAGGTATTATATCATTTTTTTTACTTTGGCTCAAAATCTGATCACTTTTCAGATTTTGATTCAGTTATGAGGTATACATCTAAACCAAGCATCTAATGCTACCAAAGCAACTAAACTAAAGAAACTCACTTGACTGATTCTATTGAAACTTAAAATATTATGTCATTTATCAAATAAATGTTGGAGAATGCTCTTACCACCCATTGATATATAACAGTGACGGCGAACCTTTTGAGCTCAGCGTGCCAGCATTTTGAAAAACCCTAACTTAACTCTAGTGCCGTGTCACATATGGAAATTTTTTGATATTTGCAACCATAGTAAAACAAAGATTTATATTTTTGATATTTATTTTATATATTTAAATGCCATTTAACAAAGAAAAATCAACCAAAAAAATGAGTTCATGTGTCACCTCTGACACGCGTGTCATAGGTTCGCCATCAATCACTGATACATAATATTTCAAGATTTAGATATCTCCAACTTATATCATATACCCTTTATTTTATTCAAAATGGACCATTAAAGTTTGGCACAGTGGTTATTACTGTTTTCCTGCCTTCGACTCCCTTTAGTGTAGTCTGAAATGGAAAGTATCTAGTCCTTAGTACAGGAGCCCAGAACGCTATCTGCTATGGCCCAAAACATCTGCAGGCTGAGGACTAAGCCACTCTACCAAGAATGCATAAGGTCCCAGAGATAACAACTGAAAAGGACCCTGGAGATTACCTACTCCCCCCTCATTTCAAATGTGAGAAAATTAAGACACAGGAGCTGCTAAACCAAAACTCAGGTCTTCTGATTATTACTTCACGTTTCCACATACCAATCTTCTGTTCGAAGTCGACATTCCTTGGCCTCCTTTTCTAGAGCCTGAGATTTTACCTGAATTTTAGAAGAAAAAGAAAAGCAGATGGGTCAGACTACAGATGAGAGCACACCTAGGAGATACTACAAGCAACTCTCACCTTGAGTGACTGACTTTATGTTCTATAAAGTACACAACCAATCTACAAAAGCCTAAACTATATCTTAAAGTGTTCTCACTTTAAGTTTGGGCTTACTTCTAGTTTGGCCTTGTCGTTCTGCAGTTTCTCAATGGTTTCCATGTACTTCCGTGTCAGGCCATCAACCACGGCTTGGTGCTGGGCCGTCTCCGTCTCCAGAGTGGCCAGCCGACTCCTCAGCTCTGCTTCCACATGCTTGTGCTGCTCATCTGCTTCAAAAAACTGAAAAGAAAAGATCATTTTCTCATCTCACAATATCCTAATATATACAAACTAGAGGCCTGGTGCACAAAATTCATGCACGGGGGCAGGAGGGTCCCTCAGCCTGGCCTGTGCTTTCTTGCAATCTGGGACCCCTCGGGGCATGTCCGATTGCTGGTTTAGGCCCAATCCCCAGGCAATCAGACATCCCTCTCGCGATCTTGGACATTGCATGCATCAGTGACCATACTTTTCATACAGGTGAAAGGCATCTTGCTGTTGTATGGGCAGCTACGTTTTTTTGCCCTGATTATAAAAAGTAGTACATAACATGATCCTTCTGAGGCAGTAGTACCATTTTCCCCATCTTATGGGTGGAAAAACTGAAGCAGAGAGAAGTTAAGTAATTGGCTTTGTAACACGTTATAAGAGTCAGAATCAGGGCTGACCACAAAATGTGCAAGCCAGAGTCCATGCATGTCATCACTGCATCACCCTGCATTTTCAGTGTTAGAGTAGCCTTGCCAGGTTTTAATTTTTAAATCTAAGAGAATGTTCCCAATATATAGGGTAGGGTCCTTAGGCCAGCCAGCAATCAGGGCCAATCTGTGGGGTGACCGGCAGGCGGGATGAACAGGGGGGCCCCCTGCTGGCACCCGCCTTGGCTGGCAGCCTGGCACTGCCGACTGGCCGGCCCCGCCGCCACCACTGGTCACCTCCCATAGAGGCGAAGGGGGTTGGGGGGTGGCGGCTGTGAGACAAATGACCAGAGGGGTGATGGGGTGGGGGAGTGGCAGCACCTGCTCGCCAGCTGGCCCCACCCCCCAATTCACCCTGCCGCTGCTGCCAGTCGCCTCCCTCTCAGGGGGCAGACGCTCAACACAGGAGCTTCCCCCAACCGGGGCAGCTCCTGCGTTGAGGATCTGCCCTCTGGTGTTCAGTGTGCATCATAGCAACCGGTTGTTCCGCCATTTGGTCAATTTGCATATTAGGGTTTTATTATATAGGATGAAGAGAAAAACAACTGCAGTGACTATTCATTGAACAAGTTTCATATGGTTCCATATGCTCACTATGCAAAACCCGTACAGGCATGATCTCACTGAATCCTCACAGTATGTCAGAAGTAGTGTTATCGTTAGCCCTCCTTTACAGATGGGGAACCGAGTTTAAAGGAACTCTATGACTTGTCAAATGTCTCACAGCTGAAATGTGGTAGGAATGAGATTGGAACATAAGAGACCTACTCCAAAGGCTACACCTCCTTCCTCTCAGTCTCATGAATTTCTATTTCAATTTCTGGCACACAGATAATTCAACTGCCCAGGGTATAATGTTTCCACTGAGCTAATTTCCATAATTAAATAATCAAAATTCAAATAGATGGTTATTCCTAAAACAGGTAATGCTCTTTTCCTTAATAAAAATCCAATACTAATTAGGAATTAGGAATACTTAGCACAAAATGTACTAAGGTCAAAAGTTCACTTTTTTTTTAACAATGTCAAAGACTGAGAATTAATGCATAATTACTTTCACTGTTTGATTATGTTCACCATTTCACACACACACAAAAAAGCAAAAAGCACAGTTGGATACACTACCCTTATATGACTCTTATAACATGCTGAATGTTTGGAGGCAAATATTGATTATTCAACATTCCATAAAGACTTGAGGGTCATGCCCTAACCGGTTTGGCTCAGTGGAAGAGTGTCGGCCTGCGGACTGAAGGGTCCCAGGTTTGATTCCGGTCAAGGGCATGTACCTTGGTTGCGGGCACATCCCCAGTGGGGAGTGTGCAGGAGGCAGCTGATCGATGTTTCTCTCTCATCGATGTTTCTAACTCTCTATCCCTCTCCCTTCCTCTCTGTAAAAAAATCAACAAAATAAAAAAGACTTGAGGGTCTGCCGTGACTGTGACCCTGTTCTAGGGCTGGGCATACAAAGCCAACATGGTCTATATCCTAACAGTCATTATAGACTAACAGGTGAACAGTAATAAATTAAAAGGGAAACACTACTTACTCATAAGCCCCCATCTAAATGATCCATCAATCATCTAATCTAATAAAAGAGAAACATGCAAATTGACCATACCTCCACTATACCCACAAGCCACGCCCACCAGCCAATCAGGAGCGAATATGCAAATTAACCCAACTATGATGGCGGCGGCCACAGAGTTAGAGCAAACAGGAGGCTTGGGTTGCCCCAGGCAATGGAGGAAGCCAAGTTTCCTGCCTGCCCTGCCAGCCCTGAGCTCCACTCAAGGCTACAAAGTTTCAATTATAGAAGTTAAATAAATCCCAGATACCTGCTTCTAGCCCATGGCTGTGGCCAGCCTGAAAACGGCTATCAGCCCTTCACCCAGGCTGGCCAGGCACCCCAGTGGGGACCCCCACCCTGAAGGGGGTGTGGCCAGCCTGAAAATGGCCCTCAGCCCCTCACCCAGGCTGGCCTGACACCCCAGTAGGGCCCCCCACCCTGATCCAGGACACCCTTCAGGGCAAACCAGCTGGCCCCCACCTGTGCACCAGGCCTCTATACTATATAATAAAAGGACAACATGCAAATTGACCCTAACAGCAGAAAGACTGGGAATGACTGGTCACTATGACACACACTGACCACCAGGGGGAAGATGCTCAATGCAGGAGCTGCCCTCTGGTTGTCAGTGTGCTCCCACAGGGGAAGCTCTGCTCAGCCACAAGCCAGGCTGACGGCTGCCAGCACAGCAGTGATGGCGGGAGCTTCTTCTGCCTCCTCAGCAGCGCTAAGGATGTCCGACTGCAGCTTAGGCCTGCTCCCTGCTGGCAAGTGGACATCCCCCGAGGGCTCCCGGGCTACCAGAAGGATGTCTAACTGGCAGCTTAGGCAAGATCCCCTCCCCTGAAGCAGGCCTAAGCCAGCAGGTGGACATCCCCCGAGGGATCCCAGACTGTAAGAGGGCACAGGCCGGGCTGAGGGACCCCCCCCCCCGCCCCCCCCCCCCCGCCCAAGTGTGCAAATTTTTGTGCACCAGGCCTCTAGTTTCCTATATAAAATAAACAGTGCTTAGTATATTTCTATATTGTCAAGTTATAAAGTTATTCTGCTGTCCTCTAAACAAATGTATACTTCAAAACACACATCCATATTAAGATATGAAAAAGATGTAAGAAATGAATGGCAGTGATATGTTACCTAACAACCATAGGAAACATCAAAACATCCATACATACACAGAACACTCTATCTTGCTTTTTTCCCCCCATATTCTAGATCATTTGACCCATTTTTAAATTCATATGGGAAAACAGAAAGATCTTCTCACTTGTATGTGCAACCGCTCATTCTCTTCTATCTTCTTTTGCAGATCTTCATCAAAGACACTCTTCTGCTCTTGGCTCAACTGAGAAGAAGTGTCTCCACTTTTCTGATGGAAAGAATAAGTTATGTCCACATAACTTTCATCCTTTAGAGAAATATCCTAAGGTATACAGATTCTCTATCACCTTAGTAGCTTGTCTCTTCTACGTGTTCACCATTCTCAAACAATCCTGCAAAAGGTATACAGTCCATCATTTAACTTTTCCTATGTGATACAAGTTGGAACTGCAAATATTGCAATGGGCAGGAAAGCTTTAAAAAGAGAGAGAGAAAAAAAACAGATAAGGCTCACTATTTTTTACAGATGAATTCAGGAGTATTTCTGTTGGAAAACAGAGAAGACCCAAAAGCTAGTGATGTAGATATGCTAATAAATATCATTTTAATTTGTTTTGGGGTTTTGTTTTGTTTTGTTTGGAAAATGAAAGTTTTAGCAATTCCATGAGTCTGAGTTAAACTCCTCTAAGATATTATAATAAGTTACTTAACATTCACAAAGATAAATTTATACAAAAGTTCACATAAATTTCTAATTAAAAAAACAAAGCTATTATAAACAGGAGAAAAAAGCTCAAGGACTATTTAAAATATCTTCCTTTTGCTTTATTTTTTTAAATTAATATTAACTTTTCTACACAGAAGAATAGCACTATTTAAAAGACCCAATAATGAACATTTGTTTTCATGGAATACAAGAACTGAGGCTATTCAAGGGTCAGCCTAACAATGAAACTGTGTTCAGACATCAATCACCACTCTTCTCTGCCTTTTTTGTACCCTCACTCCTCACCTCAAATCAAATCACTTACTGATGCAATGTAACCCAATGATTAGGAAACTCTTTGAAAATAGAGTAGCTATATTAAAAACATATTAAATACCCATCATGTTTGGGACACAAGAGGTGCATAAGGAACTGCTAATTTACATACTCTTTGTCCTCAGTGTGTACAAAGTTGGATAAGTTTAATTAACACAATTTCAGGAGTGTTACATCCAAACCTTTGCTAAACAGCCCTGGGAGGGGATCTCACTAACCTGGGAAGCACATTTCAAGATAGATGGCTATTCCTGCCCCAAGGGCCTTTCAGATTTTGCAGAGCATGTTTATTTTGACACAGTTTTCCCAAGTGATTCTAATACACACCTTTTTGTTTGCTCTGTTCCCATTTGAAAATAACCACTCTAGAAAATTCTTTCATGTAGAGGAAATGCACATGGAAAGGTACTAACATATAATTATGCGGATTGCCCATCATTTGGCAAATATAGTCCTAGGCACCTGTACATGATCCCATGATCACAACAAGAGTATCACCCCCATTTTGCTGATGGAGAAACTAAGGTTGCAAGGCTAAATATTTTCCGTAAGTCATAGACTATAAATGGCAGACCAAGAGTCCAAGCTTGGGCTTTACTCCAAAGCCTGCGCTCTTCCTGCCACACTGTGCTGCTACAGAGTTACTGTGGGTCGTCTTCTTCCCTCCTACAACTCTGTTATTACTGCCTCATATCCACACTTTGGGGGTACTGTTCAATATATATACATACACACAACTTAAAAATTCAATCACTAGCCCTTACCCTTAAAAAAAATGCAACTTCTTAAAGTACCAGATCATCCATCTTACAGCAATAAGAATCTTTCTTCACCGCATAACCATAAGGGGAAAAGTTTTTTTTACATCTTTGGACAAGAATACCAAATTAGCTTCATAGGAATAAACAGTAAGAAAAAATCTATAGCAAACTTATAAACCTAGTACTTTCACATGAGCAGTTATACTTTGACAATGTTTCTCATTTTATTTGCCCTACCTTGAGTTAATGGCAACTTGGTATAACTGAAACATATTAATAATTTTGACCAGTATGAGATATTCCTTTCATTTTTCTCAGCCACTTAAATAAGTGCATGTCTGCTCTTAATAAATTCTTTTAAACTCACATTCATCTGAAAATGCCTCTAATTGATATATATTAATCATAAATATCTGCTTTCTTGACCTGATATCCAGGTGTAATAATGAAACATTAGAGAATCTGAAGGTGACAAATTCATCTGTTATAAGCAGGATGGCCTACAGATGTCTGTACCTAACAACAAGGTTACACTACCTTGCTTTAATCTGACTTACCTTGTTTTTCTTGCCTCGGGGTTCACTTAGAGCCAGCTCATCTTGAAGCAGTTCTACCCTCTTGGCAAGCTGCAGATTTCGAAATGTCAAACTGTCCATTTCCTGCTGTAGTTTTCTCAATGACTGATCCTTCATTTTCAGTTGTTCCTACATCAAAATGAAATCAAACCGTTCTTTATAATTTAGCCTGAAGGTTTAAAAATAAAGAAAAAAATTATTCCTGTTTCACCAAAATATAATCAAAACCTCTTGCTTTAGGGAATTCAAGTTGTACGTTCATCATTCCAATTCCTATGTTGTTAGCTCTGTTTTGTGGCAAAATCATTTTCTGACCAAACCAAGTAAATTTAAAAATAAAGAGGATCTATACTAAGTAACAAGATAGTCATCAACTTAAAGTAAAATATCCATAACTATTTGTTGTCATATAATGTCATATATGTGTCTGGCAGTGAGGAGACACAATGCTTGAGGCTATAATTTTATAAACTTGAGTTTTTAAAGAGAACCTCCGACTCAAACTAATGATGTCCTTCAGTAAACAAGAACAACCAGAAATATATTTGTGTTCATGTTTTCTATAAATCCTCCCTGAATTTAAGTCAGTCCAAATGAAGTCTTTTTAATACACTTAATTTTACTTTAAAAATCATTACTATCCTAACACAAGAGATAAAATCATTATTATCCTAACAAAAGAATATTTTCAGCTGCTGTTCTATGTTAATTTCCTCTAAAGTTAAGTGAAAATAGAAACAAAATCTAAACAACATATCTTCTGCTTACCATTCTGTATTGTTTATATCATAATAGGGTAAAAAAAATGGGGAAAATAGACAAATATTTAGTTTCACTCTATTTTTTAAAAAATATTATTCTAACTACATTTTATTTATGATGTTCTGACAACTCTGTGTGCATTAGTAATCAAACACAGATGGCCAGATGCTAATGTATATTTAAAGAACTGTACTTTTATTACTTTCACTTTAAAACCACTGTAAAGCAAAGAAGAGGTCAAGTTTTAATGAATAGGTGATTTAAGTCTATTGAAACGGCAAACTAAAAACCATAGGCTGGTGCCTGCAGTCTACTGACATTATTTATATGTTGGGAGCAGAGCTAGAGTGATAGAATAATGTGTTTCCAATAAGTAGAAAAACATTGTTCTTTTCTATTGTTTGTTTAGTAGCCCTTTTTCTTTTAATGGTAAACTTAGTTCTACTCCATGTCCAAATTATCATATGTTGCAAATTAAAGAAATTCAAATCAATGAAAATATATTGTATCCACAACTCATTGAGGCAAAACCAATATAATCAAAAGCCTACTATAACAGAAGACATCCTAACATTCCTATTGAGTGAACAACAAACTGTCATTCTTACTGTAATTACAATGACCACTGCACTGAATAGTAAAACAAAAGTAATTTCTTTACATTCTTGTAACTAATCACTAGTTGACAAATGCTCTAACTCCATCATCCAATCATTAATTTCAGAAGACAGCTCTCCCAACCGCTCTGTAAATCCTAGTTTGTGCCATGAGGATGATGACAATGTTACGTGCCCTCACAGAGTTATTGTGAACACTAACTGAGCTCATGGATATAATGTATTTAACAAAATGCCCGACACACAGTGAGTGCTCAATAAATACAACCTGCAGTCAACATCACCACAGTCACCACCATCACCACTACCACAGAGTTAATCAAACATGACCAGCCGAAACCGGTTTGGCTCAGTGGATAGAGCGTCGGCCTGCGGACTGAAAGGTCCCAGGTTCGATTCCGGTCAAGGGCATGTACCTGGGTTGCGGGCACATCCCCAGTGGGGAGTGTGCAGGAGGCAGCTGGTCGATGTTTCTCTCTCATCGATGTTTCTAACTCTCTATCTCTCTCCTTTCCTCTCTGTAAAAACTCAATAAAATATATTTAAAAAAAAAAAAAAAAAAAAAAACATGACCAGCAACAGGAGAGTGTCAAACCAAGAGTGGGTCAAAGACAAGCTAGGAAATACTTTCCCCAGTAACAGGTTTTAAACATCATTAGGAGAGATACTATCATTTCTTCAATGATTTAGGCAAAATAATAACTTGACTAACAAATTCTGATGATAGAGCTTATTTTTAATAGTCTTGACTTGGGCATAGAGAGCTTTGGAAGTATGGGTAAGGCATCCTGAACCATATCAGCCCCTGAGGAGGGGGCACTCTCAAAAGACAGACTTCTCTAGTGTAGGGTCCAGCAATGGCTAAGTAAGATAACATGCTTCTGAGTCTCAGTTACCTGAATGAAATGATTTAGGCTATGTAACTGGTTAGGGGCTACTCCAGAAAGAGGTAAGGGTAAAGGGAATCCTATTCCCTTTGGTCTAAAGAAGGAGCAAGGAAGAGAGCAAAAGAATGAGGTAAGCAGTATAGAGGTGTGGACAAAAGTAGGTTTACAGTTGTAATACAAATATGTAATACAATAATTAATAAATAATAAAAAAAGAATAAACTATTTCAGTTACTCACAACTGTAAACCTACTTTTGCCAATGCCTGTGCTTAACTGAAACTCAGTCAAGAAAGAATCCATATCCTAGAATTAATTTATTCAATTAAAAGTATCACTAAGCAATATTTATTACATGCCAACTAGGATGAGGCAGAAACAAATTCCTTCTTCTACTACATATTTCTCCTTTAGTTAACAAAGGTGCTAATGGTAAAATGTATCATCACGCAGTGTCCTGATTAACACAGGTTACTACTATTAAAAAGTTCAACCCAAAAGCAAGATGAACTAAATGATTCACAATTTCAAATCCATTTATTAGGGAATAACCATCTGCTGAATGCTGGGGATATAAATATAAATGTGAGATGGCCCTCCTCAGAGTTCTGTCAGTGATCAAAACAGATAAGAAGCCCTATTAATTCAAATGCCAAATAAAGGTTTCAGAGAAATGCATTAAAGTCAAAGAATACATTTTTAAAATTTTTAGCTAAGGAAATCAAAGCACATAATATTCACACTGAAGGAAGTGAGAAAGTTAAACACACAAAAAAAACTGTATTACTCATCACTATTCCTAGTGAATTAGTGTCAGAGTTGGGACTTTAACCCACAAAATCAGCTAAGTTCCCTACTTTAAGCAACAACAAACACTCATTTAACCTCACAATACAAATATCCTATTGCATACCTTTAAAGCAGCAGAATTTGCTTGTTCATCTACAACACCTTTTTTCAGGACCTGATTCTGAGCCCGAAGCTGCAAACAGAATAAGCAATAGTTAATTTTTAATTTAAAGCAATCATTTGTAGAGAAAAAAAAATGCCATTACTTCACAGGAATCATAACACTGAGTAACTATCTTCTCATGTACATATGAAAACAAAAATATTAGCCCAGAGAGGATAGTAGGTACCACCATTCTGCCACTTTTCAGTGGCTAGGCTACACACTGATATAAAACACATAATCTGTGGCAAAATTGTGACTAAATCAACTTCCAGCACCTGGTTCTTTCTAAGAAACCAAGTCGCCTCCCTAAATAAAAACTACTACTTTCCTTGAAACTCTGGCACACCATTCATATGTAAAATATATACAACTGGACCAATTACGGAATAATAATTCTACAGAAAATCCAAGTGTAGGACATCAACATACCCAGCAGGACTCTGTGCCTAATATCAATCATGCAAATATCATTAAGAATGCAAACCTGCTATCAGGCATCAGCTGAGGCCATGTACCAAAAGCAACTAAAAAGCAGACCCAATTTAGAAGTTAATAATAATAGGAGCTAACATTTGAATGCTCATACCAGCACTGTCCTAAGTGTTTTACTTATATTACTTCATTAAACCTCACAACCCTACGAAATAGGTACTACTACAGGGTGGGACAAAAGTAGGTTTACAGTTGTTCACATGGAAAAATAATGCAATAGTTAATAGATAATAATACAAGAATAAACTGTGTTCATGTTCTCACAACTATAAATCTACTTTCACCCCACCCTATATATTACCTCCATTTTACAGATGAGGGTCATCCGATACACCAAGGTTGCGGGTTCGTTCTCTGGTTAGAACACATATAAGAAGCAAACAATGAATGCATAAATAAGTGGAACAACCAATGGATGTTTCTCTCTCTCCCTTTCTTCTTCTGTTCCTAAAAATGAATAAAAGTTTTTTAAAAAGCGGTCCCTGTTTTCAAAGAGCTTATAATTTAAAAGGGAGGATGAAAGATAACTAGCAATCCTATATTTTCTGCTTTAAAAAAAGAAAAGGAAAAGCAATATAATCATTAAATTCTCTAGAACAGGGATTGACAACCCTAAGGCCTATGGACCAAACTGGCCTGCAGCCTATTTTAAAGTTTTACTGGAACAGAGCCACACTCATTATTTACATATTATCCATGATTGCTCTTGAGCTACAATGACAGACACAAGTAGTTAAGAACTGTATGGCCAGAAGCCTAAAATATTTACTATTAGGTTCTTTCCCAAAAAAGTTTGGGGACCTCTGTTCTAGAAGTCCAGAAGAAGGAAATACCACTTTAATATTAACTTCCATCATGTATTATTTTATTTTTTAAGCAATATCAACATATTCTCAGATAATATGTTATCTAAGTAGCATAATTCAAAAAATACTTTCAAACCCAGTTAGCCAAAAGGCAGCAATACTACTTGGGAATCTAGGTTTCATTTTGTACCCCTGTCCTAACTTTGATCTATGCTGTCTTCTTGGTGTGGTATTTAGAAGCTCCTAGTGACTGCTTCAAAGGCTAAAGATAAAGCTTGAAGTCCATTGAACTGTAAGTTTTGTGTAGGACCAGAACTACAGCAATAAAAAAAAATGAACCTCGCTGATTATAATGAAAAATTATTTGAATTTTCCTTTTGAAAATAGTTTGCTAAATTAGTAACAATTCAAACATGGTTTCAATGAAACTGCTTAATAGAAAATGCAGCTTTTAGAAATATTTATCTAAAATACCTTTCTATTACTTAGTAGGTAGAAAAGGATGACAATGATAAACGACATACTCCATTGCTATGTTAATTACACTTTGTGGCATTTGGCATCTTCCTGCATTTTAGCATCACTACTGCCACCCTTCTGCACACCGAACCAGCAGCCTGTCAAATGCTGGCACTGCTGTGATCAGTCTCGTCTTTTAGAATCTACTTCTCCTCACCAGCCTTTTCCACAGTGGGGAGGCAAATGCAGATCGTTCCTGTTTTAGAAATAGACATAACATCACCATGGTCCTCCATTAGGACAGGAAAACTCTCCAGAAGGTGATATTGCTTGTTTCCAGCGGCTGTGCACCTAGCTCTTCCATTCCATTCAGCAGAGGAACAGTACCTCTGAACCCCATCTCTGAAGCCCTCTTAGTCCTTTTGCACCTCATTTGTCATTTTCTTGTAATCTGATTACTCTGAAAGCACAGCCCTTCCTCATTGTGACCAACCAAATCCCAGCTGTTCTTCTAGGCGTTTACTTCCTACCTCTGGTCCTACTTCCCCCATAAATTTTTCCTAACCACTCCCTGTGCTCCCAGTGTGGCCCACAGTGAGCTTGCCCCTCAGTTCCCTTGGCACTTACTAGTATAGTAACAAGGCATCTAATATTAAACTGTCCAGTTTTAATTTTACTTTTAAAGTAGTAAATTTTACATTAATTCATGTGTGATTTATGATTAACTTACGATTTCTCTACTCATCTCCCATCTGCCAACTAAACTGTCCTTCATGGTAGAGACTACAGTATAATTCCTTGTGTCTCCAGACTACAATGAAAGATCAATGCTAGGAATAGAGAAGGCACTCATATATTTAAACAATTAAATACTGTATGTAAATGGTGTTTAAATGTAATGCATTATACAATTATAAGAGACTGTCATTACTCTGACAGTCCCTAAGACCCTTCTCCAAACAATTTGAACCTCAAGTTCCTATTAGACACCAAGCAGTCTCAAAATCCCCGAGCTAACTCTGCAATGAGCACTGTTTGGACCTGTTCTAGGTAACTTTGGTTCTGGAACAGCCAGGCCTGAGTCAGGCTTATCACAGAGCTGTTTTTCCAAGGACAGAGAATGTAGTGGTGATCTCTCTCATGCCACTTTGACAATCTGTGGTGAGATAACGGGCCCAAGATTCGGGATTTACTATCTACGATCACAAGCTGTTGGAAGAGTTTGTGGGGAAAGAGAGACAATCATCTATATACATTTCTCATCTAATCCTCAACTATCTTCTGTGTCAGAACCACTCTCACATAGCTATTTTCATACAGTGGGCACTTTAAGACTTATACATGTTGTACAACCCTATAAAAACAATCTTTAAACATATAGCTTTTTTCCTTACAAGTGAATGTGTGCAATAGACAACCTGGAGCCCATTCCTAAGCTTTACCAAAACCTTCATTTGCAGCTTCAGAATACTAAAGTCATTTGCAGACCCCAGCTACAGTAACTCAAGCCTTGATAATCCCTAAAATTCCTTTCAGAGCAGAACCTGAGGCTCCACCCCAGACTTACGAAACCAGAATCTGCAATTTAGCAAGGTCTTCAGGTGAGTCACATAGATTTTTCACATCTGTGATGCTGTAACCTAGGGCCTAAGCTGTCATTGTCCAACATGTGCCTACCTAAATTATTTGAAATTAAATAAAATCTAAAACTGAGTTCAATGGCACTAGCCACATTTCAAGTGCTCAACACCCCCACATGGCTATTGGTTACCCTACTGTACAGCATTTTCATTCTTGTGGAAAGCTCCATCGGATAACACTAAACACAAACAAAGCTGTCTTCCAATCCAACTTTAGTAGTAGTCAACCCTACACCTCAGGATGGGGAAAAGCAAGTTGATATTTGATTTTAATCCAATCCAGCTCCTGAATCTGTTTCTCTTACAGGAAGAGTCAATTAATCAGGTTTCCAGGCCCCACTATCTGGAAAGCAAACACACAGAATCACAACTGATCTTTTCCCAATATGAGGAGCTCTAAACTAACAGCATAAGTCTGTAAATTTCCTAAAGACAATATTCTGTGTAACTAAAAGAAGCATCAATTGCCAAAAAAACTGTTCAAGAAATAATGGATGTTTGGTTTTCCCATTGGTTGCTAATTGCCTCGAAAAGAATTTTTAAAAGATCATAATGCTATCATTCCTTGAGCAACAGTTCTCAAACTCTGGTGTGCATCCAAATCACCGGAGAGGTCTGTTACAACACAGACTGCTGGGTCTGACCACCAGTTTCAGATTCAGTGAGTTCAGGGTTGACCCAAAAATTTGTATTTCTAACCTTTCCCAGATCTAAGGATGCTGATCCAAGGGCTGCACTTTGAGAACTACTGACCCAGAGGAACACAAACTTTGGAAAGACAGAACTTGTAACTTGCTTACACACATAACATGGTACCAGGCAAGAGTGCAGGAGCCCCTGCAAAGAAAGACTGAAATCCATGATGAGATATACCAAAGCCTCAGAAGCACAGCAGGCCATGGAAGAAACACCAAGAAATGGTCTTTGATTCTTCAACAGTGCAGCAACTAAGGCTTTGATTAGCTTTCCCTCACACCTCAGAGAGGTAGCCTCCACCTGTTAACTTCAGAAACCTCTGAAAATCAGCTTCTATACATCTTTCTCCTCCACTAAACTCTATAAAAGCCGAAATTTTAAGTTTCCAGTGATGCTCTCTTATTGCCCAAACTACTAAGGTCTTAATGTCCACTTTTACGTTATGTTTTAGCATCCTATCTGCCTCAGCAATTCTCAACTGCTTTGGCCTCCACGGTTCATCTTTTATCTAACTAAACTCTCAATCTCTTTAATGGGAGCTCCTCAGACTGTTTTTTTCTTCTCAAGAGGAAAGACAATTATGACCATGATTCTTACATAAGCAATGGGCTCCTTCCAGGAACATAGGCTGAGATCTAATTTATATAAGAATGAGAAGATTCTGTAAATGTCCTTGGATTAGGAATCTTGTTTGTTCCTCTCTTGATATGTGGGCTTCCTTCTACAGAGTAAGAGGAAATCTTTTTTTTTCTTTTTTGTAAACTAACTGGATTTCAACATCAGCCCACAATTTCTCCACCAGGGAAGGTAATAACAAGATAGAATACCCCTTCCATAGGAACAAGGTTGAAGATAGCATAGATTTTATCTAGAAATTGCTTGGCACTAGAATTGACAGGAAATAAAAAAACAAATGAAATCTTTAGACCAATCTCTGTTCTCTTGTGTTCTGAAATTAAATAAAATCTAAAACTGAGTCCTTCACATTAAAATTAAAACGATGAAAAATGGTCTGGCCCAATAGGAGAGAATACCTCAAGTCTGGCAGACCTGTTAGTCTTCTTAGCATCTCCTTTTCCTGTCACGGCCTTCCCACAGATGTTCCCCAAAGAATCTATCTAAAGTGTTCTACCCTGATTCACTCTTACAGTTCAGCTATCGTCTTTATGGGAATTATTCCAAAAGTCCTGGCCTTTGTCCGGACTTTTAGCCAGTCCATCTCCACTAGAAATTTTCTCCAATGACCCCAACATCAATCACCTCAAACTACATATAAATAAGATAACTTTAACATGCCTTCCAGCCCAAAAATTCTATGATTGCATCTAAACTTTAATCCACCCCTTCATTTCAAATTGGCTGGCCTTTCTGCCCACCCTCCTGTCAGTGGCAGTCATGTCCCCTCATCTCAGAACTTCAGGGTCAACCCTCGGTCTTCTTCCCTCATTTGCCATGTCCCACAGAATGAAGGAGACACAGGATGAGCACCTCATACAGTCTCCATATCCGTCATAAGTTTAGTGCTATGCGAAAAGCTGTCACTCAGCAAAGAAGTAAGTTAAAAAGTATTTTTTTTAACCATCATTCCTAAATCTAGGCCCCCTCTTCATCTCAACTGTCACTATCTTTATTTAACTCTATATTACTCTCCCTCAAAACTATTCCAACAGCCTACAATCTGGTCGTCTTTTCACCAATCTTTCCCTACTTAATCCATTCTCCAAATAGTTGCCTTTCCTTCCTGAAAGTGATATTATGCCCCCGTTTAAAAACCTTTGATGTTTCTCCATTACTGAAAAACTAAGGTTCAGACTTCTTAGCTGACATCCACAACTCTTCATGGTCGGGTCCAAATTACCTCTCCAACCATATTCCACCACTCTCCATCATGCAACTTCGTGTGCTTTCATGTCAGCGAACAGAGCCTTGCCCCTTTGCCTAGAATGCTACCATCCTTCCCTCCCTCTTCCCTACTCCCCAATCTCATAACTTCTACCCTCACCCTCCATCTCTTCTGTGCACCCACTGAACTACCACTTGTCATAGTGTATTACAATTACGTACAACGTTTGAACATTCTATTAAAGGGATCTCCTTAAGCTGGAACTCTGCCTCACTCGACCAACTCTGGCAGACTGTTTGCAGGGGGCACATTGTGTCTGTTGAATGAAATAGCTTAAATGTCCAAAAGAACAAACTATTTCAAAGTTTTTATGACTTTCTTTGGGAGTTTATACAATTTTCCAGCAATGCAGTCATTGCCCAAGACATTTTTGGGAACTACCTTCTGAGCTTGTTTACTCTCTGAAGAAGAAAACCAGTCCCCTTACTTCATACTCATGAAACATCTTTCCCCAAAATAGCAGAGTCAAGTTTGTGTACTATTGCCATCCTCCACCCATCCCACTTCATTATATGGATTTGTTCCAAGCTACTTCTGGCCCTTTCAAACAAGAAAATATCCCTTCAAAGAATGAAAACTGTCATCCCTGACATTGTGCCACAGGCACTCAGGACAATTTCTAACAGAAATGCCAACAGTCGCACTGCTGGAGCCAGTGTAGTATCTCAAAAGGCTCCCCCCATTGGATGGTGAAAAGACCAGTCTGTATGTTTAGGCATGGGTTTTATTTTTTCATTTCACCTTGCTGAATTATTTGTTAAATGAAATCGTAAGAAATAAATGTGTCTCGGTTTCTCCGAATTGTAAAAAGGTGCCTAAGTCTTTCCATTGCCATCATGAATGCCACAACCATGGAAAACTAAGCTTAATGACTATGAAATCGATTTCCATAGATGTAAGATTCCGCTTTTATAACTTCATTAGAATATTCTTAAGGCAGAAACGCCCTCCCCAGAAGCGGCCCTTTTACAAGGAAAGGGTTCCATCATTTAAAAGACTTATACCATAAATACGACAAAAGGCACATTTGAACATGTACTGAACACCTGCTGGGTGCCCTGCCCCACTCCAGGTGACTGAGAGAAAAGAGAGGAAAGGGCACAGCCCTGGGATTCAAGCTTTTAAAATCACTTCCACACATATCTTGCTAAATCACTGAATATATAGTAACCACCATGCCCGGTGAGGCAGTTTACACGCATGACTCTACTTTCCCTCCCGAATTGAATGGGGGCAGATATAGCTCTTCATCCTCATGTTATCCCTGCGGAAAGGGAGAAAGCTTGATCATCCCCATCACTGGGCTGGGATCATTGAGGAAGCAGCACCCTCCGGCCAGCACCGCAGGCAGAAGACAGGATTTCTGACACCCAGTCCCAAGCCCGCTAGTTCAGTTAAAAGGAAGAATCAAACTCCTGCTCCTCCCCGCAGAAGCCACACGACCCAGACACCGCCCTGCTCCATCTCCCGGGAGCTGCAGGTGGAGGCTCGGTAATCGTGGACAGATGAGGCGAAGGAGAGAGGTGGGGTGCGCTCGCGTGACCCCTCCGCGGTACCCCCACTCCCGACAAGTCAAGGCAACCCGAGGCCGCAGGGCCGGGGACCCCCTAATCCCCGCCCATGATGGGTACCTTCGAGTACTCCTGAGCCAGCTTCTGGTACTTCCCCTGCAACTCTGCGGAGGCCATGGCCTCCCCCGCCCCGTCCAGGCCAGGCTGCCCGGGCCGCTCGGCCCCGCCTCCCACCCCCAACCCCCCACACGATCCCGTGTAAGGCTCCGCCAGCGCCTGTCCGCTTGGCCAACACCGTGCCTCCTCCTCCTCCTCCTCCTACTCCTCCTCCTCCTCCTCCACTTCCGGGTTCGCCCAGGGGCGGGGCGACCGCCGGAGGCGGAGCCACGTCTTAACGTCACCGCCCCACCCTCCCGCGCCCGAGCACATGCGCGCGCAGCCTCGCTGGCTCGCCGGGGTTCGGCCCCTAGGACCAGGGGGCGCCATCTTGACGCATGGTCCAAGATGGCGACTTCGAACGGAGACGGAGAGTCAAGAGGGGAAGAGAACGACGAGAGGACACAGGATGGGCGGGGGACCGAGGAGAGGGCGGCGGCTGCGAAGAGCCGAAGACCGGAAGAAGAAACATTCTAAGCCTATTAAGAATTCTGGCGGACCCCCTGTCCCCTCCCCCGCTGTTTCCATGGCAACCGTCTGGCATTTGCTGGTTACAGCTTTTGAGAGCGGCTCCCGGAGAAAGACTTCTGTATTCCGCTATCTCTGTGTCCGGGTGTGGTAGCACCGGACGTGCCTTGCATTGTAAACTCTCAGACCTCCCCCAAATGTATGACAGTTGCTGCTGCCACGCTCCCCTGCTCTACCCCAGACAAACCTCTACTGTCTTATGTTTTGACATTGGAAATTCTTTGTGTTCTCTCTACCCATTCCGTCCGCTGCCCCCAGGCGCACACCCGTCCGAGCCCTATTGGGCGGGCTGGGGGAAAGCTGTGAAAAGGCTCAGGAGTGACGCCCGCCACGCGTGCACATAGGGCGGACGTGAACGACAAACAGCTGGAGAAGGAAACAAGAAGTAGTCGGTCGGACATTTAGGCCGCTTGTGCTTAAATTAAAAGCCTGCTTCTGCTCATTTATTAAATACTTTTTGAGGCCCTATTATGTCTTAGATGTTATTCTAGCATTGCATTTATTGCTACGCAGAAATGTTCATTGATAGAGGACTGAAATAAACTCAGAGTATACGTTTGCCATACATTACAACACGGCAGTTAAAACTGATGACCTAGATCTGTATATCTGTCAACATGACAAAGCATTATTTAAAATCAAATTGCAGTATACTATAGTATGAACAGATATATTTAAAAAGCACTAAGCAGTATTGTTCATGAACATGTGTTAAAAATAGAGAAACAAGAACGGGAAGGGTACACATCAAATTCTGGAAAGTGGCCCCTTCTAGTGAGAAAAGGAGAAAGAGGAATGGAACAGGAGAACAAAGGAGCATAACTTTATTTTTTCTTTAATTTTAAAGTAAATATGGCAGGATGTTAACATTTATTATGTAGGTAGTAGATCGAGGGATGTTAGTTGTATCAGCCATTAGAATGCTTGACATTTTCTATAGTTAAACTATTTGTGCTTTCCTGGTTTCTTGTTTGGCTATGAATATGCCTGGGGTTTTATAATGGAAGCTGAGCTTGTATGCATTTTGCAGCCACTGTAATGCATAAGAGGATTAAAAATGTTTTAAGATGTTTATATTTTTCTATTTGCTAATTAATAGCCATATCCTATTATTCAGAAAACGTTAAGAACAATAGTTTTATTGCTATTTTTTTCATAGAACCACCAAGCAGTGAAATTAAATATTATATGCATATTTCTGTGGTTTGTAATGTAATGGGATTTTTAATCATATAAAAATAAAATGATTGAAAATCCATTATAAATATCTCAGAAATAACATTCCAAAGAAAGAATGTGCTACTTTGGCTATAGAGCCTGTGTAAGCTCATTTTACTGAGTTGAGAAATTTATTTTACATTGCTTAATCTAGTTATTCTGTCAGATACATGATTTTCAAATCCCAATTGATGTCTGAATACATTAAAGTTAAGACGCTCTTCCTCAAAGACACCATTAAGTGAGTGAAAAGGCAAGGCCCAGTGGGAGAAGATGCTTGCCACATAGATATCCAACAGAGGTCTCATCTAAGTATATAAAGAGCTCTTACAAGTCAGTAAGGAGAAAGGCAACCAAATAGAAAAATGGGCAATAAACTTCAACAGGAATTTCACAAAAGAAGATATACAAATGGCCATTAAACATACAAAAGGGTGTTCAGTTATATTAGTAATCAGGAGGAAGTGAAATTAAAGCCACAATAAGAAACCATGCACACCCACACAAATGGCTAAAATTAAAAAGACTGACAAGTGTGGTGATGATATGGAACAAGATCAACTCTCCTTAAAATGTTGGTCGGAATGTAAACTGGAACAATCACTTAGGAAAAGAATTTGGCATGTTGACTCACCTGAAAAGACACATATTCATGATCTAGCAAGTCTACTCTCACACATACACTTAAAAAAAAATGTGTGCACCAAGAATATTCATAGCAGTATTATTCATAAAAGACAAAAAAATGTCTATCAACAGAATAAAGATTGAACATTCATATTATGGAATACTAAACAGCAATGTTATAAAACTGAACTACAGATAAATTCAAAACAAAAGAAGCCAGATCCAGAAACAATTATATTGTACAACTTCGTTTATATAAAGTTCAAAAAAGGGCAGGATTCAACGTTAACATCAGTCTCTGAGTGAGTATTATTTCTTGGTACAATAGAGTTGCGTGTTTTACATATTTACATACATCTGAAAATCAAGAACTTCTTTCAACCTTCAAAGTTCTATCTCCTGAAATCATACATTCTACTTCATAATAACCTGTGGGTATGTAGCAGCTACCACAGTGACGTCAAAAGACCAGATGCTGGGGTCCAACCCCAGCAGGTCCAGGGGTTCCCCAAAGATGTGGACGGAGTCGGCGAAAAAGGAATGACACGGAGACAGCGTTCAGTTGATCAGCAGCCTAGCCAGGATATCTAGCCAAGTTCTGGTCAGGATCTCCAGCAAAGTTCTGGTTAGGATCTCCAACCAGGTTCTGTGTCCATGTTCTCTTGCTAGGTTCTCCAGCCAAATTCTCCAGGTTCTCCAGCCAGGTCCTGTAGCCATGTTCCCTCGCTAGGTTCTCCAGCCAGGTTCTGTCCAGGTTCTCCAGCCAGGTCCAGTCACCAGGTTCTAGTCAGGTTCTCTTGCCATGTTCTATCCAGGTTCTGTAGCCAGGTTCTGTCTCTAGGTTCTTCAGCCAGGTTCTCTTGCTAGGTTCTGTCTCTAGGTTCTGTGGCCAGTTTCTGTCCAGAATCTTTTGCCATGTTCTCTCCAGCGAAGTGCTTCTGTCTCTAGGTTCTGTGTAGGTTCTGTGTCTAGGTTCTGAGTGTTGTTGTCTTGTTACATCTGTATTTATACCAGTTGATTCCAATCCTATCAATCTCTATTCCAAAGGTTAGGGCGTTTCTTATCTCCATTCCAGGGAGTAAAGATTATGTAGCTTAAGCATGATTGTTCATAGTTAAAGTGATTAATTACCCGCCTGGCACTTAGTTAAGGGGTTTTATTCCCTCCCTAACTTCACGGGAAAATCCCTACCTGGGGAAACAACCTTTCTCAGAGAGGTGACCTTGGTTAAAACACATAGTGCCAAGAAGGTGAGCAAACATATCAAGAACAGTATGCCATATACGCCAGGTCCCTTGAAACAGCAAGGATGGACCGGCTCCCGGCAACCAGCTAGCCCCACCAGCATCTCCCCACTCAACCAGTAACATAACTAAGTGAAGCCCGGCTGCCCTGGCTCAGTGGTTGAGCATCGACCTATGAACCAGGGGGTCACAGCTCGATTCTCGGTCAGGGCACATGCCCCAGGTGTAGGCTTGATCCCCAGTGTGGGGTATGCAGGAGGTAGTCGGTCAATGATTCTCTCTCGTATTTCATGTTTCTATATCTCTCTTCCTCTCCCTTCCTCTCTGAAATCAATAAAAATATGTTTGTTTGTTTTTAAAAAAGATAACTAGGTAAAGATTTTCTCTGGCCTGGTTTCACAATCCCCAAGGCTGGTCACCACTCTGGATTACTGAGATAAGGGACAACAAATAGTGTTTATATAAGAAAAGGATTAAAGAAGGCAATTTGGTATATTGACCTTGTTGTTATTTATATTTTTAACTCAGTGGGAAAAGCCTATCACTCTACCATGAAGTTAAAAGAAAGGGGGTAGGGGGACTTTCCACCACATGATTTTCTCTTGAGCAGCTAGCTCCCAAGTTCAGGTTTTGTAATGAGTACTCAGTGAGGCAAAATCTGTAGATTTGTAAGTTTGAGGAACTCTACTAAAAATAGAAATTCTGGACTTGGAGGTTTTGTAACTCCTTCCTCCGGCTGTACCCTCGTGCTTTGCCTATCTCAGTGGCAGCGAGACACAAGAATGATGGGTTAGGCACACAGCCCTGACATACCTTGTCCAAGTCACAAGGCAGACAGTGCAGAAGCAGAACTAGAACCCAGGTCCTTCCTCTCTACTGTAGACTGTGTTTTCTCTGTTAAGTGCCATGTGTGGGAATCCCGTTACCACTCAGCCTAAATGATCAGAAGGTGAATGAGTCCTAGATTAGGGGGGAGGAAGCCAAAGGGTGCATTGTACTCCTTGATGTTTGTTTGGACTTGTCCCTTCATGAAACAGATGCCATTAGAGCTGTTTAAAGGGAAAGGGGCAAGAGCAACATGTTCATATTGATCATCTTGATAACCTATTATTATACTTTGATATTAAGGAGTTGCATTTTCTTAAGCATGGAGCCTTCTCTTTCTCCATTCTTCTGCTCCTGCATCCTGATTTTGCCCTTTCTATTGGAGTGTTGCCCTGTAAACTGCCTGTAAAACAAAGGATGTGTATTGAAGAACAATGGGTGATAAAACTAGATATGGGAGGACAGGATATACTGGCTTTTAAGTCTGGCCTTTCTGCAGGGGCTTGGGGAGAGGTAGAAGAGGTGGAAAGTAAAGATTTAACTTGAACATTTCTGGCAGTCCACTGCTGAATTCTACAGTATGGGCATCCTCAATGTGTGTGTGTGTGTGTGTGTGTGTGTGTGTGTGTGTGTGTAGTAAAACATGCTTAACATAAAATTTATCATTTTTCCTACATAGTTAAATTGCATTAAGTAGATTCCCCTTGTTGTGCAATCATCACCACCCTCCATCTCTAGAACTTTTTCATCTTTTCCAACTGAAAACTGGCAACCATCATTCTGTTTGTTTCTATCGATTTGACTACTCCAGTGTTTCATATAAGTAGAATCACACAGTCTTTGCCCTTTTGTACCTGGCTTAGTTCATTTAGCCTAATATCTTCAGGGTTCCTCCATGTCATAGCATGTGTCAGATTTTATTGCATTTTAAGGTTGAATAATACACCTCATTTTATTTATTCATGCATGCATAAATGGACATTTTTTAAATAATCATAGTCATAATGGGCATAAAGTGGTATCTAATTGTGGTTCTAATTTGCGTTTCCTAATGATTTGTGATGTGGAGCACCCTTTCATGTGCTTGTTGGTGTGCTGCATTTTTAAAGATGCTTTACCACCACCCGTTGTTTATTTGCTTACTCTACTGCAAATCTCACCACCTTCTTCCTTGCCAGTGTCACAAGTGGGGGGGGGGGGGGGATGGCGGGTCTCTCTGACTCTGTAAGAGGACAGGCTGTGTCGCCTTTTTCCACAGCTCTACAAACAGTAGCAATCACCAGGCCTCCCCAAGGCAACTGGTCTCCTAACTGTCCTCCCTTACTCCAGGCACCTCTCCTTCTTGCCACAAATTGCTAGCTTCACAAATTAGAAACATAATAAATTCTTAGTTCCATAGGAAAACACCTGGGCCCTACTTACCTTTCTCACACCTGCTTCTCTGGTTGTGATTTTCAATCAGTTTCCCCAGCACGCCTCTGTCTCTATGCATACCCTCTTTCTTGCTCTACATGTCTTCCCTGCTCCCCACCACCTGCACAAATGCTTCTCTATGTTAACTCCTTCTTTTTCCTTTCTCTGATATCCTTAAGCATTGCAAAAATCTGAACCATTATTGGCACTAGAACCTAGGTCCTTTAATTTTCTTTAAATTGTGAATTGCCTATCTATACTAATAAAAGGGTAATATGCTAATTAGACCAGATAGACCGGACATCTTCCGGGTGTCCTTCCAGATAAAGCTGCAGTGGATGCGAGGGCCAAGGGCAGGCAGCTGCAGCTGCCGGCAGTGGCAGCAGCAGCAGCAGCAGCAGCAGCAGAGGAGTGATGGGGGTGGTGCCTTCCCCTGATTGGCCCAGTCGCCTCCCGCAGAGGGAGGCCAGACTGCTGCTTAGGCCCGCTCCCCACGAGGAGCGAGCCTTAGCTGTCAGTAGGCCATCCCCTGAGGACTCCTGGACTGTGAGAGGGGGCAGGCCAGGCTGAGGAACCCCCCTTCCCCCCAGGGTATGAATTTTCATGCACCGGGCCTCTAGTTATACCATATTAGACATGTGTCCTCAATTAGACTGATACATCTTTATGGCAAGAACTGTGTCTTATTCAGCCTTTCAAGGCAAAGATTATTTGAAACCATTAGTGAAAGGTTGGTGGGGAAGTTTACAGCAGGAGGGGGATGAGGCTGCCACCCCCTGGATCCACTGATCAGTCATAGCATCATAACTAAGAGTAGGGCAGCCATGCCACATGTGCTTTCCAGTGAGATGTGGGATGAACTACAGAGCACCACGTCTGATGCATTCTTGCCAAAGTATTTAAACTGAATCTCATCCAGGTTTTAGAACAAACTAGTTTATAGGAAACCCAGGGTTAAAGGGATCAGTTAAGAGACACTACAAGGAAGCTGAGGGACATATGCAGAATGTAGGACTAGGGACAACTGAAAAAGTGGAAGAGCAGGGAAGAGAAGAGACTTGGGGTTTTCTTACAAAGTTAAATATACACGTTCACTGTGAGCAGTTATTCTACGCAGGGGTATTTACCCAAGGGAAATGAAAACACATGTCCACGTAAAAATTTATACAAAAATGTTCATAACAGCTTTTTTCATAATATCCCAAACTGGAAACAATTCGAATGTCTAGCAACAGGACTGCACATAAGTGAATTATGATACACACATACAATGGGATTCAACTCAATACAAGGAGCATGCAACAATGTGGATGAACCTCAAAAAACATTGTGCTGAGCACGAGAAGCTATTCACAAAGAGGTACGTACTGTATGTTTCCATTTTATATAAAATTCTAGAACAGGCAAGGCTTATCTATGGCGAAAGAAATCAGAGTGGGGGTGATGGCATAGGAGGAAAGTTTCTGATGTGATGGAAACGTTTTCTATCTTGATAAGGGTGTGGGTTACCTAGTAGATGCATTTATTAATACTCACCAAACTGGATGCTTAATTCCTGTGCATTTCACTACCCAGGGCAAAAGCAGGCTTACAGTTTTTCATATAGAAAATAATTTAATAATCAATAAATAATAATGCAGTAATAAATGCTGTTTTGCATACTCACAGCTGTAAATCTATTTTTGCTACACCCGGTATATAAGGATAAGTTAAGAGGGAAGGAGGAGGGGTGGGAAAGATGGAGATGGATGCCTCAAAGAGATTATAAATTTTTAGGTGTGATAATGGTATGTGGTTATAAAAAAATGCCCAGTTTTTAGAAATGTATTCTGAAGTATAGTACAGTATTTAGGGCAAAGTGACATAACATCTGGGTTATAAAATTTAAGGGCAAAGAGAAACTAAAAAATTAGTAGTATATACAAAGTGAGAGTGATAAAATGTTGATAACTCCAGAATCTAGGTGGTAAGTATATGGGGATTTATGAGTTTCATCTCTGTTTTTGTGTATATTTGGAAATTTATGGAATAAAAAATATTGAACTGCCCTATACAAACAAAGAGAGAACATAATACCCAGAATGTGTAAGCAGAAAGTATATGGGAGCTCTCGAAGGTATGTTCTCTTTCCTTATTAGACCAGAAATCAATTCTCCCTCCTATTTTTCTGCTTTGGCAGATTTTTCACTCTTGATTAAATTCACGCATTCCAAGATCATGATTACGAATGGATTATACTAATCACTTTAATTTCTTATTGCAACCAACAAATACTTATTGAGAAATAAGCATTCATGTGCCCCCCTGAGTACTTTCCACAAACCGCACCTATTCTCATTTATTCTCCTGCCAGAGGAACTTCGCTCACTCAGCAGAATGGTTCTTTCTCCCTGGTATCGCCTCAGGTGACCAGCAGGGGGCGCGCCCTCACCGAACTTGCTTCGGAAAGATAAAATCAGCCGCTCAGTCTGAGTAGCAGGTTCCGCCTTGGCACGCCCAGGACCAGTGTTTGTCATTGTTTAGGCACGTCTCTGGCGACCTCGCCCCAGGACACCTGAGTCTTTTTGCGGAAACAATTAGCCGGTCTGAACAGAACAGGTAAGGCAAATTAGTAACTGGAAAATTACTAAGTCGTCCTACAGGACCTGTTGGAACATCCTGTGTTTCCTTGAGCTCAGAGTTTGGGTGTGGATCCTTCTTGGTGGCTGGGAACGGAGGCGGAGGCGAGTCACCCCTCTCCACGGGGTGCAGCCCCTTCTTCGTCCTGAGCGGGCGGAGCAGGAGTGGAGCAGCCCTTCCTGGCCCGGCTTCCCTGGGACAGAAGAGGGGGCCCTCCAGCGACCAGCCCTGGGGCCAGGAGGCACGGCTTTCGGAAGCCTCTGTGGTGGAGAAGCCTGCAGAGAGGTGCGACTGCTCCCAACTGCCATGTGCTCAGCCAACAGCAGGAGGGATTCCCCGGCCCTTCGGCTCCGTTTGGCCGGCCACATGCTGAGAGACCAGTGGCTTCCAGGCCGCGCTTCTGCTCCGTGACCAAGGCATCGGAAGACACAGGACTTGAGAGAGAGGATGACAAAGGGGGGAATCTCTCTTTGATCCTGCTATTGGCTGCCTAAGTACACTCTTCCGTGAGAGTGGGAAACTTTGATGGCTCCCTGTGGCTTTTAGGGTAAGGAACAGACCCTGGTCATGGCCGGCAAGGCCTGCACAGTCCGCCCCCACCTCTCTCCTCCATCTCACCCTGACCACTCTCCCATGTTCCCTGCAGTCCAGTCAGCATGGCCTCTCAGTTCCTGGGCTGCCCTGTGTGCCAGTATGTGGCTTCCTCCGCCTGACACTCTGCCCTGTCCACCCCCTGCCCCAGCCCCCCCCGCCCCCCCCCCCCCCCACCACCACAGCTAACCTCCTCCTGGAAGAATTCTTCCCAGACCTGAGATTTTCCTGTAAAGCTTTGCCACGAACCATAGTTCCATGCTGCTGACTCCCCCACTGGACTCCAAGTGACATAATACTTTTTGACAAATTCAAAGTGGTGATCCAGTAAGTGAAGATACTAAAGGTTCCTGCCACCCAGCACCCCAAGGAGACATGGAAACAATCTAAGTGTCCATCATCAGATGAATGAATGAAGATGTCACACACACACACACACACACACACACACACACACACGAAATACTATTCGGCCATAAAAAAGGAGATCCTGCCATGTGTGACAACATGGATGGACCTTGAGGGCATTGTGCTAAGTGAAATAAGTCAGACAGAGGAAAAAATACTGTAAGATCTCACAAATGTAGAATCTAAAAAAAAAAAAATCAAGCTCCTAGAAAAAGAGATTAAATTTGTGTTTACCAGGGATAAGGGTTGGGGATAGGGGAATTGGATAAAGGTAATCAAAAGATACAAACTTCCAGTTATAAAATAAAAAATTACTAGGGATGTAACATACAACATGATGACTACAATTAACATGGTCATATAATAAATTTGAAAGTTGTTAAGAGAGTAGATCCTAAGAGTTTTTATCACAAGGGAAAAATGTTTTTTTGTATCTCTGTGAGATGATGGATGTTAACTAAAGTTATTGTGGTAACAATTTTATATTATACTAGAGGTGCAATGCCCGAAATTCGTGCAAGGGCCTTGGCCCCAGGCCCGCCTGCCGCCGCTGCCGCAGCCCCCACCTGCTGCTGCTGCAGCCGGGAGCCTCTGCCACCTCTGCCATGGCCCCTGCCTCTATTGCCTCTGCCTTGGCCCCCGCCCGCTGCGGCTTTGTCTGGAAGGACATCCAGTCTAATTAGCATATTACGCTTTTATTATTATAGATGCAAGTCAAGTCATTATGCTGTACACCCTCCAAAGCTGTGGTGTTCTGGTAAATTGAGTCTCAAAAAAAGGAGACTTGGTTTTTTATCATTTGTCAATTTTTGTGGTGTAAATATTCCCAACATGGCCTATTCCAAGCTCCCCATGTGGCTGGGGTTATCTGTAACACCCTCATCTTTCAACTTAAGTAACAGTTTAGTTAAGGTGTGTGTGATGTGAGGAGAAAGGACAGGTCAGTACTTGGTGACTGGCACAACACAAGCCACGGGAAGCCCAAATTGGACTCTTACCAAAACTGTGCAGAGCCTTCCCATGAAGTCCAAACACCACCTACTCCACAGAATCCAGTTATTACTTACTCAAGTGTAGTCTTGCATTACTTTTCATACTTACAAGGTTTATTTCGCCAGGTAGCCTGGAAGTGTGAGTTCAGGGGCTGACCTAGCCAGGGCTGGACTCTCAGAGGCTCTCGGGGATAGTTCCTGTTCTCAGATGATGATCCAAACCCCCAAAGCAAAAAAACAGATGACCACCTTTCATGGTAAAACTCTGAAGAGAGTGTTCATCCATTTCCACTAGAATTGGACTCTGTAAGAGAGTTGGACCAGGAGAGAGAGAGAGCATGGGTGTATGTGCGTGCCTGTGGGTAAATGTGTGTCTATTTTTGAGGATATAAGCATATCCTATATAATAAAAGTGTAATACGCAAATCGACCGAACGGTGGAACCACCGGTTGGTCGGGGTGGGGCCAGCGAGCAGGAGGCGCCAGGCCAGCCAAGGTGCATGCCAGCGGGCAGAGGGAGGGGACGGCAATGGGGCGGGGGGGGGGGGGGAGCGACCAGCGGTGGGGCGAAGGGGGCTGGCGCCATCTCCTGATCGCCTGCCCGGTTGGTTGGTTGCCTCCCGCAGAGGGAGGCCACCAGCAGCAGTGGTGCTATGGGGGGCGGGGCAGGCTGCTCGCCACCCAGGCGGTCCCTTGATTGGCTGCCAGCCACCTCCCGCAGAGTGCACGAATTCTTGTGCACTGGGCCTCTAGTATAACTTTAATTTACTAGATGCCTACTGGACACCAAAAACTTGATATTCTCATTGAATCCTCCTCACAACAGCCCAGTGAGAAAATGTTACAATGGAATCTGATTAACAAATCTGCTACAAACTAGTCGTGGGAACGACATGTGACTTTTTGCTTCATTTTCTCTTTGGAGATGTTCAATGGTTTTGACAGCTAGGCCAAATTTTTTCCACTTTACTACTTTTATGAGATTACACTGTAATTCAGAGTCAGCTATGTATGATAACCACGCTTAATAAGAAAAATGCAAATGCATTGTGGCATTGAAACATTTTTAATGAATGGTAACATTAGCCATGAACAGCTCTAAGTCAAAAGAGTTTACTAAAAGAAAATGTTCACTTGAGTAACTGTAGATCATGAAAAATAAATCTTGAGCAAAAAAACAAAAATATAAAAATAATAATAATACTGTCTGTTTCAAATGGGCATGCATGTGCTTTGGTAACTTGTACTAAAATTTCCGGTAAGAACACATGTTACTAAATGCCTCAGTTGCTACACTGACACTCAGGGAAGCAGACACTTGCCCAGGGTCACACAAGCTCAGTATTTTGACTCCCTTTGTCCGCCTCTTGCAGGAGAGAGAAAGTCATGCAAGCAATACAGCCATCTCTGCCCTCCGTGTGGGCACGAGCTGGGGCCTGGGCTCCTTGCCGTTCAGGTTGGAAATCCCCAGGAAACAGTCATCATAAGCCAGTCCTAAGCCAGGAGCAAATGAGGATGAATTTTTCAAAAGGAACCGCTATTCCAGAGTTCACATGGGGGTGGGGGTGGGGCATTGCTCACGGACCCTCACTTCCTTTCCGGACCTGAGCACATTTCACAACAAAGGGTTTTGTAAGAATGAAGATTCCAAAAAGTAGCTGGAAAAGAGCCCCTGGCAATCATAGCATGGTCATCAGGCAAACACTTCACTTACCACATCCTCCGAAATAATGACACCCCCTCTGGTGTTTGCTTTCTGTTGTCCTGGCAACAGCCATCTCCAAGCAGTCCCTCTCCCCTGGATCTCTTAAAGAAGATGGGCAAAAGGCTGGGGCAGGAGGATTGACCAAGATATTTACTATCCTGAAGTAAAAGTTGCTTGACATTTATCTGGGGAGAAGGTGAAGATTTAAAACACCCTGCAAGACTTGTGTATATGTGCTTGTTTTACACCCCTCTTACCCACTTAGGGATTCAAGGAAGCAGGCATAGCTCCCGGCAGAGCTCTACCCACAGAGAAGACATTCAAGCAACACCTGTGGATTGGATGGAATGGAGTGACATGATTTTAAGAGGGTTGTGACATTTTCCCCCTTTAACTGTTTCACAGATGAGGGGGCAGACACAGAGAGGTTAGATTACTAGCCCAAAGTCACAAAGCAGCTTAACCACGGAGCCCAGCCCCAGAGCTCCTGACTGTCATCTGCTCCAGCTATCTTCCCAGGAGGATCCCACTTGCCTCTGGGTTTGCACAGGGCTCTCTGTCCCCCCGCTTTGCTGGGCCAGGCTTCATGAGGGACACTGCTGCTTTGTGTTGCCTTCCTTGGCACAAAATGGAATCAGGTGGTCCCCATTCTTCCTGTTCCACTCTGCCAAATCCATCCGAACACATTTCCTGTGCACAAAGCCAGCTCGCCAATTATCTGCTCCAATTAAAGAGTGTGAGATGTGGCTAATTTAGTCACTCCTGTGGGGTGACCAAGGCGAACGGTGGGCTGGCCGTGCTGCTGCAGGTCCCCGTGGTGGCCTGGGCTGTTCTGTTTCCCCTGGCACTCTTCCCCTACTCCCAGATGGCCACTGTGGTTTCTTCACCTCCTTCTCCTTCCTTTCTGAGTCTCTGGAGTCCCAGAACTGTGCCTTGCTCTGCCTCCCCCTCTAACAACAGACCATTCTGTCCTAATTCTGTGTCCTCTGACAAACCAATGTGTGCAGAGTCGCCAGTGGTAGATCACGGACTAATACTCAAATCTCTCAGAGACAATTAGCTCTCAAATGACATTGCATACGAGGCATCTTCTGCATTGATAGCCAAAGCCAGACATGCCACCAATGAATGTAAAAATCATGCCTGTTTTACTTAGACGTACAGACCCCAAACACTCAGCTCTCTATCACCAGTCCTTTCTGCCTCTTAGCACCAAAGCAAAGAGGCAGACAAAGGCTGAGTGTAAGCCTAATTAATTAGGACAATGGACACTGTCAAGATCCATGTCAGCCCTCCTCCCCTCTTTGTAGAGTAAATATTATGACCCTATGATGAAATACTAGTATACAGATAATGCGCCTACCCAGACATACCTTCTCAAAAGTAAAATCAGCAAAATGATCTTGACTGGAAAGAGTCAAAGGAGAAATAAAAAGGAAGGTAAACCTATATTCTAGTAATAAAGAGCTAATATGCTAATTAGACCGGATGGCGGAACGACATTCCTGAACGACCTTCCAGAATGACCAGTGGGCGGAGCGGGGGGGGGGGGGAGGGTGCAGAGGGGGAAGAGGACTGGGGACACGAGGCAGCCATGGCCAGCCGCGAGGGCCAAGGCAGCCGGGGCTGCGAGGCAGGCGGAGCTGCGAGGGCCGAGCCTCTTGCACAAATTTCGTGCACTGGGCCTCTAGTTTATAATAAAGTCATATGTATTTCAATATGGAAATGCTTGGGTCCAACTACCTTAGAAGGCAAAAGGAAGTAGTCAAATGCTGTAATTATTCATACATTCACCATGAATGGGACAACTACAAACATAGATCAATATAGGTGTGTTATATTGCATATAATTAGTGTTACCGTTGGTGATGTAATTTTGTGAATGGTGAACAAATCTTAGTGTGTTCCAAAAAACAAAACACAAGATTTCTTGGTTTTACATGGCAGTATATTCCTGAAAATCATGCAAAACATACATTTTGTTTATATGTTAGATTCAAGTAATTATAAACATTTGATTGTTGTTGTTTTAAATCTACATGAACACCTGGAACAGGACATCTCAGGCTCTTGTCTACTACATACAAGTAGTACTCCCATTTATTGTGATTAAAAAAAATACTCCCTTCTTTCCCCCAAAAAAGAATTTCCAAAACGCTCCTAGAGGGTAGTACTGTGCCCTTAACTCCATAGGAAGTCATTCCTTTAGCAATTACCTTTGACCGCTACTAAAATAGTCCTGGGCAGTAGCTTAAATAAGATAGGGGTTTGTTTTTATCTCAAGTAAAAGAAATTTGGAAGCAGGCAGTCTTGGGCTGGTTTGTCCAAGGCTCCTATCTTTTTTGCTGTAACACCCCTAGTATTGATTTCCATCCTCAAGTTCATGGTCACAAAAGGGCTGCTGAAATGCCAGCTATTGTGTCTGTGATCTGGGTAAGAAGAAAAAGAACAGAGGAAGTCAGGAAGAGTAAAGCCACCCAGTAGATAAATAATGCTCCTTTGAGTGCTTCGGTAAGTTTTATTCAGAAACTCCCTTTACATCTTACTAGGGTCTCTCTGCCTGGCCTGCACCCTCTTGCAATCCGGGACCCCTCGGGGGATGTCGGATAGCCGATTTCGGCCTGATCCCCGCAGGCTTGATCCAGACAGGAGGGAGCCCAATTCTGTGTGTTAAGCTTCTGTCCTCTGGTAGTCAGTGTGCGTCATAGCGACCGGTAGACTGGTCATTCGGTTATTCGGTTGCTTAGGCAGATAGATAGATGATTGATAGATAGATAGATAGATAGATAGATAGATAGATAGATAGATAGATAGATAGATTGGCTACCCCGTCCTCTAAGTTTTCAGTTAGGTGCCTTGCTGTCTCCAATAACATTGGGTTCTCTAGAGAAGGAGCAGAGTGAATGGACGTTGGGTAGCTGCCAGCCATCTCTACCATATTGTTTCACCGAAAATGTCCAGCTGAAGCCCAAATGCAGAGTCAACACATAGGTCCTAAGAGTGGCATGTGACCTTTTGGGTTGCTTGATTCAGGGCCTCAAGTTTATATGGGCTTCAGTTTTTTGTCTGCTATCCCATGCAAGGCAGCAGCGTGAAGCCTCCTCACAATGATCTATTCTGACTAGATCCTGGTTACTGAACAAATCTGGGGACAGCAGACTGATCTGAGAAGGGGCTCAAAATCCCAATCTAACTGAGCTTTTAGTGTGAGAGATCAAGACCACAGTGGTTTAGCCCTGGCTGGTTTCTCAGTGGTTAGAGCATCAGCCCCCAGACCAAAGTGGTTTGATTCCCAGTCAAAGGCATGTACCTCAGTTGTGGGTTCCAATCCCTGGTCCCAGTCAGAGCACTTGCAGGAGGCAACCAATCGATGTATCTCTCTCCCATCCATGTCTCTCTCTCTCTCTCTCCCTACCTCTTCCCTCCCTTCCACTCTGTCTGAAAATCAATGGAAAAAATATCCTCAGGTGAGGATTGAAAAAAAGAAAGAAAGTCAACAGTGGTTTAGCTTCTCACATTTGACATTAGTCATTCAAATGTATGTATGTATGTTTTCCAGAGTTTGTGCCAAACCCTTTCCCTAGGGGAGTTTGGTTCAACTTCACGAATATGTATTGCATCTACTGCATTTCTCCTGCTGTGTGCCAGCAATGCAAGATGAAGCCAACAAAGGCTCTTCCCTGAAGAGTCTGGGCGTGAGAGAGGGGAGAAGAAGGGGTGGAGGGTGTTGGCTGGCTAAAGTGGTCAGTGCAGTGGAAAGGGATGTGCAGGCATTGTCTGTCCATGACAGCCAGCACAATGCCATTCCTTGTAGATGCTCAATAAATAGTTGTATTTTGACTGGTAATTCTTCTCTGTGATGCTGGGAGAGGAACCTGTTCTATTCCAAGCAGGGGCTTCCTGGGCTAAGGAGTTACCACTGCTTCTGTTACTGAGTGCTCTGTTTTTCCTTCTATTTCAGTCAACTATGCCCTAGAAACGGTTTCTGAAATATGTTTTTATTTTCAACCTTGCAGAAATCCTTCTTGGGCTGAAGCTGTGCCAAAACTCTTGGAACTGGGAAATATCCAGAGATATGCAAAGATGATTAAAAATAATCTCTGTACTTGGAAATTCTTAATTCTTCCTTAGCCTCAAAATCCCTCCAGAAGGCAATCTGGCAACAGTTTTCGAAGTTTTAAGGAAATGTTCATACCCTTTGACCCAGCAATTCCTCTTCTAAGAACTGTACCAAGAAAATAATTAAGGATAGACACAAAGACTCAAAAATAAAGATGCTTGTTAGGGCTGGTTTTCAATCATGAAAGACTGGAAAGCACCTAGCGGTGGTTGTTTTCAATGTATTCTAACCAATAATAGGAGATCAATGAGTAAATATAACACATTCCATACAACAGCACATTGCATCCACTTGAAAATGATTCATTTGACAATTGCATATTGATTACCTGTTATGTACCAGGCACTGCTGTAAATAGAAGGACACATTAGTGAATAGAACAGACAGTGTGAATCTCACAAGTGGTTATGTGCCATAATTATATATATTGACATGAAAATATGTTTAGGATGTATTGTTAAATAAAAAGTCAGGTTATAAAATTAATAATAATAACAATAGCTAACAATTATATATAGCATTTATTATGTGCTAAACATCATGCTAGAAGCTTTACCTGTATTAAGTCATTTTATTTCTATAAGAAGCTGGGGATGATCCAGCACTTGTTTAAAAATACTTTTGTGTTTGTTACTATTTTGTTGAACAAGCAGAGCACAGATGCAATAATAAAGCAAGTGTTTCATTTCTACTACATTTGCTTCAAACCAGCTCTCTGGATTTGTCCTTTTCCTGTCCCTGGATGAAACCTCAGGCAGGTCTCAAAGCTTTTCTGGTCCCTTTCAATCAGTTGGGCAGTCTTACTTTGAAAATTAAAAGGGCCAGTCTATTCTAAACTTCTTTCCACTCAAAGGGAATCTCCTCCTTCAGGCCAACCTGTTTCCAGCTTAGAATCGTGGAAGGGTTAGTGGGTGCTGTCTCCCTCCAATAGGTCCTCCGCTTCCTTTGTCTCCGATTCCTCCAAGGCTGGGCCCCTGGAATGGGTCTGGGGGAAGACTTTCCCATGCATATGGCAGATGCACCTTTGCAGCCTCTTTCTCTGGCAGGCATCTTTGCAGGGTGCTCCCAAGGTTCTTTGTAGAGGATGCATATTTCTTCCAGCTGGAAGCTTCTAGTTCTACCTTCACCCATGGAGTTTCCAGCACTCTCCCTCACACTAACCCTCTCCTGGGCCCTTTGCCCTCCCACTCAGGAGTCCTCTTGTGTGGTGCCCTTTTAAAACAACCCAGACCGATGCCCTCCTCAGGTCCACAGGGCCCCTGGTGAAGCGCATGCACCTTTGCCTGCCACTGTGGAAGTGCAGCCCCTTCCTCCTCGGTGGCAGGCAGGCTGAGGTCCAGCCACAATCTTTCACTGTGGGCTTCTCTTGGCCAAGGGGACTCCAGTCCCCAAACTCCAGGAGGCACATGCCAGGCTCTCTCATGTGGCTTGAGATGAAGAGATGTGACCCTCTTCTTCCGCTGGGAACTGGAGCAGGGCCCAGCCCACCAACTGGCTGTTCACAAAATTTTCTCTCATTACTCTTCAACTCTCACTTTTATAGGCTAGAGGGGTGATTGCTTAATGTTGGCAGTACCTCTTTTTCTTTCTTTCTTTCTTTCTTTCTTTCTTCTTTCTTTCTTTCTTTCTTTCTTTCTTTCTTTCTTTCTTCTTTCTTTCTTTCTTTCTTTCTTTCTTTCTTTCTTTCTTTCTTTCTTCCTTCCTTCCTTCCTTCCTCCCTCCCTCCCTCCCTCCCTCCCTCCCTCCCTCCCTCCCTCCTTTCTTTCTTTCTTTCTTTTCTTTCTTTCTTTCTTTCTTTCTTTCTTTCTTTCTTTCTTTCTTTCTTTCTTTCTCTTTCTTTCTTTTCTTTCTTTCTTCCTATTTCAAAGAGAAGGAGATAGAAGCATCATTGATGAGAGAGTATCATTGATCAGCTGCCTCCTTCATGCCCCCTACTGGAGACTGAACCTGCAACCCGGGCATGGACCCTGACCTGAAATCGAAGCATGATTTCCTGGTTCACAGGTCGGTGCTCAACCACTGAGCCACACTAGCTGGGCCAGAACCTGTTTCATAATCTCTCAATCTGCCCTGCATAGGTTGCATAGGAGACACAGCACCTCAGTTTGGATGTTTAGGATGTAGGATCCTTGGGTACCTATTGTATTGTTATTAGTCATTAGGGCATCAGCCAAAAGTAAGCAGAAAGACTCCCATTTTAACATCCTGTTACATACATATTGGTATATACGTACACATATCTGAAAGTTTCACTTCAAAATGCTATCAGTTATCTTCGGGTCATGGAGTTATTTTCTCTTTTTTGTTTATCTTTATTACTACCTGCACTGAACATATATTAAAAGAAAAACAATTCTTAAAAGGAAAGTATTTGTCCACAGGCCAAAAATAGAAAAAAATGATTCGAGACCCAGACTTCACACCCCGCACAAAAATTAACTCAAAATGGATTGTAGACCTAAATGGAAAATGGAAAACTGTAAATCTCTTAGAAGATTACATGGGAGAAAATCTAGATGGCCTTGGGTCTGGCAATGACTTTTTAGATACAACACCAAAAGCACAATCCATGAAAGCAGTAATTGATAAGCTATGCTTCATTAAAATTAAAGCCTTCTGCTCTGTATGAGACAATGTCAAGAGAATGAGAAGATAAGCCACAGTCTGGGAGAAAGTATTTGCAAAGACAATCTGATAAAGGACTATAATCCAAAATACACACACACACACACACACAGAGAGAGAAAAAAAAAAACACCTCTTAAAACTCAACAATAAGAGTAAAAACAACCCAATTAAAAAGTGGGCCAAAGACTTTAACAGACACTCCACCAAAGAAGATATACAGACAGTAAAATAAGCATATGAAAAGATGCTCCACATCATATGTCATCACAGAAATGCAAATTAAAACAAGACACCACTACACACCTATTGTAATGGCCAACATCTGGAACAACACCAAATACTAGTGAAGATGTGGAGCAATAGGTGGTCTCATAAATTGTAGGTGGGCATGCACAATGGTACAGCCATTTTGCAAGACAGTTTGGTGGTTTCTTACAAAACTAAGCATACTCTTACCACATGATCCCGTAGTTGAGTTCCTTGGTATTTACCCAAATGAATTGAAAACTTACGTTCATGCAAAAACCTGCCTATGGAAGTTTATAGCAGCTTTATTCATAATTGCCAACACTTGGAAGCAACCAAGATGTAGGTGAATGAAGAGGGAAATTGCAGTACTTCCAGACAATGGGGTATTCTTCAGCACTAAAAAGAAATGAACTATCAAGCCATGAAAAGACATGGAGAAACCTTAGTTGCATATACTAAGAGAAAGAAAGCCAATCTGAAAAAGCTACAGACCTTATGATTCCAACTATAATACATTCTGGAAAAGGCCAACCTATAGAGACAGTAAAACGATCAGTGGTTGCCAGGAGTTGGTGTGTGGGGAGGAATTAATAGGTGAAGCACAGAGAATTTGGAGGGCAATAAAAATATTTTGTATGATACCATTAATGATGGATACATGTCATTATTAATTTGCCCAAACCCATAGAATTTACAACACCAAGAGTGAACCCTAAGTTTAACTATGGACTTTGGGTGATTATGATGTATCAGTGTAGGTTCATCAGTTTGTAACAAATGTACCACTATAGTGAGGGATGTTGATAATGGGGGTGTCAATGCATGTGTGAGGACAGTGAATATATAAGAGATCTCTATCCCCTACTCTTAATTTTCTGTGAATATAAAACTACTTTAAAAAATAAACTCTTTTTTAAAAAGAAAGTATTCTTAAAGAAAAAAAATTTTATTTACACACATTTATTTTCTATTTCTTCTTGAGTCAGCTTCAGTAATTTTTGTCTTTCTAGGAATATGTCCTTTTCATCTAAGTTATCTAATTAATTGGCATATTGTTGTTCAAGTATTTCTTTATAATTCTTTTAATTTCTGTAGGATTCATAGCAGCTTCCTTATTTCATTCCTGATTTCAGTAATTTGTATCTTCTCTTTTTTTTTTTTTCTTGGTTGGTCAGTCAAGCTAAAAAAGTTTGTCTATTTTCTTGATCTTTTCAAAGAATTAATTTTTTATTTCATTACTTTTCTCTATTGATATTCAATTTATTTATTTCAACTCTTTGGGTTAGTTTGCTCTTCCTTTTCTAATTTTTTAAGGTGGAAATTTAGGTGATTGATTTGAGACCTTTCTGCTTTTCTAATATAGGCATTCAGCTATAAATGTCCCTCTCAGTGATGCTTTAGCCGCATCCCATAAGTTTTTGTACACTGAGTTTTTGTTTTATGCATTTATTTTCCTACTTTTCTTATAAGTTTCACTTTTTATTCAAATCAACTAAAGCTTAGTTGACCAGACTCAACTTAATGAAATGGAGACTAGTCTAGGTTCAGTCTACCTAGTAATGCCGTTAGATGGTATCCTACCCTGCCATGATATTTTGGCTGTCTTGGCTCTCCTTGGGATTGGTTTGAATAATGGAGGCTGTTTTACATACCTATTCGCTGCTTAAAATTGCTCTCAGGGCATCAAACCCCCTTCTGTTCACTGGTTCACATGGCTGTAGCCAGCTACCTCTTCAGTACTAAAATATAGACAAATCTCCCATGTAACAGAAGCTTTGAAGATTTAAATGCATTTTTGTGTTTATTTTAAAATTTTACCCTTTTAGTCTCTCAACAAATATTTACTGAGCTAAGTACTGCAACAATCCCTGGACACACAAAACTCTTAAGACCATTGGTTTTTCATTTTTTAAGTTTATTTTTAACATTGGGGACCATATTAAAATACTTTAATTAAACTCATGAACTTTACATGTATAGCACATTTATCTAGAAATGTAGAAATTTGAAAAAACTTTCCTCCACCCCTCAGTCAAAGGATTCTAATAAGTTACAGACGTTACAGAAATTAGTTTGTCAATTACTTTCCTCAGATTTTGAATTTTGGCTATCCAAAGGTGAAAAGTTTCATTTAGACATTTTTCATAAGCAATCTCAACATTCTACAGATATACAAGGACATCAGATTCAGACTTGTTGTGGATACCTATCCAATTTACAATAGTTAAATGCAAACAAGGGGTATATGGATCAGGAAATGGACCAAATGTTTCAGGGAGATAATGCCATATCCAGGTGCTTAGGGATCATGCAAGAGGCACACCTAGGTAGAGTTTTGGGGTCAGAGAGAAAATGACATCTACTGAGATCTGAATGTTGCTTGGAAGTCAGCCCTTGAGAGGGGCCAGGCGTGTGCAGCATCCTGTGCCACAAAAGATGGTCACAGTTCAGCTCAGCAACTGGACTTGTCTAAAAAATACACACTATTTTAGAAGCTGACATAGTGGTTGAACCCTTTGGAGTCCCTTCTACCCTTACCCTGTTACCTCTTCATGAGAGAAAATCCAAGCCTTTTTTTTTTTGTTTTTTAAAAGAAACAAAATAAAACAATTTGAACTAGATGAATCTGTAAATCCAGTTCGGAAACAATACCACCAGTCAGATCTTTGTCTGTCCAGCCCTGTGCTAAATTCTCTAGCATAGTCAAGTGAAAAAGATGAAGGATAATATTGTAGCACTTTATGGACAGTTAAGCTGTATTTGGAGGGCCCCCCCATCCCAAGAGCTCACACGGCAACTTTGTTTAAATCAGGGAAAAGCACCCCCTTCGGGCAGAGAAGTTACAAAACGGCACCCCATTAGGGCAATAAATTAGATAAAGACACCTTTCTCGAAACTTCCCGAATAAGGGTCCCATGGAACACGAGCTGATTTCAGCTCCACTCCCCTCCCCAACCCAACAGCATGACTGTCCAAGGCACAGACTACACACCCACGTGACAACCTGGCTTATGGGGAGTAACTGAGTAACAGTTCTAAGCACACAGAGGAGATAATCATGTGGCTTATCCCATGACCCATGAGAAAAAGAGGCTTTAAAATTTTCTAACTTTGCCAATATTTTCTTTAAAAAATTTTTTTTTTCAATTACAGTGTACATTCAATATTATTTTGTATTAGTGTCAAGTGTATAGCACAGTAACTTTACCAATCTTTTCAAATCAAGTAATGTCCTTAGTCCTAAACAGTATGATTCCTCCCATTGCCTCTGGATATGGCTGTAGGGGAAAAAGCTGCATTATTCATATTAGTCCTTTTGTCCAGAGATTACTGCCATATCAGCGACAAGAAACCGTGACTGAGTGAGGGTTAAATGTTTGAAATTCTCTTCCACTGAAGGCCGGATCCTGTTGCCTAGTGACTGCTGCGTTCCTGCTGCTGTCACTCACCTTGTCTCCAGAGAATTATCCCCCACTCCCATAAGGAAGGTTATGATTGGACAAAGGTGACATCATAACTCTTAGAGGAACAGCATCTCTTTGTCAAGACAGCACCAATAAGATGACTCAAGAGTTGGTAGCAAAGTGTTTTGGTTCCTTTGTTTTGTTTCTATAATATAGCGTTAACAAATAGATGAAACACTTCCTTCATTTCTCGAAAAGCCAATTTTGCAGGTGTTAGTGGTGGATTTTTGCACATAAAAATATTCCTTGACAGCCCATGTGGATTATCTTCACATCCATGTAATCAATGCTAGCCTAGTCAAAGCCTGTTCTCCCTGAAGTACTTGGTCAGCACTTGCAAAGCTGAATAGATTACAGGCAGAAAATGACTACCCCGCAGCTCACTATCACACCATTGGTTGCAGAGTGGAATTTGACACAAGGCAGGTTCTTCTGGGTGCTCATCTGAGAGGTACCTAAAGTGGTTCCAGAGCATCAGTTTCAAGGACAGCCCCATAGTAAGACTTCAGGGCGCATACTTAAGGCTTCAAAAGAATACAAAACAGAATCTATTAAAGTTGAAAGCAAGTCTACTTTTAAAATCAAGCAGTTGGAGAAATCTTACTCATTTTAGATCATAAACAAACATAACCTTTTTGATTACCTTTGAAATTACATCGCCCATGTTGATACTGCTTTGAAAACCAAGCCTAATGGTCTTTATTTTTTTGTATGGATTGAGCTACCGGTGTGCCCTTCAATATTTTAGCCATTGAGGACTAGCTTTGTGATTAGAGTGTCAATTGCAGATTCATTATGCCAGGCTGCTATATTAAATCATCTGTTAAATTTGTTCTTTTCTTGGTAAATATTCAGTATACAGTATAGGCACAGCTGGTATAATTGGATAATGGTTTCCAATTAATGCTCTATTTTGAAAGCTGCAACTCCATATAAAGCTTATAGTTGAGCTGTAACAAAGGCAACCCCTCCTGGGAAACAGGGGAGAGAATTCCTTTCTGCAATTCTACTGGAAAACAGCTCCTTAAAGAGAGAGTGTGTGTACTAATAAATTATGTATTGCTCTGCTTTTACATCCACTGATAAGAGACCCTGTAGTGTGTCAGCTGAAATACGTAAGTATACTACCTCTCCCAAGAGCTGATTGCAAGTATTTGAATATTGTAATTTCTTGTTTGAATAATCAACATGGTTCTTAAAATGAAGTAAAGCTGACCATACATTTCCTGGGGGAAAAACCATCTATAAGAAAGGAAAGATAGACAGTATTTAATAGAATGAAGTTTCAAGAAATCACTTATTCACAGAATTATCATCCAACACTTACATTCAAGAAAAACCAATTTCATAGAGAATTTCCTTGAAGAATTCAGATTGGTGTGCAAGTGAAAGCAGAATATGGATGGGAGTTCTTTAAATGAAATCTTAATAGATTGGAAGGAAAAGTTCTGCTGCTGACATGGTTCTTGCTCATTGGACTGGAAAGATACCAAGAATCTGGGCTTTTACAGAATTTGCTTGGTAGCAGTAAGTTATGGTGTTCTAGAATAGTGTTATAATTTGATCAAGATTCAGTTTTATATTTACTTTTATTTTACCCATTAAGAGATTTAATACTGTCAACAACATAAACAGAGTGTAAGCAAATATGCCTGACCTTTGCCCTAGAGGGAGCCATTATCTTTATTATCCTGGATAACAAAACTGTCTTCCACCTTAGAGGGAGACACTATTCCTGTCTTCTCTGGCTGGTCACTATACAATCACCCTTGAAAATACAGGGTGGAGGAAAAGTAGGTTTACAGCCCTGGCATGTTTGGCTCAGTTGGTTGGAGCCTCATCCCGTGCACAGGTTGTCTGTCTGATTCCTGGTCAGGGCACATAACTAAGTTGCAGGTTCAGGAGGCAACCAATTAATGTTTCTCTCTCCCTTCCCCTCTAAAGAAACACACACACAAAAATATTCCTGGGTTAGGATTCAAAAGAAAATTTTTATTGCACTTATAGGGGTGACATTGGTTAATATTATATAGGTCTCAAGTGTATAATTCTATAATACATCATCTATATATTGTGTTTGCTCACCACCCACCAAATGGCTACAACTTTTATTTTTTTAAGTATTTCTTTATTTTATTTTGTTACTTTGCTTTACCACAATTTTTTAAAATTTAAATTCTTTAAAGTATTACATGTCTCCTTTTTCCCCATTGACCCCTTCCCGGCTGCTCCCACCCCCCAGCACATGCCCTCACCCCCCTACTGTCTGTGTCCATGGGTTATACTTATATGCATGCACACAAGTCTTTGGTTGCTCTCTTACCACCCCACCCCACCCCCCACCCCCCCGCCTACGCTCTGAGGTTGGATGGTTTGTTGGATGCTTCTATGTTTCTGGATCTATTTTTATTCATCAGTTTATGTTGTTCATTATATTCCACAAATGAGTGAGATCATGGGGTATTTATCTTTCTCCAATTGGCTTATTTCGCTTAACATAATGCTCTCCAGGTCCATCCATGCTGTTGTGAATGGTAAGCATTCTTTTTTTTTACAGCAGTGTAGTATTCCACTGGGTAGATGTATCACCATTTTTTTTAAATATATTTTATTGATTTTTTACAGAGAGGAAGGGAGATAGTTAGAAACATCGATGAGAGAGAAACATCGATCAGCTGCCTCCTGCACATCCCCCACTGGGGAAGTGCCCGCAACCCAGGCACATGCCCTTGACCGGAATCGAACCTGGGACCCTTCAGTCCGCAGGCCGACGCTCTATCCACTGAGTCAAACCGGTTTTGGCTACCACCATTTTTTAATCCACTCATCTGCTGATGGGCTCTTGGGCCATTTCTAAATCTTAGCTATTGTAAATTGTGCTGCTATGAATATAGGGGTGCATATATTTTTTCTGATTGGTGTTTCTGATTTCTTGGGATATATTCCTAGAAGTGGGGTTACTGGACCATTTTTAATTTTTTGAGGAAACTCCATACTGTTTTCCATAGTGGCTGCACCAGTCTGCATTCCCATCAGCAGTGTATGAGGGTTCCCTTTTCTCCACATCCTCGCCAGCACTTGTCGTTTGTTGATGATAGCCATCCTGACAGATGTGAGATGGTACCTCGTTGTTGATTTGCATCTCCCAGATGATTAGTGACTTTGAACATGTTTTCATATGACTCTTGGTCTTCTGTATGTCCACTTTCGAAAAGTGTCTATTTAGGTCCTTTGCCCATTTTTTTTATTGGATTGTTTATTTTCCTTTTGTTAAGTTGTAGGAGTTCCCTGTAAATGTTGGAGATTAAACCCTTAGCGGAGGTAACATTGGCCAATATGCAGTGGGCTCTCTTGTTTTGTTGATGGTTTCTTTTGCTGTGCAGCAGCTTTTTATTTTGATGCAGTGCCATTTGTTTTTCTCCTTAGTTTCCATTGTCCTAGAAACTGTATCAGTTAAGATATCACTACCAAATGTCTGGTCTGATATTTTGCTGCCTATGGATTCTTTTAAGATTTTATGGTTTCCTATCTTAAATTCCTTTATCCATTTTGAGTTTATTTTTGAGTAAGATGTAAGTTGGTGGTCTTTCATTTTTCTTTGCCTGTATCTGTCCAATTTTCCAAGCACCATTTACTGAAGAGATTGTCTTGACTCCATTGTATGCTTTTGCCTCCTTTGTCAAATATTAATTGAACACAATGGCTTAGGTCGAGAAGGGAGAGGGAGATAGGAACATCAATGATGAGAATCATTGATCGACTGTCTCCTGCACACCCCTTACTGGGAATTGAGCTTGCAACCCGGGCACGTGCCCTTAATCGGAATCAAAGGCGGGACCCTTTAGTCCGCAGGCCGATGCTCTGTCCACTGAGTAAAACCAGCTAGAGCAGGCTATAATTTTAAAAAAAATACATTTTATTGATTTTTTTACAGACAGGAAAGGAGAGGAATAGAGAGCCAGAAACATTGATGAGAGAGAAACATCGATCAGTTGCCTCCTGCACACCCCCTACTGGGGGTGTGCGCACAACCAAGGTACATGCCCTTGACCAGAATCAAACCTGGGACTCTTGAGTCCGCAGGTCGACGCTCTATCCACTGAGCCAAACCGGTTAGGGCATAATTTTTAAATGACTATTATTTCAAAGGGATGCCTTGAAAGGAGGGCTTAGAGAGGGTGGTGGTGGTTTAAAATAAAGATTACTGTCTCACTGGACTTGTTTTAAATGAACAATTCTATTGTAAATAATACCATTTAAATGACCAGTGCAGAGCTTCAAAGGGAAATGAGGGGGGAAACTAAAAATCAAGATGTTGGTTGTAAATTATTCCATTTTACAATGGATGTCTCAATTTTTAAACATATGGTATTACTGGTATTTTAAAATAATCTTAATAATTTCATATATTCACATTTTCTTAGTTATATTTTAAAATATCTCATGTATTTGTGAATTAGAAGTTCAACTTTAGGAAGAGAATAACTTAACACTACTTTAGCTGTCAATGGTTAAGATGACATGTAAAAACCAAGAAAAACAACACTTAAAAAAAAACCAGACTTGCAAATTTTCAAAATGAAACTTTATTTTCCATCTGTATATTCCAACTTTGTCACACTAAAATGGAAAGTGTGTATTTGTATAGGAGTATGAGTCACATACATCTATACTACCCACACCCAAAAACAGAGAAAACACAAAAATGTTATAAAACAAGGTTTATTCTGCAATAGTTTGTCATAATGAATTGCATTTCTTTGATAAAAATAAACTTTATAAACATTTTAATAATCAGAGATTAGATACAAAAACTAAACATCTGTTAAGTTGTTTTAATCTGAGCAAAGATTGGCAACTGAGAAGGGGTTCACTTGGGCTGGTCATCTACTGGCAGTTAAAACTCAAACTCAGGGCAGTTTTTATGCTACATTAGAAAAGGGGATAAGGAAACAGTATGATTCAAATTTCTTGAATCAAACAGCATTCTTACACTTTAATTAAAAATAAATACTAGTTACAATGAATTGGCAATTATACATTTTTATACACTATATGATGGCAATGTAATACTTTAAAATTAAGCACTTTAATGAGAAATGTACAACACTTTAAAAATAAGTTTTGACAATGGCACTGGCAGTTAGATGCAAAAAAGATTGCTTTAAGAAAAAAAATGGCAGGTATAACATTAATATACTTTGTTTTTCAATAAATATTTTGACCACATCATTAAAATATTGAAGTAAACTTTAAACATTTCAAACAAAAACTATAAAATATATGTAAACCAGAAAGCCTCAAAGTTCTTATTTAAATGCTATGGTCTTAACAAGTTTTTAAAGTTTCTATAGTATTTAAGACGATAGTCTTTACAGATTTGTGAAGTATTCACATCTGTTGCTTAAATTGCTGGGAAAGGCTGAAGAAGGCCTCCTGGTCTACCAAGACACACACATTTCCTCTTTAACTCTTTCTCTATCTTTGAATTCATGCTAACATTATGTTTAACTGACCATCTAGTATGAAGCTTTTTACTTAATGTCTCAGAAAGTAGCAAAAGAAAAAAATACATATATCCTAAACTTTAGTATACACAAAGAAACCTAAGTTAAGAGAAGTCATGCTGGCTATAAGGAGAGCAGGAAAGGCTCAGAGGTGGAAAAAAGGAGGTGATCCACCGGTAATTAGCTTTTCCATGAATACGAGTAATGTTTCCTTTTTCTGAATTTGAAGATAAAATATTAACTAATTTAGTAATATATTGCACAAATAAATTTGAAAAACACATAGTATTCAAGAAACACTGATTATATTTGGGTTGAAGATTGTGTTGAGGCAAAATCTTTACTAGGGATCTACTTATAAACTGGAATTGGTTCTAACAATTTATACTGGTGTAAGGCAAATTATAAGTTAGCTTAAATCAGTTTTAAACTATGTTGAAAAATATTTACTTCTCCAGGATTGTTGCTCTTATTACAGTAAGAGTTGTTGATGATATATTATTTATAAATACAATTTCCAGTTCATAGAAATTCAAGTGATTTTCCTTAACTGAGTGGTTATTAGCCACGTTTTTATTTCAATACACCTGAGAAATGGGATCATAATGTCTATGGAAGTAATAACAGGGGACAATAATTATAAAGTTTCTTGCCTTTGAAAATAACTATGTTGGTAAATGGAAAGTTAGGCACTGAATTCTGTACAAGAATTAAGTGTAAAATATTGTGTAACTTTTCTGTTAGTTTCTAGTGCACAATTGTTTATTGCCCTTGCTAGTGATAAATATAACTTCAATTTTTAAATTTCTGGGAATACATGAAGAGAGAGAGAAAATCAAGCTTAAAGAATTATTGTTACTCATATTAAGACAAAATAATTATGAAGAACTCTATGAGAACTGAGAATGACTCCCCCCCTCCTTATCTTCATCTGCCTTTACTTAGAATAATTATCTTACTAATGGACAGGAACCAGAGAGAACATTTTTGGTACAGAATTTCAGCAGAGCCAGGCTGGTGTGGTTCAGTGGTTTAACACTGACCCATGAAGTAAGTCACTGGTACGAGTCCAGTCAGGGCACATGCCTGGGTTGCGGGCTGGAACCCCAGTATGGGGTGTGCAGAAGGCAGCCAATTGATGTTTCTCTCTCATCGATGTTTCTATCTCTCTATCCCTTAACCTTACTCTCTCTCTCTAAAAATCAATAAAAACATATTTTAAAAAAAAAGAATTTCAGTAGAACAAAATGAACTGGAATCAGGTCATTGAAACACTGTTACTAAAGTCTATCGAGAGGGCCATGGTAAATGGTTTAGAAATATTGTTACTAAAATGATTTTTTATAATCTGTACTATTTTATACTGTGGTAAAGCAATTTTTGGTGTTAATATTCACTGTCTACAATAAAAAGTGTCAACTTGAGTTAGCCACTTTCTGTAGTAGATGTGACATATATGAAGAAAAATCCAAATACCTTATCCTGCATACTTAAGGACTATTTTTCATTATTAGCAAATTTAAAAATTACTAAATTTCAGCAGCACCGATTCTATTAATGTAGCTATCCAGGTTCAATTACAATTAACATAGAAACAGAACAGATGACAGTTTTGCCCTAATATAATTTAGAAGTTAAAATATTTATCTCTTAAAAAAAAATCCAAAAAACGCTTTGTAGTCATAGAAATAGCTGAAAGTAACAAATCAAAATCATAAACCTATGTGTGTGTATAAATGTATATACATATATATATATGAAATTATCAGAAAATGAAAACAAGATCACTATGAAACAAGATGTTGGAAAGTTGCTTCTGTCATTCTAAAAAGATATATATAATGAATAAGTTTACTTTTATTACCATCCCTTATACCTTCTGAATAATATAGTCAAACTATACAAATGATATGAAAAAATGTCTCATACAAGCAGATTTGTTCAAATACTTAAAATGCCTTAGTCAATGCACATTTGGAACTGTAATATAAAATCTTTAGGCATGGATTAATGGCACATAATAGGTATTATGCAGCCTTCTCAAAAGGGTATAATGTGCAAGATTTAATTTTATATAAATTTTGAGATCCATGAAGGTATTTTGTCTCTGTAGTTTTGTTACATCCTTTGTAATTGGGTATACATACACATTTAAGTCATACAAAGCTTGAACGGATTTTCTTTCCTAAATGATCTACCTTTACTTATAATGATGTAATATTCAAAATATTTGCACTAGAATACACTCCATTCGTACTACAAGATTTCCAGAATGCACTACATTTAACAAGCAAACAAAAAGATTCTCTTATTGCAAGTGTGTCAAAATGGGTGTTAATCCATAACACATTCTATGGCTATATCCTCTCATTGGATAGTTTCTACTCAACAAAGATAGCTAGTGGCTAATATTTAAACAATGGTTGCAATGCACTCTGGAAAACAATAATTCAGTAAATGCTAAAGTTTTTGGAAAGTAAAAAAAATTTCAAAGATATTATAGAATTGGAGTGCTTTTAAATGAAATTACATTATAAAATGGCCTTTTCTACATCTTATAAATCCTTGCTTTACTCTCTGCCTATGTAACCAAAAGGAATATTCTAGGCATCTAGGGTCTTTTCTAATTTATATTCAACTTTGTCATGCTTCAACAAAAAAAATTAAAAACAAAAATTAAGATAAAATTAAAAATCCAAATATTATCCTACTGGATTGCATGTGTCAAGAGAGGAGTATGTGAGAGACTGAGCAAAATTTTTAGCTACATCAGCAGTTGATTACAGACTGAAAAAGAAAACGGAGTTGCCAATTATTACATTTTGGCACAAAAAGAGAATAAAAGATTTCTCCTACAAGTTTCAGATAGAAGCTATGGGTTTTCTTGTATAAAAATTTCAAAAATCTTAGAAACACATCACAAAAATTATGCTTTTAGGACTTCAAATCATATTTATGGTTGGGCATGATCCTAATCGCAATTATTTAATGAAAACTAAAAAACAAACAAAAATGCTTTGAAATAAACAATTAGCATACCTCCCCTCCCCTCCCCGAAAACAAAAATAAGTCCATATGGCTTTGATATCCCTTGTAAAGAATTAAGTAGAACAGTATTGCCACACTTTAAAATAATTTCACACTAACAGGTATTTCTATTTTTTCCGCTGCTTTTGATTGTGTGTCTTTGCAGTACTTATTAGGGAACCCAGACATGTACGAATTCCAGCAAGGTGGAGTAGAGACCCAGCTGCCTCTTTGAGCTCCTCATCAATTTCCTGACATGACATTTTTCGCATCTTTTTGCCTGGCTGCCCCTTTGCAGAGTTATCTGCACAAGGCTGTGATACATAGCCACTGTCTCCAAGAGGATCATCTTCGTAATCAACATCTGTATCTTCTTCACTGTGAAATCCTTCACTGCCATCACTTCCCACATGACTACTCTTTGGGATAAATTCATATACTTCATCCACAGAAGACAGAGAAGACACGCTAGACCTGGATGCGCAACGCTGTGCTGCCATGCTATTTGCACTGTAATTGTGGTCTTCTTTTGGATCAATGCTGGTGGCTAAAGAATCACTCTCTTGTAATAGCATAGCACTGCGATGATTAAATGCACTGCCATAACTCCTTTTTTTCTGCATTGCTGTTTTAAGAGAAAGAGGCTTTTCACCTGTGGAAAATAAAACTTTCATTAGGTCAAATGCATTTGATTGCAAAAACAAGCCATTTAAAACAACTATATCATTCCTGAATAGTAAGGGCTGTAAAGTTGGAATGTTTTGTAGGTTCTTTAAAAAAACAAAAAAACCCACACGTCTGCTGACACGGCTCAGTGGTTGCGCATTGACCTATGAACTAGGAGGTCACAGTTTGATTCCAGTCAGGGCACATGCCCAGGTTGTAGGCTTGATCCCCAGTGTGGGGGCGTACAAGAGGCAGCCAATCAATGATTCTCTCTCATCACTGATGTTTCTCTCTCTCTCCCTTCCTCTCTAAAAATCAATAAAAATATATTTTAAAAAAACCAGACCAACCATATCATTCTGTGGGTATTAATCTGAAAGATTTTAACACCACTTAATGATATGTCTTGACCTTTCCAGGGAAAATGGAATTATTTTGAACTGCTTGCACAGAATGCCTCAATATGTATGTCACCACTACATTAACTGTACCATTACAATGGTTTGCTAACCACTCCTGGTTGGTATTTGTAGGTTGTTCCCAATTATTCATTACTACAAATAACATTGCAATGAAAATTCTTCTAGATGTCTTTTCTCACACATATGCAAATATTTTTCTAGGAGAAATACCAAGATATGGAATTATTAAGTAAAAGGATATGCACATTTAAAGTTGCAATTGTTATTTCCAAACTGCCCTCCAAAATGGCTGGAACAATTTTTATCCTATAGTCTATGACAATACACTGTTCCCATACGTAACACTTAATACTATAAATCATTTAAATTTTTCATAATTACATGGGCAAAAAAATCATCTCAATACTGTTTCATATTGCATTTCCTTGATTTCTAGAGAAGTTGCATATCTTTTCAATTGAGTGTTGTCAATGTGTATTTCTTCTCAAGACCCATCTATTAATATATTTTGCTGGCTTTTTTGTTGAACTGTTTTCTTCTATTTTAAAATATATTTTTATTGATTTCAGAGAGGAAGGTAGAGGGAGAGAGAGATAGAAACATCAACGATGAGAGAGAATCATTGATCGGCTGCCTCCTGCATGACCCCCACTGGGGATCGAGCCCACAACCCGGGCACATGCCCTTGACCGGAATCAAACCCAGGACCCTTCAGTCCCCAGGCCAACGCTTTATCTACTGCAGTGGTTCTCAACCTTCTGGCCCTTTAAATACAGTTCCTCATGTTGTGACCCAACCATAAAACTATTTTCGTTGCGACTTCTTAACTGTAATATTGCTACTGTAATATGAATTGTAATGTAAATATCTGATATGCAGGATGGTCTTAGGCGACTCCTATGAAAGGGTCGTTCGACCGCCAAAGGGGTCGCGACCCACAGGTTGAGAACCGCTGATCTACTGAGTCAAACCAGCTAGGGCTGTTTTCTTATTTCCTATTTGTAGAACCCTTTTAAATACATATACTCAATATGAATCCTTTCTTTTATATAGTATAAAAAAATGTCCTCCCAGTGTTTTGCTTGTGTTGCTTTTCTTAAAGACTTGTTTTGTTGTCAGAACTCTAAATATTTGATGTCTAATATAATTTGCCCATTTTTTTCTTTCACGCATTTTGTACTTTTATCTTTTTTTTAGTTTATTTTTTATTGTTGACTAGAGGACTGATGCACGAAATTTGTGCACTCGGGGTGGTGGTGGTGGTGGTGGTCTCTCAGCCCAGCCTGCGCCCCCTCACATCCCCACAGGGGATGTCCAACTGATGGCTTCGACCCACTCCCCTAAGCGTCAGCCAGACATCCTTAGTGCTGCCGCGGAGGCAGGAGAGGCTCCTATCACCACCGCTGCACTCGCCAACCGTAAGCCCCTGAGCGGTGCTCCCCCTGTGGGAGCACACTGACCAGGTGCGTCTGCTCCCTGGTGGTCAGTGACCATCATAGCAACCAGTCTTTCTGCCATTTGGTCGATTTGCATATTACCCTTTTATGATATAGGATAGTATTACAGATGTCCCCTATTTTCCTCGCACTTCCCCACTCCACCAGCTCCTGCCCCAACCCAGGTCTTCACCACACTATTGTCTGTGTCCATGGGCTATGCATATAAGTTCCTTGTTTAATTTCTTCTCATCATCCTCACTCTTCTCCCCTCTGAGATCTGTCAGTCTGTTCCATGCATCTATGCCTCTGGACCTGTTTTGTTCGTCAATTTATTTTGTTCAATAGTGTCCACATGTAAGTGAGATCCTGTGATATCTGTCTTTCTCTGACTGGTTTATTTCACGTAGCATAATGGTCTCTAGGTCCATCATGCTGTTGCAAAGGGTAAGATATCCTTTTTTATAGCTGCATAGTATTCCACTGTGTAGATGTACCACAGCTTTTTTATCCACTCATGTACTGATGGGTACTTGGGCTATTTCCAGATCTTAGCTATTGTGATAATGCTGCTATGAACATAGGGGTGAATACATTTTTTCTGATTGGTGTTTCAGAATTCTTAGGCTATATTCCCAGAAATGGAACTGCTGGGTCAAACAACAGTTCCATTTTTAATTTTTTGGGAAAACTACACACTGTTTTCAATAGTGGCTGCACCAGTCTACATTCCCACCAGCAGGGTACTATGATTCCCTCTTCTCCACATCCTCACCAGCACTTGTTGTTTGTTGATTTATTAATGGTAGCCATATTTAAAGAAGGCTTTTCCTATTCCAAGGTTATAATTATACTTTCCTATATTTTCTTATGTATAGCTTTCATTTTTACTTTTAAATCTTCAAGCTTAATTTCTAAGTACACTATTTCTTCATTTCTTGGTCAATGTAACATGATCTATCATAGCATTAATCTCAATCTTCCAATTGCTCACTAAAGAAATGGAAATATAGTAAAACAAAAATTAAATTATTCGAATAAAAATACAACTTAGCTGGAAAGCATAATTTGCTGTAACATTTAAATACCTTGCATTCTAAATTTATAATGAAAAAGGCATTCACAAAAATGTATTTTAAAAAGAAAAGCATGATTACTTACATTCTAGAATTCCTTGTTCTATAGAAGTATTTAAGAGCATCATTGCAGTGGCAGCATCAATATCAGATTCTGAAAAAGGAAAACTAACAATTTTAATGTTTTTTATTATAGGCATTTGCATGCACCAAAAGGTAACCAATATTAAGATTTTGGTGTATATTCTAATTTAAAAAAAGACTAGTGATGGAAGGAGACTTGACTTGGGGTAGTGAACACACAATACAATTATGTAGATGATGCATTATAGATTTGTGCACCTGAAACCTATGTCATTTTATTAATCAATGTCATCCCAATAAATTCAATAAAATTTTTTAAAAAAGAAAAAAATTTAAACAAAATGAGGTACATATTTTGCCATCTGCTTTTGTTCACTTAAAATTATGAACAGTTTTGTGATTAGTATTTTATATAGGAGGATTGACAGGTATAGAAATAATAAAAGTTTTATTCTTTAATTATTTACAATGAAAACAAAACCCTGAACTCCAGTTCAATAAGGTTTGTCCTTAAACAGACTAAATTACGTAGGAATGTACATTAAGGCATTATTATGTTTTAACATTTAAAAAAATCCTTATTAATGCATATCTGCAGTTATAAAGTAATGAATTAATCACATGCTAACGGAAATAAAAATAAATGTAATTGGGCAGTCTGGATCATATGAATCTACAAATGCTAAAGGAATAATTATTGCTGGCACAAAAAATATTAGTACTTATGTCTTTAGTCATAATTATATATAAGCCTATATATACGATAGGTTTATATAATACTCAAGAGGTCAAACATAATTATGAATATTCCATAAGAAAAATGGGCTGGTAAAACCAGCAGGTTCTACTCCAGATAAGGTCTGGAATAAGATTTTGCTCTCATATCTGTTTTTCTACTGAAAGGTCCTCTCCATCTTAGTGATCTATTAATCTGAATAACTGTAACTCAATAAAAGTGAAATGGTATAACCTAAAATGTAAGGAAAAGTTAGAAAATATTTAAACTTTTTAGATTATAAAGGATATGTTTAAAATAAGACTCAAGACATAAAACCTCCCATTTCTATCTCAAAGCTAGAAAATTTTTATTATCCCAGTTTTCCATTTTACTTGCAATATCTAATTATAAAGTTATTTTAAATAAAGTCATAAAGATACTGACTTGTTCTTCCCCCAACTTTACTGTAAATTCTGCAAAGGCAGGCAATGTTTGTTACTGTCTGTAAGTAAATCAGAAGATGGTTGCTATGAGGGAGTACACATAATATTAGAGTTCTTTCCCTTAAATAAAATGTGACCTCATGAAACAAAGTCTCTATGTGAACATCTTTCCAATTAGATGTCAGCTTCTTCAGGGTAGAAACATTATCTTACCTTCTGTCTTCCATAATACCTGGGAACAATAGTAGGTCCTTAATAAATGTGGAAAGAGTAAGTATATCTTTGCCCTCCTTTCCTTAGATTAAACTGAGTACCACTAAATTACTAACTAACATTGAGCACTTTCAATCACCTTGGCATACTTTAAGTATTATTAACTAATCTAATTTTCACAACTTTATGATATGTGTACTATTTGTATTTCCATCTTAAAGATGGGAAAACAGACACAGAGGAATCTCTAGGAATGAGAGGTAGGATTTGAACCTCAGTGGTCTACCTCCAGAACTCAGGCCCTCAATTTTTACTCCACCATCAACCCTTAATAGGAAATTCTGCAGAAAATTACAGAATATACTGGAAATTCTTGATTCTGTTATTCATTCAATAAACTAAGTGTCCTGTTATAAGCCTGACATCATTTCATACAGCAGAAAATGAAACAGGAAAATCCCTAACCTCTCAAAACACAAAGAAATAATTAAAGTATAGTAAGCCAGAGAGTCATAAGCACTAGGGAGAAAAATGAAGAGAAAAGGGAGATACTGAGGAAAGTGGTTACAATTTTTAATACATAGGTTAGGGAAGAGGAGAGGGTAACAGTTGAGCAAAGACTTCAGGAAGGTCAGAGAAGAAGAAGCCATGTGCATATCCGAAGGAAAAGAATTTAGGCAGAAGAGCAGCAAGTGAAAAAAAATGAATCAATGATTCCCACATGTCATAGCCAAGAAGCTAGCAAAACAAAGACCTCTCCTATTCCTTTTAGAAAGAGACTTGACTACGACTTTGATAGAGTTCAGTATTCTAACGTGTCTTTGAAGTGAAAAAGGTGCAGCCGCTAGACCATATTGTATCTCTGTGTGAGTTGGAAAAAAGGCAACTCTGTCTCCAGGTGAATGCTTCCCTGTATCAAGGCACACAGCTTGAAGACTGGAAGGTGGGCTGGATTTCAGACCCCACTCTTTCCTCAGCCCGGTGTCCTTATGCAGGACACAACTTGCATGGCATTATGCAAATATACAAACAGATTTTCCTGTTCCATGAAATAACTTTTCTTTTAATAGAAAAAGGTCTTCCTTATTTCCAATTTTATATCTATATATGTATATATGATATGCTGGGGCAGGGGCAAATCTAATACTGAAATTCATTATGAGGAAATAATTTCAGAAAATTTATAATCTTATAAAACTTATAATCTTTTTTTTAAATATATTTTATTGATTTTTTACAGAGAGGAAGGGAGAGAGAGATAGAGAGTTAGAAACATCGATGGGAGAGAAACATCGATCAGCCGCCTCCTGCACATCTCCCACTGGGGATGTGCCCGCAACCCAGGTACATGCCCTTGACCGGAATCGAACCTGGGACCCCTCAGTCCGCAGGCCGACGCTCTATCCACTGAGCCAAACCGGTTTCGGCAAAACTTATAATCTTATAAATGTAACATATAAAACCTTATTAAAATTTAGTGTATCTCTAACTTCGATTACAATTCAGGGAGTCATATTTCTGAACACTATATCTAAAACTAAAGAAAACTGATAATAGTCTTATCTTGGCAATTATAAGTAAGCTGCATGAACACCATTTCTTTTCTTAGTTTTCGAATATTTAAAGTGATAACAAAGTGAGGTACTATTTTTGTAACAGTAGAATAATAGATGTATTCCTTAAATAGATTTATTTCTTGTAGAAAATTTATTATACCTAATTAATTTGAACTCTCCCCATAAAATTAACTTTATAGAACCAAAAACTTCTTTGCAAGAAGATTTTATCTACATTTGATTTGTTTGGTTTAGAACATTTATAAGTATGCTTCCCACAATGCCTTGCTAATTAATGCTAACTCTGAATAAAAGTTTAACTTCACCATTAAAATATTCATTAGAAATAGAAACCATAACACTTGGTAATCAAGAACACCTGATTAATAATGATTTGTCCAAGATACAATTTGAACTTCTTAGAACAAAAACTCCCTGTACAGCTTTACAACAATTTTTTTTTAAACCTCACCTGAGGATATGCTTTTACTGATTTTTAGAGAGAAGAGAGGAAGAGAGAAACATCGATGTGAGAGAGAAACATGTGAGAGAAATATCAAGTGGTTGCCTCTCCTATCTGCCCCGACTGGGAATTGAATCCCCAACTTAGGTATGCTCCCTGACCAGGGATCAAAACCCACCACCTTTTTGGTGTATGGGACAATACTCCAACTAACTGAGCCATCTGGCCAAGGCTACAACAATTTTTATTTATAGTACCCAATCTGTCTTGGTATTAAAATTAAACTGAACACTTATTTATTGTCACAATGAAAAACACCTCATATTTTTGTTATGAAATGTGGGATTTATGAAACTGGTGCAGAAGTGACAGTCGGACACTGTGAGGTTCGGAAAAGAGCCTTTAATGCAGTGCTGCTGGTTCAGGGGACTCTAAGATCCAGATCCTGAACAGCCTGGACAATGAAATTTTCTCTATATATATTGAAGGGGTTAAAAAGAGCAAAAACAGGGCAGAGAAAGATTTATTGTGCTTAGCAGATATCTCGTAGAAAGCTTGCAGCATTGAGCACAGCATAGCTCAGATACCCAGGAGACACCTGGCATGGGAGGAACTAAGGATGGACCAGACCCATCTCCCACATTCTTTCACAAATGGAGTTAATTATAGGCTAGCAAGAGAGTGCAGTAGAAAGCAGGTTACTGGGACTAATTCAGATTGCTAGCTGCCCGAAACTGTCTCATTTTCCCTATAATTTTTTCATTGATAAGTATTTAACACTATTTTAAACACATACTATTAGCTATATTACCTAACATACCCAGTTCATGAAGAAAAATATTTTTGTTTTTATATGTCTTTTGTATATATTATCTGACACTATACTTAGATTAAGCAAATAATTCACTTCCAGTTGAAAGTCATTTGTCATTAGAACCATGAAAGTGATCCAAATAGTAATTTTAAAAAACAAACGTTCGAAGTCATATTATTTCCCTTTTTAGCCTTCCTAGTTCTGACTGGAGTTCAAAACATATTACTGATTTAATGACTGGTTCAAATAAATTTGTCAATAGCGTGAACTCCCACGTTTCCTTAGCCTTATTGCTGGGAAATTAATAATAGTTGAGAAAAAATTTAAAAGGCATAAGTTTTAGCCCTGTGAAAGTGAGGATTATAAGATAACAAGTTTCTATTATCTGATTCTCAGTCCATTTGCTTAATGAATAATATGAGAAGCATAGAGGCAGAATTTAAATGGACATAAGCACAACAATAAGTATAAGAAGATTTACTGCCTCCATCAAAACTAACATACACATTTACAGAGCATCCAAATGGAGAAGCTGTCTCTTGTGATTCTTTAAAGATTCTTTAGGAGAGCAATTTCAATAAATTACAACACTTCAAGCTGCCTGGACCATGGATTTACTTTCATTTCAATAAAGATACAAATTATGCTAATTTGCAATCTTAAATTGAATTGAGATTTGCACTTAGCCTCTAACATTACCATTAACTATCTAAATTTTATACCTGTTGTAGTAAACTAGTGCTTATGTATAAATACTAAAATCTACTACTAGTAATCAGAGTGTAAGTTCCATTTTTGTCTGCATTGTTTTTCACTGATGACTTTACTACAAATGCACAGCACACCAAACTTTGACAAAAAAGGTTTTGTTTTACTATCTCAGTATGAGATTCCTGTGCCACCTGCTACTGTTATACAATACTGTAACATAGATGCTAATATATATAATTAGTCATTTTAAGGTAGTGGTCGGCAAACTCATTAGTCAACAGAGCCAAATATCAACAGTACAACGATTGAAATTTCTTTTGAGAGCCACATTTTTTAAACTTAAACTATATAGGTAGGCACCTTGTTATTAACTTAATTAGGGTGCTCCTAAGGCTTAGGAAGAGCCACACTCAAGGGGCTAAAGAGCTGGATGTGGCTTGCGAGCCTCAGTTTGCTGACCAAGGTTTTAAGGTGAACAAGAGAGACAACTATACTTTTTTTTTTATTTACTAGAGGCCTGGTGCATGAAATTCATGCATAGGGAGTGTGGGGGTCCCTCAGCCCAGCCTGCACCCTCTCACAATCTGGGACCGCTGGCTCCTAACTGCTAGCCTGCCTGATAGCCCCTAACCACTCGCCTGCCTGCCTGATCACCCCTAACTGCCTCTACCTTGGCCCCACTCTTTCTCTTCTAAGAGGCCTTTCCTGAGTTACCTCTAAGCTTAATTTGCCATTCACTTCCTTTCCCGTCAGTGTACTCTGCATAATTCTAGCCAACCTTCTTCAATTAAACTGTATGTTTTCTGAGATCAGGACCTGGATCTCTCTCATCTCTGTATATCCCAAAGTGCCCACTACAGTGTCTAGCACTGCGTAAGAACTCAATAATTACTTGTAGTATAAATAACTGTTTATTCATTTAGTATTGTATTTTTCAAACTTTTCCCCAGGAAATATAATATCTAGAGAGAATAAAAAGCAAATCTCCTCAGAATTCTATGAAAATGCCCTAAAGCAACCTTATTTAAATATACATTTTCTTAAGTTTTGGTGAAGTCTTTCGTTTTTCTCTTAGACTTCATATTCTATTCCAGGCTAGATCTGCATTTTTTTTTTTTTTTTTTTACCTCAGAATACCAACACCTTCCCCACCAAGTTACTTCTTATTAGGGGAATAGGTCTAAGACTTATGAGTACAGAGATGAAGGGAAATAAAGTGTTAGCAGCACTGGGGAGATGATGCATAATATATATAAATCATTAAATGAAAGGGAAGTACCTACACAAATTATAAAAACCGGGATTAAAACTAGCAGGAGAAACTTGTGAAAGTGTCTGCTCCCCAAAGGGAATTTAGAAGCAGAATTTAGATGATATGAGACAAGAACAAGACAAGATTCTAAATAAACCCCAGAATTCAGAAAGAAAATGTTCTCAAAATGTGTACATGAACTGAGCTTGAAAGAGTGTCAGAAATTAATGAGATAATACAAAGATAAAGGAAGTTTCAACAATACATAAATGTAAAGAGAAACCACATATACCCATTAGGTAATAGGAAAATGGATACTTACCTTATGTTAAACCAGAACATATCTGAAGTGGACTCCATATACACTAAACTTCTTTGCAAAGTTCTCTTAAACTTTTTCACATTCTCTCCTTCCCTTGTTTTTACAGACCAACATTATAATGCTTCCTATGCTCAGCTTAGTGAAATTCCAAAGAGACAGTGTCTCTCTGATATACGGAAATGCTTTTGGTCTATGAATTTCTATTTTTAAAAATCATAGAAATTTATCTAGGCTCCAAAGCAACAATGCTAGAAATTTTATATTAACACATTACTAATCTCTAATATCAATTATGAGTAGGGGAAAAACCCACTAAAATTCAGAACTTTTAATATACTTTCAAAAAGAAGTTTATAAAATTTTATAAATTAACTTATTGTCTTCTTAAAGTTCTTTTAACTTAAATAAACTATAAAAATCATTTTGAACTTTATTTAACTCAGGGGTTGGCAAACTTCTGTAAAGGGTCAAGTAGTAAATATTTTAGGCTTTGTGGGCCAAGAGGCAAAACCAAGGATAAAATACAGAGGTCTCTGTTGTAAATATCATTATCACATTGAACTTTCTATATCCATGAAAAGAGACCAGCAATTTCTTCTTAATTCCAAAGATTAACTTGACTCTGCTGTTGCAGCAAATTACTTAAGTTCTATATTTTTATTTTTTCAACTACTTACAAGTGTAAAACCATCCCTAATTTATAGGCTACGCAAAAACAGGTGGCAGGCCAGATATATTCCATAGGTCATAGATTGCCAACCTCCTATTCTAGTCTAAGACGTACTTTGAGAATTATCTTCAAGGAAAAATACACGTTAAAGGAAATGAAAATGGGATATAAAACAGTGTATATATAGTATTAGCCCAGTATTTGAGGAAAAGATATGTCTATGTGTGTGTCTGTGCATACACACAAACATACCTACTCATGAAAAAAAAAAACCATAAAAAGGACCAAAGCAATTGTATCAAAATGTTTACAGTAGAATAAAGGGTTAGGTTTTTAGTTTCTCCTTTATAAATATTTTTTTTTTTTTTTAAATATATTTTATTGATTTTTTTACAGAGAGGAAGGGAGAGGGATAGAGAGTTAGAAACATCGATGAGAGAGAAGCATCGATCAGCTGCCTCCTGCACACCCCCCACTGAGGATGTGCCTGCAACCAAGGTACATGCCCTTGACCGGAATCGAACCTGGGACCCTTCGGCTCCCAGCCCGACGCTCTATCCAGTGAGCCAAACCGGCTAGGGCTATAAATATTTTTATTTTTCAAATTTTCTACAATAAACCTATAATTGCTTTATAATTAGAAAAAAAAAATTTCAATCCTAATTTTTTACCTAAAATTCTATAATTTAAAATACTGATCTTATACATACCTTTGAGGGTTTGCACCTGATTCTGCTTGAGTACAGAGCTTAAGTAGTGAGGTGATAAAGAGCCACTGAAAAAGAGATAAGACAAAAGTGATTATAAGAATCTTTATTTTGCTTGTTACAGAACTCAGTTACAAACACAACTAATTTCTAAAAAAAAACCCCCAAACTATTTTTACCTTGTTTTCTTTGCTTAATACTACTCAGTTTAGGAAGAGAATGCCAAAGCAGAAAGAGCGTAAGATAAAGATTAAATCACAACTATTTGGATGTTCTTAGGCAAAATAATTAATCTCTTAGTTTCTTCATCTGCAAAATAGGAATAATTAAACCTCCCATATAGAGATGCTCTGCCAATTAAATAAGAACAATGCATTTAAAATACCTGGAACAATAAAAACAAAAATTAAAATAAAATAAAATACTTGGAACAATAGCAATACATAATAGTTACTACTTGGTGTTGTATTGGATGCTTAAGTTTGACATTATATCACTATAGGTATTACCACAAAAATTGAAGAGTTTATAAAAATAAATGTTTAAGGAGCACTGAATGGTAATGATGCAAAACAGATTAAGTTCCTCATTTTATTAGTAAATATCATTATCACATTGAACTTTCTATATCCATGAAAAGAGACCAGCAATTTCTTCTTAATTCCAAAGATTAAAACATTTTTGGGACAAACTACTTCTGTTTTTTGGAGTTTGTGAGAGTGTAAGAAATGTATTTTTCTAACTAAATTAAAAGTCTATTTTCTACTCACAGTTTTATATACATTGTATCTCATGCTCTTCCTCAGAATTACCAATTATGATATGAAAGGGCCACACAAAGGCAGGTCAGCTGGAACTATCATTTTGCCAAATAATGTAAAAGAGAAAATGTTTCTAAAAATAGTTAGGTGCCCTAGTCAGTTTGGCTCAGTGGATAAAGCATCGGCCCACAGACTAAAGGGTCCCCGGTTCAATTCCAGTCAAGGGCATATACCTCCGTTGCAGGCTCGATCCCCAGCCCTGGTTGAGACCTATGTGGGATGCAACCAATCAATGTCTCTCTCTTACATCAATATTTCTTTCTCTCTCTCTCCCCCACCCTTCCTCTCTCTCTCTCTCTCTCTCTCTCTCTCTCTCTCTCTCTCTCTCATCTCTCTCTGGAAAAAAAAAAAAATCAATCAATGGAAAAATACCCTCAGGTGAGGATTAACAGAAAAAATAAATTAAAAAGTAAACAAAAATGCTTAGTAATGTTTCAAGGTCAAAGATTATAACCTTTATGTTGTCATTATTTTATCTACCTATTTTAAGCCATAGATCATTTTATTTACCTTTAAACATGATAAAGCTGAAAATGCAACATACCAAAGACACAATGAAGTGTGTTTTTGTTGGTATACAAAAAATTGCACCAATTCTCCCATTTAATCTTTTTTTCTTTAAATCCTTACCTAAGGATATTTTTCCATTGATTTTCAGAGAGTGGAAGGGAGGGAGAGGAGGGGAAGAGAGAGAGTAACATCAATATGAGAGACACATTGACTGGTTGCTTCCTGCACCCAACGCATCCAGGCCAGGGAAGAATCTGCAACCGAGGTACGTGCCTTTGACAGGGAATCGAACCCTCTACCCTTCAGTGCGTGAGCCGATGCTATAACCACCTAAGTACACCAGCCAGGGCTCCCATTTAACCTTTAATTTAAAAAATAGCATAGCTAAATAAAACACATAAGTGACCTTCACTGAACTTATCAGTTTCTAAATTTAGAATGTTGGTGCTTTAACCAGAACATAAGCACCAACATTAACTAATAAAGATATCAACTCCTAAACAATGAAGATATAATCTGATAACTTCTTTTCTAGATTTCATTTGTAAGAATAAATCACTCAGTTTTTGTTACAATGATCCTTTTACTTACTAATATGGTAAACAAGCTTAAAATCTCTAAGAGTATCCTAGATAATAAAAGGCTAATATGCAAATCAACTGAACAGCAGAACGACTGGTCACTATGATGTGCACTGACCACCAGAGGGCAGACGCACAACACAGGAGCTGCCCCCTGGTGGTCAGTGCGCTCCCACAGGGGACTGCTGCTCAGCCAGAAGCCCTGAGCCAGGCTCACAGCTGGTGAGCACAGCAGTTGGCAGGAGCCTCTCCCACCTCCTTGGGAGTGCTAAGGATGTCCAACTGCAGGCTTAGGCCCGCTCCCTAAGCCATCAGTCACACATCCCCCAAGGGCTCCCAGACTGCGGGACCCCCCGAGTGCACAAATTTCGTGCACCAGGCCTCTAGTATGTACATAAATTTCAGCATTAGCCTTACTGTTTTTTACTGTATTTCAGCTACCTGTAAAAGTTATCTAATAATATTTTAAGAAACTAGTATGTGAAGTGGTGATAATTGTTATAGCTGGGAATTCTTTTAACTTTCTCCCTACTTTTTTGTATGTTTGAAAATTTCCACTTATTACTTTAATTAAAAAGGTTTAAAATTTTTCCAAAAATCACATTAACCATTACAGATAACTCTTAAAAATATCTTGACAAAATCTGGCATTTTTAACTCAAATGAATGTACATTAATAGAATTCAAAAAGATTCTAAAGGCTTCTCTAGAAAAAAGAAACCAAATCAGATTTAAGGAAGTCATATCATTTTCAGATGCAATTTAAAATGGGAAAGCTATAAGACCAATAGGAGTCACTGAGTTTGAAAGCAAAAGGCAAGGAAATACTTTACAACTATATTTACCTGCAAAATCAAAACAAAATGTTACAATGACAAACAATCATCTTACTTAAACATTTTAAAATATACCTTTAATTTCCCACATCATTAGGTCAGCATTAATATTGCAGACAATTCAAATGATTTAGTCTTTTGTAACTAAAATCATATAACTGTCTTTAGAGTTTAGTTATAATATTAATTCAGTACTGATTACATTTCCCAGAATTTATGTTGTTACTTATCCAATATCCTGTTTCCTAATAACACAAGTTAGACTATAAGTAAAACTGCCTTACGCTAATGTCTTATCCATGAATAATTGTCAATAAAAAAACGCCAAACCCCTACAACTTTGTTGAATTTCTCCATCTCATACAGGGAAATCTTATAAAGCACCATTGATATTTATATGAAAGATCCTGTACCTTTCTGGAGATGTTAATGCTGAAGGGAAAGGTTGCTTCTTCAGAGCTTGCATAAGGTTGGGTTTATATTCTGGATCAACACACCATAAGGAACCTTTCCCATTAACCTAGAATAAAATACACAAGAATTAATAACCTGAAACTTTGTGAAAATGATATAACCCCTAGTTATACGGTGACCAGCATGGACGGCTGTACAAAGTGGCCCTCCACACTTTCCGATGTCAATAAATGTTAGCCATTACTAGTATTATTGTTACTGAAAACTCAAAAAGAAAAGGAAACTTTCTATGCAGCATCATAGGGAATACTTTAGGGAATATGATACTAAGTGAGGCATCAAAGAATAATTCCTATTTTTTAATGGCATTAACAGCAAACAATTTAATGAAGACAATGGCAAATTCCTCAAAGAGTAGTAAGTTGGTGACACAGGTATGGAAAAGACTCTTGTAAAAAATTATAAAAACTCTGGTTGGGGGTTCAGTTTTTTGTTGCATCATCCTATACAGCAAAAGGTCTCGAGTTTGATTCTTGGTCAGGGCATATACCTGGGTTGCAGGTTTGATCCCTGGTCAGGGCGCGCACAGGAGGCAACAGATAATGTTTCTCTTTCACATCTATGTCTTTCTGTCTGTCTCCCTCCATCCCGCTTCCTTTCTTGCAATATATCCTCTGGTTAGGATTAATTATACACTCGTGCGCGCGCAAACACACACACACACACACACACACAAAAGAAGCATTAATTCCTTCTCTTAAGATGGTTAAGTTTTAACAGTTGAGGGACTTCTGGATAATATGGCTGGCAATGGGCACACAAGCTCAGAGGCCATTAAAATAAATACTCAATGTTAATGGAATGTAAAAATAATGGAATTTGTAAGATTCTGGAAACTAGAGAATCTATTAATAAAAGCGCCTACTAAATTACAAATGGAAGGTGCCTGAAAGAAGGGCTTACTTGATTCATAGTTCCCATAATAAGAAGGAACAGCTTATGAAGAAGGTAAGTGAACAAGATACCTGAAGAACCTCATAATATTATCTAACATGCAGGAGAAAGGCCAGGCTATGAGGTAACTCCTTTGAATAGGTTTGAAGATGCTGCATATTTTATCTCCCTCCTTCTTAAATTACACTACATATTAGTAGATTAGGAATCAAAACAATCCTGCTATAATTAAACCTGCTTTATGTGGTTCCCCAAAATTATTTGACACAGAACCTCTTTATCCCAGGTAATATTTAAGAAGTTAGTGTTCTGTGGAATGCTGATGAGAAAAACTGATGTAATTAGTGAACTCTTATAGAATATACTTTCCAAATATTAATGGGGAAAAAACTATAAACATTGACTATACCATGAAGAAAAATTAATTCCCTTTTAAAGATCCCAATTTTGGACTCCAACACAAAAAGAAAATAAAAATTAACAATCTCACAACAAAGTTTGCTGACCACTTGGAAATTTATAACCATTCTTGGATTAAAAAGCTATCCAAACTAAAATTACAGATTATCTAGTATCTAAAGCAGGGGTCCTCAAACTTTTTAAACAGGGGGCCAGTTCACTGTCCCTCAGACTGTTGGAGGGCCAGACTATAGTTAAAAAAAAACTATGAACAAATTCCTATGCACACTGCACATATCTTATTTTGAAGTAAAAAAACAAAACGGGAACAAATACAAAATTTGTATTTGCACGTGGCCCGTGGGCCATAGTTTGAGGGCCCCTGATCTAAAGGGTATAAGAAATATTGTTGTATCGAAACTAAGCAGATGTGGCCCTAGCTGAAATTAAAGGCAAATTTATATCCTCAAACATTTTCATTCTTAAACAAGAACTGAAATATCTTAAACAAGCTTTTGTCACATCTACAGGGGAAAATAAAAAAGAAAATTACATAATATTTTATAATGTAAATATATTATATAAAATCATATAAAAAGAAAATTGATAAATATATAAACTAAAAATTGGGAAAAGAATAGAATAAATAAATTCAAGATAGTTTTTAAAAAACCATCAGTATCCCATACACACTAGTTGAGCAAGTCAAATGAAATAACTGAAGGGCCCAGGTCAGATAGCTCTGTTGAAATGTCATCCTGATGTATATCAAGATTGTGGGTTCCGTCCCAGGTAGGGGCACATGCGGGAGTCAAACAATGTATAAATGAATGGGCGGGGCAACAAATCAATGTCTGTCTCTCTCTCTCTCTCCCTAATCAATGAATAAAAATATTTAAAAAAAGGAAATACTGAAGGACTTTAGGAACTGTCATATCACTCATTAACTCTTCCTATTACTTTTCCTATTTCCTTAGCTGAACATCCCTACCTACACATCCTGAACAGAAGCCCGACTACAAGCATATTTCTACACGTGTACCACATTCACAAACAGAACTCCATAGCCATGCAAAGAACAAGTCCAATGGCAATCTCATCCCACTTCCCCAGAGCTAAAGACTATTCATACAGTGATTAAGAAAGCAAGCCTTGGAATCAGGCTGCTTACTTTAGAAACTAGTTCTGTCACTTAACAGCTGTGTAATCTTTAGAAAAATGTATGTTCTCTGTGTATTAGTGTGCTCAAAATATCTCTATATAAATTGTACCTACTTCAAGAATTACTTTATTATAAGTTAATTCACATAAAGTGTTTAGAATAATGCCAGACATTCAACCACTCAACAAATGCTGGCTACTAGATATTTTTCTCCACAAATGTAAAAATCATTTACAAGTATAAGCTGTCCTCTCTCCTACCATATGATTTTCAAAACTTCCTCAGAACCTCAGAACTAACTCAGGAGATCAGTGAAATTCAAACTATAAATTTGTTAACCCTTTCTTTAATTTGATTTACTTAACAATTACTTAGACAACAATAAAATTTACATGTTTTCTGTTCCCCTGCTCCCTGTTATTTATATAAAATCTTATCCTATCTAATAATAGAGAAACATGGTAATTAACAGTAACTTCGCTACCCTTTCCATTGGCTAATCAGCAAGATATGCAAATTAACTGCCAACCAAGATGGCGGCCGGCAGCCAGGCAGCTGAAGCGAACAGGAGGCTTGCTTGCTCCAGTGATGGAGGAAGCCAAGGTTCCCCGCCTTCTGCTGCTGGGCTCTGAGCTGCAGTTTAAGAAACAATGTTGCAGTTATAGAAGCTAAACCATCCCCAGAAATCTGCTTTCAGCCAGCAGGGATCTCAGAGCTGGAGTTTCAACAGTGTTACAATTATAGAACCCAAACAAACCCAGATACCTGCTTTCAGCAGCCAAGGTCTCAGAGCTGGAGCCGAGCCTCAGAGCTAAAGCCGGCTCTCAGCTCCAGTGACAGCCATAGAAGGTAAATAAATCCCAGAATAAAGAAAAAAAGGAGAGGTTGGGAGCTTCAGTCACCCGCCAGCCTGAAAACGGCCCTCAGCCCCTCACCCAGACTGGCCAGGCACCCCAGTGGGGACCTCCCACCCTGAAGGGGGTGTGGCCAGCTGCAAACAGCCATCATCCCTTCATCCAGGCTGGCCAGGCACCCAAGCGGGACCTCCACCCTGATCTGGGACACCCTTCAGAGCAAACCAGCCGGCCCCTACCCGTGCACCAGGCCTCTATCCTCTATAGTAAAAGGGTAACAGGCAAACCGACCCTAACAGCAGAAAGACTGGGAATGACTGGTCACTATGACACACACTGACCACCAGGGGGCAGACGCTCAATGCAGGAGCTGCCCTCTGGTGGTCAGTGCGCTCTCACATGGGAGGAGCTCTGTTCAGCCACAAGCCAGGCTGATGGCTGCCAGTACAGCGGTGGTGGTGGGAGCCTCTCCTGCCTCCTCAGCAGCGCTAAGGATGTCCGACTGCAGCTTAGGCCTCCTCCCCACTGGCAAGTGGACATCCCCCGAGGGCTTCTGGGCTGCCAGAGGGATGTCTGATTGCCATCTTAGGCCCAATCCCCCAGAGTCCTAAAAAACAAAACAAAAAAACACTGAGGCCCTGGCCAGTTCGGTTCAGTGGATGGAGCGTTGCCCTGCGGGCTGAGGGGTCCTGGCTTTGATTCCGGTCAAGGGTGTGTGCCTTGGTTGCCGGCGCATCCCCAGTGGGGGGTGTGCAGGAGGCAGCTGATTGATGTTTCTGACTCTCTATCCCTCTCCCTTCCTCTCTGTAAAAAAATCAATAAAATATATTTGAAAAAAACACACACAAAAAACACTGAGGTCCTAAACAGTGCTTCTTGATTGGCTATGTGATAATCAACAAATCATATCTCTGTAAGAGTCAGTCCTCTCATGCATAATTTATCTGTAAAATAAAAAACCAGGTCATCACTAAGTTGTGATGAGATTCAAAGAAGGTAATTCATATGTAAGTGACAGAGATAAAAAATAAGTTAATACTAGGAGGATATTCTAAAATTGGCATATGTAAAGTGAGAGATTATATGGTTTAATAACAGTATATTCTTATTCCTTTACTTCTAAGAGATGAGGTAGTTTTAAAAAACGGTAAGAACAAAAGTCAATTAATTCCAGCCTGGTTGGTTTGGCTCAGTGGTTGAGCATTGACCCATGAACTAGGAGGTCATGGTTCAATTCTTGGTCAAGTCACATGCCTGTATTTCGGGCTTGATCCCCAGTAGGGGGGCATGCAAGAGGCAGCCAATCAATGATTCTCTCTCATCACTGATGCTTCTATCTCTATCTTCCCCTCCTTTCCTCCCTGAAATCAATTTTTTTTAAAACTCAATTAATTTGGAATAAGAAACAAAGTCAGGTAGTAAAGAACAAGGGGTAAACTAAATTTAGAAAGGAAAAAAGCCCTTGTCTGAGGAAAGGTATGGTAATTGATGTAAGGCAGTGTTTAGCATCCCAGCAACTTAAATACATAGGAAAAGAAAAACCATGGGTGTCCTATCACACTGTAATATAGAAAGAAATATACCACATATCAGGTAAAACGTTTTTGTTTTTTTCTTTCAGTGGCAAGATACCACATGAACTATGCTAAACAAATATTTGAAATTTTGGGGGTTTTTTCCCCAAAGGAAGTTAAGTTTACAAATATACTTTTAGATTAAATGATGGAACTTCTTAAATTAAATATATATTTAGTCACTTGGCCCAAATAATGTTTTGGTGGGGAAACAAAATTATAAAATGTTAGCACCCACAAAATGCTTTGCCCCCAAACCATTCCAGTTTCAGAGAGAAAAGATATACGTAAATTATTTATTTTGTTTTTAATATATTTTATTGATTTTTTACAGAGAGGAAGGGAGAGAGAGAGAGAGTCAGAAACATCGATCAGAGAGAAACATCGACCAGCCACTTCCTGCACATCCCCCACTGGGGATGTGCCCGCAACCCAGGCACATGCCCTCGACCGGAATCGAACCTGGGACCCCTCAGTCCGCAGGCCGACGCCCCATCCACTGAGCCAAACCAGTCTCGGCGCGTAAATTATTTTTGATATATTTACTAAGACAATTATTTTAATAATTCCAGCTATGTTCTATCTTGATATTTCTGAGATTACACTCCTAGAAACTGTTTTTAAATTCTATTGTGAGAGAACTGCAAATTGTTTTGATAATGGTAGAATCGCTATTTCCTTGAAATAACAAATTAAAAGAACTGGTACTGAAAACTTGAAGTTCGGGGCAGTTAAGTATCTTGAATAAGGTCTCCAAATAACAGTCTGGTTTATGTTACCATGGCAGCACTTCCTTTCACTGGGTCTGTTCATGAACTATCCGTAATAAGAGATAAAACTATGCATTTGCTAATCTATGTTTTAGAGTCTATAAGAAAAAGGAACTTATTTTTAACTAGCTCACTTCTTAAAAACTTGGCCTCTTCATTATTGTGCTTAGATGATAGAACAAATAATAAAGAGCTTTAGAAGTTAAGAATTGTTTTCAACTAAATTTACATAGAACAAGATAAATCTTTTGTGCAATGGAAACAGGAAATGTGTATTCTCTCATTTACTATTATGCATTTGGAAACACTAAGGCTTTTGGACCTATTTGGTAGAGAAGGATGAAGGTTCTGAAGAAATGAGCCAAATTTTAAAAAGACTTATCTTAATGGAAGTTGTAAATAATAGATAGGGAGAAGGGGCAATGTTCATTATTCCTGAGATGTTTTTAAGTACTTGCCCCATACATTTTAGTAGAGTTCCCCCTCTTGACTACCTATTCAGTGGTTTTTAGAACCACTGAATTAAAAAGAATTAACAAGTTAAAATGGTATTCATATCTCTTGCTCATAGCATGAACTTTTATAGTGTTTAGCATGATTCCCCCCACCTTCCCCTGGGACTCAGCTATTGAAACAAGTCATCATCATGCAAATGTAAATTGTACTAGACCAGGTAAAATGTCAAATTTCATATTTCCCAGCTAAAATCCCAGTTATAATATTTTAGTTTGGCTTTATAAAAATGTAAAAAGTAGATATAAGGCTTGGATGCTAATGTTTAAAATGTAAAAACAAAAACAGAATGACAACCACAAAATAGCATGTCTAACTTTTGTAATTTTAAAATCCCAAGGCAGAAAAATACCATGCCAAGATTTTTAGACCTGCCTTTTGAGGGAGTAACTATGCTATGAATGATAGGGGAATCTATCCAACCAGCTATACCAATTGGTTTTTTATCATTACCACTTTGTAGTCTGACCTGGACGTTGCTATCTTGCCTTTTTCTTTTAAAATTAATCCTCACCCGAGGATATATTTTTATCGATTTTTAGGGAGAATGGAAGGGAGAGAGAGAAACATCGATGTGAGAGAAACATCAATTGGCCGTCTCCCGCATGTGCCCTAACCAGGGTTCAATCTGAAACCTAGGTATGTGCCCTGACCCAGAATCGAATTCACAACATTTTTTGGTATCCAGACAACACTACACCCAACTGACCCATCTGGCCAGGGCCACCTTGCCTTTTTTCAGGTTATCATCTCTACTTAATGATCAGTCATCAGAAAAGTGCTGTCAAGGTTGCCAAATTTATTTCCAACATTTAATGGAAGTAAGTATAACCTACTTGCCTTCTGCAGATTAGAAGTGAAATACTGTCCTTCTGAGGCATTGATTTTAAGAAGTATTTCATAAATTAAAAAATCCATAAACCTTCCTAATCCTACTTAAATGTGTCACTTTCTGCATCCATATTTCAGACACTTAAGCAAAGTGGTCTATTAATTTTTGTGATGATTGTCACCTATGATTTCCTTTCTTTCCACCCTAACTTGTGGTGACAGCCTGATAATTTTGCCCCAATATATGACAATTTCTATACTTATCCTCATATTCCCTATTATTTGATAGCATGATTTTTTCTTCTTTATCACACTCTTCCTGTACTCTGGACTTTATGCTTTCCTATTTGCTAGCTCTTACTTCCTTAATTACTTTCTTTCTCTGAGCATTCAAAAACTCTCAGGTTAATTATATAAATAATGCACACATTTAAAATTTATAGACAAGAACAAGTCCCTTTTGATCATTACCACAAATCATACAACATTGAACACTTTATTCTACAACATTTATTACAAATAATACCACAGTGAATATTCTCATATACATCGCCTTGCATTCAAGTATGAATGTTACTCTAGGGGAGAAATCAGAATCTGATCCACTAGATCAAAGGATAAGCACATTTCTATTTGTAATAATTTCTGTCAAGTTGCCTTCAAGTATGATCATATTAATTTACACTCCTTTGTAATCAAATGTGTGAAACTACTGATATTGTTTTATTTCCCCATGTCGTCCTCATCTAATTTGATACTATCAAACATTTAAAATTTTTTGCATTCTAATAGGTAAAAGTGGTCTTTGATTACTAGTGAGGATGAATATCTTTGCACATATTTATGAGCCATTTGTATTTCCTCTTATGAACTGCCTGTTCATATTCTTTCCCATTTTTCTATTAGGTTTTATTTTCCTTACTAGAGGCCTGGTGCACGAAATTCATACATGGGTACGGTCCCTAGGCCTGGCCAGCGATCGAAGTGCGAGCATCTGGAGTGGAAGGGCAGGTCCCAGCTGACCTCTGGGCCCTGAGCAGACCCTGGGCCCCCAGGCCCCCATGTGCCTCCCTCCACCTGAGTCACAGTGTCTGAGTGCCCACACAGAGATGCAGTGAATGCAGCCAGACATCGCAGGCTGGGATGCAGCATGGGCCTCTGGGCCACCCAGTGGTGCTGCATGGAAGCCAGGCAGGCAGCGCTCTCTCGCAGCCAGCCTCGCAGACCGGCTCCTGCGTGAACCCATGGAGGGCCCCAGCGGCTGCAGCCTGGCTCACCCAAAAGGAGGCCACGCGGGTGCGGGGTGGGCTCCTTGTGGGCGCCTGGCACCTGAGACCAGGGGCTTCCTCAGTGTGCAAGCCCTGGCATCCCCGCATTTTCACCACACATCCATCCCTGTCACCCCCACTCCCAGGTAGCTGGCGAGAGGTCGCAGCACGTTTCCATCGCTGGCCACGCTCTGCGCCACCCCTGGTGGTCAGCGCACATCATGGTGAGCGGTTAACTCCCAGTCAAACGACTGCCTGAGGAGACAATTTGCATATTAGGCTTTTATTATATAAGGGTTGAATTATGAGTCCCTTAAATATAATGGTGTGCTGCTGACTGTAAACATCTCATCAATTTCACATTTAATGTTGGTAGCTTGAAACTGGCCATGACGGAAATATCTGTATCGTGGATATTTGCAAAAGCTATATCCCCGCTCCCACCCAATTATAAACATTTACCACCAGTACACCACTGCTTATATATTTTGACCCTAATTTTTTGTATCAATGAATTTTTCTTAGCAAATCATTTCCAAGTTTTTTGCAACATTTGACACTATTGCTCATACACACTTACCTCAACTGCCTTGTTTTCCATTACACCCTTCTTTTCTTAGATTCTTCTACTGAAAATCAATACTGACTTACACACTTAGAGCTGTAATTCCACAACATCCCCACTATTCCTGTAGCTTATTTCTAAATACCTAGTAGATAGTTCAACTTTTATGTCCCACCATAAATGTAAACACAAACTAGAAAAGAATTAAGTGACATAATTAAAAACTAAACTCTAACGATGCACATGGGAAAAGACTTAGAATCTGCTTCCAAGATGGCTCACTCACATGGCTACTGACACAGGATCTCATTTCCTTGCCACATGAGCCTCTGCATAGGGACACTTAAGTGCCTTTAGGATATGGCAGCTGGCTTCCCATTGGACAAGTTATGCAAGAGCCGAAGATGGAAGCCATGTTTTTTTATGATTTAGTATCTGAAAAGGCAAACTCCCTCATTTCCACAATATCATCTGGGTTACACAAGTCAGCCCTATTCAGTATTGAAGGAGACTCTCCAGAAAGCGGGGCTCATTTAGGGCCATCTCAGAGGCTAACTATGACAGAGCTTGATCCGTTAAAATTATTGAGGCTTTTAAGATGGCCTAATACATAGTTGGTCTTTGTAAATATTCCATGTATATAGTACAGAATATGAGACAGCAATTTGTTACATGGCAATAAGTAACTAATACAACCTCCTGTAAGTTAGCTATAAGATGATGATATGTCATAATGTCTTGCTACTCAGGGTGTGTCCATGGGCTAGCGGCATCACGATCACCTGGTAGCCTGTTAGAAATAAAAGCCTCATTCTCCATCCTAGATTTGAATCATAATCTGCATTTTAACAAGATCCTACATTTAAGTTTGAACAGCACTATCCTAGAAAATCCTTCAATCACCTAAAAATATAATTACTTACTCTTTTAACTTTTATTTCACTTAAGAATAGACTTCTGCTGCCAGTTAGGGAATAGTAAACTATAAGAGAACATTACTCCCAGTCTAATTAAAAAAAAAACCAAAAACTCAAAATTATCTACAAAATCATAATTTTTTATGAGTCCATCTGAGAGCTAAAACTGCAAGACAACTGAAGGAACTGAATTCTAAACTGTGACAGAGACCTATCAGGAGAGATGGAATATGTGGACTGTTTTAATGGAACATGTGAGCTGTTTTACCATTGGCAGAGCATGGAAGAAGTAGTAGTCATAAAGAAGGTAAGAAAAAAAACTACTCAAAATTTAACAAATTCTTAAAAGCCAAGTGTGAGCTAGCAAGATAAGTTAGCATCCTTGGCATTCCCAGGCAGGAAAAAGTCTTCATCCACTAGTCAGTATTTTTCCATGAACCTCCATGCTATGCTCCAGAGAAAGACTGTGGGCAGTGCAGAAGACCTAAAAGAGACATCCTTGGAAATGAAGATAGATATATAGAATCTAGCAGGACAAACCTCATCCATACTGCTGGCCCTGAATGAGCGTAAGGTGAGATCAGGTATTCCTGTGGGACAGGCACACAACCTGTCAATATTCTGGACAAAGCTCCAAAATTAAGCAAAAGCTGTCTGCTACTGAAAGACAAAATACCCTACTCACCTCAGTCCTAGGCAAAGGACGGCTGCTGCTAGAAGAGAAGTACAAAACCAAGTATCCTCATACTTCAATGACACTAGGCAATGTGCCATGTGTCATTAGGAGAAGGGCAGAAAATCTGCTCATGCCCAGATCCCCCAATAACACAAAGCACAAATCTGCTACACTGAGAAAAGAAATGGTCACTCACTTGTACCTAAGACATCCCACTGATATTAGCCAGTTTATCTACCATAATGGGAATAAGCAGGAAGCTGGCCTGAGCTCCGGAACAGCGCTGTCCAGTAGGACTTTCTACAATAACAGAAATATCCTATATTTATGCTGTCCAATATACCAACCAGTAGCCACATGTAGATAGTTGGCTAGTGATGAATGCAGCTCTAGACTCCACTCTGAATAGTCGGGAGAAACTGTCTGCTCCTGGAGTACGCAAGAAAAAACCCACTCATGAGTCAGAGGCATTCATACGCCTGCTAAGACTAAAATGGGAACAGAAGAACTAAAAAACCCACCTTAAAAAGCCTTGTACCTCCCTAGATGGTTTTGCTCAGTGGATAGAGCATAGAAGATAGAAGGGTCTGGGGTTCGATTCCAGACAAGGGCACATGTCCGGGTTACAGGCCACTAGGGGGCATACAGGAGGCAGCCGATCAATGATTCTCATCATTGATGTTTCTCTCTCTTCCTCTCTGAAATCATTAAAAATATATATATTTTTTAAAAAGGGAGAGTAGCTATCATTTTATTTATTTTTTAAAATATATTTTATTAATTTTTTACAGAGAGGAAGGAAGAGGGATAGAGAGTTAGAAACATCGATGAGAGAGAAACATCGATCAGCTGCGTCCTGCACACTCCCCATTGGGGATGTGCCTGCAATCAAGGTACATGCCCTTGACCGGAATTGAACCCGGGACCCTTGAGTGCGCAGGCCGATGCTCTATCCACTGAGCCAAACCGGTTAGGGCAGTAGCGGTCATTTAAAAAAAAAAAAAGCCATGCACCGGGTAATAAGCAATAACAATCTATTGCTATTGGAGGGGAAAGAGCATGAGAAAAAATGTCCAGACTCCCCTCCAGCCCCCAAATGTGGCACAAGCTGAAAGATAAAGGTGAAATAGAAACACTAAGAAAAATCATCTGATACTCCAGTTCTCACACTAAGCACAAAGTATTGGCAGTCCATCTCTGTAGGGATCTGAAGCCTGTGGTACGCTGAAGGTAACTATGACAATCACAAAACCCAATCTCAGTTCAATTATTAACTAGATTGACCAATGCCTGTTCACACTAACAACCTAATAAAAGTAGAGGCAATGTCTACTTCTGGGCAGAAATATTATTTACCTTAGTCTCTACTAATATCTTACACTGACATTCAATCCAAAATTATGAAACACACACACACAAAAAAAACAGGAGACAAAACAGTCAACAAAACCAGACCCAGAGATGGACCGGATATTGAAATTATTGGACAGATACCACAACTATGACTAATATATTTATAGATCTAGTGGGAAATTTTAGCAGAGAGATGGAGAATATTTTTTAAAGGTAAGTACAAATGCTAGAAATAAAAGGTATGACAAATTCTTTGTCAGGCTTATCAGCAGAACGAACACAACAGAGGAAAAAGTGAACCTGTATAAAGAGCAATAAAAATTATCCAAACTGAAATAAAGGGAGAGAAAATAGAAAAAGGGGCACAGCAACTAATAGGTGAGACAATAGCAAATGGTCTAACATATTTTTACTTAGCGCCTCAGAAGTAGGAAGTGAGCCAAAAGAAATATTTGAAGAGACAATGAGCAAAATTTTTCTAAACGTAAGAAAAACCAACCACAGATCCACAAACCTCTGAAAAACCAAAGTAGGATAAAAATAAAGAAAAACACAACTAAGTACGTCATAGGGAAACTACTGAAAAGTAGTGATAATGCAAAGAATCCTAGAGGGTAAATAACAGGAGTGGGTTCCACCACATCTCGAGGAGGCACTGCTGGGGCACGGAGGCTCTGCCAGGCATTGATTTTGAGGGGTTCCAGCAATAGGGAGGACAGGATGGAGGAGTTGTGGGACTGCTGGCCTGCTGGGAACAGGACTTCTATAAGGACAAATATGTCTGGAAGGCTATGGTCCAAGGCCATTTTTGCTGGCTATAAACGGAGTCTCTGGAACCAGAGGGAGCACACAGCTCTTCTTAAAATTGAAGGTGTTTATGCTCGAGATGAAACAGAATTCTATCTAGGCAAGAGATGTGCTTATGTGTAGTACAAAGCAAAGAACACAGTGACTCCTGGTGGCAAACAAAACCAAACCAGAGTAATCTGAGGAAAGGTAACTTGTGCTCATGGAAACAGTGGAATGGTTCGTGCTAAATTCCGAAGCAACCTTCCTGCTAAGGCTACTCGACACAGAATCCGTGTAATGCTGTACCCCTCAAGGATTTAAACTTACTAAAAATAAATAAAATGGATCTGTTTTCCTGTGTGGGGGGGGGGGGGGGGAAGAATCCTAAAGACAGACAGATAGCTAAAAAAGAAACATAACAGAGGAACAGAGATAAGAATGCAGTAGACTTCTCATTAGAAACTAAAGACAAGAGAACAGCATCTTTAAAGCACAGTGGTTCCCCTTATCTGTGGTTTTACTTTCCACAGTTTCAGTTACTTGCAGTTAACTGCAGTCCAAAAATATTCAGTTTCCTCAACCATTGATATCATCTGCTCTTGACATCAAACTATCAAGATTATCATGGTTCAATGATCCAGGATCACCTAAAGCAGGTGATTCTTCTCTGAGGTATGGTCAGAAGGTCAATAGTAGCCTAGCATTAAGTCACAATGCCTATACCATTTATCTCACTTTATCTAATCCTGTAGGCATTTCATTCACAAAAATAAGAGTGATTATAGTAAAGTAAGATATTTCAAGAGAGAAAAAGAGAGGCCATACTCACATAACTTTTATTACAATATAGTATTGCAATTGTTCTATTTTATTATCAGTTATTGTTATAATCTATTACTGTGTCTAATTTATAAAATTAAACTTTATCATAAGTATGTATGTATAGAAAAAAATAGTATATTCATATATATAGGGTTCCATACTATCTGTATCCACTGGAGGTCTTAAAACATACTCCAGCAGATGAGGGGACTACTATGAAAACGGCCAACCTAGAATTCTATAGCCCTCCTCCATAAAATGGTTGAAAAAAGTATTTCATTGCTAGTGGACCTGAACTACAAGAAATGCTATATAAACTTCTCCAAGAAAAGAAAAGATCCAGATAGGACATCAGGATTAGTCAAGTTTTTCTGTAAAAGTCCAGATAATAAATGAAATGGTATATTATTTGAAGGTACAATGTGATAAAGTTATATATAGAGATACATGTATGTATATACCTATATATACATACATCTCTCTCTCTCTCTCTCTCTCTCTCTCTCTCTATATATATATATATATATATATATATATATATATATATAAAATTATATAATAAATTGCTAAAAAAATTTGAGTAATAGCTAATAAGCCAATAGTAGAGATAAAATTGAATCATAAAAAATATTCAATCCAAAAGGCAGGAAAGTGGAAAAAGGGAATAAAAACACACAGCAAATAGAAAACAAATAGCACAGCAATAGATTTTAATTCAACCATATCAATTGCATTACTATAAATGATCTACATTCCAATATTAAGGCAATGGTTGCAAGACTACATAAATAAGAATAATAGTAAAAACACTATACAAACAGAAAACTGGATCATTAAAAACACTAATTTATGTACCTATGGTAGACTGAAAGCAAATGATGAATATAATTAAGATCAAGCTGAAGTAATCTGACTTGGCTATTTTTGTCTTCCTTTGATTTCCCCATATTTTAAGGTCTCAATGTTAGCTCTCCCCAACCTCCCCAAATATAGCAATGTTCATAATACTGACCTTGCCATGGCTTCTTTCCACTTTCTGAAAACATTTATTCAGGGACAGATTATGTCGAACAGAATTCTTCCAGCCTGTTGGTGCAGTAGCAAAATATGGGAAGCGGTCCAGAATCCAGCTATAAATTTCTTTGACAGGCAGACATTTATTTGGAGAATGCTCTATAGCCATATAAATGAGAAGACTAAAAGAGTATGGGGGCTTTGAAGTTGCTGATTTTTTTTCTGGGTTCTGGTAGCAAGATGGTCCTAATGATGGCATATCATCTCCCTCTATGTCATACAAAGGACTAACAATTGGAAGACCCTCACTTCCAAAGCTGAAGTTTGTTAGAAGATTAGTACTTTCATGAAGCCAGTTCAAGTTTGTAAGCTCATCATCTGCTGATTCACAGTCCATTAGAGTGGCCTTTGGCCTGGCAGCATCAACAGCTTCAGGCAAGCTTCCCATTTTGTAAATCTGGCTTAATCCTGCAACCTTTTCAGCTCCTGGAGTTTCAGCTCTCTTTTCTGGAGTCATTCCAATTATTGGACCCATTTACTCTTATAGTTCTGCAACAAAGGAAATAATTATCAATCAATGTAATGCTTAAGATTCTTAGGCTCATGAAAAAATAAAATGCATATTTAAATATCCCCAAATCAGAGAAATTCTGCAATTATCCCACATAATATTTAAGCATAGTATTTATATAATTAAAATTTACAATATGAGAAAGAGAATTTCACATTTTTTGATATGGCTGTAAATAATGCAGCATTATAATACCATATTGTATGAGTGATATAAACAAAATTAATGTATTTTGAGTACTTAAACAATATTCCAAATAAACCCTTTCCTGAAATCTAAAATATTATAAAGAGAGAAACCATTTCTCATATTTTTACATTATAATACTATAACAATATTTCTTATTCATCATCAGTAAAATTATATTTATTATGTTATTTCTTTTGTAAATTCCAGTGTTTTTACATCTGCATTCTCTATAATCTTATCAAGTACTGAGACTGTAAGGGTGACATTCTCTTAATAAAGTTTGAAGTGTTACTATATTTTCAAAGAGAAAAAAACATTTCTAAACTGTTTGTATTTCTATTTTCTCAAATGAATTCTCTTTTGCTTTTTAAACACACTTCAACTCAAAACCCCTATCATGGGAGAATAACTGACCAAAGAAGAAAGTGATAGAGCTAAAGTGCTATTTAAGTTATTTAATGATTCAGAAAAGTACCTCATTTCTGAATTCAGTGAAAAAACTTCTATGTTTTCCATCAGTCTAGTCAATATACTTATGCTTATATAACTGAAAGATAAGTATCTCCAAAGTTTTCCTTTACTTAGAATATAGCTGGCAGGTTATCCCAAGAATTATGAAAATTGGTCAATTTTAGATGTAGAGCAGTATTTGAATTCTGGTAGCTACTAGTAGGTATAGTCTTAGAGAACTCCATTTTCAATAGCAGTAGTTAATAATTTGGGAGTCAGCTATTTATTATATCTCAAGTAACCATGAGTTAAACCCAGAATGTAGGCACTATTATTAACCCAATTTTATAGATAAGGAAAATGATTCAGAGAGGTTAAACATCCTGTTTGAGGTTGTCTGGCTAGCAACTGGATATGCCAGCAGACTGACTTCAGAACCACTACATTATCCTGGTGACAGTATATATACACCATTTTTTATTTTATCATTGTTCTCTCCATAACCAGTTCCTATCTCTCTCACATACACCTATATCTATAACTTCACACACCAAGACACTGTAAAAAGGAAAAGATAAAACTATAATTAATTTGATGTTTATTTCAATTAGTAATGAAAACCACACACACATAAACATATGCACATGTGCATGCAATAAGTCTTTACCCATAGAAAAACTTTAAAACTGTGATGGATGAGAATTAATTTGTTGAAGAAAGTCTTGTTTCCTTTAAAAAATATATCTTAGTATTTACTGTACAAAGAAGGAAATGACTAATTTCTAATGGTCCACTTTTGCCTTTTCACTTATATCTCCCTCCATTTATCTTCAATTACATATAGAAAATAAGAGAGTACCAAATAGCACTGACTAACATTTACTGAGATTTTACTATATTACAGACACTATGCTATGGGCTTTGAAATGCATCATCTCTACTTACTCCTCCCTACTACTTAGTTCTATGTTTCATCCTTTCTTTTTGACTGTGAATTCCATACGGGGCAAGTGTCTTTTACTTCTGTATTCCTAATGAATCTTAACAAAATGTTGGGCATGAGTAAGCAATCAAACCATAATTATTTAAAACTGAAATTAACCAATAATCAATATACATGTCTATTCTGGACCAAGTGCTATGCTATCTACCTTTAAGGGTTATTTATTTTTGAAACAAATTCTTAATGCTAGGAAACATGCTCACTGGTAACAATCAGAAAATTGAAATTCATTGTTTATAAATAAGGAAATGAAAATGAAATAAGGCATTTGCCTAAGTTCTAAAGCTAATAAAAAGGAGAGCCAAAATTATAAACCATGCTGAGTTCAATACTCAAGTTTTTTGTCCATTAAAGTACACTCGATCTCTTAAGGAATTTATATTTTAGCAACACTATCTAAAACAAATAGATACTGTTGACAGATATGAGAATATATAGTGACAGAAACTAATTTAGATGGTTGCAAATACATGTTATTTCTCTGAATTACAAGTTTAGAATAAAATCTTATTATTTGAAGCTATAAAGTAATATTATATCATCAAATATGTCAAAGATTACAGCCAAGCAAAGTTAAAAAATCAAGTACTGGCAGTGAAACGCTAATATACTCTTAGGTTTGAACTGTCACTGTATTTTCAAGGAGAGAAGAGGAATGTTTCTAAACTATCATTTCAGAATACTTTTCAACACCATTCACTTAGAACACTAAGTCTATCACAAAAAATAGGCAAATAATCTTTTTCACAAATATTTATATATAAATGGAAAATAAATGTAGAAAATATTGAACTCCACTGATGATCACAGAAATGCAAAGCAAACAAAATGTGATATTAAATGATAATTTAATACAGTACCTAGTATGCAATAGGCACAAATACTAGTAGTAATAAAAGTAATAGTATCTATCTTTGCCCAAATTAGCAATGGTTTACAAATATATACAATTTGGGGCAAGGGCCTCAGGCCATTTTGGACAGCCAGCTGGCAATATACACCTAGAATCATTAAAAATGTCATATTCCTTAACCCAGTAATTCCACTTATGAGTCACTTCAGTGAAATAATCATATGTAAGGTAAGAGATCCTCTTTTCTCTTTCTTCCTCTCTCTTACACAACACACACACAGATGTCCATCCAAGAATTATGAAAGATAATAGAAACTATAAACAACTCACATTTCTTATTATAGAGTAACTAGTGACCTGGTGCAAGGATTCGTGCACATTGAAAGGAAATTAATTAGAAGGTGGGCGGTGGGGTGGGACTGCGCAAGACAGGCCAAACACGCCCTGGAGCCAACCTCCCTCGGTCCCTCCCCAGCCTGCCGCACCTGGGGTGTCTGCAGAGTGAGTGGGATCCCTCCAGCAGGTGGGGTCCCTTGGCCTGGCCTACAGGGATTGGGCCGAAACTGGCTCTCCGACATCCCCCAAGGGGTCCTAGAGTGCGAGAGGGCACTCTGAAAAGTTGTTGTTGAATAGGGTGTAGAATGCAAATGCAAGTGTGCAGTAAACCAGATTCGAGGCCGACAGTGCCCCAACAACAACATAACCCACGCCCAGCCAAAGGTGGAATCGCGTGGCCCCATAAGGTACTGGACTCCCTCCTCTCTGGTTTCAGGGTGCGTCACCTGAGAACCATCACTGCCAAGTCACTGCAGCTCAGCAGCTCCTGCATTGAGCACCTGCTCCCTGGTGGTCAGTGTGCATCATAGCTACTGATCAGACAGACACTTAGCATATTAGCCTTTTATATATATAGATACCTAAGAAAAATAAAGTACACCTATTCAATCTAATATTTACTTAGTAGTCATTAAAAATTACTGTCTTAAAGACCACGGTAAACAAAAAAGCTTTGTTAAAACTAGTTTAAAAAAAGCCTAATAACAACACCATGAAGAAAGTGTATAGATTGGACTTCAGTATCAAATAGATTTAGATTTGAAGTCTGAAAAAAAACAAAAAAACGGTAAAAAAAACCAAAAAAACAAACAAATATACAAAAAGCTTACTGTAGCCCAGCCAGAGTGGTTCAGTGGTTAAGCACCAACTAATGAACCTGGAGGTCAGGGTTCGATTCCTGGTCAGGGTACATGCTGGGGTTACAAGCTCGATCCTCATTGTGGGGTGTGCAGGAGGCAGCCAGTGATTCTTTATCTCTCTCTATCTCCCCCCCTTCCTCCCTGAAAGCAATATATATATATAATAAAACAAATAGCTTACTGTCGTTTACATTAGTAACTTCGTAATTTTTTCTTTGTTCTTCTATTTTCCAGTATTTCTGTAATGTGTTCATTATTTTTATAGTTTAAAATAAAATAAAAAAACTCGCCCTGGCCAGTTTGGCTCAGTGGATAAAGTGTCGACCTGCTGACCGAAGAGTCACGGGTTTGATTCTGGTCAAGGGCACATGCCTGGGTTGTGGGCTCCATCCCCGTAGGGAATGTAGTGTGCAGGAGGCAGCCGATGATGATTCTCTCTTATCATTTATGTTTCTATCTCTCTCTCCCTCTCCCTTCCTCTCTGAAATCAATAAAAATATAATTAAAAAATAAAAACTCAAGAGGGAAAAGGTAGTGCTAGATTACTTTTAGTTGTAGTGTTTTCATTTCACACAAAAATCAAATCATAAAAAGATTTGGACTTATCGAAGTCCTCAAGTCAAAAACAGAAGTCACCTCATAATTTTAGTACAGCCTATTCTATCACCAAGCTTTTCTGTAACACCAATTAGTTCATGGGTAAATAAGGGAATTATTTTACTACAATGTGAAAATCACATTGGTTTGTACATAATTTTTCCCAGCCTATGTTTTTGCGCTAAATAACAACAGCTGAACCCCAAAAAGGCTAACACAGTGGAAAGCAGCAAGCTGCTGAAAACACAGTACTGTACACAATTCTCATTCAACCCATGTTCTTCCTTTTGGCACAGGTTGGCCAGATGTATTTTCCTGTCAGTGCTTAATGAGCTCTCTTCTCAAAATTTTATGCATTTTATATGACTTCCATAACGCTGTATTTGCAGACACTTCCATCAGGCTAATTTCACCTTTTTAAGTCCTAAATCAACTACATTTTTTATTTGTAAAAAATTTAGTATAGCTTTTAAAATATTTTAGTATTCTTATTAAGATTTATTTTTTTGTTAGTGCTCTGGTTACCAACTTTCAGATGTTTTGGGTGAGTTACCCCAGGAGCTGTACACAATTTTAGTATTTTCAAAAATATTTATATGTAATATCACAACAGAAAGGTCTGTAGATTTTATACCCAAATCAAGAAACCTTTACGCTTTATTTATTTGGAAAATTCTAGATTTATGAACAACTACTTCTTAAAATGAACTGAAATCATTCAGTAGCAGATGATTAATAATATGTATGAAAGTTTGTTTCATAAAGCAAAACAATTAAAGGAAATCTAAGCTAGAGATATATTATTTCCTTTTCTTAATCCTTTAAGAACAATCCTTCAACAAACCACATAATAGTTGTTGCACATAATAAACGTCACTCAAAATGAACATTTAATGCCAAGAGAAAATAAAGTGGGATCTGAAAAAAAGTGTACTCTAATTTCTTAGGTTTATAACTATCATAACCCAAGTAATGAATACACCCACTAATAAACTAATTTCTAAAACTTAGACGTTGCTACCAAAAAAAAGTAGGTAAACATACAAGACAATTTTAGCAAAATACACATTTTGCTAAATGTAGACTCCAAATCTTCTACATTTCAGAAAGAACAGTTTCTTCTCACAGGAGAATTTTAAAAGAGTTTAAATAAACCCAGTACAATCTCTCTAGAACCCCTGCTAGAGCTTCACTGTAGAAGGGCCACAGCAGTATCTTCAGAAGAGGGTTCAGAATTCAAATGTACCATTTTTTCCATAGCTGTGCAGCTCATGCATCTCTCAAGGTGTCTGCATGTTATGTTCAATATTACAGTGATAATCTATTCTAGGACAAGAAAAATAAAATGCCATATTGGAATTCTTAGATCGTTTCCCAAAAGATTAGAGGAGAGCACTTTTGCTTAGGTTGGTTATTAACACTGGTGTGAGAAGAAACGCATGACAGAGACTAAACAAGAGAAGGAAAACTGAGCCACAGAATTATCTAAAAATAAAATGCTGTATTATACAGTATTAGAGGTGTTGCCCCAAATAACCAAGGAATCTCCTAAACATATAATGGTAGTTATAACCACTTACCACTCTTTTTACCATTCCTTTTTTAATTTCAGACTTTCTAGATCATTTCCCTTCTATTTAAAAAGAGGTCTGCTAGGGTACTTTCAGGTTTTATTTCTTTGAGCATGTATTTATTTAGCCCTTGTTCTTAAAATGTATTTTTGCTAGCTATAGAACTCTAACTTGAATTATGAGTCATAGTTGTTAGACCTATTTTCACTGAGTATGTCATTTTGTGGTCTTGTACTTCCATTATTGTTATTGAAACCTAGTAGTCCTTTGAAGGTGTTCTGTGTTTTCTCAAAAAAATTTCTCTTTTATTAAGCTCTTTTTATTTTCCATTTTGTTGTCTCTCTGTGTTGCTTTCTGGACTTTTCAGGTTTATCTTTCATTGTATTAATTTTTATTCAAAGGGATCTATTTGCTTTTATCTCTCCCTTAATTTTAATTGCTGTATATTTTCATTTCTAAAACTTCTGATTTTTTTACAAAGTGTCTGCTCTTTTCCTCACTTTTAAGTTTTCATTGAATATATTAAAAATACTTATTTTATATTTTACAACTGATAATTTCAAGATGAACTATTTGCAGGTCTGATTTTTCTAATTCTCTTATATTATGCCGTTTTCCCTAGATGATTTATACATTTTTATTATAAGATAATCAGTTTCATTAGAACTTCACCAATGGGAATTATTTGATGATGATGATTCATGTTGCTTATGTCAGGCTCCTGAAAGTAACAATCCAGGATCCTTTTACATTCTTAGCTTGAGGTTTAGTGTGAATTCAGGTTGCAAGCCAGTGTGAGGGCTGGTTTGTGTTAATACATTTTCAGCAGAGATATTATTTTTCCCATTAGCAGAAATAATCTAGAAAGATCATTTTGTTATCCTTGGTGACATTAAGGCAAAGAACTTCTAGATCACTCTTACACCTAAAATGTATAGACCTATGGAAGTCCAAATTAATGGGGAAGACTATTTCCTGCTTGATTTTTACCTCGGCTGGGTCTGGGTTTTGCTTCCTAATCCCTGAGCCCCACAAAGCCAGAAAATAGAAGTTCACTTAATTTGGTAAATACCTTCAAGGCAATAGCCAGCTTCAGCACTCAGCTTACCTCTCACTAGATTTCTAATTAGTGTTTGGTCTAAATATTCTTTATTCTGTGTCAGAACATTGATGGATGTTAGGTTATTTTCAGCAGAAAGGCTGGTCCAGATATTTAGTTCACCATTCTGCGGAAAACAGATATTTACATTAGTTTCCAATGGCAATATCTCAAATATGCATTAGCCTGTATGTTAGAGCATTGGTTCTTAAATTTCTTCTGCCTCTGCATACTGGAGGAATTTGATTTACTGCTATCAGTAAGAGTTGCTCATTATGACAGTGATTCCCAACTGGAATTAGGTACAGAACATTTCCCTGGAGGCTGAAATTGATTATCAAAAATTCGGTGCTCGCCGAAACCGGTTTGGCTCAGTGGATAGAGCGTCGGCCTGTGGACTGAAGGGTCCCGGGTTCGATTCCGGTCAAGGGCACGTGCCTGGGTTGCGGGCACATTCCCAGTGGGAGATGTGCAGGAGGCAGCTGATCGATGTTTCTCTCTCATCGATGTTTCTGACTCTCTATCTCTCTCCCTTCCTCTCTGTAAAAAATCAATAAAATATATATATATATATAAAAAAATTCGGTGCTGATTTTTAAAAAGAGGATGCTTTCATCACTTTTAAAAACCATACTCTTTAAATACAGTAAAACTATTTCAACCCCTTAACTATGATTCAGTCCATAATTATAAACAAGTATTACTCTCCTAATAAAAATAATACTTATAGGGGATGCTAAAGTATATAGGACTATTTGCCAGTTTATCATTGTTTCTCAAATCAGAATGTCCCAAGGATGTTCCTGAGGACAAAAGCTTTGTAAATTTTCATTTTTTTGCTTTCATTTCAATAACAGTATAAAAATGTATTTTTACTGTTTTCAAAGAGAAAAATAAAAAGACTTAAAACTACTCGAGGAACTAAAGTCAGTGATTCCTCAAAATGGGATCTATATTTTTTTTTCTAAAGAAGGATCCATATATTATTTAAGTTAAGAAATATTGCTCCACACTAAAGGCCTCATATTGCTAAGTTTGAGTTACTGGATTAATCTTAGTTCAATATCCTAGCCCTCATTTGTACTGTAGTCACTATACCTGATTATACAGGTGTATGACCACTTAGCAAAAATCTTTAAGGACAGATACATTTCAGAATTCAGAGTATTTTGGAATTTAGAAAGGGACTACAATGCAAATATATGTTACATGATGTGTCAGTGAAGTCTGAGGCAGCACCCCATAACAAACATGTTAATATTTCTGTAGCAAAATGTATATTCACACTAAAAGGGGGTTAAATAAAGATCACCAATAGTCTTATAACAATTCAGATCATGTTTTGGCAATACAGTGGGGCCTTGACTTACGAGTGTCCTGACTAACGAGTTTTTCGAGATACGAGCCGTCTCTCAGCCGATTTTTTGCTTTGAGTTGCGAGCTAAAATTCGGGTTACGAGCCAGCTTCAGATACCCCACCGCTAATTGGCGCAGCGAACATCACAGTGAACGCCACAACATCAGCCCAGCATCACGTGCCTCACTCGTTCACTTTATGATTTGACATACGAGTAATTTGAGTTACGAGCTCCGTCACGGAACGAATTAAACTCGTAGGTCAAGGCCCCACTGTATGAGAAAACTTTAGGTTTTCAGAGCATTTTGGATTTCTAAATCATGAGGATGGAATTATACAACCATTATTTACTGGAAAGCCTGATAAATTTCATTAGAATTTCATATAAGATCATACTTAAGAAAGATCAAGTAAGGGTAAAGAGCTCACCTTAAGGTTTATAAATCTAATGCATAAACTTGGTAATTTTTTTCTCCCAACTACTTTGTAGTCTCTTTTTGTCTATTTGTGGCTTAATAGTGGAAGATACAGAATAAGTAAGCTCCTGATAAGCAGAAAATATTATATTATTAATTCTAAAATGTCAGAAGTACCTAAATGTAATAGGAATTTAAAACTCATTCCAAAGCCAACATATTAGCCAAACTGGATTATGATTACAATGTCTCTTCAGCTAGCAATGTGGATAAAAGGTAGAGAGAGAAAGAGAAGTGTAGTAAATACATATTATTTAGAATAACCTTTCCTGATCCTTTTCTAAGAAGCTTCAAGATGAGATCTCTTACTCCTACTAAACTCATGGCTCTGTTGTCATAGTTGTTAGATTTTATGGTGCAATAGTGTACAACTGTAAAATGAAAGGCTTCTTCCTTAAAAAAGAACTTAATATGTTTAACACTAAGAGAAATTAAACAGAAACTTAAGGGGGCAGTATATTTGAAGTTATAAAGAATAAGCAATTTCATATTATAAAAAACCATAAAAGAGAAATTTAAATCATTATTCTTGATATTATAATCACATCTGGAAGCAGTGAAGCAGAGTGTTAAGAGCCTGACCTGTGAAGATATATGCGTAGGTTCAAATCCCAGCTCTACCAAACAATAGGTTATAAGATCTGTCAATTTAGAATTTTAATAGTACCTACTTTCATAAGATTGTTAGTACAAATTAAACGAGAATATAAAACACTTAGAACAGAGGTAGTACAATAAATACTAGCAATAGAGATGGTAATTATTATTATTGTCATTATTAAATTTTTAAAATTATTATTACATTTTTTCCTAAAGTAATAGATTTGCAAATGTTACATTTTTCAAATAAAAAATGATGGCACAGAAAAAAAAATTATGGCATAAAATTTAAAAAATCTTCTGGTATTAAGGATGGGTCTCCCTCATGACCAATGATACCCATTGGCAAAACAGCCAACTGAAATTAGGCCTTTCTCAGAAGAGTGCTGCAATAAGTATCATCATTTTCTTTTCTTTTTTCTTTTTTATATTTTATTGATTTTTTTACAGAGAGGAAGGGAGAGAGATAGTTAGAAACATCGATGAGAGAGAAACATCGATTAGCTGCCTCCTGCACATCTCCCACTGGGAATGTGCCCACAACCAAGGTACATGCCCTTGACTGGAATCGAACATGAGACCTTTCAGTCTGCAGGCTGACGCTCTATCCACTGAGCCAAACCGGTTTCGGACATCATTTTCTTTATGACGCAACTTTCACTTCCTTACTCTATTTGATGCACTTTTTAGGTTATGTCAATATTTTTTTTACCCAATCATGCAACATGACAGAACCCTTCAAATCTTTCTAGTTAAAATAATATAAAAGAATCTGCCCTGGCCAGCATGGCTCAGTTGGTTGGAGCATCATCCTGTAGTCCCTTACACCAAAACGTCACAGATTCAATTCCTCAGGGCACATACCTAGGTTGCGGGTTTGATCCCCGGTCGGGGATGGGAGGCAACTGATTGCTGTTTCTCTCTCACATCAATGTTTCTCTCTCTCTCTCTCTCTCTCTCTCTCTCTCTCTCTCTCTCTCTCTCTTTCTCTCTAAAAATAAATAAAAACATGTCCTTGGGTGAGGAGTAATAATAATAATAATGTAAACTTAAATCACATAAACTTTAAGAACTTTTGCTGAAGCCGGTTTGGCTCAGTGGATAGAGCGTCGGCCTGCGGACTGAAAGGTCCCAGGTTCGATTCCGGTCAAGGGCATGTACCTGGGTTGCGGGCACATCCCCAGTAGATGTGCAGGAGGCAGCTAATCGATGTTTCTCTCTCATCGATGTTTCTGACTCTCTCCCTCCCTTCCTCTCTGTAAAAAATCAGTAAAATATATTAAAATATCATGTTTAAAAAAAAGAAAACTTTAAGAACTTTTTTAGTATTTTATTATCTAGTGTCTCCCTCTGGCAAAGTCTAAATTCCTTTATTTACAGCTTTGGCTGATAACATTCTTACACACACACACACACACACACACACACACACACACAAATCATAAAAAATAAAGAAAATAACTACACTATCTCTGAAATAAAAATGTTGAGTTTTCACTAGTAACATTCTCAATAACAAAAAGAAAAGATATATGGCAAATATAATGCTATAATCAAAACAGGACAAAAATATAAATACCTACATATATTGTTATATTCATTTGTATCCAACTAATTCAGAATCTACTATCCTGTTACAAAATTCTGATCATGTTAAAATAGTCAAAATAATAATTTTTCTCTACTCTCAAGATATTACTTATATTGTGAATTTCAAAATTAATCTAAAATACTTTCAAAATATGAGTTCATGAATATAAAATTTAGTGACAAGAAATCAGGCTCTCAGTCCAGCAATTCTCATGAATATAAAGTTAGTGTATACTTTAATAAATAATATAGCGCCATAGCAAATCCTATATAATAAAGATGTAATATGCAATTGGTTGTTATGTGGTGAGGTGTAACGACCGACCACATAACAACTGGATCACGGATCAGCAGGAGGGTGGGGCAGCGAGCTACAAGCGGGTTGTGGAGAGCTACAGGAGTGGGCAGGGCAGCAAGCTATGGGGGGGCGCAGGAGGTGGAGGGAGCTACAGAAGGGCGGGGCAGTGGGCAGATAGCTACTCGAGGGCGGCAGCGAGCTACTGGCACACGAATTCGTGCACAGGGCTACTAGTAAGATACACTCTAATCAACTCAGTTCTGTTAATGATGTTTAAATACTTTTAAAAAGTGCTTTTTAAATTATATTATTGAATATCTTCATGTCACATTTTTTAATTTTAATTGTTTTTATCTTACCCATATTATAATTAGAGCCAAAATCTGTTATTATTTGCAAGATAATGTAATAGTTAAAAATTTATCTTTAATCCATTACATTACTAAATACTGAAAAAGGATTAAGATCAAAATAAAATATGATAGTCAATTTTTTATATCCCAAGGCAAATTAATTACAATTAATTTTTTCCTTGTACCCCTGACACAATCATTGAATATTTCTTTCCTCATTACCCAGAAAGAGTAATAAGGAAAATCAATTTTGCTGTTTCTAAAAAGCTTTTACTACACTGGCATGAAAAGGAACCATACCACCTGTTATGTTCTACTAGAACTGGGAAGAAGTTGAAACCAACACTTGAGCAATTATACCAAGAGACCCTGAAGACTTGTAGTCAGCCCCATGCTTAAAGCAAGAGATGATTAACCATGAACTACATGGCAACGTATGACTTACAGATGTAGTTGTTTTATCTTTTCATCACCTACTAGTCCAACTTCCTATTTAAAATCAGTCTCACTATACTTACTTTAAAGATCTGAATTCCTGAATCATGTGACGAATGATCACTATATTTTCGGTTATGTTTAATTAAATGAATCTCCAATTTCCAATTTGGTCAATTTTACATGGTCTTAAGACATTTGGAAATTTTATTTTTATTGACTTGCCATTTTACTTCCCATCAAGAACTTAATGTCATCGGTAAATCAAACAATCTTATAAATGTCAAAAGAGCAACCAGAGATTAGACCCCTCCCCCACTTCAGATTTGTGGCTTTCCCATACAATCACTTTCAATTAAGCAATATTAAAAATCATTTCATTTGGGCTAAGACACCCTAACAAAGGGAAATAGGCAATCATTCACTGAATTCAGATTACTAAACAGTGTTTTTCATAGAAAAAATATATATGACATAGCTTGGCATACCATAGAAATACAAAATGTGCAATTTTATTAAAACTGCCTGGCAATTATCTCAATTCTTTATTGTAAGTTAAACATTGTCTTTGATTAAGCTATGCTATACAATTAAAGAAATTTACATTCAATTTCCCTCTCCTTTCTTCATCTCTAATCTCCTTTAGAACCATTTTTATTTATTAATTATAATGAGGCACCATTTCTCAAGACTGAAAGCCACTGCATTATATTTCCTATAGTTTTTCAACAGTACACTAAGTTTATTATAACAAGCTCAACATAAAATATTTTAGCAGTTTACAGATACTAATAATTTTCTAAATCTTGGGAGTTATTCCTTTTTTTAAAAGGAAAACAATTTTCTTCTTGTTAATTTATCATATCAGTAGCAAAAATCAAGTGTAACATTTATTGAGCACATACTATCTGCAAGGCTTTGTGTAATAAACCGAACAAATGCTAAAACTTTAAAGATATCCTATTAACTCAAAATACCTGTTAACTTTGGTAACCCTCAATAGAAAAAAAGATATATAAAAGGAACTCACAACCTTTTCTATTGAATTAACAATACATTCTTTGTTTTTATTAAGATTCTCAATTATAAATACTGTCCATCCCATAAAATCCAATTCTGAGATTAGGGGGTAGATTCAAATCCCAAATGTACTGCAACAAGACGTATGTTTGATTAAAATGCTACATGATGTCATGTATCCAGGACAACTGAAGCATTATGGTCTCTTAGGAATAAAACTGCCTCTTGGTCATAGATTTAGGTGACACAGCATGTGATCCATTGTCTCTAAACAAAAAATGTGTGCAGCTGTATTTTCCAGTCAAGAAAGGGGGGTGAGGAGCAGAATACAAAAGGGTCAAAGATTTGTTTCATAGAGAAACTGTTTTTCAAATAGGGGTAAAAAAAGAAAGAAAATTGAGTGGGGGGGGGGAAACCTTTCTCCAACTCATACTAAAAGCAGAAAACACTAAAATCTGGGGGAGAAAAATCTGTTGTGGTAGCCTACTGAATCCACTTTTCTCCTATACTAACTTGCCCAGATACACTGTGTAAACCATGGCTTAAATGCCACTTCTATCTAAATAATTTTGTACTCTTTGTACACAGTATATAGAGTTCTCCTATACATTGTTGCAGCATTTGCCTCAAAAAAAACCAAAAAACAAAAAACAACAACAACAACAAAAAAAACACACCAAAAGTCTCAATTGTTCATCAGTTTCTTGGGGAAGTTAAAATGAAGCAATAGCTTTATTTTTTTTTTAAAAAAAAAAAAAGAACACATGCCGAAACTGGTTTGGCTCAGTGGATAGAGCGTCGGCCTGTGGACTCAAGGGTCCCGGGTTCGATTCCAGTCAAGGGCATGTACCTGGGTTGTAGGCACATCCCCAGTGGGAGGTGTGCAGGAGGCAGCTGATCGATGTTTCTCTCTCATCGATGTTTCTAACTTTCTATCTCTCTCCTTTCCTCTCTGTGAAAAATCAATAAAATATATTAAAAAAAAAAAAAAAGAACACATTTGCTTCTAAGCAGTAACAAACCTGATATTTTCTGCATAAAGATCAAATACTTCTTTTTATAATGAATCCCTAGCATAGGTAACTCTGCCTTTCACACAGAAATACTGATTTTATAAAGCAGTGCCACAAGACATCTAAATCGAGTGAAAATTGTTTTCACTAATAAAAAGTTATTTCGAATAAATGTTAAAAAAGTTGATGACACAATAACTTGTAAACTTTCATCAGTATCTAAAACGTAACACTAATTACTTTATATGTTATTAAATATAATGATAGAAAAGAAGCACTACTAGCTCTCAAGAGTAAATCTAGTTTAGAAACTCATCTCCTCAAACTTTGGGATAGCAATCAATGGGGTGTCCAAACAAAAATATTTGGAGGCTGAAAAAATTGATCGCACAGCAATAAAAAAACAAAAATAATCAGTAATGAAATTAGAAGTAATATCATCTGTGCTACAAACCATATAGTGACCAGTTAGTCAGCCAACCAGCACTTTGGTTCTTTGAGAGTCTTGTACTCTGCGCTTGTATAATAACATGGAAAAGGAACAAAGTAACAGAAACCTAAAAGTCAACAGATCTAATGTCCCAGAGTACAAAGGTAAGTATGGTTAGCATTGGAATAGAAACAGCTGGTATTCTTTGTTGTCATGATTTATTTCTGTGTAAGATTATTTTCAATGCCTTGAACATAAGCCATTATTAGTCAGCCATGGAGTAAACCTCTCCCAGCCAATTAAATTCCACTGAAAATAAGCATTTTTTAAAAGCACACTCATGATCAGAAATACATTTAATAAAAGTATAAAACGGCATCTTACCAATAAGTCCCTTGTGTCAAATTTGGAAAGCAAGAGTAAAACTTGGTATAGTAAAACTATACTGGTTGATTTAATATACTGATTTTATATGTAGTTCTAAAACAACACAAAACTACAATTAATTTAACACAGAATTAAGTTCATAAGGACTAAACGGACCCTATATGTACACTTACTGAAGTAAAATATATTTATGCTAAAACCTATTAAAGATATTTGTTATTAATTAGATGATCTCCAGAGCATTTTAGAAAGTAACGTTTACCCTAATGAACACTCAAGTTCCTAAATAAATTTGAATGGAATATAACCTAAATTCTAAGTAGCCATATTAACAGCAACTATATACAGTTAAGTAGTCTAGTTGTCACTACTAGGAGACAGGATCAGCAATAGAGTCGATGGTAGTTCTACTTGATAATATAAAGAATACTGAAAGGGAAACGGGCTATTTTTCTTCTTAGAGATCAATGTATGTCATGATTTTTGCTTGGTAGGGTTTATGTTGTTGTTTTGACCTATTGAGTTTGAGATGTTTGTGAGACAATCAAGTGGAGTGGGTATTTGGGATACATGTGATCTAAAGTTTAGGTCTGGAGATAGTTTTTGGAGTATTAATATCTGTAATCTGCCCATCTCTCTCCATTTTCATGGTCCACTATGCTCCAGGTCAACAGTATCTCTCATCTTAACCATCACAAAGGTAGTCCACATAAATGGTACGACCCTGTGGTTGTGTTCTAAATGCACACACACAGTGGCTCTGACAGTATCTTCCTAAAAGAACAACCAGAGAGTAAAGCCCCCATTTCTGATTTGTGGCTTTCCCATCCAAAAGTCTAATCTCCTTGCATCTATGCCTGATCCTCTTTTTTCTCTAGAACAAAATGTAACTAGAATAATCTTGTGAAATGCAACTCTGAAAATGTCCTTTTCTTGCTCAAATCATCAAGGGAACCCTTGGATCAAAATGTAGGTAAGTAGTTCTTGACATGGTGTATGAGAGGTTCTGCATAACTTTGCCCCTGTGTAATCTCTCTGGACACATCTTTTGCCACTCTTTCCCTTGTCTGCCCACTTTAGATTTCTGAAAAGGCCTTGCTCTCTCCTTCTTCGGGGCCTTTACAAATGCTACCCCCTTTGGCTAAAATACTCTTCATTTCACCTAGCCCTGGCTAACTATTTATCACTCAATCTCAGCTTTAAAATCTTAAGGGAAACCTCTAACATCCCACACTAGAGGGGACTCCAAATTATATTCTTTCATAATATCCTGTACTCTTTGATAACATTTATCACACCTAAGGATGGTTTAATACACATCTTTTCCTGACTTACTGAAAGCTCCATAAGGCAGATTTGGTTGCCTGTTTTGCTTACTGCTCAAATTATTTGTTGTCTAACAGATCTTGGTTCTAGCTGTGCCACTACACAACTCTGACATCTATTAATGAGATGAATGGGCTTTCATTCTACAATAATCTAGATGCTATTAAAAACTGAAATCCAAATACTACTAGCTATCCTGCAAATACATACATGGTAAAATTTACAATTCCTACCTATATATACATTTCTTACATGCCTGAATGTATGTGTCTAAATTATGTACATATAGTATAAAGGTAAGAACTAGTACTTTCGTATAAGTGTTGTTTTAAGTGTTTCACTAGTATTAACTCCTTTAATCTTCATAACAGCCTTACCAGGTAGTTGCTATTAGTAGTGCCCATTTTCTATATGGAAAAATACATAGAGATGAAATGATATGCCCAATATCACAAACCTTGAAGTGGCACAACAGGAATACAAGTTCAGGGAATACAGCTCCAGAACTCACATTCTTCATACTACACTAGCTGACATCCTGCCTAGACAGCTTCAGAACTACAAAAGAAAGACTGAAAAAAAGTACATATTACCATCAATAAATCTGACTCAATATCTACATCCTCAAGCAAATTCTCTACTTGAAGCTAGTGCACACTAGACTAATCTTGTTCAAATACTTCCTTTGTGTTTCTCTACTTATATGCTTGCTCCTGCTATTCTAACATCCAATTGTTTACACCTTGCCTACTACCATTCAACCAAAGGCCTAAACCCAGTGACAACTCTTCCATGTAATTTCCACCCAAACATCTTTTAGAGATATTTTTCTCTCCCCTACTATGTCCAATTGCATTTATATATCTTCTTTTTTACTGTAGTTGTTTTTGTCTCTATAGCTCAAAAGAAACAATAGACACAAATTACTTTACAAACACTAAAATTCTATACCTTATAAAATACTTAATCCAGACTAAACAGAAAAACAGAGGAGAATAAAAATATCAATGAACACAACACCCCCAAGCAGATTGCTTCAAGCAAGTACAACCTGGCTCTAACTTGCTGCCAACTGGATTAAAAATGCAAAGGGAAAATTATACCCAAATGTACCACATCATTACATTTTCTTCAACTAAACAAAGGAAATATATTTGATCAAACTATACGTTTAAAAAATTGAGTGAAATATGATACTTATTTAAAAAATAGTTACTGAGCAATTAACATTCAAGTACAAAATACTATGCTAGATACTATGTTTCCATTCTGCTTTGTGATCTTTTCACTTCCTAAATTTCAGTTCTCCACTTAAGAAGGATTACTGATATACCATTAATATAGTAAACCTCTATCATGACTGTAAAATCCACCCCACCCAATCCCACTGCTCAGGAAAGATTAGTTCCTACTCTGTGTTCCCACAGTACTCTTGAATCTGTGTCTAGAAGGGTTTTGTCTCATATCGCTATTATTAACTCACATGTACCTGATTCCTAACACGAAGCATTTGGTATTTGTCAAATGAGTATTTTCACCTTGTATAAATTGTTTAAATCTTTTTGTTCTTCTAAACATGAAAAGAATTTCCCATTAAGCTTTCTAATTATTTTGTATTTCTGAATTATCTTTATATAAAGCAGCGGTTCTCAACCTGTGGGTTGTGACCATCGGAAAACACATATAGCATATCAGATATTTATATTATGATTCATAACAGTAGCCAAATTACAGTTATGAAGTAACAACGAAAATAATTTTATGGTTGGGGCCACCACAACATGAGGAACTGTATTAAAGGGTGGTGCATTAGGAAGGTTGAGAACCACTGAATTAAAGGAAAACCAATGGATAAAATTCTCAGAACTCTAGTCAATCAATATTCAGCTGTTAAACAAATTCTTTCTCCATAACTTAAGAACAGTCCTAGGTGTACATAATGCAGTTTAGCTTTTAAATACTGGAAAATAGCTAAAGCATTAAATGTCAAAGCAATTAATACTTCTGTATTTGCAACAGAAGGACAATACCATGACCCTTTACTGTATTCTCTACTCCTTGCTGTGGACAGAACAAGAAGCAAGCATCTCATCTTGGCAAATATCCATTTTTCAAAGGCTTCACGTTACAATACAAAGAATATAAATTTTCAAAGTTGGACAAACTTGGGTTCAAATACCCAATACTGCATTGACATAACATCTCATTATCTGTTTATCTATAAGAATAAAACACTTCCCTAGAATTGTTATGGGAATTAAATTACATACTCATGTGACTAGTATAATACCATGCCAGAACATAGTAGACACTCAATACAAGGTAGTAATTAAATAATTGATTATTAATATTCTTCCCTTTTTTTCTGTATTTCCTCTTTTAAGAAACAAACTATAAGAATATAAGTTTATCAACTTCCTGAATTCTCTACCTCCAAAGTTATTAATATAATTTAAAATTTTATATTAACTGTGTCAAAATTCTAATTTAAATATTAAATTATGCTAAGTGGGCTATTCAATATAGTATGAAAGGTATAACTGTACTAATACACTTTAGAAAGAATTTCAATAGGAGTTCAAAGTAAGAGTGTTTTGTAGTTAACAAAGTTAATTAAAAAAACAAAGAACTGAAAACCTCATTCAACAAGTCTTTAGTCAGATTTTATTCTCCAATAAAATTGTTATTTTTTAATTAATATTCCCATTGTTAAAATGGCATCACTTTTTTACTCTTCTATTAAGTATAAGTGACTTCCTTCCAAAAAAAGTTTATCATCAGTTTCAAAATTTTGATTAATGTTCTTTATTTAACTCGACCTCATTTTTTTTTTTCATAAATAATCATAGCATCTCATAAAGAAGAGCGCTCAGGGTCTGTTCTTTTCCTAATGTGTTTTCCCCAACATACCTTTTAAACTACTCTCAGGGGAAAAAAAGCTAAGTGGAAAAACTACCGAATACCTATGAAAATAGGGATCGGGCCTAAACTGGCAGTCGGGCATCCCTCTCACATACCAGGACTGCTGGCTCCCAACCGCTCGCCTACCTGCCTGATTGCCCCAAACCACTTCTGCCTGCCAGCCTAATCACCCCCTAACCACTCCCCTGCTGGCCTGATTGAAGCCTAACTGCTCCCCTGCCAGCCCGGTCGCCCCCAACTGCCCTCCTCTGCCAGCCTGGTCGCCCCCAACTGCCCTCCTCTGCCAGCCTGGTCGCCCCTAACTGCCCTCCCCTATCAGCCTGGTCGCCCCTAACTGCCCTCCGCTGCCAGCCTGGTCGCCCCTAACTGCCCTCCCCTGCCAGCCTGGTCGCCCCTAACTACCCTCCCCTGCTGGCCATCTTGACCACATGGGGGCGGCCATCTTGTGAGGGCATGGCAGTCAATTTGCATATTACCTCTTTATTATATATGATTATGTTTATAAGTGCCATTAAAATCAAGGCCTTTATTGAGAGGATACATTTTATTTTATGTTGCCCTGGCCGGTGTGGCTCAGTTGGAGCATCATTCCGTGCAATGAAGGGTTGCAGGTTCTTGCATATGTGAGGCAACTGATGTTTCTATCTCACATTGACGTTTCTCTCTTCCCCCTCCCTTTCTTCCCTCCCTCTCTCCCATTCCCTCTGAAAAGCAATGGAAAAAAATATCCTCAGGAGTGGATTAACAAAACAAGAAAAAAATTCTACTCCATGTATAAATCAGGCAGACTCCAAAAGAGTAGAAATGAAGAATCTCGCTCAACACTATATTCTTAGCACTTAAATACAGTAGCTGCTCAATAAATAGCTATCCAAGTTTAAATGTTTATTTATTGAAAATAAAATTAGGTTGAGGAAAATAAAAAATACATGAATCTGCCCTGGCCAGTGCAGCTCAGTTGGTTGGAGTGTCATTCCGTACGTACATCTGAAAGTTTCGGGTTTGATTCCTGGTCGGACCCATACCTAGGTTGCAGGTTTGATCCCCTTTGGGGCATATACAGGAGGCAACTGATAGATGTTTCTCTCTCCCCACCCCCCTCTCTCTGAAGGCAATTAAAAAACAAGTACATGAATCTAGGTTAAGGCCTAGAGCATGGACTGTGCTTAGTGACTTGGTTCCAGAGTAGAATATGGAATGAGTGGATATGGGGGTGAAACCTGGCAAACAAAGACCTCAAAAAGGTGATCATGGTTAACATAATTTTATCATATTATTTGCAAGTAACCTTGATATATTGTGATGAGAATGGCTCTTCACCTGTTGTCTTGCTCCCTAAAAACCATGACTCCAGTCTAATCAAGAAGAAAGCATCAGAGATATCACCTCATACCTGTCAGAATGGCTATCATTAATAAATCAACAAACAAGTGTTGGTGAGAATGTGAAGAAAAAGAAACCCCTCATGCACTGTTGGGGAATGCAGATAGGTGCAGCCATTGTGAAAATCAATACGGAGTTACCTCAAAAAATTAGGATTGCCCTAGCCAGTTTGACTCAGTGGATAGAGCATCGGCCTGCGGACTGAAAGGTCCCAGGTTCGATTCCGGTCAAGGGCATGTACCGTGGTTGCGGGCACATCCCCAGTAGGAGGTGTGCAGGAGGCAGCTGATCAGTGTTTATCTCTCATCCATGTTTCTGACTCTGTCCCTCTCCCTTCCTCTCTGTAAAAAAATCAATAAAATATATTTTTTAAAAAAAATTAGGATGGCCTGCGGACATCCCCTGAGGGGTCCTGGATTACAAGAGAGCACAGGCGAGGCTGAGGCACCCACCAGTGCACGATCGGAGCCGGGGAGGGATCATAGGAGGGTTCCAGGGCATGTCCGACCCGTCTAGTCCAGTCCTGATCACCCGGACCCCAGCAGCAAGCTAACCTACTGGTTGGAGCGTCTGCCCCATGGTGGTCAGTGCACATCATGGCAACTGGTCGAATGGTCAGACACTTAGCATATTAGGCTTTTATTATACAGGATAGCCAAGATTTGGAAGCAGCCCAAGTGCCCATCAGTAAGTGAGTGGATAAAAAAGCTGTGGTACATTTACACAACGGACTACTACTCAGCCATAAAAAAGGAAGGAAATCTTAACTTTTGTGACAGTGATGGATGGACCTGGAGACAATTATGCTAAGTGAAATAAGCTAGTCAGAGAAAAACAAGTACCATATTAAGTGAAACCTAATGAACAAAATAAACAAAGTGGAGACAGTCTCATGGATACAGAGAACAGACTGACAGCTATAAGGCAAGGGGTTAAGGGCTAGGTGAAAAGGGTGACTCAGGGACACAGATAATAGTATGGTGATTGCCAGAGAGAAGGGAAGGTGGGGAGAGATAGAAGAGGATAAAGCGAGTGGGAGGATAAATGATGGACGGAGACTTGTTTGGAGTGGTAAACTGCCGGGGTCCAACCCCAGCAGGTCCAGGGGTCCCCAAAGGTGTGGACGGAGTCGGCGAAGAAGGAATGACACGGAGACAGCGTTCAGTTGATCAGCAGCCTAGCCAGGATCTCCAGCAAAGTTCTGGTCTGGATCTCCAGCGAAGTTCTGTTTAGGATCTCTAGCCAGGTTCTGTGTCCATGGTCTCTTGCTAGGTTCTCCAGCCAGGTTCTCCAGGTTCTCCAGCCAGGTTCTGTAGCCATGTTCCCTCGCTAGGTTCTCCAGCCAGGTTCAGTCACCAGGTTCTAGTCAGGTTCTCTTGCCAATTTCTGTAGTCAGGTTCAGTCCAGGATCTTTTGCCATGTTCTCTCGCTAGGTTCTGTCTCTAGGTTCTGAGGCCAGTTTCTGTCCAGGATCTTTTGCCATGTTCTCTCCAGCGAAGTTCTTCTGTCTCTAGGGAACGTTCTGTGTAGGTTCCGTGCCAATTTCTGTCTCTCCTCATTCTGTCTTCTTACATCTGTATTTATACCAGTAGATTCCAATCCTATCAATCTCTATTTCAAAGGTTAGGGCGTTTCTTATCTCCATTCCAGGGAGTAAAGATTATGTAGCTTAAGCATGATTATTCGTAGTTAAAGTGATTAATTACCCGCCTGGCACTTAGTTAAGGGATTTTATTCCCTCCCTAACTTCAGGGGAAAATCCCTACTTGGGGAAACAACCTTTCTCAGAGAGGCGACCTTGGTTAAAACACATAGTGCCAAGAAGGTGAGCAAACATATTAAGAACGGTATGCCATATATGCCACGTCCCTTGAAACAGCAAAGATGGACTGGCTCCCGGCAGTAAACAAACAATACAATATGTAGGTGATATATTGCAGAACTGTGCATCTGAAACTTGTATAATTTTGTTAATCAGTTTCACCCCAATAAATTCAATTTAAAAAAATTTTTTAAGTCTCAATCGAGGAGCAGTCTATAAAATTTCTGACTAGTACTCCTCAAAATTGTCATAGTCATCGAAAACAAGAAAAGTATGAGAAACTGGAATTCTGGAAGCAAAAATGGGCACTAAGGGAAAACTAGTGAAATCTGAATAAAGTGTGTAGTTTAATAGTAATGTAGCAATTTTGTTTCCTTAGTTGAGACAAATGTACCATAGTAATGTAAGAAATTAACAAGAGGAAAACTGGATGAGGTATTACTCTATGTACTATCTTGCAACTTTCTGTAAATGTAAACTAGCCTAAAAAAAAAAAGTATATTTAAATTTTAAGACCTTTAGGATAAGGGAAGTAAGGAATACATAAATCAAAATCCCTTGGAAGAAAATAATAACAAACATTATTTTGGTCCCTTTATCTTTGGTGGTAAAAATAGAGATAGCATTCTCATACAGTGGAAATAAAGTTATTAAAACAATACCATAGTTATTATACAAGTCTCTAATATTATGAAGTCACATGTGACCAAAGCAAATGCCGCCTGAATTCTAATTTCTCACAATATCTTTTCCTCAGTCCTCAACACTTCAATTATTAACTCTATGACAAAAATTCCTAACATCAGCTGTCAGCTCTATATTGACTGAATTATCCCACACTTCCAGCTTCTAGTCACTAAAGGTCAAATTCACCTTACACTCAACTAAACTCACCACCCTCTTTGTGATGTTCCCCTTCTAAATCTCCTTCTCAAAGTTTTTTTTTCTTTCAATAGATCTCTTCCCTTCTCCGTCCTCTTCAGTCCCACAGTTAATAATTAGTCCTACACACTGCGATCAAATGAACCTTCCTCAAATAAGGATTTTATCACATCATTCCAGGCTCAAATGCCATATTTAAGTTCAGAAGTGATGTTTTCAATGCCATCCAATATTGTTTATTCTTTTGTACCCATCACATATAAAGAAAGACCTTTCCATCATCTCTCTACCTTATAGCGTAAGTCCTGCTTTTCCTTTATTCACAAAATAATAAAATATCCACTAAGCATATAACACATATCTGAGAAGATAAGATTTTATAATCTTCTTGGAGTAATAAAACTTAAAAAGATAACTAATAACATGGGAATTTGTCTATTCAAGGATGTATCCTCAGTTCCTATAAGAGTGCCTGGCACATGGTAGGTGCTGAAAAAACATTTAGTAAATGAAAACAAGGCAGTACAGAATGTTACAGTCTAAAAGAATTTGGTGTTATTAGTGATAAGAGTTTTCAGTTGGAGAGAGAAAGGCAGTTCTAAAATTGTATTATTTTAAGGCTCTCAGGGCAATCAAAATTACAACTAAACCTCAAGCTTGAGCAGATCTTCAGCAGTTAAGAGGATGTGTGCAGGTGCACGTCAACAGAAAAATGTTATATCAACAAAGGTAAAAAAAAAAAAAAAAGAAGTAAAACTGGTATATCGTGTTGAAGCAGTGAATAAACAGTTCTTATAGGTTAGTGGAAAAGATGGGAGAAGACAGGAACCAAAGTTTGAAAAGTCTTGAGAAGAAATTTGGTATTCATGCTTGATCTTCAGGAAGATTAATTTAATGGGAGTAAAACTTTAGAAAGCAAGAGAGCCCTATTTCTTCAAGAAGCCTCCCCTATCTACTCAAACCTCTAGTTTTCTTTCCCTCTTAACTTACAGCACCTGCCTGCATCATACAATTTAACTCTTAACTATATCATCTCACATTGTAAACTCACTTTCACATGTTAATCTTGTCTCTTCAACCTAACAGGGATCAAATCTTAGGCCTCTTTTTCTTCCCTAAGAAATCAGCAAAGCATTAGATCTTCAAAAGTTTGTTCTTGGAGGACCTTTTTGCACTTACGCAAAAATTACAACTGAACAGCAACACATACATAGCTAAGCTATAAACTGGCATAAGAACAAGACTATTTTTTAAAGTTTCATTTGATAGATCCCATAACTAATAATGTAGTTATCTTCCAGTGTATGTTTTCAATGCTTTCTGCTTTATGTAAGTATTTCATTACCTCATTTACTTTTCTTTCTCACCTAAGCATTGCTCTCAGTGGTGAGCACACATATTCATTTCTCAATCCCATTATCTTTTCTGCACTGAAGCCTTCCTGATATTTTTATCTGTTAACTTCATGAAGAACCATTACCATGGTGTAATTAAAACTCTAGTAAATGTTGCTGCTATAATTTCTCTACACAATTCTAAATGTTTCTAAATTTCTCTACACAGCCTCAATGTTTCCTGTGGTTTAGCACTCTTCAAGTAAAACTGGTTAAATAAAAACATATGTTATGGAAACAATTCAAATACACAAAGTATTCACAAAATGAAACATGATGCATTAGTTAGTAACCAGGGATTGTATTTAAATTCTAAAAGTTTCCAAATGCTCCAAAAGTTTAGATTTTAAAGTTTTCAATCTTTTGACATTTAATTTTTATATAGTCTAAAAATTAATTTTCATTCCCTTAAAATCTGTTCATGTTAGCATTCATATTTATACCTTTCCAAAAAAAAAAAAAAGGCTTAAGAAAGTGTGCACACATAAACCAAACGAGCGTTTATTTCAGCCCTAAACAAGTATTTTCAATGGCAACAATCTTTTCGGGTCACGACTTTTTTGTAAAAAGAAAAAACTTTAGGATTTTATAAAGCGACCAAAAAGAAATCCTCCAGAATGTGATTGATGATTACACCAGAACCTCTCATTAACGGCTCTAACATTCAAACATCGCCCCAACTCCCGAGGTAGGAAATTCCATCCCTAATGTACCATTCTATTCCCCATTACTCTTTAATGGGTACCTCATGCTGCTGAGATTTTAAAAATGAATCATCAGAACGGCAAAGAACGGCAAAGATGTCAATATATACCTTACAAGGACTGCAAGGAAACAGATAAGTCTTTCGATTTGGACATGTACAGTTCAGCTTTTTCCACTTCCCCATCTCAGAAAACACCAAAATAAAGGTGGATGGAAAGCTACGGCGCGGTTGCAAAGCCCCGGCTACCGGCGAAGTGGCACCCTAGTGGCACCAGGACAATCTCTTACACTCCGCCGGCCACGTGGCTGTCACAATTAGGAGGACGGGAGAAACAGCGCAAACTAACCAGAAATAAATAATCGCACTCCTCCCCGCGCCTTGGAGTTCGGGTAGAAGCAAGTATGTGTCATTTCTTTGCATGTAAAGGCTTTTTTTCCTGTAAGGAGAAAACTAAGTACAGAGGCCGCTACAGAGAGACTTGAAGTCGAAACGGGGTCAAAGGAGATGCCGAGCGTGTGCCCCAATGAACTGGGTACCCCAACTCCCCTGAGCTGCGGTGGGAAAAAACACCCCGAAAAAGGGTGAAAGGGGTGGAGTTGAGGAAGATGGAGCACAGGCTCGTGGGCCGCTTTCCCCGGACTCCCCGCGCCCGCCCCGGTTCCAGACTCGCGGCGGCGGCGGCCGTGGGGCCAACTCGAGGCGTAAGAGCCGCACGCACGCCCTCCCAGCTCACACCCAGGAGGGAGGACCGAGGGCAGAGGTAACCGCGGCCCCACGAGCGCAGGCGAACAGGAAGTGTCCATTTTGTAGCGCCGAAACACTAACTCCCACCCCACCTCGACAGCCACCCTCGGAGGCCCCCAGGGCGTCCGCTGGAGGAGGAGCCAGAGGGTGCCGGGGTCGGCCACCCCCACATCCGGGACCCGAACCCGGCCACCCCAATGCCCCGGCACCCAACCGCCCGAAGTTCACTCCTGGCGGCGCCTTCCGGGACGCTACTTGGCCGGGCTCAGCCGGAGTCCGCCCGGGGCCGGGCGAGGACTCCGCGCCCCGCACGTCTGGCTCCAAGACGAGCCAGGGCAAGGGGCGTTGCAAAGACTCCGGGGGCGCTCGGGGCAGCCACTTCCTCGCACAGCGGATTCTCCCCAGTCGAACCCCAAGCGTCCTCGGGGTCACCTCCAGCCTTTCCCGAGAGACGGCACCCTTCGCCACAGTTTCCTCCGCGCGGCACCCGCTCCCGGGCGGCCAATACCTTCCAGGGAAAACTCCGAACTCCTCCCGGGGCCGCACTCCCGTCCGTTCGACGCCCCCGGGGAGCCCACGCACCACCCAAGCGGCGCTCTGGGGAGATCCCCGAGCCGGAGCCAAATCCTCAGGACGAAAATGTCCGGGCGCGTCACGGGACAGCCGCCTCCGGGCCCCACGCCCGGCGCTGGCCGCACGCGCTGCTTGTGCCCGGGAGCTGCGCCGCGACCCCGGGCGGGGAGCGCGGACGCCGGGCGGCGCCGGACGGAGAGGGCGCCGTTCCACCTGGGACTCACCGTCAGCTCGGCCGCCGCGGCGGGGAGGCAAGGGACGGGAAGGGGAAGACACAATATGGCAGAGCACCGCAGCTGCTCCCGGCAGTTTCCAGCAGCCGCCTCCGGGAAGACGCGGCCACGAGCAGGCAGCAGCAGCTGCGGTGCCGGCCGCGGCAGTACCACATCCCCCCCCTCCCGCTGGCTTCCTCCCTCTCCTCCCGCCCTTCCCCCCGCTGCCATGGCAACGTGGCGCCAAGGAGATTAGCCCCGCCCCTCCCTCCCTGGGTTCCCGCCTCCCGCAGCCTCTCGGGAGGAGCGCTCGGCCCGCCCCTTCCCGTCCCCTCCCACCTCAGCTGAAGGGCCGGGCTCGGACCCGGAGGCGGCCCAGGAGGGCGGGTAGGGGAAGGAGGAGGCTGCGGTGTCCGGAAGGGCGGGGCTCGCACGGAAGGTAGGGCGGAGACGTGGTGGGCCAGTGCGGGTTTCGGGCTGAGGAGAAGCTGGGGAAGGCGGGAAAATGGAAAGGCCTCGCGTCCCGGGAAGGACCTATAGGAGTGCGGCGGGGCGCGGCGCGGCCGCTGACTGGCCGAGGAGGCGCGGGGCGGGGCGAGGGTGGCTGTCCCGGCCGGTCATACCGGGACCGCGAAGCCGGTGTTGGCCCTGCAGGGACAGCCCCCAACAGCCCGAGCCTCTGCGCTTTCCCCCGAGAGCCTTCCTCCCTCGGCCAGGCTTTTTGAAAGCGCTGTAGGGACGGTAAAGCATGAATATAAACTTAGGGCATTAGCACCCGCGCTGACTGAAATGTGATGTGGAAACTGAACTCAAGGTATTTGTGGTGGGGGAAAAAAAATGACTTTGGAATCAGAACCAAAATGTAATGAGCATAGCATTTGCAGAGTGCACACAAAGTGCTAGGGACAGGGCTGTCTTTACGTGCATGGTCATCACCATAACGCGAACCTAGCGTTGCCAGATAAGATACAGGAGTGCCCAGTTACATCTGAACTTCGGGTACGAGTAGCATAATTTTTTAAATATAAAATGTTCCACTTGGGCTATTCTTTCTAATTTCTTTTGTTTGCTAAATCTGCCAACCCTATCCTAACTCTCACACATTTCCAGAGAAGGAGACTGAGGGTTAGAAAAATAACCTGTCAGATATAAAGTAAGTGGCAGAACTAAGGCCCTATTTTACTAAAATGATGATGCTGATAGTGAAATCTCTGAATATCTATATCCACGTCCCCAAAAACTACAGTAGTGATACCTACCTCCTCAGAAATGCGTTGAGAGGGTTAAAAGAACAGGTATAAGAGACCTGCGCAGTGCCTGATGCATAGTAGGTGCTAATGGAAGTTTCCTTCCTTCCTGAACAACGCATGTTAATTGGATAGTCACTGTGTGCCAGGCTCTGAGTGTAAGTGAGCTGAGTATGGAACAAGCTGCCAACTAACAATAAAACAAGTCCAGCTGAGGGGGTGACAGTGATAAAAAAAGAATTAATAGGCATCAGGATATATAAAAACAAAAATGGAAGTTTGATCCCTCTCATTCCACAGATGAAAACACTGCATTTATATGATTTGTCCAAAGTCATCTGCTAATTGCATTTGTTTTTCTTTTTAATCTTTATTGTTGAGGTTATTACAGATGTCCCTCTTTTTTTCCCCCTATTGCCCCCCTCCACCCAGTTTCCCCCAGCCCCAGGCCTTCTTGCCCTATTGTCTGTGTCCATAGGTAATGCATATATGTACATAAGATCTTTGTTTAACCCAGGGGTGGGCAAACTTTTTGACTCGAGGGCCACAATGGGTTCTTAAACTGGAGCGGAGGGCCGGAACAAAAGCATGGATGGTTGGTGTGAACTAATATAAATTCAAAGTAAACATCATTACATAAAAAGGTATGGTCTTTTTTTTTTTTTTTTTTTTAGTTTTATTCATCTCAACCGGCTGGGCCGTAGTTCGCCCATGGCTGGTTTAACCTCTTCCTGCCCCCTACCCCCCTTCCTTCTGAGAATTACCGGTCTGTTCCATGTCCATGCCTCTGATTCTATTTTATTCACCAGTTTATTCTGTTTATTAGATTTCTTATTCGTCTATTTTTAGATTCAATTGTGGATAGGTATGTATTTGTTGCCATTTTGTTCATATTTTTTTATCTTTTTCTTTTTCTTCTTCTTCCTCTTCTTAAAGAATACCTTTCAACATTTCATATAATCCTGGTTTGGTGGTGATGAACTCCTTTAGCTTTTTCTTGTCTGTGAAGCTCTTTATCTGACCTTCAATTCTGAATGACAGCTTTGCTGAGTAATCTGGGTTGTAGATCCTTACTATTCATCACTTTGAATATTTCTTGCCACTCCCTTCTGGCCTGCATAGTTTCTGTTGAGAAATCAGCTGACAGTCGTATGGGTACTCCCTTGTAGGTACTAACTGCTTTTCTCTTGCTGCTTTTAAGATTCTCTCTTTGTCTTTTGCCCTTGGCATTTTAATTATGATATGTCTTGGTATGGTCCTCTTTGGATTCCTTTTGTTTGGGGTTCTCTGCACTTCCTGGACTTGTAAGTCTATTTCTTTCAGCAGGTAGGAGAAGTTTTCTGTCATTATTTCTTCAAGTAGGTTTTCAATATCTTGCTCTCTCTCTTCTTCTGGCACCCCCATAATGCGAATGTTGGTACACTTGAAGTTGTCCCAGAGGATCCTTACACTATCTTCATATTTTTGGATTCTTTTTTCTTTTTGCTTTTCTGGTTGGGCATTTTTTGCTTCCTCATAGTTCAAATCATTGATTTGTTTGGGGCTCCCTGACCCAGCTGCATCTTGTTTGAGAGATTTTACCCTGAGCAAGGAAAGGCTATTTATTTGCAAAGGCTGCTTCACACAGCTTGGATGGGGTTGTAAATTGGATGAGGCGGGGTCTTAGGGAATCACCAGGATGGAGCAAATAGAAATGGCTGCCAGTCAGCCCTGCAACTGGGGAGGTCCCAACATAGGAACAATGATCCCTGCGAGCACCTCCGTCTTGAAGAAAACTGCCCCAATGCCAGATAATCCATTTCCTCCTGGTATGTGTCTGTGCTCCCCAGAGCCTCTCCCTGGTGTTGGAGCTCAGAGGAAGCAGGACCTTGTAAGTTCAGTTTGTAGTGCCGGCCTTTTAAGAGGAACAGCTGGGTCTCCTCTAGCCTCTGTGTCACTGAGCCCCAATCCACGCCAGTTTTTATAGCCCATATTTCTTACTGCACATAGGGACTTCTTTTTCCAGCTCTGGGATCCTGGGCTGGGGCTCTGGTGTGGGGCTGGGACCCCTTGCTCCTCCAGGCAGCCTCCACAGAGACAATCTTTCTCCCGATTAAAAAAGAGGCACACATGGGTGCAGGATCAGCCCATTCCACACTCTGCGTCTCCTACCAGTCTCAGTGTGCTTTCTTCTTTACTTCTCTAGTTGTAGGACTTCCATTCAGCCAGCTTTCCAGCAGTTCTGGATGATGTTTGTTCTGTATTTTAATTGTAATTTTTTTAAAAAATATATTTTATTGATTTTTTTACAGAGAGGAAGGGAGAGAGATAGAGAGTTAGAAACAATCGATGAGAGAGAAACATCGATCAGCCGCCTCCTGCACACCCCCCACTGGGGACGTGCCCGCAACCCATGTACATGCCCTTGACCGGAATCGAACCTGGGACCCTTCAGTCCACAGGCCGACGCTCTATCCACTGAGCCAAACCGGTTTCGGCTTTAATTGTAATTTTGATGTGGTTATGGGAGGTGGCAAGTAAAGGCGTTTACCTATGCTGCCATCTTCCCCCTCTCTCAGTATTTGTTTTTCTAAATATATATATATATATATATATATATATATATATATATATACACATATATATATATATTTTTTTTTTATTTTTTTTTTACAGAGAGGAAGGGAGAGGGATAGAGAGTTAGAAACATCAATGAGAGAGAAACATCGATCAGCTGCCTCCTGCACACTCCCTACTGGGGATGTGCCTGCAACCAAGGTACATGCCCTTGACCGGAATCGAACCTGGGACCCTTGAGTCCACAGGCTGATGCTCTATCCACTGAGCCAAACTGGTTAGGGCCTCTGCATTTGTTTTTCATTACATTGTCCTGAAGAGCCTCAGAACTACATTCAGAGTCAGAAACCACAAGTATTTAATAAACTTTATTCAAAGGCAGATGAATTAGAAAATATATTGTTTAAAATGCCCTCATGTTTAGGATGGGAAGTGAAAGAAACTCAAATATACATGTTTAGAATTTAAATGTGTTTATAATTGTATAAAATGTATTTAACAAAAGACTTTTTGATCATGAGTTGATGATTCTAAAAATAACCAGTTTACCAATAAGGAATCTGGACTTTTAGCCCCTTGAGGTCAGTGGCCATGTCTTTCTCATCTTTGTAATCTAAATTCTTAGAATAGCTTTTGGAATAGTGGTGATGTTCAATTCTTGTATTCTTATCAGTAAAAGAATTCCTTGTTAGTGAAAGAAGTAACCTTCCTCAAATTACATGGTACCAAGGCTACCAAAAACATTCCTAAGTACTAATCTGCCATCTGGGCTAAAAAAGTATAATTGTGAAAAAGTCTAATTTTTCTTCTTTAAGGATTATTTTCATTGTACTTTTAAAATTCTACCTATCTATACTAATAATCTATACTAATAAAAGGGTAATATGCTAATTAGAACAGATCAACCAGATGTCCGACTTCCTTATGGACAAAGCCATGGTGGCAGGGGCCGAGGCAGAGGCAGTTAGGTTCGATCAGGCTAGTAGGGGAGAGCTGTTAGGGGCAAGATCAGGCTGGCGCGGGGGAGCAAGCAGTTAGGGGTGTGATCAGGCAGGCAGGCAGGTAGATGTGGTTAGGGGCAATCAGGTAGGCAGGCAGAGTGGTTAGGGTAATCAGGGCAGGTGAGCGGTTAGGACCCCTGTGGGGTCCTGGATTGGAGAGGGTGCAGGCCAGGCTGAAGGACACCCCCACCCCCCACATGAATTTAGTGCACCGGGCCTCTAGCATTTAATAATACCTACATTTCTATAAGTCCTGGTATTGGCAGTAATATGGACCAATCCTCCTACTGAGGACACTAGAAAAACTCAACAAAATATCATCTCAAAGGCATCAGAGAGCTTACAAAATAGGAATTACCAAACCATCATCTGAGGAGCAAAGGAAACCTAGGGAGGTCCATTTATACATTCCATAGAGGGTTGCTGAGAGATGGGGGGTGGCAATTAGAGTTCAGGGTATGCTAAGGGGCTGGGGACTCTGTTGAAGACCCATTGCTTTGGATTGGTAATTCAAATGGCTATATCCTAGAAGTGAAGGGGTTAAATCTATTTTAAATCATCTCAATTCCAAGATTGGATTCAGATAATTCCTTTGAGTTTAGGCCCTGAAGTACTTGGTGGAAGCAAACTAAAATTTTATGTGGAGGAAAGTAATATCATTTCTATAAAAAATTTTACAAATACAATGTCTAGTACACAATAAAATATAATCAGTTACCCAAGGAAACAAGAAAAACATAACAGGAACAATAAAGAATAAAAACAAACCCCAAAGGGATTTGGATAGTGAAATTATCACAGATTTAAAAATGACAAATGCTTCCTATGTATACATAAGTAAAACACAAGTTTAAAAATTGAGGCAGAGCACTAGAAACTTAAAGAAATAAACACATGAAATTTTAGAAACAATAAATCCTCATCTACTAAATGCTCTGTACTGGTCTTTTCTACTCATTGATTCACCTCAGAGAGGCTGGGCCCATTTAAATAATCTCTGTGGGTGAGGTTCAGGTCTCTTAGGAAATCTGTCACATTTAATTTCGAGGTAACTAAGTGTGACAGATTTCCTAAAAGATCAATAAAAACATACTTTTTGTTGATCTTTCAGAGAGAGAGAATTGAAGGAGAGAGAGATAGAAACATCGATGAGAGAATAACACCAATTGGCTGCCTCCAGCATGGCCTTCACTGGGGATGGAATCTGAAAGTAGGGCATGTGCCCTGACTAGGAATTGAACCAGCAAACCCTTGGTGCATGGGATGATGTCCAATCAACTGAGTCATACTGGCCAGGGCCATAGTGGCATTCTTTAGGCAGAAGGAAAATTATCCCTGTTGTAAGGTTAGATATACATGAGGAAATAAAGATCAATTAAAACAATAAATATGTGGGTAAATAAATGAATATTGATATTGTCTATATAAGATAATAGTAATGTCTTCTATATTTAAAAATACACAGCACTGGCATAAAACTCAGGAGAGGGTAAATGAAATCAAGTGTTCTAAAACCCATACATTGTCTTACAGGTTGGAAGAAGTTACAATTAATAGTAGACTCTGATAAGTCAAGAATCCATCTTGTAATCTCTAGAAGAATCACTAAGACAATAGTAAAAGATTAGTCAAGGGTCACCAGAGAAACAGAACCAACACAATGCATATGTGTGTGTGTGTATAGATAGAGAGACTTATTTTAAGTGATTGTGGAGGCTTAGTAAATCCAAAATCTTCAGGGTAGGCTGGCAGGCTGGCGCCTGAGGGAAGAGTTGCAGTTTGAGTCCAAAGGCAGTTTTCTGGCAGAATTCCTTCTTGCTTAGAAGTGGTCAGTGTTTGTTCTATTAAGGCCTTCAACTGATTGGATGAGGCCTGCTCATATTATGGAGGATAATCTGCTTTACACAAAGTACATTGATTTAAATGTTGATCATATTCAAAATACACTCACAGAAACATCTAGAATAATGTTTGAACAAATATCTGGGCACTGTGGCAATGCCAAATTGACACAAAATTAATCATCACACTATGCAACTTTCCATCTAAAAAAGGGAGAAGAGGAACAGAGTAATAAAAAGTAATCAATCTTGCCCTAGCTGGTTTTGCTCAGTGGATAGAGCGTCCAACTGAGGACCCAAGGGTCCCGGGTTCGATTCCGGTCAAGGGCACGTACTTTGGTTGCATTTTACTATATTTCATAATTTTGTGGGTCAGGAATTTGGATAGGAAACCAGAGGGATGGCTCATCTCATCTCTGGGTGATGGCTGCTGGGTGAAATGTCCTAGATAACCTCTTTACTCTCATGTCGGGCACCTCAGGTAGGATGGCTTCAATGGTGGGGGTTAGCTGGACCAACCTGACTGAAATCATATGTGTGGGTCCTTTATTCTCATCGTTAATCGGGTCCTTTGGTTTTTGTTCAAGTAGTTCCATGACTTTCTCTTCTTCACATAGTCTCTCCAGGCAGATCGGCAGATTTCTTATACACAAGCTCAGGGTTTTCAGAAGGACTTGGAGTTAGTATATTGTTACTTTTCCCACATCTGTTGGATAAAGCAAAATACATGTCCTTTCCAGAGTCAAAGGGAGGGAACTATATAAGGGTGTAAATGTTAAAAGATCTGATAAACCTGGAACTACCAATCCATTTATGACACAAGACAAAAAAAATCACAATTCAGCTACATGCTGTTTATAAGGGATATGTCTAGAACATACTAATGCAGAAAAGGATAGAAAAAAAAACTAAACCATGTGATATTTTCTAAGGAAAGCTGGAATAGCTATGTTAATATTGGATTAAGTAAACTCTAAGACAATAAAGCACTACCAGAAATAAAGAGAGACTCTTCATAATAATAAAGATTTAATTTGCCAGGAAGATTAAAAAATTCCAAGTTTTATTACCCTAATAAGATATTACATAAAACAAAGTTACACCACTACAAGGAGGAATACGAAATTGATGATTTCAGCAGGAAATGTTAATATATTATTACTAGAAAAAATAGGCAGAAAATTCAGTAAGAATATAGGTTTGAACAACACTGTGAGCAAAATTAAGTGTAAAGGCATATTGAGTACATTCCTATAGTCCCTTATATATATGAACAAATTTATCAGATTATATTATTTCTGTTTTGGCTCATGAAATTGGAAGGGACATCTGAGGATTCTGAGCCTTCAGGCTGGTGAGAGGCTATCTGTATTTTACAGATATAGTGTTAAAACAGATATAGTTTTTAGTTTTACCTTATTCATTAAATAAAAATATTAAATTCCTACTATTTGCCAGGCCCTGAACTTAGTAAAGATGAAAACTATAGTTAAAACTGCTGATAAATCAGAAAATGCAATGTGGTTTTATAAGTACAGTGGTAGAGCTTTGCATAAGGAGCAATGAGAACCAAGTTCTAGCTCAGGAGATGGTGCCTGAGCAAAGTTTGAAGAATGTGGAATAGTGGCTATGTGTGGGTGGAAAGTGAAACTGCACCTAGCAAGGCCTAGTTGTGTGAGAGCTTGACTGTTCATCAGAGAACTGCGGTCATTTGGAATGTCAGATGTATAAAAGGTTGCTGGAGTTAAGAGTTATCTGGTTGCAAGAAACAGAAACTCATGCCAGTTGGCTAAAATAAAGGAGTAACAAATATAAAAATAGGCAGGGATTATGTGAGACACAACTGTGGGAAGCACAGCTAACATTACAAGAAGTCTTGTTTCCCCTTTCTCTTTCTCATTGGCCGATTTCTAGTTTTAGCTTTTCTTTGTGTGGCTGCTTCATTTCCTCAGCAGACTGGCTTTTCTGCTCACTTATCTGCTTGCATGTAGGCTACTATTGCTGTCCCAAATAGTGGCCCCAGCTCCACCTCTGGCCACACCACCCAGTTTGCCCAACTTTCCAGCTTAGCAACCTACAGTTATTACTTAACTCCATCTCAGGATCTCAATTCCATATTCCCAGGAGCTGTAATCTGACTGGTACAGTTTCAACATGCATGTAAATCAAGGGTCAGCAAACTATGGCCAGGGGGTTAGGAGGGGGCAATCTGGCCGCCTTACACGTTTGTAAGTAAAGTTTCATATTGTCTATGGTTGCTTTGGCATTAAAGGACAGAATTGAATAGCTGTGACAGAGAACATATGAACTGCAAAGCTGAAAATATTTACTATCTAGATCTTCATAGAAACTGTTAGTTGACCCTTGCATTAGACTGTTAGATGTGGGGATGTAGTGCTGTTTAGATGCTTAAGCCCCTGTAATTAAAACTTGAGAGTTGTTGTTTTTTTTGCAGAAAAAAGGATAATATGGAGAAAAAGGCAACCGAGGAAGTATTTTGAGAAAGAAACTGAAGGCTCTAACATAGGAAATATAATCAAACTCTCAAATATGCACTAAATTTTGAACACAAGGTGAAAGAGTGTGAGACAGTTACTTCTTAATCTGGAGAAGTTCATTAAGATACTAAATTTAGGAGAGTGTGTCATCCTAACTACCTTTAAATATCTCACTTGTGGCAAATTTCCCAGACCCTGCGCAGTTAGTTCTTGGTGAAATGAACTGACTGAGGCACAATGTTCACTTTACAAAAAGATTTTTAAATGTATGTCCAGAAGGTTAAATGTCATTTAACTTTCAAAAGAGAGAGCAAGAGAGAAAAGAGGATCTGAAAGAATGAGACATTTAGATGGAAAAGACTGAGGCAGATAGACTGAGACTTGGGGGAATAGGAGGAGATGAAATCTAGAATTTACATTTGGTAAACTTAAGATTATTGCGGAGAAAATCTTTCATAACTAGTCTTTGGTTGAGTAGAAAAATGATTTGAGTTTTAAAAACCTTAGAGATCATTCTAGTCCTTGTTATTCAAAATGTTGTCTGAGCATACTCAGCAGCATTGGCATCAGAAATGCAGAATCCCAGGCCCAACCCCAGACCCACTGCATAAGAATCTGCATTTTTAAAGATCCCACAGGTGATTCATATACACATTAAAGTATGAGAAATTGAAGCACTGAATTAGAATAGTAGCTTTTAGAGTCTTCAACATAGAATAGTTGTGGGTTATTTTGTTTGGAGCCCAACTCTATTAAATAGATCAAAGTGGACCTGCTCTGGTTGAAGATGTGCAGATTCTAAAAGGCAGGGAAGGGCTGGGAAAACCTAGGCATTTGCATCCTCTATTCCTCAAGGAACATAGTTTGAAAACCAATAACCTGGCAGAATGAGCGGAAGTAATACCAGAATCTTCAGGGCCAGCCTTTGTCAAACTCCCAGGTCTCTTCCACTTCTACCTCATTGAGAACTTCTACTACAATGAATCCCTGTTAGTGATGGGATATATTCTGCCTTTAGAGAGTTGGAATTTTTAAAAACTTAGAAATCAATGTTCTAGGTCCCTTGTCTGAGCTTAAAGATGGGGAAACTAGGGCACAGAATGTGGCCAATGAAACTCCATTCAAATACATTTTAAACTATATATATATTGCTAACAAAAGGAGCTGCTATAGACAGTTTGTTTCTCCCCAAAATTCAAATGTTGAAACTTAATGTGTGGGGAGCCGATATAGGGTTAAGCCTCGGACTGACCTGTTAGCAAAATCACAAACAGGTCTTCTTCCGAGTCTTAACCCAATCCGAGAGGTGGCTGCTGATTTACACGCACTGTCATTTAAAAAATAAAAATGGGGGAATTTGCCGGAAGCCAGTCCACCCTTGCTGCTTGACACAGTCGCTGCAGGGAAGAAACATCTGCACAGCTTATGTTTCAAGGGACCTGGCGTATATGGCATATGTTTGCTCCCCCTCTTAGCGCTATGTGTTTTAACCAGGACCACCTCCCCGAGAAAGGTTGTTTCCCCAGGTTAGGGATTAACAGGACTAAGGAAGAGAATACATCAGTAAATCCCCCTAGTGTTACAGAAATACCATGTACTACTTATGAAGAACTTGTACTAAGGCTGTTGGCAATTAATTTGGGACTTGTTGGGCCCACATCCCCAGGGGTCTGCCCACCAGGGAATGCACAAAAGCCTATACCCCTGGAGACCCACCGACACAGGGCAGTCCCAGGGAAGGCAAGCAGCGAGGCTGGGAGGACATAACCTTTACTGGGTAGGAGAATCTCCTTCAGTCACTTCCTTGTAGCCTATCAGTAGAGCAGTGACCTTGGAATAGCCCTTGTAATGGAAACACAGAGATTAACCTAGACAAGATTAAAATCAACAGGACTAGATAGAGACAGGATTTTTGGCAAAGGTCAGATAAGAAACAAGGAACTGTAGAACCTTACCCAAAACATACCATGATGTGATTATAGAGGCATGCTTATAGGAGCAAATGGTATAAATATAGATGTAACAGGACAATAGAAAAAGGAACCTCGCTATGCTGATGAACTGAACGCTGTCTCTGTGTCCTTCCTTCTTCGCCGACTCCGTCCACACCTTTGGGAACCCCTGGACCTGCTGGGGCTGGACCCCAACATTAATGCCCAATGTGATGGTATTAGGAGCCCTAAGGAGTGGCATTAGTGCCTTGATAAAGAGATGCCATTGAGCTACCCTGCCACTTTTACTATGTGAGCTTTTAGCAAGAAGATGGCAATCTTCGAACTAGGAATTGGGAACTCATCAGACACTGAATGGTGGGACTTTCCAGTCTCCAAAACTGTGAGAAATACATATTTGTTGTTTATAAGCCACCCAGTCTATGGTATTTTGTTATAGCAGTCTGAATGGACTAAGACAGGCAAATCTAAAGCTTAAATAATTCTTAGGGACTAAAGGGTTTCAGAGCAGACCTCCTCAAAGTGTGCCACTTTGGTATGTGAATTATTTTGAGCTGAAGGCAGTTGTAACCCTGTGGGCTTACAAGGAACTTTACCTCTCTTTTAAGTTTGGGACCTAACCCATAACAAGATTTATCACCAGAAATAACTTTTTTATGGCATATCTATGTGGTAGGACAAACTTGTAATTACTGAACATCTGTTCTTATCATTCTGTGAATAATCTTTCCTTGCTCAGAAGCCCTATGGTGTCTTACCTCATTCTTAGCTCAGAATGCCATATATACCTCATTTTAACTTTCTGTCTTTAAACCTCTCACGTATATGGGATCTCTGACTCTCTCATGTATATGGGGTTCCCATATGTAGGTATGTAACTAAATTTGGTTATTTTCTCTTGTAAAGTTGTCTCATTTGGTGATTAGACCAGCTGGAAGAACCTAGAAGGGTAGAGGAAATTATCCTCCTTCCTCACAAGACAAGAAAGTGCTGAAGTTCCATATCCTTCACTGGTCCTTCCTGACTTAGCAATCAAGTGGAGAGACCATCTGTGTAGTTTTTAAAAGCTCTAGACCTAGAGAGATTCAAGTTTGAATCCTGGCTCCATTGCTTACCAGGCCAGGCAAAATATTTCAATATTTTCTTAACCTCTTCATGTCAAAAATAAAGATAATAATTTCAGCCTCAGAGGGGTGCTATGAAGCAAATACATGTGAAACAATTTAGCACATGGCCTGGTAAATAAGTGCTCAATAAATGTTACTATTAATATTATTTTTAAATGAACCATGACTAAAAGGTCAACCTACATCAATTTAGGAATTGCTTAAAAGGATTACCCATATGAAGTTAGAGAAGACTGTTTTCTTCTTCACTGCTACTGCTAGAAGAGTAAAACAAATTATATTTATAGCAATAGGCTATCTAGTATATGCAGTTTATTCTAAATTAAATACTACAGTTGTGAATGGTTTTTGATAAATGAGGTAAATGTTTAGGGAAGACAGTGAGTATTAAAGGGATTCCAAATTATATTATAGCAAATGAAACTTTGTTTTCCACAGTAGTATTGCTTTTAGAGTCAGGCATTTTTAGTAACTATGATCGATGGCTTCAATCTGTCTTTTTTTTCTTTTTCTTTTTAATCCTCACCCGAGGATATGTTTTTATTGATTTTTAGAGAGAGAGTAAGGGAGAGAGGGGGAGAGAAACATGGATTGGTTACACATTTTCTGCAACTATCTCTCAACTAATTCAGAAAAAAATTATATGTGTATAGAGAATATGGAGGAGTGATAGAGCAAATGTAGTTAATTGTTAATGATTGATAAATCTGGATGAAGGGTGTATAGGAATTCTTTGTATTATTCTCACAACTTTTTTGTAAGTTTAAAATGACCTATAATAATAAAAGCATAATATGCTAATTAGACCAGATGACCTTCCAACCTTCCGGATGAAGCCAGGGTTAGGAGGGAAGCCTGGGCCCCAGGTGCCAGAGGGAAGCTGGTGCCAGCAGCTGGGGGAAGGAAGGCCTATTCTTGCATGAATTTCTTGCATCGGGCCTCTAGTTTCAAAATAAAAAGTTAAAAAAAAAATAAAACCAATCATTGAACAAAATTCTCCCTCTATCCCTTAGCTTCCAGCCAGGATCCAGCAACCACCAACACAAATAGGAAAATCAACTGGAGAGAAAAAAGGGAAACAAATGACTTTTGCCTTACTACTTGTCAGGTACGGTTTTTCTTTGTTTTATTTCATTTTTGTAAGACTTTTAGAGCGCTGGTTCTTGACCTCATCTATACATTACAATCACCTAGGGCAGTGGTCGGCAAACTCATTAGTCAACAGAGCCGAATATCAACAGTACAATGATTGAAATTTCTTTCGAGAGCCAAATTTTTTAAACTTAAACTATATAGGTAGGTACATTGTTGTTAACTTAATTAGGGTACTCCTAAGGCTTAGGAAGAGCCACACTCAAGGGGCCAAAGAGCCACATGTGGCTCGTGAGCCACAGTTTGCCGACCAGGGACCTAAGGAGTTTAAAAACTCCCTATACCCTGGCAACAGCCCCACTGATGAATTTAGAAGCTCTGAGTGGTGGAACATAGTCATCAATATGTTTAAAGTTCTCTAGGTGATTCCATTGTGCAGCTAAGGTTGAGACCACTGCCTTGCACTAAAACTTTATTATCGCCCTTTACAATGGTCTAAGTCAGCGGTTCTCAACCTGTGGGTCGAGACCCCTTTGGGGGGTCGAACAACCCTTTCACAGAAGTCGCCTAAGACCATCGGAAAACACATATATAACTACATATTGTTTTTGTGATTAATCACTATGCTTTAATTATGTTCAATTTGTAACAATGAAAATACATTCTGCATATCAGATATTTACATTATGATTCATAACAGTAGCAAAATTTACAGTTATGAAGTAGCAACAAAAATAATTTTATGGTTGGGGGTCACCACAACATGAGGAACTGTATCAAAGGGTCGCGGCATTAGGCAGGTTGAGAACCACTGGTCTAAATTGAGGTCTAAGGAAATTCAGCAACTTGCTCATGGTTACATTAGCTTGTGGAAGTGGCAAAGAGGGTAGAGGTGGACATGAAAGGGGGTGGTGATCGTGTGACCCCATTTGGGGGCTCTCTTCACTACACCCCTTGGTCTTCTTGGGTCTTCAGCCGGCTTTTCCCAAACCTGGCCAGAAGGCAAGGAACTGAGCTGGATGCTGCAAAATGCAATCAGACATGCTTTGGATTTTAAGGAACTTATAAAATGACATAAGCATATGAAAGCGAGTGAATATTAAAAATTCTATAAAAGTGCATAGGTGCTTTGTGAAAGGGTGAAATTAGCTAATGGGAATAAGTTCAATCAAGAAAGGCTTCTTGCCGAAACCGGTTTGGCTCAGTGGATAGAGCGTTGGCCTGCGGACTGAAAGGTCCCAGGTTCGATTCCGGTCAAGGGCATGTACCTGGGCTGTGGGCACATCCCCAGTAGGGGGTGTGCAGGAGGCAGCTGATCGATGTTTCTCTCTCATCGATGTCTCTAACTCTCTATCTCTCTCCCTTTCTCTCTGTAAAAAAATCAATAAAATATATTTAAAAAAAAAAAAAAAAAAAAAGAAAGGCTTCTTAAGTAAAGAGACATTGACATCACTAAACATTCCTTCTTGTGAAAACATATCTCCTTTCAACCTTTTCTCCCAACTGTTTTCCTCCCAAATGTAAGGAGCAACTTCTTACATTTTCTTCAACCGGACAAAACAGACCTAAATTTTTAAAATTGTAAAATAATAATTTTTGAAAAGGCTCCTCTCCAAATTTAGAATAATTAAATGTTTTCTTTAAGCCATTTTTTTTAATAACTTCTAAAGCATTAGGAAAAATTACATCTCATTTTAGTTTAGTTCATCTATTAATTTTTCATATTGCTGAACAGATAATGTTCATGTAATAAACCGTAATTGTTTTTCCAAATTTATCCTAGCTTTCCCAAACATTTGGGAATAAACCTTTTCAAGTGCTATTTAAGCCCAACAAGAGGAAATCTGACCCACAGTTTATCACTTACCTCATTAGCATACTAATATGATTACAATTTGCATTTGACTAAGGGGTTGTTCTTTCACCCTTGTAGTCTTGGTGGTGGAATATCACAGTTTTTGGTTGATTTTTAAAACAAATTGTCTAGGGAAAATAGGTGATGTTGATACAAGAAGTTTAGACGTGAATTAATTGCTCTTAAACAATTCATGTGAGTTTAGCCCCTTCTGTGGTGTAATTTGCACAGCTCTCATAAATGCTCAACTCACATTGCCACTGAAACAAAATCAACCCTAAAATATTTCTCACACTTTGTAATGAACGATTATTTTTTTCTTAGACTCAAATTACCTAGTTCCTGCAGTGATTTAGGATGGCTCTATTTATATAAGTGAAAGTGTGGCTGGGGCTTTCTAATAGTTTTTTCAGGTAACTAGTTCAAAATGAACTAACTGTTTATTAACCATTTACGGTGCAAAGTATCTACCTTGATGTGGGTACACATAGGAAGGAAATTAACTGGACCATGTTGGTGACAGTCTTCCTGGTATCAAGATTTTTATTATTAAAAATGTAATTAGATATTTTAAGTAATAACAAGGCCTGTAGTAAAAAAAACCACATTCACTGTACAGAGAGGTAGGATATCTCTGGTATAATGACGCCATTGCATTCATATGAGCTATAGATTGAGTATTTGTGGCTCCCCCAAATTCATGTGCTGAAACCTAATCCCCAATGTGATAGTATTTTGGAGATGGGAACTTTGGGAGGTGATTAGGTTATGAGGGTTCGGATTATAAAGATCCCAGAAAACTGCCTTCCCCTTTCCACGGTGTGAGGACACAGCAAAAAGATTGTGGTTTATAAAACAGGAACTGATTCCTCACCAGACACCATATCCTGCCAATGCCTTGATCTTGGAATTCCAAGCCTCCAAATTATGAGAAATAAACTTCTGTTGTTTAAACTACCCAGTTTATAATGTTCTGTTAAACCAGCCCAAATAGACTAAGACTGTGTATGTCCCAGGTACACCAGTGTAAGGAGATAATAAATAGATAGATAGATAGATAGATAGATAGATAGATAGATATTTTATTGGATAATAATATAAATATAATTTATATAGCAGGTCCTTGAATAACTCTTTTTATTCAACATCATTTTGTTATAACGTTGGTGAGTTAAAAAAAAATCAATTACCAGAGGAACCATTCATTCTCTGTGTTCCTCAACTGGCACATTCTCCCCATGTTTGCATGGGTGTTCTCCCAGTACTCTGGTTTCCTCTCACATCCCAGGGATGCACACATTAGCTAAATCTAAATCATCCCAGTATGAGTGAGCCTGGGGTGAGGTATGAGTGCACTCTACAGTGGAAGAGTGTCCCATGTAGGGCTGGTTCCCGCCTTGTACCCTAAACTGGAATAAGTTGGTTGTAAAATAATTATCTTACTTGTTTTTATTCATCTTTTTAACATATATTATAGTATAGCTCACATTTATTTTAGTGTTTAATTTAGAAGTGTTTGGGCTCTTTATTTAGAAGTTTGGTGATGTTTTTGTGGCTGTGGGAACTTAACTCTTGTTTATATCAATTAGCTTGTGATAAATTGGTTTTGTTTTACATCATTTCTTTTAAAGTCATAATTTCCAAGACCTTATTGACAACATTAAGTAAAAACGTACAGCGTGTGTGTGTGTGTGTGTGTGTGTGTAGTGGGGGTTTAGAATGAGTCACCTCAAGATGTGCCTCTGTGGTATGTGGATTGTTTTGAGCCAGAGGCAACTTTAGCTTTGGGCTCAAGAGAAACTTCTGCTCATCCCTTAACTGCCTAGAATTTGAATTAGGGGCCAATAATAAGAGACCATCAGAAATAACCTCTTTTGACCTACCTATAGGGCAGGGAAAACTTCTATTTACTAAATATCTGCTCTTCTGCTCATCCTGCAATGATCCTTTGCAGCCCCCAAGGCAATTTACTTCATCCCTAGCTCAGAATGTCAAATATACCCATGTTCCCTTTCTGTCTCTAAATTTGTCATGCATGTGGGGTCTCTGACTCTCTCATGTATATGGGGTTCCTATACGTATGTAGGTATTAAATTTGATTATTAGACCAGCTAAAAGAACCTTGAGGGTAGAGGAAAGTTTCTTCCTCTCCCAGTATAATATATATTTGTCAAAGAGAAACATTTCTTTCTTTTTAGGAGACATCAAATACTCACTAGGTCCCTTAGCTCAACTGGTAAGATTGTCTTTTCTCTGTCCTGGGACAAAGTGCCAAAACCTCCCTTGCAGTAGAGAAGAGACCTACAATTACAATACCTGTCAATTAGGAGTACAAAAAAATCAATTACCAGAGGAACCATTCATTCTCTGTGTTCCTCAACTGGCACATTCTCCCCATGTTTGCATGGGTGTTCTCCCAGTACTCTGGTTTCCTCCCACATCCCAGGGATGCACACATTAGCTAAATCTAAATCATCCCAGTATGAGTGAGCCTGGGGTGAGGCTCATTCATACTAGAATGCTGAGAAGAAGATATTAATTTTTTTGAGGGCTGTGGTGAAGGTCTTTTGGTCACACAGGTGACTTTCTATTGCACTCTACTTAAGAAAAAGTACCTGACAGTTATTCAGGGAGTGGGAGGAGAATAAAAGAGGGATGACACTAACCGTTACCAAGCACCTTCTCTATGCAGGATACAATAATAAACACACTTAATCTATGTTATCCTGTTTAATTCTTTTTATTTAGAAGTTTGGTGATATTTTTGTGGCCAGAAATATGCTGTAGAAACTTAACTTGGCAACCATAAGAGAAAGGGCTGATTTCTACACCTGTCAAATTGTGGAGTTATAGTAACTTGCCTAATGTAACACAGTAAAGTGATATAGCAGAGGTTTAAACCCAGTCTTATGGTCTCCAAAGCCTGTTTTCTTTTTACTATATCATGCTGCTGTCAAAATGTAAGACGGTTCAGTAAAACCTAATAAGAAAATAAAACTGAATATTTGGTAGTCTGTTGAAGTAAACACAATAAGTTTTGGGATTAATGTGGCAAAAAGAGTATATTGCTCTGGGCATGGGAGGAGAAGACAAGAAGATAGCTAGAAATAAAAACAAGAGAATCCAGACTTCTCAGCAACCCAGAAGTGAGAATAGAATGTGCTTTGTTAACTGAACATACTGAAAACTCTCAGGATAGATTTCTTCTAAGTTGAGCAAAGATGAACTATGAGCCTGTATATGCTGACCTATATGTAGCTATGGTTTTCAAAAAATAGTCTCATCACTGATAGTGGCTTTAAGAGAATTAAACTAAGTGTTTGTGGATGTCATTGAAAATTTATGAAGAGGAGGAATATAAAAGAAAAGTGGGAGTATGTAGGAGGATATTTCTTCAGAGTATATACAGGGGAATGAAATTATTGGAGCAATGGGTGTGTGGATCTGCATATTAACTGGATATTACCCAAGTGAGGGAGGATAGCTGTTTCTAGGAAATCTTTCCAGGAATATCACTCTATGGGAGGAAAGGAAACTGCATTCACTCCATTAACAATTCACCAACCTCATCAAGAGCCTATTATGAATGTGGCACTGGATTCTGGGAGATGCTAATAAATCCTCAGGATAGTTCCTGCCTTTGAGGAGCAGATCATATGATGTGGAGCCAGAGCATGGACCACTGAAACACTACATATTCCTCTGGTGATGAGAATATGTGAGGGCTGTCTTGGGAGGTCATCGACAGGAGAGATGTGAAGAACCTTGTGATAAGGAAAGCCTTCTTAGGGACTTAAGCAGGGCCTAGAACAGTGATGGCGAACCTATGACACGCGTGTCAGAGGTGACACGCGAACTCATTTTTTTGGTTGATTTTTCTTTGTTAAATGGCATTTAAATATATATAAAATAAATATCAAAATAATAAGTCTTTGTTTTACTATGGTTGCAAATATCAAAAAAATTTCTATATGTGACACAGCACCAGAGTTAAGTTAGGGTTTTTCAAAATGCTGACATGCCGAGCTCAAAAGGTTTGCCATCACTGGAAGGACAGGACGGTGAGAGGAATTAGATTAGGACAAATAAAAGGAATGAGAACCAGGTGGGAATATCCAGGCTTGGGTCTTCTGAGCCCTAATGCGCACACATGACATGCTCACCATATACATCTGATACATGCATGAATGTTAGCATGTATATATTTCTTTACACTTTCTGACTGAAAGGCTCAGTGCAAGGAGCCCAAGAGCCAGGATGACTACCTAAGGCTATTGGTCAAACTATATAGGTTTATGGCCAGATGAACCAACTCCACCTTCAACCACGTGGTACTGAAAAGGTTGTTCTTAATTTGCATCAACCGGCCACCTCTGTTCCTTTCCTGAATGATCTGGAAATGAAGCTTCCTAGCTGGGAGGGCAAAATCACTGTGGTTGTAGGGATTATAACTGATGACTTGTGTGTGCAGGAGGTGCTCAAACTGAGGGTGTCTGCACTTTGTGTGAGAAGCAATACCCAGTGCTGTAGCCATAAGGTTAGGGGGAAGATTTGACCAACTGGCCCTGGACTCCCCCAAGGGCTGTGGTATCATTCTGCTCTCTGGTCTTCTCAAGGGCCAAGAGGTGTCCAGGTATTTTGGCAAGGCCCCAGGAGCCCCCTCATAGCCACACCAAACCTTACATATGCTTCAAGGGCAGGAATTCCAGCACACAAGAGGCTGATGGGCCACTATGGCTGCAAAAACTACCCCAGATCCTACCTTGTTATTAAAAAGATTTTTGAAGCTGGAAAAAAACAAAAAACAAAACAAAACAAACAAACAAAAAAAACAAGAAGAAGAGTACATTACACATATTACTGGTAGGAGTGTAAATTAATACAACCACTTTTAAGAGCTATTTGGTAATATCCAGGTAATTTGCATCCTTTGTTTCAATGATTTTATTTCTAGGTATATACCCTATGGAAATTCCTCCTCATGCACACAAGGGAAAATGAATAGAATGGTTATTGCATGTTATTGCATGATTTTAACAATAAGATATTAGAACCAATTTACATGGCAGTTCATAGGAAAATGAATAAATTGTGGCATATTCATCCACTAGAATATTAATGATACAACAGTTAAAATCAATGAAGTGGAGCTATATACATCAGCATGAATAAATTTCGAAAACATTGATGAGGGATATAAGCAAATTACAGAGGAATGTATTCAGAATGATTTCTATGTAAAGTTTAAAAACATGCAAAACAGTTCTTTATGTCACATATATGAAGTGAAAATATACCACAATACAGTTGTCCCTCTGTATCTGTGGGAAATTGGTTCTGGAACCCCTGAGAATACCCAAATTTGGGGATGCTCAAGTCCCTTATGTAAAATTGTGTAGAACAGAGCATACAGTTAACCCTCTACATCTGTGGATTCTCAATGGCAGATCATGGTTGGTTGAATCTGCAGATGCAAAACCCAGGGATACGGAGGGCCAACTATATATTTATTGAAAAAATGTGCATATAAGTGGACCCACACAGTTCAAACCCATGTTGGATCTACTGTGCTACATATCATTTATTATGTGGTAAAAAATAAAATTTACAATAGTGGTAACCCTGACCATGACAAAGTTGAATACAACTGGGAAGGAGACTTCAACAGTTTGTGTAATATTTTATTTTTTAAAATGTGTAATGGGCATATGAGTGCTTATTTTGAGGGGACACAAACATTCAGTTCATAACAAGTATCAAACTCCAAAAAATCATTTCAAATCATTTCAGAATGCTAGGGCTGAAGCACTACAGACAGATTATTTAGATTCAGTAACACATTTGCTTGCTTTAAATGAGTCCATATTTGTACCAAAGTTATACTTCCAAGCAGAACTACTAGTATATACCACTTGGTAAGATTCTGCTTTATTAAACTGACTAACAAGGTAATTCTTCAGTCCTAGGTGATTTGAGGAAGATACAAGAATCTGCACAAAATAATAGCAGTAATCTAAATACAGCCAAGTCAATTGTATCTGCTGTGCACTAACAGAAAGATGCCTCAGTTTTAGTAGATAGCCCACTATGTAATCATCCTAGCTGAATAGCCTCAGATACTTTGTTTTGAAAGGAGTGCAGAAATCCTGCAGGTTTAATTGCCAATAAATCAGCATGACCTCTACTCCCTGGCAGTCCTTTTCTACAATGATCTTTTCAACCAGAAAATGAAGAGATGGATTTTACAGGGTATTTGTACTGCCTGTGGTAAGATAACAGAATTACACTTGCTGTTTTCTCCATTATAGGCTGTGCTAGATAATGAAGGACTCTATTAATGATATGTTCTGTTTGCTGTTAGATTATTTTAATCTTGTAGTTATTTCTCTTTGTTGTTATGGAGAGCTGTCCTTCCTGTTGTGTTTTTGTTTTTTTTGTTTTTTTAAAAAAACCTCTATCATTTGTTAGTTCAATATTTTATCATCACCAGAGATTTTATTCCCTAGTTAATTCACACAAATTTGCATTAAAATATTCTAGCTCACTTAGAAAGCTATTTATAAACTGATTGAATTAGATGTTGCTCTTACCTGATTTTCAGATTTGTTTTAAAAAGTAGTTATTTTCAATTAATATTTCCAATTCATGACTATAACTAAAACAGAAATCTTAACACTTATCCATACCCAAATGTAACATAACCCTGCTGTTTGTACTTTTGAACTATTCATTTGTTTACGTTTATTTTACTGTGAATGAGTATTATTTGGTGGTATATATTTATACATTTAGACTTTTAATTATATGAACTCTCTAAGAAAACATCAAAATTAAAACTACTAAACAATAGGTTGTATATCCTAATTCATTTTGGAGTGCTCCTGCCACCTATTTTACTCTCTGTTCTTTTAAAAATATATATTTTTATTGATTTCAGAAAGGAAAGAGAGGGAGAGAAAGATCAATGATGAGAGAGAATCATTGATTGGCTGCCTCCTACACACCCCTCACTGGGGGTTGAGCCTGCAACGTGGGCATGTGCCCAGACTGGGAATCAAACTGTGACTTCCTGGCTCATAGGTTGATGTTCAACTACTGAGCCATGCCGGCCAGGCTACCCTCTGTTGTTGAGAACGAAGATAAATAAAAAACCCATAGTCTTGAGTTTGAATTAGAAATATCAATATTAATTTTTTATAAGAAAAAAGTCTCTTAAAGGAGGTTTTCTTTTTTATTTTGCATATCTCTGTCCACTGAAGAGGCCCAGAAACAGTGAGCAGTCCTGTAGCCATGAGCATCCTATCAGCCAGACTGTGGTCTTGGAATACCATACTACTATCTCTCCCTAAAGAAACCTGAGTTTCATGGAGAAATGGCTGATTTCAGCTTTTGGGTAGTGTATTCATTTTCTAGGGCTGCTATAACAAAGTACCACAAACCAGGTAACTTAAACAACATAAATTTATTGTCTCACAGTTCTGGAAGCTAGAAATCCAAAATCAAGGTTTTGGCAGGGTTGGTTCTTTCTGAGGGCTATAAAGGAAGGATCTATTCCAGTTTTCTTTTCTTGGCTTATAGATGGTTGTCTTTTTTCTATGTTTTCTTACGTTGTTCTCTCTATATGTATCTCTGCATCCAAATTTCCCTTTTTTTAAATTAGGACATGAGCCATATTAGATTGGAGCCCACTCTAATAACCTCACTTTAATTTAATTACCTCTGTAAAGATCCTTTCTCCCAAAAAGTCACATTCTGAGGAGGGAGAGGTTAACACATCAACATGTAAAATTCAACCCATAACAAGCAGTAAATAAGGTTTTCCCCATCTGAAAGCAAAGCATTCCTATGAAAACTTTCATAGTTGAAATGGTTTGTATAAACTGAAGCAATTACCTTAAGACACATCTTGCTAACAAGTACACAAAGTAAAGCAAAATAAAGCACAGATGCTCACAGACACAGGTCAAAGCTATTGAGATGCTGAATGTAGTTCCCGGGGCAGGAACTTGGGGGTAGCACTCTCACTGCTCTGGGTGTGCGCTGCCTCTACAACAGCTCACTGCAAAAACAAACACTGAACACCATTTTCACAAAAGCAAAAATCCTCTTTGGAATTTTTTTGTTTAGTAAAACAGGTACTAATATAGGTCTTTTGTAAAAGCAAAGTGGCATAAAGTGAACTTTCAAAAAGCTGGGGATACCTGTAAACAGAATGAAAATAAAAATGTTATACTAGATAGTGAGGAAGTTATCAAGATTTACCAGTGTCATGTCTGAAGACCCAGGAGCCAACCTTTGGTGAAAGAAAAGATAGGACAATTGCAGCTTGAGCTTCAAAGTTGATGCGTGTGTGTGTGTGTGCGTGTGTGTATGCATGCGTGTGTGTGTGTGTGTGTGTGTATGTGTGCGCGACAACCAATAAATGAAAAAATATGATTGAATTAGAGTACCATCATCTTTCAACTCTCAACAAATTAATGGATATAGACACTGAGCTGCGAAGATCACAAAAAGAGAAAATATCAATACCTAGTGTCTTAGTCCATTTAGTCTTCTATAACAAAATACCACAGACCGGGTGGCTTATAAACAGCAGATATTTATTGCTTGCGGTTATGAAGGCTGAAAGTCTAAGATCGGGGTGCCAGCATGGTTGCGTTCTAGTGAGAGCGTGCTTTACACTTCATAGATGGTTGTCTTCTTGCTGTGTCCTCACATGGTGGAAGTGCAAAGGAGCTCTCTGGGGTCCCTTTTATAAAGGTATTAATCCCATTATGACCTAATCACCCCCAAAAGTTTCCACCTATTAATACCATCACCTTTGGGAGTTAGGATTCAACTTACAAATTTTTGTGTGTGGTGCAGGGGGTGAAAGGGGGGGGGGCGGGGGGAGTGGGGGGGACTACACTCAAACATTCAAATCATAGCACTTAGTTTTCCCGAAGGATCAAACTTGAATCTGATTATGCCTCTGGATCCAGCTGCCAATATGCGGAAAATAAGAGGACAGAGAAACTTGAACTGCACTGTGTGTATTCAGTCAGCAACATTCAGAGTGTAGGAGAATGTGCAGGTTAAACCGTCTGGATTCTTCAACAGATAGGGTGTAAAGAAAAGAACTGGAGGAGGAACCTATAGATTAAAAGAGATTTGAAAGGAAAAACTTTCCTAACAAACAGATAAGATTAAACAATAGTCTAGGGTTGCATAATTGGATGTTTTGTTACACTTGGGTGTTAATATTGTAAAAAGAGCCAGATTGTAATACTCAGAATAGTGGTTACTTTTTGGGAGAGTGGGGGTTATCTTTGGAATAGGTATTATGGAAGGGCTTCTGCATGGGAATTGGGATTGGTAGAGTTCTATTTCTTGGCTTTGATGGTGGTTACAAAAGTATTTACTTTAATGACTCATCAAGTTATACATTTATTTGTGTGGTTTTCTGTGCCTGTTTTGTTTTTTCAGTAAAAAGGTTTGTCTTTTAGTTTTAGTGTTTTAAGGACAGTGCAAAACATGAAGATCTTTAGAAGATATTGTGCTGTATACTGCTTTAATATCAGGATACTTGTTCATGGCTTTAAAGAGTCCTAATTTGACCCCCTTTCTCATTAAATTCAACAAAGCCTGTTCTTGGGTAACAGACAAACACTCATTTCTGCTGCAACCTGACTTAAGGACAGGCCAACAAAGCAGAAAAGAAAAATGTTTGCCATCTAAGCATATTCCTGTAAAACATTGTATTAAGCTAAACCAGGAGGGCAAAGGCATGGCAGCATGTGTAGTGGTATTGCAAAGCCTCTTTGAGAAGTTAGAGAATCCTTCACTCTCTGTTCAGGTTTACAGCTTCACTCCATTCAGATTAGACCAAGACATCACTTTTATCCATTCAATCCATTGATCTTTCAACTTTAAGCTGCAAAGGGCTACCTGGAGATAAGTTTGCAACCCAAGTCAGTCTTTACGTTATCGGCAAGCATCTCTCTGTAAGCTAACTTCCCTGAAGTATTCATTGAAGCAGAGAACTGGAGTCCATTGTGCAGAGCAATAACACATTCCCTGCAATGAGTGAAAAGGGGGTCTTGGGGTCTGTATCAGACAATTTGCAATTTATTGAGCACGGGATTTTTTTCTTTGTTTTTGTGGGGTTTTTTGTTTGTTTGTATAGTCTCAATTTCAAATATGGAGCTAGAGTTCCAAATATATGGTCATCATACCCATGCTATAAAGTCATTCTTTGTCTTCTTTCTTCCACTCCAAATGAAAATGGTGCTGTACTCGCAGGTGGATCTGACAGATAGATTTAACACATCCTTAAATTTTAAAATTATTATAACCAGCCCAAGAGATTCTGAGGATGTGTCCTAAACTCCCAAGGTGCCACTTGGAATAGTGGGATTTATAAGCAGGCAGAATTATTTAAATCCTGTCAATTCTTTAAGGCTTGCCTCAGCAACATCTTTCTGTTTAAGAGCATAATAGACTGAACCACTTCCAACCTAGCTATCATTATTGCTACTGTTACATATTGTTCTCCAACTACTTTTTTTTCCTTACAGAAGCATTTTATTTACTTATTTCCTTTTTTATTGAATTTATTGGGGTGACACTGGTTAATAAGATTATATAGATTTCAGGTGTGCAATTCTATAATACATCATCTGCATATTGCATTGTGTGTTCACCACTCCAAGTCTCCTTCCATCTTTATTTATCTCTCCTTTACCCTCTTCTACCTCCCCCAGCCCCCTTTCCCTCTGGTAACCACCATACTATTGTCTGTGTCTATGAGGGTTTTTTTTCTTTGCTTAATCCCTTCACCTTTTTCACCCAGCTCCCCAAACCCCCTCCAACTACTTTTTAATTATTAACTTTGTGACCCTATCTGGTTACAAAGCTTCCTGAAGGCAGCAATTACGTCTTATATTTTTCTTTATTCTTAAAGGAAACACTCAATATTCATTGATCTCATTGCTTTGATCCTTTGATTCATCCATTTATTAAATCAACAGTAGTATTTATTGAGGACCAGCTATGTGCTATTCTCTATGCTGGGGTCATAGCTATGAGCAAGTTCGTGCTCTCATGAAACTTCCATTTTAAATTATTGGAATAAGGAAAAAACCCAGGGAACCTTTTATTTTTTTCAAAATTATGGACTCTAAAGTGACTAACTTTCCAGGAATATCAGTGGCTAAACCTCCCTTTCTACTCATTCTGCTGCTTAGTGGTAGGCAAACTAAAAGAAAAGAAAAAACAAAACAGGTTTAGCAGGTATGAATTCTTTCTGATTGCTCTTCCCTGCAGTGACCTGCTTACTTCAACAAGCCAAGTAGAGCCTTTCAAAATCCTGAGGTGGGCAGGGATTCAGTTTCCCTTTGACTACCTTTCTTATTTATCCCCATTACTTTCCCTCAGACATATTCTATTTATATACATGTATATACTCATGTATGTGTATGTAGATATGTGCATGCATGTATGTACATGTGTGTTTATATTATAAGGTTTGTCTCTCTCTTCCCTCCTTCATAGCGTTTCTAGGGAGACTTTTTAAAGCAGTAGTTACCCTAGTGCCCTTTGCCCTCTACAAAGATTTCTTAAAGTCAGGGCTGTGCCAAAGCTATAAACCTTTGCCTTTGTGATTCTCTTTTTGATGTTGGAGCTTTCTCACCACCTGCTGTTTTTGAATAAGCAATTCCCAGGCTTTCACAAGCCTGAGTATTTGGCTACTTCTTAACCATTCTTATTTATTTCTTCAATAGTGTTGAAGTGACTAATTTTATAGCACAGTGACTACAATAACATTGATTCTCAAAGTAGGTATTTTCTTGGTTTTATTTGTTTTGACAAAATAATCTTTGACAGAAAGAACTAAATACAGTTGCCCTGGGTGAACTGCCTAAGCTTTATAATGGATATAGCATAAAAATGATAAAACTCTGTCCTTAATAAATATTGTGAAAATTAGTGCAATGCTGCAGATAATGTTAACAATCAATTAATGTATATATAGTAACTTCTGAAGGAGGCAAAAGTGAAAAAGTCAAAGTCTATCCTCAATAAATATAAAATCTCCCCTGCATCCCAGTGCTGCTACCAAGCCAACATATAGTAAGCACAATAATACTTGTTAAATGAATGAATTCAATTCATTTACCCACCACTCCCAGATCCCTAATACTTTAAACCTAATTATCTAAGAAGATAAGGAAACATGTTATGAATATAGATAATAATATGAGTATAACAATTCATATATTATTTTAAACCAGTATCACTATGGCCAAAACTTAGTGCTTTAAAGCCAGGGCTCATGTCAATAATTGTTCACTCATTCTTTTTTTTTCTTTTTTTTTAAATATATTCCACTGATTCCTTTTACAGAGTGGAAGGAAGAGGGATAGAGAATTAGAAACATCAAAGAGAGAGAAACCTCAATCAGCTGCCTCCTGCACACCCCCCACTGGGGATGTGCCCACAACCAAGGCACATGCCCCTGACCGGAATCGAATCTGGGACCCTTCAGTCCGCAGGCTGATGCTCTATCCACTGAGCCAAACCAGTTAGGGCATCACCCATTCTTTATACATCATCTGAGTAATCTGATTACAGACAGATAGGAAGAGAAAAGTTTCACACACACACACACACACACACACACACACACACACACACAAAAGGAATCAGGAGTATTTTTCTTGTGGAAATGCACAAACATTCTAGATACTTTCAAGGTTTTCTCTAGGTGATCCATTCTTGATACCCAAAGAATTGTTGTCAGAGGTGCTTACTGCTCCAAGATGGGGCTGAGTGTCTTTGAAAGAATATGAATTAGTGGGTTTTCATGTAGGGTGATTGTTTTTATTTGTCCAAGTAGAAAGGGCACATGCAAAGCAGATGGCTCTCACTTAGTACAGATGGCTGCAGATGACTGTACTGTTCCCATCTTAAGCTGTGAGGAAGCTCAAACCAAGTGGGTTGTGGACACACAATCAGTGAAACTTGTAGGTCTGTGGAGAGTCTTTCCTACATGTATTCTGACCTGAACTTGATGCTGCAATATCTCCTTGGATAGAGAGATTTGTTTACCTCAGAGGAGACTTTTGAAAAGATTCAAAGTCCTAAAGCACTAAGGGATTTTAGTCAAACAAGTACATTCATGTCTCATTTCCTTATCAGAAATAACATAGAAAATATTGAAATTGCTTAGATATCCTCTTTATTCATACAAATGGAACAACAATAATGCAGGGATCCAGCAGAGCCTTTAACTGAGTTAAACAGTTGGTCTAATCAAAGTAGTTTCTCTAAGAGTAGATCATATTTCTACCCCGTGGAAGGGAGCCCTAGATGCTGCAGGTAGAGGCCTGATCCCTAAGAGCTACTAGGAGTGGGAGAAAGCATCTTAGAATTTCCTTCCCTGCCTTAACTCTAAGTCTTCATTCATTATGCTATGTCCTAAGCCCCCCAGACATCAAGATCCAGAGCAACCACCCATAGCCTATGTTTCTGTATAATAGTGGTAACTAGCATTGGTTGAGTGCTTACTATGTGCTAGGCACACACTAGTTGCATGTATTATCCTGCTTTATCCTTCCATCCTGATGAAATAGGTACTGTTATTACTACAGAATAGGCTCTGATTGGACATATTTACTTCTGGGCAGAAATATAAACACAGATTTTTGGCTCTGGGGGGCTGAAGATCAAGAGAGAGAAAGTGATTTGTATTAGTTATATCTTGCTGTATGCCCACCAAAGCTACCTCAAACTTAGCAACTTAAAAGAACACACACTTATTAACTCACTAGAGGCCCAGTGCATGGATTCGTGCACCGGTGATGTCCCTCAGCCTGGCCTGCACCCTCTTGCAATCAGGGACCCTTCCAGGGATGTTGGACTGCAGGTTCCGGCCTGATCCAGGCAGGGGCTGAAACCAGCAGTTTGACATCTCCGAGGGATGTAGCAGTGTGTGAAGCGGCAGGTGGCCGGAGAGGAGCCTGAGCTGGGGCCCAGCACTGTGCCGCTCCTGCTCATCCCAGCCCCTCTGCGCCTGCTGCTGTGGCCGCTCAGTAGTGCTGCCACCACAGCTGTGCTCGCCAGCCCAGCCATGAGCCCGGCTTCTGGCTGAGCGGTTCTCCCACTGTGGGAACATACTGACCACCAGGGGGCAGCTCCTGCATTGAGCATCTCCCCCCGGTGGTCAGTGCATGCCATAACTACTGGTCAACTGGTCCAGCGGTTGAATGGTCAACCGGTAGCATAGGCTCTTATATATATCGATAGTTTGTAAGGGTCAGGATTGTGGGAGCAGCTTAGCTGGATGGTTCTGATTCAGTCTCTCATAAGCTATATGTTGGCCAGGGCTGAAGTCATCAGAAGGCTTGACTAGAATAGGAGAATTCACTTCCAAGATGGCTGACATGCATTGTTCTTGGCAAGAAGCCTCAGGTCCTTGCCCCGTCAGTGTTTTCACAAGGCTTCCTTAAGCCATAGTAGCTGTCATCCTCTGAAAGACTGATCCAAGAGAGAGCAAAGCAGAAGCCAAAATGTCTTATAACCTAGCCTTGGAAGTGACATTCCAACTCACAGATATGAATAACTGGAGGTGTGGATCTGGGGATTGGTACCCATATCTTTTAAAGCTGAAAACCACGAACCAGCTCTTCTTCATATTAAGAAAATAAAGCCTTGGAATATCTCTGGTAGGCTGGCAATATCTGACTTTAACAATTAGGTGTTAGGTAAGTGCTGTGCTGGCTGGAAATGGTCTACACCCATTCAGATGAAGAGCCCACTCAAGATTAGGGCTGTCAGTTATCTTTGCTCTGTAAGTGAATCACCCAACTGGGGATTATTATATCAATTGTTACTTTAGCAGAAGTCAGGTCTGTACCACCGTTAGCCTGGCCATGTCAAGGATTTGTGATTCCCATTTTATAGCTTTGGAAATGTAGACATTTGCTCAAGATAATACTACATAATTAGTGGAGGAGGCAAGGGTTCTAATGCAGGCTATTAAACTGCAGAGGTCATCCTCACAACCAGAACTCTATAGGGACCTAACCTCAAAGAGCAGGCCATACTCTCATAGTTCCTTCTAGTCACCAGCTCAAATAGGAGGAAGGGGAGCTAGGGCAAGAAATGGGGCATAGCCAGAGTGTTACTCAAGATTCCCTTGGCAGGACAACCCAGAAGAATAGAAGGCATATGTGTAGTTAGATCAAAAGAATACTCAGGGCTGGAGATGGCATGAGAGTATTGAAGGAAGAGATTTCCTGCTTCTGATGGGCTGATTGAGGGTCTTTGTTTCCTAATATGTGTGAAAGTGACATAAAAAATTCAGTATTGGTAAAAAGTATTGCAAAGATAATTTTCATTATTGCTGAATAATTAAAAGAATGGAAGGAAGCCCTAGCTGGCTTTGCTCAGTGGATAGAGCATCGGCCTGCGGACTGAAGGGTCCCGGGTTCAATTCCGGTCAAGGGTACGTGCCTGGGTTGCAGGCTAGATCCCTATTGGGTGGCGGTGGGGGGCGGGGGGGGGGAATGCAGGAGGCAGCCGATCAATGATTCTCATCACTGATGTTTCTATCTCTTTCTCCCTCTCCCTTCCTCTCTGAAATCAATACAAATAAACAAATAAAAAGAATGGAAGGAGACGATACAGATACCTGCATTGGTAAGGTAAAGGAAACACAAACTGTAGTCATTAACATGAAATGTTTGCCGTTTGTGTCTGGCTAATATAATCACATTCAGGAATAAATGCAAGGAAATCATGGGCTCTGATGTGCAGTTAGAAGCCTCTCAGAATTTCTTCCACTGGATATTTCTCCTGGAACTAGATCTGCCCTACCTCCCCCTCCAAAAATCAAATAGAAAGTAGCTATTCATTTTGAAAAATTATGTTAGCTCTAGTGATTCCATGATGCTGACCCAGAAGGATGCAATCATAAAAGAATTTTGTTAGAGATGATGGCAAATTAAGAAGCTCATTTGTGTCTTCCTCTTCTGCAAAACCTTCCTTGATTTTGTCATGGTGGCCCAGGCACTCCCTCTTCCTATTTTGCCCGAATGGGAATTTGGATTAAGGATATGCAGGAAAGATAATTTGAAAACAGGAACACTAGGGGAGAACAGGTACTGGGGATGGAGGATTGTACTGCCCTAAGGAATTCTAAGGCTCTCTTCCCAGCCAGACTCTAAATGACTTTGAACCTTTTTCTCCTTCCCATAGGTCCAAGAAATTCAGCTTGCTTTCTTTTCTTTTCAGAGCTATTAACACCTGCTCCATTTCTTGGTTCTCATTTCCCTGCAAGAGTGAATGTGGAGTGGGATATATCCCTGTTTTTCTGTATATGAAAATAAGTTCACAGGCCCTTTCATTTGTAAGGGTTTGGTTGGGAGCACCATGGAAAAACAGAAGGGAATTTAAAAAATAACAACATGAGAAAGTTACGAAGTCTTCAAAAACCTTACATAGTGTGCAACTTTATTCTTACCTGGTACCCAGAAATGTAGATGGCCCTTTTCTGCTCCTGAGGGTATACGTCTCATCAGGGCTCCTCCTTTCCGCACATCTTCTCTCTCTTATCTTGTTCCCACAGACCCCTTCCCTGAGGGCCTCTCTTTTAAAGTTTGTGTCTGGGCACATAGACATTCAAGTAGTCCCAGATCCAAGGGATCACTTACTGCCAGAGTCACTCCACAACAGTTCCCTTCATCTCTATCAATGCCTCCTCATGCAACCTCAGAAGTTCTTCACTGGAAAAAAACAAAACAAAAAACTGCAGTTGAGGAGAAAGGACATGGGAAGAGGCAAAGATGTGGGCTTTGGGAAGGCACCAATAACACACCATACCTACTTTGCCATTTGCTGAGAATCATTGGTGCCAGAATGTGGTCTGAGTGCTCCTGGCCAGTATCTCTAGGTGAAGCTTTTTTTTTTTTTTTTTAATAGCTTTTTTATTGTTGTTGTTAATCCTTACCTGAGGATATTTTTCCATTGAGTTTTTAAAATATTTTTGTTGATTTCAGAAAGGAAGAGAGAGGGGGAGAGAGATAGAAACATCAATGATGAGAGAGAACTATTGATCAGCTGCCTCCTGCACATTCCCCACTGGGGATCAAGCCCGCAACCCAGGCATGTGCTCTTGACTGGAATCAAACCTTGGACCCTTCAGTCGGCAGGATGGCACTCTATCCACTGAGCCAAACAAGCCAGGGCCCTAGGTGAAGCTTTTAATAGGCTGTTCTCTGTAAATATGAATCTGGACACTCCAGATATTAAAGGTGTGAATCACAGGAATCCAACCTGGCATAACCAGGAAGCAAAGTACTTTACAGGACAAACCAGTGACTCACCACAACTTGATACTATCACAAACAAGGACAAAACTTGGAAGCTTTGTTATGCTAAATGGGACTAGTCATTTTTTATAGTAGAAGAGAGAGTGCATCTAAAGTGAACTTTTAAGAATGTCCAACTGCTGGTGTGCTTAATGCATTCAACAGGAAGTTCAACAAAGAATGGAAATTGGAAGCTGAAATATTGATGTTGCTTCAAAGGACTCATGAGTAGTTAAGTAACAGGTGTAGCTTGTTAGTAGTTAAATCTTTAGTGTTATGAAATACGCTTTATGTGAAAAAACTCTTGAAAGATGTTCATATAGCTTATGTTCTCACTTACATTTGAAAAGCATAGTCATAGTGCTGAGTGCCTCTTGGAATCATCTGTGATAGCTGAAACTGGTCTCCCTAGTATCCTGATTTCAGCCCCTCCCCATGCAGACAGTTATAGTCTACATCCAGCCTAGGACAGCAAAAAAAGGCAGGTTTGGAATCAGATGGATTCATGATAATGGATAATCTAAATTGAAAGCATTACATATAAGAAATTATAAACGTTTTATGAGATAAAACTTTCATATGAAACAAGTGACCAGGTGCATGGATCCGTGCACATTGAAAGGAAATTAATTAGAAGGTGGGCGTTGGGGCGGGACTGGGCAAGACATGCCCTGGAGCCAACCTCCCGCAGTCCCTCCCAGGTGTCTGCAGAGTGAGCAGGGTCCCTCCAGCAGGTGGGGTCCCTTGGCCTGGCCTTCAGGGATCAGGACAAAACTGGCTCTCTGACATCCCCCGAGGGGTCCCCGAGTGCAAGAGGGCACTCTGCAAAGTTGCTGTCATATAGGGTGTGGAACGCAAACCAAGTGTGCAGTAAACCAGATTCGGGGCCGACAGTGCTCCAGCAACAACATAACCCACGGCTGAAGATGGAATCATGCGGTCCCGTGAGGAATTGGGCTCCCTCCTCTCTGGTTTTGGGGAGCTGCCAAGTCACTGCAGCGCAGCAGTTCCTGTGTTGAGAGTCTTTCCCCTGGTGGTCAGTGCGCATCATAGCAACTGGTCAGACAGAAGGAGGGACACTTAGCATATTAGCCTTTTATATATATAGATGTATACTTTTAAAAATTAATCTAAAATTTGAAAAAACAACAACAACTAAAACCCCTACATTGGAGAAGGCAGTTTGATGACACAGTTGTTTGGAGAAGTTTTTTTTTTTTTTAATATTTTTTTAAAAGATATATTTTATTAATTTTTTACAGAGAGGAAGGAAGAGGGATAGAGAGTCAGAAATATCGATGAGAGAGAAACATCGATCAGCTGCCTCCTGCGCACTCCCTACTGGGGATGTGCCCGCAACCAAGGTACATGCCCTTGACCGGAATCGAACCTGGGACCCTTCAGTCCTTAGGCTGACGCTCAATCCACTGAGCCACACCAGTTAGGCTGGAGAAGTTTTTTAAAAAATAAAACAATAAAAGAAAACTCACTGAAGGATTTTGAGAAACTCCAGATGGACTCGAACAATTTGAAGGAGGCAGTGGGTAGCAATATGACAAATGAGGTCTGACTTAAGTATCCATAGTTTTCAAAAGGAAGTTTGAAATTCTCAGAGAAGCTAAATTTTCTGAAGAAGGAAAAAACTCTAGAATTCACAATTCTCTGTCCATGGTTTTTGAAGAACTATTTATAAGTATGGAACAATCCTAAGGGTAAAATGGGAGCAATAGGTTGCTTCCCTGTCCAAGACAGCTGGGCCATCTGTTCTTATTCAGCCATATGGAAGTGGTTATGGATCCCAGGTTACTCCATGTTGTGATTCCTCCCTCCACATCCCCATCCCACTCTTACCAACTCTGTTAGGTTCTTAAGGTACCATATACTTTCCTTCTGTGGCAATTAACATAGTTTGTAATTAGATATTTACTTGTTTGATAATTTGATTATCTGACATCATCATACTGCAAATGTCAAGAACAGGGACTATGTCTGTTTTGTTCAGAATTGTATCCCTAGTGCCTACTTAAAGTACGGTATCTAATAGTATTCAATAAATATTTTGAACAAATAAATAAGTGAGCCTTAGCAGATGGTTTTTTGTTGTTTTTTTTTTCTGCTTGGAATTTCTTCCCTCTTTCTATTTGGCTTGTTATCTCATATTTATGTTTTTCAAAACCCAGCTTGTATCACCACTCCCAAATACTGCTCCTATGAAGGAAATTACAGCCTCCTTTCTCTCCATGTCTTTTAAGCATCTGGATTGCTATACTCACAACACTCACCTGCAATTACTTGTTTACATGGCTCTCTTGACAATTAGACTATGAGCTCCTTGAGGCCGGCAGCTGGATCTTATTTATATTTTTATTCCTGGTATCCAGTGGCATATACTAGATGCTCATAGATGTTTAGGGAGTGAAGCAATAGAGGAACCTTATATTTTCTAGCTACCTCATCAAAGGAAAAGTCCATTTAGGGCAGCTGTGAGCTATAGGTTGACAGTTCAGTAAATGTGCAGGACACCAATAATGTCCCCACGTAACATTGGTGTTCCCTTTGCTTTCAGGACTTGGCACTTTTCTCCCTCATTCCTGTAGTTCAAATGGAATGTCCCAGGCCACTGTAGGGCAAGTCCACGATGCAAGCTGAGACAGTCAGAGAGTTTGTCTAGGTATTTTTTCTTTCAGTAGGTGAGTGATAGATAGCAGCTCTTTACTCTCTGATGGTACTAATGTCCAGGTATGAGCACAAGTCATTCCTCACCACTTGGATAATGTAGAGTCCTTAGAGAATTTAGTGCCAAGTTCTAATGAGACCCAGCCAATCATCCCTGTATTTTCAGTTATTTGATTATACAGGCAAGTGCATTCCCCTTTGACCTAGTTCAAGTTATAAGACTTAGTAATAGAGGCCGAGCTCAGCTTCTTTAAAAAAAAATATTTTTATTGATTTCAGGGAGGAAGGGAGGGAGAGATAGAAATATCAATGATGAGAGAGAATCACTGATTGGCTGCTTCCTGCACGCCCCACACTGGGGATTGAGCCTACAATGCAGGCATGTGTCCTGACTTGGAATCGAACCGTGACCCCTTAGTTCATAGGTTGATACTCAACTGCTGAGCCACGCTGGTCAGGCAGAGCTCAGCTTGTTTACCACTGTTGGTCCTCAGCCTTTCATCTGAAAACTTCTTGGACAAATAATAAAAAATATCTGTGAGAAAATAGAAGAATTATATATTGGTCTTTGCCTCCAGTTCCTGGCACAGAGCTCCTAAAACCATTGTAATTTCCTGAGTGATAAGAGTACTAGGAGCATCCTTTGTTCTAATATTTGGTCTTTGACCTCGGTTCCTGACACAGAGTTTCTAAATCCCTTAGAATTTCCTGGGTCATAGCAGTAACTCTTGGTGGGCTCCTAGATGGGGGCTGGTCATCAGAAAGACTAAGCCGTGATTAAAGGTTGGAAATTTCAGCTCAACCTCCCATTCTCCAGAGAGAGGCTGGAAATGGAGTTAATCATTCATCATGCCTGCATGATGAAGCCTCCATAAAACTCCCAAAAGTACAGAGTTCTGAGAGCTTCCAAGTCAGTAAACACATCCACATACTTGGAGAGTGAGATACCCTCTGAATTTCTGCTCTCAGGACCTTCCCAGATCTCACCCTATTTGTATCTCTCTATCTGGCTGTTCATCTGTATCCTTTATCATATATTTTAATAGGATGGTAAAGTGTTTCTCTGAGTTCTGTGAGCGCTCTAACAAATAATAGAATCCAAAGGGAAGAGGATCATGGGAACTTGAAATGTGTAGCCAAGTCAGTTGGAAGTTGTAGGTAATCTGGAGACTACTACTTGTGATTGTCATCCAAAATGTGGGTGGAGGGCAGAATAAAAATAAAATAAAATGTGGATGGGGGAGCAGTCTCATGAGACTGGGCCCTTAATTTGTGGGATATGATGCTGTCTCCAGGTAGATAATGTCAGAATTGAGTTAAATTGTAAGACACCCAGCTAGTGTCACAAAACTGCTTGGTGTGGGAAACTCCCTCCCCCACCCCCCACACACACATACATATCTGGCATCAGAAGTGTTGTGTGAGTGTGGTAGTAGTATGAAAGTAAAGGAGAAACACAGGAGGAAAAACTGGAAGTGAGGACTTCAGGGCCAGGTTTTTTTTCTTAATACAATATTCATTTGGAAGGCTTTCAATTTTATGATGACAGAATGAAGGTAATTCTGCTCTCCCTTTCTCCCCCTCAAAAATTGTCCTAAAACAATAAGAACAAGAATAAGAAACATAGAATTTATCTTTAGTAAAACTAGGAGACAATTGTCACTCTGAACCAAAGAGGAAGAAGGTCAAACTAAAGTTCCTGCATGGGGCCATGTTAAGCAGAAGGAGCTGATTCACTCCACCCACCTGCAGAAAGGCTTAGGAATCAGTGTTACCAAGTACCTGGAAGGCAGAGGGGAGCGGAGGGAGTGGAAAGATGTTTAAGGGTATGTAAGGAACAGATAGACTTCTAGGATCCCACTTACTCTATAAGGGAGCTACCTTTCCCCCACCCTCAAAGATGAGAGTAGGAGCTCTGGAGAAGCTGAGCTAGAAAGTCTCAGGAAATCAGGTATAGAGGAGAGCTGGCAGTGAGGCATTAGAGTCTAAAAAGAGGGAAATGAGGACTTCAGGGCCAGGTTTAATGGCATTACCTCCCTGCCCTCCTCCCATAGGAGAAACTGAACACCATCAGTAGCTGAAATCTAGGGATACCAAGTGAAGAAGTTGGCTAGCGGGGAACTCAAGATGGTGGCATAGGTAAACACTGGAAATTGCTGCCTTGCACAACCACTTCAAAAATACAACTAAAAGACAAAACAGACATCATCCAGAACCACAGGAAGGCTGGCTGAGTGGAAATTCTACAACTAGAAGGAAAGAGAAAAGCACAATGAGACTCAGAGGAGGTGCAGTGTGGAAGTAAAATGCAGAGGTACGGAGGCGCACGTGGAAAGGGCTGGCAGCTAAGGACGCGGTTGTCTTTTTCAATCAGGAGGGAGTCTCAAGCTCCCGACTGCTCTGAACTCCAGTTCTGGGCAAGTCTCTGGGGACCCAGACTCATATGGGGAGAAACTGGACTGTCTGGCATCAGTCAGAACTTGAGGGCGGCTTTCTCTCAGAGGTGCTTGCAGCGATTACTGGGACACTGAGAAGTGGGGCCTCTTAGGGCAGGACTGAGGAGCAGCCATAGCTGTTTGCTCCGCCCTGTTGATCCCCTGAGACCCTGCCCCACCCAAGCTGTGGGCAGAGGCTTTTGCATATGAAAGGCCTGGCCCTTTGCAATCTGAAAATTACCTGGCAAACTGTAGCTGGATCAGAGAAACCCAGAAAATCCAAAAGAAGGCCCGAGACCCCACAGCAGCTTGCATTGCTTCACAGCTGGGCTCCTGCTGGATAGCCTCAGGCAGAGGCTAAATTAGCACTTCCTTAGAAATCCAAGAGCCAGTGTACCCAGTGGTCAGAGTGGGACCATCCAGATTACAACTCCTCAGATCCATAAGGGACACACTCAGGGGGCAGATTCAGTGAGCACCAAAGCCCCACTGAAGCAAGTCTTGCACCAGAAGGGTGTCTCCAGCACAGAAGTTCTCCCACTGCAGACACAGCTGATTCTCACAGCCAATTGGCCTGGAGGTCAAATCCTCCCAGTGATACCTACAACAATCAAGGCTTAATTAACTACAACAAGACTGTGCACAAAGCCCACAAAGGGGTGCACCAAGAGTGTCCCCCTCTGGTAATTGGGGAGGCTGACCCACTGGGCCCTATAGGACACCTAGCACACAAAGCCACTCTATCAACACGGAAGCAGCCAAAATGCGGAGACAAAGAAACAGGTCACAAATGACAGAAAAGGAGGAAAGCAAACGACTGGATATAGAGTTCAAAACCACACTTTTAAGGGTTTTCAAGAATTTTCTAGAAACTGCCGATAAATTTAGTAAGACCCTCAAGAAGTCTAGTGAGACCGCCGATAAATTTAGTGAGACCCTCAAGAAATCTAGTGAGACCCTTGAGGATATGAAAAAGGACCAACTAGAAATTAAGCATACACTGACTGAAATAAAGAATATTATACAGAATTCCAACAGCAGACTAGAGGATCCCTAGAATCAAGTCAAAGATTTGAAATATGAAGAAGCAAAAAACACCCACCCAAAAGCAAAAAGAAAAAGAATCCAAAAATATGAAGATAGTGTAAGGAGCCTCTGGGACAACTTCAAGTGTACCAACATCCGAATTATAGGGAGAAGAGAGAGAGCAAGATATTGAAAACCTATTTGAAGAAATAATGACAGAAAACTTCCCCTACCTGGTGAAAGAAATAGACTTACAAGTCCAGGAAGCACAGAGAACCCCAAGCAAAAGGAACCCAAAGAGGACCACACCAAGACACATCATAATTAAAATGCCAAGAGCAAAAGACAAAGAGAGAATCTTAAAAGCAGCAAGAGAAAGACAGTCAGTTACCTACAAGGGAGTACCCATACGACTGTCAGCTGATTTCTCAACAGAAACTTTACAGGCCAGAAGGGAGTGGCAAGAAATATTCAAAGTGATGAATACCAAGAACCTACAACCAAGATTACTTTACCCAGCAAAGCTATCATTCAGAATTGAAGGTCAGAGAAAGAGCTTCACAGATAAGAAAAAGCTAAAGGAGTTCATCATCACCAAACCAGTATTATATGAAATGCTGAAAGGTATCCTTTAAGAAGAGGAAGAAGAAGAAAAAGGTAAAGATACAAATTATGAACAACAAATACACATCTATCAGCAAGTGAATCTAAAAATCAAGTGAATAAATAATCTGATGAACAGAATAAATTGGTGAATATAATAGAATCAGAGGCATAGAAAGGGAGTGGACTGACTATTCTCGGGGGGAAAGGGGTGTAGGGTGTTCGGGAAGAGACTGGACAAAAATCGTACACCTATGGATGCGGACAGTGGGGGGAGGGGTAAGGGCAGAGGGTGGGGTAGGAACCGGGTGGAGGGGAGCTATGGGGGGAAAAAAGAGGAACAACTATAATAATCTGAACAATAAAGATTTAATTTAAAAAAAAAAGTTGGCTAGCCCCCTGCTCATATTACAGGTCACCAGAAGGTAGGTCCATCCTCATATAAACAGGTGCCAAACAGCTCTTAAGTACCTCATTTTAAGTTTTAAATGGATCACTGGAGATCTGAGGAAAATTTCTGATGTAGAAGTTAGAAACTAGAACAATCACAGTAACAAAAACTCAGAAAGAGAAAAAAATCCTTTCAGAGAGAAAGAAAAATAATCATTCTAAAGGATTGGGGGAAAAAAGTATCACTGTACTTTTCAGCAACAACATTGACAACAAGAAGCTAATGGAGTAATGCCATTAAAAGTCTGAATAAAAGTTATTTTCAATCTAGAATTCTACACCTTCCACCCAAACAAACCATTGATTATGTGTGATGATAGGATACACATTTTCATACATGCAAAATCTGAAAAAGATGTTTCTTTCACATATCCTTTCCCAAGAAATTGCCAAATGATGTGTTTCACCAAATGAGAAAATAAACCAAGAAAGAACACAGTGTGTCCAGAGAACAAGGGATCCAACACACGAGTGAGACAAAGGGCATCTCCAAGATCATGGCAAAGAAAGTCCCAAAAGACCTTACATAGACGAGGTGATGTGGTAGGCCTGAAAATGACTTGTATAAATGAAGTGGGGAACAAAACAGAACTACTAGATTATCTAACAGGTCTGGTCATGTGAAATTTTTTAGTGAGAAGCATTTAATAGAACTGTTGGTGGGTGTGGGAACACTTTCATTTAGTTCAGTGGAATCTAAGGAAATGAAAAAAACAGAGGCAGTTATCGACTTCAGGAGGAACCAAAAATATACAACAAGGAAAATGCAATCACCATACACCTATTGACTCATTAGCAAACAATACTTATGGTCAGATTAAATAACACTGAATATGAGCCTAACCAAAAAATATGATACAACAAGGTTGGGAGGATGGAGGAATAGATAGGGGAAGAGGAAGAGATCTAATTGCCTCACCTACAATGAAAGAAAATCAATAGATAATATCTAGCTTGATGAATAGAGCGAATCACACACCCAGAAACTTGGAGGCAAATAGAAACAACTATAAAAGCTGGAAATGATGATCTCTGGATAATAGGATGGTGGGGTGGGACAGAGCTGTGTGAAAATATTGCTGTTTTTTGTTACAAGCCTTTTGATATTACTTGACCTTTTAAATTATGTATATATATTGCTTTGATAAGTAAAAATTAGTTTAAGAAATATCATATTGAAGGGGTACCAAATTATTAGCCGGCTTAATTGCCCACATATGTCATTACTTATGCTTGAAGAATTGAAGATGTGGTCAGAGAGCAGGTCAGAGGATAAATTATGAAGAGTGTTGTATGCCAAGCCAAAGAACTCAGATTTTATTGTGCAGGGAATCCTTAGGGATCTTAATGGGATAATAGGATCAGACATGCTCTCTGAGCATTAGTTTCCTAGGCTGGGTTGGCCTTGGAGGGACTAATAGGCCGCTTTTTTCTTCCTCAACATTTTATTATAAAAATTTCAAATGTTTTATTAGTTACTATTTTTAAATTTTTATTTATTAGTATTTATTATATATTATTAAGTAATTATAAATTATTTATATGTATTATGAAAATTTTCAGAAAATTTGAATTATATAGTGAATATCCATATAGGTATCTCAATTCTATAATTAACATTTTACTATATTTGCCTTCTCACAAAATTATCCATTTATCTATCCCTCTGTCTGTTTGTCAACCCCATCTGATATTTTTTTTTAAAATATATTTTATTGATTTTTTACAGAGAGGAAGAGAGAGAGATAGTCAGAAACATCGATGAGAGAGAAACATCGACCAGCTGCCTCCTGCACATCCCCCACCGGGGATGTGCCCACAACCCAGGTACATGCCCTTGACCGGAATCGAACCTGGGACCTTTCAGTCCTCAGGCCGACGCTCTATCCACTGAGCCAAACCGGTTTCGGCCCATCTGATATTTTTGATACATTGACAGACATCAATATACTTGATCTCTAAACACTTTAGCATGCGAAGCTTTTGCTTTCACTTCTTTTGGATATATATCCAGAAGTGAAATTGCTGGATCATACGGTAATTATAATTTTAAATTTGGGGGGAACTGCCATACTATGAATAATAGCTTTACTTTTTTACATTCCCCACAGCAGTGTACAAGGGTTATAATTTCTGCACATCCTCACTAACACATTTTTTTCTTAGTTTATTTTGATAGTAGCCATCCTAATGGGTGTGGTTTCCTCAGTGTTTGAGCATTGACCTATGAACCAGGAGGTCAAGGTTTGATTCCTGGTGAGGGCACATGCCCAGGTTGTGGGCTCCATCCCTAGTGTGGACGTACAGGAGGCAACCAATCAATGATTCTCTCTCATCATTAATGTTTCTATTTCTCTCTCTCCCTCGTCCTTCCTCTCTGAAATCAATAAAAATATATTTAAAATTAAATCTGAGTACATTTTCAAATATATTTAAGGCCCCAATTGTGGGTCTTTATCTTGAAAGGCAGCCAATGGTACTGAGGTGAGCTTCTGGAATTTGTTTTCTGGCTGCATGGACACTTCTTCATCTCATTCTATCTGGTCACTCCTAGCAGAGCCCCACTGGAGAACTCTTGAACAGTTTCAGTGGTGTAAATTCTCATGACTCCTGACCTCGGCTCCTTGGCAGCATTAACTATACACTGCAAACCTTACTTTCTTCTGGAACTGCAGTGCATTCTCTCTGCTAGACTGAAGGGAGTCTTTCCAGAGTCCTGAATAGGTCCAGCTCCTCCCTAAGGTAACACAGTTCACAAAAGGCAACTGAAGGGGAACTATACAAGTTTTACTTTCAGGAAAGAGATTGTATAAAGATAATAAGCAATCTGAGTGAGTTATAAAATAATAGAGTGAGGGCAGATTTTGAAGACTCCTTGTAGTACCGACAACAAAGCTGAGTGAAGGAACATTTGGCAGGCCTCATGCCCCAGCCACATACTCTGTCACCCCATCAGTTCATACCTCTGAGCCCAGTTCTGTTCTTAGGGAGCTTCAGTGTGGGTCATTTCCCCCATATTGCAGATAATTCTAAAAATATTTCCAAAAACTTACGCACAGGCTAATGGAAGAGAATTTATGATTTAAACATTTTTAATTTCACAATTAACTGCTACTCTGGCTAAGTCAGTAAACCTCACTACAATTGTGTTCTCAGCTATGAAATGAAACAATTGGACAAGAAGTGTTCAAGAGCCCTGCCAGCTCAAAATAATTTTAATTTCAAAACTAATTTTGGATGATCCAAAAAACATTTCCTTTTAGTTTTAGCAATGGTATTAGATATATTTTGAACATAATCACCTCATAAGGTTTTGTGTGGTCTATATTTAAATAAGTTAGTATTTCCTAAATATACCTCAGGCAGAACAAGTCACTTGGGGTTATGCTGGTTGAATTTCAAGGAAATAGCAACCCACCAAGTGGATATTTCACATATGGTTAAGAATTGGAAGGCTCTAATCACTCTTTAACAGGCCTGAGAGTCAAAGTAATTCTCATTCTGCTTTCAATGGTGACCTCATTAATATTGAGTATATCTCTGAAAACTCAGAATCAGATGTTTGTTGCAGTTTGTTATCTGCCGGAAAATTGTATATTTGTGTGTCTGCATTTGCAGAGAGCTGTGATTCTCAGTCATTCCTTCTTATCCACCACCACTTCCAAATGCTTCTTTTCTAAAAGCACACACAAAGATATCACTGGATTAAATGTAAATATAAAATGCTGCATCAGAAAAAAAATCAAGTGTGTGCTCAGTGGTACTCAAAGTCTATAATTGCTCTTGTATCACTCCCTTTTACTCATTCACTATCAAATTCACATGGCAAACAATGTAAAAAGAGACTAAATTCAGAATTGTCATCATTTCCCACAGTATTACTGTGATTAAAAAGTAATGAGCCTGTTATTGTTATGGGCCCTGAAATGTTTTAATGGGTTTTCCAGCCTGTTGAGAATCATTCCAGGACACTGAGCCAAGCAGAGTGAAATCTGAATCACCCAGTTGTTTCTGACATACCTTTTAATTGATGTCATCAGACATTTCTTGGAAAGTAGAGTAAGCCAAGGCCCACGTGCTAGTCATGTTCATTTTCATCAATTTAAGTTATATTCATTTATTGAAAATAATTCTTAATTCTTATTTATTCACTCATTCTATGTTCTGGATAAACTTTAAAAATGAAGTTAAACATGCTTCCCCTGATTTACAATGTATGTTTTGACATGCATGTAGCTATTAGCACATGCAGAAGAGAATATCATAGGTAATTCTCAGTTTTTAAACCCTTTAACACCCACTTTGGTAGCATATAGTGTACAGGGTAGATAAATTACTTTTATGATTCTAAAATAAGATTCATGTTTCTTTATGTTAAAAGTCCATATTATCAAGTCTATCAGTTAAAGTTAAGTTTCAGGAAACAAATCACTACCTATTTCAAGCATAAGCACATTAAATATGGGGAATTAGGTGCTTACAGAATTGTTGGGGAGGCTTATAGGAGTGGGATAAACTGGTTCCTTTCAGATGAACTCCAGAATATCAGGAAAGTGGGGAATCAGGACCTTGCTCTGGAAGTGTTGAGTTCAAGAACACACCACTAAGACTCTGATCCAGGGATCAGGAAGCTTCCATTTTAACTACCTTTTTGCCGGGAGCCAGTCCATGCTTGCTGTTTCAAGGGACCTGGCATATATGGTATACTGTTCTTAATATGTTTGCTCACCTTCTTGGCACTATGTGTTTTAACTAAGGTCTCTGAGAAAGGTTGTTTCCCCAGGTAGGGATTTTCCCCTGAAGTTAGGGAGGGAATAAAACCTCTTAACTAAGTGCCAGGCGGTAATTAATCACTTTAACTACGAACAATCACGTTTAAGCTACATAATCTTTACTCCCTGGAATGGAGATAAGAAACGCCCTAACCTTTGGAATAGAGATTGATAGGATTGGAATCAACTGGTATAAATACAGATGTAACAAGACAGAACTTAGAAGACAGAACTTAGAAGACAGAATCAAGAGAGACAGAACTTAGAGACAGAACCTAGAGACAGAACCTAGACACAGAACCTACACAGAACCTAGAGACAGAAGAACTTCGCTGGAGAGAACATGGCAAAAGATCCTGGACAGAAATTTGCCACAGAACCTAGAGACAGAATCTAGTGAGAGAACATGGCAAAAGATCCTGGACAGAAACTGGCCACAGAACCTAGAGACAGAACCTAGCGAGAGAACCTGGCTGAAGAACCTAGAGACAGAACCTGGCTACAGAACCTGGATAGAACATGGCAAGAGAACCTAGCGAGGGAACATGGCTACAGAACCTGGCTGGAGAACCTGGACAGAACCTGGCTGGAGAACCTAGCGAGGGAACATGGCTACAGAACCTGGCTGGAGATCCTAAGCAGAACTTCGCTGGAGATCCTGACCAGAACTTGGCTGGAGATCCTGGCTAGAGATCCTGGCTAGGCTGCTGATCAACTGAACGCTGTCTCCGTGTCATTCCTTCTTTGCCGACTCCGTCCACACCTTTGGGGACCCCTGGACCTGCTGGGGTTGGACCCCAGCACCTTTTGATATCTGTGAAGCTAATCTCTGGACACTAGGACACTGTTACAGAAAACCCTAATAATTCCATGACCATGACTGTTAGCAGCAACAGCTAAGAACATGAAAAGGTGGTGCCTACCCCTTCTGCTTTCAAAATCTTTCATAATGCACTGAATTGGTGCAATCTATTTCATACCAGAACCAGCTGCCAGGGAGCATGAGAAGTGTGAGATTATTTATTTATTTATTTATTTATTTTTTAAAAATACATTTTATTGATTTTTCACAGAGAGGAAGGGAGAGGGATAGAGAGCCAGAAACATCGATGAGAGAGAAACATCGATCAGCTGCCTCCTGCACGCCCCTTACTGGGGATGTGCCCGCAACCAAGGTACATGCCCTTGACCGGAATCGAACCTGGGACCTTTCAGTCCTCAGGCCGACGCTCTATCCACTGAGCCAAACTGGTTCTGGTGAGATTTTATTTTTTTGACACAAATAATCATTATTATTGTCATAAGTATCACAAAGGTAAAGCACAGAATACAATGACAACATATAACAGGTAATCTGTTGCAGGGGTCAGAGACATTTTTCTCCCTATATTTTTATAATAAGTTCTACTCTTTTCTACATCTTGCCTTTTTTAACTTAATAGAATATCTTGGATATTATTCTATAGCGACACAATGGGCTTTTACATTCTTTTTTTAAATGACTGTATATAATTATGTACATTATATACAGTATATGTACATAATTCATCTTACCATTTCCCACTTAGTGGACATTTAGGCAGAATTCAGTTCTTTGCTATCACAAATAATGTTAAAGTGAATGGCCTTGTATTTACATAACTTCACATGTGTACAAATATATCCATAGGATAAATTCCTAAAAGTAAAGTCACTCAGTCAATGGGTATGTTGTTTGTCATTTTTAAAAGAAAATATTTTATTCATTAGTTCATTTTTTGAATAGCTAATGTACAGAGTAAAGAGATAAAAAATATAAAAAGGTAGATAGTGGAAAGTAGGTTTTCTTCATCCAGAGATATTCTATGTATATACAAGGGCATAGACACACACATATGCATATAGAACCACATATGACATATGAGCATATAAGTTAATATGTAGAATTTCTCTTCTTTGGCAGATTTTTATTTCATTTTATTTTATTTACATTATAGTCAATGAAGACCAGGAAAGGTTTTCCAAGACATAGAGAGACCCCAGCCTTCAGTGTACCATTGTGTTAGAAACATTCTTTGTTGTTGCCTCATCAATTCATCTTTATTGTGCATACATGGGCTTTCACTGTGCCTATGTAGTTACTCTCGAGGCAAGGTCATCTATGGATATGGGCTGTCCTTGGCCTCAGACTTTCTAAAAAGATATCTTATGCTTTGTGTAGAGCACTCATCAAGGGCTCCATCTTCTCCATGTCTGGCACATTCCCTTTGCCTCTCTCCTGTGTTGAATCTGCTGTTTCATGTGGCCCATATATATTCCTTCTTGCTTTACTCCCTTCATATTTTTTTTTCTAGCAGTTTTTTTGGAAAAGGGTATTATAGAATAAATTTTTTGAGATCTTAAATATCTGAAAGTGTTTTTATTCTATCTGGCTACTTAATTGATAAAGTGATGATATGGAATTCTAGATTAGGAATATTTTTCCTTCAGTATTGCTCTATTGACTTCTAGTTTTAAGTGCTGCTGTTGAGAAATGTAAAGCTATTCTGATTCTTGCCATGCGACCATTTTTTCAGTAGAATTTCTTCTTTGTTCACAGTGAAATTTTATAATGCTATGCCTCTGTGTGAGTCTAATTTTCATCAATTCTCTTGGACATCCAGTAGGTCCTTTCAGTCTAGAAACCCTATGTATTCTCTTAAATTATTCATTGCTGCTTTCCTCCCCTCTGTTATTTAGATGTTGGATTTTCTGACTGGGCTCCACTTTTCTTATCATTTTTCTATTTTCCTTCTTTAGTCTTTTCGCTCTATTTTTTGGGAAAATTTTTCAACTTCATCTTCCAAAATTTCTATTAAGTTTTTTCATTGCTGTTTTTAATTTTTAAGACACTTTTTTGTTCTTTGAATTTTTTCATTGCATTTGGTGTGCAGACTCTTCTCATTTTCCTAATGATATTAATATAATTTTTTAAAGTATGTTTTATTGTTCCTCAAAGGACTCTTCCCTCTAAGTTGCTTTTCCCCCCCATATTTGTTTGCTTTGTTCTTTATCTTCCATCTTAGGGTCTTTCCTCAGATATCTTGTAATTGTTAGCTATCTATTAGTAATATAAAGTAAGGGACTGATTTTCTGGGGTGTTGAAATAGTCCATATTGTGTTAGGGGTATGAGTTACACAGATGTGCACATTTACCAAAACTGCTCAAGTACATTTAAGATCTTTGTTTTTTTGTTTTTAACCCTCACCTGAGGATATTTTTCCATTGATTTTCAGAGAGAATGAAAGAGAGAGTAAGATGGAGAGAAATATCAATGTGAGATAAACACATCAATTGGCTGCCTCCTGTACTCACACCAACCTGGGCCAGGGCTGGGGCGGAGCCTGCAACTGAGGTAGGTGCCCTTGACTGGAATTAAACCTGGGACCCTTTGGTCCGCAGGCCGACGTTCTATCCACTGAACCAAACCAGCTAGGGTGAGTTTTGCATTTCAATACTATACATAAATTATACCTCAAAAAACATTTTAAAAAACTAAAAAAACAAGTGAGGAATCAAAACACTGGCAGCTCTGAGCAAGTGGGTGGGATTTACCAAGCTAGAGGTTTGCCTTTAGGACATATGGTAGGCCATTTGTTGGTACAGGGCCCTGCCTTCAGTGTGGCCTGGCATTCCCTAGTCCTGGCATCTTCTTCTACCTCCATAAGGAATACTCCCCCAAGCTCTGCCAGGATAAAGGAGGGCAGTTACCCAGCAGTGTGGAATGGAGAAGTTCTAGGGGTCTAATTGATTCTCAAACATCTTTCACTTGACCCTCCTTATTTCAGCATGATGCCTCTTCACCTCAGCTCCAGTATTATCTAGTACAACGAGTTCTTGAACCTATTGAGAATTCCACAATGTAAATTGGTTTGTACTCTGCTTCCTCACTGCTACTATGCAGCTTCCAAAATATTATTGTTCCAGCCCCAGACGGTTGATGTTTTTTTAAAAAAATCTCTTTATTGTACTTTTTTAGGGTTTCAAGAGGAAGCAAAGTTAGGTGTGTGTATTCAAGCAACTATCTTAACTGAGGTGTCAGGAAATCAGAAATATGCTTTTTAGTTCTCCAGTTTCTGCAATACAAGAAGGCCCTCTCTAAGGAGTTTGGAATACATACTAAAAGGGACTCACCAAAGCTATCATAGTTAACCCCTTTAACTATTCAACATCTATACATAACCTTCTAATCATACTTTAATGTCTAAACAATAGCAGTCTAACATGCTTTCAGCTAACAAAATGCAATGATCCTTTGTGCAAATGAAAACGTTTTCAGTATCTCTGAAGGGGAAATTAAAAAGTTGTCTTCCTTGTGTGGTAAGCAGACAGACATGAGCAGAGCAAAGACATTGGGCCAGGTACAGAAGGTCACCAGGATAGAAAGCCCTCGCTGCCTAGTAAGCATGGACAATTGAAGGGTGGGAACTCATCCCCAGGGTGACCTTTCATCCCCTGGCATATCACCACTGGTCATGTGGTTTGGACCCCCTGACCTTTCATATCTCTGGTCATTCAGTTTAGAACTCCTGACCTTTCCTCCCTAGAGAGAACATCTACGCCTCAGTTGTATTTCAGCTCCAGGCCCAGAAAAGCAGCAAAACCAGACAAATGACACCAAGGCTGAGTTAGGACAAGTTGCATTGAATAATGACCCCTGCCCTGGCTCTGACCAATCAATAAGTGGAGATCCTGACCCTGAACGAAATATCATATTGAGATCTTCCCCTGGGACCTCCCATAAAATCTCCACCCTTAAAACTCGTAGGATGAGGACCCAGTGCACTCTCCCTCTTGGGAGCATGCCTGCGCCTTTTGCTTCCCCCTCCCTCCCATCCTCCATGTTACCTTGACCTTCCTGATTCTAAGCTCCAAGGGCCCTTCCTTTGCCTCTATAAATTGTTTTTCTAAGAACATTTCTTCTGTGAATTACTTCTACCTCTGTGATTTTCTAAACAAATGTTTTCTTATAGTTTGAGTCTTGGCTCTGAATTCTTTCCTAGCCAGAACTCAAGTACCGAGTTTGCTGAACCCAGGTCCGATCTGACCCTACCAGTCTAACACCTGGTGTCATTCCTACTGTTGCCAACACTTGTACCTCTCTATGGGTAAAGTTCATTTTTCTAGTTCAGGAACACTCTCTCCTGGATATCATGTAACCTAAGAACTAAATTATAAAATTAACTACCACCAACATATCTTATATGAAATAGTAAGGAAGAGTGGATACTTGTTATCTATAATTATGTGTGCATTAGGAAGAAAATATGGATGACTGCTATAGTCCTTGTTTCTGCAACTAGTCACAAGGCCACAGTTGGTATTTACAATTTCCTTCCTTTGTACCAGCAATTCAGCTATTTGGGACTCATTTTGTCTGTTAATTCAATTAGTGGCAGGGTTAGGCATTTTGAACTGCCAACAAGAAAATTTTAAATGGGCCCTCCCTTATTTTTGTTATTTTCAAAATGCAAATTTCCAGCCTTCTGGCATTTCAGGGAGTGTTCTGATATTATCGATTCCTATGAAAAGAGGAAAGCAAACAGAAATCATGTGTTGTACTTTTCTGTGTAGATGAGAATCTCAGGTGGAAATTACAACTTGTCAGCTGAATACTTTCAGAAAGTTAAGCAATAATAGATTCATTTACCAATGGTAGACAGATGAACATGCCTTAGATTGAAGACTAGCGAGTAGTAAGGTTGTCCTTGTTCTTCATCCAAACTGTGAAGCTTGACATTGTGTTCAGGACAACCACCAGCCTCACTACAGAGATGGTCATCAGGTGTAATTGCAAGCAGAATTAAGGTAGTCCTAAAGAGGGTAGTTTGGGAAGGGTAATAAAAGTTGTTTTGGTGCCCTTTATCCTCTATCATCAGCCTCAGCTTTTCCTTCTCTTCCTGACCAACCTCTGCTAAAATATTAACTGTTTATAATATGTCATCTGATAAAAGATTGGAATAACCTCTGAAAGAGATATTTACATGTCAAAAGAGTAGTCATAAAATTTAAAAAGCTTTTGAAATTAAAAAGAGTAGAACTTACCTATAGAATAACAGATGATAGAATTCATGTGCCCCATCAGAAGGTTCCATTAGCCTGTAAAACCATTCCACTAAATTGATTTGTAACATAGATTGTAAATAGTGATGGGGACAGAGTTAAATTCACATTTCATGATATATGGCCTACATTCAGACCCTATTGTCATTGAGCTCAAAGGTGGCTTTAATCATTGATAGTTCTATTATTATCAAGCCTAGAGTATGTGAGTAGTGGTCAGCTGGGATGTTTATGACATAGAGCTATAGTCTGTCAACATGGGTTATATCTCAGACTATCCAACCATCTTCCAATTTCAGTAGCTGGTCTCCAGGAAAATTGGTTTAGGACTCAATGGTAATGCTCCCAGGTCTGTTTTATCTGGCAGTTTATAAACACTTCTTGATGCTGTTTTCACATTGGGAAATTCTTTAGCAAAGTTGAATTGAAAACTAGTATACTAGCTATGATATGGCCTACATTAACATTGGGAATTTTCCAGGGCAGAAATAGGCAAATATTGAGTAATGCCCTAGATTTTAGGGCCCAAAGAAAGGAGTGATAAAAAAGAAAGGATTTCTTTAGGTTTGCTTTGCAGCAGTTCTCAACCTGTGGGTCGCGACCCCTTTGGGGGTCGAACGACCCTTTCACAGGGGTCACCCCATCGGAAAACACATATATAATTACATATTGTTTTTGTGATTAATCACTATGCTTTAATTATGTTCAATTTGTAACAATGAAATTGGGGGTCACCACAACATGAGGAACTGTATTAAGGTGTCGCGGCATTGGGGAGGTTGAGAACCACTGCTTTAGGGAAGGAGGTGGGGGAAATCTTTGGTGCTCCTTGGGAAAACTGAAGTACACCGACCTCTGCCTTGGGCAAGTCAAAGGATGCCTCCAGCCCTTAGGTTCAGAATCGGCTAATTTGGAGTTTGTGATCTTTTGACTTTGCCTTTGTGCAATTTCTGAGAATAAGATTTATTAAACAATTTACTAAAAGGGGAAGTTTTCAGAGGGAAATAATGAAAGTATTTTAGAGAATGAACTCTTTTCACAGAAACAATTGATAGGCTAATTGAAATGAAAACAGTTTACCATTCATTATAACAGGCCTAGAAGGCCCTTCCCTTGAGATGTTTTATTAGCTTTAAATGTAGTTACTCTAAGTACTCACAATTAATTATGTTACACCTCTATGGCTGAGTTTATAATTCATACCTGCTCCATCCCCCAACAAGCAGTTCAAACGCCAATTTTACTAAGAGCTCTAATTTCAGACCAAGTGCTGCAGAGCCCAGACTGCAGAAAACCTTCATTGTTGCTCAGAAAAAAAAGGGGGCTGGTGGCAGCAGTAAAAAACTTTCAGGAGGAAGGAAGCAAATGACTTAGGTAAAGTATTTGGATAGTCTGTCAAATAACAAACCAGAGGAAACTGTGGGGTGGGTCAGGAAAAAGGTTAACTAAAAAGACCTTCAAAGCAGATGTAAACAACCTGATAGGAACGAGTGTATTTGTGGGTTTGGGTTGCCATGACCTGAATGTTTGATTAATGTGAGAAAATGGACAGTTTAAAAATTTAAAAGGCCATTGAAATCCAGGCTTTTGAAAGCTTCTGGTCATTTTGTAATCTTTAAGCCTTGCAAATCAGGTTGGCCCCAGAGAAACTGAATATAGGCATACCTCAAAATATTGCAGGTTTGGTTCCAGACCACCACAATAAAGAGAGTCATAATCTTTTTGATAGTGGAGGATCTTGCCTTTGCTTTGTGGGGGAAAAAAATTAAATGCTGTATCTGTCAAGGGCAAATAAAATGAGGTACACCTGTACAGACACCTATAGAAGATTTACTCTGAAACTTGCCTTTAGAATGGAGACACACAAACGTTAGCCTCGCTGCATAATGGAATGTGAACCCTGTTTTACTGTATAGAGATTAAATAAAAAATATACTCTCTGTTATCTTGGTCTAAAAGTTTTATACTGCAATTTATTTAAAAAGTACTCTCTTTAGTTCAACTTAAAACTATACATTTTAGCACCTTTAATTAGAGGTTTTATTAAAAGAGTGAAGTAAAACAAAACAACAAAAATGATTATACCGAAACCGGTTTGGCTCAGTGGATAGAGCGTCGGCCTGCAGACTGAAAGGTCCCAGGTTCGATTCCGGTCAAGGGCATGTACCTGGGTTGCGGGCACATCCCCAGGGGGTGTGCAGGAGGCAGCTGATCAATGTTTCTCTCTCATTGATGTTTCTAACTCTCTATCTCTCTCCCTTCCTCTCTGTAAGAAGTCAATAAAATATATTTTTAAAAAAATGATTATAATTGCTGGATCTATGTAGGTCAGTGATGGCGAACCTATGACACACGTGTCAGAAGTGACACGTGAACTCATTTTTTTGGTTGATTTTTCTTTGTTAAATGGCATTTAAATATATAAAATAAATATCAAAAATATAAGTCTTTGTTTTACTATGGTTGAATATATCAAAAAATTTCTATATGTTACACAGCACCAGAGTTAAGTTAGGGTTTTTCAAAATGCTGACACGCCGAGCTCAAAAGGTTCGCCATCACTGATCTAGGTGGATGCTTTGCTCATAGTACATGTGCATATAGGTGTTCAGCACCAAGCCCTGTGCCAAGAAGGCAGGGCAGAGAATAGACTGAAAGAAACCAGGTCACTTGTTTATTTAAATATTTATTTAAGAAATAAGTTTAATACATAAATCAGGGAAAGGAAAGGGAGAAAAGAGTTTCTTCTGTTTTTGTTCACTTTTCAGGTCCAGGCATCTCTACTCATTTCTGTTATGGAAACAACTATTATTGATAATATTGGAAATTAATTTCATTTTATTTATTGCATTTTAACAAATATTTAAACTCTGTGATTTTTCCAATTGGGGTGCTTTATTTTGGCTCTGAAATTTTATTTATAATAGCCAGCTTGTTTTGTTGTTCACAAATGTATCTCACCTGCTAGACTGGAAACTCCTTGCAGGTAAACTTCTCTCTTCTCAACCCTCAAGATACTTTGATGAAAAAGGGGCCACATACTAAACCTGACAAGCTCAGTAGGGATGCAGAGAACACCTCACTGATAACACTTTGATGCTGCCAATCCTGGAGGCATTGTTCTGGTATTAGAAATTGCTGGAAGGTAGCCAGTATCCCAAATAGCAAAACTAAGCCATTGTCTGAAATTGCTACTTAGATATTATCCTAGTCACACTAGAAACCTTGAACCATTTGCAAAGAATTATGAGGAAAATGCAAAGTAATCACATCTTCAGGGGAGCATGCCAAGGTGCAGATGAATAGAGGGCTTCTTTGTTTACTGCCTCACCACCATCGTTTATGACATCCGCTAACAGATGCCACAAACCTGGAAATGGGCACCTTCACGCGCTGTGTTTTGGAAAACACTCTATTAACATTGCTGACTAGAGCATCGAGGAAATAAATGCACTGCAAAAACAACCCATGAATAAATACAATCAGGTACTCTTTTGACTGCTTGAATCCTTTTCAATGTGGAAATAGAGACAACAGATGCCAATAGGGGAAATTATACCCAGTGTTCTGAAACTGCAATAATCAGGTCAAGCACAAATGCGAAGGGTTTGAATGGCTTTCAGGACTTCCAGCTGATGATTCTAGAAGAAGCCAGGGCCATCTGGAAGCCCAAAGAAAATTCTGTCAGGTAAATAGAATGAGTAGAATTAATTATAGCAGTAACTAGACTCGCAGTGGTTCTCAACCTTGGCTGCACATTAGAATCACCTGGGAATCTTTTTAAAATCCTGATTTCTGGGCTTCATCCTCTGGAAATTCTGTTTCTTTGTTATGGGGTGGGGCCACAACATTAGTAACAAAGAAACAGAATATCCGGAGGATGAGGCCCAGAAATCAGGATTTTAAAAAGATTCCCAGGTGATTCTAATGTGCAGCCAAGGTTGAGAACCACTGAACTAGAGTCAGACCACCTGAGTTGAAGGAGCCATGCTAAATGGTACTTTATGTCTCTACCAAAGTTGGGTAAACCTGGATGCATGGCTGTAACATTAGGAATGTCAATAATTTGATTTTCTCCTTCTGTAGCTAGAGTGATTATTTAGACTGCAGTAGTTGGAGCAGAACTGATGAAGTCAGCAAGCCCTTTTAATATTTTCTTATTAATTTCTCTTTGGTGAAACTCCTTGCTCCCCAGCATCACCACCTAATTATCTCAGGAAGATCCTATCTTTGGCTTCCTGGAATCCTAACTTGTCAAACTTTGTATTGCACAGTGAGTTTTTTTTATTTATTGACAATATCCAGGAATAAGGTGTTCCTTATATAGGGTGTCCCCCCAAAAATGTATGTACACTTTGAGTAATTATTAATTCCAATGGGTTAACTGAAAAGAAACATTAAATGAGCTATCAGCTTTTAGTAGGGTATACACCCTGTATATAAAAGAATATCCCATATGACTAAGACATTCTTTTATGCCAAAATATTAAAAACTGGTAAAGATATTTGCAATAAGCATTCCTGTATTAATTATCCTTTGCTGGGTAACAAATTATCCCCCAAATTAGAGGCTTTAAACAGCAAACACATATTGCCTTAGAGTTTTTGTAAATCAGGAATCAGGAAGCTTAGCTGGGTGCCTCTGTCTCAAGGTGACTTATAAGACACCAATCAATATGTCATCAGGGCTGTTGACTCATTGGCTTCAGATGCTCACTGATGGGTTGTTGGCAGGATTCAATTCCTTGTGGGTTGTTGGCCTGAAGGCTTCACTTCTTCACTGGATGTTGGCCAGAGGCCTTTCCCAGTTCTTTGCCCTGTGAGCTTCTCCATAGTTAGCTCACAACATGGCAGCAGGTTTCTCTCAGTGCAAGTCAACAAGAGAGGCTACATACTTAACAAGCAAGACAGAAGCCACAGTCTTATTGTAACCTAATCTGGAATGTGACATTCCATCACTGTTGCTATATTTGATTTGTTAGAAGCAAGTCACTAGGTCTACCTGCTCATTCTTAAAGTATTTGGACCTATTCCTAAGTGTCTATGTCAAATATCTTCTAGAAAATATGATTTTGAGTCTTATACTATTTATTCTCTTTTTAAAAAAACTTCCAAAGGTATTGTGATGTAGCAGGTCAGTGGACCAGTATTTGAGAAACACCACTCTAGAGCTGTGCTTCTTAAAATTTCAGTGTCCATAAGAATTACTCAGGAACCTGTCAGCAATGTATATTTTTAGCCTTTAACCCAAGAAAGGCTAGTTCAGAAGAGTTGGGTGGTGAATTGAAGGCCTCTCATGGGCCACTTTACATCCTCACAGCCTCCATCGGCCACTGCCATGGAGACTGTTAGGTTAGGTGGCTCAGGAGGCGGTGCAAGAAATAGAGAGTCCAGTGAATCAGAAAAGAAAGGAAAGGAAAAGGTTTATTTCTGCGTCCCTGGGAGACCCACGTACCCCAAAGAGAGGGCACGTGGATTCACGCCAACTGGGAGGGGGGCGCTTTTTTTATACTGCAGTTGGGTGAGGGGCGGGAACATGAGCTGAGGTATTCAGTTGAGGAAGTTTCAGCTGCAGGGGGGTCAGCCAGGTATTCAGGAATGAGTCAGTATCTGTGTGGGGGTCGTGGAGAAGCCAGTATCTGTGTCTGGCATGATGATCTGTTAGAAATGCCAGGGGGAGTCCATTATCTCATCACATGTCTGCATGTATCCAATCCTGGGCTCTCTCCGACCTAACAGAGACCAGTTCTACGGCTTCCACAGCTTCATGATGGCACCTTGCACTGGGCCTGTGTACCTGTACCTCTCCCTTTCTGCTCCAGAGCTTTTCTGAACATCAGGGGCAAGGAATGTCTGAAGGAACCAGTTGGCATTCGCCCTACAACACTTTACCTGATATACAGATTCATAGATAGAGAGCAGGCTGACAGCTGTCAGGGATAGGGGCAGTTGAGGAGCAGAGGGGTGAAGGGATTGAGTAAAAAAGAAAAAAAAATAGGATAAAACCTCATGGACACAACACTGGTGATTTCGGGAACAGTGGAAGTGAAAGAGGGTATAGGAGGAATAAATGGTGATGGAGGAGATTTGACTTGGGGTGGTGAACACACAAGACAGTGTACAGATGATGTGTTGTGGAATTGTGCACCTGAAACATGTATGATTTTATTAACCAGTGTCACCTCAATGAATTCAATAAAAGAAAAAATTTTTTCACCACAACAAAACTGAAACAGAGACTGGACTGGTGATTGCCAGAGGGAGGGAGGGGTAGAGGGAGTGGGTACAGAGGTGAATGGATTGAGAAGTACAAATTGGTAGTTACAGAATAGTCATGGGGATGTAAAGTCCAGCATAGGGAATATGGTAAATAACATTACACCTGAAAGCAATACATAATAATATTGAAAAACAATAATTTACCATATTATAGCTTGTATTCGTATATATTTAAAAAGTCCAATTTATAAAGATGTCACATCCAACTTTCTAAGAAAAAGGAAGAAAGAACATTAAAATTAAGTGAGAAAGAATTAGGCACTGAATATATGTGATTACACTTAATCCTCACAGTAGTTCCATTTACCAGATGATAAAGCCAAGCATCAGTTGGGCTAAGTAGGCTTGCATGGGGTTTCCCAGCTACTAATAGTGAAAAGAACCTGAGGCTGGTTGTGTCTCATTCTATAAACCTTTTCTAGTGAACCAAATACTATTTTCCTGATTATAATCTATAAAGCACTTGATAAATGTAAATTGTTAAATACCTACATCTTCCCTTTAACTGCCTTCATCAACTTCAGAAACATAGTGATATTTATATTTAATAACGAACATTCCTGCTACCTTTAAAATGGATCCACATTTTTAGCTGCAGACAGCTGCTTCTGGTTAAGACAAATTTCAAAGTTAGAATACAAACCGTTATAAAGCAAGGCATTGAAATTTTTTCTCTGGTTCTTGTTCATGCATCAAATCTACAATTTCTTGACCACATAAGACTTGTACAGTCTGCACACTTGAGTTAGTTATCAAGTGGTTTAGAAAAAAAAGGAGAAGTGTGAATTCAGAAAAGCAGCTGATCCTAAGTGGAATGATATCAGACAGTCTCAAAATAAGCTTGATCCGAGATTGCGTATTCTCCTATGAATTGGTTGGTACTTTTTGAAACTTCCTCACTTTGTAGTGATTATGTTAAATCACCTTTCTATTTCTGTAAGATTAGGCTATTGATGGTTTGGGTAGAATTCATGCCTCTTTTTCAAATGGAATCTTATGTGGAACATTAATATGTAAATCAGATAAGAAAAAATAAACTGGGTAAGGGCTGAAATGGAGCCCACAGGCACATCAGCTGGGCTCCAGCTTGGGAGCTGCCCAGGCCCTCTGCAGAATCCCCACATAAGACCATCTCTAAGGTGCCTTGCAAGTCAAAAATTCTATGAATCAATGGCTCTGTTGGGTATGTGTTAGTTATCTTGTTGCCATGAAAACCAGTTGTAGTCACCAAGGGGAAAATAACAACTACTGCCTTTCTCTGGGAACATCTGGTCTGGAAATTAGAACATTTTAGTTCTAATCCCAGCTTTACCACTATTTAGGTCTGTTACCTGGGACTGTTCACCTATCTATGAAATGAGGATAAAACATTTCCTATCTATGTTATTTTCAAATACATTTTCTTGTGAGGTTAAAAATTCCCTTTGACAAACATAAAATTAGAGTATAACTGTAAAGTATTGCCTTCAGGAAGCTATATAACAAGAGGTATGGATATTGACTTTTCTTCCAAAGTCACTACTGTACAGTTACTACCTATGTTTATAATTATAATAAAATTAAAATCTTCAGCTATAAGTTTGATTAATGCCTGGGTGTTCATTCTCATTTGTGCATTGTTACAAAATATTTCCAGAAAACAAGTGGGAGAATTTCTTTGTTAAAAGAAAAAACTTAGTTTTTATAGTTAATATATTTTATTAAATTTCTACATGATCCTTATTAAAATACCAAAATGAAACCATTTCAACCATTTAAACCTATAACAAATGACATTTGTTGAAGATCTTTCAAGACTTTCTATATACAAATAGAAAGATAGTAGGTAGGTAGATAGGTAAAAATGTAGGTAGACTGAGAGAGTTAGATTGGTAGACAAAAAATTGACATTATACTCTACATGCTATTTTAAAACAAAAAATATGTAACTTTAGACTTTCATTTAATGGAGGTCAAGGAAATTGAAATAGAACTAGGAATTGATGAATTTTAGATAAATGTTTCTTCACTATGAAAGTTGTTAGTTACTAAATTTCTTTTAAACGTATGAAAAATACTAAGAGGCTGGAATCATTATGTAGAAAGTATTTCTTTACATTTCATTTTAGACCATAGCTATAGTTCCTATGTAATGCAAGATGAGAAAATTAGCATATTTACTCTTCTACCATATTCTTTCTGTGATATCACTTACATTATGCTCTGTAGCCATAATTCCCGCAGTTATTAATACATGGTCCTTAGTTTTATATTTAAGTGAATTAAAACTTCTTCATTAATTCTTTTACAATGACTTCCATATTCCCTATTCCTATGTTATTTTAATTTGCTTTTTGTTGGCAGTTTTATCATCAAATTTTCTTCCCAACTTTGAGAAGTCCTGTCCCTTTTCTTTATATCTGAGGGACAGCTGCCTGGCATTATCATTTAGAATGTGGCTCAAAATAAAGAATCTTTCCACCCCAACACACATACACACAAGATATTTTTAACAAGTTGAAAGTTTATTACTCTCTCACATAATAGAAGTCCAGAGCTAGCGCAATGGCTTCGTGAACTCATCAGAGACCTGTAGTCTTTCCAGCTCACTGTTCTATTATTTCTTGGAAGTCTGCTTGAGCGCCAGCCATTATATCCGTATTTCAGGCAGCAGGATGAAGGAGTCAAGAAGTATGGATGAAGGAGTCAAGAACTATAGGTCCCCGCCCTAGCCGGTTTGGCTTAGTGGGTAGAGTGTCAACCTGTGGACTAAAGGGTCCTAAGTTTGATTCTGGTCAAGGGTACATGCCCGGGGTTGCGGGCTCGGTCCCCAGTGGGGAGTGTACAGGAGGCAGCCAATCAATGATTCTCTCTCATCATTGATGCTTCTACCTCTCTCTCCCTCTTCCTTCCTCTCTGAAATTAATAAAAATGTATTTTTATAGGTCCCGATATTTAAGGAGAATTCTCTGAAATGGCACACAACATTTCCACTTATATTTCACTAGACAAAATTTAATTACATGGCTATAGGATATAGTCTTTTAGCTGGTGGCACTGTCTAGCTCAAAATCTGGGTTCTTTGTTTTAAGACGAGAGAAGCAAATGGACATGGAGAAATAACCATCATTCTTTGCCTGCCATACCTGGATATGAAGTTTGGAGTCATGCTTTCAGGCTCTCAAAAACTGTGTAGTGATGCACCAGATATATATTACTTTTGACAATAATATATATCTATTTGTCTCCCTCATTGCATCCAATGCCTCCCCACATTCAAAGTGAGCATTATGCTAAATCTTATGTCACCATATCTTTGATTTCTTTTTATATTGTCTTATTGTGTCAATATGTATTCCCTAAAAGGATTACATATGCAATATATATATCATATAAATCATACATATATTTGTCGGTTGTTATTAACTTTATAAATAGGATACCATCCTTTATGTAAAGGATGTACTTTTTAATTTACATTACATTACATTGCTGTTATTCATCCATATTATAGTATGTCATTACAGTTCATTTGTTTTGGCTATTATAAAATACTAGAGGCCTGGTGCACAAAAATTTGTGGACTCGGGGGGAGGGGGGGTCCCTCAGCCACGCCTGTGCCCTCTCGCAGTCTGGGACCCCTTGGGAGATAACGACCTGCTGGCTTAGGCCTGCTCCCAGGTGGCAGAGGGCAGGCCCAATCCCTAGGTGCAGCCCCTGGTCGGGCTCAGAGCAGAGCCAATTGGGGAGTTGGGGCTCCGCCCCCTGTCATGCACAGAGCAGGGCAGATCAGGAGGTTGCGATGCCACCCTCAGTCATGCTCAGGGTAGGGCTGATTGGGGGTTGGGGCACCGCCCCCTGTCACACTCAAGGCAGGGTCAATGGGGAGGTTGTGGCGCCACCCCCGTCACGCACAGAGCAGGGTCGATCAGGGGGTTGGGACGCTGCCCCCTGTCACGCACAGAGCAGGGCCCATCAGGGGGTTGAGGAGCTCCCCCCTGTCACGCACAGAGCAGGGCCAATCAGGGGGTTGAGGAGCTCCCCCCTGTCACTCACAGAGTAGGGCCGATAGGGGAGTTGGGGCACCGCCCCCTGTCACACACAGAGCAGGGTGGATCAGGGGGTTGGGGCGCCACCCTCTATCACCCACAGAACAGGGCCGATCAGGGGGTTGGGGCGCCGCCACTGTCACACTCAGGGCAGGGCTGATGGGGGAGGTTATGGCTCTACCCCGTCACACACAGAGCAGGGCCTGTGTGTGTGTGGGGGGGGGGGGGGCGGGGGGGGGTTGGGACGCCTTACCCCGTCACACACAGAGCAGGGCTGATCAGGGGGTTGGGGCGCCACACCCTGTCACACACAGAGCCACAGGGCGATCAGGGGGTTGGGGAGCTCCCCCCTATCAGGCACAGAGCAGGGCTGATCAGGGGGTTGGGACGCCTTACCCCGTCACACACAGAGCAGGGCTGATCAGGGGGTTGGGGCGCCACACCCTGTCACACACAGAGCCACAGGGCGATCAGGGGGTTTGGGCGCTGCCCCTGTCACGCTGATCCCAGTGCCGGGAGGCCTCTTGGCTCCGCTGATCCCAGTGCTGGGAGGCATATTACCCTTTTACTATATAGGATAGAGGCCTGGTGCATGGGTGGGGGCCGGCTGGTTTGCCCTGAAGGGTGTCCTGGATCAGGGTGGGGGTCCCCACTGGGGTGCCTGGCCAGCCTGGGTGAGGAGATGATGGCTGTGTGCAGCTGGTCACACACCCTTCAGGGTGGGGGTCCCCACTGGGGTGCCTGGCCTGTGTGGGTGATGGGCTGAGGGCTGTTTTCAGGCTGGGGGTGACTGAAGCTCCCAACTGCTCCTTCTTTGCTTTTTTTTTTTTATTCTGGGCCAGCTTTAGCTCTGGCTCCAGCTCTGAGGCCTCTGCTCATGAAAGCAGGTATCTGGTTTGTTTGGGTTCTATAATCGAAACACTGTATCAACTCCAGCTCTGAGATCCCGGCTGGCTGAAAGCAGGTTTCTGGGGTTTTGTTTAGCTTCTATATTTGTAACAATATTTCAAACTGCAAGCTCAGAGGCCGGCAGGGGCAGGCGGGGAACGTTGGTTTCCTCTGTCACTGAAGCAAGCAAGCCTCATGTTAGCTTCAAGCTGCCTGGCTGCCAGACGCCATCTTGGCTGGCAGTTAATTTGCATATCGCCCTGATTAGCCAATGGGAAGGGTAGCAGACATACGGCTAATTACCATGTTTCTCTTTTATTAGATAGGATTCTGTGGCATGACTATACCACAATTTCTGTATCTACTTTCTTTTCATAAGCATTTGAATTATTTCCAAGTTATTGTTATATTAAGAGTATTTCAGTGAACATTCTTTCACATCTTGTAATGCAGGTCCAAGTGTTTCTTTGGGGTTTATGCCTAGGAGTAGAATTGTTGAGCTATAGAATATATCTAAAACAGAATTCATGATGATACCCTCAAACCCAGCCTCCTCTCTACCTCCCTATTTCTGTTAGTAACATCCTAATCACCAGTCCTCCCTGTTCCGTATATTCAATTGATTGCCATGCTTGGAAAGTCCTTGCCTTCCCATGTTATTATCCACCTCTCCTATTCATTAATTCTCCCTTTTACTCCCTACTTCTAAACATAATTGTTAATAAATTTCAATCCCATCATTTCCCTGTTCAACATCCTTTTGTGTCTTCCCATTATCTATGAGATTAAATGAACCTATAATCTAGCATTTAAAGCTCTTTACAGTAATGTTCCCCACCACCTTTTCAGCTTTAATGTCTCTGTATTTTGTTAGCAGAGAATATTAGAGTTGGAAGACAATTAGAGATCATTTAGGTAGACACACTTCCCTACTAATGAGGAAACAGAGGCCCAAAGAGGAAAAAGAATTTTATATATGTGATCTGTTTGAACAATTTTATGGCTATTGTAACTACTTCACAAAGAAGGCAAAGAGAGGCTTGGAATCTTCCATCTTTTTTTTTTTTAATCCTCACAGGAGGATATGTTTAGATAAAGGAAGGGAGAGAGAGAGAGAGAGAGAGAGAGAGAGAGAGAGAGAGAGAGAGAGAGAGAGAGAGAGAGAGAGAAACATCAATCAGTTGGCTTCCTGCCTTCCAGGAGCAACACAGGTATGTGCCCTGGCCAGGAATCAAACCAACGACCTTCCAGTGCACAGGACGGTGTTCAACCAACTAAGCCATTCCGGCCAGGCACGATCTTCCATCTTGGGTTAAGGATCATGGAGTTTAATAGTTTTAGGCAGGGAGAATGAGCCTGAATATATCACATTGAGAAAAATAGTGAGATATTGGGCATGGAAGAAAAGAACCATAAAGAATGTACTCTTCTGTTATTATGTTCAGTTTGCACAATATTAAGATGTTGTTCTTTGGGACTGGAAAAGTGAAGCTATCTATGCTCTTGAAGATACTAGTTGTGCCTGAGAGACATGCCTTTCAAAGAGGAAACCATAAAATGGAGATGGAGGGGCCCTAGATGTGTGGTTTGGGTAGTAGGGTTGGAACTGAAATCTCTGTCTCTCTCTTTTCATCTCCGCAGCACCCACCTCATTTCTCTCCCCATCTATCAGTCTTGCTTGTGAAATAATGATAGATAGTATTTACTGACTGCTTTTCATATGCTAAGTGCTGTACCTAGATTATCTCATTCAATCCTCATCAGTTTTATAAGATAGATACTATTATCTTCATTTAAAGATGAGCACATTGGGCAAAGAGAGAATATACCCAACACGTGAGTAGTGGGTTATAAAATGTCATTCTTCAGCTTTAGACAATTTGGGAGTTAGGAAAGAAGAACTCAGTTTTTATGCCTAAAAATTTTGCTGGTTTTTTATTTGGGGATAGAGTGTGGACACTCTGGATGCTTTGTAGAATAGGATAGGTTTGGAGCACCTTGAGATTGAGCTTATGTTAGAATGATTCAAATTTTATGATATATGAGTCTTTTGAACTTTTTTTCTTTGTGTTTGTTTTCCTTAGTAATTAATATAGCCTATCCATTTTGTGCTAGGAACTAGGTTATCCAAGAGAAGGTCTTTTTGTTTATTCACCTGAGTCAGAGTGCTTAAGAGGCAGTAGCATGCTCATGGAGGAAGACATTTTACTACCAGAAAAGCTCCCAGTCTTTCCTGGGGAGTTCCCTTCCAGTTATGAATCCTGAAATTCCAGACAAATTCTAATAAAAAATATTGGTATTTCTTTCTGTCTTTCCCTCTCTCTTCCACTCTAAATAAATAAATGAATGAATAGATAGATAGATAGATAGATAGATAGATAGATAGATAGATAGAAAGAAAAATATGCCTGGATGAGGATTAAAAAAATTACCATCTTACTGTACACAGAAGCTATATTAACCAAGCTGATGGCTCAGGGTGTCAGTAGTAGAATTTGGGATTCCCAGGGGCGAGAGAGGCTGGGAGCCAACAAGAAATGTATCTACAGTTTCATGGAGGGTCTGCAGTCTGCCCTGTTTAAGGCAAACTGTCCTTACTTTTGTCGAGGAGACAACTAACCTGAGATGCTTTTTTTTAGATTAAAAAAAATTAGATTATTAATTCTGTCACAGTTTTAGCAGCTGTCTTGTAATTCCTTCCCACAGATCTAACACACAGTTCTGTGAATAAAGGAAACAACATATTTATCCTATGAGGCGTTTCCAACGATGTAAGTCTACAGAAAAAGATCCATCGGGATAGACCTCAATCTGAGCTGCTTTTTTTTTCTGAAGACATAGTAGAAACCAAAATACACCTTCCCTGACTGCCCTGTTTCACTGAGACTGCAGAAAAACATACTTCTCAGCTTCTCCCCATTCCTGCCCTTGGGAACCTTGGCCGCAGCCAACCTTCCTTAAAGTGAGATCTGTTTCAGGCCAGAAACATAATCCTCAAAACATATTTCTATGTCTTTGGTTTCCTACCAGGCTGCCTCTTTTCTAGAGCCAATATTTTCATACAGACAGCAAATTGACTGTGGTTAGGATACAGTTTTATTATATCTATTAACATTATTTTTAAAAGTGTAATGACAGATTCAGAAACAAGAGGACCCCATATTTTCCTACTGGTGACATGAAGAGCTGTAACAGAAGTTCTATCTGGCAGCAGTAAATGGAAAAATAATTTTAGTTGCTACATCGAAAGCTAGCCCTCAACTAACAAGCACAATTTTTTTCATTTGCCTTCAGCTGCACACAACTGGTTTCTCCCCTCATCACTACTGAGGGACTCAATATGGTCTCCTCCCACCCCCACCTCCCCATCTTCTCCCTCCAAGCTGTAAAAAACTACTTTCAAAAAGCATTTGATAATCTCACTTGAACAGTTGTATTAATGGCTGATAAATGATAAAAGGAAGTTAGTGGAAAGTGTCTGAAAGCACACCTGAGTAGAAATCCAAGGCTTGGCTTATTTGGATTCTAGTGAATCCTAGTGTTGAGGGAAAATGTTCCCAGACTTTTGGAGGCAAGCATGCCTGAATTTGAATCCTGGCTCCATCACTTATTAGCCGCATGACCACAGACATTTAATCTTGTGTTTCTGAGTTTCCTATTCTTTAAAGTGTATATTGTAATATTTACTTTATTCAATTATTTTATGGCTTGCAATAGTTTCAGCTTATCTGTGATTTCACTTTCTCAGGTTTTAGTTACCCAGGGCCTACCACAAAAATATTAAATGGAAAATTCCAGATATAAACAGTTGTAAATTTCTCACTGTTCTGAATGGAGTGATGAAATCTCCATCCCACCTGGGATGTGAATCATACCCTTGACCAGTGTATCCTTGCTGTATACACTCCCTGTCCATTAGTCACTTAGTAGCCCTCTACGTTAGTCGATCAACTGTTGCAGCATCCAAGAGCTTGTGTTCAGGTAACCTTTATTTTACTTAATAGTAGTCCCAAAGCCCAAGAGTAGTGATGCTGACAATTCAAATATGCCAAAGAGAAGCTGATGGTGCTTCCCCTAAGTGAAAAGGTATATGTGTACAGGAAAAAACATCATATACAAAAAGTTTGGTATGATCTGTGTTTTCAGGCATCCACTGGGGGTCTTGGAACATATGCCCTATGGAAAAGGGGGATCTACTATATTTGTCAGGTAGCACAGTACTTGAAATATAAAAAGGCACTAAAATGGCAATTATAGTAAGTTGCTAATAGAAGAGGATTGAGGATGCTGTACTCCTTTTTGCCCAGTCAATTAGTGGGTATTTCTCGCTTCTTATAACAAACATCAAACAGATCATGATTCTTATGACCAGTAACAACTTTCCATAGAACTAGCTCGTATCAAGCTTGCCTGTAGGCAGATCTGGGGAGGCAGAGATTCCCTGGCAGAAAGACAGGATGAGTCGCCTTTAGAAAACATTGCCAACCCTCAGCCAAGGAACAGACTACATCTCTTTGATCAATAATCACACTATTGCTTCTCCAGTGCAACTTATCAAAGAGGTAGAGAGAAACATGGAAACAAAAAGGAGACAAGCAAACATCACCTGGACTGTTCCTTTCTTGGTTCCCTCTTTTATCAGGTTTTCTCTTATCTCTGAAGAATACACTTTACCAGGATTAAGTTAAGCCCGGGAAGGTGCTACTCCCCATCTTCCATCCAGCCTCTCCTGTGGATCACTGCTATATGATCATAAAGATTTTTCAAGGTTATCTGGTCATCCTTCATGAGACTGGAGTCTCCCAAGAGAGAGGACTGTGTATTTCATTCGTTCATTCATTTATCCATTGATTTATGTATTTATTCATTCATCACTATAAAATTTAAAATAATAGTTAATATTGACTGAGCTCTTCCTATATGCCAGATAACTTGCTAGGATTTCCCCCCATATTACCTAATTTAACTATTTCAGCAACCCTGTGGTGTAGTTACTAATTACATTTCATTTTTTAAATGAGAAAACTGAGGTACAGATGTCACTTGCCCAGTCACATGGGAGAGTTAAGTTTCTACCATTTGACCAAGTTAGCGTTAAACAGACACTGAATGGTATAAATGGTATATATATATATGATAGCTCTTGTTCCCCAGGAACTTGGGTAGGTTCATAAGACATAAAATAGGGCTAAATACTAAAATAAACATACTTGGACAATGGAAATTAGTGTGGGCTTGACCAGTAAAAGAAGAACTCCTAGGCTGGGGTACTGGGGTGCTAAGAAGATAGGCAAGCTAGACCTTCCCTGTGTTATTATTGTGCTTGTTATTATTAGTGGTGAGAAGTGAATGCAGTTCAAGTCCGTTCGACCAGCACTTATTAAGTGTCTATTATCTGCTAGGGACCGTGTGAGGTACTAGACAGATGACAGAATGAGACATGCTTTCTAATATCAAGGATACACAAATAAATATGTAGAGCATAATGCATACATACAATAATAAAGGCTTGTGCAAGACAGAAGAGAAGAGTAAGTCACTGAATTGGGGGCAGGGAGACAGAGAGAGGTAGCTGGGGAAGAATCACTGAGGAGTCAACCCTTGCACAGCATTCCAAAGGATGGCCAAAATGAATAGGGGTTTTCCCAGGAGGGTGGAGTAGGTGGAATGCATAGCTCAGTCCAAGGTTTGGAGGAACAGGAAGGACATGGCAGGAATTAAACAAGTAACAGAGTCCTGGCAGGCAGTTCAGGATTCAGGGTCAAACTGAGCTTAGCAGAGAGAACAGATATATTATAGAGGAAACTAAGATAGAAACTAGGCATGTGTGACAGGGCAGGGTAGGGGCAAGGAATAACCAGGCCTCAGTGGGCATAACAGTGTCATGGCTAACTACTGACTGGTGTGTGGGGTACAGGCCACTTGTCATGTGACTTCTTCAAGAGCTTCCCAGTGGAGAACCTGATTTTTAAAGCATCAGCTACCTGCTCAGGATGGGCTCAGGGACAGGAGGACCAGGCCTCTGACTTTTACTGAATGAGGCTAAGTCAATTCCTTCTTTATGAATTCTGCCATGTTCAAACTCTTGGCTCTCTGGATCATTAAAATAGATTCCTAATTTTTTTAGCTGTCTAACACAAGTTCCTCTGATCCATCTTCTAGACAACCCTCAGGGTGCGTTTTCTAAAAGGCAAATCTGATTATGTCATTTTCCTGCTTAAGATCCTTCAGTAGCTGCCCATTGTCTGCCCCCTGCTCTTTAACAAGGCCCCTTACAGTGTAGCCCTGCCAAGGACAGATGTTTTGGGAAGATTCTGAAGCTGAAATGTCAAGGCTCCCCAACTTCTGTTCCTGGGAAGTTGCTAGAGGTGTGTTTATATGGTCATTTTGTATTCAGTTTTATAAAAAGAGCCCCTCAAGTTGTGAAAGTTCCAGGTCCCATAAAACCTAACTCTATTCCATGGGTCCTTGTTCCTTCTCTCTCCTTTCTTTCTTTCTTTCTTTCTTTCTTTCTTTCTTTCTTTCTTTCTTTCTTTCTTTCTTTCTTTCTTTTCCTTCCTTCCTTCCTTCCTTCCTTCCTTCCTTCCTTCCTTCCTTCCTTCCTTCCTTCCTTCTTTCCTTCCTTCCTTCCTTCCTTCCTTTCTCTCCCTTCCTTCCTTCCTTCCTTCCTTCCTTCCTTCCTTCCTTCCTTCCTTCCTTCCTTCCTTCCTTCCTTCCTTCCTTCCTTCTCTCTCTCTCTCTCTCTCTCTCTCTCTCTCTCTCTCTCTCTCTCTCTCTCCACTAAAAGCCTGAGGTTCTCTGAACACCCAGCCTGGAGCACTCCCCACTAAGCTGTCTGTTCTTCAGCACCCTCATGAGGCATCTCTCCTGAGTAAAGGCTGCCCTCATCCCCCACATCCCTGAAAGCTGCTTCTCCATGCTGCCCTGTACCATGGGTATACCGCCAGATTCCTGCAGGCTTCATGCCACCTAGGTCCTAGGAGCTATCCACCCCACTGAACTGAGACCTGCTTCACCCAGGTACTTGCAATACAAAAGCAACACCTGGGATGAAGAGGAGAGTCTCAAATAGGCTTATTGAACTGATCTGAAATGAAATGTCACTGCTGCCTCTTATAATTCACATTAGTCACCATTTATTGTCGATATACTAAGTGTCATGGAGTAAGTAAGGCACTTAAAATAGATTATCCATAATCCCCACAATAACCTCAAGATTGACTCACAATGAAAAGATAATATTAGGTTGACCCACATCAAATTGCCAATATTTGGCCATCTTTGGTGTATACAAACAGTAATTTCATGTGGTTCAATGTAATAGACTTAAACCAAGTCAGCCTGCCTCCCAAGGTAATGCTGTTTTTTGTAGAGAGGAAGACCCATCCTGACAGGCTGAGGTAAAGAGAAGAGATCTTAGAGCTGCAGTTGCAGGGTAAACCCTGACAAGCTTGCTGATCGTTGTGTGGGAGAAGTACATGTGATAATTCTTTTTATTTCTATTTTCTTCTATAGACTGTATTTTAACAACCATAGTCAAAACAATCAAAATATTGGTTGGTTGGTTGATGTGTTTATTTTCTTCCCCTGCAGTTAAAAATGTCCCAAAGGGAAGGATTCTTTTTCTTTTCTTTGGGGGTGGGGAGTGGGGGGTGGGGAAACAGAATGGACAGCATAGTTTTCCTTATTAAGATTTTAAATAACAGCTCCTTGGTAGTATTATGAATAGGAGAGCTCCCCTTATTTTTTTTTTTACAAGATTATATTTTAAGTAACAGCAGCTTTCACATGACACTCCTTGCATAATGATTTTTGAAAGAGGAAATTGTGTTTATGTTTTAGGATAGCACTTAATTGTCAGGAACATAAAGAACCCAAGGCAGCATTACTATTGAAGCCTGAAAGAAAATGGAAAGCTTCCAGTCCCATTACTGTAGTGCAAGACAAAGTCATAATTAATATAATTTATAAAGAAGTTACTATCAAAGGGAGTATGTTACCAAGCCCCACAATTCCCAGTTGTTGAGCTAATTTAGCTAATAACTGCTTTGCCATAACCACTCCCATTATATATAAGCAGAAATAAATTGATATATTCACATGGGCCACACCACAGATCCTTCATCAACTCTGCAAAGGTATTTTGAACATTGCCTGAGGAAGGATTTTGAATTGATTGTCTAGAGCAGAATAGAAGAGAACAAGAACTGAAAATGGAAATTTGCAATTACAGCTCAGAATATCTTTAGGGAAGCTGAACCACTGCAAAGCACGGGTCAGCCACACCAGATGACAAATGAGGATGGGGAAAGACTCCTGACTGCTGGCACCCCTCACAATTCACAGGATGACTTTTATTTTTCCCTGGTCCCTTTCTCCATCTCTTTCATACCCCTTTTAGTTGCCATCCAGACAGAGCACTATTCATTTCATCTTCAGATACATACATTCAGTAAACCTTCCATAAATAGAACCACTCCCAGGTCTCTCCCCACCTCATCACAGGAATGTCTCCTATCATTATCAGCTCCCAAACATATGTGAATTTAGTTCTGAGCAAGACCAAGTTAGGCAGCTGCTACCCCTGCCTTCACGTTAATCTGGAGCTGAGGGACCACGGGTTTAGTTCTATGAGGAAAAGTTTACTCTTTCTCCTTTGCTGTCAGTCTAATGCTATCCTTTCTTCTTTCTCATGCAGCGGTTCTCAACCTGTGGGTCGAGAACAATGAAAATACATCCTGCATATCAGATATTTACATTACGATTCATAACAGTAGCAAAATTACAGTTATGAAGTAGCAACGAAAATAATTTTATGGTTGGGGGTCACCACAACATGAAGAACTGTATTAAAGGGTCACGGCATTAGGAAGGTTGAGAACCACTGCTAGAGACTCCCAGTCCCAAGCAAAGTTCCATCTAGACCAGAAGAGAAAATCTTGGTTTACAAACAAAGTCTAAACTGTGAAGACCAGCGTGGCACAAAAATTTGGTGGACGACGTGTTGATGAGGATAGCTAGATACAAGATAGTCAATAATTTGATAAGTCTTCAGGACTTGTATCTTCCAGGAAGCCTCAGTGGTGAGACTTTGTAGTACTGTGGACTGAGACCTGAATTAGACATAGGAAGATTTGAGTTCTAACCCCCTCTCTATTACTGTGTAGCTACTAGTAAGTGGCCTGGGACTGCCACTTCGTTTCTTAGCACTTCCATTTCCTCACCAGTAAAAGCCTGGATCAGACTCGGTCAATAATTCTCAAGCTTTCTTCCCCCAGTGACACATGACACATTCCCACAATAGCCCAATGATCATATCCCACAATTTGAAGTTACTCCTATGGGATGGGGCTGTGTTTTTCTCAGAAATTTTTAAATCTATGCCGTCTTTTGAAGACTATAACAATATAAAGATGATCTGATACCCTTTCAACTTTAACATTCTCCAATTCCAAGCAGAAAAGGTGGGTCTTTTAATTTTTATGCTTGTTTCTGTACATGGATGTGTTTCAGCATGCCTCCTAGAAAGTGGTCAAATATTTATAAAACAAAATTGAATTGGGTGGCTTCAATATCATTTTTTCTTTTGGATCAGGGACGGTCCCCCTTACCTTTCATCCTCTTCACTACCTTTTATCTCCTTTCCCTCCCGTTTCTTTCATAATCCAAAAGGTGCTTGGGCAGTGAGCCAGGTGCAGTTTGGCATAGAACCTACACTCATCACTTTAATACCTAGCTGGTGAAGCCCATCCAACCCCAGAAGATCTGGGCTTTGCTTAGCAAGAGAACCAAATGTCAGTTTCCCTTTTCCTTTCAGCCAGCAGCAAACAAGAATGTCCTGCAGAGGGCCAAAGCTGATAGACTTACATGGAGCACACTGGAGTCTTTTTGTTCTTGTCCTCCCTATATTTTGGAAGCTCCAGCGGGAATGTGGCCTGAATTTAAACACTCAGGCCATGACCATTAACAGTGAGAACTTTTGTAGATTCATTCAGCCTCTCCTGCCTTTCCTCTCCCATGGCATTGAATAATCTGTTGTTTGTGGACAATTTGCTTGTTGTACTCTAGAGAGCAGGCTGATCCTGGCTCTCCCATTGTCTCTTATATGGGCAAACAAAAGCAGTCTTCTTAGGCCAGAGCATCAAGCTGATAAAAGACTGATTTAAGCCTCTTTTGTGGTGAAATTTAATAGATCTGGGTTAGGCATTATATTTGATTAACCCCCACCAGTCATTACATGGCTTTATATATACAGTACAGCTATGCCCAACCGCTCTCAGCTGGGCAAAGTCTGTCTTTGAACTCCTGAATGGAGCCAAGACACCGTAGGCAGAGCTGGCCATCAGCAAAATAGAAGTCAATAAACTTGTCTCTGGGGCCTGCAGTTTTCCCTTTCAGTGTCTTTCCTTCTCCACACACCCTTTATGTCTATTTATTAGGTTCTTTCCGACAGGCAGGAAGACATTTGATAAACTCATTCACACAGAGTGATTTAATGGGCTACCCTTTCCAACAGTAGCGGCAGTTCAAAAAAGGAGCTTGGATTAGGAATGGTGATAGAGCCTGGTTGTTTTCTCAGCTCATATTTCTCCTTTCCTCCCATAGTTGGACCAGGAGGCTTCTCCCTGCTGGTTCTTCAGGACCAACCCTGGCCTCAGTTTGAAGAAATAAAAGAAAGTCTGATTTGACCCTCATGCCTCCCAGCTGCCTATCTTTCTTTGCGCAGTGACTGACCTAAGTGACGGACTATTAGTCTTTTTGGAGTAACCAGTCTCCTTACCTCTGATACCTGGCCCACCCAGGATCCCAGTCCTTCTAAGAATGGATCCATACCTTAATGTTGCCAGTTTTGTCTCTAAACTCTCTTTAATCTGCCCCATCCCACTACTGATATAAACCCTGAACTTTCTAGCCAACTTCCTGGATTTCCAACTATTCCCCACTTCCCTGTTCCTTCTTCCCATTCTTTATCTCTTGCTGGACCTCCCTCAGGCTGACCTGAGCCTGTTCTATGGTTTGCCATCCATCCAACTGGATTTCCTCTTGCTACCAGAACCCAGTGAGTGATGGTTCCAGGTTCTATCTAGGCCTACCTCAAGCCCCTCATCTTCCTCTTCCCCCAGTAGTCGGTCAGTGGATTAGACTTTCCGTAAGTGCAAATAGCTGAATCTCTGATAATCTAGTACATGATTTAATCACTTATTATTTTTTTGTTAAAACTATGAACTTATAATGAAATAACAAAAATAAAGAATATCAAGTATTCTTTAATCTTGAACATTTACAAAACAAAAGAAAATAAACAGAACAAAGTTTAAAGAAATACTACAACTGGAACAATCTTATATTTTATTTAAGAAACTCAAAATCTTGCCACTCATAACAATTAGAACTCTTTGGATTACAAATGATAGAAGACCCAGCCCAAACTAACTAAAGCAAAAAGAGAAGGCTTTAGCTGATATGACTGAAAAATTCTGATGTTATGCTGGCAGTGAGGGTGGCTCAGTGCAGGGCTTAATATGCCACCCCAAGACTTACTTTCTCCTTTATCCTGTTTCTTGAGTTGGCTTCAATTTCAACCACATGCTCCTTTTAAAGTAAAAAGAGAGTTGTAGCAACTCTACATCAGACATCCTCTCAGATTCAAGTCCCACCTAAGAAAGCCAGATTTTGTTTCCCCCAATTCCCAGCAAAAGCTTTAATTTTTTTTTTTTTTTTACTTTGATTGGATCATGTGACCACACTTCAAAGTGCAAGGATGGAGATTGGGGCATAGTAGATACCCAAAGAGCTGCAATTGGGATTGGTGTAAATAGATACCAAACAGTAGCATCCACTGAAATCACTACTTCATTTTACTTGCTTTTCCTTACTGGGGTTTAAACAGAAAGCAACACTCATATTTTTTCTTAGGGTCAAAAGACTTCCAAGAGTTTTATGGTTTTTGAATTGGGCTTTGGCTTCTGAGCTTACAGCTTTGATATTAAAAGTCCTTGCAGAGCCCTGGCTGATGTGACTCATTTGATTGGAGTGTCACACCGAAATGTTGCAGGTCTGGTTCATGGTCAGGGTACGTACACAGGTTTCAGGTTCTATCCCAAAGTCGGGCACGTATGGGAGGCAATCTATTAATATTTCTTTCTCACATTGATGTCTCTCTCTCTCTCTCTCTCTCCCTCTCTTTCTCTCTCTCAAATCAATAAAAACATACCCTTGGGTGAGGAATGAATGAATGAGTAAATAAATAGATAAGTAAATAAATAAATAGCAATTTTTAAAATAAATAAATAACATAAAGTAAATACATAAGAACTAGTATAGAGCCCTAGCTGGTTTGGCTCAGTGGATAGAGCCGCGACCTGCGGACTGAACGGTCCCAGGTTTCATTCCAGTCATAGGGCACATGGTTGGGTTGCGGGCTCAGTCCCCAGTAGGGGGTGTGCAGGAGGCAGCTGATCAATGATTCTCTCTCATCATTGAGGTTTCTATCTCTTTCTTCCTCTCCCTTCCTCTCTGAAATCAATAAATATGTTTTTAGAAAAAGAACTAATATAGAGACAGACGCATGTTTTTCCTTTTGCCTCAGGCTTAGTACTGTTGGATCCTGTCTTTAAAATGTTTTTATGTTTTGCTCATTAGGGATTTTTTGCATTAATTTTGATTTTTAAAATGTTGCATTTAAATATATTTTGATTATTGAATTTTAGGAGAGAGGAAAGGAGAAAGAGATAAAGAGAGAGAGAGACATCAATGTGAAAGAGAAACATTGATTGGTTGCGTTCCCCGCCCCCCGCAACACACACAAACACACATGTCCAACCTAGGGACCAAACCAGCAACCTAGGTATGTGCCCTGACTGGGAATCCAATGGGCAACCTTTCAGTGCACAGAATGACACTCAACCACCCGAGCTTCTCAGGCGGAGTTCTTATGTATTTATTTTAATGGGTAATTTTTTCCCAGAACACTAAAGTAGTTGAAAAAAATTGGAAATTTAAAAATTAGATGTATTAAAATTTCATTATTTTAATTTAAAATATTTTATTTATACCCAAACTGGAATTCCTTATACATTTACTTTCTTTGATTTAATGTAAGCAAATTTATCAATAATGTTTTTTTATTAAAATGATTAAAAATTATATAAAAACATGTATACAGGGGTGCACACTTTTAATTAGTGAATCTATTAATAAGTGAAACCTGTTTTTCTAAGTTTGTCTAAAACTCTAGACATAAATTTTTTTAAAATATATTTTTATTGATTTCAGAGAGGAAGGGAGGAGAGAGAGAGAAACATCAATGATGAGAGAGAATCATTGATAGGCTGCCTCCTGTATGCCCCCCACTGGGCATCGAGCCCGAACCCTGGGCATGTGCCCTGACTGGGAATCTAACTATGACCTCCTGGTTCACAGATTGACTCTCAACCATTGAGCCACGCTGGCCAGGCTAGACCTAAATTTGATTCTCCTTATAAACCTTTTAATAGTTGTAAAAAATAAATTAATTTAAAATGTTTAATATATTTTTAATTGATTTCAGAGAGGAAGGGCAAGGGAGAGAGATAGAAACATCAATGATGAGAAAGAATAATTGATCGGCTGCCTCCTGCACGCCCACCATTGGGGATTGAGCTCACAACCGGGCATGTGCCCTTGACTGGAATTGAACCTTAGTCTATAGGCCAGTGCTGTACCCACTGAGCCAAACCAGCTAGGGCTAAATTAATTAAATTTTAATTAGACAATTTAATTACATTATTATAGTGTTTTTTTTAATTGATAGATATGTATTTATTGCCATTTTATTAGTACACTTAAATTTAAATCTTATTTTTCAATTACAGTTAGATTTTAATATTATATTAATTTCAGGTGTACAGTATAGTGATGAGAATCATATACTTTAAAAAGTGTTCCCCCAGGTACCCCTAGTACTCACCTGGCATCATACAAGTTATAACATTATTGACTATATTCCCTATGCTATACTTTATATCTTTATGACTATTTTGTCACTAATTTTTACTTCTAAAATTAAAATTAGTCTAATTTTTACTTCTTAATCCCTTCACCTTTTTCACCCTGTTCCCCAACTCTCCTCTCCTTGGCAACCATCAGTCTGTTTTCTGTTAGATCTATGAGTATCTATGAGTCTGTTTCAATTTGGTTTGTTCATTTATTTTGTTCTTTAGATTCCACATCTAAGTGAAATTGTATGATGTCTGTCTTTCTCTGACTGAGTTATTTCACTTAGCATAATACCCTCTAGGTTCAGTCATTCTGTCTCAAATGGTTAAGATTTCATTCTTTTTAATGGTCAAATAATATTCTACTGTATATATGCACCACAGCTTTTTTATCCATTCATCTATTGTTGGGTACTTGGGTTGTTCCCATAGCTTGGTTTACTTTAAATAATGTTGCAATTTATTTAGGGGTTCCTATATTCTTTCAAATTAGGGTTTTAGTTCTCTTAATTTAATTAAAACTAAAGTAAATTATTGTAGTGGTTTTTGCAGTGGAATATCAAGTAAAAAAAAATCACTCAAAAATCCCATAACCCTAAAATTATAGTTTTTGGATATTTCTAGCTAGTTCTTTTTGTATATCTTTCTTTTATATAGTTGTAACCATTATATACAAACAATTTAGGTTTATGTTTGTTTTTATTACACCACTTACCTATGTTGTTAAATGGCCTTTATAATTACCACTTAAAATGATTGCAAAATATACCATTGAGTAAATGTCATGTTATCTATTACCTCATTATTAGATGTTTGAATAGTTTCCAATTTTGCACTGCTATAAATAGTGCTATTGCTTTATGCATGTTGCTTTTTCCATATTTTTTCTTTAAGATGGAATTTCTGAGAATTTAAAAAATACAAGTGAATAGACTTCTAATAAAAAATGGGGGTGGGGGGAGTTGAACTGATGGCAGAAGTCCCTTTTCTCCAATCCAAACATGGAAAGTACTAGTAAGTTTTTTAGCTAACTCTGAAAGCAAGAAAGGAAGCTCTCTATAGAAATAGAGGAGCCCACAGCAATGTGAAAGATACTCAAGGGTAATGAGGCTGGGAACATGGGGTAAGAGTTGAACACAGGCTATTTGGAGTTAAACTGTAGACTCCATGCGCAATGGGGTGGGAGGCAGATAACATAAATTCCCTGTAAGAAAAACCTTCACTCTGATTCAGAAGTGGGTGGTGATAATTTTCAGGAAAAGGTAAAATTATGACTCTAATGCAGATATAAAGGTCATCTGGTAGCAGGACCTGGTCTGGAAAGAGCAAGGGAGGTCCCTGGACAGAGGGGATCAGATTATTAGATGGGTCACCAGAAATTACATATTTTAAAAAGGATTTGTACTTTAAAATATGTCAAATACATGTTATATACTTCAGAAACATACTTTTTAATATCTAGGCATAAAAATGTATATTATAATATAACTAGGATCACCCTGCCATTTAGAGCTGCACAAGATTGGCTCATTCCTCAATTTGTTTAAAGTTCAGTACCTTCCTCAGATTTTCTGGAAAAGTCCCAAGGACAAGTTCCTCATCAATTTTCATTTTCATCTCCTGCTTCTGCAGAATTAGTTGTTTGGGGATCATTTGGCCATTTCATATGTGCTGCCTCTGTGACAGTATAGACCCAGTATTGGAATCAGCCCTCTCCTTGATTCTTTCCATCCTTTTCTCACAGCCACTGGCACTCACCACTACTGAGTCATACAAGGCCAGTGGGTGTACAGCAGGCTTTAGTGAAGTTTTAGGGTGGTGATGAGTTATATTGCAGCAGTGCACAAAATTTATGATAAAAAAGTATCATCACTGTTTTTAGAAGTTCTTCACTACTCTGACACACTACCCAGTCCCCTGCCTTCTTTCATCTCTGACACTCAAATTCCTATTAGTTTCTCATGCCCTCAGGATATGAGATATTTTTTCACCATGAGAGGCTTTCCAGAAGCAGCACTGCTCTTATGCCCAGGAAGGCGGTGGGGGGGGGGGGGGGCGCGGAGGAGGCACTCTGGATACTGTGCATTAGAGGAACTTATCCCCAAACTATAGTCTGAGTGAGGTGTTTAGTTGGCCAAGGAGACACACCTGCCCAGAGTTTGCCACCCCCTTCCTACCTTCCAGATGAGATAGTAAACATTTTAGGCTTTATGGCCATATGGTTTCTATGTCAGCTGTGGGCAGGAGTATGTTCCAAGCTTGGCTGTATAGGCAGGTGTATCCTCACCTGTGTGCCAGAGGGTCCCTCTATTTGGGATAGAATTTGGGTAGGAAGAAAGGGCTCATTCATGGGGCAGGAGCTGGGACTGGGCCCCAACTCTCCCTAGGGTACTAAATTCTGGTGCAGAACTCTGAGGAGTCTATAATGTCCAAATTCAAGCCTGGCCTTCCAGGTTATTAAGAAGAAATATTTGTCAAATTAGGAGAGTGGAATACATTTTTAAAATAGTTTTTAACTTAATTTATAACTTTAAATCTTTAGACATATAGTATATGGGCCTCCTTTATCATGTTTACCCAGCCCCCACCCTACACTAACATCAAGGAGTTTTCCTAAGCAAACATTTAATTCCATCTTGAAGAAGAATCCTGATTTTAACATTTTTGTTCTACTCTGCTACAATATTATATTTCTTCTTCAGCTCTAAACATCCAAAGTCAATACCAGATAAGTAGCTAGTGTGATCTAATGTTAAAGCCTGAGTTTGGGCAAGAGCTTCTTATATCCCTTCCAGTTCAGCATGGGTTCCAGTGATGGCCTGGGGGTGCGGGGGCGGGGTGTGTGTGTGTGAAATCAGCTAGTGAGGGGTCCTGATGTTTACCTGTGGGGAGACGATTGGCAAAGGTAGTGAACAGGCAGGGTCGGTCCAGCAAATCCAAAATTCTGCAAGCATCATTTAGTTTAGAAACCAAATTCCACAATAGTTACTAGCACTGCTAAGAATGGAACTCTCAGGATTTGTGCTTGCCCAGAGAATAAACACCATGAGAGAAAGACACAATGGGAATAATGAGCTTCATGTCAGCTCTGAGCTGTTCGGCTAGGAGGCTGGAAAAGGGACACTGCAGCTGGTCAGGAGGGCTTTTCCCTTGTGTCTCTCTGGGCCATCTGTTCTGATCTGTGCCATCAGCTTCCCATCGGAAAGGTCAGAATGGGTTTGTGGGTAAGGCCTAATGTTGGCTCCACACGCCACGTTAGGTGCAGCTGCTCTTGGCTTGGTCACGCCTGGGTTTGCACCCAAGACCCTCAAAAGCTCTGCGCATTATGGTAATTAGCCATCTGCTGCAGCCTTTCCAGAACCTGCTGATCACAAAAGTAAGCCAGGAAGCTCTCTGACTACAGCAGAAATGGCGGTGTGAGGAGGGGCCTCAGGCCACTGGCTCCCTCCCCCCTCCTGGACCCTACAGCCTGACAGGAGCTGGCCCAGCACTCAGCACAGCTTCTCATCTCCTAGGGCCCCAGGGAATACAAGGAAGGGGTCTCCCTGCTAATGCATGGCTATCACTAATTCAAATAGAGGAGCTGAACAGGGACATGTCTGCTGAGACAATGACACTCTGTGTCATTAGGGAGACAAACGCCATTTGTCTGATAAGTAACTTTTCTTTGGGGAATGTGTGACTGGCAATTTTTAGATTCTCAATTCCTTCTTTTGTGCAATCATTGTTACACATTCACGTAAATGTTCCCTGCCCCTCGTCCCTATAAATATATAGGGTATGGGGTGAGGTGGGGAGGTTCTGTATTGGAAACTGTCCTTGGTGTTTGGTAGGCAAGCCTCTCTATTGATAGATGAGGACCTGGCGATCGAGTGTTTTGCTCCTTCTCCCTGTGTAAGTTCGCTCCCAATAAACCTTATTTTATAGCTGCACTACAAGTGCTGAGTTCTGATATTGTAAGGTTTTTTTCAAAGTTGAAAATCTCTAGATAATGAGTCTATCTGATGTCTAGTGTCCAAGTGACTGAATTATTAATACTTCATCCAATATTTCTGCCTGGTTTACTCTGCTAAAGAGAGTTATCTTTTTTTCTTTTAATATATTTTATTGATTTTTCACAGAGAGGAAGGGAGAGAGATAGAGAGTCAGAAACATCGATGAGAGAGAAACATCGATCAGCCGCCTCCTGCACATCTCCCAGTGGGGATGTGCCCGCAACCCAGGTACATGCCCTTGACCGGAATCGAACCTGGGACCCTTTAGTCCGCAGGCCAACGCTCTATCCACTGAGCCAAACTGGTTTTGGCGAGAGTTATCTTTAAGATAATGATGGAGAATAAAATAAAAATTAGCTCTTATCCTCGAGTCAGTTCTACAAATTGGGAAAATTGAGCAACTTATTAACATTTTGCCACATTTGCTTCATCACTCTCCATTTGTATACATTTATTTTCCTTAGTCATTTGAGAGTTACAGACATAATTAATGCTCTTTTGCCTCCAAATGCTTCAGTGTGTATTTCCTAAGAGCAAAGATAGTCTCTTACACAAGCCCAGTAAAAGTAACTAATTAAAGAAATTTAACATTGAAATGATACTATTATCTAATGCAGTGGTTTTCAACCTTCTGGCCCTTTAAATACAGTTCCTCATGTTGTGACCCCACCATAAAATTATTTTCGTTGCTAGTTCATAACTGTAATGTTGCTACTGTTATGAATCAGAATGTAAATATCTGATACGCAGGATGGTCTTAGGCGACCCCTGTGAAAGGGTCCTTCAACCGCCAAAGGGGTCGCGACCCACAGGTTGAGAACAGCTGATCTAATGCATAGTTTATATTAAAATTTTGCCAAGTATCACAATAATGTTCTTTATGCCAATCTTGACCTTCTACCACTTCTCCCTCACCCCACCCCCACTCAGTATCCAATCCAGCATCACACATTATATTTAGTTGTCCAAAAATTAAACAAAACTTTCAGATTGTACAGTATTTCCTTTAGCTGTTGAACTCGTCTCTTTTCTGCTGGGGCCCTTCTAATACTGTATTTGGGCCATTTGTTGGTGTGTTGTTTTTTTTCATGAAGGTGGTTGTAACCACTCAGTCAGACCAACCCTTGAGATAGAGCCAGAATTCAATCATATATATATTTTTCAATATGTTTTTATTTACTTCAGAGAGAAGAAGGGAGAGGGAGAGAGAGGTAGAAATATCAACGAGAGAGAATCATTGATCGGCTGTCTCCTGCATGCCTCCTATGGGGGAACGAGCCTACAACCTGGGCATGTGCCCTGACCAGGAATCATACTGTGACCTACTGGTTCATGGGTTGACGCTCAACCACTGAGCCACACCGGCTGGATAATAAGATATTATTTTAATATCTATCTAAGGTGTGGCTGCAGAAGATAGGAAGCACATGAAAAGAATTCCATGAAATCCAGGAAGTTATTTAAGTATCTAAAGAACTGAAAGAATGCAAAATGCAATAGACTTTCCCAGGTAGATCAGAGAATTATGCAATATATAACTTGGCCAGACCTGTCCCTAAATTCTGGAGACAGGACTATGAGACAGGCTCAGACTGGTAGTTGGGGCCATGAGGAAAACTGCTTTGGAGCCTGCAGCTCCAGCCCTCAAACCTCAGCCAATATCTCTCGTCCATGAACTAACTCCTCCAATATCTGCAAGGAAAGAAAGACCAAAATTGTTTAGGATGACATATTTGTTTCCTGTGTGGGTTAGAAACAGAGATTTATAATTATGTATAGACTAGTAGCCCTGCACACGAATCCGTGAGCCAGTAGGTCGCTGCCGCTCTCCTGTAGCTCCCCACCCGCCTCATAGCTTATTGCCCTGCCCTCTCCTATAGCTCTCTGCTTCCCACTTGCTTGCTGCCCTGCCCGTCCTATAGCTCCCCCCTCTCCATCCCCTTCCCCCCCCCCCCCCTCATAACTTGCTGCCCTGCACCCTCCTGTAGCTCTCTGCAGCCCGCTTGTACCTCCCTGGTCCACCCTCCTGCTGATCCCTGATCTGGTCCTGATGTGCTTGGTCATTATGCCTCAGGGAGTAATGATTAATTAGCATATTCCTCTCTTATTATATAGGACTAGAGGCCCAGTGCACAAAAATTTGTGCACTCGGGGGGAAGGGGGGTCCCTCAGCCTGGCCTGTGCCCTCTCGCAGTCTGGGACCCCTCGGGAGATAATGCCCTGCTGGCTTAGGCCTGCTCCCGGGTGGCAGAGGGCAGGCCCAATCCCTCGGTGCAGCCCCTGGTCGGGCTCAGAGCAGAGCCGATTGAGGAGTTGGGGCGTGCCCCCTGTCATGCACAGAGCAGGGCCAATTGGGAAGTTGGGGCGCCACCCCCTGTCATGCACAGAGCAGGGCGGATCAGGAGGCTGCGATGCCACCCTCACTCACGCTCAGGGTAGGTCCGATTGGGGGGTTGGGGCACTGCCCCCTGTCACCTCAAGGCAGGGTCGATGGGGAGGTTGCGGTGCCACCCCCTGTCACGCACAGAGTAGGGCCAATCCAGGGGTTGGGGAGCTCCCCCCTGTCATGCACAGAGTAGGGCCCATCAAGGGGTTGAGGAGCTCCCCCCTGTCACTCACAGAGTAGGGCCGATAGGGGAGTTGGGGCACCACCCCATGTCACACACAGAGCAGGGCGGATCAGGGGGTTGGGGCGCCGCCACTGTCACACTCAGGGCAGGGCCAATGGGGAGGTTATGGCTCTACTCCATCACACACAGAACAGGGCCCGTGGGGGGCGGGGGGTTGAGGCGCCACCCTCTCTCACCCACAGAGCAGGGCCGATCAGGGGGTTGGGGCGCTGCCACTCTCACACTCAGGGCAGGGCCGATGGGGAGGTTATGGCTCTACCCTGTCACACACAGAGCAGGGCCCGTGGGGGGTGGGTTGGGGCACCGCACCCTGTCACACACAGAGCAGGGCCGATCAGGGGGTTGGGGCGCCATACCCTGTCGCACACAGAGCTGCAGGGCGATCAGGGGGTTGGGGAGCTCCCCTGTATCAGGCACAGAGCAGGGCTGATCAGGTGGTTGGGGCGCCTTCCCCTGTCACAAACAGAGCAGGGTGGATAGGGAGGTTGTGGCCCCGGCCCTGTCACACACAGAGCCACAGGGCGATCAGGGGGTTTGGGCGCTACCCCCTGTCACGCTGATCCTGGTGCCAGGAGGACTCTTGGCTCCGCTGATCCCGGTGCTGGGAGGCCTCACGACTCCTCTGATCCCAGTGCTGGGAGGCATATTACCCTTTTACTATATAGGATAGAGGCCTGGTGCATGGGTGGGGCTGGCTGGTTTGCCCTGAAGGGTGTTCTGGATCAGGGTCTGCCAGGCCAGCCTGGGTGAGGGGCTGATGGCTGTTTGCAGCTGGTCACACACCCTTCAGGGTGGGGGTCCCCACTGGGGTGCCTGGCCAGTCTGGGTGAGGGGCTGAGGGCTGAAGCTCCCAACTGCTCCTTTTTTTCTTTTTCTTTTTTATTCTGGCTCCAGTTCTGAGGCCTCTGCTGCTGAAAGCAGGTATCTGGTTTGTTTAGGTTCTATAATTGAAACAATGTATAACTCCAGCTCTGAGATCCTGGCTCGCTGAAAGCAGGTTTCTGGGGTTTTGTTTAGCTTCTATATTTGTTACAATGTTTCAAACTGCAGGCTCAGAGGCCAGCAAGGCAGGTGGGGAACGTTGGTTTCCTCCGTCACTGAAGCAAGCAAGCCTCATGTTAGTTTCAAGCTGCCTGGCTGCCGGACGCCACCTTGGCTGGCAGTTAATTTGCATATCGCCCTGATTAGCCAATGGGAAGGGTAGCGGTCGTACGCTAATTACCATGTTTCTCTTTTATTACATAGGATATGAAGTATATCAAATTAAAATGTTAGAAATAATCTATACATTTTGGTGTCTAGTCCTAGTCATGTTAAAAAGAATTGGGGGCTTTAGACTATCTGACAGATTAATCCTATGGGTCTAATGTAAAATATATTAAATATAAAATACATATTATAGGCATAATGTAAAATGCTTTTAAACTTCTGATTTTAGGTTGAAATTTTCCTAAGTTTGTTAATAAGAACTTAAGATTCATGATAGTTATAAGTTTAATTTTTTGTTAGATTTATAAAATGTAAGGTTTGGGGAAAGTCTTATTAGTCAGAATTGTAGCTTTTCAAAGAGAAGAGAATATATTGTGTATAAATGCATTTGAAATATTTAAAGAAATTTAACTTACTAAGTTTGTAGGTAATAAAAACATTATAATTAAAGGACCCTTCAGAGTTATTAAAATTTGCTAGAGTAACACACAGAATATTACAATTTGTAACCTGAACTATAGTTTAATAAGGTTTTTTTTTATTTTATAACCTTAATAATTTGAATATATATTTAAAAAAATAAAGTAAGTTTTGTGTAGTCCTTTCAATGCTCAAAAGTCATCCTCAGAGACCCTGAAACCTCACATTTACGGAAATGGTCTCCTTCCTAACCAGTTGAAGCTACTGCCAGTGGGAAGCTTATAGCAGTTGCAGAAACTGCTCTGTTCTCACCCACAGAAGAGTCAAACTGTGAAGAGCCCTTGGGTTTCTGTGTCAGGATTAATGGCCAACTAGGGCCTTCATTATTAGGGGAATCAGCCTTTGGAAATATTTTTACCTCTACCCTTCCTTAAATGCCTTCCAGCTTGCTGAATGGGGCATGTTTTATATGATTTTAGTTACTTCTGATTGAGATAATGTGAAATCAGACCTGACTGAGATAAAGCTAACCAGTCTTCCATAGTATTTTTTTTTCTTTCAGACACAGCTTTATTAAAAAGAGCCACCTGCTTTTACTGTTTTAGCGTTGCCTCCATAAAATGATTTACTACTGCTCTACCTCAGGAAAATTCTCACCTGGTTCTGTATACTCTCACCTTCATCTTCTCTCAATACCCTCATCCACACAAGGTGTCCAAGTCCCTCACTCTGGGTCTGGTTGTTGGATGCAGGTGACATAGCCACAGGTGACAGGTTGGAGAGCTTGGTACTGAGAGAAGAGTCTGGCACTAAGACTCTTCCACGTACTGGTTCTTGGACTCCTTCTTCACATCTGAGTATTCCGTCTACCTCCTGTCTTCTGTCTTCCAGCACTAACCCCCTCTTCTGTCTGTGGAAGTAGAGCACCCCTCTAAATTAAATGTCCAAATCTTTATTTCTCTGCTTTGAGTCTTTGTTTCTGCTTCTTTGCAACTTGAGGAAAGAAAACTGCTCCTTGGGTACCAGTAAGAGAACAAAGCAAAGAGGAGAATACTCATAAATATATAGAGATGGGATCCTGCTACCCCGGAAATAATTCATTTCATCTCATCTTATATTTTATTTTATAAAAGAGAGGGAGTTCAAGGAAGATGAACAGGAATATAAATTTTTGGCCCACACTGCAGAGTTGGATTCAAAATGCAAGTTCTGGGTGTGAATTCTGCTTCACCACTTATTAGCTTTGTAGCCACAAGAAAGTTATGTGCATGTCCAAGCCTCAATTTTCTTACCAGTAAAATGAGATTTAAAAAAAGAAAAACACAAAAACTTGCCCCATAGAGTTATTGCAAGGACTAAGGAGAAAAGGCTTTTAAAGTACTTAGATGAGTGCCTGGCTTAGAGTAAATGTTTATTGAGCCTTAACTATCATTATTATCATTATTAGCATTGTGATTATTAGCTCTATGCTAGCCTAGTGGGCCAGGAGAGACTGATGATATTATGTTAAAACTTCATTTAGAAAATTCAAGGCATTTTCAAGTCAAATTATCAAACTACAGCATAGCCACAGACTAGCCCCAAATACTGCCCAGTGGAATTTTAAAATTTTTGCCCTCATTGTGATTCCAGGAAAAATAAGGACAGTGTCTGGTATGTATTTCCTATTGTCTCTTCTGTTTTCTCAACAAACTTATAAAGTGAAGGTCAAAGCATCTTATCCTATATAATAAAAGGCTAATATGCAAATCAACCAAATGGCGGAATGACCAGTTGCTGTGATGCACACTGACCACCAGGGGGCAGATGCTCAATGCAGAAGCTGCCCCCTGGTGGTCAGTGTGCTCCCACAGGGGGAGTGCCGCTCAACCAGAAGCTGGGCTCATGGCTGGCTGGTGCAGCACTGGTGGCGGGAGCCTCTCCCACCTCTGTGTCAGTGCTAAGGATGTCTGACTGATGGCTTAGGCCCAGGGTGAGCAGGCCTAAGCCATCAGCCAGACATCTCCTGAAGGTTCCCAGACTGCGAGAGGGCACAGGCCGGGCTGAGAGACCTCCCCTCCTCCCCCACCCCCACCCAAGTGCACAAATTTCGTGCACCAGGCCTCTAGTTTTATATAATGGTTGGGTTCCTGAAATGTTAAAAACTTAAAAATCCAATTCAATACTGAATGCCTGGTATATCTGCTTCAACTTCTGGGATCATCAAGTTCAACTCCCCTTATTATACAGAAACCTCCCCATTACATAAAAATTCAATGGCAAATTTTTTTGTAAAGTGAACAGTTTCATCTCTGGTCTCCATTATAATATTTTACTAAAGAGAAGAGTAAGTCTTTCCTGTTCAATAAATGGTTAACTCCAGATGAAATGTATACTCTTTATCCATTTTCCTTAGGAAAATTAGATTAAATCAATTGCTAGAGTTTGCCTTTTTCACAATTTTCCTAGAGCCATAGGTTAAGTCTTAGGCTTTGCTAATAAGTGATGGTGGGTCCTTCTTTCTTTCTTTTTGTTAAAAGATAATCCCCTTCCAAAAACCCACCCCACCGAAAATACCCTAAAAAATAACAGACAATATAGCCTGTAAAGGCCTCTGTCACTCTTCCCTTTTTCTAGAACCCAGTTTCTATTACATTATTTAAGAAGAAGCAGTCCAGTGCCACTCTGAATTAAAGGAGAGTGAGAAGTGCTTATACGCTCGAAGAACATGAACTGCTACACCAAAAATATTGGTGCTTACAATACAGGGTTCCTACAGTCTTAGTGAATGGAACTGACAATTCTTGCAATAAAATGATTCTTTGCACCAGCACTGGCTGGTACTGGAGGGGCATTTCTTTACAAAGACAAAAATCTTTCAGGTTAATTGAAAAAGCACTATGAAATAGTAACAGTCATGGTCAACAAGGAGGGCTTGACTTCTGTTTTCTCCTGGGTTAGAAGGGAGGGACCAAAAACCTGGATGAGAAAGAAGCCTCCCTGTCTTATCAGATCCACTATAGTACTGAGGTGATTTGTCAGTGGGCGGGGCATTATAGTAAGCTCTTCAGAAGTTCTGGGTAGACTAAATACTCTTCCTTTGGTGCATATCACTTAAAGCAAATATTTATCGAGCACCTACTAGGTGCAGAGTCCTGTGCTTAACAAGTTATATTGTAATTTCAGAGATGTATTTTCCTTATTCTCAGTGAACAATTAATGGAAGGTATGCCTTAGAAGGGAAGCTCAGTTTGCCACTCAAAAATATGCCTTTTGAGATATTGATTATTTTAAGTCATTTCAGGAAATGACTTCAGAAAAACCTTTGACCTTCTCCCTAACTGCCTGAAAGAATTTAGATAGAGGATTTGATCTAGAAAGGGGACTATAGTATAGTTTAATATTAACTAGTGTGTGATAGACAGGGAGGAACCTAGCAAGGTTCTCTCTGTGTCCCATTGTTAAAGATGGCCCAACAAACATTTGTTTTTTTTAATCTCCATGTTAATTGCCTTTTTCTCCTTTGAAGTCCCAAACCACTATCCACCCTTTCTCCTTGACTCAAGATGTCAAATAAGCCTCAACTGCCCAATTGTCCTTGGGTTCCATATTCTAATGGGACCCCCATATGTACAGACATAAATAATTGGTCATTTTCTCCTGTTAATTGGTCTCATATTATTTTAATTATTAGACAAGCCAGAAGAATTTAGAAGGATAAAAGGAAAATTATCTTTTCTCCTCCACATATTTATACTTTAAATTAACCCACTTTGTGTATACCTCCTTAAAACTCAGTCATTTATGTCAAGTGTTTATTCTTAAATATTTCTATACTCAGTATATTTAGGCTCTTCTTGATTTGGGGACATTCAGCTTTTATACATCCTGCCCTTTGCTCCCTCTTACATGGATACTCCTAAACCTCCTATTGTACATTGAATTCAAACATTCCTTTATTAGCTGATGAATGAGCATTTAAGTTTCTGCATGCACTGCTAGTCTATCAATGCCTCAATTTTGGCAGAGTCTCATCTTTGCTTGTCCAGCGCTGTTTTGCAATTATTTGAATACTTCTTTTGCATTTTGCTCTTGTTTTATAAATTAAGTGCTGAGTGGGGGGAAAAAAGAATGAAAAGAAACATAGATCTCAAAATCAACATAATGGAAAAGATGGAAATTATTAGGAATGCTAAAAGCCAAACATTTTTAGCTGTAATCTAATGTTCATTGAACTTAAGCCAGAATTTTGTGTGTTTGAAAGGGAAAAACAAAACTAAACAAGGGCCATGAAAGCTGGTAATAATTTGAAGATTTTTATTTGAGAAAAAAATACATTAATTTTGTTGGGTTTTTGTTTGGGGGGGGGGGGACTTATTTATTTATTTATTTACTTATTTATTTATTTTGCTTTCCGCAGATAGGCTTTACCTTATAAAATATAACATGATTCAACTTTTAAATATTCAACTTGTGTACATGTATATTAGGCATGCTATATGTACATGTAGGGGACTTCCCACAAAGAATCCAGCCTGTAAATCTTTTATAGAGCATAGGAATTATTTTAACAGTGAGTTAAATAAATATAGTTTATTTAACAGTGAGTTAAATATAGTTGTTGGTAGAGTAAGTACAAAGTTTGCTTCTTGTCCCTCCTGAAAACCCTTTGAAGTCAAATGTGCTATTTAAAAAAAGAAAAGCATAAAAGCAAAGAGAATGGGACGGGAAGGTTGCCCACCAATGAGAGTTTTTGAGATTTCTGAAAGAGGAGACCATAACTAACAAAGGAAACTTGTAGAGAAAGGAGTGGAAAGCAGGAGCTACTATAAGACAAGAGCTCTGCCAGTCTTTTGTAAAATCCTAAACGAATTGAAGAGACTTTGCAAAGTGTCTTTAATGGCAATAAGATGAAGGGGAATGGAGAGTGATTTCTTCCAGAATAAATGCAAGGATGGAAGAACAAAGAATCCCTCTGATCTTGAAGAGGAAGCAAGACCAGAAAGGCAGAGTGGGTTACTGATGGTTCAGCACCAGAGTCTCCACACTGGGCAGAGGATCCTGTACTCCTGGAATAAAAGCAAAAAGCCACTGAACCTCATACGACCACATTTTCCAACCAGAACAGAGTCTCCAGTGCTGACTGCAATTGCAGTGCAGACCCACTGTGAGGCATGTTCAGAATCTGATTTAATTGTATTGGAAGAAAATAGACATTTCTTTAACAGATGAGCCTTCTTTTAAGAGCCATAATCTCTACATTAAGAGGAGCAGGAGGAGTTGTAGTTGAACCTTGAATAACAGTAATTTTTAGTATCCTGTAAACCAAAAGAGAAGCTTTTGGCCTATTGACACCTAAAATTTATAGAAGTAAGTAACTGTCTATATCCTTAGTACCAGCTTGCCGTCCACCTTTCCCTCTCTCTGTAAGCACCACCTGTCATTGCTAGGTAAAATCTCTTCGAGTTTCCTCACCATGAATCAAATATATTCTATCAAGTTACTGGGTACAGGTCACCTTTTGTACCCTCACTGAGAATGGGAGGGGGACACAAAAAGGGTAGGGGGCAGCAGCTGGCCTTCTTAAGATGCAGGCCAGGAAACCAGGAAGTTCAGCTTGACAGCTTTGCAGTCAACATGTGAGGTCTGGATTAACTCACACTTCCTCCCAAATTCCTTAACCCTTCACATGGCCCATTCTGCACACTGCCTCTCATGTTTTGTCTTATACTGTTCTTTCTCTGAAGTGTCATTGTTCAGCCTGTGCCTCTGGACTTTAAGGCCCAAGAAGGCAGTGCTGGTGTCTCCTCTCACACCCAGTAGAAGACTGGCCTACAAAAATGTGTCAAAGAAACCACTCCAGAAATTTGACTTTGTAAAAGTAATATTTCAGTCTGGCTGAAAAATAGTTCCACTCCCCAGAGGTTTTATTTTTTCTGGTGGTGATCTCTGTATCTTCAATTATGTTTACACTACTGTTCTAAATTCATGAACCTTAGGTGGTGTCGACTTAATGCTGTGTCAGATGGAGACACAGCTAATTTATATACCCTACTTACACCTCTATACCCCTCCTCCCAATGTTCACCTTCCCCACTGACTGCATCTTTGACTTCAAACAATGTACATGGACCTCCATTTATTGTTCTACTTCAACACTATCTCTTGACTTCCTTGTTTTGACAGGAGGTTAATTATGTTCAGCTTTTCTCTCCTTTCTTTTACTCTCTACCCTTTTCCATTCTTCTATCTCTGCCAAGATTGATTAGATTAACATTCTCAAGTTTGGGTAATATTTACATTCTGTTCTGCAACCAGGTTGTCTTCAGTGATTTTTCAATTCATTCATCCATTCATTCATTCATTTAATAAATATTTATTGATTTCCTACAATATGACCCCCTGCTGGTCAGCGCATGTCATAGCAAGTGATCGGTCTCCTGGTCAAACTCCCATGGGGACAATTTGCATATTTGGCTTTTATATATATACTAGAGGCCCAGTGTACGAAATTCATGCACAGAGGGCAGGGGAGCGTGTCCCTCAGCCCAGCCTGCACCCTCTCCAATCTGGGACCCTTCAGGGGATGTCCAACTGCCAGACATCCCTCTCACAATCTGGGACTGCTGGCTCCTAACCGCTTGCCTGCTTGCCAGCTTGCCAGCCTGATCGCCCTTTAACCACTCCCCTACTGGCCTGTTTGCCCCCAACTGCCCTCCCTTGCTGACCCGATCGCTCCCAACTTCCCTCCCCTGCTGGCCATCTTGAGACGACATGAGGGCATCGCGCAAGGACCAACTAGGCTTTTATTAGTGTGTGTGTGTGTGTGTGTGTGTGTGTGTCACTTTTTAATCTGAATGATTTATCTGTATGGCAAAACAAATATCTCATTACCAAACATCAGTTCTTCTTATCTTCCTGTGAATTTCCCTCCTCCCTTGGAAGCTCCAGGTCCTTATCCCAGTCCTAAACTCAGGATGGCAACTGCCTTGACTTGCCCTGGGGTCTCATAATCTTAAGGGGCTTCCATATGTACATAATTCAATTTGTTTTTCTCCTATTAATCTGCCTTATGTCAATTTAATTACTCAACTTGCCAAAAGAACCTAGAGGGGTAGAGGAAAAGAAATTTTCCCCAACATAATTTGCAACAATTTAAAATAAAGTTCTAAAAAAGTTTATAAAAACAAAAGTTTTACTAGCCTTAACTAATATCTATGAAAGTTAGAACTCTAGTTCTAAATAATAATAATAATAATAATAATAATAATAATAATAATAATATTGCAGCTATTAATTATTGAGCATTTACTTAGTTACAGCCCTTAATACAATTTCATGAGGTAGGGTTTACCACCCCCATTTTAAGATAAAAGTATTTATAAATGTGCCAGGGCCATCAAATGGTCTTCCCACACTTTCAGTTTGCTTAGCTAATTCGGGTGGCAATAGGGAGCAAAGAGGGCCAGATTAGCAATTAGGAGTTTAGGCATGTTGCTTGCCTTCAATGAAACCCTCTGGATCAGAGACTTCTCCACTGTGCCCTGAGGAACTCTAGGAGTTTCACAGAGACACCCAGTGCCACACACAAAGTCACTGAGGTGTAAGGATAGAGAGGTCAGAGGAACCTCACTCAAAGCCTGCCATCCCTCCCCTCTGAACCAAAGCAGTGTGTATTTTTCTCTTTTTCATTTTGGATTTTCACCCTGAAGAATGGGTTCTGCTACTAAAAGAAATTTTAAAATCACTGGATTTTATTATTTCTAAGATCCCCCTAAGCTCACACTTTATATCCCAAATGAATTTTTTTGCATTGCATTTCTGGGACTTGTGGGTAGGAAGGGTCAGCTACATAATTTGCAGGACTCAGAGCAAATTGAAAATTCAGGGCCCCATGTTCATAAAGCAGTTTTTAAAAAGTGTCATTAATGGCACTAAACCATAAAACTTCTTTCTTCTGTAGTTTTTCTCTTGATTTGTCATGAGTTTTTATTTACTATTTTAAGTAAAGAGAATGTAAAATTTTAAACTATTAACATATAATTTACCATTCGTCTTTATACTAGGCAATGCTGTTTCAAACACAAATATAAAAGCATTTAATTCATCTGCAGAATCACTAAGATTATATAATTTGTATTTCGTAGTTCACGCATGTATATGTATTTTCTTCTTATCAAAGCTGTGGAAACACAGCATAAAACTAACGCAACTGTTTTTTGTTTGTTTTTTAATTTTTAAAAAAATATATTTTTATTGATTTCAGAGAGGAAGGGAGAGGGAGAGAGATAGAAACATCACTGATGAGAGATAATCTTTGATCTGCTGCTTCCTGCATGCCCCCCACTGGGGATCAAGCCCGAAACCTGAGCATGTGCTCTTGACCAGAATCGAACTTGGGACCCTTCAGTCCGCAGGCTGAAGCTCTATCCACTGAGCCAAACCAGCTAGGGCTCAACTATTTTTGTTTCACATCTTCATATGCACACATTCTAACAACACTCTCTACTTCTATTGATAAATAAGAAAGGACTGAAAAGAGGAGTAGCTGTGGGTTGCCCTGTCTTTCCCTTTCCTTCTATGTCAGTTCCCTAGCAACAGTGGTTAGTTAATACAGGGAAATAACAGAAGTAAGAAAGGAAATGATTGGGGTCCTCAGTGATTGATGTTTCTTAAACCATTGCCTTCCTTCTGCATTCAGAGCAAGTTCTGCTAGCTTCTTGGAGCTGTCAGCAACACACCTAACACACTTACCTTGGACTTGCTTTGAGTTTCACTGATCTCCCACTCATTGTGGGTCCACTGGACTCCTGGTATCAGGGGGGGGCATTGTAAATGCTATATGCAGAGGAGGCAATAAGAACAGCAGTGGGCATGCATATTGTATATGTCTGTTCACACACATGTTCCGTTGCCCCACTGGACTTCATTTAAGAATACAAGTTCAAAGATAAATGATTAAGATTTTCAAAACAGCAATAGGAAAGCACTAACGTCCATATGCAGGGCCATTTTGAGCAGGAGCCCTATACAACTGCACAGGTTGCATGCTCTGAAGCTGGTACTATGGATGGGGATGGATATGAACATTTTGATAGGCAAGTACTTTCTTCTTAGATATGTCCATGTTTCAAAAAGTTGAAAGGCTTGTAAGAAATGGAAACAGAGTAGGCATTACTGCTGCTCACCAATATCCAGTTATCTTCTCCTTCTAGGCTCAACCCATCTTGAAGAAAGTCCATGTGACTTAGATTAATAAAATGTGTATAAAATGACATGTCTCTTTTGGGCAGCATTTAAGAGCTGGTGTGTCATTTTCATCTCCCTTCCCCCCACCATAGTGACCAACAATCTCCAGATGGTGGAGTCGCCACCAGCCCAAGTTCCTGAGTGAGAATAAGATGAAGCAGAGCCCCAACACTCTCACTACCCTCCCTTCAGACACAGAGTGGATGTGTAGCAAGAGCAAGAAATAAGTCTTTATCATAAAGATTTTGGGGTTGTTTGCTATTACCCAAACTAATACAGTGTTATTACTGTATCCCCCTCCCCTGAAATATAGCATTCATAACTATAGCACAGCTTAAAATAATCTTTGGAATAACCATAAAATATATATTTAAAAACCAAAATCATTTTTTTCCTTGAAACAGTAGAAATTACCTTTGGTAAATTATGGGTATTAGTTGAGAATTTAACAATTATTAATTTTTATGTGTGTGTTCTTTGAAGGGCAAAACACAAGGTTAAAGTTCTAAAGGTTGAACCTAATTTTCATTTGTATCAGGATCTCCACTGTTATTCCAGAGTCGCTGTAACATCCCAGAGTTCACAATTCATGTTATTGGGCAAAGCCTTTTCCTTATAGCAAACTTTGACAAATAGAGAGGAAAATAACTCTACTGAATATATTCCCTTGCCTCTCCTCCAGTAGTGGAGTGATCAGAAAAGGTGTTTCCCCCAAAAAAGTACAAAGAAAAATAATACCTGAATGACCAGGGCCTGAATTACTCTATATACCTGAAATTCTTCCCAAGATATCACATATATGGTAATTTTACAGTTCATATTAAACTCCTCCTTTTTCTCTGATCTTTGGAAAAAAACAAACTCCACTGGGGAGAGCTATTTATAGGAAGGAAAGAACATGGAAAACTTGTGTTAAAAGCAGCAATAAAAACTGGCAATAAATATATTTGATGGATTCTTTTGTGTTCAGAATTAATGCTCTGAGGAGAAGAAAAGCCAATGAATGTAAAGGTCTGAGCAGCAAATTAACAATTCTCATGGTTGTTCTTGATATTTGATGTCAGATAAATTTCAATGAACTAAGTCTCCAGTTTCTTTCTTAGAGCAAATATAAAATCTGCTCTCTATAGACTTTAACAGATGGAGAAGAAATATACTAAATTATGTAAAATGTTAACTCTAAGATCCAGTTATTTGAAGGCCCATAGAATTCCTAGTAAACTCCATATGTCTGGAAATGCCTATATTTGTAGATTTAATGTTTTCTGGCTTGACTACCTTTGGGTTACCTTAAAGTTCCATTATAGTTAGAACCTTGCCATTTTGTGAGAGCACAAATGTGAATACATTGCCACAAACTTGGGATATCCAAGTTACTACACAGGAGGTGTGCCTTGCCCACCTCAATGCAGTCTTGCTGTTCTTTATCAACTACATATGCAGTAAGTCCAAGAGGTGTAAAAATTTGTGTTTGTGTGTGTGTGCGGGTAAGATCCCTGCAAATATAAATAGTTTTTAGTACTAATGTTGTTGAAGAAAGGTAAAAAAAATCTACTTAAAGTGGTTGTTTTTAGCCAGAAAATAATTTGAGGGTAATTATAGCCTATTGTCAACATCCCTTTTATTTGAGGTTGATGATGTGATGAGTCTCCCATGTACTCTCTAAAGAAAGAGAGAAGAAAAGGAGGGATGGGGAGAGAGGGAGGGAGGGAGGGAGGGAGGGACAGAGAGAGAGAGAGAGAGAGAGAGAGAGAGAGAGAGAGAGAGAGAGAGAGAGAAGTTGGTTTATAAGACTGTTTTAGCAACTTCTGAGGCAGAGCACAACTATTTTTCAAGTGAGAAATAAAATTTCAGCGACATATGAAATGCCTTTAACTAGTAGTTGAGGAAATGCACTGGAAATAATTCCCTTTCACAGAATGGGACTCAGGAGAAGACCGTAGAGGCATGTCTGTGAAGCAATAGGTGATGTAGCTTCTACTGCTGCAATCAAAACACCAAAAGTAAAAGACAATCTGCATAATGTGATGCTAATAAAAGGGGAGGTGGCTTCAGCTGACACTCTGCTCAAACTGAAAAAATTCATACAGGAAACAAGCCCTAACATAGAAGTGTTCAACTCACAGTGAGTCAGCCTATATACAAAGGCAGTTACTTTGTTTCAGAAATACATGCAGTTATCTCTACACCAGGAAATGGATAGAGTTGCAAAGGACACAAAGGCGTTGTCAATCATATTGTTCTTTAAAGAAGTTAACAACATCAAGAATGCATTCTGAGGTGGGTCCTTGGCTTTCTGCTTTCATATTTGTATCTTCTTCTACAATCCCCTTCCCACACTTCTTCCAACTCTGATGCTGGACAATCACTCACAGGGACAGGAAGACCTTGCTAATCTCCTCAGACTTGTCATTCTCCTCTGTTCACAACACTTTTGAACAATCACAGTTACATTGTCTCATTAGCATAGACTGGATTTTGCAATTTCAGACCATGTTTACAGTTAGAGTGACTTCTGTCATTATGCAAGTAGGATAGTTTAGTTTATTTACCTGAATAGTTTTATATAAGATTCTAATCCTGTATTTAGAAACTCTTCAAAATTTTGAAGGAATTTAAAACTTAAGTAATAATTTTCTGTAATTCACAGGAGAAATTATATCTTGTGGTGGTACTTTGAATTTTGGTTATGCACAACAAATTCATAACCTTAGGTGTCCTGACAGATACCAAAGGCCTTTGTTTTCTGTTTATACTATTAACCATTTACACATTGTTACTTTGTTTCTGTATATTTTTAAATAATGTGTAATTTCCAAGTAACAAAAAGATTTACAAAGATACAAGGAGAAAAAAGTTAATATAAGTCAACCATACTCAGCTCTGTTGCTGTGTGCCCCTAAGCTCAACAGAACACAAGGGACTTGAAAATTAAGTCACTGTTTGAGAGCTAATCTTATAAAGAAAACACATATTAAATTGGAGTTCTGAAAAAGCTGGATTAAAACACAGACTGTCTCCCAAGTCAAAAGCAGGAAATACCTAGAAATCTAACGAAGATTTGCCCCAAAGTTTAAAAAGCTATAGCTTAATCACCAATGTTAATATACTTTAAAAAAAAAAAGATGTTCATTTCCAGCAGTAAGCAAACTAGGTAACCTGGTCAACTCTTCATGTGAAAACACATAAAACACAATAAAATTTACAACCTCTTTTTAAATGCATTAGTGATCTAGCAAGGAAAATAAGGAATACTATGGCCAAAAACTAAGTGATACGGGGTAAAAGAACCCAGAGATATAAGCTGAGTAATAAAATTGATTTTTTTTTATTTGAGGTCGTTTGCTGATGGGTAAACTTGAACTTTGGTTTCTGTAGCTTCATAGATACTGGAGATAAGAGACAAAGTCCAGGGACCCCAAGGGTTGGGGAGAGGGGGATCTATTCTGAGACCTAATGAAACTGGGACATTAAAAGCCTCACCCTTTATTCTAGTTATGAGGAGCAAGCAATAAACCTATTCTCCCCTTCCCTTATCCCAGAAGACTGCAGGGAGAATTCTCTGTCTCAAACCTTACTACTAAGTAAAAAAGGCAAACAAAACCTCACTTAAGAATTTGTAAGCAAGCAAGTTAGTTTATAGACTGAATTCACTTTGTCTAGTGGTCAAGCTGAGAACTTAGTTGAAAGTGTTTTTGTACAGAATGTGTCTTTGGGCACCTGGCAAAAGGAAACCTACTTCCAGGCCTCAAAAAATTATTAGAGAGAAAATGCTGTAAAATATAATATATAATAAAAAAATTATAAAATACAAAGAAAACAGATACCTTGTTGAAAGCTGTCAGAAACTATTAGCACAGGCAGATCATCAAAGACTTAAGATACAGGAATTATCAGAAACAAATGTAAAATAAAAGGAAAGTATGGAAAAAAATGAATAAAGAACAATTAAACCAGCAATGACCAAGCATATTAGAAAAAGAACCAAATGAACCTTATGGAAAGAAATTTGGTAATTAAAATTATAAATCAAATGAATGGAATTAACAGCAGATTAGATACAGATAGAGAATTAGGGAAGCAATAGGTAGGTCACAAAAAGTATCCAAAATTTTGCATAAAGAAACCAAAATATGAAAAATATAAAAGAGAAAGACATGGAGTGAGACAAAATAAGGTCTAAAATGTACCTATAGAGTTCCACAATGTGATAGTCAATTTTATGTGTCAACTTGACTAACATAAGATACCCAGATATTTAGTCAAATATTGTTCTAGATATTTCTGTGAGGCATTTTTTATAAGAGAAACATTTGAATCAGTAGACTTTGAGTAAAGCAGAGTAGCTTCCATTGTATGAATAGGCCTCATCAAGTCAGTTGAAAACTCTAATAGGTAATTTCTTCAAGCAAGAAGAAATTCTACCAGCAAATTGCCTTTGGACACAGACTGTAGCTCTTCCCTGGATCTTCAGCCTCCTGAGCCAGTTGCTTAAAATCAATCAATCTCTCTCTCTCTCTCTCTCTCTCTCTCTCTCTCTCTCTCTCTTTCTCTCTCTCTCTCTCTCTCTCTCTCTCTCACACACACACACACACACACACACACACACACACACACTGTTGGTTTTGTTTCTTTTCTGGAAAACCATGATTAATACACTCAAGGAGAGGAAAGAAAGTGAAGCAATATTGAAGAGATAATTTCTGAGAATTTTTTTAGAACTGATGACAGACACAACTGTACAGATTCAAGAATATTATTGAGTCCCTAAGTACCTGGAATAAAATGCACATGGGATGATAAGTACAAAGAAATCCATAAAGTCAAATATTCTTGAGGTAAATGTGTCTTCATTAGTCTTTGAGTCCCTTCTTTCACTTAGATATTTGGCCTGGTCATTCCTTGCTATTTTATAGTCCTGTGGAATGCTTTTAAGAACAGGTTTAAAAAACATTTTTCATTTTACATTTTATGTTTTTTTTCTTTCCTTTTTCTTTTCCCAAGGACACCTAAACACTTATACTACAGGAATAGAAGACCAGTTCATTTGTTTTTATTTTTCCTTTTAGAAAATAATAAAGGTATTTAAGTTTATAAATTTTATTTTGAATACAACTTTAGCCATTTCCCATAGGTTTTATTATATATTGCTTTTTTTCTTAATGTCTAAATACATTGTCATCTCATGTTTTATTTCCTCTTTGACTCAGAGGATTATTTGAAAATCATTCTTTAATTTTGAAGTAGTTAAGCATTTCTGTTTTGTTATGTTTCCATATTCTTCTGTTGATTTCCAACTTAATTGAATTGTGAGCAGAGAATTTGGCCTGTAAATCTTTATGTTCTGGAATCCATTAAGATTTTCTTTGAGTCAAGTACATGATCAATTTTTATGGATATTCTGTAAACAATTGAAAAGAATGTATTTTCTCTGTTTATGGAAAGCCTGTGTAAACAGGGATAACATTTATGCTTTAAATGAATCTGCTTTTCTCTTTTACATTTCCATATGTGTTTTTCTTCCACTCCCCAGAGTAATCTGTTGCCTCATGTGGGACTTTGGATAGTTATAGCAGGGATAAAAAGAGCTAGTGGTAGTCTGTGTTCAGCTTTTGATCACCAAATAGGGTTTTTTGTTTTTTTAAAAAATCTAAAGTAAAACAATATTCTTAGAAATCAGGCTTTCATCAGAGAGAAAAGGATTTTCTAAATTTCTTATGTTTTAGTACCATTTCCAAATCCAGGCATGGGGATTTGCATGCTGAATTTGTAAACCATGGGTAGACAAAACTCAGTCTATAAAGTTCTTTCAAGATCACTTTTCTGTCTTGTTGTTGTCCTGTGTATTGGAAGAGGGAAAAGATCCATGTTCTGATCACCTTCCTTCTGGCTGAAATTTAGGATGGGCGATTCTGGGGGTGGTAATAGATGTCAGGAAACCTAAAATGAGAGTGGACTTGTGCCTGTCCCTCCATTTAGAACTCTTGGAAGTATCCGCTATATAAAGTGGCCTCCTCATCACCATGTGGGGAAGAGCCAGACTATTACAGTATAAGCATAGTCCTGTGGTGGAGTTAGAAGTTGAACCCTTTATCTCCCTCAATATCTGTGTGGTGTGAAAGGGAGTCAGAACTTCCCATACACTCCCCAGGGTGAATGGCTGGCTTCTAGGGTGAGGGTTGAGCCGACCCCGCCACAGAGGTGAAGGTGGACCAATGCTAAGGGTCTGATGTTGGTTTGACTTGGGGGAGTGTGCATTCAGTGACTGCCAAATCCCAAGGAGGGGCACTAATGCCCAGTGAAGGAAAATGAGGCCACCAGCCACAGCCTTAGGCATTGGGTTCCTCCTAACCAAGTGGACCAGGGATATCTTTACAGAAACCTGATGACTCTGAAGACAGCACCAGGTCCTGTCCACACAGATCCAAGGTCCTGCTGTATAAAAGATACCCTCTTGGGAGTGGTAAGAATTGGAAGAAAAAAATCTGAAACTCTGAATATAAACCCAAAAGAGACAAAAGACCCAAGAATGACTAAGATACCATTAATTAGCAAATGTAAGTACTACTTCTTTTAGTGAACAGTCAAGAGGAGTTTGTGCGGAAGATTAGATCACTGTAAGATATAAAGAAGCTACAAAGTGTTTTGTTTTGTTTTTAATATATCCAAGTAGTAGTAGGTGCAAATGTATGACTTCATTAGCAACTTGTCTGTCTCACGTTAAATTTATTGCTTGCCTTATTCAAGTCCGATTTATCCCTTATCTACTTTTTATCAATTTGAGCTGCTAAATTCTTTTTTAAAATATATTTTTATTGATTTCAGAGAGGAGGGGAAGGAAGAGAGATAGAAACATCAACAACGATGAGAGAGAATCATTGATTGGCTGCCTCCTACACGCCCCACTCTAGGGATTGAGTTGTCAACCTGGGCATATGCCCTGACCGGAATCTAACTATGACTTTCTGGTCAACCATTGAGCCATGCCGGCCAGGTGAGCTGCTAAATTCTTAAAGAGGAATTTTACCCCCTCCCCCATTTAATAGTAGTTTTATCAAGTTCTGTTTCTGGGTATTTTTGCCATAAATATTTTACTGTGTTGGTGTTGATAACAAAAAAAAATGTTGTATTTTCTTTATGGGCTCTATTATTTATACTAGAGTATTTATAAAATGTTCATTTCCGTCACATTGAATGTTTTTGGCTTTGAAATCTATATCGTCAGATAGTAATTAGGCTCTCTTGCTTGCTTTGTGTATTAGTTTCTTAGGGCTGCCATAACAAAGTACCAAAAACTTGGTGGCTTAAAACCACAGTTGTAGAGGCCAGAAGTCCAAAACCAAGGTGTCAACAGGACCATGCTATTTCTGATGGCTCTAGTTTCTGGTGTTTGTCAGTAATCTTTAGCATTCCTTAGCTTGTAAATGCATCAAGCTAATCACATGGTCATCTTTTCCTTGGCTGTCTTAACATTGTCTTCCCTCTGTGCATGTCTGTGTCTAAGTTTTACTTTTTATAAGGACATCAATCATATTGGACTGGGGCCCACCCTAATGACTTGATTTTAACTTGATTACCTCTGTAAAGAACCTATCTCCAAATAAGTTCACATTCTGTGGTACCAAGTAAGATATATTCTGAGGGTTAGGACTTCAAAATATCTTTTTGAGGTGACAGGTTTAAAGCCATAACACTGTGTGTTTGCATGATCTCTTTGGCTCTTTCCTTTATTTTCAACCTTTATCATTTTGTTCTTGGTACATTTCTTTTAGACAAAATATTTAGGAGTTTTTATGTTTATAGGAAATTCAGCTCACTTCTATGAGCTTTAATGCTTTCATCTTATGTTACACCTACCATGGTTCCTCTTTTTTCCCTTTCCTTAATTTTTCTGGGTTGATCAACTGGTAACTATGCTTCCTACAAGTAAGATAAAACTCTGAACACTTAATTTTTCACTTCTTTCATTCTCTCTCCTGCCCCTATTTGTCTTTTTCCCCTTAAAGTAATATAGAATTTTAGTTTAAAAATATTTTTACATCGCCCTAACTGGTTTGGCTCAGTGGATAGAGCGTTGGCCTACGGCCTCAAGGGTCCCAGGTTCGGTTCCTGTCAAGGGCATGTACCTTGGTTGGGGGCACATACCCAGTAGAGGGTGTGCAGGAGGCAGCTGATCAATGTTTCTCTCTCATCGATGTTTCTAACTCTCTATCCCTCTCCCTTCCTCTCTGTAAAAAAAAAATCAATAAAATATATTTTTTTTAAAAATAATATTTTTACATCATTCCTTATAGAATGGTGCTTCTCAAGACTCTTAATCCTTACACAGCAGTCTGCAACTATATTAGCATCATCCATTTAGATTTAATTATAAATTGTGCTTAATTTATGGCTTACCCCTATTTTTTTTAATATATTTTATTGATTTTTTACAGAGAGGAAGGGAGAGAGATAGAGAGTTAGAAACATCGATGAGAGAGAATCATCGATCAGCTGCCCCCTGCACACCCCCCACCGGGGATATGCCCACAACCCAGGTATATGCCCCTGACCGGAATCGAACCTGGGACCTCTCAGTCCACAGGCCGACGCTCTATCCACTGAGCCAAACCGGTTTCGGCTACCCCTATTTCTTATATATTTTTCTAACTATTTTGAGATCTTTGTTCTCAATTTAATGTTTATTTCATTGAAATACTTTTCAAGCAATTTCTTTAATAAGTGTATATATCTGTATATTTTTCTGTGCCATTGTATGCGTGAAAAATTCCATCTTTTGCTTTCATATATGATAATGTGGCTCAGAATAGGAATCTTGATTTGTGGCCCTTATCCTTCAAATGTCTGTAAAGGTTGTTTTACTATATCTAGAGTAAAGCAGAAGAGAAAGCAGAACCTAGCCTGATTATCTTTTCATTTAGGCAACCACATGTCTGAAAACTTGTAAAATTTCTTCTGTAAACCTGGGGCTTAGAAATTTCACTAGGATGGGCTCAGGTTTGTTTCTTTTTCTTGAATTATGCCTGCCACTTTGTTAGCCTTTTTAATCTAAATACATTTTTTAGTTCAGTAAATTTTTTTCTCTGTTTATTTCACAATTGCACCTTCTCCATCTATTCTTTTTCTTTTATTTTCTGAAACTTTTATGACTCACATTCTAGGACTTTTGGATGTACCTTCCATGGATCAGCCTATTACTCCTAATATTTTTTGTAATCTTGCTTAGGGATGTAAGATAGTGTCTCCATTTGTGTATCCAGATCACTCATTTTCCTTTCAGCATTGTCCATTTTCTTTTTCATCTCTCTTGAATTGTTTGGTAACTTTTAATTTTGATATAAAAATATTTAAAGTATAAAAAAATTGCAAGAATAGTACAAGATATTCATTTACCTATTGTTTCTATTTTGCTTCATTATCTGTGAAATTTTTAAGTGAGAAATCATGTTTTAAATTTGTTGATCAAAGGTATTTTACCATATTCGCTGCTATTATAAATAGAAATTTATTGTTACATTTTGTAAATGGTCCTGTGTGAATATTAGTAAGGGAATAATTACCTAGTAATCTGGCATTTTATTATTTTCATACTAATCATAGCTTTTTCTGTTAATTCTTTTGTACTTTCTCAATAGTTGATCATGTCGACTGCAAATAATAACAATTTTATATCTGTCTTTCCTATAATTGAATATCCTTTCTTTTCTTCTGTTATGTTGACAAGGGCCTTCAGAAAAATGTTGAATAACTCCCATGATCTTTCTGGTCTTGTTCCAAATCTTAATGGGACAACTTCTTTTCTAAGAAATTGAGGAATGTCACTTGTAGTTCACCATAAAACATGATATTTGTTACTAGTTTTTTTAAAAAAATCCCTTCTCGTGTTAAAGAAGTTCCATGTAGTTCCAGTTTATGAGTTTTGATGAGGAATAGATTTTAAATTTTACCAAATTTCTTTTCTGTACCTATCAGAATGTTTCTTTTTCATGTAATCTATTAACATAGCAAACTACATTAATAAACTTCCTAATTTTAGCCATCTTTCCATATGAAAATATTGCTAATTATTCAAAGTATATTCATCTTTTTTAATATACTAGTACATTTAATTTCCTGTAATTAATTAGGATTTTATATCTATATCTTGAATGATATTGTTATCCCCCCCCCCAAATATCCTGGTTTTAGTGTTGCATTTATATAAAATTCCCATCTTTTACTATACCCTTAAACATATTTTAAATAAAATAAGAATATAAAGTGATAAAGTGTTGAGGGCTTAGTCTACTGTTGAAACTTTCCATGGTGTTTTTTATTGCAGCTGTATCACTCTTCATTTCTTCTTGATTCTTACAGGTGTTGAGGGCTTAATCAACCTCTTGAAAACTAAATTTAGAAAGTTAAATAAAAATTAATGATAATAAACAAGTTTTCTCTACTCTTCTCACTTTATTAGAACAGAATCTTTAAACACATCTGCTGGTTTTAAGATATCAGTTGCTCAAGGCCTCATACACACTGAACTAAGGGTAAAGTATTGTCATTTCAGAAGTGTCAAAAACTTAGATTTACAAAGTACTTAAAAATTAATGTAGCTTATAAATAGTACTAAGAGTGATATTAAAAAACAAAACACACCACCATACCCAGCTGGTGTTGCTTAGCGGTTGAACATTGACCTATGAACCAAGAGGTCATGGTTTGATTCCTGGTCAGAGCACATGCCTGTTTTGTGGGCTCAATCCCCAGTAGGGGGCATGCAGATGTGGCCTATCGATGATTCTCTCTCATCATTGATGTTTCTATCCATCTCTACCTCTTCTTTCCTCTCTGAAATCGATAAAAATATTTAAAAATACACCAGTAGTCACTGTCACAATACCCCTGCCTCCCTAACCCCAAATGCATCCACTTGATGTTTCTTCCGTTATTTGTCACCATATTTCCAAATAATAAATGTATACTGCTCTCACTTGATTGATCAGTTTATATATAATCTATTATCTTACTAGAAGCCCGATGCATGAAATTCGTACAAAAGTAGGCCTTCCTTCCCCGGCTGCCGACACCAGCTTCCTTCTGGCACCCGGGACCCGGGCTTCCCTCGCAGCCCTGGCTTTGTCCGGAAAGTCATCCGGTCAAATTAGCATATTACGCTTTTATTATTATACTAGATGCCTGGTGCACGAAATTTGTGTATGTGTGGGGGCATCCCTCATCCCGGCCCACACCCTCTCCAATCTGGGACCCCTTGGGGGATGTCCGACTGCCGGTTTAGGTCCCATCATTGGGACCTAAACCGGCAGTCAGACATCCCTCTCGCAATCCGGGACCACTGGCTCCTAACCACTTGCCTGCCTGCCTGATCGCCCCTAACTGCCTCTGCTTGCCGGCCTGGCCGCCCCCTAACTGTACCCCTGCCAGCCTGATCACCCCCTAACTGCCCCCCTGCTGGCCTGGTCGCCCCCTAACTGCTTCCCTGCTGGCTTGGTCACCCCATAACTGCTCCCCTGCCAGCCTGCCTGATTGCCCCTAACTGTCTCTGCTTGCCGGGCTGATTGCCCCCTAACTGCCCCCCTGCCGGCCTGGTTGCCCCCTAAATGCACCCTTGCCAGTCTGGTCGCCCCCTAATTGTCCGGAAGAAAGTCAGATGTCTGGAAGATGTCTGATTGACCTGGCCTAATTAGCATATTACCCTTTTATTAGTATAGATACTCGAGGCCCGATGTATGAAATTCATGCAAGGGGCTTGGCCCTTGTAGCTGCTGCAGCTTGCCTTAGCCCTCGCAGCCCGGGCTTTGTCTGGAAGGACTCCCAGAAAGACGTCTGGAAGGACGTCCTGAAGGTCATTTGGCTGTCTGTTCTAATTAGCATATTACACTTTTATTATTATAGATTATGGTAATTGAAGATTTTAACTTTCAAGTACTTTCTATTCTTTTCCCTATTGTCTCAAAATAATTATCTTTTCTTTTAATCCATAGTCATTTTTATGTTAGACAAATCTTGCACACTGCTGAGCTGAGTGGTATACACTTATTACATTTCCTTTCTTACAAGATACAAGATTCATTGCCTCCCATTTAGTTTTCTCAGAACCTATTGCTAAGTCTTTCTCTATCTCCCAATGGCTCTGTGGAGTGCATCTCAGTACAATTTCCCACACAGTCAATCCTGTTGGATAAGCTCCCTTTCCATGTTCCTTTGGCAGATCTGCTCTGGTGTTCTCCTGGCAGGCAGCACAGCTCTTGATCTGGGAATCCCTTTAATACTTTCCTTCCCTGGTGCCCAGCTCTTCGTTTCCATGCCTTCTTTTGTGATTTAATTCTTCTTTTTTATGAAATATATGCCAGCAGATTCCCAAGAAAGGCAATTTGAGAGAGAAAAGTTTTGATACTTTGTATGTCTGGAAATATCTTTATTATTTCCTCACACTCAATTTGCCAGAATATGACATTCTAAGTGGAAATTACTTTTGTGGAATTATTATCTTCTTTTTCTAGCTTTTAATGTTATTCCTGATACAACATCATTATTTTCTTATTCCCAATGTGTTGTGTGTGATTATTTTTTCTCTCTGAAAACTTTTAGGATATTTTTATCTCTGATAAGAATAAGTTATATTGTGAATAACTACTGTGTGTCCAGAGACTATTCTCCCCACTTTGTGTGTTATTCAGCCATTTGATCCTCAAACAATCCTATGAGGTTGTTGATACTATAATTATTCACATTGTACATAAGTAGAAATCATGACACAGAAAGATCAGGTTATTTTTCTAAGGATACAGAGCTATAGTTGATATACCCAGAATTTATATCAGTTCAACTCTACAGTTCATGCACTTAGCTACTATTCTTAGCTTCTTCAAATGGGTAAAAGTAACTAAAGAAACTTCCCATGAATTCAGACTTTCTGGCACTACGTCCAAGTGGTAGGGATTAACACCAGAGGTCAGGTTCTTAACATATGCACAAGGTCAACACCAATTATGAAGCAGTTTCTCCCTGTGCTACAGGGCCTTAGACATTTCCTAACAGAAACCAGCACTACACTAGTGCTTTTTACAGCCAGCCGGTAGGGAGCTTCCAAAGGCAAAACAGGTATAAGTTTCAGCATGTCTCATACCATTTACAGCCAAAAATGGAGGCTTACAGAGGGTGAGTCATTGTCTGCAAGGCTGAACCAACACCACTCTTGTCAGTAGTAAGCATTCCTCTTTGTGACGTCTTGGGGTATCTTGTGCCCAGATACTTCCCAATGTCCATGCCCTTATTTTCTGTATTTACTTCAGTCATAGTTACTTTCCTCTTCTTACCTCCGACCACTGTAGATGTTGATCATTGGTGCATGATTGGTCTGTTGGGTGATATTCTTTGTCTTTTTTATGACCTTTCCATACATCAATGACTTCCCAGGTAGACTGTGAGCAGAACTATCTTATGTATCTTCTGACTCTTCATGGTGACAGAGATGGCATACATATATATGTGTGTGTGCACATGCTGTTTAAAGGCTTTTTATCATAAAGGTCATATATCTTCATGTTAAAAAATTAATAGTAGAGTAGTGGAAAGTTATCTCAATTTTTGTGTCTCTCAACCCACTCCTTTCATCTCCTGCTTTTTCACTATCTATTCTCACTCAGTAGAAACAATAATGATTATTTGTGTGGCTCTTTCCAGAAATTTTCAATGTATATAATAGCATTTTCTATTATATAATAATGTGTATATAGTTATTATATTTTAGCACAAATGGGATCATGTTATTTATAGTTCTAAAACTTGGCAGTTTTACTTGTTATATTATTAACATCTTTCCATAAATGCAAATTATTACCTTTTTAAATAGTTGTATAGTGTGAATGAATCAATTTTTATTGACCAGTCATCTATTAATGGGCATTTAAGTCCCATCCAGGTTGGTTTTTTTGTTGTTTGCTTTGCTATTACAATTAATGTTGCAATGAAAATCCTGGAGAAAACATCTTTAATCATTTATGCAAATATAGTTATAAATAAATTTATAGAAGTGGAATTTCGGAGAAATCAAGATGGCAGCATAGGTAAACACCAGAAATTGCTGCCTCCCGCAACAAATTAAAAAATACAACTAAAAGACAAAATGGACATCATCCAGAACCACAGGAAGGCTGGCTGAGTAGAAATTCTACAACTAGAAGGAAAGAGAAAAGCACACTGAGACACAGAGAAGGTGCAGAAGTGCAGAGGTACGGAGGCCCACGCGGCAAGGGCTGGCAAATGAGGATGCGGTTGTCTTTTTGAATCAGGAGGGAGTCACAAGCCCCCTACTGCTCTGAGCTCCAGTTCCGGGTGAGTCTCTGGGGACCTAGACTCATACAGGGAGAAACTGGACTGTCTGGCAGCGGGCAGAGCTTGGAACTTGAGGACGGCTTTCTCTCAAAGGTGTTTGCAGCGATTACTGGGACACTGAGACTCAGGGCCCCTTAGGGCAGGGCTAAGGACCAGCCATAGCTGCTTGCTCCCCCCTGTTGATTCCCTGAGACCCCGCCCCACCCAAGCTGCCACAGAGGCTTTTGCATATGAATGCCCTGGCCCTTTGCAATCTGAAAATTACCTAACAAACTGCAGCTGAGCCAGACAGACCCATAACTTCAAAGAGAAGGCCCAAGGCCCCATAGCAGCTTGCATTGCTTCACAGCTGGGCCTCATTTGGGCACCTCCAAACCCCAAACAAGGAAGGGGAATCTGCAGATCTCCTCGTAGCTCCTGCTGGGTAGCCTCAGGCAGAGGCTAAATTAGCACCTCCTTAGATCCAAGAGCCAGTGTACCCAGTGGTCAGAGTGGGACCATCCAATTACAACTCCTCAGATCCATAAGGGACACACTCAGGGGGCAGACTCAGTGAGCACCAAAGCCCCACTGAAGCAAGTCTTGCCTCATAAGGGTGTCCTCAGCACAGAAGTTCTCCCACCATAGACACAGCTGACTCTCACAGCCAATTGGCCTGGAGGTCAATTCCTCCCAGTGTTACCTACAACAATCAAGGCTTAACTACAACAAGACTGTGCACAAGGCCCACAAAGGGGTGCACCAAGAGTGTCCACCTCTGGTAATTGAGGAGGCTGAGCCACTGGGCCCTATAGGACACCTAGCACACAAAACCACTCTACCAACACAGGGAAGCATAAAAAATGAGGAGACAAAGAAACAGGTCACAAATGACAGAAAAGGAGGAAAGCAAATGACTGGATATAGAGTTCAAAACCACACTTTAAAGTTTTTCAAGAACTTTCTAGAAACCGCCGATAAATTTAGTAAGACCCTCAAAAAGACTGGTGAGACCACCAATAAATGTAGTGAGACCCTCAAGAAATCTAGTGAGACCCTCAAGGTTATGAAAAAGGATCAACTAGAAATTAAGCATACACTGACTGAAATAAAGGATATTATGCAGCGTTCCAACAGCAGACCAGAGGATTGCAAGAATCAAGTCAAAGATTTGAAATACAAAGAAGCAAAAAGCACCCAACCTGAAAAGCATAAAGAAAAAAGATTCCAAAAATACGAAGACAGTGTAAGGAGCCTCTGGGACAGCTTCAAGCGTACCAACATCCGAATTATAAGGGTGCCAGAAGAAGAGAGAGAGCAAGATATTGAAAACCTATTTGAAGAAATAATGACAGAAAACTTCCCCTACCTGCTGAAAGAAATAGACTTACAAGTCCAGGAAGTGCAGAGAACCCTAAACAAAAGGAATCCAAAGAGGACCACACCAAGGCACATCATAATTAAAATGCCAAGAGCAAAAGACAAAGAGAGAATCCTAAAAGCAGCAAGAGAAAGAAAGTCAATTACCTACAAGGGAGTACCCATACGGCTGTCAGCTGATTTCTCAACAGAAACTTTACAGGCCAGAAGGGAGTGGCAAGAAATATTCAAAGTGATGAATGCCAAGAACCTACAACCAAGATTACTTTATCCAGCAAAACTATCATTCAGAACTGAAGGTCAGATAAAGAGCTTCACAGATAAGGAAAAGCTAAAGGAGTTCATCACCACTAAAACAGTATTTTATGAAATGCTGAAAGGTATCCTTTAAGAAGAGGAAGAAGAAGAAAAAGGTAAAGATACAAATTATGAACAACAAATATGCATCTATCAACAAGTGAATCTAAAAATCAAGTGAATAAATAATCTGATGAACAGAATGAACTGGTGATTATAATAGAATCAGGGGCATAGAAAGGGAGTGGACTGACTATTCGGGGGGGCGGGGGAAGGTTGTGGGGGATGCGGGAAGAGACTGGACAAAAATTGTGCACCTATGGATGAGGACAGTGGGGGCAGAGGTGAGGACGGAGGGTGGGGTGGGAACCGGGTGGAGGGGAGCTATGGGGGGGAAAAAAAGGAACAACTGTAATAATCTGAACAATACTTAATTTAAAAAAAAAAGAAGTGGTATTTCTAGGTCAAAGGGTATATGCATTTAAAATTGTGATAAGTACAGCCACACTATTTCCACAAGTTATTCCAAATTATGCTACTATAAACAATGTCTGAGAGGGCCTGTTTTCCCCATCATATCCAATTTTGTATCATGTAGCTTTTTAATGTTCCCTCATCTAACATGGAACATTTGCATCTCTTTGCTATGTCAAATTCTCTAATGATGACTGCAATTTAGCACATTTTCAGATATTTGTTGGCCATTGGTCTCTCTTTTGCAATGAACTGATTCTCATATCCTCTGGCTATTTTCTAGTGGGTTGTTCATTGATTTGTTGGTTTGGTTGGCTTTTTGTTGGATATAAGAGGTGGTTTTTTTTATTGTTTTGCTTTTTGGTATAGTAATAAAATTAGTTCATTACCTGTTATATATGTTGCCAATATTTTCCCTGTTGTCTGTCTTTTAACCCAGTATTTTTTGTCTGTCTTTTAACTTTCTTACTTTTGTGTGTGTGTGGATGTGAGGATATTTATGAATTAAAATATCTGAAAAGAGTAGAGAATTGTTTAAAACCCATAAGCATATAGGAGTGAAGAGGATTAGGGAGCAGGAAAAGATACAAGGGAACTTTCCAAGCTCTGTTGCTCATGTGAATTTTTTCTTTCCACAAAAGTCGTAAGCCTTATAGAGAAGCCAGGAAACAACCATAATCTAAACCTGAAATTCCTGCTTCCTATATAGTTTTTAGTAAAAATAAATAAATAATAATAATAATTTAAGAAATGTATTAATAGAAAAAAGTCAGCTTCCCCAACCCCACCCTCCAAAAAAGATTATAGGCTATTCAGGATTGGATGACAAATTAATATGCAGCTTATCCAAGCCAACTCTTTCAGCCAGCTTAATTGTCATCAGCCACTATAATTTATTAACAGTGAGGTGAGAAAAGACATGAATCAGCTTAATGTGATATAAGTAGGGCGTTGCCATAGCAACAAGATGCAGTCTGTTTTCTACTCTTTATGTATGGTTTATTTTCTCCAGAGCCTCTGAGTTATTGCTTGACACAAATGGGATGAGAAACATCTTGCTCTCAACACTATCCCCCCGCCCCTCAGGGTGTATGTATATATAAAACCACTTTTTTTTTTTCATGAGAGGAAAAACAAATACACTTGAAATTTTTAAAAAAAAATATATGTTTATAGCAACAAAGCTAACTACACAGTGTCCAATCCACTGCAATTCTGTAGAACTCAATTTTTTTTTCACCTCTGAGACCCGAGATTCCTCACTGAAACCTCTGGGAGAAAACCCAAAACACATGCTGGAAGCAAGCCTAAGGCTAATATTGCTTCTCAAAAGAAACATTCATATTCTCTCTCCAGACTTTATGACTGACTGAAACCAACTCTCCACTCCTAAAAGGAGTGAGCAGACTAAGACGGCTCACTGACAAGTTTTTATTTTATTCAAGCTCAAGAATTCAGAAGAAAAGTTCAGTCTAGGGAGGAAGCCAGGGCCGAAGTTCTGAGCTTGCCTGCTTGTGGAGGACATCATTTGTGCTTTAAGGAATCTTCCCAGCTAGTAAGCAACCCCCATCCTTGCCTTAAATACCCTGCATGGGATAGATACATTTCATAAAGAATCTCCATAATTTTTCCCATTCTCCACTTTCCCTTGAGGTTGTAGAATTTAGAGTTTTTAGGTCAAAGATGGACTTGATTGTCTCCAGGCCATCGGAAACCTTAAGGGTTTCAGTTGAGAGAAAAGGAAATAGTAACAGAGTCCCTCTGTCATCCTCTTTCCTCATTTCAACTCCAAATTCCTATCATGATTTCCCCACACTCTATAAAGACAGGAAACAGATGACAATGGAGGAAATCAACTCTCAGTCTTTTTATTCTGTATTAAATATGAATTGATGTTTGCTTATGTGACTATTTTATTTGACTCTTTAAATCACTTCATATGTGTAGCAATTCTTCCTGATCAGATCCTCATAGTCTCCATCAGCCTTCTAGAAACATGACTGGGGACTTGAGCTACAGAAACTCAGAAATGACCAGTAGCACTCACCTCTCATAAAAATGGCTCCTAGACCCCAGATTCTAACATGCTCACCTTCAGGATCCCCAATCCCACACTTCTTCAGATATTCCATCACTGCTCAGGGCTGGAAAGAAGGGAAACAGTGGGAGAGTATTATAACTGCTTCTGGGGCCCCTTCTGGTATCTGGGAAAGGCTCTTCTCCCTACCCGATCTGGGAGAGTACAGGATTCAGGATGCCATATAGAAAGTGAGTTCAAGCAGTTTTTTGTCATCCAGACTGATGAGTCCAGAGGACTGGATATCACCCTATGATACCCCATCATCAATAACCACCATGATTTACCTATAAAGGGAGCATCTAATTCAACCCACACTGGAATCTTTCTTTGAGTCGTTTTCCTTCCAGGGTTGAAGCACTTCCAGCTATACTGACAATGGAGTATCTTCTTTTACTTATTTTTAGGTACAATTTATATATAAGTAAGATGCACAAATCTTAAGTGTTCAGCTTAAAGACATTTTCTTTCTTTTTTTTTTTTAATGAAATCTTTATTGTTCAGATTATTACATTTGTTCCTCTTTCCTCCCCCCCACAACTCCCCTCCTCCCAGTTCCCGCCCCACCCTCCGCCCTCACTCCCCACCCACTGTCCTCATCCATAGGTGCACGATTTTTGTCCAGTCTCTTCCCGCATCTCCCACACCCCTTTCCCCCCCAAGAATGGTCAGTCCATTCCCTTTCTATGTCCCTGATTCTATTATAATTACCAGTTCATTCTGTTCATCAGATTATTTATTCACTTGATTCTTAGATTCACTTGTTGATAGATGTGTATTTGTTGTTCATAATTTGTATCTTTACCTTTTTCTTCCTCTTCCTCTTCTTAAAGGATACCTTTCAGCATTTCATATAATACTGGTTTGGTGGTGATGAACTCCTTTAGCTTTTCCTTATCTGTGAAGCTCTTTATCTGACCTTCAGTTCTGAATGATAGCTTTGCTGGATAAAGTAATCTTGGTTGTAGGTTCTTGGTATTCATCACTTTGAATATTTCTTGCCACTCCCTTCTGGCCTGCAAAGTTTCTGTTGAGAAATCAGCTGACAGTCGTATGGGTATTCCCTTGTAGGTAACTGAGTTTCTTTCTCTTGCTGTTTTTAAGATTCTCTCTTTATCTTTTGCTCTTGGCATTTTAATTATGATGTGCCTTGGTGTGGTCCTCTTTGGATTCCTTTTGTTTGGGGTTCTCCGCGCTTCTTGGACCTGTAAGGCCATTTCTTTCACCAGGTGGGGGAAATTTTCTGTCATTATTTCTTCAAATAGGTTTTCAATATCTTGCTCTCTCTCATCTTCTGGCACCCCTATAATTCTGATGTTGGTACGCTTGAAGCTGTCCCAGAGTCTCCTTACACTATCCTCGCATTTTTGGATTCTTTTTTCATTCCGCCCCTCCGGTTGGGTGTTTTTTGCTTCCTCGCATTTCAAATCATTGACTTGATTCTTGCACTTCTCTGGTCTGCTGTCGGGAGTCTGTATAATATTCGTTATTTCAGTCCGTGTATGCTTAATTTCTAGTTGGTTCCCCAATATAACATCGAGGGTCTCATTAGTTTTCTTGTAGATCTCATTAAGTTTATCGGCGGCTTCTAAACAGTTCTTGAGAGACCTTAAAAGTGTGGTTCTGAACTTTATATCTTCCATTGACAATTTTGTCCTGTTTCTTTGTCTCCACATTTTGTTATGCTTCCTTGGTGCACCCCATAGTGTTCTTTGTGCGCAGTCTTATAGTTAAACCTTGATTGTTGTAGCTAATACCAGGGAGGGTTTGACCTCCAGGCCAAGTGGCTATGAGAATCAGCTGTGTCTGCAGTGAGAGAACTTCTGTCCTCTAGGGAGGTGCTAATCTAGCCTTTGCCTGAGGCTATCTGGCAAATGCCTGTGAGCAGGGCTTGGGTGGTGCGGGTCGCACAGGATCAACAGGGTGGGCCGGAGAGAGCAGTTATGGTGGCTCTCAGTCCTGTCCCCAGGGGCTCTGCCTCTCTGAGTCCCAGCAACGGCTGCAAACCTCGGAGAGAAAGCTGCACTCGCTCTGACCGAAGCCAGACAGTCCCGCTTCTCCCGTTTGAGTCTGGGTCCCTAAAGACTCGCCTGTATCTGGAGCTCAGAGTCTGCGACTCCCTCCCGATTGAAAACGCTAACCGCGCCCTCCGCCGCCAGCCCGCTCCGCGCACTCCGCACCTCAGAATTCGACTTCAGCACTGTGCCTCCTCTGAGTGTCCGTATGCGTTTCTCTTTCCTCTTAGTTGTAGGACTTCCACTCAGCCAGCGTTCCTGTGGTTCTGGGTGATGTCCGTTCCGTTTTTTAGTTTCACTTTTGAAGTAGTTGTTCAAGGCAGCAAACTCCGTCGTTAACCTATGCCGCCATCTTGGTTCTCTCAAGACATTTTCTTATGTGTAAATCCATTAACCACCTCCCAGACCAAGATATAGAACAGTGATGGCGAACCTATGACACGCGAACTCATTTTTTTGGTTGATTTTTCTTTGTTAAATGGCATTTCAATGTATAAAATAAATATCAAAAATATAAGTCTTTGTTTTACTATGGTTGCAAATATCAAAAAATTTCTATATGTGACACAGCACCAGAGTTAAGTTAGGGTTTTTCAAAATGCTGATACGCCGAGCTCAAAAGGTTCACCATCACTGATATAGAACATTTCTAACACATCAGAACCTTCCCTTATGCCCCTTTCCAGTCTTTACCCTACAAAGGTATACACGATTCTGATTTCTATCATCATCTATTAATTTTGCTTGTTCTTGAACTTCATATACATGAAATTATACAGTATGAACTTTCTTTGTCTCTGGCTCCTTTTGCTCAACATAATGTCTCTATCAATCATGAATGATATTATATGAGCAGTTCATTTATTTTTAGCTATGTAGTACTCTATGAATATTCCATGTTATGTTTATTCACTTTCCTGATTTATAAACATTTGAGGGTTTCCAGTTTGGGGTTATTGTAAATAAAGGTCTATATTCTGGTACACCTCTTTTGATGAACATATGCAATTATATAGAGTTGAATTATATAGAGTCATAAGGTAGGTTTAGGTGTAGTAGTTACTATCAAAGAAACTGAACCAACTTATACTCCCAACACATCTTTGGCAACACTTGGTATGGTTCGTCCTTTTAATTTTAGCCATTCTGGTGGGTGAGTAGTAGTATCTAATTGTGGCTTTCATTTGCTGGTGACTAATAATATTGAGCACTTTTTCAAGTGCAGAGCCCTAGGCATTTGGGCACTACTAGTATATGGTCTGCACTTGCCCAGCAAGTATCCCCATGCTCGAGGGAGTGAAATAACAACCAAAAAACTACTATAATAACTAAATAACAACTAAAAAACAAAATGAAGCCCTGGCTGGTTTGGCTCAGCAGTTAGAGAGTCAGCCTGCAGACCAAAGAATCGCAGGTTCAATTCCTGGCCAACGGTATGTGCGGGAAGGCAACCAATCAATATGTCTCTCTCACGTCAATGTTCCTCCCCCTCCTCCCCACCCATCTCTTCCTCCCTTCCCTCTCTCTAAAAAATCAATGGAAAAACTATCCTCGACTGAGGCTTTAAAAAATAAACAAAAACAACAATGCAGATGGAGAAAGGGGCCACAGAAGAAAGGAAAGCACTTTTCTTGCTTTGTACGGTGCCCCATGTTTTCATTTTGCACTGGGCCCTATAAATTATGTGCCTGGCCTATGTGCCTGAATTCAAATCCTCATGCCCTAACTGGTTTGGCTCAGTGGATAGAGCGTTGGCCTGCAGACTGAAGGGTTCCAGGTTCGATTCTGGTCAAGGGAATGTACCTTGGTTGCGGGCACATCCCCAGTAGGGGGTGTGAAGGAGGCAGCTGATGGATGTTTCTAACTCTCTATCTGTCTCTCTTCCTCTCTATAAAAAAATCAATAAAGTATATTTCAAAAAAAAACCCCACAAAAAAACAGATCCTCAGGGTAGGGTCAGGATTCTGCATATTCATCAGGATGCCAACATAACTGCTATGTTCTACAGACTTTCCAATCAGCATATAAATATGTTCAATTTTTTCAGGGCTAAACAAACAGACTGGCAAACCAACAAACAAAACCCCCAATACCATCTCTCTCTGAAGCCCTTTACTATGGACTTGGAAGAGTTGTCTCTATGCACTGTCTGTACTTCTCCATCTACTGCAAACCAACTGCAGTTGATAGCATTCCACAGAAACTGGTCTTGCCAAGGTCAACAAGTACATTTTATCCTTAAAATCCAAGGGCTATTTTTTAGTTCTTGTAATAGAAACCTTGATTTAGAGTATTTGCTTATTTCAGGTTTAAAAAAATTGATGCTCAGAAGCATAAGTCTCAGTTATGAAAACAGAAAGCTAACTAGGTGCTTTAACAAAGAGGATTTATTATAGAGGATGGGTTGTAGGCATTTGTGTACTAGAACTGCTCATACCAGCTTGTGAAGTTCAGTTGATAGTTGAAAATTATCCATAGTGAATGATTTATATTGTGAAAATCACAAATCAAGTTTCCTTTTATTTTCCTGGAAAGCTGGTTGCTAAATATTTATCAGCACACAACTCATTATAGGTATTGGAGAACTGGAAAAAAATAGGGGGCAGCTATTACCTTAGAACTGGAAAACAAAGGAAAGAAATTAGGTTATGAAAACCCAGGAGTTCAAAGGAGGGAGTAAGATGGCAGAGGAGATGTAGTTGCTCCTCTGGTGCTGGTATATTTGAGGGGGCATGATGACACTGCATGGGGGTGCTGAAGGAAACTGGAGTCCAGAATTTACCACTGACTCAGATGAAGAGAAAAAAAAAAAAAAAAGAATGTGTCCTGAAAAGAATATATCCTTCTTCCTCCTTCTGCCTTGAGTCTCTCTAGTGCCCCTATAGGCAGAGCTTAACAAGGAGAAGCAGCAAAGGCCAAAGGTGGTTTGCAGAGTCCAGGCTGCAGCATTTCAGAGCCTCATACAGAAGGTGGGTTGGGGTGAGAGTCAGCAGCTTAATAACTAGTCCATTAAGTGACTTTCCCGAGTTCACATAGTATGTGTGATCTGCCTTGTCCCTGTGATATCTCAATGTTTAGAAAAGTCACTGGTGTATAATGTGTATTCGTAAACATTTGTGGGAGGAAAGAAGGCAGGCTAGACTAGTCCAGTTCTACAGCACACATTTAAAGGCAAAAAAGAGTTTATAATATCCTTGGTTGCCTGCCCTGGGGTGTCAGCACAATTCCAGCACCAGGTATGCCTTTATACTTGACCCAGTTGTCTCCTAGTGCTACCTAAGGAGGTACTACAGTCTGGTGCTTTGGAGAAATGTAGATCTGGCTTCAAATCGCGGACACACTGTTTGAGTTGTATTGGCCTTGGGCAAATCACTCAACATCTCTAAGCCTTGGTTTTCTCATCTGTAAAATAGAGATAATAATGGTGCGTGAGGCTTAAATAAGGGAATTGTATGTGGCACATGTTCAATTGACGTTTACTGTTACTATTACTCCCCATATCCCAGAAGGGTGGGCGGATAAGTGGAAGACTAAAGCCAGCGACCCCGTTGTTCTGGGCGTCCCTCCCATGCTCCCCGTGCTGGCCAGGGCCTGGGCTGGAAGAGTGGGAGTCTGCCAGGATGTCACAGTCGGGCCAAGGGTTGTAATATGGAGGTCAGGCTCTGCAGCCCAGGAGAGTCCCATATATCACACTTGGAACCTCTTTCCCTGCAACACGGAGATGGGAATCTGTGTGTTTCCTAATAGCTCTCTGTTCCAATGCAAGTTTACTCTAGCCCGACACAAACGTGGGTGTGGCGGTTCCTTGCATTCAAAACGAAACAAAAGAAAACAAAGAGATACCTCGTTCCCAAGCCCCAAATGGCCTGTGGACCTTTTCCCAGGCAAAATGTGCAGAGGGAGAGAGCGCCTTTGTGGCTGCTGCCAGGATTCAGAGCCTAGGAGCGCAGTCTTCCGGGTGCTCAGGTCTGGGTCCTGAGCCCCCAAAGCAACAGAGCGTCAGGGTTTGGCAGGAGGGAATCGCCCAGCCCAGCCCCGGTCCAAACCACTTGCCCACACGGGTCTAGCGCTAGGGAGGGCGGGCGAACCGCTGGACAGAGTGCGCCCCGCCCCTGGAAGCACCCGCTCCCCCAGCCGGAATCCTGGGAATGTCGCTGGTCCGGGAAGCATCTGGACGGCCTCTAGGCAAAGGGAGGAGTCAAACCTGGAATTTCTCGGGTGCTTTTGCACAAAATCCCCCAAGCATTTCAGCCCCGCGAGGTTGGAGTCCACGGGGCTGAGAAGGCACCTTCCTACTTCTTATCTGAGCAGACTTTGTCCCAGCAAAGGCTCCCAGTCCCCGCTGTGAGAGCACCCAAACGGCCCTTCCCAGCTCGAAAGATCCCTTCTTTGTGTCTGAGGGAGGAAGCCCTTCCCTTTCTGGGAACCTGCCGGGCCACCCGGACAGGCGTTTCCAGCTGGATTGTCGCCATCGTGTGGCAGCCTTAAGTGGCCACACTGGCTTGTTGGCCAGACCAGCATGCCTACTTGGGTCCCAAAGTACCTTTCCTTCTTTCTCCAACCAGCTAGCGATAGAAAATTTTAAATCATGTTTCCTGGGCATAGGAGTTGAAGTACAATACCACTGAATCCTCCCCTCCCAATTGCACGTGCATGTCTTCCTAAAGGCAACCAACTGTTAGCGGGAGAGTCCAGGAGACCAGGTGCTGCGCTGAGGGGTTCTGCCTCCTGAGACACCACAACCAACTGCCAATGCCCCACCAATTTCCCATGATACAAACCAATGATTAAGAAGACTGAGACGCACTCTGTCTTGTTCCTACTGGTTAGTAATGTTATTATACTTGATGAGTATTATTAAAGGACCCTTGTTATTAGAGACTCCCTATTATTATTATTATTTAGCATTTATAATGTATTCTTTCAAAGCACTCAAAGACTATTATCTCCTTGCATTTTCCTAACGCTCTAGAGAGGCAGGCAGATGACAACTTCATTTTATAAAATAGGGAAACCAAGGCACTGTAAATTAGTGCCAAGTTCATGGATTGATGAGTCAACAGTAGTCATTTCTTGTTAGATGATTACTTTCTTACTCCAAGTGTCATAGATCCCAGTAGATGGTAAATAGACACCCTAACTTGGAAAACTAGTTTCTATCACCCACTTTTATGACCCACTGTAATCACCCAGTCCCGGAGGTTTTAAAACTTAAGAGTCATGTGCTCATCATATTGAGCAAATGTGTCATGTTAATTGCATTTTATTTTATTTTTACAAGTCAAACACAATCCATTGGGGAAAAAAAACAAGGATGTTACAATCAGTGAACTAGATGTATCTGGGTTTGGAGAATAAATTGGTTTTCAAGATAAATATCCTATTTATTAGATAAAACAAGCATAAAAAAGACTAATAAAAACCAACCATCTTATTTCAATGTCTATTATCCTTTCAGAGACAAAAACAAACAACAACAAAAAACTATCATCTGCTTTCAGACTTTGATTCTTCCTTTCAAAAAGGTTTTGGTCTTATCAGTAGATGCACTCATATTACCACAATACCTTAAGTCCCTTCAGTAACTTAGTTTTCTCTCCAAAAGCAACAATAAAATAAGTTACCTTGCTTTGCTCATAGGAAATAGTCATATTATGTGCTCCTCCTACCGCTCCCCTCCAAAAGAAAAACATCCTGTCATTCTGAAGTCTCTAGTGGAAAGCCTTGGATTTGAATTTAGAGCTGGGTCAGGGTCAAAGCAAAGGAGGATTTGAGAGGCTTGTCCCACCATCAGTTGTGAGTTAGCCGAGCCCCCAGCAAAGCTATCAAAATGAGGAAATCAAACACAACCCATTAAAAATGGAGCCTTCCCATACAACTTTTAATGTTCTCTTTTTACCCAGTTCTCACCCAAAATAATAAATTTCTAAATGTATCTTTCTTTTTAAGTTAAGGGAGTTGTTTGATGGTTTGGGGGATATCAGGTTAGCCATCTCAACCTTCCCTTATATTCATTCAACTAGTTTATTCACTCAAAAGGAATGTATTTATACATAGTATTAATCAGTAGCTACTCTTTAATGGGCCTATGATAAGCAAGGCGCTTTAAATTCATTATTCCTATGCAGCAATCCTTTGAAGTAGATTCTCATTACTTTACAGGTGAGGAAACTAAAGTTCATAAAAGCTCAGATAACTGGCTGTAAGTCACACAGTGAGGGGGAAAATTGAGACAAGTACATAAAGGTACAACCTCTGTGCACACAGAAATATGAAGCTACCTTCACTCTTGAGTCCTTTGGATAGAAAAAAACACTCAGGAGTATGATAGGAAAATAGGAAATGAGTTTTTAGAAATAATACAACATGACAAAACATTCCCAGTCAGTAGGGAAGGGGTCTTGTGTGCACTACAAACATTTATTGTGTCCGTAGTGTAGACCCAGTTTGCCAGCAAGCCTCATATTTTCTGTCTTAGGCTAGCTGAACAAGTGGGACAGGGTGATGAGTCGATGGAGAATCACACAACTCCCCAAACTCTTTCAGACTCTTTCAACTTCCAGTCAATAGAGAAGGGGGTTCTCCCAGGAGATCCCAGGCTTTGCAGGGTACAAAGGCAGTCCAAAGCCCTATGCAGCCCTAGTTGGAAAACAAATGCATAGGCATTTACTAGAGTGGTAAATGGGAAATTTCTAGGGTGTACAGTATACATTGAATAAGAAAAGAGTGGTATAACAATGGGGAAGGTGATTTCCACACCAATTTGAGATTTTAAAAATTGGTAGAAAAATGATAGACAATATGAAGTTTGAGAGCACTTCTCTGCATTGAAATCTCAGCTGCATCATTTATTAGAGGTGTGACTGTTGGCCAGTAATTTGGCTTTTTCTGTGCCTCAGTTTCTTCATCTGTAAAACGGAAGTAATTATATTATTTCATATGGTTGATATGAAGATTATATGAGTTAAAGTAGTACTTAGAGCAGATTATATGAATTAAAGTAGTACTTAAAGCAGTACTTAAGAGCAGGAAAATAATAGTAAAAATGAAAATATGCATACTCTATAAATGTATATACAATTAAATTATATTGATTAAGTTATATTTTATAATTAAAAACAGAACCCTGGCTTATAGGAATATCACAGCACACACACATAAAATGGCAGCCAAGCAGGTCTGTTCCTCAGGAAAACTATAAGGCATGTCAGCAGCAAGTCTGTGTTCCCTTTTCTGTACAATGTTTTGGTCAGGTTCAACCTTGCCTCAGATTGTCTGCGGGCAGGATCTATGGGAGGAGTGGGGCCTGGTGTGAAGAGAGGGACTTGGAATAACTCACCGAGGGCCCACGGTGCTCATGGTTGCTTCAGCTCCTTTCCTTTTCCCCTAAAGTCCAGGTCAGAGGGACAAGGGCAGAGCTGAGGTGATAGGAGAGGCTCAGGTTGGACTACTGGCCTGGGATGGGGTAGTTACCTCAATTCTTTCCCCTCAAAAGGCAGCATCAGCAGCATCTAGGAGTTTGTTAGAAATACAGAATCTTGGGTCCCACCCCAGACCTACTGAATCAGAATGTGTGTTTTAACCAGATTCCCAGGAGATTTAGATGCACATGGAAGTCTGAGAAACACTGAGCTAGAATGAAGCCTGCTCTAGCCACTTGGTTTGAAGGGCTGCTGTAATTGGAACTTCTACTTGACGTTGTGCATCTCCTCTTCATTTTCTCTTCCCTTGAATCCACACTGTATATCTTATAAATGGAAAAGACAGTGGTCAACTATGGCAAGAGTGGTCCCTTTAATTGATCAGAACTCTCAAGAGGCGCAGAAGTGGGAGATGGCCCAGATGACAGTGAAAAGTCACCTTCGTGGCAAGCAGAGTGTAGAGGGCAGCAATCTATCAATCAGGCAGTATATATGGAGTACTGACTGTGTGTCAGGTGCCTGCTGTGTGTAAGAACTGTAGATGGCACAAAGAAATAGCATGGTGCCACAGACAGCACTGTACTGGGAGTGTTCAGGAGATCTGGGCTCTGGTCCAAACCTCACTTTTAAGTAGCTAGGTATTTCCCCCTCACCCCTCAGCATCTTTGTTCCCCATTCCAAAAACATGGGGGTCACATTAGCAGACCCTAAATTCCCATCCAACTCTAAAAATACGTGATTCGAATAGCCCTAACCTCAAAACCTTAGTCTAACTGGGCAGACAAAATGATTTTAAATGATTACACATGAAACAGAGGGCAACCCAGGACAGGATGTGATTAAGGGCTGAGTTGTGCAGAACTGGCAGTAAAGGGATCAAGCTGTGTGTAAAAGGCAGTGTCTGGAACCTCCCTAAATTCCTCTCCTTGACTCCCAGAGCCAATATAGAGGCGGGGCGGGCTGGACTTTCACATGTGGACACTAGGTGTCGCTGTCATGATGTGAAATCCATGGCTGGCAGGGACACTCCCAGGGAAAACTGCCCCTCTGGGTAAAGAGATAACACTGGCTTCCAGATCTAGAAGCACAGGTTTGTAAGAATGCTGAGGAGCTCAGAGCACATGGTTGGTTATCTGTGTCTAAGGAGGAATCAGTGCATACCATCAGGTAGGCTCAGAGGACATGAAATTAGTGGCCATCAAGAATGTCAGCGGAGAGTGCACAAAGGAGCCCACCTCCTTACACACAGACACATGCATTTTTTGTTCATTGAAGTATGAGAACTCCTCTTCTTACACTGAGCCTATTCCATATTCTGGCCCCCCAACTCTGCTTCTCACTTGCCCTAAAAATATCCAGGAATTTAAGCTTACATCAGAAGCCCTCCCTCCACATGCCCACCCCTGGACAGTTTGCCCTAAGTAGTGGATACAAGAGGCATCAGCACAAGCCTGAGGCTCCAGCCTGGTCCCTCTGTCCTGGGCTGACCAGTGTCCACTCCACCGCTACCAGCACTCCTCAACATTCTCTCCATGTCATTTCCCTGGAAAGGGGGATGTGTTTGAGGGAAGCATAGCATTTATTAAGGCTCTGCTATGTGCCAGGCTCGGGGCTGAGTGCTTTACAATATTGCTCATGAGTCCACACCCTCTGCACTGATTCCCACTCCCCATTCCTACTATGCTCCTGAGAAACAACACAAACAAATTGGAAACCTTGTGAACTCTTCTAGGGAAATAGCTGGCAATTACCCTGAGGGGTAGAGGAAAGTGCACAAAACTTTCAGCCCCCACACCTTGGTCATTTTCAGTTCTGTTTCTTGACAACCATGTGACAATGCGTACATCATTTAACCTTTCTGAACTTCACTTTCCGCATCTGTAAAATAAAGTAGAAGTTACATAGAAACCACTTTTTTATTTTTTATTTTCTTGTTTTAACTTTTTAATGAGGTATGTTACATACTATAAAATGTACATGTCATCATTATATATAGCCCATTGATTTCTCAGGCTAAACATTCCAGCATCCAGACCAGGAATAGAGCACAGCCAGTACCCCAGAACCCCTCATGCCTTCTCCAAGTCATTAACCTCACCTCTCTCCCACCAGAATACACACTAGCCTTACTTGTAAGAGCACAAATACTCTGCCTATTTTTATACTTAATATATGTAGAGTCATATAATATGCACTCTTTTGCCTCTGGCTTCTTTCATTAAACATCATGTTTTTACATGTACCAATAGTTTGTTCTTTCTACTGGATAGTATTTCATTGTGTGAATATACAAACATTTGTCCTCTTTACAGTTGATGGATATTTAGATAATTATCTGTTGGGGGGCTATTTTAATTGTGCTTCTCTGAACATCCTAGTATATATCTTCTTTAAATTTTTTTACTGTGGTAAATTACCTATAATATAAAATTCACCTTATTAATCATTTTTAAATGTACAATTCTTTTGAAGAACATTTACACTCATTTTTATTAGACAGAAGACTCTAATTTCTAACATTTTCTTTTTTGTGCCACTTTCAAGTAAATTTGGGGTTGCACATGTTAAAGCATTCTGTATTTTTCTGACAAGCACATCCCTTCTGGTGGGTTGGCTGTGAAGAGATTTGAGAATATTGGCCCTGGCAGAATTTTGCTAGCTCTTAAATGTGATTTCTTTAAGAGGTGTGTAGCTTCAGTCCTGCACAGCCATCACAGCCCATTTCATGTGTTTTAGTCCTGTCTCCAAAATTAGGTCATCAGATCATTGAACAAAAAGGACCATAACTTTCCCTTGTCTTATATCTTCCACAGAGCTGCTGACCAAAGGTTGAGAACAAGGTGGATGAATGTTCAGTTGATTATTTTCATATTAAATCCATTAGATTGGACCACACTAAACTAGACTAGTGTAAGAAGAATTGTCACCATAGGAACTCCAGGTCATTCTGGAATGGGAAAGAGCAGTTAAAAATGGTAAAAGTCTCTCTTCCAGAAGTCTCAGTAAAAGATTCACTTGTGTTTCCTTGGCTCTGATTTGGTCATGTGCCCGGCCCTTAAAAAAAAAGTCAATCAAGCCAGGTACTACAATGCAATTTGCCTGATTTTTAAACTGTGTGCATATATACTTTTTTATTTTAACCCTCTTCTTAGGACATGCTTAGAGAGAGGAAGGGAAGGAGGGAGGGAGGGAGGGAGTTGAGGGAGGGAGGGAGGGGGAGAGAGAGAGAGAGAGAGGAGAGAGAAGAGAGAAGAGAGAAAAGAGGGAAACATTGATGGATTGCCTTCTGTATGTGCCCTGACCAGGAATCAAACCGGCAACCAACCTTTCTGTGCACAAGACAATGACCAACCAACTGAGTCACTGTGGCCGAGCCATATATATTTTTAAAATAATGAAATAAAGAAAAACTCATAAAATACATAGATGCAATATAGTGAATAGACAATGAACAACTATTAAACACTAAGCAGATCAAGAGAGAAAACCTAGCTAACATCCCAAAGCCCTTATACCCGTGTCTCTTCCTGATCACAACTCCTTCACACCTTCTCTCCAGAGATAATTATTATCCTGATTTTTATGGTAATCATAAAAATGATTTACAGTTCTGCCAAGTAAGTATCTCTAAAAAATATAGTTTAATTTTGCCTGTTTAGAACTTTATGTAAGTATCATGTGTAGACTTTTGTGTCTTGTTTTTTTCACTCAACATGTTTTATATTTTTAAAAAAGCTGTTTTAGGTAGCTTAGTTTATTCATCTTCATTGCTGTATAGTATTTCAAAGTATAAATGTGCCACAATTTATTTATTCATTCTATTGTTGTTGGGTATTTTGGGGCAGATTATGAATAACAATGCCAGTATGGTCATTCCTAAACAATTTCCTGATTTATATGTGTATATAGATTTCTCTAGAGTATACATTTAGACATGAAATTACTAGTTTATAGTATATGCATATCTTCAACTTTACAAGATTGTACCAAATTGTTTTAAAAGTGGTATTGCCCAGCCACGTGGCTCAGTAGTTGAGCGTCAACCTATGAACAAGGAGGTCACAGTTCGATTCCCGGTCAGGGCACATGCCCAGGTTGCAGGCTTGATCCCCAGTAGGGGTCATGCAGGAGGCAGCCGATCAGTGATTCTCTCTCATCATTGATGTTTCTCTCTGTCTCCCTCTCTAAAATCAATAAAAATATATTAAAAAAATAAGTAAAATAAAATAAAAGCGATACCAATTTACACTACCATAAGTAGTGTACAAAGTTCCCATTACTTAAAACACTTTTGCAAACACTTTATTGTCAGACTTCTTAATTTTTGCCAAACTGATGCTTCTATGCTTCTATGGTGGCTTTTCATTGTGGTTTTAATTTGAATCTTCTTGTTTATTAATGCAATGAGTGCTTTTTAATATATTTATCTGTACTTCCACTTCTGAGAAATACTGAAGTACTTCCCCCTTTTTATTCTCCACATCGCATTGGTTTTTTAAAAAAATAAGATCCTTGTATATTCTGGATCCCCAAGTCTTTTGTCAGTTGAACATGTTGGAAATATCTTCTCCCATTCTATGGCCTATTGTTTCACTTTCTTTATAGTACCTTTTGGTAAACAGAAAGTTTCTAATTTTAATCTAGTCATATGTTTTGATCTTTTCTTATACGGTTGGTGCTACTGACCTTAAACAAATAGCCAGATATTTCTTCCACAACATGGGTTTAATCACTAAAAAGTGTTGTTGTTTTTTCCAAAAGAAGTATAACTGATACTTCTTTTGAAAAAAGAAAAATGTAATCATATGAAATGCACAATTAAGGCAGAAAAAAGTAGAAGACAAAAATAGTAACAAAGGACAGGAGTAACAAACAGAAAACAGTAAGAAATATGTTCAGTATTAATCCAACTTTATCAGTATCCACTTTGAACATCACAGGTCTAAATGTACCAATAAAAAGACAAAATGTCAAATTGGATAAAAAAATAAAACCCAACTATATGTTGCCTATAAGAAACCCACCTTAAATATAAAGACACATATAGATTGAAAGTAAATGAATGGAGAAAAATATACCATGCTAACATGAATCATAAGAAAGCTGGAGTAGCTATATTAATTTCGGAGGAATGAAACCAAAAGCTGGTTCTTTGAAAAGATGGATAAAATCAATAAGCCTCCAGTTTAGAGTAAGGAACTTTACCAGGGATAAAGAAGGGCAATAAAGCAGTTATCCAAGAAAACATAACAGTCCTTAACATGTATGTACCTAAGAACAGAGTATTGAAATATGTGATGCAAAAACTGGTAGAACTGCAAGGAGAAATAGATGGATCCAATTATGGCTGGAGTCTTCAACACCCCTCTGTCAGAAATGAATACATGCAACAGGAAGAAAATCAGTAAGGACATAGTTGAACTTAACACTATTAATCAACTGGATATAATGGGCATCTACAGACTACTACATCCAACAACAGCAGAATATAATTCTTCTCAAACTCGCATGGAACATTCATGAAGATAGGTCACATTCTGGGCTGTAAAACACATCTTAACAAATTTAAAGAATAGAAATCATACCGTATCTGCTTTAAGACTACAGTTACATTAAATTAGAAATCAATAACAGAAACATAGCTGGAAAATCTCAACATACCTAAAGATTAAATACTACACTTCTAAATAACACAGTGTCAAAGAAAACATTCAAATGAAATTTAAACATATTTGAGCCCTAATCGGTTTGGCTCAGTGGATAGAGTGTCAGCCTGCAGACTCAAGGGTCCCAGGTTCGATTCCATTCAAGGGCATGTACCTTGGTTGCAGGCACATCCCCAGTAGGGAGTGTGCAGGAGGCAGCTGATCGATGTTTCTCTCTCATCGATGTTTCTAACTCTCTGTCTCTCTCCCTTCCTCTCTGTAAAAAAAATCAATAAATATATAAATTAAACATATTTGAACTAAGTGAAAATAAAAACACAACTTAAATTGTGTGGGATGCAGTGAAAGCAGTGCTTAGAGCGAGAAATTTACAACTTTGAATGCATAGATTAAAAAAGAGGAAAAATCTATAATCAATAATCTAAGCTTCCACCTTAGGAAACTAGACAAAGGAAAGTAAATGAAATCCAAACTAAACAGAAGAAAATGAATTATAAAACCTAGAGTAGAAGTGAAATTAAAAATAGGAAATTAATGGGGAAATAAGTCAATTAAACCAAAAGCTTCTTTTTAAAGATGGATAAAATTAATAAGCCTCCAGCCAGCCCAACTTAGAAAAAAATGAGAGGAGAAGCAAATTACTCATACCAGAAATAAAAGAGGGGATACCATTACAGGTTTCATGAACATTAAAAGGATAATACAGGAATACTGTGAACAACTCTGTGCCCACATATTTCACAACCTAGACAAAATGAATCAATTTATTCAAAGACACAATTTGTCAAAATTCACACAAAAAGAAAGACAACTTGAATAGTCCTATATTTATTAAATAAATTGAATTAATAATCAATAGCCTTCTAAAAGAAAAAGCATCAGGCCCAGATGGATTCACTGGTGAATTCTAACAAACATTTAAGAAAGAAATTATAGCCCTAGCTTGTTTGGTTCAGTGGATAGAGCATCGACCTGCAGACTGAAGGGTCCCAAGTTTGATTCCAGTCAAGGACACATGTCTGGGTTGCGGGCTCGATCCCCAGTAGGGGGCGTGCAGGAGGCAGCCGATCAATGATTCTCTCTCATCATTGATGTTCCTATCTCTCCCTTCTCCCTTCGTCTCTGAAATCAATAAAAATACATCTTTTTTTTAAAAAAAGAAAGAAGTTATACCAGTTCTCTACCATCTTTTTCAGAGTGTAGAAGCATAGGGAAAATTCCTGACTCATTCTGAGGCCAGCATTAGTCTACTACTGAAACCAAGCAAAGACATTATAAGAAAGGAAAATAATAGACTAGTTTCCCTCATGAACATAGATGCAAAAATACTCAACCAAATATTAGCAGGTCAAATCCAACAATATGAAAAAGAATAATACATCATGACCAAGTACTATTTATCTCAGGTATGCCAACATTCAAAAATCAATTAATGTAATCAATTGCATCAACAGTCAAAAAAAGAAGGAAAAAAATCACATGATTATATCAAAAGATGTAGAGAAAGCACTTGACAAAATCAAGCACAATCATGATAAAATCTTTCAATAAACTAGAAATAGAAGGAAACTTTCTCAACTTGATAAAGAATATCTACAAAAAAACTATAACTAACATACTTGATGAGAAATTCAAAGCTTTCCTACGAAGATCAGGAACAAAGCCAAGCCTCTCTCACCCACTTTTTCTCAACATTATACTGGAACTCCTAGCTAATGCAGTAAGACAAGACAAAAAAAAAGAAATATATAAATATATTTATATAAGGTAGCAATAAAAATTTTTTGTTTACAGATGACATGATCATCTATGTGGAAAATCTGAAAGAATCAATAAAAATTTCTGAAACTAGTAAACAATTATAGCAAGGTTTTAGGACACAAAATTAATTTACAAAAGTCAATTACTTTCCTACAAACAAGAAGTGAACAAGTGGAATTTGAAATGAAAACCACAATACAATTTGCATTAGCACCCTCCAAAATGAAATATTTAGTCATAAATCTAACAAAATCTGTACAAGAGCTGTACAGGGAAAACTGTAAAACCCTGATGAAAGAAATCAGAGGAGCTAAATAAATGGGGAAATATTCCATATTCATGGGTAAAAAGACGCAATATATTGTCAACATCAATTCTTCCCAACTTGATCTATTGACTTAATGCAATCCCAATCAAAATCCCAGCAAGTTAATTTTGCAAATATTGACAAACTGATTCTAAAGTTTAAATGGAGAGACATAAGACCTAGAATGGCCAACATAATATTGAAGGAAAAAACAAAATTGGAAGACTGATACAACTCAACTTCAAGACTAATTATAAAGCTACAGTAATCAAGACAATGTGGTATTGGCAAAAGAATAGACAAATCAATCAATGGAACAGAATAGAGAACCCATAAATAGACCTACATAGTCAATTGATCTTTGCGAAAGAGCAAAGTCAATGTAATGGAGTGAAGATAGTCCTTTCAGTAAATGGTGCTGGAACAGCTGGAGACGCACATATAAAAGAATGAATCTAGACACAAACTTTACACTTTTCATAAAGATTAACTCAAAGTAGATCATAGACCTAAATGTAAAACACAAGCTATAAAGCTCCTAGAAGATAACATAGAAGCAAATCTAGATGACATAAGGTTTGGCGATGACTTTTTAGTTACAGCACAAAAGGTCTGCTTCACGAAAGAATTAATACGCTGGATTTCATGAGAATTTTTTAAAAATCTGTTCTGTGAGACACATCATCAAGAGAATAAATAGAGAAGTCACAGGCTGGGAAAAATAATTGAAAAGTCATATTTGATAAAGGATTGTTATCCCAAGTATACAAATAATTCTTAAAACTTAAATAAATAATTAAATAAATTTAGCAACTTAATTTAAATGGGCCAAAGACCTTAGAAGACATCTCACCAAAGATGTACAGATGGCAAATAAGCATATAAAACCATGCTCCACATCATATGTCATCTGGGAAATGCAAATTAAATAAACGGTGAGATGCTACTACAGACCCCTATTTGAATGGACAGATGAAACTGGCCTAAACTATATTATAAAGCTATAGTAATCAAACCAGTATGAGTGAGACCATGTGATACTTGTCTTTCTCTGACTGGCTTATCAAAATAAGCGAACTTAGCATAAAACAGTGGTTCTCAACCTTTCTAATGCCGTGACCCTTTAATACAGTTCCTCATGTTATGGTGACCCCCAATTTCATTGTTACAAATTGAACATAATTAAAGCATAGTGATTAATCACAAAAACAATATGTAATTACATATGTGTTTTCCGATGGTCTTAGGCGACCCCTGTGAAAGGGTCATTCGACCCCCAAAGGGGTCGCGACCCACAGGTTGAGAACCGCTGGCATAGAATCTAAAGAACAAAATAAACTGATGTACAGAATAGATCCAGAGACATAGAAACATGGAACAGATTGATGAATCTCAGAGGGAAAGTGGGGGTGGGTAGGTGGGTAGGAAGAGATTAACCAAAGAATCTATATGCATATATGCATAACCCATGGACATAGACAATAGTGTGGTGAAGGCCTGGGCAGGAGAAGGGGGTGGACTAGAAGGGGTCAATGGGGAAAATAAGGTTACATCTGTATTACTTTCAACAATAAAGATAATTTTTTTAAAAAACAACAACACACACACAGTATGATATTGGCATAAAAACAGACACATTAATCAATAGAACAGAATAGAGAGCCCAGAAACAAAACCATAATTTATCGACAATTAATTTTTGACAAAGAAGCCAAAAATAAACAATGGGGAATGAATAGTTTCTTTAATAAATGATGTTGGGAAAACTGGACAGTCACATGCAAAAGAATGAAACTGGACCACTATCTTACACTATACACACAAATCACCTCAAAGTGGATTAAAGATTTGAACATAAGACCTGTAACCATAAAACTCCTGGAAGAAAATATAGGTGGTAAGTTCCTTGACATTGGTCTTGACAATTAATTTTGGATTGACACAAAAACAAAAGCAACTGAAGCAGAAATAAAAAGTGGGACTACACCAAACTAAAAAGCTTCTGTACAGCAAAGGAAACCATTAACAAAATTAAAAGGCAACTTATAGGATGGAAGAAAATCATATGTTTGATAAAGATCAATACCCAAAATATATAAAGAATCCTACAACTCAATAAAAAGCACACACCCAACTATCCAATTAAAAAAATGGACAAGGGATCTGAATAGACATTTTTCCAAAGAAGACATACAAGTGGCCAGCAGGTAAATGAAAAGGTGCTTAACATCACTAATCACCAGGGATATACATATCAATACCACAGTATTATATCATACCTATTAGAATGGCTATTACCAAAAAGACAAGGAATAACAAGTGTTGGGAAGGATGTGCATTCTTGGTGGGAACATAAATTGATGCAGCCATCATGGAAAACAGTATTGAGGTTCCTAAAAAAATTAAAAATAGAATCAACATATGATCTAGCAATTCCACTTCTGGTTACTTATAAAAAATTTAAATCACTACCTTGAAAGATATATGTACCCTTATGTGCACTGCAGCATTATTTACAATAGCCAAAGTATGGAAACAACCTAAGTGTCCATCTACGAATGAATAAAGAAAAAAAATATATATATACATATACATGTACATATACATATACATTCGTGCACTCAGGGGCGAGGGCGTTCCTCAGCCCAGCCTGCACCCTCTTGCAGTCCAGGACCCCTTGGGGGATGTCTGCTTGCCGGCTTAGGCCTGATCCCCGGGGGTCGGGCCTAAGCCAGCAGTCAGACATCCCTCTCGCAGTCCAGGGCTCTCACAGTCTGGGACCCCTCGCTCCTTACTGCCACTGCATTTGCCAGCCATGAGCCTGGCTTCTGGTTGAGTGGCGCTCACCCTGTGGGAGCACACTGACCACCAGGGGGAAGCTCCTGCATTGAGCATCTGCCTCCTGGGGGTCAGTACATGTCACAGCGACTGGTCATTCCACTATTTGGTTGATTTGTATATTAGCCTTTTATTATATAGGATATTTTATATGGCCATAAAACAAAAAGGAAATTCTACCATTTGTGACAACATGGATAGACCTCGAGGGCATATGCTAAGTGAAATAAATTAGAGAAAGACAAATACTATGTAATCTCATATATGGAATCTAAAATTTTTAAAAAAATGAACTCACAGATACAGAGAAAAGATTGGTGGTTGCAGAGGTAGAGGGTAGGAGTATGGGCAAAATGGGTAAAAAAGAAAAAGAAAAAGAATGGCCAACAGAACACTGACTCCAAATGCTGGCAAGGATATGAAGCCCACAAGAACTCATTCATTACTGGTGGAAATGCAAAATGGTACAGCTACTTTAGAAGACAGTTCAGTTTGGTGGTTTCTTCCAACACTAGACATGCTCTTACCATACAATCGAGCAATCATGCTGCTTAGTATTTATTTACCCAAAGGAATTGAAAACTTATGTCCACACAAAAACCTACACATGGATGTTTATAGCAGCTTTATTCATACTTAGAGGCCTGGCGCATGAAATTCGTACGCGGGTACGGTTCCTAGGCTTGGCCTGCAATCAGGGCCATCTTTCCCAGCTGCCTGCAGCTGGCCTCACCCCCTGCCATCACCCACCCCTGGTTCCCTGTTCACCATCAGGTGATCAGAGCCTGCCGGCTGGGGGGAGGGACTGAGAAGTCAGCCATTCTGCCTGCTTACCGGCCCTGCCCCCGCCACAGGTCGCCCTCTGTGTGAGGGGTGACCAGCGGGGCAGGGGCCTTGGCCTGGTGCTGCCCGCATCCCCCTCCACCCACCCCCGGTTCCCTGTTCACCACTGGGCAATGCGAGCCTGCCAGCTGGGGAAAGGGACTGACAGGTGGTAAGTGTACCTCATAGTGACTGGTCGAGTGGTCATTCCACTATTAGGGTCAGTTTGCATATTGCCCTTTTATTATATAGGATTGCCAAAAGTTGGAAGCAACCAAGATGTCCTTCAGTAGGTGAGGGGATAAAGAAACCATGGCATATCCAGACAATGGAATATTATTCAGGCTAAAAAGAAATGAGCTAGCAAGCCATGAAAAGACATGGGGGCATCTTAAATGCATAAGTGAAAGAAGCCCATCTTAAAAGGTTACATACTATATGATTTCAACTATAATAGATTCGGAAAAGGCAAAATTTTGGAGACATTAAAAAGATCAGTGGTTGCCAGGGGTTTGGAGGGAGGGACGGATAAATAGGTATAGTACAGAAAATATTTAGGGCAATGATACTACTCTGTGTGGTACTATAATGGTGTCTACATGTCATTAGAAATTTGTCCAAACCCATAGAATGTACAACACCAGTAGTGAACCCTAATGTAAACTATGGACTTTGGGTGGTTATGAAGTATCAGTGTAGGTTCATCAATTGTAACAAATGTGCTACTCTGGGATGAGATGTTGATAATGAGAGGAGCTATGCATGTACAGGCAGGAAGCTTATTGGAAATCTATGTAACTTCTGCTCAGTTTTACTGGGAACCTAAAACTGCTCTTAAAAAATTAAGTGTATTAAATATATAAATGACACTTAATGACTGGTAGGCTTCATAGGCTTCATGGATCAGGTGGGGAGCCAGCTGTTTCTCCAAAAAATAATCCTCTGACACCCCATGAAGATGGCATTATGCCAGCTGTCAGAATTTGGATAGTGGGAACAGGGAGTGGAACTGAGGATCCAAATATTCTTTTGCTTTCATTGTCATATCTCACCCCTGCCTTCACACCTCATGGTCCTTGTGGATTTCTGCCAGTTTTACCCACTTCTCCTTAGTGTTCCACTCTGAGGTTCAGAACTTTCTGGACTCTGTAGTTGGTTATCTCTCGTCCATTAGCTTTCTAACTTGCAAATAATTGTTGGAGTCTCTTGTGAGCTAATGCCTCCTCTCCTTTTTGTCTTTGAGTCCTTATGTAATTTCCCTCTCAGTTAGTAGCATAATTATCCATCTCCTGGCCTGCCAAAAATCAGTATGTCACTCTTTTTTTCTCATTCAATTGTCCACCTAGTCTAATTGATTCTTATATTCTAAATATCTCCTGGCTACATACCCAACAATCCTACTTCAGATCTGGTGCTCCTCTTTAGACCACTAAAAAAGAGAAAGTAATCTAAGAGGGAAAAATTCCAAAGTAAGCATTTGTCTTTGTGTTCTATCTAGTGCTTATGAGGAGCATAAACACCCCAAAGTGAATGTTAGTGGCCATTTGGTTGGTGTTCTCTAGTAGGGAGACAGTTGTTATAACAAAATATCAGTATTTCTTGGGATAACTCACCTCCTTTTATCCTGTGCTTATCAAAGAATTTCCTGGAAAGAATGTTATTTTTTACTTTCCTTCCTTCTGGAAAGAGCCTGGGTTGTACTATTGGCAACTGTTATTGAAAAATAACCAATAAAATCTCATGATTGGGAACCTTGGAGCCTGATTACTCCTGAGAGAACTGTATCTGGTTGACCTAATGAGCTGGTGCCCAGGTCCTAGGTCCGTGATGACCCCAAGAAGTTCTGATGCTCCAGGGAAATGCAACTATCAGCAGACACCTCTCTCCTCTCCCTCCTCCACACCGACTACAGTACCATATTCTGAAACAGTATTCATCATATTTTCAGCGTAACCCAATATATCATTAAAGGCCAGGCAGCATGGTTACAGGCAATCAAGAAATAACCTGAAAAAAATCTCATTATGCCAGACTGATGGTTTGTTCTTTAGTGTGAAAATTAGTAGAGCCAAGCACATGAAAAAAAAAAGTACACTACATTGTCTGTACATATACACATGCACATACGGATTCATATTTATATTTAAATCTCTAAGCTGCCCCATCATAATACACTCCTAAAAAGTAAGATTCCTTTGGTTCTGCTGGTTGCCAAGGTGATTCTTGCTGGAGTAAATACGGTTTTGCTGGTTGACTCAGACAGAGAAAGCTTCGTTAGGACTTCAGGTCCTCTGTTGAGGAGCCCTCCCCTTTCCTGAGGTCCTTCAGCCTGCCCACTCCTTCCCCAGCACCAGGCAGAAATGCATACTGCCAGCTGCAGAGCTGGCTCACGGTCTGAGGAGCTCTATGTGGGAATCCTTAGTTAACACATGGAGCCCAAAAAGGAAAAAGGAAAAAAAAAATCTCAATGCTCAGCTGAATTCCAGAGCCTACTCATTCCAATACTAACAGATGAGTAGGAGAACAGGAAAGCAAGTGTCATGATCCCACCCCTCCCATTTTCCCTGGCTCCCTCTTCTGATCATTCCTCCCTGCTTCACTTCCCCCAATTCCTGCATCTGAAGCAGTCCTAATACCTAAGTCTGGAGACCTGGCATCTTTTACTTCTCAGTCTTTCAATGTTATGGTCTTTGAGCCAACTAAGGCTATTCTGTAACCAAAAGAAAAGAAAAATGTTAAGGATGAGATTAAAAACTTTTGAAAAATTCAGTGCTCCTTTCCAAGAAGATAGCAGTGCCTTAAGAGCATCGCCTACAGAGACAGGGCCTCCCTCTGACCTGGCCCAGGTGGCCAGAATACAAGGCCAGCTCCTTGCACAGGCTATCCCTGGACACAATTTTTATACCTCTAAACTCCAAATTTTTAAATTTTTTTAAAAAAATATTTTCTCTGTCTCACTCCCTAATATAAAATGGAACAGAGGACCTTATATTTTGAGGTCTGGCTGTGCTTTTGAATATGCTGTATATTTCTCCCCAGATTATGCCAGAGGCAAAACTCAGTCTCTTTGCTGGTTTTTCCAAGCAATCCACTCATGCCAAAATTTTGTCAGTTTAGTAGAACTTACTTAAGCTTTGGTAGGGTTACAAAGAAGAGGATCACATCACAAAATGACGAGCTTTTTCTCCTTTCTCCTCTGCCCTTCCTCCCCTTTGCTCTCCTTCCTCTCTGCCCACAACCCCTCCAATTTTTTCTCACTAATGTTTTCCTCTCATTCTGAAACTGTAGTGCTAAGTGACATCCAGACCCTGGATGAGGGTGGGTGGCTGGGAGGAAGGCAGGAAAAGAGTTGGGCTTAAATTCTACCCTAAATTTGTATAAACATATCCATCAAGCCCTAGCTGGTTTGGCTCAGTGGCTAGAGCATTGGCTTGCAGACTGAAGGGTCCAGGTTGGATTCTGGTCAAGGGCATGTACCTTGGTTACAGGCTCCTCCCTGGCCCAGGCCCTGGTCAGGGCTCCTGAAGGAGGCAACCAATCAATGTCTCTCACATCAATGTTTCTCTGTCTTTCCCTCTCTCTTCCACTCTCCCTAAAATTCAATGGAAAAATATCCTCGGGCGAGGATAAGTAAATAAAATAAATATATCCATCAAAATGCTCAGAAAAACAAAGGCCTCTTTATTAACATAACTCACTCTCTTTAGCATAGAGTTATATTACAGATAGCACATCTTTCCCCTGATATTACTATATATATAATATATATAATATATATAATATATAATATATATAATATATATAATATATATAATATATATAATATATATAATATATATAATATATATAATATATATAATATATATAATATATATAATATGTATTAGAGGCCTGGTGCACGAAATTCGTGCATGGGGGCGGGGGGGGGGGTCCCTCAGTTCGGCCTGCACCCTCATGCAATCCCGGACCCCTCGGGGGGATGTCCAACTGCCGGTTGTCAGACCTCTCACAATCCAGAACTGCTGGCTCCTAACTGCTCACCTGCCTGCCTGCTTGCCTGATCACCCCTAACTGCCTGTGCCTGCCTGCCTGCCTGATTGCCCCTAACCACTCGCCTGCCTGCCCAATCGCCTCTAACTGCTCGCCTGCCTGCCTGATCACCCCTAACCACCTCTGCCTTGGCCCCCGCTGCTGCGGCTTCATCCAGGAGGATGTCCAGAATGACGTCCAGAAGGTCATCCAGCTGTTTAGTCTAATTAGCATATTACACTTTTATTATTATAGATATGCAACAGTAGACATTACTTTTGACTCTGGGCCCAAACAAACTGCTGGAAACCTCTCTCTTTCCTAGTGGGGTCTCTGGGGGCTCACTTGTTTTTCATGGAGAATATTGCTCTTTTTGGTCAAAACTGCTGGTCTCCACTCTGCTGCCTGGTAGCTGGAGCTACCTCTACCCTTCTTTCTTCTGACCAAGGGCTGTACTGCTTCCTGGGCCCATTCCCAGGTGGCTCTTATAGCTAGTGATATTTTCCTGAGGTGGGGAGGTCTCTGTCTCCCAATTAGATTTATGACTTTTATGGCTCTGGTCCTTAAACATGAGTCCTCCTGTTGCAATTCTTGTACATTACTTGCTCTTTCAACTTCTTCATGGTTCTTCTCTTTGAAGGGTACCCCTAAGTGTTACACACAAAAATATCCCTTAATACCAACCTTTATGTACTATCCTAAGGCCAAATCCAATTGCTTTGACTCTCTCCTACTTCAATGTGCATCCATAGCTCTCTCTGGTGTGTATTTGGGGATGAGGGAATGTAATACTGCTAATTCTGGCTTCCTGGGCATCTCCCCAGCCATTTACCTCAAAGCCTCCCTGTTGCTTCCAGGGTTTCTGTGTCTGTTGGCTTTCCATGCAAATAATATTCTTTAAAGCTTATCCTGACATTCTAGAGCAGTGCTATCTAATAGAAATATAATGTAACTCACATATGTAACTTTACATTTTCTAACAGCTATATTAAACAACAACAAAGAAGAAACAGGTAAATTTTAATACCATTTAACCCAATAGAGTATAAATTATATATTATAAATGCTATCATTTCAACAAATAATCAATATAAAACATTTAATGAGATTTTGGGGGGTATAAAATCTTTGAAATCTAGTGTGTACTTTACACTTAAAGTATATCTTAATTCAGACTATCCAAATTTCAAGTGCTCCATAGCCTCACGTGGCTAGTTGCTGTCATATTAGACAACATAGTCCTAGAGTTTCAAGGGTAGGTATGTAAACAGACCCTTCTCATATATACAAAATATGCACACATGTCTCATAGTACAGACTTCACAGCTGAGCTTTTAAGGCCCTCTGTATTGTGTCCCACCATTCCAGTTAGGCTGGTTTCCTTATTGGTGTGCATTACCCCATGTTTATTCCTGCCTCTATGCTTGGCTTTTCCTCTTTCTCTGACCAATGACCTTCTCTCTTCTTTCCTGCCTCTATGCTTGGCCTTTGCTGTTCTTCTGACCAATGACCTTCTCTCTTTTCTACAGTTTCATCTCCTCCTGCACTACAGCTGTTCCTACTGCTCTTTTTCAGAACTTTCTACAGCAACCCTTTATAAGCAGGACCATTGAAATTTAGACATCACTTTTGAATATTGTGGTCTTTGTATTACTTGCTATCACAGAGGAAACTCTTCTTCCCACCAAAATTGGGAGCTCTTTCAGAAAAATACTTGTGTTGTGTATTATACTTCTCAGTCACCCAATATGATTTATCCTAGCAAAGAGCCTGCAGTACACACTAAAAATTCTATTTAGTGGTTTAATATGCTGTTAGATATACTTTTTATGCCATTTCACTTGTATCTTGTCTCTCCACATAGATTGAAAACTCCTCCCAAACCATATATTTACTCTTTTCATATCCCAAATCACTTAACACACATTTTACTAGGATTTAAATATATAAGTTTAGCCAAAACTGCTAAGTTCTTGACAGATTAATAAGTGCTTTTGCATACACAATCTCAACTGATTCTCAAGACAGCTCTTAGAGGTAGAACTTACTGATATCATCATCACTTTATAAATTATTAATGTGAGGTTCAGAGAAGTTGATTGATTTGCTTGAACTCACATAGCAGAAAAATGCTAAAGAGCCCAGACATCTAGCTACAAATAAGAAGCCTTGCTTTCCAAATCAGTGGTTACCACCTCTATCTCTGTCATAGGTACCAGGGGTTTTGTCTTGCTTGGTTTTTATAATTAACAGTTTCCAGGAGATTCTTGGGCTTATGGCCCTGCCATATCCAAGAATAAGCATTTGAGAACTACTCCTCAGATAATGCCTGTTAAGGGCTACTTCCTTCTCTGCTCCTGTGGGGAGAATTTTCAGGGGAAAGTGTCCTTGTAAGGTAGTGGTTCTCAACCTGTGGGTCACGAACAATGAAAATACATCCTGTATATCAAATATTTACATTACGATTCATAACAGTAGCAAAATTACAGTTATGAAGTAGCAACGAAAATAATTTTATGGTTGGGGGTCACCACAACATGAGAAACTGTATTAAAGGGTCACGGCATTAGGAAGGTTGAGAACCACTGTAGGGACCTCCCACCTGTTTTTCTTCCCTGACCTGCAAAGAGAAAGGAGTACAAAAATTGTTAAATATATGTGAATGAACACTATGCTCTCATATTATTACTCCCAAAATCCAGTGATAATAGTTCAGAATTTTAAGCTACACATTCCCCCTCCACCAAGAATGCCCCACACCCATTAAAAGCAGCATTATTAAAAACAGCAGCTACTGGGTGTGCTTAGAAACAACTCTTCTGGAGTAAATAACTTGGAATGTTTTTATTTTAAAATATCAAAGGGAGTCTGGACCACATTATGGCTAATTGACTACATATTTTCATGAGCAGAAATGAAGCTATATTTTAGTTATAAGGGTACAACCACATTGTCTTTAATGCTGGTTACCAGATTAAAAAAAAAAAAAAGATGAGACAAAAAGAGAAGCAAAAAGTGAATTGCACACTTAATTGCAGCCCGACTGAAATCTTAGCTCTAGTTCTAGAGCCAGGAGGTAATGTAGAATGTAGTGCTTACGTTTGGACCTAATCACAGAGCTTGCAACCATGCTTTCGTGGCCCTACATGTGGATGCACTCTGATAAGGAAATGTTTCTTAGGGACAATGGTCTCTCTCTCTTTTCCTCTTTCTCTCTCTGGAGGGAGGTGGTTAAAGCAGCCTAGATGGCTAGAAATTTTTGAAAGCTGTGCATATTTGAATGAAGAGCCACTCCTGAAGTTAAGAAGCAATTACAACAAAGTTGATCTGACTCTTTTAATGATTTGCATAGTTGTTTTTGTGCTACATGCTAATTAGGCTTAATAAACATTATTTATTTTAGACCCTCACCAACTGTTTCTGAGCTTAGCTAGAGTGGAGTCTGTGAGAGGACTGGAGAAGTTCCAGTGCAGAGCCCTCTCCTCTGCTGCCCCCTCACTGACCATCCATGTCAGGGGAGGGGCCGCAAGTGAAGCCACATCTAGCACTCCATTCTCTCAGTTGGTATTCTCCCTGTTTTCTCTGCTGGTGAGTAAATGGCTCAACTGGAGACTTCTAAAACATCTAGACTGTGGGTGGCCATGATTAAATGCTCTAGGAAGAAAAGAAGAGAGGAAAATCTTGATTATCCAGCATCCTAGGATAATGAGTCTTTTTGGGTGGTGGAAATTTTCCAGATAACTAAACATTTGCTTCTTTAAGCTCTGAATTTTTTATTTTAACCATTTCAAATGGAAATCCACATCAAATGTCTTCCCTGGGTTCTTAAACAATGGACATAATTTAACATTTTCTCAACCGAGTCACAGAAATTATAATTTGTTACACTGACTTGTAATAGAAATACAATAGAAAGAAGACCTCAGAGGTTGCTGAGACATGTAAGATGGTTTATTGCTATATTAAATGACCCAGATTTATATACATGTAAGTCCTTGCAATGGCTTTTTATAGTTTTTTCTGAACACCTTCCTCTCTATTGTCAGTGTACTCACCACTAGCAGTTCCTTTTCCCTCCTTTAAACTGCTACATTCTGCAATTAGAATAACTAGGGTGTCTATATTTGGTGTAAAGTGGAGGTAAATAGGCTCTGGCAGAGGACATAAGGACAGAAAATAGGACTTCCTTGGTGTCCTACCGAATTTCCTCATTCGTACCAACTTTCAGTATGGTACTTTCTATATGGGAAGATTGTCAGAAAGCTGAATTCTGAAAGGTAAGAGATTATTGTAGCTGCTTCAGGGAAGTTGATTTAAAAACTCAGATGGAAATGTGAATCTCTCTCACTGAATTTATAATAAAAGTAATTTTCTGAAGAAATAAGCAATATGTACCTATTTTAAAATATTTAAAGCTTATAGATATATACAGTGTAGAAAGGAAAGCCACTCATATTATCTCCACCTCGACTACCAAATAACTGCTTGTGAAAAGTACATCAATGTTTTTTTTCTATACACATAATGTTACGATTTTTTAAAATCCTCACTCAAGGATTCCCCCCCCCCCATTGATTTTTAGAGAGAGTGGAAGGGAGGGAGGAGGTGGGGGCAGGGATCAAATCTGCAACCCAGGTACATGTCCTTGACCAGGAATCAAACCTGAGGCCCTCTGGTGCACAGGCTAACACTCCAGCCACTGAGCATGCCAGCCCGGACTGTTATGACTTTTTAAAAGATAATTTTAGTATCATACAGTACTTGTACCTTATAACTTGATCTTTCAACTTATCAATTTATCTTGAATATCTTGTGAATTTTTACATTTTTAGTTCTTTATTGCTTTTAAATACAACTTAGTATTCCACTAAAGACACATCATGATTTATTTAAACAATTCTTTACTGATGGATATTTGGATAGTATCCAGTTTTTCAACATTACAGCCAACAGTAAAATGTTGAATATGTCTAGTTGAGTGAGTATTTGGGTAAAATAAATTTTTAGATGTGGAGTTTGTCCTTTGTATTAGTTTCCTAGGACTGCTGTAACAAAGTACCACAAACTGGGTGACTTAAAACAATAGAAATTTATTGTCTCACAGTTCTGAAGGCTAGAAATCCAAAATTAAGATATCTGCAGGACCATACTTCCTCTGAAACCTCTCAGAGAGCTCTTCCTGCCTTTTCCTAGTTTCTGGTGGTTTGCTGGCAATCTTTGGCATTTCTTGCCTTGTAGCTGCATCACTCCAATCTGTGCCTTCAGCGTCACATAGTGCTCCCTGTGTGTATCTGTCTTCACATGGCTATTTTCTTATAAGGACACAAGTCATATTGGATTAGGGACCAATTCCACTCCAGGTTCACCTTATCTAAACTAATTACATCTGCAACCACCTTATTTCCAAATCAGGTCACATTCTGAGGTACTGGGGAGCTGGGGGTTAGGACTTCAACATGCCTCTTTTTTGTGTGTGGGGCAGACACAATTTAACCTATAACATCCTAAGGGCTTTAAAATTTTTAATAGATGTCAAGTTTTCTTTCAAAAATATTATGTCAATTTAGATTCTCACCAATAATTTATGAGAGTGCCAGTTTCTTATCTTTCAGCTATACTCGGATTTTTTCTTATTTTCTATCTAAGTAAAAATTTCTAACTCATTTTATTTTGCATTTTAAAAATTATTAATTAACTAGAGTCTTGGTGCACAGATTCGTGCATTGGTTGGGTCACTTGGCATGTCCTGTGGGGATGGGGCTGAAACAGGCATCCAACATCCCCTGAGGGATGTAGTAGTGCATGAAGGGGCAGGTGGCCAGGGAAGAGCTGCTCTCGATCATCCCCACCCAGCTCATCCCTGTCAGCTGAGCGTTTGCCCCCGCCCCCTCCCCCTTCGCCCCCCTCCCCCTCATCTTCCAGCGCCACCCCTCACATCTCCTGGTCTGCCACCCCAGCTGTGGAGAAGTGTGTCCCTAGGCCTGAGCTACTGCGGCCTCGCTAGGGGTGCAGACTGAGGCTCGGAGTAGTGGGGTGAATGCCCAAGGGGTGCCCGGGGAGGACTAGGGAGTCGCAGTAGCTGGGTGGCAAGGCCACTCACTTCTCGCACCGTCCTGCAAGTCCTGGGGTGGCTCTGGTCTGATAGGAGGAGGCAGATGCTAGGGACAGAGTTCGTGGTCTCTTTTTTTTCCTCCCTGTGTCCCTCAGTCTCAGCTGCCCAGGGAGGAGTTGATGGGGGTTGGGGGCAGTGGTATTTGGGCCAATGGCCCAGCCTTCCAATGCACACTTCAGCTCAGCCCCACCTGCTTGCGATCTTTCATAGACTCAATCGCCTGTTTCTCTTTTCCTCTGTCCAAGTTTACTGCCCCCTGGTGGTCAATGCATGTCATAGTGACCGGTCAACCGGTCAACTGGTCACTTAGGCTTTTATATATATAGACTAGAGGGCCGGTGCACAAAAATTTGTGCACTCGGGGGGGGGGGGGTCCCTCAGCCCGGCCTGTGCCCTCTCGCAGTCTGGGACCCCTCGGGAGATAATGACCTGCTGGCTTAGGCCTGCTCCTGGGTGGCAGAGGGCAGGCCCAATCCCTAGGTGCAGCCCCAGATCGGGCTCAGAGGAGGGCCGATTGGGGAGTTGGGGCACTGGCCCCTGTCATGCACAGAGCAGGGCGGATCAGGAGGCAACGCTCAGGGTAGGGCTGATTGAGGGTTGGAGCACCACCGCCTGTCACACTCAAGGCAGAGTCGATGGGGAGGTTGCGGCGCCACCCCCTGTCATGCACAGAGCAGGGACAATCAGGGGGTTGGGGTGCTGCCCCCTGTCACTCACAGAGCAGGGCCCATCATGGGGGTTGGGACTCCGTACCCTGTCGTGAACAGAGCAGGGTCAATCAGGGGGTTGAGGAGCTCCTCCCTGTCACTCACAGAGTAGGGCCGATAGAGGAGTTGGGGCACCACCACCTGTCACACACAGAGCAGGGCAGATCAGGGGGTTGGGGTGCCGCGGCCAATCAGGGGGTTGGGGAGCTCCCCCCTATCAGGCACGGAGCAGGGCTGATCAGGGGGTTGGGGCGCCTTCCCCTGTCACAAACAGAGCAGGGTGGATAGGGAGGTTGTGGCGCCGCCCCCTGTCACACACAGAGCCATAGGGCGAACAGGGGGTTTGGGCGCTGCCCCCTGTCACGCTGATCCCAGTGCCGGGAGGCCTCGCAGCTCCGCTGATCCCGGTGCTGGATAGAGGCCTGGTGCACGGGTGGGGGCCGGCTGGTTTGCCCTGAAGGGTGTCCTGGATCAAGGTGGGGGTCCACACTGGGGTGCCTGGCCAGCCTGGATGAGGGGATAATGGCTGTTTGCTGCTGGTTACACACCCTTCAGGGTGGGGGTTCCCGCTGGGATGCCTGGCCAGTCTGGGTGAGGGGCTGAGGGCTGTTTTCAGGCTGGCGAGTGACTGAAGCTCCCAACCGCTCCTTTTTTTCTTTTTTCTTTTTTTAATTCTGGGCCAGCTTTAGCTCTGAGGCTTGGCTCCAGCTCTTAGGCCTCGGCTGCTGAAAGCAGGTATCTGGTTTGTTTGGGTTCTATAATCGAAACACTGTTTCAACTCCAGCTCTGAGATCCTGGCTGGCTGAAAGCAGGTTTCTGGGATTTGGTTTAGCTTCTATATTTGTAACAATGTTTCAAACTGCAAGCTCAGAGACCGGCAGCGGCAGGTGGGGAACGTTGGAGTCCTCCATCACTGAAGCAAGCAAGCCTCATGTTCGCTTCAAGCTGCCTGGCTGCCGGCCACCATCTTGGCTGGCAGTTAATTTGCATATCGTCCTGATTAGCCAATGGGAAGGGTAGCGGATGTACGGCTAATTACCATGTTTCTCTTTTATTAGATAGGATTGAAAGATTTTTTCATTTGATCTACTGATCACTTACATTTTTTTGTGATTTGCTCCTATTATTTTTTGCTCATGTTCCATTTCATTGTTTATCTTTTCTTATTGATTTATAAGTGTTTTTTGTTTATTAGAGGAATATATAACCTCTTTGGTTATTATATATGTTGTACTTTCCCTCCAACTTTTCCTGTACTTGTCTTTGCACAGTTTATTATTTTTATTGAGATATAATTGACAAATACATTGTATTAGTTTTAGATGTACAAAACATGATTTGATATATGTATACATTGCAAAACAATTATCACAATAAGGTTAGTTATTTTTCATCCCCACACACAGTTACAAATCTTTTTTGGGGGGAGGGAGGGAAGATGGGAACTTTTAAGATCTACTCTCAATAATTTTCAAATATGCAATACAATGTTATTAAGTACAATTATGATATACATTACATCTTTAGGCCTGAGGTTGCTTCCTTGGCTGAGGTTTTCACAGAACACAGAAAACTCTGCTCATGGCCTCCATAAACCCAGAAGTGTCTCTCTCTGGCCCAGTCTATTGTTCCTCCCATCTCCACACAGAACCTAAGAAGAATGCTGGGGACAGACAGGAGGATGAGGACTAATCATTAACTGTCTCAAGGGATCTTTCAGAGGAGAAATGGGCTTCCTGTCTCTAACAACAACATTCCAGTTACTTTTTATGTTCTGAGAGGACATTTCTGTCCCTTATCCTCAAGGGAAGGTTAAACTGAAATAGGCTTCATTTAGTTGACTTTACATTCAATTTGGGGCATACACCTGAGGAATGCTTTCACATAGTTAGGGCTCAGTAAATGGCCTGTGGCAAGTCTTGTGGATGGTTAATGGCAGAGTTCAGACCAGGACTCAGAGCTGTAGGCCAGCGGTTCTCAACCTGTGGGTCGCAACCCCTTTGGGGGTCGAACGACCCTTTCACAGGGGTTGCCTAAGACCATCGGAAAACACATATATAATTACATATTGTTTTTGTGATTAATCACTATGCTTTAATTATGTTCAATTTGTAACAATGAAAATACATCCTGCATATCAGATATTTACATTATGATTCTTAACAGTAGCAAAATTACAGTTATGAAGTAGCAATGAAAATAATTTTATGGTTGGAGGTCACCACAACGTGAGGAACTGTATTAAAGGGTCACTGCATTAGGAAGGTTGAGAACCACTGGCCTAGAGAATAGGAGCAAGCCACAGAGTCCGCCAGACCCAGCCATTATTGGGAATCATGATTTCCAAACAGAGCCTGTGTCAGAGCAGGAGAGAACAGCCAGGAGATAGGTCTCTTCAACCAAGGGAAAGTTTGCCGGACCTGCCCAGTTGACCTGCTATTGCAGGACCCAGTGATTGTCCCAAGAATGACCTTCCCATAATATGAAGTCTCATCGGATGTCACATCAACCCTGCTGATTTAACCATGTCCTCCTGACACAACTCCACAATATCTTTGATATATTTTATTGATTTTTTACAGAGAGGAAGAGAGAGAGATAGAGAGTGAGAAACATCGATCAGCTGCCTCCTGCACATCCCCCACTGGGGAAGTGCCCACAACTCAGGTACATGCCCTTGACCGGAATCGAACCCGGGATCTTTCAGTCCGCAGGCCGACGCTCTATCCACTGAGCCAAACCAGTTTCGGCCACAATATCTTTGATGTTAAGGATTGAACTTCAAGGTAGCTCATCTGAGAATCCCTCTATAGAATGAACACCTGCTGAACACCAAATGTCTCCTGCAGTGTTTCTCAAAGTGTGATCTGTGGACCACCTGTCTCACAATTACCCAAGATGCTGGTAACAAATGTAAATTCCTAGGCTCCACCAAGACCTACTATATCAGCATCTTTGGGAGTGTGGCCAGGAGTGTGCATATTTGATAACATCCCAGATTATTCTAATTTATTGCCAGACCTGCCCAGTTGACCTGTTATTGCAGGAACCAGTGACTGTCCCAAGAATGACCTTCCCATAATATGAAGTCTCATCGGCACTGCCATTTGAGCTCTCCCATGTGATATCAAAAAACACACAAGTTCCCTGGAAATATATAATGATGATGATAAATTCTAGCCCATATTCACTCCTTTGTTCATTTATTCATTCAACAAATATTTTTAAAGGTAAAGTCTTATGTAAGGCGTTATGTCATGTTCTGTGAAAAGTTAAATTTGACTACTTAGTACTTGTTCCTATTCAGTTCAACAAGCAGCTGATAGATGCTCACTCTGCTCCAGGCAAGGTGCTGAGATCCATCATAAATAAGCAGTTCTTGCCCCCCAGGACCTGGGCAGGGAGGGTGGTCCTCATAGAAGCAATGTGACACAGTATAAGAGGTGCTGTTGAGGTTTGAATAAAATACATGAGACCAGAGATGGAGAATAATTATATTAAAGGGCAGGAAAAAAAGATCCAAAAAGGTTTCAGAGATGAGATAGCATTTGAAGTGAATCCTAAAGAATGATTAGAATTTTGCCTAGGGAAATGGGCAAGAGCAAGAGGAGCATTCTGGGCAGAGGGAACACAGATGCAGAGATTCGCAGACACAAAAATGCAAGGTCCAATCAGTGGTTTGGGGTGATTCGCCTACGGAGTGCCTGCCAGCAGGAAACTGACTGAAAATGAAGCCAGACACAGGCAGGTGCTGGATTGGAAGGAACAATGACTGTTATTCCAGAGTCTGAACTTGGTCTATGAGCCAGTGGTTTCCAAACCTGGCTATGCAGATTCCTGAGCCCTATCCACTACCAGTCTGAGTCAGTCTGGGGTGGGGTCAGAGAGTCTGTGTTTTCACCAAGGTCTGCAGACAATGCAAAGCCATGGTTGGGACCCACTGCAGTGAAGATTGCCAGGACTTTCAGTAAAGGAAAGTCATTATCATCATTGGACTATGGGCAGGCCCAGGAGTAGAGTGAAGTAAATGAGTCACCTATGGAGCAAACTGTAAGGAGGACTTCACTCTCAGTACTTGCATGATCTTGAGAGTAGTGTCTCTTTAAGTTTTATGCCTTTGGCACCTCACTCACTGCACCCTAGTCCCAGCTCTGACACAGGGACAATGGAGAGGCTTGGAGATGGGGAGTGCATATATCAGAACAGGCCACAAAGAAGCCAGTACAATAGTCCAGAGGAGAAATAATGGAGGCTTTAGAGATGGAGAAAAGATCAGAGAGAAAGTAGCACCTGAAAGACTGGGTATGACTCAGGGCAGCAGCGTAGGGAGACACTGGGGTTGTCTGTCCTGAAGCATGGATGGTGGGCACTGAAACAGCAAACATGAAGTAGATTTAGGAAGTGATAAAAGGTTCCATTTGGGACATATTAGTTGAGTTCTTGCAAGAGGTTTGGCAGAACTACACCACCACTTCCTCCTAACGATATATTCTGATACATCCTATTGCAAGTCTCAACAAATTCAACAACTAATTATTAAGCACCTATTATATGCAAATCCCTGTTCTAGATTGTGCATAAGACCCTTGGTCCTCAGGACCTCATATATGCAAATGAGTAATTCTAGTGTGCATTAGTCTATATTAGATCCAATGATAAAGTATCAATAGTGTCGTGGATACCTAAAGAAAGAATTCATAAGATTAATTCTGGCAATAGGGATTGGAGAAGAAGGCTTCTTGGAGGTGAGATCTGAGCTGGCTCCTGATTGTAGATACAGAGGAGAACAAGCAAAGCAGAGAAAAATTTGAGCAAAAGCTCAGAAGTCCTACAGAGTATTAGAATGCACAGAATATTAGAAGACTGCTTTGGAGATGGTGTCCCCAAACACATTCATTACAGAATTATGCATGTTCAGAACATAGTATGGCAACCATGAGAACACACCTCATAGGCTTCTAGCTATGGGGAAGCTCAACTGACCAAGGGTTCAACTGCTACACTCTGAAATCCACAGCTGCTCTCAGCCAATTACTGAGCAGAACAGGGATTCTGTGAGAGGCCCATTTCCAGGATATATGGACTCCTTTGATGACCAACTTTGGCTCCAGTAGCCATGTTGAACCTTACTGAGACTACACAACTGTCTAAGACACTGCTACCCATCTTCCCTTCACTCCCCTTCACTCAGGGTCAGATTACTTTGGAGCCTGATGACTCTCACAGCCTTTTGAGGAACCTCCTCAGTTTCTTTCACTCCAGACTAACCCAGTGAAGTATGTATTACGAAGGTAATAATATCAAGGCAGTTCTTTCTCACAGTTCTTTACATATTGAGTCATCCTTAAATACCCTAGTAGGGCTATCTGTTCAAAGAAATTTAGCAGAGAAATATTTTTTTAAAAATCCAACATGTCTGAAAAAGAACAAATCACTGTACCTTTATGCATATATCAAGATCACTCAAAGTGGGGTGCAGCTGGAATGAAAACACTTTGGGGTTCCAGCAGTAGCCTCAGTGGGGGTGACAGCTGAGCATAATATTGAGCTGTGGACCTCCTGCTGACTGCCTGGCCCAGCCTCATTGGCTCTCCCAAGTAGTACACAATGGCCATTTTCTAAGGTTCTCCGAATTTCCAAAAATCATATGGGGTAGTGGAAAGAGGCTTTGGAGTCAAGCAGACCTTGGTTCAGATAGCAAATGTGCCACTTTCTGAATAACCTTGAACTGGTTCTGTAACCTTTCTGAGCTGCTCTTCCCTCATCTGCAAAATGGGGCTAGCACATAGAACATGCACAGTTACTGTGAGGATTGGAGATAAAGTATATAGTGTCAGGTACTCTATAATTGGGAGTTCTTATGTCTGTTAGTTTTATAAAAAATTGGGGTTGAATTTACAACCAAAAAAATAGTGAAACATTTAAAATGGTTGTTGCTTCAAGCTACTAAATTTCACAGTAATTAGTTATATAGGAATAGGTAACCTTCTAGAAAGAGTCTGCCTTTGTATGGTGCCCATGCAACCCTAGGAACTTGAAATGACTCTGCACCCTAAATGCCTTATTAGACTGAGATTATGAGTGTCTTAGAATTTGTTGCCTGCTCACCATCTCAGAGCTCAAGGTGTGTATTGGGGGCAGGGGATACGCAGAGGAATCCTCCCAGTCCCAGTCTATAAATTGATTCATTTCCTTCAATCCTAACCTTCTGTCTTCTTGACTGTTGTTTTAAAATGTGGAAGATTAAAAGTATAGAGAGAAAGAGAAAGAATATAGAAAAGAGAGAAAATGGAAAGAAAAGGAAGGGTAGGTTTTAGATTGCTTGGCATCTTCTCAGTAATGAAGGAATAAAATAAAAACCTCGATGTGGAAAAAGGGGGCCAGTTTTCACCCACCCTTTGGAAACGCCACCCATTGTTTGATACCAACCCCACCTTAGAGGATGAATCAAGAAAAACAGCTAATGGCCAACAGAACTCCTTTATCTTCAGTTTTTATTTGACATTGGTTCATTCTTTCATTCATTCACTCCATAAACATTTACTGAATAATTGTTAGCTGTGGGAAAAACAAAAAATATGGTATAATTGTATGTTCTACTTCATCCACTTGTAACTCAAAATAAGATGATATCTCTTTTTATAATCAAATCAATAAAATTTTGCACTTCCATTCCAAGGGCAGGAAATCCATTCTCCTCTCCTGGGGTTTCCTGCCTATGTCATATTCAAGAAGCCCATGGGTACACAGACATTAGGGTGCTGAAGGCCTGGGGTAGGGGTGGGCGGGATGGAGGGAGTCAATGGGGGGGAAGGGGAGACATATGTAATACATTCAACAATAAAGAATTACTTAAAAAAAGAAGAAGCCCACAGGTACTTACCCAAATCACTTCAAAGAAAATCCATTTTGTCTGACAGAAGAAACCATCCTCCATCATCTTTGCTGCACCATGGCTTCACTGCAGAACTGATGAAAACAGGGAGTCCATCAAGTTCTTTAGCTAAAAGAAGTGCTATAGTGGCTGAGGTCCATGGCAGAGAGAGTTGAGGTTGGTGTGGCCAACTTTCCACCAAAGCCAGCAGCCTAGTACTGATCCTATTCCATGAGGAATCACCATTGATTCTGAGGTTTACCGCTAATTTGGCAGTGGGACAGGAACACTACTTCTTCCCAGTGCCTCATCAACTTCAGATGCTTCAGACACAAGTGGTACAGATCTTTAGGAAAATATCACATACTCAAAATCCTCTCCTGCTAAGAAATGCCATGCAACCTGGATGACCAGGTCAGTAGAAGTTCCAAAGTAGCCACAAGATATACCCCAAACCAGACTTCTTCCATGATCAGTCAGATCAGATTCCTGGAGAGGAGAGAAGTGCCTCCTTTCCCTGCCCAAGACTGCTTCATTTCCTGTCCCAGTATTAACCATTTGTCATCTCCCATAGCCTTAATAGTCAGTCAAAAATTGCCTAACAATACATTCCCATTGTCCCTGGCCACTTCATTATAAAAAAACAATAGTCTCCCTCCCTTAGAGAGAGTATACACATGCAAAAACTCAGGAAACAATAGAGTAACAATAATAAATTGAATCACAGAAATTTAGAACTAGAATAGACTCCAAAGACCATATAGTTCAATCTTCCCATTACACCAACAAGGAAATGCTCAGAGGCTTAACCAGCCTGTGCAAAGCCAGGCACAGCATTTGGTAGTTGGGTCCAGGTCCTCAATCCAAGCTTTATTCCTCCAGATTTTCATGTGACTGTCTTCCCTCTCTTGGCCCCTAAACTAAACTGAATGATACTTAAATAATTTGAAGGTTTTACTTTTTTTTTTCTTTGCCTAAGAAAAACAGAAACATTCCTTGTTAAGCCAAGGCTGAGTCTGACAGAGCTTGGCAGCTGGAAGTGTCTTTCTAAATCTGGAAACACCACATCTCCTTTGAAAAGTGGGAGCAACAATTTGTGCCTCTTAAATGTGAAAAAAAACACACGTATTTCTTTGTGAGAAAAAAAAAATAAATGCCATGAAATTGCTGAAGACAAATATTGGTCAAAACAGTCAACAAAGCAAGAGATACAGAATTTGTCAGAACATTCACTTTATTCATGTGCCAAAAAGGGGAAAAATACTAGCAAATTATTTTCCATTTGCAAATATCTTCTGTGAATTTTCTCAGAAGATAAATATATGGGAACTCATGAGGTGTAAGAATTGAATGCCCAAAGTGTTTGATAAAGAAAACAAACTGAAATAGGACTAGAGGGGAAAAAATTTTCACTGACCCGTTATATTCCCACCATCACCATCCAGGTTTCTCACTTGATCCCCCATGAGGAGGAGGCAGCCAATTGATGTTTCTCTCCCATCTCTCTTTCTCTCTCTCTCTCTCTCTCTCTCTCTCTCTCTCTCTCTCTCTCTCCCCTTCCCCTCTTTCTAAAAATCAATTGAAGAACTTTTTAAAGAGATAATGGCATTCTTCCTAATGAGGAAAAATCAGAGGCTCGTCCTGCAGATGGTAGGCAGAATCCAAGGCAGTACCCAGGCACAGAGGAGACAGCAGCAGCATCTGGTTACCAGAGCTGAGCTCAGACAGGAAGTGGACCAGCAGTCAGAATAAGCCTGAGGCCCCCTGGAACTTCTTTAGCAGATCTGTCTCAAAACCAGGATCTGGGATGGGGTGGGCATCAGGAAAGAGATGCATGTATAGCATTGGGAGAGAGGTTGCTGGTTGAGCCTGATGTCTCCCAATGCAACTGTTACAAGCCCTCTTGAGGTCAAGAACTGTTCTGTTCCTCTGGCCTCCAATCTGAGTGCACATAGTAGGTACTTGGTAAGTGTAAATGTAGTTGAGTTTAATTAAAGGGCCATCCTCAGTTAATTATTTAGAACCCCACTGTGACAAATAGTTTTATGGGTTTAATGTATTTAAAGGACAAGATGGTCCCCAGAAAAGTAACAGTTGCATATAGACTGATTGTGTGGATGACAGTGATTGACAGATATAGCCTCATAGGCCCAACAAAGGACACTGGGAATTCAGATGGGAATTCAACAGCCTGTCAACCTTCAGAGGGTCTTCAACCTCAGTGCCCTGCTGCCCATGCTATGAAATCACCAGATTGTCTGAGGAGCCCATCAGTGTCTTCAGAAGCTCCTTTTCTGTTCTCATTCTGTTAATCCTTCCTTCTGTTGTGGAGACTAGCTTAGGACCTGCCTACAAGTAACCGAACAACCCAGCACATTCCTGAGTGCTTACTGGGAAGGTAAAGGGAAGATCAGTTTCCCAGAATTAGTTCCCAGGTGCACTATTCCTAAAGAGCCAGCTTTAGTGATTTAATACAGCAACCTGCATCCTAAAAGGGGCAGTGTTGGGAAACTGTTGAATTTACTATAGACATTAGATCATCTACACCTGCTAGAGAAGAATAGATTCCTGTGGAACACACAGTAGAGATGCATAGTTTCTGCTAAGGTAAGGGCCAGCACCGGCCATTTGGATGGACATCACATACATTTGCACAAAAGTTGTATTTTTCCCCAGAAAGATGTGAAGATAAACAGATCCCACCTGAAGCATAATTATGAAACTGAGAGGTCAGCTTTGGATGTCTCCCAACTCTCCTTTATCCCCCTCAGTAATCAAGCCCCCCTTCCTCTCCTTGCTTCTTCCTGAAGTTTTTGGGTTTTTTAAAGGATCTGATAACATAATTATACTTAACTATCTCCTTCACTTTGCTGTGGTAACTGCCCAAGGTATTTGCAACTTAAAACCTTTTATCATAGAAAGAAATGGTTTTGTAGGTCTCCCTGGAAGGGATTTTTAAGCAGTATGAAGCAGGTAGAGGTTTGTTTGTTTTTTTTAGAGGAAGGGAGTTTTTCCTGGTTTCCAAAATTACATTGCACTATATCAAAGACTGGCTGGCCCCAAATGTCAATAATTGATTGTAAGTTTGCTTTAGACGCATTAGGTACTAGGGAATTACTTCAGAAAGAACATCCTAGCCTTCTTCTTCCCTCCCCCAACACTTAGCCTATACAATCCCATTCCTCTGCTAAAGAGAATACTCAATATTTGCAAACCTCTATGAATTACTAAAATATTTTGTGTGTATGTTATCTCATTTAATCCTCACAAGACTCCTGTGAGATAAGGGTTATAATTATCCTAATTAAAACAGTAATTCCACTTAACACTTCCTCTAAAAACACCATTTCCTTGGCTTAGTGATGCTATCCTCTCCAGGTTTTCTTCCTCCCCCCACTGCTCCTCCTCAGGGACCTTTGCTGGTTCCACTTCTCCCTGCCCCTTAAATTTAAGTTGGGATTCCCTGGACTTTCACTGCACTCTAGTCCTGGCCATTTGATTCATTCAGGAACTAATTGCACCATGTATGTCTAGACTCCCACGGCCACCCTCAGAGCCCAGCCAACTCTCTGAGTTTCAGGCCTTTTGAATACTTCTGCTTGAATATCTCACAGGAACCTAAAACTCCATATGTCTAAAGCAGAATGAATAATCTACACACACCACCCACCAACACCACTGAAAAATCTGTCCCTTGGACAGTGTTCATTGATTCCTCTGTTATCTGCCCACAGTCACTGGCCAAGTCCTATCCGCTAACCTCCTGATTGTCTTTCGCTGCCACTGCCACATCACCTTTCCATTTAGACTCCTATAGTGCTCTCCCAAATGGACTCCCACATCTACTTTGTCCCTCTTTAACCCATTCTCTGCATCAGTTTTTATTTTTAAAAAATTGTTGTTGGGCACCTGTAGATATCCTCATCCTTAATGTGGACTCTGAAACTCAGGGCAGTATGATCCCTACCTAACTTCCCAGGTTTATCTCATCCCACTGTCCCCTTCATTATCAACATTCCTGCCCTTCTGGAAGTTCAGTTGCTTGATACCTCAGGACCTTTGCACTACTTGTTCCTCTCACCTGGCTAATTTTTCATCATTCTCCAAATCTCAACTTAAAATGTCACTTCTCCAAGGGGGACTTCCCTGATTCCTTAGACAAAACTAAATCACTTTGGAATATGCTCTGCAAGCATATAACCCTCATAACAATTGAAATGACATTTAATGTCTCTCTACTTAGCTAGGCTATGAGCACAAGAGTGAATTTTCCTTTCTCTCTCTCTCTCTCTCTCTCTCTCTCTCTCTCTCTCTCTCTCTCTCTCTCTCTCTTTTTCTTTCTCTCCCCACCCCCTCCTTCACACTTATCCTTGGAACCTAGCTAGCTAACAGCCAGTATCAACTGCCAGACTACATGAGTGATGAGGCCTTCTGATTGTTCCAGCTGAGGCTCCACTCATCAAGATAGAGAGGTAAACCTTCCCTACTTTTTCCTGTTTCAATTTTTTGATTCACAAAAACCATGATAAATAAATAATTATTTGTTTTAAGCCACTAAATTTTGGGGTAATTTGAGTTGCAACAATAGTTAACTAATACACAGTCTTTTTAAGAAAATATGTTTTTATTGATTTTTTAGAGAGACAGGAAGAGAGAGAGAGATAGTAAGATAAAAATATCAATGAGAAAACATTGATTGGCTGCCTCCTGCAAGCCCCCTACTGGGGATTGAGCCTGCAACCTGAACATTTGCCCTGACCGGGAATTGAACCATGACCTCCTGGTTCATGGGTCAACGCTCAAACACTGAGCCACACCAGCCTGGCAATACAGTCTTGTAAGCATGATGTCATCAATTGAGCAAAGCAGAATGATGTCCTGTAGTATAATGAGATGGGTAAGGTTCAGTACAGCAAATATGGTACAGCAGCAAAAACTTGATGTATAGCTGAGGTAGGACAGTAAAGTGATACTGTTATCCTTGCCAAGAAAAAGCAACCTGTCTCAGGTGTTTATATTTGTTAGGCTAAGGCGGGTGATGTGAGGGGGAGATATAAAAGTGTTTGCTAGATTATTAGCTGTTTTCCATGTGCCAGTGGTATTGATTAGCTCCAGTAAGAACACCACATTTTGAACAAAAGTTGCAGTTGGAAATACTGGCTGATTATAATAATTCACTTTCATATTCTAAGACCCATCCATCTTCACTAAAATAAGAATGTGGTAGGAATTACCACAGCTGTAACTTTCAAATTTTTGATGATGGCATTGATTTGTGAAATTTCCTTCAGAAGTTTAGTCAACCATCTGGTCAATAAATATTTATTGAGCACCTATTATGTGCCAGTCATTGTTCTAGGTATAAGGGTAGAACAGTGAACAGGACAGGCAAAATATCTGCCCTCAAGGAAATTATTCTAGAGAGGAAAAGAGACTATATATAAACAAACAGTTGTACAATATATTGCTAGGTAGTAACAGGTATAATGAGGTAATATTGATTTTCTGTAAGTATTTTGCTAATTAGGGGGTGCTTCCAGAGCTTACACTTTGCCCTTCCTAGTACAATAGCCCATACTCCCTGAGTCAAGGAATTGATGTAAGAATTCTTCCAGCTGCTTATGTTGTCTAATTCTATTTGTGTCCTTAGGTAATGGGTAAATAACCATGGAAAGAGAATTTGGGATCCTACAGACCTACCATGAGGTGCACTGGGTCAAAATTCCATTTGCTATCTGTCCTGCATAAGTCTCAATACTAATGTGGTTCTGGGTCCCAAGAAATTAGTGTAAGACCAGGGTCAGTGTTGAAGAACCCCTGAATGTTTTGAGTGTTTACCTTTCTCTTGATCACATTTGCAACTAAGTGGTTTCAGATCTATGAGGAAAAACAAAAGGAAGATTCACAGTTTGTTATTGTGACATTGGTATAAATGCCACGCTCATGCATAATTGACCACATCTTCACTCTAGAAGGTCTGCATTGTGAATTCATGCAAATCTAGAAATTGGGTGAGGTTTTGTGACTCACTTTTGGGGTAAGATAATTGAAAATCATGCTGCCCATTTCTTTCTATCCCAGGAATTCCATAAACAATTAACCAACACCAAAGACCTCTGTAGATTGGATCATTCTGATTACCACTGGCCTATGGCCTATTCAGAAGCCAGTCACTTTGCCTCTGGCAATTAACTCTAGGACTTGGGCTCTGTCATGCCTTGCATTCTTCTATTCCTATTAGTTGATTTAACCCTCAAGCCTTAGCTTACATACTGCTAATTATGTTCACCTAACCAAGGACAGAAGCCAGAATTTACTAATGTTTTTTCAAAGGGCTGCAATAATGTGGTTATGAACAAGCTTTCCCCAATTCCTCATCAAATGAAGAATTGCAAACATCGTGTAACTCCTAATTACTCTACCAATACAACTTTTAAGGCATAGATTTGCTTTGGACTTATGTCAAGGTCTTCAAATGAAGCTCTAAAGAGCTATCTGGAACATTTGCAATAATCTATTCTGAGTAGAAAGGAGTTTGGAGACCTTTCTAAATTCTTGCAAATACCATTCTCATTTTACTATTTGAATGAATGTGCATAGGTGAACTCCCCAAATAAAAAAACTCCCTAGCAGATCCTCCAGAGCAGGTCTTCCTACACCAGGTCTCCATTTTTTCAGATATTCATCACTCCTGCCTCATCTTTAGAATATGTTCACAATTGGTCTTTCCAGAAGAAACATCTTATTCAGCACTTATTGCTTCTTTCCGTTTCAGTGGTGGGGAGATGTACTAGCTGTATGAAAGGAGAGATCAATAATTTCTGGCACTTAATATATAGTACACTTGAGAGGGAGCTCGAGATTTAGAGCAATGAGCCAACTTGGGGTTATTAACTGTGGAGTCAAAAGTGATTTCATCAGATGCCATTTGAATTTCTAATTCCACCCCTTCACTTATTCCTTACTGCCCCATTCTCAGAGAAACCCCAGTACATTCCATCTCCGCAGACCTGTAAACCATCACTCAGAGGAAGCATCGCTCAGTCTCACGTTACCAGTCTGTGCACTTTGGAAAAGGGCACAGAGTTCAGGGGATAACTTCAATATAGGTCTGAGTCTTTTTCCAGCATTTCCAAACACTTCTATTTCTTTTGTGGCTTACTTTCTGTTTGCACTCTTTTTTTCTTTGCTCTTGCTGAGGGTTGCTCCTGCCCCTCAATTCATTGTCCCCCAATAAGATGATTTACTAAGAGGTGCTTTTGGGAAGCTGCATGGTGGAATGGAAAGGGAAGGAGTTCTGGAGTTATACCTGGGTTCAAATCATGGCTCTGAAGTCACTGGCTATGTAACTTTGGCCACAACTTTTAGCCTCTGTGAATATCAATTTCCTCATCTGGAAATGAAGTAAATCAATCCTACTTCACAGATTTATTATCAGAATTAGAAAAAAATATATAAAATACCTACTCAGATGCTTGGCACATGACAGGTAATTTATTAATAAAAATACCAGGGCACATTAGTATATATTATTGATAATTATATTTAAATTGTTCTTTCTACTTTTCCCAATAAAAAACATTAAAATGTTTTGAGTCTTTATTATATAGGCACATTTCTAAGATCTCTACACATATTAACTTTTTAAATCCTCTCAAGAACTGTATACTTAGGTATTATTACTAACCTAGTGTTGCAATTGAGCACACTGAGGCACACTAATTAACTTACTTAAGGTCACATGAAGTGATGGAGCCAGAAATTGAATACAGTTAGTCTGGCTCAAAGCTGGCATCCTTTAGAACCCATACAGGAATGTTGACTCTCACAATATATTTAAAGGATTTATAAGAAAAGTATTGTGCTTTATCCTATATAATAAACGGCTAATATGTAAATAGACTGAATGGCGGAACAACTGAACAACCAGTCACTATGACATGCGTTGACCACCAGAAGCATGCGTGGAACATGGCGGGCATCAGCCGTGGTGGGATGGTGGAGCAGGTGAGCCAGGGCACCAGACCAAGGCAGAGCACCAGTCGCTGCCATCGGGGCAAATCTCTGGTGGTTATTGGAAATTCTTTGCTCCCATGCACCGCAGTCACGCCTGGCACTTGCACCTGCTGCTGGTGCCAGCCCCGCTCGCGCCTGTTGTCAGTGCTGGAGCCGCCATTCATACTGCTCGCACCTGCTGCTGGTGCCTGACACTGGTCCCAATCGCTCGGTGCCATCAGCAGGTGCAAACAGCAGCTGCCGGCCCTAATTGCCCCTGAGGGCTTCTCCACCTCCCCCTGCTCCTGAGGGGTGACCTTTCAAGGTGCACGAATTCGTGCACTGGACCCCAAGTGTTTATATAAAAGAGAGGTATTTGAATGTACCGTAAAGACCAGCAAAGTCACTCTCTACAGAGGTAAGCTGAATTTATTCTCAGCCATGAGGTTCATCCCAGGACCCTGCTGTAAGATGCCTTTACCTGTGGGAAATAGAAAGTTACCCCAAACTGGTCTCTAAAGGACATACATTAGCTCACTTAATCACAAGTCCAAAAGTAAGGCAAGCTTTAAGTTTGGTTGCTTCAATAACTCAATGAGATCCTAAAAGACTCAGATTCTTTCTACTTATCTGGCTTGCTGTCATCTGTCAGCTTCCTCCTGAAGCTGCCTTGCCTCATGATTCTGTAGTGATTGGAACTGCATGATTCTACATTCCCATCTAAAGGGAAAATAAAGAAGCTCCAATGCTCTACCAGAAGAGTGAAGAAAGCCTTCCCTAAACACTACACCCCCTACACACACACACACACACACACACACACACACACACACACACACCCCAGTGGCCCAATTAGCATGCACATTTACAAACCAGTCACTGCCAAAGAGATGGATTTATCCTTAAGCCAATTAGTTCATTCCTAGAACTTGGGGGTGTGGTCATCTTCCCCAAGGCACACAGATGTAAAGGGAAGAGAGAAAACTGAACAAAATTAGGATTTTCTTAGGACGGGGGCGGGTAGAGATGACAGATAACCAGCATATCTAGACTCCCAAAAGTAGATTATCGATTTTCCATATATTTTCCTACTTTTCTTGGCCTTGATTTTATCTTCTACTTTATTTAAAAGAGAAGTATTTAAGATACAATAAGAGTAATACTAATAGCTACTCATCCTGGAGTGAGCTTACATGATGATATGTATGAAAAGGTTTTTAATACTATATAAATAAGAGTCATAATTATTGTTGCTGTGCTTCTGTTGTACTTGGGATTTACTATTCAAAGTACGTTGTGTGTCCTCTGGTCCAGTAGCTCAGTTGGTTAGAATGTCATCCCGATATGCCAAGATTGCAGGTTCAATCCCCCATCAGGGCACATATAAAAAACAACCAATGAATGCTTAGAAAGTAGAACAACAAATCGATACCTCTCTCTCTCACTCCCTTTCTCTCTCTAAAATCAAATATATATATATACTTTGTATGGTTAGTAGCAGGGCAAGAACAGCAGAGATCATGTGCCTGCTCCATTTCATCCATTCCCACCTGCGGGAACCCATTTTCTCCTGCCCTGGACACTCCACGCTGCTCAAAGCAACCTTGTCCTGGTATTCTAATCAGGTTTATCCTGACATCCAGCATTTTGGATTCCCAAATTACCTCTCCCTTGCAATCATCCTACCATCAAATCCCATTTCCCAGCACAGTGGCTCTGAGCTGAGTTCTAGCCCCACCTTGGTTTTTACTAGTTGTGTGATTTGGGGCAAATCATTTCACCTCTTTGAACTATACTTCCCTCTTCAGTGAAATGAGATGATTAGACTAATTAATCTCTAAGGTACCTTCAAGCTTTAACCTTTTATGATTCTATGAATTTCAGGCAACAAGCATTGCTCAGTCTCACGTTATAAGTCTGTGCACTTTGTAAAGAGGAGTGAAATTTTTTAGGCAGATGAAGAAAGGAATTTAGGGTGGAGGGATTTTAAGCAATCAAGTGGCCATTTAGCAAGGCTACCCTAATTTTGGGGTTCCAAAGATACACACACACACACACACACACACACACACACACACTGAATGCATGTTAGCAATCAATAGTATCACAACAGAAACGAGGCAATCTAATAAAACAGATATAGGCCCAACTACAGGGCAGACCTGAGAGATATGTGTGGGGAGTAGGAAGTGAGGCCACAACCTTAGATAAATTTGTCAGAGCTGAGAATTCCACTGAGGGTGGAGAATTATTACTGCAGTGGGCATTGTTCTTATAGGCCTGTATGAGCCAAAATCCAAGAGGATTTCTAAAGAGATCATTCTGATCTTCCAAACACAGGAACACATCTACTACTGGATCTGACCTTGTTTTGCTTTTCTTTCCTTCCTAGTTTCAGTTGGGCCGCAAAAGCAGAAAGGCCAAAATCCAACAAGAAAATCTGTTTCTGTTATATTCTCTTGGCTGCTTAGCAGAGCTCTCTTGGCAGGCTATCTGGTGATTTGTCCAAGCCTGAGGCCTCTCTTCCCTGGAATTTCCATCACCTTGTTCAGGACAAGAGAAGCCCTAAGCATCACTATGCAGTGTCTGAGAGGCAGTTGCTCTTTTTCTTGGCCAGGAGTCCTTCAGCTCTTTTTCCCCTCTTTTCCTCTAAAGAGACAAGGCAACCTGAACTCACTGGGACACAGAATAATAATAATTGTAATGATAATAATTGCAAGCAGCTACCATCTATTGCCTGCTTATTATTGCTCAGGCATGAAACTAAGCACTTTATATATTATTTCAATTACTAATTAAGTTGTAATGGCAAATATTAATATGGTATAAAAACATTAAAAGGGGTAAAAATGGGTATTTCATTTGGATAAAATGTACAATCTATCAGGAAGCTATACCAGTCATGAATTTTTATGCACCTAACAATATAATTTCAAAAATGTATAAAGCAAAAATGCTAGAAGTACAAGAAGAAATTCACAGGGCCACTATCATATTAGAGAAAATTAATATACTTCTCTCTAAAATAGATCAAATAGACAAAAATTAACTAGGTATATCAAGAATTTATATAGCATACTAACAAGTTATATAGAACTTTGCACTCAACAGAGATTACACATTGTTCTGAAACATGTTGAAACAGTTACATTTGACCATGTATTAGGCCATATAGAAAATCTGCACATACTAAAAAAACACACACACAACAAAAACCCCAGTTTTCATGCAAGCACTTTTAATGACCAAAATGCAATGCAACTTAGAAATTAACAACAGAAGGATAGCAAAATAATAATAATAAAAAATATACTTACTTGAAATTTTCAAACACCTTTATAAATGACTATTAGGTATTATCAGTTGGGGTCTAGTTAGAGAGGTTGATCCCCTAGGAAAAAAAATATATATGTAAATTTGTTATTCTTAAATACAGAGATGGGATCTTATGCAGTTATGGGAGTTGGTTAAACAGTATCTGTAAGGCTGCTGTCATTGCATCTGATACTGCAACTTGAAGTTCTTGGATCAGGCAGTCAGGATGCAAAGTGGGAAGAGCAAGAACAAGTTGGAACCCACAAGCACAAGCTGGAGCATATGAGGACAGGCTAAAACAGTGGTCGGCAAACTGCAGCTCGCGAGCCACATGCAGCTCTTTGGCCCCTTGAGTGTGGCCACGAAGTTTCAATCGCACTGTACATGCACGCCCACACATGGTATTTTGTGGAAGAGCCACACTCAAGGGGCCGCAGTTTGCCGACCAATGGGCTAAAACTTATGTCAGTTCTTGCCTCTGACCTCAGTCATGCAGAAGCCTGGGCTTCTTGTCACAGAGCTAAACACACACGCATGCGCATGCACACACGCACACACGTACACATGCTCAAGCACACATGCACAAGCACATACACACACACACACACACACACACACACACACACACACTGAGTGCATGTTAGCAAGCAATAGTGATCATTACAACAGTAATGAGAACATCTAATAACTCCTCTGAATGAGGAGTAAGAGAAGATGGAAGAGGTTTCAAAAGAAGATGGAGAGTTCCGATCTTGGCCACTGTCCCACACCAACAAGGAGAGCTAGCAGACAATTTACAAAATGGCTATTGCTTCACTTATACTCTCCAAATTGTCCAGGAGAATCTGGCTTGTGGTCCAGCCTAACTGAAAACATACATGAAAGGGAATCCTGGGAAATGTAGTTCAGCCTAGCTAAGGTGACACCTTACAAAGCCACTATAATCCATCCCTTGTCAACTTGGTACCCATGCATATCTCCATTTTTTAAAATGTATTTTTATTGATTTCAAAGAGGAAGGGAGAGGGAAAGACAGATAAAAACATCAATGATGAGAGAGAATCATTGATCGGCTGCCTCCTGCACGCCCCCTGAATGGGGGGTCGAGTCCGCAACCTGGGCTTGTGCCCTTGACCAGAATTGAACCCAGGACCCTTCAGTCCACAGGCTGACATTCTATTCATTGAGCCAAATCAGCTAGGGCTCCATTTTTTTAAAAGAATTATTATTATTTTGTTGTTAATCCTTACCCAAGGATATTTTTCCATTGATTTTTAGGGAGAGTAGAAGAGAGAGGGAAAGACACAGAGAGAAACATCCATGGGAGAGAAACACATTGTTGGTTGCCTCCTGCACGATCCCTGACCAGAGCCCAGGAAGGGGAGGAGCCTGCAACCAAAGTACATGCCCTTGACTGGAATCAAACCCAGCACACTTTGGTCTGCAGTCTGATGCTCTATCCACTGAACCAAACCCGATAGGGCCATATTTCCATTTTTAATCTCCAAATAAATATAATAACAAAGTCATGCACCTGGCTAACATAATACAAGTATGCCCATACAACCAGAAACATGTTAACCCAGGGTTCAAAACACTTTTTCTTAAAGGGCCAGATAGCAAATACTTTAGGTTTTGCATACCACATGGTTTTTATTGCAACTATTCAGTGCTAGCATTATAGCACAAAAGCAACCATAGACAATATATAACTAAATGAGTGTGACTGTGTTCAAATAAAACATTATTTATGAAAACAAATGGCTAGCTCTTGGGCCATAGTTTGCCAACCCCTGTGTTAATCTTTTCAGCAAAGGAGAATGAAAAATCCTCTTTAAAAAATATTTTTATTTATTTCAGAGAGGAAGGGAAAGGAATAGAGAGATAGAAACATCAATGATGAGAGCAAATCATTGATTAGCTTGCCTCCTGCACTCCCCATACTGGGGATCAAGCCCGATACCCAGGCATATGCCCAGGTCAATGTTCAATCACTGAGCCATGCCAGCCAGGCTGAAAAATCTTCTTTTTTATTTGAGCAATCTTTATTCTCCTTCTATCTAATTCACAATTTACCCTTTTATATCCCATAGATTAAATATTGAGATATGTTACTTACACTTAGCGTATCTTATATTAGTTGAGGAAATGAAAGAGAAAGAAAAAATGAAATATTTTTGGTTAACATACAGGGTGTCCCCAAAAATGTATACATACTTTAACAGCTGATAGCTCAATTTTGAAGATGAAATGAATTTCAGTAAACACTGTCTTTATAATTGTTCAAAGTGTACATATACATTTTTGGGAACACCCTATATATACAAACATGCATAACAAAATAAGGAAAAAAATACTCATAACTATCATAGTCCTCTTTTATGCAAGTGGTTGCAGTTCATTTCTGGTTTCTAGTCTTATTCCTGAAGGGTCTGGGCCACTAACAGGTCTACCTGAATTGGAGATTGTTTTAATTTTCCGTGACTTAATAATTACAGAATACGGGTGTACTAAAATTTGCCCTAGAGAAACTCCTGCATTCCAGACATACTCATTATGTAATAGCAACTCAATTTCCCCTTGATAGCCAACATCAATTGCCAAAACCAGTATAGTAAATCCCTTCTTTGCCTATTGATGCAGTGGCTTTAGAAGCCCAAAGTGGCCAGGTGGCAATCTCAACTTCCAGTTTAATGGAATCATTGTTGTGTCCACTGGTAAAAAGCATTGCTCCTTGTGGAACTAAGACTTCTAGAGCAGTAGAGCCTGAAGTTGTGGGGATGGGAAACAAAAATTGTACTATGGAATCATGAGGGGTAATAATAAGAGCAACAACTTCTATTTCTACCCCTTGATTTGAAAACTTGTGAATCCTACTATGGGAGAAACAACAGTATAATGGACTAGAGGCCCAGTGCATGAATTTGTACATGGGTGGGGTCTGGCCGGCCCGCCTTGATCGGGGCCGATCAGTCCGGCCAGCTGGGGGGAGGGGATGTGGGAGGTTGGCGGGCCGGCCCTGCCCCCTGATTGAACTCCCAGGCAAGGAGACAATTTGCATATTAGCCTTTTATTATATAGGACTAATGGCCTGGTGCCCGATCCCACAGGCAGTCAGACATCCCTCTCGCAATCTGGGACCGCTGGCTCCTAATCGCTCACCTGCCCACCTGCCTGATCACTGCTAACTGCTTCTGCCTGCCTGCGCGATTGCCCCTAACCCCTCTGCCTGCCTGTCTGCTTCCTTACACCTTACACCAAACAGCTGTTGCTCTTAAAACCCCTCCTCAGCCCCCACCTTAGGTTCTGCCTTTGTAATTCACCCAGATTAGGTTCTGATTGGTTGGTTTCTATGCCAGTCAGCATCAAAAGCTCCACCTCCTAGGCAGCCATTGGTTCCTGGCACTTCACCCAGATTTGGTTCTAATTGGTCAGTTTCTATGCCAGTCAGCATCTCCAGGTGAGGCTGATCAGCAGCCCTGTGGAGGCCCGGAGAGAAACAGAGGCCGGGCTGCTGGTGAAGCTGGGAGAGAAAGAGAGAGGCAACAGCTGATCAACAGCTGCCACTGAGGCTGCAGATCAGACCCTGCCTCTCTCTCTGCAGGCCTCTCTCCAGGCCTAATCTGCAGCCCCCTTGGCAGTTAGTGCTGGGTCGCTGCCCTGACACCAACTGCAGTCAGTGCTGGGTCACCATGGCAAACCATCACTGGCTTTCCTATTAGGTCAAGCCTTCAGTTGTTATGGATCCTGGCTCTTTATATATATAGATATTAATTTAGAACATTCACCACAATTTGAAGGACCCTGCTTAAGGTCCACAAGGTGTTGCCTCCTATCTGGTGCCATAGTGAGCCTTCAAAAGATGATTATACCATTCAATCACATCAGTTGCTTTAGAGTTATGGGTAACATGGTAAAACTATGAGCATGAGCCCATTACCTCACTTCATTTGTTATGAAGTAAGTTCCTTGGTCAAAAGTGATATTGTATAGAATACCATGTTTCTGGGTAAAGTATTCACTCAGTTCACAAATGGTAGTTTTGGCAGAAGTCCTGCAAGCAGACAAGCAGTAAAGGCAAATCCATATCAAATAAGTGTGATTGAGGGAAAGAAGGAAAGTAGAAGTAAGGGGCATGGACATCTGGGCTATTTCCTCATGCAATTTACTTCTGCCTTCAGGACCTGCGTAAGTCCAGCCTCATGGATACCACTTCTTTTTGATGATGGAATACTGTTGTTCTTGCTGAACTCTTAGGCTTGGTGTGTCAGACGGTACCCCAGTTCACAATGAGCAGCTCGGGTCATATGATAACTTGGTAGCTCAAGGTCAAGCATTAAGTTTCTACTAAGTCCCAGTAACAAGCCAAAAGTTGCTTCTAAAATAATAGTTATCCACAGAGAATGGCATGGCTTTGCTAAAAAATTCAAAAGGTCTGTACTGTGATTCACCTATGGGATAGGGGCCTGCCAAAGGCTCCAAATAGCATCCCTATGTATGCACCACTAATACTTCAAGTACTATCATATCTTCTGAGTCATATGGCCCAATTAACAGAACAGCTTACAGAGCAGCTTGACCTGTTGCAGAGCCTACTCTGGGATTCACTCAAAACAGGCAGCTTTTCTAGGTCACTCAATAAATGGGTCAAAGTAGATTGACCAAATGAGATATATGTTTCTTCCAACATCCAAATAGGCAGAGTAGGCACTGTGCCACTTTCTTAATATTAGGAGGAACCAGGATGCAGCAACTTACCCTTCACCTTAGGAGAGAAATCTCTTCATATCCCATATAATTGGACCCCTAGAACTTTCATCAAAGTGGCAGGTCCTCAAATTTTTGTAGGATTTATCTCCCACTCTGGCACACAAATGTCTTAGCGATGTGTCTAGAGTGGTTTTCATCATGTCCAATAAGCATAATACCATCAGTGGAATGGATCAGTGTGATGTCCTATGAAAAAGAAGGGCAATCAAAGCCCTTGCAGACTAGATGTCAATGAAGGACATCTTACATATTGAGGGTATCTTGCTCTCTTGCCAGATGAAAGCCATCTGCTTCTGATGGTTTTTACCAACAGGTACAAAGAAAAAAGCATTTTCCAGATTAATAGCTACATGCCAGAAATGTACTAATTTGATCCAGCAACAAAACCACATCTAGAAAAGTAACTACAATTGAAGTCACCACCTGATTAAGTTTATGGTAGTTCATTGTCATTCTGGTTGAATCCCATCCCCTGCATCTTTCAAGTCCTTTCAAGTGGCACTAATCTTTGCAATTCTTCCAAGAATGCAGTATTGTTTTTGGTTTACCGACTTTCTAGGTAGACACAGTTCTAGTGACTTTCACTTGGTCTTTCCTACCATAATAGCCTGCATTCTATGTGTCAGAGAACCACTGTGGGGATTCTGCCAGTTTCTGAGTGTGTCTATTTTAATTACGCATTCTGAAATTGGGAAAATAACCACAAGATGGGTTTGGAAATGCACTGGGCCAATTGTGAGATGGATTTGAGCCATGTATTAGTTATATATTGCTGCATAACAACTTATTCTAAAATATAGAAGTTGTAAACAACAGATATTTATTATCTTAACAGTTTCTATGGGTCAAGAATCTGGGAATGGTTTAGCTGGGTGCCTCTAGTTTAATGTCTCTCATGAGATTGCAGCCAAGCTGTTGCCTAGGGCTACAGCATTTCAAGACTTGATGGAGGATGAAAGAAACACTCCCAAGCTCACTCACCTGGTTGTTGGCATGCTTGTTTCTCTGGGTTGTTGAACTGAGGTCTTCAGATCCTCACCATAACACATGAACATCTCTATAGAGTTGTTCACACTATGGCCAGATACTTCCCTCAGCGCAAGCTATCTCTAAAGAATGAACCAAAGCCCTAACTGGTTTGGCTCAGTGGATAGAGCGTCAGCCTGCAGACTGAAGGGTTCCAGGTTCGATTCCAGTCAAGGGCATGTACTTTGGTTTCGGGCACATCCCTAGTAGGGGGTGTGCAGGAGGCAGCTGATCGATGTTTCTCTCTCATTGATGTTTCTAACTCTCTAGCCCTCTCCCTTCCTCTCTGTAAAAAAATCAATAATATATATATATATATATTTTAAAAAGAATGAACCAAAGACAGAAGCCATAGTCATTTTAGAATCTAATATACGAAGTGTTATCCCATTATTTCTATTGCATTGTATTCATTAGAAGCAAGTCACTAGGTCCAACCTACACTCAAGTAGAAAGGATTACACAAAGGTGTGAATACCAGAAAGTGGGTAACATTGGGACCACATTAAAGACTGTCAACCACATTGGGTTATTGAAATAAAAATGAATATTATGAACAATTTAAAAATATGCATTAAGAACCAAAATAGCAAAATCCATGAGGTCTTCACACAACACATCCCATTGCACAGATTGGAAACTCAAGGCATATAGAGAGGTGAAAAATATTTGCCCAAGGTCATTTGTTAGTGACAAAACTGACATTCAAATCTCAATCTAATTCCAAAGACTCATTTGACTCTGACCTCCCCTCCAAAATGTCCTCTAATGAGGTCATTTATTCCAGATTATTTCTGCTCACTTTTTTCTTTTATTCTTTTTTTAAAATTATTTTTATTGATTTCAGAGAGGAAAGGCGAGGGAGAGATAGAAACATCAATGATGAGAGAGTATCATTGATTAGTTGCCTCCTGCATGCCCCCCACTGGAGATCAAGCCCAAACTCAGGCATGTGCCCTTGACTGGAATGGAACCTGGGACCCTTCAGTCCGAAGGCCGACGCTCTATCCATTGAGCCAAACCAGCTAGGGCTCTTTTATTCTTTTTCTTCCAACTTTTTACTTCTCTTCCATAAAAGAGAAAGACTATTCAGGGACTGGCATAATTACCTTATTGAGCCAATTATGAAACACACTGAAATGTGAGGTTATATTTTTTCAGAGATGAGATTATTTTCAGTGATAACCCATGGCCTATCACACGGAACTGTCTCTTCTTTTCTGATGATTTTACATCTTTCCTGTACCTTTTGCCTTCTGAGCAGGAGCTGGTGACATTGATACCGCATTTAAGCTCACTTGTTTCTTAGCAACAGCTGGGTACATTAAGTTTCAGAGGTGTTCAGAACTTCCCCTCCAAAAGGGCCAGAGTCACTCTCAGAACAGTATATTCAAAGTTTAAAATATAACTTGAGTGGTTTAATTACACATCCCCATCCCCACCCACTCCTTCCACTTCCCTTTCCCTCCTTCCCATAGGCCCAATCATTGAGATTTCAGTAATAATTTCTGTAGTCTGGGAAAATGCCAAGGTCACACTTGAGAGTACCTGGCTGCCCAGAGAACAGTTTCAGTTCCCATTGCCCACCTACAAATAAGATGCAACTTGCATGTTTGGAAAGATCATTTTCTTCATGTAGTTGAAATCTCAGACCACAAATCAAGCATTGAAAGAAATAAACGTTATTTTTTAACAACGAAACATAATTTATTTTATGAGCCTCATTCCACATAGGAGTAAAATCCTAGTGTACCAATTCAGAGACCCATCCGTAAGGCTGACTTGAGGTCCGGAGGTAGAGGGTGGAAAAAACAGGAGAAGGAGACTCTGGTATGCATCTGTTGAGATGTCCATAATTCAGTTGGTTCCAAGTCTTCCACTCAGCTGCACTTCCACCTCATTTAGACAGGAAAGTCTTGTGACCTTCCTGGAAGTAAAGTACAACTTTCTTCTTCTCCTAAATCTCTAGTTATCTGGGAAGGTTTACTTTCCTTCCTCCCTCCAGGAATTGGCCCTACGTTCAAGCCACAGGACCCCTGTTCAGGAACCAATAATTTTTGCTTCTTCTCAGACACTCCTCAGCTTCATCCTCTAGTTCTGTAGACTTTATCTAACCTCAGGTGGAAAGGAGGAAGGGGGAAAGAACAGGTTTGATTAACAAAATATTATTCTAAATTACTTTGTCTTCTTCCTGGACCTAAGCTGTTAAACTCAAAAGACAATACCCTCTCCCCCTCCTCACCCTCTCCAAAAACCTGCTCTCTCTCTCTCTCCCGAACCTGAGACCTTTCAGTCCACAGGCCAACGCTTTATCCACTGAGCCAAACCAATCTGCGCTCTTCTCCTCTCTTTTTTTTTTAGGGCATAAGGTAGAGGGTTTTAAAGCCATACCAAACGGAGGGATAAAGAACTCGACTTCTCTACTTGGACACAGAGCAGTTCAAGTAAAACCCCACAGGCTTGAAATACTGTACAAGTTGGGGAATTATGATGTGTTCCAAACATAGAGTGAAAGAAAGGATGGAAGGAGATGAGGTTGGAGAATGGGGACCCAGGCTGTCCTCACATGGAAGTCATTACAAAGCCTCTCTTTCCCACACTCCCTCTTCACTCTCTCTCTCCCTTTCACCAGGTTCATCTATTTGCTTTAAAATAACCCCTCAATTGAAAATTGAAAACAATTCAGGCCTTACTCAGGATTTTCACCTTTATCCTGAAAACAATAGGAAACCATTTGGCAGACTTAATTAAATGAGTGGTCAGAGCAGGTTTTCTTTTTAAGTTTATTCTCATTGCTGCATTGAGAATGGTCTGAGAAGGAATGGACAGGAAAGATTTGGACAAAGCAGTCAGGTGGTGATAGGTAAGAGAGATCATGGTGAACTGAAGTGATGGTAGCAATAAGATAGAAGGAGTATTGGACAGGTGTGGAAAGTATTTCCAAGGTAGAATTGATAGGTCTTGCTCATGAGTTGAATGATCTTTTACCCTCTCTGCATCCACCCCCTTGGGCATTTAACTTTGAAGTGTCCTCTGCCTCTGCCTCTGGACTTGACCATGTGCCTGGCTTTGGGTAATAGAATGAAGCAGAAGTGCAAGTATGGTGCTTCTAAGTCTACAACTCAAGAGGCCTTGCTCTTTCTTGTGTTTCTGTCATCTCCATGAGGACATTCTTGAGGTAGCCTACTGGCATGGAACAGATAAGTGGCAGAAACTTGAAGTGTCCAGTCAGCCCAGTTGAGACTCGTCTAGATCAGTGGTCGGCAAACTCATTAGTCAACAGAGCCAAATATCAACAGTACAACGATTGAAATTTCTTTTGAGAGCCAAATTTTTTAAACTTAAACTATATAGGTAGGTACATTGTTATTAACTTAATTAGGGTACTCCTAAACTGGCCTTTGCTAAAAACGTCCTCAATCTGATTGAGGTACGTTCGCTGAGGTCGACCCCTTCCAACTCTCTCATCCACACTCGTCTTGTATACTTGTTTTTTCTATGTCCTTTCCGAAAACCGACTTCTGCGCATGGGCCACGAAGTTTCAATCGCACTGTGCGTGCACGCCCGCACATGGTATTTTGTGGAAGAGCCACACTCAAGGGGCCAAAAAGCCGCATGTGGCTCGCAAGCCTCGGTTTGCCGACCACTGATCTAGGAGACAGAATGACTAAATGTAAAGTGTATTCTGGATGGGATTCAGGAATGGAAAGAGGACTTCAGGTAAAAACCGAGGAACTCTGAATAAAGTATGGACTTTAGTTAGGTTTCAATACCAATTCATTATAACAAATGTACCATGTTAATGTAAGATATTAATAATAGGGGGAACTTCCTGAACTATCTTCATAATAATTTTATAAATCTGAAACTATTCTCTCTCTCTCTCTCTCTCTCTCTCTCTCTCTCTCTCTCTCTCTCTCTCTCTCTCTCTCATCGAACCAGAGACCCTTCAGTCTGCAGGCCAACGCTCTATCCACTGAGCCAAACCAATCAGGGCTCTCCTCCTCTCTTCTTTTTACAGGAGATAAGGTTTTGAATCCATACCAAAAGGAGGGATAAAGAACTCGACTTGGAAACAGAGCAGTCCAAGTAAGACCCCACAGGCTTGAAATACTGTACAAGTTGGGGAATTATGATGTGTTCCAACCATAAAGTCAAATAAAGGATGGAAGGAGATGAGGTTGGAGAATGGGGACCCAGGCTGTCCTCACATGGAAGTCATTACAAAGCCTCTCTTTCCCACACTCCCTCTTCACTCTCTCTCTCCCTTTCACCAGGTTCATCTATTTGCTTTAAAATAACCCCTCAATTGAAAATTGAAAACAATTCAGGAAGGAAGAATCGCAACATAAATGGCATCTGTGAATGCGCTGGAAGTTAATCCATTATATACATCATTCTTTTTGAGGTTGTTTTATCTTCCTTCTAAAGAACTCAGAAACTCAATGGCAACTTGAAACAGAACCCAATTTAGTCCTGTCATTAGACCAAGAGGGTTTTATTCTCCCTGGTCCTCTGTCAGATTTTAAATGGATGTGGTTTTATTCCCCTTCTCATCTAATACTGGAACATATCCATCTACAGCAAGATCTCACTTTTAAATGATGTTCTTGTATTTCAAGAGACCCTTTAAAGGGGAAAAATAATAGCTCCACTCTAGACAAAGATCATGGCTGGAAAGTGAGTCTATTTATCTCCAAAGATTCAACAAATTCTTATGAAGCATTGGGCCCAAATTCTTGGTGGCTAGAGGAGGAGATGGGGTTCAGAAGGGGGACATGACTTGCTCAGAGTCACATAGCTAAGTTAGTGTGTCACCTGTGTACTTTCTTTCTTTTCATAGCTATTGGGTACTTTCCCTCGAAGTGAGACCCAGACTCTGGTTGGAACAAGAATTCCTGTCCTATGCTCTTCTGAGATATAGCACCCTAGGCAGTGGTTGGCAAACTCATTAGTCAACAGAGCCAAATATCAACAGTACAACGATTGAAATTTCTTTTGAGAGCCAAATTTTTTAAACTTAAGCTATATAGGTAGGTACATTGTTATTAACTTAATTATGGTACTCCTAAGGCTTAGGAAGAGCCACACTCAAGGGGTCAAAGAGCCACGTGTGGCTCGCGAGCCGCAGTTTGCTGACCACGGCTCTAGGTCCATCCTAGAGCCATGGTCCATCCATATTGCTGCAATGGCAAGATTTTATTATTTTTATGGCTGAGTAATATTCCATTGTGTGTGTACACGTATACCATATCTTTATCATTCATCAAGTGACAGACACCTAGGTTGCTTCCATATCTTGGCTATTGTAAGGAATGCTGCAATGAAGAGAGGGGTGCATATATCTTTTCAAATTTGTGTTTTTATTTTCTTCAGATAAATACCCATAAATGGAATTGCTGGGTCATATGGCAACTCTATTTTTAATTTTTTAAAGTGGCTGTACCAAACTGCATTCCCATCAACAGGGCACGAGGGTTCCCTTTTCTCCACATCCTCACCAACTTGTTGTTTGTGGATTTATGTATTGATGATAGCCATTCTGACAAGTGTGAGGTGATATCTCAATGTGGTTTTTTAATTAATTAAATTTATTGGGGTCACATTGGTTAATAAGATTAAATAGGTTTCAAGTGTACATTTCCATGATACATGATTCTTCACAGTGTATTATGTATCCAGCACCCAAAGTCAGATAATCTTGTCACCATATATTTGGTCCCCTTTAACCTTTACTCCCCCTCCAGCCCCCCTCCCTCTGGTAACCACCATACTGTCATCTATGTCTATAAGTTTCAGTTTTATATTCCACTTATGAGTGAAATTATATTGTTCTTAGCTTTTTCTGGCTGACCTACTTCACTTAGAGTATTACATGTTGTCGCAAGTGACAGTATTTCATCTTTTCTTATGGCTGAGTAGTATTCCATTGTATATATGTACCACATTTTCTTTATCCAATCATCTATCAAAGGACACTTCAGTTGTTTCCACTGTAAATAATGCTGCAATGAACATAGGGGTGCATATATCTTTGTAAATAAATGTTTTCAAAGTTTTCAGATAGATAGCAGAAGAGGGATTGCTGGGTCATATGATAACTCTATTCTTAATTTTTTGAGGAACCTCCATACTATTTTTCATAGTGGCTGTACCAGTATGCATTTCCACCAGCAGTGAATGAGGGTTCCTTTCCCTCCACTACCTCTCCTATACTTATTAGTTTTCTTGTTGATAATAACCATTCTAACAGATGTGGGGTGGCAGCTCATTGCAGTTTTAACTTGCATTTCCCTAATGGCTAGTGAAGTTGAGCATCTTTTCATATACCTGATTGCCGTTTGTATGTGTTCTTGGAAGCAGTGTCTGTTCTGCCTATTTTTAAATTGGATTGTTTGTTTGCTTTGTGTTAAGTTCTATGAATTCTTTATATATTTTGGATATTAACCCCTTGGCAGAGTTGTTGTTTGCAAATATCTTCTCCCATTCAGTTGGTTGCCTTTTTGTTTTGTTGGTGGTTTCTTTTGCTGTGCAGAAGCTTTTTAGTTTTATATAGTCCCATTAGTTTATTTTTACCTTTACTTCCCTTGCCTTTGGGGTCAAATGCATAAAATCTTCTGTAAGATCAAGGTCCATAAGCTTAGTACCTGTGTTTTCTTCTGTCATTTACCCTTTACTACCCCCCCCCCCATTTATTAATTTACTGTTTAGATCTTATATTTAGGTCTTTGATCCATTTTGAATTTTTTTGAACATGGGGACAAACTACAGTCTAGCTTCATTCTTTTGCATGTGGCTTTCCAATTTTCCCAGCATCATTTATTAAAGAGGTTTTCTTTTCTCCATTGTATGTTTTTTTTTTGTTTGTGTCTTTGTCAAAAATTATTTGCCCATATACATGTAGTTTTATTTCTGGGCTCTCAATTGTGTGCTATTGGTCTGTATGTCTGTTTTTCTGCCAGTACTATGCTATTTTGATTATCACTGCTCTGTAGGATAATTTAAAGTCAGGTAGTAAGATACCTCCAGCTTCATAGGAGCTGAAGATTGCTATGGCTATTCAAGGTCTTTTGTGGTTCCATAGAAATCTGATGATTTTTTGTTCTATTTATTTTAAAAACGTCACTTGGATTTTTAAAAATATATTTTTATTGATTTCAGAGAGGAAGGGAGGAGAGGGAGAGAGAGAGATAGAAACATCAATAATGAGAGAGAATCATTGATCAGCTGCCTCCTACACATCCCCTACTGGGGATAGAACCACAACCCGGGCATGTGCCCTGACCAGGTATTGAACCATGACCTCCTGGTTCATAGGTCGATGCTCAACCACTGAGCCATACAGAAAGACGATGGTCATGAGCAACAGAGGCAAAGTTTGGAGTGATGCATCTATAAGCCAAGGAAACCCAAGAATTTCCAGAAAACACCAGAAGCTAGAGAGAAAACAAAGGATTCTCCTCTATAGATTTCATATGAAAACATGGTCTTTCATTTGAGGGTGTCTCATAATTGGTCCAACAGAGTAAATATATCAATCCCTGAATAGTCTTTCTTTTGATAAAAGGTAGCACGGCCCTGTCAACATCTTGATTTTGAACTTTTAGCCTTCAGAACTATAAGGCACTAAATTTGCATTGTGAAGCCACATAGTTTTTTGTACTTTGTAAAGGCAGCCACTGGGAAATGAAAACAACAGTCTAATTAAAGATTCAAAAACTCAGATATTATAAAGCAGTTATAGAATAATGCAGTGTTTAACTGTGTGGCACTAGAGAATGCAAAATGAGTCCATAGACTCTGAGACTCGGCCAGTCTTTCTCATCCCCAGACTCTTGGCCAGTCCTCAGGGGTGACTGGGTTACTTCATTTATAGCATTGACACAAAGAGGTTTATATCTCCATGGCCTTGGGCCCCCATGCTGTAGGATCTCACATGACAAAGCCTCCAGCTAAATGTCTTGGAATTACTCTTTTTTTTGAACACATGCCATAGGCTCCTGAGATAAAAAGGACAACCCCTCACAGGTAGGAAAGTATGCTTGCTATGGCTGTCAGCCCCAGGATAGTGCCATCCATGTGACTCTGAGCTTCCCCCAACTAGAGCCTCAACCAACAGAAGAACTCTGCCCTATAAAACCTGTTTTGAATCTTCATTTGTTTGCCAGAAATATTGCTGATCAGATTATAACAGGATCCTACACAGCCTGTCTGACTTGGTTCTCTCAAGTCCTTTTCTGCTTGGAACCTCTTTGACATGGGCTACTGAATAAGTTATCTCTGGTGGGTCTTCAATGCCCACTGGGTACATAACCAATAAATTATTTTTTTCTATAGTTGCAGGATGACCATTAATTTTCTGTATTCAAAGAAGGAAGAAAGAAAGGTGGAACAACATTGGACTCAAAAGGCAGAGTGGTAAGGGCAGAATGAAAAGCCAAATTATGGATTTAAAAAAGGATAAAGGGAATGAAAACTGGATGGGCTTGTTATTCAGGAGTCATTCTTGTTTTCTCATTTTCTCTCATCTCCCACATCCAAATAATCTACCTATCTTATCCATTTTATGTCCAAACTAGAGGTCTGGTGCATGAAAATTTGTGCACTCGTGGGGGGAGGGGGGTAGTCCCTCAGCCCAGCCTGCTCCCTCGTACAGCCCGGGAGTCCTTGGGGGATGTCCACCTGCTGGCTTAGGCCTGCTTCCCAGGGGGATCAGGCCTAAGCTGGCATTCAGACATCCCTCTGGCAGCCCGGGAGCCCTTGGGAGATGTACACCTACTGGCTTAGGCCCACTCCCCAGGGGATTGGTCCTAAGCTGGCAGTCAGACATCACTCTGGAAGTCTGGGAGCCCTCGGGGGATGTCCAACTAACAGCTCAGGCCCATTAGTCAGACATCCTTAGCACTGCCATGGAGGCGGGAGAGGCTCCTGCCACTGCCACTGCCACTGCGCTGGCCAACCATGAGCCGGCTTCTGGTTGAGTGGCACTCCCCCTGTGGAAGCGCACTGACTACCAGGGGGCAGCCCCTGGTGGTCAGTGTGCTTCATAGCGACCGGTCATTCCCAGTAGTTCCACTGTTAGGGTCAATTTGCATATTACCCTTTTATTATATAGGATTACATTTAAAATCTAATTTTTAAAAATTTCAATAACACAACTTCTTTTCTTTGTTTTTGTTAATCCTCACCCAAGGATATTTTTTCATTGATTTTTAGAGAGTGGAAGGGAGGGGAAAAGACAGAGAAAAAGAAACATCAATTGGTTGCCTCCCACAGCCCTTGACAGGAATCGAACCTGGGACCCTTCAGGCTGTGGGCCAACACTCTATACACTGAGCCAAACCAGCTAGGCCCACAACTTCTTTAGACCAAGCAAACTTCATCTCTTCCCTACACAACTACTAAAATCTCCTAGCTAGTCTCTCTTTTTCCAGTCTTAGTTCCATGTAATTCATTCCTACAAAGCCACCATGGTAATCTTAAATGATGAATAACATCACTTTTCTCCCTTGATTAAAATCCTTCAGCTTTCACTTTCAGCCAAGATAGAATAACAGAGACTAGATCTATCCTACTTCCATTCAGTTAGAAAAATGAACAAAAATATACAAAGCAACAATTTTCAGACAGGTAATACAGGATTGTGATTACTGAGAGAGTAGAAACAAACAAGGTGAGACCTACAATTGCATGAGCTAACTACCTGGAAAGAGTTGCCAGTACATGTCCATAAACCAAACAGCTCTCCTTGAGTTGTAGAGATAGAGATCTAGCTCAGGGAAGTAAGGTAGCTAGAAATTGTGGAGCAGAGTACTAGGAGAGGGAGTGAGGGAGTGAGGGAGGGAGGTTCAAAAGTCTGCAGAGGGATCCCATCAAGTCTCTGGCATGAGTAAGAGGAAGCTACCCTATTTCAGGAAAAAAACCACCTGAAAGGAACAGGCAGAACAATTTACAAATCTTGGAATAGTTCATGTTCCTACCAAGCAGAGTAGAAAACATCATAATACATGGGCATTGGGTAGAGGTCTCAAAAAAAAAGTCTTAGTGGTAGCACTAAATTAGCTCCAGATTAAGGGCTACTATAAAACTGCTCTAACAAAGCTTAAAAGCAAGCCTCATAATAATTCAGATGATCCCAAGTAACTTAACTGTGCACAGAACAAAATCCAACATTAGTTAAAGAAATAGCCCTAACTGGTTTGGCTCAGTGGATAGAGCGTCGGCCTGTGGACTCAAAGGTCCCAGGTTCGATTCCAGTCAAGGGCATATACCTTGGTTGCGGGCATATCCCCAGCACGGAGTGTGCAGGAGGCAGCTGATTGATGTTTCTCTTTCATCGATGTCTCTAACACTCTCTCCCTCTCCCTTTCTCTCTGTAAAAAATCAATAAAATATATTTTTAAAAGAAATAAACAAAATCCAACAATATAAAATTTACAATGTCAGACATCCAATAAAATATTAGCAAGCATGCGGTCAGGACTTCTGGCTATGACAGAATGAAGAGATATTTGAATCTTCTCCTCAAAAAAAGTATAAACTGGACAAAATATTCAAAAATAACCATTTTAGGAACTTGCAAAATGGCCAAAGGCAAACATCAAATTGAGAAACAATTATTATTTTTTTGAAAATTGAAGCCTTAGGAAAGAATAGCAGGATTCTTTAGCCTTCTTGTCTGGGTCCACTCCCATCCTCCCACTCCCATGTTGATTGCTGAAAATTGTAGTTTTAAAAAGATGAACTGGTGGTAATAACTAGCAGCTTTGCTGCCAGAGGGGACAGACTAGATTTGAGGCAGGAAGAAAAAGCCATAGCAGCATTGTCAGTTTAAAGGAAAGAAGGAAGGAAGGAAAAATGGAAGGAAAGGAGGGAGGGAGGAGAGGAGGAAGAAGGAAGTTTGATAGGAAATGAACAGGTAAAACTCATAACACTGCTAGCCTAAGTTTGTGAACACAGTTGAGGCAAGCAGCCATATCAGGCAGAAATTTAACAAGAAGATGCTAGAAATGACAGAGGCACAGAAAGGTTAAATTAGCTCTCCACCTCTCTCTAGGTGACTGAGAAAATACACACATGCATAGAAGGGACCCAAGAGAGCCCATTGGAAAGTAAATGCCTAAGCACACTTGAGAAATGGCCAAACTTTGCACTCACTCCGCAATCTATACATAGATAGGCCAGCAGAGGATGGTTAAAATCTGCGGACTCAAGGTGTTTGAGCAATATCTCTATTTAAATCATTGGATGATCACTAGGCTATACTGACACAAGATGACCAATCATAAGCCAGGATAAAAAATGAAAATATGAATAAAAATTTGGGCGGAGATATCAGTAGTGGCCTGCAACTCATGGAGGAGAAAGATTCTACCATTTAAGTTCAGACAAGTGAAAGAAAGAAAAAATCAGGAAGAAAAATCAAAATACAGAGCTGCTACAAGATAGCATCAAAATGCCCAGTTATCAACCAAAATTTATGAGAAATGCAAAAAAGCAATAAAGTGTGAGTCACATTTAAAAAAAACAACGATTCTTAAAAACTTACTTTATGGGCCCAGATATTGGATTGAGCAGACAACGACTTCAAGGAAGCTATTATAAATATATTCAAATAATTAATGTAAACTATGTTCAAATGATTAAAAGAAAATATGAAAATGTCTAGTAAATAAGGAATCTCAATAAAGAAATAAAATCTATAAAAAAGAACCAAATGGAAATTCTAGAGTTGAAAAGTACAATAATTAAAATAAAAAAGCTCCTAAATGGGCTCAACAGCAGATTTGAGTTGGCAAAAAAGCAAATCAGTGAATTTGCAGATAGATTAATAGAAATTTTCCAATATGAAAAACAGAGAGAAAAAAAGAATGAAGAAATATGACCATCGCCTCAAAGACCTGTGGGACAGCATCAAGTAATGTGAGCACCAGAGGAGATGAGAGAGAGAGTCAGAAAAAAACATTTGAAGAATTAATAGCTACAAATTCTCCAAATTTTATGATACACATTAATCTTCAAATCCAAGAATTTCAACAAACCCCAAGTATGATAAAGAGATCCACTACTAGGCACATGATAGTCAAAAAGTTAAAAGCCAAAGGGAAAAAAATAAAATCTTGAAATCAGTAAAAGAAAAATGATTCATCATGAACAAGGGAACAAAAATGTGAATAATAGCTGACTTCTCATCAGAAATAATGGAGGCCAGAAGGCAGTAGAGTGACATATTCAAAATGCTGAAAGAAAAATCGTTTAATCAAGAATTCTATATCCATCATACTAAAAATAAGGACATTCTACCTGTCAAACAAGATACACTAAAGGAAGTCCTTCAGGCTGAAAAAATAATTATACCAGATGGTAAATGAAATTCACAGGGAGAAATGCGGAACAACCGAACAACTGGTCACTATGACGTGTGCTGACCAGTAGGGCGCGTGCAGAACATGGCGGGCGTTGGCAGCAGGTGGCAGAGCGCTGAAAATGACAGGCATTGGCCATGGCAGGATGGTGGAGCAGGTGAGCGGGGGTGCCAGACCAAAGCAGGGCACCAGCCACTGTCATCAGGGCAAACCTGTGGTGGTTACTGAAAATTCTTTGCTCCCGTGTGCTGTGGTCCTGCCCAGTGCTCTCACCTGCTGCTGGCGCCAGCCCCACTCACACCCACTGTTGGCGCCAGAGCCACCACTCGCACCCGCTGCTGGTGCCCAGCGCCGGCTCCGATCGCTCAGCACCATCAGCAGGTGCAAGCAGTGGCCGCCGGCCCCAATCACCCCTCAGGACTTCTCCACCTCCCCCTGCTCCTGAGGGGCGAGTGGGGGCAGCAGCCGCTCCTCGCACTCACTGTCAGTGATGGCGCTGGCCCCACTCACACCCACTGCTGGCATTGGCCCCAGTCTCTCTGCACCATCAGCAGATGCAACAGCGCCAGCGGGAGCAGGGCTGCTGGTAGAAAGGGGACCAGTGGCCACGATTGGAGGGACCCGGCAGGGGAACAGAGGATGGGCTGAGACCCGCTCTTGTGCCCACCACAGCCTCGTTGCCCACAGTTCCTTTCAAGGTGCATGAATTCATGCACTGAGCCCCTAGTAATAATTATAATACTATATAATTTGGTTTATAACACATATATATTAAAATATATGACAATAAATGTACAAAGGAAGGAGATGGAAATGGAGTTATATTGGAGCAAAGTTGTTATATTTTCCTGAAATTAACGTGAGGTAGATTGTGATAATTATGATATACACTATAATCCCAACAACAGCAAAAAGCTTTAAAAATAGTGTTAAGCCCTAACTGGTTTGGCTCAGTGGATGGGGCATCGGCCTGCAGACTGAAAGGTCCCAGGTTCCATTCCGGTCAAGGGCATGTACCTTGGTTGTGGGCACATCCCCAGTAAGAGGTGTGCAGGAGGCAGCTGATCGATGTTTCTCTCTCATCAATGTTTCTGGCTCTCTATCCCTCTCCCTTTCTCTCTGTAAAAAATCAATAAAATATATTTTAAAAAAAATAAAAATAAAAATAGTGTTAAAAAAATTAAGAGAGGAATTAAAATGGTATAATAAAATGTTTGTTTGACACCAAAAAAATACAGTAAAGGAAGAACACAGAACAAAAAGAGCCATGAGACATACTGAAGATATTAATATGGCATATATGTAAATCCAACCATGGCAAAAATTATATTAAATGTGAATAGATTAAACACTCCAATCAAAATGCAGAGTGTCACTTCATAAGATGTATAAATGTCTAATCACTATGTTGTATACCTGAAGCTAAAATAATATTGTTTATCAACTAAAATTGAAAAGTAAATTTAAAAAGTAAGGCTTAAAATAAATGTCAGCTTAAAAAAAGGCGGAAAGTGTCAGACTGAATGAAAAAGCAAGATCCAATGACAAGAGACAGTTTAGATTCAAAGACACAAATGGATTAAAAGTAAAAGGATGGTGAAACATTATTCTAGACCAGCGGTTCTCAACCTGTGGGTCACGACCCCTTTGGGGGTCGAACGACCCTTTCATAGGGCTTGCCTAAGACCATCGGAAAACACATATATAATTACATATTGTTTTTGTGATTAATCACTGTGCTTTAATTATGTTCAATTTGTAACAATGAAAATATATCCTGCATATCAGATATTTACATTATGATTCATAACAGTAGCAAAATTACAGTTATGAAGTAGCAACGAAAATAATTTTATGTTTGGGGGTCACCACAACGTGAGGAACTGTATTAAAGGGTCGCAGCATTAGGAAGGTTGAGAACCACTGTTCTAGATGTTTCAGTGAAAATGTTTTTTAGCCGAAACCGGTTTGGCTCAGTGGATGGAGCGTCGGCCTGCGGACTGAAAGGTCCCAGGTTCGATTCCGGTCAAGGGCATGTGCCTGGGTTGCGGGCATATCCCCAGTGGGAGATGTGCAGGAGGCAGCTGATCGATGTTTCTTTCTCATCGATATTTCTAACTCTCTATCTCTCTCCCTTCCTCTCTGTAAAAAATCAATAAAATATATATTTAAAAAAAAAAGAAAATGTTTTTTAATGAGATTAACACTTAAGTAATTAACTTTAAATTAAGCAGTGAAGACCAAGTATGTCAAACTCATGGCCCACGGGCCACATGCAGCCCACAACAAATATTTCTGTGGCCTAGAAACGTTTTAATAAAATTTCATAACTTAATTTTTACATATCCTGTTATACATAATTATTAACAACGAACACCAACGTTTGCTAATGACTGATTACTATAGTTGTGTTGCATTCATTTCCCTTATGCTCCTACACACAAGTAGGTGCACCATTTCTCTCCACTAATACTAGCAGCCAATATTTTAGCAGCCGAATGCCATGTCAGTAGTCTTGTACTGACTTGTTTGGTGTCCACAATGGAAAATATTTCGCTTTCGGAGAACAAGAAAAATAAGTTTACTTGCATTATGCTTATTAACTTGTGCAGTTATTCAGTATCTGGTAAGTTAATGTTCAAGAAAAAAGATTAATTTTTATTTAAATGTTCCATTATTTTATGTTAACGACTACTTATTTCTTCAGCCCTTCATATTCAGCATGTCTCTATCGAAATAAACCTATGTTTCTATGAAAATTGAAACTTTTGTTTTTTTGTGGCCCACATAAACTTAAACCTTGTTTATTTGGCCCGTGTTAGCCTTTGAGTTTGACATGTTTGGTAGACCATAATGTGGGTGGGCCTGATCCAAATCAGTTGAAGGTCTTAATAGAACAAAGACTAATCTCCCCTGAGAAATCCTGCCAGTAAATGGACTTTGGATTGAATATATATATTCTGTTGGTTCTGTTTCTATGGAGAACCCTGACTAATACAGATGATAAAAGGTATATTATGCATACAATATCCATAAGAACACTGGAGTGGCCATATTAACATCAGGCAAAATAAGCATTCAGACAAGAAATCGTACTAGAGAAATATTAATGCTTATTGCATGTAACATTATTATACTTAAAATCATTTTTCTTGAAATATTAATGTTTATTGCATGTAAAAAAATAAAATATAATACAAAAAAAAGAAATCCTACTAGAAAAGAAGGGGGAAATTTCATGACGATACAACAATTAACACATCAGTGAAAAGAAATAGGAATTATTAAAGTATATATGCACCTAACAACAGAGCCCTAAAATACATGAAACAAAAACTGACAGAATTGAAAAGAGAAATATGCAATTCAACAGTTATAGTTGGAAACTTCAAAACTCCTTTCTTAGTAATTGATAGAACTGGATAGTAAACAAGTAAAAATATAGAAGACTTGAACAATACAACCAACTTACCCCAAACAGCAAAATATATATTCTCTCCAGGGAACATTCTCCAGGATAGACAATGTGTTGGACCATAAAACAAGTTTCAATAAATTTAAAAGGATTGAAATTATTTCAAGTACATTCTCTGATGACACAGACTTAATTTAGAAGTCAACAACAAAAAGAAATTTAAGGAAATTAAAAATAGTTACAAAATAAACAACACTCTTTTAAATGACTTATGAATCAAAAAAATAAATTGTAAAGGAATTTGGAAAATATCTTCAGCTAAATGAAAATAAAATACAACATATCAAATGTTATGGCATAAACACAATGCAGTGCTAAGAGGGAGATTTGTGGCTTTAATTACGTATCTAAAAAGGCAGAAATATCTAAAATTAATCATCTAAGCTACCATTTCAAGAAGCAGAATAAGCCTAAAGAAAACCATGACAATTCAATTCACAAATTACTGAAAACTAATGATGAAGATAAATTGTTAAATCCAGAGGAAAGTGATACAAGGTGGACCCAAGATAAGAAATGACAGCATACTTATCAAAAACTAGGCAATCCACCTGGCTGGTTTGACTCAGTTGTTAAACTGTTGGCCCCAGGACCAAAGGGTCATGGGTTGGATTCCCGGCTAAAAGCACATACCCCACTTTTTACCTCGGTTGCAGGTTCAATCCCAGGGTGTGAATGGGATGCAACCAATCAATGTGTCTCTCTCATATCAATCAATGTTTCCCTCTCTCACTTTCTCCCCTCCCCTTCACTCTATAAAAAAAATAAATCAATGGAAAAAGAAATCCTCGGGTGAGGATTAAAGAAAAAACAAACAAACCCCACCCCTCAAAAAAATCTAGGTAATCTGGAAGACAATGGCTCTTTACCTCTTTACTTTTTTAATGAAAGAAAATAATAAAAATCTAGAATTCTTTAACCAGAAAAAAATATATTTCAAAAGTAAAGGTCAAATAAAGGCCTCTTTACACAAACAAAACTGAGATGATTACATTAGAGCACATCTTTCCTACAAAGGGATGATAAAGGAAATTATTTAGGCAGGTGGCAAATTATAACAGGTAGAAATGTAGATCTACACAAGGGAATAAAGAGTAACCAAAATTATTACTCTTTGAAAAGACAAACTAAAATATTTAAGGATAAGTGGTATTATGTCTATAAAATATTCTCAAATGATTCTTCAATATAATATATGCCCATGTACTATAAGCAAAATGGCCCTCTGTGTGTATGCTTCTCATCATCCTGCCATTTACCATTTGCAAGGAGGAGTTAGGACTAGATGATTTCTGAGTTTCTTCTATCTCAAAAATTCTAAGACTCTGATTTTACTTATTTCTCTCATCTTTTGCATCCCAATCACCTCCCTAGACTCACCTCAAAATTGTTCCACAATCTATTTCCCACCCTGCAGCTCTTCCACAGAGAACAGTTGTCATAAATATGCTCCATTCAATTAAGAAGGTAGGGAAAAGTACATGAACAAAATGAGGACATTAGCAGAAAATATTTAAAAACATATAAATGAAACTTTAGAGATGAAAACCAAAATGCACTGGAAAGCATTACACCTTGTTTTTTTGTTTTGTTTTGTTTTGTTTTGCCATTCAATTGGCAAAACTTTTCCCCATATTGTAAAGCAACTCCTAAAACATCATTTCCTTTAGGCAGCCTTCCTAAATTGATTCAAAGAAAAACCTCTACTCATGACTCTCTTATAGCTACTTCCTTTAGTACATACATGGTGAGGCAAAAATAGGCTTACAGTTCTTATGGAAAATAATATAATAATTAATAAATAATACCAGAATAAACTCTGTGTTTTGTGTACTCACAACTATAAACCTACTTTTGCCCCACACTGTATTTAAATTGGTTCAACCTACCTAAAAGAAAATAATTCCCTTTTTTTAAAATATATTTTTATTGATTTCAGAGAGGAAGGGAGAGCGAGAGAGAGATAGAAACATCAATGAGAGAGAATCATTGATTGGCTGCCTCTTACACACCCCACACCAGGGATCAAGCCCACAACCTGGGCAAGTGCCCTGATCGGGAATTGAACTATAAACTCCTGGTTCATAGGTTGATGCTCACCATTGAACCACATTGGCCCAGCAATCATTCTTAACTTGTATTAACGTACACATTTCCCTGTTTACTTGTGGTTTGACTTATGCTAAATTGGACTATGAATCCCCTGTATGTATATCCAGGTCAGTGAATCTGTCTTTGACTTTAAAGGGACTATGTTCTCATAGTTTAATAAGATTGGCCTTATTATCAAAATAAATTAATAAAAATTTGATTCCCTACATTTTTTATCAGACTTTATTACAAAATCCTTAATAAAAAGTAAGTATAGAACTTCCGCTTTAAGGAAGATAGAGTAGATATGCTTTTCACTATTCTTTCAGTAAGTAAAATCTCTGGACATTATATATAAAAATTTAAGAACTCTGAATGGTAGAAAGATGGCATTCTGGCTAGGGACCTCAGGACCCAAGGAATGACATGGTAGTAAGTTCCATACATTTTTTAAAATATATTTTATTGATTTTTTACAGAGAGGACGGGAGAGGGATAGAGAGTTAGAAACATTGATGAGAGAGAAACATCTATCAGCTGCCTCCTGTACACCTCCTACTGGAGATGTGCCCGCAACCAAGGTACATGCCCTTGACCGGAATCGAACCTGGGACCTTTCAGTCCACAGGCTGACGCTCTATCCACTGAGCCAAACTGATTAGGGCCATGTTTTTTGTTGTTGTTTTTTTGTTTGTTTGTTTGTTTGTTTGTTTTGTTTTGTTTTTGTCTCATACCTCAAAATGAATGCTAAAGAAGATGGCAATATGGAAATGCCTACAAGTGCAGACATAAAAAGGCCCAACAAAAGTATGTTCTCTCTAGCCAAGGATCAAGAAGATGAAAAACTTTTAGACAATAACATTGTCCCATCCTAGGGTCCTCAAAGCTCAATCCAGAAAAGGAAAAGTTGATAAGTGAGACTTCATAAAAATTGAAAACTTTTGCTCTGAGAAAGACCCTGTTAAGAGGATGAAAAGCCAACCTGCAGTCTTGAAGAAATTATTTGCAAAACATATATCTGACAAAGGATTAATAACTATAATATACAAGGATCTCTCAACAAAAACAATAGAAAAACAAACAATCCATTTAGAAAATGAGCAAAAGACATGAAGAAAAATTTTACTGAAAAGGATATATGGATGGCATATAGTACATCAAAAGATGTTTTACTTCATTAGCCATTAGGGAAGGGCAAATTAAAACCACAAGGAGATATTATTACATACCTAACAGAATGGCTAAAACAAAAAGTAGCGGCAATATTAAATGCTGATGAGGATGTGGAAAAACTGGGTCCTTCATTCATTGTTGACAGGAATGCAAAATGGTACAGCCACTCCGAAAAATAATTTGGCAACTTCTTTTAAAAACAACAATCATACAGCCCTAGCTGGTTGGGCTCAGTGGATAGAGCATCAACCTGCAGACTGAAGAGTCCCAGGTCCAATTCCTGTCAAGGGCACATGCTCAGGTTGTGGGCTTGATCCCCAGTGGGGGGGGGTGGGGGGGGATGCAGGAGGCAACTGATCAATGATTCCCTCTCATCATTGATGTTTCTATCACTCTCTCCCTCTCCCTTCCTATCTGAAATCAATAAAAATATATTTTAAAAAAACAACAACCATATTGTCAAGCATTTGGGCATTTATTCCAGATAAATAAAATTTACGCTTACACCAAAACTTGCACACGAATGTTTTGTGCAGCTTTATTCATGATAGTCAAATACTGGAAGAACACAAATGGCCTTCAGTGGGTAAATGGTTATACAAAATATGGATGTGGTATAGTCATATTATGGACTACTATTCAGCAATAAGAAGGAATGAACGATTTTTTTGAAGTTAGCACATTCTTTTATTTTTTAATTTTATTTTTCAATTGCAGTTTACATTTAATATTTTTTTTGTATTAGTTTCAGGTATACAACATAGTGGTTAGACAATCTTATATTTTACAAAGTGTTTCCCATCAATTTTTCCAGTACCCACCTGTCACCATACATAGTTATTACAATACTAGAGGCCCGGTCCACAAATTCGTGCACCAGTGGGGTCCTTCAGCCTGGCCTGTGGGATTGGGCTGAAACCAGCTCTCCAGCATCCCCTGAAGGGCCCTGGATTGTGAGAGGGCACAGGCCAGGCCGAGGGACCCCAACCAGTGCACGATCAGGGCTGGGGAGGGACACAGGAGGTTGACTAGCCGGGGAGGGACCATGAGAGGGCTACGGAGCATGTCGGGCCTGTCTTGCTCAGTCCTGATCTGCTGGACTCCAACAGCAAGCTATCCTACCAGTCAGAGCATCTACCCCCTGGTGGTCAGTGCATATCATAGCGAGCGGTTGAGCAGCCTTACCATATCATTAGCATATTACGCTTTGTTTGGTTGAACGGACAACTGGACAACCATACTCTTAGCATATTAGGCTTTTATTATATAGGATTATTAACTATACTAGAGGCCATGTGCATGAAATTTGTGCACAGATAGGGTCCCTAGGCCTGGCTGGTGATCAGGGCCAATCAGGGCCTCCCTTTTCCTGGATGCCAGCTGCTGGCCAGGGCCTTCCTTTGTTTCGTGCCAACCCCTGGTGGTCAGCACACATCATAGTGAGCAAACTCCCGAGAGGACAATTTGCATATTAGTCTTATATAGGATTCCCTATGCTGTACTTTGTATCCCTGTGACTATTTTGTAACTACCAATTTTTAGTTCTTAATCCCTTCACCTTTTTTATCCAATCCTCCAACCCCCTTCCCTCTGGCAACCATCAGTCTGTTCTCTATATCTATTGGTCTGTTTCAATTTGGTTTATTCTTTTGTTTTGTTCTTCAGATTCTACATGTAAATGGAATCATATGGTATTTGTCTTTCGCTGACTGACTTATTTCATTTAGCATAACACCTTTTAGTTCCATCCAGGTGGTCACAAATAGGAAGATTTCATTATTTTTTCTTATGGCTGAGTAACATTCCATTGTATATATGTACCACAACTTTTTTTAGGCGGAAGATAATTGTATTGTATTTTTTAAATTTAAATTCTTTGTTGTTTAAAGTATTACATATGTCTCCTTTTTCCCCCTTGACCTCTCCCCACCCATTCCCTCCCCCCAGCACATGCCCTCACCACCACCACCACCCCCCATCTGTGTCCATTGGTTATGCTCATATGAATACATACAAGTCCTTTGGTTGATCTCTTATCCCCTCACCTCCCCTGCTTTCTTCATAGGTTAGACAGTCTGTTTGATGCTTCTATGACTCTGGTCCTATTTTTGTTCATCAGTTTATATTGTTCATTATATTCCACAAATGAGTGAGATCATGTAGTATTTATCTTTCTTCGACTGGCTTATTTCGCTTAGCATAATGCTCTCTAGTTCCATCCATGTTGTTGCAAATGGTAAGAATTCCTTCTTTTTTACAGCAGTGTACTACTCCATTGTGTAGATGTACCACAGTTTTCTAATCCACTCATCTGCTGATGGGCACTTTGGCTATTTCCAAATCTTAGCTATTGTAAATTGTGCTGCTTATATTCTTTCTAATTGGTGTTTCTGTTTTCTTGGGATTTGGTCCTAGAGTTGGGATTACTGGTTCAAATGGAAGTTCCATTTTTAATTTTTTGAGGAAACACCGTACTGTTCTCCACAGTGGCTGCACCAGTCTGCATTCCCACCAGCAGTGCAAGAGGGTTCCTTTTTCTCCGCATCCTCTCCAGCATTTGTTGTTTGTTGATTTGTTGATGATAGCCATTCTGACAGGTGTGAGATGATACCTCATTATTGTTTTGATTTGCATCTCTCAGATGATTAGTGACTTTGAGCATGTTTTCATATGTCTCTTGTCTTTCCTTATGTCCTCTTTCAAAAATTATCTATTCAGGTCCATTGCCCATTTTTTTTATTGGGTTGTTTATCTTCCTTTTGTTAAGTTGTATGAGTTCCCTATAAATTTTGTAGATTAAATCCTTATCAGAGATAACATTGGCAAATATGTTCTTCCATGCGGTGGACTTTCTTGTTGTTTTGTTGATGGTTTCTTTTGCTGTGCAGAAGCTTTTTATTTTAATACTAGAGGCCCGTTGCAGGAAGATACCTGCAAGAATAGGGCTTCCTTGGGCCTATTCCTGCAAGAATAGGGCTTCCTGAGACCGCAGCGAAGCAGAAAAGGGAGCGAAGCCCACCGAGGCGGGCTTCGTTCCCTTCTCCGCTGCTCGCTCCCTCCCTTCGCCACTTAGCCCTCAGCTCCCTCCCTTCTCTGCCACCTGGGCTCTCTCCCTTCTCCGCCGCTTTGCTCCTTCGCCAGGTCATGGATCCAAGGCCCTGATCCCCTGGGCAGCGTCAGGCGCTGCCGGCCCCACCTCACCGGGTCAGGGGTCCGGGGCCCGGGGCCCATGGGCAGCATTGCATGCTGCCGGCCCCACCTGCAGTATGCAAATTAGCAGCCATCTTTGTTGGTGGTTAATTTGCATATCGTGCTGATTAGCCGATGGGAGGCGTAGCGAAGGTATGGTCAATTACCATGTTTGTCTATTATTAGATAGGATGGTCCAATTTGTTTACTTTTTCCTTAGTTTCCATTGCCCTAGGAGTTGTCGGTAAAGACATTGCTATGACAATGTCTGCTATTTTGCTGCCTATGGCTTCTTCTAAGATTTTTATGGTTTCCCATCTTACATTTAAGTCCTTTATCCATATTGAGTTTATTTGTACTACAACTTTTTTTATCCACTCATCTATTGATGGGCACTTGGTTGAACTATTGGTATATGCAACAACTTGGATGAATCTCCAGAGAAGTATGCGAAGTGAAAAAAGCCAATCCCTAAAGGTTACATACTTTATGGTTTTATTTATATAACATTCCTGAAATGACAAAATTATAGAAATGGAGAAAATATTTGTGGTTGCCAGGAGCTATGGAAATGTTAAGAAGAGTTAAGTGAGGGGGTGGGAGAGAAGTGGATGGAGCTATCAAAGGGCAATATAAGGAATATTTGTGGTGATGGAAATGTTCTGTAACTTGAATGTTAATTTCAATAACCTGATTATGATATTGTACTCTAGTTTCCAAGATGTTGTCATTTGGGGAAACTGGTTAGAGGGTAAATGGGATTTCTGTTGCACTTCTTACATCAGAAAATGAAAAGCTTATGTTAAAAATAAAAAGTCAGTACACCAGATGAAATCACATTTGACTGTTTTTTGCCTTTTAGACCTTCGTATAAAATATATTTTGATAGAGGATTCTTCAGTGAGAACAGAATGATCCTGAATGACTTATAAAATAAAGGTAGACACACACTAAAGGTTTAAAGGACCAGAATGAAGACAGGTAAAGAAACTGAACTTCATCAACTGCTTAATTAAGTCCAGGACTGACCCTGATTGTTTCCTTACCTGATTTCTTTATTTTTTTTAGATTGACACACGCATGCTACTACTCAAAATATTACTGATTTATGTCCTGGGATTGCACTCAGGGAAGACTACTTTTAAGCCAAGGCGAGCTTTGTTTACTGAAGCCACATCTGTTTGGTGGCAATTATAGGCTTAAATGACAAGTGAACTAATATTTGATTCCTCTCAACCTTCTGTCTCCTCTTTTCCAGAGATAAAAGGTGGTTTATGCTCACATCTGATCAATTCTCCATTAAAAATGGGGTTTAGTTCGTTTTTATAAGTTTCCTGCTGCTATTCTCTGTGCAGTAGCTGGTCCTACCACGTCATAATCATTGCTCCAACAGCAGCTCTCAGTTTCCCATTTCATCACCACCATTCCTATAATACTTGGAGTTAAAGGGGTGCCTTCTCAATTATGGCAGTTTGTTACAACCAAAAAGTTAAAGTTCTTTCCATTTTTTTCTGTTCTTTTTTCTGAAAGACTTAGGACAAGTCTCCACAGGACAGGATCATTCTTAAAGATATGTATACCCACCACCTGCCAACACCAGAGCAGATCATTCTTAACACTCACTCCTCTCTATGACAAAAGTATTTTTAGTAATAATCATAAAATTAAACAAATAATTATGATGACCAGAAAAGAAAAACAGACAATGGAATTTTTCTTTTATTTAAATGTGTGTGTATTTCCTGGCATATATGCCAATAAAATTATAAATACTATAATGCAAAAAGAAGGAAATCAGCAATAGATTAATACTTTTTAATTATAATGTATTTTTAGAGTCAAAGTTTTAAAAATGTATAATTAGCCCAGCTGGCATGGCTCAATCAATGGTTGATGGTCAACCTATGAACCATGAGGTCATGGTTCAGTTCCAAATCAGGGCACATGCCTGGATTGCGGGCTTGATCCCCAGCAGGAGGCAGCCAATCAATGATACTCTCATTATTGATGTTTCTCTCTCCCTCTCCCTTCCTCTCTGAAGTCAATAAGAATATATTTTTAAAATAAATAAGTAAATAAATAAATATGCACACTTACATATTAGTATGTTAAAATAATGAATTACACCATTTTTTTTAACAACCAGAAAAAAATAACAACTAAAAAGAAATTTCAATATTAAGGATATTAATATTCAGTAAAAATATTTTTAATGAACTAAAATATGCACTTACTAAACGAAAGTATTACACCTCAATTTTTGCATTCTGCTTTACTATTTTAAATTTTAAGCACAAGTGAAAAGCCTAAGTGGTTACATAGAAAGATGGAATTTTAGTAACACATGTTCTGTTTCTTTTTCTTTTCTTTTTTTTTTTTTTTTTTTACAATCACTGTGGTATTAGTGTTTATTGTGGGCATATGTAATACCTCTGGGGTTAGAGACAGAAAGCAAACTCAAATGATTCTGGATCATTACTAATTTATTCTTGAAACAAATGCATGTGCCTAAGTCTGAATATATTAGGAGTCTATCATATAACTGGGAATTCTTCATATTAACTTCCATTTATTTTTTTCAAATATATTTTTTATTGATTAAGATATTACATATGTGTCCTTATCCCCACATTACCCCCTCCCCACCCCCACCCCCCCGCTCATGCCCTCACCCCCCCCGTTGTCCATGTCCATTGGTTAGGCCTATATGCTTGCATATAAGTCCTTTGGTTGATCTTTCCCCCTTACCCCCACCCTCCCCTACCTTCCCTCCAAGGCCGGACAGTCCAATCAATGCCTCTCCGTCTCTGGATCAGTCCTTGTTCATCAGTTTATGTTGTTCATTATATTCCACAAATGAGTGAGATCATGTGGTATTTATCCGCTCTCCAGTTCCATCCATGCTGTGGCAAATGGTAAGAGTTCCTTTTTCTTCTTCCTCTTCTTAAAGAATACCTTTCAGCATTTCATATAATGCTGGTTTGGTGGTAATGAACTCCTTTAGCTTTTTCTTTGAAGCTCTTTATCTGATCTTCTATTCTGAATGATAGCTTTGCTGGATAAAGTAATCTTGGTTGTAGGTTCTTGATATTCATCACTTTGAATATTTCTTGCCACTCTCTTCTGGCCAGCATGGTTTCTGTTGAGAAATCAGCTGACAGTCGGATGGGTACTCCCTTGTAGGTAACTGACTTTCTTTCTCTTGCTGCTTTTAAGATTCTCTCTTTGTCTTTTGCTCTTGGCATTTTAATTATGATGTGTCTTGGTGTGGTCCTCTTTGGGTTCCTTTTGTTTGGGGTTCTCTGCGCTTCCTGGACTTGTAAGTCTATTTCTTTCACCAGGTAGGGGAAGTTTTCTGTCATTATTTCTTCAAATAGGTTTTCAATATCTTGCCCTCTCTCTTCTTCTGGTATCCCTATAATTCTGATGTTGGTTCGCTTGAAGTTGTCCCAGAGGCTCCTTACACTATCTTCATATTTTTGGAATCTTTTTTCTTTTTTCTTTTTCGGTTGGGTATTTTTTGTTTCTTTGTATTTCAAATCTTTGACTTGATTCTTGGGATCCTCTTGTCTGCTGTTGGATCTCTGTATATTATTCTTTATTTCAGTCAGTGTATGCTTAATTTCTAGTTGGTCCTTTTTCATATCCTCGAGGGTCTCACTAGATTTCTTGAGGGTCTCACTGAATTTATCGGCGGTTTCCATAAAATTCTTGAAAAACCTTATAAACGTGGTTTTGAACTCTATATCCAGTCGTTTGCTTTCTTCCATTTCTTTCATTTGTGACCTGTTTCTTTGTCTCTGCAGTTTTTATGCTTCCCTGTGTTGATAAAGTGGTTTTGTGTGCTAGGTGTCCTGTAGGGCCCAGTGGCTCAGCCTCCCCCGTTACCTGAGGTGGACACTCTTGGTGCACCCCCTTGTGGTCTTTGTGCACAGTCTTGTTGTAGTTAAGCCTTGATTGTTGTAGAATCACTGGGAGGAATTGACCTCCAGGCCAATTGGCAGTGAGAATCGGCTGTGTCTGCAGTGGGAGAACTTCTGTGCTGAAGACACCCTTCTGGGGCAAGACTTGCTTCAGTGGGGCTTTGGTGCTCAGTGAGTCTGCCCCCTGGGTGTGTCCCTTATGGATCTGAGGAGTTGTAATTGGATGGTCCCCCTCTGACCACTGGGTACACTGGCTCTTGGAGGTTACCCAGCAGGAGCTATGAAGAGAACTGCAGATTCCCCTTCCTTTTTTGGAGTTTGGAGGTGCCCTGATGAGGCCCAGCTGTGAAGCAATGCAAGCTTTGTGGGGCCTTGGGCCTTCTCTTGGAAGTTCTGGGTCTGTGGCCCAGCTGCAATTTGTTAGGTAATTTTCAGGTTGCAAAGGGCCAGGGCATTCATATGTAAAAGCCTCTGCGACAGCCTGGGTGGGGCGGGGTCTCAGGGAATCAAAGGGCGGAGCAAGGAACTATGGCGGATTCTCAGCCCTGCCCTAAGGGGCCGCGCTCGAGTCTCAGTGTCCCGACAATCGAATTGCTGCAAGGATCTCTGAGGGAAAGCCGCCTTTGAGTTCCGAGTTCTGCCCACTGCCAGATAGTCCAGTTTCTCCCCATATGAGTCCTGGGTCCCCAGAGACTTCCCGGAACCAGAGTTCAGAGCAGTCGGGAGCTTGTGACTCCCTCCCGATTCAAAAAGACAGCCGCTCGAGCCTCCGTACCTTTGCACTTTACTTCCACAGCTCCTGACCCTCAATGTGCTTTTCTCCTTCCTTCTAGTTGTAGAATGTCCACTCCGCCAGCCTTCCTGTAGTTCTGGATGATGTCCATTTTGTCTGTTTATTCTGTTTTGAAGTTGTTGTAGGAGGCAGCAATTTCGGTGTTTCCCTATGCCGCCATCTTAGTTTCTCTCCTTAACTTCCATTTAAAATGCAGTATTTATCAAAGGTTAAGTAATTTAAATGTGCTAATTTGAAGTTTACACATATTATTAAAATTGAAGAGAGAACTAGAACTTAGACCAACAAAAAAATTTATTGGGGAAGGGTATTTTATCATTGACATTATTTAGAATTGCTGATATTTGATGATAATAAAAAACATATCTACTTTAACATGGTTTTATCATTGTTTTTCGGTTTTCAAGAGAAATGCACCCCTATTGCCTGCACACAGGATGGATCACTTTCATCACCCCACACCGATTTTGCCACTCCATAAAAAGTCTGGTTCTTATAATGTGTACCCTGATTGGACTCTCCCACTGACAGTTAACTGCTTCTTACATTTGTAGCAGAAAAAAAATTAATCTATTAAGGATAGGAAAACAAATCTTCCTTTCCCCTCTCCTTTTTTACTATTATAAGAAGTCATTCAGGAGAGAAACCAAGATGGTGGCATAGGTAAACACCGGAGTTTGCTGCCTCGCACAACCATTTCAAAAATACAACTAAAAGGCAGAACAGACATCATCCAGAACCAAAGGAAGGCTGGCTGAGTGGAAATTCTACAACTAGAAGGAAAGAGAAAAGCATACCGAGACTCAGAGGAGGCGCAGTGCAAAAATAAAATACTAAGGTACAGAGGCTCACACGGAACGGGCTGGTGGCTGAGGGCGCAGTTGTTGTTTTCAATCAGGAGAGAGTGTCAGGCTCTGAGCTCCAGTTTCGGGCGAGTCTCTGGGGACCCAGACTCAAAGGGAGAAGCGGGACTGTCTGGCATCAGTCAGAACTCGAGGGCATTTTTCTCTCCGAGGGTCTTGCAGCAATTACCGAGATACTAAGAAGCAGAGCCTCTGAGAGCAGCCATAACTGCTAGCCCCGCCCTGTTGATCCTGTGGGACCCGCCCCGCCCAAGCCCTGCAGGGAGGCTTTTGCTGGATAGCCTAAGGCAGAGGCTAGATTAGCACCTCCCTAGAGATCCAGGAGCCAGTGTACCCAGAGGTCAGAGTGGGACCATCCAGTTTGCAGCTCCGTGGAACCATAAAGGACACACTCAGGGGGCAGACTCAGTGAGCACCAAAGCCCCATTGAAGTAAGTCTTGCCCTGGAGGGGTGTCTCCAGCACAGAAGTTCTCCCACTGCAGACACAGCCGATTCTCACAGCCAGTTGGCCTACAATAATCAAAGCTTAACTACAACAAGACTGTGCACAAAGACCACAAGGGGGTGCACCAAGAGTGTCCTCCTCAGGTAATTGGGGAGGCTGAACCACTGGACCCTAGAGGACACTTAGCACAGAAAACCACTTTATCAACACAGGGAAGCATAAAAAATGCGGAGACAAAGTAAAAGGACACAAATGACAGAAATGGAGGAAAGCAAACTACTGGATATAGAGTTCAAAACCACATTTTTAAGGTTTTTCAAGAATTTTCTAGAAACTGCTGATAAACTTAATGAGACCTACAAGAAATCTAATGAGACCCTCGAGGTTGTGATAAAGGACCAACTAGAAATTAAGCATACACTGACTGAAATAAAGAATATTATACAGAATTCCAACAGCAGACTATAGGATCCCTAGAATCAAGTCAAAGATTTGAAATATGAAGAAGCAAAAAACACCCACCCAAAAGCAAAAAGAAAAAAGAATCCAAAAATATGAAGATAGTGTAAGGAGCCTCTGGGACAGCTTCAAGCGTACCAACATCCGAATTATAGGGAGAAGAGAGAGAGCAAGATATTGAAAACCTATTTGAAGAAATAATGACAGAAAACTTCCCCTACCTGGTGAAAGAAATAGACTTACAAGTCCAGGAAGCACAGAGAACCCCAAACAAAAGGAATCCAAAGAGGACCACACCAAGACACATTATAATTAAAATGCCAAGAGCAAAAGACAAAGAGAGAATCTTAAAAGCAGCAAGAGAAAGAAAGTCAGTTACCTACAAGGGAGTACCCATCCGACTGTCAGCTTATTTCTCAACAGAAACTTTGCAGGCCAGAAGGGAGTGGCAAGAAATATTCAAAGTGATGAATGCCAAGCACCTACAACCTACAACCAAGATTACTTTATCCAGCAAAGCTATCATTCAGAATAGAAGGTCAGATAAAGAGCTTCACAGATAAGAAAAAGCTAAAGGAGTTCATCACTACCAAACCAGTATTATATGAAATGCTGAAAGGTATTTTTTAAGAAGAGGAAGAAGAAGAAAAAGGTAAAGATACCAATTATGAACACCAAATACACATCTATCAACAAGTGAATCTAAAAATCAAGTGAATAATCTGATGAACAGAATGAACTGGTGATTATAATAGAATCAGGAGCATAGAAAGGGAGTGGACTGACTATTCTTGGGGGGGAAAGGGGTGTGGGGAATGAGGGAAGAGACTGGACAAAAATCGTGCACCTATGAATGAGGACAGTGGGTGGGGAGTGAGGGAAGAGGGTGGGGTGGGAACAGAGTTGAGGGGAGTTATGGGGGGAAAAAAGAGGAACACATGTAATAATCTGATTTAATAAAGATTTAATTAATCAAAAAAAAAAGAAGTCATTCAACATATTCTTGGCAAATGAGGGAGAACCTTCCTCAGGATGAAATAAAAGAGACTACTCCAGAAAACAGTTTTGACAATTTGAGGAAGGCGATATGTCAGTAATATTTAAAGAAGTGTTTCTTGCCTCCATTTAGCCCTATTGCATTTGGACATATTGTGTAAGCTCTTATTTCAATCTCCATGTCTCCTGATTTTCCTTTTTATTTTCTGTCTTTTCTATCTGTGTTCTGCATTCTGTATGATTTCTTTACATATATCTTCTAATTCTGTAGTTTTCTCTTCAGCTAATCTAAATTACTACTTAATCCAGTTTCCTCAATAAATTTCCTCAATACTTTAACTTCCAGGATTTCTGTATGTTCCTGTTATTCATTGCTACGTAAAACAAACTATCTCAAAATGTAGCCACTTAAAACAATCTGCCTATTTTGCTCATGATTTTGTGCATTAAGAATTAGAAAAGGCTGTTAGAGGTTCTGGCTTAGGTAGTTGCAATCAGCCAGTGGTTAGAGCTGAAACAGCAGAAGGCTGGAAAAGTTGTGGAGAGCCAGACATTTCTCTTTCTTTATGTAGCCACAGGACCTCTACATGTGGTCACTTTGCATAGGCTAACTTGGGCTTCCTCATGCCTGACAACTCCTGGGCAGTTGAACTTCTTACATGGCAGGCAGCTCAGGATTCCAGCACAAGTGATCCAGTCAGCAAGGCCAAAACTGCCTCACATTTCTGATATAGCATTAGAAGTCACACAGCATCACTTACACCACATTCTATTAATTACAAGTGAGTCACATATGCCCATCAAGGGAAGGGACATAGACGCCACCTCTTGATGGGAGGAGTATGGACCCTTGTAAGAGAAAAGTATGTGGGATGGGAAATATAGCTGTGGCCATCTATGTGCTATGATTTTGGAAGATACAATATATAATGCTACGTGATTCATTTTCATAGCTCTCCTTTTCAAAAAATTATGTTCCATTCTTAGCTTACAAGTTCTATTCCTTCCTCTTCTTTTTTTTTTAGAAGATTTTAAAGCATACTTAAAGTCCCTTTTACACTGTGTCCTGGGTTGTGGATAAGACCCCCATCAAGGTTTTTTCATGGCTGCCTTTGCTGTGGGTTCACTAGGATTCGCTGATTCCACACAAACATTTAGTTTAGATTCTTGTCACAGGGCTTCTACATTATGAGGTTTTTGTGAATATTTGAGCCTGCACAGGTAGCATAAGATAAGAATCTTTATTTCTCTTAGCTGACCCTTTTGACATTTCTAACCCAACATGCTCTGTAAGGAGACTAATCACAGCCAACCTCCATGAGCAGGAAATCTAAAGACTTGACCACCATTCTTTCAGGTTGTTAAAATCCCTACTGTAAGGTGCTGGGATTGCTCATAAGACATAAATATCACTCACCTCTGTGGATTCTCTCTTAATTTCTAACACCTAGAAATTTCTATTTCTTGCTTGCAAGCTCAGCTATATACTTTAAAAAATGTTTTTAATATCTAGCAATTTTATGTTTTGAGGGTGGAAAGAGGATTTCCCATGTTTTCTTGGTTCTCATCTTGACCAAAAGTCAACTTTGTTTCTAAATGTAGAGCTTTGGATTGCTGAATGCTTGCATTTAATGAACAAATGAGCTCTTCTTTATGGATCATCTAACCTCATTGTAGAAGAAAATAAGACTTGTATGTAGAGGGACAAAGCAGACGTAGGTGTGTATTTGGGGAAACCTGTAAGGGAATGGATAAGTTCAGAGTCTGCTGGACTCAAGTCACAGATGTTAAGAACTCATTCTTGAAGAGTTATTCCAATGTGAGTCTGTTGCTCAGAAAGTACTCAGTGAGAAGCCAGATTCTATTCACACCACTATTCAATGACCTTTCTATCCCCATCAACTGCCCACCCCATCTTTGGATGGGTAGGAACACTAAACTGTATATTCCCAGAGCCCTTGACCACCAGCCTTCTAATTGAGAAGTGAGGAGTAGCAACACCCTGCACAGCCATGATTCTATCCAGGCCACAATGTTTGCCAACCCCAGGTGAATGCCTCAGAAAACTGAAATGAACATTCTGGAAAACCAGCAAGGTTTGGGAAAGAGCTCTCTTAGTTTTACTTCATGAAGGGACAAAGCATAATAGAGCACTGAGAATGAGAACAACTGGAGGGCCCACCCATACCTCAAGTACAGAGATTGTAGGCACAGGAAAGGTATGAGGTAGTGAGAATCCTAAAGAAAATCTAATCCTGCAGAGCTTGCTCTCAGGGGAAAGTGAGATTTTAGTAAAGTTAGTCTTCAGTGCATTTTCTCGCATATCCCCCTCTTCTTCATGCTTACTCTCAGGGAATTATTTTCAGACCTCTGTCTGAAAGTGTCCCTTCAAATGGAGACTTGTGAGGGTACATATTTATACAAGTGCTTTTATATAAGCAAGATGATAATGATGATGAGGACTCTCACCCTAGCCGGTTTGTCTCAGTGGGTAGAGCATTGGGCCATGGACTGAAGGGCCCCAGGTTCGATTCCGGTCTAGGGCACGTACCTCAGTTGCAGCCTCTGGCCCTGGTTGGGGCGTGTGTGGGAGACAACCAATGTGTCTCTCATACATCGATGTTTCTCTCTCTGTGTCTCTCCCTCCCCCTTCTACTCTATAAAAAAAATCAATAGAAAAAATATCCTCAGGTGAGGATTAACAAAAATAATATTTTTTTAAGAGGATAATGATTACTCTTCAACTACTACTCATTCCTGAAGGTTCAGTCAAATTTCCACCCCTATATGAAGTCTTCTCTAGCAACTTGAGCCCATCTGACCTCTCCTTTCCAAGTTATTGTCTATTCCACTCACTGGTCACCTCACACACACCTCAGGATTTTTCCTGTCATTGTCTCAAGTGTTTTTTATTTCTAATATTCTTTGTAAATTTTTAGTATGTTGAGCTTTGGTCTCTGTAAGCAGATTATAGGATTTTTAAGTCCAGAAATGTACATTGCACATCTTCATTTTAAAAATTTATAGCATTTGCCATAGGCTGAGCATGACACAAGGGCTCCATAAATATTAATGAATGATAGCTTATTTGTTCACTGTTTTTGTTCGGAAGTTTACATGATATACCACATATTCAAACACTGGAATGCTTTGGAATACAACAACAACAAAAAAACCTTGAAGAAGTGATTCAGTCTCACCATACTTCAGTTTCCCACCTACAATATGGAGATGACAATACGCTTCTGTCTGCTATGCTGGTAGATGAGAAGGTTGTTATTGGTGTTTTGTTTTTTTAATTATGTGTCATAAGTGTCTTTAAATATACGTTTACTGTAAAGTCTTTTGCAGGTGTGCCTCACTTTATACAAATGACATAGTTCTGAAAAATTGGATAAAAAAATGAGTTTTCACTGATTTATTGTTTGATTTCATCATTTAAAGTTTTATATGAATTAGTAAGTTGTAAAATTAAATATACATTAGGAACTTGAAAAAAATTATGATCAGATTAACTTAAAGCCACTTCCCTAATTTGTATATTTATAAATCTAGACTTCATGGAGAAGATCCATTAATGATCCATCAATAAAATCCTTTTTCTGATTTTCACCATCTCCATTCTTGCTTATTCTCTGCTGGACCTCAGTGGTGAAACTCCAAATGGGGTAAGCCAACTCTCTGCCTTTAGGGCTCCTGCACCTTGAACATACAGCTCCTCTGAGGCTAATCAATCATACAGCCCTATAGATTTTGCTATCACCAATCTCCTCAAACCCCAGTGCTACACCATACCAGAACTCATAATAAATGACTTTGTTTACCACTTACCTGGTGTGTGTGTGTGTGTGTGTGTGTGTGTGTGTGTGTGTGTGTGTTTGTATATCATAAGATAGAAGCAATCTCAACAAAATTGCTTTTATACCACATAATCTCCTTGGGAAGGTTTATATATACATTGGGCTCCTCTAACTGTTGTCTTCCGTTGACAACCAACCGCATATCTCCAAACATATCAATCTCCTGTTCTCCAGATCTGAATATCTATTTCCTGGACATAACTTGGACACACAAATTCAATATGTTTTTAATGAACTTACCTGTCTGCCTTTGCTATCATCCCCCCTGAAAAAATGTTCTTCCTTTTGAGTGAAGGGCACTCTCATCTACCCTGTTGACCAGGGCACTCTCATCTACCCTGTTGACGAAGTCACCCTTAACCTTCCTCTCCTGCAACTTTCACATGCTATTGAACAATCACCAAGACCAACCAATTCCCCACTTAAATAACCCTTTCTTCTTAACTGTCACTTCCCAAGTTCAAGCCTACATTATTGCAACAGTCTCCTTGCTGGTCTCCCAAAGTACAGTCTTCAATCCATTCTTTAGACTCCATGCTATAGGTTGTTCAGATATGCTCTAACTGGGCTCTCATTATCTTTGGGCCAGCAGCTACTTAGAGCAGCTACTATAGATCCATGTATGTATCTTTTTTTGTCTTATCCTCCACCCAAGGATATGTTTATTGACGAGAGAGAGAGAGAGAGAGAGAGAGAGAGAGAGAGAGAGAGAGAGAAACATTGACTGGTTTCCTTCTATACGTGCCATGACTGGGGATCAAATCCACAACCTGGGGATGTGCCCTGACCTGGAATCAAACTCTCCACCTTTCAGTGCACAGGATGATGACACTCAACCTACTGAGCCACTCCAGTTGGGCTACATGTATCTTTTCTAGCATCCAAGCTAATGGAGTCCATAGTACCCAGAGAGATCATTCTAAAATTCAGAGGTTATCAAGCTCTCCCTTGATTAAAAGTCTTTACTCCTTAAGAAGAAAATTCGAACTTAACATGATGCATTTAGTCAACTATTTGTCACAAGGATATTGTATAACAAACTACCCTCCAAGTCAGAGGCTTACAATAACAGTCCCTCATTCTCATGCTCATAAGCCTATAGGTTGGCTACAACTAAGCTGAGTTAGGCTAGATTTCCAGCTCCTGAACTCCAGGATCCAAGCTATAGGAAGATTAGGTACAAATCTGTACACTGCATAAAGTATCTTCACAATAAAGGCCCCCCGTTTGTCATCCAAGTTCCCAGCACAGAACCTACTCTATAGCAGATGCTCACTAAATTGTTATTGAATGACTGAATGAAGTCTAATAGGGCTGGTTTTGGGGAAACCAAGAAGTTAATTTCTATGTCTGCCATCTCCCCGTTTTGCATGCCATTTTCTCCTTTATAGTGTGTCTTGTTTAGTAATCTGGTTCCCTTATAATCACTTCCCTCAGCGCACTACTAAAAACCACACTCACAAAGGCCACATTAAATTACACATTAATAAAAATAGCAGTCTGTTAACCCTTTCAGATGTATTTGGTATCTGAGCTCTCACTGAGGACTCTGTAGAGGACTTGACCTCTACTAACGGAATTTAAATCACCTTGTAAAAGATAAAGAAATTTAACACTAAATAAGTGGCAAGTTACATTTTCCTCCAGGTAAGGTTCACTTGAAAACCAGATTCAACTCCCATTAGTTTATCATATAGATGTCAGTTCAACTCCCTCACAACTGTGTTACAGAAAGTTTCACTCAGGTGCTTTATTTTAAGCCTTCCAGAATAGAAGTTTCCTTTAAATGTAGTATGGATAAAGACAGCTGCAATAGACAATGATCTTCCCATAACACACCAACATACATGCCAGCCTCCCCCATTAATCTTTCAGCCTGTGGTGTACACATGGCTTCTTCCAATCAGATCCCAGAATGCCCCTGGAAATAGGTCATTTGAAATAAACATCAACTTCGCTTCACAAAGATTCTATGCCTATGTGGTCATAGACAAAAAAAAAAAAAAAAGTCCTTTGGGGAAGCAGGGCATGTAAACAGCAGAACCCAGGCATCCCTTGCTTCCTGTTCCTTCTCAGTGGCAACTACATATAAGACCTCTCTCTGCTTTCTAAATTGAGTTTTGACAATGTCTTTCCCTCCTTCCCTGATTTGCACTGCCTCACCCCCTCAACATAATACTCATCTGCAAGAACATTACTTAAATCTTATAAGGAGCAGGCTTGTTCCAACTCCCTAAAAAAGTTATAAAATAGCAAACATGACTAGAATGAATCTCTAAGGGAGATTACTGGGGCTGGGAGTTAGGGGGTAGTGTGGGGATGCAGAAGAAACATTTATTGAGCAACTTCCATGCATCACTGTTCTATTGTTTTACAAACAGGATGTAGTTTAACCCTCATAACACTTATCTGAGATACCTGTTTTTATCTCTTTTGTAAAAAGGAAAGCCAAAGCTCAGAGAGGTCAATTAACTGGCTCTTGGGTCCCACAGCTAGTAATCAGCATAAATAGAATTAGAACCCAAATCTGACCAGTTTTCAAAATGCATGTCCCCAGCACCTTCACATCTCCATGGTTGAGTCCACTTAAAGAAAGAATGAAAGACACATTTCCAGAATTGTGTGATAAGCAAGGAACTGTTTTAATGAACCAATCAACAATCTTCTAATTCACTAAGTACTTGAGTAAAGCCTCATAAGTGCTTAGCTTCAGGTTAGGCAATACGGAAGAGATACAGAAGTAGGTGATGGACTCTATGACCTCCAGTAGCTTAAACCAAGGAGAGGAGAAAAATATCTTGCATCCAGGGAATGAACAAATGCCCAACTATGTAGTACAATTCAGAGGTAGAACAGGCCAGTGTGGACTGAATAAGGAATGAATAAGTCAGGGTTCTAGTTGAAAGAAACTAGATTTAAGCAGAAATAATTTATTTAACAGTAAGCAAAAATACAATGAGATCTCACTTCACACTCACTGGAATGGCTATAATAAAAAAGACAGAAAATAACAAAGATTATTTGGCAGAGATGTGGAGAAATTGGAACCCTCATGCGTTGCAAAATGGGGCAGTCACTCTAGAAAACAGTTTACCAGTTCCTCAAAAGATTAGTCATAGTTACCATACCAGCAATTCCACTCCTAGTTATAAATTCCCAAGAGAAATCTACACAAAAACTTGCACATGAATGTTCATAGAGGCATTATTCATAAGGGCCAGAAAGTAGTAATAACTCAAATATCCAGTAACAGATGAGTGGATAAATAAAATGTGGGATAGCCATACAATGGAATATTATTTAACAATAAAAAGGAATGGATTAATAATACATGCTACAACATGAGTCAATCTTGAAAACATACTAAGTGAAAGAAGCCAATCACAACAAAACACATATTATATGATTTCATTTATATGAAATGCCCAGAATAGGCAAATCTATAGAGATCTCAAATAGATTAGTGGCTGCCTAGATCTGCAAATAGGGGAAGGATTGGAAAGTGACTGCTAATGGGTATGGGATCTCTTTTTCAAGGACAAAATGTTCTAACATTAGATTGTTATGATCATTGCATGATCTTGTGAATTTACTTTAAAATAATAAATTGTATGCTTTAAATGGGTGAATTGTATGATATGTGAATTAAATCTCAATAAAACAGTTTTTTAAAAAAATATCGGGGATGGCTTATAGAATCTCTGGAAGGCTGCAGAACTAGGCTTAGAGGTTGTGCAGACACAAGTAATGCTCCAAATTTTTTAGGCAGCTGAAATGGCAAAGACATCACAGAAAGTTCTGTAGGGCACAGACTGTGTTGCTTGCCTATTCTAGACATTTCCTATAGATGAAATCATACAATATGTGTTTCATTGTGATTGGCTTCTTTCACTTAGCACGTTTTCAAGGTTGATCCATGTTGGTGCATGTATTAGTAATCCATTCCTTTTTTATCCTATACTAGAAGCCGGATGCACGAAATTCATGCAAGAGTAGGCCTTCCTTCCCCCGGCTGCAGGCACTGGCTTCCCTACGGCACCTGGGACCCAGGCTTCCCTTGCAGCCCTGGCTTTATCCAGAAGGTCGTCCAGAAGGACGTCTGGTCTAATTAGCATATTACACTTTTATTTGGGAAGCCTGGGTCCCAGGTGCCTGCTGGTGGTTGGAGGGAAGCCTGGGTCCTGGGTGCCAAAGGGAAGCTAGTGCCAGCAGCTGGAGGAAGGAAGGCCTACCATTGCACAAATTTCATGCATAGGGCCTCTAGTAGATAATAAAAGGCTAATATGCAAATAGACCGAATGGTGGAACAATCGAACAACCAGTTGCTATGATGTGTGCTGACCACCAGGGGGCACGTGCAGAGCATGTCGGGTGTTGGCTGCAGCAGGAGAGTGGAGCAGGTGAGCAGCGGTGCCAGACCAAGGTGGGGCGCCAGTCACTGTCATCGGAGTGAGCCTCTGGTGTTTATGAAAATTTTTTGCTCCTGCACACCACAGTCCCACCCGGTGCTCACACCTAGCGCAGGCCCCAATCACCCCTCAAGGCTTCTACACCTTCCCCTGCTCTTGAGGGGCAATCAGGGCAGCAGCCGCCACTCACGCCCGCTGACAACACTGGCCCCACTCACACCCACTGCTGGCACCGGCCCCAATTCCATGCCATCAGCGGGGCAAGTGAGGCCGGTACCATCAGTGTGTGGGAGCTGTGGTGGCAGGAGTGGGGGTGTAGAAAATGAACCAAGACCCTCCCCTGTGCCCACCACAGCCTCACGGCCCACAGTTCCTTCAAGGTGCACAAATTCGTGCACTGGGCCCCTAGTTGTTAAATAATATCCTGCCTATGGTGCCCTATACATTAATATTTCAAATATTACTATGTGAATAACACAAATACATTTCACTAGATTTAATATAAACAACATTTAAAACACACTACAATTATTTACAGTTATGAGACTAACACAGAATTCGGCTGTAGGGACCACAGCCATTACTGCCTCTGGGAGCCAAATTATCTGCCTCAGCTAAAGACCCAACTAGCCACCAGAATGGATTCTGCACAGTCCCTGCTTCTTCTCACAGCTAGCTTGGGGTGAGAGTGTTTCAGGGGGAGAGCCTAAATCACATGCTCACACCCTAGCTACAATAAAGGCTGGGAAAGTGAGAATCCAGCATTGTCAGGTTATAGGGAAAAGTGGACTGTGCCTCATGAGGGCGATTCTCCAAACATGGAATGTAGGTGGCCACAAAGAATGACTGATGCTGCTACAGAAAGTCTTTCTTACTGGAAATAGCTTTAGCGCTCTTTTAGGATGGACCGGATTTGGACCCAGAAAAATGAGAAAAACATTGCAGCTTAGGAAATTGCATTAGGTAGGTGGTAATAAAGACCTAGTTTTTGTTTTTGATTTTTTGGTTTTTTGTTGTTGTTGTTTTCAGGAATTCCCAAGGTCCTCCAACTTGATGGAAAGATAAGACATGCAGGCATCTCACAGGTGATACTGGAGGCAGAGTGGCATCAAGCTCTGGGCTGTGCACTTGCAGGGATTTAAAAAGAAAGGTTCCCAAAGGTGGATTATTAGAGGAAATCCTCAAGGTCCAAATGGCTTGTTAGAATTTCTTTATAGTCTGGCTACCACTGGCTTCAGTGATAACTTGAAAGTTAGAACTACCCAGTCCCCCAAGTAGCAGGAAGGAGGTACCCAGGTAGTTTCCTCACTCCCTCAGTTTTGTACCCCTGCATGCATGGGCAGGGAACAGAGCAATGGAAACAGGGCTGCTTTTGAGGTGTATTCATATGGGGGCCATGGTGACAGCTTGGGAGTGAGAAATGCTATTTCTAGTTTAAGCTGTGTGACCTTTTTGCCAAAAGATTTCTTCTTCTCCCTGTGTCTCCTATGAACACAGGATAGATTGATCCCTTTCTCAGACCATCCCACATCATTTCTTCCTATTCTTGAGTTTGGAACTCTAAATCTTTGTTCCTTCTGTGTAGCTGGGATGATGTAGAGCATTCTGGAAGAAGGTCTGGCCCTCTCACCATAGTTCATTTCATTTTTATGCTCTCTTTCTATCTGGCTTTTCTTAATAGCTTTGAGATGAATTTCCTTTCAGCCTTGCACTGGCCTTGTGAAAGCAAAGAGTTGAGTTATTAGGCACAATAGGAGCATTTATTTATCTGGCTTTCATCAAGATAAATAACAAATTTATCTAAAGTCTTAGCACATCAAAAACATCCCAATATATAAAAAATAAGTGTGGTTTACTTAATGGTTTTGCAAAACTTTGTCATAAAATAACAACATGGTAAATTAATTTGTGAAGCAGTATCTTAACCCGAATCACTTATAGCACTATGGGGCAAATGGAAGAGGTGAATTTCAAGAAAGTCTCATGGCATAGAGCTTTAAAAAAAAAATCACCACATCAGCGACATCATACATAAAAAGCAGGAATGATGGATTCACCATCAATAAATTTAATAGCAGCCAGAGCACCATTTGCTAGAAATTCACTTTGAGTCTGAATTATTTTTAAATAAGACATCACACATAGGGTAAGAAAGAAAAAAAATTCCCAGCTCAGGTTCCATTAATTTCCCAGCCAGTAACTTTGAAATAGTGTAGAATTTACAGGTCAGCAGCAAAAACTCACTCAACCAGGGAGAAAAATGGGCCATTTCTCTTTAGTGTCCAACTGAAGACCCCACTTAGGAACTATTTCCTGATTCTTGAAAAGTCTTTTAACTTTATCATTTCTTGATTTTAACTGAGCTGAAGCAGCTCCCCATGATACAGGAAAATGTGAGTGGATTCAATTTTCCCTGCATTACAAGGGCATTATCCAGGCCCTGGAGTAGCAATCTGCCTAGATTAGTATTAAAGACTGTGTCACACCAACTGAGAGCAAGACACAAGACACAAATGCTGGCTTTTGTCCCTGGCAAGTTAGAAATGCTGAGCCAGTGGAAGAGAGAAATGTGCATGTCTAGGTTTTGCAGCCCATTATAGGAGGTTGCCTTTCTAGTCTGCCTTACTCCATAAAGCGGGGCCTATCATTGGGGCTGGGGATTGAGGACTGCCATTTGGCTGGCTCTCACATTCATGAAGAGCTTCAGTCGTTTGATGTCATCATCAAAGGAGGTCAACCATCCAGTCCCAGAGATGCACAGTGACTAAAAGAGGATGACATTTATTATAAAACTTTCATCTATCTCATATCCTGCCTGTGGTGCACTATACATTAATATTTCAAATATTATTATGTGAAAAACACAAATATATTTCACTAGATTTAATGTAAACAGCATTTAAAACACACTACAATTTTTTAAAGCCCTGTTTTGGAATTTTCCATTTATTTTCTATATGAATAGCCTCAAAAAATAAATAAGACAACAAAAGAGAGGAAAAAATGGTCAGAGCCTCTCTGAACTTCTGAGAGACGCTATCTAGATGGCCATATTTATCTTGATAATGACAAGATGCTATACATTTGATTCAATTTAATTTATTTCAATTATTAATCTTTAGGACCTTAAGCTATAGAGATGATAAAAGCAATCTATAAATATAAACAATAGTTACTATTCAGTGAGCACCAATTACATGCTAGCTACTGTGCTAGACTTTTTCTGTTATTTTCTTTAATCCATAACAACATTCAGATAAAGGTTATTTACCCCTACATAAACTGAGAATTGGTATTTGTTTAAAATCACCCAGATAATAAAAAGAGGAACTGGGATTTGAACCCTGATCTCTTTGCCTACAAAGGCTGTGTTCTTAGCTACTACTGAAAGATCATTTAAATGACAGCTACTAATTTTATAGGAAAAATAAAAGACACACTTCAGAAAACATCTCCATCAGTCAACCCTAGAGGAATCCTGTCAAATTCTACTCTTTGACCTCCTTTTCTAAACCTATACTCAGCAGCTCCCATCTATCAGCTGTCTTCCTTCAGACAAATAACTACAGTACAGCTAAGTAGGCCTCAACATTAGATTTTGTGTCCTAAAGTTAATCCCTGACTGGGATTTGGATAGTTCAGAAACTTCACTGATTTCCCTGTTAGAGTAATAATCTTATTCTCAGTAATGTGCCTTCAGAAGAAAAACTACCACTGCTTGAGTATTCACTAGCCTAGTTACAGAACATCTTTTTAAAAAATATATACATATATTTTTTATTTCAGAGAGGAAGGGAAAGGGGGAGACAGATAGAAACAGAGAAATAGAGAATCATTGATGGGCCGCCTCCTGCACGCACCCCCATTGGGGATTGGTCCAAAACTCGGGCATGTGCCCTGTCCAGGAATCAAACTGCGACTTCCTGGTTCATAGGTGGACACTCAACTACTGAGCCATGCCAGCTGGGCACATCTCTTATTTTTAATAAATGTGACATTTTATTTATTTTTGTTTTGTTTTGTTTTTTCCTTTTTTTTATTTGTTAAGTGTGACATTTTAATACGTAAGATAGGCACATGAAAAATATTCAAAAAGTGCAAAAGGATATGTTGTGAAAAGTAAATGTCTACCCACCGACCAGGAGGCAACCACTGTCTTTTAGAGATAGTCCATGAAAACATAAATACCAAATGTACCCATTTAAATGTCAGTGTCCCACCCTGAACGTTGCATTTTTAATTGTGTCTTTAAGATGGTTTCACATCTGCATAGAACTGCTTTCTTCTTTTTTATGACCTCATAGTATTCTAATGATGAATATACCATTATGTATTCAACCAATCCCTTTTTGAGTTATTTCCAACATTTGCTATTAGAAACAATGCTACAGTGAATGTCTTTCAATTTGTAACAATTTATAAACGTAGACATCTATAGAATTACTTTCCAGAAATGAAGCTGTGTCATATTTAATCTGCCCTTTCCAGAAGTTGTGCCAATTTACGCTTGCACCAAAAATTGACTGCTTCCTAATATCTTCACCTACACAAGGTGCTACAAACTTTTGGATCTTTGCCAATCTGATTATCAGTTTTAATTTGCATTTCTCTTATTATAAGGGTATTGAACAACTTTTCATGTGTTTACAAGTCATCTGTATTTCTTGTTTTATAAACCAGCTGTTAATATACTTTGCCTAATTTATATTGCTTATCCTTTTTCTTATTAATGTGTAGGAACTCTTTTTATATTAAGAAAATAAACCCTATAGGATAGGCATTACAAATAGTTTTTTTTTCTTCTCAATTTGTTGCTTGTCTTCTAACTTTATTTCTTGGCAAGCAGAATTTTTTCAGTGTTATTCATTAAAATGTATCAATCCTTTCTTTTATGACCTCTGGGATTTGTATCAAACTTAAAAAGCCTTTCTCACATTGATATTGTGGGAATTTTCCTATGTATTTTATGACTTCATTTTTTTCCTGTTTAAATTTTTTGTCCATCTGGAATATATTAGACACAAGAAGCAGGTAGTGATCCAATTTGATATTAGTGTTCCAAATGGCTGCCAAATGGCCCAAATAATATTTTGCATTTTATCTTTTTTAGATAATGCTTGGGAGCACGCTAAGAAACCTAGAAATTGGTCTCACCTTCAGCTTCAGATCCCTTGGAAATCCTGTCCCATATAGCAGAAGGAAAGCACCATCATTACCCCTCAAAAAATAAGCTGGTATGGTAATATGAATTCTGTATATATTTTGGATATTAACCCTTTGTCAGAACTGTTGTTTGCAAATATCTTCTCCCACCAGTTGTCTTTTTGTTTTGTTGGCAATTTCTTTTGCATGCAGAAACTTTTTAGTTTGATATATTCCCATTAATTTATTTTTGCCTTTACTTCCCTTGCCTTTAGGGTCAAATTCATAAAATCTTCCATAGGACCATAAGTTTAGTAGCTTATGTTCCTCTGTAATTTATTATTTCAGATTTTATATTTAAGTCTTTGATCCATTTTGAATTAATTTTGATATATGGGGACAAACTGTAGTCTAGTTTCATTCTTTTGCATGTGGCTTTCCAATTTTCATAGCACCACTTATTGAAAACACTTTCTTCACTGTACATTTTTGGCTTCTTTGTAAAAAATTATTTGTCCATATAAATGTGAGTTTATTTCTGCCATTTGCAACAACATGAATGGACCTTGAGAATATCATGCTAAGCAAAATAAGACAGACAGAAAATGTTAAGAACCATATGATTTCACAAATATTTGGGGTATAAAACTGAAAGTAGCAAATAAACAAACAAGAAAAACAAACAAAAAATCATAGACATAGATTACAGTATGGTGATTATCAGAAGGAAAGGGGGGAAGGCTGAGGTAGTAAAAGGTAAAGGAAGTCAACTATATGGTAATGGAAGAAGATATGACTTTGGGTGGTAGGTACACAATGCAATATACAGATGATGTATCATAGAAATGTACACCTGAAATCTGGATGATATTAACCAATGTCATTCCAATAAATTTAATTTTTTTAAAAAAACAAACAAACAGAAGCTGGTATAGGAATGTATCTGAATGAGAAGCAAGACAACTGAAATTAGTCCAAGTCTAGGCAGACAATTTTTATGAGGCCAAAAGCATATAAATTTGTGTGTGTGTATGAGTGGGTGTTATTTAACAAAAGTAATAAAATTACAAATACAAAATTAGAAATAAACATGAATATTTATTTGATGAATCTCAGTGGGAAGGGCGGTGGTGGTAAGAGATTAATCAAAGAACTTATATGCATACTAGTAGCCCATCATGCGATATCGTGCGCAGTAGGCTGCCTGCTGCTTCCATGGGAGCCAGCAAGAACCGTAGCGTGCCACCGGGAGCTGCACTGCGCTGCTTCCACAGGAGGCGGGACCGCCATCTCCTCTCCGGGCCTGTGCTCGGCTGCGGATGCGGAGGCTGCGGGTCGGCCCCCTGTCCCTGTCCGTGTCCACTTTGGGCCTCACCTGTGCGTGCAATCTCCTCCTGTCTGGTCATGACCCGTTACAGTGTCCTGGCCTAATTTGCATATTCCTCTTTATATATATATACTGGTGGCCCGGTGCATGAAATTTGTGTGTGGAGGGAGGGGTGTATCCCTCAGCCCAGCCTGCATCCTTTCCAATCTAGGACCCCTCAAGGGATGTCCGACTGCCAGTTTAGGCCCAATCTCACAGGCAGTTGGACATCCCTCTCAAAATCCAGGACTGCTGACTCCTAACCACTCACCTGCCTGCCAGCCTGATTACCCCTAACCATTCTGCCTGCCAGCTTGCTGGCCCCCAACTTCTCCCCCTCGCCAGCCTGATCACACCCCCTGCCCCCCCTGCTGGCCTGCTTGCCCCCAACTGTCCCCCGTGCTGGCCTGCTCGCTCCCACCTGCCCTCCCTGCTGGCCTGCTCACCCCCAACTGCCCCCCTGCCGGCCTGTTCATCCCCAACTGCCCCCCCCCACCGGCCTGATCGCCCCCAACTGACCCCCACTGACGGTCTCCTCATCCCAACTGCCCCCCCCCTTCCAACCTGATCACACCCAACCACCATCTTTGTCCCACTAATTTGCATACTCACTCCTGATTGGCTGGTGGGCATTGCGCTGTGATGGTCAGTTTACATATTTCTCTTTTATTAGTGTATATATATATATATATAGATATGCATAACCTATGGACACAGACAAAAGTGTAGTGAAGGCCTGATGTAGCATGGAGAGGATCAACGGGGGAAAGAGGGATAGGGGATATCTGTAATACTTTCAACAATAACAATAAACTTTAAAATATATAAATAAAATAAGAGGAAAATCATAATATGTTTTTAAGAATTTTTAAGTGAAAAAAATTCTGCAAACATTAGAAAGCACAGTAAAATAATACATTTATTAACTGCCTGATACCTCAATATTATTTTGGCTACATATTCTTTGACTGCCTTTTTGTACTACTGATTTTATAATGATTTTTTATAGAGAAAATAGAAAGATAATTCCATTTTCCTCTAGCATGGTTGATCAATTTTTTTATTAATGATAGTTTTAAAATTTCCTTCAACAATAAATGTGATATTGATATTGCCATGTAACTTTGTAGGATTATTGTCAAATTTGGGGAAATCTCCATATAGTTTTGTTTTCATAAATAAACTATAAGATTTCAGGTCACTCTAGCTTTTCTTGTTCAATGGACTAACCTTAAATTCTCTTTGAATTGATACTCATTAACCAGTTTGTCAGAAATTTCCTTTTTATAAAACTTACATGAATTTTATGTAATTACTAGAGCCCCGGTGCACAAATTCATGCACCAGTGGGGTCCCTCGGCCTGGCCTGCGGGATCGGGCTGAAACCAGCTCTCTGACATTCCCTGAGGGGTCCCAGATTGCGAGAGGGCACAGGCCAGGCTGAGGACCTCACCGGTGCACGATCGGAGCCAGGGAGGGAGGTGGGAGGTTGGCCAGCTAGGGAGGGACAGTGGGAAGGCTCCAGGGCATGTCTGGCCCATCTCGCCTAGTCTTAATCAGCTGGAAGCCAGCAGCAAACTAACCTACCAGTCGGAGCGTCTGCCCCCTCGTGGTCGGTGCACGTTATAGCAACTGGTCGACCAGTCGACTGTCTGCCCCCTGGTGGTCAGTGTACATCATAGTGAGAGGTTGAGCAGCCTTACCATATCATTAGCATATTACGCTTTGATTGGTTGAACGGCCGACTGGATGAACGGACAATTAGCATATTAGGCTTTTATTATATAGGATTTTTTTGTTCAGTATTTTATGCCAAATCACAACATAGCATAAATCTTTTCTCATATGTTCATATGATTTTCTCATCTTCATTAATTGGATTGTCAACCAATCTAAAAGTTTATTTATTACTTCTATTCCAAATGTATCTCTTTCTGTTAGTGAATTATGACTTTAGATATGATCTGAAATTTGAGAGGTTAAATTCAATTTGTCTTTGCTCATCTACATTGCTTTTATTTCATATTCTGTTAATTTTTGTATAAAAGTTAATCCTTGCCTGGCTGGTGTGGCTCAGTATCAATCTATGAACCAGGAGGTCATGGTTCCAATCCTGGTCAGGGCACATGAATGGGTTGCAGGTTGCAGGCCCAAGCCCCAGTAGGGGGCATGTAGGAGGCAGCTAATCAATAATTCTCCCTCATCACTGATGTTTCTATTTCTCTCTCCTCCCTTCCTCTCTGAAATAATCAATAAAAATATATTTTTTAATTTTTTAACTTGAATTCTCACCTGAGGATATTGTTTTCCATATTTTTTAGAGAGTGGAAGGGAGGAAGGGAGAGATAGGTAGAGAGAAAGAAAAAGAGAGAGAGAAACATCCATGTGAGAGAGATACATATCGATTAGTTACCTCCCACATGCACCCCAACCAGTGCCAGAGATCAAACCTGCTACCCAGGTATGTGCCCTTGACCAGGAATCAAACATGCAACCCCTCGGTACACCAGCCAATATTCTAAGCACTTATCCACACCGGCCAGGGCTACCAATTCAAAAAACACCAATTCTATCATCTTCAGAGAATTATAGGAAATTAATTCATTATCTTGAAAACTAGTAAATCAAAGAAAAAGAATCTATAATTTATCTTTTTTTCCTATATTAATTTTAACATTGAGTAACTATGAATTAGGTTAGGGAAGGGAGGGAGGGAGGAAGGGAGAGAGAGAACAATATTATCAAAGGTATTCCTCTATACTTTCAAGTGTAGGCAAAAATTTCATTCACAACAATGGCAAAACTTTTAAATACTTGGGATAAAATTTTACAAGACAGGACCTATTTTTTAAAAAACAATAAAACCTTGAAGAATACATGAAATGAAAACTGAACATACAGAAAGTTTATCATGTTTCTAAATGGGAATACTTAATTTATAAAAACACATGCCTCCCAGAATTAATATATAAAGTTAATGCAATTCTAATTAGAATCTCAATAAAGAGGTTTGTTTTTGTTTGGGAACGGAATAAAATTATTTTAAAGAAGACTATAGAAGAATAAGCTAAGAAAATCATTTTTACGAAGAGTAGTAAAGGGTTTTAGGCTACACAGAGAAGGCCTAATGCTTACAAACAGGGCTCATACCCAGGCTGTGCTCTTGGTGGTAGGGTGCAGAACATGTTCTTCAACCTCTCTTCCCCTTAATTTCATCATCAGTAAAATGAGGATATCAATAGTACCTACCTCATAGGGTTTTTGTGAGGATTAAATCTAAATTGCTTAGAACAGCATATTATAGTAAATATTACAACTGTGTTCTGTTATTATATTACAATTACTATAAAATCAGTATATCAAAAGAGTATCATAAAGATCCAGAAATAGGCAAATAGATAATGGAACAAATTAGAAATAGAGTCCAGCATGCATGGGAACTTAATGTATCATAAAGGTAGAATTTCAGTTAAGCAGAAAAAAATAATAATTTATTTACAGAAGTGGCACAACAAGCTAGGCATCTGGAAGAAATACATGTCATATACAAAAATAAATCCCAGATGGATTCCAGATTTAAATGTAACCAAAAAAATAAAACTTTTAGAAAAAAATTAGGAGGATAATCAACCTTGAGATGAGAGACACATTCTTAAATAGGACAGAAAACTCAGACACAATAAATGAAAAAGCAGACATATTTGACAACATAACATACAACTTAACATTTTTCTATAGCAAAAAACATAAATAAAATAAAAAGATAAGTTATAGTCTGAGGAAATATTTGCAACACATTCATTCATTTAACAAATATTTATTTGAACACCTTTTATACAATAGGTGTTACCGGATGCCATGCTGAATAAAACATTCAGCAAATGCTACAAGTCAGGGATTGACTTATTATTTTGTTATCTGTCTAAATGATATTCCTGTATTCATGAAGTGTACTTTCTAGTGATAGATGATACATATGACTAACAACATACAAAGAGTTCTTGCAAGTGAGAGAAAGAAAAAATATGGTAAGAAAACATAAATAGACAATTTGATGAATTCCAAAAAACCATCACATATGAAATTATATCTATCGTATTCAGATGGTGGAAACACTGAATATTTCTTCCCAACTTTGTGTTCAGTAGCCTCATGCTGGTAGTTTGAATGCAGTCATTATGAGAATATTTACACCATGGAAATCAGTAAATGTTAAAGTCAGAGCTGTTTTATTATTTTTTATTTGTCTAAACTTAAGAAAGTGATGGGAAGAAATGTTAAAAATACATATTAAAATTAACAGTGTGGCATATCTGTGCCCATCACATTATGAATAGCACAAAACATTAAGGAAATACTCTTCCCGTATTTGAAAACTATTACCCAATTCAGCACAGAAGTCACTCACCTCATTGGCAAATGAGTGAGGTTCTAACATATGTAGTGCTAAAGCTGAAAGAGATTTTAGTTTAATGAATATAATTTATATGAGGATAAAAAATAGTTTAATAGTAGATCACATTTCCAATTAAATGACAATAAATTTATTGGGAAATGATAGTGGACCCCATTTGTCAAATCATGGTTGAAGTGCGATCATAAACCTATACAGATCTAAGAGTTCAGCAATAACCAGCCAAAGCATTCTGTAAGATTCACTTAGCTATTATTGGACTTATGACAGATTACTGTATATTCTATTATTATTTATAAATTTTGTATATTTAATATCAGTAAAATTTATAATAAATGTATGTGCTTACATATATATACACACACACACATACACACACACACTGTGTGTGTGTGTGTATGTGTGTGTGTGTTTATGAGTCAGTTAAACATTTACCAACACATATCCCTTTAACCAGAATTTATTCATATGGCCAAGGAAGGCTTATTTTATCCAAGCAACTTTGTGACCAGCTAAAATTCTATTACTATGATAAAGAATGGGCTATATTTGGGGAAAGAATTAGTGGTTTGTGACACAGCACTGACTTTCATTTTATGTAAGAGGTAACAGACTCAGAGAGCTTAAGTTAGCTTGCCCAATATCACTTACCTAGTAAGAAGAGGAACAGAGATTTGGACTCATGTTTGTCTAGCTTCAAAGTTGGTTGTTTTTTTTTCTTCACTATACCAGTCTTCACCTCCAGAAATATAACATGTTGAGTTTGAGGTAATGGTAGAATTTGCAAGTAAAAATTTTTCCAACTTCCCCATAGGTATGTACTTATGAGATGACTAATGGAGTAAAAGGTTTCTATCACACAAAAAAGTCAATGAATAGCTGGGGTTAGGAAGTCAGTGGAAACAATGTGTATTCTCTAGAAAGCTTATTTGCCTACAGGGAAATTAAATGTGATTTTGTCTAGAGAAGTAGGGAGTCATGTATATATCTTCATTTTTTTCAGATGAAGTCCACATTATTTTTATTATTTTTATTACCTCAGAAATAAACATTGCTATGGATACATCATGAGAGATGGATGATGCCGAAACCGGTTTGGCTCAGTGGATAGAGCGTCGGCCTGCGGACTGAAGGGTCCCAGGTTCGATTCCGGTCAAGGGCATGTACCTAGGTTGCGGGCACATCCCCAGTGGGAGATGTGCAGGAGGCAGCTGATCGATGTTTCTCTCTCATCGATGTTTCTAACTTTCTATCTCTCTCCCTTCCTCTCTGTGAAAAAATCAATAAAATATATTTTAAAAAAATAATTAAAAAAAATGAGAGATGGATGGTGATCAGAGAGGGGAGAGAGGACTTGGACATGAGAATAAGACAGCTTGGACAATTGCCTTTCCCCCAATTGATCAGTAACACTTTTACTGTAATGTATTTAGCTCTATGTAGGAATCTTATATACTTTAAACCCCTTGAAGGCAGGAACTGTATCTTGTTAAATGTCTTAACATAATTTCTCCATACAGTTAATGAGTGACAAATATTGGTTGAATGAATTGTCATATGAGTGCACTGTGATTAAATGTACTCAGTACTTGTTTATACAATACGTATTTTACTTCTCTTTGAATATTCCCTGAGAGGAGAAGCCATGTCTTCCTCAAGACCAAAGATTATTCAATAATTTATCCAACAGATATCCATTAAACTCTTGCCATATATAAGGCACCATAGAGTGAAAATATTAGCCATTCCTTAGACTAGGAACTCTTCAAGGCTTGGGACCACATTCCTTCTTTTCTCTGGAATTTCCCCTAGAGAACTGTATATATTCAGAATGCAAGTTTCATTATAAAAATAGCTACAATGGGGGAAAAAGGAAACATATGTACTACTATTTGTAATACTTTAAACAATAAAATAAAATTTAAAAAATAGCTAATACTTATTGATGCTTACTATGTGTTAGCACCAAGTGCTTTACATGTATTACCACAATTAATCGCTATAACAACCATAAGAGGTGGTCATGATTATTACCCCCACCTTGTGGATGAGAAAACTGAAGCTTAAGAAATGAAGTAGTAAACAATCAAACAGTATGAAGTGTCAGAATCCTTGCATCCCAAATTGTTACCCACTGTGTTTTCCTGGCTTCCCCAATTCTCTAGGGCAGCACTGAAAAGAATGAGCCATTTATAAAGCCTAACCCTGTAGCTCTGCCATGGACCCTGGAGTCTTCCTTAAGTCCCTTCCCTTCTTAGCTAGGACTGGAAGATAAGGATGAAAAGGTTAATTTTTTAGGCTTAAGTGCCTTGTAACAGAATCAGTGAATACCTTTTATGGCAGGTGTTAGAGTTTGGTTTTATGGTTTGGGTTACAGACTAATCTCACCTGTCTCTGGTTAATTTAAAAAATCAAGAGTTTCCCTTTTTGCTGAAACTGGCACCAATATATTGAAAAAGGCTTCAAAGAAACAGTGGAATTTTTAAAAATTCTTGGCTTTGTCTTGTTCAAGAAGATGACTGAATTCAAGTATTTACATTCCCTTCCACCAAACTCTCATTGAAACAAGGGTGAAGATGTGCAAAAGAGACTGGAGGGAGGAGTGATTCATAGAATTTGATGACTTTCTGAAAAAGAGAAAGTGAAAAAGACCTAATTTACAGGTAAAATAGAACTGCAAATGTACAGGACGAAGGCAGAATTGGATAAGAAATAAGGGGGGTAGGGTGCAGGAAGGAAGAAATAAAGAAAGATTAGAAACGTCAGAGGTGGAAAACTTTGTTAGAAAGTTAAGCTCCATCTATGAAGCAAACTAAAGTGCAACGTGACTTCCAACATAACATAAAGTGTAAGCAAATGCAATCCATGTGGCCTTAATGTTTAAACAGGTTTCTTTGAACAGTACTACTTCTCTAAGGATTCAACAACAGTATTTGGTGTATCAAGAATGTTACTTAAAGAGTCAAATAGTAAAACATTGCCAAAAGGTTTCTAATTTTTAGAACCAGCACACAGAGAAACCATGGAAGATTGTATAGTTCCAGAATAGGATGTAAAAATTATAAACCTGCACAAAGTAAAAGTAGTACTGTAAGAGGACAAACTAGAGGTGCTGGTTTCTGCATTGTTTATGATAGAGAATCAAAAGATATTGTCTACAGTTGATTATATAAGAACTAGACATTTAAGTATATTATATAAAGTTATAAAAGTAATCAATAGAAGGGCCAATTATAAAAATACTAGAGGCCCGGTGCATGAAATTTGTGCATGGGTGGGGTCCCTAGGCCTGGCCAGTGATCAGGGCTGATCAGGTTCCCTGCCTCCCCACCTCCCCGCCTCCTCCTTCCCTTGCTGCTCACCTCCACTACCACCCACCCCAGTTCCCTGTACCAGCCTGGGGCCCAGCTCTGACCAGGCGATCGGGACATGCGGGGGCGGGGGGAGGGAGCCAACTACCACCATGGCGGGCCGGCAGCAGGCCAATTGGGGCCTGCCAGCCAGAGGTAGGAATGTGGGGAGGGACCCAGGAGGTTGGCCACAAGCCCCGAGGAAGGATCTGGCCCTCAGTCCCCCCATCCCAGCCCGAGGTCCTGGCCCCAATCAGGCAATCGGGGAGTGCTGGCCAGGGGGAGGGACCAGGAGGTTGGCCAGCAGGCCCCATCAATGATCAGGGTCTGTGGGCTGGGGGAAGCTCCTGTGTTGAGCATCTGCCCCCTGGTGGTCAGTGTGCATCATAGCGACCAGTCATTCTGGTTGTTCCATCGTAAGGGTTGCTTAGGCTCTTATATATACAGTCGGGCCTTGACTTATGAGTGTCCCGACTAACGAGTTTTTCGAGATATGAGCCATCCCTCGGCCAATTTTTTGCTTTGAGTTGCGAGCTAAAATTCGGGTTAAGAGCCAGCTTCAGATACCCCACCGCTAGTTGGCGCAGCGAACATCACAGTGAATGCCACAACATCAGCCCAGCATCACGTGTCTCACTTGTTCACTTTATGATTTGACATACGAGTAATGTGAGTTACGAGCTCCGTCACGGAACGAATTAAACTCGTAAGTCAAGGCCCCACTGTATAGATAATTAACAAAACTTGGGAATGGAAGGGAGGGGAAAGTTCATATATGTGCCATTCCAGCACAACCAAGGGTTCGGTGAGCCTGAGGAGGGGTGGTGAAGGATTAAAGAAAAGACAGACAAAGAGAATATAGCTGGGGTTCAGTGGATCTCCTGTGTCTGGATCCAGCCAGCAAACTGAGGCTTTATTTTATAGTCAAAGAAAAGCAAGGTAGTGGTCAGCATAGTTACAATGTTCTTGTGAGCTTCACTTGTTTCGGCAGCACTTGCTGCATCTCCCATTAGCTACCTAGGAAGGATCTAGGGAGTGCTACAAGGTCAAGCTTAATTATGCTAAAAGGGCTCTGCCCTCTAAACTGGGACTTGTTTGTGGCTCTGCCACAGGTCAATCCAAGGCTTACCTCTAGAGCCACTCCCTACACATATAAGTGAGCTAAATTCCCCATCTTTCATAGTAAGGAGTCAATGGATAAGATCTAAATTTGGTAAATCAAGAAATAAATGATTAATATATTATTTTGGTTTTTGTTTTGTTAATCCTCACCTGAGGATATTTTTTCATTGATTTTTAGAAAGAGTGGAAGGGAGGGGAAAGACATAGAAATATCAATGTGAGAGAGACACATCGATTAGTTGCCTCCTACATGAGCCTCAACCAGGGCCGGGGATCTAGCCTGCAATTGAGGTATGTGCCCTTGCCCAGAATCGAACCTGGGACCCTTCAGTCCACAGGCTGACGCTCTATCCACTGAGCCAAACTGGCTAGGGAAGCATATTATTTTGAACAGTCATGATGAATAACAGAAGAACTAAAAATAGAAACGGCTAAAAATGTGTACTTCCTACCTATTCCAAAGAAACACTTCCACATGTGTACCAGAAAGTAGGGACAATGATGTTCAGCTCTGTGTGACATAGCAAAAAATTGGAAGTATCTAAATGTTTATTGCACATACATAAATTATGACACTGTCATATTATACAACAGTTTAAAGAAGTAAAATCAATATATATGTACTCTTCACATGGAAAGATATCCAAGACATCATTGTCAAAAAAAGCAAGTCGCTGGATAATAAATGTGGTATGCCATTTGTGTAACATAAAAAACAAACAAACAAATAAACTTATAAAGATTATAAAGATCTGGAAACAAATCCACCTCTGTTAGCAATGGGGGAATGTAACTGGGGTGATGGTCAAGAGGGACTCTAACTTTATTTGTATGGTTTGAAATCTTTATAAGACAGTGTTTATGCATGATTTTTGTAGCCTAAAACAAACAGATAATTTACTGTTGTTGCCAGACATAGAGTTTTCATTTATACCACCGTATGACATTTAAGTTCTTTTTTTACTATATATTATTTAAAAATTTTAACTTTAAGCAACAAGACTCAATGTTTTTGCTCCTTTAGTTACAGAAAACTTCATAGAACAGTATTGCAGCAAGCAGTTCTCTAAGCACAAAGGTTGCCCTCCCACCAGCCCCATAAATGATCGTTATTTATGACCACTTCATGACATAGATGTGTACAGCTATTTACCATTTCTGCTGGGAGGATGGATGTTCACATTCATATGAGACAAAAACAAATCAAGATTCAACTAGACAGGCTGCTGTGGGCTTGGGGATTAGAAGAGCAAAAATAAAAATAAAAAACAAACCTAGCAGCATACTTCAGTAAATCACTTCTCTTCTCTGTCTTGTTCTTACGAAAGAATTTAACAACCTCATCTGGGTTGCAGACATTTTTATGAACTCACCACTGAGTTTTAAAAAGCATGAACAAAATATTTGGCTAAACTGGACTCTGGACTGGAAACTAGATTATAATCACTGTAGATGTTTTTGTCCAGGGTTCAATATTACAGTGTATGTATGTTACTTCATCTGTCCAACAATGGCTCTTCCCTTTTTTCTTGTCTTTGTGACCAACCTTTCAGAAAGCTTCAAATTTTTAACCAGACCCTATAGGTTTCACTTCTTTAAACTAAGTGAGATCATTGAACATTAGGAGAATGAAAGAATATTTTTTCCAATTCTTATTCGAACTCTGATCTTCCGATAGCCTCTTTCCTTCAATACCCCACCATTTTGTTCTTTCTGAACCCCAAGGAGAGGGTTGAGTTTAACCTTCCTCTCCTATTGCTTGTGATTAGGTCTGATTCACTTGGGAGGTTCCTGGAATCCCAAAGTATCACAGATTTTAGTTCAGATGGTAATTGTGAGCATTTTGTTTTACCTATAAAGATTAACATTAATGAGTTTGTTCATAAACAATATTACTTAATCCTCTCAATGTCCCTATAAGGCTGGGTTTTAAAAAGAAAACTGGGGTGAAGGGTTAGGAACTTTGCCCTAGGAAACATATCACAACACACTGCTCGCCATTCCAGGCCTTCAACACAATTCTCCTGGTCCAGTTATCTACAGGAGGTCTTTATGAAAAGGCCTACTGGGTCTGCTTTTATAAAAGTGCCTTTATACAGTTTAGTAAACTTGAAGGGGCTGTAATGAGAAGATCTCTTAATGAATACCTTTGAAGTTGCCAACACCTTTCAGATATATTTGTAGTGATACCATGAGTTGCTTTTTAATCTGTTGAAACAAAGCACCCTATGTTTGACGTTGGGCTCTGAATCCTGACCTGCGTTTCTCTACCTGGGGCATTTAGGGCAGTGAACTGCCACATGGAAAAAGGATCCACCTGTGTGGTGTCCCAGTTATCACTCCATCTCTATTTGAGCCCCTCCCCTTTTTTTGGTCGAGCTGATGTAACTTCACTCCTGGATTTTGGGATATGCAGGAGAGAACCATAAGGTCTTCCCACTATTACCAAGCAGGTAAAGAAAGAAGACAGAGGTAAAATAAATAAATAAATAAATAAATAAATAAAAATACAAAGACAGAAACATCATGTTTCCCACCTCATGTCAGCTTGGCCTGGGCATTGACATTATTCCACTCATCCTCATAATGGAGGTACTTGAACCAAACTCAAAGGTTGGAGTTTGGAACATCAAATCAAGCCTTCGTTTACTTCATTCATTTTCCCATCTGCCACCTCCCCCATTTTTCTAATACTAAGGCTTCTCCAGTGTGATCTAGGCTTTTTCTGCCTTTCTTGTTCCCAAGTTGAAATTTTCTCACTCTCCCCCATTGATTCAAAATGTCTGTGCCTTCCACAGGCAGATATACTAAAAGGCTTAGAATAGGACCTCCTTCCTCCTCCCAAATAAAGCACACATAGTTTCTTCAAGACTTAAATACATAAAATTTCCCCCACCTTATTTTTCAACTAGTTTATCATGAACATCTTCCTTCATCAACCAACTTCATGAAGCATCCTTTTTAATGTTTCAAAATTGAAGTATATTTCCCTGTCTTTCCACTGTTGAACATTTAGGTTCTTGCCAGTTGTTCACTGCAATGAACATCTTGTATCTAAATCTGTGCATACAAAGTATGATTTCTATATCATAAGGAATGCTGTCTGATGAACAGGGAGGAGGTCCCCTGGAAGGCCTGTTATGCACCTTCATTTTCTATGTATGCTTGGTAGCAGCCCTCCTTCCAATCACTCTGATACCTATTAGTTGGGGGACAAACTTGGGGAAATGGCGTGGGTGCTGATATACCTTGATATGTCTAAAAAATCATTTTTATTATATATACCTCTTTTTACCAGTTTGGATAAAAGCTAGTAAAATTTAACTGAAATCTTTATGGACAATTCATGAGGATTCTGTCTGGACAATTAGAAAGGTGATTGAGTTTCTATAGTAGATTTGGGTTTTGTGAGGTCAGCAGCTGATCTGAACCTGTAACTAGCTGTTTTATCGTCCTTTGCTTCTACAGCCCTTTTTTCTCAGCTTCAAAAGGTCAAGAGAGGCAGTAATTGTCCCTCTCTTCCAACATTATGTTGGAATATAGGCATCATGATGGTAGTGGTGCTGGTGGTAATGATAACACAGACTGGCAAAATCTTCTCTCCCAGCTCTCCCAGAAACAATACTGCAGAGAAGAAGAACAGCATAATCAGAACGAGAGCCTTCTCATTTCAGAGGAGATATGGAGGCTCAGTGCTCTTCCCATCTGCCTGCAATGGGATCCAGCTGTGTGTCCATCCTGCTGTTCCTAGTTCCAGGAAGGGCAGACTTTATAACGCTTTGATGATTAAAAAGCAGACACTTGAGGATTAAACTAGAATTGAGGCAAAAGTTCATAAATTTCCTTTTAACCACAAGAAGACTGAAGACTTTGTCTCCAAAATTCTGGGGACAAGGAATTAACCATCATCTTGATGTGTTCAACATTCAGTTATAGAGAGAAGCTCAATTTTAATGGAATACCAGGAAAAGAGTCCGCTGGACGATCAGATATTGATTTAAGGTATCACAGAGAGTGTGTATATTCTGTGTCAGAAAGTTGGAGGATATTTTCTTGTGATCAGAATTAGAGGTCTTTCCAGCAAAAGACACTTGAAGGGCATCTGTTTACTACACCAGAGGCACTTGCCAGGTTCTCAGCTATTCCCACTTCACACACTTCCCATTTTGGAGTGTGGTCATTTTATAAAGCTTTAGGCTCAACGTTAAAGTGTGAGTTGCACCCAGGCCATGTAGCCCAGTGGTTGAGCATCGACTTATGAACCAGGAGGTCATGGTTTGATTGCTGGTCAGGGCACATGCCTGGATTGCGGGCTCGATCCCCAGTAGGGGGCACGCAGGAGGCAGCCGATCAATGATTCTCTCTCATCATTGATGTGTCTATCTCTCTCCCTCTCCCTTCCTCTCTGAAATCAATAAAATTAAAACATAATAATAAAAATAAAGTGCAAATTGCTATTATTCAAAGTCCAGTTTCATGTAATGGGTCAAGGACATATGATTTGAAGGGGAAGCAGCCATCAGTTGGGGAGATTACAGCAGTTCCTATGTTGTTTGATTTGCAGAGCATCAGGAAGACTCCACTCTGTCTCCCACCGGTGTTGTCCACTGCATGCATTAAAAAAATTTTTTCCCATTGAGTCTAAGACTTTTCTGACTTCCAGCGTCCCCAGTTATAATAGACAGTCATCCCTCATGATCTGCGTGGGGATTGGTTCCAGGCCCCCCGGTGGATAACAAAATCCACAAACGCTCAAGTCCCTTATATGTATGTAATCTATGCACATCCTTCCATATATTTTAAATCATCTCTAGATAACTGATAATACCTGATTCAATGCAAGTATTTAAATAACTATTATTTAAATAGTTATTGTACTGTATTGTTTAGGAATAATGAAAGAAAATAAAAGTCTGTACATGTTCGGTATAGACAATCATCACAGGCCTAAGTACATAGTATGTGTCTACAACTTAACTTTTTTTTTTTTTTCAAATATTTTTGAGCCATGGTTGGTGGAATCCATGGATGCAAAATCCATGGATCCAGAGGGCCAAGTGTAAATACCTCTGGAAAGGGTAACATAATCAATCTCCTAATATTTTAGAAGGGGTTCATTATATTATCATTTTTATTTTATATATTTTTAAAATTAGTATAATACTTTTTCTAATGAAATCTTATCTAGGACTTTGGTAAGTAAAAGGCAGAGTGATTCTGGCTGAAGCAGGGTGGAGAAGGACTAGAGCTCACCTACATAGCTTCCTCCTAAATCTGAAGAAATCCAGAAAAGCAATAGTCAATTGTATATTTTTTAATGAAATTTGAATTAACCATTTGAAGGGTCCTATAGGTAACCCTGCAGAACTTTAGAGTTCCTCAACATATAGTTTTGTAATTAAAAACTGGACAACTAGACATCATGTGCTTCTTAATGAAATGTGGTAGGAAGGACAGAGGGCCACCTATGACGTTTCTCTACTCCAAAAAATAAATTTAGTAAGAGGGAAGGGAGTTGGGAGGAGGGTATGGATAAAAGAAGGTGAAGATATTAGCTAGAGAACATATATGCATAGCCCGTGGACACAGACAACCGTGTGGTGAAGGCTAGGGGAGTACGGGGTGGACTGGGTGGAGGTGGGCAAAGAAGGGGAAAATGAGGGACATCTGTAATAGTGTCAACAATAAAAAAAATTACCAGGATAAAAAATAAATTTAAGCAAGCCTCTAGTTCTAAAGTATCTGTTTACAGGATATAAAGAGATAGAGAAACAAGTTAAATAATACCATATGGAAATGGTTAGCGAAAAACAGAATGAGGGAAATTCTACAGGACAAATGACCCAGTTTGTTCAACAAATAAATAAGCATAAAAAAGGAAAGGGTGGTGGAGAAACTATTAAATTTTAAAATACAACAATACTAAAAAGACAAAGAACCCAATTTTAAAATGAGCAAAGGGCTTAAACAGACATTTCTCCAAATAAAGTGTACAAATGGCCAAGAAGCACATGAAATAATGCTCAACATCATTCATCATTAGGGTAATGCAAATCAAAACAGCAATGAGATGCCACTTCACACCCATGAGGATGGCTATAATAAAAAATGTAGAAAATACAAGTGCTGTCAAGATGTGGCAAAATTGGAACCCTCATACATTAGTGGGAATGGAAAATGGTGCAGCCCCTGTGGAAACCAGTTTGACAGTTCCTCAAAATGTTAGGCATACTAGTAAGTTTACGATATGACCCAGCAATTCTACCTCCGGATATATACCCAAAATAATTGAAAATTGGTACTCAAACAAATATATACACCCACATGTCCATAGCAGCACTATTCACAATAGCCAAAAGGTGAAAAGAAAAAAGAAATTACTTACAGTAAGTAAATCTAAAAAAAAAAAAGTGAAAACAGCCTAAATCTCCATCAACAAATGAATGGATAAATGAATTGTGGTATATCCATACAATTCAATATTATTTAGCAAGAAAAAGAAATAAAGTACTGATATCTGCTACAATCTGAATGGACTTCAAAAACATTATCCTAAAGGGAAAATTCACAAAAGGTCATATATTGAATGATTCCATTTTATGAAATAGCCAAAACAGATAAATCCATAGAGATAGAATGCAGATCGGTGGCTGCCAGGTGTTGGTGGGAGGTGGGAATGAGGAACAACTGAAGAAGGGGATTCTAGGTTTCCTTTTGGGATTAGGAAATGTTTTAGAACTAGATAGAGGTGGTGCCTGCACAAAATTGTGACTCCACTATATGCCACTGAATTGTTCACTTTAAAATGATTAATTTTATGCTATGGGAATTTTACCACAATAAAAAAAATAGATGGGTAGATGGATAGGTGGATAAGTGGATAGACAGACAAAAATGTTTTTAAAAAACAGACTTGGAAAATATAGTGACCAAATAATATGTACAGTCCTTGTTTTGACTCTGAGTCAATTAAAGTAATTTTAAAAATACATTTTTGAGGCAATTGAGAAAGCTTGAACATGAATTGTTAGATAATATTAAGGAATTATTGTTATTTTCTTGTGAAAATAACATAGGATTGTTGGGTTTTTTAATTCTTTCTCAGAAATTCATTCTACAGTATTTATGAATGAAATAATATGATGTCTGGGAAGTACTTTTAAATACTCAAAAAAAAGTTGAGAGGGAGAATAGTTGAAAGAAGATTAGCAAAATTTTGGCATTGATGAGGCTAAGTAATGGGGACATAGGCATCATGCTACTTTTGTGTATATTTGAAACTTTCCACAATGAAACACTATTTAATTTGATTTAGAACCCATACGTTTATTTAATGCCATTTATGGTCTTTCAGTGTGAACATAGGATAGGTGACTGGGAGGTTTATGCAAACCTGGGAAGAGGAAATGGAGAAGAAAAGCAGCAGGTGGATAAGAAGAATACTGGAAAAGAAGACAAAAGGAGTCTAAAAACACATATTCTACAGCTTTGCTGCAGGCAGGTTCTTCAGAAGGAAAGAGAAAATTGTGCTTCCTCAGCTGCAAACCACTGCCCCACCCTGACTGTACCTATAGTCACAGGGGGCTGGACATAGAGTAGGTGACACTGAGTGTCCCTTCGAGAGCAAAAGGAACCGCATCCTCGTCCTGATTGCCAGTGGTCAAGCATTTATTGGGCACAACCCATGTATAAAATACTATAATTATCAGCAGCTCCAAGTAAAACCACAGCCTTAAACAGTATTCTGCCAATAGTTAGTGATTACATCCAAGTAGCCCTTACAGAACTTGGGGACCATCTCTCCTTGGAGATGGAAGGGAATCACAGATCTCTTGATTTTGTGACGTCACAATGGACCTTAGCAGTGTTGGGTGCACTAGTTAGGAGCTCTGGACTATAATCTTAGATCTACCAACTACCAGCGGTGTGCACCTGTCTCTAGCTGTGAGTCTGTAGTTGCTGACTCTGAGCACCCCATTTGCAGAGTGAGAGTTTGGACAGTTTCTCTTGCCCCTTCTACCTCTAAAAGCATTCATTTCATTTATTCATTTGTTTATTGCATGACCATTTATTCTATGTATAACTTTAATACAGCCACAGCTAGCAAAATAACTCTAAGCCTAGGTTAAACACAGATTCTCTAGAAAGTTTTCCCTCAGAAAAACTCTCTAATGGCCTCTTGACTTCATTGGTTGAAATATAATTACTCAAAGCTTCTCCTCTAAATGGGAAAAATGCAACAACTACCTTTCTTTAGGTGCCTCAAAGGTGGAGCCCTAATACCGAAAAAGAAAACTAGCTTTACTTTGCCCTTATTAGAGGGCAAGGAGTTCTTCCTGAATTTGTTTCTGTTCCCTATATTTAGAAATCATCCTGAAATTTTGTAATCCAGAGGAAATCTAACATTTTCTGTGTATCTTTTCCAGGTTTCCTTTATAATAGTTACATAGTATTCCTTTGTATCAATGCACTATAATTTACTTAAATATTCTCTACTTAGGTAGTTTCCTACTATAAAAGCATTGGCAGGAACATCCTGGTACATACATCTTTGTTAAGTTGTTAAAGAAAATTTTAGAAATAGAATTTCTAGGTCAAAAGAAATGCACATCTAAAGTTTTGGGGAAAAACTGCTTAAGCGCCTAGAAAGATTATAGCAATTTATACTCCCACTAGCACTATATGAAAATGCCTATGTCACTACATCTTCCCCAATGTGAGCGTTAGCATTCATTTCAGTCTTTGCCAATCAATCCTTCCTGACATTTTACAGGGTCTCCTGTAATGCTGCGCTTGGTTTCTATACCTGCGAGGTGCTCTAATACTGTTGTAAGTTTATCCAGAGGTGGCAGCTCCCTTCCTCTGTTTCTGAAGGAACAGGATTGGTCACAAGTTACCTGAACCTCCTAACTCTCAGAGCAACAGTCAGGAGTATGCAGGCCGCCATGGCTTCTCCTTTTAATAGTTAACTAGCTTTCCACTTCCTTACCTTGCTCCCTTGTTCAAATTCCCTATCTATTCACAAGCAATTAAAAGTTAACTCAGAAATTCTGATCAAGATGGTGCATAGGTATACGTGGTACCCGCTGCCTCCCACAACCACATCAAAATTTGCAACTAAAATACAGAACAACCGTCATTCAGAACCACCTGAAATCTAGCTGAACAGAAGTCCTTCAACTAGGAAGTTAAAGAAGCGGCACAGAGAAACTAGTAGGAGGGACAGAGACACAGGGCGGAATTATGAACTGGCTGATCCCACACTCATGTGTGGCGATTTAAAATCTGGAGGAATATCTTTGCTGTGAAGGTTTCCCTGAGGAGCAAGGGGGCCCTACCCCACACTATGTCCCCCATCCCAGGGTTCCAGCGCTGGGAAGAGAAGTCCCCATAACTTATGGCTGTAAAAACAAGCAGGGATTGTGGCTGAGTGACACAGAAGCTGCAGGAATCCCAGGCAGTTCCTCTTAAAGGGCCCGTGCACAAACTCACTTGGACTCACTCCCTTTGAGCTCCAGCACTGGGGCAGCAGCTTAAAAGGAACCTGGGTCATTTGGAGAGAAACTAACTTGTCTAGAATCAGGGTGAGAGCTGGAGGGGCAGCTTTCTCCCAGACAGAAGTGCTGACAGAGGCCAGTGTTCCTTTTCTGAACCCTCCCCACCACAGAGCCAAGAGGCAGGCACCATATCTGAATCTTCATCAACCCAGCTCATACTGTTCACTCCGCCCTGGTGATTCTCTGAGACCCTGCCCCTCCCTACTTGCAGGCTTATCCAAACCATTTCCAGTGACTTTTTCATACAACTGGCCTCTCTTGCCTCATGCTTCAGACTGTCCTAAAATTTCTCAAACAAGCAGCAGCTGGCATGAGCATGCCCTGTACCTCTCAATAAGTGGCCCAAGACCCAGCACTAGCAGCAGCTTGACCTGGTTCACAGCTTGGTTTCTCCTGGGCACTTCCGAGCTCAACACAAGTAGCAGCCATCTACAGATCACTCTGTAGCTCGTGCTGGGTGTCCCTGGGTAGGACACAGATACTAGTAGCTGACTTTGCACTTCCTGAAGGCTACAGAGCCAGTGCAACTAGTGGGCAGCTTCGACCACGCTGGATTACAGTCCTACCACGTCCATGAGCCACACACTCAAGGGTTGGACTCGGTGAGCACCAAAACCCCACTGAAGCAAGTCCTGCAACATAGGGGCATTTCCTGCACAACAGCTCTTCAGCTGTAGTTGCAGCCAATTCTAACAACCAATTGGCCTGGGGGTCAATCCTTCCCAGTGATGCCAACATCAATCAAGGCTCAACTACAATAGGACAGTGCACACAGCTCACACAGAGGTGTACCTGGAATGCCCAGCTCAGGTGACTGGGGAGGGTAAGCTACCTGGCCCTATAGGACACCTACTACACAAGGCAACTCTACCAAGTCCAGGAGACATATCAGCTCTATCTAATACATAGAAACAAACACAGGGAAGCAGCTAAAATCTGGAGACAAAGAAACATGTCACAAATGAAAAAAACAGGAGAAATCTCCATAAAAAGAACTAAATGAAATGGAACCAAGAAAACAACCAATACAGAGTTTAAAACAATGGTTATAAGGATGCTCAAGGAACTTACTGAAAACTTCAAGAAGTTTAGTGAGAACTTCAAGGAACTTAGTGAGAACATCAACATAAAAAAGTACCAGTCAGAAATTAAGGATATACTAACTGAAATAAAGAATAATTTACAGGGATTCAATAGTAGAGTAGAGGATTCCAAGAATCAAATCAAGAATCTAGAATATAAGAAAGCAAAAAACACCCAATCAGAACAGCAAAAAGAAAAAGGGATCCAAGAATATGAAGAGAGTGTAAGGAGCCTCTGGGATAACTTAAAGTGTATCAACATCCACATCATGGAGGTGCCAGAAGGAGCAAGAAATTGGAAACCTATTTGAAAAAAATAATGACCGAAAATTTCCCTTGCCTGGAAACAAGATGAACCCAAAGAGGCCTAAACCAAGACACATCATAATTAAAATGCCAAAGGTTAAAGACAAAAAGAGAATCTTAAAAGCAGCAAGAGAAAAGCAGTTAGTTACCTACAAGGGAGCACCCATACAATTGTCAGCTGATTTTTCAACAGAAACTTTGCAGGCCAAAAGGGAGTGGCAAAAAAATATTCAAAGTGATGAATAGTAAGAACCTACAACCAAGATTACAGTACCCAGCAAAGCTATCATTTAGAATTGAAGGTCAAATAAAGAACTTCCCAGACAAGGAAAAGCTGAAGGAGTTCGTCGCCACCAAACCAATATTACATGAAATGTTAAAGGGTCTAGAAGGAGGAGGAGGAGGAGGAGAAGAACAAGAAGAAGGAGGAGGAGGAGAAGGAGGAGGAGGAGGAGGAGGAGGAGGAGGAGGAGGAGGAGAGAAAAAATATGAATAATAAAATGGCAATGAATACATAGCTATCAGCAATTGAATCTAAAAATCAAAATAAATGAACAAGCAAAACAGAAACAGATTCATAGATGCAGAGAATACTTTGACAATTGCCAGATGGGAGTGGGGATGGGTGAAAAGGTGAAGGAATTTAGAAGTACAATTAATAGTTATAGAGTAGTCATGAGAGTATAAAGTACAGCATAGGGAATATAGTCATAATATTCTAATAACTATGTAAGGTGTCAAATAGGTAAGAGAATTTTGGGAATGATCACTTAATACGTTTTATAGTGCCTAATCACTGGGGTGTACACCTGAAATTAATATATTGTATGTCAACTGTAATTGAAAAAGTAAAAAATAATGATTAAAAAAACAAAAAAATAAATAAAATCAAAGAGTTACAGAAGGTCAAAAAATAAAACATTAATATGCAAAAATAATAAAGTTAATTCACCATGGCTCCTGTTTTGACTATATAAAATAAAGCCTTCTTATACCCCCGTTCTGCAATTAACACTGATTTTGGGGTGTATAATGTGAACTTTACCAAGCAACCATGAGAGATAGAAGAGATTCTGTTTTATTTGGATTACTTTCAATTCTGATTCCCTGCTATCTGCCTGATTTACAGTTAGCCAGATTCAGAAGAAACACCGCATCATAGGTAACTCTTTTTCTGTCTTAAAGATTCAGTTTAATAGATGTTGGATGACCTATCAGATGGCTAGGAATTTTTTCTCAGCAAATTAATTACCTGATTTATCCTTCTGGCCAATCTTCCCTCCCCTGCCTCCACCCTTATGGCATAATAGTCATGAGGTTATGAAAACATATGGAGAGAGGTTATGAGAACCAGTAAGGTTCAGAACATACTGAACCTTAGTTGCCTAAGGTTGCCTTTACAAATGTGTACAAATTCCTATTCCCATTTTCCCGGCAGAGAACAGGCCGTTATATATTGCTCTCGGCATTGTGAAATCAGCTCTCTATCTGCAGGGCTTCTCTCCCTGAACACAAGTCTCTCTCACATAAACCACTGGTCCAGGTAGTGTTTCTAACCAATGCACTGATCGAAAAAATGAGGGTGTTTTATTCCCTTTGAAGAGGACACACTATGAAAGGTGGGTTTTTTAAGAAGGGTCACAGAGGGCTATGGATTTTTGCTGATCATAAATCAAGCAGTTGATAAAAAGCAATGTGCCTTCCATGAAGGTGTGATTTGAAGTAGCCCTGACCCAGGACCTGGTGAAAAACAGCACATTAAATAAGAGGCGATGGTCACCTGGGGTACAGCCAGGTGGCTCCAGTAATTTGTAAAAATTCTATGCTGAAGACTCTAAGGAGTACCTTAAAATTATAATCTTGTGGAAGAGGCACTTCATTTGCTGGGCACAAGGGCAGCTGTCGGAGTACATGGCCATCAGAGGGCTCCCCTACTGCTTTGTTTTGAATCTACACCCTGTCTTCCCCTAAAAGGAAGAATCAGTGGTTTTAGGGCGGCCTTACCCAACCTTTTTGAACAATGCATGCATATAAGCATAACCAATGGACATAAGACACTGTGGGGTAGGGGAGGCTGGGGGAATGTCAAGGCGGGGAGGGAGGGGGCGGGGGAGGAGACATATGTAATACTCTTTGTAATATTCTAAGCAATAAAACAAAATAAAAAAAAACCAATGCCATATTTAAATAAATATAAAACTCTCATACACATCTCCCACAAAGTTTCTGACAGCCTCTATACATATTCAACTTAGAAATCATCACCTTCTGCACACCCTCATTGCCTGGGAGATTTTATCTAGCATTACTTGCAGTTGTTTTTATTATGAAAATAGTAAGAGATTGTTTCATCTGCCAAATGTCTTCAAACATTGAAAATGACTTTTCTATACAGTTCTCCCAAAGGTGGATAATGGCCATCCTAGAGGACTGAGAAACACCATAGTCCTGACAGTTACTAGCCTAAGTCCCTTTTCTGCTCTCCTTCTGTTCACCATTTCTGTGATTAAAATCCTAGCCTGAGGCTCTATTGGTCATTTACACTTCAGTACGAGTCTATATCACTCTGTTGCTTCTCTGGAGATATGTTAGGATTAAGCTTATGTCTGATTGAAAGTGAAAGGCTTCTGATTAAGGGGCATACATTAAACCTGGCAGAATCTAGAACCCAAATAGGCCTACTGAATCATCTTCTCCAGGGGTGTGGTCTGAGAATCTTTATTATTGCAAAATTCCCCCATGTGGCTCTGATGCATGTCCAGATTTATAACCAAACAATTGACCTTGTAATGGACATTTACCTTTCTCCAAAAAAATTTTTTTTAACATGCTAACCACATTTTAATAGTTCTCCACATAGTGAATCTCACCTTCTCAATGAAAAATCCAAATAAACGATTTTCCCAGATTTCTTTACTGCTAAGATGTGAGAGTGTGACAGGTTCTACCGTTCAGATACACCTATGTGAGACTCAGAAACTGCCTGGGCACTGGGAGTTCATTTTTGCTAGTACAGGTGACAGCAGCGGCAGCATGTTTCTGGGGTGTCAGTGATGCTGCAGCTGGCAAATTAAGGCAGAGGCTGTGTTGTTCTGAGGTCTGTTCTGTTTTTCTGGGCAGCAGCTCTCTCACCAGGAAAGTTCAGCAGTGTGGTTCTAGATGTTATTCCTAGAAGCTCAAGAGCATGATTCTCAATGATGGCATTTTGGGTTCGCCTGAGAAGATATTTTTTAAAAAACAAACACTAGTCCTAGCTGGTTTGGCTCAGTGGATAGAGTGTCAACCTGCAGACTGAAGGGTCCTGGGTTCGATTCCAATCAAGGGCACATGCGGGTTGCGGGCTTGATCCCCAGCAGGGGGTGTGCAGGAGATCAGTTAGTCTCTCTCATCATTGATGTTTCTCTCTCTCTCTCTCTCTCTCTCTCTCTCTCTCTCTCTCTCTCTCTCCTTCCGCTTTCCTCTCTGAAATCCATAAAAATATATATTTTTTAAAAACACTAATGCCTAGATTCTACCCCAACAGTGTGGTTTATGGCATGGGGTATAATATGAGCATTAGCTTGGTTCTAATGTGCAACCAAGTTTGAGAACCTCTAACCTCAAGCTTCTGCCTCTTTCCTTCCAACAATGATTTAATAAATTATTTTCTATTAAAATAGCTAAAATTCACTTTGCAGTCTGCAACTAAAAATTCTGACCAGTACAGATTCCTAAAGTCCCTTCCAACTCTAAAAATATAAAATTTTATGGTGTTCTGTCTTTTTTAATTGTTGGAGGGGTACCAAGACAATTTAGTGAGGAAAAACAATCTCTTCAACAAATGGTGCTGAGACAATTGAATAGCCACATGCAAGAGAATGTGGCTCATACCATATTCAAAAATTAACTCAGAATGAATCAAAGACCCACATGTATGAGCTAAAAGTATAAAACTCTTAGGATAAAAAACAGGTGTATATCTTCTTGACTTTGGATTTGCCAATGGTTCCTTGCATATGACACCAATGGTTCCTTGCATATGGCAACAAAAAAATTAAATAGGACAATATCAAAATTAAAACCTGTGTGCTTTGAAGGATACCATCAAGGAAGTAAAACGACAATTGACAGGATGAAAGACAATTTTGCAAATCATATGTCTAATAAATGACTTGTATCTAGAATATAAAAAGAACTTCAATAACTCAATAAGAAAAACACAAATAACTCAATTAAAAATGAGCAAAAGAACCCGGCCAGCAATTCCACTCCTCTGAGAAATGAAAACATATGTCTAAACAAAAATTTGTACATGTATGTTTATAGCATTATTTATAACTAGAGGCCCAGTGCACAAAATTCGTGCACGGGTAGGGTCCTGCTGCCGACCAGGGCCTTCCTTCATTCCATGCTGCACCTAGTGGTCAGCACATGTCATAGCAAGCGATAGAACTCCCAGTGGGTCAAACTCCCGAAGGGACACTTTGCATATTAGGCTTTTATATAGAGGATAGGTAAAAGTGAAAACAATCCAAATGTCCATCAACTGACAAGTGGATAAATAAAATGTGATTTATTTATATGATGGAATATGCTCCAGCAATAAAAAAAGAATGAAATACTGGTACACGCTTACAGCATGGATGAACCTTAAAAACATTACAGTAACTGAAAGACATCACACACACACACACACACACACACACACACACACACACACATCCAACACAAAGACATATTGTATGATTTCACATTTACGTGAAATATCCAAAATGGGCAAACCCACAAAGAGAGAAAATTGATCAGTTGTTGCCTAAGACTGAGAGCATGGGAGGTAATGGGGAGTGGCTGCTAATGGGTATGGGGTTTCTTTTGGGGGTGACAAAAGTATTCTAAAATTTACCATAATCATGGTCACACAAGTTTGTGGATGTACTAAAACTGTACACTTTAAAGGTATGGTGTGTGAATTATATATCAATAATGCTGTTGCACAAATAATTTTGGAGGGATTCCAAACCTTGGCCTCTGGCAGAGGAAATATATGGAAGGAGAAGTGACAGAAAAGAAATCTTTCGAGGACTCAAGAAATCATCTCACAGCCACCTTCTCTGGGTGTAAGTAAAATGCACTGCAGAAAACTGTATGCTGTATCCTAAAAGCAACATGGACCCCCAAAATAAGTGATAGCAGAAAAAAGAGCTTTAATGGCAACTAAAATACTTTTTGAAAGGAGGTCCAGAAAATAATAGTGCATGACTAGTTAATCTGCTTCTTATAGTCAGAAAGAAGGTAGTGTCAGAGAAGCAATTGTCCTGGGCATCCTCAAGTGGGTTTGCAAGACATGGGTGCTGAACCAGTGGGTAAAAAACCTGATCTGAGCCAACACAGAGAGAGATGTGGTTGGGGGTTGGGGGTAGGGCCAATCCAAAGAGCAGGTGCAAAACCCCTATGGAAAGTGAAAATGTGCCTGTCCAGCATGGCTCAGTGGTTGAGCATCAACCTGTGAACTAGGAGGTCACGGTTCAATTCCCAGGTTGCAGGCTTGATCCCCAGTGTGGGGCATGCAGGAGGCAGCCAATCAATGGTTCTCTCTCATCATTGATGTTTCTCTCTCTCTCCCTCTCCCTTCCTCTCTGAAAGTGATAAAAATAAAAAAGATAATAATAATAAAATAAAGTGAAAATGTAAGAAATGTTTATGTGCATTGTGTCACTGAAACATTAATAGGGGTCACCTCCAAGGAGCAGTCTTAGAGTGGAAGAGGAGGGGCAGTTTCACTTTTATTGTATTTTTCTCTCGTAATTAATTTTTTAAAACAAACATGTATTACCTTGTGATTACAACATAAAAATGAACTAGTTTGCATTAGCAAGTGTGAGTATGACAATTTAAACAAGAAAAAAAAAATAAGAAAACCATGAAGCAGAAGGAAAGGGAAACAGGAGAGGAAAGAAACAAAGAATGGGGGACAAAACTCATCACCAAAAATGTATTTGGAGAAGGAAGTAAATACATTATTTCTTCAAATTTTTTTACAGAAGAGTTTTTGTAGCACAGGCTAGCTACTAAAGACTGTGTCCTTGATTTTGTACTTACCAATTTAAGTGATTTTTCTCAAGGTTACATAATTAAAAGCAGGCTAGAATTTTTGTAAAAGAAAATTAGGATAGATCAGAATAGTGTATGCCAGGCTAATATTTTAGTTTATTCTGTAGACAATGAGAATTTCTTGAAAACTTTTGAACAATTGTAATTGTATTTGTTAGTGACATAGCAATGGTTCCCAAACCTGGCTGTGTATCAGAATCATAGAGTTAGCCTTAAAAAATATAGCCCAGCCAACATGGCTCAGTGGTTGATCATCAACCTATGAACCAGGAGGTTACGGTTTGATTCCCAGTCAGGGTATATGGCCAGGTTGGGGGCTCGATCCCCAGTAGGGAGCATGTAAGAGGCAGCTGATAGATAATTCTCTCTCATCATTGATGTTTATATCTCTCTCTCCCTCTTCCTTCCTCTCTGAAACAGATAGATAGATAGATAGATAGATAGATAGATAGATAGATGATATATAGATTAGATATAGATATAGATATATATAGTGTATACATAGTATATTTACATTATATATATATATATATATATATATATATACACACACACACATACATGCACACACACACACACACATACACACACACTAGAGGCCTGGTGCACAAATTGGTGCACCAGTGGGGCCCCTCAGCCTGGCCTGCGGGATAGAGCTGAAACTGGCTCTCTGACATCCCCCAAGGGATCCCAGATTGCAAGAGCGTGTAGGCCAGGCTGAGGGACCCCACTGGTGCATGATCAAGGCCAGGGAGGGATGCAGGAGGTTGGCCAGCTGAGGAGGGACTGTGGGAGGGCTCCATAGGGCGTGTCCGGCCCACATGTCCAGCCTGTCTCCCTCAGTCCCAATCAGCCAGATCCCAGCAGCAAGCTAACCTACCAGTTGGAACATCTGCCCCCTGGTGGTCAGTGCACATCATAGAGAGTGGTTGAGCAGCCTTAGCATATCATTAGCATATTACGCTTTGATTGGTTGAATGGGCAACTGGACGACCGGACACTTAGCATATTAGGCTTTTATTATATAGGAGATTATATATGTATATATTCTTGGGGCCTACCATCTTTCTTATTCAGTAGGTTTGGAGTCCAGTAATCTATATTTGTAAGTCTCATGTGTTTCTGACACTCTATCATATTTAGGAATGAATGAATATAGAATAGATTAGAGTGCAGGAAATAATGCAAACAGGAAGGCAGGAGGCTACTGAAAAAGTTCTGGTACAGGGTGCTGGAAAACTAAACAGAATGGTGGTAGGAAAAAGCAGATATAAATATGACTGTCATTATGAAAGTAGATGTAATAAGATTTGGTGAGTTCTTGACTATATGTCTCATGAGGCAAATTATTGGCTACTGGGTATCCTGGAACCTTGCACAGTATCCATGATGTAGTAAGGATTCAATAATATTTTCTCAATGAATTAACTGATTAATGAAATTCAAAGCTGACTCCAGGATTCTGAGTAGGGTGACTTAACACTGGTGGTACAGATATTTAGAGAATTTGGTTTCGGGAAAAATAATGAGAAATTTTCCATGGTGGAGTCAGAAAGAATGAGATGTACACTGCCTTAGGGATTATGGGGGAACTTGTGCCTACACCTCTCTAGGGCATTGTGGGAAGAAGTCTGGAGAATCGTTTTCACTGGCTGTAAAGCCTTTATGTAACTGTCTGCAAAACTGATCTCTGTGAGACATTCCATTGGGTCATCAGGTCTTACTGCATTTTCTGACTACAGGTGGGAGGTTACAACTAGGTGGTTTTCCACATGTGGTTTTCCCTCTGTAGTTTTTAATGAGGTCAACTCATCCCACACTTTCAGCATCCATAAATGAGTTTGTACTCCAGCCTGATTTATCCATTCACCAAGTAGCTCCTCTCACCTCAATTCCCCTTTGCCATTTGTCAAATCCCTTCTCTCCGCAACCCACAGCCCCAATAGCCACGTCTGTTCCTATATTTACCTGGCCTTTGACTTTAGGTTCTGCCTCCATTTCATAAAGAGATGGGGCTCTGCTGGCTGTACCTGTAGCATTTTCTCAGAAATGTGTTTTTACTTTCACTCTCCCGCCTAGTCACCCTAGGTATCAACTTCCAGGTTAGGTATCAACACTAGGCCTGCTTTCTTCTTCCCAGAAGGAGGACGAAACAAGCAGGTAGCAGAGAACTTTGAAAAAAGAAATGTGACATTTCCTTCCTCCATATAGTAGTAACAAAGACGTGGGCTAGACCTGTGGTCCATTTTCATTTAGGCTGAATCACACCTGACTGTACTTATAGATCAAATAGAATGTTATCTTCCTATGGAACCTTAAGAATTGGTAATAATAATAACAACAATAATAAAAAGGTTCATCTGTGTATCTAGGTGTCATATTACCCTAGAATTTGCTGTATGACCGGGAACAAGTCATTTCACCTTAAATGAAGTTTCTTTAGCTAAATGATGAAAATCGTCCTTTCTAACTCTAACATTCTTTGGTCTAGTAATTGTATCCCTTAGTTTCTGACCCCTCCATCCTGGGTAGAAAAGATGGAGTGAAGAATGCGGGCCTACCGAGACTGGGGAGAAAAATGGCTGTGGCACATTCTAGTTTCCCTGGTTAATGCTGGGGAGGAAATGCCAGGAGGCCAGGCGGTCCAGCCAGGCTGGAGTGGCTTGCCTGAACAGGGTCTCCATAGCCACCTGATGTCAGACACACAAGCCAAAGTTTGAAGCTAAATGAAAGTCAGAGGGTTGGGAATATGACACCTATGAGCAATAGAGGCAGAACAGGTTTTCCGAAGAACCGACAAGACGGCGGAAGTGGAGCACAGAAGAAGCAGACCTTCCACAAGTTCACCTACCGCGGCGTGCATCTCGATCAATTGCTTGACGTCTTATGAGCAGCTGGTGCAGCTGTAGAGTGCCCGGCAGCGGCAGCTAAACCCGGGCCTTTGAATGAAGAAGCACTCGCTTCTGAAGCGCCTGCGCAAGGCCAAAAAGGAGGCCCTGCCCATGGAGAAGCCGGAGGTGGTGAAGGCACCCCTGGACTTGCTCATCCTGCCGGAGACGGTGGGCAACATGGTTGGCGTATACAATGGCATGACCTTCAATCCGGTGGAAATCAAGTTTGAGATGATTGGCCACTACCTGGGTGAGTTCTCCATCATGTACAAGCCAGTGAAGCGTCGCAGGCCTGGCATCGGAGCCACCCACTCCTCCCACTTCATCCCTCCTCAAGTAGTTAATAAAAAGCACAGACTTACCTAAAATAAGTACATAAATAAATAATAGAGGCAAAACAAAATTGGAAGTTATAATGGGAGATTTACAGGTATATAGGCTGAGTTCCTAGGCCCTGCTTTTGTAGGTAGTCAGTTTCATTTAACCCCTTAACCAGGATGGAACTGCGAATGCTGAGGTCATATCCTAGATTTCTTGGCTGCCTCCAAGGACTTATCGAGTATCTCTTATTATTATCGAGTATCTGATTTCCCTTTCCCAACTCCCATGCCCAGAGAAGTAAATTCTGCTGTAATCAATTTTCTCAAGGTCAGACTGATGAAGATGGAGACCGTCTTCCATTGTCCAACTAGATGTTTTCTAAGGAAGGAGCTATATTTCCAGTCATCAAAGGAAATGATGGGCAATTTAAAGAAGGAGAAAGGGTGATGGGTGTTTGTGGAACCAAGGAACTAAGCCCCATCTTGTCAGGACTGCAAACTTCTGGGTCTTCAGAAAGGTAAGGGTATCATATGTACAGGATGTCACATTACATTCTGCTCCTCCCATTCTTTATTTGTGAAAGACACTGCCACTTAAGGAGACAATTATTTATTATAAAAACTTGTTTGCCTATTTCAAACTAGTTTTTTCTCTCATTTCTCATCTCTCATAAATCAACTTAAAAATAAATGTGGACATTTAAGTCAATTTTTCACTATTGCAAAAATACTACCATATTAATAATCTTTATACACACATCTTTGTATATTTGTCCAATTATTTTCTAGGGATAAATTTCCAGAAGTAAAGTTGCTGAATCAAAAGAAATTGATGTTTTGAAGAAATTTAATAAAATTTGCTAAATTACCCTCCAGAAATGTAACATTATTCATACCATCAGCTGGTTCTGACCCTTTCCTCATATGCAACAAACCATTTTTTTAATCTTTACTGATCTGAAATGTTAAAAATTTTATCTCCTTCTTGAATTAATTTCATTTTGAATTACCGAAGATTTTTTATTCTGTATGTTTATTGACCATCTTAATTTCTTTTGTGAGTTTCCTTTTCATGTTTTTTGCCCACTTTTTTTTTACAACATTTAGCTTAGCTTATTTATTAAGAGCTCCTTACCTATTAAGACTATTAACACTTTGTCTACTATTGCAAGTATTTTTCCATTTTGTCTTTATCATTGTTAGTGGCATTCATTTTGCTTTGTCTTTCTTAATCATATAAAAAATTATTTTGTTGTTGTTTAGACAAATCTATCTGATACTTGCTTTTAGAAGAGAAAAATTCTCACAGAAACTGGAGGGGGAGAGACTACCTTAATTATAGAGCACCAAAGATAAGAATTACATCAGACTTCTCCTTAGAAACCATGCAAGCAAGAGGAGATATAAAGTATTAAAAGAAAATACCAAACTAGAATTTGTTATACAATGAAATTATCCTACAAAGGTGAAGAAGAAATAAAGACTTTTTCAGACAAACAAAAGCAAGGGAATTTGTCACAGTAAGCCCTTGTAAGAAATATTAAAAGAAGTTTTTCAGGGAAAAGGAAAATCATATAGATCAGAAACTTGGATCTACATTTAAAAAAGAAGAAGAATGTTAGAGAAGAAACAAATGTAGGTAAAATAAAATATTATATTTTTGTTTTTTTAGTTGACCTAATAGATAGCTTGCTAAAAATAACAGCAATAATCTATTGAATAACAGTAATATTACAAGCTACAAGAGGGCTTGGGAATTGGGAATACTTTGTTATAAGTCATCTCCTACCTATGAAGCAGTAACAAGGTTATTTTAACATAGACTTAGTTATAAATACATATTGCAAACTCTAGAGAAAATATTTAAAATTTTTAGAGAGGTCTAATTAATGTGCTTAGAGAAAACAGAATCATATTTGTATAAAATTGCAAATCAAAACAGAGAAGTCAGAAAAGGAAGGGAAAACAAGAAACAAAGATCAAGTACAATGAATAGAAAACAGTTGCAAATATGGTACATATTAATTCAATTATATCAATAGTCATTTTAAATTTGAATGGTCTAAACACACCAATTAAAAGAGAGATGGAGAGTGGATAAAAATTATATTTGGTCTATAAGAAACCAACTTTGTTTTTTTTTTAAGAAACCCACTTTAAATATAAAGATATATATAGATGAAAAGTAAAGATATAGAGAAAGATATACCATGGCAACACTAATCAAAAGAAAGCTGAAAAAACTGTTAATTTCAGACAAAGCCAACTTCACAACGAGGAAAATTATCATGGCAATATAAATAATATTATTAGTAGTAATATTAATATCAATAATATCAAGGAAAATGATTAATGATAAAAGAGCCAATTCTCCAAGAAAACATAACAATTTTGAATGTGTATGTATTGAACAACAGAGTGCCAAAATAGGTGAGGCAAAAACTGATAGAATTGCAAGGAGAAATAAATGCATCCGTATTATAGTTGGAAATTTTAAACCCCTCTATTAGTAATTGCAGATTTAATAGGCAGAAAATCAGTAAGGATATAGTTTAACTGAACAGCACCAACAATCAATGGGATGTCATTGAAATTTATGTAATACTTCACCTAATAACAGCCAAGTAAACATTCTTTCCAAGCTTACATGGAACATTAACCAAGATAGACCACACTCTGGGCTATAAAACACGTTAACAAATCTAAAAGGACAGAAATCATAACACGTAGGCCCTCAACTCACAATGAAATTAAACTAGAAATCAGTAACCGAAAGATAGATGGAAATCTCAAAATATTTAGATTAAACAATACATTTCTAAATAACACATTGCCCAAAGAATGTCTCAAAATGTGTTAAATATTTTGAACTAAGTGAAAATACAACTTATCAAAATTTGTGGGATGCAGTGAAAGCAATGCTAAGAAGAAATTTCACAGCATTGGAGTCAAATGTTAGAAAAGGAAAGAGATCTACCAAAGTTGATCCTCTACCTTAAGACACTTGAGAAGGAAAAGCAATATAAACCTAAAGCAAGCAGTTAAAAAATATATAAATTAGAGCAGAAATCAATGAGATTGAAGACAGGAAAACAGTAGGAAAAAATCAGTGAAACCAAAAGCTGGTTCTTTGAAAATATCTATATTTGCCTTTGAAATAATTCTTTTTAAATTGCCCTGTCTTTTTACCAAAGGATAATTTACATACCATAAACTTACCCATTGTAAGTGTACAGTTATACCAGCACTGTCCAATAGAATTTTGTGCATGGTGGCAATATTCTATAATATGCTAATTCCAATCAGCAGCACTAGCCACGTGTGGCTGTTGAGCACCCAAAATGTGGCTAGTGAAACCTAGGAAGTATATTTTTTATTTTATATACTAATTTTAATTGAGGTAAAATTCATATAATGCAAAACTTACTAATTTAACCATTTTTAAGTATACAATTCAGTGGCCTTTATTACATTCACAATATTATATAGCCATCTCTATATAGTTCCAAAATATTTTCATGACCCCAAAGGAAACTCCAACCCATCAAGCAGTAACCCTCATTCTCCCTGTTCCTTGGCTATTGGCAACCTCTAATCAGCTTTCTGTCTCTTTGGATTTGCCTCTTCTGGATATTTCACAGAAACAGAATCATGCAATATGTGAGCTTTTGTATCTGACTTCTTTCACTTTGCATAATGTTTTCAAGGTTCAACTATGTTGTAACATGTGTCAGTACTCCATTCTTTTTTATGAATATACTAGAGGCCCGGTGCACAAAATTCGTGCACTGGAAGGAGGGTCCCTCAGTCCAGGGGATCGGGCCTAAGCCAGCAGTCAGACATCCCTCTTGCAGTCTGGGGCTCTCGCAGTCCAGGACCCCTCGCTCCTTACCACCCGCCTGCAGTGGAGGCGGGAGAGGCTCCTGCCACCGCCACTGTGCTTACCAGCTGTGAGCCCAACTTCTGGCTGAGCAGCACTCCCCCTGTATTGAGCATCTACGCCCTGGTGGTCAGTGCGCGTCATAGCAACCGGTTGTTCTGCCATTCGGTCAATTTCCATATTAGGGTTTTATTATATAGGATCATATTTTGTTTATCCATTCATCAGCTGATGAACATATAGGTGTTTCCACCTATTGGTTATTGTAAATAATGTTGCTATGAACATTCATACCAACTTTTGTTTGAATATCTGTTTTTAATTTTGGGGGCGTAGATACCTAGGAGTGAAATTGCTTGGTCATATGGTAATTTTATGTTTAACTTTTGAAATACAAAACTGTTTTTCATAGAACTGTACCAGTTTACTTTCCCATGAACAGTGTACAAGGGTTCCAGTTGATCAACATCCTTGCCAACACTTGTTATTTTCTTTTACTTTTTTTTAGCCATCCCGGTGTATGTCAAGTAGTATCTCATTATGGTTCTGATTTGCATTTCTCTTATGACTAATAATATTAAGTGCATTTCATGTGCTTATTGATCACTTGTGTATCTTCTTTGGAGAAATGTCTATTTGGCCCTTTGCCCATTTTGGAATTGGGTTGCAAGTGATCTTAATCTATTCTGGATACTAGACCATTATAAGATATATGATTTTCAAATATGTTCTTCCATTCTGTTGATTGCCTTTGCGCTGTCTTAATGGTGTCCTTTGATGCACAAAAGTTTTTAATTTGCATGATGCCCAGTTTATCTGTTTTCTCTTTTGAACTTGTATTTTCAGTGTCATATATAAAACTTCATTGCCAAATCCAAGGTCATGAATATTTACCCCTGTTTTCTTCCAAGAGTTTTATAATTTTAACTCTTACATTTAGGTCTTTGATCTATTTTGAGTTAATATTTGTATATGGTGTGAATAAGGGTCCAACCTTACTTTTTGCATGTGGCTATGCTGTTGTCTCAGCACCATTTGTTGAAAAGATTATTATTTCCTCCTCAAATGGTTTTGGCACCATTCAACTGAACATAGATTTATGAGTTGAATCTGGACCGATTCTATTTCACTGATATATATATATAGGTAGATATATAGATATATAGATATATAGATATATAGATATATAGATATAGATATATAAATATACTAGTGGCCCGGTGCACAAAATTCGTGCACTTGGGGCAGGTCGGGAGTCCCCCAGCCTGGCCTGTGCCCTGTCACAGTGCAGGAGCCCTGCAATCCATTGCCCCAAAGGGGTAGGCCATGACCACCCACCTGGGGCTCCTCAATGGATTTCCCCAAAGAGGTAGGCTGGAGCCAGGGGAGGCCTGTGGACCCCCAGTGCTGCGGCGGAGGCCTTCAGACCTCGCTGCGCCTGAGGACTCCTGGCCAGGCCCGCGGCAGAGGGGCCTCTCTGCATGCCTGTGGCCCCCTGGCTGGGCCTGTGGTGGAGAGGTCTCTCCACCACGGCCCCGCCCCCAGGCCAGGCCCATGGCAGAGGGGGCCTCTCCACGTGCCTGCAGACCTCCAGCCAGGCCCCCAGCAGAGGGGCCTCTCTGCACATCTGCGGACCCCGGAGCAAGCACATGGAGAAGCCTCTCTGCCACAGCCCCGCCCCCATCCCCAACACTGCAAGTCCTTGCCCACCTGCACCTGCTGTGCACGCAGCCTGCTGATCGGTCATTACTGTGACAGCATCCCAACCAATTTTCATATTACCCTATTATTAGTATAGGCCAGTGATGGCAAACCTATGACACGCGTGTCAGAGGTGACACGCAAACTCATATTTTTGGTTGATTTTTCTTTGTTAAATGGCATTTAAATATATAAAATAAATATCAAAATATAAATCTTTGTTTTACTATGGTTGCAAATATCAAAAAATTTCTATATGTGACACAGCACCAGAGTTAAGTTAGGGTTTTTCAAAATGCTGACACGCCGAGCTCAAAAGGTTCGCCATCACTGGTATAGGTAGATATATAGATATATAGATATATAGATATATAGATATATAGATATATAGACATATAGATATTCATCTTCTTGTGCCAATACCACATTACTTTGATAACTGTAGCTTTGCAGTAATATCATTTTAATAATTTTAAATTTAGTAGCTACATGTGGTTTTAATTGCTACCAAACTGGAAAGCACAGAACTAGATGATTTTTAGTTAATTCATACAGTTGTATAACCACCATCACAATCAAAATTTAGGACACTTTTATCATGAGGTCATTTCAAATTTTAAATTCTTATCAAAATTCATAACATTTTAGATTAATTTGTTGTCTGTTTTCTGTTAATTAATTAATTCCTTTATAAATTAATAAATTTTTCTTAAAATATTTATATTGATTTCAGAGAGGATGGGAATGGGAGAGAGAAATAGAAACATCGATGATGAAAGAGAATCATTGATTGGTTGCCTCCTGCACGCCCACTACTGGGCATCAAATCTGCAACCAGGGCTTGTGCCCTGACCAGTAATCAAACTGTGACCCTCTGGTTCAACCACTCAGCCACACTAGCCAGGCTGTAAATTCATAAATTTTAATTTATTTGAAGGGAGAACCAAGGTAGTAGCATGGGTAAACACCAGTAACGACCACCTCCCACAACCACATCAAATTTACAACTAAAATACAGAACAACCATCATTCAGAATCATCTGAAATCTGGCTTCATGGAGGTCCTACAACTAGAAAAGTAAAAAAGAAAGTACATGAAACTGGTAGGAGGTCCAGAGGCATGGAACAGACTGGTTTAACACCCACACCTGGTATGTTTGTTGTTGTTTTTTTGATTGGGAAGGATATCTCCACTACAGAGGCTTCCCATGAGAAAAAAGGGGTCCCAGCCCACACCACACCCCAAGGTTCCAGAGCTGAGAAGAGAAGTCCCCATAACTTCAGGCTATAAAAACTAGAAGGGATTGTGGCTGAGAGACAAGGAGGCTGCTGGAGCCCCAGGCAATTCCTCTTAAAGGGCTGGCGCATGAACTTGCATGGTCCACTCCCTCTGAGCTCCAGTGCTACATGGAACCAGGGACATATGGGGAGGAACTGGATTGTCTGGCATTGGGGCAGGAACTTGAGGGCAGCTTTCTCCCAGATGGGGTGCTTGCAGGGGTCATTATTCCTATGCTAGGATGCAGACAGCCACCTAGAAATAATGTTAACTAGGTATTTCTGCATCCCACAGCCCAGTCAAGTTGATACATAAAATTAACCATCACAAAGTACATCTGAGGGAAGTATATGAAGTGCTGTGAACTGTACAGTATAAAATTCTCTTCTGTCTTTCCTGCAAAATCTTCAGTAAAAAAAAAAAAATCATCATTTGGTCCTAATAGACTCCTCCAAGGAGAACAAAAGGTATTGAGTCTTATTTAGTAATAAGTTCAAGGAACAAAAGGTATTGAGTCATATTTAGTAATAAATTCAAGACTATGACAGAGACTAACATGGAAAAATTTAAAAAGAGGAAAATATGAATGCTCTGTAATTCCATGTCACAGAAATGATCAGAAAGTATGTTTTCTTCTGAAATAGAGATAGAGATATTGTCCCAAAAAAGTATATATATGATTATAACTGGGAGTGTGCTCATATAAATAATTTTCTATTCTACACTTTTCACCTAACATTGATTCATGTAAAACAATTTTCCAAAGTGGTCATACCAATTTACATCCCATCAACAATGTATGAGAGTAATGGTTGCCTCACATCCTTGTCAACAGTTAGTATTGTCGGTCTTTTTAATTTTAGTCATTCTGGTGGGTGTGTAACAGTATTTCATTGTAGTTTTAATTTGAAATTTTCTAATGACTATTGTTTCTTTTTGTTTATTGGCCATTTAGTTTTTTCTTTGTGAAGTGCCTGTTGAAATCTCTGGTCTTTTTTCTATCCAGTGAGTTAATTATATGTGTGCAAATATCTTTTCCCACCTTGTTTGTTCCCTTTTCACTATCTAAATGGTATCTTTGGATGAGCAGAAGTTTTTATTTTATTTTAATATGGTAAATTTATCAAAAATTTTTTTATGGTTAATGCTTTTTGTGACTGTTTAAGTAATCTTTGCCCACTCCAAGGCCATGAAAATAGTCTTGTATGTTTTCCTCCAAAGTTTTATTGTTTTCTCTTTCATATTTAGATCTGTAATCCATTTGGAATTGATTTTTTAAAATACATTTTTATTTATTTCAGAGAGGAAGGGAGAGAGTCATTGATAAGCTGCCTTCTGCACGCCCCACACTGGGAATCCAGGTATGTACCCTGACCGGGAATCGAACTGTGACCTCCTGGTTCATAGGTCAATACTCAACCACTAAGCCACGTCGCTGGGCTGGAATTGAGTTTTGTGCATGGTATGAAGTGGAGATCCAGACACATTTTATCCCATGCAGATAGTCAATTCACCCAACACCATTTAATAGAAAAACCATCTTTTGCCCTTTGCTTTACAATATGTATTGTCACTGTCATTAATCAGGTGACTATATGTGGTTCTCTTTCTCCATTCTGTTCCATTGGTTGGTTGATTGGTTTGGGTGTCATCCTTGTACAGAGGCCATGCTAATCTTCTTCGTATCATTTCAATTTTAGTACATGTGCTGCTGACGTGAGCACTGTTTGTGTATTCTTGCACCAATATCACATTGTCTTAGTTACTATAGCTTGTTCCTCGAGATTATTTTATTTGACCATTTTTGTAATAGGATATTTGGATTTTTTTCTTATGGCTATGTAAGAATTCCTTATTAGGAAAGCATTTAATCCTTAAAACTTACGTTTTAAATATCTTTCCCTTTGTCCTTTGACTTTTGATAGTATTTGTAGTTTCTCTTGCCATAGAGGAGTATTCTTAAAAAGTGCAGTTTAGGTTTGGCCATCAGAAGGAACTGGCCTGATGTTCCTGGCTTTGATGGTGCAGGAAGGAGCCAACAATGCAGGCAGCCACTAGAAACTAGAATAGGCAAGGACACTGATTTTCCCCGAGGGCCTCCAGAGAGGAATGCTGCCCTGCCAACACCTGAATTTAGCTCAGTGGGATCTTTTGAACTGTGGAACTGTAAGATAAAATATTTGTGATATTTCAAGACTCAAGATTTTGGTAATTTGTAACAGCACCATAAAAACTAATACAGGCAGGTTTTTTTCTTTCTTTTTAACCCTTTTACCTTATTTTTTTCCTTTCTAATTGCATTGGCTAAGACTTAATACAATACAGGGTGGGGCAAAAATAGGTTAACAGTTGCTTGTGTGGAAAATAATACAGTAATTAATAAATAATAATGTAAGAATAAACTCTGTTTTGTGTACTGACAACTGTAAACCTACTTTTGTCCAATCCTGTATTTAATAGGAGCAGTGATATTGAATATTCTTTTCTTATTCTTTTTTATTTCAAGCAGATTAGGACATTTTACTTCTAAGTTTAAACTATATGGCTATGTAAGTATTTATAGATTTTGGCAACAGAAACCACATAGCACTGAAAACATTTGCAAATATCCATTTTTAAAATGTTTACTTCAAAAGGCTTACTCATGGATTATTTATTTATTTTAAATTTATCTTTATTGTTGAAACTATTACAGATGTCCCTCTTTTTTCCCATTTCTTTTCTTGTTCTTGACTTTAAAGAGACCTTGTCTAACATTTTGTTGCTAAAAAGAGATGTTTGTAGACTGTGGTGATGGTTTCACGGGTGCATACTTCTCTCCAAATTCAAGTTGCATACATTAAATACATACAGCTTTTGGTAAGTCAATCATACCCAAATAAGTGGGTTAAAAAAAAAGTGGTCTATTGATAGTTTGTGATCCCCCTCACTATTTTTAATCTTACAAAGTTTTTCCCAATCTCCATTAAGTTTAAATGTAGTGTTTGCATTCACCATTTGGAGGCTGTGTAACTACATACAAATATCTTTTTCTATGAAATAATAACCCTCCTCACTTGCTATAATAGTAAGTTGAAGTTTGGGGAGGACAAGGGGAAATCAGTCTTGCTTAAAATTAGGAAAATGAAAATTCTGAGAAGGTGTTTGTTGATGTCCCTGAATCCCATCTTCATGGGTCAGTTACCCTTGGTAGAAAAGTGGGGGGGAAGCTCCCCTTGTTTCATCTGATTTCTCTGAGCAGGTGATCGTCCAATTAGCAGAGGGAATTGCAGAAGGATTTAGTGAGCCCAGGTTTCAAGGAACGGAACTGAGGCTGACAGCCATGCAGGAGCCCACAAGTGGTCAGCACTCAGGTAATGAAGAGTTGCTGGGACAAGGCAATATCCTGGTCTTCAAAAGAACTGTCTCTGCCCTGTGGTTCACAGGAAGTTGCCTAGGAGCTATGGACCAAATCAGTGAGGTTTATAAATATGCCTGACCAACATAGCAGTGACGTTTCAACTCCCACACTTCCCTGTGTTTAATGTCTCTTCTGGAAGTAAAGGGAGGAAGAAGGTAGATTATTATTTGATTTCTTTTTGACAAAACCAAACCCTTGTAGCGATAATTTAGTCAAAGTAGAAGCCCAACCGAGGCAGAAATGTGGTTTTCATTCTAGCTTTATTTTGATCCTGTGCTCCTTTTTTTTCTTTGCAGGGGAAACAAGGGGAAGCCATAAAACCCCTCTTGGCACTATGTATGTTGTACTTAGTCCATGGCCAAAGAGAGTTTTATGGGAAAGTTTGCTCTGTGCCAGTTGAAGCATTTTCTTTTTCATCGTTTTAAAAACAAAAACAAAAACATTAACTAAAACAAAATTTCTCATCTCCTCCCACAAAAAAAAAAAATAGGAGGAGGAGAAGCAGAAAAGAAAAACCCACAGAGCCACAATGCTGCTTGCCTTAATGTGAAAGTTTTTATCATTTAAGTCCTTCCCCAAAATTAATGCATAGGACTGATTGCTGTTATGAAACATTGGAAATTTTGGCTTTTCAGCCACTTGATGTCCTGTTCAGATATCCTTGGAAGAAAGCCAAAAGGGATTGAAATCTTCTTCTGAAAAAATAAAAGATGATTATCTTTTTTGGCTCTACTGTTTTACTCTAAATTTCTAGCTTTTGAAAAATCCAGTTAAGATGGCAACAGCTTTTTTCCTTCTTAAAATTATGTTCATATATTCACATACAGTCTCATATTTGAGAGCAACTACAATAAACTGCAGCCTTTCTAGGCTTATTTTAATGGGGCAGAGGAATAATTTCCCCATCTACCACCAAAAAACTGGAGTTTCACCTTTTCATGAGGTTTTCCTGAGATAAAATGCAAATTCTCTTAAAGGTTCCTACTAATCATTGTTACCTTAGTATGAATGACTTTGCCAGGCCTCCTCTCCAGGGCTTCTTTTAACAGGAAGAAGATACATGCTCTGCTGGGATCTAGTCTCAACTGAGGGGGCTCAGAAGGAAGATGGAAGGAGCAGGGAGAAGGGACAGAACCTGTGACACAACTAGAAAATAGGCATAATACTGTCTAGTATACACCCTTCAAAAATATACATTTGCTTGATGCCTTCTTCCTTCTTCCAACAAGATAATTGAATTTTTACACAGTAGGATAAAGTTGGGGTAAGGATTAAAAACTATATTTTGGAAAGGGAAATACTAGGGAAAAAACAGTTGACAAGGAGGTATAGCCTGGCAGGAACACACACTCAGGGTCCTTCAAGACTGAGAAGTCATCTTGTACTGCCTCTGCAGAGAGAGCCAAAGGCTTCCAAAGATGGTGTTAAGACCTCATCCTGGCCCAGCTGCTCAGCTGCTCAGCTTTTCCTGGGCCCTGTCAACTCTTTGTCTTCCAATCTAGTCAAAGGCACACCCATACTACTTCCACCACTGTGAGATGAGTTTTCATACACCTCTGACTGTCTCTCAATTTCTATGAAACAACTGATCTGCTTTCCTAGGAAAACAATATTACAAGTTTATAAACAAGGATAAAGGTTAATCATATCCTAAATAAGAGGAAAATACATTTGGTTTTCTCCTGAGATCAAATAAATATTAACTAAATATTAATTAAATAAGAAACATTTCAAGATTCTCTTTTCAAAAGACTGAAGTCATAATTTTTTAAAGCTGAATTATGGACACAGAGTCAGTACAGCTTTGCATATAGGTTTAAAAACTCTTTGAGCCCATATAAAATACCTAGACGAACACAATGTTTTGTGCATAGTAGGTATGTAGTCAGCATTGATCAATTAATCACATTTATTGACTCCATTCCCTCTTACTCTGCTGCATGTTTCTGAAGAAAAATGAGACTATTACCAAGAGCTCCAATACCCTCTCAGCTTTCTCAGAGACACAAATTCCAACAAGAGACAAATCAAACTAAAGAAGAATAAAAAGGAGTACATGAACTTCTTGTGTTTTGGTTTTTGACTTTTATTATTTTGTGACCATTACCTGATTTCCTCTGGGCTCCGCCAGATTTATTTGAGGGCTTGGAATTATGTCCACTCTTTAAAGAAACAGAAATGAAATTAATTAACTCTTTTTTAAAATACTAAAATGCTTAAAGCACCTATTAGTTCTAAAGAAGCAAAATCAAAACCAAGGCCCAAATCATTGTTTGAAAGACCCAAGTGTTGTGAAGAGTAAATCTGACTCAGATCCCAACTCAAGTTGGCAAAGAAAACATCTTCTCCCTGTACTTTCCCTGGAAACACTTCTCTGTCCCCTGCCTTGATCCAACATTGCAAAGTAAGGGCCGACACCAGGATAGGATACTAGAGAGCAAGGGGAAAACAGAAAGTGGACACACTTTGTGCAATGCATCTACAATGCGTGCCATTGTATTCCTGAATGTCACAGGATCACATGTGGCTTTTTATTCCTGGAAATTTGATTTCAGAATTCACTGGGGACCCTTTTCCTCAACAGCCAAATCTTGAAATTGGGAGGGAGTTCCTTCACTTCCAAGGGGATTCCTAGCAACTTGTCCTGAGCACAATTCCTTTCTTAACTATAAGGAAATACTTGAAAATGTGAATATCTTGGTACAAATCAGAGCTGTTTAGACCGTGTTTCAATGAATCAGAAGTAGGATTCTATCTCCATTTAGGCCAGGAGTTACCAAACTCCTTCAAGAAAAGTCCAGTCCATCTCCACAAAATGAACTCTGCCTTTGTAATGTAGAAACAGCCATAGGAGACAATATATAAATGAGTGGGCCTGGCTGTGTTCTAAGTAAAAATTTATTTACAAAAATTATGAAGATGGTGGGTCCTAAGGTTGGTCTGCAGGCCATAATTAGCTGACCCTTAGTTTAGACAAAAATAATACTTATAAATATACTAACAATATAATAATTAACAACTGATATGGCCAACCAATTAGAACAGACAAAGCATACTATAGATGTGTACTGGTTAAAAACAACTAGTGATTATCCCTACATTACAGATTTTGGAACTGCATCTTACGATAGGGTAGTAAATTGTTCTAGATCATATCAACAGTCCACATAGTAGGGCTGGGGTTTTCATACATGTGATCTAACTCCAGAGTCCACTGCTTCTATAGGCCAGAAGGACTTTGTTTCCACTGTAAGACTGAACTATCAGTTGCTTAGTCACAAGCATGTCTGGGCAAGAGTAAGCCATCCATACCACTTTCAAAAATATTCAAAACACAGATGAGCCGTAGTTACTTAGTTAGATGGAAAATAAATTTTAAAATGTGAATTCCTTTGGTTTCCCTCTATCACTTGAATTCTTTCCCCTTTTCTATCTCTATGGCTTATTCCCACACTTCCTTCTCTGCTCAGGTCTGTGTTCAAATGCTGTTTTACTGTGGGGCCTCCTGAGCATCAATAGATTAATAAAATAGCAGCTCCTGCCCTGAATTTTATATCTCACTTGCCTTGCTTTATTTTTCTCGATAACACTGAACATCATCTGATATACTGTGTTTTAAATGTATTTAATTTATCTCTCCCAGCTAGAATGTGAGCTCCACTCAATTATGGACTTTTTCTTATTTGGCTGTATCCTCAGCACCTAGAACAGCACTTCTTGAATGATTGAATGAATACTGTGTACAGTAGAGAGGCCACATGGTACAATAAGTAAAAGCATTGGATTTAGAACAAGAAGTGGGTTGGAATCCCAGCTTTGCCACTTACTTATTGTGTTACCTTGGACAAACTACCACTCAAAGCCTGGGAGGCTGCAGGAAGAGCAAAAGCCCTGAGATGGGAGCATGCTAGTCAGGGCAGGGTGGCCTGAGTTCCTGCAGCACAGATGGCAGGCAGAACGTGGGAAGAGATGAGAGAGGTAATGATTGAGGGGCAGAACTTAAGGACTTTGGGTTTGCTCCGAGTGAGAAGAGAAGCCAACTGAAGGATGTGACACAGAAGCATAATGTTATATGTTTTAAATTTTACGAAGACTAAGGGTGAGAACAGAGGCAGAGAGACCAATTAAGAAGCTACTGCAGTAATCCAGGTGGCAGTTCATGATGACTTGGGCCAGGTGAGTAGTAGTGGAGGTGGTGAAAGATTGTCAGATTCTGGATATATTTTGAAGACATAGCCAACAAGATTTGTTGATGGTTTGGGTGTGGAATGTGAGAAGAGAGGAGTCAATAATGGTTTCAAGGATTTGGGGGAGGACTGTGGAAGGAGCAGGTGTGGGATGAGGGAATCAGAAATTTGTTTTATGTCCATCTAAATTTGAGAAACTTGTTAGACATCCAAGTAGAGATATCAAGCTGTCAGTTAGATAGATGATTCTGACATTCATGGGAGAAGTATAAGGATATAAATTTGAATAATGTTAACAGGTAAATCAGAAGTTTCTATCCTGACTGCTAATAAAAATCACTTAAGGAACTTTAAAAATTATTTTTAATTGTGTTAAGATGCACATAACAAATTTTATCATCTTAAACATCTTTTAAAAATATATATCTGAAAAAAATAAAAATAAATATCTGGGCTCCAACCAAATGGAATGAGGATTTCTTGGGGTAGGAACTAGGCACCAGTATTTTTAACAAATATATCAAGTGTCTAGACTTGTGAAGGTAAGGATAAACCATAAAGGAAGTAGAAAATGAACAGTGTATAGCATAGGAGGAAATCAGGCAAGTGGAATATCCCCAAAGTTGAGTACCAAAAGTACTTCAAGAAGAAAGTACTTTAATAATAAACTGTGTTGGGTCAAGTCAGGTGAAGGCTGCAGAAAAATCATCAAACTTAGCAAAATGTAGATCACTATTTTCCTTGACAATTTTTCTTGCAGTGGATTAAAGAGAGATTTTACATCAATAGGCACTACATATTTGTTCATATTATAAAATAATGTCTAGTAGTTTCAACATCAGAGCCTGTTCCAAGTTTTCAATCCTGCTGAGTCTTACTCATGCATTACCCATGACTCAGTAGTCAGGACAAGGTCAGTTGGTGATTTGAACCCAGCCTTACTCTCCAGCAGATGATATGCACCTGCATATTCTTTCTGAGCTAAAATGGAAAAGGAATCTTTCAACTGATTACCAAGGAGATGGGATAATAAACACATTCAGCCACTCCTAGGAGCCATGCCAAAGTAAGGCAGAAGAGGACTACATATAAATAGGACAAACCAATGCAGTCACTAAGAAAACAGAGCTCTTTCTCTTTTTTTATTGAGAAAATGCCTTCATCTCTTCACTGTAACTACACCAAACAAATGCTTAACTTATGCTTTAAAGGTTTAAAAATTTGAGCTTGGCCAGACCCCAAAACACAGGGAATTCAAAGACTTGAGCTGTCCATTGAGAAAGATCTGCTGCTCAGGTTCAAGTCCATGCTTTCCAGATGTTTCCTCTTGTCCTCCAGAGTCACTTCCTACTTGCTGACCCTGAATCTGTGCTCAATTTATTCATGAATCTTGTTGGAGGTATCCACTGTTTAGTGAGAGCCTTTCTCCAACCCACACTAAGGAACTAATGCTTTTCCCCATATCGCTCCACTCCCAAGGGACATAAACTATGATGAGGAGCAAGGATGAAATCAAGGATACATGTAGAACACAAGGGGGTGATGTCAAAATTCTCGTCTTATTCACTCTTCTTTACATCATCTGGGTGGAATATCTCAAACAGGCACCTAGGGGTGCCTCTTACTCCTAGAGTAGGATTCAGAAGACATATGGGCCTTTCTAGAAGGCCAAGAAGTCTTTAAAAGCTATATTGTCCCACCAAGTTCATCAGAATGAGAAACTAGATTGGAAACTGAGGCTGAAACCGTAGTTGGTAAAACAAAGAAGGGAATTTTCCGAGTAGACGCTCAATGTTGGGGCTATCTCTATGGTGTGGACTAAATGCTTGTGTCCCTCCAAAATTCATATGTTGTGGTCTTAATCCTTAGTGTGATGGAATTTGGAGGTAGACCCTTTGGTAGGTATTTAGAATTAGATTAGGTCATGAGAATGGAGCCTTCATGATGGGATTAGTGCCCTTATAAGAAGAAACAGCCCTCACCAGTGTGACTCCATAGTTAGAGCATCGGGCCCTGCATCAAAGGGTCATGGGTTTGATTCCCAGTCAAAGGCATGCACCTGGGTTGTAGGTTTGATTCCTGGCCGCAGTTGGGGCACATGCAGGATGTCTTTCTCACATCAATGTTTCTCTCTCTCTCCCTTTCTCTCCCTCCTCCCACTCTCTCTAAAAATCAATGGAAAAAATATCCTCATGTAAGGATTAACAAGAAGAAAAAAAAGGAGACACAAGAGAGCTCTCTTTCCCCAATGTAAGGACACAAATATGGCAGCCATCTTCAAAACAGGAAGAAGGCCCTCACCATGTACCAAATTTGCTGGCTTATTGATCTTGGACTTTCCAGCCTTCATCCAGAACTGTGAAAAATAAATATGTTTGTTGTTTAAGCCACCCAGGATATGGCATTTTGTAATAGCAGCACAAGTTGACTAAGACATTGTGGATACCTTGGATTTTTCAAGGGACTTAGATACTCTTGGAAATTATAACTAACGTTTTTCAGAAAAGGGTCCATAGTTCTCATCAGAGATTCAAAGGACTAAATATGTGACTCCCCCAAACAAGTAAAGACTACTGACTTGGAGAGACCCTTGTGTTCTTATGTTGTAGAAATATAAGAAATTTCAGGATGGGGGATTCCAGTCTTCCCTTTATTCCTACTTAAAGGCGTGACCAATATCTAGGAATACTAACAAATATGATGAAATAAAAGATTCAAAATTATACACGCATTTTCTTTTTTTAATTTTTTTATTGATTAAGTTATCACATATGTGTCCTTATCCCCACATTACCCCTCATGCCCCCTACTCCTGCCCTCACCCCCCTTTTGTTTGTGTCCATTGGTTAGGCCTATATGCTTGCATATAAGTCCTTTGGTTGATCTCATTTTCTTTATCCAATATTGTTCATGTCCACCTGAAAATATTTATTATCCACAATAAAATATAGACTCAAATCTGTTTACAATCATTAGCATGTACTGGGGCTACTTTTCCCATAAGTTTTTACTAATATCAACATTAAATTCCAAGGAAACTAAGTCACTGAGTCTACTGCTGCTCTTTACCTCACTCTACTCCCATATTATAATGTATTCCAAAGCCAAATATAATTTTTAGTGCATAATTATGATTTATTCTCCATTCTACTGAGCCTATAGAGCAGGTAATGCAACTTTGGGGCAGGAGGTAGTCTGACTTTTTCACATTGTATGGACTATACAGGAAAGGTTAAAGGACCAGTATAAGTTATATTACAGCAGTGAGGGAAAAGCTTTTCAGAGAATCCTATCTAATAAAAGGCAAAAAGGGTAATTAACCGTACCTCCGCTACGCTTCCCATTGTCTAATCAGCAAGATATGCAAATTAACTGCCAACAAAGATGGCAGCCGGCAGCCACGCAGCTGAAGCGAGCAGGAGGTTTGCTTGTTCCAGTGATGGAGGAAGCCAAGGTTTCCCGCCTGCCGCGGCCCGGCTCTAAGCTCTGAAAGCAACAGCTCCAAAAGCAACAAAGTTTCAATTATAGAAGCTAAACAAATCCCAGATACCTGCTTTCAGCCAGCCACAGCCTCAGAGCTGGGAGCGCCAGTGAAGGCAACAGAGTTTCAATTATAGAAGATAAATAAATCCCAGAATAAAAGTAAAAAGTAAAAAAGGAGAGGCTGGGAGCTTCAGTCGCAGTCCAACCTGAAAACGGCCCTCAGCCCCTCACCCAGTCTGGCCAGGCACCCCAGTGGGGACCCCACCCTGAAGGGGGTGTGGCCAGCCTGAAAACAGCCATCAGCCCCTCATCCAGGCGGGCCAGGCACCCAAGCGGGACCCCCACCCTGATCCAGGACACCCTTCCAGGCAAACCAGCCGGCCCCCACCCGTGCACCAAGCCTCTATCCTATATAGTAAAAGGGTAATATGCAAACTGACCCTAACAGCAGAAAGACTGGGAATGACTGGTCACTATGACACACACTGACCACCAGGGGGCAGACACTCAATGCAGAAGCTGCCCTCTGGTGGTCAGTGCGCTCTCACATGGGGAGCTCTGCTCAGCCACAAGCCAGGCTGATGACTGCCAGTACAGCGGTGGTGGTGGAGGCCTCTCCTGCCTCCTCAGCAGCGCTAAGGATGTCCAACTGCAGCTTAGGTCTGCTCCCCGCTGGCAAGTGGACATCCCCTGAGGGTTGCTGGGCTGCCAGAGGGATGTCTGATTGCCAGCTTAGGCCCAATCCCCCGGGGAGCAGGCCTAAGCCAGCAGGTGGTCATCCCCGAGGGGTCCCAGACTGCGAGAGGGCACAGGCTGGGCTGAGGGACCACCCCCCCCCCCCCCGAGTGCACAAATTTTTGTGCACAGGGCCTCTAGTTAGATAGATAAAAATATGATTCATTATGAATGAACCTTGAAAACATGATAAGTGGATGAAACAAACACAAAAGGCCACATTTTTCATGATTCTATTTGCATGCATGTCAAGAATAGGCAAGTCCATAGAAACAGAAGATAGGTTCATGGTTGCCAGTGGCTAAGGAAAGGGGACTGGGGAGTGCCTGCAAATGGTTATGGGGATTCTTTTTGGGGTGATGAAAATGTTTTGGAATTAGATAGTGGTGATAATTGTGAATGTACTAAAACCTACTGAGTTGTATGCTTTAAAGGAGTGGGTTTATAATATATGAATTAAATCTCAATTAACAAAAGAAGAAAAAGAAAACATGTGACTCAGAAAGGATTCATCACAATTATGCCTAAACAACTTATTTAGCACTTAATTTGGGGACATAGTCTTGAGATTTTTTTTGTATGTATAGTTCTATTCTAGTAACCTGTGCCCAACACCAACAGAAATCTTTTTATTGGCTTTTCCACTTACAAAAACAATACACATGTGTGGGGTTTTTTAATTCTGAAAATACAAGAGGACATAAAGAATAGACACCACCTGCCTTAGCCAGTTTGGCTCAGTGGATAGAGTGCTGGCCTGCGGACTAAAGGGTCACAAGTTCGATTCTGATCAAGGGCATGTGCCAGGGTTGCAGGCTCAATCCCCAGTAAGGGGCATGCAGAAGGCAGCTAATCAATGATTCTCTCTCATCATTAATATTTCAATCCCTCTCTCTTTTTCTCTCTGAAATCAATAAAAATATCAAAAAAAGAATAAACACCACCCAAAGTGGATCACTATTAACATTTTGGTCTGTATTTTTCCAGATTATTTTCCTGTGCATATCCAACAGGGAAAATATTTTAAAAGTATATTAATGTGTTTTCCTCTTTTACACTTCCTTGTATGTCACTACCCCTCATTCTGTATGAAGCATACTTTTTTCTTAAACCTTTAGCATTCTTACAGCAGAAATACAAACAGTGGAAAGAGCCAATATTCAGTTTTTACTTATAAAATAAGATTTTTTATCTCTTTAAATATGTTTTTTATTGATTTCAGAGAGAGGATGGGAGAGGGAAAGAGAGATAGAAACATCAATGATGAGGATCATTGATCGGCTGCCTCCCGCACTCCCCCTACAGGGGATCTAGCCCCCAACCCATGCATGTACACTGAGCAGGAATCCAACTGTGATTTCCTGTTTCATAGGTCAATGATGAACCACACCAGTTGGGCCTAAAATAAGATTTTTGAATAGTCATTAGGAGTTTTGAAAGCCCAGCTTTGAAAACAGAGAAAAAGATATTTCAATGACTTTATTTCTTATTAACACAAGAAGAGATAGAGCCAGACAACTAAATCACAGAGTTTTACTAAAAGCCAGGAGTAGAAAAATCACAGGATGAGGGAAGTGTACTTGAGGAGGGCATGAGGCTGGGGGAAAGATGGGAAACTTTCACTCAGAGAGTTAGGGGGGGCGGGGGGGGGGGGGCGGGGACAGGAAATAGGGGGAAGGGAAGCAGAGGATCAGATGTATTCTGAACCACTACTCTCTGGACTGAGTTCCCAGAGGACAAAGCATACTGAATAGTTGGAGGGGTAAGCTGAAGGCAAGAGAGCGTTTGCCCTGCCCCCCAAAAGAGACCTAGAAGGAGACTGCTGCCCAAGGAGATCCCGCCCTAGGATGTGTTGGGTGTTGAGCAATAGCAGAACAATAGTGGCATGTGACTAGATAGACTAGGCCAGTGGTCGGCAAACTGCGGCCCCTTAAGTGTGGCTCTTCCACAAAATACCACGTGCGGGCGCGCACGTAAAGTGCAAATGAAACTTCGTGGCCACACTCAAGGGGCCAAAGAGCCACATGTGGCTTGCGAGCCGCAGTTTGCCGACCACTGGACTAGGTAGAACAGCAATCCCAAACTGGTCTTGGCTCCCCTGGGACATAGAAGAAACCCCTCCAGGGGAAATCTAAAAATTAGACAAGCATTAGTTAGGGAGCAGCTAGTGTACATTGACCAGACCAGCTGCCCTGCAGTGGAAACCCGCCCCCACCCTATGCCATGAGGACGGTGACTATCCCCGTGCATAGGACACTACCTTGGGAAGGAGGAGGGCGGGGAAGAAACCAGCCTTGGTAGGGAACTGAACTTTGAATTGATTAATATTTACCTGTAAGAGAGCATTTGAAATCAAAATAGATGTTAAATCACTAGAGACTATTTAACCTGGAGGACACTGAGATAACTTAAGTTGGAAAGAAGGGAGTGTGCAGAAAGTAAAAGAAGAAAGCAAGAGGCCACATGCTCTTGCTTTTCAGGAGCGCAGTACACTCATTAGATCTTATGATTCCAGCAAAATGAAAAAATATATAATATTTTTAGCATACACACGTTTGTAACCTTATATTTTTCACTTTACCATACTGGGGGGAGGGGTAGGCTTAAATTTTCTTTCCCCCAACTAGGCTATAAATTTCTCAAGGACAAAGACAGTATTTTCTATTTCTTTGTATCTACTTCACTGCTGAACACAAAGCAGACACTCCATGTCACTGCCACATAAAACATTTCTAGTTCTCTCCCTAGGCACTTGCAACTTAAAAAAAAAAAAAATCGTGGAGCAAGCAGATAATTTGAAGAAAGGGCCAGTAGAAAGAGCATTGACTGGGTATCTGAGTTAGTGTCCTGATCAGTTACTGCCTTTAGGCAAGTCACTTCACCTCTTACTCTCACTATATCCACCTGTAAATTGTAAATCAGAGGTAATGCCTTCACTACCTCGCATGCATATGTGAGACTCAAAAAAAAATTTACGAGAAAAAAATTCTGAGATGTTCTAAATTAAATTAACATGGCAGGAGAGTAACAGATAGAGACAGAACAGTTAGCCTGTTAACAACTACGGACCAGCTCTTACAAAAGGCTACTCACATTGTTGTGTAACTGCTGGAATTTAGGGTTCATTTCCAGGTGGCTATTTCCTAAAGAGAGACTAGCTAGGTGCCCTTGAAGCCCAGACGCCACCATTATCCTGACCCCAGGAGCCTCCACTTCTTATTTACACATGAATTTTCCAATCTGCTGCCCACAGTTAAGCCACAGGAGTGGACAGTTCTTTCTTGCAGACTCTGCACCTATCCCAGAGCTGGCCCCACTTCAGCTTCTCCCACTCCCTTTTGTCAATGGCTCATGTTATTTCAGAACTAATTATATCCTTCTCCTGCCCCCTGACCTAACTTGATGCATAAAAATGCTCAACAAACCCAGGATGTAAATACAGCGGGGCCTTGACTTACGAGTTTAATTGGTTCTGAGACCGAGCTCGTTAAGGAGCTCGTTAACTCAAATTACTCTGTCAACTCAATGCAAAAAATCAGCCGAGAGACAGCTGGTATCTCAAAAAAACTCATTAGTGGGGACACTCGTAAGTCAAGGCCCCACTGTATGTTGTCTTTCTACCTAGCCATGCTGCTGGTGGTTCAGAATTCATGCCCCAGGACTTTTTATACTACCAATGGCTTAATAAACCCTTTCTTTTAAAAAGAGACTTTCCACCATGGTTGGTGTGGCTCAGTTGGTTGGGTGTCATCCCGTGCACCAAAGGGTTGCCAGTTGGATTCCAACCCTGGCACAAGCCTGGGTTGTGGCTCAATCACTGGTGGGGGGCATGCCGGAGGTGGCCACTGGATGTTTAACTCTTTCTCTCCCTCTCCCTTACTCTACCTCTCTGAAGAACCAATAAAAAATGTTTAAAAAATAAAAAGAGAGTCTTAACCGCTTTGGCTCAGTGGATAGAGCATCGGCTTGTGGACTCAAGGGTCCCGGATTCGATTCCGGTCAAGGGTATGTACCTTGGTTGTGGGCACATCTCCAGTAGGGAGTGTGCAGGAGGCAGCTGATCAATCTTTCTCTCTCATCGATGTTTCTAACTCTCTATCCCTCTCCCTTTCTCTCTGTAAAAAATCAATAAAATATATTTTAAAAAATAAAAAGAGGGACTTTCAGCACTGAAAGTTAAATTTTTTTTTAACAAAATGTACATGAAATTACTAGGAAGAGAATGCAAAATGATCAATGTTTAATTACAATCTAATTGAACAGGTGATTCAGTGTAGATATCTCAGGATGAGGTCAGGCTTTCTTCACATGTTTCCCTCCATACACAGCCTTCCTGCAAAAATCCATTGCTACAACATCACCCGCAGCCTCACCCAACCCTCACCACCAGCTCCTTGTGGAGCAGCCAGACTGAAGTCAATGTTTTTAAAGAACAACTGAAAGATTTTTACTTAGCTGATTTGTGACTGTTCCCTAGACACAGGTGGGAAAAGGTTATTTAGAGACAGGAAAACAATAAGGGCATTTTTTCATTCTAACGGTGATTAAAGATCATTAATTCTTTCTACTTCAGCAATTAGCAGGTCTTACAGGTCTTGACTGAAAACAAACAAATAAAAGTAAGGATTTTCTCCACACACCAATAGTCTTAACTTAGCATAAACAAGCTGTGTAGCCAGGACAATGAAAATGAAATTGCAGAAGTAGTCAGAGTTTATATCATGGATTAGAAATATTATGAAAATGAAATTGCAGAAGTAGTCAGAGTTTATATCATGGATTAGAAATATTAGGTATAAAATGGCTGGTACATGGTATGCACTCAATAAATGGTAGAAATCATTATTTATTTGACGGTTCCTATAAAGGGAACTAGCAGACAACTTTAAGGAAGTGGGATATATAATCAAAACTAAGACCTACAATCACAGGATTTAGCAATAGCTAAACCAAGATAAGAAAGAGGATAAATGAGGCCTTAACAGCCTTGATGATAGGTACTACAGAAATGCACACATAGATAACAAGATGTAATGATACTTAAATTTTACAAAATATATGAAAAATCATTGTTGGCATGAGTTATTTGCAGTCCATGAATTATGGCTTTGCTTCTGAGTAAATGAACCATATTTCTCTGATATTGGAGCTTCTTTAATTATATGCAAGTTTATCAAACAGATAAACCAATGTCTGAGCTTGAAGTGCTCCCATCCCACTCAAAATTACCAGGCAGAATGTAAGCTGTGTAGTAAAGTGAACTACCAATCTTCTCCACCAAACCACCTTCCTACTAGCAGGACAGAAGGTCGGGTTTTCTTGTTCTCCTGCTGCTTGCTAGCTGAGTGAACTTAGCCCAAGCCTCACTCTTCTCTTCTATACAATGGAACTAATAATATATTTACCCATTTGAAAGCTGGTGAACAAACTGTTTACCTTTTGGTTCCTTTCCGGTATCTATACTAACAATAGAGGAATATGCAAATTTTCCAGGATGCCGTCACAGTAACTACCGAACAGCAGGCTGCGTGGGTCGACCAGGCCGGCAGGGGGGTTAGTGCGGGACGACCAAACGACTGAACAGCAGGCTGAGTGGGGTGACTAGGCCGGCAGGAGGGTTAGTGAGGGATGACCAAATGACTGAACAGCAGGCTGCGTGGGGCGACCAGGCCAGCAAGGGATTTAGGGAGGGACAACCAAACAACTAAACAGCAGACTGCATGGGGCAACCAGGCCAGCGGGTGGGGAGAGCAGTTGGGGGTGACCAGGCCAGCGGAGGGGGGGGCAGTTGGGGGTGACCAGGCTGGCAGGGGGGACAGTTGGGGACGACCAGGCTGGCAGGCAGAGGCAGTTAGGGGTGATCAGGCTGGCAAGGAAGGCAGTTAGGGGCGATCAGGCAGGCAGGCAGGTGAGCAGTTAGGAGCCAGCAGTCCCGATTGTGAGAGGGTGCAGGCTGGGCTGAGGGGACCCCTGCCCTGTGCACAAATTTTGTGCACCAGGTCTCTAGTCATTTTAATAAAATAAAAAACTGCCCCAATGACCTGGCCTGCATGATTCTCTAATTACCATTATTTAAAAATAAATTTTATTCTATTGCATTGTAGATGTAAGATATGCTCATTGTAGAAAATATGTAAAATACTGAAAAAGAGAAAAATAGTCATGTGAGGTGGACAAACCCCCAAGAATATAACTATTAAAATTTGAATATAACTATTAAAATTTGAAGTAACACCCTGGCAGGATGGCTCAGTTGGTTAGAGTGTCACCTAGGACACCAAAAAAATTGTGGGTTTGATTCCTGGTCAGGGAACATACCTAGGTTGCAGGTTTGATCCCCAGTCAGGGCACATACCAGAAGCAACTAATCGATGTCTCTCTCTCTCTCTCTCTCTCTCTCTCTCTCTCTCTCTCTCTCTCTTTCTCTCTCTCTCTCTCAAATTAAAATATTTTTTTAAATGACATCAAATAAACTAAAAAACAACATCATTCAGAACTACCTGAAGTAGCTGAATGGAAGCCCTATAGCTAAGGATATAAGGATATAAAGCCACATCAAGACAAAGCTAGCAGGCAGGAGCCATATCTGAGTCTCTATCAACCAAGCTCACATTGTCCCCTGCCCTGGTGATTCCCTGAGACCTGGCCCCACCAACTTGCAGGCTCACCCAAGCTGTTTCCATTGGCTTTTCCATACAAATGGCCTGTCTTGGATTATAGTTCAGACTTGCCTAAAATCTCCCAAAAAAGTATCATCTGGCCTAAGCATGTCCTATGCCACTTGCTAAGTGGCCCCAGGCCTGTCACTAATAGCAGCCAGTGTTGGGTCCCAGCTTGGTCTCTCCTGGGCACCTCCAAGCCCAGCACAAGTAACAGCCATCTGTGGAATGCTTTATAGCTCATGCTAGGAGTCTCCAGGCAGACACAAGCAGAGGCTGACCTTGTCCTGCACCTCCCAGGAGGCCCCAAAGCCAGTGCACCCAGTGGACAGCTTCAGACCACGTCAAAGAACCACCCAACCATCTCCACAAGTGACATACTCCAGAGGTGGACTCAGTGGGCACCAGAGCCCTGGTGAAGTGAGTCCTGCTCCATGGGGTGGGCTCCTGCACAACTGATCCTCCACAGTTGCAGCCAGTCATTTCAGAAAATCAGTCTAGGGATAAATCCCTCCCATTTATGTGCCAACAGCAATCAAGGCTCAACCACAACAGGAGGGTATATACAGCCCACATAGGGGGGCACACCTGGAATGCCCAGCTAAGGTGAACAGGGAGGCTGTGCCACTGGACCCTACAGGACACCAACTACATTAGGCCACTCTACCAAGCCCAAGAGATGTAGCAGCTCTACCTAGTACATAGGAACAAACAAAGGGATGTTGCCAAAATGAGACAAAGAAACACGCCACAAATGAAAAAAATGGGAGCAAGCAAATTACTGAACACAGAGTTCAAAACAATGATTATAAGGTTACTCAAGGATCTTAATGAGAGCTTCAAGGGACTTAGTGAGACTTTCAAGGATCTTAGTAAGGATGTCAAACATGTGAAAAAGGACCTGTCAGAAATTAATGTAATATTGTACGTCAACTATAATGGAAAATTTTTTAAATGATTTAAAAAAATAAAATTTTGAAGTATTTTTGTCTTTGTATAATTATTATTATATTGTAAATTTTCAAACTTTTTAGCACCACAACATTTCAACTCTCAGCCTGCCATGAAAATAACCTTAAAACACTAGAATACATTAATATTATGTGACAGAAATTTCTCTTCAGTACACAAAACAAAACTTCATAGTCCACCAACAATATATGATTAAGACTCTTGAGGATGTGCTTCAGGGCTGTTTGTTGAATACTTAAAAATAAAAACCAGCGTTCCATTTTTAAAGAACAGCTGGCTGTGACTCCTCTGCAGCTTTGGATTTATGGCCCCTTCTGATTCTTAGCTGTAATTAATTCACTGGAAAGATTTTATGAGACTGAATTAACAATGCAAACACGCAGTTGTATGACAAAAGTCTGTTTTGTTATTCTTCATGTCTCTATATTTTTTTTAATCATAACTATTTTTCAAAGAGGCTCTTAGATACAGATCAAACTGTATTACATGGCAACTATTAGCTCATTTTAAGCCATAATAAAAACATTCTCAAGAATCATCTTACAGCCTACAAATGAACTTTAAGGAATATTTGACATGATAAAAAGTCCAATCTAACAAGGAGTCCCTTAAAAATTATTTAGAAAGGAACTAGAGTGGTGATAATAAATTAACACATGGCTATTGAGCATTTCCTGGCTGTTGCTTCAGTTCTCATATTTCTGTCTTGCCCTTCACAATATTATTGTTGTGATGGGGAAAGTTACACATTGTTAATGCTTTCTGCGCCTGTTGTTTTGCCCACATTCTCCAGAAAGCCCTTTCCAGACCGTTCTTTGAAATCAAGCTTTATATGTGCACTTCAAGTGAAAGCTGGGCATTTGCCAGTGACTTCAATGTCAGTGTCAATTGTCAAGGTCCAGAACCATTCGGTGAAAGGCAGTTTGGTACAGAAGAAAGAGCACTGTACTAAGGTTCTGGGTCCTAATTCTGACCTTACCACTTAGTTTTGTGTGCGTTGGCTATTTACTTAAACCATATGAGCATTCATTTCCTTAACTATAAAATGAGAATAATAATAACTGCCCTGCCTATCGCTCAGGGTTGTCATGAAGAACAAATAAAATACTGCGAGTGAAAGTGCTTTTTTAAAAAGTGCTAAATAGCCCTGACTGGTTTGGCTCAGTGGATAGAGCGTCGGCCTGTGGACCAAAGGGTCTCAGGTTCAATTCCGGTCAAGGGCATGTACCTTGGTTGCAGGCACATCCCCAGTAGGAGGTGTGCAGGAGGCAGCTGATGGATGTTTCTCGCTCATCGATGTTTCTAACTCTCTATCCCTCTCCCTTCCTCTCTGTAAAATCAATAAAATATATTTTTTTAAAAAAAGTGCTAAATAAATGTCGATTTTTAAAAATTGTGCTAAAATATACATATAAAATTTACCATTTTAAGTGTGCAGTTCAGTGGTATTAGGTACATTTACAGTGTTGTGCAATCATCACCACCATTTATCTCCAAATCTTATTCATCTTTCCAAACTGAAACTCTAACCATTAAACAGTAACTCCCCATTCTTCCCTCTCCCCA